>NC_059522.1:5000000-10000000 GCF_905147795.1 Pieris rapae
CATAGAAAAAGTTAGTGATCTTATATTTACTCAGTGACAAACATGTATCTAATGAAACCCTATACCTGCTCCTTACTAAAAAATTGAGTAGAAAGTCATAGCATATAGGTGTCGCGACCCAAATAATATGAAATGAGCTGCCAATCATTCAAATCACCGATGACAGACATAGGTGTGCGTCTCACATAGCATCGTAACGAGGAAAGTGTATTTCCATATCAAAAGAATCCTTGGATCAATTTTTCATTTATTATATATGGATTCCAATAAACCTATATATTGAGGTTAACGTGAGTAATTCTGCTGGAAATAAAAACCTAATGTGTTTGACGTGAACTTCAGACTGTGACATCAGTGAATATAAAAGATCTTTGTTTGTTAAATATACAGGAAATCTTGTATATAACGAACATCATACTATATAATAAAGTTCTTATTAAAGAGATATCTTTTGGCTAATATCCGCGATTATATTAGCGAATTCACATCATAGCTATTATGTATTGTTTAGCTTAAAACGATTTATAAAACTTAATAAAACAAAAGAAACTTAATTAGTATATTTAAACCGATAAAAATAATATTTAGTTTTGCTAACTTGCATGGTCATGGCACCTTTATTGAGAAATGTACGGAATAGTTACACAGAAATACTAGTAGTGCGCTTCATTCAAATATTTTCATCTTAATATTATTTGCATTTCGCAATTTCTATAATTTGTTCCGCAAATACTGCAGTGAGATAGAGATAGACAAACTTATTTCGGGTCAGTAATTTAATTTAATAGAATTGCTATGTTTGCAACGTGTTACTAATAATTTTAATAATATTACACTATAAAATTTCCAGGAAAATGTTACAGATTGTGCAACCAATATGCAACATGTAACCATTAATTTTACAATTTGTATACATTTATCTATGCATAATTAATAATAAACAGCTGTTGTAAACTTACCTATAAATAAACACAGATAGTATTGCCAAGATGACTACTACGGAGCTCAAAACTATACTCAGGATTGCGTAGACTGGTAACGCTGTAACAAAAGTATTCAATGATTCGATGCTTCGGTTACAGCTTGTAATTTCCATAGCCTCAATAAATGGTCCACTTAACACTTAAAGGAAACCCTATTAGACTCAAGTACTTACTAAGAGTCAGTGCGTTATTAATCATATAATTATGTATGATCACGCATAGGCCCCTGCACAACATTTTCATATAATTTATATAATTTATTAGACATATAAATAATTTAAATAAACGCTGTTAGTAATACGAGGATATTTAAAAAAACAAAGAATTATAAGTATACAACTTGTCTTGAATGAAGATGCACCAAAATGAAATATCCTTTTAAAAATAGTCAAAGTAAAAATAAATTGTCAGTAATCTCGTCCATAGGACACGAGGCACGTTTTTCATTTTATGAGATGTGCCTTTGAGAGATTTTTAATTGTTTCCTGTAAATGCCGAATGAAATTCCATTTCTCTGTATATAATACAACATTGTTTTTATTTATACACAACTGTAGGTACATTAGTTATATATGAAGTTTTGTGAGAAAAAAAATTAAGATTATTATTATTATTAGTTATAGCCTTGGCCAGCAATTCTTTTCCACAAATGCAAATTTTTGTAACATTTATAAATATCATTAGATCCATTTCGACTTTAATTATTCCTTAATTAAATTATAAAATAATATACTTAAATAAACTTTTATATTGCAGTCAAATGTAATTTGACTGCAATATAAAAGGTTTTCTACAGATAAGGCAGTTTCCCTTAGTAATTAACTAAATTAATCTCTTTTAATTTTGTAAGTTCAGATAATTAAATTAAGTTAGTTAAACTTTATTTACTTATACTGTGATTGTAAAAAGAAGTACTATGTAGCAGCGAAGTTTTGTAATAAAATTTATTATAAAATCTTAAAAAGTATCACGCGCTCTTCTACGCACGAAACTTTAGATGTAGATATAAATTTTAAAAAATCGAATAAATTAATTAATTTAAGTAAAACATGATAACTTACAAGTATCAGGACAAAGAGATCCATCGAAACCACATATCGGTGTGTCAGGTGGTGGCGTATTCCGTCCGCCCGCCCAATGGATTGGGCGGTTTTCCACAAACCTTAGTGATGCGTTCGCCGCTATGTATGTTGCTACGACCTAGAAATTTCAATGGCATTATGCACACATGTATATTTAAATAATCCTATTGAAAGAGGTTAATTTTGACGTCTTTTGATGATGATATATATGTGTATAGCTTTAAGTAAAAATGTTCAGTAGGCATTTTTGTGATATACACAACAAAATCGAAATTGTTATAAAATATTGATAGAATAATTATAACATGATGTTGATGGTTTGTAGTTCTATCTTAAAGTATGATGAAAATCAGGATACTACAGTATTAAATCAGAAATTTCATTATTTATTCAAATGGATTATAGAAACCTTCTTGTATAATCATAATGTATGGTATATTTCTCAATTGTTACATACTTTAATATAGACTGTAACCTAAAAAAAATTAAAAGGCTTTGAAAAAATCGTCGCATACAAATGCAAAAACTAATAGATATTCGCTGCACAAAAGAATATTGATTTGAGTAATATTCCTGTAAATTGAATCATTTATCGAGCTAGTCCTAAATGTATATTACTGCCTGAACCAGAGGAAATTGAGACCTCGTTATTTCTTGATCAATTCCAGCGCTAATGGTCTTTTCCTGGTTCTGATTTATACAGCATAATAGGATTTATTTAGTAATAAGGAACGCTACTTATTTTGGCGGCCTATCCCAATAGCAGTTGATTATTAAGAAATATAATAATGTTACTTGTTGTTTCGAGTGTCTTTGACAATAATATATAAAAAAATATTGAATATTGTATATATACATGATTTGGAAATGACAGATTACTAAAAATAATTTATGTAAAAATACGAATACTATACATATAATATTAAAAATATCTAAACAATATGGCTAACTTAAAACATTATTAATATAGATGGCAGTTGTTTTTCCATACATGTCTCATTTCCGGTACAAGTATGCTTACGTGTGTAGAATGTGCGCATAACCGCGCCACCTTAAAGACGTGCCGTGAGTGATAATATATATATGCACTTGGCAGGACATGCATGGCAGATATTAATGCCACCAAAAGACAAAAAGATAACTTGTAAAAATATCAAGTCTCACCACTCAGTTCTTCTACCATAAAAAGTTTTGAGATTATGTAAAACTAAGTCTGTTAATTTTTAAGCGATCGAATAAATGGACTGATTATTAGTGGAATAAGAATTCTAGTTTTACCTAGTTCGTAGAACTTAAAGGTGGGTCAAATATGGAACTGTTTTGAGAAAAGGATGGTACGTATCGTGTCGCTTATTTGCTCAACTTTGCGGGCTACATACGTGCCCTTACATTTACAAGCAACACCTTAATAGAACTACTATACTGTGCATAGTTGTCTTATATTAACTTCCTTCCTCGTCATTTTCCTCTTCTTTAAAAATGTAATAGTAGACTCATCTATACGAGATTCTTATTTGAATAATGAAATCCGTACTGTTATAAAAGATACCATCGATAGATATAAAAGATAGTGGCATAGTAAAAATCCGCACATGAACATTTTAATATCAGGGAATGGTATTGCATAATGATATCGGCCAATAAACATATAACGCATCACTTTTTGTTTCAACCTAGGTGTTTAACTGAAGTATTATATTACTAATGGCTCAATTAGAATTAGACATACCAAATATAATTATTTAATGAAGCTGTAATAAACTATACCGAGATGTCGCTGTTTAGGCAAAAATGTATGTTTAATATATTATCAGTGTTGTTACCTGTTATAGCAAAACTATTTGAGAAACTCTTTCTCAAACGTCTTAACCCCATTATTGCCAAAAAGCAGCTCATACCGGATTACCAATTCGGTTTCAGAGATAAACATTCTACCATAGAGCAGGTCCATAGAATTACAAATAATATTGAAATAGCACTAGAAGAACAAAAAGTCTGCTCCACGGTCTTTCTAGATGTAGCTCAGGCTTTTGACAATGTGTGGCACCGAGGACTTGTTTACAAATTGAAGAAACTACTGCCTCGTCAATTTTCAAATATCCTCGAGTCATATTTAACACAAAGAACGTTTAGGGTACGACAAGAAGATGATTATTCAGAACTGAAACAAATAAAAGCTGGGGTGCCGCAAGGGAGTGTATTAGGTCCGGTCCTGTACCTCTTATACACGTGCGATATCCCTGAACTAGAAGATAACATAATCGCGACCTTTGCCGATGATACTGCTATCATGTCTACGGCAGCTACTGAAAAGGAAGCGGTAGCAAAACTACAAAGAGCTATAAATATTGTTGGCTTGTGGACCAAGAAGTGGCGGATAAGACTAAATCAGTCGAAATCAGTTCACATTAACTTTTCCAACAAGACATCAAATTACCTGCCAGTATACATTGATAACGACAAAGTTCCGTTCGAAAATTCAGCTAAGTACCTAGGTATGACGCTGGACACTAAACTACGATGGAAGGTCCATGTTAAAAAGAAGCGCGAAGAGTTGGATCTCCGTTACACTAAATTGTACTGGTTGCTCGGAAGGCATTCCACCTTATCAGTACAAAATAAATTATTGATATACAAACAAGTCCTGACACCTGTATGGACTTATGGTTGCCAGCTGTGGGGCTGCACCAGTAATAGTAACATCCAAGTGATCCAACGTTTCCAAAACAAAGTGCTCAGGGGAATAGTCAATGCTCCCTGGTACATTCGCAATTACGACCTCCACCGGGACCTTAATGTTGAGGACGTCGCTACAGTAATAAAAAAGACTGCTGGAGCACACGAACATAGGCTCCACCATCACGTGAATGTCGAGGCTATCCAACTCCTTGACACCACGGGCTTAGTGAGAAGACTGAAAAGGACAAAACCATTTGAACTAGTGATTTAGTGATAATGTACGTAAATATCAAGTGCTAAAGAGTGTCTGCAACATAGAACACAAGAACAGAGTGTCTTCTTCCCTTTAATAGAGACTGTAAGTAGTGTTATTGGACACTCACTTATATAATAATCCTTTTTAGTAAATTAGGTTAGACTTAAATTACTTATTAGTCTTAAGTTAGGCTAGATCGTAATGTTCCATGATGTCTCAGTGAAGACACATGTATATAGAAAAAAAAAAAAAAAAAAAAAAAATATTATCAGTGTTCTTCCTGTATCATTTGTTTTATACTTTACTGTACCTATAAATGTATTGATTCCCAGTTTTATTTTTTATTCATTAAAATATCCGAAGGTTTATCAACAATCAACGTATCGTTGCCATGCCGCGCTAAAGGTCAATATTATTTCAAAATATAGTTGGCGTCAATTAAAGAAAATTCAATTCAGTGATACAAGCCCGATACTTTGTGAAATTTAAAAACGATATCTGACTCAAAGGTCTAACGTTTATAAATTATGTTTATTTGAGTAAAACCCAGTGAAGTAAACTCAATTTATTGTTTTAGGGCCAACCTAATTAAATTTCGATGTTGTTATAGAAGACTTGATGAATCTTTACAAACAGATACTTATTGCCTTGCGTACGCTTAAATATTTTAATCTGCGTAACGGACTTAAATGATATTCTTGCAATAGACAATTACTTTCCAAGAAGGTTTGTTTATATAAAAATCTAGGCATGATATAAAAAATATATACTACGAGTACTTATTTACTAGGAGTATATGCATCATGGTCGCGCAAATCTGTATTTACATATTCATATTAAATATGTATATATAATATTTTGAGTTACACCACTCTGTTTTTGCGCGAACAAAGTCACTCGAGGATAAGTTTGGAAATGGACAGATTTGATTGATAGACGCAAAAGTTGAGAAACAAGTACAGAATAAATATGAGGGTAAAGGGAAAAAGGTTAAACGTCCAATTATATTTTATATACGTTTATATAATGAAACTCATTTCTAATAAAATATAATAATTTCTCGGTTGTTTATTCAGCAATGCGAAATAGATTTTGATGGAGCTACAAATTAATACGGATTATATTCACTAGTTTAACTTTATTTATGATACTAGCAGACTCGGCTAAGTGTTGCTGTGGCTAAGGTTTTTGTTATATTACATAGTACTTAACTATTCAAGAGAAACGGTAGGAGAACTTATGTGAAACGTTGGTACTTTTAACATAGCGCCATCTGTTAGAATTATATCAAATAATAAATAAATATTTGCAATAAAATAATACTGCGACTATAATTAAAGATCTAAGCTATCCTATCTCTTAAGTTGGACCAGACTGCTCACTAAAAACGGTTAAGTGATTTAGGCGTCCATCGCGGACAAACATCGTGACAGGAGATTTATATAATAATATTTATTTAGATTACATTCAGATTTATATAATAGATTTATATATAATATTAAGATGCAATAGAAAACATTCAAAAAAAGTTCCTTAAGTTTTAAGGATTTCCAAAAGTTCAGTAGCTACTTGGATTCCTGCAAGTACTTTGGTATTGAATCCCTTGAATGTAGACGTAAACAATGCGACCTTATATTTTTACATGCTATTTGCAATGGTTTTATTGACTGCCCTGACTTGTTATCGCTTTTACTATTTAAGACCCCTTCATCACCCAATACAAGGCAAATCCACTTATTCGAAATTCCTCGTTCTAAGACCAACTATTTACGAAACTCGGTTATGTATCGCATACCTACAGATTAGAACATACATTACCAGCAAATCGATATATTTAATGTGACTAAAAAATTCTTAAAAAAATATTTTAAAAAATTCAAGTAACTTTTACCAATAATGGCTTTGTTTGTTGTTTCATGTTGAATATATGTTTCGATTTACCGATCTCAAATCTGTGCTTTGTAAAACTGTTATGTTATGTTTCTGTTTATATGTGTATTCCGTTTTGGCTTTTGTGTGTAATGTAATTGTTTGGTTATTGTTTAATGTATTAGCTGTAGGAATACTTAAATAAATAAAATAAAAATAAAATAAAAATAAAACAAATTACAAAAGCATTTGTAAGCCTTAATTTAATTTTAAACACTTTGTACGAAATTTTGTTTGAGATGTGGAGGCTACGTTCTACTTCGATTGGGTATGCGTAACCATGCCCCAATTTTGTTTGTTTTCCCTTACAAAGTTAACAAAGAAACGTTGAAATTTTCCGGTTGGATTTCATTGTTTTTATATTCACTGATTCCTGTGGCATAACTTATAAGAGTAAAATATAAAAATCAAGTAAAATATATAGAAAAAGAACCTGAACACAATTAAATTTAATCGTTATGTCAGAGTAATAGTTATTTTATGGGACAAGACCGACCGAGGAGACGGGCCACTTAAAATTAAGTGCTAATGCCGTGCTGCAACGCCAGAAGCCTCGCAAATGTGTTCCCGTCCTTTAACGATATTGTATGGCCTATTAGATTAAGGCACGCTTTTATAATTACGTATACGTAAGATGACACATGAATTTTAATTTCGTTAGTTTTTATCTGGTTATTTCTTTGTGTGAATGTGTGTATGCGTGTTGTGACTGACTCACCTCAAATTTACTAGTATTAGGGTTCATATCCAGCAAAGAATATGACGCCACGCGATCTCCGTTCTCGTTTATAATCACCTCGCCTGTGATGCCTTCAAACAAAAAAAAACAGCTTTATTCAGAAATCATATAAAAATATATAAAACAATTCAATTTATTCATAAATCATTCTAGGATACTCTAGAAAGTATTATATATTTCTGTACGTTGTGGTCTCTTCCAATAAATTTCTATTCGTGATACATAAAAGTATAAGAAAAAATATAACTATCGCCCTATTAGCATCAAAAATGATCTAATGATAATTGCACTATAATGTTAAATTATGAATCGATAAAAATATATTATATTGATTAACCCTCACAGTTTCCTGATTTTTGGGAACTCTTATGACCTTAATTACTTTAAAACGATATTATTGTTAATCATTAATTCATGACAATTAAATCTACTTTATAACATAATTACAAAATGGATGTATAATTGTTATTATTTACCTAATTGGTATTTTTAACACAAGTAAGTAGATTTTACCTAACTACGAATATCAAATACACGGATAAAAGTCTTTCTACAGAAAAGCACTAAACCGAACGTCTCGCCAAGCAAAGATAATAAACTACAGACCTTGAAAAGTTCTATTCCACATGTTCCTAATAACAGCCGCGCCATCCAATTGCCCTCTGGGGTCATTAGCCTGTCGTAGCGTGTCGTTTAACGCCAACGCGTAGAGGAGTACAGCATCGTAGAAAGCTGCTACGAACGTAGACACAATCTCTTCTTTGCCAAACGTATAGTTGTATTTCGTAGCAGCTAGGTCTTTGACCTGAAATATTCTTTGTTGAGCACGCAATAATACGAATTTGAAGATATTAAGAGAACTTTTTGACCAATTTTATTGAATAAATCACTGTTGTTTGTATGAAATCTCTTTATGTAATTTTGGACAGTTAAACAAACTATGCGAGTTTTATGCACTGATATAAAAATGGTAATGCAAAATTTATGATACTACTGTCAATTTAAAAACGGAACGTGGGGATACATATGACACGATAACATTGAAATAATTTTAATGAGTATATTACACATTATAATTATCGAGATTTTTCCCTTTGCTAAATGATTTAACACATTTTAATATCAAGGTTTATTACTTAACAGAACATATGTACTGTTCCTATTTTCTATATATATGTTAATTATGCTATTTTTAATTATATAGGAAAACCTTTTCAGATTGAATGACTGTAGAATCTATACAAATTGTTGTTATGAATGACGAATTCCAGACTTCCTACATTGCAAGAAATTTAAGCCTGGCTTTCAAAGTGGAGAATAAAAACAAGTGTGACAAAATCTGTTCTTCCAAAATCACTCTTCGTAGAGGAACCTGAACCTGTCCGCCAGTATCTCTGTGCAATCAACAACTCCCGCAAGAAAAATGTGTAAAATACTTGGGAATACACCTTGATAGGAGACTCGTACGGAAACAACACATACAGAAGAAGAGAGAAGATATCAACCTGAAATAGAGATGCTTCTTGGGAGAAATTCCTAGCTGTCAGTAGCTACTCATCTACGAAATGGACCTACGGAAATCAATTTTGACATACGGGGTTCAACTATGGGGTTCGGCGTGTGACTCTAGCATAAGTATGATATAGAGGGTTCAAAATTACATCTTGAAACATATCAAACTGTCCGTGGTTTATAAAAACATCGGAGATTCATGAGTACCTCAAAATCAGGACTGACACAGAGGAGATCAAGACCTGGACTAAAAATACTTCTTAATAAGCTTGCCACGCAACTAAACAGACCACACCTGGAGATTTAGCTCTCAACACAATATCTGCTCATAGTCTAGCTGACTGATTGCAAGATAAAAACTTATAAAAAAATATATATCGTAATTAATAACTTACAACTTATAATAAGAACCCTCCAAAACGTATGTATACCATGCTACAGGCAAACAAAAGTAAATGCCTTTATTATGATTATTAAATAACACAAATAAACGTATATATTTCAGGCGACAATTTAAAAAAAATTACGTGATTGACCTACAAAAATCAATATATTTTTGAGAGGATTTTGCCAAATTAATCACCAAATGGCCATATGAATATTATATTAATAATACTCTATGGAATACATAAATGAACATTCCTTTAATATTGACCTGTATTGTCAGTTGCACATTTATTATAAAAAATTTGTAACATACAATACAGGCTTTGAATTTTGGTGCTTTTACCGCGTTTTTATTCTTAACTCCAGAAAATCATAGTTATTTTCTTACAAATTGCAGCGGGTTCATACCGAGTTGAGTGGGTACTATTTACCATTTAACTAAGCAAATCTTACCTTATCAGAGAATTCCAGGTATTCCTTCTTTTCAGGTACTGGACTGGTGACAGTAAGAACAGCACTATAGGCCCGTCGTGCTCTTTCATTTCTTTCGTCAGTATCACCTTCAACCTTCCACGGCTCTTTTGATGAGGCCGAGGCTAAGCTAAAATATTATATCCGTTAGTGAACTGGCAAGAGTTCTATTATTTTTTATTATCTATAGTAGTTAGTTCATTTCTTGTATTTTTTATTATTCAATTTTGTATTTCCTCATTAATAACATATGTTTGTTTCGTCTGAAAATTTTATTCACTTAATGTTCATTCTTGCCAATTTAGGGTCACCTGTTAATACAGGAGTGTTGTTATAAATTTAAAAAAATCGTATAAAAGTATTACTCTAGTATAAAATAAACAATTCCAACTCACTTTGAAAATAATTCTATATTGAAAAAAACGTATTCTCCTGAAGACACCATATTTAGGTCATCTGCAGCAAGCATTATTTCACGTACAGTACTGGGATTTGCACAGACCACAACAACTGTAACAACAAATAAGCATTACATAAGGAGGTTATATATTTATAGCATATCTGTTCGGAAAAGACGTCAAAGCTTTTTTGATAAATAAAAAAACGGAACCGACGAGGTTATTGCTGAGAGCAGGTTACACTGTTGCATGAATATTAAAAATATTGCAAAAAATAAAAATCATTTAATTTTAAATAAATAGAATAACCAATGACAATATTTGCAATTTAATATATTATACTAGCTGACCTGGCAAACGTCATTTTGCCATGTATATCATTTATAATAAAAATAGGGGTTGATCGTAGAGGGTTGAAAATTTAGGGTTGTATGTATTTTTTAATGTTGTTGATACAGTTGATAAAAAAATAAAAATTTATCTAAAAATTAGAAAAAAATATTTAGGAGTGGACTACCCTTAACATTTAGGGGGATGAAAAATAGATGTTGTCGGATTCTCTGGCATACCCAATATGCACACAAAATTTCATGAGAATCGGTCAAGCCGTTTCGAAGGAGTTTAACCACAAACACCGCGACACGAGAATTTTATATATAAGATTTAAAAAATGCATATTTTGTGAGAAAAAGCGGTGCACCAACAACGTAAAAACCTCACATCTGTATATTATAACAAAGTAGGGTTAGGTACACTATTTATGACTCGAGAAAGGTTGGCTTATTTTGATTTAAAGGCAAGGCACGCTCATTCATTAGGTGAAATTCATTCATCTGTCAGGTGGAAATTCTAAATTTGAATAACGTTGGTTCCACACTTCTTCAAATCAGCTTTATCAATTATTATTAAACTGTATATTATGTGTGGGTACAGGATTTCGCTTGGTGAAATTTACGCGCATTATACTTCGGAGAGCAGAATTAGGGCCTGTTTAATAATGTATGGATAAAGTACCAAATAGCTATGCAACACATTAATCATTTGGAAGACAAAAGTTCCGAATAAGAAACTTCGCGTTTCATGACGAATAGCGCTATCTGACAGTCGTGAAACGCATCAAACACTAGTTTATCCTACCAATAAGTAGTAAATAGCTTATTTGGAACATCATAATAATTAAATTATCGGACAAAATATATTAGTTATTAAATGTATCTTAAGTTAAAAAGAGGACGAACCCCGAGGACTTTGGGTCACTGCACTAGCGGGACAAATCTGATTAAATATTTGACTTCCAACTTCTTTGTTTTATTAAACTTAAAATAATTAGATATTTTAAATAAAATTAAGCCAAGCGTTTGCACATTACGTCTAACTAATAAAATTACGTTTGCCTTTTTTGGGATCGTCATGTTTAATAATTCGTAGAGATTGTTTCCATGCCTTAACGATGCGAACAAAATATGTTTTTTTTATAAAAATACAGTCACTTTTTTGGCCACTTTTCAATTGTTTGAATTAAGAACATTATTTTCATTATGTATCGATAAAAAGTATTTTAATCATCAATCAGACAGTTAATGCTGTTTTAAATTTATTGTAACGGATTAAAGGCTTCCAAATGAAAATTCTGCTATAAAGAACATATAACATACGCTTTTCTTAAAACAAATGATAGTAATAACAAAAATTTACACATGGCACTATTTTTAACTATATTTAAGACCATTGTAGAACACAAATTTGCGTGCTAAATTTAACAATGCATATAAAAGAATTTTCTATGACTAAACAATAAAAACTTTTGCATTGCAAACTACAAATATCAAATATTTGTTAATGGTTTTTCCTGTCGTTTGACGTAAATAAAGCTACACGTGTCGGTTGTCTCCTGGTATTTACTTTGTCTTTAATACAAAAAACTTCAGGTCCCCGTCAAAAGATATCACGTACAAGTCTCGGATAGTCCGACAGACCCAAGAAAACATTTACTCCGTTTTGATATTGTGAAACCTGTACCGTTAAAACCAACCTCCTTTGGTACAATTGTCTCTTGTATTAAGAAAAGTTACATAACTAGTAATATACTATAAAGATTTAGTCTCAAATCATTTATTCCAATTAGACCACCGAAAATGGGACTTTAGAACGTTAAATAAAATATAAAAATGATTCTCTAGTTGCCCTTTCAAAAAGGTGGTTTAGTATGGAGAAGAATGAGCAAGAAACTCCACACATTAAAATAGATACATGTTCCTCACGTATATATTGTGTACATCGTATGTCTAAAATATTGGTTAAGTTTTCACAATTCTTTGATGATTGCGCATTTTAACTTAACTACACTCTAACTTCTTTTTACTATAGTGTAAATACAATTCGATAGAAAGAGATGGAATGGTCAAAGTAAAGAGATAGATGACTATTATTATTAAGATTTTATTAATAAGGGATAGGGTCATGGATGAAACATGAAATTAAACCAAAACCTGAAAAATCACTGAACTGATCTTCGTAACTCGATTGTTCGAATACAAACGTAATAATTTAATTTGCATGAATAAGATAGCTGGTGTGTGGTCAATAAATTGTCGTAAGTTTAAAAAGTTAAAAAAATATTCCTCCATCGTGATACAAATTTTATTTCTAAAAGTTTTGGCTGGCTGGTTCTGGATTTATTTACAAAGCTTTCGTTTAGAGACTCACTGATACTCGTATTCAAACACTAAATAAACTTCAATTTGATTTGTGTATTTTGCTACAGAATTCTAGCGTAAATCTCTGTTTTGTTTTTGGTAATGAATACTGTTTATTAGATAATACAATCACAATAAAGCCATCTATTTGCCGTCATACGCGAGAATAAACTATAAATCAAATTTCATTTATTCAATTTAGATGCGTCTTAGGGCATGCTTATGAATGTAAAAACGTTTACAAAATTCGCGAAAGAGCAAAACTACCAGAGGACCTTGTTCTTAGAATAACGGGCAAGAAACTCAGCAAGTTTTACCCTCCTGTATAGAAATACATCATATTACATTTTTGAGATTTTAATATACTTTTAAAGAATCGCATATAACTTTCTGTTCCAGCTACAGTTCCTGCATATATTTTAGCAACACGAGCAACAAGAACTTTTGCACACCAAACTTACCCTAAACTATAATCATAAACTTTGAATTTATCAAAACAGTGAAGGTGTGAAAATCCTTTGCCTGAATCATTTAACTATCGGATAATTCAGTTATAATGCCTTTAAGACCATATTACCAACATCTAGTTACTAGTCAATGTTAATATTATAAAGAAACTATGAAAATATCTATATTCAGAGTGCTAATGAGTAGAACTCGTTAGGATTTACCATAAGGTGTATAATTTATAAACACGTGTCTTACGTGTTGATGTCTGTATTACATACGACATAATAAAAAAGTACTCTAGTCAGTCGTCAGTGTATCGGGTACATTATCTTATTAAGGATCTGTTTCACAATGTCCGGATAAGTTATTTATTACTAATTGGTAGGATAAACAGTATTTTTGCGTTTCACGACTGTCAGATAGCGCTATTTGTCATGAAATGCGAAGTATCTTATTCGAACTTATTCTGATCTACCATAAGTAGGTGTGTATTAAATGGTCTTTGCCACCATAACATCACCAAGCCATATTCTTAAAAAATCTAGAAAACATTACGCAATACAACTCAATGGAACGAATAAATCTCCGTTATATTACTCGCTGAAAAGGTCAAAGGATCGCAAGCGTCAAATGCAAGCGAAATTAAATCTATTCGAAGTGGAATGGGTTGGGTTAACGGCGACTTCAACGAATGTATTATATATATTTTAGACAGGTTAAGAGCTAATTTCTAAAGTTAACCCAACTTATTTAAGCTATTTTTTTATATCCCCCTTACCCCTAGCTTATAAAAGCTTATACATAAAAGGAATTACTTAATATAACACATTATTTTAGGAGAGTAATTGTATACGACACGTATTATTGAATAAACGGTAGAATGATTTGCAAATTTAAAACACAAACGTGTTGGTATTTAAAAAATAGTTGAATAATTGAAGTTAATATTATAAACAAATATTTGATTAAAACGATAATTAAAGCCATACAAAATCGATGGCCTCATATTATGTAAACAATGAATCGAATCATACAATAATGATTCTAAATTTGTTTTTAAGCCTTATGATAAATATATCCAATATTTCGTATGTTTGAATATTATATTTATAAGGCCTCTAAAAATTAAGTAAATAGTAAATTAAATGATAAGGAATTGTTGCAGATTGATAAATAAAAAGGGTTTCAAAAACAGTTCCGTTTGAAGGTTTTATCTCAAGAATATAAAGTACTTTTTTCATTTTGGTCAAATTATGCTTACGGAATACTTTTTTAGGCTTTAAAATACACTTACTTTACTTATAGGTATTAGTATTATTGATTTATGTTTAATTTCAAATTTGTTTTTTTTGTAATTACCCTGTGATTTCGGATGAATTTATCATTATCTATAGATAGATAGAGATATAATTTATTTATTATCTCACCCTAATTTAATAACAAAAATGAAATAGTGTTCATGAAATTTAATAGTTTAACGGTTTGATTGGATTCACGTTTAGCGCTTAGATTTTGTAAAATACTTCCTGTTACCATGCAAATCGACGCATATAATGTAAGTTATGTTTATTATCCAGTATTTATATGTTCTCTTCAACTACATTTAAATGAATAATCTTATAATAAATTGACATTCACTCCATAATATTTCTTTAATAAAAAACTAAATTATCTTAAGTTATGTAACACACGTGTACATACAGAACTGTTTATGTGAATTTTAAATTTATTTCGATACTAGCTGCAGTCGCGAATCGGTTCTCCTAGGCTAGGTAGGTAGGCTATTGTAATGCCCACTCTACCTTTTTAGTATATATGGTATATAATGGAACATTTTGCTATAATACCCCAGAGACTGTTCGGTTACTCAAAACTTATGTTCTCTATATAAACCTCTGAATTCATGTCATAAGCTTTTAATTAACCAATAAAAAATTGGGGTTAATTATAGAGGGTTGAAAAATGGTGGTAAGTATGTATTAATTCATAAAAAATTAAAACAAATCAAATTGTCAAATAAATAAATAAAATATTGTGCTGGACAACAATTCTCGCTTAGGGGTCGAAAGATAGTACCCAATTCTCAGACCTCCTGAATATGCATAATAAATTTCATTAGAATCGGTCAAGCCGTTTCGTAGGAATTATATATATAGAGAGAGATTCTTAATTATTTAACTGGATTTTGTCGTCGTCTTAATTATGCCAAGGTTTGTTTACTCTAACTCACAAACTTTTCTTATAACCATTAAATATTATCCCAATACCAACAAAGATTTCATAATTAAATTAAAATATGTTGAAATTGTTTTAACCTTAATTTAAATTAAAACGTTCATATATAACAATTGTCACTCAATCAAAATACTATTTTTCTTTTTAATATAACTATGCATCTGAAAATAATAAAAACATAATCACACCTTTGCAAACTTATTTACTGCAATATATTTTTTGGTAAGTTGGCAAGTAAAGGTCAAAATTAATAATTATAATTACATATGGAGTACCGTAAAATTGTATTATATGTAATACACGTCAAATTGTCACTGAATAAAATAAGGGGAAATCTCGTTTGACCATATTATGAATGTTAATTAATTTGTATTTTATCGATTTCAATGCCATATTTTCAGGTGGCGCCTTTCTCGAAGCCTATTATGGCAAAATCAAATCAAAAATCATTTATTCATATAGGTAACATTATGTACACTTATGAACGTCAAAATATACTTTAAATGATTCTAATTTTAAATTTACTGCCAGTTCTCAAATCAAGGGCGTAGAACGGAAGAGAAGAACTGGCAATAAACTCTCCGCCACTCTTTTTAATCGCCAAGTTTTTTTTACACTGCAACACTTTTTTTTACACAAAACTGGACTTAACTCGATCGAAACTATAATGTGTTCTTTTCCATTAAAAAGGCCTCACCCGTGGTTAATTGCGCTTGAAGATAGTGAATATATTTGTTACCTTGATGGCATTAGCGCTGGGACTTTTTAAATAGACTTATAAAGAAATCAATATAATATAAGTATAAGTATATATTATAAGCCAATAATAAAAACATGTAAGAGTAATTCAAATATGCTAAAGATGATGACATATAAACGACTGAAATAGCAACCCACATGATAAGAGAAGAAAGATAAAATTATTAAAGACGGTAATCCAAGGGATGGAGAGAGAAGCAAGGAATGACAGGTTAGGCATTGGAAGGCAAAGCATAAGGAGGAAAGCCGGGGTAAAATAATGTAGAACAGCGAGGGAGGCTCATAATCATAACTCATAAAAATAAGCTGATTAGTTTTAATGGTGTAAAAAATAACGTAAGTTAAAAGACTAAAAGTATTATTTTAATTACCTTTTTTTTTATCTAAGTAAAATAAATACGGTCTAACATTTCCTCAGTTACATTTGAGCGCAAATTATTTTTGTTCCTCCCTTCACTACCACAGAACTTACCAGATTTATTGATGGAACTTGTTTAGAATCGAATCGTTTGTCAATAAGAAATGAAACCCTTTCTGTATATTTTCACTGATTAATTGTTTCAATAAGAGACAGACAAATGCTAATATTGATTACAATAAATCTGTATACTAATTCAATTAATATTTATCTACTTTTTATATTAAGAATGTATTTATCTGTTATAGTAACTTATTGTCGTCGTGAGTGAGTTAAAGTTTTTAGGGTAAACGAGATGATATATAAAGTCTTACCTTTATATATATATAGACGAGACAAAGCACGAAATATGACGTCATTTTTGACGTACCCAAAGCATAGTTAACGCAAAACTAGCCTCATACCCTACAGATGTCGGCTTATTAGGAGTAGACTAGTTTGCTGACTATGACAATAATTGTTTACTGTCTTTTAAATAATAAAAAGTACTTGTATGAGAAATAGAAAATCGGATAGCGTAGAAAACATATTGAAGTTTTATTTAAGACATTTTTCGTTCGTTCGGATTTCGTTCAAACAATAACGATGTGATTAAATAACTTTTCTTTATAGATTTTGTATATGTGTATAAAATGGTGATTATCAACTGTGATTAACGTCCAAAATTGACCATCCAACCATATCATATTACCTTTCAGTTTCAATTTAATTTACCGCCTGAAAATGGGATTGAATATATCGAATGCTTCACCAACTAAACCATAGTCAACCATTACTTAAATTGAATTTAAAATTCCAACTTAATAGCGCGGGCTTTTTATGTTAATTTGAGCGAAAATGACCGTTGCTAGGGAAATAATTATAATTAACATAAACGGCAATTCTTTTATCTGGCATGTGACGGTCAGAAAATAAAGTTATGTAAAATAGTAATTATGTCAGGTAAGTAAAGGCCTAGTAATGGAAGTAAATTTTCAATTACATGATGAAATAAGGAAAAAACGATTTTAAGCAATTACCGCAATAATTATCAACAAATTTAATTAATTTATCGCAATTCTGATTTCAATGACAAATTACTCTGGAGTTTTTTCTGTTTTACAATCAACACTATCAATATAGCTAAGGTAGACCGTAGGTTTAAGAAGACCATCGCGCTTAGTTAACAAAATTTTACCAAATTTAATTGGAATTAAAAATTTTAAAAATTTGTACGCTTTATATCAATCCTATAGCAAACAACTGGCCTTTTCGTGATTTATCCAGTAGTAAAAGACAAAATACAACCCAGCCTTATTTTAAGAAGGCCTTAAATTATTTAAGAAACAATTTAATTTAACATCAGCAATACAAATTAGTCAGAACCTGATTCGGTGGCTTAAATATAAAATTTAAAGTCCTAATTAAAATATATAGTTTAAAGCATCTTTGGTACGTTCTAAGTAATAGAGTAGGACGCTCTTTGTTAAAGTCCAAATTGAGCTTATCGGTGAGGCAAACTGACCAGGGCCAAATCAATACTTTTTGGTGTATTCGGAAATCAGTTAGAATTTACCTTTTTAATTCATTCGATATTATAGATTGAATAAATAGGACGTAGTAAAAGCGACCTATATAGGGTTGTAGAAGAGATCCTTGGGTAGAATGCCTAGCGAACCCCGAGGGTGCATCTTAAGGGCGTGTGATGGGCTGAGGTGTTTTTAGTGGGTGGGACCTTGCTACCAGAATAGCACAGGGATTTGAGTGTAGATCCAGCCCCACAGACCCCGCGTCAAGTTCGACATTCTTGATGCGGGCCTGCATAAGTGCATTTCCACCTCATTAAAAAAAGGATTGTACAAGAGACGTCTTGTCGGTCGACAATATGACAATACATAAAGGATTTCAATAAAACACCTTTCCATTTACTCACTTCTCGTCTTTAAAGATAGTTTTTGTAGTATATCCTTTAATTTCGACGATGTTGTGTTTGTTTCGTCGAACGGCACGATGGGTATTGTGTCGTCTTTCTTCTCCAATACCGTGAATATTGCGCTGAGAGTGAGAAAGCAGGGGCTGTTTCCTTTTCCAGCTGACAATTTCGTGTTGTGGTATAGCATGCCCAGCTTTCGCCATTTAAACTCCTGAAACAAAAACATGTAAAGATTTTATTCCAATTTATAGTAAGATAAAATCTTTGTGATGTCTCAATAAATTCTATGATTTTTTATTCATTTAAATGTGTCATTCGACGACTCATTCGTCGGAACTCCAAATCATGAATTATTTTGCCGGCACAAAACATAACTACGTCAAATGTTGTGTATAGGGAATTTCTAAGACACTGAAGTTTTCTGCAAATAAATCTCTTCTCTAAAATTAAATAACGAAGTTTTGCATTTTAAATTCTTGTTTTGTTTTTAACAATTATAATCTAGCTGAAAATTCCTGGACTGATTAAAAAATTCTTTCATTACCTACTTGAAATCAAGAATTTTCCAATACCTGTAGAGTATTTTTTAATTTACTGATGTCAGACGTTCTACGTAAACGATGTTACGTATTTAAAATCTATTATGAGTAGATATATATTCTTTGTTAAGGAAAATCTATTCTCCTTTATTATAAAATGTGGACCTATATTGTTACTGTGGTTACTATCTGCTGATTGTGTATGTTTTTCGCTTCTCTGTTTCTTCCATAACCCATTAGGACAGACACATATTTGCTGTTTAATCATTTTACTAAGAGAGCTAAATCGGACGGTTGGTAGCGTGTCATTTAGCTCTAAAAATATCGTTTTTGAAACTCAGCAATAGAGTTAATATTTTTTTATAAAAAAGTACAATGTATATATTACGTTATCACTTTAATCACATATTGAAAGATTTGTTAATCAGATGAATATTAAACAATATAGAAATAGTCATAACAGAAAGCCGGTTATTAATAGATAAGAATGTATCGCAATGTGCAAGGCCATTGGATACTAAAGATTATGCGAATATTAAACTAAACATTGTATTTCTGTACGCGTGTATAATTGGAGCTGCATTATCACATATAAAAGTAATTGATTTTGTTAATTTGCATGATTTATGATAAACAGAAGACGAAATGACGGATTTATTTGATTGACATTGGTCGAAAGATATTACGGATTCGTACGATTGTGTCCGTGATAAGACGAGAGATGCTGTTAATATAATAATAATAATAAAGCGAAATGAGCTATTCTTTTGTCTTTCTTTTATTGTTCTCACCTAACGAAAAAATTAAAAAACTAGACATAAATCCAACGAATATATTAAAATTACTAGACGCATAAGTACAGTCCTTTTCTCCATCTTAAAGGTAAACACATTTACTTTCCAATCTGGTTAAAAACGTTGGTTTCTTGTGTGCGCGGTTTGTCGATTCCGCCATGATTATTTCGGTGTGATCGTGAAGAAATGAGTGCTTGGAAATTCCGTGTTTTGTTTTATTGCAAATCCTTACCATTTGCATAAAACAAAACACGGGTTTAGGAAACTCGATAAACGTTTCAGTCACTTGTTTGCCGGAACTTTAGCGACTTGATTGAATATCGATCTTTGATTAATTGTCTAGAGATTCAATTGACTCTCTGATTTAACTACTTTACTGCGACAGGTATATAAAGACGAACACAACGATATCGTTATAAGTACGTATATCTTAACCATAATATAGGATATAAGTTGAAGTTATGACCGATTAACACATCTATAATAATTAATAATTTAAAATACCCATTTTAAAATTATGTAGGCTTGCAAGTTGGTTAGAAAAATTTATTTAATCTTCAAGTAAATCACTCAGAAGTTCACATGAAAATTGATATCATAATATGTGTTATCTTGTGTAGCGCGTAATACGATATTTCCTATGATACGGTTAGCAAATAGCTATTAATTATGATTCGCTTATCTAAACCACTATTGGATACTGTTAAGATTTATATGCATGATGTTTACATACTTGATATTGATAATTGCTGAGATATTTTGCTAGAATAACGTTTTCACAACTATGGCTTCTAGCATCTACACAAAAAAATATACTTGAGTTGTCTTACATAAAAAAGAGTCCTCGTTGATACAATCCTGGAACCACAACGAAAAATTTTATGTACCCTAACAATTGTTAAGTTTTGTGAGCATAGATTATAGGGAGTCGAACTAGTGTTCGAATTGCAATCTGAATATTGTTTTAGTAAATCCATAGACTTTTTGAACCAGTGAGGCGGAATTTAGCAGATAACATTACCCTATGGTAAATATAAAGTCTCACAGAGAAAATTATCTATGAAACATAATACGAATATATATTACAAACATTATTTAAAAAAATGGCGATTAAAAAGAGTGGCGGAGAGTTTATTGCCAGTTCTTTTCTTCCGTTCTACGCCCTTGATTTGAGAACTGGCAGTAAATGTAAAATTAGAATCGTTTAATAAATATTTCTTTTTTTTCACGTTCATAAGTGTTAACAGCTAAGGGTAACAGCTACATTATGTTACCTATATGAATAAATGATTTTTGTTGTTGTTGTTGTTATATATTTATTATATATAATCTATATAAGAGAGAAAGGAGCGTCAGAATGCTAAGAACAAATTCATATGCATGTATTATGCTAGAGTCGCAAAAATAAGGGAACAATCGACACATTTAATATAACTGAAAACAATCTGGCATCTAAACAGGGCACGAAACATCGTACAAACACGAAAATTTCTTTGCTGATTTTTCATTTCCTCTTAAGAAAGAACCCTCGTCAATTTGTAACATCAAACAAAAATTACTGCATAAAAACTCTATAAAAGAATTGAAATCCTCCATCTACTTATTGAATTTATTATATACGCAGCGCAATTCTAGAGTTTCTATGCGAAAAATTACTCATAATAAACATGTCATAGAAATGCATAGTGGATTTATTTACATAATGCCATTTGGATTATTACGTTAAATATGTTTGCAGGGTTTTAAACTAACACTAACTATTTTGGTTGAAACATTTAGGTACGCCTTTAAGTTTGCCTGGTTTTTATTATAACCCACTGAAATGAAAAAAATAATGTTTTCCTTAACGCCGAGGCTAAACCACAGGAGTTTGAAACTTTTTGTTTGACAATGGCAGCTTTGACCTCTCCAAAGAAACCTTCTAAAGCTTCATAGGAGATGTATTTTAGGCATACATAATAAAACATAATGAACTTAATATCGTCAACCATTTTTACAATAATGAAAAACAGATAATGTAACTTTGTCTTTAGGCACAATTTGCACAGATTACGCAAACAGTTACAAATTTAATACACACACACGCACACAAAATTACAGTTTGAGAAATATGAAAAAAAAAATGTTTTCTAAAATACGTTGTTATTAAAAATATTAAAAAAGAGTTATTTCAACGTTAGTTGTAAAATAGAATATAATAAAATATTTACAACAAATGAAAGATTATTTTAATTTGTTTTGGATCAGAAAACAAAGTTGAAGTGTAATAATTACACAAGTGTTGATCATAAAAAATATATTCAATTAATGCATTCCTCAATAACACTATGTTGTAAATAATGACCTTGAGACGCAAGTAATATTACACACTATTTATGTATATTAATAGATATTGCAAAGCAAACTATGAAACAAAAAATGTGCTTAAATTTAAATATGTAAGCACTAAAGATAAATAAGGACTTTATTGTAAATAAAGGTTAAAATATTAAATCTACCTAATATTACTATATACTATAATCTTCTCTACTTATAGTTAAATTTAATTTTATAAAATAACTTTTTGAAAAATATTTAAGTTACGTAATTAAAACAGAAAAGCAACTGTCACTACTTATTTTAATAACTTCGCGGCATAAGATTTTTTATTGCTCAAAATTATAGCGCACAATTATTTATATATAAAATATATAACTACATAATTACATATTTTATGACACATAAGATAAAATACATGTCTTCAAGTGTTACCCTAACTAAAAATGGATTTGGATTGGGAAATTGAAACTAGAGCCTCCTAATGTGAATGTTTGTACAATGAAGCCTCATGTTGAGAACGAAATCCTAAAAAAACCCTATCCCTATAGTCGCATTTTACTAATACTTCAATAGTTACAATTGTATTTAGACTTTGGTAGTAGTAACGACACGGCACACCGGTGCAATACAAAATAGAGAAGCATTATTAATAATAAGTTATAACAATAATAACTATCCATAAATGATTATAATAGTAAAGTCATATGAAAGATACAATTAGATATGCCATTATGAAACAACGACAATTGTGGACTTGCCCACCCTGATTCATAACTTACCGTAGCCAGAATGAAGTCATTCATTTTTCAAACAATTTTATTTTAATTTTGGCCTGGATTTATATTTATTTAATTAAAAGTATTTGTATAAGTAAAGGTATACAAGGTTTATGTAACTAACCGATATATAAAAGCGCCGTGAAAACTTTTTATTTTATATCAAATTATATAAAAACGATAAACATTTAGGCCTAATAATAACATTAAGATTTCAACTTTAGTATTGACCGATATCAAAAAGCTTATATGCTAATTAATTATTAATCCATAACATAGTGTAACCTTTGATATCCATAACAATAGAGCATTTATTATCCTCATTGGTATACAATCACGTGCTATTTTGTTATGCAAGTTATGCAGACGTTATGTATTTACGTAAGAAAATAATTTATTCTTGATTGTTTGGCGTCTTTTAACAGCCAATGAGCCAAACATAAACTCGAATTGTGTATGAAATAAGTGTTAATTCTGATGTGAATTAAGAGATCATAATTAAATTAAATGAAAATATTTTATAAATTGCATTACAATTATTTTAATTTTTTTAAAAGGCCGTATAATATATAGCAGTCTTGAAAAACCAAAAAGCAAATGCGTTCGACCGGTTTTCGATTATACGATATTTTCATTTATCAATCCCACGTTCCACAAATAATCATTAACTTCACCTTTCACAAATGTACTTTGAATTCGGAACGCATTATTCCATCTTTAAATACGAATATCGTGCTAACGCTCTGAGTATTTTCTATTTCTGACTGCTGTGTACTAATATTCAATTAACGACAGCTTCTAACCACACTTATTAATAGAACCGAGGACATAATGCAACATATAAACAAAGCGGACAATTACGAAAATAAAACACACAGTAGTTCAAAAAACGTATTTTAAAATACAATCACAACATCGAAAGAGAGATTCAATTACCTCAAAAATTTTTCGAATTGCGACGCCGGCTTGGGTGTAGCTGCCCATCATTCTGGTCAAGGTCATAAAGGTCGGGACCTTGTAAGTAAAGGCCTCGGCTTGAGCACCGGCTGTGATTACAGGAATGTTCCACAGACCAGCGTATCTCGCCACAGGAGCGATTACATACTCGCATCCTGGTCCGATAAAGGCATCTGAAATATTCCCTTGTGTTATTCTATATACATATTCTTAGTCAATGTATGTATGTTCTTAATATAAAAGCTATATGTGTTAATAGCTGAATACAACTATGTTCTGATTTGCATAAAAGTTATTTTCAAATAATAAATTTTACATATATGTATTATATTCATTTTAAATGTAATGACGCCTAAAAAGCCTCAATTAAAGTTGTGTATTAAAAACTTACCAGCTGAACCGTTAACGTAAAATTCAAACGCTGCCAAGGGTCCATCGACTGATGAACATCTTGTGTCTCGATAGTCAACCAATATCTTCCAGCCTGGTAATGGGCCATCATCAGCTGTTAAAGCTGGTATAGCCAATTCCACTATCGGTAGAACTTTAGCCAACGAGAACACTTCCCCAGAGTCACCAGGTAATAGAACACCCAATTTCACAATTTTATCATTAAACTGATGCGTCTCCGGTCTAAGGTTGAAATTTGTGTGTTTTACACAAAAAGGTTTTGAAGTCAGATCGTGAGGGAAGCCAATAGCACATGACGAATCATAGATCGTTCTATCTGTATAATCACGATCGATTGAGATGTTTGAATAATTTTTGTACCGGTTAGAGTATACTTCAGTTGTTTCATCATCCATAGAAATATTCTTAAGCTCAGCATTAAAGCTCTCAGATAAACGAGGACGTCGATATTTAGTCACAATTAAATTAACATTATGCCTATTAAGTTCAATATTTACACTTTTATTAACACTAACATCACACATAGTTATCACATTTAAAACACACACATAGAAAACGAGGAATGATAAAAGTGTTGAGACTTTGACATTTTTTACATTTCCTTGGCTTTTAACCTGGTGTGTTTGAGCATCGTCCATATGTTTGAATTGTATTTCATATTGAATGTTATGTCGTCTTCTTCTAAAATTTGCTGGATTCGCGCACAATTTCTTCTTGCTTCTGAATGTTCCCACAAAATATGACTGGAGAATCGTCTTCACGATTCCCTCTGTCATTTTCCGAGTTATTTATCTCATATTTCAGTTTAATTTTACTTCCTGCGTCATCTGTTAGACATATAAAGATTTTAACTCGAAACGGTGGTCGTTTATGAAGGTCGTATTCTACATTTGAATGTATGAATAATTTCTGTTTCACGAAAACTGCTATGCAATAATTTATTTAAAACATGGTTTATGTACGTAGTTAAAGGTAATAGTTCTGTATAAGTTTTGTTAAATATAAAATAAATTCTTTATACGCTTCTTCGTTATTGTTGATGTTCTTATGTACTGCATAATTAAATGCTACGTTTTTTGTGTCTGGATTGAAATTTTTAATTCATTTTAACAAAACCTGTTTATGAATAATTAGAGACGTCCTTCATAGTTTTATGTGTCTTTTTTTAATATCTGTATGTTAGCGTCACGCTCAAAAAGTCATTTAAAGGTTTTAATTAAAATTAAATTAAATTATATTTTCGGCAGTAATCTTTTTGACGCTACTAGTTATAATAATGTTGAATTGTTAATCAATTGATTTAAACAGTTGAATGTTAAAATTTGTTAATTTACTTATGTAGTTAGTATTCAATTCAGATGATTGGAAATTTTGCTTGGAATATGATTTCGATTCTACATAAAAGTGGAAACTGTGCCTCATTCTATTAAATACATTGTCTCCTATACCCATTTACAAACAGACTATTAAACCGAAATAATTCTTTAATAGTTATTTAATTGATTCATGTTTTGGCGTTGAAATTCAAAAATATTACAAAGACCCAAGGTTAAGTTTTGCTTTTAAGAATTAAACTAAATAATAGTTATATTTGTTGCAAAATACGATAGTATCTGAATTCTAACGTTTTATATTATTTATTATAATTTTATTTATTTAAAATTATAATAAATAAAGTAATTTATTATACATACATACAATTACAACTGAATGGAACAGCGACCATCAGTGCCTCCAATGAAATTGTCATCATATGTCAAATATACAATAAATATTTTTTTTAGGTTCAATCGGGATTTCCCTAAAGACTATACATTATCTTAATATATATATTTCTTGTGTGCGTGTGTATGTGACTGAACTCCTCCTAAACGACTGGACCGATTTAGACGAAATTTTTTGTGTGTGTTCAAGGGGATCTGGGAATGGTTTAGATTCACAATTTTGTCCGCTGGACAATGTTTTTTTAATTAATTTTCAATTTATTAGTTGTTGTTGATTTTGGAATGTTTTACATTGGATCCGACAGACGGTGCTACCATCGCAGTGTCAAATTTTAAATAATATTCGAATTTTAATCTGTCCCGAAATTTTAAAAAAGTTTTGTTATCATTGTGTAATATCGTGTGTGACCATGTGCTGGATCGTTAGATATTGTCATAACATTTGAATAATAATTTTCATAAAATGGCTTATTAAAAATTGAAATTTTGCAATTAAAGACGTGTAGACAGGACAACGTCTGTCGGATCCGCTAGTATAATATAAAATATCGTAGTTCTACTAAAATTTTATTAAATCTAAATTTACCGACGAATAAAGTTTAATTTCATTTGTTTGGATTAGGTTATTTTACTTACAATAGTGTGAGCCCCATATGAGGCAAAATATAGCTCATATTAGAGCGAGTATAAAATAAATTGTCTCATTACCTCTACAAAAGACCGTATGCAGCGTATCCCTTGTATCTGCTAATGTACCCGACCCTTTTTGTTCTGGGTATGGTGGGTTTTGACCAACTATCCCTCAGAAGAAAGCTAGCTTTGTCAGTGTATTTAAGATACTTCCGAGTCCGGTTCAAAATCTGTATATAATGGAGATATTGGGTCTACGGGTACCAAGTAAAATCCTGAGGTGAAAGTCTTATCTTTTAGATGTACCGCGAGCACAATCCAACTTCTTTATCGAAATGCCACCACGCGACCAATACAAATAATAAACAGAATTTCTATCGAGGTAGACCTGTTTGTTTGTACACTGGCTGTCTTCCCATGAGTTGTTTACTATATTGTTATTTATAAGATAAGGATAATTGTGGCCATTCGCATTAGTAACAATTAAGATAGAAAAACAAATATATAAAAAATAAACTTCTACTACTAATATGCATGTCTCAGAAACACCACTAATAGAGGTAAAGTTAGTTAGCTTGTATGATCTGTAGAAGTAGTGAGCCGTTCTTAAAATCACCGAGAAAATTGATCGATTAAAGAAAATATTAGCGTTAGTCTGTTTTCACCGCAAGTAATTGCATGTAACAACTAATCGAATAAAAAACGAAAGTATCGTATAATATTTTTATCGTCTTTTGTTTGGTAGGTACAAAAGAGGACATGACCAAAAACTAGTTCTATAAATACACATGATTATTTTTAAACAAGATTTGTAGTCACGGCCATTTGAGTCGTTATTTCTATAAGTAGAACAGTTTTTGTTTAATCTTTTTTTGTACATATTGTGCTTGAATAGTTTCTGACATAACATATTTAAATTCTACGCCCGGTGATGCTAAAAAAGACGAATCGATCTGTGTTATCTATGAGAGATTCGACATAGAGAATTGATGGACCCTTCCTAACATTTCGTAAAATATTTGATATATAAAGTGGATTCTCTTAAATAAAGGTTAAAGGAAAAATAATATTATCTCGTACTTCTTTGTAGAGGTCAATTTATTTATTTGAATGTCAGCAAAACAAAAACATTTAAATGTTCTTTTGGAGGAAAATATTACATGAGAGATCCGGCAGTTATAAAGATCGTTACTTTATAACGTGACATAATAGTCACGTCGGACTAATAGACGTAGGATTAGTCAAACATATTCATTTTTTGTCCCGTTTATTTATTTGCAAAATGACATGAGAGTGCTAAGGACAAAACATTAAAACTTGTCATGACCTAATTTTCATAAATGACATCTCGGCACCAGATGAGCCTCAATAACAAAACTTCAGCAACAAAACCTATTTCATACTCTCTTATACATAGCAAAGATATCGTATATAAAAACTTTGCCGATAAGACTCTGTGACTTCAAAGCATATATGATAAGTTTCTTTAATATTTATTAAAAAAACGGTTGTCTGTTATGTCGATTTACTGACGATAGTTGAACGAACTTTATAAGAAAATACTGATGGAATGGTTGCATTTTTCAAAAGAAAAGTTTAATTATATTTGTTTGATAGATATTTTGTATGGATATATATAGAGATAGAACAAATGGAAATCGCAATTGAATTGATCAAGTTACGTTTATTTGTACGCGTAAATACAATTATGTTATTTTTTTAAACGAACGAACTCTGCCGAACACGGAGGACGATTATGCCTCTTAGTCGCTCGTTCGGCGCTCTCGCTTGCACTTCAAGCCTTAAATTGAAGTGAAGTAACGCCGCATGCGTCATGTTTTTTCGTGCGTGCAGCCTTCTCCATCGAATTATAAGACGTTGTCACGTCAAGAAATAGTATCACAATTTTATCCTAGCTCCGATGTTTATGTTTGCGATAACTACCTGCGTAAATTTAGAATGATGACATGTAGCTAGAGAGATAGGCGAAATTAACATAATTAATGAAGCTAAAGCTCAAAGACTAGACTGGTCATTTTCTGAGAATGGAAGAAGATTTTTAGTATTTCTTATTTTCTGGTTCCTAACCGTTAGCGTTACCTAGGTAACCTAACTTGTTAGCGATAGATATAGCCTTCTTTATATTGAAACAGTCATCAATTTTCATCACTCTTTTATATCTTACATTTACTTTAGTTAAAGTGACGATTATATATATAATGACGGGGAATAAGTGATACCTGTCTATCTCATGTTCCATAATAAACGTATTTAATTTTTTTTAAGGGTAGAAATAAACTGATTTATTTTAATTGAATAAAACGATTTTGTGTTATTGATATTGCGTTCGTGGATACATATGTCATAAACAGTAAAGAGTAATGTTCTGTTATCTCTGATTAAAATGAGGTTATGTGGCCTCAACAAATCAACAATTATTTTACATTGGCAAAAAACAAAAAACAAATCAACAATTATTTTACATTGGCAAACACACACTGTTCACCTTCTTAGAAAATATTGTAGGTACTTAAAACTGCAGTAACAAAAATCGAAAAGTAATTATTACCTATCGTCGAAAAACCCGATTTCACAGCTCTAAAAGAAGCTGAAACATCTTAGAAGTAATGACCTTTAAGTAAGTTGGATATATAATTGGGGACATAATTACTGACACTTATCGGTATTAATACAGCCTATATATTTTTAGTAATTAAAATTTTAAAAGCTAAAAATATCCTGCATCAGAATACCAAAAATAAAAGTTTAAAAACGTCGGATATTTTTGGTGTGCCGATTTATAAGTTACATATCTACTTTTGGTGAACGAAACAGGATTGGAACCACATTATCCCTTCCATAAAAGCGTTTATTCGCATACACATGATAAGATGTCGTCAAGGTGATAATTTATACTATATGGTTATCATATTTGTGTCCATATAAGCTATTATTTGTTTAAACTGGAATTAAATTTTCTTAAAATAAATTTTACGTATTTAATTTCCGCAAAGACAAAAAGTTTGGAGAACATGTTCCTCAATGCATGAGGAACATGTTCATAAAATGAATAGATTTTGTAGTAAACTTAGAACTCTTATGCGGAAAATTTTAATTACATATTATTAATATCATTAACATTGTATCATATTAAGATACAATGTTTGTGTTGAAATTTGACTCAATTGAAATTAAAAACAAAAACAATTTCAATAATCATAAATAAAATTACGGAGGATTTTGACACGTCTGTATTATTAGGCACTTTTTTTTCCTATGTATAAAAAACATCCTTGGAAAACTTATGTTGCCACAAACGTGTTATTTGAAAGTGAAAGAAAATTTGCATAACAATGAAAAATATCTCGTGTCTACAAATGAACATGAAAAAATTCAAAATACAAACTAATTAAAAAAAACTTCCGTGTATTGGTAGGCTCGTACAAAGTTATAGTATTAACCTGGTTATAAACAAATTTCTCACGCACCTTATGAGACTAAGTGTATTTCATATCATCTGAGTCATACCAAAATATGTCGTGTAACTGAAGATTGACCCTCTTTCCATGAAGCGAATGCCCTGGGTAGCTAAAAATAACTTTCGGTAATTTAAATTGTGGGAACGAGTTATTCTTTTTGCATCCGATATAGAATTTCGACACAGCGTATTTAATTAACCGTTATTTAAAAAATCGGAGTTTGGATTTCACACGAAGAGAAGTCCGCAAAAGTAACTTAGAGCTACTTTTCTCCTATGTTTTAAATATTTGTTTGTGACTAAAAATGCTACGATTTGTGAGCCCAAAAAAAGTCATCATCCTCAAAAATTAGATTTCTGTAAATGTTTTTAATTATTCCTTTCTCTGTTAGGTCTTTAATTAAATACACCATGTTCAAACATGCCTAATCAATTGTTTAAAGTATTTCAGCAGGAGAGAAAAATATTTTTATTTTTATAAAATATATATGTTTGAAGGGATGTGAGTATTTATTTTATTAAAGCATGCATATGGTTTTTTTTGTAATATATAATTTAAGATTAAACAATTTCTAGTGAACCGCTTTACTGAACGGATCAAAATGCAGAAAATTATAAATAAGTCTATATCACTCACTATTCAGGGATAAAAGAGGCTTCTACCAGGTAGGTGAGGTACTTGCCTCTTAATAAAGTATTGGTATGGGCATGATTACGTTTATAATAAGTATTAACATAATTAAATTATATGTTTACCTAATTGTACGAACGTACAGGGGGCGCTTATTTGATTCTGCTAGTAAATTTCGTAACCTGCAGCAAGTAAAGCAAACAATCATTATTTTCACACGTCATACGTTAAAAGAATAATATACAAGTAATTCAAAGTCTTAAACATTGGTCGTGTGGCAGCGCCGGCGTTACGCATACTGAAGAGATACGACTTTGACGATCTGAGTTCAATTCCAGTCGCCGGGTAAAATATAGTTTTTTAGTTTTTTTTTTTCTTCCTGATAAAACAAGAATTGGATTAATGGATTGCAACAAATGCCACAAGAAGATAGTTAATTTTTTATATTTAAAGTGTTGCAGAGTACATTGTAATAAAAGCTTTCATATTGAATGCATCAAAGTTAGCAAAGAAAAATTGGTTTTAATGAATCAGCACGAGAAAGATATTTGGAAATGTCCAGACTGTTTGTGCAAGGTCTCAAAAGGCGATCGGTATATAAGTGAGCCGAGTCAGGATCCTATGTCACCAAATAAGGCAAGTCAACGAATAATTGAAGCTTTAATCCAAAAGTACCATAGTATTTTGCTAAAAGAGGTGCAGGAATTCCGTCAGGAAATGAATAGTCGTTTTGAAGAGCAAGGAAAGCAATATAAGGCACTTCAGGAAAGATTTGACAAGTCTGAAAGAGAATTAAAAGAATTGCGTAAAAGTATCATTCAGGAGAAGACCTTAGAAGTGAATACACTACAGGTCCGCGAATTGAAACAAAATGTAAATTCCCTTAAAAGCTGTTCTTTGGACAAGAGCCCGATAGTCGGAACACTATGTGAGATAAGTACTTCGCCGGTGGTATCGTTTGCGAACGCCGCTAAACAGAACCCGAACCAAATAAAAAACAATAAGTTGAAGCAAAGTGCTTTCACAAATAAGGTACCTGAAGATGTAGCAGAAATAAATAAAGAGCAAGAATTGGAAACCCATGTTGAAAAGGAGAACAGTGGCGATAAGATAAAGGAAAGAGTTGGAAAATATCAACGTGGAAAATATCCCAGTTGTGAAGTAAAAAAAGGAGGTAGAAGTGATGTAGTGGAGATCTGTGGAGCTGAGCGGAAAAAGTTTCTGCATGTGTGGCGCTTAAACAAAGATACAAGTGTGGAGTGTCTAGAGAAGTATGTCAAGAATGTAATATATGGCAAGGAGGTGTCTATAAGAGTCGAAAAAATTAATCATAAAAAAGAAAAGGATTACGCATCATTCATTATTGGGGTACCAGAATGTGAATATGAGTTATTATGTAAACCGGATAATTGGCCGATAAATGTTGAATATTGTGACTGGGTGTGGTTTCGGAGATCATCTAACAAACCAAAAGGATGGAAGTAGACATATTAAGATATGTTACCAAAATGTGAGGGGTCTTAGAACCAAGTTAAAGGAATTTTATATGAGTGTCTCATCTATCTCTGTAGATTTGTTTGCAGTTACAGAAACGGGATGTAATGAATCTATAGCTGACGCTGAGTTAGTCCCTCCTGGATATACGGTATTGCGATGTGATCGCGCGGATGGGCGCAAGCATGGTGGCGTATGTCTTGTGGCTTCCCCGCGCCTGGAACTGCGTCACATAATTTTACCCTCTGATTTGCAAATTGAATCTCGCCCCTTCGAAATAGTTTGTGCAACTGTCTATTTGAAAAATAGATTTATGTTTCTGTTATGTATTGTTTATACTCCTCCAAATACGCATGATGAAGAATACTTTTTATTACTCAAAACAATTGAAGAATTTTGTTGCAAGTATGATGATGTATTAGTAATTGGTGACTTTAATTTATATTCTTGCTCAAATAATGTAAATACTTATTTTTGGAATTACTTTAGTAACTATTGTGAATTCAGTCAGTGTAATAATATAGGGAATGTTAATGGTCGTTTATTAGATTTGGTATTAAGCAAAGGTAAAGGAATGCAAAGTGTTGGGGTGTGCGAGACGGATGAACCTTTGGTATCTGTAGACGTCCAGCATCCTCCGCTTCTTGTGTGTGTGTGCCCACGCGTTGCGTCAGTTCTGTCAAGGAATGACCCGGCTATAACACACGAGCGCTTGTTACAATGGAATTTCAAGAAAGCCGATTTTAGTTCGTTGTATTCCAAGGTTAGAGAAGTGGATTGGTCTGATGTGTACTCGTCAGATTTAAATCAGAGTCTCAATTGCTTCTATTATAAGTTGAACTCTGTACTTGAGGAATGTGTGCCAAAAAAATCCAGGAACCTACGATGCTCAAGGTATTTATATCCAAAATGGTATACAAGGGAAGTCATTAAAAGAATTAAACAAAAAGCCACGCTGCATAAGAGATACAAAGTTACTAAATCCCCAGGAGATTACGAAAAGTTTAGCCGGTGCAGAGCTGAAGTTAAGAAATTAATTGCATTGGCTCTTGAAAATTATACTAAGTCTGTTGAATCAAATATCATTGAAGATCCCAAGTCATTCTGGAGGTTTATTAATGGTAACAGAGTCAACAGAGAACCATCGGGTATTATTGAGAACGGAGAGGTGTTACCCCCTGATGATAGTGTTAGAGCATTTGCCAAGTATTTTAGCTCTGTTTATGCTACACAAAAGCCAAAGCTTGACGTCAGCGCAGCTGTTGCGGCAGCGGGTTGTTCAAACGGGGCTGCACGAGTTCATGTTGGGAGCTTACAATTGAGCGATGTACAGGAGGCACTTAAGCTACTTAAACCAAAAAAGGCAGCTGGCCCGGATGGTATACCGCCTTATATATTACGAGATTGTGCCGTTGTACTTGCTGAACCACTGCTCCACATTTATAACCTATGTCTCAAAGCAGCAACATTTCCCACATGTTGGAAAACCAGTCGGGTGATCCCAATTCCTAAAGTAAGATGCCATGATAAAGTAGAACAGCATAGACCGATAGCTATTTTGTCATGTCCGGCGAAAGTATTGGAAGCGGCACTTCAAAAATGCATATTTAATCAAGTGAGTTCCCAACTATCGGAAGCGCAACACGGGTTTCGGCCTATGAGGAGTACCACTAGTAACCTCTTGAATTATATGGCTAATATTAGCCCAGCTGTGGACAGTGGAAAACAGGTAGACGCTGCTTATTTTGATATCAAAAAAGCGTTCGACCTGGTCGATAATGACGTGCTTTTGCAGAAGTTTGCACATATAGGATTCACTCCACACTTATTAAACTTTATGGCCAGTTCTATGGAAGATCGAACGCAATACGTGGATTACGCGGGGTGTAGGTCAGAGGCCTACTTTACGAGATCAGGCGTGACACAAGGCAGCAATTTGGGACCGTTAGAATTTCTGATAATGCTGAATGACCTACCGAAAGTTGTCAAGAATGCAAAGTGCTTGCTCTTCGCTGATGATCTCAAACTGTACATGCCTATAGAGAGTATAGATGACTGCATTCGGCTGCAGGAAGACATTGATCGAGTGGTTAACTGGAGCAGGAGAAATAGATTGGAGTTTAATTTGGCAAAATGTAAAGTGATATCTTTTTCAAGGGCACGGTTAATCACTCGGTACAATTATACCATTAGTGGGCTAACCTTGGCGCAAGTCTCAGAGGTCAAGGATTTGGGAGTTTATTTTGATACGAATCTTGGTTTCGCGCGACATGTAGAGATGGTATGCAAAAAGGCGTACAGAAATCTGGGGTTCGTATTAAGAACAGCTTGTGGCCTTGAAAACATCGGTGCGATCAAAATCTTATACAACGCGCTAGTGAGAAGTCACTTGGAGTGCAACGCAATGGTGTGGGCCCCATATGAGGCTAAATACAGTCTCATGTTAGAGCGAGTACAAAATAAATTCACTCGCTACCTCTACAAGAGACTGTATGGAGTGTATCCCTTGTATCCGCTCATGTACCCGACCCTGTTTGTTCTGGGTATGGTGGGGTATGACCAGCTACGCCTCAGAAGAGAGGTAGCTGTGACCGTTTATATATTTAAAATACTTACGGGTCGGGTGCATAATCCGGATATAATGGAGAGACTGGGTCTACGGGTACCAAGTAGAAACCTGAGGCTTACGTCCAAGCTTTTGGATGTACCGCGCGCACATTCCAACTTGGTTAGCAAAGCGCCACTCACGCGAGCAATACAGATCATTAACAAAATTTCCATTGAGGTGGACCTATTTGTTTGTACGCTGGCTGAGTTCACAAGAGTTGCTTGCTATATTGTTAGTTATAAGGTTTAGGAATTTTAGTTTAATTAGTTTAATTTTTTAATGTTTGTATGTAGGTTAGTTGGTGTGGGTAGTATAATGGATTTCTATCGCATTAGTTTTAACTGTAAAGATAGGAAAATTTAATGGAAAATAAATAAATAAATAAATAAATAAATAAATAAATTCTATGTAGAAACAAAATTTATACATATGTATTTAACGCCTCAAGACTTTATTCAATAAAACCCTGTTATAAAGCTTTGAGTTCCCATGAAACTACAACTATAATTCAGCAAATATTAGTTCAATAAAATTATGTTTAAAAAACTTTATTGGCATTAACAACGTGACAATTTTATTTTAATGAGAACTTAATTATAATGCCAATTCCCGTCGGACATCCGTTTTTAATTTATAATTTAGGCTTCTGGGTTCATAATGTGTAATAAATAGGTCTTTAAATTTTAAAATACAGTAATTATACGAATATTTGAATGTTAAGTCATAGAAATAAAAAAAAAATAATGTAACAAATTTCTTTAATTAGAAAAGTTACTGGTTTTTGATCTCAACTTTCGAATCAGTCCCCATTAAATTTAAATATCTGTGATCAATCAACATTGCTTCAGCTAACTCCTACATTTATCGTTTATCCAACTGTAAAGACCGTGTTCATAATTAACATTATAGAAATTGTTGAAACCTGTAAACAATTATTCAGGTAATTTGCCTGTAAGATAAAAAAGTTTTCTATTTAAAATGATAGAATAGACGATGTACGAAAACACTCCAAGCATTTTTAATTGCGTAACACCTTATCGAAAATATTTTAACAGAGTGTGACTGAAACAATAGTCAATTCAATTGAAAACTATTTATAGCCGTATTGTTAGCGATAACCGTACTCGCTTTATATACAATGAAATATACATGAGACCTTCTGTTACTTGAGAGAACATCTATTTTACTTATTGTTAAAAAGATTTCGGACGCGTGGAATTTTAAGTACAATTTTTTTCAAGGTTGAATCGAAAGTCAAATTCCTATTAGAAATTCAAATTTCATATTGATATTCTAAAATCCAAAATGTAAATTTACACGTATCTTATAACGCATTCTAAATTCAAAATAATTAGGTGTATGATAAAAAATGAATCCTTTTTTATTTTAGCTCATATTCGTGACAGTTGGCTGAACGCATTTGCATTTGCAATTAATGCAAATGAAGAACGTCTACACTTAATATAAGTAAACACTCTCGAATAATTTAACTTGCCACGTGATCGTCTATATCAAATACATCGCGGGATCGGACGTGGAGACGCCTTAGGATCATTTCATGTTGAGTCGAATACAATGTAAGGGACGAGACAAAGGTGTCGGATTTATTTGATCCAAAAATATCTAGTTCTCGATAGAAATATATACAAAAACCTTTTAGGTCTTGATGTCTGTATCTAATTAGCTTTCCTGATACACGACGCGAAATTATTATGAGTAGTTTCCCTCCATTTCATGAGAGTCACGCTAAAATTCTAATACAACTCAACACTCTAATATCAAGCTCTCACGTAATCTTAAAATTACTCAAATTTTTAAATAGACTTCTCAATAATATGGGATGAAGGTAAATCAAAAAGGTCCATTTTTGGATTTTTTTTAATCGTTCAAATGTCGGTCGCCGTAGAATTCCATAATGCCGTGCTGAAATATGTGATGACAATCGTTTAATCTGTTACAGATAATCAATATAGATTTGTTTACAAAAATATAATACAATTACTGTACATTTGTTAGATTGACACATTCATGATGGTAGACCTCTCGTCTTATATGTAAATTGCTTTTGGCTAAAAGTAATGTATTTTAAGATTACGGTAATATAGTACGTAGTATGTTAAATTATTTAGGCAAGCAAGAAATTATTCAATCACTTTATTTGATAATCCTGAATTTCCGAGAAATGGATTCCAAACATTCGAATTCGAAAATACATATTCTCTTCTCGTTACTAGTTAAGAAAACACCTAGTTTCTATACGGCATACATAGATACACACAATAACTTTAATTTCAATACGATGAACACAACCTTATGTCTAGGCAGTTTCTATTTTTTTTTATTACAAATTTGGGAATGTACTATTTTTATTGAGGTCTTTATTTTATAGAACAATATAATAATATCATCATAATGTTACATTTGAAAATCGTTTTTTTTTTTTCGAAAAAAAATTGTATAAATGTAACCATAGCAATAGTTATGCTGCTAAGCCCTTGCTATGAATCCTTAAGAATGGAAGAAAGAATAACTTTATTACACAATAAAATAATATACAGTAAAATGAGAAAATGTACTAGGATTTTCAGTGTCCTGGCAGGTAATCTATTCGACATACTTCTGATTATAGTTAGGTACTTGATATTGTTAGATAACTTGATATATTTTTTTTCTTGTTTCGTAATAAAGCCCAAGATTTTTCAGCAAGAAGAGAAATTTATTTTTTAAAGAAAACTTAGTAAGATTAGAGCTACCTACAATATTACGTAAAAATAACTTTTTAATCATTATTTGACATTAATTATACGAATTCGAGCAAATATCACATTCACTTTAATTATATTATTGGTTATTATTGGTACAAGCAAAATTACGAGTTACTGAAGGGCATATTTTAATATTTAATTAAAATTACAGTTTTCACGCCCACTGCAGTGTTAATTGAGTAAACACTGTGGAAAATAAACCGGAAACCGGAAATGTTTTTAGCCATTTTAATATTATTATATAAACTTTATGTCCCGGATTCTATAGATATTTTATCCCTTGTTTATATGATTTTAAAGCCATATTACTCTGTTTTTGCAAAAGCGATGAATACAGAAAAATATATAGACGTATTTGAGAGACTGTAAACATGATATGGTGTTATATGTTGAGTTGGCTATGGTGGTTCAAGTTTCTTGGGGCTAATAATTTTCGTGGTTTATAGTTCAAAACTTACTTAATCCGATAATATGATATCCAATCAATTGGAGTGTCGCGACAGCAAGCTGTAATGAGGTATTATATAGATATATTAAATAGGTAATATTCTTGGTAATAATATAACAAAGCCGTTTTTATCCCTAGCCAGAAAAAAAATTGTGAATAGTTTAGGAACGCTTTTTTTTCAAATTGGGTTTTCTTAATACAAGTAACATACATAAAAAGTTATTTACTTAGTATTGTCTTTTATTTACATAACTTTTACACATTTAAAGAAAAACACTTTTTTAACGGATTATAGATATGTATTATTATATTTAAACTTATAATTATTTGTACATAATTTTAAATTTAAACCGACGTTTCGCGTGCTTTACAGCGTGCGTGGTCACGGTGACTGAAGACAAAGGTGTTAAATGTCAAAAAGTATTACAGCTGCAGAAAATGTTGTGTTATCTGTATTTATTTCCCCGGAGTTGGTATCGACTAAAAGATGTTGATAATTTTTCAATAGAGAGGACGGCCTAAAATTATCAAACACCTGGGATCCAATAATATCCAAATTAAAATCTCAAAATAAACAACCCGCGAAAATGGAGGACACCGTGAGCAATTTCTGCAAAAACTCTACATCTTTTAGTCGATACCAACTCCGGGGAAATAAATACAGATAACACAACATTTTCTGCAGCTGTAATACTTTTTGACATTTAACACCTTTGTCTTCAGTCACCGTGATCACGCACGCTGTAAAGCACGCGAAACGTCGGTTTAAATTTAAAATTATGTACAAATAATTATAAGTTTAAATATAATAATACATATCTATAATCCGTTAAAAAAGTGTTTTTCTTTAAAAGTTATTTACTTAGCAAATATTTTCGTTTCCAAGTCCTAAGAAAACATGTTATTATTATCCCGCATGGTCAACTAAAAATACAAATCCAAAGCGTATTTAAACTAGTTATTAGAATTTCAAATAACATATTACAAATTATAATTGATTTGCGTCAGCCTCGTCGGTATCGGCGGCAAACGGTAATTCATAATTTTATAACCCCCTGGTAGTGTAATTTTCAACCCAAAGCGTTTAAATCCCAATTGAAATTCGCAATTAACCAATCCATCGAAAAGAGACATCGCATCGACACTACGGCGACTACTTGTGCCTGGCGATAAAAATCCGTTTTTGCATACAAACGGGCAGGATTATCATAGAGGCGAGTTTTTAAAATTAGGTGGCAATATTTAATGTAACAACTACGATATATTACGATAGACCTATGCGTGGATATACACAAACAGTATGCGCGTGGAACTATACCTCACCTTGTTCTTAATGATTAACAAAGGATGTCATTAAATCTTGTAATGTGAACTGTTGCTAGCTTTAATACATTTCAATTACGGAGGCCTCAAAGTAACGAACATTTTTAATAAGATTAATTTGTTGTTTTACAGTAATTGCTACCGATACCAAATTACAAGTTACCAAATAGGGAAAGTTTATTGTGAAATCGAAGCGCAATTATATACTTAATTAGTTAAGTATATGTCATACCTATCTCGACTGCTGAAGTTTAATATGTCTAATATCAACTTATGCAAAATAGTATTTCTGTTGTGCCTACATTTATATTCCTTGATTCAATTTGATTTTCCCTAAATAAAAGATTTATTTATTTATAAGTTTAGCATTTGAAGCATTCAACCAATAATTAATATGTCGTTTCAAGTACGTTGAATACTATTAAATTAATTAAATTAAATATATAATAACATAATATATATATATATATAAGTGTTAACAGCAATATCAATTATAAAGCTTTATAATCATATAACGATAACATTACTTCAAAGCAATTTAAAATTCATCCTAGTTCTTATTTTAAAGTTGTACGTGTTGGTTTTTAGTTAGTTTAGTTTAGATAGTACAAAATTCACACTGCAAAATTATTTCACTATAAAACCACTTTTTCTGCTTACGTTATGAAAACCCTCTTATTTGAGTTGAGAACATTGAATTTGAATCACAAATGAGCACCCTCTGTGTCTCCTACCAATTGGTCACAGACACAAACATTAATCTCAGCGAACACTTACACAAAAGCTAAGGATTTCGCCATTTCTATGGCATTAGAATTGGCCTACATTTAATCTCTAAGAGTATCTCTAAGTATTTTTTCTTGATGTGGAACTATTTTAATATGCATAATATTTATAAGTGATTATTATTCTATTAAAGACAATATAGCTTATGTTATTTATTTAACACTTACGCCTTTTATGGTAAAGTTTTATTATGAGTAAATGGCAATAAAATGGCACTTTTCGCAAACAACGCCAAGGTTAATGAATTTAAAGAGCGATATAATACATATAATAAATAATAAAATATAATATAATAATTAATAAAATATATAATATAAATGGAAGGAAATAGTGAATGCATTTATTTTTTTAAACATGTGTGTACTGATGTACACTAAAAAACTTAATAAAACAAAATAAATAATTCAGGTTAAATAATTGCACAATTATTTAAATTCTTAACAAATCAATGTGTAAATAACAAGGATAGGTTCGCGTCTTTACTTGAAATGGCACTGAATTTTGAAAGTTCAATCCGAAAATATTGAATGAACAGAGGTCATTTCTGTAGATCTAGATAAGAATATGTTTAATGAACGAGTGAACAGGAGCTCATTAAAGTCAACTTACGTAAAACAAGAAACATATTTCGATCAGATATTGGTTAATTAAAATCATAATTAATATTCATTGGTTGGACACCGATACTAGGGAAATTCAGATTCGAGACTAAGTACCAGTTAACACTTACTTAAAAAAGAGAGTATACATTTACTGATACAGTTCTACATTTGATATTTATTAAATAACCACGTCAATGGAAATAATTTTAGCTATTTTGTTATTTGTAAACATTTAACACAATCGTAACAATTTGTAATTGGTAAGGTATTCTTGGAAATGCATACAGTGTTCGTAAAATAACATGATTGATTGCCAAAATATCGCTGCTAGGAGTTTTAAAGATATGCAAGAAGTAATAAATTCTTATTTCTACGAACATAGTATAAATTCAATAATGTGAAAAATAAGCTTTTAAATAGGAATGTCAATTGGTCAACAATTCATCAACACGAATTTTTCAAAGAGAAAAGGTTGGCATTTTTGTAAGTTAGTAACAAATAATCTCTTAAATTAATGCACTGATTTCAAAACATTTTCACCATAAGGTTGACCGGATATTCAAGAAAATGTGTCATAATTTTGTTTTTTTTTTTAATATAGATTATATATCATAGTTGTTATATCACAGAACTAGAATATAAATAGAATGGCATTTTCCCATTAACATATTTATTTCTTAACGTTATAAAGTGAAGGTCAGCTATAAATAAACAATTTTAAAACACGTTTCGGCAAAGATTTTTATTTAAGCACGTATTGGCATTTCAAAAGGCCTTAACAGTCTTTACTTAAATATATTTTTATAGAACAAAGATCCTGCCCGACTGCCCATATGACAATAAGTGACATGAGTTGCCGATGGACTGCTGCAAGAAAGCTCTCAATTGTGTTGCCGAAGAATTGGTCTTTGCTTGTGACCCTAAGTTGAATTGGAAATACTTCAGTGGGTAGCTGGTTCCATATAGTGGTGGTGCGGTGGAAAAACTGATATAAACTCTCTATTGTCGAAGGTGGTCGGTCGGAAGGAAGGTCTGTCGAGGTGATACTGGTGGAATTTCGTATTCTACTCCATGAAAGATGCAGTAGAAGACAATTCAACAAGTCAAACAAAGTAACAAGTCAATACTAATATATATTAATTAAATTATAGCTTTTTTTTGTTGAACGAACAAATATATTTTCGTAATTTCTAGTAGTTAATTTAGTAATTCCTAAAAGTAAATAAACTTGTAGAAAAAAAATTACGAAAATATATTTGTTCATACATGTATATATAATTAGATGATATAATGCAGCAAGAAAAGGACTTTATGTTTAAAGAACTTCATTTCTCATTACAAAACAGAAATATTTTATTTACATGAGAAACTTAATATTAATATGTATATCTATATATATAAAAGAAAGTCGTGTTAGTTACACCACTTATAACTCAAGAACGAAAGAACAGATTTGAGTGAAAATTGGTATGGAGGTAGCTTAGAGCCAGGAGACGGACATAGGATACTTTTTATCCCGTTCGACAGCGTTCCCGTGGGACTTGACATGAAACGTCAGTCACTATAAAAAGTGGTATAACAAATAAGAATCAGACTTGGAATAATAAAACGCAAATGATAGCTATGTAATTGACGTATAATGACAGCTGTGTAATGACGTATATATGACAATTTGATATTTGTAAGAAATCAATATTCAAAATATTTCTATTAAATAAATACGTTTAATTATTTTTACAATTTACAATTTAATTATAATGATAGTGCTATTGCCCATTCGTATAAACAGTGAAGAGAACTATAAAACTCGGTATTGTCGTATGTATACAGTTCATCCAAAGAATGATGAATGTTTCTATTTGTTGTTGTTGTCGAATGACGCATTTAATCGAGTATTGGAACGGGAACGTGAATATGATCACCAGGAATTAGATTTAGTAGTTCAAACGAATGTACCCCTGTTGAAATACCAACAAAAGGAAGTTTATGATACTTTAATGAAGGCAAACGATGATGAAAATGGTGGTTTATATTTCCTAGATGCCCTTGGTGGAACTGGCAAGACATTCCTCATGTCATTAGTTTTAGCAACTGTTCGGGCGAGATCCAACATAGCGGTTGCAGTTGCTTCTTCTGAAATAGCAGCCACATTGTTAGAAGGATGCCGTACGGCTCATTCAGAATTAAAATTACCGTTAAATCTTCAAACTATTGGAGAACCAACGTGTAATATTGCAAAACACTCAGCAATGGCCAAAGTTTTAGCGGCATCGAAAATCATCATCTGGGACGAATGCACAATGGCGCATAAACGTGCATTGGAAGCACTTAACCGAACATTAAAAGATTTACGCAATGAATCGAGATGTTTTGGAGGAGCAATGATTTTACTGTCTGGCGATTTCCGCCAAATACTGCCAGTAATTCCAAGATCTACGGCTGTCGACGAAATAAACGCTTGCCTCAAATCGTCAAATCTATGGCGCTATGTGACGAAACTGCAGCTGACAACAAACATGAGAGTTACATTGCTTACTGATAAAAAAGAAGAAAAAGAATAAAGATGTAGATGACCTGAACTACATAATGGTATGCGTTTTGTGGTTAGAAAATTGAAGAACAATGTAATTTACGCTACGATAATGATAGGAAAATTCAAAGGTGAGGAAGTTCTTATTCCGAGGATCCCGATGATCCCAACCGATATGCCGTTTGAATTTAAAAGACTTCAATTTCCGATACGTCTTGCATTTGCCATGACCATCAACAAATCACAAGGCCAATCCTTAAAAGTTTGTGGTTTAAATCTAGAACATTCATGTTTTTCCCATGGTCAATTATACGTGGCATGTTCACGGGTCGGAAGACCATCAGCGTTGTTTGTTTTTGCGCCTGATAATAAAACAAAAAATGAAAAAATGTGTATCACAAGGTACTTAAGTGAAGAGCAACCTATGTACTAAAATACAGAAATAATAATGAATGATTAATGTAGGTATTTAATTTTTTTGTATATTTTCCAATAAAAAAACCCAAACTGCTTATTTATTGCCATTAAGGCGGAACAAAGTTCGCCGGGTCAGCTAGTATTATATACGAGCGAGATACACGTCGCCATTAGCCGTAACAATTTTAGTCAGCTATGTTCATTCTAACATGCATCTTTAATGCCTTTTTGAATTTGTCAAACACTCCAATATTGCGAATTTGAGATGGTAATTGGTTAAATAATTGCACACCTTCATACCTAATGGATTTCTTCAAATAATTTGTACGCGGCTTCGGTAAGATAAGCAATCTCGCTCGACGAGTATTGCGTGTCGTTGTGTGTTTGATTTTTTTAAACGAAACCAAAAGAATCATTTAATATGCTACAGAATCCCTGAGTAAACAGTGGCGATACTACCCTCAGATATCTGTATCAGTTTCATTTTAGTAACCAGCGTTCTGTGCCCGACACATGCTCGACTTTTTCGGTTTCCTCACGATATTTTTCTTTACGGTACTAGTGATATGCGAACAGAAAAGTCCATTAGTGCTAAGCGGATTTGAACTTCGACTACAGGGAATGAGAGTTGCATGATCAAGCTACATCACTGTTCTTTAAGAAGCATATCCTGTATTTATGTATTTATGTCCTAAATATTAAATAAATTAAGTATTTAGCCTTTTTATACTAAGACTGGCTGCTAGTGTATTTTTCAAATAATACAAGTTAGCGATAAAATGAAATCTCACCCATAATAGTATTTACTTATTCAATAAGACTTATGGAAAGTGCGTCAGGTTCATGTTATCGATATATCTGATATAACCAGGTTGGTAAAATATTCATGAAGTATTTCGTACATGGCACGTGCAACTATTGGAAAATGCACAGTCTGCAGGATCATGTTACAGATCTTAATGTGACACACAGGCAAGCCTTAGTTAATGTAAAAAGACACGGCGATAACTGTAGCGTTAATGTGTCAGTAATTATAAATTACAATTAAAAAAAATTGTCTGTTAGTATTTTAAGCCATTTTTTACTATATTCTTAGTTCTTGTTAAATTATTCGAACGACGTGGTTGTAGAAGTAAGTGTATATTTAAGTGTAATAAATAGTTTTTTTTTATAGAACAGGGGGCAAACGGGCAGGAGGTTCACCTGATGTTAAGTGATACCGCCGCCCATGGACACTCTCAATGCCAAAGGGCTCGCGAGTGCTTTGCCGGCCTTTTAAGAATTGGTACGGTTTCTAAGGACCTTAAATCAAATTATGTTAAATGCTTATTGTGATTTTATGCTGATAGTACTTTACAGTAACGTCAACTATTCAACATAGTGTTGCTATGCCTTTATCTAAAAATATATTTATAATAAATATATAAATAGATTACGTTCCATACCATTTGAATATTATATTCTTAGTGTACAATTTATGATACTATTTCCAAGTTCGTAGATAACCTTACAACTAGGGTTTTATTTAGTATAATCTGCTCATATGTACAATAATAATAATAATAATAAGTCTTTATTCATTTTAAGTACATTTTCTTTTCAAAGTGTAAGATTTGGAAACCCTTTTAAGTAAAAAATACCTGTGTCAGGGTTCCCAACTCTTCCATAAATAAAATTTAATTACTTAAAATAATGACATCATTTAACCTATTTTTGAACCGTTTCCTTTTTAATTTTCTTTTTTGAACCGTTATCATCACACCTGAGTGCATAAGTAAGTGTGTGGGTGTAAATATGTGAGTGAGTGAATGAGTATAAATACGTATTTTATATCATAACATTTCATTTATCAATCAATTAATACTTCGGTTGGAATTATAAACTTTATGCATTACAACTAAATGTTACTTTAGTTATTATTATTTTTGAGTCGTAAACATTATTGTGCTACAATTTATTATTAGGAATATATCTGAATCAGAATATAGTCTATCAGACCAAGATGTCGCATCTTATGTGATTAAATAAAATTATTAAATTATGATTTTATGATTTAGGTAATCTCATAATTACACAAAAGGGGATCTTTTATGACAAGATACGGTTTAATTTGTATAAAGTGAGAATTATGCATGGAGTTTTCAAAAGGAATAAATTTTATTATTTCCTGTTTCAAATCGAAATTAAGGTTTCTTGAATTTAATACATAAAAACGGTCATAAGTAAGTCTAGTGGTTAAGCTAACACATTCCACCTTTGCCTGCTCAAAACATTAAGTCGTAAAGATTAAAAAAACATAAGGAGGAATCTGGGATATTTTAAACCTGAAAATCGACGACATGTCATGCACAGGAGGTAGCTGGCCAGGTTATCCTTTAGTAGTATTTATTTCACTAGATTACAATCAAGTGCTTGCTTATAATATGATAAATAAATTATACTTGGTCAAGACTTGCTAAAGGCCGTTTTATTATTATTATTAAAAATAAGACAATGACATCCAAAATAATTACTGTAGGCCCAAATATCGAAGATTTAGGCACCGTGCCAAATGGCCAGAAAAATAATATTCGTAGATTAGCCATTCACTTTGAACATGATAAATATCTACCCTTTTGTAGTTTAATGATGTCAGAAAAGCCTACCTTTTGTACAAGAGTTTTGGCTATGGATAAAAGGCTTTTCAAGATAAGAGGAGGCAAATAAAAAAATGTGTATAAGTTTTATTTGTGAGAGGTTTCTAAGATATTTATATTAAGCAGAACATTTATTAAAACAAAGAAATATGTTCTACGTTAAAAGATTCATATTCGCTATGAAGATTACAGTTTGTTGTTTTAATCTGGTTAGTTAGCGTAAGTACCATAATTACTGCAGACACAAAACTTTACTCAAAACTTAATAATAATAGAACTGCTAAAAGCCGAAAAAAGTACTTATAAAAAGAACTTATTTACCTTGCACGAATATAAATTTGATAGTAATTTAAAACTACATACCTACTATGTTTATTGCAGGTATGATGAGTAGGTACTTTTTAATATAGTCGACTACACCACACATATAAAAATGCGCCACAGATATAAATTTCCGAAAAGAATGTATTTTCACAGAAACGAAAAGAATTAATTACTACTTTCATTTGAACAACAGGTTTTTTTAAGTAGGTTACTTTTAATTTAACGTAGGCTAGTATCATATCACCAAAAATAGTAAGACACACGTCGCTCCCCAAGAGAATCTATATATAAAATTCTGGTGTCGCGGTGTTTGTGGTTAAACTCCTCCAAAACGGCTTAACCAATTCTGATGAAATTTTGTGTGCATATTGGGTATGTCTTAGAATCGGACAACATCTATTTTTCATCTCCCTAAATGTTGAGGGTAGTCCACCCCTAAATATTTTTTTTTAATCTTTAGATAAATTTTAATTTTTTTTATCAACTGTATCAACAGCATTAAAAATACATACATACAACCCTAAATTTTCAACCCTCTACGATCAACCTCTATTTTTTATTATAAATGATATACATGGCAAAACGACGTTTGCCAGGTCAGCTAGTTTTGATATAAAATCGTTAAAAGAAAGTGAAGGAATAACAAAAATCATTATAAACCTTTGATTGCACTTTATATTGCTACTAACGCAAGTTATAAATGCATTACACATGTGTCTCAATTACGTATCAACATCAGCTCTTGTTACAAAAGTTTCATATTAAAACCTTGTACTTGTACATGTGGAATGGCTTCCTCGCAATACACAAAAGAAAACGAAGAACACAAATAAAAAGATGGGAAGATGATTTGCGAAGAGTAGCTGACCCTCATTGGATTCGTAAAGCCCGAAACAGAGTGGAAGAGTGAAAGTCCTTAGAGGAGGCCTATGTCTAAGGACAAGCTGTATCAACCGAAATCGAAATCGAGAAACGAAATCAACCGGCTTGTTGATTAATTATTACTATTTATTTTTTATTTTTAGTGATTATTTTTATTTCACACTTTTATGTACCTAATATGTAAATACAGCAATAAATGATTTTAATATTATTATTATTACTTGTTCTTACTACTTATGATATTTATTTATAGTGATTTCTAAAAGTTACCTAGTTATTGTTAAGCTGGGTATCACACAAAGGTGTTACTCACTTTCATTTTATTTTATTTTTATTTTTAAAAAAGGGTTACCTTTTTTTGGCGAGGGTAAATCATATACTAAAAATCACCAAACTACCGAAGCGGGCGCATCGGAGTCCAAGGGTATTGGTACGGCTTTCTGGACCGCAGCAAATATCTGTATTGTTCCGTTATTGCAGGTGCAGTTCGTGCCGAAGGGCCTCATAGCCTAGCGGTCTTTGTATGTGGCCGCTGTGGTGAGGGGTACTGGGTTCGATTCCCGGTTCGAGGATAAGTTTTCAATTTATCCTCGGCCTTTGGTAGGGTTGTACGGTACCGGGCGAGTGCTTAAACCGTACATGGTGGGCACGGTTGAATTTCTATAGTATGCAGAGGGCATGGAACTATAGAAAGGATACTGTGTAGGTTTAGAACGTAGCAATACGTTCTAGGCCGACAGTGGTAATAACAAGTGGTCTAGTAATTCAACATTCTTTTTAGGAGACGGCGTCGGGCGCTCGACCGGATAGGACGTGTTGCCGGTTCAGTGCTGCGAGTGAGCGTGAAAATATTGCGTTGAGTACGCGTATTAATTACTGAGTGTTCTAAAATGTCGGTAGGCGTTAGCTACCGTCATTTATTATTGAAGGTGAATTAGTTAGAAAACTATTGTTGTTTTCTTTGTGTTATACTTACGACACAATTGTTTAAAATGGAAGACTTTCAAATGAGTGACGGATCCCGGGAGATGACAGGTTCAGACACGGAAACAGAGGAGACACAATGGAGAAAAACTACCCAAGTTGCTACTGTAGGCTTGAGTAAGGCACGTGAAGCATTAAAAGCGATACAGGAATCAAAGGTACAGGAAGAATCTTCGGTGGAGGAAATAAAGGAATGGGTTTTTCAACTATCCGAAAGAATTGGCGTGCTTGCATTAAAATCGGGAAACACAAAACCAAAGTATGCAAAGGAAATGAAAGCAGCAGCGAGGGATATCAAAGAATTAGCTGAATATCTTCCTCTACAAAATCAAACGGAGGAAATTATTCGCCTTAAAGCGAAGTGTACTCGTGTAAGGATGCGCTTGGAGGAATCAAAGAAAGAGATGGAGGTACTTAAGAGGAAGCTTCTAGCCCAGTCTGATAATGGTGCTGAAGGGCTAACGGAGGTTTTAAAATCATTTGGGAAAGATCTGAAAAGCGAAATTATGCATTCAACTGAGGAACTTTTGAAGAAAAAATTGGCGAATATAGAAAATAGGCTTTTACCTAAACAGTTAAAGTCGAAGTCGGACCAAACAGTAGTTGATCAATCGATAATGACGTTGGATCTACAGACCTCACCGGAGGGAACTACACGCCCAGATTGTTGGGCTAGTGTTGTTTCGAGGAAAGGAAATAAAAAGATAGTGCAACATGAGGTGGTCCCAACCAAAGGAGGGGCATTGCTCACTGTACCCCGGTCAGCAGCAGTACTAGTGACATTAGAAAAGGAAGCTGAGGAAAATGGTGTTACATATGCTGAGGTTATTAAGAAAGCAAGGAAGAGTGTAGCTTTACCTGAGTTAGGCATAAGTCACATAAACATCAGGCGGGCAGCTGCAGGTGGGCGTCTTATTGAAATAGAAGGCGAGGCATATAAAGAAAAGGCAGATTTACTCGCCAGTAAATTAAAAGCTGCGCTTCTTACAATGGCGAGAGTTAGTAGGCCAGAAAAAATGGTGTGTCTCAGGGTTAAAGGCCTTGACGATGCAGTTACTGCCGAGGACGTAATTGCTGCCCTGTCGAAAAAAGCAAACTGCGCAGCAAATTTAATAAGGTGTAAAGACATTGAAAGGCGATACAGAATAAGAAGTGTGCTTGTTCATTGCCCAGTTGCAATAGCAAAAATAATTCTGGAAGGAGAGTGCATAATAGGATGGAGTTTGGTGGAGGTAGTTCTTCTAAAATTACCCCCATTGCGCTGTTATAAATGTTTGGAATTAGGACACACACGGGCGTCATGCACATCCACGGAGGACCGTAGCAATGTGTGCTATAGGTGCGGAAAAGCGGGACACAAATCTGTCAGATGTGACGAAGCACCACATTGTATTATATGTGCAAGCGAGAACATGGCGGCGAATCACGTGTTAGGTGCAAGAAATTGCAACCCTACTGTAAAGACTTCTCAGGCGATGTCAATGTAATGGAAGATGGTTGCTGCAGCAGCCAGTCACGGGGTCTCTTGGTAGAATGCTAACGCGAGCCCAAGTTACCCCAACAGTGACGTGATTGGTGGGAGGGGTTTAGTGGGTAGGGCTTTAAGAGCGAGTCCCACACTCTGTGCGAAAATGCATTCCCCTCAATAAAAAAAAAAAAAAAAAAAAAGGTGCAGTTCGTGCCGATAGTTTCAGTTACATATTATTTGCCTTTTCTTGGCGATTTCATAAAAAATAGTTTTTACTAGAGCTACAACAATACACCTATAATTTGTGTTTAATAGTTAAAACTATTTTAAATTATTATACGTATATAAAATATGTTATCGAAATATGTTATAAATTCCTAATTAAAAACATAAAGGCCATATCTATAAAGTTATTATACTTTATTTTGGCACACGTATTTGTAAGACACTTAAAAACGTGAGTAAAAAATAGTATAATTCTCAATTATTATTCAAAGTTCGTATAATTAATCGTGGTAATTACCTACGTATTACTAGTATATAACCTTGGGCCTAAAAATAAGTTTTAATGTAAGACCATATTATACAATAATAAAGAAATTATTTTTATAAAAGTTTTGATTCATGCATTGACTCGTAGACAAATTAAGCAGATTCGTTTTGAAATTTTTACTTGCTTGTTAGGTATGTTAAATATTTTATAGTAATAAATTAAATGATATTTATTTGTTCGAAGGAAGCGGTTTTTAAAATTATGTATAAGTCATCAATTCAATGACATACATTACACCATAATACATATTAATTAATAAGTAATAGCAAATTTTGCAAAATAAAATTTTAACTTTATTACTACTAACTTTAGTTTTAACTTCGATTATAAATAATTCTAATAGGTTTTATGTAAATTAAACCAAATACATTTTCTTTGTACAGCTGAATTTACACGCGATAAACGACCACCGTTTCGCTGCTTAAAATTATTTTTTCAAAGAAACAAACCACAAAGCACTAGTAACACGTTTCACAACACTTAAGAGCACTCATTAAAAAGTTATTGTAATTATTATGACGACGAAAGAGCTTAAATTCGATTCTCGAATATTTCCCGCGAATTCACGCACGAGAAACGTATAACCTCCCGCGCGGTTTGTAATAGACTGACTGCCGTATTCGAATTTCAAATTTCTAGTTCCACTTGACGTATAATATGCTGCCGATATGAAATCCGGTTTTCCACTCAGTACCGCTTTGTAAATTAGTAGCCTTATCTTCGAGTAGACAGTACAAGCCATCTTGATTCATGAAGGGTTTGCGAAGCTTTACGAAGATGTAAGGGTTTAATATGAGTTATGGCTACTTTATGTCTCTTATTTTGTTCTAGCATAGAAATTGCAGAAGCGTATTTAAAACGCATTAGTTTCTTTTAAAAAATGCGGTTTTTATCAAAAAAAAATTTCAACATATGAATAAAAATAATAAAAAGGTCTGTACCTGTCGACTTAATTTAATTAAGATCAGAATTGTATATATTAACAAACGTAATTCATGCTGTGAACACTTTAATATCGTTAAATTTTACTTATATGAATCATAAATAATAATTTTTTTATTCTTTTTAGTCATAATAACATAGGGCTTATTATGGTATAAATACTACTTTTACTTAACCCTACATGTATATTATATGTGACCACATCACGTAGATGCTAGTAGCAGGCTGAGAATCTAAAACAAAAGAGTAATTATAGCACGTTTAGTATAAAAGAAATTACTCAAGGAGATTTCACAAGCTTGTTGTTGGACCTGATGAAGAGAGATGCAGATGACTAATGCATCAGAACGTATCTATATATTATATAGTTAAATCTTATAAACTAAAAAAAGATATACTATGTAAACGAAATGATAATCTGCTAGTATCAAAATATTATATAAACAACATTATTTTGTTATTATATTAATCACAGTATAAACTAAACTAGGGTACAAAGTCTAAACTCAGAATATAGGTTTGAACCTATATTCTAAGTTAAATGAAATCCTTTGCTAAAGTACCCAGAGAGTCAGGCATGGGCGGATCGCGAATTTGTAGGGCTCTGGGCTATTGGGCTATTACAGGGTAGTGTCCCCCGTAAATAAATGCGAGAAACTTAATATTAATATGTATATACACGAGCGAGATACACGTCGCCATTAGCCGTCTCAATTTTAGTCAACTGTGTTCACTCTAACATGCATCTTTACTGCCTTTTTGAATTTGTCAAACACACCAATATGAGTTATTTCAACATGAGTTGATTGATCTCTGGGTTTTTAACCTTATTATTGATTGTTTTAATTATTAGATTTGTTAATTCAAAATATCGCTTATTGTTTTCAGTAGGGACTGGAGAACCTTTGTATCCACGGTGGCCTGGGCTGCAGCCCAAAAAGCCCTTAAGTAGATCCGTCCCTGGTATCAGGGGCGAACATTCAAAGCTGTGCTATAGTAAATTCAATGAAATAGGTAACTTTTAAACTGGCTAAGAGAATAATAAAGTACTTCTACTCCATTCCATCGTTACAAAATTAGTTTAAAGAGAACATTATAGAACCATTAAAAAAGTTCAGCGACCCTTATGATATAGACACTACCACCAAATTGTGGGTAGACCTTTGTATGAATATGACAGTTCAAATGTGCCTATCTTAAGATTATAACATGAATTTTATAACATGAAAAATAATTCAAAAGCTACTTGATATGTTTTAAACATAGACATATATATTTTAAAATTACTCGTACGGTTTTATTTAATTTATTTGGTTTATATTGATTAAAATAAAAATATAAAATAAAATACGTTTATTTTGGAACATAAGATCAACTAGGTATCACTTATTCCACGTCAATCAATTCGAACCTGTAGGCATCCCTACTCATCGGATTATCAAATATGAGTGAAAAGAGCGTAGACATTGCATTCTATCCGTCGCCAAAAATGTATTGTCTTATTTGGGATGCAGATTCCTATCTGCATCCCAAATAACCAAATCTCCTGATCTCCTGATCGATCGACTGTCACGGTCCACAATCTCAGATTGTTTTTAATCTGAGATTGTGGACCGTGACAGTCAGTGATTCGTTTCGGGCGTGAATCAATTCAGTTAATGGTATAAAATATTTTCTCGTTTTTGGCATTCCGTTCAATATGCTGATTTCAGTGTTTACCCGTAACATGACAGCTTGATTTCAACTACTGCACTTTGAAACTAAATCTCGTTTTAGAACAATGGATCACCACAGCAAAGGCTTCTGTACAAATTAAATGTAAAGGGAAGCGATTCGGGCAAACATTTCAGCACATTCAAGACTAATAGCTATTACGGGATATTAATACACACAGTTATTCGTTTTATACACAGATATAATTATGATTCGCACTTGTTAAATGTGGACTGAAGTCCGTCAGGAAACATGGTTAGCATTAAAAAGTACAAAAAATTAAGTTTCGTATTTAAATTAGATTTATATCTTTAAACGAGCAATTCTATACGGGGGGTTTCGGGGGCGATAAATCGATCTAGCTAGGAATCATTTCTAGAAAATGTCATTTTAACTCAATAAAATCTCAACTTCATCTTAAACATAGAATTGCTCGTTTAAAGATGTCAGTCAAATAAAAACTTAAATATGAATATGAATAATTATCTTTATTCGATAATTATATTCATATTTCATAATTTTATTAGTATGTAATTCGTACTTAAATAAAATTTCCAAAAAACACGATTTATAAAAAAAAATACCGAGCTAAGCTCGGTCATCCAGGTCCTTAGTATTTATGAAGTGAAACTTCTTTAGGCACATGAGGATTAAATTTTTACGGAACGTCAAGAAGATGTGCAGAGTTTTTATCGAAGAAAAGGGTAAGAGCGATTAAGAAGCATTGAGAGAGAGTGAGAAAGGGAGATCGAGAAGAATACACGCTATTGGTTAATGTATTCGTTTAGTAGTTACATATAAGATTTTTAGATGTAAATTACATAACGTCTTCTGTAGTAAACGCAGATTTTTAATTTATTTATATTTTCATTAGCACGTATACACTGTATAAACAGTGTGTATATAGATATACATACACATGTAGTGATCATATACTGGTACATGATCATCTATTGGGGCTTTTAATTTAGTAATAATTAATTTACAAAGAAGTTTTACTTCTGACTTGTGTATTTTGTACGCACGCACCTTTTTTCAATATAAATCAGAAAATTATACATACAAAGATATGAATTATATACAATTAGGCGAATGTTTGGATGTCAGACCACGGAAGTGAAAACGTGTGATCAGGCAAGCCTACAATTTACAGTGTTTTTTAAATCCGTTAAAACATCCGTTAAAACTAATAACCTTTAAGTACTCTTACACTTCGAATATAAGATAATGTAGCGAATACCCGAGTATAATGCCTTAAATAAATATAGATATATATATATAAACCCATGCATACTGTCCTTTACACTTTACATGAAACGTTGGGTAAACAAAATAAAGAATGATTATCACAACGGGTTTTTATCCGATAAAATATATTTTGAAAATTCATAATTATAATTCGTTACGTTCTTAGTAATTATGAAAACGCGTATGCGTTTTACATGTACATATTTGATATGATTTGTGTTTTATCTGCAAATGAAATTGATGAAATGAAAGGTGTATTTATTTTTAAAGAAGAAATCGATACGAATTGAGAAACGCTAGCGCAATAGATGTTAAACATCATGTAAAAAATATAATCTGTTTAAAATATAAGTAATTAATTTTTACTATTACTTAAGTAATTAAGTTAATAAACTATGTGGGGCCTGAAATTTCTACTATGACTCAAAAAATAATCATAAAAAAAATAGTGGTGCAACAACCTCTTTAGGGCTTGGCCTCAGATTTCTGAATCTGTTTCATGATCATTTTTAAATCTAATAGGCAAGTAGGTGATCAGCCTCCAGTGCCTGACACACGTCGACGTTTTTGTTTTTTTTTGGGTCTAAGACATGTCGGTTTCCTCAGGATGTTTTTCTTCACCGTTCGATCAAATGTTAAATGCGCACATAGAAAGAAAGTCCATTGGTGCACAGCCAGGGATCGAACCTACGACTTCAGGTATGAGAGTCGCAAGCTGAAGCCACTAGGCCAAAACTGCTCCACAAAATAATAATATGATGTACAATATATGTATTTAATTTCAGGAAAGGGCGTTGTTGGTTATTCAATAAAAATATATTACCGTATCAAAATAGTACCACCTTGTTTAAATAAATGTGCTTACTACAACAGATTCCTTGCTGTTATTTGTAAAGTAATTTTAACTTAAATCCTGTTTTGGAAACGAAGAAAAATTGCTCAATCTATTCTTAACGCAAGATAAAGATTGTTGTAAATTTGTTTTCGCTCTTGTTAATTTAATAATTTTACAGGAAATTAACATATTTCATGTTTGAATGAATCTAAAATACTGTGAAACTTACTCAAAACGTGCAAATAAACTCACACTGTGATACAAGTAACATAATCTCAACAGGCTTGCAAGTGCTTGTAATAATTATATATCCCTTAATTAAAAATATAAGCCCTCGTTAAAACTAATAAATATCACACAGTGTTCAATCCCAATAACCCCAACACAGACTTACTGCTGTAGTCGAACCCGACCCATTGTCTTAATGTTTCAATGGCTGGTATATTCCCTTGTAATTCTCTACCGAAAATGTGAAACCCTTCACGAATCATGTAGTCGTGAATAGTGCTAGCCAATAAGTGTCCGCCTCTAGCGCCAACGTATTCAGCAAACGCTGATGTTTCATACAAAAGTGCTGCACGATTCCACTCAAATCTGTTAAAAATTATTTTCTTATAACGCCATCTCCGGGTAAAATTTTAAACCAGGTTCTAATATTTATATGAGCGCCCTCTATAAAGTAATATGTGAACTACAATGTGCTCGGATATCAAAATAACCTACACTTACTTGTATATTTATATCCAAGGTAAAACTTCAGGTTTTCAGTATAATTTAGTCCCCCGTCCGACGTTGTGTCCCATGGGGTATAAATGATATCTTCTATTTTGAGAAAGTTCGCGAAAGTTTTCATCATGAGATGGCATGTAGATTTGCCGGCGACGTCGACTTGTGCTTCGGGTTCATTGATGAGAAGCAGCTGTCGCCAGTCGTAACTAGATGGCGTAAAATAAATTTCATTTAGTGCAAGCACACGTGCAAAAATAATATACATATTTAATACATGTTTTGCAAATTTAATTATATACATCAAGGATAAAAATACTATTGCCATTATATAGCTTGTCACATTATATCTAAAATATTTAGATTTGCAACTATAATTAAAATTTATTATATATATATTAATTACAATAAAATGATATGCAAAAAAATATTTTTTTATTTTAATTACAAGAATTTATTTAAAGTTACTTAGTTAATATTTTTAAAGAAAAATAAAATACTATAATACTGCGTGCAAATAGTGAAAGCCCTTACCTTTTTAATCTCTTACGCACTTTAAACTATTAAGAAAAAATAATAATATAATAAACTAATTGCCATACTACCACTGAAATCACCGTAAATTACCGTTTGTTGGCACCCTTCTGGAACCTTCCATAGCAGTAATTATTTAATACCTGAGTACTACGGAATGGATAATTTCATTCGGAGTCAAAGTGACTTCAATAGCTCCAGCTCAAGTTAGCATAGACCTTTTTATTCCCATATGTATTCCGTAGTACCCATTTCGAAATTTTAAAAGATATAATATATGTATGAAGCATTTTTTCTCACATTTTAAAATAAAAAAAAAGCTTTCAAGTGCTTTCTACAGAGATCTTGCATGTGCAATTTGTAGTTTATAGAAGTGAAAGAAATGTCAATAAAATAGACATAGTATTTTCTCTCCCCTGGGTTTACTCTTCATTGATATTCGGTTTTAGTATTGACAATAAACTTACTGCCTCATGACATTTATGATGAAGTACGCCATGTCCTTGAAGCCAAGCGGGCTGGTCCGTACCAGCATGTAGAACTCGTCCTGGCATGTCTGCTTTTGCTGTACGAAGTCGAACGTAAAACCTCCAGTCGTAATGAGAGGTATACCAGAGTTACCCAGAAATTTAGTGATGCGCGCCACGGAAGCTGAAACAAAAGAAATGTATGAAATATACACTTAAGAAAACATATTGTAGGTATGTATGTAATGTGTGTACATATATGAGTGTGTAACAAAAGAACTGATTTTATTATGTTTTCATTTCATATAAAGCTTTATGCTTGCTGGCTAGAAAAAATATTTTGGTTTTATTTGGGCCAGTTGTAGTTCGATGGGACCTGAATAAAATTATATATATTATAATAACTAAAATATGGTTAGAATCAGCACTAGTGGAACACGCGAACAGGCGCAGAAGGCGCTTGACATTAAAAAAAAATATCAAAGGTACAAATCTATAGAGCAATGCCCGTTTGCTTAAATCAGTCGTAAAAAACATCAAGTGTTCTTATTTTCAAAAAAGAAGAAAAAAACTAGCAACCTCTTCAGTTAATTTTGCTGCTAAGCCGATTTTATAAATGACACAACAAAGAACCTTATTATCGATGATTGACAACGTTTATCTTTAAATTTAAGTAATTTTCGAATAAAATCTTTATTTTTAAAATTCGTTCAAAACATGAGTTGATTATCGCGTGTTTCATAATAATTCAATATACAAACAAAATGATACTAATTCTTTGTGTCATTAGCATACACCCACCTCATTAATTTTAATGGATCGTATTTACCTTACATTGAATTAATTAAATACGGTGCTCCCCCTTGTCTACGTTTGTAAGGTCTAATATCTCGGTACGAAATTTTCACTATATTATTTAAGTGATTACAAATTAAAAGAGTCATACAAAGGACCAATCGAAAGAAGGAGAATTGGGCACAAAACAATGATGAAAAAATAGAAATAGAAGCGAAGGGAGACAGAAAGATATGTCTAGAATACGGCGAAAAAAGCTGGAAGAGGCCACATGAAAGGGCGATGTTACTGAAGTTGGTTATGATATAGGATATCAAAAAAGAATGTAAAAAATCTAAGCAGCACATATCTTTTTGTAATGATTGGAAATTAAAATGGCTTTATTATTATATATGTCACGGTAAAGTAGTTTAATCAGATAGTTAATTGAATCTCTAGACAGTTAATTTAAAAAACGTTACTGCGACACATGCATACAAATCGAAAACTAAGCTCTATAACTTCGAATAGTGCTACCGACAGCAATTCTAATCACAATAATGAGATTTTGCCGCGATCCCCAGGTTGCGACATCAGCGCTACGGATATTGAGAGATCTAAAGCGATCCTTTTTAAAAAGGACGGTATCAGGAGATTCAGGAATGAAATGCTACGTTGACTTTCGTACGTCAAAAAATTATTTAATTTTATATAAACCATACAGATCGGTCAAATTGACGTCATCGGAGTGTTCTAGGTGCCGATCATTTGTATTATATAGTATTGAAAAAAGTGATAAAGTACTTATTTTTGATAGTTGCAGCGGTTTTAATCTAATATAAATATACAATAAACACCATTTATGTTAAGATTCACAGCGTAGTCTTGGTAGATGTTAAGTTGGGTTTTAGTTGTTTTTTTTATAAACATGAGGGATTTTGTTTGCCTAAAAAGGCTCGACAATTCGCTTAAAACCCAAAACTGAACAAGTTAAATTGTAATTTCCTGTTTTGGAAACTTTGAAGTTGATTTAAATTAACGTTCATATAATAAGGCTTTTAATCACGAACAACCACTAGCTTTAATATTCAACATCACCCTGTATAATCCATCTTCGTTTAATTAGAGAATGTTCTACAAAAGATGTCTGATAGTGTCATCCACACCCAGCCTTGTCGAACGGTATTAACTTACTAATTAAATAAAACAGAATGGCCTTTATTATCGTCGTAAACTTGTTTTACTAGCGAATCATTCAAAGTGTGTTCCGGTTAACATGTATGAAATAAATCGTATGATTTTGCAGATATTTATTTGCATATCTTAAAAGTGTACCAATTCTTATCTAACTTCTAACACTCGCTGATACGGAGAAGTATAACATTGTGAGGAAACAGGCATGACGGAAAAATTTTAGGCTTGTGTCATGCAGAGCAAGCTACTACTATATGGTGTAAAATAAATGATCAAAAAACATTCAGAAATACGGGCCTAACCACAACGATTGCAGCGCCACTGGTTTTTATTTAACTTAGTTCATATTTTCATTAATTTCTACAAAACCCTATCCTATTTATAGCACATCAACAACTTATTGGTAAGTACTTTATTTATTTTGTTAATGTTAGGAATTCTACCGCCTGATAAAGATAATAAACTTTAAGTAGTTAATACGTACATTTATAGATTTATATTATTTTGTTTCGAAGACAAATTGTATGAAATGATTGATATCTATATAGAGACGTTCTTAACAAGGTTATATGTGGGTTATGGCATTATGCACTAAAACTATGAGAGACTTGAAAATTTAAAACGTAAGGTGACTGTTATTTTTAGAAGGCTAAAACAATTTTTCAGGCCGTTACAGGAAAAACCTAAGTAGGTCTGTTACATTTTTCACGACTGGTGGTTTCCATTTAGTTGAGAAAAAATATGTAGTGACATTTCAAGATGTGTGACAAGGACCGAATCACCTGAGAGTGAGGGAAATCGAAAACCATCTACCGCAGATTCAAGATTATAGAACGCAATAAGTTCGTAGAGGAAGAAGAATATTTACCACAATTAGAACACTATCCACTCAGTACTTCTTATGTCCAGAAAGATTTAGAATGTTATTAACGAGTGTTCCTAGGATTATATCCCAACATTAGCCTAGGTTAAGGACCTATCCGGTCGCCAAACTCCAAAGAAGTACATTGTTTATTTCCATTTTTTGTCATTGTTTCTTAAAGTAACAAAGGGGCAAAGGAAGGAAAAAAGGAAAAGAATATACGGTGGAGTTGAGTAGTTTATGTATCCATTTTGAAAGATCGAAACACGATTTAAATAATTTCGCTCGATAGAAAAATTCCAAACATAGCCAATTATTGACATTTGAATTCATTTTATGACGAAAATTTATATGGAACATGATTTTGAAATTCACACGATATATTTTAACGCATTTTTTTTACAAAATTAATTTAATTTAATGTTTACCATAACTAATTGTTATTATGGGCCAGTGCGCCTCAGTGCAACAGCTCTTCATTGCGCACCGCAGTCCACCCCGAGAAACTGGCACAGCAATTCGTTCCTTAACTTATCCGTATGAACCTAATGACGTTAGCTAAAAAGCCGCTTCCGTGGGAAAACCAATTCAGACTCGAGGTAACAATTGGTAGTCGATCAGAGAAGGTATGGGCCCTTACTTTGTCGGTCACTCAAATATGTCTTTGCTCAGCCCTTCAGGAATGATAGTCATATGTAAGGATTATGAAAATATGTATTAAATAATATTAAAAACTTTATTTATGACAAAAGAGTTGTGCAAAATTCATTTATCGCTAGTCCTAGTGAGTCCCTGTGTAATTGTGTGGTTCGATATTACACAGATAGACATAACGGATGGAGAAGATGGAAACATAAGTACACATGCTCGGCATGTACCATATATTAAACTACACTGATTATTATTATTACTTGTCAAGAAGGCCGCCATCAAACTAGGTAATCAAAGTTAGGTACTCGGGGCATGTATTAAATTATCTTCCATCCAACTTCCTCAATTATTCACTCCTAAATCTTACTCAAGTTAGATTGTCTATTACTATGTAGACTAAGAGGCTTACCGACAGTGATTTCCGGTTACTACTGCACCTGGACTGTTATATCCGGTTTAAGACAATTAAATTTTGTAAATATAAAGCAGGTATAGATGAGCCAACAAATCATTATAATTAAGAGAAATTACAAAAAAGTTTGAACCTATTCACAATATTTAGTATAAATATTATTATTGAAGCACAAAATTTGTAAGAAAGCATTGGTGAAGTAATTAGGGAACCACTACATAATTGCTATACTTAAAAGCTAAAATATACTTTCAATTATATATATTTACGAAATGATAACTCTGCAACGTCGTTTTATTATTCCTTTAGGTAAATCATATCTTAATTTACGAAGCGAATAATAATTTTTCGCCGACAACAACATTAAATAAGCAACGAAAGGCAGATGAGATTAGAGGAGTACTGAGAAAACCTTATCATTTGTTAAAAACATCTAGACTTAATTCAATAAATTGTTACTTACAAACATAACTTTGACGTAAAAAGATTTTATTCTGTGTATCAGTTTTAACAATTTTTAATTCCATATCTTTTCTTTCATAGTTGTTAATCTTTTAATACTATAGTTATACACTAGTCTACTATATTAAATTTTGTGTTTTCCTTTATGTACCAATGTATTAGTGAAGCTATCTAAGTGTACGTTGGCAAGCTATTATTTGAGTGTGTATGAAATCGCGTAACCCGGGCAATGAACAGACTTCTTACAAGCTTCAAGCAAAAAAATAATAATAGGAGTATAGATTTTGTTCATATAGACTATTCAACACTAGTACAATCGTGATGGCGATCCTAACTTTAATGAGATATTATCTCAAGAATACAACATCAGTCATACAGGTATTGCCAAAAATACATCAAAATTGTACGGATCAGTATCGCTAGTTATTATAAGGTACGGGCGCAAGACTTCTAAGACGTACGTAGTTTGTTTTATCAACTTTACCAAGCTACAAAATAAAGTAGGCTTGTACCTTGTTATTAGTTTACGAAACGAAGAATTAGATACATCCGATCGCTCTAGAAGAAATTATTATTATAATGAGAAAACCCGATGACCTATTAAATAATATGCTCGTTAATTTTGCCCTTGGTAAATTTATACGCAAGGCATTTTCGCAAAAATTTCTATTTTTCAGCTGTTTAATTTCCATCTTCGACGTTTTATCAGTCTAAGCGGAAACAGTCAAATATATGACAATGTATTAAAATTATTAAAGAAATATTAAAAATATAAAAATTATAAAGTATTAAAGAAATTAATGAAAAATATCCAATCAGTTCTTTTAAATCATATTGGTAACAATATATATGTCGCAGGCAACTAGCTTAATTAGCCGTTCAATTTACAGCCTGGCCGTTTGAATTAATGGCGCCGTTTAACTAGCGGCCTGAAAGATGTTCAGTCAGTTGATCAAACAGCTAGGCAAATGATTTGTATTCAATTTATTGGAATTCCAATTTCTACCACTCTCAAACTCAAAACTCGTCGGCAAATCACAACTTGTATGGTGTTTTCCAAATTTTCATGAAAAACAATAAGTACAATCAGAGTGTAGTGACAATACTATAATGTAATAATACTGTTAATTCCACTCAAGTAATTCAATTTTGAAAGAACTATTTTTATATCATACTAGCGGATCCGACAGACGTTGTCCTGTCTACACGTCTTTAATTTCAAAATTTCAATTTTTAATAAGCCATTTTGATGAAAATTATTATTCAAATGTTATGACAATATCTAACGATCCAGCACACGGTCACACACGATATAACACAATGATAACAAAACTTTTTTTAAATTTCCGGACAGACTAAAATTAAAATTCGAATATTATTTAAAATTTGACACTGCGATGGTAGCGCCGTCTGTCGGATCCAATGTAAAACATTCCAAAATCAACAACAACTAATAAATTGAAAATTATTTAAAAAAACATTGTCCAGCGGACAAAATTGTGAATCTAAACCATTCCCAGATCCCCTTGAACACACACAAAAAATTTCGTCTAAATCGGTCCAGTCGTTTAGGAGGAGTTCAGTCACATACACACGCACACAAGAAATATATATATTAAGATGTTTCATCTCTTTTATATCGGTCAAATAATGTCGTATACATTATTTGACAGATATAAAAGAGCCAGCAAGTTTATTAAATATAATATTTCTTGCTGGCTGGTTTATTGAATATCTTTCAGGCCGCTAGTTAAACGGCTAGGCTATTCATTGAACGGCTAAGTAAGCTAGTTCGCTGCGACTTCTGTATGAAACTGCAACCATAACGCCAATCATTCACTTCACATATTCAAACAACAGACACGTATTTTAAAATATCTATATATTTTTTTTTTTTATAGAACAGGGGGCAAACGGGCAGGAGGCTCACCTGATGTTAAGTGATACCGCCGCCCATGGACACCCTCAATGCCATTATTACTTAATCTCTTTCCTCTAGCCAGGTTAGAGGAACCTAATTCTATGTGTATATAATTTAATTTCTAAAAAAAACATTTGTGCAATTCACACATGGTAGAAGTGAAACCTTCAAAAACAAATATAAATTAATCATTTTCCACTATCTAAATGTGTGTGTTCTTTAAAAACAGTATATTTTAATTATACATTTTAATTTATAAGTTTAATATAAATCTTTAATTTGACAAAAACTAAAACAACGAAAGTTTGAAATTCGATCAAAAAAAAAGCGGCAGTAAATAGAGGCTGTATAATGCCTCCTATCTCATTTTCTCCCACGTTAAATCATATGATGAATTGATGTTTCTGTCTCTCTTTACCGCTGCATCCGGTTTGAAATCACGACGATTCGAAAGAAGTTTATCTATCTCATTTTCTCCCACGTTAAATCATATGAATTAATGTTTCTGTCTCTTTTTACTGTCGCTTTTCCGTTGCATCCGGTTTGAAATCACAACGATTCTAAAGAAGTTTCACTTCAAAATAATATAATAATAGAGTTTTTACTCGGTTATAAAATTTTGTATAATGTAAACAATATATTTTACACATGAGTTACCATTAGCCATTTATAAAAAAATATATAATAACGAAAACAATAATAGTAATAATTCTACTACAATTAATGAAATTCTATAATAATGTTAGTAGTAAGAAGGTTAAATGAAATAATTGCATTATTTGTATTCGTATGTCTATCATAATAAAAGCCCTTTACACTTTCAGTAAAGTTGCATGTAGATAATTTTTCGAAAAATAAGGTCATAAAGAAGTTTCACTTCTTATGTGTATACACTAGTAAAAGCACCCATTTTTTAATATAAAATTAAATGAATTTTACATTATGAAAATACTGTAAATTTACAAAAAATGACTTAACTCTTATTATAACATACAATGCAGATTTATCACATTATATATGTATAATGCCTTTTATTATTGCCTCACCATATTGATCGTTAACATTATTCTAGTTGAACCGTAGTGTACGTGCTATGTGAATAGTATTTTCTATCAGGATGTAATTTAATTATCGAATTTTTACCCTTTATCCGGTAAAGATCGCAAGGTTAGAATGTATGAAAAGTTGTATAAGCCATATGTATAAGTGAAACGCCCGATTTAATTTATTACATTTGAGTGAAACAATTTTTTTTATATCTTCCATATTGTTATTCTCTTGTTTATTAAAAGTTCCTTAAATTGTTTAAACGTAATAAAATCACAGCTGATTTAATATTAGAATAAGACTGAACAATTTATGTGCTTATTATAAAATGAGGGTCAGAGATTCTGAAGATATTTTCCAATAGAAAGTTATCGGAAAATACTACACACTGACTTCAAAGTCGTGGACTGAATAAACTATTTGTACTCAGTTTTGTTCGACTATAACATTTTATATCAAATTTCGAATATTTGACAAAGGCTATCGAGTATTTGCCATTCGCCTAATGCCGTGAGACGCAAAAAACCTTTCACCCGCGCGAATACTTTGCGTTTGTTTAGGATCAGACAATTTATTCGCAATCGGTTTTCGTAGATGAAATACGAACGGTCTATTGATCGAACTGAGTTATAAGCTATGTGTTCTTCCTATTTCAAATAACATTCATTTAAAATATCTGCACATCTCCATAATTTCGATCTGATTTGCTTACTCGTTGACGTTCTTTTGTTCCTCACGCAAGCACGAGTAATACACAGAACTCTGGTCTGTATAGATTTACGTCACTAATAATTTCTCACGCCTACATCATCTTCAGTTCGGCTTACCGCACTTAGCAAGTGCTGCTTAGATTTACATCACCCTAAATATGCCCATGGAGAAATCCATTGCACAGTTGTAACTGTTAAGATAGGAAAATCTTAATATATATATTTCTTGTGTGCGTGTGTATGTGACTGAACTCCTCCTAAACGACTGGACCAATTTTGATGAAATTTTTTGTGTGTGTTCGTGGAGATTCGAGAATGGTTTAGATTCACAATTTTGTCCGCTGGACAATGATTTTTTAAATTAATTAATAGTTGTTGATTTTGGAATGTTTTACATTGGATCCGACAGACGGCGCTACCATCGCACTGTCAAATTTTAAATAATATTCGAATTTTAATTTTAGTCTGTCCCGAGAGTTAGCACTGCGATCAAATTAAAAAAAAGTTTTGTTATCATTGTGTTATTGTAGACCATGTGCTGGATCGTTAGATATTGTCATAACATTTGAATAATAATTTTCATCAAAATGGTCCAGAATGTTTTATTTTATTTTATTAAAAAAAGTTTGAAATTTTCAAATTAAAGACGTATAGACAGGACAACGTCTGTCGGATCCGCTAGTTTATATATATATAATATATTTATAATAATAAACATTTCACATGCTGCACAGTTGAAGTTCAAATTGGACCTCAGACATTAACACTGCTTTCGAAACTGCGATATTGGTGATAACAAGTATAAATATATTACAAGACAAGGGGAAGAATTGGGAGGAGTCCTTCACTGTCGGAGGTGTACTAGTGAAAACTGAAATGACTTGGAGTTTTGTACCTTTAGGTATTGTAACTTTAGGAAACTCGAATAAAGGCTATTTTTATTTTTATTCTAATTTATTTATCTTGATTTTCTTCACAATAACTACTATGTAAATGGTAAATACGTAGTAAATTATTAACATAAAATTATTGTTTTTTTTTGCTATACGAAATTGTTATTAAATATATCTAAAGGTTGTCAGTTATTCTTTAACGGAAATTGGCTTGCCTTGTTCCTGTCAAAGTTTTTTGAAGCACAGACGGCGCAATTTGATGTGAATGAAATTAAAACGAACGAAAGCTTGTTGGTATAATATAATAATAATCTTCTGTGGAAATTACAAAGATAGCTACGTCAGAAACACAATGTGAGTAAAATTGGATTTATTTCTTGTTTAAAGTATAGAACAAACTAAAAAGAGTAATCTTCAAACCCAGTTTACAATCCATCACTATATTTTCATACCTATAATATTTTTTATATGGACACAAATATACAGTTCCTGGCAATCGTTCTAAGATATATCTTTTATTTTTGTATCTCGCTTCAATTTCAACTCTTGCAATATCGCATATTCATACTACTCGACTTTAGTGTCATTGCTTGTAAAAGCTCGGATGCATATATGAGTAATAAAATAAACCATATAAAGTCCCTCCTCAAAGAATATTATAAATGTAGAAACAATATTACCGTTTCCATTTTTGCACCACTGCTATTTACAATGCTACTTTACGAAATAGTTTAACCATCTTTGAAACACACTTTAATTTAAAACATTATTTTAATTCGAATTCAATTTCTAATTCAATTCAATAAAAAAATTGTAAATACTGTCAATTTACATAAAAATACTTATATCTTATTATACGTATAATATATTGTACCATACAGATTCAATATTATATTGTGCATTTTATGAATTATTAACACACTATGTTCATTGTTGATATTATTCTAGTTCAAACGTAATGTTACTAAAAATATGTGGATATAAATTTGTATCAGGATATGCAATTTAAGTATCGTATTTTTTCTCCTTATCCGGTAAATGTTGCAAGGTAAGGATGTATGAAAAGCTGTCTAAACTTCATGTGTTAAAATTTATAAGTGGATCAGAAACAATATTTAATCTTTTGATCACACTTTAATTTAAAACATTATTTTAATTCGAATTCAAATATAGCAGGAAATCAGCAAATAAAACAGTAATTATGGAGAATTAGTCGAATACATATAAACTATTACATGTATAGAAAGTATTCTAAAAATGTATTCCATATATATCCAATTATCGAACCATGCATTCATTAAGTAATAATAATAATAATCTTTGTTTTCTTCTCTCATATATACATACAAGGTTACAACGATTAAAACTAAGATAACATTTGAAAGTGTATGTGAGAGACTGGTCTCTGTAACAGGAGACCTGACTGACAGATAGCCAGCCTCTCCACCACCGGACCGGAACAGGTACAATAGGTCATTGTATATACATTGACATTGTATATACATACATTAAGTACAATAAAATGAAACAAAGTACGAAAGGTACTTGGAAAAATATTGCAAATGCAAGTAAAAAATATCGAATACGAAAATGTATATGTATTTTCTGAAATGAAATCCTTTTATAACTATGTGTTTTACTTTCCGTATTATAGGTCAAATATAAATAATCATTTATAAATAGTATAGGCAACGAATATTTACGATTAATAAATTTAGTATGCTGCCTGAAATGAACGTCATAAAATAAAAGCTACGGGATACCGCCATCAAATAGCGGTAAACGTGTTGGTTCTACCCGTTAAGTAATTCATATTGAAATATCTATTAAAAACGTATAAGTATAGTAGCTCATACAGGCTTCAAGCCTACTGCTAATGTAGACGTTATCTTTTATGTAATAATCCGAGCACCATTAGCGGTGGGGCTAAAACATGCCACTCTAAAGTGATGCCTTCAAATGTACATGCAGAGCTACATTATTTTCTATATATCGAATGAACACGGCTTTTTCTAAAAAACTAGAATTCCTGTGCCTAGAGCAGAGGGAATTCTATGAAATGAAAATGATGAAAAAACCGAAGCAATCTGAATGTAAAATTGGAACGCATGGCCATTTAATTGTTGTTGGCAGTAAATATAATTCAAACTTTGCGAAGGCCTCTCTAACTATATCTACTAAGAGAGTACGATCAACCTAAATATACAAAACACTAGCAGACTCGGCCAAGCGTTGCTGTGGCTAAGGTATTTGTTATATTACATTATAGTAACTATTCAAGGGAAACGGTAGGAGCACTTATAAAAGGTACTTTTAACAGCGCATCACACATCACAGCGCCATCTGTTAGAATTGTATCAAATCATAAACAAAAAATTGCAATAAAAAAAAATTGCATGTATAATTAAAGATCTAAGCTATCCTATCTCTTAAGTTGGACCAGACTGCTCACGGTGTGCCAATTTAATTTAAAATCGGTTCAGTAGTTTAGGAGTCCATCGCGGACAAACATCGTGACAGGAGATTTTTCTATATTACGATTATAACGAAATTCAAAGCCGTTAACATTATGAAACTAAGCCATAAAATACTTAAAAGGTAAATATTATTAATAGGATTCCAATTACGACCTGACAATAAAGGAAGGAAACGCAAACAATTTAATAAGTTACTTTTGCACAAAGAGATTAAAGGGCAGATGATTACAGGCAAGGGGTATCACGCAATATTAAGCATTATAACGTAATAATAAGTACTATTTTGCCCAGCAGAGTATTTGATAATTATATCTTGTTGTCGTTCGTTATTTAATATTAGCACAATCGACTTCTCTTACCGAACGAAGCAGTTCCAAATTTATACCGCGCAGCATTCATTGAACGTTTTATTTTAAATCTTAAAAGGACACACGAACTTATTTTAAAATAAATTGAAACTAGCTTTACTTTCTTAAACAACTAGACTTAACTAGGTATATAGGCCTTGTAAAAGTATATGTCTAAGCGAAGACATAAAAATCTCTAAACTATGTCTTAGCGTCTTTGTATGTACGTAATGGTAAATGTTGAATTATTGTAAGTAGAGGGAGGGTAAAACTTGCTGAGTTTCTTGCCCGTTCTTCTCAGAACAAGGCTTTGCTCTTTCGCGAATTTTGTAAACGTTTTTCACATTCATAAGCATGCCCTAAGTCGCATCTAAATTGAATAAATAAATTTTGATTTGATTTGAGTATTGTAAATCCCAAAAACTTAACGTCTAGCCGTGAAATCATTAAGTAAATACTACCATCCTATTATTTGTTATGTATAAAGGTGAATTTGATGACGCAGACCTTTCAATCGAATCCCGTCCGAAGCTAAGAATATATAAAATCAACAAAATACCGAAATAAATCTTAGAGAAGATTCTTTTTTATTTTATTGAATTATTTAGTCTCCCTTCTCATTTATTCAGTATCGCTATTCAATTGTTTTGACAGAAATCGACTGAGATATTTCGAACGTATTTTTGCGTAATCCGCGACGTTTCAAAGCCATTCAAATTCAGATAGATAAGATTGGTAATAGTCAAATTATTTGCCTTGTATTGATAAAAGAATAATCTCTTCAAACAAAGAACTCTCTTTTCATCGCCGCATAAAGAAAAAGAAACGAAAAGAAAAAAGTGTGTAGGTACCTAAAAGATTACAATTATACATATTTATTAATAAGTGCATGCGTACAAAGTACACATGTCAGAAGTGTAACTTCTTTGTAAATTAATTATTACTAAGGTAAGAGCCCAATAAATAATCATGTACAGTATATGAGCACTCCATGTATTTTTATATCTTTTTCACACTGTTTACACACAGTATACGTGTTAATGATAATATAAATAAATAAATAATCTGAGTTTACTGCAAAGACGTTATGCGACAGAATTGCCATCTAAAGTTCTAATTTGTAACTACTAAACGATCTCCCTTTCTCACTCTTTCAATCATTCTCTCCCTTTTCCTCGACAAAAACGCTGCACATCTTCGTGACGTTTCATCCGTAAAAAATTTACTCTCATGCGCCTAAAAAAGTTTTACTTCAAAAATATTAATCCATAGTGTTTTTTAAAGTCAGTTAAAATTTTATTTAAGTACAATAAGCTGCTAATTATACCAACCCCTGACAGAAACGGGGAATCTTAAGTATAAACCAAAATAGACCGTCTATTTGTTCAATAAGCTCATAAACCCTAAAAAATGATTCCTCTTAACTTATATACGTGTTTGTTCCTTCGTTGATCAAGTGTTGGAAAATAAAATGACTCAGACGAAAACCTTGGCCCGATTTAACGATGTTTACATCTATTGTCACTTCATTGAGTTGATACTTAAGTATAACAATACTTCACTGACTTTAAGCGTCACAAATAAATTTACGCAGACTATAGACCTAGTTTCAAATTGTAGTAGTAATTTGATTCAAAGACAATGAATGAGTGTCTTTGGATAGATAATTGTTTTTGCTTTCCCTTATTTTAAAAATAAGTAGTAAATTCTGTAAATAAACTTGACTTTGACCTTTAGCTAGTCTACAACAGTTCCTTGGAAGATATGCACCAGGTATGTCCACTCCCCTACGTTCTACAACCACCACTTCTCCTTTGTCTTCCAGTCAAGAAGTACTTTGAATTTTACCAATCATTATGAGCTGCAAATCAAATTGTTAACGCCTTTATCAATTAAGTGACACCTAAAGATTTATTCTTAGCTTCTAGCTTAAATTAACAATAAGAGACCAATACTTACCGATTTAGTTTTTGTATATCAAAGGTTTCTTTTTATTTAATTTAAAAGTATATTTAATCTCAGTCGTATTATTTATTCCTAAATGTCGCGTCGATGTATGGTACCAATGTCTTGGTAATGATATATCCCGAATTATGGTATATTTAAAACAATTATGGGGAAACTTTCTACAGCTGTCATCGGGAGACCCGTGGGAATCGAGCCTTGGTCACCAGCGGGTAGGTTTGCACGGATTTTGCCTTCCTCCTTGCCGATATCAACCAACTGATGCTTTTGAGTAATTTTTAAAATTGTAAAATAAGAAATTCATATTGTATCAAGCGATCTTTTCGTTGTCTATTTTATTAAACTTAATTATTATTAATTACTATTAAACTTAAGTAGTGAAAGAACTTGTAATTTAAGAATAAGTTATAACCTAAGCCTAGTAATTCAAAATAGTTGAAAAAGAAATTGAAAAGAAAAAATTGTTGAAACATTGATAAAGAAGACAGATTATTTATGCTTTGCGTAAATAAAATAACGAGCATCAATTGCAATCGAACATAGAAAATCACAAGTGTTACCTAACATAGGCGTACGTATAAGCTACAAATTATGACATTCTATACTTATAAAGTTATTCAAGAAAACGCTCTTTCCTGGTTCCGGCCTTTCAAAGTATCGTGTGTTCCCTTCATACAGTAACTAGACACGGTACCATAATGGAGTGCTTTTATCGTGTTATACACATGTTTAGATATAATTAATATAATATTACTCAAAGTCAACATTATCTGGTAGACTACACGTTGACTTTGCTAACTTTATTTATTCTAGTCTATCACAGACAAGTTTATTTAGATCCCTTCAAAAAAATATACTTGGCGTATAGCTTAATTCAATTCCATTCAAAATCATTTATTCATATAAGTATTCATATATAACACAATGTACACTTATGAACGTCAAAAATTAAATATATGTGAATGGCTTCTAATTTTACATTTATTGCGAGGTTTCACATCAAGGGCGTAAAACGGAAGGCAAGAACGGGCAATAAACTCTCCTAAAGATAACGTCATTACCCTAAAATAATTTTAAAATACACATTTGGTATTTTTATATTGCTAAAAATGTGTATATTCAAATAGTATTCATGAACATAACCGTGGCAACACAAACTGAAATATCGTAAAACTAGGCACTGTGAATAATAATAATTGGCAAATAATTAAAAAAGCATTACTTATCAATGTCTATTTTTGTGTCCCGAATAACGTTAATCCTGTAATAAGAGAAGCCCTGAACAGAAAATAGTGGACACAGATAGTCGGATCCAGATGTTTCCTTAATGACCACGACGCTACCGAACCAAGAGTTTAGTTAGCTTTTGCAAAGTTTAGTTATATCTGCACTCTGCTTAGCATTATTTTCTATCATGTTCTCCATAAATAGAGGTTCTATTAAAAAATATTGTATCCTTCAAATTATTTGTATTGTGCTCCTGTAAGTTTGTTTTAAAATAAATGAGTTTTTAATGAGAGATTTATTTCAAAAAGGTTTAAGATTCCTTTATCACAACGTAATAAATTAATAAGACTTGACTTCTAAGCAATTAACCTGGAACAATTCTTATCTTATTTTAAGTAGAATAAATATCCCCTTATCATAGCCAAAATAGTTTGAATACATTTATATATAAAATACTTCGTTATTTCAGATCAAATTCTCGAAGAAATACATAGAACTATCTATGAAAAGCAGTTGTAGCTGATTTTTATTTTGATGTTGTTATTATTAATGTTCTATAAAATACGTCATATAAATTTTAATAATTTAGTATTTTATCAAATCACTAATTAAAAGTGTTCACTTCGTAGCACCGATGCGTTACGAGTCAGTATTCGAAATAACTCATAAATTAATGCTACAATTTTAACTGAAATTGTGTATTAGCTTGCAAAACTTTATATATGTGTAAAAATGTATGAGTAGAACTTTCATAAATAAACACGTAAATCTGGAAAAGATATTGGCAAAAAAATGTTGTACTCTATCAAACAAAAGACAGTATGTAGCATGACCAAAGTATACATAACCTTTTTTTTTTAATGAGGTGGAAATGCACTACTGCAGGCCCGCATCAAGAATATCAAACGTGACGCGGGGACTATGGGGCTGGATCTACACTCAAAACCCTCTGCTATTCAGAGGGGTAGCGAGACCCTACCCACTAAAAACACCTCAGCCCATCACACTCCCTTAAGATGGGCCCTCGGGGTTCGCTAGGCATTCTACCCAAGGAAAGTATACATAACCTTACTCAACCAAACTTAAACCAATCAACGGAATATGGAAAGAAATAGTGTTTTCATAAAATACTATATAAATGCCTTCATTGAAGATGTTATGAACATTTAAGACAGTTTTAAGACGAAACAGAGTTAACACGAAATAGCAATTAAATGGAACATATTTTGGAACTTAAGTTTGGCCCTGACTAATGATACAACTTTTCAAACATCATACAAACGAGGGAGACGTTCAGGGAGCAGTTATTCAGTACATAGCTAAATAGTACAGTCACTAGAATAGTAGGGTTCCTGGCTCAAGAAGGTTCTTTAAAAAATATTAAAATATAATGAACGCCATTTAATGCTACCCACGTATAACAAAATAATTATTTTTTGTCTAATAATTGTATGCTATTTATTCTTAATAAAATAAAAATAAATCAGTAGCGCTACAACCTCTTTAGGTATTGGCCTCAGATTTTTGAATCTGTTTCATGTTCATTTTTAAATCACACACGTCGGCGACTTTTTGGGTGTAAGAGATTTTGGTTTTCTCACGATGTTTCCCTTCACCATTCAAACAAATGTTAAATGCGCACATAAGAAGAAAGTCCATTGGTGCACAGCCGGGATCGAACCTACGACCTCAGGTATGAGAGTCGCACGCTGAAGGCACTGGGCCAACACTGTGCTCTTAATTAATACTAAATGCAATGCTAATTTATAAAGAGACGGCCTGCATCTGGCTAAACTCGGGGCAACTTCAATGATTTAGGTAATCACTTCCCTTATAAAACAAAGAAAAAATGTACAGGCTACGTACATTAACCGAAACCTTCATTGACCGAAATTGGTAAATCAAAGAAAAATATTGTAAATATAACACAACGCTGTCTGTGTTTTTAGCATATATTAAGAAATAAATAAATATATAGATATATTTTAACAATACAATATTTAATATTACAAATAGTAATAGTGTGAACGCCGGCCTGAACTGTATTTGGCACACCCCAACGGGCTCTGTTTAATTGTGTCGTCAAATATTTATATCTAAAAACCTTTTAACAATTATGTCTGTACGTGTAATATCGGTAAGCATTTATTTTTGTAAATTTCAACTCACCAAGAGCAAAATCACAGGCTGGACCAAAGAACACGTGCGCGCAGTCATTGTAGGCATCTATGGCGGATATGACCGCGTAGGCAGCATCACAATCTGTGACGTCATAGGTCGTCCATTCGAAATCGAGCCACGGTGGGAATGCATTTCGAATGGCCTGCGATTGAACTGCAAGATCAAGGACCGGCTCCACCTGAAATAATACATTTAGAGCTAATTTCATCTGTCAATATTTTCATTATTAACTCTCTGGTTCGTTAGAGTCTAGGCTTTTAATGATTCCTATGGTAAGGTAAAAAAATGGTATGAAACTAATATGTTATATCTTTAAACGAGCAATTCTTATATTTATATATTGGAATCTCGGAATCGGCTCCAACGATTTTCATGAAATTTAGTATTATTAAACCCACGGGGGGTTTCAGGGGCGATAAATCGGAATAATTTCTAGAAAATGTCATTTTATTCGTGTTTTATCAACTTAAACATAGAATTGCTTTGCGTTTAAAGATGTCAGTCAAATAAAAACTTAAATATGAATATTGAATATAATTATCGAATAAAGATAATTATATTGATATTTCATCACTTTATTAGTATGTAATTCGTACTTAAATATAATTTCCAAAAAACACAATTTATAAATAATAACAAATACCGAGCAAATCTCGCTCATCCCGGTACTTATAATAAACAAAGGAAAAAATATACATAAGAAGCAATACAAATATCTCTCCAAATGGACGATCTAATGAAATAATACTGATGAAAGTTAAATAGTTCAAGAATTTTTGTGTCTATTTATCTGTAAAGTAAAAAGGAGAAAACAACGTTATAATACAAATTGAAGTTACCATAAACAATCAGAGAACAGAGAAATTCAAACTAAATTACACAACTCAAATAAATAAACTAAATGAATGAATTTTGATGAGTTGAATAAATGATATCTTAATCTGTGTAGTGTGTACATATTATTAATTATTTATATGAATGGAAATTTTGTAAAAAATCCCCAAGATACCGATCTCAATATAAATTATAGATTATTACAGTATAGAGACCGATGTAAAGTCGGATATTTTTATACCTTTATCACGTTGATGAAGCTACCAATTTATCTAATTTCGTAAATTAATTTATACGCAAATTTTATTAACATTTTAAGATGAGTTCTCTTGAAAATTATTTATATCGACCCTCATGGGTAAGAGTTCTCAACATATACTTGAAACTTGTTGATGATATTATAATATTTATTTACACAAAACTTACCTACTCCCAAGGCGTGAATAAGTTTTCTATTAAATAAAACTTCTATAAGATTTTGAGTCCATATTTACTTATCATATTTATGACTTAATATTCCCATACAATATTTATTGCAGAACGAATATAAATGAATACAATCTAATCCAACTTCTTTAAGGGCAGAGAGTCCAATTATATAAAATAAAAATTATGTCAATGTTTTATTTTAATCAGTTTTACACCATAGTCAATATAAAGAATACAACATTAATAGTAATCATAGCAATGGTTATGTATTAGTTTAAATAATAATAATGTATAATTGTCAAAATAATTACACATTTTGAAACCATATGTGAAGAACATATTTCTTTATTTTTATTTGATAATGTTCTATCCATATCCCCATATTGGGATCAGACTGGGACCAAAATTAGAAAATTCCTAAAATTATGTAAACACGATAAAAGCGATTTGGGTGTTTTAATAGCAAATCGTACCTTTTCTTACATTTCGGTGAAACTGATGAAAAATACCAAAGATTGCTTGAGTTTTTTAATAAATAAAAATAAATTTAATAACGTCATAAGCTTAATACAACGAAAAATTATTACACGAAATTATAAAAAAAAACATTCGTAAGGCGAAACCTTTGATTATTATAGAATAATTAATCTCTTCAGATTCGATGACAAAGCTTTCACAAACCAGTGAACTCATTAAGCTTCAATGAATTATAATTTAATTCCAGATTAAATAATTCAACGTCTACATTATAACAATAAAAGTGACATTGGAATTTGTATTAACAGAGCTTCGCGCTTTATATAACTTATTTGTTTACATGATGACTAAACATGAAACATTTTTAATTATATTAACTTTTGATATTAGTGAGCAGTAATAATAGGACTCTATTTGGGATCGTAAATTTTATCTATGTATTTGTTATGAGCACTAATAATACTTATTTATTTAAATAAAAATATATAAGATTTAGATTAAATAATAATCAATATTAGTATTGTTTTGTATTTTATATAGGTTTTGGTTACACAGTTTCAATACTTTCCTTACATTTGAAGGCATACACAATAAAGAAAAATATTCCGATACAAGCATTTATATTTTTACGACATATTTTTCAACCTAAAATAATCTATGATAGTACCCAAAATATTTGTCATTTCATTCAATAAAACCTCAATAAATTGAGGTTTTATTTGTTAAAGAAATAAAATTTGGAAGCTACAATTTATTGCATAGAACTATCAAATTCAGTGAGGTGTTCAGATATTATGATAGTTTAGAATAAATTATCACGATTAATTGATAGTCTAGTCTAATCCCCTGATGCTAGGTGACACCGCCGCCCATGGACACTCTCACTGCCAGAAGGTATGGTATCGTATGCTTTTTAATAGAATTAATTCTGACAAGATAAAAAGTTAACTCGTCCCCTGCGACACATCTGATCCATTGATAATTTCACTTCACATGGAATTTGATAGCCTCTCTTGGAGTTAATTGCCTCTCTTTGACTATTTCAGAAGATGTGTATCCCATATGCGTTGATTTAATTCCGTAGAATTCTGACAGCTATTATTTTTGGTGATTCCAGAGATGACAAACTTTTTGGCCGGGCAGATTTTTTATTTTCAATACGAGTCTGAACAGAGTCTATACATAAGTTTTATTTTAAAATAGAATTACTTTTAGAATTAAAATAGTATTCGTATTTTTATATATGTAGCATGAATGAAACAGCTCATAGAATGTGTGATACTAAGCCCATGCCTCCAATGTAAGACCAACCAACCAATACCATATATATACATATATTATACCTCGGACGATATAAACTTACCACGGGTAAGGAAGCGTAGAATGTCGTGTTCTTTGGCAAAAGAAGCGCCGCTCGTATTTTACATTGTCCTTTCTCATCGCAAACGTTCTCACAAGCCCTGGGCCTCTCTTCCTCCTCTCCTCTACAATTTTGTGAAATGACACAACCAAATATAGATAACAGCACTAACACAGCCCGCCAATCCATTTTACCGATAAAACTAATCACATCACTATTGTTAACATTATCACTACATCTTAGTTCACTTTGTCACCACCTGAAACAAAGAAATATACTTTAATATATATAAGATTTGTTACTCTTTGAGTTTTCAATAATTACCGCAAAATACATAATACACTTCGAAATCATTGAATGAATGAATGAACATTAAATTTTTCTTCATTTATACTTAAGTCAGTTGACAATGCAATTTTTAGGATGTAAAAGCTAAAACTACAGTTTTTACACCATGACATAAAACTGTCTTTAAAATGTATAGTTATTATACTAAAACTAGATATAAAGTTAATTTGTTTTATTTGATTTTTACAATAGTATCAAATAGTATTAGATAAAAGATTATGAAAATACACTTTTACCAAATAATGTTTATTTTATAATCTTGTTATAGCTAGTATATGTAAAGCTTCGTCCGGTAATTTGTTTTAAAACAATAACATTTTAAATGGTTTTAAGTGAAGAATGTTTTTGTTTTTATTAAAGAAATATGGTTTGTAGTATTGTCTTTTATTAACATAGCTTTTATGCATTTAAAGAAAACACTTTTTTCTGGATTGAATCTATGTATTATTGTAAACTTATAATTATTTAACATAATTTGAAATTTATCCGACGTATCGCGTGCCTAACAGCGTGCGTGGTCACGGTGACTGAAGACAAAAGGTGTTGAATGTCAAAAAAGTATCACAGCTGTAGAAAAAGATGATATTATGTTAAATAATTATAAGTTTACAATAATACATAGCTTTAATCCGGTAAAAAAGTGTTTTCTTTGAATATGGTTTGTATAAATTTTTTGTAGAAAAAAATTAAAATTTTTCTTGGTATTTTTCCAGAAACAGAATGTGCACCTTAATAAAATCTCTACTTAAGGATCGTGTATCGTAAGAAGGGTCGCTATTAGTATGCTAACTTAATTCAAACCCCCGGTAATGGTCAAACTATTTCTGCCCGAGTACCTGAATCTTATTTTTTGGGTATAATTTTGTGATTTGTTGACGACAACTTCGCTTAGTATAACCGTGCATTATGTCATGTATTTATAACGGTCTATTATTAGAAACGAATTGGATGTTATATATTCATATACGATTCTGTATTATGGTATTTATTTTATTTTTTAACACTTCGTTGCATTACATAAAAAAAAATAAACATAATTTAATGAAAAACAACTGACGGCCTTATCGCTTTCGAGCGATTTCTTGCAGACAACCACTGTGAGTATAGGAAAAAAAACATGGATTAAATTACATAAGGTAGGCAAGAAGTGCAAAAATACATAATACAAATATAATAAGAAGGAAAAAAACTATACTTAACAGAAACAAAAAAAAAACTAAATTGATATAGGATACATGAAAAAAAAAGTAAAAAGTGCACATGAATCATGATAATCTAATTCAAGATCAGTCTCACGTTAGTTAGTACGCAAGTTAGGGACATGTCTTGGACAGGTAATGTTTATACAGCAGAAATTTAAAGGAAGATAGAGAAGGAGCTAAGCAAATAGTGACGGGAAGTGAATTCCATAGACTGCTGAAACCTTAAAGGAATCGCCAAGAAAGGAGGAGTTATGAGATGGGATTTCAAGGATATAGTTTTCATACTTATTATTCATTTACGTATAGGACAAAATACGAAATAACTATATATAACCCATGGAACCATTTGTATCCACAGTAATACAGTAACAGATAAAAAGTTACGGCTTCCAGATGGTTAGAAAAAAATATATATACTTATCAGCTTATTATCTAAAGTTATCGAATTGGTGATTGAAATAGGAGCATTTCGTCACTTTGATAAATCGATTCGGTAAAAATAGAACGACTGTCGTTTATTCGACAAAATGACAATTCAAATATAAACGTATATCGCGCATACAATGGTTTCTTTGCTGTTAATAAATTATATTTTAAGCAATCTGATGAATTCTGTAAAACCGCATAGAGTATATTATTTATTTTATTTTCATTTTTACATTTAGGTACTAAAACAGAAAACAGATTGATTACATACATACACACTAAACCACATTTGAAAATGTGATATTCAATTATATCTGTACATAACATTTTACACTAAATATCAACCAAACAACATACACATATTAAACTGAATGACAAAAAATATATATATATATATATATTATTCAAATTAATAATTTAGGTTGCAAGTATTCACCATGAACTATCTTTTAAAATTTACAAATACTTTTGTGAAAAATATCAGAACACAGCATTATAATATTGCACATTCTAACTAGCGGACCATTTTGGGACACATTGTTATTAGTTATAGGTCATGACTGACATTTGATAGTCTGGAAGTCAGTACAATTAACATCTACTGGATAACATTCCTTATACCTTTACTAGACTAATGAAGACAATCTTTAGCATAAGTATTTTTCGTATTAAATTTATTTTATTGAAGAGGTTGAAACAGGCAATCGCATCACCCGATGTTAAGTGAAGACACAATACCCGCCGTTTCGAAGTGTTGTGAACTTTTCTTAAAGTTCTTTTTCTTAAAGACCAAAAGTTGTGATGGGTTTTTTTTATAGAACCAGGGGCAAACGGGCAGAAGGCTCACCTGATGTTAATAATAATTAATTTATTATATGATACATAATAATAATAATAAAAACCCGTTTTTTTTCTTATTTTCTTATAAATCTTAGCTACCTTCAGTGCCATCGATCGAAAATCATTCACAGGTAAAGTCCAAACCACGTCTCATAGATTTCTTTCTTTTTTTATTGATAAAAGCTTGCCAACGCTCGGCAGACTGTTGCATCGGTAAAATAACCACAATTTACTATTTTTAATATGACAAGCACTTATAGGCCTGACTGTAAAACAATTATTTAACAAAACAAACATTAAACAAAAGAAAAAAATACGCTTCCTGCTATCGCTTCTATTTTTTCTATATACATATTTATCATTTTGGGGCCCTCTCCTTCTTAGTCATTAAAGTCCGGCTTTATCTATATATCTTTTAAAGAAAAACACTTTTTTAACGGATTATAGTTATGTATAGTTTATCTATATATCTTGCTATATGTCCCGTCTATTGGCACTTTTGTTTTGGGGCATAATGTATATGTGTATTACATTCCATACGATTACTAAATGTACTTAATCTATATTCGTTTTTTTAAATTAGATTCAAATTCATACAATAATTATTTAAGACGTCTTCTTCATATTTCTCTGTAACGTAGGTATGTTATATGTTGCTCATACAGTGGATTCTAAAAATAACGCTTCTTCGAAAAAATGATTATTTTTATTGCTTTGAGGTTACTTCTAGGGTGTCGATGGATTGAAAGTTGCCACTTGCTAACCGGTGAAATGAGGTATCAATAATTGAAGTATTTTTTATGATTTAACTTGTTTGCACTAAATGAACTTTTTCTATGTATTGACAAGTGTATATTATAAGATCCACTATTCACAAGCATTATGTTGGCTTACATTTAATAATTGATTCTTGGGTTTTTATGTAAAAGTAAAAGCAAGAATCAATTTATTAAAGTAAAATTTACCTTTAAATTTTGTTTTAATTAATTTTTTTAAGAGCTGTTCGTATGTTTACATAATATAATCCATCTACAGCTAGTTCAATACGTGTTAATTGGTTTTACGAAGAAACAGTTAAGACAAGTTAGGTGCTTTATTGAAAGTAAATATTTTCATTAAAACTACACAATATCTATTATAGATATTGTATACTATTAATAGATTGATTATATTGATAATTTCGTGATTTACGATAGTGATATTAGTACGATTGTAAAACACTTAGAGATTATATACCAAGGTGTATTGGCGAGCAATAAAATATAAATGAGTTATGGGTAATGAAATGATTATAACTTGTTATCTAGCACATGCTGATCACTATTACAATATATATATTAATGATAAATTATTTTTTATTAAATTGGAATATTTATTCTATTTAATTAAATATTAATCAATTGTAAACTAAAGCATAAATTGAAACGGGGTCAGACCCAACTAAAATACGAGAGCAGGCGTTCCTTTGAGGCTTCGGGTATCTAGGGGTATCCCGTATCATTGATAGTTTTCAATGATATACAAAGTAGTAATTAGTGGATTGGTTTTAATCACAGTGAATCAGGACCCATAAATATTAAATTCTAAACCTTCAATACGCCCATGTACGCAATGAACGATATCTGAAATAATGTGTTATTTTGATTCTTTTATTACTTTAGTGGGTGATTAATTGCTTATATTGCGCATCTATTATGGAGACTTAAAATGTTTATTTCCATGCGGAAGCAATAAACAACAGATAGTTTTTGATGTGCAGTTACAAAACTTGCTTCATGATGATATATTTAATATTGTATTTCGAGTGTGCATAGTATAATTATGAATAAATTAATTTTGATTTGATTTACAACATACTCATTTTCTATTCATGAAGTAAGTTTTTACAATAACGAATTGATACTGAATTTTAACTAGCATCTAACATAAAGTATACAAAAATGAATTAAGAAAGAACTATATAACACTTCACATCTGAGACCAAGACGTTGTGTCACCAAAGTATTGTTATTCATACCGGGTTGTTTTATTTATAAAAAGTACACTGTTATGCCAAAATAGAGTAACTAATTTGAAATTGATAAGACAAAAAAAAGATAGCGTCAGGCGTGACCCATAAACGTCATTAAATCGGAATCACATTGTCTCACGCCTGGGACGATGACGATAACCATAAAGTTTCGTTTGGCGCCAAGGCTTAGCAAAATATTTTCATTTAGATCCCGATACTAATGGAGTCCGAAGAACAAGGCACAAAAGTGTAATCATCGTCAAACTCCCGTCATTACCATTTACATCGCTTTATCCGCCCCTTAGCTGTCACTTTAAGTTGTGTAAACACGTAATCACTGTTCAGGGATAAATTCCGCATAATGTATATTGGAAAATTGTAATCTAAATTATTCAAATAATGAATAGACTAGTGTTTTAATACTAACTTAAAAATGTTTTCTTTTGCGTCTTCGCTATTAGAGCTCGGGTGATTTGGAATCGTAAGCCGTTTGAATTCACTTACGAAATACCATTATTTTTATTTTATTTTTACAATTTTTACATTTAGGTACAGAAACAGAAAACAGATTGATTAGATACATATAGTTATTACACACTAAACAACATTTGAAAATCTAAAACCCTGCATCTGTACACAGCATGTTACACGAAATATCAACCACACAACATACACATATTAAACTTAATGACAAAAAAGAAAAAAAAATATATATATATATATTAATTACATGTAGGTTCAGCTAAGTTTACCACGCTTTCTGCCCTTGTATCTTATTTCCATGATAAAAATAACCGATATATATCATGAGATAGAAAAAGGCAACCTTTTGACTTTTTGGCACAGTAAGTACCATCTTTAACCATCAATCACTTGAATGATGTTGATCTTTACTTCCTCTCCATATATTTTAATATTCATAGACTGATATAAAATTCGCCACCTGCCCTTAGCTGTTTCATTTATAATATTTTACCATTAATCATACGAGATCATGGGTTTCGGCATATTTTTGTAAAAAAATAAATAGCTGTAATAGAAGATTTTAATGCGCTGTTTGTTTTGCTTAAATGTTCATAATACTGTAAATGTTATATTTAACAATATACTTATGTGTCGTTGTCTCCGGGCTCCGTTGCGCGTTAGACGGGTATTCTTATAAATAAATAATAATAAGTCATGCAATTTTTAAGCGTTTGATTTAATCTTGGCCCGTGAGGAGAAAACTCAACACTTACATTAATATATATTATTGCCTAGACATCGTTGTACTAATATCACAATACATAAAACATATCGCATCTAAATAACTATTTACTTTGTATTAAGTTGTAGTCTGGGAATATACATCTCATCGCTCATCTTAACATTTCAAAGTGACGTTGACGATCTTTGAAATTCATGACTTTCCACATCACAACCTTATGTGTAATTTTACTGAAATCCTACTGATATGTAAGTGTGAGTATGTTATCAATATTACTTCATTATATTTGGATTGGATATATGAATATTGTTTGGCTATGTCAGTAATTCCCAATGTGGTCTATATCGACCCCTAGGGGTCTATGATAACCTGCAAGGTGTCTACGTCAGAGAAAAAAAAATTTGGGGTCCATGAAATGAAAATGGGGATCCGCGATAGTGGATCTCAACACATACACTGATAGTACTCATTTACCTTCATCATTCCCTCTTATAATATCAAAACATATACATTATTTATAAAAGTACCTATGAAGTAAAACAAATATTATATATGTTTATAAAATTGTGTAATACATTTTGAACTTGTTAAAACAAACAAAATTCAATTAAATTAATAAATTAATATAATAATAGTATAAATTGGAACTTATCCGGAGATTGTGAAACAGACCCTTACACTAATAGATCACTCTTAAAATAATAGACGACTCGCAAGTCACGACATAAACAGGTGTTATTTTAACACCGACAGTAAAAAGCTAGGCGAAAGATTTATGAATAGTCACAATAAGACGAGGCTTGTATATAATTAATATTGTTTTATAGTTCTTTAAATGAACGCTGCGTAAGCGCATGAATGTAACACGAAAGAATGTGTGATGTATAGGCAGCGGCACGTAAGTCTAGCGCTGGCCGACACGTGGAGGGGATTGCTGCGCATGTGTACTGTGGTGCGGGGGACGGAATGCGACTGGAGAGCCAATCGACGCTCTTCTCTTCCGTTCCCCCCTCAGGTACCTGATTTTTTACTTCTGCGCAATAACGGTCAGCGCTAGAGTTTCGTGCCGCTACTTGTACTCTGGAATTGTAAAGCGATTTAACAATGTCTGCTTATCATATGGAACATGGTGTAATGGTTGCAGCTCCTTACAAACATTGTGTAAAAAAAACTTGGTGATTAAAAAGAGTGGCGGAGAGTTTATTGCCAGTTCTTCTCTTCCGTTCTACGCCCTTGATTTGAGAACTGGCAGTAAATGTAAAATTAGATTCATTTAATGTATATATCTTTTTTTTGACGTTCATAAGTGTACATTATGTTACCTATATCAATAAATGATTTTTGATTGATTAATTGATTTAACTCTGGGGTTTATATAGAGAGTTTTCATTCCGGAAATCCGATCAGTTTCTGGTATAGCATAGCAAAATGTTTCATGTTGGTATGTACTAAATAGGTAGGCTAAGTTAAATCACATTAAGGAGAAACTAAGGGAGCAGTTACTAGTTTTATAAGCTAATCTCGAAATTGCTAGCAAAATCCCCCAGACTAATGTGCAGACAGTCATCATACTCCCTTACTTTCAGGAGTCTGCACTGCACACATAAAAGAAATAGATCAGTGGCGCTACAACCTCTTTAGGTCCTGGCCTCAGATTTCTGAATCTGTTTCATGATCATTTTTAAATCTAATAGGCAAGTAGGTGATCAGCCTCCAGTGCCTGACACACGTCGTCGACTATTGGGTCTAAGACATGTCGGTTTACTCCCGATGCTTTCCATCACCATTCGAGCAAATGTTAAATGCGCACATAGAAAGAAAGTCCATTAGTGCACAGCCCGGCATCGAACCTACGACCTCAGGTATGAGAGTCGCACGCTGAAGCCACTAGGCCAACACTGCACACATAAGTGGTACATATAAAAAACATGTACTAAATTGAATTTCAGTCTTAAGGACCGTACAATTAATCAGGGAACACAAGGTTAATTAATCCTAGGTCGGAAGTCTTTAGTCTATCCCGCGTTGATTAGCGTAATAACTTACAATGCTATCTATGACTTTTACAAGTAACAATTTTCTTCATAATCTGTACTCTCTTAGTCACATATGGGGACACGGGTCAGACACATGAGTATCTTTGTGTACTTGTATCCTTGTTTGTATTTTGTGATCAACCAGCTCGAATGTTTCGCCGGGAATCTAAAAGTAAATTATTGAGCCACGGAAGCGGAGTATTCGACTTTGAAAATGTTGTTGGCGCTATTTTAATTATTTTCTTATAATTATTTTCTTATAAAAGGACTTGTGAAATTGTAGATTGATAATTGCAAATGTTTTTTTGAAATATTTACCGCAAGATATTTCAAAATGAACGCGAGCAAAGCTTTAGATAATTCACACCTTTTGATTTTGATGAACGTTGTGTGCAATATTAGTTTTAATAGTTTATTGCTTTTTGAATTATTATTTATATATTTAGAGTATAGATCTAGAATATTCTAGAAATAGCAATGTATCTAATGTAATAATCAAACTCCCTGCATATTTTAAAATTTTATAATTTCAAACCAAACTTTATAGTAGAGTATGAGTCTCCACGATAAGCGTTATTCATATAAACAGATAAAAAATATAAGATTCTGTAGGTTGGTGAGTGTACCCAGACTAATGTAAATGATTGAATCCCGGCGGGTGAAATATAAAATACATAAAACTTGTCTGAATTAAATCTTGAATAAAACATTCTCTGTGGAAAATATATTAAGTATGCTGCAAGAAAATATTCACTTAAAATTGCACATTCAAATACTTTTATATTTCAATAAAAAATAATCAAATTTCTATTTGTATTAGAAAACCATAACCTCATATATTAAATAAATTATAAATTTGCATAGAAGACGAACGCTCTTATAATAATGAATTTGTGACAACAGTTTTATACCAATAAAGAACTCAATTCAACTAATTAACGTAAAAAAGCATTCGCACAATAAGCAAAATAGTGAAACGTAGACCATAAGTACCCTGTAATATAGTATTGTCTTTTATTAACATAACTTTTACACATTTAATAAAACACTTTTTTACGGATTATAGTTATGTATTATTGTATTTAAACTTAAAATTATGTACAAATAATTATAAGTTTAAATACAATAATACATAACTATAATCCGTAAAAAAGTGTTTTATTAAACCCTGTAATATTTTAATTTAATAATATATAAATCACAGTACTGTTGGCCTAGTCGCTAAAGAGAGCGACCGTCATCCCTGATTTCTGTTTCGAACTATGTACCAAAGGAATGTTTTAATGTAAGGGTGCCTTTTATGGTAACAGCAAAATCGTGAGGAAATCGTCATGTACCTAAATACCGATGACACGTGTCAAACATATATCACATACAGACGCTGATAAAAAAAAGAAATTATGCGAGAAGCAGTTGCAATCTAAAATTACAAGTTTTATGGTTGAATCGTCACTGGATTATTATTATAAAAATATAAATCGCTAGAGCACAAACTGACCCTAACATTTCCTATGGAGTCCCTGCATTACAAATTCCTACACATTTTCTACATTTTTATTCTCAATCAATTTGCTTCGAGTATTCAGAAGAAATACAATGTTCGTTGGATTACCGTGTTATCGGCAACATGTTCTTTTAATACACCTTATCGCGAGACAGCCACTCGAAAAGATAGTTTCATACTTGAATATAAGCAAACTTCTAGTTGTTTTACTTATTTTGATGTGTTTTGTATGACAAGATTATAAAAACCTAGGTTTGATTAAGGGTTAGTACTTAACAAAAGAATGTACCTCTTCAACGTACAAACTTAATTAATATTCAGTATTTAATCTGTATCGGCAAGATTCTGATATAAAAATGTCATTACTGTCCGTTCCGCAAGGTATTTTCTTTTGCAAACTAGCGAACTGTGGAATCGACCGGCGGGGGTCTTCTCTGAGAGATACAACCTCCAACAATTCAAAATACGATCGTACTCCTCCCTTAAAGGCCGGCAACGCTCCCACTAAGAATGGGTGTCTATGGGCTGTGACGACTGCCTTTTTGGGCGTCCCGCAGGCTCGTTTGCCCCCCTATTATATTGTAACCATGGTAATAGCCGAATTTAACTATCGTTCATTTTACATACAATTAACATTTATTTATTCACAACGCCTGCAGCTTTGATAAGAAAATACGCATTAAAATTTATAGGATATAATGAAAAGGAAGTATCTCCCTATACTTATCTACTTTTTGTTGTGGGTGCTTAGAGAAGTCACACTGCCATCACAAGCACACAGCCAGAACGCTTGCCCTCAGACTTAAGAGCTATCTCTCCAAACTTAACAATTGGCGAAAGAAATTTGCACAACTTCTACTTCGTCTAGACAAATTATATACCTAACTTATTCAAGCAGACCCTGCTAATAAATTGACTTAATTAAAGGACCCTCAACAAAATTATGATTACTAACTCTTTATTAAAGATCCTAATCATTATAATTATCCTCAAATATTTAAAATAACATGGGCAAAATTGCCACACATGGGCACAGTTTAGTGAGGCGTAGTTCATTTATGAGTGTACAAATGGGTTAATAAAAAATGCATTATAATAAAATTCATTTAAATATATAACTATTTAATTAATATTTTAATATTTAAGTATATCTTATTGAAATTAAACTCTTATAAACTTTATAAGCTACATTGAATATCAAGCATCAGGTTTCCTCAGTTGAAGCAGCAAATTGGAAAAGTTTAATTGCTTTGTAACTTTATATTTACAAAATTTATGTAAAATATGTATTTGATTAAAAATATTACGAACTTTATAGTATAAATGAGATATTAATAGTTAATAAAAAAATCAGTGGCGCTACAACCTCTTTAGGTCTTGGTCTCAGAGTTCTGAATCTGTTTCATGATCATTTTTAAATCTTATAGGCAAGTAGGTGATCAGCCTCCAGTGCCTGAACCACGTTGTTGACTTTTTGGTTCTAAGACATTTCGGTTTCCTCACGATGTTTTCCTTCACAGTTCGAGCAAATGTTAAATACGCGCATAGAAAGAAACTCCATTGGTGCACAGCCGGGGATCGAACCTGCGATTTCAGGTATGAGAGTCGTACGCTGAAGCCACTAGGCCAACACTGCTGTATTAATAGTTAAAAACTAAACGTTAAATAAATTGCATGTAGTTTTAATGTTTGAAACCTCGTAGTAATCAATTACTAGTTTATTTATCATTAATCCTCAAGGATTTAATGATAACTGCGGAACTACAGGCATTGAAAAAAACAATAACAAATTCTATTTTCAAACAAAACTCATTACATATATCTACGTACATCACTGATCATTCTACGTTCAAACAAATCAATTCTAACATTACTTCGTCTAAAAATATTCGAAATATTCTGCCCGTATTTATAATATCATTAGTTTACTGTTAGTACTACGCGTTTATGTTTAGCTTTTACTACAAAATTCGTTTTACTTTTTGTAAGAAATCGTGTGAGGCTTTGCTAAACTTTGAACTTTGAATGTTTCTAAAACGCCATCGCATTTAATATCAGAGTTGAATATAAAATGTCACTGATTTTGTTACATTTTTTAAAAGTTTGTATTCAAAAACTTTACGGATACAATAAGGTAGGTTAAATGCACTAATGAACATTTGTTTTTTATTAATAATTAATATTAAGCTACTACTAATCGGAACGGAGTATCAATAATAAATTCATAAGCCTTTTAAGGCTGACTTTCTTTAACTTTTACGACTATTTTAATATAATTTATTATCACCGAAACCGATTTTATAAATATGATATTAGTCCTTTCCTATTACGAATACGCTGATCATAACAAGAATTTAATTTTGAACAAAATTAAAATCTTTTTATTTCAATATACATGTCTATTACTTCTTACTAGTCGTAGCCAGAGTCCCTAAAGCATTTTATTCAACCCATTGTTGTCAATCGAACTAATTTGAGACAGAGATGCTATTTATCAAAGGTTTGGCTTATAAAGGATTCGGAATCGTCAAAATCACCGCTATCACTCGGTCAAGTGGCCATCAACACGGTCCCTTAACCCTTCACAAGGGTATGTTTTATACCAAGATTTGCCTGACAAATGATTTTTGAAGGTTTACTTCTTTTGGCACGATGGAGAAAAATAATAGTTTTACGTTGCGCGCGCACACCAACACCTAAATTCGACATCGTAAAGTTAGGTCTAGGTGGCATGAAAATGTATAACTATGTTGAAGTTGTATATCCTAGTAATTTAATATATAGAACGCGTGTTCCGTACAATTAAACAGTGTGAATAAATTAATATTATTTCGGTGTTTTTAAATCAATTTCATATACGACGGTGATAGTATTAACTATTTATTTATTTAAATAAAATCTTTTTGATTAATTTTAATATTTATAGTTAATCACTACTGCATTTTAGTTATTTTTTATTTTCCGTACGCCAAAGAAGTATAACTTCTAACGCGTATACATAAGTATACACACTCTTTTTTTGAGATCGTTTAAAACAAACGCTTACGCCAAATGAGGTATTGTAGTTTCTAGGTAATCAAAATATCTAGGAAGTTATTTGTGGCGCTTTCAAATACGGGTTGATAAACTAAATATGACAAACAGTCCTCAAAATCGACATTCACCCGTGTTATGTGTATTCTTATTATATTATTTATTTTATTGTAAATAACTGCTTGAGTCCTAAGAATTTTAGTGTGTTCTTTTAATTTGCAAGTTTTATTTAATGTAAAACAAGACGACTAAATAATCTGTTTTGTATATACATTTTGTCTTGACCTAGTGAACTTCGTATCACCTACATTACCATTTACACTGTAATATGTCTATGAAACGGACAAATTTCTGAACAAACCTAAAAATATTTAACAACCGAGTGACTTTCTTTTAAAAAAAAAACATCTATTGTTTTTTTTAGAAAAACAAAAGACGACAAATGTTTAAGAGTTTTTTGAATGGACGATTTTCTTGTAAAATTAAATTATTTACGCTTATTTTTTTATTTCTATCATATATTTGACATATTTGTCATCGTTTAAACCTTCCGCGCTGGAGACTGATCTAGGTGATCAGTATTGCTTATTAGATTTAAATATAATCATGAAACAGATTCAAAAATCTGAGGCCAAGACCTAAAAGAGGTTTTAGCGCCACTGATTTATTTCTTATAGCGTAGAGTTGTTGCTAAAACTGTCATTGATTGTGCCTAATAAATACGCAATAAAAATCATATATTTTCAATTCAGATTGGTATTTTTTTTTTGATTAATACGAAGTGAAACTTTTGTAAATTACTCTGGCTATTATAAAGCTGTTAGGTATCGGAACTTTTAAAGTTTAATGCAACTATGTTAAGGTTCTGTTCCTTTTTTCTTATAAGTGGACCTTATTATAAGTATACCTTAAGCGTAGCCTCACATTACTCTTACAGGTACATCATAATTAGATCTTCCAGATAACTTAAGTTTTCTAGATGATTCCCTCTTTTTTACTGCCCTATTATTATTTTTTATATTAAATATATAGGCGTTTGTCATTCTAAAAACAAGGGACACCGTGTGTTTGAAAAAAAAAACAAAAGTAAAGGTGTAAGAATATGAACCGAAAGACGAAACGATCGTGCCCTCCGCCCGATTCTAATTGGTCTACTCCAGCCTAGTGGTTTTGGCCCTAGCAGTCATATACTTTAATCTTTGAGGTGCTAGGTTTGATCCCGGCTGTGGATAATGGACTTCGTCTATGTACCTATTTAACACCCGCTTTACGGTGACAGTAAACATTTTGGGAATACTGGTATGCTTTAGACTCATAAAGTGAGCGGCATATTTCAGTTTTTCAGGGCTTAGGGAGCCCTGTACTACATGTTTATTAAAAGATAAAAGGTTAATACTTTTGGGCCTCAGATTTCTGTAGGATAGGCAACTGTTTGTTTGTATAGCTTATAGTTTATACAAAGAGCAATGAGCTGATCGAATTTGTAAATTATTCCAATTTAGTTATGCAATAACACGATTTGACTATTAACACTGCGTATATGTACCTCCGTTTGTACTCTGTAATTTGATTGACTGGCTAATACAATTCAGTATTATATTCCACGTCCAAACGCAATTACGATCACGTGGCAATTAAATATATTATATACTTAATGTGGTGTAATGATAATGAGAAAAAGGACACTAAAGAAAAACCTGATGGCGACACTCCGCTCCAGACTTTCCCAACCACGACGTTCATACATTAAACAGAATTCTAATCTATACATATCCATATACATACATATCCATATATGTACATACAAATATAAAACAAACTGAATAATTTGAGAATATTTCGTTTGCATAACTTGTGGTACCTACACATTGTAACTATTATTCGATTTGAATAAGTAAAAATGATTGACTATACAATATATGAATATGACGAAACGAAATCATAAGATTTAACTACATTAAGAGCTACTAACATATGGAACATTATTGAAAATATGCAAATATTCAGTGCCTAAGTTTATAATTAAACTCCTGAACGGACCGTTTTATATATATTTTTTAGTATAAACAACGTCTGTCAGGTCCGCTAGTCATACTATATTCACGACCACTATATACAAAGGTGTTCTATTAATTCTATAACAAGTAACTATACGTACTAGATTCGTTAATATCTCAAATAGTTGAAAACTAATCAAAATTCTAACGAAGCATTTAACAAACTTTCATGCTATATATGACATATCTCTAAGGATATCTGCACATTTTGCTGAAACGACAATTTGATTAAGAATTGGTATACGACAAAATTAAATTATAATACGATTTTGGTAATTGATTTCAAAAATGTATTCACAGAAACGTTTGCTAACTTAATTAAATCCAATTCATACCTCAAATCACAAACGTAACTCGTTGCCTGAACTCGTTGATTTTATTAATTAAAAGTCTCTTTGATTGTGATGAGAGGTTAAGTTATTTGATTTTTTTTTTATTAAATAAAATTAGATTTTTCATATATACCTAGGAAGATAGCGAGCACACACAAAACATCACACACATCACATGTAGGCGGGAGCTTCCCAGTACCAGCTCCTTCCACTTGACCGTATGCAACGAAGAGCGATTCGACTCGTCGACGACCAATCACTTTCCATTCGGCTTGATCCCTTGGCGTTGTCTCTCTGCATTTACCATGGATAGTGCTCAGAGGAATTGTGAAAATAAAAAATACCATCGGTATCACGTCTACGTCCGTCGTTCCACAAGTGAGCGTTTTCTAAAGCAGTTTTTGCCGCGCACCACCGCTATGTGGAACCAGCTACCCACTGAAGTATTGCCAAACTATTTCGACTTTAAGGGTCCTTCAAGAAAATAGTGTATCATTTCTTGAAAGCTCGGCAACGCACTTGCGAGCCTTTTGGCAATGTGAGTGTACATGGGCGGTGGTATCACTTAATAAATAAATAAAATAAAATAAAATAGCCTTTATTGCTGAACTTATTTTTACAGTAATTTTTCTTACAAATACGTTTATAACTTTTAACAGTTTCTTTTCTTTTCATAAATCAGGTATCGGTAAACGGTCGTTTCTACATTTCAGCTTGTCTTTCGACATAGGCCTCCTCTAAAGATTTCCACTATGTGGATGTCATTTACTTTGTTTTTCATGTTAGTGTTATTTTTTTCCTTTAGAGGGTCGTGGTCATTTTTCCCCACGATGACCAGTCGGCTTGGGGAAGTATTTTGTTTTGTTATTTTATGTTGGTTCATGTTGAGCTGTTTATTTTTCCGTTTACCGACAGTTAATTGTTATTCTTTGTTAGTTGTTGTCTTAGCGGGAAGAGACGAAAGAGAATTAGCTCTAATCCTCATTACGTCGAAAGCATTTGGTCTATTGTTAATCGGCGGCATTAGAGTTTGTTGTTTCCTTGGTTGAGCATTGTTTTGTGGGGATGATGATGTTTCTCTTTTGCGCTTTTCCTTATTTATGTTAGTATTTTTTCCTTTTACTACTAGTTTGTCAAATTTCAGGTACGCGATATTTCCCTTTTCTCTCTCCTCTTTTAGCTGCGCCTGCAACGTTTTCCTTTTCTCTATTACTTCCTTTGTGTAGTCTTCTGTAACATATACATTTTTGAAGTTTTTCTTCTTTCCCATAACTTCATTCTTCTTCCATTCGCTCGTAAAGGAAATCAGAATTGGTCTTGGTTTTCCAGAAGACTTTCCCCTTCCTAGACGATATATTTTGTTTATCTCATGTTCTTGTAATTGTATGTCAAGGTCAGTTTTGAAAATATGTATTGTATTTTGTATTAATTCTTGTGTAGACCTTTCGCCTTCATTTACTCCAAACATTATCAAATTGTTTTGCTTCTTTCCTCTTTTTAAACTTTCTACTTCCTTTTCGAGATTTTCTACTTTTATTTTTAAGTTTCTATTTTCTGTTATAATAGGTTGAAGTTTTTCGTCTAATCTCTCCATTATATTATTTGTTATCGAATCTTTCAATTCTATTGTTTGGTTCAAGATTTCATTCTTCATTTTATCAAACAATAGTTGAAACTGATCCTCCATTCTTGTAAACTAAATCTGCGTGTTATGGAACGTAATTAGTGGTAGTTTTTATTTACTTGCTCTGGCAACACTAGTTAGCTGTTACTGTGACAAGTGTCAATGTCATTGATCTTTTGTCTATGCTCAATATGATTGGTGGATTTCTAACCTCTAATTATCACTTTTTGGAGATACTTTTGTTGAAATTCAAGAACTTACGTGATATTGTGTGAAATCGGTAGTTCCACTACACGGACGACACTTCAATTTGTGTTTTGTGACGTCGCAGTCTCAAGAACAGTGTACGAAATTATTTTTTAGCACTCAATAATACGGAGCTACACAATTACGATGCTTACAGTATGACAGCCCAGAGATCAGCCCACTATCACTTGAGGTATCACTTAACACACATTAAAAAAAATGTTATCAGAATTTCCTCGTTTTTATTTCTATGTACATGTAAGTAATATTTTTTTATAATGAATTGTTCAAAAGAATACATTCGACGATTCTTGTTCAAGTCTTTTATTTTGTCATTTGTTTTCACACGGCGCAGATATATTTCTGTTTAAATAAGGCTTTTTGTCAAACCAGTTTAGTCCTAATTTTAAAAATTAAAAATATATAATTTTAAATAAATAGGTAAATAAATATTTTTTGTCTGATTAAAAACTATATTTCGTGACAATTTTGTTAAGTAATTACATTTTTTTTGCAACTGCGATGAAAATTTGATACTTGAAGATTTTACAAAGAAGGGATATATTCGAACATTTCGTTGCGCTTTATTTAAAACTCCTATAAATAAGGATTGCAATACAGCGAGGACAGCTTGCTTTAAGCTACACTGCCACAACGACCAAACCTTTTAAATTATTATAACTATGTATGCGTAGGTTAAGAATATATTAGTAGTATTAGAATATAAATAGTATGCTTTTACATACAATATAACATTTTAACATACTGAGAAAAGTCCCAAGAAGAAAACAATTATCTATAAGTTTCATATCTAACGAAATGAAAATATCAAAGTTGAAATCGTTATTACATATAAACCGTTTCTAATATAAATACTATATTATCTTTGTAAAAGAGGAAAAAAGAAACTAAATTCCATTATTCATGAATAAACGGGCATGGAATGAAAACATTTTTTCGTCTTATTATCTCACGAGCCCTTTGGCACTGAAAGTGTCCATGGGCGGCGGTATCACGTAACATCAGGTAAGCCTCCTTTTTCCCTGTTCTATCAAAAAAAATATATAAATATTTTAGGTATAGATATTGGTTAAACATGATATATTTATGCAATACTAAGTTTAAAATATGCAATATTTTTTGTAGATATTTCAAACCACCTTTTATACTATATATGTATAAGCGACGAGCGGTAATCTTAACAAAAATGAGATCAAATATAAAATTATCTACTATATATGTGACAGACTTGAAATAAATGTTGTTTCATTGGGAATCAAATCTAGATAGTGGATATACGCCATATACCTCTAAGCCACTGGTTTAGCTTTTATTGATTAATAATTAAGAAATAAATAAACTTTTTTATTTATCAAAGAGAATTCATTAGAAATATATTACATGTACGTATAATAAAGGCTCTATTGTGATAAAAGTCATCAGATTTTTAATTTTACGATGTATTATGTTTGTTTTGATTCTTCCTTATTTGTAACGAATGATTTTTTTCGTACACTTTCCAACTGTAAATTTGTGATATGTTTTCACTCACACTGGGCAACTTCTTTATTTCTTTGATATCCGGGTGATCAATACCCTATGAATTCGTCTCAGGGTTATCTCGCACTAATGAAAAAGATTGCTTTATAATACAAGTTAATATAAAGAGGCGAGAAAAACGCCACCTTTGTGGTACCCGGTTCTAGCCAGCAAGCGTCTGCTTTATAAACAGCTTGTACTGAGATATAGGTGTGAATAAAAACTATAAAGTTATATCTAAAATCGAATCTTTCCTACAAACATTCAAACCTTGGCCATACATTAAGTACTAGTAATCTACCTGTTAATTAGAAATAAAAATAAATCAGCGGCGCTACATCCTCTTTAGGTCTTTAGGCCTCAGATTTCTAAATCTGTTTCATGATCATTTTTAAATCCAATAGGCAAATAGGTGATCAGCCTCCAGTGCCTGACACACGTCGTCGACTTTTTGGGTCTAAGAGATGTCGGTTTCCACACGATGTTTTCCTTCACCGTTCGAGCAAATGTTAAATGCGCATATAGAAAGTCCATTGGTGCACAGCCGCGGATCGAACCTACGACCTCAGAGTATGAGAGTTGCACGCTAAAGCCACTAGGACAACACTGTGCTACCTGTTAATTAATAACACAAATTCAGAGCTAGTGAAATTAATTGAAATCAGTTTTAATATGTCCTCGAGATTTAGAGCTTGGAGCCAATTAAATTTAACTAATGCGTGATTATTTTAGATATGGGACAATTCATATTATCTACTCTTTAATTAATTTTGAGTAAGTATAAAGGAAAAAAATTAGTTATTTTTTAAGATATAAAATCTGACCCTTCAAAATGTTACGTGTTTATATATTAATCAATGTATAGTATTTAGTATATTTAATTTTAATTTTAATATTCGAATATCTTGAAAGGTTTCTGTATATTATTATAGACTCCGGATTTACTACTCGTGAGCTGTGTACTAAGCTGAGAACTTTCAACAGATGCTCGTTAAAGCTTAGAGAACATATGTATTACTTAATTTTATTAAAGCTTTCTGAAAATTAAATATATCGTTTTTACTTAATTTATATATAATCATACTTTTTTTATTCGTCTGCAATACGAATTAAAAACAACAAAAATACCTCTTAAATTAACCCACACATACTCATTCATAATTCAAAATTGATAAATACTAAATTTAGTTTATTACAATTTTATAGTATTGGAAAAATAATGATGCTGTTTAGGTACACTTACGTGTTAATAATACTTATAAAATTGTATTGCTCTAAGATTTTTGCCTTTCAATTGAAATTACATTCGATTATTTTTGTATGTTTTTTGTCATTTGTTTTCATACTTGCCAGATATATTTCTGTTTTAATATAAGGCTTTTTTGTCAAAATAGTTTAGTTCAGTAAGATATGGAATATGTACTTAAAAAACGGAACCATTAAATTAACTAAACTACTCTTACACTTTAAATTTCTTAGTTGATTCATTAGCGCAACTACTGATATGTTATCCTACATTTTTAATTTAAAAAAAATACATACATTTCTTGAATTGAAATAATGATATATTTATACTAAATTATAACCTATGTATTTACATGTGGAGTAAAACATTGTGGCAAAAAAGATTTTCACTGAATTAGAGCAAATAAAAGATAAAAAGCAGTTTGATAATAACTTCGAGTTAGCAAAATTTGATAAGAGGTTTTTTATTAATTCATCAATGAAATAAAAATCTTCGCAATATTATATTATAGCTTATCTTAGATAATTTATATCAGATAAGGTAAAAGAAATTAATCTGTGACCGATATTCATTTATTATAAATAATAGAATATTACACACTGACTTTGCAAATTTTTTAGTACTTATTTTAATACAATAGGCAAATAAAAAAAATCATTCACAAAAAGAACGCAGTTTTATTTTAAAGTAATAATAAATTCATTCATACCAAAAGTTATTCTGAAACGTCAATCTGCACTTACCACAGATTCCACTCAAAAATGTCACATGCACTTTCGCAAAACAGTTTATCGCGAACGCCAGCGACAAAACGCGACTCGACGCGCCAATATCACGCTTCAAACTGATAATTCTCAAGCCCCGTGCAACTAAAATATATTTGAAAAGAAAATCAATTGTTATCCGTGGAATGTACAAAAATAAATTTCGGTATATAGATAGGATAGTACTTTGATAAGATAGTCAATTAATATTTTAAGAGAATTAATATATAGATAACGCAGTTTAATATAACTTATCGACATCGAGTGGCAGATACTGAATATTTTTATGCGCACTGTGATTTATAAGTGTTTGTTTTGACGTAACTTTTATGTGCCACAATATTTGCTTATTATTTCATCGCGTCTAAAATAATTGAATGTTAGGTCAGTTTGTCACGGACTTATTTTATCATTTTTGACTGCTTCAGTAATGATAATATTGAGTATTTTGGTCATATATTGTAAATCGGCTGAAGGTCTTGCTTATAGATTCGATTATGGTACGATTATGGCTAGCCAGTCTTGATAAAATCCACATAATCCACTGAGTTCAGTAGCAGTGTTTGTTCAATGAAAAGTACATATGATAAAACATACAGTAAAAAAAAATACATTTTAAAAACATAGGAGTGTATACTACAAATTTATCATAATAAATTAGATAGATTTATCATAAAACGGTAGGTTGCATATCAAATTATATCCACAATAAGAAAACCCTTAGGGAAAGTGAGTGAACCTTTTTAAGCTTTGTAACCCAATTTCCAAATTTTCCCTTCCTTTGTGTCCAGTGGTTTAATCTAAGCAACAAATTATCTTCATAGATGAGTATCTTATAGGATTTCGTTTAAAAATACGTACGATAATCGAGCTCAGCCTTCAGAGTCGTGACTTAGTACTAAAACTGACTCTCGTACGTCAAAAACGCTTTTAAAACAAAAATATTTAGCTGACAATTTCGTATAGTCACTTCATGAATATAAGTTTATTTCTCGTATGTCAGACGTCAGAAATAGAATGTAAAATAACATTTCCTGAGAACTGTTATATTCTGAAGTATACTCCTAAATCACTCTTATATAAACACCGAACTTAATTTGGTTACATATGGATATAAATTCAGATTATTTGGTAATGTTTAGTGGTGAATATTTCGACAAACTATTTTAGTCCATTATATTAAAAACAAAAGTAAGGTACAACGTAAGGTATTTTATATATGTACTAGCTGACCTGGCAATCGTCGTTTTGCCATATATATCATTTATAATAAAAAATAGGGGTTGATCGTAGAGGGTTGAAAATTTAGGGTTGTACGCATTTTTTAATGCTGTTAATACAGTTGATAAAAACATAAAAGTTTACCTAAAAATTAAAAAAAATATTTAGGGGTGGACTACCCTTAACATTTAGGGGGATGAAAAATAGATGTTGTCCGATTCTCAGGCATACCCAATATGCACACAAAATTTCATGAGAATCGGGAAAGCCGTTTCGGAGGAGTTTAACCACAAACACCGCGACACGACAATTTTATATATAAGACTAGGGACCCGCCCCGCCTTCGCACGGGTGCAATGCTGATACTAAATACACTACAGAAAATCTGTGAACGTTGTATATAAAAATGTAGGTTATCCATAAGAGATAGACATATACCATCACAGACTTTTCTGTAGACCTTTTCAATGTGTACAATACTTAGTACATTATTTTGATAAAACTCGTAGGGTTCAGCCTGCGTTTGCAATGTAAGCGGAAAAAATGTAATTATTTACGACATCACATTAGAAACCTCAAAAATAACAGTACTTCTCCACTATTTAATGGATGTTATTATACATATAAACCTTCCTCTTGAAGCACTCTATCTATTAAAAAACCGCATGAAAATCCGTTGCGTAGTTTCAAAGATTTAAGCATACAAAGGGACATAGGGACAGAGAAAGCGACTTCACTACATATTATAAAACAAAGTCAATAACGTATATAATAGTTTGAGCACATTTATAATAAGTCTTTATTATGTGAAAATGTGCTCAAACTATTACTGAACCATTGTACATTATACTAAATCTATCTGTGAACACATTTGGCGTTTATCCTGATGTATGGAAGGTCGCTAAAATAATACCGATTCATAAGAGTGGCTCGCGGTTGAGTATTGAAAATTATCGGCCAATATCGATACTTAACACTTTCAGTAAAATCTTTGAAAAAATAATTTATAATGCCATCTATAATATAATAAGTAATTTACTTCCAGATGAACAGCATGGTTTTATCATAAAGTTTTTTTGCTAGTTCGTTACTTCCATTCGAAGCCCTTGATTTGAGAAATGGCAGTAAAAATAAAATTAGAAGCATTTAATGTTTATTTTTTGACGTTCATAAGTGTATATATAGTGTTGCCAATATGAATACATGATTTTTGACTTTGACTTTATTCCACATACAAATTTACCTTTATAACAGGCTGATGAAGTACCAATAATTGACTTGGCAACGAAGCACTTTGGCCTAGAAAAGAACTCACCCTTTCAGATACCACATTTACATAATCTTTTCTTCATTCGTTCGAGACCTTTGATTTATATTTTTTATTTTAGATATTGGGGCCAGGAAAGTATAAAGTCACTGTATAAATTATAATTTATTGCTTATTTCGTATAACAATGGCAATTTTTATACAATAACTAAATGTACAAGTTAAAATATCAACTATACACCATTAAGCTTTTCACATGTTTACATAAAAATCTTATCTATTGATAACGGCTTCAACGCCAAAACTGTGATTGTATCTTCGAAAATGATGGATTTTTACACAAAGCTTAGAATCAATAAAATTACATATGTCATATTTAAAAACCAACCAATCGTGCTTCATTAAACATATATTTAAATAGAAATGGCCATACAAAACATGAAATATCAAAATATTGAATTTTAATTTTTGTTATGAAGGCTTCGCAGTTATGTATTTTACTTTTACAGTATAATCAGTTCAAATCATAATTTTATTAAGTAATACGGCTAGTACATAATGAAAATAAAAATACATAAATAAATAAAATAAAATAAATAATGGCGGCTATACGACTTCGACTAAAAGCGTGTTTAAATCGGAACATATTAAAGAGTTTTTTAGTATTGTGTTTATATTTTATGTTGACAGTGTTTATATCTTATATGTTGACAATTTTTATATCTTATATTTCATGTCTATTCAACAATTTTATTATTATTTATATTTTATATTGACAGTGAATATAAATGTTATATTCTGTGACGTTCTTAACTGTACAATTGCTATCTCAATGCTATTTTGACTTTGATTCTTTGTTATTTAATATATACAGAACTTTACACTTATGCTAAATAGTTACTGGACAGAATTAGTAGTTTAAAAATAAACTTTTAATATGGAATAAATAGCACGTCAGAAGTATTTGCAAGCTAAGCAAATTATAATGTCCGGAAAAGGAAAGCTTGTTATCGTAAAAAGTTACCAAGCCATGATTACCAGACCCTTCTTACACAACATTGTTATTGTGAGGAAAATTTTGCTTTCACACCAAAAGTTTCACTCATTTTTTTCTGAATAAGGGTTAGCTACACACAGGCGTAGCCTGTAGATGTTAGGTGCTGCCAATGCACAATCAATTACAGATAGCTCGCGAATGCGTTGTCAACCTTTTTAAGAATTGAAACGGTCATTTCTTGAACCCTAAGTCGATAAATTTTATACCTATGAATTTCCTTAAATCACTATTTACAAATTGTATATAATCATTTGAATAGATTATCGATAAGGTTAATCAAAGACACAATCGACTATCATAATAGAGAAATAATCTTTTGTTTGAAAAACGATTTGCAAGTATTTGGAAGTAATAGAAAACTATACAGATTGTATAAAAAAATTGTAATAAGTACAAAACAGTACAATTCCAGTCTTCCAATGCGTTTTTCATACGGATATATTTCAAACGTTTAAATTGTTTCTATAGACTTAAACATAGTTAAAGTAAATATTTCATTAATCCAAAAATATTTATATCAACCTTAATATTTAACTTTTCATAAATATTGTATTATTATACATACGAAATATATTTAAAATTACATTTACAAATATTTACACCTAGGAAAAATATCTACAAATATATAATACATATTGACAAATAAAGCACCAAGTATTTCACAATAAAACGTTCAGAAACATTAGTTAACAAAATCCAGGATTCGTGTGTTCAATAACACATCGCTTACAGTACTTTTTCACTGCCCTATATCCGCGCAAAGTCACGGGTGTGTCCTGAATGTTGAGTTGTGTAAGACCACGACAGTAGTAGGCCACGGCTTCTAAGCCATCGTCTCCTACCAGCTCGCAGCCTCGAAGGGCGAGTTTCTTGAGGTTTGGACAACATCGGGCCAGGATCTGAAACATCATGGGATAATATAAAAAAACAGTGGTGTTACAACCATTTGGGCTAAGTTTCTGATTCCTGCATCTGTTTCGTAACATTCTTTTAGTTAAAAGTTACCTAAGAGTTCAAATTATAAGTTCTTAACTAGCAAATAAACAAGTGGGATTGATTGTAGAGGGAGGGAATTTACGGCTTGTATTTATTTTCGTATGGCTGTATCATATAAAATTCCTCTTCCTCCTTTATAGCTTCGTGGTTTGAATGAAAGTAGCCGATTTCCAGACTTACTGAATATGCGTAAACATTTCATACGAATCGGTCGAGCTGTTTCTGTCTGATCTCGAGCTGTTGTTGGGAACGAGCATTGTGACACGATAATTTTATATATATATATATATATATATAATATCTTTGCTTTCAAACGTAAAGTCGCTGAACACAAAATACCTTTCTAGTAAATGTCATACAAACATATTTCTAATATGAATTAATTTGTAGAACCAAATACTTAGCAATAGTTATTTTAAAACAATTCAAAAATTAATTATCCAAACGCTTGCTAAATCCAATCAAGTCTACATTTGTTCATTCACGAAAATAAAAGCCATAACTAGTACGAATCGTAGATTTACTCCAAATTGAACCAAGTGGGATTTCTATAAATTGTTTATACCTGCAGTCCATTTTCAGATACGTCAGTAGCACCCAGATCGAGCGCTCTAAGCCTGGAACAGCCCCTTGCGATGGCTTCCACTCCATCATCTCCAAGAGCACCACATCCTCTGGCATTTAAATACCGCAGCTTATAACACCGCCTTGCCAATGTTCGTATACCCGAATCTGAAACCTATTTACAGAAATTGCATGTAATCCTAATAGAAACGCAGTATGACGAGCTCAAGCAAATCATACTAAGTTGTTTTTGGTATTATAAAACTGAACGATGAGTTAAGTAGTTCATGTAAACGATTGGTTAAATATCGTTACTAATAGTTAAAAAAGTTAACTACCTGTATAGGAGGGTTAAACAAGATGGCCGCTAGTTATTCATATAGTGACAGCTGTTTGTCACAGAAATCAAGCTATGATAAATACATATAGTGAATCGGGTAATTAGGCACCTGTGAATTATGACTTTGTTTCTCATATTTTAAAATATTAGAGAATAAAACTTATATTCTAGCTTCTATATAAACTTTGCAACTATGTCGACAAACCCACTTTTCAAATGTAATACGAACAAATCGTGTCTCAGTGTTATGGATTTATGATATAAAGATTTAGTAGTTTGGCATTGGAACTTGGTACTTGTAGCATGCAATTTACAAACAATTATGTTATAAATATCAGTCATAATTGATATGGGACGATCTCAATGTAAAAAATCCCGTTGCTACATTTTTAATCATTCCTCACTTCCATTCGTCAAACCGCGCATTGTCCAAAAGATGGACTACCCTACACATCACAATAAACTGACCAATTCTAAACAGTAGATAAGATTAGTTCGTTAAACAAAAAAACGTGATTATGTAATTAGTAGGCACAATGTTACGAATCAATTTACGAACCTTAATGTTTGAAACATTATACAATTTTTAATTGCATTGGACTATTTACCAGCTTAAACACAGGAACATAAGAAATAAATGGCCATTCACCGTGCTTTATTCTTGAAGATATGATTAATCGCCTGTAACACTTTGCTGCGTAATTTACAGAAGGCGTCATCTTTCAATTGCAATGTAATCAAGTTAGAATTGTCATAGATTTCAAGTGGACTTTTTTATTTTGACAATTTACTATTTTGACAATTATCCTGAATTTGATAGTAAATTCGTCTCATTTTATCGGCTACTATTTCACCTCATTCCCAGCAAATCGCAGTATAATCGTGGATTTATCAAAACCTATTTTGGCAAACAATAATTACGACTGTCGTTATTCATCTTAATATAAAACAATTTTCGGGAACAATACAGGAACTGATTGGCGTAGCCCTCAGTTCGATTGAGCGGTCGAACCAGGCAGAAGCCTTTAAAATGTAGTCTCTAATGTCGAAATTAAATGGCTGATGCCAACAAACTAATCTATGATGCCAGTATAGCTGACGTCATTATCTTCAATTTAATTGCAGTCCCTTTTAATGGAATCTGGATACGATAATTTCTGGCGCTTAACGCCGACATATATATAAACAAAGGTGTCGAGCTAACAAGCTTTATCCACGGTATTTTTAGAATTTAACACTGACAAATACAGAAGATTGATTAAGTGCAATACAATGTTCATTGAATTTACGGCGGCACAATATAAATTCATGTCAAAGGTCTTGCGGTCTTACGCATTAAAGACCTCGTCGAACTCATCCAAAAGCCACTAGTATCTCTTTTTAGACTCGAACATAGATATTATATATTATGATATCGATACAAATATAAAAAACAAATACCTGGGAACATTTGGCAACAGAGAGGTAGCGCAGTGCTTGGCCAAGCTTAGCCAACTCGTACAAGCCGAAGTCTGTCACACCCGTACAGTCAGACATGCTTAATTCTTTCAATGCGCAATACGATGGCACCCACCGCACGCCTGCGTCTGAAATTTTTGATATGATAGTTGCATTTAGCTCGGAAAAATAGATAATTCAAATATTCAATTTTCATGGGATGAATTCACAGGGATTGCAAAAAAATAAAAATAATTTTAAATTGTTGTAAAAAGTTTCATATTTTTTTGTTTATATAGATTTATATCTTTCAATTGTATTAAATTACTATAGAATAGAAAATACCAAGTAGTAAATGTTTTAAATGTTACAAAACATATATATATAAATATTAAATACATACACCGACACACACCACACACCATACACGTGGTTTCCTTATAATATATATTCCTTATATATAGACTATTATAAATACATGTATACCTGTAACACAGATGCTCAACCTTTAGCCGGCATCAGTTCCACATAAACAATAACTATCCCTCAAAAGAAGAATGACAATTATTTACATACATTTATAAATAGTTGTAACTTATGTATGAAGTTTTGTGAGAAAATAAAAATTATTATTATTAAAAACTTAGCCATGGCTGAGAGCATCTAAATTGTTAAAAAATGTAGCTTATATATAGCGGAATAAAATTTAAATCGTAGAATCAGCATTTTTTTAAACTAATTGCTTTCCTATATCGTACATGTACAATAATTAAATTCTACACAAACGAAGCATTACATATTTTGATCCATAAACACTATATGAAGACATAATATAACATCATTAAAAAAATAAATCAAGCTGTGTCATAATAATTGAGACAGTGCATTTCAATAGAATACATTAACCTTTGATATTTCTGCAAAGGTCAATATTGTCTACAAATCATATTTTAGCAGTCAAATTTATTACAAAATGGTTTTAATATTTTGAACCTCTAGCCTCTTTGACCCCAATAAATTTGTTTCCTCTTTCTCAATATTATTGGTTGGTAAGGCTGCGTAATCATAAAGGCTAGTTTATAATATGACCTATTTATAATTCCTTAATGTAGTTAAAGAAATTAATCAATCACAGGTATCAGCAAAAGATTTAATAAATCGAATTATTTTAGAGCCATTCGAAAAATAGTTTATTAATGAAATTGTTTATTAATAATTGAAATTTATAAACTGTCATGTAGTTTTGTGTGCCTCTTGGATAGATATGGCAACCATTTTCGCCCGCACCCTCTTAGTGATTGCAAGCTCTGAATTTCACGTCGTCTTCATCTCTGTGCAACGGCACGTCTATTTTCCACTGTATTTCCCATCTCTGCGGGAAGTCTCTAATAACGACAGAAATGGCATTGTTCTATTACATTTTGTATAGCGATTTATATAGACTTTGTAAAAATACATTATGATTTATATTGCCGTGTATAAACTGAATATTGACTACAAAATAAATAAGGATATGTTTTTAATTGCAAATGACTTAAGTCGTTTGTTTGCTAAACAGAATATAAATATGATTTAAGAATCCATCCATTGCAATCGCTCTACAGGCATCATAAACAGAGAATAAGGTTCAGCGCACATATGAGAACTCTTTTATATCGATGGATCCTATAGATAATTTTTTACTTTGGAACAATGTCTAAATTTTAATGTACTTCGTTCAAATCTCGGTACTGTTTATTCTGAACTAAATAAATAATCTAGTATAATATTTTTATTCATATGATTGAATTCTTAATAAATCTGAAAGCAAATTGACTGACTAGAAAGATGACGAATTTCTCTGATTTATAAGAATTCGATTATAGGATCACATTTGAGACTGAAGTTTGAAGAATGGGTCACGTTTTAGTTCACTACTATACGTAGTTTTATATTATGAGGGTGATTCAAATTGTCAAAGAGAATGTTAGCATTATTAAAATATTTCTACGAGATTAGGGCATGATATTTGGTGGTTGATTTTGTAATTTCGTGTATTTTTTAAAGTAAGTTTTGAGTTTTCATTTATAAGACTATAAAAAGCAAAAAAAAAGATATAAATAGATACCACGTTTATTGCCACGATTACGATACTTCAACCATAACAACTATTACAAAAATATGGTATAATCCTTGGCCCATGTTTTTTAGTATAGTTGAAATTTAGTTTCTTGAGTTTAACGGCGTCACTAAAAAGATTAATATTATTATTTATTATATTATTTTTATGTAAAATATTACAACATTTAGTAAGCAAACTTTTTTTCATTGTCTATCCATACTAAGAAAACGCGAGCATCAAACTCAAAGTTCCTTAAGCTATCGAGTGTCCACCGACCCTTATTCTAATGATAGATACTGCATTACCAACCATTTGTAGCTCATTTATCATCGTATCATCATTATAGCCTACTTGTTGGGCTCGCATGTGTTCTTTGCTTTTTACAGGGCCGGCGGTTTTTACCTTTTCCATGCATAAATATCACAATGCGCGTGAATAAACTCTATAATGAATATTTTGAAAAACCCTCCCGATTTTATACAGCTGTGCGGGTTTTTATAATTTTTTCATAACTTGGATAAGGAGATATTTAAATTTGTTAAGAATTTTAGCATGTGCAGCAATAAAAATCCCACATATAATGTAACGTTTCTTCCATATAACGCCGCAAAATTGATAGTATGTAGCGACATAGAGTTATCATATTAATTTCGAAAGCTCAGAATAGAAACGCTTAGTGATTATTGAAATACTATATTTATACTAGCTGACCCGGCAAACGTTGTTTTGCCATGCTTTTGTGCCAAAAAATTAAAGTTTATAATTAACAAAAAAAACATAAGGGATGATTGTAGAGGGGTGAACATTTTGGGTTGATGTATTTTTGTATGGTGAATCGTAAAAAAATAAAAATTTTGTCTAAAAAATAAATAAATAAATTTAGGGGTGGACCACCCTTAACATTTAGAGGGATGAAAAATAGATGTTGTTCGATTCTCAGACCTACCCAATACGCACACAAAATTTCATGAGAATCGGTCGAGCCGTTTCGGAGGAGTTCGGTTACTAACCCCGTGACACAAGAATTTTATATATAAGATAAGATATTGAAATATTAAGCTTCTACTAATATAAGAACCAATGTCAAAAAATCTACGCAATATTCTCAGCAATAAGAAGTAGAAATTGGACGTACGTTTGGGTAATAAAATTTGGCATAAAAGTCGGCCACCAATTGGTTTTTTGCTTCCAGTCAGTAGTTGCTAGATTTATAATGTCAACGAATTTCTTACCAGTGACTAGAGTACACCTCCTTAGATATAAGTACTGAAGAGACGGACAGGTGTGAAGTAAAGCGCAGAGACCTGCATCTGTTACTGAACTGCAGTCAGTGAGGTCTATGTATTCCACTGGAGGGCGTCGCGCTGCTAGCCGACTTTCTAGCCAGGCCCATTCCGGCCAGTCGACGTTTAGGCACCCTAGAAATAGAAATAAATTGTATGGCAGTTCTGTATTTAAAAATCTTGACCGTATGGATTGATATGGCAACTAGATTGGTACTTCATTAAATACAAATAAATGTTTAGGAACACCGATTATGCGTCTCGACTTTTAGACATTACAAACATTTTGTTAAACAAAATACTTGGCAATTAAAAAGAATGGCGGAGAGGTTGTTGCCAGTTCTTCTGTTCCGTTCTACGCCCGTGATTCGAAACTGTAAAACTGGCAGTAAATGTAAAATAAATGCTTCTAGCATTTAATATATATTTATTTATTGATGTTCATACACGTACATTGTTGTACCTAAATGGATAACAGATTTTGTATTAGATGAAGTAGGAAAAAAGAAAGAAATGAATCTACATTTTGTGTTAATTATCACTTTTAAAAACATAAAACTTCCTTGAACGATTATTTACTCTTGCCTTTCGTAGTTTTCAGGAAAGATATAGATATAATTTTTGACCAAATAAAAACTTTTAGATATATTTTGAAATGAAAAAACCGATTAGACGGCGCGTTATATTAAGTAACATTTTTCTAATCTTTTCATTGCAGAATTATCAAATAACATTGTAAAATTAACATTTTAAAAATATACAACAAAAACTACTTGTTAATTAATATTAAAGAACAATTTGCAAATCAATTAAACACTCATAGCAGATGATTTTATAACGTGCGAGTTCAAATTAAATGGATTATTCAATTAGCATATTAATTGGCATAAAATCAGCATTTCATTGATGCTCGTTTTATAAGGGATGTTTTACAGTCTACATAAGGTTTATTAGTGTCGTTAGAATAATTACTTTCCAATGCATAAGTAATCTAGTACCGGGATAAAAACTCGTCTATAGAATCACATCGGTTAGATCACGGTTCATACATTATAGTCACTGTCAACTACTTGAGTTATGTATGTAACCATGTCTATGAACAGTAACATCCTATCCTAGAAGAAATATATTCTAAGTATATGTATAAGTCTTTATACGTAATAACCACTTTCGATTGTTATAAGGATGAAGGTAAACATCCAGAGAAAACCAGTATTACGTATATACTGCAAGTACATAAAACTAAGCACCTATTAATATAAAAAAAGTAATTCAGCAGATTCAAGTATTCTAAAGGGCTACCGATTCAGACGAAAAATGTATTTGTTTTTAATTTACAACATCAAGCAAACTGTTTTTACTCGTTGACAATTGCTGATAACAGTTATTATGCAACGTAGTATTAATTGGATGAAATTCAATTACAACGGGTCTGTTGTTTAAAATATAGCTTCCTATTTCGTGTATTGTCGTTATGTAAAAAGCTGTGGAATGGGTTTTCAGTAGAGTTTTACTCTATACCAAACCGTTAAATTAAAAAGGGCATACTTTTCCTAAAAGACTGACAATGCACTTACTAACCATGTCGATGGGCTGCGATAGCTGCCTTAATTTCTGTTCCGTATGTAAAAAAACAACTGCCTAAAATTTAGAAAAAACAACGCACTCGCGAGCCCTCTAGCATCGAGAGTGTCCATGGGCGTCGGTATCACTTAACATCAGGTGAGCCTCCTACCTGTTTGCCCCCTGTTCTATAAAAAAAAACTAAGTTATGTTTAATAATGACAATCACCAGTAAGATCCAAATGCCGTAAATCCATCAGATCCGTTATTAGCGGAGCTAATGATCTCGCGTCCATACTCGTTGAACCGGTGAGAGCCAGATGTGTCAGATTTCTAAACGTAGCAGCCACTAATTGAGCGCCCGCTACTGATACCTGAAAAAGAAATAAAACCTCACTGCAACAAGGTTTATAGATGATGTTATTAACTAGCGATGAATTTTTTCAACAGAAGCCAATCGATTAACAGCGATGAATCAAACAATTGAGACTTGAAGTTTAAATGAAAAAATCTATCAACACTAGTTTTCAAGGCTAAAAACGTTCTCAAACGAAAATCATTTTTTTATGATTAATGAATGTTCTTAGGGTTGCAGGCGTGCTATAAACAAAACGATATATTTAATTCGCTGTTTTTTATTCTACGAAGAGTTTGTCAGTGGTAAATTGTAAATCAAATTACATTGTTAACATTTGTTTATTTCACATTTATCGAGAACCTTTAACCCAATTTATGTGCGTGATACGTCTTACATCGACACCAAATTACAAGTTCTTCAATGAAATATCTTACCGCAGTATTCTTCATCCTCCATTCTCTAACGGATCCAGCACATAATCCGGCTCTGGCTCCAGCGCATCTGGCAGCAATCTCTAATGGACCAGCTGCACGGATTCTCCGCCAGGGTTCAGGTCGAGCCAACAGTCTGTTCACGAAACGGGACCATCTCCGACACACCCGGGACATTCGGCACAAGTCTGATACCTTAAGTGATCATGATTGGGTTAGTAATGCCAACCAAAAACGTGCAAGCGAAGTTTTTCCATTTCGGTCGGCGTAAAAGAAGTATTATATTTATATATGAATACCTATGATATATTATATTATATTTAATGAAATTATATGGAGATGATCATAACATCTTGTTTACAACGCACATTGTAAATCAGACTGGACAAATGGAATCTGAAATTAATTAGCGCGTTTCCCGCGCTTTGGTCTATAAACCGAAATACTAAATTAGACAAAAGAACGCGTCGTCTTTTGTCATTGGTATACCATACAGAAAACATGGAGGATGTATATTGTATTTAATATTCATGTAACAATTCTTAGTTATATAATTACTTATTTAAATACCATAAACTTTTATAACACACTAATCACAATTTTAATTAGATATAGAGATAATTTATATTTTAAGATACTTTTTAAGCTTGTAAAACACCACCAGTAAAATTTTGGACTCATCATAATCAAACAAAATGCAAGGTTGTCTTTTGTTTCACATTTAAATCACAAAACAAAAGATGTAAATGTAATTCATTACATTACATATCGTAAATTACCTCTAAATACGATAATATCTTCATCCAGAGCGTATCACTCAAGCTATTATCGCGCCTCCGTCTCGGTGGGCCGCAGTCTGCTAGGGTATGGTATCCCTGATCTAGACTCAACTCGCTCAGGTCTGCTGCCAGGGACAGCGCCGGCTCAGGAGGTGGGGGTGGCCTTCGTCTCGCTCCCCCACAGATTCCCGGGCCTGAACAGCTGCCCGTTGACATGGTGACCTGCAAGAGAACGATAATAATTAGACTTAAAGACGAAGTATAAAACGGTACAATGACCCATACGTGCCAAATTTACACATATTATTATTATTATTGTCATGACTTCAATAGTCGCCGCGTTTATTACTGAAATATAGGAAAGTTTTATATGTATTAATAGATAATTTTACTATATTATATAAAACAACCGTGATGGTAAATTTAATATTAACGTTAAAACATTTTTCTTTCAAACAATGTGGAGACCTTTTAAAATGTGATACAATGTTAAATTGCACTCACTCAAACAAGCTTTAGCGTTCTATTTTCAAATTATTATTCAATTATTCTAGTAAATTTTAATTGAAATAGAAACTTTTTAGATATTCTCATGAAATGGCACATAATAAAAAAGAAATCTATTCGACGGTCCCATAAAACTGTCAACATAATGAATTCTGCATTCAATTTTAATCTAAGCTTGCATGTACTCATTGACCTTATTTTGCAATTAAATCCACAATAGCGTATAAATCAATCAACTAGACTCTTCAATTGAACTTTTATACAACTTTTTACTAGGTAATAGGGTGAATGGAATAAAATATAAATAATTCACGAGAGGCAAGCCGAGTCTTTGATAACCTTTTGTTGTATTATGGTAATAAACTGTTGAGAATTCAAAAGAACCTTGGATGATTTTTATTAAAAATTGCGGCTCTATTTGACAAACGCTTATCATAATATATAATACAGTTTACTTATAAGGACTTTTTTATATAATATGGTAAGATAAAACCGCGCTAAAATATAAATCATTATATTTTTATGTCAAATGTCAAAAAACCTTGATATTATCCTGTCAAGTTTATATTATATATAGTCTATGATTATATTATAGTATATATTATAGTAGTCTATGATTCATTTTATTATCAAAACTCGATAAATTTTATTTGTCGTAGAGTCTCACGTGTATATTGCTCATTAATGAACTGGTTTGAAATTAGGTAACGGATATCAATTTGTTTTTACATTAGTTAGCTACATTTATTTCCTCATATGTATGTATACCTTCAAAAACCTTCATTCGCTAAATAGTTATTTAAAAGTAACTACACTAACCAAAATGTTAAGTATTAGTGAACAAAATAATAATGAAAAGTATGTTTTTTATTCAATTATTTATAGTTCTTTTTAAATTCTCCTTTATTTATTAACATTTTACTACAGAACAAGGGGCAAACGGTCAGAAGTCTCTGATGATAAGAGATACCGCCGCCCATGGGCATTCTGAACGCCAGTGAGCCGCGACGCTCCGGCCTTTTGATAATCAATCAGTACCGCTGGTATAAGAAAAACAAGATGAATTGACTTTTATGATAAATCTTTGTAATACTATCGTCAATTCGTTAAGTCTTAAGCAATTAAAACCTCCATTTATCAGTTGAATTTCATAATCGAATGTTTAAAATCAACCGTACCTTGGCGAACATAAATTTAAAAAGATTTATGCTCTTAGATAAAAAGTGTCCAGAGCGCGCCAATTAAAATCGTAACTGCGAACTGAATTCCTATTTTTGGCATTTTGTATTATTTTCCCACAATACAAAATAAAGTTTAAAACTCTTCATAAATTTCAACTGCTATTCCAACTACACCCAAATACTAATAATAAATGTGTCGCATTAAAGATCAAGTAATGTTGGCCTATTGGTTTCAACAGGCGGCGACTATCATCCCTGAATCGTAGGTTTAAATGTGCTATGTGTTAAAAAATGCAAATGCAGCCATGGGCCGTAAGACTTTCAGTGTAGTACGTATTTAACACTCACTCTCCAGTGAACGAAAACATCGTGAACAAACCGGCTTGCCATAGACCCAAAAAGTCACTTGCGACTACACCGTATGTCAGAGAAATAAAAGTTCCAGGCCAATATAAGCTGGTAGTTCAAGGTATTCTAACATTTTTGATCCCCAGATAAGATAACTTAAACTTATATTTTACTTAACTCCATTAAATTATTTTAAAATGTTTTATTATTGTATTTATATTTTTATCTAGTATATACAAAAGCTTACATTTACCTTATAAAGTAAATATAAATTCGAGAATAAAGTTTTAAAACAGCTATCAAAGTTCAATATAAATCACCTTTGACGTGAAGCACTTAGTGAACAAACTTTTAGCAGATACTCTTTTAAACAATCGGTTAGACCGTGTTGACGCCTACGCGTGTCTTTTCGCAATTTATGCCTGTGATTCCGCCTGGAATCGAAGTTAAAATATACCTGGATTGTTGCTATAGGATTGATTTACGGATTAGACAAATATTTGTGTGAGTGTTTTTAAATATCTTAAGAGAGTCAATGGGGAAGTGCAGATATCGGGAATCGCCTTTTTTATTTTCACCTTGTTTCAGAAGATTATTTTGACTATAGACAACAGCTGTAGACAAACGTCCGACCGGTGATAACCCAAAGTACTTAATTCATTATTTTTCATCCATTTCTCTTTACGTACATTCGGAATCAGGCTGCTAATAATATTAGTATCAACTATTATATGGATTGTTTTTATCCAATGCATTCACGTAAATTAACAAAAAAAATTGGTATAGTGATATCTAATTTTCTTGTATTAAAATCTGCAAGCATTCTATCAAATTAGACAAATTAATCGATAAACAACCGATTAATCGATTCAATTAACCGCTAAACTTATCGATAGCACCGATTAGATTCGATTGACGTGTTTAGTTTGACATTAGAGTATTTAGGCTAATGCAATGCCTAAGGGTGATTACGATAGGTCAAGAAACCAAGAGTAGTCTTTGATATCTGAATCTGATAAAAGTTCTGTTATTTAATCTTTTATGTCTTAAAGGGTAATCTGAAATTATCAATTAATAAATAAGAACCTTTATTGATATAGTTGACAATGTGCAGTACACGTTTACACGTTGAAAGTATATCATTTTTTAATAATTGTTAATATATCACTGACGACAAGTACAAGAAGACAACGGATACTCCTATGCTTTAAGTTTGTCCTCCCTGAACCACCTCTGATGTCAATGGCGCCAACATTCTCAGACCTTCTTGAATTTGAATAGAATTTATCAAGTTGTTGATAATGTCGTAATATCTGGCGATATGCCCGATTCCTTGAATTTAAAATAACGTAACGTAGATCCTGATATATAACGGTAAGTAGAAGAAATATAATTTAATTCTTTAAATATAAGACTCCAAACTAACATTTTTTTTTTATTTTGGTAAGTAATTAATGCTAATTTAAAAATTATACGTCTGTAACATGCTCTTTTGAAAACTTCTAAGATACTCCTAGATACAAGAAAATTGTCTTTCAGTAAATTGAGGATACATGAAGAAAATACAATACTGTCACAGCTTCCAAATTGAATGTTAGAACACACAATATACTTAATTTCGGCGCAATACATTCTGACACGCCTCAGCCAGTGTCGAACTAAACATTAAATACTTAAAGATTTGTTCCGCTTATCAATCGCTGGAATGTCCACGAAATCAAGAGCTCTTCTTTTTAAGTCAAGTTAATATTTATCATATGGCCTTGGTTACCTTTATTCAAAATATTAATAGGAGAAATTGATGGAAGATTATAAGATCATAGGTCAAAGGGCGCGTTAGGTGTTACTTCCTTCGTCACATAATTGTTTGACGTGGTTAAACAATAGTTACTTCTTAAATTGTATCTGGAATGCAAATCCAAACTCTTCTATTTACAAACAAAATCTAGAACTGTTTGAGTCCATATGATATGTCGACGAAGATGCTAAACTTCATCGAGTATTTCAAGGGCCCCACGCAGTTCCAATCCAGCACTGTATACATCAGTCTTCTTTATTGGAATCTATTCAATGCGAGGTTTGTTACCCACGTACCCAATATTCTTGTGAACCAGAGTTAAATAGAATTGAACATTTTGTATTTAAGTATAAGACAATCTTTCAAAATATATTATAAAATTATTATTATTATTAAGATAATAAGAAACGAATAAAAAAAACAAAAAATAATTTAAAAAAATACTTTACACTTGAAGGTGCTATTTTGTTTGGTTGTAAATTTCAATAGCGACTCTTAACCTATATCGATTACAAACTCATGGACATTTTAGCTGATAGCTAAGTACTATTACTTCTTAGCTTATAGGACAAAACACACTCCTTAATTATATGCAATGACAAATCGGCGCCAACATTCACCAAACCCACACTTTACCCTTGACGCACCTAGCTGAATTGCCCCTAATTATATGAACGTCAAACTTTGATTAATAACAACGCAATGTTATGTTTGGAATGTAATTATTGTTTTTCGTTAACCCTACTGCATATTAAAATAGATATTCTTTGACTCATAGACACGCGAATGAATTTCATTATTTACTTAAATCGGCGTTTGGAAAAGTTTGTTAAGAGTCTACTCATCACTAACTGCTAGGCGCCAGAGTAAATAATATAATAATTTCGCTTTAATCTGCTTTAGAACATTTTACTTAAAATATAAGGTAAATCAAGGAATTTAAATTGTAAAGATATTTCAGTTGGAAAGCGGTGTTAATCATATCGTCATGAGCAGCACTATTAGTCACAAATATGTGGCTCCAGCAATGATTTAAACTTTTAAAGTAATGAAATTGATAAACATGCTGTAATATTTTGCAGCGTAATGTATATGTATAATAGGTATGATGTTAATCACTTCAAAAACAAACTCGTCTCCATTATAATATTAATAATTAATCTCCAAGAACAAGGCATAAAAATATTATGTTGGTACTTTGTAACTGCGAATATTATGATTCAAATATTGAGTATACGTAGCTTTGGATTCTATACAAAAATACAGTAATTGAAAGGATTTTTATTCAAACAAATATTTCTAAGAATTAATCAGTTTATTTACTTACTACTATTTACTTATTTACGCTATTACGCTTTAAGAATTTGATGTTTAATTTGGTAATAACTTGTGCAATATCCAATGTTAAGCTTATTGGGTTTGGGCGTTAACAAATATATAAAAGATATTAATCGTAGCTTCTTAGGACACTGAAATTAACCAATATTAATGCAATATTTAACGTGACAAGCATTATTTTAATTGTTTAATACGTTATTCCCAATGACGTACCCCTTTGATACTGATGTGACCCACTCCGTTAGACATAGTAATCGTCATTAATTTGGAATTTCAAGACTTTAAACGCATTGAACTTCTCTTAAACATCGAGAAATGTATATAGGACAAATGTTTTCAACACAAGGCTTAACCTTTCATACTATAAATTCTCGACGCATTCCAAAGACTGTTGAAATATTGCAAACGTGACAATGCCCTAATGAATTCTGATAAGATCCTATCGTTAGTTAAATGTGCTAATTGCGGGTACTTATTTACGCCCATATTGGTTCTCACATTAGATTGCGGTATTCGAGGTGTCAATTTACTTCACACTGGTTATAGGTGTGAAATCAGTGGGTGTCGATTTCGTAATTATGCGGCGATACTTTTTCTATTGGATTATAATATGAAATAACCATTAAAGAAAGAAACTTTAGCAAATATTATTTTTGCTGCACTCACATATTTGTGATACGGTCAGTAAAATTCGATATATAAATTGTCCTCCGATTTGTTATGTACCAATTCAAAGCAGTTCACCGCTACCTTAATGATCTCGCCTCCAGTCAGCGGTTACCAACATCTTAGTATAATTTCACAGTATAGTAAAATACTTATTTCAAAACAGTAAAGCTGACTTCTGTCAAGAAACAGTACGAAAACAGCCAAATGCTGTTTAGAGGCTACTTCATGACTTTAAACCTGACAAATCGAATGCAATTCAAGAGACCAAGTTTATACACCCAGGTCAACAGCTTCTTGTAACATCTAAGGTATGTAAGTAGTTACAATTTAATATGACGTAAATTGCCTTTGATAGCCGTTATAAAGTTTTATACAGTTTGGTGCTAATAACAAAGAAGCGTTGTACTAAATGTAATATTGCCATAATAACACCACAGTTATATGAGTTATTATATTATTATTACTAAACAATATTATTCATAATAATATATCGTATTATATAAATAAAATATACTTAGTTATTTTTATTTCGGTACCAAGGTATGTAGGAAGGTACATTTTTGATGAAGATGTTTCGAAGAGATTATCATTTATTCATACAGTGTTCGGCTTACATAGCGCTCATGACGTATAACCCGGAGGTCCTGCGTTCGATATCTGGCGAATAATAATTAGGTCAAAGACATAGGGCTAAGGTAGGTACGTGCCTAAAACAATGATAATAAAACAAAGAAATGAACACGAATTGCAGGATTACTTGTGTTCAACCATATAGAATCATACTGATAATAATATAGAAATTATGGTAAAAAAATTACATAGTTTATGTGTATTTTTTTAATAGAAAATTTAAAAATAATGTAAACAATTTTCTACATAGTAAAAACAAATGAATTGGAGAATATTTTTCACTCTTGTCACGTTTCGTAGCGTCATTTTTCCACACAAATTGTTTGCGCAGCAACGCTAAAGCTTCAAGGATTTTATCTAATGGGGTTTGTCAATTGTCAACACAACTGGGACTTTAGTAGGTACTTATACATACTTCTTGTAAATGGTTTTGACACATACTTTAATAACGGTAACTAATGTCATAGATTTTTTTTTTAATAGTTGATTATCATAATTTAAACGTAACTTTTTTATAATAGATAATGAAACATTATGACATACAATTCAATCATTTCTTATAAATTTTTATATCATAAACTAAAATCAGGAAGTTAATACTTATTTGATTGTTGTATCGTAAATTTAAAAACACTGATAGAGTTTTTAGGAACCTTAATACATATTATACATATATAATATGACAATGTATTTACGTAATTTATAGGATGTAGATCCTCAAACATAAAGACCAATCCTAGAGTCCCGATTTATGTCACGGTACTTATGTATTAACGATAGTCGTGATCGAGTCGCAATCGAATCGAAATCGATAATTGTTTTCGCATTAACGCGATCGTATTTCACAGCCATAGACATAAATTCAATCGAGCAATAAACGGAAATGGCCGCGGCACATCACTAGCCTCCCACGTACAGACTTTTCTTTGTCTTATTTAAAACATAAAGCCTTTCCTTAAAGATAGATGAAACGAGCATTTTCTATTCACTTCAACATACTTAAAATTGTGTTGAATAAATAATAATATGATATAAAATATATCCTTCTTAATATATTTTAGATGTTAAGGTGACTTAAAAGCCGAACAAACGAACGCAACCAGCCACCTGAAACAACAGTAGCAATACATTTCTTCTTCTTCTTCTTTCTTATTTTTCATAAACAGTGTTTAATGTTAGACTAATTATTAAGCAGGTAAACCATAACTTAAAGATCGTGTTATCAAAGGCTTGCTTCCTCCTCATTTTTCCATTTTATTGGAGGAGGCTTTTACCCTATGAAAGCCACTAAAAAAGAAATCCAAATTATAAAACTAAAACTACTAAAATATATAAAACTTTTACTAACACAATATTAAGGATATAGTTAATAAAAATAATAAGATCTAATTTATTTGGTATCGCGAAACAGCTAAATAAAAATACATTTACAGTTTTAATTAAAGCAGTTGTTAGTAGATGTTATTTAATTAAAACAATCGCGGAAAAGCTTTCTCTGAGATCTAGACTAAATCTATTATCTAAATTCAATTTACGTAAGAAATCTAAAATAGTTTAAAGCCTTGGTAGTAATTGGCGTTAGGCGTGGCTGGTGCAATGTTTCTCTCACGGGACAATGGATTACGTGAAAGCAATGCTAGTTAGGAATGTAGGCATTACTAAAAAAGGTATAAAGTTGGGTTATTTCAACGGGCGTAAAGATACGAATCCGAATGTAAGGATTAGAAAATTAATCAATATTCTTTATATATCAAATATGACTTTAAAAAACGCATCCTCTCATTTCCAATCAGAAGAACGTTTTGGAACCGAACCATATCCAGATTGATTATTCTGATTAATGAGCTAGGTCTGGATGTTCACCCCCCCTCCTAACTGTGAATCAATATTCCTTTATTTTTTTTTAACCTATGAATGCTTGCCATGTTAAATCTTGCATTGTATTTTTCTTTATGTACCAATGTATCAGTTGTAACGAGTGTTGGCCAGCTTTTGTAAATAAACAATAAGTACCTGGATGGCCGGCTTTGCTCGGTATATTTATTTTTTTATAAATTGTGTTTTTTAAATTATATATAAGTACGAATTACATACTAATAAAATGATGAAATATGAACAATATAGATTATATATGCTGAAATAGCTTTAGTGTTGTTGTGTCGTTAAAGCAATTTAAAAAAATAGTATTATTATTCGCCGATAGATGTCAGGAACATTCATTTTTCAGTTTAAATTGGGACTACTCAAACACCACCTTTTTGTTATTTTCTATCATTTATTTCTAGCTAGATCGATTTATCGCCCCCGAAACCCACCGTATACTAAATTTCATGAAAATCGTTGGAGCCGTTCCCGAGATTCCAATTATATATATATATATATATATACAAGAATTGCTCGTTTAAACATATAAGATAAGATAACCAATCAAGTATCTCATGCATAATGAGTTTTGTTGTAGCAGTAGGTACTACTACAAACTTACAAAACCTATCCATAGATTGAACATGCTATATCGATTTTTGATGCGTTAACACATATCCACACATCATTTCACATTTCACTCAAACCTTTTACCAACAAAAGTTTTCATTTTTGCAATCCATTACATCTGTTAAGTACTTAAATAAAGCTTATAGCCCAGTATAGACCCATACGTTTACAGTTTTAAACTTTTCATAGTACAAACAATTTACTTACACCGCGTAAAAGAACATCAATTTAAAACACGTATGAACGTCAATATTGAATAAAGATCTAAATAAACATTTACTACTAGTTCCCAAATTAAGTGCGTGCTCTTCGCCACTCTTTTAAATCACCAAGTTTTGATGTACAAGGAATAAGGAACTGCGACCATACTTCACATTGCATGGTAAAAAACGTCACATCTGAGACGATCCGATCGACCGCAGAAGTCAGAAGACCTTGCCTAAAAAATCAAAGGAAACAGGTACAGGAATCTCAGGCTTGAAAATTTCTTAAAATTTTCATTTATTTACAACAGATGGCGTTGTGCATGTGTAAAACGCGATAACACAACTATGCCATAGAAATATCTGTTGAAGTTTTAAGAGTGGGTTCATAGGAATACAAGTGTCCCGTTCTTTGATTAAAAATAAATAGTGTGTGGTGTGTCATTCTGTATGTTAGGTTACTTTCTGATAGCGATCATGAGATTGTCTTTGAGGTTTAAATATTGAAAATGTTCTCAGTACTCGCTGGTAATAAATATGCAGTGACTTAGTCGCTCGATATTAAAAGACATTCTTGTCCTACATACAAATGGAGATTGTGGTTTCATATCAATCAGTTAGCACATATTTACGTAATTCGTTGCGTCTAAATTTTCTTACTTGTTATTCATAGTAATTTTACTTTAAATTAAAATAATATTTTAAAGGGTCCAGTAACTATTGGTGGGATTGCGCAAGCGCAAGCTACTGGTATCAAACCCAGAAGAAAAATAATCTTTTGGTATCAAGAGAATATTGAGAGTATGAAAATATCGCCATTCAAACGTTTCATTAACTTCGACCAAAAATCATGCTTAATTTTATGTGGCTTCCGTGATTCGTTGTGTTGTATTTATTCTAATACATATTAAAATTCTGAATAAGGCTCTTATGTTACAGTAAAACTAAACGGGTTTATAATGAGCTCCCGTCAAACACAGCAAGACAAAGTACCGTTGACCGGCTGACCGCGTCAGTTCCAACAAGCCTGGCTAGGTCTTACCATCAGCGATACAATGCGTCATACATAATGACTAAGATGCTCAAAGTTTGAAAGGTTTGTCACGAGACGATAGGTATGCAGCGTTAGGGACTATGCAATTTTTGACGTTACAAAGAGCTGTCGTTGAATGGAAAGAAGAAAAAATTGTAGTAGAAAAAGAAAAGTTTATTTCAGACTAGTGTAAGTAATTACATAAAATACATTTCTTATTTGAACATTATTACGTATAGTCTGTTATTTTCGTCTTACGTCTTTTGCTGCACCAAAAATTACGTTTTGTTTTTAATAATTTTATTTACTTATATGTTGAGATAAATCTTCGTGATAAATCACGCTCAAGCAATCCCAATTTATAAACAAAAGAACGGATTACTTAGAAAATTCGGTACGTATGATGTCATTAGTCGAATTTATTACGGGCTAGGACAATAATGTGACAAAATAACGTACACAGTTGTTTTAACAACTTAAAAAGTATTTTTGTATGTAAGAAATATTATTTAAACTGTATATCGTTCCAACAAATATACTATGATATGAACCTGCAAATACTTTTCACAAAAATATAATATTGACATTTTTAATGTAGTAAGAACAATTATTATTACTAGTGATAATATACAATTGGTAGTATATATGCATTTAACAAGATAGTAAGCAGGTTTTAATGTCATGTCCGTCCCCAGCAATAATAGACTTTGAACACCTCTGTCTTAGGTTCTACATAAACAAGAGCGTGGGTTAGCGCATGGACCATAGACTGCGTGTGAATCTTCTTGAAATTGCTAAGTGCCTAATACAATTAGTCGGAAATTCAACCGAGGGTTCACTGTTCACATTCCTAAACAGAGTTGAAATAGAATCTTAAATTATATTTGGTCCCGCATTCTTCCAATGGGTACCTAATGCTTATTTTTTTCATGTTATAATTGATCGACTTGTGCCTTATACAACAATGTTTCCTTCATCGTATGAGCAAGTGTTTTACATACATGGGAATAAAAATCATTGCTCCACAGGCACACTAGTAAATAACACGAAGTTTATTAATTTTTTAATTAAAAAAAAACTGATAAGCCAGAGAAATATTGATAAAATTCCTCTCCATACATTTGTTTAATTAAGATTAACTAACATTGATTTTTCGGTCCTAAGTTACGTCCTATTTTGTCTTCAAAAAATTAGAAGGATTCTCTTAACGACTTAATTAAAACAAGGTTTTGCTTTTAAGCATGAAGTATAATTAACATTTAAATATTTGTTTTATATTTTGCATATACATTTTATCAATTAGACATTAGGTTATTGTTATAAAAAAATAAGGTTAAATAATGTAATTATTTTAAGGAATTTAGAATTCAGTTTGTTTATGGAAGAGCTGGGAACCCTGACACAGGTATTTTTTACTTAAAAGGGTTTCCAAATCTTACACATAGGAATGCAAATGTAATAAAAATGAATAAACACTTTTTTTTTATTACTCTGGTATGTAGTATAAGATATATTTTAAGTTTCCCCGGGAATCTAAATCAGGATAGCCGCGATTGGCACCGCCTAGATTGGCAAGGTGGGCAAAACCCTAACGCGATACATCTCCTCGGATATGGAGTAACTGTATTTATATTTTGATCCAAAAACCTTTCAGTTGTGGGCCTAAGATTTCTGTATCTGTATGCAAAATATAAGTTTTCCTCCTCCATAAGAACCAGTGTTAAGTGCGCACATAGACAGAAAGTCTGTTGGTGCACATTCCGGGATCGAACCTACGATCTCAGGGTTAAGACTAAAACTGTAGCCACTCGGCCAACAGCGCTCTACTGCTGCTGTAAGTGTAAATATTTTTAAGCAGTTCAAAAGGTATCAACATTTAAATAATTGTGTGAATTAGGAAAAGTAATTCTTAATTATAGCAATGAAAAGACTTGACAAATTAAGCCTGATTCTAAATAAATAAAATATAAATAAATCTATATACATGATTAATTATTATTAACATATAACACGTTGGAACAGAATAATCATGTACGCCTCCAAGATTAAAGTGACTACACATTTGTGAACTCCTATTTTTCGTAAGGAAGACACAGCTATATAATAAATAATGTAAAAATAGCATACCTAACGGTTCCAGCTCGCTACATAAATCACAAAATCAATGAAACGTCTATTCGATCGAAATCGGTGAAGGTAGGAAACGGTTAGACCAATCACACCAAATATGGTAGCTGCTTGCATTGTCTGGTTGTGCAAGCTTATGATATTCTGTTGATAGAAAGTTCATATATATAGAAAATAAATGTATTATTATGAATACTGAATGAGCCTTTGAAGACCTGCAAGTTGAAGGCCTGCATCGTTTAGAATGACGTATAGCCGTTGATTCCCGGTGAAAGAATACTAATTTTGTGTCTGACATCCTAAAGGTAGCCTATAGATAATAAAGATAGCACTCACTGCAGGACTCTTTCAATATAAACATATACAGTTTTTTTATAAATGATAGAACATCGAGAAGGCCATATATGCCGTATGAATAAAAATAAAATTGGATTTGTTAAAAAATTCAGAAATATTTTCACGTTCTTTTAGTGTCTTCTATCTCGGCTTCTATTACGTTTCGGCTCAAGCTTTTTAGTATTTCTATACGTAGGATGATACTTAAAGTACATACTACTTTATACATAACACTACTTTGAACTGAAATTTGTGAGCCATAGGAAAATACGGACGGGAGTTTTCATTTCATCGGTTCCAAACATTTCACACTGAATAAATTTCACGAACGCACGTAGGCGAAAATAAACAAGAATATAAAATGAATCTGCAGAGCTTAACTTTAGACTTTTATTGCTATACTAGTTTGTCGGAACCAATTTTCATATTAATACCAATTTACATTCAAATTGCATATTTTATGCATACATTCGTTTAAATGCCCGTCCGTATCGAACCTACTGAGAATTCCTTGTATGAGATGATTCCAAATGTGAGAAACACAGAAACTGTATTATAACCAATATCATCTTCCGTTCTATCAGCCTACAAAATCTCTTTACCTTTATCTATTCTGTGATAAAAGAAAGTCTTTCAAAGAAAACTAAAACACTGTATTTAATATATAATAAAATAAGTCAACATATTACATAAGATTTTGATCTTTCTATCTAAGTGTTGTGGTGGGTTCGTACCAGGATTATGTGCCAATGGGACTTGTTGTAAAGTGTGTAAACCCCAAAATCTAGGTATTTCATTTGCAGAAGACTTATCACCAATCGCATATACAACGAAAGAAATCGATGAAACAACTGCATAAAACATAGACTCATAAAATTTGTTACGCCATTGTATTTTATTCTAATAGTCTTGAGATTTTTCAGTGGAAAAGCATAGAAAAAATATTGTTCAGTCTTAAATAAATAAATACTTAAATCGAACCATTTGAGCTCCAAGATCCGTGTTAAAAGTGGGAATAGCATCTTCAAATTACCTAATTTACATTTTCAATTTAATATTACAAGTTTATATTTCCTTGAAATGAACCGGTATGAGTAGTAAGACTACCAACGTTACTATTATCTGTAGATATACATAATACCATAAAGTTAGCAATTTATTCATAGACAACACTAATCTATAGTCTAATGACTCAACGTTAAAGTTACGAAATTCTTCGTGTTTGTTTATGACTCGACTCTAGATTGACTTGTTTATTACCAAACATATTATTTCTACGTGCTTCTATTTAAGATCTAACGATATTTCTATAGATACATAGTAGGAAATATATTTGTGTTGAAATTAAATTAGAAACAATCTGCAAACGTTTTTGGCAAATTATATTATGATAGGCATCTACTACAGTAAATAAATAAGTAAGTGAGCAAACTGAAATACAAAAAAACAAGAATACAAAAACCTTATTGCTTGGAAAGTGTCAAAATCAAGAAAAAAACTAGATATTTTTTTTCGATATTGAAACTTCGGCAAGTTGTATTAAAATAAGTCCTAAAGCCTATTTTTCTTTCTTATTTAGGGTCAAAGACCGGTGAAGCAGTTTCAATATGACCGGATTATAGTTTCTAACAAGGTCCCACTCCCGCGCCGCTGCTATTTCCATTTGATGTCTTTATTACTTTACGCAATTATGTATTTTACTTCTCGCGTTTCAAAGCCGTTAAATTATAAATACACCAGGTTCATTTGAATACAAACTTATACATATTTTGACAAAATGTTAAAATCATTTTTTACCCTTATATAACAGCCCTTTTAAAAACCTCAAAGATGACATGACTCTGTATCTGTAGTCACGTAACAAATACTGCCATTGAATGAATCCTTATCTTAGAATTGAACAGTAAATGGACAAAAATTCATGAAGATATTTTGTAAACAAGTGAATGAAGCCGTGGGCAAAGGCAATATCTTAATATATGCCTGTGTTGGCTTCCAGGCAAAAAATATGTGGGCCTTAATCACCCATCATCATAGCCGCTGAAAATGTTGCTTCGAGCTATGAACAATTACATAGTCTATTTTTATTCGAACACAAATTTTCCTACAAACCTTTTTTGCTGCTAAAAACAAAAACTTGGTGGTTATTTTACGGATTTATCTATTTATATTGTGGCGTGTGTAAATCTATTTTATCTAGTTTGTAAATGAAACGGAACCAAATAGCTAACCAACCAACACCTTAACAGGCCGTAGTTTTAATAACAAACAAATTCGACATTTCAACAAACAGATCGATAAATGCAATATTTACAGCTATGACTTCTCCCTGTTTAAGGTTGATTCATATGGCGTCCCGATTTCGATGCTGATATAACAAGAACTATTCAGACTGCTTCAAAAAAGAAAAATGAAAAAAATGCTTGCTCCATACCGGGGCTACGGGAATCTTAAAACTATCATGCAATCAAAAATAGATGAAATCTCTATTGAGATTAATTCGAAATCTTTAAAAATCTCATCCGCCAAAGAGCATTGCGTGACTATATCGCATACGATAACGCGTTAAAAATACGTGTTTTTTAATGAACTCAATTGATAGTATCAACAAGCCGTATTTTAATTGTTTAATGTGTGTAGTAAAATCTATGGGCATTAAAGTATCGCGTGAGAGATTGTCGTAAATTAAAATTAAAACAATAGTGTGTATTTCATTTTTAACGCACTTTTAATCGCTAGCCAACGTGCATTTTACATAGCGTACACCTTAGTTGACACTGTATAAGATCTTTAGAAAGATAACCTTTTAAAATAAATATATAAAATGTTAGTAAAACATATTTCTTATGCCGATTAAATTATGCTATATAAATAGACATATTTATATACAACATACATGTTAGCGGTGCCGTGGTTGAGGGCATGTGGCCACGGGATGTCACAATAAACTCCTATATAATTATTATAATGTATGCAACAGCTCGGTGCAATATATCCATCATCGAGTATTTAATAAATTGATTTGAATTTATAAACGTGTAACATTATTTACAGACAAAATTCATGGGTAGATTATGTTATGCATATTCCCATGTCTTTAAGAAATTTTTAATGCATGTTCGAGATAGATTTATAAAATCTATCTCGATCATTTGAAAGATTGAGAGATCTGATTTTAAAAAAGTACTACTCAAAGTGTGCCGTAGTAGCATGATATACTTACAAAAGAACGAATTAAAAAGCAATTATGTTTCTGACCCAGTCTGAAAAAATATGAGACTAAGGGTAGTTTCATAAATGTATTTTTTTAGACTTTTTAAACGTTTCATGAATCAATTACGGTTCGTAGTCGATTCTTGAATAACATAAGAAACCTAACACATTTCCAATGTAACTTTTATTGAATCTAAAAAGGTTGTAGAGATGGTGAGAATGTGGTAATTTAATTTGCGGGCAAAAAGCAAAAAAAACCTTCGTCCCTCGCATATATTTTCTTGCAGAAGCAAAAAATAAACCCACAAAACCTCAGTGTTGCCAGAAGCCATACGAATTAATACACGTTGTTAAACAGGTTACAGTAACCCTAGAAATATGCAGATATGACTGTATATTTTATTATAGCAAGAGCGGCGATTTTGCACACATTGAGTTCCACTTATTTGCGAAGAATATTAATTGAAGTCAATCGAAATAAAAAAATCATGGAATAGTTATATTTTGAACAGATTAAAGAGAAGATTTGATAGAGTATTAAACTATTACCTCTATGTCAATATAAGAAATCTTACAGCACTTTTTGTTACCAGAATCTCATTTTTCAAACAAATATTTGAGACAAACCTATGTCGGGATTGCGTTCACTTTGTCAACTCATGTTAGATAGAGATATAATTTCATATGTATGTTTGGATTTCTCAATTTACAAAAGTCACATAGCCCAATTCATTTTTTGCCAGATTTTTTTAGGATTTGTCTGCCAAAATAGCTTTAGCCAAGTCACTTCTCTATATGTTGAATATTTAAGAAGCAATCCCACATGGGAAATAAAGAAAATGGCTCGAAAAGGCAAATTGCAATACTCCAATTTATATCATACTCCCCTGTGACGATGTAATTTTATTCAAATTTGTCATAAAGATTATGTTCATACTTACCTATCGCAGGTTTAAATGGTATTTGGTAATGATACAACGACAGTTAGTGAGCTAATACAATTCTTAATTATGTGTCTACATATAATTATATAGTAATAGGTACAACATAATATATAAAAATAACAATATAAAATATGTATTAAAGCTGTATCAGTACTACATTTAGGGACCAGAATGGTACAGTAGTACCAGCTTGCCAAAAATGGTACCATTGATTATTCTTCCTTTTCAGATTAATCCTTTTTTTAAAGTTAATATATAATATATAAGTTTTTATAAGTATTAGTTAATAACCCAGGTATTTTAATTATTATACAGTCAATGTGACGGTACAATGTATTGTTTTTTTAATAGCTACCCTTCGTGTGACATTCTTGTATATATTATATGTATAAAAAAATAAATAAATAAATATACCAGCTGCTCCCGCGAACTTCGTTTCTCCTTAGTTTCACAAAATATATTTAATTTATACTTTAGCATCAATAACACGTGGAAGTCCTGATATTGTAGCTTATATGACACGTTTGTAGGTTTACCACAACAGTGCTATCTATTGATTACTTACTCAATCCAGTTGAAAAGTATCGACATCAATTGTGACTGTCAATTAATTATAGACAAATAATTTGCAATACAATGAAATTGCGACTATAAATAAAGACCTAAACTATCCTATCTCTTAAGTTGGACCAGACTGCTTACGGTGTGCCAATTTAATTTTAAATCGGTTAAGTAGTTTAGGAGTCCATCGCGGACAAGCATCGTGACAGGCGATTTATATATATATATATATATTATATGTATGTATGTCAGTTGACGTTTTGTGTGTTAAACTTTAAAACAATTAGGCATTGTGCGCTTAAGCCAATAAGCCATCAAATAATAACATGCTTAAATACTCCCACGCACGCCCAGATAGCTTAGAGCCATCTTATTGATGCTCACTCGTAAAATGCCCGTTAAACAAATATTTAAAATATGGTGCTGTCAAAATGATGACCAGCCATTCATGTACTTAATCAGCTCCGCCATTTTACTCTGACCCACAGGTCGCATACCAACTAAATGACCCTTCCAAGACAATGCATCAACTGTAAACCGATTTTTTTTTTTTTTTTTTTTTAATGGAGCTGCGAACCCTCCCCTGACTTTTGCTTATCAGGGTCCTTTTTTGCTGTATTTATTTTGTTCATTCAATTTTTTATTTTTATTTTAATATTGTTATGTTATATTATATTGTGTTTCTTACAGCAGCTTTATGCATTCACATTTACTTAACATTTTACATTTCCTAGTATAGTGTAGTAGTTTTCTTTATTTAAATTGTATATTTATTTTCTTTGTTTATTTACATTCACTTTACATACTTTCATAAAAATTTAGCATTTTGGTCATTTTGAATTAATTACAGGGCGTAGCAATATTCCGGGCGCCGTTGAATATTCGCGTCCTCCGCAGAATCCGCTCGCAAAATTTTTCCAGGGCCGTCCTGTGCCCCGCAAGGATGTCGGGCAGCACATTGCGTGTCATCCGCATCCCCACGGTCTGCTCCAGATCGTGCCTTTGAATGGCGAATATGGGGCACTCCACTAGGAGATGCTCCACCGTTTGTATTGTGTTTTCGTCGCATTCACATGCGGGACTCGTTTTTATTTTGAAACGGTGGAGGTATTCCGCGAAGGCTCCATGCCCTGTCAAAATTTGGGTCATTATAGGGTTAAACCCTTTGGTCCTTGCGATTTTGTACGCAGCTTCTGGGTCGGGCAAGAACATCCTAGTTGTCGCCCCGGTTGTTTCTTCGGACTGTCTCTTGACCCATTCCCGCACCGTGCCTGCGCGTATTAATTTTTTAATGTATGATAGCGGGCAGCGGTCGTAGACTGGCCTCCGCTTTGTGTTAGTGGCTTCTTTGGCCAACTGGTCCGCTCTTTCGTTCCCTCTTCTCCCCGCGTGTGCTTTTACCCAGAAAAGTTTGACGCTCTTCTCTGGGTGCTGGGTAAGAAGCTCGCGGATCTCGGTGACCAGGGGATCGAAAGAGCGTCCCCCCGCAACCGCATCCAATGCAGACCTTGAGTCGCTGTATATGAGGACCTCGGTCTCCTTCCGCTGCACCGCTATCTGCGCCGCTCTTTGTAACGCCACCAGTTCTGCCTGATACACGGTGCAGAAATGTGCCAGAGGCAGCTTTTGACTCTTTATTTCTTTTTCTCCCTTCCAAAGGGAGATCGCAGCTCCCACCCCTTCTTGCGTCTTACTACCATCCGTATATATTTGAATGCTTTCATTATTTATCGCTAGTTCTTCGTTTGTTAGAATAACATATTCCAGTGCTGTCTTTGCCGGGTGAAGACTTTTATGAAAAGGTGTTTTCGTTTCCACCTCAGCTCCCCCTAAGTACTCGCAGGTCATATGCCCCTTTTTAATTTGGTATAATGTTTTGTTTTCGTGTACTCTCAGATCTAGGGGGAGTAAGCCTGCCAGCACTCTGAGGGAGCTGAGTGGAGCTGTCCTATAAGCCCTACATATCTTAATAGCAAAACTTCTTTGCACTGTGTCCAGTCTTTTGATCATGTACCTCTTTTTTGCCGCGTCAGCCCATACATTTGCCGCGTAGAGGACTATGGGTTCGACAACAGCCGTATATATTATTTTAATGATTTCCGGGCTGAGGCCCCAGCTGACCCTAGCTGTCTTGGAAACCTGTTTGTAAAGGCCGATGGCTTTATTGCAGGCTGCATTGACATGCTCGCTGAATGTGATTTTGCGATCTATCGTCAGACCCAAAATCCTCACACTGTCCGACATGTCAATTTGTGTGCCACCCATGTTGAGTCGTGGCGTGTCGTATTTTAATCTTCTCGTAATGAGCATCGCTTTGGTTTTCGCGGGGGCGAATCTTAATTTGTTTCTGTGCCCCCACTCCCAGATCTGTGCGAGTGCATCATTCGCTGCTTTTTCTGTTTCCAACGCCGTGTTGGACTCAAACAGGAGGACCACGTCATCCGCGAAGGCCTGCGCGTAAACACCGGCTCTCTCTAATGTTTTTAGTAGTGGGTCCAGCAGCAGATTCCACAAAGTGGGTCCGCTGATGGATCCCTGTACGCAGCCTTTGTTTGTTGGTTTTGTCGCTACAGCTCCTCCGTAAACGACGCGGACCTCCCTGTCGCTTAGATAATTATGCACTAGTAGTGCAAGGTTTAATGGGCATTGCTCTTCAGTCAATCTCACACAAATGGCCGGCCACCAAGCGTTGTCGAAGGCTCCCTCTATGTCTAGTGATATTAGTGTTATGACTTTTTTGTTCTTTAGACCCGAGTTGATATTTTCCATTAGAGCATAGAGGGCGTCCTCGGTACCACGCTGCGGCGTGAAACCGTATTGCTTGGAAGAGAGTCGGGGGACCAGGTGCCAATTCAGCCTTTTCACCAGCATTTTTTCCATTATTTTGCCCAATACCGGTAAAAGTCCGATTGGTCGGTATGATTTGGGCTGACTGTAATTTTCCTTCCCTGGTTTTTTGAAGACAATCACTGTGGCCTTCTTCCAAATCCTTGGAAAATAGCCCAGGTCGAGGCATCTATTCGCCAATGCCAGGAAAACGTCTGGGTCCGCAAGTATCGCCTCGCTGCAGATGTCTGACGTTAGCCCATCCCCACCAGGGGCCTTTTTGGGGTTAAAACTCCTGGCACATTCTACGAGTTCCTTCAGTGTAAAAGGCGGGTCATGAGCTCCATCATGGCCCGATTCTTTTATCATTTTAGCCTTTCTTCGTATTTCTGTGTGCCAAAGGGTTTCCCGGGCGCTCGTATCTTCCGGAAAGAAAGTCTCCGCCAGATAGTGCGCCGAGTCCTGGTAGGAGAGAGTCTCGCCATCCTTGACGAGTTGCTGATCAGTTTTCTTACCGTTCGTTCTCCTGATGACCCTGTAGATGCCGTCCCACAAGCTTTCTCCACTTTGCTTCTCGCAGAAGCTCTTCCAACTTTCCAGCTTGCTTTTGTTTGCTGCTTCCAGGTATTCCTGTTTTGCCTTGTTGTATCGCTCTATAACAGCGGAACGGCGAGTAGCAGAGCAGCATCGAATTTTCCTCCTCATTGTTAGAACGCCTTTCTTCATTTGGTTCAGCTCTTTTGTCCACCAGGGGGGGGCGGTGTGTTTTCCCTGTACTTTAATTTTTGGAATGTGTGTGTCACAAGTGTCTGTAATTAACTGTGAGTATTGAACTATGGTGTTTTCTAGAAGTGTAGTGGAGTCTAAAGTGTTGATGTACTGTGGTGTGAGTTCGTGTTGAGAAAGCAACTGTCTAACTTTCGTACGAAAGTGGGTCCAGTTCGCTTTTCGAACATTGTACACTCTAGTTGATCTCGCGTATCCATCATCTTTTTTTATCCGTGAGATGATCTCGAATTGGATGGCATTATGATCCGAATTCGTGACACTCTGGTCCACCCTCCAATCTACAATGAGACCGAGGAGGTCAGGCGTGGCTGCCGTGACGTCAACGCAACTAGAGTATATTGTGTTTCCTCTGGTGGTGTGGAAAGTTGGCGTCCCACCCTGGTTTAAGATCTCCAATCCAGCGTTATGGAAGGTCGCTTCTGCCTCTTTTCCCCTCTCGTTGGTTATCCTATCCCCCCACCAGACGTTTCTGGCGTTTACGTCCCCTCCCACTATTGTTCTCCGTCCTAGTTTCTCGACGACTTGTTCCAGTGTCTGGAGGTGCGGACTTAGGGGATTCGGGTACGGTTCGAAGTATACCGAGACTAGGTTTAGTTTTCTACTATCTGTGTCTACGGATATGGCAACCAAATTCGGACTAGATAGCTCGGGGTATTGTGTTACCTGGATATTATTATCTAGAACGACAATAGCCGCCTTTGTATGGTTGCCAACTCCGGTGTGTTGATAGACTCTTGTGCCCGTGTAGTCCTTCATTCTTCTCACCGCCCCGATGTAGGGTTCCTGTACGAGCGCGATGGAGATGCGACGTTTTTTCGCCTCGATTATTAACTCCTCCGTGGCGAGTGCAGATCTCTGTACGTTAGCTTGTATAATGCGGATTTCTCCTGGGGGGACTTTAGCAATACGCGACCGCCCTCCTGGCTAGCGCATCCCACTTCCTGCGCACTGGGCATTCGGCACTAAACGCGCTGTGGTCTACGCTGTCCATTCCTGCTCTTTTACAGTTTGCACACTCTGGTAACTTGTCTATACTTGGGCAGTCTGCCCTAAGGTGCTCACCTGTGCACTGGGAGCAGGTCAGTTTTCCCCCTTGGCAGTGCTTCCTCGTGTGTCCGTATCCAAGACACGTGGCGCACTGCACAAGGGGAGACCGATCCTCCACCCAGACCCTCTGGAGGTCGATGTGGACCTTCTGCGCCCGGGTCAGCGCCTTCCACATCCCCGGGGAGACCTGCACGATGACGTGGCACTCGTGCGTGTTCCTGGCATTTTGGCGGTGCTTTTCCGTCATCACCCAGTCCTCTCCGGGTAGGTTTCCGGTCGTTGCCTTGTTTTGTATTTTAAGGGCTTTCTTTATGTCTTCGAGGGTGTTGTACCTCAATACATTTTTAAAAATTACCAAAGGATGCTTATTGTTGAGCTCCTTGGCCGTAATTCCATTCTGAACGTGCGCAATTCTCTCCCTCACCCTTGCTCGTTCCTCCTCAGTACCGCAACCAATGACCACCTTGCCTCCCTTTATTTTTGTGAGTTTTTCTATTTTAAAACCATTGTCCCTGGCGTTAAGGGAGCATCTAATTTTTTGGACTGTATCCTCGGCCGTCTCGGTTTCTTCACCCGGCTCGACAATCAGGGAGTACAGTCCAGTTTCCCTTAGGTCATTGCTTGCGGTGCTGCCGCTAACTTCCCTAAAAATATGGTGCTGTCAAAATGATGACCAGCCATTCATGTACTTAATCAGCTCCGCCATTTTACTCTGACCCACAGGTCGCATACCAACTAAATGACCCTTCCAAGACAATGCATCAACTGTAAACCGATTTGCAAACACATAGATCAGTACACTTCTCCCAATATATCACTCTCATCATTTTAAAACACAATTTTCGCCCTTATTTTACTATGATACAGCATAGTTTTCTGTATACTTTTAAATTCGATACACAGATTGTGTGAAGCGATTTTGATGTTTATGTATAAGGTATAGAAATGATTTTAGCTCAGCGACCTTAGAGCTTTCACCTGTCAGCTTTAAAAGACGGGTTTAGATATTAAAACCCTGCTTTATATTTGAAGTTTTAAGATTTACAAGCAATTTACTCATAACTTTTATGAGAACTAAACTGTCTCGAGTTAGAAGAGTTATTGTTTGGCGCCGGAACCGATATTTATTTATAATGGAATTTAAGAAGGTATTATTTCTACATACCTAATTACCTCTTCCTAAGCCCAACTAAAGTCAACAATAAATACTAGTTTAATTATATAAAAACATAAATTCTTTATTCAGGAGATACGAAAGACAAATTGTTACAAAAACTAGTGCAAATTACATAAAATACATATAAGTACAAACATAAATCAATATACGCATATATGCTCTGAGAAATCACACGGCAGGTTTCATTTTGTTCCCATATAGGGTTTTAACAAACGTTACTTAATGGTGAAGAAATAACGGTCTTAGAAAAGTCTTATTAATGTTTACATAATGATCAAAAACAATACATATATAAATTTATAGTATATACAAATTATGTTTTCATAACTTTAAATTTTATATTCATAAACTAATAATAAAGTACATAAGTACTTTAAGCAGTTTAGAGTTTTGTATGATCGTAAGAAGGTTGTAGCAGGTTGGCTGAGAACTCTAACATAGTATGAGGAAACTGAGCACATTTTGGTGCGAATTCGCTAGTTTGAGACGGGCCGTATTATGAACTTGACAGCGTGCACACTCGCTCACACACAGCACACACATGCACACATACACACACATTCACACATTCATAGATTAAGTTAATTTAGATTTAGATTTAGTTAAAGTTTGTTTAGTTAAGGGAAGTAGCGAGCCAACCCCAACACAAGTGTCTCTTGACTACTTACGGGGGTTGTCTCATACTCATTTATTGATGTTAAAATTTTGAGAAACAATTTAAAAAAAAAAAATTTTTTTAAGTAATACTTAATAGGACTACACAATAATATTTCTACATCTCTCGTCCTTTAATAGTTATATAATTAAGCGAGTAAAAACGAGTTTGTTTTGTTTTTCTGGAACATTCAGAAAACTAAAATCGGACATCGTAAATCAAAGTAAAACATAAAAATGTCCACTTTAATACGCTTACGGAACCTGATAGGTGAAAGAACTCGCTTTTTGCGCTATCTGTGTGATTTTGTAGCCGGTGACGATGTAATTGATTGCAAGTTAGAAATAGTGTTGGCATTTTTATTGAGGTCCTCAATTTCTAGTTATAAATACCGAAGAATTTTAATTAAACATTAGATGTACATTTCAAAACCCGTATTTTTATGCTTGTTGATAATAAAATACCTATAGAACAGGGAGCAAACAGGCAGGAGGCTCACCTGATGTTAAGTGATACCGCCGCCCATGGACACTCTCGATGCTGGAGGGCTCGCGAGTGCGTTGCCGGCCTTTTTAGAATTTTTTTTTTCTAATTAACACGGGAATAGCGATTATAAGGTGCCATTATTTTTATAACTTTATTTACATGGCATGTCTGAATCCTTGTTAGGTACATAATAATAAATAAAACACTAAAATCATTTTAAAATTTGGACTTTGTATAGCGAAGAAAGGACTAACTTGGTGGTTACCAGTAGTGCCTACAAGACGCAATAATAAAACAATTCAATTCAATAGCACTTGAAGCCCACACCCAACTCCAAACTCCAAAGGGAACAAAATAAAAGTTTGAGGATAACCTTCTTTACTGTAATCGCATATACAATAATTTACATCCTATACTACCGGGCGGCGGGATACGTGGCGCAGTTTCGTGGCAAGAGATGGACGAAAACGGTGACCAAATGGGCATCCACAGGGAAAAAGAAAGGTAGACCTGTGGCTGGCTGGGAAGACGACATCAAAAAAACAGCTGGTTCCAACTGGATTCAAGTAAATCAAGAGAGGACTGGCTATCTTTGGTGGAGGCCTTCACCAACAGAGGAGTTCTTACAGAGTGAAGAATAATAGTTTAAAAGTAGGGTTAAGGAAAAACTAACACAATTAAATTAAGGATAATAATTTAATTACTAACAAAACTAACAATTGTATGTAAGTAAACTAACTTAATACAACTTCTTGTTATATAAGCTGTAAGAATTAAAACTTAAAAAGCTTTTTTATTTTATTTATTACATCCTACACTAATGTGTTTTTATATACCTTTTTAAAACAATTTAAATGTTTAACATTTATTTCTATACAATTAAAACACAGCCAGATACCTTAAATTTCTGAATTCAAATATATTTCCATTGAAACACACAATTTAAAAATAAACCATAACTTATTCGAATAATCTTCGCATACTTAGAAACCATTATACCATAAAGTATGCTTCGAGATAAGACCGTTTCCTCACAAATAAATAAGAAAGCTTATTTATGTTACTTCAAGTTCCGTCATAACATACCACAGATACTATTTACATATCTCGATCCGTTTAGAGAACTCGTGTTATACAGTTACATTATTCTAATGCGTTTACACGTGTTTTAATAGTTCCGTAAATTATCAATTTAGGGAAGACTGAGAGGACTGTTAGATGTTTATATGTTATAAGTACTTATAAAGTTTGTAGTTATGTAACATAACAGTTTTGTGCTGTAAAGAAATAAATCTAAGTACTTTATGTAGACAAGTTTCTGTCATATGCCATTGAATTTGTTTACGGGTGAAACATGGATTACGTTATTATTATATACTTTATATTCAAAATACGAATAGCAAATCATACTTCGAAATAAAACTTAGCGCCCTTTATTCCCACACCTAAACGTCGGATTATATAAGTAATTCGAGATGTTATTTCTTCTTATTGGAATCTCAAAATTTTATTTTTACTTACGATACGGTTCTCTGGACCAAAATATTATAAATTATTATTTAAATCTTTATTGACATCATATCAGTCTTACAGATACATTATTCATAAAAACTAAAGCAGTAAACATTACTAAAGAAAACTATCTTACACATATTGGTGCTTCTTTATCAGTACTTAAGTTACAATATTATATTCACAACTATGTTAACTAAGGACAAGGGAATTGAGCACACAATATTTCAGCTTATAATTATTAATTGAATACTTGAATAATTTCTAATCGATTTTAATCATAACTATTTAACTTATTACAATTTACGTTACTCTAAATTGTTTTTTTTTATAGAACAGGGGGCAAACTGGCAAGAGGCTCACCTGAAGTTAATGATATTTGATTGTCCATAAAATACAACTAAGAAATGAACATTATTTGAGCTCGGAAATATGAAAGAAAGTAGAATATTAATCAAGGTAATTTATAACTTTTTTCGTACAAATTAGAAACAACCTTATAAAAAGTTGCCTGTAATTTGTGCAAGTAATCAAAAGTTTTTAACTTTGCCAATTAAGACTTGTGTAGATTAACAAAGAGACAGTTTTTAGCAAATGATTGTCTCATTTACAACTGGCCAGAATTTTTATGAAAAAAAATTGAGTTAAGTATTATACATTCGAGACATGGAATGGCAAATGAATTGATTTAAAATACATGAATAAATAAAATAGCTGAAGTTTACTATTTTTTTAATTTTTAATGTAATAAGGAGTAAATGCACTTCCCCGCTTTAAAAAAAACGCTTCAAAAACAAATATTCGACATACATATAGGCATCTAAATGCAAAAGGACACTTCCTGTTTTCAATTAATGTTATGAGAAGTTAACAAAATCAAAAATGAAATACACATTACAGTCAGTAAATAGATCTTGTGGCAACCCTAATGCTATAGAAGTTTCCCAATTTAATGTGCTTTCACGCGTGATAGAGGATAATCCCCGAATGGTAGCGAATACAATGAAGGCGATTTCAAACATGCGTATCAGATGAAATCTAACAATGCTACGTTTTCATGTGCGAACTGTTAGGGCTATCAAAGACAATAGCTTATATTTATTTCTTACTAAAATAGAAAAGTAGTTAAATATTAAAACAAAGTAATAATATGATATTATATGTTATTGAAATACTATTACTATGAGACAAATGTTATCCAGTCACCTCTTTCTATTTCATTAAATTCTCTAATGTCGCAAGAGATCAAAACGCGTGCTCTCACGAAGTTAGCCACGTTGCTTCTTTTGAAAAATATGTAATGACATTTAGAACATGACTAGAATTTAGAACTTCGTTAAAAAATCTTATTATGTCGGTATCCTTAAATAACTGTTGAATATAACAGTACGATCAAGCATTTTAAAAATATTAGGTATGTATCCGGAATAAGTCATTTAAAAAATAGATGTGCCCTTGTGTAATTAAACTCTTCCTAAACAATTTTGATGAATTTTTTATGATTTATGGTTTTTTCTCAAGTATCAAATTTTGTATTTACATAGCATATCATATGTCACATTGTAGTCATCTGACCTCTTAAGCTTATCAGACGTATGCAAAGAATAAATTAAAATTGCCGAAAATAATAAATGAAACAGATAACTTATAAATACCAAAGATAATTCAAGTAATACGTATCTATAGCCCCTTTATGAAGCAAGTGGGGCACAATTCTGTGTTAGTTCCATTGGTAATTTTATACGATGTAGAGCTTTCTACCGTCCAAACCCTATAACATATCTTAATCCATTTTTGACAATCTGAGATATATATCTCAATCCAAATATTGATAAAATATGCCAATAACCAATCGACGCAAATGCAATCTGTCGATACAAGCTATCCATGGTAGGTCGGATCGGTGTATGTTTAGATCTTTGTTTAAAAATGACGGTTCAACTGTGCCAATATCCTATCTTAAGATTTTTACTTACACCAGTTTTTTAAAATAATTAAAAAGCTATTTTATATGTTTTAAACATAGACATCTATATTTAAATATTATTTGTACGGTTTTATGTACTTACCATGCTTATATTATGATCAACGAATCAAAAAAGGAACGACAAAGATGGGAGATCGATCGACTGCCACGGTCTGATCTCAAATTGTTTTCAATCTGAGATTGTGGATTAATTATTGGGTTCGGGTGTAAGTCCACCACTAAAATCAAAAGAATATTTTAACAGAAACGAGAGAGATTAAATGCCTTACTGGTTAACGCTATATTTACGCAAATTTGTGGCATGAATTTAATGTAGAATGTTTACATTAACTTACTTTCGTTCATGTTGTAATTAATTATCGGACCAACGGCTACCGGAATGGCACGATTTCGGTACCATTAATGTATGAGATTAAATACTTTTAATCACAGATAAATTTACATTTGCATTTGCTGTAATTATTACATATGAAGACGTTAATAATAAATTAAAGTACTTTCGAAATGTTCATGTAGTTTTGGTCTTAATAACATTAGAATTTAACAGAAATTTAAGCTCTTTGTACACCGTATAACAGTCTAAGATTGTTTATTCTTAAAATTGTAATTAATATTATTGCGTCGTTCCATTTAACGGCTTCAATCATTTAAAAACATGCGTTTTCAAGCTTTAGAATATATTTACTATGAAACTTAACCGTTGTGTTATTAATATGTGATTTTTTGACGAAATGACTTGACTGCGTAGAATGATTCCTAATAATCTCATATAGTGTACTAGCGAACTATGTAGTTTTAACAATAAATAAAATATTAAATCGCTCGCGGTCTGGTTTCACGACATGTTCATGTGAAACCGCGGGAAAACATTTATAATTATTTAACCTAGCTATAAGGTGTAAAAGTGTTGAGACAAGTTGATATACTTCCTCCGATTTCATACCAGTTTAAGAGAAAATAGCAAACTAGTCTGAACTATTTTCAGTATTGATTCACTGATAACATAACCTTAGCTAAGTCCCTATACTTTGATGTATTTGAATATTACGGTATATTTATTTTAAAGGGTTTAATAAAAGATTAAAGGGATAAATATAATAGAGAATAACGAAGTCGGTCATAACTCATAATCCACACTGTCCGACTGACCATGCACTCTGAGGTTCTCGAAACAGATTTTCGGCGACACAGTTGTTTCTGATACGCAAAAGGTTACTTTGCTATTGTCGAAAATATCAGTAGAATAAACGCAGAATTTTGTCTGCCATATGTCCATCCTTCATTCACAGAAGCTAAAATGAAAGCACACTACTTACGGGCTACGCTAATACTTTAACAAGGCATTTTTTTTACGTTTGTTAGGTTTGGGAAATGTTCACTATTTATATACAAATTTAAGATTGAAGTGGCGGACGGCAGTTTGGATCGCTTATAGTCACAATTTTATTACGGGTTCGCGGCTTTATGCACCCAAGCATAACAATACAGTATAATAAAGTTATTGTTTTATTAGCCTGGTTGTGGTTACCCCTATAACGTGTTCATAGCTTTTTATTGCATTTCCGTGTTAAGTTTGAGATATTATTATAATATTATTAAAGGTTTTCATTATCAGTTTTACGAGAAATTTTATTCTTAGACTATTAAGGTATACAAAGAGCGGTACTGTCCTAGTGGTGTCAGAGTGCGACTCTTATCATCGAAGTCGTAGGTTCGATCCCGGACGTACGACCTTTCTGTGCATTTTGCATCAGACCCAAAACGTCAACGGTTTGTGACAGGCACAGAACGAACAAAGGATAACGAAATAAATACAGAAATCTGAGGCCAGACTTTAAAGGTGTTTTTACGCTAGAATTTAATTTAGTACTTTTTTTTTCTAAGCCGTTCAGAACATTAAAAAATATTTTTATACAAATGATACTGATGGGTAAACTGCTCCCGGCACCATAGACAACGTCTGTTCTGTCTCAAAAAAATTTACACCTTGCTTATTTTACTTATATTCTATATTTTATATAATACTATATTTTATACCAAAATTTATTTCCAGTTTAAATAGCAAATATGTACAAATTCATACAAACATCATAAAACACACAATGCAATGAAAATTACAACTTTCTTCAAATAAATATGTATATACATATATTTTCTGGTTTTAAAAGTGAACATTTTAAATGTTGCTGAAAAACTCCTGTTTATTTTCATATGCGTTTTATTCAGGAATATTGCTCGTATATGTAATTAAACAAATTATACCTATACATTAAAATAATACGCAATTATAACAAAATATTATGTATTTAAACGATACATAACTTTTATTACAAGAATTTCTTATGACGACATTTTGTAACAAGATAACAATCGCCAATACAGGTTTGGGAGCTTCCAAAGATGACTAAAAAAGCGACTTATTAACAGCAAGTCTGTCGAGCTTAATTTAATCTTTGTGCCCGATGTTGTCTCGCGAGGGATGACGAGCAGCAAATGAGTAGACCAAACAGTGTAGTTCTTGTCATGTTTCGTGGAACCAGAGACGACGAAAGACAAAAAAGCTATTTTAATTTTTTACCTTCTTGTAGTTAACTTTTTAATACAATAATTCATTAGTCAGTTAATTTTAAAAGGGCTGTAACACAATCAATAGTATATTTTTTGTGTAATTTAATAATCAGATGGAACCTAATGACGTTAATGTAATCTAAAATAACTTTCACATTAAATATAGAAAGCGCCTATCCGCTTGAACCGGAAGGCAAAAATATTTAATCACACACGGATTCGGACTCTTTGCATCATCTTAGCCATCAGAAGATTTGGCCGACACTGTTAATCACTATGAGCAATTAGCTTAAAAATTTACGAGGTAGGCATATAAAGATGATAAAAGTAATCCTTGGAACAATAATTTGCATTAATCGGCGTTAGTATTGTCGATTATTACAATAGGATTACAGTTACAGGAGATGAAATGTTGACTTATATAAAAAATTTGAGTGTAAAAAACTTTAGCGTTAATAAAATCTAAAGAATCAGCGATAAAGTTGAACAAATACATTTTGAAGAGATTTGATTATATTTTATATGTTATATAAATTATTCGATATATACAGATGATTTTGGGTTTCTTGTAGGAATGATTGATGATTACTATCAAATAACATAGCTATAAGAAAGATTGATAGACTGATATGATTACGAAGATGCTATACAAAACTCTAATCAGATAATACGAATCATGAAAGAACTTGATATTACTCTACATAATCACTTTTGGCAGTATCTTGAGTTGAATAGCGTCTAGATATTATAGCTTAAATTATAAAATCGTGATGACTAAACGCGTTTTAATCCTATAACTATATACCGTGCCCTAAATAAATATAGTATTGTTTCTTTATATATACACAATACATATAGATATATAGGTATGTAGAGAACTAGTAAACCAGCCAATGGAATTAACCCGTTAGCTACTGTAAAGAATCTGGTTGAGACAAAAAACTTGTTCATCAAAAGAGTGCCAGAGTCGATTTATAGCAAGTGAATTTTGCTAATGCAATATAATTTATTTATCTTTAATAAGATTCTGTATAAGAGAGTATGAGTATATACTTAAAGTATTTGTAGAAAAGAAAAAGAGTCACGTGTTGTAAATAACCAGTACGTTTGATTAGTGAGATAGTTTTCATGACATCAAAAGTAAATCCGATAAATAAACGATCCTTATGATACCTATTTTGCCAATATTTATGACATACCAAATACTTAAAGATATTACGACTTTAGGGAACATAAATAAATATACAAAAAGATGAAATTTCATTAAACCAAACACCTTGTCCTGATGTTTATCGAATGATTGTTGTACTTTTATATATATCAGTGCTGCAGAATGTTGATGAAAATCTTTACACTGGTTGCAAGTTGGTGCTTTGACAATGAGAGGTTATTTCATAACGGATAAACGTTCAAAGGAGCTTTGCCTTGGTAAATCAAATCGAATCCAGTCTTTAATGATATACAAAACTTTCATCTGTTAATCTAGATCACACATAATCTACAAGATATCAAAAGACTTACCTAAAGCTTTTTTCTCACAGACTTCGAGAAAAACTTATCCCACATTTTCCAAGGCACATCACAACACTCACACACACTCATAAACACATCCTAACACACAAAACTATACATAATGTTAAAAATTTGTCACACAGGGTCGCTATAAAACGAATGTTGACCCTAAAAGCCGATGTTCAACTGCTTACTGCAAAGTTTCTATGCGCGAGCGCTGTCGGTATGCGCGTTAGGTTGTGCGGGTGCATGTGTATTTACACACACACGAGTAAAGGCTGGACGGTTTTTGTCGATGTCCACGGGGCAAGTAACCGCAGAACAACAAAGTTGTAACTCAGAAATCGGAACTGAGTCTTAAGTTGTCTACTTTCGCTTTAATTAGACGATTACGATTGATTTTGTACCATTGATTACTTTATTATTTACACACAAAAAAATATAAATAATCATAAAAAAATATAAAAAAATAAGACCACATTTACGTAGTATTTATCTAGGTAAGATTTTTGGTAATACAAGATAAAGGTAATTAAAGAAAACGAATTAATATACTCTTCAGCATTAAATATGTTTTCCCAAGTTGCAATATTGTTACCACAAATCGAGGTTTTTCTGAAAGCTGCTGGTCGATGTCCCGCTAGCGAGCCTCGAGCTTTACATCTTTCGTCTTTATCTAACCATTCAATACGGCTTCATACGTAAGAGATAGATATACATTTCGATATCCTTTGTAAACTTGCAGAAGTAAAGGTTCTGCTCGGGAATTATTAACGATCAAAATTACGGTCATGTAGGTAAAAACCGGATCATTTCAAAAGGTACTTAAAACTGTGCTTAAGTCAACAAACATCGAATACGTTTTTTGGTAGTATTATTCGTGTTACCGTTGGTAGTAGGCAAATTATTTTACAACATAATGTGCAATACTAACACTATAGAATAAGTGCGAGATGATATTGTTTATTAATTTAGCATAGTTTTATTTTTAAATGAGAATCTTAGAAACGAAGAGACTTAAACATGGTGTCAGAAAAATATAGCGATTGATATATTGAATATCATTTTTTTTTAATAATAATCAGTTTTAAGACTATATGGAAAATATGCATAGTTCATTCATAATTAAAATGCACCTTTACCAACAGTTATTTTGTTTAATGCACACGTTTAACTTAATTAAGGTAACAATTTTATAAAACTAACAATTTCCAAGTACGTGGATGACTGGTGACTTTCTTTGAATAATAATGCTCGAGTTGGTACGGGACATTCTTTATTACCTGTCTTGCTCAACGTCGGGTAATCTCATATGAGTGAAAGAGAGATGTATCCAAGGAAGTGTGCTCTTATCGTTCATTCCTGGAATAACTTTCCCATAGATTGTTCAGTTGAAGGGTTATAAGTTAGGAATGCAAAAAGTGAGCTCGTACTAATCTTAGACTATTTTTTATAATGCCTTTGATGCCGATGTCAGTTCCTTTGATTATTAAGGTATGCCGAATATTCCAAACTTTGAATTCTGATGTTTATAATAGTTCCTCTCTTGTTACAACAGAAATACCTATCATTCATTTTCTTTTAATATTTAACAACCATCGTTTTCCTAAAAAAAATACTATTATTATTCTGTAAAATCCTTTGTATAGAAGATAGAAATCCTTTATTTTATCTGATGTAAATAAAATACACATTTCATTCTTATATATGTGAAAAAGACGTACCTCAAAATATAATAAGCTTAATTCGTTCAGTCAATATTTGACAGACCAGATCGTCTTACATTCCATACTGTTCAATTGCATTCATTTATTAATTTTCTTGTCAAAACAACAAGAAAACGACCTATATCCGTTTTACATTAAACATGACATGTCATCGCTCAGGCATTCGTACCCTCGGATAAGTGCCTCAATTTAGCCTTTGATGATTGAACTGCACCGATAAATACGAATACATATATTTAAGAAAGATAACCAGAGACTGCTCCGGATTCAGGATAATGATGCCTCAAAGGCCATTACCGAAAGCGGTGAATTACAAAAATATCCGGAATAAATAACTACTGAAAAATTCCAATTCCAATTAAAATGGATAAAAAGTCCAATTTTTTTAAAAAAATTGCTAAACAATTGTTAAACCCATTTTTTAAAAGAATTATTGCATTTTTTGGTCATTCATAAGTGTTATATATCGCTATTTTAATTACGAGCGCATTTGCGTGAAAAAATTTCAAAGCGCATAAATTCGACCACAACGTTTTGTATTTAATTAAACGCATACTTTTAATTACCCAAATTGGTAATATCTTAAAAGTGTCACCGCGGTCGATACTTTGCTTTAATGAAAATTAATCAATATGCTTTATCGGTCAACTTAAAAGCTCAAATTGCTATGAAATTGCAAAGCGTCGGCGTACCGAATGCATATCCGGTTAAGTTATGTCAATGACCTCTAATAAATCTAAGACATCAATGTTTTAAAGCTACCGGCAGTAGCATCAATAAGAAGCTAAGTAAACCACTTAATACATTTTAATGTAATGACAAACCTCAGACCTTCAGCTCAGCTGTCCTAAGTAAGAGCGAGAAACGAAACTTAGTGAACTCGAGTACGTCAAAATTTAATTGGATTTTGACATACGGCATTCACGATAAGTCTCCTTTCTGAATCCTAACCCTATAGAGTACAGCATCCATTAAGTATTTTGTGTCAGACAAGTGTTAATCAAAATATAGTAAAGCAATTATTGACTTAAACACTGACATCATTCAGTTTAAGAGAATATTTTTTTCGTACACAGTTGTAACAACGATGTAATATAAAATGAAACACACAAATCGTAAAGTTAATTTGTTGTAACGCTTTAACAACGTAAGCAAAACTATGTAGATTTTATTTTTTTATGTTGTGGCCAAACATTTTTTTTTTTCGTTAAAGAATGCCTTTCTCCGTAATGTTAATAAGCTCATTCCTTACATATAGACGAGATCGCTGAATAAAGATATTGCCGCCTGTGGCAGACCACAATTATGAATGTTTGTATATAAATAGATTAATAACGACGATACTAGTTAAGTGTGCACTATCAGTAAATACTCTAGTTATGAAAGTAATTGCTTGAAGTAATTTTGATTAGATATTGCATTATTAACTCCATTAGCCTACCGCCGGGATTTTATATCCGAAGTACCAGTCATAGCGGCCACTAGATTTTAATTAAAAAAGGAATGTCTGTGACTGTTTAGATCTAAAGATATTAGCAGTCGTTTGAGAAAAGAGGGTACTTTCTAAGTTTTCCGAAAGTTTTAATAAGTTTTAAATATTTCGTTTTCCGAATTTTATTTTATATAATAAGATTTTATTTAGATTTTAATTTAAAAAAAAGTAATTTCTATCACATGACTGTTAAGATCTAAGCATAGAAAACAGTCCTTTAGACTGGGGTTTGAGAAGAGTGTTCTTACAAAGTTTTCCGAAAGTTTTAACAAGTCATGAATATTTCTATTACCGAATTTTATTTCATAAAATAATATTTTATCTAGTTTTTTAATTAAAAAAAGTAATGTCTGTCACATGATGGTTTAGATCTAAGCAAAGTAAATAGTCGTTTAGATCGGAGTTTAAAAAAAGAGGGTACTTGCAAAGTTTTCCGAAAGTTTTAACAAGTTTTAAATATTTCAATTTTTTAAAGTTTATTTCTAATAATTTTTGTAATAAAATGAGTCAGAACGCAGATAATAATCTTTGCCGCAATGAGGCACTATTTTTCAAAACTCCTGAAAATCTTTCTAGATTTGTACTTTATTAATGTTTTTTAAATCAATCTCTTTCTACGTTCCACACGACGCCACGGTCACAGCTAGTTTTCAGTATGTAAACAGCCTCCGTAATGTTTATGCATGTTCTAGATATCGTCTCGTTAAAGTGTTTTCTTAAGTATTTGACAAGTTTTGTAGTAAGTGGCATATCATTAAATGATCATGTTATTGGTACATTATCTTAACGATATCGCGTAGAATAAATGGATACATGTGTAACTTATGTTACATATCTTTATGCTTGTCGACTAATTTACTCTTATAGTATGTAAATATTATTCAAAATAAAAAAGAAAGTTATCCATTAACACCCACACTAAAATCATGTCGTTGTATTACTTCCGAAAAGAACGTAAGCCTACTTTAAAGTGAAAAATCCATGGTTTGAATTTGTTCATGATTAAAACAAAATACCTTGAGTTAAAAATCCAGCGATCCCCGAACGAATGTATAACACAGTTATCAGCCTGTAGGAAACCTTTATTTATGTGTGGCACACGAACGCGTCGATGTCTTTTGTATGAGTAAATTTTCATGAAATTAATCTCTACAAGATTTGCCTCATTCATTTGCATTTCATTCATTTTAACTTATATATTATTTGAATATTAAAGCCCTTTATAATTGATTAAAGATTAGTAAAAGAAATAATTGTGAAATTACATATAAATATGTATGAATATTGTGAAAACGCCATAACAACATAAAACAATCAAATAACCCTTCGAATAACAAGTCACCTATTGTTTATTCATAATTAACACAGATCCTAAACAAACGTATGTTAAACCTCGGTTGACCTTGTTGTAAGTTCACATGGGATAAATAGATTTAAATAATTATTTTGAACTTCCTAGTGAATGATAGTCGATATGTGATAATTGGCGACGTTATAAAAAAATAGCTAGAATTTATAATTTAAAAAGTTAAAAATTTATAAGATAGATTTAATAGTCATAATTCACAAGCGTTTATAAAATTTGTACAAAAACACCCATCTCTATTAAGAAAGAGCCTAGAAACTGTAACATAATGTGTCGTAATTAGCAATGGATTTAGTAGGGAAACGTTGTTTTTCTTTCCACCTCTTAAATAAGTGTAATGTAATAATAACTCTTGAATAAGTTACAGCTCTAATTATAGTGATTCACTGTAAAGGTTTCAGAAAACTCTCCAGATATCTTATCTAGGTAGAATCCTTGCAATACTTTGAGGAATTGTGTAGACATTCCATAATTAAACAATTTTTTTTAAAGAACAGGGAGCATACCGGCAGTAGGCTCACCTAACGTTAAGTGATACCATCCATATACACGAACGCACACTAAACAATTGGTTCGGAAATACTTCAGAGGGCAGTTATACATAGTGGTGGTGCGCGCCAAAAACGCTCTGTCGTTGACAGATGTCGATGTGATACGGATGGTTTTTTATTTTGCCTCCTATGAAACTCAGCTGTAGGTTTTTATCGGAACAACTCTGAACACTCTCCATGGTAAATGACCTGGTACTGAGCAGCTCCCCCCCAAAAGTGAGAACCGTACATTTGTTACAAAAGAGATTATATGGTTAAACATTATATGAATATCTATGTATCTGGATTACACTGAAACAATAATAAACATTGATTTTTTAAAGAAAATATTGCTTTAAAAAGATGTTCACCCTATTTAGACTGAGGGAACATAAACAAAGCTGAGACGTGAATAATGACCAGTTTTGAATATCGAATGCGAGATATAATGACTTGTTGAATTTAGCAGAGTGCAGGTATGTGGATGCCTCTCTCTATTGCCAATCAATCTTACATAACGTTTATTTAAATAAAAAAATGTGTGTGTACTTATGTACACGCAATAGAAGTTATATTTCTTTGGCGTATGGAACAACATATAAAATGCAGTAGTAACGATAAATATTAAAATTAATCAAAAAGATTTTATTTAAATAAATAAATTATAAGTAAATACTATCACCGTCGTATATGAAATTGATGGTAAAACACCAACATAATATTTAGTTATTCACACTGTTTAATTGTTCTGTTACGAAACAAGTGTTCTAAACATAAAAATACTAGAATACACAACTTGAACATAGTTATCGATTTCCATGCCACCTAGACCTAACTTTACGATGTCGAATTTAGGTTTTGGTGTGCGCATCGTAAAAATTAATTCTCATCATTTTTCTCTATCCCGCCAAAAGAAGTATAACTTCAAAAATATTTATCATCTTCTGTATATAAAAAATATATATCTATCACAATTTCAAATTCACGGCAGTAAAACATACTTAAGAAAAAGAGAATTGAATTGAAATTAATATCCCAAACTATTAAATTTGAGTCAAGTAGATAAAAATGTTTGAATTCCGAGAATGAGTGAAAATAAAGATGTTTGACTAACTAAAATAACTAAGAGTTGTGTAAAATCTGATAACAATAACAACAAAACAATTTAAGTAGCTCAGATCTTAATAATCGTTGAACCTTTAATACAATCCCGCGACACTTAACATTATGGATTTAATAAAAAAATAATAACCTTTTAGAAACATTTATCGAGTGTATTATGCAATGACAACAAAAGTTCAGGCGTTGGTAACATACGGGCATTTTGTTCAAGGAACAAACACTTTATAATGAATAAACTTTTAAAGAAACAGAAACAACCAGATTTAGGTTGCGCTAAAACAGGTGTCGTTGACGTTATTATATTAAGCGAGAGTACAAGCAGAAGTAACTAGTGCTATTCCCTTACTAGTTTACAATTTCTTTCTTTTTTTTCGTGGGTAAATGCATACCCTCCCGCGGCACGGTTGCCTGGTGGTGAATGGTTATATGGAACTCGCTACTGTGTATACCCACAAAACCCCACGGCGCCACCAACAATCGCCCGAGGCAGGACACGGTAACAGCTTAGCCTCATCCGCATCCAGCCTTATTTATCTGTTTACACTAAAGTAACAAGTTTTAAGTAAGCAATAAAAATCCCGTATATAATAGTGAATGATTATCACTATAGAAATTCGACTTTCTAAATTAAAACTACAATTTAGTTAAGCATTGAATCTTTTTTTTGTCTCAAGTATTTTCTTAGTTTGATTTTTGATTAAAACTTTGTCGTTTCAATACCGGGTTGTTTGAATAATTCACTTTGACACATGCACAATGTGTAGGTATGAAGATTATTTAATCTTTACTTACTCTTTAAAACATCACCATTTTTAAGTCACAAATGATAGTACTTAAATAAATATCCATAAAACTACAAGAATATATTTCAAATCAATGTGCAAATTGCAATAATAGTTTAGCTCCTTCGGCGTCAAATGGTAAAAGTTATAGGGCGCCATACAATGACCCACTGAGAAGTTATTTATAGCTCAGTATGTCAGATAACTTGCATTGTTTCTCTTACAATAATACAATCACAACGTTGTATCGATAATCAATAGATTTTAAAATAAAGCTTTAAGCACACGATTTAATATTAAAACCCAATTTTCACTCACGCCCATTATTTACATGAACGTATTTCTTTATTCGTAGGAAGAATTATTATTTAGGTATATTATCTCTGTTTTGGTGTCTAAACATTTAAAAAAAAATGCCCAGCTGTGAAATGCTGGGATAGACTAATTGGTTCTTGTATTTTGATTCTGTACAAGCGAACTAAAATAATACGTAAATACATTTTCTGAAATAATTACAAGAAAATTCTGATTGGACTAACACAGTCTTTGAAACAATGTTACTAATATGTACTAAATGGTAATTAATAATGTATTTTGTACAATACATCTTTCTTATACCTTGTATATAAAATATTGTTCTAAATACAAACTAAAGTATACGTACACTAAAGTTCAATTTCTATTACTTTATAACAGCTAACGAAAGACAAATAACTATAACCTATATTTTTATATTATAATATTGAATGTATAACCTTACTTTTAATGATTATCACGTTTCAATTTACGTTTAGTGTCAATTAGTACAAGAGTAACCTTTAAACTGCCACCATTAAAAGGATCATTTGCATTTAATACTGCTGTTTTACTAATTAGACATTATAGCTTACTAAAATTGCGAAAGTTAAAGGTCAAGATAGCTTTAGTTTCATACGCTCTAAATAGGCATCGCTAAGGTAATGACATCAAAGCATACACAGTCAATTGATAGACGTAGTTTTTGTAATATAGTGCATTTGAAATTGTATTATTTCGTCATTTGTATGAAAGTTAGTGTATAAAAATTTTATATAAACCTATACGTTCTTAAAGCTTGATTTTTATTAATTAACAAGACGACTAAGCAACATGTGTAGGTATATAGAATTAACTTTAAATAATTTAGTCAGATTTCACTTGAAAAAAGATCTAATTGATTCATACTAATAAAAATCTTACCTTTAAAAAATCTATTGTCCACAGAATAGAAAAAGATACTGAGATATATAGATAGCAAGTTATCGTCAGCAAGCCTGTCACAAGTACGAAGCGTGTAGTTAATCATACTTAATTCATTTCACATACGGTGTAAATGAATGGAGTTATTCTAAAGCGGGTACATAAAATTTCGAAGGGGCCATTTATCACATAGGCACCAATTTCCTTCTAGATTTCACACTAATTAAGACCATTGCAGTTCCGAGTAACAGATCAAAACTACTACGTGGAAGTATTTTAATTAGCTGAAAGTTTTTTGGCGAAGCAGGTAATTTAAGATAAAAACATAATACGTCTAAATGTTAACAAGCGGGCAATTTCTTTTTATTTCTTGTATTTAATTGTTAGCAATGAGAAAATTAGTTCACTACTTAAATGACGCGCCGTGTGTGGTAATAGGAATGTTATGTTGTGTAGGTACAATGTATGTCGTATATATATTTGATTTTGACCAACTGTGACTCCCAGTACATAGGTTTTGATTCTAGGCCCTAGGAATGATGCTTCCGCCGAAACAATTATCTTAGGCCTTTAAAATTCAATAAAAACGACGCCGTAATGTATCCATTGTAAATGTACGTGATTCTTGATAGATATTTTTTCAAGATTCCAAAACTATTAAGTTACTTACCTATTATAAAAAAATATTAGTTGTCTAAATATAAAACTACATAAGTCGTTTTCCGCAGTCTAGACAAGGGATATTGTGTGTCAAACATAAGCACGTAATCAAATATTATAATCTCATATAGCAGTAGTATTCATCTACGGCTATCAAAAAAGCATAATTTTTATTCATGGATCAGTGGCCACTACCAAACGTGTCTAATCAAATTAAATCTTTCTTAGATAATATGATATGAACATTTAGGGGCCGTTCGGATATCATTTCTCATAAGTTGTTCCGCTCCGGACAATACCATACAAAAATATTAACAAATGAACATATTTATTTCAATTGGCCGGTGTCTTGGGCGGTATATCAACGTATTTATTGCTTTATCTTCTGTCAAAGTGACGGTGGCGGCTCCGAGGGTTGTCTCCACGTCCAAAATATAATGTCCACTTTGAAATTAAATAAAACTTTCAAATTTTAAACAAATCGACTCACAAGTTCTATATGCCTAGAATAAGGGTACAGTGATCTTTTATATGATCTATATGTAACACGATTGAAGTGTTTTACGTCGGTCTACGTCTCACTAGGACAGTGTATAACGTCCTGCTTGTCCCTCGCTAAAGACTCAAGAACAGTTAGAAGAAATATAATTTACCGAATTCAGGAAAGCTTTCGATTATTATTAAATTAAATGTAAACATTTAACTAGTTCGATTGTTTCACTTACAGGTCTTAAATAAAAAAATTGTATTGTATCCAAATTATATTTTTATTTATTTATTTATTTATTTATTTACACTTCGTTGCTAAAGAAATACAAATAACACAATATATATAAATTACAAGAGATGCAACAGGCGGCCTTATCGCTAACAAGCGATCTCTTCCAGGCAACCCTAGTAAGAAAAGAAATAAATAATAAAAAAAATATTTTGGTTTTATTTCAGATTATATGCATATGTAGTTTCAGTTAGTAACAATTCGTGTTTATTTAATGGTAGTAATAGGTCTTGCATGACAGCAACAAACAAAATTAACCAGTTTCACAATTGTTTAAAACGATCAGCGCAAAACTCTACGTATTTTTACGTAGATCGTACGTATTTTGGGAATTTCATAAAAACCTACCCAATTTAGTCAACCGACATATTTGATTTTGTTTTTAATAAAAATATAATTATGTAATATCTATTTGTGACTATTATATTTCGTCGGATTCGTGCTAAAAACTTGAACAATTTTAATTTACCAAAAACCTCCTTTTTACCTCCCCTACCCTCTTCATTCATTAAAAAAAGTACGTAGGTCTACGAACTTTACCTATAACATTTTTACTGAATCTACGTAATTTTGTAGATCCAGAATTTCACTTGTGTCAACCCTACCAGCCACGCGTCCGCAGCAGGGTGCCGAGCGATATTTATTGTGAAGACTCCAGCTTCAGACGGGCGTTTTTAAAATCAATGGGCTGTAACCCTTGTTTATTTTGTAACTGTAAATAAACATTACGATACCGCGGCACCAGCGGTGCACAGTTTGATAAGTAAGTACTTAATAATGCTTAAATCGAGATATTTTATTGTACTTTCGGATTCCATAGAAGTAGTTGTTCTACGAACTATATATCACGAAAAGTCTTTTTCTTATTCATAAAACATAAAAACCTCATCTATATCATCTATATCTTTTGACATTGTACAGACAATATTTTAAGAAAGTGCAATTTTTTTTTAATTTTTAAGGGGGTTGCTAGTGTATCATTAGAATGATGAAACATGTATATTTTTAATATTTTTCGCATAATCCCTAGGCTTCTAATAATATCAGTAAATAACGCGACGTCAGACGGTGTGGTTGCTTGTTTCATGTGCTTGTAGAAATCACTATTACAAATAACTAACAAATTATTTAAAAACATAGTTTGTTTAACTACAAATACTTCGTATAATTTATTGTATTGCTTATGAAAGAAAGTTGTGAGTTTCAATATTCTATTGAAATGACTTTCCACCCATTTGATTGGAATGTCGCAGAAATAACGGGGAACTATTTTCGTACGGTATCTTGGTACATCTTCGTGAATTTCTATTGATTTTAAAAATTGATCACAAGCACTTTTTGAATTCACTGACATTCTTAACCGAAGCCATAGATAGACCTCTTTAAGACAGTGCGATTTAATTCAAACTGATTTTAGCAAAGCGTTTGACGTACACTTACATGTTACATATTAAACACCATTACAGCTAACTTTTGGGAACATTATGTGTAATATAATTATTAAGTAGTTTTTTTAATAATATACTAATTTGAGATCGAACTTCCAAGTCGTTACTCGTTGCTTTAGCTCAATTACTTACGGGGTACCGCAAGGATCACATCTGAAACCCGTTCTGTGTAATTTATTTATTATTATTAAAGATCTATGTATTCTCCTAGGCTAGAGATTAAAAAAGTAAAATAGTTCTATATAATACAACTGAGCGTGTTTCTGTTTTTGTTAGTAGTTTTTGCCGCGCACCACCAGTGTGATGGCGTACGAATTCTTAAAAAGCCAGCAACGCACTTTCGAGTCTTCTAACAATGTGAGTGTCCACGGGCATGTATCACTTAACATCAGGTGAGCCTCCTGCCCGTTTGCCTCCTATTACATAAAGAAAAAAGTTTCCAAGATTCCTTTTTTTACGTCCGTTTGACCAATTTTATATGAACGCAACGTTTTGTATTGCGTATATTGTTTTACATTCGTTCCCTCCAAGTTGTCACATTACATTATAAAAAAGTTAAGGCTTTGAATAGAGAATATACATAAAGATCTAAAACAATCTTCTGAATAGAACTCAATAACTATAACTGTATTACAACAACACTCTCTTCCAGCAGTTTAACACTGCTTGACAGAGAAATACCAATTTTGACAGAAAAAAAGACGAGAGCTTTAGTTAAATCAGTGTAATTAAGTTCTTGCTACACACAAACAACGTATTTTATACAAAAATATTCGGGTTCAAATTACACAAATATTATGATCTTCATACACCTTCAACTACTGTGTAATGTAACTTATTCCTTATATACAGTTAGTATATAAGGTATAGTTCCGTTACATAAAGACACAAGCAGACTAAAATAAAGTACATTATTACTCAGATTCTCTACAAACTACATATTACAGTCTTACAATCTATAACGGGAACCAACGTTGCGCGCCATCTATTCGTATTACTTCACCATTTAACATGGGATTTTCAATTATACTTGTGACTAAATGTGCAAATTCCTCCGGTTTTCCTAAGCGTGACGGAAATGGCGTCATCCTTTTGATAAATTCTATCATTTTTTCGGGTAAATATGAAACTAATGGTGTTTCAAAGATACCTGCAAAAAATATTTATTATAATGTACTTGACATATTAATATTTAATTTATTTTAAAAAAATTCAAAAGTCCTCTTAGTCCTCAAATCTAAAAGGCCACATAAACATATATTTTTGAAATAGTACTTAATATTATACCAGATACACTATGCCAAATGTATGGAAAACTTAAGTGGTGTCACTTGAACGCAAAGAAAGTAAAGTTGTTGCAAATCAAATAGCCAGCATATAAATTACCTGGGGCAATTGTCATAACTCGTATTCCTTGAGATGCTAAATCCCTAGCAATTGGCAATGTCATGCCAATAACAGCTGCTGTTGACGCTGCATAAGCAGCCTGACCAATGTCACCTTCCATTGCTATTGTTGATGCTGTATTTACTATAACACCCCGTTGGCCACTCTCAGATGGTTTATTTTTACCCATTAACCCAGCAGCTAGCCGTATTGTGTTAAATGTGCCTACAGTATTAACCTGTAAATTAATTTTATCTAGTAATAATAATAGTAACCATTCATTTTTTGTTTCTTACTAGGGTTGCCTGGAAGAGATCGCTTAGTAGCAATAAGGCTGCCCATTGCATCCCTTGTAATTTTATGTATTGTGTTATTTGTGTTTCTTTGAAATGAAGTTTGAATCAATATATTATAAAAAATTAATGCATTAATTAAATATGACGCATTAAGCCATAGACCATTCTATATAAATTATAAAATTTATGTTTATCACCAAAGCAGTTTGAAATCCAAGCAAGTATTATAATAATTTATTTTAAAGATTCTTCATTGACAAAACACAACAGGTATATACCCTTTTAAAAGTCATAGGGTTGTAGGTTGCTTGTTTGTGAATAATAATTTTTAAAAACACATTTGTGAGTTAAGTTAAAATTGTGGGTCTAATATTGAATGGTTCAGAATGGGTCTATGTGAGTTGGTTGTATTGGTAAAATAAATTCTGTAGTGCAAAGGGCACAAAATGCTCCATGCCAAATTGAGTGATTGTGGCACAAATAACAAGTTATGATAGTCAGGTATATATCATTATGACCAGAAACTTGTAAAATGTAATCTGCAAAGCATATAAAAAATAAGAGAGAAATTAGTAATAAGTAACACCTACATTTATGCATTTTTTAAAATGATCCAATTCCACACATTTGTCTTTATGAAAATTATATGTTTGATGAGATACAGAATAACCAGCACAGTTAACTAAATTATCTAAACGTCCAAATTTTGTTTTGGCTAAATCTAATGCTTTGTTAACATCTGCCTCTGAAGTCACCTGAAATATATTTTAAAACATCATAAATCTCATTGTTAAACACAAAGGAGTTTTTTTTAACCCATAAAAAACTTATTTCCCATACAAATGAAGAGTTTAAGATTTGACAAATTCTTAAGTTTTTTACCAAACAGACATTCAATAACTACTTTTTAGGCCAAGTTTACTTAAGGTGATTCAGAATTTGAAGTAAAAGTTGTGGAGTTTTGAAGATTTTTAAGCTTTTCAAGCTTTTGGTAAAACTACGAAATATTTATCAGTTGAGAAGTACCAAATTAAATCTTCTCTAAGAGCAAACTTATTCAGCCGTTATCAGTTGAAAGTTACTTGAAAATATATGTAATACATTTACTTTGGAAAAGTTTATTTAAAATGCGTTAACATGACCATAAAGAAATAGTAGTAAAATGATACTTACACAACCAGTAGATACTAAAACATTTTCACCTATGGATTTGGCAACAATTTCTGCTCGGGTTCCTTGAACATCAAGAATAACAACTTTTCCACCAAGTTTAGCCAATGTTTCTACCGTGGCCTTCCCAAGTCCAGATGCTCCTCCAGTTACCAAAGATACCATTCCCTGGAATATTTAAGGTTATGTATTTGTTTACAAATTGTTATAAAAGCTATTTTATGTGAACATTATCATTTATATAAACCTTCAACATTGTTTATCTCTGATAATTTCTTTTAGTTTAATTCTTACAAAAAAAGTAATATATAGTACATTTAATATTAAAAATTTACTCGAAATCTATCAAGTTTTTCATTTTTGATTCAAACCGCGCTGTCTGTACCAATTGACAATTCCACAGACGAACTCTCCGTTCATCTGAAGATGATAACTTTTGTGTAATTTTCATTATATAAATTATTACGTAATAATAATAAAAAATCCCGAATTCAGGAGCAACACAACACATCACAAAAATTTTGTGATGTGTTGTTGTGACAAAATGGGTATATTACAAACATTACAATATGTACCTTTCCTCACTTTCGAAAGTTTAAGTATCTTATGGCCTATGTACTTTGTGATAGCTTTAGCTATATTTAGCAATAGAAAATTTAATTGTAATATTATATGTCTCTAAATCATCACATCAATCGACGAGGCTAGGTAGTAGGTATTATCCTCTTACTATACGTCTATAGACTTCTTAATCTATGAACACTTCATAGATAAAGTTTCACTACCCTTAAAAGTGTTTCCTTTTCCGGTTTTCTAACCCAAGCTCGGGAAATGAAGAAAATCAATAGGTGTAATAGTCAATACTATGTAGTCAATATTTATTTAATTCCTTGAGTATAAGTAATGAAAGTTTTAAAAGCAGTGGCTCAAAGTCGTCAAATAATATACCACGAAATACAATCCTTACTTGGATATATAAGAAAAGACCTTTTTTGTATCAGTCTTTAAATCTAAAATAATTAAGTATGGCTAAAGTAGAACAACCATTGTTTATTTTACCAAAGAAACGAAATGGCAAGAAGCAAAACTCGATAGGTGGGCATGTTGACCACATCATCACTGTTCAGGTACATATTATAAATAAATATTATTTATATTCATCCCTAAATAAAATATCCTATATTTTTCTGTTATTTTTGTTTGTGAGTTACAACTTCTATATTATTACATATCCTAACAATATTTTTATTTATGCAGGGAGCTACAGATACAGAAATTCCATCAAAATATAAAAATGGGTTATCACCAGTATCTGAACATGTCGCTAACGGGATAATCCACTCTACAATGGAAGGCCTCAAATCAAACATGAAAATTAACTTGCCCATTATTAATGATGTTAATGATGAAGATATTACAGAAATAATCACTGAATCTAAACCATGTCTGCAGAAAAATGGTTACCAACCTTTAACATTGAATAATAGTAGAGAAATTATTGATCTTTCACCTATCTATGAAAACTCTTCAGATGCATGCTCTAGTCATGGAGATTTGAGAGATGAAAATGAAATACAGAAAAGTTGCAGAATGTTAAATTCTGACACCAACGAAAGTGCATGCCCAACTCCTAACACCCTTTCTCAAACCCATTCAGAAGTAAGTTTAGAAATGGGTACAATGACTGATAGCCTCAAAAATAGTGCTAAGAGAAAGAAGAGAGTTAACATTGTTTCTGGTATTACCGAGTCAGAAAATACCGAAACTGAGATCACAGCCTTAAGAGTGGATTCTGAAGCATCTCTTACTACCAATTGCTCATTATCAGAGAGTAAAGATGGTTACTTGACCATGACTGGTACTATAAAACGTGGTAAGAAAAAAGGTCAAAACGTAGATGTAAAACTAAATATATCTCGTGAAGAATTGGAAATTATAGAGGCATCAATAGTTGCAGATGAGTTAAGTAAAATGGATGTGTCTCAATGCTCACTGTATAATGGTCCACATATATTCTTATTCAGCCTCCTCTGTATACCAATAGTTGTCTGTATTTCTGCTGGCTATTCATTTTATATGGGTACTCTGGCTTGGTACAATATTTTTTCACATGTTACTGAAGAGTATACTTGTGTTAAAAAGATGTTTTTGGCACCAATAGTAATTTTATCATACCCATTTCTAATTGTTATCTTTACAATTGGCCTAGGACTTTATGCAGGTATAGTACAATTGACATTTAGTGGAGCAAACTGGTGGAAAGATGTATGTGACTTTGAGAAAGGTTTTTATGGTTGGTTGTGTAATGTATTAGGCTTGGCTGAGTGTAGTCCATATGAGGTTGTAATTCTAATGGATGTCAAACCATAACAATGCTCAAGCATATGTTTAACAAGATTTGTGGTGAATACAGATTTAAACCAAACACACCCATTATATAGAATTATTACTTATCTAAAAATAGGTTTATTAACATTCTTATGAAAAAAAAAACGTAGAGGAAGTTAATTTATTATAAAAATAAACACTGCCTTTGCTAAAATAAATTTTTAAGGATTTTCTTACGTATCATATAATTTTTGACTTAAGAATAATTTTAAATGTGGGAGAAGAATCTAGAAATTGGGATCAAAGTATGTTGAGGTTTCTTTGGAATGAACTTAATAGATTAATCACCTCATGCAATTCTTATAAGATTGCATTAGATAAGACAAATTCAAAATCTTCCTGCTCAGCTTCCCGTTTATACCTTATACTTTATATGTACTATTTTTAATAATTTAGGAATAGGTTATCAATATTGTCCATATCATTCATTAGATATTATCACTTAGTTTTCACACTGGGTTGTGTTTTTATTTGTGATAACATAAAATCTCAAATAGTTATTTATATGATCTTGAATAAATATATGAAGTAAAAAATATCTAAATTGATAAAAATATCTTAAATTTATGTAAAAGTACTTATATTATTTGAGAACTTTGATTTTAATATATTTATTCAATGTATTTTACGCACAAAATATATAACTGGATTGTCATTATTAATTATATAAATAGCTTTTTGCAGAATGTAACATATATTCATGTTTATCGAAGCTTCCAGCATATAAATTTAGGCAAATTACATGATGTAACCAGGAATGAAAAGAGTATGGTATTGCTTATCAGATTTATTGATCTCTATACATTGCTGTTTATACTATAAGTAGTAAGATCTCAATAATATACATAATCAACAGAACATAAACAACATTTATATGAAGACTGATGTATTCTAGTCACTATTGTGTCCATTTTCTACAAATAAATATTTTATAAAACAAAATTTGTTTCACTAAAACAGTCTACACTACCCAATATACAAAAATATTGGAACTATACTCAAACTATTTCATGACTTTGCTGGATTTTCGTTATGTGGAGGTTGTTTAAATTTAATTTCTGTGTCTAATCTTTCTTTTGCGCGAACTATTTTAGATTGCAAATAAAACGATCCACCTTTAGCCTTATCATTAACACTGAACAAATGTTCGAAATTTTTATTGAGTTTCTCCGAGTCTATTTTCTCTAAGTTTAGAATTTGCATGGCTTCCTCTAATGTGAGGCCTGATGAAGCGTTAGCTGCGGCCCGTCTTGCTCCCTGAGGTCCACCACCAGCTCTTTTTGCTGCTTCTTGTGACGCAGCGATTTCTTGTTTCAAAGCTCGAGCGAAAGCTTTTCCAACAACTTGGGCACCCAAAACAATTATTTGAGCAATATACTTGGCCATTTTTTTTTCAATTTATTAAATACTAATGTTATATCTGTTCTCATTACGGCACAGCAGATCGATATTTATTTGCCGATTGAGGTTATAAAAATAAGAAAAATATTATATTTATATTATGACAATGACAACTACGTTTTAAACTTGATCAGAATCAAAGATGTCAATTTGTGAAGAGGTTTGTCAACAATATATAAAAAAATTCCATCAGGCATTAAGGTTCATTTTATTTTGTTTCTTTCTTTATAGTACAGGTAGCGAATGCAACCGCTACCACCACCTTATAGTAAAAATTTTAGAATGATAATGAAATAAGACAAAACCTTTAATAAATATAAGGCTTTAAGAAGCTAAAAATAACAGTAAAATTTGTTTTGGTTACATTAGAAACATTGACAAAGTTACTTACAAAACAGATTGACAATGTCATAAATTTATGCCTGATGGTTTCAAGCAAGAAGTTTACATCATTCACTCACACTATTTTAAAATATAATTTTTTAGAAATTCTGGTGTTGCGGCCAGATCTACGAAGTGTTGGCTCCAGCGGTGGTGATGAAGGTAATTCGGTCTCTAGCTCTCTGCTATTATCAAGTACCTCAGTTACTGTCTCTTAAGATGAAGGAATCTCCAAGTTTTGTTAAAGAGGTTCTGTCTCTAAGTTTTGGTCTTCTGTTTCAGGAAGTGGTTCTGCGACGTTATGATAATCAGTAGTGTGTTCAATATCTATTCGCAGATCTACCCCTTCTGAACCCAACGGTGTCTACTAAGTGTCTACCAATGAGGAAATGTGTAAATTTTTTCAAAGATTTCACAATTGCGTACGTTTTTTTTCAATGATGGAATGGTTTTGTTCGATTGAATTTAAATTTCTTGAGAAAAACGCCACTGGTCTGGAATTTTGCGTAGGTACTGCTGCAATGGAATGATCGAAAGCGTCGGTTTTGACTGTAAAAGGTATATTTTCATCAATTGCATGTATAGAAGCGCGAAATAACGTGTTAATATTAATGAAGGGATATACTAGTCTCATTTACGAAGTCACAAACTAATAAAGGAGATAATATATAGCGTTAGTTTTATTTTATGTTACTTAGACTGTATGCAGGAGTTTTCTAATCAATAAATGACACGGCACACACGTTAAAAGGAACTTGGCCATATTAAATAAAATGGAAATTACATATATAATAATAAGATGTTATAAGGTTTCCGTTGAGGGTTCAGCGGGCTATATCAATAGTACATAATGATTTCCCATCAGTATTTGGTGCTGGGATTTTTTTTGTATAAGAATATAGAAATCCTTTTTAAATTTTAATAAGATATTTCTTTTTAATTTTAATATTTTCTTTTATATTCAATTATATTTATAACAACTGAAAAGTAAGAAGCATCAAAGCGAGAGAACAACCTCACAACTTTCCTTGCGGTCATTTGTAAAATATTTAAATCAGGCATGGGATCTAAATAAATATAAATAAGCCTAGAGAGTATCAAGAATATGTGACATTTTTTAATTAATAAGCGTTATTCCAAGGTTTACTATTGTTAAAATTAATAACGTTTTAGGTAAACCTCAATTGACTCGTAAAGTAAATCTTTTAATTTCGAATGTGACACTGTCAAATAAAACTTTACTTATTAAATGAATAATATAGAATATAGCTAAAAAGGTTGTCAGCATTTGTGCCCAGTTATCGTCTACTAACAAAGTAACAACTGTCAATTTTGTTTTCACGCTTGGTTATTGACTGATGAGTGACGATTATTGTACTTTATTTTTAAAACTGTAAGTTTGCAAATTTTCTTCATTCACATTTGAGGAACTAGGAAACGCAGGACGTTTTATCTGTTACTTTCAGTTATTATAAAGCACCTACATCGTTGTATCAAATTTTGCACCTGTACGCGAATTTAAACGCAATAGAAGCAGAATGACTTTGGGAACATACAACAGGCATCAATCAGCAAAGAAGAGGTGATTTTTTGCTTTTGTGGTATTATTATTTGTTTTTTAAGTTGTGTTTTTGAATTCTGAAATCATTTTTCCACAGGCAAGCGAAACTGGCAGCCGCTTTTCCCCAAGGGATAAAGTGCCAAAAATGCCTGGAGTATGGACACTGGAGCTATGAATGTACCGGAAAACGCAAAGTTCTGGTTCGACCCTCGCGCACTCAGGTTTTGAAAAAAAATTTGAAGGCCAAAAAGGACAAGTGCAGGTAGGCTTCGAGAAACTTTAAATTTTTGTCTACCTACATTATATACAAAAAATCTAGTTCTAGAACATTCAATCAGTTATTTTACCTACTTCTATTTTATAAAATATCTTATTTCAGTGTTAAGTACTTATCTTATTTCTTGGATGTATTTGATAATTAGATTTGATATCAATAATATTTTAGATATTCTAAATATAGCAGTGGATTACTCCAAATATATTTCTGTTCTTTATGCATATCACCCTATATAAAGATTGTTTATTTGATTAATAAATTTAATATTTATAATTAAATAATATGATGGTAATACTTAGATTCATATGGGATAAAAGATTTTTTTGTAGCTTTTTTTATTTTGGATTTGTAAAATTTGAATGCTTTACAGTGGTGGCAAATGTGATCTTCCTACTAAAAAGAAGCGCAGCAACTGTCAAAACTGTTCAGATGATGGCTCCACATCAGAATCATCATCTAACAGCTCATCTTCAGACAGCGAGTCAGACAGTGGCAGCGAGAATGAAAGTGGTAGCAGCAGTTACTCGGACAGCAGCAGCGGATCAGAATCTGACTCTGATAGTGACTAATGTGTTATATGACATCTTAATTTTTTTATAAATAATATTTTCCTTATTAACATGTATAATCATTCTACTATTCATTTAACAAAAGTACATGAATAGTCATTTCAGAGTATTATCATTAAATTAATTTGGAACAAAAATTGAGAAAATATTAGACTTATCAAACATATCAGTATAATCATTCAAAAATGTTAAAAATCATTTTGAGAAGTATTTCTTTAATAATCTTTTTCTATTAACATTTCATTTCTTTCTTACTATTTCTTCTTATTTAGACATTGCTCATTAGTTGAATAATGCTGGTCATTTAAAAATATGGATATTTTTTTATTTATGCAGACTTGATTGTTTTATTATAATTAGAATTTAGCATGTTGATGAATGTTACCTGATTAAGTGTTTATTGTTTAATAATTGTATTATTATGGCTCTAATGATGGAATAGTTTTGATATTAATGGGAAAATTAGGATTTCCTTCCATGAGAATAAATGCAATTTGTGTTAAATTTCATGAAATGTTGTTTGATTGTAAATTATTGTGTCAATAGTTCTTGTAGGAAGGCACAATGTACAGTAATATTTATAATTAATAATATGAGTCTCAATTATTTTAAAAATATATATGAATGATTTTAGAGTTTAACTCTGGTAGTGTAAAAGAGGCTTTGTAAATTAATGCTAATTTTATTTTGTTAAGACTGTATGTGTAAATTTCTTAAGATAATGTTTAGATTTAAAAGTCATACAATTTTGATGTCAGGATATTAAATAAAATAAATGATTTGTAACTGTGGTTTTATTTTACATTTTAATGGAAGTGTACATAGGCACAAAAAGTATGTCATACAATTGTTTGGTATCAGGGCACAGTTTCTATGACATTTCAGAAATTTAGCTATTTAATTATAACAGAACAATTGGCTTTACATTGATTGATTTTATGTCTAATTATAGCCTAAAGAAATTAAATGGTTTAGACTTTAGAGAGACTTTTTAGTAAAATACGTGAATCATCCTAGCTTATAGTTTAGTACCTTTTGAATATTCTGAAATATCTTTTTATGCGAGCGAGAGGTAACACCAAACTATATTTTTATAAAGCTGACTACGTGTCGGTTACAGGGGATCTGAAAACCATCGATTGGAATGATAGCCTATGCGCTTATGATAATGTTAATGATTATGGTATCTGAATTCTACGAAATTCTAACACTACTACTATAAATAAATTTGTTCCTAAACCAATGATTTTCCAAGCTCTTTGAGTCTGTATCCCATAATCTCCAAGAGTGGTGACGGCTGTATCATTGATGAGCAACATTGTTTTAAAAGAGGCCATGCAATTCAAACGAACCAGAATTTTAAACTTGTCTTCCCTTACTCATTCCTTATGTCTAATATCAGCAATATTTTCCATATTACTTCTGCCAAAACCAATCAGACTGAACAATGCTTAGCCGGAGCTGGATATATTCGGTAGTGGGCTAATCGGTTATAGAGAAAGCGTCATTGAGTGCCTTTCTCAAACCCAGTTCACTGTTTTGCTGATGATTTTTTTTGCCAAAAAATTCTGCTAATTTTATTTCATTCTGTGCTTATTTCAACTTGTTTTAATTGAATTTTTGCTTATTTTTTTTGTTTATAACACTTATGTTTACTTCAATTGTTATTCATTTTAGATGGAAGATTTTGTTAAATATACCCTAGATTTAGTATGATGTGGTAAAGTTAATAAAAATAACTTTTAGTATTTTAATATTTAATACATCATAAGCCTGCCCAGGGATGAATTGATGGAGCTGTAATAAAAAATATTTTATTCATTACAAAATTTATTTTCAAACATACAAAAATAATCCTAATACTAAAAACTTAAAATACTTAAACATACAATTTGAAATAAGTAGAAGGCACAAATTTAAAAGGTGGGTATGTTTAACATATTTAATTTTGTACGATGGTCTCGGCTGTTCAGCCTATACAACAATACTGTGATGTAGAATCAAGGCGGTCATACATCATAGGCTCGACATATATAATTAATCAAATCACCATTTTAAAAATTAATAATGACAATTATGTGGGAGATTATATAAATTAAAAAATATTTTTTACTGGGTAAACTACTTGTTTAAAACCATGATTTAATTATAACTTCTATAACAATAGATAACTTCACCAATAATGATATTGAATTATAGATAATCAATTAAAGAGAAGATGGAGAGTTGATTTGTCTCATTTGTTCTAAGTTCTTAGTTTAAGAACTGGAAGTAAATTAAAAACCACTTTTGAAAATCATTAAGTGTAAATTAAGTTATGAAGAAATGATATTTGAATTTACCAATTGGAGTCCTTTTTATAGTGTGTTTGTGATGTGAGTATGAAATGATTGTCAAACGACATACAAAAATTGCTTCCATCATCTAGATTTAGGTTTTTTTACTAAGATTTAAGAATATGGCTTAAAGCTGTGTCCATAATTTGTTGAGTTTTTGACTAGGTATACAATATTGTATATTTGGCGGAATACTAATCTGATCAACGGGTTATTCTATTTTGTTTCGAAGGTTTTGAAATTCTATTACAAAGTCTATGGATAAGAAATTATTATCACTTATCTGTACTTGTAGGTACTTCTGGCAATAAATGCACAATGACTTTCCTTTTAGCATCATAACTAAAGTTATTTAACTTGAATATCCGACTATCGTAAAAGGGTTTGAGGTCTGTGATGTTTATCTGTCTCGCTCGTTCTAAGAGGTCCCTTTCTGATATTTCTATGGTTGGCTGTGTGTAATTGTGTAGGCCACGCATATAGGCTAATTGGTCTATGGTTAGCTGGCGAAGGATGTAGTATAACAGCTCGCTGTGGTCCTTCTTGTATGAGAGGTACTTCTGGAATGTCTGAAATAACAATATATATATATATATTAGCGTTTATATTACCACGTGATTATTTATGTACATATAAACAGTTGTTACTCTATATTGTGATTATTTTTAATGTGGGCATGGTTACCCTTATTACCCTGGTTTCAAGTGTTGAAATTATTAACATAATTCCAAATGAATTGATGAAAATTGATTGGAATGATTTGGGAATGGCAGTTAAAAATCTAAGTTAATATAACAATTGTTACTTTTGTTAACGTGCGATGGCTGAGTCAATGGTTTCTTTAATACATAAGCTTTGTAATAAGATTTCATTATATTTTGATTTAATTTTAAAGTTATTTTAAAAATGTCTACTAGATTTTTTAGTCCAGTCTACAAATTATTACGTCATGCAACAAAGAAATCGGCATTTATTTCGGTCATTTTTATGTAATACTTCCTTTTAATTTAAACAATGCAAATTCTTATTCACTCCTAAATATGGAAGTATTGTAAGAAAAATTTAGTCGTTATAGTTTGACACTAGGACTATATATCCGTAACCGTATCCGTTTCACAACATTCGGATAAAATCTGGATAAAACTGCATGTTTCAACTGAAGAGGTTTATAATAATTACTTGCCTATATCACCGATTATAATACCAACTGATAACCTAGACTAAGATAAAACCTATACATAAAACTAAATTTCTACATACTACTTGTGTTTATATTTTACTTCAATCTAATAACCGTAACCGAAACTATCCAAAACTAACGGATAATCCGAAATAATTACATATCCGTAACCGTATCCGAAACCGATATAATTTTATTCCTCTATCCATATCCGTATCCAGATCCGAAACATCATATCCATAACATCTCTATTTGACACTTATCTGAATGAAATATCATTATTTTGACACCATACAAAACTGAATTAAATTAGCATGACTGACACGCAGGATCTCTTTTCGCACAGACTATATATGGGCCTTGATAAAAAATAATATACCTGTCTCATAGCCCGCATGACACTGTATTTCTGTGTATCAACGAAACTCTCCAGCATAGACCGAATCGCTAAGTTCACGTCTTCTTCATTCACTTGACCACGTAAATGCATACGTGCGTGCGCTTCACTCATACGTATTACTGAAATTCATAGATCGTTAATTATTGTTAAGAACCTACCCTTACTACCTTTATCTACGTTTACCTAAGAACACACCCCAAATTTATATATCTTTATACTATGAAAACATTCTCAGAGAAAAAATTGTATTTTTAAAGAGCGGTTTATTCATCCTTTAATAATGCCTCGAAGAGGCTGTTTAATTAAGTTTCAATTGTTAATAATAAAATAAATTAAACAAAAACACGTCACAAATAAAGTTTCTAAAAGAAAGCGAGACTTATTGTTGATATGATTTCAGCTCTTACCAGATTCAATATGTCTGACTGTAATGGGGAGACTGCCAGTAGCCAACGACTCCTGACGCAATTGGCTGTACATTTTGGCGACTTTATCTTGGTCCATGTTCTATAAAAAAATTATACGAATGTAAAGAGTATACGCGGTTCTAGGGTTCTTAGCGAGTAAACGTAACAAACTCCCTTGCTATTTCTCTTATATCTTTAAACGAGCAATTCTTGTATATATATATATATATGTAATTGGAATCTCGGAATCGGCTCCAACGATTTTAATGAAATTTAGTATACGGGGTTTCGGGGGCGATAAATCGATCTAGCTTAGGAATCATTTCTAGAAAATTTCATTTTATTCGTGTTCTATCACACTCATTATTTATTTCTTTAAATTAATAACTTTAAAAAAACCAGTTCAATTTTTTTTATTATTCTGTCGGTAAAATCGAAAAATATTATTCATATTTCATCATTTCCTTAGTATGTAATTCGTACTTAAATAAAATTTACAAAAAAACACGATTTATAAAAATAAAAAAATCATCCAGGTCCTAATAAATTATTAGCTCACTTGAGTAACTAAATATTTAAATTTACCTTTTTGTTCTTTAAACATAAAAATAACATTCATAGCATTTCATTTTTTATTGCTCTGAAATGGGTCAAACACTTACTTAACATTTATAAATAAATTTTTTATACACAAAAATCATACTTGTAATTTTGGATGAACGTTTTCCCTGGAATACACAATATACTTCTTCAGCAGATCCTGTGGTAATGTATTCTCATTTTCAGTGGCGTCCTCTAACGCGGTACCACGGTGGCTTGGATGATGTCGGATGTGGGAGCCGACAACGAACCTACAATAGAATGGTTAGTTCTTTAGACCGATTCGCCCGTGTCTCTGAGATTGGCCATGACAAGTCTGATATGGTGCGGCGAATTCTATGCGCGCATTGCTAATAATAATAATAATAAGTCTTTATTCATTTAAGTTGGTACATCTTTCTTTTCATAGTGTAAGATTTGGGAACCCTTTTAAGTAAATATACCTGTGTTAGGGTGGTTCCCAGCTCTTCCATAACAAAGTTAATTACTTAAAATAATTTAACCAGTTCATTTCCTTTTTATTTTTACTTGTTAAACCGTTATCATCACACCTGATTGTGTGTATGAGTAAGTGTGTGAGAGAGTGAATGAGTGAGTGAGTAAGTGAGTGAATGAGTAACGTGTATTTAAATCATGGGTCTCAAAAGCAGTTCTAATACTGCATAAGGCGTGATCATAAGCCAGTCTTTTATTCGGGTTTTTAGGTTGTAGGCGGTGAGAGGATAGATGTTAAGCAGCCTATTTAATTATAATAAAGCCTTTTCCTTTTATTTCCAATGTAAAAACTATTAAACGAATTCTTAAGTCCTAGGGTATTCTTAATTCTACTGTAGTGATGCTGATTGTGCGGCAATTTCGAAGCGCATTGCTAATAATAATGAAGCCTTTTATTTCCAATGTAATTACTATTAAACAAATTCTTAACTATAGTCCTACGGTATTCTAGATATTATCTGGTCATTTTCAGAGTCAAAGCGAAGGAAAAAGAATTTATTTATGAATAGTTTAATAAAAAAAATATAAATTAATCATTCATAAAAGCAGCGTTTTTGAATATTTTCATAATTTGAAATTCTTAATACATAAAATTTTTATGTGGTAATAAAAATTATTAATCTAACTTAACATCATTGTTATATATTATTGGATTCGTGATTGATCTGTTTTTTATATAAATACGAATGTACCAATCAGGGTCCAGAAGATAAACCACTCCCAATCGAAATTATAGATTTATCACTAAATAAATTCAAAGCCCTAAAATCAATACTAAATTTTATATATGTACTTTTATACCTATATGAATAAAAATATGTTGAGTTTGAATATCTTACTTGGCCAAATGCGCGTCCTGCATTGGATCAGCTTCATCTCGCACAACACAAAGTACATCGAAACGCGATAAAATCGGCTCCGACAGATTCACATTCTCACTGAACGTTAACGACGCGTCATAACGACCGCCGATGGGATTGGCTGCTGCTATTATTGAGCACCTGTCAAAGTATAACAATAACAAAATTAATATTTTTTAATACTTGGATCTTAGAAAATAACAATAAAGGTAGCCTTAATCATTACATGTATGGCTTATAAAATAAATAAATTAAAAAAACAATAAACGTTGATTATAAGTTGAAAACACTCGAGAGATTCAAACCCAATATCTCCCACCAGTAAGTCCGCCCACAAACTTACAATGCATATAATAAAAAATAATAAAAAAAAAAAACGTTTATTTTGGAACATAAGATCATCTAGGTATCACTTATTCCACGTCAATAAATTTGAACCTGTAGGCATCCCTACTCATCGGCAAAGAAGACAGAGGGTGTAGGCCGAGAGAAAAAGGCGGCGTAAAAAACTCTCGGTACTCTTTTAAAAAAAGCAAATCATCAAACAATATTTAAAACAAATATATCAAATTAATTAGAAGCAGCCTGCCCAGTACTAGTCCCAGTAATGCCGGCTGTACACACTCGTTGAGACACCCCGAGATAGGCCGAGCGCGAGATTGTACAGATTGAGCTCTCGTCTCGTTTCGCCTCTCTCGGTCGCCTGTCGGTTTTTGCGCACGAGTCAAAGGGTCTCGCGAGTAAACAAGCGACCTTTACTCGTTCAATCACTTGCTCAATTGGATACTATTAAAACTTTATGTACCTAATAACCTATTTCTGTAGGTATAGTAACCATCCACCATCTTCTTCGCCATGGCTTTGTAATTTTTTTTATGGTAAACGAAGAAAATTACGATAACTTATTGCACAAAGACAAATAGCAGCAGCGGTTTCCACGTCCATTATTAACGATGTTTTAAATACAATTAACGTAACGAGAGACAACCAACATTAAATGTGGTTTTAATGTGATCAAATTTTTTTTTATTTTTATATTATTATAGTACTAGCATAAAGTTATAACTATTGCCATTTTATAAAAAAAAATAGTACTAGACTTAGAATAAGCAAACAAATTTCTTTTATAATATACATATATATAATCGTGAGTTTCTAGCTTTAAAAAAAACCTACCTCGCATGTAGTGATGTAACAATTCCAGCCTTGGATATTGAAATGGACTGTTGCTCCATAGCTTCATGTATAGAGGTCCGATCTTGGTCATTCATCTTATCAAACTCATCGATAAGACACACCCCACGATCCGCTAGAACTAACGCACCCGCTTCTAATGTCCATTCCCTGAAAGATATTCATAGCACCAATCGGATTTTAGTTAGATCTATGGTAATCAAATAAATGTACAAAACCTGAATCCAGGCAGTTATCATCAGGCTTTAAAATTATTGTATATTTTGGTTATTATGACTAGATTTATTGTTTATTACGACCACATTTATTGTATTCTTTAGTTACTATGACCACATTAATTGTATACTTAATTTATTATGACCAGAATTATTCTATACTTTGTTTAATATGACTAGATTTTTTGTATGTTTTGGTTAGACACCCCGAAGACCATAATTATTGTTTATTTTTGTTATTATGACCAAAACTTTTGAATAGAATTATTATGTAGCAAATGCATTATAGTTTAAATCTTGTAAACTTGTTTTTTTAAATAAAATCAATATTATCGAGTTAATTAATATGTGATAAAGACCTGAAAAAAAAATTAAAAACTAAAAATAGCGCGTGGTATAAACTCAAAATTCAGCCACAAAGCTGATCTATATTATGTTACATTAATACAAACCAGCGGTTTTCTTGTAACATTTTGTGATATATGTACTAAATTATTTTGTATAATAAAGAAAAAAATAATCATAAACAGTTGATATTATTAGGAACATTTGACTAGTAACTTTTTGTAAAAAATATTTTTATTTTAAAATTAGGATTAATGATGTACTAGAACGATGAACTTATTTGTTCATGAAATTTAAACGGTAAAAAAACAAATACAAGAAAACCGTTTAACTAATTTAACTGGCATATGCTTACTTACCTGGTAGTAGGATTTTTCCTGACATAAGCCGTGAGACCGACTGCACTGGCCCCCTGACCCGTTGTAAACACCGCCCTTGGGGCTATCTGCAATCATTATTTTAAATATAATTTAGATATACGTTTTTTTTTTTTTTTATTGCACCTAATAGCCTACACCCCGGGCGAAGTTTTCCCCGGGCCGTGGAATTTCTATCTAGATTGAAACACATGATTTTTTAATGTTTATTTCGAAAAATTAATAGAGAAATATAATTTACATACTAGATGGCTAATTATCTTATTATTACATGTTTGGCTTAAAATACTTGGTTTAACGGTTTCCAATGTGGCAACAGCACGCCGTGTTCAAACGCGGCACCGTAGATATACATTACAAGTACATTCAAGTTGCTTAAACTGATTTTCTTTTATTATATATTTTTTTAAATAAATGTATAATAATATAATAAAATGTAGGTAAATATTTTATTTGTTACAATTTTTAATAATGTTCAACTTACTTTCTCAGTGTATTTCAAGAATTGTGACTTTGCTGTTCCCGGATCTCCGCATATCAAAACATTAATGTCACCTCTTACTTTGTGTTTTTCACCTGACATACAAAAATTGTATTATAATTATAATATTCTGGTAATTAAAGCATTCTATTAGATAAATTTAGTTTTATTGGGACTAAAATTAAACAAAACAATACACAAATTAATACAAATAGCTACTGATATGTCAATTATAAATTTGAAATGGATACTGAAATACTAAATTGTATTGACTGTGAGAGGCCAAGTTGGGCTAAAAACAAAAATCATAAAAACTTTAAAAAAGAAATTTTAAATACACTTTAAATTTCTTAACCTTTGCTCTATAGTATTTTCTATAGACAATAGTTTACCTTTATGGTATGTATTTATTGCAACAGACACTGTAATTAAAATGATTTAGAATTGCTTCATTTAAAACTTACCAGGATTCTTAGGTTCTCCTCCAAACAAGGCCAAAGCCAGACCCCTCTTAATATAATCATGTCCGTATATAGAGGGCGCTATACTTTGCACTATACGCTCTCCAATTTGTGGGTCCTTTGATAATTTATTAATATTAGCCACATCTTCATCTGTGAGTGACTCAACTATGTGCTTACAGTCCTTAACTACTATGTAGTTTGCTATTATGACTGTTGCAAATACTGGGAATCCCTAAAAAAATATTATCTGTTACTAAATATGTCAGGTATAACACAGTAACATCATCATTAGATTGGATAGAGATTAGTAATCAAATCAGAGATAGTTTTATTATAGTCTTACTACTTCAAAAGTGAAACAACATTTGAATCCAAAATATACAATACTCTTTCAAACAATTGAAAATCTCTAAAATGTTGTCTCGGGGTGGACATTTTTTATCACCTCTGTGAGAGAATAAGAAATTTTGAAGTAGATATACACATACTTATATGTCATGTATGTATATGTATTTACTTATATTTTAAATACATGTTTGAATGGTCAGTAAGAAAAGAAAACGTATATTTGTTTATACTGCTCATATATTTTAACTACAGCCTTTCTTTGTGTTCATAGAATAATCATTTCAAACATTTAATTAAATCATTGCAAATTCAAATATTATTTAATAGCCAGACATGTAGGTAATCTATTCTAGCTTGGGTTGCATGGATAAAAAAATATGAATATGTTTATTGGATGCTTTTAAAAACTATGGTCATATTTTTCAATACTATATCTGAACGTCACCAAATCGAATCTGTATACATTTTGTAACTTTGACTTCTGGATGGAGAATGTATATATATTATTTAGGCTCATTTAAATGTTCTAAATATAACTAAGCTAGGCATTCTGCAAGTAAGTGAATCAATCAAATTTAAGTGTTTAATTAGGCGAAATGTATCCCTATCTCAAATACCTGTTCAGTGTTTAAAGATCCATCATAGTTATTAGTATAAATTCCTGTAAGATCCACCTCATCACCAGGTTTACAACGGTCACAAAGATCAGCCAAAAGTATGCAGTCCTTACTCCTGGGAATACGACCAGCTGGGATTCTACCAGGTGACTCCTGTATTGTCACCTTTTGATAATTACGATATACAGTTTGTTCCATGTTCACCTGAAAATATAAATAAATATATTAATTGTCCCTAATGCATTATAATATAGAAATTAAATAAAATTAGTTCAAGAAAAGATATTAAAGCTGACATGACATAGGAGAAAACATCTCTTCTTATACCCAATATAATAGAATATTATTTTTTTATTTTTTAAGCGTTTTAAATTTTTTTTTCAAAGGAATAAAGATCCAATAACCCTTATCACATGAACTACAGTTTAAAATTGAAAAATACTTTTCCTGGATAATCCATTTACCAAGGCACTAGAATCAGGGCAGATAATAGCGCAGGCTACAGCCAATGTCTTAATAAATTTATAATATCTATCAATACTTACCATGAAGGGTCCAGAACTTTGACACTCTGGACAGGAGCCAGGCTTGACTTCAGAATTCTGTGACTGTACAAAAGGCCCCAAAATATACCCACACCTATTACAGTCATATTTGACTACTGATAATTGGGGTAAAACTCCAGTTGTAGCTGTTATAACTCCCACAGTTCTGACTAACTGGTTCAAATGAAGTTTCCGGAATGTTCTTAGCTCCTCAATCAGTGGTAAGTCTGATATGCGAACATGAATCTCTGAGGTAACTCTCTCATAACTAGGGAATATTTGAAGGACAATGTCTTTTGCAACTTCATCAAATATTTGTAGCATTTGAAATGGTGCTTCTGGTAGAAAGTAGGCCAAGACCTAAAGATAAAAAAACATAATGGCTAAAGAATTTTACTCATGATCAAGCATTAAGCTTAATACAAAGATTAAGAAAATTAATAATCGCATGTAATGTACTAAATTCTAGAAACAACTTCCCAATTCCAACATGTTTCTTATAACATTTTTGCTTTAATAGTATAAAGCCTTGTTTAAAGGTTCCATTAAATAGGAACATCCAGAAAAAAAATTATCTTTCCGGCTGTTATTTTAATAAAAATATACATTATTACATAACATATTAACCTGTTCTCTCCTAGCCAATACATCAAATTCCACATGAAATGACGCTTGGTTATGTTCGCACATGCGACGGATACGATCTTTGTATACATACTGTCCTTTATTATTCGTGTAGGTACGGAGAAAGTTTTTAAACCTGAAATGAATATATTCAATATATAAAAAAATTTCTGAAAAGACAAATCTGCCTTTTATTAATTGACTATCTACTACTATATTTGCATTGCATTGTATAACAAATAACAAACCTATTTGCTATCTCCGTACGAGGCCCCAACATAGAGACCCACTCTTTTGTTGTGTAACCTTTAGTATCCTCCAAGTTCTCAATACTCTCTATACCCTCTTCCACCTGATCTTCAGCACCAGTGGCTGCTTTTTCTGCTGCTCTACGACGTTTAGCCCGAGGTATATCTCCACCTTCTTCATCTGAATCATCTTGAAACACAAAATTTTATTAAACTTACTTTTTTAAAAGTACAGTTATGTTACTTAATAGAAAGGTGTAATACAAAGAGTAAACTAATACATATAATTTATACATGTTTAAAAGAGTAAGTAATGCTTTACATACCTTTAATTCTTGAAACAGGAGGGAAGAGTGAAAATAAAACATTTGTTATTAATATTTATAGCTACTAGCATATGTTTTACTAAATCTTTAAAATATTATAACCAATTTAATTCACTATTTAGAGGGAATTATCACTTACCATATAGCAGTCCTCTATCATCCCTTCTTATCCTTCCTTCGTCTCGATCTCTTCTCTGCAGCTCCCTTTCAGCTGCCACACGGTCCCCAACTGACATTGAATCATAGTCATCATCGTCCAAACCCTCAGCATCATACCGATCCAATGCCGGCATTGGACGATAATCTCTAAAATTCGTAAGAAAATTGCCAATGCTCATGAATGTTATACCTATATTATTTTTTTATTAAGTTAATGACCTAAATATATACAGGTTTGCCAACCTGCTTATAAAACAATATATATAACAAAATAAGACACAAACAAAGTTTAATCCACACATGCCACAGGCTTATAAAATATGGTTAACTGAAACAAGAAGATCATTAATCTAGTTAAAGTATGTATGCATATTTATAATTACTATAATTACTTACGCCTCCATATTGTCATTGAATAATTCTTCTCCATCATCTTCTTCTTCTGCAGGGTTGTCTCCAAGTATGTCCCCTTCATCTTCAAACATCTCATATTCACGAGGGGGAGAAGTCATTCGAGACCTAGCATCGTCACGTTCTGGTGTTTCGGGTATAGGAGAACTCTAAAAACGATATATTAAGAATATATTTGTATTATATCAGATAGAGACTGCTTGTTACCATTGTTATATCCATATGAATAACTTTCATAGTTACTAAAACAATTAAATACAACAACTAAGCTTTAACGATAATAATTTGTTGCATTTTTTGGTTAGTTAGCAACAGCTCATTACAGTTACACTGACCATTATGCACCGAAATTAGTTCTGCTGATGTTCTAAAATAAATGCTTATCGCTACAAAAAACTGCTTATTTATATGTTTCCAACATTCAATAATTACAAACAAAATAAAGTTTTCACTGCACTTTAACAAGCCGCGGTCGTTTATTTTGAGTTTTGACATTTGTCTAAAAACCCGCGGAAATGTAAATAACGACAGGTTAAAAATAATTGTAGACATGTGCGTGACGTGACTATGGTAATCGTAATTATTAAAATTAATTGTCGTAATCTATGGTAAATAAATTCTTAGCATACCATATGTATGAGTCATATTTTTGACAGTGACGTCTAATAGTTTTTAAACTTTACGTGGACCTGTGTGAGTGTTCAGCAGTCATCTGTGTTGTTTGGTTTTTTCAAGTCCAAACTTGTCTTGTATTTTGTAACGAAAGTTTCGTATAATAAAAAAATAATAAACACCCGTAAGAAGGGTTGCGATGTCCAAATATAATTTTGCAATAATAATATGTCGGACTGGTATTGGCGGGTGATTGCCTTCAAGGCGGCTTTCGTACTTACATGTTTTGTTTCTTATCTTAAAGCTGATGAAACCATACAAAAATTACCCTTCTGTAATCCTCACACTGCTAAAGATGCACCGGTATATGATGAGTAAGTAGCTAATGCCAAAGATACGTAATTATTTTCAGATTTATTTTGTCTATATTCTAATCATATTTATTTATATTTTTGTATAGAATTTGGATTAGTAGTAAAACTTTTTCAAAACACATGTAACTAAATATTATTATATGGTTGTTTTTAAGTAAGAGTATGGTAAAAAAAATTCTGGTCATTTACAATGAATCAAATACTAATAGGATTACTACTGACCTTGATGGATTATCTAACAATGCACAAACATTTTTCATTCTCTATTTTATTACTTCCATTGAGACTCTGATTTTACATCTAATTATACTAAAAATTATTATTATAAATAATATAAAACTGATAATTTTAGCTTAGTGCTTGTGAGTACCATAGATGGCCGATTGTCTGCATTTTCAACTGACAATGGAAACCAAGCATGGGCGCTAGATACTCAACCTCTTTTATCATCTACTCTCCATCATGTAGAGGTAAGATACTTCAATGTACCATTAATAAGGTAATCTGTTTCTGGTTCAGAAAAAAATTTATTAAACAAATCTGCTTGGTAAATAAAAAGCTGTCTTAGCTTTTCTAGAACACCATACAATTCATGGCTAATATTGACTAAGTGAAAGTTGTTAAATATTCAACCTTCATAGTGAGTATATTTATTTAATATAACTTATACGAGACCAATTTAAATATATTATATGATTAATTTATATTTTTTCTTAGCTACAATAATTTAGATTTCCTCGAAATTTTAAAAATTTACTAGTCATTTAAGGCACAAATTTGTCATCAATGAAAGTGGGAAAAATAATATTTTATTATTCATATATATAGTTTTCTGTTCTAGTATAATTTACAAAAAAAGAAAATCCTTCATCTATGACTGTTAGTAATGTGAATGTTTATTTTTTTAGCTCACGTCTGGTGGAAAATGGGTACGGTTAGTGCCATCTTTACGTGGTACTCTGTACAGTCTAAGCGGTGACACTCTGGAGCCATTGCCATTTAATGCTGATCAGTTGTTATCATCTTCGTTCAAATATTCTGATGACCTAGTTATTGCTGGTATGACTTATTGTCTCAAGAATTCTCATTGTTTTTATTTCTTTGCTTTGATATCCTCTTTTAGAAATATTTATGTCTTATAAAGTGTATCTTAATAAAGTATTAATTCACTTATTGTCTCTGAAAACCAATATTAAGATACAGAAGTGCTTTATGTTCATTGGTTTTTATTTATGTTTACTATTTTTAAACGTATTATTGTTTTTCACACTTGACTTTTAGATTGACCATAAATAATCAACTTTTATATGGTGACTAGTACATAGTAATATGATTAAGATATGGTAATTAATATTTTACAGATAAAGATATATACACATATCTATAATCAGTTAAAGACATGCAATAATTAAGATAAAATTTAAATGCAACATGTGAATATTTTACTAAAGTAAACATTGTTTTGTATAATTTATGCAGTCTACATCTGTTTATTGTAATAAGTTAAGGCAAGTAACCAAGGTTATAAATTAAAAAAAAAAATTCAACAGGTGCTAGAGAAACTCTTTGGTTGGGTATAGATGCCCACTCTGGTGCAACCATATATGAATGTGGCTCCTCTGGCTGTAACACAGAACAGCAGACAGCCAGTAGTGGTCGAGATATCCTTGTACTGAGACGTCACTCTAGTACCGTGAGAGCGTTAGATCCACGGAGTGGTACTGAGAAGTAAGGATTTCATATGCTGTTCGCATTCTTGAAGTTTAGATAAAACTTGGTAACTTGATTGGTTAATATAATTGGTTTTATAATGTGTTTCTAAACCTGAAATGTTTGTCCCATTGTTATACACACTTATCTGTGAATGTATTCAATATTGTGTTTCAAATTAAATAGTATGTTTTTTCACTCTTATTTATCTTATAAGTTTTATTTGGTACTATTAAGGGTTAAGAGTTGATACATACCCTAAGATTCAGAATCGAACTATGACTCCCACCCATATACGAAAATACTATACGTTTTTTACACAAGAAGTCAAATTAGCGTTATTAGTTGTAGTATTTTTACAGTTAAAACTTCGTGCTAGGTTGCGTCTCTGAATCTTAGCCTAAGAGACTTACCGCTTCTAAATCATTAAAGTGTTGGTAATAAATATACCGTATTGTACTGAGATCCTCGAAATTATTTTGGTGGGGTGTTTACTTAGGAACCGTTTTGAACCGGTTTTTGAACGCAAATTGATATTAATTTTAATGAATTGTATTTTATTTTACTAGATGGAACTTCAGCGTAGCAGAACACCAACTGGCAATGAGCAGAAGAGAATGTGTGGGTAAACCGAAACCTTCTAGCCCTTTAGCTATCGCCGTCGCGTTGCCGGAAGGAGTTGTAGCCGTCAGACATCCGGAATCACATATTTTGATATGGCAACACAAGGTAAACCACTACTTTTAGATGTTTTTAAGAATATTACTATATAATCATCAACAGACTTTGTACTTCTGTTTAATTCAATATGGATCCCACATGAGCCGAAGTACTTTCACATGTTTTTTTTTTAATTGAATAGGGGGCGGACGGGCAGGCTCACCTAATGTTAAGTGATACCACCGCCCATGGAAACAATGCCAGAGGGCTCGCAAGTGCGTTGCCGGCCTAAATGTTGAAGCGCATTTAGTAATTTTCACGGTTTTTGTACCAACGGTTTTATGATAATTATCTTTTGAACCCATTAATGTATCCAACGTTGTTTGTGCTCAGCATGGTTAGCTAGAAGCACTTTAGTTTCTACATCGTCAAAAATTTTCGTGGAATTATTAGTAATTCTAGTATTTTCCATTCTTGCAAAGGTTATAAAGTTCATTTGAACCATACGGAGACGTGTGAGACGGCAGAAACGAATATATAAAACAATGATTGTATTAGATTATTATTGATTTTTATGTTATGAGAGAATTCGCCTAAACAACGTTATATATCCCATATTTAATGCAAAATAAATAAATAAATAAATATTACAGTAATTAAGTTACGCAGCTATCAAATTGTTCTAAGCGGTTAGGGTAATTATATTGTTATAAGTGAATAAAGAAAAACGCTTTTAACGGATTGAAGTTATGTATTATTGTAAACTTATAATTATTTAAAATTATGAGTTTACAATAATACATACCTCAATCCGTTAAAAAAGTGTTTTTCTTTAAATGTGTAAAAGTTATGTTAATAGAAGAATAGAAATAAGAAACAGAAGAAATAAAAAACAATATTATGAATAAATAAATATTTTTATGTGCAATTTCTATTACAGCTAGAAGCGCCAGTAGCCAATATGTGGCGTGTTCAGGGCGGAGTCGTACAACACATGGATGTATTATGGCAAGCCGCTCATGCTGTTGCCGATGTGAAGAATTCAGCACCGTCCCTTTACCTGGGAATACATAATACACAGGTATGAGTACTTACAGTGTTCCACAACTGAGTGCTTCACTACCACTGGTGGAACCATCTGCTCACTGAGAAGAAAGAGTGTACCAATTCTTAAAAGGCCGGCAACTCAATTGCGATCATTTAACGTTAGTTGAGCCTTCTGCCCGTTTGCCTACTATTACATAAAAACCTTTATTCTTTAGGAAACCTAAGTTATATAACTTTATATTTTAATGTTATATAAATAATAATAATAATAATAGCCTTTTTTATCGGACATTTCGGCGTATTCTTTATTTTTATTTTTCGTAGATTGATTCTTTCTTCCATTTCTGGTTGTCCGCTTGCCAGGTGGCAAAGGCCTCCTCCAATCTACTCCATTCTGGCCTTTCTAAGGCCACTCTACCCCATGTTGTTCCCTAACCTGGGTAGAGTTTGTTTACTGTTTTCTTTATAATGTTGTTTTTTATTTATTTTTGGAGGGTTTCGGTCTAATGTTATATATAAGACATTAAATAAAATATACTTGGTCAAATAATAATACAGACAATTCTTGCAGTTATACATCCAAGAAAGCGCCCTCTATGCTGAGAAACTGGCAACCTCTATGTCCACAAAGCCGCTGCCGTGGAAGGTGAAGCAATCCCGACCACTCATAGGGGACGACAAGGCGTTACAACCCTTACCTGATGCTGACCAGAATACGTTGTCCATTGTCAGTTTATATGGCAACACTGGGGTTCAAGGTAATTTATGTAGAAGCTGTGTCATTTTATATTAAGTGTTTCGTTTGACGTCCGTCTATTATGAGAGTAAATCGCTTCCGCTTCCGCCCAAATCGCTAGTATCCGACCCTTTCCGCCAACCTAATACCGCCGCCAGCGCCCAGCGTTCGAAACTGGAACTAATTTTTTACCGCGCTAAAGCAAGCCACCAGAATTCTTGTTCATTGTTTGTCTCAAAATAAGAGATCTGGTTCTATATATTAAATATGGTTTATTGTTAACTCGGTGGAGTTTAAATCATTTTGTGTTTATTATGTTTAAAAACCATTTTAAAGTTTTAATACTAACTGTGCCTACATTTTGCGTGTGTGCAAGTATTCGGGTTGACTCAGATTTAGGAAGAAATATTTAAAAAAATTGTCAAACTATAATTTTCAAGCATTTGTTACTTTATTATTTTTGATATTTTATTTTAATATGTCAAGTGACGGCGTACTGGAACTCCTCCTTACAATTTCCTAGTACACCAAAAATATTGGCGGACAATTTCTTGCCAGTTCTTCCGCCCGCTTAAAGAAATTTCACATAACCGGTGTTTGATGTAAATTTAGATTTTAGTTTTTTTTATATTGACATTCAGAACTGTACATATTTACCAATATGGAAATATTTTTGAATTAATAATTGCAGATAACCAAGGTTTCTTCCTATACCTGCAAGATACCTGCGACCAAGCAGTTCAAGTATCCGAAGATGCCCTACCCGGCCCTGAAATAGTACTTCCGAACATCAGTGACGATCAGCTAAGCCATCACCACGTGCACGTCCACGTCTACTCTCTCTGGTTCTGGTGGAAGGAGGTCCTACTCATCGCGATCAGTTCAGCGCTTTTAATGAACTTGCTGATATGGCCGAGGTTCTTTGCAGCAAAAATCAGGCCGATAACGCCATTGCCGGTTAACCAGGAAGTGATCGTCGTGGAAAGGCACTATGAGAGGCAGACTCCCATGGTGGAGTATTCTGGGAGATACGAAAATGACTTTACGCCTCTGAGATGTCTTGGAAGGGGTGGATTCGGTGTGGTTTTTGAGGCTAGAAATAATATCGACCATTGTTCCTATGCGGTTAAGAGGATAACGCTGCCGAGGAGGTAGGCGTTTTCTATTGTATTTTTCTTTTATTCAAAAAACATTATTTTAGCCACTATTCAATTACTTAAGGTCTGCTAGTATGAGAAAAATTATATCTTAATAATTGACACAAAATATTTACTTACATTGGAACAAAACGTAATCTTAACTTCGTGGTACATTCATAAAGAAAATGCAATATTGATTTACAATATCTTAGTTAATCTTTTCTTAGTACAGGTTTTGCATTCATTATAAGTAACTTGCAAATACTTGATGGAAAATAAAACGTCGAAATTTGATAAATTAAAAAAAAAATAACATGATTATATTTTAATTTACGATTTGCTGTCTGTCTATATTCTGCCAAACTCAAACTCAAATCTTTATTGCATTCCTTATATAAATATTTTACACGTTATAATTTATTACAATAAGGACCTTGGTTAGGCACAGCAATGTTGTGGGAGGGCTCCACCATAGTTAATACATTTCTATTCTTACAAGATACATTATTTATTTGCATTAACTTCACATCGCGAAAAGGAGAATGTACTTAACATTATCAATAAACTTAACTTTTATAAAAGAAATTAAAGTATCGGTCAGATACTCTGTAACAGTGTAAACACTTCTTATATAATAATTTCCATAAAGATTTTCACCTTCTAATTTGACATGGTCTATGGTCGGTCGGTTATCAGTACTCATAACAAGAAAATTGACGTTTAAATTCTTGTCCATTTAACAGAGAATCACGTCGCGAACGTGTATTACGAGAAGTGAGGGCTCTAGCTAAACTGGAACATGAACATATAGTCCGTTACTTCAACGCGTGGCTCGAGGAACCGCCGCTGAGGTGGCAGGAAGAAAGAGATGCTTACTGGCTACGGTAAGTTTAACCATGTTGTAAAACAAAGTGTTATTATCATTACAAGTATTAATCACTAGTAGAATCTAGTTCGCTGATTTCCAGTTTTCGTTATAGCCTGTCGTATATACTTATCATGTTATACTTCCACCCGGTGTTTGAACGCCCCACTAACATTAATAAATGACTTGATACGTGTAAAAGAAAAACTTGGCGATTAATAAGAGTGGCGGAGAGTTTATTGCCAGTTATTCTCTTCTGTTCTACGCTCATGATATGAGAACTGGCAGAAATGTAAAATTAGAAGCATTTAATGTATATTTCTTTTACGTTCATAAGTGTACATTATGTGACCTACATGAATAAATGATTTTTGAATTTTTAACCTGTTTTTTGAGTTGTGGTGTTGGTTTGTTAATATGTAACAGTTGAAATGTTTTCAAACAAATTAACGGAATATTGTCATCGTGATAAACGTATCAATGCTATTATAGAAAAATCTGACTATTAAAGAAACAATTGACTATATTTTATTTATTTACATTTATTGAGGGTAGTTACATAATTTATAGGGAATTGGGAGGTATTTCAATGGGCATGTCTGAGGACTGTACATCTCCACTGCCGAGAAAAGACAAGTCGCCAAAGGGTGATGCAGTTACGCTAAATATCCACAAGAGCGTAGACGATTGCATTGATGCACTTGATTTTGGGAAGAAACTCGGTGAACCAAAGAGGTTGAGGTTTGTTCATACTACTGCTTTTTAGGAATTTCAATGTTTTCCTTAATATATATAACAAGTTCCTTTCTTCTACTATCGTGTGTAATAAATTGCTTACTTAATAAAAACAAACGTACATTTGATTAATTGAATCGTAAAAATATTATATCTGATTATCAATATATTGTATTGTCTTTTATTAACATAACTTTTACACATTTAAAGAAAACCACTTTTTTACGGATTATAGTTATGTGTTATTGTATTTAAACTTATAATTAGAGATTTTAATTTGGATGGGATCCAATAATATCCAAATTAAAATCTCAAAATAAACAATCCGCGAAAATGGAGGACACCGTGAGCAATTTCTGCAAAAACCCTACATCTTTTAGTCGATACCAACTCCGGGGAAATAAATACAGATAACACAACATTTTCTACAGCTGTAATACTTTTTGACATTCAACACCTTTGTCTTCAGTCACCGTGACCACTCACGCTGTAAAGCACGCGAAACGTCGGTTTAAATTTAAAATTATGTCTAAATAATTATAAGTTTAAATACAATAATACATAACTATAATCCGTAAAAAAGTGTTTTTCTTTAAATATCAATATATTGTTTACAGGTCACTAAGCTGCAATGATTCATTTAGTATAATTTTTGACGATAACGCATCGAAGGACGTGCACGTGACATCGACCACGCCCAAATCACGCGAAGCCACGCCCACTTCCAAAAAAGCAACTGATGACGATTCGTTCATTGTATTTGCGAATTCGGAACATTCCAAAGAATTATCTGAGGCTAGAGATGTCACCAATAAAAAATTGGATAAAATAATGGAATGTGATGGATATTCGAAGGGAAAAAAGAAAAAGGTAATTATTATATTCTTTTATTATTATTTTAAATATGTTAAGAGTTTTAGTACAAAATAAGGACAGTTTCAAAAAAAGCTATACTAAGAAATTCTAGTAATTTAGACGTTTCTTTCTATAGAAAACCAAAGGCGTGGAACGTGTTGCCCCTTTCATTACTTTTCCTTTATCTTTTCAAAATAGTGTACAACTATAAAACATGAGTTCATATTCTACAGTCGGTGGTTAAATAAGACAGGCTCTCCTAAAGAAACACTTAACATCAGATGGGATTGTAGTCTGTCCAGTTCTGTAGAAAAAAAATAACTTTTTTTTCTAAAGTTTTAGATATAAGATACTAGCGACCCGCCCCGGCTTCGCACGGGTGCAATGCTGATGAAAAGCACGTTTTTATTAAGTAGTTATTTTCCTCGCTAGAGTACTTATATTATACGCGTCCGATCGCGTGTACTATGTGTACATTATTTTGATAAATCTTGTGAAGCCTGCGTTTGAAATGTAAGCGGAAAAAAATTAATTATTTACGACATTAGAAACCTCTTAATAGATGTTATTATACATATAAACCTTCCTCTTCAATCATTCTATCTATAAAAAAAACCGCATCAAAATTCGTTGCGCAGTTTTAAAGATTTAAGCATAGATAGAAACAGAGAAAGCGATTTTGTTTTATACTATGTAGTGATGCGTCTGTTACAGTTTAAAATGTCTTACTTATAAAGTTTTCTCATGTCCTTACTTATAAAAGGGTCATACACGTCACTGGTCTCTTGACATGGTGGTCCGGAGCAATGAGGAAACACCCCAAGGCAGTAAAATGTACCTCTACATACAAATGCAGTTATGTCTGCGAGACAGTTTGCATGACTGGCTCCGGAATAATCGGTCCTGGGAGTCTCGGAGGGATAAAGTGAGTTCTCTATACTGTATTATTAATAGTCTATTCTTGGTTTTTTTTTATTTATTTACACAATAATTTACGATTTTTGTAAACGAAAAAATAATACATACAAAAATTTTAGGGTAATTTTTGCGTAATTATACAATTATTATTTAAGTAATATTTGAAAGGGAAGTTTAATTAAAATCAGTTTAATTGCACAGTGGAAACCATATTTTTTTTATTTATCCTTATAATATTCTCTTTTGCTACTATTCTTTGTTTTCTAGTTTTTATTATTCATGTAGAAAACAGGCCTCAAAATTTTTATGAAAAGTACAAAGTATTAATTAAGGGTTATTTATCAGGTGTATGTTCGTGTGATAAATAAAGAGAAGTTTTATCTTTGCCATATCAGTAAAATTTTCCTTCCTTCTGCAAAAACCAACTGAAGTTCAGCCACCATTTTTCATAACTAATAACCAAAAACATTAACCCAATAATTAATAACTAGAAATCAAATAATTTCTCGTAATTTTATTATTAACTTATATAAAGTTTAAATTGTTTTTTTTAAAACATTTATATTAATACTACAATTTAGATAAAAGAGTTTGTAACTTATACTGTAATGTGGTAAACTTTAATAAATACATAAATCGGTAACTGATATATTTATAATTTTAGGTCAAAACGCTTTTTAGTCAAATAGTATCTGCAGTTGAATACGTCCATTTAGCGGGTTTAATCCATCGAGATTTGAAACCCAGTAATATTTTCTTCGCGCCGGACGGCAAAGTAAAAGTTGGGGATTTTGGCCTCGTCACAGCTATGGGCGACAATTCACAGGATGGAGAAGGAACTGAACAAATGAACATGCATGCGCCACATACTTATCGAGTCGGTGAGTAAGAACTACCCCATTGTGAGGAGTTTTATCCAGAAATGCAATTCGTAATTTTTAAAAGCCATGAAAAAAATTATCTCAGCGTTTATTAATAATAATAATAGTCTTTATATTTAAACAAATTTCCATTTTAATCCTCTTCTAGTGTATATGTGTGCCCTTTGTTGGCAAAGGCCTCCAAATCCTGCGATTCCTCCCGGCACTGTGCCACTCTCTGCCATGTACCACCTGCTGTTTCTTAAATGTAGACCACCTTCTGAGTTGTCTCACTCTTTTGCGTTAGCTGTACCTTGGCGTTTATTAATATACAGCATATAAAATATATTTAATGTTTATCGATTATCGATAATCGATTATTATGGTCAGTTCAATAGTAACAAATTCTATGTGATATAGATATATGTGTCTTAGACTTAATAATGCGCCTCAAATATCATAAGCCATTCGGTGGTAATAAAACTTTTACAAGTACAATGATTCTTCAATTAAAAAATTGCCTTTGATTTTGACTTTGTAATAATCTACGTTTCAAAATGGCATTTATAAAAAACTGCCATTTGAAACGTGTGAATAAGGTGAAACATGGTTATTAGAAAAATCTTTGGGTGTAAGTAAATACGTTGTAATAAGTATTAACTCCTGATTGGATTCCAATTAATGGGACATAGAATTTGTGTTTCCATATGAAATTCCATATGAACTTTTCTCTCAGCAATTATACGAAGATTTTTTGACCTTTGGAAAGATTAGTTCGGGATTCAATCCCGAATTCCTCCCTATTTTAGAAACAGCCACGATACGTATATAAGTTAAAAAAACCTTACATTCTTACATTTTCAGGTACTCATCTATACATGTCGCCCGAACAACTTCTAGGGCTGCCATACAGCTACAAAGTGGACATTTACTCGCTAGGGCTGGTCCTCTTCGAGTTGTTGCATCCTTTTGGCACCGAATCGGAAAGGGTCTCCTGCCTAATGAGGCTGCGGGATGGCCAGTACCCCAATCATTTTCAGCAGAATTATCCTAATGAGGTAACGCCAACGTACTTTTTAGATCTTTAGTGCGAGTATCACATATTTGGTACAATAATAGTATGCCGAAATATAAAAAGATTAAATGTTATTTAATAGTTGCTTTATTTTCTAGATGAGAAAAATATTATTTAGAATTGTAAAGTGGGAACAAACCGTGATTCATGTGGTATCAAATTATTTCAGTATAATTAGTATTATTACTATTTTCTTGTGTAGCCAAGTGCACATTTCAAGGATCGTCATGCTCACTCAAATGTCATTGCTTGTGGCGGCGTCCATGCGTCGGGTTGTCTCTCTCCCTAAAATATGGCGAGGGGGCCAATGGCTGGCCATGCGTCATACTCGTGAACGGGTGCTACTTGTGGTGACTGGTCGTACTTGAATTCGTGTTTGCGGTGATATTAGTTGTTTATACTACGTCTTTGCGTGTTGTTCTCACGAGTACGTAAGTGCGTGCTCCTATTTCACCATGCCTCCTGCTGATAGAGGACAAATCTTTGTTTTTAATTTTTTAATTTTTATTCTTTATTACTCAATATGTCATATGGAACATGGTGTAGTGGTTGCAGCTCCTTACAAGCATTGTGTAAAAAAAAACTTGGCGATTAAAAAGAGTGGCGGAGAGTTTATTGCCAGTTCTTCTCTTCCGTTCTACGCCCTTGATTTGAGAACTGGCAGTAAATGTAAAATTAAATTCATTTAATATTTCTTTTTTTGACGTTCATAAGTGTACATTGTTACCTACATGAATAAATAAATTTTGAATTTGAATTTGAATTAGATTTACTTAAATATATGCCTTAATAAAAGTATTGACGATCCTATTTTAAGAGATATATTTCGTGATCGAAGTGTTCCAAAAATTTAACTCATTGTTGTTCGGATACAAACAAATGTCTCTTGGTTTTTATAATTTAACTTAAGTATAATTAAAAATTATCTTTTTTAAGACTTATATGTGTAAATAAGCTTTATATATTTTAGACGGAGGTCCTAAAACTTATGTTAAGCTCGGACCCGAACCAGCGACCCACAGCGAGCGGAGTTAAAGCGCGTGCGCCACTCTACCAAGCGACAGACGAACAGTGGCATTTCACTTTACCCACACTCCTGTCTGGGTAAACGGTCAAAAATTATATCCAACCAACCGCGGGATCGACGTGGAAGCAAACCAAGATATATGAATTAGGGGCCGTTCAAGTATTACGTAAGCAGATATACTCCAATTTATCCCCCCCCCCCTTCCTGTCAGTAGAAGTAAGCGAAAGTGTCAAAAATAATAGTACGTACGTACAACGTATTTTTTTAGGAATCCACAGACTAAATGTATTGTCGAATATTTTGTTTTCAAGCATAGACAATGTGTAGTTAACATGTGTAACAATGAAACCCCCCTCCCCCCTGTGTGTTTACGTAAAATATGTACGTACGTACGTATTCGAACGGCCCCTTAGTATTTAAACAATAGTTAGGATTAATTTTGGAAAAGGCTTGTTCGATTGAGGCGTTTAACCGTTTAATTGTCACCGTGTTATAAATGCGTGTTGAACTGTTTTTTTTTTCAAATAACATATGTACATTGTACATACAAATTTTAATAATCAATACACTGTTTCCGTTTTGCATTTTCTGAGTTGCGTAAAATGTTTTCCGGTCAGAGATTTTGTCCATGTCTATAATCTTTGGTCGATGACTCGTTGATAGTTTGTGTGGGAAAGTCAATTGAATTTAGTAATCTGTCATCTACTAAGTCTAAGTTAGACTGTCAAATTCGTATGCAAGTATTTGTATGGAAAATTTATTGATAAATACATTCTTTCATTTACTTGCTTTTATGTTGTGTATCTATATTAAAGGGCCTATTTAAAGAGGTCAAAATAAGTAGATATTAATAGTCCACATTAATTTAATTATTAATTTTTTAGCCAAAAGTAATTATATGCTAATGATTATTAGGCCAAATATACTGTCTAGTACATTACTTTTGTATGCGTATGGACCTAATAATTTCTTAATGTTATATGAGAACATTAGAAAAACGATTTTCTAATAATTATTTTTATTATAGCGTGCCTATAATTAATATTTTGCATATCTTTAACCAGTTAAACTATCACAGTAGTGTTTAAGATAGAAATTAATAATGAGCAATATTGTGTCAGTGCCTAAGTATAACAGACGTCTTGTCAGAAGTAATTGAGTTGTAAATTTATTTTACGTGTAATCATAAGGTATTTAACATTACTTCTTACATTTGTATGAACCCTGTATTGTATAAACCCTTTCTTGCGTGGTTACGCGGGAAACTATTTTTTTATTTGTCCACAGGGCAGGTCAAGGTATTTCGACCTTATCCCCATTTTGTCAAAAAAGTTTTGCACAGACCTATAAATTGTTCCATGACTGGCTTACAGTATTGAAAATTACTATGTCAAGCTCAACAGCTGCCGCCATCTTTAAATCACCTATTCAATTACAACTTAAGACGTTTGTTCGTAACTTGCGCATTGACACGTTCTATGATATAAGTATTAAGATGAATAAGACTGGTTTCTGAAGGAATGTTGGATTTTATGAATGTTTATGTAAACATTGTATTTTGTATAAAAAGTATGTAATACTTGTTATTTATTAGTTAATAGGCTACTTAGATCAATAAAAAAAAGATTTGCTTTTTTTAATGTATTTTTAAGGAAATTTGTGTCATTTGTGTTTTTAGTTCATTGCTTCACGAAAGTTAATTAACGTTATAACCACATCAACTGTGTTTTTATTTACGAAGAATTTTTGCGACTATAATAAGTACCGTGAGAGTCCTAATAAATGATATTAAGAGAACATTAGTATTTTTATTAAAAATTATGTAAATTAGGACAATAAAAAAATAAATAAAATACTGGCGCTATAACCTGTTTAAGTCTTGGCGGTCGAGCTTTGAAAGTCCAACGCGCATCAAGAACCAACTCGAGTTATTTCAAATAAATACCTCTCGAAGCAAAGACAACTAAAGAAACAATGTGATCTATGGTAGATCAGCTTGCTTCAACGCGAATAAGGTAGCCGCGATTAAATGCTATAGGTAGGTACACCATGTGAAAAATCGCCTTGAAGTTTAAATCAAAGACAAGCTAACAAAATTCTTGATTGTCACGCTCAAAAGAGTAAACGCACCATATCGCTTATAGTGAATTTTAATTTCCTCGATCATGTTAATCTAAATAAAGTAGTTCACGGCGTCATGGGTGTTTATGCGCTTAATTATTTCAACACTGCAGAAGGTATGATGGCTCTATGTGAGGTGGTTTTGGTTTTTGCATTTTTTCATACAAGCAAAATATTTGCACAACAACAAAATGTAAGTTGAGTTAAATGTAACCATAAATATAGTTTTATCAAACTGTAATAATATAAAACAGAAAGTTCCACTCAGTTGTAATGGATAAATGTTTTAGACAATAATATTTTTACGATGCAGATTAGGTATTAATATCGAATTATAAATTTAACCACTCTCGAATCAACTTGAACATAAACAGAAAATTTTATCCAAATCAGTACAGCTGTTTTGGGGAAATTCGAAAACACACACACAATCTGAGGATTTATAAGTAGGTCTCCACAGAACCAAAATCGACATGTCTGTATAGTATAGTTGTTTACCCATGCGTAGGTAGGACAGTAGCTATTAGGAAATCATGATTTTTAAAGCCTTCTCTTTTATACTGTGTGTGTGATTTTTATTTGACAAACTATTTCTTAGGTTGCAGTTGTTTCTTAGAGTAAAAACGGTTTATAAAACAATGATTATTATATTATATAGACAACGATACTTCAAAACCAAAACCAACAAGCAATCAAGCTTCATTATCAATTTGAAACGCTTGAATTCACGTCTGTCTCGGACGCTAAAAGCCCAGTATGGGACCCTGATGACAAAATTCTCTACTGGGTTGATGCTCTCAATCAGACTGTGCACGCACTAAACTACACCTCTAAACAACATTGGCATAAGCATATAGGTATGCACATATTTATTTAAAATCATTTAATTTAAGCACAAATATATTTAAAATAACAAACACATCACCTTAATCTATACTATCTTGTACATTTGCAAAATTTTACGAAACAGATGTTTAAACAAAAAACCCAAAACAAAATTTAAGTTAAAAAGTTAATCATTAAAAATTATTTTATTAAAAAATAAATTATGATTCTGACTGCTTGATTATTACCTACAAGTCTTAATCTACATCATAATTTACTGAGTTTTAGGTGTTTTTAAGGTTTAGTTTTAAAATGTTGGTTTTTTAAATTACTTTCTATATTCTAGAAGAATTGATTGCGTATGTGTGTGTGTAATATTAATATTTTTTAGGACTTATAAATAAATTTAAATTATTTACAGGTATGGGTGAGTTAAACGTAGTGCTGCCAATAGCAGGTAGTAAACGACTTCTACTTGGAATTCAATCTTTTGTCTATCTCTTTGATTGGGATGAACCATGTCCATTTTGTTTAAAGTATATAGCTGCATTGGATAAAGGCAGTCCTGGCAATATCCTCAATGAAGGAAAGGCTGACTCAAGGGGAAGGTTTTGGGGAGGTAGGTCTTACGTATCATTGAGTAACAGACACTAGAACGAAAATATTCTTAATAACCTTTAGTCATTAAAGTACATAATATACACATTTTGTAGGGAAAAGCGGGTATAATTAAATGATAATAAGTAACGCATTTGAAACACGACATCGTTAGCATCGCTAGTGGTAGTTACTGTAGGCGTTATGTACTGTCTAGTGTCTACTGTAGTAAAGTTAATGCTCTATGGTATTTTTTTTCATATACAAGGTACAAGAGGTCCTTTACATGGCAGTTCTATACTGCAGGATCTGGGCGCACTTTATAGTCTGGAACAGCCAAAGTTTGAACCTACAGTCCAGTTAAAACCAGTATCAGCAACCAATGGAATAACCTGGTCGCTTAATAATAGTATTTTATACTTCATTGACTCTGACACCAAGAAAATAGATGCGTTTGATTTTGATGTAGCCAAAGGAAGGATAAGTAAGACATAAATTGTATTTATAAAATCAGCGTAGATTCATTTCTGTAGTCTAAAGTAATTTAATGATTTCGATACTCGTAACTTGCCTTGCTTATATATTTTTATATGAGCTATAAGTGTGAATTTGTGGATTCAGTGTTGGCCTAGTTGGCCTAGTTCTAAGGACATGCGTTCGAACCACGAATGTCCACGGACTCCTCATGGATGGCGAGGAAATCGGCATGCCTAACTGATTAACTACTTGTCTATAAAAATATATCGAATCAAATACATATATCTGAAGCTATGAGATTGTGACGAGACTGGAGATTTTATGTGTGAAGTCATTATGAGTTACTCTTTAGTTAACTATAATATTTATTGAGGATTAAATATTGTATATTTAAGTACTGAGAGAGTTGCTAATAGGTTATAAAGTTATGTATAATAGAATATAAAAATGATTCGTTTGTATAATATGATGCTATTAGTAAATAAATTTAAATATTAAATAATATTTAACAATTTTCTTCAGGTAAACGTCGTACAATACTTAATTTTGCCGATTATAGTTTTATGAAAGCTTCAAGTAAACCTGTAGCCCACGCTTTGACCATAGATAGAAACGGATATCTTTGGGTCGCTCTAATGCATGGTGGAGCAGTAAGTGCTAAAAATGTTATGATTTCTAAGCCTAGAGCAGTGTTACCCAACCACACCCCCTTAGCTTACCTAAAATTATTATGCCCCACCCTTCTATATAACATACATAATTTATATAGAGTAACTTCAAGTAATATATTCAGTAATTGACTGAGGGGGTAAAGGGAAGGGGCGCAAATTTACGGCGGATCTCGTATCCTATGTTGTTTAGTTTTGGTAAAAATTAAGCTAGGCTTATAATACCAGAAAGCCTAGCCTAGAATACCTGTATTTAAATGTAATTGTTTACTTAAGAAATTATAGGTTGTAGGAAGAACTCACTAGGAAATTGTTAACGAAGCAATAAGTAAATTTTTAAAACATAATGAAAAACTGGAAAAAAACACCAAGTATTTTAATAAAGATTTTTCTATTTTAGTGAGATCGTTATGCTTGACATCACAGAGATTTTAAATTGAGTTCCAATTTGGCCAGTCTCAAGTCTCCACGTTGCGTTATATCCAGTTGATTTCGATTGCCCCCTTAACAATCAAATATCCCCCAACAGGGCGTGGTTACACTTTGGGAATCACTACCCTAGAGCATAAGACTAGAAGGCTGGCGATTTCATAGCGTTAATTTTAAATTAATTATGTCTGAACTCAAAGCCGCTTATTGACTTAATTCTAATCCACGAAAGATACATTTGGTGTAGTAAATATTTTTTCAGGTAATCAGGGTCAATCCTGAAACTAAGAAAATTGTGGGAAAATACAAATTGCCTGTATCTCGTATAACGTCATTAACGTGGGCGGGGCCACATTTAGAAGAATTAATTGTGACGACATCTCGACGGAATATGAAAAAAGACGAAATAGAAAAGCAACCACTGTCGGGCGCCCTGTACATTTTGCACAAACTTGGTACAGGAGGAGTGTCTGGTCATAAGCTGCGTTTTAATGATGCTGATATTTTCTAGTGTAACTTAAATTAGAAAATATAACGACCAATATATTCGATATATATGTGTATGATCCAAAAATAATGTTTAATATTTCTTTATATGTATTACATCATACGACGATGACCAATGCATCTATAATATACTTGTACCACTACACACTTGTTTCTACCAAAAATATACTTGCTTTCTTACTTACGTAGTAATTTTTGTGGCAGTTATGGCCAGGGCTTCCGCGCGCTATCATCCCTAAGGACGTTTCCTATGTGCACATTTAACATTCACTCCAACGGTACAGAAAAACATCGTGAGGACACCAAGTTTTCTTAGACACCAAAAGTCGATGCGGTGTGTCATACACAGGAGTCTGATCACCTACTTGACTTTATTAGATTGACAGATGATCATGAAACAGATTCAGAAACCTGAAGCCCAGACCTAAAAAGGTGGTAGCGCCACTGATTTTATAAAGTACTTCTAATACCGCATGTGTTGGTTGTTGGTAACAGTGGCTCGCGTTCTAAAATTAACTTCAATAGTTAAAAATAATATGGCTAATTTACCAGAACTAACTTCTACGTCAGGTGACTCAAAAATTAAACAATAATCGATGACAAATATTTTATTGATTTGCATTTACAACAAGATTAATAACAGGATACTTTCATAACGGTAGACTTCATCAATAGACAACAGAATACACAACAGCGAAATATAATTATGAAATGTGAAATAACGTGAAAACATACTTATAAACCTCAACTCTAAAAACGTTACATTTGTATTTCTTTAATTAAATTATTAGCAACTTCAACAGCAAATCCGATTTTAATATTAATAGTATTAGCGCTAAAGATCATATAACTTCATTAAATTTTTCAAACTAATTAATTCGGTTGTTAGTGCTAATTCTAGACAATTATTGAAATCAAAAAATGTTTTACAAACTAGCACTGCTGATAAAAAACCTTTAATATTGCAGTAACATTCATAGCGACTACCGCCATTATACATAAGTTATTTAACTGTAATTATTTGGTATTGCATAAGTCCTTGCCTTGATTTATATTAATATAGGTACCAATATTGCATGTATTTATAATCGTTTGTTTCGCAGTTACGTATCAAAATAAACTCGCTGTAGTAATTTTTGTAGGGTAGTCGGAAATATCGCAACGTTGCAATTATATTAACAGCCTGATTGGAGGTTTTTTACATATTCTGGTAAAATGAGTTATTTTTCCTAGTTTCAAACTTGAGTGAAAGGCTGGCTACAATAATTTCTTTAAATTGAATACAAATCAAAACATTGACTTAAGATTTACTAAGCGATGCATTTATTCATAAACATTTAAAATCACATAAAAATATCATCTAGAAATATATTCAAAAATTCTCAAATATAAAAAAAAAATCTACCACCTATATAAATTGAACATATTAGGCACATTTCAATCTAAACCTAGGAACCATCTATTTCACCAAGCGGGCATTCCATCTAAACATTAAGGGCCTGAATTCTTTAGTGTCTGCATTGAGCAGTGTCAAAAAGTAAGGTAAGAAAACGTTTTTACATTTGATTTTCTTTGTTAAAAAAAGGTTGTTTTAAATCTATTAATTCCTTTGTGAAAATGTGATAAATAAAAAGACGAAAATAACTGTTTCTCTTGCTACTTTTCACTTAACCTAGGTGCTATGTAATTGCTTTTTATCACCAGACCCCAATAACGTCAAATACGCACCTCCAATAAAATAAAAAATAATTCCATGAAGAAATCGTACCCGTAATTAACGTTTGTCAAATCCAATGTTCTGACATATGGGGGACATACTAAGCGCAGTTTGAAATGTGAATTTTACTTCCAAATGTCACTTCGTCTATTATCAATATGTAACTCACTAACACGAATGCATTTTTATTCAACATCAGACAACGCTACATAAAATGGACGAATACACACATGCACACATTACACACATATATGATAACAAGGTTATTTAGAATATTAAATGTACTTATTAACAATATTAAGACTTAGAACTATTCTAATGGGAACAACAATGCAATCACTCTGTTTTCTTAAACGTATTTGTCAACGGCTGCTGTCAAATAAATCAACCACAGTTGTTGGATATTGTTGACAGACTATGAATTGTTAGATACGATAGAAAGAGACCCGTCTGACATGCAATCATCTAGCCTTCATGGCTTTCTCTTTCGTATATGAGTGATGATCACAGATTATGTTTTAAGAAACCAGAGCATTATCTATAGTATCTATAGCTTTTTAAAATTTTGGAATGTTTTTGATAAAATCAGTCTGAATTTATTTTCTATATATCAAACGTACTATAAATAAACTGAAAGATAATATAGCCATACAAAAAAACTAAAGTAAAAGCGCGATGTAACTTTCGTCACTAAAATGCGAAACGTTGATACTGTTCAACCGATTAATAAATTTTACTTACGAAATATGAAAATGCATGCTGAATCGTATCATACATATAGAGAAACATTATACACATGTATATAAAACTATATATATATATATATGTTTAAGATTAAAAGGTTTAATACGAAGCGCCTGTCAAATGCTCTTAGATTTTGTTAACAGAACTACTTCGTAATGTTTGCGAAACTCAGTATTTGTCTAGACAATATTCTAGAATAGTTTTGGTTCTAACCTTTTAAAATAGAAAAATCTTAACAAATTTAGACGAATAAAAATCACTAAGCAATTAAGCAAGCATCTAGAGAATTTATATTTTATAAATCTAATTCAAACATTATCACTGGCAGTGGTGTGGCCGACTAAGTGATATGAAAGTTCCTAAATTTTTAAAACCATAATCTTTGAGAAATCGAATACTTGAGTCTGAGCCTTTTATATTCAATGTGTAACAAAATCATTTGAACTGATTATATCGATATAAATTGTATAGCTAGAGATAGCGATATAAAGTGACTTTGTTACTCTGTGATACGATATTTAAACGGAATTTATGGGTTTCGGTGTCATGGGTCATGAGCGCTCATGCAGATGGCATGGTGATTAGAATTTGGTAAGTACTTGTATCAGACCAAAGACCGTTCATAAGTTTTTGTTGCACATTATTTATACAGTCAGACTCCTAATTACTACAAAATTTATTAAGATCGTTTAACAATCACCAATAGTATTAATTTCTTTAAAATACAACCTAGTTTCAACACCTATCTTTGGAATATTTTAACTACCTACACAATATTTTAGCTAGGGCCGGTATTACGTAAGCAAAATAGGGGGGAGGGATGGCCTTGGAGTTTCTTATATGGTGATTATGTCAACTTATAAAAATTATAAATTATTTACTTTTTTAAACCCATTGTCTATGCTTAGAACGAACTGTATTTTTGAGGATTTCTACAAAAGTGAATACGTTTATGTTCTATTAATTTAGAGAGCTTTGCTTACTTTTGCTTACAAGAGGAAGGGGGAATACATTACAGTAAACCTGCTTACGTAACCTTCAACGGCCCCTAGTCAATCGAATTTTTCCGCCAGATGTCACTAGGATACTACTATTTTGATAAATAATCAAAATTTTAATACTCTAATGAGATTCGTCACCAAATATATTATATTTTTTAAACCAATGCCTAAAATATATACCCTGAAAAATTGTCACCACAGAAATAAATGTTCTTAAAGAAATCTACAAATAATATCACAAACCTAACCCTTCTTATTAAAGAAAAAAATTCTAAAATTACAAAATGAGTATATCGTTATCACTTCGAAATTCAACTTTAGAATATAACACAGGTGTCAAATATTCAATCTGCTTTTGACAGATGACATACGTTCAATATTTTAAATTTCGAACGTATTTACCTCGTCAATAATGAAGAAGATGATTAATAAATATAGTGAAACCAATTATTTAAATTTTCTTTTACTAATAAAAATTGAAATTCTAAAAATGCTTTAAAGTTTTTTAAATTTCGAATTTAACTTTTTGCTATGTAAAATTTGATCGATAGTCATTCGACCAATTTAATAAGTTTAAAGTTTGAATAAATAAATGATTGAACACACTTTCTATGTAGAGGCTCGAATAAGATCTTATGATTTCCACTAGAGTACAATTTCTTTATCAGTTCTCCTATTCTAGCAATGGTACAACTTGCAAGAGTTCTTTTGATTGATGAGCATATTTTTAAAATTGTTGCAATATTATCAATGTTAAATTAGGAGATAGGAGTCACACTGGATTTTCTTAATTGATCATGTCTACGGTATTTTGAAGTTCTCTTAATCTACATGACTTATCCCTTACGGCTTTAGAGTCGAGACTTACCGCTAGATAACTCCCCTCCAACACATTTCTGACATACTAAAGTCTCGACTCTGATTTTACCCTTATCTTGTCCCCACTAAAGTTTAGGAGCAATAAGGCCGCTCATGATATCGAATGTGTTTCCGTCTGGTTGCACTCTCACATCGCCTTCCACTGTACGTACAATCAGCCAACCGAACTCGTCCAAACCGGATATCGTCCCCGGTACAGGGCTGCCTTCCCCAGATTGTATACGGATTTCTTCGCCGCTGAAATGAAAAAGCTAATTTAGAAATACTAATAATAGTTTAATGTTCATTTTATGGACCATCAGACTAAATATTTTTATCACCACACGCCTTATACAAAAGAAAATATCCACAGATAAAGACTTTGACTGATGTGAACGTACGTTCACATGAATAAAATTGTACACTAATGTTAAGTCCCGATGTTGAGGCACCTCTAAGGTTAACTAAAACGAGTGGCACTGCCACGGTAAAGCTATTGCATAGCATTTTCTATCAATTTATGCAATTATAATTTTTTTTATTTATATTAATTCAATCTTGCACTCTACCAGACTCAAACTAACACGCCTATATACGCACGCCGTCTGTCTCACTCTAACGCGTACCGGCTGCCTACGCTACGTCACCGATCACGCCAGACCGATGTGAGACACTGTATGCGTTCTGTCCCGTTCTAACGCTTATTGGCCGCACCTTTATTACGTCATCGTGTGTTAGGTTTATTTTCGTTACGGAATTTCTTGATTCGGTCACCGCGCTCAAAGCCCACGATAACATCTATGCAATAGCTCAAAATGAAAGAACTCAAAAAGCAAATAAATTAAAATGCGCTATGAAGTACAAATGATAAAACACAAAATAGTATTTAAATTATAATAGAAGCTTAAATATCAATTATACGCGATCAAAGCTATTCCAGCAACTTCAGCATAAATTAATTTTTGAAGGGGTGTTTCAAGGCGCTTTGCAGTTGAAAGAGGAAGCTCGTTCCAGCTTTGATCATACCATATAATCTACAAAATAACCTTCTCATTATGTAATATTAAAAAATAAACGGTACACAAATAAAGAAATTACTCACTCATGAAGCCAAAACTTGTAATATTCTTCAAGAAAGTTATCAACACCTCTCTCCGAGTTAAGATTATCGATAATTATTTCTAGTTGCGAACAATAGCGGGCCAGGAATTTTTCTATTGATATCGGCGGTAGTGACGCGCCCTCTCTAGTGTTGTACTCGCTTATGATATCGTTTACACATGTCGTTGGTACACTGTTTGATATGTTAACGCCACTTCCTGAAATTATTAAGAGTAAATTATTTCTAATGACTATGGAAATACCTATAAATTATATATTTGTTTATTATTGTTTTAACTTTAAAAATTCAAATTAAATATTTTATTAACCCGCCAAAACATTTAAGATGCAAGATGGCGACATTAACAAACGTTTTAATTTGTTAATTGTCATTCGATCAATCGAATCGACTCTTTTGTGACCGTGACATGACTGAAGTACAGAAATGAAACTTTTTAATAATAGATTGATGATATATTTTCTATAGCACTTTATTATTCATATTGTTATGTTTGCAAAATAGTTGTCATTCTACACCCACCATATTATTGCATACAAAATATCCAAGTTAAGTTACCTGCAAATGAAATGGACTTAGTCATAAATATATTCTAAACAAACCTATATTAATAATGACGTCATCCCCTATACAATTCGCAGTAGTAATAACACCGCCAATCTTTACGTTTCGTCCATAGTAAATGTCATTCGGCCATTTTATTCTGTGAAATTAAATATTAAATATATTTTCCCTGTTCTCCGGTTCATAGTAAATAAATCGTGTATAAAATATCTTTAAATCCTGGTACTATTATCAGCGATAAATATTTTAACGTATCAGGCACAGAACGTCATTCACAAATTGAGTATTTTTAATACAAAATCATTTATTCATATAAGTAACACAATGTAGTATTATGAACGTCAAAAGTAAAGAAATAATATAAAAATATTTTAAAACCTTCCTTAAAAAGTCAGGACTGGCAACCAAATAGTATTTTTTTGTTCTAGTTCTAAATAGGAAATCCAATTGTTGATAGTATGCAAGTGTAAATAAAACAAGGGTGACATAATACATTCCTCTGCTGAAATGCTATATGGGCTATAATAGATTATGAGCTATCAGTTTCAGATTAGCTTTGAGAAATCCTTGGTTTATAACCCGGGACTTTGACCACGTCTTCTGTTCTCAACTACATTGAGTTACTGTATATGAAGTTTATAATAAAATACTTATTAATACTGACCTTATATCAAGCTTTTGGTAGGGCGGATCTGAGCGTATAGCTAGCACTAGAGCGAGTGCTGTCGCGTGTTGTATTAAGGGAATTGTAGGATTCATTTTTTGCCATACCTAGAAGATCATAGTAATTTATTTATATATTATATAGTTTTTAAATTACAAGATCGGTCAAATGTTTTCTTATAACAACATTTAGTACGCGCGGCCCACTAGATCGGCGTGTTTAAGGAATAATCCTTATAATTCCATTACAATAACAACACATATTGTATATACTTCTCAATTATAACCAGTCACACAGTTTTTTCAGATCTGACTAGTAGAATTTTTGAAGCAAGTAATGGTATTTAAGCAAGATATACGTTCGTGAAGCTGGAAACATTTGACCAACTTTATTTATGAACGAAAACCGAGGAAATACACAAGTGTATTTTGCTTTGCCTACACTACAGGAATCTCCTATAACCATTGCAGAATTATAAAGTATCATCTCACGTTTGTGAAAAGTATGGTGCGACCTCATCTCCCATTCATTAAGCATAAGTTAAAAACAAGGAGAATTTATTAAAGTTGTACAAATATCTGATTATAACAATTGTATACATGTTTAGTGCAGCAACCATATTGATGGGCAGATGAGATCCAACCTTAATAGAACTCTTTACATTTAAACAAGTGGCTGACTCCTTTTTGATGTGAAACATCTATAGCCGCACGTAAAACCGATTTCTGGCGTGGCGACGCATGCCGTGGCGACGCATATGATATACAGTCCAAATGCAGTAGTAAATTTCACATTAAAAATATTTAATGAAAATAATGTTTATTCAACAAATAGTCATCGTTATCTGGAAAAAAATCGTAATATTTTATTTTAACATTATGACATATTTAGTTTCTATCACAATCTGTTCTTTTCTGCATATTACTTTTACAAAATAATGTCGATGTTTCACATCTGCCAGGCGTCCCGTGACAGCTCACATTTTTTTTTATTGAGTGCACTCGTTCTTGTGCAATGTGAAAAGTACCAACCTGTAGCGACATGACAGCCTGCCCATTAGGTGATATCCACTTATTATCCCCCCGGCCTCGGCCAGAACTTTGACTCCTCGCGACTGCACCCACGCCGTGGCCTAACGATCCTTCCATGATATGTTGAGTGGACGTTAACACATCCGCGTATATTAACACGCGTCCTATATTATTAGATGTTAGGTTCTGAAATAATACACAAAAAAAAATATTCCAAAATTTCAAAAAAATAATAATAGATGGTATTCTCAAACGATTGACTTGGATAGAGAGCGATGAATATATGTAATAGATAGTATATCTCTAAAACCTCGCAACCTGACAACCTATAAATTGGAAAGAGATTGCTTTAATGATTACATTAATAATTTGTTATAAAAATAAATCAGTGGCGCTACAACCTCTTTGGGTCCTAGCCTCAGATTTCTGAATCTGTTTCATGATCATTTTTAAATCTAATAGGCAAGTAGGTGATCAGCTTCCAGTGCCTGACACACGTCGTCGACTTTTTGGGTCTAAGACATGTCGGTTTCCTCAAGATGTTTTCCTTCACCGTTCGAGCAAATGCGCACATAGAAATAAAGCCCATTGGTGCACAGCCCGGGATCGAACCTACGACCTCAGGTACGAGAGTCGCACGCTGAAGCCACTAGGCCAACACTGCTTTGTTATACTAATAATTTGTTATACTCACATCAAAATATTCAACAGTTGAGAAATTTTCAGGGCATTCATATAAAGAAACAGGTAGGAAAATATCCGAAGGTTGGTCCATTGGGTTCTCGTCCCGCATACACCACTGCACACTTAGGTTACCGATACTCTGCACCCGTTTGCCGTTCTTTAATGGACACCAACCTTCTACTAGGGACATTTTGTGCTGCACCAAAACAATTTAATTAGAAATACATATATATATATATCGCATCGAAGAAATGTGAAACATTAGCAGCCAATTATAAAAAGTAATTTTGAAGAATACATGCGACAATAATAAATTTTAAATCCGTATTAAAACGAAAAAATAGCAAAATGAGTTATACATTTCGGACAGAAATTAGCTTAATGTCTGCATACGATTGTCCAGTATGCTTTATGTTATTCAGCTATCTATTTTTATTATCAGCTAGCGTCATTTAAAATAATTTGGCCGTTGGGGAGAGCGGTGAAAGCAGATCTAAAAAGAGCAAGCGTGGTTATATTTGTAAGAAAATAAGAGAAAGCGAGAATTTCAGGATTTTGTCTTTATATGTACCACTCAAATTAAAAATATTCGCAACCAAGGAACAACGTATTCTGTAACGTACTTCAACACATTGGCAAAATTATTCGAATATCGACGAATGGGTACTTTAAAACACATAATATAATATTAATAGATGTTTTTAGATGTTTGTAAAGTGAGCATAATTTGGTCCTTCGAGCCGGAAACCTATTACTTTGGGGCACCAACATCAAAACCATGAAATCTCTAGTTTAAGCACACAATAAACACAAAGCACAAGCGAGGTAGGCCTCACCGGGCATCACACGGTCACGTGGCCCGGGCCTCTTCGACACGTCGACCACGCGTCCTACCAAACAATATGTTTTTTACTTATTCATACCATTTTAATTTATTTCCTGGTGATAAGGATATGGGGAAACTAAAAGCAAACATTATGTATCGGTGGCGTTCGGTATCTGTTGTTTGCAAGATTCAGTTTATTTGGGTAGGAGAAGAACTTTCTATTACTGTGAAAGATATTTTTTGGTAACTAGAAATTAATAGTGACGGAAGATTATATTGCTTTAAAAACGGCCAACTGAAGTCATCAACGTGGGAATTATAATATTTTTTAACTCAGATAATAGAATGATGATTTAATTCTGCATATTATTATATAACTCTTGACGAACTTTATTTTCAATATCATTTTGCAATCGCAAATAGTGTTAAGAATGTGTAATTTTACAACTAAATGACATATGATGATGTGCCTAAAAGCAAAATAAATATAAAACCAAACTACTTCTTGCACATCACAACTAAGTAATTCGTTTTCATAAATATCAGACGATTATATTTTTTTCACACTGATGGAATGGTACGGAAGGTTATTAAACTTTAAATTATGTAGTTAATTAATACATAAATTGGAAGCCATAACTTTTGTCTTTTAGTAAATATTTATAAATATGGTTACATTAAAATATAATCATCTAAAATGCGATTCCTACCATGACCAAATGGGGATGCAATAACACAATTGAATATCTATTTTCCTTACCACATGATCGCCAAGGAAGAATCCTCTAGTGTATTCAATTTTGACAAGTTCCTTGGGGTCTTTCACGTGGAGGCTCAGTATATCACCAAGAATTTTATGAAGGATTTCCAATCTGGCTTCATTACTTTTTATACCTTCCTCTCCGAGGTAGTCAGTAGGATCAGACTCGAGGTGAATCTAAAAACATGTACTTAGTATTTGGGGTTCTAAAATCTAGTACTGCACATGACATGAGCCTACCGAGACTTCTATATGTTAATGAAAGGAAATGCTTAGGTGGTTTGACCATGTAGAAAGGATAAATATGACGCGGTGGATAGAGAGGACGAATCGGGTAGGCCTTGTCGTACGTATCTGGTCAAAATACAAGACGTACCAGAGAAGAGACAGGTCAAAAGTACCCATAACCGACGAGCAGACATGGTAATTTTTATGAAAGTGGATATAGCAAGGAGTATGTCAGCTCCATAACAAATAGAGATCCATGGTTCTCTGCCTGCCTACTTCAAGAAAAAGTAAATGTTCTATTGATGGTTAGTTCCTAACAAATATACCTGCGAGAAAATGGCGCCACCATGATTAGTAAGATCTGTGGCCTGCAACAGGGATGGTGTTCGCCAAGTTTCCTCTGAAGCCAGCACTTTTATGTCCAACTCATGACCAGGATGACCGGTGTATTTGGACGGCCTAAAACATGTTATCGTAAATTTAATCCCGCCCGTTAATTTAAAAATCGGTAAAAATGAGACTAATCCATGCATACATGTTAAAATCTAATATATCTATAAATGATTGTGTTATGGTTACAAAGATAAAAGCGATAAATGTAAGTCAATAAATAAATTTCGGTGTACTAGGACAGTTTAAATAATATAAGCTACTGCCAACAATAATACTCTATTTCTAATTTTGATTATTCTTATTTCTCCGGCTTAGTACACCATATCCTAATGGAAGCCATTGTAAAAATACACAATTACAAACGACCTACTAGATTCAGTTGTGATTACGTTTAATACTACAATGCAGTGACAAATTGTATTCATGTATTTGTAACAAATGCTTGGTGTGCATGCAGAATTTATAAATCAATGATTAACGTTAAGACGCAAAATAAATTTCATAATATAGAATATTAATATATGCTTGATACCCTTCCTAAATTCTCATCCAACATACAAATAATAATCATTCTCCAATGTCAAATATTCCGCAGTGCGCATATTACTCAAATGATGGATACAATAGCAAATAATATTCTATTTACTAAGAGCATAATAATGTCAAGATATTAAATTCGTACCAACACATATTGGCATCCTGACTGGCTCTGTAAGAATTTAGGTTATTAAACCATATTTTATATGTCATACATTATATTTTATACGTTATATAGTTATACACTGTTTGTACAATCTTAATGCATTTTCTAAAACTATTTCTAAAATAATCACTAGGGTTACGTTGCAAAGTCCTAGACTGATAAACTCCGTAATATTTAGATTTAATATCAGCGGTAGTGCTTCGCAAATGTTTACATATACACAAAGTTCCTCCAAGTTTACAGGGTTAGTTCATAGTGGGTGTAAGACCTATATATAGCTTAAGCTAATAATGATTTATACCTGAGAATAATCAATGTACGTCATATAAGTATTGATTATATAAGTTCACTGTAAGTTTATTGTAAACAACTATTTGGAAAACGGCCAGAATGTTGAAAGTGGGTTCAGAATTCAAAGTAAGCATAAACGGAGTGTACAGAATCGAAAATATTGAGACATATGTCTCAAAGTAGTACTTGCTGATTATGTATTACTGGGCATTTCCATGACATTTTCGGATGACTTAAAACTTATACAAAATTAGATGTGTATGTCACCGAATATAACAAAATCGCAATTTGTAGGATTCTTGCGATTATTATTGCGGACAAATAAAGTTGTGTAGTATCGAATTTAGGGAATTATAATCAAGAATTAACCCTTGCTAGTTCCTAAGAAATTTATAATCTTGCTTGTTATATTCCGGTGACATATATACTATAACAATTATTTAATAACCTGGTTAATTTTTCATTAAAATTCCCTAAATTCGATACTACACAACTTTATTACTTATTGTCTATAGTCATTGTTATCTTATTGTCATAACTTACTGTCTATCGCTTTCAGTAGAGAATTGTTTCTTTGCTGGCGATGCTTGATAGCAGAAAATGTGATGTTTCATTTTCACGGCTTTCCACTTGTCATACGAAAATTGTACCACTTCATTTTCTCGTACCTGAGGAATGAAACGATTTATCTATCCGTCGCAAAACTAAAATCTTATAAGTATTTTATTTTTTTGTATTTAGCTTTTTAACCACATCGATCTAACACAGTTTATCAATATGCTTTTTAAAAATTTTAATCTGCTTTGTGATTATTATTGTCCACATCACGCAAAAGTAGGCTAATCTCCAACATCCCGGTAAAAACCATTTTAAATTCAATCAACGTTAAAAGTCAGTCCAGCGGTTTATTATATACTAGCACACTCGGCCAAGCGTTGCTGTGGCTAAGGTTTTTGTTATATTACATAGTAGTAAATTAATCAAGGGAAACCGTAGGAGAACTTATGTGAAACGTTGGTACCACGACACGAACCTAAACTAAACTACCTTTAACTCAGCGCCATCTGTTAGAATTGTATCAAATAATAAACAAATGTTAATGTTATCGTAATTTTAGTAAGGATGCCTATTTTTTTTTAAATGAAATATAGCCTATGTCACTCAGGAATGATGTAGCTTTCCAACAGTGAAAGAATTTTTCAAATCTGCCAAGTAGTTTCGGAGCCTATTCAATTCATACAAACAAACAAAAAATCAAACCTTTCCTCTTTATAATATTAGTATAGATCTATTTGCAACTTCTTTATTTCTTACGTATTACGATTGTTAATTTGTTTATAGTGTTAATGTTATTTTGTAAAACGTCGCTCGACTATGGCTTGCATGTCCAAAATATGTACGAAGAAATCTGAGAATAGGTGTTATAAATAAAATTATAGAGAACTATAATATTAATTTAAAAGTAGATAAAATATATTACATCAGGTATCTCCTTACGAAGGGTGCGATTCAAGGTCAATAATCATTGTCGAGGCGAATTTGCATAATCGATACATTGCACTGAGAACGTAGCTAGTCTTTTTACTAAGATTAGTCTCAAAAAAAAGAAATGCATCATTAAAAATAAATACAATACCCTAATATAATAACTAACATTATAAAACGTTTTTATTACTTTTTCACAAGTTACTTTTACCATAATATATAAAGACATAAAAAATTCACACAAGTATTAATGCTGTAAGATAATTTTTTAGCAGACATAGTCGTGTACCTAATCTAAAATATAGAAAATTGTGTTAAAGTAAAAACTAAAAGGTTAAGATACCCATTTAAGATAATCTGCCGAGGGAAACGCTGCGGAATTTGACCTTTACGTAATAAGAAAATTTGCTTATAAAATATTCAGAGAGTATAGTTATACCTAGTAGTTGTTACGTATGATGTAACATTTTATTTACTTCAACGGTTTTACGTTTACGTTTTACGTGCACGAATATAGAATCAATTACCAATGATGAAATTATTTTATTAAAATGAATATCGTATCAACAGTATTTATTAATAGCATGATTTTGTTGTCATATTAAAATCATATCCATGCAAATTAATACTAACCTCAGCAGTCTTATAATGCGGCAAAACCGTATGCAGTAGATCGGAGCATATAGCTAACAATTTTCCCCCATCTAACAAATGAGCAAGTAGTAATGGTGCTGCCCGCCCAGCACAACCCGCAACAGCGACTAGCGCCGCCCGCCCACGCCAAGCTCCACCACATAAGGCTTCGCGGGAGACGCTATACACTGTATACCTAGTAAAACACCACAACTCTTATGTTTTCTTGAATAAAATAAAAAGTACCTGACAATAAAGTTATATGAATGGTATTAGATAAAAAATTATTTCATAATGGTATGGAAAAGCAATACCATTTTATTTACTGTAACAATTCTAGATATGTTTCAGAGGTTAGAGGGAAAAAAACAATTTCTGCATTTGCTTATTTGCATTAATAAGGTATAGCAAGTACTTTTTGTGTACATACAAATCTGACATGATTACTCTGTATTCAATCTATCAAATAATCAAATATGATAATATCAAATCTCTATTTTCTTGAATTTGTAAGATTAGCTTTTTAGTTTTAGTTAGTTATTATAATATATATAGTTACTAATAGGGTATTAAGGTTCTATATTTTAATATAAATTTATTTTGTTTTTTATATAACTTCTGCACTTCTTGCACCCATCATTTTTTTTTTTTTTCTATTCTTACTAGGGTTGCCTGGAAGAGATCGCTTGTTAGCGATAAGGCCGCCCGTTGCATCCCTTGTCATTTATATATACTGTGTTATTTGTATTTCTTTAGCAACAAAGTGTAAATAAATAAATAAATAAATATGTCTCTAAACTACCATCAAACATACCTATCACAATCAAGAACTTTCTTCAAGGAGGCTTCCAAATTATCCCTAGCTACAACACTGTCAGAGTATATTAAAACATTTGGTGACTTTGTATTCACTAGTGGACGGGAACTCTTTACAGATTTTGGTGTAGACATACAAGGACTCTTAGGAATCTCTTCCTTTTGTTGAGAGCATGATTCTCCTTGAGGAGCTTTCTTTGGTCCTGTTGTACTAACAATTCTCTTATGTGTTGTTATTGATTTAATTTGACTAGATATATTCAGTAGAGAGGTTGACATTTGACTAGTTCCTTTTTGTAAATCAAGCTTTAAACTTGCTTTATTTGGTATTATATTATGTTGTATTTCCACAGTGACATTTTCAACAACTAAACCACCATCTAATTGATTTAGATCTGTTTTAACAGGTATTTTCTCTGGTGATTTTTCTACTTTCTGGTCTGCTACTTTTTCAGGAGAGTCATCATCATCAGCTGATAGAGATTTTGTTGTTATTGTGCTTACGTCTGTTAATGTAACATTTCTTCTACCAACAGATGTTTCAACTTGATCACTACCTCCATTCATTACCGTTATACTTCTATCTGATTTAATATCTACCACTTTTGAGAGTTTCCTGAGCAATGATGCATGGATAGGCCATTGAAATTCCTCATTGGCCAATCTTAAGCCATGTTGAATGTCACTACGGAGCCCTCTCATTGATAAATCAGTTGCTTTATTTGGTTCACCCGAAAGTTGTACAGCTACACAAAGAGAATCAATTTTACATTTCATTCATATTAACATAAGCATTTAAATGTTTTTCAATCAATCCAACTTACTTTGTATTCTCACAACTGGTAGCTTATGATCAATAATGAATTCCCCACCAACAAATTGAAAACCAATAATACTAAGATGCTCCATGTTTGTCTTTAAAACAATTGCTAAATGAGACCCAGCTTTCCAAGCAATTGGTTGGCCCATTGATTCCAACTAAAATTATAGGGATAACTCTAATATGAATTATATTAAGTACAGTATGTACAACTATTTATTCATATATAAATAAATAACTAACAAAACTACTACTTGTCTATATTACCTCATAAGAATATCCTCTTTTGATCAAAGCAAACTTTAGACTGTTGAAATGAACAAATACTGAACATTACTGAATAAATACTTACTGACATAATATCATAAAATGAACTCTCTTCGTGTGGATCCATTTCACACTCAAATAGCACCTCAATATCAACATCTGTGACTGGTGATGAATCATATGTGCCCAAAGGCAAACCACCAGCACATGTAACCCAATCTCCAATATCTATACATTGAGTAGGTTTCATACTACATATCCTAGATGCATTTGTGTAATCTAATAGATCACATAGATGTGCATTCTTAGGATTAGTACACAATTTTGAGCTTAATGTAGGTGTTTCTAAAATGGAAAGATTAGGTATATTTTAAGTTATATTAATGGTACTACTTAATATAAATGTATGTGTATAAAATCAGTATAAAATCATCTTACCAGCAGCATTTTCCGGTACTTTACAAAATGCGACACTGGTATTTCCACTTAAGAATTCCAAAAGACGGGCTCTAAAAGATCGAATTCGCCAGGTCTTGATGAATGTCATTGCAATGTAAATAGGGGTAAAAAGCATGATTAATTATTTTGTGAGGTCACAAGGTCATCATATATATTTGTATCAATCGAGTCTTATTCATAAATTCTACAAGGAAGAGTTACGTATTGATTCTGTAAATCATAACGATGGTCAACGTTTAAGACGAAGGTGTCTAAATTGTTGCCTTAAAACCATAGTTTTAAACAGTAGTGTCGGAAGTGCGAAGCATTCGAAATAGTCAATAAAAATAAAATATTTATATTTCAGGATCGTTTACGTAAATCGTTCAGACACAAACAACGCGACTCACAAGTGAAAAATCACATAACAACTAATTCAAATTTTTATGTTAAATCTATGGGAATTGTATCTAGTAAAATTGACAATTTGCCTGTCAGTTTTGAAATTTGCTAATTTGACATATGACAATCATACACATTAACCTAGAATAGTCTCCTGTCTGTAGCTTTAACGTAAGATTTTGTTTCTGAATCTTTAGCTCTGGCTAAGTAGCCTTACAAGTAATTCGAAATGTACGTATTTTATCTTTACTTGATCATTAGTCCTAGCCTATGGTCTGAGACAGACTATATATTCTTGGCATATTAACAATTTATTAATTAATACTATCCTAAAAGTAACAAAAACATTTATACTTTTAACCACTTAGTTAACTGTATTGAAAAGTTATTTTTTTGTTTCCTAGATTTAAACATACGTGTACCAATACTAATATACCATGGTCCGTTGTACAGGAATTTGCTTTCGTTCTCACTCTTAAATATGCTGACGCATCCCTCCTTGTATTGCAAGCATTTTACCCAGCCTCCCCCAGCTTTATAAAACAGGTCGAATTGGCCGATGTAAATGGCCTGTCCTAAGCCAAGGTCCATTCCACATAATTCGTGGACACGCAGAGAAGCGTGTGTTTTAACGGCTGATCGCGTGGCTTGATGCTGGGCTGATGACAAGGCTGACGGCAAGGCTGTTACCGTATAAAAAAAGGAACATAAGGTTGTAAATTGAACAATTGTTGCCATGTTTGAGAAATGGAATGGTTTAGATCTTATTTAACATCGTGTTAAATCGAATAGAAACGGAGAATCAATGAGAAATGCTACTAAAACGGGTAATTTTTTTACCATGTTTGATATTTCCCTTGCAAATATACGTAATACAAATTACTATTTGTTACGTTAGTAAAATTTAAAAACTCCGCGACAACATAACTATAATTTAAAGTTAACCTGCTATAATCTAAACCAATTTTGTTTTAAAACATTATTTGATTATACACACTAAACGACAAAATCTATTAACTATTAACTTTATTTTGTAAACATGATATTAATCTTAGTCGTACTTATATCGCCATTTAGCACATGTGTTTAGTTTTAAGCAAACCAACCCTTGACATCATTTGGTTTCAATAAATATCACAGTTCTAAAATAACTCTGCAATAAAATAATGTTTACATGAATGGATGAATTAATTGATGTACAGTGTGGAAATTCCAGTACTAAAAAAACTGCTTACTTTTTCGTCTCTTTATATAAATAATTATATATTTATTCTTTAGAAACGCCACTTAAGTATTATATTTTAACTAAACTCAAAATTTCGAGATCATCGTGTATTGTGGACTACGACATTAAGCATTCGAAACAATTTAAGCCAATTTAAAAAATGGATATCCGTTACAAAAGTATTATTTATAAGACAACATTACTTATCGGGCAATAATTCATTTACGTATTCGATAGATGTTATGTGCATCTTAATGCATATACACGATTTGTTTCTTTATAATATAGTACAAATGAATATACATAGTAATCATGCATAGATGACAGCTACTTAAATGGTAGTGTGGCCTGAAGCAGCGCTGTGAACAGACGCCCGCGCGAAATAAAATTATCGACAGTCCAGTGTCGGAGCCGGTGAAAAAAAAAATGGAATTAAATTTTTTAACACTTATAAAACATGATGTGAACCACAATGTGAAACAGTGCTTTAAATCCAAAAAGAATTTCAGTAAGTATTTATTTTCAATAATTCAAATATTAAAACAATATGTATATATATATATATATTATTTACTTATATTGACACCAATGAAAATAAGTTATTTTTACCAATCACCGTTTATTGGTTTTTTTATTGAACATGTTCGCAGAAGGTATTAGTGTCCCATACATATACTACCTGCACTTTTTCTAAGGGCACATTCCACATTGAATTGTAGCGAGTAAAGTTTTTTTCTTAAAATATAAACCATATATTAATAGACAAAATAGTATCGTTGAACATTCCTACAATGATTAAAAGAGGACTGAAATTGTTGAAAATTAACGCGTGTCAACGAAATGAGAAATTAAACTGTGAGTTTATGATATCCTTCTTCTTAGTGTTTTTGGTGCTTAAACATCAAAAACAATAAACACTACGTTTATTACCACATTTATTTTATTGTTGATATTAAAACAATTGTGTAACCTAGGTACAAATTGATTATAACGGGGCTAATGTCAATAATTCATATTTTATAATGTACGAGCTAATGCGGAATTGGCGCATTGTTAATAAAGACATAATATATAAACACGATTATTAATGTAAAGTAATAATAGAATCACAAAATTTGAATTTAGAATTAGAAACAATATCATTAAACGGGTCATGTATATTATTTATCATTCAATATTTACCTAATTACGAATTGTATTTGTATACGTGACCCGCGTCATTCTAACTAAATGGGAAAATTCATAGCATTGACCGATGCATCCACGGAGCAACCGGTTGTAGTTAAGTTAATATTAATGTTTATGGGTGTTATACGTTTTTACTGGATTGTAATATTGAAAAATTGAAGGATAAAGGTCATTATTATATGAAGAATTTGTTAAAATAAAACATTTTTTGATATAATTTGGTAAGAACAAATAGTATTTTGTTATTGTAATTCACGTGTCCGTTTAATATTGATATTACTTTTATACACTTATTGTTGGTATTAATGCTATAAAATGCATGAACCGTTGTCATTAAATAAAGCTTTTTATTATTAATTAAAAGTAAGAAGTGTGAAATTAATTAGAAAAAATCCTATACAGAATTTGTATGGCAATTGCTGATTGCTAATTCACGATAGCCTACATTAAGTCTATTCGAAAAAAAATCATTAAAATGAAACAAAACCTTAAAACAATAGGCCCATTAAACAACCCTTTTTTACGTACATTATAAATGTACTTTACTAATCACTTAAATAGGAATAGGTTAATTAATATATTAAATACATGTGTATGAACTCATTAAACCTAGGGACGTGATGCATAAAATATTCCACCTTTTATTGGGTATTTGTCAAACAGCAATTAACAATCCAATAGTTTCCAAATGTTTTTAATTCGTTTTATAGAAAGCTAATTCGGTGTACGTAACAGCTCTGTGGAGTTTGTTTTTATAGATCTGATAATTTTTGGACTGAAGATCAAAAAGTCGGGTTGAAAACTTCTTGAACTTTACGATAAATTTATCGTGATTACCTTATGATTAATTAAACTAGGTAATATCAATCTGCAAACCAACGTAGGTTATGTGTTGCAAGTACTATGATAACAAAGTTGCTTATCTAGTTTATAGATAATACTGGTATTTGCTAGTTAGTTAGTCACTTAAATGTAGCGTTGAAGTCTTTTATACCGGATCTTAGAGAGATACTTTCTGATTTGATTATAAATATATTCCTTTATAACATGTAATGTTACTTACCTTAATCAATTGCAATCTTATATCTGAGTTTCTGTAATGAAGTTTGTTAATTTATTTATACCTAGTAAGTAACATTTGCTAAAATTAACATCACGGGCCTGTCCCGGCATTGCTAACTTGTACATTTTTATTTATATTTTGGAAATACAAATATAACATAGGGCTGGTATAGTACTGTAAATGTTTCAGTGTGTCTTATAGTTTAGTATACTTAGTAAAATTTTTGATTGTTCCAGTTAGCAGAAAAGAAGAAGTAATGGCGATTAAAAGTAAATTTCCGACAAAAGTACCGGTAAGTTCCTATTTTATTCCGCTCTCGACAAAATTTAGTTTATATCATATGATATATTTCTTCTTCTTTATTTTATATAATGGGGGCAAAAGTACGGAAGTACTTACCTGATGTTAAATGTTACCGACGCGCATAGACATTCACATTGCTATAATACGTTTATTTTTTGGAACATAGGATCATGATGGTATCACTTATAAGGCGGTCCACGGAATTAATACTTGATTATTATTTTCATCTGATGATGAAATGTAACATGTGTTTTTTTGCAGTTAATCGTTGAAAGATATCACAAAGAGCGCAGTTTGCCAACGTTGGACAAAACCAAATTTTTAGTTCCCGAAGATATAACAATGTCACAATTCCTAGTAATTATACGCAATAGGATCAAAATTAAGCCTAATCAGGTAAGATTTTTCTATTATTCACTCTCTCTTTACTATGTTTCGCAAATATATTAAAATTTAAAAGACTGATCCTTATTATAATTTAATACATTTGTATTTAATGGAAACTGTAATTTTACTATCGCGAAAGGTCAGAGATATGAATTTTCACTTGGAATATTTTAATGTAAACAGTAGTTATTGATATTTAATCGGCTTAGATAATTGATAACTATGTTATGTATGGAAACAGTTCAATAATATATATATTCTATAAGCGCCGGTAATTCTTGAATAGAGCATCTACAAAGAAATAAAACACCAGCGCTACAAACTTTAGCTCTAGGCCTCAGATTTTTGTATTTGTTCGTGATCATTTATTTTCTTAAAAGCAAGATTTTTCTCAACCTTCTGTACCTTATATAGTTCTATAAGGTAACAACTACATCAAATGAACAATGTTATACTTACTTAATTTCCTTCCCTTATATATCTATGGGCAAACCTCTAATCAAGCTTGTAGTAGGTATATGGTTAAAAAAACAAATGATTGCGTAGCAAATTTATAGCCCCATTTATCCCGTAGTGTTTCATCTCCGTCATCTCATGACACACCATGACTCTGCCTTTTTCATACTTTAACGTTTCTATTCTCCTTGCCAGGCGCTTTACCTCATAATCAACAACCGATCCATGCTGAGCATGAGTCTTACAATGGCACAGGCGTATGAGGCATACAGCGACGAAGACGGTTTTCTCTACATTACGTACGCTTCCCAAGAAGTTTTTGGATATCAGGATGGTGAGTTTTGTAAACCTTTCAATGCTTGAATGCAATCTCCTCGCTCTTTACACTCATATTTGATAATCAATATCTATGTAAAATATCTATGTTTAAAACATATCAAATAGCTTTTTAATTATTTTTAAAAAGTGATGTAAGTTGAAATCTTAAGATAGGGTATTGGCACAGTTGAATTTGTCATTTTCATACAAAGGTCTATCCACATACCGACCTACCATGGATAGATGGAGAATCGACAGATGGCTATTACAATCCGTCGATTGGTTATTGGCACACTTTTATCAATATTTGCATTAAATTGTTTATCTCCGATTGCAAAAAAATGGATTAAGATAGGTTATTGGGTTTCGGCGTTAGGACGGACTTTTAGAATCCATAGATTTTTATAACGACCGCTCATGGACACCTGCATCGTCAGAGGTCTCGAAAGCGCGTTACCGACCTTATTTAACAGTTCTTATACATATTCAGTGATGGCACAATTCTTGACTGTTACCTCGTATCTACTATCTGTCTGTGCCCTACAATATGTTAAATTTTGAGTCAGACATGCCGGCTTCTTTACAAGCTTTATTTTCCGGTACGAGCAAGTGTTTTTACACGCAGGGTTCTCACAACAACACAAGAAGAAATGTTTAAACTCTTTATGCTTATTCTTTTTTATTTAATTTCTTATATAAAAATTTAGTTTTTGTTTTTCTACATACACTATTGTTAACGCATCTTGACTGGCTAAGTCAGTCTGGCCAAGGGATGTAATATTATTTAATCGCATATAAGGAACCTGCATAGTAATGAATTAGGTATTTAGTTAATGCAGATAACATTAACCAGATATATCCAATTTCTAGTAGATAGATATTGTTGCATCCGTCTTTCTACTCTTGGTGATAAGGCATCGTTTATCTTTATTAATATTATGTTTACCAAATTATTTGTGCAGATATGACGGGGTCAAACAAAGAGGTTCAAGTCATTAGAGACAGATTTCCAAACAAGATTCCGGTAAGTTTTTTCAGACCGATATGTCAATGCAATTAATAGTGCTAAATTTAAATTATTCCTTACCACTACTTATTTCTCTTCTAACAGAAGTCTCACGATTTACTTCCGGATAAACAATAGTGGTTAATAAATTATGAACAAAACAGACATTAACATAGTTAACAATAATTTATTATAGTATTTGATTATTTTGCTAACAATGTTACTACTTAAGATTACCAAGCTTCGTTTGTAGGTTTATAAATTGACAGTCTTCATTTGCTTCACTTCATTACAACTAGAAACAAATAAATATTTATATCTTCATAAAAAAAAACTTTACGTAGTTTATGGTGATGCTTTAGTAAATTTGAATAAAATAAATTGATCAAACTTATGTTATTGTTAGTTTGAGTTCCAATTTTGTGTCTTAGTTATACGTGGAAAGATACTCGAGAGAGAAAGAAGTACCAGTGCTCGGAAGAAACAAATTCTTAGTGCCACAAGAGCTCACGATGTCCCAGTTCCTATACATCATCAGGACAAAAATGAAATTGAGAGACTCCCAGGTATCCCCTTTTCACTTTTTTATAAAACATTTTATTGAATATTATATATTAATATTAGCCATTATATATTAATATTTTGTCACACCCCATTATATACCCTTTTTGTTACGATAAGTACAACCTCAGCAGGGTCGCTGTGACCTGTGATAAGAAAGTTCCGGGAAATTATTATTTTTAAGGCCGCGATATAAAAATAATTTATGATACCGATAAGCTGTCTTCTTTATTATTAAATGGGGCAAGTAATTAACAATACAATTAAAATTTTCTTTCAATTAGTTCAGTAATTACTAAACTACTTTGAAAAAAATTGATTAAAGATAATAAAACATTTAAACTAAAGAAGAGCAATGATAGAAAGAGAGAACTTTCAATTGTATCCAGGAAACTGTTATAGAACATATTACTGCTTTGAAATTTCGATATTTCGAAAAATGTATATCTATATATTTGTTTGCAGGCGCTGTATCTATTAGTCAACGATAAAGTACTGGTTAGCCACAGTATGACCATGGCACAGGCTTATGAACAGTTCCGCAGACCAGACGGCCTACTGCACATCACCTATGCAGCGCAACAAGTCTTTGGCTGAAAGCTATTGTAGGTAGGAACTATAGTTTCATTTCTCGCCGGTTTCCCATTACAGCCACCTGCATTACGAAACAGGTTACAATCTAAAATGGTGCCTCACGAGTTACACTAAATTGTGTATAATTAGTCACTATGTTTCCCTTATATGGATTATTTTCTATCTATTTAAAGAATATTTTTTTCACATTCAGATCTGATGAGCTTAAATAGACTTGAGGCATAGCATATAACTACTATTAGTACATTACAGATCGGTGTATAAAAAATCCTAATTAATGATTTACTTCCTTGATATACTCGATAATGTAATCACATTTGCTTCACTAGAAAGCTCTAGAACCTATCATATAGATAGCCAGGAACAGATACCATCCCGGACGTCCGTAGATAGCATTGGCGATAGTTTACAAACATTCTCCCACGATGCACCGGTTATAGATAAATAGTAAACAAGTAGACAAAACAATCGAACGGTATCTTTTTGTTAGATAATTTTTAGTCTATAGATAAATAATGTCAACAAAATACAAGATAACGAATCTATATACGTAGACACTACATGATTAACTAAACAGTAAGTTGAAGTGCACTACAACACGATAGTAAAACAAAATGTCAAAATGAATTCCAAAGCCAAAACTCTTTGATTATTTAAATATTATATTATAATATAACAGATAAAAAGGTCAAATTGTAAATAGGTATAAACTTATGTATTATTTGAATATCAGAATGATAACGATTGCAAACTTATATGTTTATAAAAGATATTTTATCATCATTATATATATATGTCTATATTAAGACATTTCATGTCTAAATATAGACGTGTACATATTTCCAAAGAATAACTCATCTTTTAACAAACACCTTTGATCCTTTCTGGAAGCCTTAAAACTAAAGCGTTGAAAACTTATTAAGATCTCTATTCGATAAGCTATTTGTAGTTACGTACGTAAGTAACGGAGGCTCCGTCGTAAGACTTTTAAAACTCGTCCATACCATGCGGTAACGGTGCGGTGCGGCGCTGCAACGTCATCCTACATACAAATTACTATACCATGCGTTGCGCCGCCGCAAGCACGCCAGACTTGTGTCCTGGGGAGGGATTGTGGTGGGGAGGGGTTAAATTTATTACCACACCGCATCGCCCGTGTGGCCCCCCCCGCGACGGCCCACCCCCCGCGTCGGCCCAAGCCGGGGTTCGAGTCTCACAGGAGACGCCCTTGCGCGAGTCGCGGGAACCCCACCCTTTCAGGCTGAGCTAAGCTCGCCAGAACAGCCCGTGCTGGGCTGTAAAGGCCCTTGAGGCCAACAGCGAGATTCCATTAAAAAAAAAACCGTGTGGCACTATAGCTCGAAATAATTGCGGTGCCGCGCCGCACCGCACCATTACCGCATCGTGTGGCCGCGTTCTTAGACAGCTATCATAACAGGCAGTTTAATTTGCCTCTGATTAAACCACTTTTCTAAACATTACAAATCTTGCTTAGATCTAGGCGAATAATAATATTATGAATATTCAATCTGTTGTATCGAGTTCTTTAACCCTTTGCAACAGCATTCAACTTGTTTTTTTATCACACTTATCTATGCTCAGAATGTAAATAAATATTACAAAGAGTTATATCACAAATTGTTATATACACTTTAAGATAAAAATACGATGAACTGAAGTTGTTTATGGATTGCTTTTATATACGCTTCCTACTTTGTTTTTTATTGCAGCTGTAGTATTTGTTAATCGAGTAAACATTTTTAAGTTGAAAACTGATTGTCTTACAAGTATACTACTAATAAAAACCGGAGATGTGAACGCAAATTAATAACATTTACGGCTTTATATCTCTAACCAAGATTGCCATAAATCATATTATAGTTTTTACAAATTCCATCAATGTTCTTTGTAGGTCTCTATGGCTTTATAATATATAATTTATCTGCGAAATAAATAGTTATGGATGATAAGATAATGTATGCACGAAATTATATAATAGGAGTAAACACTGATTCTACCAAAATTCTACCAAAGGTCATTGTTTTACAGTTGAGTTAAGCTACGAATACATAGAGGTTTTAGTTTAGTCAAAGTGACGACGAGATATGATTTCTATTTTGTCTATGATATACAATATAACAATTATTTTATAATGGTTAATTAAATTATATAAAATCTTTTATGGTAATGTTTACAATAGCCGACCGTAAACTGCCTGCATTAATAACAAATGATCGATTTATTAACTTGTTATTCCCTGATAATTGTATCTATGTGAAGTGGACACATTGTTGATTGTAAGCTATAATAATTATTCTTAGGCAATTGGAAGAGATTAAATAGCACTACATGACCAAAGATTATCAAGTGCTGTAAATGTGTAACTGACTTTTAAATATCGCGTCTATTTACTCTCGCTAACTAATATTCGCTCTCGCTTTGTCATATGACCATTTTTTATACAAATCGTTTGACATTAGATTTTCTCCAAGCGCCAGTTGTAACATATACAGAGTTCTAGAATGTCTGAGGTAAGAGTATAGGAAGATCTTACTGAAAAATTATATACTTTTACTTATACTTAAGTCGCGAGCAACTATGAAATTAGCTTTAAACTATTTTGTTAAAAGAAGTTTCATTTTGACATTAAATCCGTAGAATGGGTATGCACAGAACAGACTGTCTTACGAAGAAAACCGCCTTTAGATTTGGGACGGTACACAATACACAGACGTAAATCGAAATGGAAATATTACATGACCGTTTTGCTATTAAAGTTGTTACAGATATCTCATATCAGTTTAATATCTTCTAAAACCAACGGCCATTCAATCGACTATGCATAGATAGTCAAATGTTTATTAGGGGCAATGCACTCCTTAAATTACAAAGCCCTTATCGCTAAACGTGTTTGATATTTAAGTTAATTAGCAAATTCGATACCCTAGTTGCAAATCACAAAGGCATATGCTTTTGGCGACATTTTCAGTTGCCAAGGATACTATCTGTTGTGTAATATAACGGGTTGATGCCCTTCTAATCATTCGTTAACTGTTGTTTCCATGCAAATTGTGCGGAGGTGTATCTAATTTCAAATTGTTATCTAATATTATGTGGGTATCAACATGCTAGTGGCATGTTAGTTGTACGTGACAAACTTTGCGTTCTTTTGTCGTACGTAACAAATTAACAACCGTAATATATCAAGTGACTTAAATATTTGCAATAATAAGTTTTCAAATATTTATCTGTATTTTTTTACTTATGATGTTGAGTCTACAATCCCTGTCTTGACTATGGTTTGGACACTTGTCTATGATAACTGGATAATGGAGATATAGCTATAACTTTTTAGCGGAGTACAGGTTTATTTAATAACTTTGTTAATTTAAAATACTACATTCGATAATTGTATAAAATATGTTTCATTACGTATTATGCCTGTATTATTCCACAACAGTGGACATTTTATTTATGTCACAATAATAACTTTATCACGGGTCTTATTCGTAAACATTGGAGGCCTGAGAGATAGCAGCGATTTATGTTCTTTCTACTGTACCCCCAAGGGCTGGGCTATAAATCAGTACGGTCGATAACGATTTCTCCGTAGACCAAAGGGCAACAATATTCATTGTATTTTAATCAAGAATGGGTAATTTCCAATGGATCTAATTCATAAGCTTTGTGCGTTAAACGCATCTAAGTGCTTTTATTAGGCAAACGCCTTCCAAAACTATTATTTTTATTTTATTTATAGAACAGGGGGCAAACGGGCAGGAGGCTCACCTGATGTTAAGTGATGCCGCCGCCCTTGGACACTCTTCATGCCAGAAGGCTCGCGAGTGCGTTGCCAGCCTTTTAAGAATTATTACTTTGTCGTATCAAAAACCAGATGTGTTTTATGCATACAACCATCATGCTCAGTTAAGACTAACGTGTCAGTTTAATATCACTTTTTTTAAGTCATTACATTCTAAGGTGTATTAAACCACGGTAAAAATAGGAATTCTTCTGATAAAAAATAGTCACTTATTAAAAAAATATTAATATAATTATTGAATATTTAATATACATATTGAACATCTATTGTCCTAAAATACAGACTATATCATTTGAAAAACAAACTCTGTATGCTTATATTTAGATGTATTTTTTTTCATTTCAGATGTTCACGGGCGCCAAGTCAATCAACTAAATATGATATGAAGACTGATAGTATTTTACGATTTTACAATTGTGATTTTAATATAAGTTTTTAATTATAACCATGCTCTAACATCTGTAATGGCAGGTCCGTTTAGGTAAGACCTAATTAACAAAGATTGTAAAATAAATACTATTTTTGTTAAATGGGATCAGATGATTTTTATCTAAATATCAATAAATATATATGATCTCAAAGAACGATCTTCCAGTTATTAAATGACATAAAAAATTATATGAATTTGATTTAATTTAAAATCGTGCCATTGATGTATAAGTGGCCGAGAAATAAAGATGTAATAATGTAAGACATTTTATTATTTTGTCCTAAATAAATAATTGATAAAACACATTGTTTTTTATTTGATAGATGCGTACAGTACAAACTTTACTACCCTATTGACAACTATTCGTTTTAATATTAATATATTTTAATTACATCTTTCATTTTATTTATTTTTGTTTTTTCAACTATTTCAACACACTGTTTAGTGAATGAGTAAGTGTGAGGGTGCAAATGAGTCAGTGAATGAATGAATGATTGGAAGGATATTATAAACAAACAAATGAGTATTTCATAAAGATCTAAACTTTGACATAAATCCACTCTTGATTATATATCTGTCAATACGATAGTGTTTCTGTTATAATTCGTAGGTTCTTCCGTTTATTTACGCGGATCTTACGTTTTCCTTATACAGCGTATTCGATGAAATTGTGTTAACACATTTTACCTTTTCGATATTTTAATATTGTGTCATTATGTGTAAGACATAAGATTTACATCTGTTTGAAAACCGTATATATGCTATTCTGTAGGTGATATATTTTGTGCAGCAGCAACGAGAGTGTCGTGTATATCTTTCGCATATGCGATCTGAAGTCTTACAGTGTTCAAATATTGCGGGTAGCTTAGTGTTGTTTCCTGGAACAAGTATTTATAGTTAAAGTTTTCTGTAGCTATTTATCTTAAGAAATTTGTCCACGGGCGGTGACAATACAACCAACAAGGAGCTAATGTATAAATAAATGTAATCTTTCGTATTTTTAAACAATTAAAAGTCGTAAAAATCTTATGCATATGCGCTAAAAAGTAGAACTTGTTTATACAATCAAGAACAGGAGCGACTCATTTCTTGGCCACATCCCCTCATGACCAGCAATATCGACTCTTGCAGACCATAATGATGGGCAAAATCGCGGCTAAACGCTTGCGTTTGTGGGTTTGCCCAATGGTAGGAGCAAAATGATCTTGGTTACGAAACATTCGAATAGATAGGGTTCAAGTTTAGTTTGGCAATTAATGAGCCGACCTTAAGTTATTGGACAGGGTGCCTCTGAAGAAAAAGTGCAAGACGAAAGAAAAGTATATAAATAAAAGTATTAAGATTATATTTTATTCGCCCCATATTAACGAATTAAATTTAGGAACAAACTCCTTTGAAATGTGCCACAATTTTTGAAAGTAATGTTCAAACTTACTTGTACGGGCCCAGAATCCATTCTAGATGGTATAACAGTGAGAGGAAGATAGTGCGCTGCCGACTGAGCCTGTTGAATACATGATGTTGCTGTCCTCTGGAATACAAAACAATAATGAAACCTAAACTTGTACAAGATATGTATTCTCCATTAATTATTATATTATATATATTTTAATGCGCGTTATAAAAATGTTGGTGGTTAAAATATAATAATACTAAGGGTCTGTTTCACAATGTCCGGATAAGTTCCAAAGAAGCTATTTATTACTAGGTAGGATAAACAGTATTTTTGCGTTTCACGACTGTGAGATAGCGTTATTCAACATCAAATGCGAAGTATCTTATTTGGAACTTTTATCTTTCGATTAATTGTGTTGCATAGCTATTTGTTACTTTATCCATACATTGTGAAACAGGCCCTTATATTTGTAAAACTTCCTATATGAAAAAAAGGTCCGCATAACCATACGGAAGTAGGAGAATCTATTTCGAAAACAAATTAGATAATTTTAGTAGTAAAAGTAGATAATTTTAGTACTGTAGCAAATGTGTTGCTTCCGTATTCGAACAATACTACTTCCCTTACTTTAGACTTCAGATTAAGCAAAGTTGCAGCAGAAGTTTTACTTAACCTGAAGTAAAACTTTGCATTGAGCTGTTGAAGTAAAAGCGATATATGTATAAATGTCAATCCATGAATTAATTGCAATGATGAATTGCTTTCCAAACTTCAATTCTAAGGAGTATGTAACATACACAACACTTCACTTTGTTTGAAAGCTGCAAAGATTTATTAGAGCACTTCAACGGAAACAATTTCCTCATCTGATTCATATCAGGCAATTAGGGAAGCAACATTTTTGCTAATCACTTGAATAAGTCAATATTTGTAAACAGATAAGTGCATCAAGAAGTTTCCTTTCGATAAGATCCTTTTGTGTTACTGTTGCTATTTACGTAGGAATATGTTATCAATTGGTTATTGATAAAATTAACTCTATAAAATCGTATGATGAGCATCTGAGTGTATAATTTTACAAGGGTTGTAGGATTTTGAACTCTATTTCAATATCTTAAAGACTACATGGGATGGAATTTCCAGCGTCGTTAACGCAAAATTTTACGTTCACCACAAAGTTAAATGCTATAGAAGTGGGTAGTGGCTTCATCGTGCAACTCTCAATAATAACCCGAGGTGGTAGGTTCGATCCACTGTGCACCAATGGAGTTTTCATGTCTAGTATGAGGAAACCAGCAGTGTCAGGCACAGAAAGGTCACGTGTCTATTAAAAAAAAAACAAATCACGAAACACATACAGAATGGTTTTTCGTGACCCATGGAAATCTAATACATGAAACTCTAGGATTTTCTTCGCCCATTGCACACATCAGGCGTCTATAAAATTTAACATCTATTAAGTCACATGTCATGTACTACTTTTATTACGATTCATATTGGTTTTATGATTATGAACAAAGGTTAATATGATAAAGCATCGTGCATAATGATCTTATTTTTACATTTATGATAAACGTAAAATTACTCTTTCATCTTAATAGATTATAGTCCCAAATACGTATATTGCCAAAAATTATAATAAATTTGAATCTAGTTACAAATATATTCGTACGAGTTAATATTATTTCTTTATTCTCTTACGGAGTATCATTTTCGCTTGTTTGCTTTTATATTACCCACACGCACTATAAGAAGTGTCAATTTAAAACCAATCAGTGTGTCGTCTTGGTTTTAAATTGGACAAGAGAATTGCAGTTTGCGTTTTCTGCTCAAAAACTCCTCTCTTCACTTTGAAGAAGCTCTTCTTAAAACCTCAGATAACATCAGCATACTGGAGGTTGACATATGAAACGATATTCAGGTTCGCGGTCATTTTTTTTAGAACAGGGGGCAAACGTCATTTGGACGGAACGAGTAAATTAGACCTTAAGAAGCTTGGTGTGCGCAGTAAGACGAGACGACTTGCAACTCTATAGAGCGCAAATTCGGCCCCACGAGGAGCACTGTTCCCACGTCTGGTCTGGAGCTTCCTTATACCAGCACCTTCCACTTGACCGTACCCAATGAAGAGCGATTTTAATCGTTGACGACCAGTCACTTTCCGAGTGGCTTGATAATTTGACGTTACATCTCTATGTAGGGTCCCTCTACATCTTCTACCGCATTTCCTATGTAGTGTGTTTAGAGAAGTGTTTGCATTAATACCAGAGTGAGAATAATGCAGAGAGTTTGACGACCGATGAAACGTCAAGGCAGAATGCTGAAATAATTAGAAATTCCACCCGTGTCGCATTGACGTCCATCTTTTCACAACTGAGCGATTTTAAGGTAGTTTTACCGCGCAACACCACTGTTTGGAACCGGCTGGCCACTGAAGTATCCTCGAACCAATTCAACTTAAGGTCCTTTAAGGAAAGATCGTGCCGCTTCTTAAAAGTTAACCCATAGAGAAATTCCCTTAAGAATTTATTTAGTCTCTATGAACATCGCTCAATTCCGGATTGTTGTTAGTTACAATAAATGGAATAAGCAAAGGCATTAGTGATATCCATGAGTTACTGAGATAGATGAGGTCAATAGTTTAATGGTTGCTTAGACGTAACTAATCATACATGTTTACTTCTACGTTACATAGTAACAGATAGGTATACATACTTACTTGTTTGTATGAATACGAAATTTGATTAATGAACCATTAGTAGTTATAAAAATAGAACAAATACATGTTATCTATTAAATTCTAAAGTCAGTAGAAGCTTTTTAGGAGAGTAGTTAGTTTTGTTTCTAGCAGCAGGATTGTCAACCACAGTGCGTTCTTAGTACGCAATTATTAAGAAGACATCGTAATTAAACCAACGATGTACTTAATTACGATGTTTTCCTAATATTTGCGTACCTACTTGGAAATGCACGATGGTTGACAATCCTGCTACAGAACAATCATTATGAAAACAGATACAAAAATCTGGGGACAAAATTGACAGATGTTGCGCCACTGTACACAACTGGTAGCTTTGAGTGAATTTATTCCAAATACATAGTGAGATTACTAATATAATAACAAAATTAAAAATACCTATAATGCACCATTACAGAATTAAAATAATACTAGCGAGATATTTTTGGAATTTGCATGTACAAAATAGATGTGTTAACCATATAATGTATAATCAAGAAAACCTATTTAATTTAATTATGTCTTATCTAAATAGGATAATTTAATAATCGCCGATGACGTTAATCGAGCCACATAATATTTTATCTAAAGGACAAGCAAGTTCATGCTAAGTATGGTTGGGCTAGGTTAATTTTTCTTCACACTGTTTACGCCACAGTGGGCTGATATGAAGTAGTAGTGGCCTTAGGGATTTATAAAATGTGACTTTGATTTTAAGGATTTATTTGTATAGATACCGGCAAACATCTTGAACAAATGTCCTTGCCTGCGTTTACACGATTTTTAGGTATCACTGGGAGGAGAGGCAGCGACAGAGTGACGTGTCGATCGCGTGATTGGTAAATCAGTTGACGTTTGTATCCCGCACTACGATACAATGCGCAAACCTTCCCCCACTCCTTTGTTTAATGCTCAAGAAGTTTGCCGGTATACAAGATATTTGCCGGTATGTAGTTAGGCTGTACATAGATATTTTGCGGTATCCATTTTTCACAACTTTTTTTGTATGAGTTTTAATTAAGGTAGGTAGTTCTAGTTCTAAGTCGTTAAAAACTTCAAATATATGGAGAAAATTAAAAACCCGGATAATACGTTATTCTCAAAAGCTGTTATAATTGATGCTAGGCTAGGCTATAAATTGAACTAAATCCCTAAGTGCGTTATTGTCCACTTTTAGTGATATTAGAAAGTTACTTCTTTCCACACCACCCAAGTGTTTTTATAGTAGTTCCCCGGTAGACCTAATCCACTTTTACCCTTTCATCACTCTTGGGTTGTGAATAGGCAAGACTATTAGCGTAGAAGGCAATTTGGCGAAGTTTTGTTGGGTAGTGTGGTGTTCAAAATAACTTTGTTTAATGAAATAGGTGCCTATCTAACAAAAACATCTAGTACACATATATTATTACAAATAATTAAAATAAGTTTACCCTTGGTACAAAATATACCAAGACTTTGGACCATTGCTGAAATTAATTCACAACCTGGTGAGATTTTAAAACAAAAGTCAAACAGAGAAATTGTATCACATGTAATTAGACAGAGCTTGCTTTTATTAAGCAGAATTAATGACTGAACTAAGATCATATCTGATAAATTTTGAAGACAATTACAGTTTGCAATATTTAAATAAGTATTTCAGCATGTGGAAAACTTGTTTTGTTACATTTTTTTAATAAATCTTCATTTGTACACATAAAACTGAACTCTAATATATTCAGTTACTTAATTAGCATAAAAAAGCAGTTTAAAATAATACTAACCAAATGCAACTCCATTTGATCACAGAGTGAAAAAAATTCTTCTAAATTTTTATCAAACCTTGCACCTGGAGGCTCAATGCTTTTTCTGAAATAATATTTTAAAATTAAGAAATGAGTACTGCTCAGATCCAAATATAAAACATAGTGTAGACATACCCAAAAAAAAATTATTTCCTAATAAAATTATGTCCTTTGGAGGCCATTATTTTATAATAACACAAATATTTATGTCCTAGTATAAAGTTTATAACCTAAATTTTGTCTACTGTGTGATAAAATAATCAGACATCATCTGGAAGCATCAATAAATTGCCAATAAGATCAATAAGAACATCAATATTTATAATATAAGTTAATTAAAACTTCACTCAGGCATGTTGGCATGCCAATAATGCTAAATCTGAAATTGTTTATGAAAAAAACCAGTTTATTTTATAAAAGAATTTAAATCTCCGTTAGAACCTGCAAGAAATATTCATTATAGAATTTTATACTCACTGAGTATTTGAGTCCACATTGTGATTGTGATGCAATATTTGGGCTGCTGATTTTAATGTCACCTGAAATATTTATACAATGTGAGTGTAAATTGAAGTTTTAATTTATACAAGGCAGGAAAAAGCAATGAACGCCTCTCTGCAATGTATGGTTACTGGTTTAGGATTATTAGAGATTAACAATTATTAAAAAAGGTATACTTACAGGTAGACATTCTCGCAAGGAGCTCATCAATGTTTTAACCTTGGTTATATTATCCATTTTGTCCTGTTGGGTTTGCTGCGGCATTGGAGCTGGTGCCATTTGATGTGGAGGCTGCTGCATTATCTGACCACATACTGGCATTTGCATGGGTGGTGCTGCACCCATAGGAGGACCAGGATTCATTCCACTATGCATGTTCATTTGATTCATTTTTATTCTTAAATTAACAGTAAACAATGTTTAAGTAATTTACACTTTTTAACTAGTCGATATGTTTAAACTTTTTTTAAATTATATATCTAACATATCTAATACAGTTGTTTTAAATCTAATTGTTTACAAAATATGCCAATTTGTAAAGTCGCAAATCGCAATAATAGTGTATTGACTATGGCTATTATAATTTATAGCTGACCTGGCAAACGTCGTCTTGCCAAACTACTACCTTTAACTCAGCGCCATCTGTTAGAATTGTATCAAATAATAAACAAATGTTAATGTTATCGTAATTTTAGTAAGGATGCCTATTTTTTTTGAAAATGAAATATAGCCTATGTCACTCAGGAATGATGTAGCTTTCCAACAGTGAAAGAATTTTTCAAATCTGCCAAGTAGTTTCTGTAAAGTTTTTAAACAGGTCGACTCGAAAGATAGATCAGTTTAATAAAGCTTTTATTTAATTATAGGGAAATACATTACTTTTCTGTAAGACATATTTTTTAAATCTACATGACAACTTTACTACATTTTTCTTATAATAGGTTTGTTGCCATGGCAACTTCTTTTATGCCAGTATATACATACTTCACCAGTATATACATACTTCACACCCTCTTTAGTTTTTTTTAAAGAATTTATGTAAATAAATTTTTAAACCCAATTGAGTTCTTTAGGTTTGTGAATATTTTCAATTTCTTCTGCTGCGGCTAAGATAAAATCATCGTATCGCTTAGGAGCTGTGATATTTGATCTACTTCTTAGGGACCTTATTTGAACGGATGCGGTTTCTACATTGTCATTATTGTTTACAGCTTCTCCGACACCGTTGTTAACAGGGTCTTCAATATTAGAAAGTGAGTTGTAGTCACTTTCAATATTTGTTGGTTCCTGAATATTTTGTTCCAAAATTTTATTGTTATCATTTTGCGTATCAACATTATTGTCATATTTATTATTGTCATCAAGCGTCATAGTAATTTTCTTTTGTAGTGTTTGTTGTGATGACAATTGTTTAGGTTTTGCTGTAGACTCAATTTCATTATAAAGTGGTGAAAGTTCGTACTTGCTTTGTTCGTAGTACATGCATTTCATCACTCGTATATCTTTTGAAGTAATGATATTATTTTTCGAAGGAACGTAGATTCTGAAAGCTTTTGACGTTTCAGAGTATCCCACAAACATCCCTGGAATTGCTTTAGGTGCAAATTTGTGACCATTATATCCCTTTTTCAAAACAAAAGTCTTACTACCAAATATGTATAGATGATTTACACAGGGCTTTCTACCAACCCATCGTTCAAATGGTGTTTGATTTTCAATGGCATTATTTATGTTTCTATTTGCCAAATAATTTGATGTAGCCACTGCCTCGCCCCAAAGTTTCAATGGTACATTTGCATCTATCATCAATGCTCTTGCTTTTTCTAATAGGGTACGGTTTTTACGTTCAGCAACTCCGTTTTGGTGTGGAGTATAAGGTGCGGTAAGACGTCTTTGAATGCCACACTGTTTTAAGTAGGTGTCAAACTGCTTATTAATATATTCAGTCCCGTTATCAGATTGTAAAAACTTAATTTTGTTACCTGTGTGTGTTTCCGCTAACTCTTTGAACTCTTTAAATTTTTCAAGTACTTCGCTCTTATTTTTCATTAGATAAACTCTACAGTATCGACTATAGTCATCTATGAAAGTAACAAAGTATTTATTTCCGCTTATGGTGGGCGTTTGAATAGGACCACACACATCGCTGTGAATGATTTGTAAACATTCTGTCGTTCTTTGAGTTGTTTTATTACGTGGAACAGGTTCACGGTGCAGTTTTGCTTGTATGCATACTTCACAGTCATTCAAATCTTCCGATGCATCAAAATTTAAGCCAATTAAGTTTTCATGTCTACGTGCATATTTCAGATCATTTACGTTCATGTGACCCAGTTTTCTATGCCAGTCTTTAATACTTGATAAAGTTGTTGATTTCATCGGAAGAGAACTTGTAACCTCATCATTATTGACTAAACAGTTCCTTTCATGTTGATCTGGATACACATAGTAAAGACCGTCTTTTTGTTTATATGCAGTTATATTTATTTTGTTTTTAGGGTTAGTTACAATAGCTTTATTTTTAGTAAATAGCACTGAGCAACCAGCATCTGTCATCTTACTTACGGACAGTAAATTAGTACAAAGGTTCGGTACGTATAAAGTATCTTGTAAGCGTGTTATTACCTTACTGTTGCCGTTTTTTGTTATAAAGGAAACTATTCCTTTTCCTTTAATCTCTGCAGTGTATTCGTCCGTCGCAAAGTTAAGTTTTCTGGATGTACTATCTATTGTTTTAAATAAGTCTCGTTGATAAGTCATATGAGACGTGCAACCACTGTCTAAAACCCATGTGTTGTTTTTAAGTTTCTTATTATTTGTAAAAAAACACTGCATTATGTAATTATTTTTATGGAAAGAATCAAATTTCTTAGCCTGTTTACCTTTATTTTCCTTCCAGCAGTTTGAACAAATTTTATGGTGTTTGTGTTTAAAGATATTACCTCTTCGTTTACAAACTTTACACGATGCATATAAAGCTTCTTCTTGAAAAGAGGATTCAGGTTCGACGTCATTGGTTATATTGTGATTATGACGAGCTTCATATTCTTCGAGTATTTTAATTTTCAGCTCTTCAGGCTTAGGAAGAACATCTCGTGATTCAATAGCGACTCTGAAGTTCTCGTATTCTTTGGAGAGGCTGTATAGCATTAATATTGTTAAAAGGTCTTCGTTGATAATTATGTCCATGTCTGCCAGTTTGTTAACTATATCCATGAATTTGTTTAAATGACTTTGTATTTCATGACCATCTAATTTTGTTAGGATTAGTTGTTTCAGTAAAAAAGCTTTACGGGCAGGTCCTTTGCTTGCATAAATTTCTTTTAGTGTACTCCAAACGGCTTTTGCAGATAGGCATTTTTTAATTTGGTTAAGCTCAGAGGGAGATATCATAAGAATTAGTTCCGATCTAGCTTGTCTGTCACCTTCTGTTTCTGCTGCACTTGGATCTTTACTCAAAGGAGTTTCAATGTATTTCCATAATTTGTTTCTTACTAAGACTGCTTCAGCTTGTATTACCCATGTATCATAGTTTTCTTTTGTAAGAGGATCTATTCTTGCGACCGACATTTTGTGTTTCGCTTTTTCTTTTTTTTTTTCTTTATGAACCACGCTCTGCTACCATGTAAAGTTTTTAAACAGGTCGACTCGAAAGATAGATCAGTTTAATAAAGCTTTTATTTAATTATAGGGAAATACATTACTTTTCTGTAAGACATATTTTTTAAATCTACATGACAACTTTACTACATTTTTCTTATAATAGGTTTGTTGCCATGGCAACTTCTTTTATGCCAGTATATACATACTTCACCAGTATATTATACATACTTCACAACTTAGCCTATTCAATTCATACAAACAAACAAAAAATTAAACCTTTCCTCTTTATAATATTAGTATAGATAAAAGCAAAGAGTAACATAAGTATAGGGAAAAGTCATTCAACAGTCAGTTCCTTTTGTTACATTGTTCTGAATTCTACTTGGTCTGTGGCACAATAAATAGATACTATTGGTTAGTCAAAAATAAACAATAGAGATTCTTGTTTCAATTTTTCTATGCCACTACGAGTCTGTCCCTATCACCCGCCAATCAACATACTTTTAAACTTATATAGTATTATAGATAATATTAGTTGTTTTAAGTATTACTATTGACTTCTATTTTGTTATTATAATTTGGACACTAATAATTTAATTTTTTTCACATGTATATAAACTAATTATAATGACCCCTCAGTTTAAAATACTAAACGCAACTGAATTTTGGCAAGTAAGTAGCAATCCATGTATTGCCTTTCTTAAAGTAAAATTAGTTAATAATATGTATAATACCACTTACTTTTTTAGAAAGAAAACAGTTTTCCTGCAATACCTACGTTTAGTCAAAGTCTTGATAATGTACTTGGAAATAAAGGAATCCAAGTGGGATCTATAACAGAACTATTAGGTCTTTCAGGCACAGGAAAAACTCAATTATGGTCAGTATTCAATGTAAACAATGTAAAACTTATGTATTTCTCTATATTTTCAAAATTATTGAGACTTATTTTTTGATAAAATGCCTGTTGACTTACTACTAAATCATGCATTACTAAAGGCATAATCTCATATTATTTAATGACTGATATAAGTTCCTAAATCAATATGTTATTTTTTTTATAGGTCTTTCTGAACTTTATAATTTAAAAACTTATTATGTAGCTTACAGCTTTGTGCATCGGTTCAAATACCAACAGAGCTGGGCGGTTTGGATGCTGAAGCCCTTTATATTGACACCAACACTAATTTTACTGTAAATAGATTTAAAGGTGATAAAACTCTTTTTTTTCTTATTTGACAAGAAAATCTCTAACAATAGCACTCAATATAATTTTGTGGTATAGTGAACAAGAAATACATATTTTACATTTCAGAAATACTGTCAGCAAGTATGGAGAAATGTAGAAATATATTAAATACTCCAAAAAATAACTGTGAAAGTGATAATTTGAAGAGATTGCACTATGTGAATGCATTTGGCCTGGAAAAATTTTGCAGTTTGATATACACTTTACCACAATTAGTCACTGAGAGACCAAATGTAAGTTTTTTGGAATACTAACATTTGGTACTACTGCAAATAAAAAAGTTTTATGAATTGCAGTTTAGATTTTTGGTGCATGTAACATTGGTCTTTTGAACTTTGGATTAATGAGTGTTAAAAAAAACTGAAAAATAAGATCAATTTATACTTGTTGGAGGCAATTACGCATCAGACTTATAAACTTGTGACAATGTATGTTATCTAATTAAAGGGTATGAAACCGAATCAATCTGGAAATACTTGTCAGATTATCAAATGCCAAACAAAGGTAAGTTTGGCATTCAATAGTTTTCTTACTAATGTTTTACATATGTTTAGGGTAGAATTACTAGTAAGAGAATTGACCATTGGCTGCTAAACTCATCAACATTAGCCAAGACATAATATAACTATTAAGCGACAACACTCAACTGTATTACTAGTTGTTAACACCTTTTAGTTTTCCATAATTATATTTGTTTATTATAGGTGCGGTTAATCATAATAGATTCAATAACATTCCCATTCAAAGATGGTATTACACTCAAACAGCGAACTGGTGTCTTATTTAGACTATCCGCAGTGTTGCAAAAGATTTCTGTAGAAAACCAAATTGCAGTAAGTAAATTTCCTTAGAACATAATCCATAATACAACCTGTTACAATGGTTAAAGTCTGAAGTTCCAAATTTGTCCACCTTTAGCAGTGGGCTATATATTTATATTATAGCTTTACCTTTAAGTAGTATTTTTCTATGTTAAAATTTTTTCATATTTTTAGATAGTAATAACAAACGAAATGAGCACTCGAATAGGTTTGTCAACTGGTTCTCTAGTTGGGGCATTCGGTGATGCGTGGGCGCATAGATGTAATAAGCGGGTTTTGCTATCAGCGCCTAAACCTTTAGAAAATGAGCGATTTGCAGCATTAGTGAAGAGTAATAACTCACCAGAGGCAGCTGGAAAATTTCAGGTAAATATTTTCTGAAAAGCTTTATCTATTCATGATTGATTAGTAATTATTTTCTTCCAGGAAAATAAATTAACTATCATAGCTAATTTATAGTACTTATAGTAATGAAATCATAATATTTAACAAATTAAAAATGTGTATCAAATTTGTTTCCAAATTGATTTTAAGTACTACTTTTTAGGAAATAATTCTTGTTGCAGATCACGATTGAGGGTATTAGAGATACTAATGGATAAGTGGAACGAACGAAACAAAGAATTATAATTACATATATTTTTGAATTCTCCATTTTGAAGCACACATGCAGTTGGCTTTCCCGATGTTAAGTAATACCGCCGACCACTCAATGTTAGAGGGCTTGCGAGCGCAGTGCCGGCCTTTTAATAATTGGTACGCTCATTTCTTAAAGAACCCTAAGTCGAATGATTTCGAAAATACTTCGATGAGCAGTTGGTTCCAGATAGTAGTGGCATGCAACAAAAACTGACTTAAAAAACGCACGTATCTGGAATGACGGACGTCGAGTCGATTCAGGAGGAATTTCATTATCTGCCCTGACGTCCCATGATGAAACTTTGCTGCAAGTATTAGCTGAATTCGGAAGGGCTAGACCCTAAATAAAACTACTTTTACAACATACATAGTTTTATTTGAATGAATCGGTATATTAAAATACATCATAAACAAAACTACAGCACCAATAAATATCTCATTTTCACAAAAATATCAAGCAAATATATCTTTAACATCAACATTAAGGCAGTTTCATACTGAAATTAGATCTCTTTTTTTTCTTATGAGACAAGAGTGAGTAACACGCGTTTGTAGTCCCCTTTAGTATCATCCTGCAAAATATTACATTATTCTAACGATTTATAAAACATGCAAAAACATTAGATTTTTTAAATAAAATTTTGCAGGATTTAGGCACAAAGTGTGACTAGCACATTCCTGAAGTCACCAGTTAGGTCTTCCTGCAATATTAAAAAAAATGCTATACTACAGCAAAATAAGTAGAAACTGGCCCATAATTTCTATAGACAAACACGTGCATTCGAATTTAAAGATTACAATACAAAATATATTATTTATATCTTAAAATGCAATGTACCAAAATAACAAGGGTACTATCACAAAATCGAGCTTAACGGGGTTATGACGCTCGGTATGTAAGGGATGTCTTAGTAACACATAGTTGATAAGAGCAGACCAAGCGGACCTCCTATGTCCTCCTGAAAAATTCACAACTACTTGTAAAAACAAGCTACAAGCCTCAATCCCAAGCCCGTGCACGATACTAAGCTGTTACTACTACTGTGACTTGTGCTAAGTAAACATAGATAGTGAAGAAGCAAAATATACAGATCTTTGAGAAATTTACACCCGACTTGACATTTGTCTATGGTGAATTTGTTTAGCCTAATGTAACCTAACAATTGACGAACATAAAGTGGTTTGCGTATGCGTTGACAGTCCTTTATTCAATAAGGGTCAGTAAGGCCTTCTTGTAATCTCCGGATGTGTCACCCTGTAAGCAAAATGTATGGGAATACTTAGGGGTTTATTCGCATGTTGACACAAACCAAACTTTTTAACTTATAATTTGTTATTTGGTGTACAGGGGTCAATTGAATTACCCTTTTTATAAGGCAATTTATTCTTAAGCAATAGAAGCGATTATTCATGCGGTTTTTTTTGGTATATTTGAAATTATTGTAACTGCCACATATAAAAATATATTGGAGGGTCTTCTAACATTCTAACTTAATAATTTGGTAGATGCAAATATTTTTTTTTACTGAAGTATATTTATATACTACGTTTTCGATTTATCGATACTTATTTACAATCATTATACAAGTCTGTTATATACAATTTGGACGATAACAAAAATTGTTAATCACGTTCATTTTCTGCAGTCGTGGATATAATATAGATCTGTATATATTTTTCTCATACAAAAGACGTAAAATGATGATCTATGGAAATAACAAGCAAAGATGATGAAGAATGTCTTAGAATTTTTGGTAATTAGTTTAAAGATAAATACATGCTAATATACATATTTTGCTATAGAAAATATGGGTCAGATTCTCATATTTAACATGCTGTTGAATGGGGTTATTTTACGACACAATAATTAGAATGTTAAAGAGCAATAAAATGCAACTAAGCAAATACCACAAAAGATAATCAAAATGAACAAAAGTTATTTTAATTTTCTTTTGTGCAATATATTGTCATTTAATAAGCGATTTTCATTATTACATGCACTGTTGCCGTCTATAATCGATGAAATGCATGGCCACATTAAAAACATTTAATTAATTATTTTTAAGTGGCATGATATGTATAAGTTTATATTGCGTTATGTTATTGAACTGAACAATGACGAATCCACTCGTATTTTTAAATCACGCCTGTAGGACTAATGATTCCGCGTATTCAAGAAATACTTTTTACTATAATTTTTTACCTCCTTTTGTCTTCCGCCATGTTTTTGTTTACACTTAAAGCGTGACTGTGATTTATACAACACTTTGCCATTGTTCATTTAATGATATCGCTTATTTAATGACTAAAATATAGATGTTACATAAAACATTTAAAAATCTTACCGCAATCCAGTCTTCCAAGGGCTTTTCGTATTTTTCAAGGAATGCCTGTTTGATGTCTCCAAGGTCGATTTCAGACCGGCTGACCACAATTCTAATAAGAGTCTTGTCGTTTGTTCCCATCCCCTTCATGGAGTAGTATAAACGTTCAGCAAAGAAGCCTACTTTGCTCTTCACGCACTTAACTGTAATATTATTTGGTTGATTTTAAAACTTTGCATAGTGTAGTATTATTAACAACTAACATTAAAATAATAAAAAAAATGAGTTAAATCGATACTAGACCAGTACCAACAGCCTATCACACAAATTTTTCCTGGAACAGTCGCTTACGCCCACTACAGGTAAGGTTCAAAGTCCAAACTTAGTGCTAAATACTAAATCATTAACATTCACTAACAGTTTTAACACACTTAGCGCATTATCTCGGCTTTGAGCCTTTCCTTAAAACTTGCGCCACACGTACAATTATTATCGTTTCTTTGTCGACATATTCTTTATAATTTAATTTCCGACAAAACATTTTTCATTATGATTCAGGTTTTAAAGACAGGCGAAAATATGATCACGGTAGATTCCAAGGTCGTGTGACTCGCTATTGTGCGTATAGCCTTCACGTAACTTAATAGGTAAGTATGATTCAGACAATACTTGTGCAGAGAAATAACTAACAAAACAAATTGTGTGACGACCCCGGGTAGACAAGTTTCTATTTTAATACATTCATAATTTTTCTTTTACTGTACGGTTTTGAGCGCACGGCCGTTAATAATCCAACTGTTAACCTAGCCCTTGTCTGCGCTAAGTGCAATGTGTTTTTTTAATCAAATTTATTAAACCAAGTACTGTTCATTTGAAAAAAAATGCTGTACTTTAATATATATGAAATTTAATTTTTAACTTTAATATAATGAAAAAAACAATCGCGGAATTATTCTTTTATATGCTGAAATCAAGGCAGACAATTTACTATATACATACATAGCGAATGTGACAGATGCACAGATTTAAATAAATCAGTCTATAGACAAGCGTCGTAAGTTGTGCAATATAATAATTTTGTAGTATTCATTGTTTATATTGCTCCTTCAAACTTACCAATAGCGAGCATTCCCTTTTCTACACTTCCAGAGAATTCCTTTTTGATAGTCTCCTCGATGTCTTTGCCAGAGAGCGCTTCATACTCAGCGAAGATCTGGAATGAAATAACCGTTTAATCAAATGATTAGTATTGAGCCGCTTTATTAGGAAATTGCGAATGGAATATTATGTATCACCGGAAACAAAGTTTTCCTATTCAAGTCATATTATTAACTTGTTTTAAAGCATAAACACTTTGTTATAATCGTATTAACAGATAATGAAAAAAGATTTGACTTATAACCTTTATGAACATTGCATAAATTGTTCGCAGTTTTTATCAAAATTATGATCTACAAGGTAATTGAAAAACAGCTATGAAATAAAATATTAAAACTATTATTATTAAAGTGCTCTTTGGTCTTTAAAAAGTATTTTAAATACAGCAAAACCTATTTTTTTAATTTTCCTAATGAAGTGGTTCCCTCAAAGAAAAACCCATGTTTTATAAATAATATTCAAATAAAAGTAATTATGTCAAATAATTAACAAACCTGTCTCAATTGCTGGTAAGAGCGTGTAATAAGGATTGAGTTAAAGACTGACTCATCAGTTCCCCACTGGCCTTCACCGGCAGCGGCCAGTGCTTCCGCGTCAGCTTTAGCTGAACCTTCATCAACGCCTTGGTTCTCGTCACGGTTGGCCATGCACAGAGACACGCAGAGGCGTTTAAAGTGGCCAGAAGTGTCGCCTTTGAGGTCAGACTCTAAGCTCTTGCCGTATACTGCGGAGATCAAATATATCACAATAAGATTGTAAGTCTAGGTATTAGGTCTGACACGTTGTACACGCAGAATTTTTAAAGGTATGAGTTGAATTATTAAGATCCTCTCTAAGTTTCAGACAGTTTTATTTGATTTCTGATGAGGACGCTTAAGTAGGTATATATTTTTTGAGTTGGTGCTTGTAGAAGTGGGCACAAACGTGTGTCAGTCCTAAAAATTAATCTATGTCTAATCTGTGACAATATTATAATTCAGTCGTTAAATGTGCTTTATCTGTGGAAAGTAGACTAAACAATAACTAGGTGCAAAAATTAATTGGTTCATATGTGTCGCTAATTACTAAACGGCGTCAAAAATTGCATATTGTTGAAGTGATTTATTTGTGACATGATACGTGATTATTCATGAGTAGTTACAGGGCAAGAATACTAGGAATCAAAGACATTTGCTCCATTTGTGTCGACCACAGAACAAGTTGAATACCTCAGTCATTGACTTATTGTTAACAATTTGCTGGGAATCTAACAAAGAGCGACCAACTTCGAATAGTTCTTTCAATATCGGTAGCGCTGATACATCTTGGAATTACGTGGTGCTAAAAATCAGTATTCTTGCTGTTTAAACACACAAGACTAAGACTCCAATACAAGGTTTTGAACAGAATGTAATAATGAAACAACATTGCTGAAGCTCTGGTCCAATAACAAACATGTCTTTGGTGTAACATATTCAATGGTTCAATTAACAAAGGCTCTACAAACTGTGAATAATAATGAAGGTTCGGTTTGTGACCTAATAATTCACGGCCATATTGAGGGAAATCAACACTAGTTTGTATAGATAAGGATTTTGTTATGAATAAAAAGATTTATGTCGAAAGAGGACCATATGAGTATGTACTGAACTATAGCTTCATATATAGACGTGAAAGGGGCACCAGTGTCGAAACACAGTTATGAAATAAATGTATATTTGACTTTGATATGAATTAATAGCCCCATTGAGACACGCAACTATACGTTGATCGTTGCAACGAGGCGATAAATTTCTTAAGTTACTATACAATACGTATGTACTTAATACCCTTTTAGTATCAATTATAAACAAACTTGCCATTATATACTCGGATTTACTTAAGGGCTTTTTGGGCTGCAGCCAAGGGCCCCGTGGATACTAAAGAGCAAGTGGGCCTTGCTCTTTAGTCCCACTTAAAACTAACTAAAAAAAACCATTTTTTCCCCGATTTTTAATAAAGGCATTATTACCAGGGGCTTTCTCGTAATTGTCCAGTGCCCCACAAATTCTCGATCCGCCCCTACTCTATATGAAGTATTTGTTTTAAGAGTGAGTGATGATACGATATTGTTTATCTATATACCAAAGATCCTTGACATCTATGTACACTAGTCTAGAAGCTAGTTCTAGGTACAAGCAAAGGTTTAAAGTTACTTATTATAATTATGCTGGAATTCATTCTAAGCTGTAAATCTACACGGTTTCAACATACTAATAACATAATACGAGAAAAATATTTTAATGAGGTATTTTGATAAAAGTTTCGCATGAACTGTTTTAGATTGCAACTATCGCATGCCGCAAGCTAATAATGGTCAACAGTGATGTTTATCATTACTCTTACTAATTATAAAAAATATTGTTTTAGGATAAAATTACAAACGTAATAAAAAATACTTAGTGCCTCTGTGATTCAATTATTTTTGCAATGCGTTCTATATTTAAAAATACTGGAAGTTGGAATTCAGTTCTAACCTACATACATATTGAGGCTTACTTACTACTGCTTAAGAAATCGGGGAATCATGCTAGTTCGTCATTCACGATAACCTAAAGGTAACTAATAATACCTAACTTTGTTATCGCTTAAAATTATTCCACTTGTTTCCAACTTAAATTAAAATCGATAGCTGTAAACAAAAATAACGCTCGCATAAAATAACTTACATGTTTCATTTAAGTTTTTTTCACTTGTTTTTTAGTTTTTTGCATTTCATTTCGATTAACTCACTGTCTACGAAAATAATTAAAGGAAGTAGGCCGTGGCGAAATACGGCTCAAACTATAGCTTCATAAATAGGCTAATAAAGAATAATGTTATAATATATTCTTTCGTAAATTGAAGACTGACGACTTTTTTGACTTGGCCTCTGATTTCTGATGAGTTTTATTTATTGGGATGTATGTGTTGTTTCGTTTAGTTGTCGTCGAATTTTAGTTTAAAGACGTTTGAGTTTCCTCACGATGTTTCCCAGTTAAGTTTCAGTATTTATTGCACACATGCAAAGAAAAATCCATTGGTATATAGCCGAATTCGAAGCTCATATTATATATCTTTTATTTTGCCGAGCGGCCTTTCATGTTTCTTGGACAAGGCTGGACAACCAACACAGTCTTTCTTAATCTTAATACTAGTACTTACATTGTTCATAAAATGCAGAAATAGTACGAATGCCGTAGTTGGAGAGTGTGCAGAGAATTTCGATGATGGCTTCCTCATCAGTACCAATTCCCGCGACGGCATCGTGTAACTCCTTGGCGTAAAAGTGGGGCAGAGGTGTCATCAGAGCAATGATCACATTCTCCAAGTTGCCACTGAGCTCGCTCTTGAGTTCGCTGATAAGGTCCTATATAAGCATTTATAAAAATGAGTCATATAAAGCTTTTGATGCCAAATATTATTTTTAATTACTTAAAAAAAAAATATATATATATTTTGTATGACGACTCAATTGAAATTATACAACGTCTGAGGTAAATGCTGCAGTATAGTAGTAGTAATAGAGTTTTCAAAAACTTATATTATTAGCGTCTGACGCCGGAAGCAAAATATGTACCGAACTTTGAACCAAAAGCCTAAATGTATAAGGTTAGATATTCCTTAACGCGTATTTAGTTCGACGAACCACAAGTTATTAAAATTAGGAACCAGTCGGAAGGATCCTTGAAGGTCAGTTCATTTTAATCGTCGGACGCAACGTATCGAATACATTTATTCATGCATTGGAATGCACCTGCATTGGTGAATCACGTCACCATTGGCATTATTACTACAATTAAAAAGTAATGAATTAATTTCATAGAAATAAAACTAAGCAATTATACATTTTCATTGGTCTTAGCTGAAATCTGTACATTTTGCATTACGTTATATTTCGTCGATTTAATGAACTCATTAAATGTGCTGTAATAATCGATAAATCTAACTAGATTGTTCACTATTTCAGCCGATTTGTCGAGTATTCATTTATTATTTACTAGCGAACCCGTTGCCGTCTTAACTATGAAGATTGATTTCGAATTGGTACAATTAATAAAAAAATAATTCAGAAATACTTTGTTTATTGTTCTAATGCTTTATGGTATACAACATTCTTTGTTTCATCTGGCGCATTTATAAAATAGTTTTGTTGGTATTCGATACGGGAACAGGCGACATATTATAACTGGCCATGTGAAAACCATGTATTTTGCTCTTGAGATTTATTTTTCGACATGCAAATGCTAATTCTTTGAACTTTTAATATTAGACATGATTGCTCTGAACTAACTCATAAATTAATTATTTTACATGTATTTATCAATATAATAACAAGAACATTCTCCTGACAATAACAAACACAACAAAAAAAGAATTAGCGAAATCGGTCCAGCCGTTCACACAATATATATATAATATAGTACCTAATGCATCCCTATTTCTTAGATGTAAGACTAGAGTCACAAGATCTAGGTTTGTCTGTTATTTAGCAAATATGTCACCTATGCAAATACACGATAAGATATGACATTAATGACATCTAGAAGGCTACAGTGCATGTGTTATCGCACTAAGAAGTATTTTTTCTCAATTTACGCTTATGGTACACACAATTATAATTTATTTTTGGTAATTATTTAAAATATTTTATACTTAAATGAAAGAATTGATTAAACTCCAAATATAACACGAATTAATCAGCTGTGAGATGAAGTCATAAATAGCTATGCAATAACAGGTTAAAACTAACTGGTTAGTCATTATTTTTAATAAAACGCGTTAATCATATTATTATTCTAACACAAGAACACACAGCGTTATTTGAAATAAGATTTTTTTTAATCACAGTAATTATTATTTATTAATAATGCATTCGACGTTATCATCGGGCCGTAACATGTTAAATCTAGTTTCAAGTGCTGTCAAAACATTTAATATGAGGTTTGACAATGCTCACGACATTGTTACTAGAGATATGAATAGGAATACGTATCTTAGAAACCCTACTCACACTACATGTGTGTGATAAAATAAATATTTATTCTTAAGGCCGATTGACGTCGGCAAAATAAAAAATATAAGTAAAAATAGATCTTACCTTTCCATAGTTAGTTTTGAAGGTTTCAGCGATCTCCAAACGTTGGACAATACCACGGCGACAGAGAACGTCAATAATTGCCTTCTCATCTGTGCCGAATCCTTTCATAGCCTTGCGAAGGGTCTCCGCATCAGATGCGGGGTCAAAGGGCTCCGCGGGGTACACCGTTGGGGTGCACTAGAAGGTCAAAGTTAAAAGTGTTCAGATGATTTATGGGTTGGTCTTACCATTAAATTACATTTTTTTTTTAATTTTAGCGCCGTATTTGTCATTTCGTATTTATGTATAATGCAAAACAAAATATGTAAAAGTATGGAACGTAATACACTAAAAAAACATCCTTAATAATTTTACAATAAGCATAACAAAATTAAAAATTAAATAGATATTATGTAACGCAATTTAATCGTTATAAACAATATAATATAACAAAATTGTATCTTTCAATATATAGTCTTAACTCATACACATCTTTTTACATGCAACTATATACTCGTGCAGTTGTAAAAATATTTATTTGATGTAGGATTAATTCATAAATATACTATGTACTAACACGGTAATCGGTCGCCTGCTGGCAATAATAAAATAGTTTTACCTGGTCCTCCGATCTAATATGTGAAAATATAAAAAAAAACACTAGGTATGTACGTAACTAAAATCAATGAGGAAATAAGTTGGCCAGAATCGATACATGCGCAGAAGAATTCGGGAATCCTAATCCAGATTTTTATTATTACTAATTGGAATAGGTACGAGACTATTAATAAAGGTACCTTTAGGCTTTAGTACCAATTCGAAATCTCTAACCTCAAAATTTGGCCAAGTTAAATGCCGAAACATATTTTTATAATCAAAAATATAAATTATATTTTAAGAAGATTACGATTATCATAAATTTTATTAAGCAAAGATAGAAACAGTGCAAGGAAAATCATGCTGTAATATTATATTTCCAACCTTAAATTTTTCCTTATGAGCGATTGGAGGGCAACAACGGTAACATTAGTTAATAGTTTGAGAATATTTATACCAAGGTCCCTTACGTAAAAATTACCTTCTAAGCGTATGAAGGTAGACATCGTTTTACATTACACATGGTCATGGCAAAAACTGTTTGATACGACAGTAATAAATTTGTTTTTAATTAATTATTTTGAAAATGATGATAGGTATTTCTTGATTGGCATGGTATTAGCAGTAACTGAGCAACGGTCAACCGCTGCTAACTTTTTACATGCAATTCAGGTTAAGTAAAGGTAAGCAAATTTAATAGGATTAAAATTCTACTAAACATACCGGTATGTACAAATTTACATTAGTAACAAAATTCTAGAACAATCTAACTATTAGATCGCGTGACTGCATAAGGTAAAAGCTTTTAATAAATACGTCTATGCACTTACTACCTACCCACTTATGTTAACTAATTTGAAAAAAAATTATATCTTCGGTATTATTATTCGGTTTTGTTTAAAATGTTTCTTGATATACATACTAGGTATATAAAGGAAATTAGTCTGTACATACATCGTCACCAACCGGTTTATGCATTATACGAATGTAACTGAGCTTATGAATGAACGAACACTCTTAGCAAATTGAACTAGATCATTTCCGATGATTCAGTTAATTTTCCCACTAAATTTAACATTACGCACTAGTTTACCTATTAGATCTGCTAATAAAACGCTTTCAAGAACAACCTTGCGCCGAAAAGATGACATCATCCTAGAATCGATCGAAACACTCAATTATAAAATGTGATATTTACCTTGTAGGGGTAGTACTGTTGTCCGCTCATAATGGAAAAGTCCTATAACAAACGGAAAATATGTGAAAAACATTTCATATCAAGCACTCGAGTTCTAAAAATATCACACGTCAAACACTGAACCGGCTTTTCGATTTGCAAACAACGCCGGCCGCTACGCAATTTTATCACTATACATATATTAAATGTTGGTAAATCTGATGAATTTTCTGTGCATTTAACTTTACGTTTATATTTTTATTATAATTCTAATTAAATATACATACTTGTTTTTTTATTAGACGACACACCCAAACTACTTAGAAGCGAAATCCGAAATAACTCGTGTTGTAAGAATGGCACTCGGTGAGTCAATGAGGTCGGCCGGTTCCGTGGCGTTTTGTTTCGCCCTCTCACTCACTAACGTATGAACCTTTGGTTAAATTGATTACAATTGTACTTTCCACAATATGTAGCCAAGATAAAATAAATAACGAATTAGTTTCTATCAATTAATATATTTTACATACATATATACAAAATGCCAGTTATCATATAAAAATCTAATTTCAATCTTGAACATAACTTCTGTTAAGTACGTTATGATTTTGTAGTAATATATGTCGATTTCTTTTCGTCGCCTTGATTTATAGTGCGTTTTAATTTAATAGAAACCACACTTTTTATTATAAAAACGTTTATTATTTACTCCTATGTTAGCAATTTACCATACATTTAAAAGCTTTACTTGCAGTTTTCGTTAAGTTTTACATGCACATACACCAAATGTTTCCTATCCCTAGTCCACGTAATCTCCCAATGATGTCATCGAATACGGCGCAGCGCAGCGACCCGCGCCAAACGCTGCTTACAATATAAAAATCTCTATGGTGAAAATATTGTTTTGTGAAATTTGCATTTTTACTATGTAAAATATCTACTTATTTTGACTTATGTTATTAGTAATTATTTTCCTTATTATAACCGTTTACCATATAGGAATTTTGAAATTTTCACTTGTATGCAGCACATGCGGAAAATTCATATTGAAAATTAAATTTATTAATACAACTGGGTCGATTGAAATAGTTTGAAGTTCTATCAAAATTTAATTGCATCATATATTAATTATATAATATAAATATATACACCTACCGCATACTAATTTTTGATATTGTTTAATGTATGTCGAATTTTTCTATTATAGTACGATAGTCATTGATCTTATTCACTAATTCTTAGATCATCAACTACGAGTAATGAATCATGGTGCGTCAACAAGGTCTTGTATGTATAACGAAATAGTAAATATTCTATACGTGTTTTCAACGTAATCTTACAGCAATAAAGTAACCTACCTTTATCCTATTCTGCTATACGAGTATGTAGACGGCTACATTTATCTTGAAAAACAATCAGACATTAAAAAAACAAAAGCACGAGAAACAACTCGAGCGCCGCATCACAACTAATTGGATGAAATTTTAAGACCTTAAAGTAAATCATTAATGCTCTCACTTAAACTAAATAAAAAGGTGGTGGTATTATTATTTAATATTCACATAATAATAACTCGCAATTGACTTCATTTCCAAGCTTTTATTAAATATTAAAATCAAGTCAAGTGACAAAAGTATGAAAATGCTTCATACAAAATAATCTGATACTTTGATTTCTGGTCCAGTACCTAATGAAAACTAAAACTTTTTGTGGTCAGCTTGATTTAATATTGTGTATAATGCATGTTAAAAAAGTACTTTTGTTGATTTTCATATTATTCTGCATAATAAAAAGCATTATTGTATAAAACCGATTTATTACATTAATACATTTAGTTGGAATACACAGATGATGGCTGTTGTGACTATAGCAATAGCTCCAATATACATAAATAACATTTCTTTTAAATTGTTTAGTCTTCCAAGAAGAAATATTGACCAGCTCGCTTTTGTTCAATATCCTGTAAAAAATATTTTTTTTTTACTATTAAATAAGCTCTAATGCGTTATTAGGATTTAGTGTTTGACATACGGAGAAGGCTATAATTGACAAATTTTTTGTGTCTTGCCCACCAATACTTATTAGGGACTACTTGCTACTAGGAACTTAGAAAGAAAATAATACCAAAATAGTAATTGAAAATCATTGTAAGAGATCATATTTTTTCTATAATATGGGAAAAATTCTAAAACATAAGAAATACAATGATATAATTCAGTTGTTACTGTTCAAGTTATATATATGTATATAGATTTTATTAATATAGAATCCTTTAAGTAAGGTAGAGATTATATTACAGTTTGCCCATGCACCAATAATTAAATATATTTTAGGTTCACTTTTATAAATATAAAACTCACCTTAACTGAAGAATGTTTATTAATCCTTGGTCTAAAGTTATTGGGGTCTCTTCTGAATGTAATACCAAGTAGTTCTAAGAACCTGTTCATTCCATTCAATAATGACTGAGGTGCATTGGCTGTCGCATGCTCAGAAGGTACTCCTTCAAATACTATGACTCTGTCTGCTAGATATGTCGCCATAATAAAGTCGTGCTCTACTATGAAACCAGTACGCTTAGCATGTAGGATAAATCTAAAACAATAACAACATAGCTTGAAATTATATCAATTACATTATTCTAATAAATAAAAAACAACATATTATGGCAAATTACTTTTTGAGTTCCCTAAACAAAAATGTTTATATTTCAGTAAAGGCCCATTTTAGAATGTCAGTCAAACTAAAATCTAGGTTAGAGTTGTAAATTCTTATATGAAGTTTGACACATTTAACAGAGCTCGGACAAGATTATGAGTTAAGACATCAATTTCAATATGGACCTAAGAGAACTATTATAAGCTTTACCTCTTAATAACTTTAGCTGCAACTAGACGCTGCTCGGAATCAAGATAGGCAGATGGTTCATCAATAAGGTATACTTCGGCAGGTTTCCCAAGACACAACACGAGAGCAACACGCTGCAATTCACCACCAGAGAGGTTTTGGACTTCTTGATCCATAATTTCTTCGATTTTCATTGGTTTCATTACATCAGTAATAAACTGGAATAAAATTATACATCATAATATATTTCTTGCTTAATTAATAACAAATGAATACTACTAGATTGTAAAGTCAAAATTATAATTAGACTGTGGGTTGACATTTTTAGCCTAATAAGGCTAAACAGCTCAACCCGCTTTCACTACTGAAAAAGAAACTGCTGTTGCGGTCTTTGAATGTATTCCTTATGAATACATTCAGAGACCCATTATATATTTATAAGACAAATTGTAAATAGGGTAATTGCATTTCATACACCTTATAAACTTCTCCAGGATGCTTGGTATTTAAAATATGCACACACTTACTTATAACTGAACAAACCTACAACAACTGATCTTAGTTTTAAAATGAGTAAAGAATGTAATTAAAGTTGTCAGTACTCAGCAAGATATACAATAATTTCTTTTACATAAAATAACTATGAACAACACACTATTACTAATGTATTAATAAACTATATAGTAAATACCTGTGGATGTGTGTAAGCATCTCGTATTTTATCATGGAGCAGATTTCGTACTTGGCCCTGTGACTTAGGAGATATTTTCTGAGGTTTATAGCTTATGTGCAATTGTGGTAACTGATTTGGACCTATGTCAAAACAAAGGTTTTGTTAAATAACAGATTAATTAGTAATAAAAAGAGTGAATCTTTCTCTATTAAAATTTAAAAATAATACATTCATAAAATGTTTATTTTATGATTTCTTAAACGTGTCACATGTGGCTACTCAAGAATTTATCGTATTTTGTAATAATGATTCATGTATAATTACAAAATGTTAATATTATTATGAAAAAGATAACAAAGAATGTTTCGTGTTCTTTACCTTCTGCTGGAATGGATGTCTCAGCATGTTTCAAACATTTTTGAAATACGGGATGAAAAAACAAATCAAATAATTCTGTTCGAGCCATTGCAAACGTTTATAATTATTTTAAATGCATAGAAAGCAGTTTTAGTTAAATCCACCATAACCTATTTGTTTCACAATTTTAATGGAACACAGACACATATTAAATTATCATGACGTAGAATAATTAAAAATAATATTATCTTTCTCCTTTAAATATAATGTAATGATAAAATTAAATTATTTAATTGTTGTAAAATAGCTTTCCCTTTTGCAAAATTCAAAACTGACAGTATACATATTCGACACTGACAATTGACAAATCGACGTATGCCTAGATGACGTAGATAACAGTAGAAAAGTATTGCCAGTTTCATTTACAAAAATACAGTGTATAAAACATATTGGTTTTTAAATTACATATATGTTTTAGAGAAAAATAAAGATAATTCGAAAGTGTTATTTGTTTGCTCGTATTTATATAAATATATTAGAAATATTGAAATTACAATAAACTACTGTTTTAATTGCCCTTTGGAAGTAATTAGTAAATACACATACCTTCATCAGGTTCTAAGTTTCCAGCTAACATTCTAATGAATGTAGTTTTTCCAGTACCATTCTCCCCAAGTAGCACTAAGATTTCGGAATCCGAGAATTCACCTTGGGTCACACTAAGGTGGAAATCCCCCATAGATTTTGTCATTTCTGGGTATTCATAATGATTCATTCTTTTGATCTGTTAACAATATTATATTTCATTTCACTGAGGCAAAATTAACTAGGATATAAAATTCCTAGATATTACAGCTTTCTTCCCAGGGTCAGGGAGAGAGATCAGGTTAGTTTTTAATAAATAAGTTTCATTTACTTACCTCCTCTTCTGTAGCTGATTCAGCTACTTTAAATACAAGAGATTCAGTTCTGAATCTCATGTTTTCAGTGGGCACAAATCCATCCAGGAAAATATTTATACCTACAATAAAAGAATTCATTACATACCCAAAACAATGCGATCTTGATCAGTTTTTGTGTGCACTTTGAAAGTGTGGTTGTTTAGAGCCATGTTTGTTTATCTAATATTATGACAGTAATATTTTGATACTTTTTAAAATATTTATTACCTTCTCTAACTGAAAATGGCATAGTAACTACACCATAAGCACCAGGCACTCCATACAAACAGCAGATGAAATCAGACAGATAATCTAAGACAGACAGGTCATGCTCCACAACTATGATAAATCTGAAAAAAAAAATGTTAAGAAAATTAGTACTTTTCTCCAATCAAGATGGCCATGTTTTTGTATTTGAATAATATTAGTATCTGATGAAATTTACAGTTCTAATAAAAAAGGCTAACCTAGAGGGACAGATAGAATGTGAAAAATGAAATCCCAAAAATAATGAAGTTACATAATAAATAATAAGTAATGCATGATTCTTTAACTCACTTATCAGGATGTATAAGAGATCGAATGGTACGGGCAGCATTCAATCGTTGCTTAACATCCAAGTAGGAGGAGGGCTCATCAAACATGAAAATGTCCCCATTTTGAATGCAAACCATAGCACAGGCAAATCTCTGAAGCTCCCCTCCCGACAGAGCAGCAATTTCACGGTCACGAATGTGTGACAAATCTAAATGAGAAAACAGTTAAATAAATAAATATACAATAGAATATTAATTGGAATATAACTAACAATAACTATTTATTTGTTTTTATTGCAGCTGGTTTGCATTTTAAATACATACAGGCATAAAAAATCATAGGTATGCCTCAGGTATGATATACAAATAAAATGTTCCAATACAGATTTTAGATCATACTTTGCAAAAAAATATAACACTCCTAACACATTTTATATTAGAATAAACATATATTTAAAGCTCAGGACTGTGAAGTTCTGTAACTATATTGTTGTGTTGAGTCTTGGAGTTGATTACTTCACAAATTCCTAATGATAATTTAAATTCAACAATTAGTAATACCTAAATAAAATTTATTTATTATCTTAAAAAAAAATTAAAAGCATACCCAGCATGTCACATATTACTTTCTGGTTTTTCCTTTCATCTTTCTTATCCAATAGGGCTCCTACAGTTCCTTTGACTGCCTTTGGAATTTGGTCCACATATTGTGGTTTAATGAGGGCCTTTAAATCATCTTCTAGGATCTTAGTAAAGTAGTTTTGTAACTCAGATCCACGGAAATGCGATAAGATCTCTTGCCAGTCTGGGGGGTCCTAGAATAAATTGTCAATTCTATAATCAAAGTTTTTAACAGAGAGAAATTTAGAAGACTAATTGATCTATTACAAAATAATAACAACATACCACATATCTACCCAAATTAGGCTTTTGTTTGCCGGCAAGAATCTTCAGAGCAGTTGACTTTCCAATACCATTTTGGCCAACAAGCCCAAGGACTTCACCAGGACGAGGAATTGGAAGTCGATGTAGCTTGAAGGAGTTCTTAGAATAACGGTGAGTAGTATGCTTCTCCAAATTTGATGGAATATTGATTATAGTAATAGCATCAAAGGGACATTTCTGTAAAATAATAAGGATATTAGCTATTGTACTTGCTATCCTTGTTAAATATATTCATTTATTGTCTTTAAATAAATATATAATACCACCATATATTATACACCATAAAATAATGGGTAACTCACCTTGACACAGATACCACAACCTATGCACAGTTCTTCAGATATGGTGCATATTTTATCATTAGGAGTCACTTCAATACACAGCTTTCCCATACGCACGACGGGACAGCTTTTTTTACACTCCTGTCTACATCTTTTAGGTTTACAACGATCAGCATTTACAATGGCAATACGAGTAAGTTTGTCGGTCTCTTCGGTAGCTTTTTTTCGAGACATAACTGTAAAACATTAAAACCTAAAGATACACAACTATGGGAGATCAATTGTAGTACATAGGTAAGAACTTTCTTAAAATATGTGGCACATAGAAATGAAAAATAACCTCCAAAAACATGATAAAATAGATTGGATATTTGACACAATATTTTATGAATTATTTTTGATAAATATTAAATATAAATATTTAAATTTTATTCTTTAAGTTATTATTAAGTAAATACCTAACTAAGTAAAGCGAACGTGGACAAATCTTTGCCTACGTTCGCGTGTCCTTAGATCTGGAAATGTCAAAAGGTAGAATCATGAAGTGGGTTGATTATTTTTAAAATGTAGCAGTCACTGAGCAAGCAATACTGATTACTGACAGTGACAAAATGCCTAAGTTTATTTGAACCATAGCTAAAAAATAATGGGAAGAGCAATCCTTTGATAACGGTTCAGACAATGAAGACAGACAAAAATGGTAGTCGAAATTAATTTTAGAATCATAATAATTCAGTTAAATATAGAAGTGACAACCGATTGAAATATGGTTATTATTATCGTCAATATAATTTTGTATTTTATTATTCATCAATGATGATAACAAGATTCAGAAATGAGGCACACCACCGAAGAAGTCTCTTAAACTCGGTGCTATGAACTAAGAGCTGGTTTTTGTAAATTTTTGTATCCCCAAATATCTAAATTAAATTAAAACTCCCTTCCATTTGTCCCTTGTATTATGTATACGAATTTAACTAATCAACTGTCAGCACTTAATACATTTTATTCTCTGTGGAATTTAATTTTTAAAATTAAATTTAAATTTTTAAATAGACTACTGGTTCAGGTCGTAGGAAGACTAATATTATGTCTATAAATGACACTGTTTCTGGTCCAAATTGTTCTAAAAGTAAGCATACTGAATATTATGTACTTTAAATTAAATTATCATTCTCCATAAAATCAAGAAACAAGGGCGTGGAAAATACATAAAAGAATGACTCAGATATATCAGATATTAAATTATAAAAGTAACTCTTGAAAGTTGGCTTTTGGGGTGACATGGAAATTCGCTTAAATAGAGCTGACTATTCATATAACTACATGTTCCATATAACATTGTATTCGATATGATAGTTTCCTGATTTGATGATTAGACAAAATAATAAAACAAGTTATGTTTTTCCAGAAAAGTTAGAAGTTTGTGTTGACAGCCTAGAGTCTGCAATAAATGCAATAGATGGAGGGGCTGATGAATTAGAAATATGCAGTTCTTTGACAGAAGGTGGCCTCACACCCTCTCTGGGGCTTGTAAATGAAATTATTGAAGTGTTTAAATTTAAAGGAATATGTAGTAATTCTGGAGATAGTCATCAAACAGCAAATCAGCATGTATGTTGTTAACAATGTAACCACTATCAATATTATACATATTAATTGGTCTGCTTTTAGTGGTATGGTTGGTGGACTCAGTTTCTGCACAGACTCATACTCACACTCACATCAATAAAAATTAAAAAACATGAAGTTTTCATTATCTGACTTGAATTACTTACTACTTGCAATAAAGTGCAATCAAATTTTTTGTGAGTTATTGACTTAAACTAAAAGTGTTTATTTATTTCAGGCAAAATTAAACATCATGATTCGTTGTCGAGGTGGTTCTGACTTTTGTTATAATCATATGGAGATGAAGACAATGCTTGCAGATATCAGATATTTTAAGAAAATGCAAATAAATAGATTTGTCTTTGGTGCACTTACAGACAATCAAGAATTAGACATACAAAATTGTTCTCTTATGATATTAGAAGCTTCACCAATACCTGTGACTTTTCATAGAGCTTTTGATTTATGTAACAATCCTTTTGATGCAATGGAAAAAATAATACAACTGGGTTTTGACAGAGTTCTGACTAGTGGCCAAAGAATTACAGCTATTGATAATGATGCACTTAAACTGATAGAGGAACTGAATAAAAAATTTGGCACTGAAATAGAAATTATGCCAGGATCTGGTGTGAATTTAGATAATGTTACAAAGTTTATTGAAATTGGGTGCAAAATAGTGCATAGTTCTTGTAAAGTTAAGAAAAATATTATCAAAGTTAAAAGAGATCTTTGTATGGGATGTAGCAGTGTATATGTGACTGATGGAAGAATAGTGAAGTCTATGGTTGAGAAAATAAATAAATAAATATTTGTAAACACATGGCTTTTCATTAACAAATATTACTGATACTATACTGATACTTTATTTTCCTTAACATTATAAAGTGGCAAGATTTTACTTTCTATTTACAGAAATTACCATTTAACTGATAACAACGATTATTTTACAATTTTAAGCCTTTGATGAGTTCTTACTCATCAAGTCAAAGTAAAATTAATATAAAATTAAAATAAATACTTAAGCGAAAAAAATAATTAAAGTCGAGTCTTGCGTCAACGGCTCTTATATCTTGTGGACTGCAGACCATTTAATCAAACTTCACGGTGTATTTACAAGGCTTAAATGAAATATTCACGTAAGAATGTGAGTATTCATTTTCAAAATATAAGGCCGTTTCTCCACTGCTTCGATCTGTACGACTGTACTTATGTGCTTGTCCACTACTCCGACATTCGGTTTTTAACGATCTGGTAACTTACTAGATCGGAGCGAGATGTTTTTTCGGTCCGAAGTGATCGACAGTGATGCCAACTTGTACAATTTTATGGGAAAACAAGATGTCCTGGGGGTACATTTATATAAGGGATATTTGATTCTATTCAATTTATGTTAAACTTCGAACGCAATCAACAAACTAAACCAAATATAAACTCCAAGCCTGGCTACAACTTAAATATCGAAAAACAATAATTTAATCCGAACGAATAGTGGCTAAATAATGTAAAAAGAAAATGACGAAAAGGCAAAAAATTACTGCCAAGAAACGTTACGAAAAACTGAATTCGAAGAAAGAAAAAATAAGAATCGTTTCATTTCATTGTTATTATCATTGATATTATTAACATGTTCACATAAATACAACAGATATTTCTAACTACTTTAACGTAGTTTTAATTCATATTTGAAATTAGCTCTCAAACCATGTGTACAACAAAAACTTTAGGGGTTTTTGATCGACATTTAGGGTTATTTGTAGTTGGTCCTAGGGAACATTTTGTAGGAGTTATGTGTCCGTTTGTTTCGAGGTAAGGTTCATAAAAAATATTTCCATTTGATTTATTTACATTAATGGAATATGTGGAAAACGTCCCTTGCCTCTGGGATAAAACAATAGAAGTTTATAAGAACAAAATATTAAAACGAAACTCTAATATAATTGAACGTAGCCGGTGTCATTATATAATAAACGTAAAATTTTCTTTCATCTTTAACTAGCATTTCATGAGAAACATAAAATGTTCCTACTAGGCACCTGTTCCTCAACAGAGGATGTATCCAACAACTCTTCTTTCTTCTTTGTCTTCGAACGTATAACAATATAGCTAAAAGGTTGTTGGCGATTAACGGTAGGATTCATTGTGAAACGTAAATCCGAGGAATTTTAATAAAGCACTACGTTACGTCCGTTGCGACGGGGTCACTTATTTTTACTGATCGCTTATTGTCGTATCGGATATAGTGGAGAAGCGCAATCCGGCCTTCCGATATTATTCTCATGACTCATTCCGGCTTCCGACGCCGGACCGGAGCAGTGGAGAAAGGGTCTAAGAGTCTTTGCTCCATTTTCGGTATTGTTACCTTTGGAGTAGATTCATGGCCGTGTTGTGCTAATTGAAGATTTAAGTAGGCGCCTTGTAGATGTATGGGTGACTTCAGAGCTGGTGCTTTCCTTGCTCAAAGTATAATTATAAGGACCTGGATGACCGAGCTTTGCTCGGTATTTTTTATTTTTATAAATCGTGTTTTTTGTAAATTGTATTTAAGTACGAATTACAAACTAATAAAATGATGAAATATGAATAATATTTTTCGATCTTACCGAAAGAATAAGAAAAAAAATTGAACTGGTTTTTTTTAAGTTATTAATTTAAAGAAAAAAATCATGAGTGTCATAGAACACGAATAAAATGAAATTTTCTAGAAATGATTCCTAGCTAGATCGATTTATCGCCCCCGAAACCCCCCGTATACTAAATTTCATTAAAATCGTTGGAGCCGATTCCGAGATTCCAATTACATATATATATATATACAAGAATTGCTTGTTTATAGATATAAGATAAGTATCACAATACAAGGAGAAACTGTTGCAGGCATTGAAGGAAAATATTATTATATATTATTTAGTGAACAACAGAACCCTAATATTTAATTGAATAAACTTATTTCTTTAAAGCTCCTTTGAGGTGGTTCAATTTGTCCTTTGAAATCTGTCTTGATTTAAGTTGATTAATGACTCTACTTTTTTTTACTTTTGTGAAAGGACAGTTTGTCATTAATCATATATTTTGAATTCGTCTCCATGTTGAGCTTTTATTATAAGGATAATATGAAAGATAAATTAAAATTATTCTCAAATCACAAAACAAATTTTTCTATAACAAAACGAATTATGTTTTTAGAAAACATTTTTAAAAACTTTTGGCGCTACAGCTCGCTTTGCGTCTAATTTCTAAAGTTGCCTTTTTTTTTAATAATTTTCCTTCAGACACAAGTAACTTTTTGTACCGTAACATACCCCCTGTTAATTTTTTCTTACTATCTTTTTCTTCTACGAGCAAGGTATGAGGAATGCCTTCTCACATATAAAATAATAAAAAACTTCAGGATTGATACTCATGAAGTAGGAGATATAGATCGCCATTAATAACTTTAAAATGTATATCAAACTACCCTTCAATATGTTACACACATAAAAATCGCATAAATAAGACAGTATATTTATAAATTAAATTTTTACTTTCTTTGAACTATAACCAAACGGGAAAGCTGCTAGATGTATTAAAATAATTTTCACATATCACATTCACACCCACACAGACAACCACATACACACTCACACACAAACAATCCCTCCCATAAATCCATACAAGTTTATTTCAACTAACTTATCTAGTTGACTGTTATGTTTCGTTTTTTCTTCTTTTTTATAACTTTAAATTTGTTTGCCTACCCACATGTATTATGTATGTAATTATATATCTTCAAGAAAAGAGTGTAACAATTCTAAAAAGGCCGGCAACGCACACGGGAGCCATATCACTTAACATCAGGTGAGCCTCCTGCCCGTTTGGCCCCTGTTCTATATAAAAAAAATTGTTATCATTCAAGTATGACTTTGCTGTTGAATTAAAGCCTGATTATCCATATCTCGAGTTCTTGCCTTGTTTGGAAACCAGTCTCGCCATACCTTTTTAATTGTAATAGTATTGTTTGTTGCATATCATTATACACAGGTACACTATTCTTTGACTCTGATATGATTAATTAAATCGAAAACCAGTAATTGCGGGCATAGCATTTGCTTAGTTCAACTGTTAAAATGTAAGGTTGCTAACAAAAAGTCAATTCTATTAAACTCTTTATTTGGTGACTTTACAATAGAATAAACTATACCTAAGGTACAAAATAAGGCTATACGTAAAGTGAGGAGACTTACATTAAGGCAGTTCTTGCTTACCGTGTTGTGCACGTATTTACTCTATTTACATTTATCTTAATTATTAAATATCTAAAGGCGTATAGATTGGTCAAGTTACCAAAATATTAAAGCGTTTCATTTCAATTAAGCAGAATTTAAAAGTAGGATAAGTCGTTTGCGTGACGTGTTTTTGTGAAGCCAACAAACTAGGCCGACCAAGACGCAGTAATCTAGTTTTTTGATATTTACGCTAAGTCTACACATTTCCGGTAAATCGTCAAATACAGCAACGTAAACAATAGAGGATCAGGCATACATAGAAATCATAGCATAAAAATCACCACTTCTATGGACGGTGGACAACATAATATGCGTTGTTGCAATATAACTTGCTATTATGGACTGTTATTTTGCTAGACTTAAAGGCAAATCAAAATTCTTGGATGCTACTCTAAACTATATTAATTTTATATTATCTTATAAGTTTAAAAAATATCTTGTTATACCGTGGTTTTATCAAATAAACAAGAACAATTTTCCTTTTAAAACTTTTAAATTCAATCAATGCTATTGATATTTAAACTTCGTCCGTAAAGTAAATAAACGAAGTAAAATTTTCTTCAGAACTCTTACGGAAATTGATTAGCTTCGCTTAGGATAGAAAAAATATAAATAGCCAAATTGTAGTTTTTTATGCTGTTTATTGTACAAATTACGTTACCTTCTTAAAATCTTTGTCAGTGTAATAAATTCTTAGTTACAATTTTATTAACATGTGTATAAAGCGTCAAACCATGTCTATGTATTATAGATATTTCTATACTAAATGAGAATGTCCACGAGAATAGTATTACTCACAATCGTTATGTTCTTGTCTACCAACACTTGTTTAACCATACTTTTGGTAGGTACTCTTTATTGTGAAAACAAATGTCCTCCAAGGCAATACATAAGACAGCATATTATCGACAAGTTTACCACGCTATAAAACCGTTCACCATGATCAAAATTTAAGTTTCGTACCACGTTTTTTTAATTTTTTAATTTAGCGCCATGGATTATGGAAGAATTACATCGCAATTGGTTTTCGTAAGATTCGTTAAGGGGTTTTGTTTATCAGCTTATTGTTAACTAATTATGAAGTATATCCAATTTATATATTGATCACGTAGGTAAGCTTGTATAATCGTGACAGGTTTTTGACATATCGCATGTATAGTGAGTAGGTACACTGTAATATCTACCACAATCAGCCGCTACCATATAAGTTATGCAATTTAGTAACGCAAGTACCACAACTTTAAAAGAAAATAACATTTGTTAAAACAATTAAATTTACTGGATATAATTGTTCGAGATGGTCACCTAAAAGTTATAAATCAACAACAACAAAAAATACGCAGGCAATATGAGAAGAGTAAATTCCAATACTTTTTAAATAATTCTTCAACTGTGATACTCAATCATAATATATTAGCTAACCTGGTGACACTGTATTTACTATTAAAGAGCTACGTAACAAAACATTTCACATAAACTTAAACGATAACAGAGTGTCGATTAGTTTTTTTATCTGGCGCGTATGGTTCTAACTTGCCAGGTTCTGTGTTTAAGGCGCTATAGTCCACTGGAAAAGGCGGCTGTGGGAGGGAGTCCTTTGAAGGGACAAGTACCCACTGTCCTGGACCGTTGGGATTCTTGCCCATGAGCCAATTTATGTAACAGTGTACGAAGGTGCCGTAATCCAGAATAAGGTAGCTATTCTGAAATAAATAAGCACCGTTTAACAGTTAGTTAAATAATTAAAGTTGTCAACAATATCTGTGCTACAGAGATGGGTAAAAATTCCTGCACTTATTAATTCGACTAGAAGTAATACATAAAATAATATAGAGAAAGGTAATGACTCAGCTTAAAAAGAAATTAAACAATCTTATGAAATATTTTCTATTTAGACATTGTGATCAGATTGCGGTACGTTTCAAACGAATAAGATTTCTCATTTCGCACATTCTTAACTGCATTCAACAGTGTTGGCCTAGTGATTTCAGAGACTCTCACCTCTGAATGAAGACTGCATCATTGAACTGTTCTTTCTATTTAATTAACACTTGCTACGACGGCGCCATGCATCAAGACACAGCAGGCTGATTTAATATTTAGTATGTTTTTATAGACAAGTGGATGTCTATAAAAACATATCAAAGAAACAGATGCAATCTGATGCCAAGGCAAGGTAGCATCACTAGATTATTTATTGTAATTTATTATTAATTAACCCCGTATGTCCTTGCTTTCGGATGAAAGTCTTAATATGATTAATCCTGCAAGAATTTTGAAGGAAATATCTGTAATACGAACTAAAATTGATATACTTACACTCGTCATCCGGTCATAAGCAGTATCAATGATTTCTTCTATTCTTTTCGCTGGTAAACCAACTACTGACCGGTAAAATGATGCAAGGGCATCCTTTGTTATCTCTCCAACACCTATGGAAATATTATCTGTGAATGCGATATAATATAATAGAAGTAATTTAGACATATTAAACTGACTTTACTATATATCCCGATATGGATAGGTACATATCCATATCTCAAAATTTTAGATTTTCTAAAATAATGAATTTCATAATTCACGTATTTTACCGATTTAATATAAATAAACATCATAAGAATATGCACTTCTATTTTGAGTTTTAAAATGAATAGCATTTTATATGCCTGCCTTGCATTTGGCAGTACATCGTGTGTTTTATATTTTATTTTGTGAGCAGCTGTCGGATTTAGACTTGAAACAAAGAGGCCGAGGGAATATAATATAATAAGAGTTGTAAGAAATAGGAACGTACGAAGTAGGATTTTGGCTTGAAATTTCAATTCAATTGCCAACTCTGAAATCCCTTGAAATATCATTTGAAACGGAGATTTCAATTATTTTTCTATTCTAACATTTTGCGCTTTGTCGTTTATTAGGTTTTAGTTTTTAGGGAAGAATTTAGAATGTATATTTAAAGTTAGGTATATTTAAAGCCTTATTTCCGCCTTTACAAGCCCACTATGCGGCTGTTATTATTTTATTTTTATTTTATTGGTATCGTTACCTGCTTTCACTTCTCAGCTCTATATAGTCGAGCTATGGAACGGATAGAAAACGCCGTAGATTTCTTTAAGGATTTTATATTTTGAAGAATTTGTTTACACTAAAAAACCGGAAATTATGCACATAAATTCACTAAAACACACACACAAAAAACTGTCACTAATCACTTAATTAAAACACACTTCACACAGTACTTTATCACTTGTGTTCACTTTATTCGCACCTTTTCTTCGATTATCATTTGAAATCGCATTCGAAACTGAACTGATTGGTCGCGTCTTGAATATTCCTTCAACAAAGGGGTATAACCAGGCCTGAAAACGGGTCTCCTAAAAAGTGAGTTTTTTGAAACTGTATGAAATAATGTTTCAGCCTCCCGAAAACTAGGGTAACATTAAGTAAATTACGATTTTCTAATGTGTGATTGACCGTCTCCTGAAATGGTCATAAATCATATTTCAGCCTGCTGAAAAGTTCTCTAACTAGTGGAAAAATCTAAAAACATTAGTTATTACACAGTTGACCCGTCTTCGTAACATTATGTTATATTTATTTATAAGCAAAAACACACACATCTCTACAAAGAATATTGGATGTATCCTAAAACAGTTTCACAAAATAAAACTATATTATATACGAACATGATATCGGAATCATAATATACAATATAATATTTAGGAGTTTCGTGTTTTCGTCTTACTGTATTATAATATAAAGGTTAGTTAAAAGATTTGTTAAATTGCGTAAAAATATATCTACTGGTAAAAATCAAAGCAAAAATAAATTAACTTAGTAATATAATAAAAATAACAGCTGATGAAATAAAATTGCGTCAAATGATGCAGGTACGTAATTAATTTTGTAAATTTTTGTTTCGTTCAAGTGAAGGCTGTTAATTGTCCATCAATTTTCCCAACAATTTTTGGTTCTTATATTCACATTTTTACAATAATGAGTTTTATTACAATGAAATAAAGCCGTTATTACTATGATTGTCGATCGTAATTATCGTATTTCATTGCCTAAGGCTCCCGACAGGTACACTTACGTCAAATTAATCCTATTCATCAACCAGATTTATCAAGATCACGTAGATTTATTGAACCTTGGCTTTTTTAATCACAGTCTCCCCTCTGTTTATTTAGTTTAATATATAGGCAACAGTAGAGTAAATAAAATTTAAACCTTTTGCCATTATTTTATGTTACTGCTTGCTATTTTTTACGCATTAGTAGGTATTAGTTGAAATATTTTGTCCGTATCCTTTTTCATTACTTGTATCTTTTTCATTACTTATTATATATTAAATAATTATAGCAATCTAGCGAGGCACATTTATGACCTATTTCTTCTTCAGGCAATCTAGAGTTCTTCGTTGGTTTTCCGAGGGCATGAATTATTTGTTATGACATTGTTATTGACATTGACATTGTTATGTCATTCCCAAATGGTCCTATTTGATATATTAAGCTGGGGGAGGTCGATTCCAGTGCTTGCAGCCATGAAGAAGAGGAGTACAACAACACGTCTCCAATGAGACATCAATTCGTTTGGCACTCAACGTATGTGGGCCTTTGAATTTCCCTTTGGTATCGTTTGTCATGAGAAATAATCACTTTGAATTATTTATAACGCACTAACAGTTAGGTAATTTAGCAGAACCATATAAATTAGTTTAATTATTAATTATTTTCTATAGGAATCGCAATTTTCACGGTTTTGTTTATACGTACCTGTCCTATCAATAATGTGGAACAAAATCTTGCAGAAGTACTGCAAATATAACGGTAAATCAGCAAACTTGTTTGGTTCACTCAATAGAAGCGCCCATCTAGCCAGCCAGCCTTCAAGTGTCGTCCGTCCGGGTAACCCACCGGCTTCGGGACCACAAACGCGTCTGTAGTAGGGTAATTCAGCAAATCTAAAGGGAAAATGCCGTTAATGTCAGAAAACACGTTATTTAAATGACGTTTGATCAGACGCGGTTAAATATCTTAGGGATAATTTTACTGTCGACAATGTAATTTCATCTTGATCTGATTTGACACAAGAAATAATTTGTTAAGATCACGACCAATATCTGCAAATATTTAATATTATCTTTAAGAAAATTTTAATAAAAAAAATTTCGTAACTATTTTATCGTTTAATTTTACAATTTTTAAAATAATTAAGTTTTTTGAATTTAACTTTGGTAAAATTGAATTTTATTTCACATTCCGAACGTAATTTTCACTGTTGATATCCTCCAATCAGGTAGGTTTATACTCGAACTATTACTAAGGCTAAGGAAACTTGGTGTCACGTATAACCTTTATCTCTAATTTACCTGAAAGTGCTATTTCCGGTCGGATCACGTACTTCCTATCTTAGATTTTTTGCAAAAAGGTTTTATATAATGAGAATAAATTGTACTCTTTTTCTACGTATAAGTATATAACCAAACCAAATATAGTACATATTAGTTATATTACATACATTACATTTCTTCATTATTCAGTAAAAATAAATATTAAAATTAATGCTTTGAAGAAGATCCTTAAGCTAATTGTATAAATAAATACTAAACAATTGAAAACAATGAGAAGTTACAACGCAAACAAAAGTTGTACCAGTCAACTCACTTGTTGGGCAATGGGTCGAGGAAATGTTCGATGAATTCTCTCTTCACTTCCAGGAGTATGTGAAACTCCGATGAGTTGGGCGACCAGTCCGCAAAATGGGCCAGCTTCTGTAAATTTCATTTAATTGTCCCTATTTCTTCACCGAGTGCTATAAACTTTTATTCCTACATTTGTTAAGTCATTGTTATGGTTATTTTTATTTAACCACGCCGAGCAGGCGTCAGCGTAAATTAAGGTTTTATGAAGTTTAAAAAGTTTTACATATGTAAACAAAAAAGAATTGTAAAATGTGCTTTTAAAATGTAGACGCTATATAATTGGAGTTAAGACTTAAACTAACTCAATTCAAACATATTTATTCGTTATTTCAATATTTTATCATATTACCTTTTTCTATAAAGTAGAGATAATATTGTTATAAAATTAACAATGCCTGTATTCACTGATGGCATGAACCAAACATGAAAACTATTAAGTTCGATAGCTTAAAATATTAGATTATGGCGTCATAAACTATAATTTCCCGTGGGAAATAAGTGGAGTAAAAAGTAACAAAGGTTCTGTGGAACTATTTCAAATGCATATACACATATTCCTATATGTCATATTTTTATGACTCAATAACTTAGGTTAATGGAGCGGATCCAATGTCATATATCAATGAGTTAGCTTATTATATATGACATTGGATATAATATTAGCTTAAAAATATGAAGTTCTTTATGGTAGCTATAGCCTGATGACCTGGAGTCTAAATTAAGGTATATTTATTAGAAAAACGTTAGTTTGTAATTTTTAAAAAACCTAATTACTTCTACTATTATTATTGATGCTCAACTTTGCTAGATTGTTATATTGTAAATAAATCGAATGTCGTATTTGCCTTAGTTCATACATGCTATATCCTTATGTGAATATCGGCGATGTATATTGAATATAGTACGTTCTTAAAACTCCTAAGGTTCATGCAACAAGTCATAATTAGGATTTAATGAAAAAAAAAGATTGCCAAGCCATATACTCGTATTCTAAAACAACATTAATAGACATTCCAAATTTAAAAATTATACATGATGAAAGAAAATATACATTTTTGTTTGGCAAGAAAGACTTAATTGGGTTATACCTCAAAAAATGTATCAAAATCTTGGTCACAGATGACGTCATCTCTGTCATGGTCCAGAAGTTCAGTGAAGAAAAGTGTCATCTTTTCATTTTGTACAGTGCTAAGCTGGGCTAAAGGCTGTTCTTCCTCTAAATCCAGGCATTCCAAGTCTTCGCTACAACGATTTACCCAGGTTGCTGTTGAGATAAAATGATTAAATTAACTTACACGACGGGTGATGGGTAGCAAAAAAGATAGCAAAAACAAAGCATTAAGTCGATAGACGCTACAAGCCTAAACGCACATTACAACGTGTCGGTATTTTTCAAGAAACAAATTTTGATACGTCTTCGCGTTTCGAACAATTCTCGATCTTATGTAAATGTGTTAAAGCCTAATCTTCGCTGTAACTTAAGTAATTCTAACCACTTTGCATACTCTAACAAACACATTACACTGTCGTGATTAAACGACATAATCGTGTTCCTTATCACCAATTCACTGCGACTTACTAATTACATGAGCTTAAATTACAGCGTGAATATTATTTTATTAATCTGCTCGGTTTGTATGATATAATTTTCAGTTTATACTTAAAAGAGACAATGTATAATTAAAAGTGAAATATTGCCACGTATCGATTGATTGTGATTGCTCAGTATTTGCCCAAGAACAGATACGCGACACGATCCGTATTTTTTTACATTCGCTTAGTTATTAGTAGGATTATGTTGGAAGAATTATATTGTCTATTACTCTTTTTATCCTATAAGTTAAGTGCACTGAAGATCACCATTTTGGCACGCATTATTTAAAGTTCCATGAATCTTGTTTATTCACGTAGATATTGTGTTAGTGAGTTTTTCTCTCTAAGTAAACAGTATATTACGATAAGTTTTCTTGAGCAGTGTTGGCCTAGTGGCTTCAGCGTGCGACTGTCATACCCTGAGCTAGTAGGTTCGATCCCCGGCTGTGCACCAATGGACTTTCTTTCCATGTGCACACTTTCGCTGAACGGTGAAGGAAAACATCGTTAGGAAACTGACATGTCTTAGACCCAAAATCTAACTTGCCAATTAGATTGAAAAATAATCACGAAACAGATTCAGAAATCTGAGGCCCAGACCTAATGAGATTGTAGCGGCAATGATTTATTTTTTATTTAAATTTCCTTCTTAACTAATGGTAATTCCGTACTATACCAATGGGCAGACAAGCAGTTAATATGTTGTTTAATACTAACACATATACATAAGGTAAATACATTCATACTGAAAGTTCGTTAACTACATTTAGATTTAAAAAATGATAAGAAAGATGTAATCCAGATTATTAAGTAAATTCTTCAATTAAAGATATACGAAGACCCATCCTACATTTATTCCAAACCACGTAAAATACACGTTTGCAGGCATCCACTAGAAAAAAGCCCATAAACACTAATATCAACTGAACTCACTGAAAAAGATCACAGTAATATCTCTTTTCATTGCAACACAAATTGCAGAAAATGCAGAACAGGACGATTACCTTCTTTGATTAGACCGATTTATTTTGTATGAATAATTATATATTGAGTTATTGTTAACAATTAAGACTGGTGCTCAGTAATTACGAGACAATTAAAATTAATTATTTTCATTTGTATTTACAGAACAAATAAATAAATCGATCGAATGATGCGTTTATTGTTTTTAGCAATAAATTAATCCGGCTGATAAAGGCATTTCATGAACGATTCATGATTTTTTTAATTGATTTGATTATGAATGTTTGAGTGAATCAATTGTAGAATTTAATAATGTTACTACAATTCAAACAATAGGTACTAAGGCTCCCGGTAGCAAATTGCACCCTATCTGAATTTACAAGGATAGCCATATTCATATTTTTTCTATAAATATGTTTTAGTTTGGCTATAGGTTTTCTCATTTGGTTTGATGTTTATTTGCATTAGTATTCGTTACATACACCATTTGCATCGTATCAAACCGTGCCTTAAAATCACTGAAGACTTTTTAACTTATTTAGGGTTTTGAAATTTAATTACTGCTATCGACAGGCGTGCTAGCAATAGATAACGATGTTTTTATATTTGAAACGCTTTAAAAATCATTGCCCCGTGTCGTATTTTACTTGACAAACTGCAGCGAATACTAAAGTTTCAAATTTTCATAGTAAAATGAAGAGCTTTTCTTTCTCGTCTCAAAGAAACCGCTGGCTTCTTCTTGAGTCCTTTGACTTGGTTTAATATTACAGAATAATATCATATTATATTTGGTGCGCTTTTGTTTAAAGTTAATACAGTATGAAACTAATATTATATACATTTTCTAAGGTTTGTTAAAGAAGTAATATTATATGTATACTCAAATTGCTTGATAATTGACGTAATTATTTATTATCAATTGCCGCTTCAATCGCCTTTTATTTAGCTCATGGATACATATATAAAAAATATGGCGATATTGTCAATACTTTATGTAAAAATCCTGATATTCTACTAATTTATAAGTGGAATTTAAGGAAAAACTTTTAAGATCTTTTCGGGATGCAATGATAATGCAAAAGAGGGATTGTCGAAATACTTCAGCCTATCCACGATTTTAGCGAAAGTTAAAAAAATTATCGAATGTCAAATCTTTAGATTTTACTATATAGTTTACGTTCTACATTGAAAATCATTTAGCTTAACAGTACAAATGTATAGGATAAGAATGAGGATAGGGATATAATCGCATGCTAACAATTTCAAAAAATAACTGACGATTCGAGTTCCCGTGTATTGTAATAAATCTAGCGATTCGGACAGTTTTCAATAAAGTCAGTTTTTGTACCGGTGCGTTTGATGTGTATTTAATCTTTATATGGGTCGAAAAATCAACGATAAAAAATGTTATTTCAATCATAGTGAAAACCATGTTTTTTTTAAATAGGGGCGGGGCGTACGGGCAGGAGGTTCACTTGATGTTAAGTGACCAGAGGGCTTGCGAGTGCGTTGCCAGCCTTTAAAGAAACTTATATAACTTTACTAATAATACCTCTAAACTTTATAAAGAAATATGTTATTGTAGTAATTTTATATTACAGAGTTAAAATTACTTAATGTTTAGTCTTAAATATAAACAGTGACATTATGTAATCATTGATATTTAATTAAACATGAATTTGGATAAATTATAAATTGGTCGTTAGTATGATTAATAACATTTAAATTAAGTTGTTTTTATTAATATATGAACAGAAATTAAATTCACTTATTTGTTAACGTTATATATCCAGCAGATTCCGTGTCAGTCGCAAGAAATTACAACCCGTAATACGAAGAACACGACAGAATAATACTACTAAGGTAGAATGGCGACGAGACAAAATTTTCGTATTGTGGCAGTGATTTAGTAGGGCGGGATAGACATTTATAGTGAGTCCCATACTTTTTTCGAAAGCTTTTCCTTCTTTCACATAAAGGGTTAATATACACTTATATTCATGAATTGTTTATGAAGATATTTAAAAAAAAACATAAAACGAAATGTAGCAATAATAGTAATTTTCATTCTATCACATCCACAACGTTCAGAAAATAGCTTCGAATAAAAGAGATCGATCAAACGAAGATCGATTAATATTTCATGAATGGAAATACAAACGAATCAAACGTTAGATGGATTTAAATATTTCTCTATTCACATCCGATTTGAGTAGAATGAAGCACAGCTCTTCATAATAATTTACAGCCATTAACAACGCATTACCAACTGTTAATTTCTAACTATGTCCGCGCAATTCAGTATTATTAATGTTTTGTCGCTAATTTTATGTCAATAACTATTGTCCATGTAGAGGTTTAACACATTTACTTACTGTCACAACAAAATTTGAGTTTTTTGGTAATTTTCTGTGTTCAAGAAGTATTTACAAAAAATACATTATTGTTTAACATGTACAATATATGACAAGACGTAAGATTTTAATACTAGCAACAACAGCTGATTCATAGAAATTTTATCAACATATTTTTTTAATTTCACAGTTACATTATAAATGTATCAAATTACTCAACCTTCAAACACTGCTGGAAAGTATTATAACTAAAAATCAATAATTTTAACGTTTGTAAATCTTCGTTTTAGATGTCTTTCTAGGCTTGATTCTCGTTTGAGTGTCCTGCATTAATAGGTTTCTTGCCATCATATTTTTGAATTTATAAAACCCTTTCTCTTTTATATTGGACCTTCTCGTTTTGCGTATTTGATCAGATATCTTTTTGGTTTGTACGATTTTCTTTGACATAGTTATTGTAAATGAATTCGTAATCAACATTGAAGCTAAGCCAACGTGATTGTAGTTTCTGTGTCAAGAATAAATAGAACGAACCTACTTTTATTACGTAAGTTTTTATTCAAAAGTATTAAATACAATGCATATGAGTCTGATGAATATTTTAATTTGACATTGACAGAAGAATTAATTAATTAAATTCTATTGAATCAGCGTAATAAAAATGGAAAAAAATAGTATAAAAAGTTATTAAAGGTAAATATTACGATACATAGATATTCGTAGCCTTCGTAGCATATGTGCGGGGAAGCCTCTACAAGGCTACGAATCCCCATTAAATTCCCTATGGATAGGCATCGCCGCCCGATATCAGATATCTTTAAACATATTGTGTTACGTATATTTTATGTAGGAAAAGGCAGAATCTGGCTTATTTTAATGTAAACCCGTCCAAATAAGTCATAGTATATGCAAGACTTTTTTTTCTTATAAATAGTTCACTTAGTATGACCAAAACCCCCAATATATAATATAATATAAATACTAATACTATCAATATTTTAAAACTATAATATAAACTAAGCTATTTGATTCTCTTCACACTCACACATTATTTGTGGTTTATAATATTTTTGTAGTAAAACAATTATTGGCAATTATTATTAATTATGGCAAAACTATGTAGTGTAAAAGTATAAATACCTACTCCAAACGTGCACACTCCATCCGTGCTTTTCTTCCTCGCTGCGACCGGGCTCCGACATCTGTGCAGCCTCACCTTCCGGTAACGTCTTCCAACGCTTCAGCAGTTCTTTCGTTTTATCTTTTGTTTTATCGCAAGCTTGTTTCCAATTAGTGAAGTATTTGCGGGGAACTTTCGGGCTTAGCGATGATCTGGAATCCTGTCTGTAATAAAGTGAAAATATGAAAATACTAAAGAATATTTATGTACTATACTATTCAGTTTTATGTACTATGCAAATACAGCGAGGTTCTAAAAGTTTTTTTCTTTGCCAGGGAACAGTGAATTCAAAAGAAAAATTTCTTTCTTCATTTTTGAGTGATAAAACTTTGAATTTTTTATTAATGGAGTAAAGATATTAGAATATTTTCTTTTAGTGTAAAAACCTCGTTGATCGTAGGCTATTATTATCTATTGCGTTGCAAATATCAGGTAATTCAGCTACTAATTAATTTCTATTTATGAAAAGGGAAGTGAAAAGACAGCTGTATTTGAAAAGCCTTTGTACATTTAGCAGCGTACATACGTACTATATAATCTGTGGATAACGCTACTAAACAATACAGTCATTGTACAAAATAAAATGATTTACGAGAATTTGTTTAGTCTTAATGAAACAATTATTTTAATGAAAACCATCTGATACCCTTAAAGGATACTGTTTATCACCGATTTGATAGAATCTCATCGTAAATTTTTAAGTTTTTTAGAGAAGATTAAAAAAAAGTAGAAGATTAAAGTAAAGTTTAAGTATTGACAGTTACCAAGTGCAAATCAGACAGTCGTCGCTTAAATACTGTTTTTATATCACCTTCAATAAGGGCAATTTGAGTATGGATGATTATGTACATACATCACAGCTCAGAGAACATCAACATATAAAAAAGGTCAAAAGTCGTATGATAAATTGTTGGACTAGAAATTCATCAGCCTATCGATTCTTCTATTAGTTAGTGGGCGCTCCCATACAAACAATTCGCAACCGAATGGAATTCACTTCGACGGAATTTGAGTACCCTCAGTATTCAGATGGAACGAATGCTAATAAAAATGATAAGAAGTAAAATTATTTGTATATAACATTTGAAGATACCCAATAATAGAAAAATCTTTGGTTTATTCTTCTCAAAGAATAGTTTACTTAATACGCATTATCGATTGAATTAAAGTAAAATATAAAGGTTTGGAAACGCAATAAGATCCTTACACTATATCATCTACGATAATGTTTGTTTATAAAATTAATAAGAAAATTTGTAATTTGTTTCCGGGTCGGATCGCTATTTGAGACGATTACTGTAGACATACATATCAATATTTTCTTCTTACGATAAATGCATGATCGATAGTGTGAATTAGTAAATATTACGTATTTAATATTTTTTTATTAATTTAATACTAATTAATATACTAATAACTAACTAATAATATATTACCCAATATTGTATGTTTACATAAAATTACAAGCATATTTATATATCTCTAGAGCATTCATTTGGGAGTTTAAGTTTTTTGTCGATAACATATTCGTTGCTCCAGTAGTTAGAATATTCTGTTATCGTCATAAAAAACGTCTTCATGACCGTGGCAGACACAACAGTTAAATAACAAAAAATAGTGCACTTTTTTATAAATCCAGTATTAGACTCGAGGCCCATATTGTAATATAATTCGACAATAACTCTAAAAAAATACTCTTTAATTGTATGTTAAGTCATAAATATATATAATATTTATAGGATTAGGAGTTTTAAGAAAAAAACATTCATATGCTTCACTTTCTACGTGGGTGACACTGAAAATATTTAGAACTGGCCAGTTAGAAACATTGCTAATGAAAACTTTTTTTAATTTAGAACTCTTTGGTAGCCTAATATAGTTTTTGCATTCATTTGTCATTTGTTTTTGTGAATTGACGGCAAATCTAAAACTCTTGTTACACGTGAAAATGAACTTACAAGAGAAAATTGTTCGGTCAATGATTTATTATGACTTTAGGTGTAGGCTTGCTCAACACTTGCTATGATAGCTTTTCTTAATGAAGCCCCATGTTGTGCTACTATTTACAATGTTAGATTAGTTCAACGGCGGTGAGTCAAATGCTGTATTTGACATCGTCACAGGTGTGAACCAAAAGAAAATCTGCTCAGTGGGGACAGTCTAAGCGCTAAGTATTGCTCCCGTAAATATCATAAACTAAAATTACTTACTTTAGTGAAACGAATAGTTTTTATTGATAATTATTTAATTTATGCCCACTTTACTTAAAAGCACTTTGCACCAACTCTTGATTATTTATGCACGAAACACAAACGTTCGTTTTATATATCTGTTTGTTAGTGACGAGTATTTGTGTATGCGATAATATTATCTGTAAGCAAAATTTAAATGATTAGAACGTAGTGACGTGTCTACACACCCACCTTGGCGTGCTACACATATGTACAATTAGGGCATTTAGTATGTAATATTTTTTTTATAAAATATAAGAGGGTATAAACATTTGTTTTTAATATTAAACAAGGTGTTAAAAATACAGTTTGAGAAATATAAAAAAAAAACATTTTTATATACCTTGGTATTTGTTCTGCATTTATGATTTTTTAAAATTAGATCACATTTTGGGTGTGTAAATATAGTATAAAGCCTTAATTAAGTTACGTTAGTTGTTACCTTAAGTTAGTTGTTTTCTTAATTTATATAGTACATTATTGATCGTCTCATGTACAATTTAGAATATAAGTTATATATGTTTGGTAAAGTTAAGCACTCCTTAGAGTACATAGACGGAATCTAGGACTCTCTAGGGAGTGCTTATTTCAGAATTTGAGTAATGTAGGTAAACGCTCTACTTTATATCTAAAGCTAAAGAAAAGGTTTTAAACAGGTAGAAATATAGATAAACGGGAGCATTAGTATTGTCTTTTATTTACATAACTTTTACACATTTAAAGAAAAACACTTTTTTAACGGATTATAGATATGTATTATTATATTTAAACTTATAATTATTTTTACATAATTTTAAATTTAAACCGACGTTTCGCGTGCTTTACAGCGTGCGTGGTCACGGTGACTGAAGACAAAGGTGTTAAATGTCAAAAAGTATTACAGCTGCAGAAAATGTTGTGTTATCTGTATTTATTTCCCCGGAGTTGGTATCGACTAAAAGATGTAGGGTTTTTGCAGAAATTGCTCACGGTGTCCTCCATTTTCGCGGGTTGTTTATTTTGAGATTTTAATTTGGATATTATTGGATCCCAGGTGTTTGATAATTTTAGGCCGTCCTCTCTATTGAAATTGGCGTGTTTTTTGATTTCAATGGCTTCGCGTACCAATCTTGGGAAGAATCTTTTTTCTTTCGCAAGTACTTTCGGTTGGTCAAAGCGTATGTAGTGATTAGGCCTATCTAGTGTGTGTTCACAGACTGCTGATTTTGTGTGTCGTCTATGTCTTATGTCCGCGATGTGTTCCTTGAGTCTGCTGGACATATTGCGTTTAGTTTGCCCTATGTAAGACAGGCCACAGTCGCAATCCAGTTTGTATATACCTGCATCTTGCAATGGGGTGTTACTTTTGATTGGTCTTAGGAATTGCTGAATCTTCTTGTGCGGCTTGAAAATTGTATTAATGGAAGCTCGTTTTAGGACCCGGCTAATTCTATCTGTAACTCCCTTCACATATGGCAGGTAAGCTGGCTGGCGAGGAACTGTTTGTGTCTTGTTTTTGTTTCTGTGATGCAGCCGGGGGATACGCAACTTGTTTCGGTGTAGCACCTGTTTGACATGCTGTAGTTCCTCCTTGAGGTGGGCCGCATCACAAAGACGTTGGGCTCTCTGAAACAAACATTTACCGACAGAGAGCAGTTGTGACGGGTGGTGGTGGGATTCACCATTGAGGTACCTATCTGTGTGGGTTGCCTTTCTGTGTATTGTGTGACCTAGTGTGCCATCTGCTTTGCGTATAATTAAAATGTCCAAAAAGGGCAGACAGTTGTTGTTTTCTTTTTCAACAGTAAATTTAATGTTCTTGTGTATTGAATTTAAATGCGTTAGAAATGTAGATATTTTGTCATTGGGGAGTACTACAAATGTGTCATCGACATATCTCTTGTACAGTCTAGGTTTAACCGGGGCATTGGCCAAAGCTCTCTCCTCAAAGTCCTCCATGAAGATGTCAGCGACTATAGGTGACACCGGAGAACCCATGGCTACTCCATCAACCTGCACATAGAACTCATCTTTCCACATTAAGTACCCTATGCCAATTTCAATAGAGAGGACGGCCTAAAATTATCAAACACCTGGGATCCAATAATATCCAAATTAAAATCTCAAAATAAACAACCCGCGAAAATGGAGGACACCGTGAGCAATTTCTGCAAAAACCCTACATCTTTTAGTCGATACCAACTCCGGGGAAATAAATACAGATAACACAACATTTTCTGCAGCTGTAATACTTTTTGACATTTAACACCTTTGTCTTCAGTCACCGTGACCACGCACGCTGTAAAGCACGCGAAACGTCGGTTTAAATTTAAAATTATGTAAAAATAATTATAAGTTTAAATATAATAATACATATCTATAATCCGTTAAAAAAGTGTTTTTCTTTAAACGGGAGCATTACTGAAAAACGTAGATATCGAATTATCTAAATTTCCAGCGAAGCAACAATGTTTTTGAGTTGGTAAGCATACACAACTCGGCAATAAAATATGGAGCACGGAGCAGTGTTGGCCTAGTGGCTTCAGCGTATGACTCTCATACTTGAGTTCGAAGGTTGAAATTCCAGCTACAAAAAAGGTATATATTCGATAGCTAGTATTTGAAGTGTACCAATGAATTTAAATATACTATTTATCTTTCTTTCCCTATAATTGCGAATAATATGTATTGTAAATATGATTTAATATGTTAATATGACGTTGGCTTAGAAATAATATTTGAACGACATATTTACAACACAATTCTTTTACGACATTAAATACCTATGTAACATACCTTATATTTATGTTAGTCACATCTCACAAAAAAGTTTCTATACATCGCTCAACCACGTAAGTATAAATATCTTTTTAGTAACATTGATTCGTTGCTATTAAATATACCTACTTACTTCTCTTATAAACAAAACGCGTAAATATTAATAATAATCCAGATACGTGTCCTGTGTTCGTTTTCGATTCTATGATCATTTCATTATAGTCTAGTAGATCAGGCTTCGGTGATAAATCGTCCATTATTAAGTCTAAGGCATGCATTTCACCGTATGATTAATTGTTGATATTTTAGCTGTTTTATTTATATCATATGGATGGAAATCGAGTCAGTAATATAGTCGATATAAAATATTTTATACAGAGTTTTTTTTTTCAAAAATAAAATAATTAGATGTGTGTAAGTTCTCTTCACTTATCTTATTTTGTTTTTGTTTTGAAAATACTTATCTTTTTTAAAGGTCTCATCAATAACACGATAAAAATGTCACTTCATATCAGTGTAATAATTTAATTCCAGTTTTTGATAAAATATTTGTATGCATAATTTAGTATTAGATTTCTAATCTATAAAGAAAATTCAGTACACCCTCTGTCTTCAAGAGTCGTTTATTAAATCAAATACTGACTGTGTTTAAATCCAGCCAATACGTTGGCAAAACACGTCTACATATTACTATAGACTGAAGATATTTAAGATATTAAAAGGAATATAAATTATATAATAAATAATAATAATAAAGCCCATTTAATTTCCAATCATGACAAAAAATGATATCATACAGATTTTTTACATTTTATACATTATTTTATTTATCTTGTTATCCTATATCTTTGCTACCTTCGCTTTTTCCAACTGACTCTGTCTATGCCTTTCTGCTATGGTTCTAACAGGAAGCGAATGGAGAAAGTAAGTTGAAGGGACTTATATCTACTTAAAAATCTACTTGGGGTTTTTAAGTCTGGCGTTAATTTAATAAAGATTTGTTTGTGATTTACACTGTTGTATTTTTATAAATCAATAACCGTCGTCGTTACTTTTATCTTGTTTTATGTTATATTATAAGCAGTCATTGCAAACAAATAAATATTTAATTTCTGAGTTAATAGTCGTAAAATTGTAGCAGAAATAAATATTCTAATTCCTCTGATATCTGAAAACCTTCCTCCCACTACACATCTTATCATTTTACTGGCCGAGACTTATTTTGATGATTTAACGTTTATGTTCATATAATATCAGTACATTTTTATAACTAATCTACCTGTCTATGGTGCCCTTAGAACTTTCGCTGGACCGTGACAAGCGTCGTTGCCTATCATCACTGAGTGATTTCTCCGGCGGCAACTTCAACTCCTTCTCCGACCTTCCAGCCCGGCCTTCCTCCTTAATCTTCACGGGCGACACGCTGCCCGGCTTATCATGTCGTTTCATCTCCATATTTCAGTGTATGACCACATCGTTGCTATCCTGAAATAAAATTCTCATTTAACAAAGTATATTTAAAAAGGCAATCAGTAATTGCTGATAATGTTTAGCTAAAAATATTGCTTCGCAGGGAATCGAAACCAATTCATTGCAATGTAATAAACTGTTGCCCATCAGTCATAGTGAGAAATTTAATTTATTCTTATGAATGTTGACGAATTTAAAGATAAAACTAACGTTTTATATGCTGTTGCTAAACTAACCCCACATATATCTGATTTACAATATTGTGTAATATTGGTTGTAATGCTCCTCTACACAGACCCCTATCGGCTTAGAACGACGCTCTAAGTACATGCAAAGCAGATCTATTCTATGACAGTCTCCATGTATTCTGGCGTAAGATGCTGCAGCCACTGTTGATCCGTGACCAGTGACAATTACAAAGAAGAAATGTCTTCGTTATTATTATTCTTATAGATATATTTTTTAATCTACTTTGTTTTTTTCGTTTAAGTTATATTCTTTTTTTCATTGTAATGTGCTCCTATAAATGTTGTGCACGGTTGTTATTGATGTACATGCATGTATCTTGTTTCTATATGTCATGTGTTTTCTGTTAATGTTTGTATGTAATTCGTTAGTGTGCCTTTTGAAATAAAATAAAAATAATTGACAATATTCATCCAACTAAAAAATAATACCACTATAAAAATAATTGACAAAATTTTTAAGTCTAAGTGACTCTTAAGATGCTGGAGATATGGGATGAACTACATCCCACTATATACCCTCACCCGTGATTGTATGCCAAGGATGATCTGTAGTCAAACCACTAGGCAAATTTTCCATTAAAACAGTTGTAACAAACTACTTAGATATAAATTTATATTTTTCATATGTAAACTTAATACAATGTTTCATGAATTTATAACGAAATTGTTTACAAAGTATTTCGGCGAGGTTCGACGCTGATACGATTTTTTTTGGAATTAATCTGATTTTAATTAGCAAAGTTTTCAATTGATACGAAGTTTTAAGGTGAACTTCGACACGATTGATGCTTATTGTTTTATAATTTGATTATTTGGTAGTTTACAGTTTACATATTTAAGGTAAATTATATTTAATATTCACTTATCTATACTAATATTATAAAGAGGAAAGGTTTGATTTTTTGTTTGTTTGTATGAATTGAATAGGCTCCGAAACTACTTGGCAGATTTGAAAAATTCTTTCACTGTTGGAAAGCTACATCATTCCTGAGTGACATAGGCTATATTTCATTTTAAAAAAAAATAGGCATCCTTACTAAAATTACGATAACATTAACATTTGTTTATTATTTGATACAATTCTAACAGATGGCGCTGAGTTAAAGGTAGTTTAGTTTAGGTCCGTGTCGTGGTACCAACGTTTCACATAAGTTCTCCTACGGTTTCCCTTGATTAATTTACTACTATGTAATATAACAAAAACCTTAGCCACAGCAACGCTTGGCCGAGTCTGCTAGTATTCCCCATATTTCTGTACGCAGCCGAAACGTGGACCTTACGAGACGTGGAAAGGCAGAAAATAGACGCTCTCAAAATGTGGTGCTGGAGGTGAATGCTTACGGTATCGTGGATCGAGTTTCGTACAAACGTCTCGATACTTTAACAACTCGGTATTAAGCAGCGTCTAATTTCAACAGTACAATCTCGCATCCTTACATTCTTCGGACACGTGCGTGGTGATCAGTCCATAGAGCGCCTTATCGTCCAGGAGAAGGTACTAGACCGCACGGTAGGTCACGTTGGACTGATCAGATTAAGTCTGTCGTAGGAGAATCACTGAATCTGTGCAGCAGGATGACCTCCAATAGGCAATGATGGCGGAACGTCGTGAAGCGCATCACATCTGCGCCTTCTACCACACAGCAATCACGACCGCTCTGTCAAGAGTGAACCGAATAAGAAGAAGAATATTTAATATATAGATCTATCTATCTATCTTTATATTTCTAATCAATTTTATCTTCATTTTAAATGACGAACACAAACGCGACAATATACTTAAAGCTTTAAATTTTAAACGTATCCCGAGCGGGTTTAGAAGGATTCTATTGAAATAATAAACTCTGGCAGATTGCGGCCTGAATTATTGATACTTCGACACTGTCAGCTCACACAAGGGACTTGAATAATAGAGCATCCAAAAGTATGATAAGCGAAGGTTGAATTCACATATTGTAGGGCAACATTGTTAGTGTCTACAATGCTTTAGATTTTCCAGAAATATTAGTGTCCCTTAATTATGTTGTCACATGTGAATTTATATCATTAACTGATCTTTATATATCAGGTTACGAATAAAAATTATTCTTAAAAATCAAGTTTATAGTATTGTCTTTTATTAACATAACTTTTACACATTTAAAGAAAAACACTTTTTAACGGATATACGGATTACAATAATACATAACTTCAATCCGTTAAAAAGTATTTTCTTTAAATCTAGTTTATACAAATTTGAAATGGCAACGCTGTAATAGGTACGGTTTAGTCTCATAAATTATGGAAATAAGAGGGTAGTTGTTGGTAACATATGGGGAATTTCAGTGCTGCAAAACAAAAGTGTACTATGTCTATATCTATATGTTTTTACTGCTTTATTATGCATGGTGATAAAGGATACGCTGTTTGAGAAAATGTAACTTGGTTGTATGAAAATGTATTTCGGGGTTCTATCATACACATTTACCAATGTTATATGCCTTACGCTATAAACGTCGTGGTTAAATATCATTGTAGTTAGTAATTGTAACAGTTTGGGCGTACAAATTAATATTTGAAATCAATTCTACAGTTAACGAATAAAAATAAAAAAGCCAATGGTACCACAGCACGGGTCTTGATTTCTGTATTCCTTTGTGATAATTTGCTTATTCTTATAGGCAATTAGGTGTTTACTGCCGACACAGGTTGTTTCTGGGTCTCTCGCCAGTTAGCTTACCTTTACTTTACCAGCGAATGTTAAATGCGTGCTGCACTAGGCAAAAAAAAACCTATTGGTGCATAGTCGCACACTCAAGCCGCTAGCTAGCTCAACGCATATATTTCAGTTTTATAACCGTCACACACGCTTAAAAACCGAAATTAGGACATATAGACATGGATAACATTAAAAATGTCTTTGGTTAACAAGCATGTTACTTTGTAGAATTACTACACGTCTTTTTAAACAAATATAGAGAATATATAATATAAAATCTTGTACATACTCAAAAGAAAAGCAATTTATAATGGATTGGAAAAAGTTGTTGTGAGAATGCTTTTGTACGCTTAATTGGAGATCATAACGTACTAGATTAATATCTTATATCTTTAAACGAGCAATTCTTGTATATATATATATATAATTAGAATCTCGGGATCGGCTCCAACGATTTTCATGAAATTTAGTATACGGGGGGTTTCGGGGGCGATAAATCGATCTTGCTAGGAATAAATGATAGAAAATAACAAAAAGGTGGTGTTTGAGTAGTCCCAATTTAAACTGAAAAGTGAATCTTCCTGACTCTCTTCTATCTATCGGCGAATAATAATACTATTTTTTTAAAATTGCTTTAACGACACAACAACACTAAAGCTATTCCAGCATATATAATCTATATTGTTCATATTTCATCATTTTATTACTCGTACTTATATATTATAATTTCCAAAAACACAATTTATAAAAAATAAAAATACCGAGCAAAGCTCGGCCATCCAGGTACTATAGTTTATCGTCCGTACCTCACTGGTGAAACCCTCTTCAGTGCATTATATAATTTCTGTGAAATAGTTTAAATATAAAAGCTAGTAGTAGTAAGCTAGTATCTCTAAGTATCTATTGAGTTGTCATCTATTGAGACTCAATAGATACTTAGAGATACTGAAGCTATTTAAATTTGAAAAAATAATTTGGGCACTTACGAAAGCACAATGTGAAAGATTAAGTGTTACCCAGAGACCTATGGAAAGAAGTACAATAAAGAAAAGAAGAATTGACAAAATAAGTAACAATAATGTAAGAGATAAAACAGGGTTTGCTGACGTCGTATATAAAACAAAAGAACTAAAATGGAAATGGGCTGGACATACTATTAGAGGAGCAGATAAATGGAGCAAAATTGTAACACTATGGCAACCAAGACGCCATAAAAGAAACCGAGGTAGGAAACTTAAAAAGTGGGCCGACGAAATTGTGGAAATGGCTGGAAAGACCTGGACGAGATTGATATACAATAAGGAAAAATTGAGGAAATTTGCCCGTGGGCAATCAGTTATCGTAGATTTAAAAAAAACAATAGCTGTAATGTAGTTATATATCTCTCTCTTATATCTTGTATTCTGATATGAGGCTATAAATAAATAATCTCTAAGTATAGTATTAGGTGTTCGATGTAAAATAAGGATATAATTTTGTATGAATGATTTTTAACTTATAAACACCTGATTAGATACAAGAAAACAATTACCTTAATCACAAAGGCTCAAAGCAAGCGCCGTTATAAGACACCTTTTCAAGGGATCACTTTGCCTAAAGACTGACTTTACGTATGAAGGCAAGGCTGAAATGTAACGTGGAAACTACTTAAATAAGAGACCGTACGTTACATACGTTATAGCAGAAGTATGAATTTAAATTTGAAAACGTTTCAAAATTTCATGTTAAACTTAGAGTAACACTTTCGTTAACATGACACTTCTTGCCTTTCAAGAAACTGAGTTAGTTGAATACATTTTCCATTTTACTATATTCAAGTTTTCTCATTGAAGACAGGGACATCTTTGTAAGAACTCTTATTCAACATAGATGTCTTCTTCAAGACTCGTCGTAAAAATATGTATATTTAATTTCTTATAGATAGTAATGTTTTACATTTGTGTTATAGGTGGATTTTTTATACTTAAAGGCAAATACTGTTAGTATTTTTATTTAATATCATTAGATTTTAGATAGAAATGGCGTCTCTCAAGCAACCAGGCTATTATGTAGTTTTCATGTCATAAGGCTCAAATATTTTATATTAAAAAGACATTGTGTTCCAAAAAAATTGGTTTTATCTTAGCATTATCAACATATTCGATTTTCCTTCACTATGGCCAAAGTTTAACTTGCCTTTTATGACTAGAAATAAAGTATTTGTACAATTTTTCGCAATAATTTGAAACATCATAATACATTTATCCTTACACAGAACTTGCTAACTACTTAATTACCATAGTATAATTATAAGCAGTTTAATAACGCCAAGAAAAAATGGGTCACGACTCGAGCCGTCAGCTCATTCAGTATTATTCTCATTGTTAAACTATAAAGGTGCCACAAGGTAACGACTTGGTCCCTTTTTATGTCACCCTAAAGGACTTGATTTTACGAGGTTAAGTACTGTCTTTTTTTAATTAGAGAGAAAAGACTTAAGATGTTTATTTCTTGTAAATACACGTACATGAGAAAAATGGTACAACTCTTGGCCGGCACAGATATTACAGCCATATAAATGTACTTATAGATAACTCAACATGTTTCATTAAGTCGAATTTTGAACTGTTCTATTTTTAAATTGTCTATGACTAGATATTTTATTTGGGATGATGTGAGTTATAATTAAATTATGAAGCATGTAATGAAGGTTGAAAGTTTTCTGTGAGGTTCAGTAATTGTTTTAAGTTACATAACCTATTTAGAAATTATTGTAATACTGGCTTTCTCCTACAGCTTCGCCCTCGATTTTTAAGTATTGTGGCAAAAAAAATTTCGAAAATTTCAAAATATTCGTAATTACGAAAAAGTAATAGAATCACACTATTTATTGGTGTAACTGTAAAATCCGCTCGGTGGTTTTTGGGTTTATCACGTTTATACAGACAGACAAATATGAACGGGGGACTTCACAATAAACCAGACGTTTATAATTAAGAGTTAGACATAACATTTTTACTAATAAAACACACAGAAATATACAAGATAACAATAAAAAAAATAATTACAGATATTTCTTCAAAGAACAAGGTAGGTACGTTTTAAGTAATGCATACTTAAAGTAGTAGTGATTAAAGATTTTTTACGAATGAACTAATCAGGCTAAATTTCGTAGCGAACTTGTAATCTCTTAGTATCATATCAAATCGTAAACTCTTTTCATCGTAAATCCAATTAAGATTTCGGAAATTATTGCGCCAAACGAGTATGTAAGACATCTGATAAAATAACTAACTTGATAATATTTTTCATTTATTTTGACTGCCAAAATGAATCTTTTATAACCGTGAACAAAGTCAATTCGCTGAACTATAAAACTTCAGTTTTACGCTCCAGATATTAACAAAATGAATTTTTATTTGTTGCGTATATTGTGGATGGAAACATGGTATTCGAATAATAATTCATATTCATATCTTAGAGAGCAATTGTTTAGATATTTTATGATTATAATAATTTATATAATTTTCATATCATGATCATATTTGGTCGTTATAAGATAGTTACTTACGCCATTACTAAATATTTAAATTATTCAATATTCGAGCAACTTCGTAGCTGACTTGTGGCTGGCATATGGATTAATCAATCAATATATCATTAGAGATTAATGGGCTATTGTATCTACGACTATATGTGTGTTATTCTAACTTCTTGTTTGACGTTGTGAGACGAGAGAATAAGAATTGTCTAGCAAAATTAATTGTAAAGAACGTTACATTTGTGTTAGTACTGTTATGTTTGGCTGCCGAAACACAAATGTGCCTAGCAATGAGCGACAGAGGCAAATCTAAATTTTTACGATTCCATTTCTCTTAGTACTAAAACTCCGAAATTATATAAAGTAACCTATAAGCTCGTAGCCGCAACATTTTTCATTCCTTGGATTCGAAATGCGCTTGCTTGAGTGACGTAATAACCGGGCACTTACCTCCCAACGTTATACGATGAACCGGTGAAAGGGCTTTAAATTTGTTAGATATTTTCCACAAAATATAGAAAAGTTCTAAGCACACATCGATGGAGCGTATCGGTAGATGTTTGTTGAATTAATTTGCGTACTTTTGTAACCAGCTTTCAGCTTAGCACAATATGCGCTCGATTTGTTTATAAGTTCCCAATAGCTTAGTAAAGTTAAATATAAGCTGATAAGCCGAAGCTGCCTTTTGTAGATTAAGGTCCTTATTGATAAATATATAAGCAATTACCATTTAAAGATTTTATTAAATTTATGAAGAAGGTCGTAAAAAGATTTTTAGTTTTAGAAGAAAATAATGTTTTTTGTGTTAAAGGCACTAGTATCTTTATTAAACAATTAATTTCTGTGTGGCTTATTTGACTATAACTATAACTATTATATTATAAAAAAAACATCATACAATGTAAGTTACTTTTAATTAAAAACTTAAAGACTAATGGACTCCTTGGTACATTACTTTTAAATTAACTTGGCTGATGTCATAGACATTTTTGCCCACATAATAAATTCCTGAAAGTACAAATTAACAAAAGGGTTTTAGTGAAGACAGTAAGTATGTAGGTCGACGCTTGACCCGACTACATGCAACGTTTATGGCTTACACTCATTGTCTCCTGTATACCGAGTCCATAGACGATGTCTTGTTTAGACCAGGAATGTCTATAGACAATAGAGCGTACCGCTATTTGCGCTTCCAAACTATTTAGACTCTGGTTTGCACTTCTTGCGAATATCTGTGTTATGTTATCGTACTAATTGTTAACTTAAACAACATTTCCATATAAATATTTTTAAAACTAAAAGAGAAAATTCTTAAATTCGCTTTAGACTTTATATTAAAAGATTCGAAGTATATTTTAGAGTCATAAAAAAGGAAAAATCAAATCGTCATAAATTTATACGTCAATATATCGTTTTATGCTTAAATTCGAAATAAATAGAAACGTTAGTTTGGGCGATATACTACGCCCATACAGCCTTGCATCTCTTAGAGATATTCCAGCTTGGTATCCCTCAGAGGTACTTTAACGATCACTAGCTAACGGAACAAAAGGCCGATGGCGGACTGATCCTTAGTGTACACACTTTTGATACATCACAGGGTTTTAATTAAGTTAATTAAGTATACTTACGTACTAAAGAGGACAACAAGCAAACAAACCACTGAGGGGCCGATCAATTCAATGTTTCAGGGTCTGTATTCAAACAGTTATATCGCTGATATAGCAGTAAATTAAGTATTAGGGTAAGCTGAAATGTCACCCACGCTACTGAGTAAATATTTTTAGTCCCATAAAATCTCGTGTGGCTTTTGTTACGTAACAGGTTTTCCAGTTCCCTATTACATATTAAAGCGAAATAGTTTTAACGAATTAGGACGTATGTAGTAGAGAGGATTAGAATGTTTAGCGTTATTCCAACTAATGTTTAAAAATCCATGTAATTGCAGGCTTTCAACTATATTTCTTTTAAATTTAATTAACGCTGTAATTAGATAGAGACATATAATCGTATATGTGTTGACAGTAGTTTAGATGGGGCTATTTTTTTACGTCTGGGACTCAGATTCCTCTACTGTTACATTATCAATTGTCAATCAAAGTAAAGTAGGTATTATCATTATCATTTGTCAATCAAAGTAAGTAAAGTAGGTGATCTGCGTCCTTTGCTTGACATATGCCATCGAATTTTGAGTATATGACAAGCCGGTTACGTCACGATTTTTCCGTCACCATTCTAGAGAATGTTAAATGCGCTCATAGACAGAAAGTCCATTGGAGCACATCTGACAATCCACAGACCTCAAGAACGAAAGTCTTATGCATGGTCAACACTGCGTATTGCTTATTGACACTAGAAAATGCTAGTGTGCGATACCTATTAAAACCCTTATGTACCCAACACCTGGTTTCTTGTAATAAATAAAAAAGTAATTATTAAAATAACCCACTAGATATTAATCTGAATAATAGCAAGTTATATATACTCTACCACAACATTAATATCTGATTGAATGGAAATTGTGAAAACGGATTACCGATCGATTTTGATAATAGCCAATCAAAACTTTGAGTTGAACCGTTCGTTTGAAAAATGTTCATATTATTAACATTAACGATTAGAGCTTACAAAAGTTGCACGTGAAAAGTTTTTTCTAACCATTTTCACAATATTCTTTCAACGATGGTTTTTGCTTTGTAATAAGACAAACTTTAAGTCTCTGAGATTGTAAGTTCAAACCCCAAGTTATTATTATTAGTGCTCAACTAATGGTTTTCCTATGTGTATCAATATGTGAGAAATACTTATTGGGAAACCAGGTCAGATACAGAAATCTAAGCCCAAGATCCAGGGTTATTTATATATACACCACACATATATTGTTTACAATACAAAAAAAATATTATCAAAACACGTTCTTTTAGGGTAAGAGAATTCAGAGCAAACAAAAAAAGCACTTTCAACATGTTTTATGGGACCTTAAGATGAAAACTATATTTATTTTTTAACACTTCGTTACATTACAATATAAAAATTAAACATAGTTAATAATAAGGAGTTCAAGAGCGTTTTCTCTCTTCCATAACAGTGATTTGAATTTTCAGTTCTATCATTTAAACAAAAATATATAATAATAATGGCCTTTATTTAAAATCAAATTTACGTTTAATATAACTAAAATAAAACTTCAAAACGGTCCCACCACTGAAAAAGCGAGCCTTCCCAATCATTCTCTACAAAGAATGGTCGCTTTTCTAATCCAAGATAATCCAGCCATTATCCCAACTTAAATATCGCCTAAGATTCAATATAGTCCAGTAAAGAATCGTTTAAAAATTCTATAGTAGCATAGTTCTTGAGTACAAAATGTAATTGCCAGAAAGGCAGATTATGTTCAACAAAATTGTTCGTCAGGTTTTAGTTTGAGTAATTTACCCGACGTAATAATTTGACATTTTTAAAGCTATTTAAAGACGGCAAACAACCGAGCGCCGTTTTGAATATAATATTAAAAAAATGGGCGTTGTGAAAGTGTAAAATTTGGGGTATAGTAAAGTTATTAAAAATTATAGTATAAGGGATAAAAATATGTGACGTGGGTTTTCTATAAAATTAAACTTAATATAAAAGGTACTTATTATGTTAATCAATGTAATAATATTGAGATCAATGACGCAAAGAGACATGCGATAGGATAATCTAAAATTGCTGCCCGGTTGCATTGGGCAGAAATTTTTTTGAATTAAAGGAATGAATGAGGCATTACATTTGTGAAGGCAGCAGTTCTTGCTAGATTATAAATGAAAATATAAAAAGGACGATATCGTGCTTAAGAAACTCTATGGACCTTTCAAATGCACTTACTTCACAACATTTTAACTCTGAGAAGACTTTTGAAAAATTAGTATTAATACGTTTATATTATTATATTTCTACCTAATTAAATTCAAAGTCATACACACATTTTATTCTTTCGTAAAATTAATCCGTGATCATTTATACAACAAAACATAAAACTATCGACATATTTCGCATGCCGAATACGGTACAATGACCAAGTATTACTCTATTAAAAAAGTTAAATTTGAATTAATGTCTGGTGATGTATGAATGAAAATCTAAATAAAAATCTCAAAATGTTGTAGCTACTTCTATATCGAGGGAATAGAGCAGAAACAATTTTAGAATCTGCCATGTTTTTATAATGAACTTCTGAATGCTTAAAATGTTTCGGAAAGGGACAGTGTAAATGTTTCATGAAGTTTCGGAGATCTCACTCGGCGTGAAAGGGAATTTGAGCATTTTATATAAAACGAGTTGAAAATGCAACGAAAAATGTTAATTTAGAGTCGTCCATTGTAATCGTGTATTAATAATTGTAATTATAAATTTATTTTTACTTAAAATATTTTTTTAATACATTTATTATTTCTGTTACACTCAGTTTACACCACATACTCACACATATTCCTGTTGACGCCGTACCAGCGAGGCATTGTCTGTGCATACTTTTTTAATTGATTATGAACTGATTTTGTTTTTTTAAATTACTACTACTATACTTGTCTGAAGACCAATTGTGACATGGGGGAGTCATAGCTCGTGCTAAAGTTTACACTCGAAAAGATATAAGCCCTTATTAGTAGATTCTGTTAACTGTATATTATATATTATTATTTCGACTTAAACTTTAGAAATTAAGACGATTTTTTATATGGGTCATATTATATTTTTTAAGCAAGCGAAATAATTATTGTTGCGACGGGAATCGAGCGCCGGGGTGTGTAGTCGCCTAACATGTACTTTTTCCAAAATCTACATTGAAATATAAAGTGGAATGAAATTATACTTGAAGCTTATAAAACTATTTAAAAATAGAGACTCAAAACTTAAACTCAGCATTTACAGCGACTATTTTAAACTGTGTCATTGTATGCATTATCTCGTCTTTCCTTTAGTCTGTTTTATTTTAAATCAGGTCGGTTAATTTAGTGCAGATTCGATAGCTTGGAAATATTACTCTATTTTAGTGAATCTAGCACAAAAGGTATTTTTGAAATTCTTAAAGCAGATCAAGTGAGTAGTTCTGCACTAGTTATTTAAAAAAAAATATATATTTTACAATTATTCTTACAAAACGGCTTCCATCCACATCTTGACCTGCGTATATTTCCTGTATGTTGGCAAAAATAATACGTCTAAACATTGCTTAGCAGTCAACTTTAAAAAAAGATATTTTTGAATTGAAGATGAAAAAATTACAAATTATATCTAATATAAGAACTCCTTTTATGACAGTAAAAAATATTAAAAAGTCGCTAGGATTTCGATGGTCGATCTGAGAGATGAAATGAACCAAAACACAATAAAAAACACAACACACAAACCGCACTGTCCAACTCCCAGTTTGCTACGATGGAATGTGATACCGAGTATATAAGCCAGGCCAGGCCTTCTTTTGCGTCGACGGTCAGCATCATGGTTACACTCTCGAAACCTCTCTTCGTCTTCTGTAGTACACTATATATCATCTAGCCTAACCTTTGTGGAACAAGCTAACCACCGAAGTACTTCCGATCCAATTCGAATTACCAAGTAAGATCGTACCAGAATTAAAAGGCATTGTGAGTGTGCATGGGTATCGCTTGACATCATCGATCATAGATCATGTCTTCTTAAACTAACGAATATTTGTTTTCCATAATACTTATTTGTGATTTTTGTAACTAAGGTGATCATCTAGTCTGCTTGTGCAGCATAAAAAGCGCTATACAACGCCTAAAAGCGCTATATTGGCAACTATTTGATAGCTTTTGATCGCTGTGTATGCATTAATCCATTTACCAGTAGCACTTTGTGAGCTGTTTACAAAACCTGCCCATTGCCCACTGCAACGAACCCGGCGCGTTGTACATCAATCTAATTGCATTTTGTTAGAGTTGTGGCTGATGGAAACTTCATGACTATTAATGGTTATTAGGAAATTAGATTTTTACATTCTATACTTATATTATTTTAAAGAAATGAGTAAGAAGGGTATTAGACATCGATGTAACTACTTCAGATTGTATTTGGCCTTGTACGCTTTTCGTTAGCAGATTGATGCGGGATGTAATATAATGTACTAATGAGTTTATATCCATTCAATACTTAACATCCATCATCCACGTCCAATCAACATCCACGACTGTTATATATATAATATATAATATAAATATATAATATAAAGTGAGATCCGTGTGGTATAAATTTATATTATTATTATTTTGTAGCCAAGTTTACATATCAGGGATCGTCATGCTGAATGAAATGTCATTGCTTGTAGCGGCGTCCATGCGTCGGGATGTCTCTGTCCCTAAAATATCGCGAGGGGGCCGATGGCTGGCCATGCGTCATACTCGTGAACGGGTGCTAATTGTGGTGACTGGTCATACTTGAATTCTTGTGCGGTGATGTTGGTTATTTGGACTATGTATTTGTGTGTTGTTTCCACGAGAATGTAAGTGCGTTTCACAATGCCTCCTGCTGACAGAGGATCTTTGACATTCTGAAAAAAAATTGTATTGCAGCTCCTTACAAACTCTGTGTATAACAAAAAAAACTTGACAATTAAAAAGAGTGTACAGTTCTTCTCTTCCGCTCTATGCCCTTGATTTGAGAAGTGGCAGTTAATGTTAAATAGAAGCGTTTGATGTATTTTTCATTTTTTAACGATCATATAAGTGTATATTGTGTTACCTATATGAATAAATGATTTTTGACTTTGACTTTTGCTATTCCTAATTACGAGTTGCCCTTTTTAATTTTCGGACATTATTGCACCATAAGAGATAACTTTAAGTTTGTAAATCTGTCACTTGATGGTTTGTTTTCGATATCTATGGAAATTCTCGTATTGCTCTTAGAACTTATGTTTCAGATCACCATTCGACAGTTCACATCGTACGGTGCTTATAATTTCATAGAGACAGATATAATTATGTTAATATATTTGAACATGTTAATACACAGACCTGCATAAATTACGAAAAAATCAACATAGTTGCGTTAATGCCAATATTTAATTAATTATACGTGTATATCTTTCGCATATATTTACTTAAAAATTACAACATAAACATTGCGCGCTAGTAAGCTGTGCTATTTATGAAATGTAGTTTATTAACAAGCATACTGCAGCGTTAACCTGTTTAGCTAAACCATTTATGTTGCAATTTAGTTACAATATCACATGGGAATTGATATAGACGATATATCGTATGAGCTTATTGAAATTTGAAAAAATAAGCCACTAATAGCAAGATTGTTTGAATTTTAATGCGGCAAAAAAGTAATGTCGAACTAGTTGTGATAGTCATGGGAACACCCACGAAAAGCGAGGTATTTTTTTAAAGGAACATTTGTACCGAAAGCTATTAACACAGGAAAATATAGCACATATAAAATATAGTTCGTGAAACTCTGCACTGAGTTGAATCGCTAACAAAGCTTAGCGTACTTGCATTGCTGTGGTAGTGGTAGTAGTGGTAGTAAGTATTGAATTAAGTTATACGAAGGTTAATTGTTGCAATAACTGAGAAGGTACTCAGACAGAGCTGGGCTAATAAATTACTTTTATAATTCATCATAACACACAATTTAAAACAAAACTGCATTTAAAAGTTACGAGTAAAATAATAAAAAATAAAGCTTAGAGAAGAGATGGGTTTAAAGTCAAAATGATGCTTTTTACAGGTATATATCACGAGGGCAATCGTAAACTTGAAAAATTTATAAAAATTAGCATAAAACACGCGTTAGCGAAGTAATGATAAATTATAATAATATGAATTTTACGTAACATTCTTATCAAAATGCCGTAAAAGCGGATGCCATTACATTGATTTATAGCTTAAATCCTCTTGAATAAGTCATACATTTTATAAAATGAAGATGATGTATTTTTGACGTACTTAAAGCTACACTGGAATAATAAATTAAAAAAAAATAATATCCGTTTTCCGGAGAAAAAGGGACCGTTTTGAAATGCCAAAGTTTAGAGTTCGTGTTCGCGTGTAAATAATACTTTGATGCTGTATTCTGTGGAAATGTAGGTTTATTATCTACGCTTACAGTAAACCTTTGGCAATGCATATTGTTATCTGTAAAATATTCATTCATTCACAAATATCATTTATGCCTTTTCTTATATATATTACTGGTTTCAATTATATAATTGACATTATACTTCAATACATAGAAATACACTCAGCAATTCACATACGAATTCATGTTGCAATTAGAAGGGAGTTTCTGGTCCCTAAGAGCCTCTAAGCCGTAAGCTTTTACTTGTATGTTCTATGTATATGTTTATATGTGCTATGTGGACATAAGCTTTTACTTGTGGTAGGATGTTCAACACACAGATGCATGTTTTTTTACTCTTATGATACTTTATAAATTAGTAAACGAGACAATGTACCATATGATTTGTCTATGAATCTCTGTGACTCTATTGATTTTTATTTCTAGAAAACTAAAGCGTAAGATACAAAGCTATTAAAATAAGCCTAGCAATATTTTTAACTGGGAACTGGCGCATTTTTACTGCATACGGTTCAGACTGCCTATTCGATACATTCTACGTAAAACTGAAGTTAGGTTAGTTAGTAAGTAGGTTTTATTTTTTTAAGTGGCCTTATCCGCTTAATATCTAAATACTTCATTCACCATTCATAAGTTTGTCGTGTACAGTATTTTATCCAAACATTTTGGGTCGATATTCGGTGAAATCGTTGTATGTAAATCTACAGTAGAATCATGAAAGTCTTTGTGAAGGATACAGCACGCTAAACATTCTACATATAAGTATATTCGACTAAAAAAAATTGATAAGCTAATTCAAAATATTACCGAAATATATATTTTATATTAAGTTGAACCAAAATGGTTAAATTAAAAACCGAAACAATGTTAATAACATTAAGTAGTTAAAAAGTTAAATTTATGAAAAAAAAACCAGAATTAGAATGTTGTTAGTATTCAAATAAGAATTTAGAATAAATTTACTATAATGCACCCCTCATTACTCGTTGCCATGACAACCATATTGCGTGACCTGCCTCCATTAACACGGCTTTGTAGGCATTTTGAAAGAAATGAATACTTGAAATCAAATATGACGGGTATAGCTTACTTCCCCAAGGGAGATAAGGGGTTTCAGTTTTAAGTAAAAGCTTCTAAACGGGGCTCCAGTTTCAATATTTTTCTAAATATACAATACACAAAACATATATATAAATAAACATGTTTTGAAATTCCTACCAATTTGTTTAGCTAACAAAATCGTAAGTAGCTCCGAGTTTCGAATTTCGAATATCCGTGATTGTTGATTCCAATGTAGAGGTAAGGTTTAATCAGCTAATAGTGTATATGAAAATTATTAGTGAAATCAAAACCACACTGTATATTTGTATTTTATATTAAGAAGAATGATCGTATCTTATCATGTTTGTGAAAGAATAGATGACATATTTGTGTCATCTATTCTTTCACATTCTTTATGTGAAACTTTGGAATATACATTTACGATATCCCTAACGACTGTAAGCCTGGCTGGTAAGCTTTTGTTATGTAATTCTTAATATCAACCATCAATCTTAGCTTCATATTAAATTATGGTAATCTATATTAATATTATATAGCTACGTATCGTATTTCTAATATTAGAAACTGTTTTTTAGAATTTTACTTTATGGTACGACATAATTAACTTGGGAAAAATTCCTCCCTGGTTTGTAAATTGTCTCGTCCCTCAAAGACATGGTAAGTAATTTAAGTAAATGCGATGACTGCTATTTTGGGCGTAGGCGCATTTGCCCCCTAATAAAAGAACCACGAAGAAGCTAGTATTAATACGTTTCAGTACGAGCGGATCTAGTATTGCCTTAAAGTATTATTTTAATAAGACCGTAAACATTTATAACATGCATGTTTTTGGGATTTGCTGTAAGGGTCATACAAAAAGTAGTTTAAAGAAATAGTTACGTATTCTATTTAATACGAAAAAAATGGTATTACTGGTATAACGATTGGGAAAGAGTTGCTGCATCTAGCACGGGACAATATACACTTTACAAGACTAACAACCAACCTCCAGTTATGGAGAGGCACTAGGTGGTAAACTAACCGAATAGTTTGTATACAGAATATTTAAATACCCACTAAAAAGCTACTTGGAACAATATTTATTAAATATTAGTAATAAAGCGGGACCATCCGCTTTTGCGTCTTAATAGGATTAAGCCAAAAAGTAAGTAAGCGTATCCCGAGGGCCTAATTTCCTGTAAAGTTTTTGCGTAATTTATTAATCCATTAGGATTAAGTTAAAAGTGAATTTTGAAGCCCTAATTAAATAAGCCTCATAGAACAATATATATTTTTACTAATTATCTATTAATCTCTGAAACTTGACTCGCAGAAGCCTGGACCTAAATCTTTCCTTTATTATGAATGGACATAATAATTATATTTTCGTCATTAAAGGTTTTGGACATTCAAAAATAAAAGTTTTTAGTAGTCATTCTGTTTTCAAAATTAGCTACATTGAAAAAAAATTAAAATACCTACTTTAATTTTTTCAGTACCAGCTCGACGTCCGCCGTTCCACAACTGAGCGTTTTTAAAGATAGTTTTTGCCGCGCAACACCACTTAGTGAAACCAGCTGCCACTGAAGTTTCCGAACCAATTGGAGTCCTTTAAGAATACAGCGTACCAATTCTTAAAAGGCTGGCAACGCACTCGCGAGCCCTCTGGCATTGATAGTGTCCATGGGCGGCGATATCACTTAACAACAGGTGAGCCTTCTGCCCCTTTGCCCCCTGTTCTATAAAAAATAAATAATAACGCATTACGGCTATTCTATATATTATTGAAGGAAAAATAATATTTCAATAGTATGACTTGGTTATGTTTTCACCATAGGTTATTATTTATTTTATTATTTTATGTAAATGGTCCACATTTAGACTCAATAGCGGCCAAGTGAAGTAGGTCCATCAAAAATTTATATTATCGATTCTTTACCACTTTCAAATATCAATTATTCAAGACGGACCATTTGAGTCGATTTTATACGACTAATGCTTTTTTTATTTTAAGTCAGAATTTGATTGTACAGTAAATTTTTAAATTACCTAACTTTGATCGACGATGTGTTTGTGTTTTGTTCTCATGTAAGTGCGTGATTTTATTTTGCTGTTGCTAAGCTGTTGCTATATTATTAGCACATTTTATTTCGATATGTCAAGTGAACCATGGCGTAGGTAATTCTTACGGTTCCTTCAAAGCAAACCAAAAGTTAGCGGAGAATTACTTGACAGTTCTCGTAAATCCTAATTTAGATCATCATTTTTAATATTGATGTTCATAAGTGTACTATTCATATGAATCAATTTGATTTCATCTGTTAATAATTTATATTATTTTTAATGGTATAAAGCGGTGTTTCAATACTTTAGCCCTAATATTCCTAAGAACTACTGGAGGTTATGCTAATTGTAATGTTTGGATTGTAATATGATATAAGCTGCTTGGAATCCACAAGGCTAACGGAAATGTGTAAAGTAAAAACGTGTAAAAAGTGTAAAAACAAAGAAATGTGTAAAGCAAACAGTTCATAAATTTTTACTTACGTTGAACTGTGCCCAAACGGAAATTCTACTAGATGTAATAAAATAATTTTCACATAATATGTTCTTAGTCATGTCCACACACACCCTTTAACACTCACTAACACACGCATGCGTACCCTTCCCCACTATCACACACAAATACACACACACTCACATACACAATCCCTTACAAACTTCCATTTTGTTACTACTCTATATGAATTGCTATGGAACGGAAGCCTGGTTATCCATATCACAGGTTCTTACCTAGTTTGGAAACCAGTCTCCCAATACTATCACTGTATTATTAATTATTATTGTAAATGTTTAAGGGAGAAAAATAAATAAATTATTATTATTATTATTATCATAAATGTGGCCACCCATAACAGACTTGCAACGAAACATTATTATTGCGGAAACGATGGAATGACTTGGAGTAAAGTTAAGAGAGCTGCCCAAAACCGATAGGGATAGTTTTCTACGCTGGGTACCTTCTGCCCCACCTGAGGTCAAAAACAATTAAATGAAAAGGGATGAGTATATCGAGGTGCTGATTTCCTTCCAATGTAAAGCAAGGGTCCTTAGGCTAGTTATGACCGGTTAAATGTCCCAGAGGCTAAGGCCGTTTAATTATTTATATCCTTAGCGGTCGAAATAAGTTTGTGAGCGTGGTTCAGGGTATGACGTCAACGTAATTATTTGTAGCCGATGATTACTATAGGTATCGCTAGAAATTCTTCCAAATTCAAATCTCTTATCGTATTAAAACCTCGTTCTGTAAACCTATCAATATCACATCAATAAGTAATTAGTGCAAAAGTCACAAAAAATATTGATGATACCAATATCTGTAAATACATAGCGATGCTTTCGTTCGGAACAATCATTCAGTAACAAAGGATTCCAACACAATATGCCTTTATGTTATTAGTAAAAACATATTTATTCAGAAAGCATTTTATCTTCTATTGCTTATTAGTTTGAATTACTTTTTTCCTTAGTAATTTCCAATTGCATGAATATCGTGAAAGTACAATTTTAAGAAGGCGTAATTTGTTTTTTTTAAATAAATAATTCAATCAGTTAACGGAATCCGATTAGAGAAAGTGACTAGACTTTGCGTTTTGGACTAGATGTTTCGGAGGGCTACTAGATGGTCAAACCCGAAACGCTCTTTTCGACGACAATCGAACCCAAGATCGATCTGATCCTAATTGCTCAGTACAATTAAAAAAAATACATGCACTCATGTACATTATAGATTTAATATAATTACCATTATACCCGTTTGGTAATCGGAATGTTGTTATTTGCCTATCAATACTACAAAATATAAATAAAATACATATAAAATAAGTCGCAGGGCGCCAGGTCAGGACTGTATGGCTGATGACTCATTATCTCCGACACCTGCAATAGTCAAATATTTAACCTTCTGCAGTCTGTCATCTGCTGATAGGTCTTTCTCTTATCTATCATGCGTCGCACAACACTGATGTTATCTTCAGTAGTCGCTGGTTAAGGACGTCTCTCATGCAGATCATCATTAAAATTGCTACGTCCACGCTTAAACTCGTTTAACCAATTGTAAATAGTGGCTCGAGAAGGAGCTTCATTAAGAAATTCTAATCGCAGCTACATCATAGGTTTGTTGTTTTGTAGGCTTTGTAGGCCCACAACACAAGTCATAATAAATCATTGACCTAAAATTTTCTCGTTCATTTTCACATGTAACAATAGTTTTAAATTTGCCGCCAATTCACAAAAGCAAATGCAATATACATACTAAATTTGGTTTACAGAGTTCTAAAATTGAAATTCAAAAAAGTTTTTATTAGAAATGTTTCTAACTGGCCAGTTCTACACATTTTCAGTGTTACACACGTATATCGGAAATATATATGACACTAAATTGTCAATTATATAACTATTTATTGTGAAGGCTTCACTGATTTTGGCAATTATTAATTTAATTGTCATGGAAAAACCTTTGGTTTGTAAAGGACAGCCAGGCGTAAATTTTGTACGCAGTTTAATTATTCAGCCATACAATTTCGGAGAAATTTCATAATTTCCATAGTCACGATTATTATTTAAAGCGGTAGCCTGAACTTGAATATTCATTAAATTGAATTTTTATTTATGTAATCACACTGAGATAAATTTTAAAATGTACGTAAAAAATATAAGGTATGCAACGGCCGGCCTTGTCGTTGACAAGCGATCTCTTCAAGTCAAAAGTAAGGGAAAAAACAAAAAAAACATTAAAAATGTTATATTCAATATAATATATTACTATACTCTTACTATTATATTGTATATTACTATTACTAATGTACAATATAATATATTGTATAACAACTAGTTAAAGTTAAAGGTTACCGGCAATGCGTAATAGATATATATTTTTTGTCCTAACTGGTTTGAAGTGGACAGCCAGTTTGCATATATTGACCTTACCGTTCGAGCTAATGTTAAATGCACGCATAGAAAGAAAGTCAATTGGTGCACAGCCGCTGAAGCCTAGACCAAAACTGCTCATTATACAAAATATAAAAATCATATATACCTGTAAAACATTAATTAAATTTGCATTATTAAAGCAATTTTATGAAATACCGAACGGCGATCCTTAACAAGAATGAAACATCAGAGGCTCTTGTTACATTTATATTTCAGCATGTACATGTCTGGGCTAAATCAAGTCCAAGTACCAACTATTCTATATTCTATATATTACAGATAAAAGTAAACATATGAAGCTAAAAAGAGTATCACCAAAATAGTTTTTCGATATTCCAGAAACAATAGAACTTTGTTACCGTGAAAAGCTATTCTTTTATTTTAAAATTCGAACCATTATTCAAAATTGGAATGTATTGTTTTGAATAATTTACTTTTTAATGGACATGAATGTAGTAGAGTGGTACTATTAACCCAGAGTTATTCTAAAATGAAATCGCTATTATTTCTATTAATAAAATCGGAGTATTTGCATTTATATCCCTTAAAGACAATCTATTTAAAGAAGTACTTGCACAGATCAAAACATTAAATATTATTACAAAATTCATATTGAATACTACTTTTTAAATAACTAATAACAATGACTCCTTTATTATTAAAATGTTAAACCAATTTTATCCCGCCGAAGGCCACGAAGTGATTTAACATTAAATACGAGAAAGATGAACCTGAAATATAAATGGTATTTTAAAAATGTTGCCTTTTTACCAAGTATTAGCCTGGCTAAAAGGGAATACTTTTCGGCTATGATTTCAAAGGCACAAAGTGAATACCTTTATAACATATATAAATATACATGTTGTTTTCTGTTGGATTTGGTTTCTGTTTTTTATCACTCCTTATTTCATATAAGTAAAATAATAGCCTTTAAAAGTCGTGTAATTTTCTTCTTATTGAGAAATTTTTGTTTACATAAATTTTTACTTCATAGTAACTAAAAATACCATTAAAACTATCCAATAATCAATTATACAATCTTTAGGTTATAGGTTTAGCTATTAAAGTTATTGATATGTTTATAGTACAGGAAGTTTGTGAAAGTTCACATACTGCTTCATTTGCGTCTGCAACGATCTCGAAAATTTTGACTCTGAGAAAATTTCCTCTCAATGATTTCTATTTTTAAACATTTCATATTGCGTATTTATTACGAAAAAAGCATATGGCTGCATTAAAGTATGTTTATTTATCAGATATAAAATATCTATCTCTTCGCTTAAAATACAAAAAAATAAGTCTGCAAATAAGACGCAATAGAAATCTAAAAGTAAATAAAATCTAAAACCTCATTAAGAGTTTAACCAACCAACACATAGCATGTGAGTGTATGCGATGGAGTGATGCAGCACTTTTGAATTACTTAGAAGTTAGGGCTCATCCCTACGAGACGGTTCTAACACGGCCCGGTTTCACACTTCCGGCTAACCGGGGCTAGCGCCGGCGTCGCTATTATTTTTAAGTGTCCCATACAAGACTTACAATCGGACGTAGCATGTCGTGGGCTTGAGCCGCTAGTCAGGCTTACACTGCTTCTAACTTCGTAAACGTAGACTTCTTCTTTCAAAAAATTATAATGTTTTGTCTCCAGCAAGACGCAGAGGTGAATAATTCATAATCGCATTAACGAACAGTCAATACCTGTTGTCAGAAAATCCATGATACAAGTTATTATAATTGCTTAATGCAAGTCTTTGTAAAAAGTAAAATAAACAATGTTTATTTGTAAAGTAGAAAACTTATATTGTTTGAATTTCTCGTGGAATTTTTAATGCAATGTCGAGCATTGTACTAATTCAACTTTATGCTTTAATTAACTGTAGTGTTGGATGTTTGGAGTAAGTTTTGCTTTACCTTCACTGCTAATTCTGTTGAAAAGCATTTAAGTAAATAAGTAATTGGCAAAAACGTCTGAGTGTTGCGTTAATTTGATCAGAGATTTAGGTTATCTCAAAAGGCAAAATTAGAAAAATAAGGTATAGACTTATAGATCATATAGATTAATTTTAATTATAGATATATTAATCTACGAATGTTATCAATTTCAATAAACATTTTAACTATTGTTTATACGGAATAATCATTAATATAACCGTTCATAAGTGTACATTAAGTTACCTACATTAGTAAATGATTTTGAATTGAATTGAATTGAATTCTCAAAATCAAACTACAGAGATGAAACACATTTTTGAAGGCTGTAATTATATAACCAGTGACAATTTTTTATTTCTAAAAAGACATCAAATATTTCCCAGCTAAGAACGGGTTTTATTGGAAAATTCAATTGTCTTTTTCTTATCTAATTCTTTACTTATTTATGTTTTCCACCGTTTAAACCTTCGTTTTACGAGATTATAATTAGCCAACTCGGTCCAGCAAATCTCGAGTTTTAGTCCGACAAAAGAAAATTCGTTTTTATATATACTCGTATAGATAGGTAGCACCAGCTGCTAATTATTGAGGCATTTTGTCAATTAGTGAACTCGCTATTAGTTGGCAAGGTTTCTAGTCAAATTGTATGTTGAATATTAGTAATTTTAAATCAGTGAACATACTGTTAAGCGTGGTTAACACTAATTTAATTTTTATATTTTGAGAACGCCTAGCATTTTACACGAGACACATTTTAAATTTCCGCTGAATTGCAGCCAATTTCTAATTTCATTACTGCAACCACTCGACTTATATTTGAAGAGCTTGTTTTGCTGTTGATAAAATGAAAATTCTGGCATTTTAAAATATGAATTTAACATCATAATTTGTGATATATACCACAGGTTCAAGGAGTAAAAATATATTTTACATTATTTTTTTAAATATATATTAGGGGAGCAAACGAGCCTGTGGGACGCCCAAAAAGGGCTGTCATCCCTTCAAAATTCTACTGTCTTCGAATTTCTTACAATTCGAATTTTGAATATTTTGAGGCCGTATCTTTCAGAGTAGACGATTCTACGGTTCGCAAAAGAAAATGCCTTGTAAAATGGACTGTGCAAGACTTCGAGCCATCAAGGTGATGTTGATGTACTAGTTGAAATATGTACTAGATTTATAGATATTGTTTAAGTAGGTGTCTTTTGTCCCTATACCATGTAAATTGGGGATCTAGGATATTTATGTATAGTGTGTAAAATATACTAATGAAGGCGATAGAAAAACTGTGGATCTCTTTTAGCTGCAAAATTTCATAATTTCAATATATTATATCGCATTGAATGAGTATTTTTTAAATAGTTTTTGATTTTTTAAATGGTGTTTTAACACAGCCACGGTGATTAAGACATTTAGTTCATAAGCAATTTGTGCAAGTTTTACAAAAAGAACGTAAGTAAAACAGTTTACTGTACAATGTTACTGATTCAATGATGTTTCTTTTCTGACATAAATATAAATCTCAATTGACTCTTGGTGACCACGACAGAAAAAGCCCTATACAATAAACATTATTAAAATTCACTAAACTAGCATCTCAATTAAGTACGCATAGTACAGATACAGTATTAAAATATATTTCACTTTCAATTTTTATATATGGTTCCATATTATGTTCTATGTTGTCCTACTTGATTGGTAGGTCTCAGATTAGCGAGATTTCTTATATTCATTATTGAGTAACTGAGTAACCCCAGAATTTTATTTTTCGGACATCAAATCACCCGTCAACCCGTTAATAACATTATTGCTACTATCAAAATATTAGCAAGAAATATTTTTATGGCAATACAACGTTTGTGTGGTGAGCGCCAAAAATATTATTAAGGAAATGAATTAGATCATCTTGGAATAGGTTCCTTCATCAACAGATTCACTCGACCGGCAAATTGATGGCAATCAAACGTAACCATAGTATGGGGAAACCGATTTCAAAGTTCAAACATATAGATTATAGAATTAATATAGTATACTGAAAGTTCTTCAGTAAAACATATTTTTATTATATTATAAAACATAATACAGTACATGTTTGTAGCATTATAATTAAAGTGGTTTTTCGGAATCAATTATTTTATTTAACTAAACTATTTTTATAATTTTTCTTATGTTTCTTATGTTTATTTATATAAATTAAGTTTGGCACTTTTAAGACTGGTATGTCAATCGCTGTTGGCCTTTTGTCTTCAGTAGGACAAGACGCAGGACAGGAAGCAGGATCCTTTACCACGACAATGCTTCAGCGCATTCCCCAAAACGGACTGCTGAATATTTGACTATGGCAGGCGTCGAGATAATGAGACTGCGACTGTCATAGACCCCTAAGAAAGAACGACCCCACTGCTTTTCTCAGTGGTTCATAATTACTTCATAAATTAAGCAACCATAAAGCATTATTGCGTCACTGGTTGTATGTATATGTTATAGTCAAATCTCGAAGCTCGACGCTCCTAGGTTTGACTAGATTGTTGGCCTCTGACTTAAGAATTTCAAACTAAGAAGACGTTGTCGTCTAATTAGTCAGGCAAACGAAGCTCAGTTTAATGAAATCGGAATTTGATCAGTCAAACTTCAATTAAGTATTAGACTGTCTTAGTTTGGTAGATTAGTTGTTCAACCTGATTTGATATTTTCATAATTAAAAAAAACTTTATTCATACATTACTACATGTAACTAACATGAGAAAGTAAAAATTAAAAATAAATTAGTTGTTAATTAATTAATTACTATTAATTGCAGCAGGCTTATGATGGAGAGGTTGTTTTTGTAAGTTCATGATATTGAAATCAGCTTATAAAAAATTGTTTCATCTAAATAACAGATGAGGGTATATTTTTCTAATCCCGGATCTTAGACTACTAGGATTAACCAGATATTCGGGAAGAGGCTGCATATCGACCTTTGACCGTGACATATAGATCAAGACTGAATGTGAACGCAATAACGGTCTACTAGAGTTTGGACCAATTATCTCGTTTACAGCAGGCCAATCAAAGACAATGATTAATGCCGAGGCCTCAGCTTTGGTGCCTTGACATACAAGTTATATCCTATACACATACATGACATACTTGAATTCACTTTAACACAGTAGATTGTAGTAGTAGTCAATATGTCTATAGTTGTATGTAATGCTACTAATAAAATTCAAATTATTTTTAATAAATAATTTTTTTTCATACTTAAAACACTATGTGGTATATTAGTTAAAATTAGTGACGAAAGTAGATATGGTGGGACATATCGTATATGCAAACATATGATAAACATAATATAATATGTATAATATTAATTTCTTTATTCAGAATATTCATAGCAAAATATAGAAATAGATGTGTATATATATTTTTTTTCTATAAAACAAGAAGGTAAACACGCCAAATATTTTTAGTGTAAAAGAAAAAAGAAAAAACAGAATTTAATTAGTTGACAATGAAAGGTTATCAATCCATTTCATTCATTATGGTTGAAATAATTTTGTGTCTAAGCTTTCCTGTGTTCATAAATTTCTTTATGTTCGGTCGGTGATACCATCATGCAGTTTAGGTTGTTTGTCTAGACGAACTGCACTTTTACGAGTTACATAATGCATCATCAAGGGAGTAGATAAATCTTAGTTTCCAGATAAATATACGATTTCAAATAACAATCCCGATTTCACAAAAGCTTTGCAAAAATAGATATTTTTTAGTTTTTATTTATAAGATACCTAGTAATGTAATTTAAAGTTTTATTTCTCTGTTTTTTGTTTTTCATTTTGGTTAGTTTACATGGGTACAGTAAAACCATACCAATACTACTTTCATTATAAACTTAAGTATATAGTACAAAAAAAACGATTTGTACTGTATCAAAGATTCATAGAGAGTTTAAATGATGATTTCGTTGAATATTTATAATATACAGTTGTGACAGAATAATGGACTTTTCAATGATTAAATATCAAAGTAAAAAAAACCTTATTAAAAGCAGCTAAATTCAACAGCTGCAAGTCTTTTGATGGGGAGATACGAAATTTTTGTGCCTCAGGGTTACACAGATCCGAAAAATGATTCTCATTTCCTACATAAGAAATAATTCATATTATGTATATTAAACACAACGACCAGAAAAAAAACATCGTCTTCTTGTCTTATTTGTTTCATGAGGGATTATATTATTGCCAAAAAAGGGCACACAGATGCATAAGAGCTGGATTAAAATTGAAATTTGTTTAAATGTATATAATATATATAATGTATCTGAATAAAGGCTATTAAAATAAAATATTATTATTATTATTATTTCTAACCGAAAAAAAAACGAATCTTTACAGACTCGATTATTAAATAATTGACAAAGGAACTTTACCTCACGTAAACTTCATACCACACACTACATTTTAAATTCACTAATTACGTGCAATATTCACTAATACTTATTGAGTGCAATACATACTTATAAATTACGTGTTTTAAATAAATACAGAGTACGTCTTTCCTCTGCGAAAGTTAAACCACGACTGCGGTGTTTTCCGGAAAAGCCAAAAGCTTTTCAAAAGCTTTGACGAAGTTTTTGACACCTGCGGTTATTTGTAAAGAATTCACGATATTGTGCTCAAACATTATTACACGAGTTTTAAAGCTTAATTAAAGCAAACAAATGCGCTTATTATTACATTATAAATGATGAAAATATGTGTTTCAAAACAGTTAATGTCTTATTTTCTTTATTCATGTCACTATAATAAATAATTAAATAATAAACTTTCTAACTTTGTTGCATTCAAGAGCATACCGATTCTTAAAAGACCGGCAACACACTCTTGTGTTCTTTGGCTTGGAGTGTCCATGAGCACTTAACGACGTGTGGCTAGCCTGTTCAATTAAAAAAAATGCTGTATACGTAACAAATTTGAATATATATTGCCCACACTACTTCATTCACTTTGAATTGACGGATATTTACAAAGTTTTACGATCCGTTAGATGTTCTAGCGAGCTATAAACATCAGGGAAAACCCTTTGCCCAGAGATAAATTTGAAGAGTTCATTTTCCGAGTTAGAAGCTTTGGAAAGGTACTTTATAACTTGGATAAGGTCATAAGGATAAGTATTTGAGCGAAGTACGGGAGAATAAAGAAATAGGTTTATTCAATAGTGAGAAAATTCTATAAATGTAATGTATTCCTTGAAAATATGTTTTTATAGTTTTCGGTCTATACTCTTTGTATTTAGTTGTTTCTGGTACCGTTGTTTTGATAAATTATAATAATTATTGTTTTTGTATGTATCCCATACCAGTTTAGTTTATTTTTTTTTTGTTCCTGTTAAGTATGTTTTTTTCCTTCTTATTGTATTTGTAATACGTATTTTTGCACTTCTTGCCTACCTTATGTAATTAAATACATGATTTTTCCCCTTTACTCACAGTGGTTGCCTGGAAGAAATCGCTCGAAAGCTATAAGGCCGCCAGTTGCGTTTCATTAAATTATAATATGTTCCATTTTTTTTCTTTTATATAATGCAACGAAGTATTAATAAATAAAAATAAATAATTTAATAATGTATTTGTAATAAGATAATGTGAAGTGCCTCAGTTAATTTGAATCTAAACTCAGCTGTAAGACGGGGGGCATAGCTAGTTTTTATCATCATTATAATATTATGAAACAAACCATAACCGTTTTGTGAGTAAAGCAGAGTGGAGGCTAACAGATATTATAAATAACCACAACCCACAAATTGTTGTTCCAAATTAAAGTTGCAGTTGAAAATAAATTAACAGGCAAAATTAATTAAAATTCAAATTAAGCTGCAGGGATCTAACATGGCGCACTTTTCGCTTCAAAATCAGGTATTCATTTTGGTCAGATAATGAAAGAAAATGCGGTGAATTAAATTGGTGGGTGCTCGGAATTTTGTCGAGTGTCTGATTTTAAGCCGTGAATTGAAATGAGAGGGCTAGGTTTATTTATTTATATAGGTAGAAGATTATTTGCTACGTGGTCAGTGTTTGCGTAAGCAGGCACGTAAGTTACATTATTAGACTATGTACGTCGAGCGTCTGAACATTGATAGTAAGTGAAGGCGTATAAATTTTTTTTTTTATAGAACAGGGGGCAAACGGGCATAAAAAACCATAAACCGATGCCATGTTGTAAGGTAAAGCAAAAATATACAAAATGCTTAAAGTAAGATTTATACATCATTGTGATTTTATATAAATTGTTTAACTTGTCTTGATTTTTTAATTGTTACTCAGTACGTTAAGAAAATTGTAATAATTGCAGTTGTGTTGTTGTATACTTGATTGAAGCAAATAAAATTATTCAAAGAAAGGTCCTTATTTTATTAATTATTTTATTAATAACTTACCGTTATCTGTATATATGATGTGATACAGAGACAGATACATATATAGATATAGAGATATATACACAGATATATCTGCGTACCCTTGAAGAGTATATCGTACCTCTGGGAATCGCGGGTAAAATTGCGGTTGCATCAATGATTTAGTTGTCTATTTTCATATATCCAATATTCATTAATACAGTTTTATATATATCATCAATTGTGGTATTAAACTATATTTATTGTCAGTAGTATTTAATTCATATCGAATTTTAGATGACCCCTCAGAAAATTGAATTTCCATCACTTTAACTCATTCATTTGTTTCATTACACAGTTTGACAGAAAGAGAGAGAGAGTAGACCTTAGCTAACGTGTATTAAACTTCATAAACACTAAATTACGAATGAAAATTAGTGATAAATTTCAACTTTTGTTAAAGACTACACCATTGTATTTTTTATTATAGTTGTTGCTAATAAAATATGTGAAAATCCTTAAATAACTACTAACAGTAGATGTAGATACAAACAAAATGATTTATGCATAACCCTTTCAGCAGAATACTGTTGAACGCCGGGGTAAATGATGTCATTTCCTTTCGGTCCTAAGTACCCGTTTTACTGGACGGAAGTTTTACTAATGTAGCGTAGAAAGAGGGTTGAATAATATTGATTGCATAAAAAGTAATTAATGGAATACATTTCTATAAAGCAGAGAAATTTGTGTAAAACTTTCTGAAATGTGCTACAAACACATACGAATAACTTTACGCATAAACACCTCAAGCAAGCGATATGCCTGCAGCTAAACAGTTTCAAGGGGTGAAACTTGAGAGATATATGTTATGCAACAACTTGTCGACTGTAAATTATGAAATAATTAACCCATACAATGGGGCCCTTTTATATGTAATGTTTTTTTACGGTGATTAAACCCGCATATTGATACTTTTAGTTTCAGTCTACCGGTAGGTAACAAGATATAGCAATTAGTTCCAACCTAGAAGTAGCCTCTAGAAAAGTTATTTAGTAACATTCCATCAAATAAAATATAAATAAAATCGTTCTAAATTCTTTACCATCAGCCGCCCTTTTGTTATTACAAAAGAATGGTCCTGTATGCGATTATGAATTTATATTTAGCCGCATTAGCTGTAATGATATTAAAAAAACATTTAACAGCTAAAAAAAACGAAAGATGTTTGGGGTGTGTCTCTATTAATTTTATAATCAGCAATTGATGCTATCTATCAGTTCAGAGTTAGCTATAATATTAAATGAATTTAAAGATCGAGGACTCTTACCAGACCAGATGAAGCAAAGTAAAATCACAACTTTATTCAAAACGGGCAGTACTTCTGACCCCACAAATTTTAGACACATATCTGTGCTGCCTGCATTGAGTAAAATCTTTGATTCAGAGTCTTTTACTTGGCGCTACCGGATTAAAAGTTAGGCTTAGGCTTCTACCAAACACTCTAGTTAAACAGTTTAAACGATATTACGTTTACATTATCACAAATCTGGGAAGCACAGTACACTGTAACCTGAATAGCAGTCTAAATTTTCTTAATAGCCCTTTAATATGCCATATAAAGTCATTTTGCATACGCACGTAGTTTAATGAACCCATAATAGTGGATTGCGACGGGTTGGTGCTAGCTCCACGTTATTTTTTGTTTGTATATATATTTGACGGACGAAGGAAACACACAGAAAGGAAGAGGCAGGTACTGTTTGTTGATTAGGCAATAAACGAGGTCTTAAACTTAACAACAGAACAGTCATCAATAATAGATATGACTATGAAATTGCTGAATAGAAAAAGTGACCAAACTTTTTAAATTTGTCATAAATTTATTTTTAATTAATTTGTTTATAAAAATAATAATTATTACCTACTATGTAGGCTAAGAAAGTTGTAAATACTGTATTTACATTTATTATTATGATTACTAATAAACGTAATTAACTAAACTAACTGTTACTTAAGACTATCAAATCGTTTCTTTTTAGATCTAGTAAAATTAGTAATACAAATACATAAATTTTTAATTCAGTATTTTGCCTTTACTAAAAAATGCACCCAATTGGAAAAACTATCATGGTAAATATACACACCTGGATCCTATGCATACTCAATACATAAGATCTATATACATGTGCTTATGAAAACGTCCATAAGCGTGGAGTTATTTACGAACAGAATATTCTTGAATATTGTTTATACCCAGGTAACACTGAAAATGTTTACAAAATGAAAAACATCTTAGAAAGTTGTTTTACTTTTATTGAAGTAATCTCCTTGCACGGTCGCATTTGATGGAACCACTGAGAAAAACAGTGGCCCATTCATCCTTCCCTTTCCTTCTATGGAATTTCTTTCGCTTTCACTGTATTTTCAGGGCTCGTATTAATGTATTACTATGTATACGTTATCTGAGTTCCTGCTTAACTGTTGCTTGGAGGTTGCTTGGGTTAATTTAGATAATCGCTTGGCCTTGCTTAGCCTGGAAAATGTCGAAGCTCTATTCCCCAATTGTGGTGTCTTGACAATTATGTGTTCATTAATTGGTAAGGTCATTGCTGGATCAACATTACCAGCATAAAAACCTACACTACTAAATACGCTGTATTCTTAATGTATAGAACTGAAGAGTAAACCTTGCAATCTTTTAATATCGCGGCTGGACAATCACGAGTCTAGAAATATCAATACTGAACGTTTCTTGAATACCAACTATTTCATTGGATTCACAATTTTCTTTATATTATGACGTTCTATTGAAAACGCCCTGGAAGGCAGGAATGCATTTGAAGAAATTCAAGTTACATAAAATAGCTGTTTATATTGAAATATATGGTAGTAATAATAATATTAAAAAATTTGTGTGGTTTTATGAAACCACGGTAAAAGTGAAACTTTTTTTCACATTATAGACATTTAACTAAAATTTTTTGGAATAATATTCCATTAAGGATATAAAATCGCTTTATCAATCTTAATTTTATGCTTAGAAAATTGGAATGATACAGGGACTTATAAAAGTAGATTAAGTTTCTAATTAATATTTTTATTGAATTCTGTGCCTTAGAGAGTACGACATACTTAATACTTAACAATTATTTAGATTATATACACATACTAAAATAGCGTGGAGCACTGGCACAAATGAATAATAGTCTATACACCACACGGCAGCTTTCACTTTATCCCTACTCCGCGGCCGACCGTCACGCGACATGCGCCATACAGACCAAAAAGTTTGAGACGATGTAATAAAACTTTCACTTTAATAAAGTTGAATTATTAATGGTAGTGAATGAATGAAATATTCTATTTGCCCATTTAACACTTGGTGAAGGCAAACCTCTTGAAGAAACCAGCAGACATTTATCCATATATCTATTCTTTACAGTTATCACTTGTGTATTTAAAACAATGTTCTTAGAAATGGAAACAATCTGAAGCCAAGTCCCATATAAAGTCGTTGCTCTGGTTTATGACAATAGTGGAACGCGGAACCCGAAATTAAAACTAAATTATAGTTTCATTTAAACTCATTTGAAAAACGTATTTTTTATTAGTATTACTAGCTGACCCGACAAACGTTGTTTTGCCATGTTTTTGTGCCAAAAAATTAAAGTTTATAATAAACAAAAAAAACATAAGGGATGATTGTAGAGGGGTGAAAATTAATAATTAGGGTTGCATGTATTTTTGTATGGTGTATCGTAAAAAAATAAAAACGAAAATTTTTGTCTAAAAAATAAATAAAAAATTTAGGGGTGGACCACCCTTAACATTAAGGGGGATGAAAAATAGATGTTGTTCGATTCTCAGACCTACCCAATATGCACACAAAATTTCATGAGAATCAGTCGAGCCGTTTCGGAGGAGTTCGGTTACTAACCCCGTGACACAAGAATTTTATATATAAGATTATGAAGCCTTTATTGCTGACACCCAGCAGTAACACTCATTTCAGTTACAAATAAAGTTAACTTTAATACATAATAACACTTAATCTATTACTTAACCCGTTTTAGGTAATTAGCGTGTCCTGTGACACACAGGGCTCTTCCAGGTGCTTCCATTCTTTTCTGATGTTAGCTCTTCTTGTCCCTCCTATTCTCTATGCCCGGCCCAGCGCCATTTCAATAAACTTATTTTCTTTTTAATGTCCTCTACTTTAGTCGCTGATCACTCTTCGGCTCTATTCCGATGTCTCAGTGTTACCCACCATGCTTCTTTCCATTTCTCTTTGGCATGTTCTCAATGCCATGTATGTGATACATGGTAGGATACATAGGTTGCTACCATTGGGAAGTCTTTACTTTTAAGTACTCCCTTAAGGGACCAAAATCTTACTTTATGTTACATTATATTAAAAAACATCTTTTCTATAAAAAAATTGTCTTATCGACCTATCCGTAGAACAGAGTCCGATGTGATCATTGAGCAAAAATGAGTTTAATGGCTAAACGAGATAAGGAATACGAACTCTACAGACGTGCGTCTTTAAAATTTTCGTATCTTGTTTAGTTTCGGAGATATAGAATCGAATAACGTACTATCTGACATTAATTCCGTATAAAAACGCACGACGTGATCAAGCGACGGCACGCGGTAACCGACGGCTGCGCAGACGCCCCGTCCGCTTGTCACTCCGGTCGTTGTTCGGTGGAGAGAGGGTGTATTTGTGTTATGCGCTCAGATTTTTTATTGTTTTGATGTACAAAATAAATTAACTGCTTTGCATGTAAACACATATTTTTAAAGATGTCACGTTCAAAGAAAATATTAGATATGCTACAAAAAACTGATGCAGAAAGGCCGGAACTTAGTGCACCATTTTCAAATTTTCGAAAAAAAGTGTAATTACTGGTATATTGACGATTTCAGCTGTATTATTTCGCGATACACACTAATAAATTCTTATATTAACAAACATCATATCTGTATTGCTTTAATATTGCATTTTTGACTCAGTAAAGCATTGTGGGTGATTGATTTTAATATAGGACGTTTCTTGCCGGAGAGGTATAGAAAAGCATTTGTAGTGCGAAAATCATGCGAAAAAGCAATTGACATAATGCTAAGTCACAGAGTATTCATTTTTTCTATAATAATAAATAGTAAAAAGTAGAAGTCTTATGAAACATAAGGACGATTTTATATGAACATGTTTGGTATTTTAAGCGTATCATATGAATTTAAGACGTTTTTCTACGTAATCTGTAATATGATTTCTTGGTTTGATATTAAGATAGGACGTTGTTACTGGGATAATGTCATCAGTTAGGACGTTGTTCATTTAAAAAAATCGTTAAATAATAATATTATAACGATTTTTTATTCACGGTCTGTTAACTTAATTTATTTATAATGTTTTATGAATAGCTATAATAATACTATACAGTATTTTTTATACTACAGCTCTGAACGCAGATGACAACGACATTATACAACAGAGCTCACCTTTGCCCTCCGGTGAAAAAAAAATCAGTCAAAAACTAGCTGATATATGGGAAGAAGTTCTGCATGAAGATATTACTTGTGATAGCTTCATACCCAATGTGTCTGATCCGTCTGCCAAAGATGCTTACAGAAATCAACCTAGCACATTTTCTTTGCAAGTGCCTTCTAGTTTCGAGAACTGCCAACTTCTATGCCATCTCCTACTTATATTCATTCGATTTGCGATAGCTCATTCTGCCCTAATAATGCAGACTTATTATCTGTAATTTCTTCGTCGTCTTTTAGCACCACGAATTCACCTTCTTCGCACGTAAGCTATCCCACCGTGAATCCTAAAACGACTAGAAAACGTAAGAGGTGCCCAAAAGAATGGACAGACCTTAAACGCAAATGCCTTAAGAACTTAGGTAAGAAATATGTCACGATAAAAGGAAAAGCCGTAGACGAAAAAACGATGTGGCCGTCAGGTATACCGTTACAAATGTCCTAATAAAATATCTCAACAACAGCGGTTGGAATGTTTCACAAAATTTTGCCAACTGGGATATCAAGCAGTGGAATTTCATCATCAAATATTCCGATAAAATGAAGAAGAAAAGATGCCTGAGTCAAGACACTCCTAGTAATAGAAAGCATACTTTTAACTATTATCTGGCGCTGATCACAGGTTCTAGCGAATCTTACTGCGAGAAATCGAAGTATGCCAAACATTGCTTATTAATACTCTTGCCGAGATAAATATGAGATAAAAAAATGCATGGAAGAAGTACGATGAAAGTGCTATTTTAGAAGAGGAAAGACGGAGTCGCCACGATAATCATAAGATTGTTATAGATGACGCAATGAAACAAAGTGTTTGTGACCATGGTCGCATTTGCATTGTAGGCATTTGCCCGAACATGGTCACATGCAAGCGATTCAGCTACTTTTTTAATTAAGCAACTGGGACAAATGACCCAGTCCATCGTCCATCGTATCGAATACGCAAGAATAGCCAAAAGCTCTACCTACAGGGAGACAAGTATCGCCAAAATGTTCAAATTGTATCTTGAATGGTTCGAACCCGAGAAATACATCTCTAAGGCTACAAAGAAACGCCAATATCGTGACATTGTCAACTTAAACTTCAATCTAGCTTTTCATATTTCCAAAAGGGATTAGTGCGACGAATGTCACGTTTTTCGATTGAAAAATAATCCAACAGACCAAGAAAAAGAAACTTTTCAACAGCACCAGACTAATAAGAAGATCGAAAGGAACTTAAAAGGCCAAGATAAGAAAGACGCTGAGGAGTCAAATGGAAACATGGTTGCTGCTGTGTTTGATTTTTAAAATGTATGGCAATATAAACTTATTTTACTATAACAGAAAGTTTTCTTCATTTAACTTCACAGTTTTTGGCATGGGTAAAAGGAAGGCCGTTTGCTATATTTGGGATGAATCTGTGGCAAAACGTGGCTCAAATGAGATCAGGAGTTGTCTCTTAGATTTTATTCAGGCTAATGTTGACCGTGGGTCAAAGAGTTTCGCTATTGGTCAGACAATTGACAATGCTGGCCAAAATCGTAACCGCTTTGTATTTTCAATGTACGTTTACGCAGCAGAAAAGTTCAATAAATGCATAATACACTGCTTCTTACAGAAAGGACACACTCAAAATGAAGGGGACAGTGTCTGTGATACGAAATGCCATTTAAGTTTTAACTTTTGCGCCAAAAAAATAGTCTTAGCTATATTTATTTATTTATTTTTATTTATTGTAAAATTTTATTGTTATTAAGTATGTTTGTTTGAACATAATATTGTTGATTATATAACTAATGCGAAGTTTAAATTTCTCCATACGCGTCTCCTGTAATTTTCCTATTCTATGTACCTATCTGTAGTTTTAGACTATGTTCAAAGTGGTGCCTTCTAATAGTTAACAAATCTATTTTAAGATTTTATAACTAATAAACTATTTTTAATAATATTCTTAATTTTTATTTAGTTACATGGGATCATATGGCGAACATTATGTTTAAAAAATTTAAGATGTTTATTTACATAGGACTCATAAGGGACGGGCAATTCCAACAAAAAAATACCCATGTTAATATAGAACGTCACTTAATTCATACATCTCCGTAAAAAAACGTACAATGTTCACTACGGGCACCCGCTCTTCCGCCATAAAACGTCCTATGTTTATATAAAACTCACTATCTCGGTAAATAAGAGGATAAGAAATATACACTACATAGCATTTAACTAGGCTGGGGTGTTGTCATATCATACCAAAAAATCAAAATCTCAAGTCTCACTGTTTAAGAATTACACAAGTCAACAACTTCTCTAGCCTCTACTGAAAACTATCAATCCTGCAGATGGAACTCTGTTCTACGGATAGGTCGTTATATACACTTGGTCTAATCGTATCACCGTATCAAGTATTTAAAACAGTGAATTAGATAACAGAACAATATATACGTATAAATAATTAATCAATCATACATTTATTACGTCAAATTTGATCATTAGGTCATACATTAGGTTTTACATAAATTGTGGTATTGAACACGAAGAGTGCCGATATCATAAATCGATAAAAAACTTCCCAACGCTGACCTATAAATATTTCATCGTGAGAGATGTCTAATATTGGCCAATTGCCTACAGGGGTGTGAGCTGATTACAAAAAATTACCTTTCCTAGTTTTGAAATTCGAACGAGTTCTCTGGCCTGAAATAGTGACTAAAGAAATTTTGCAAAAAGTAGTTGAAAGGTACGAGTTGGTATTCTCGATATTATCAGCATATAATATGTATGCATAAGATTGATATTCATTTATATTATTGCAGAAATAATATTACTATAAGCCAGGCAAAACCGTTCACTTATTCACGTTAAAACGTAACATTTCCTCTTGTCTAAAAATTGCTGAATTTGAAATAATTCCTAGAATCAAAGTGTTGTTTTCTGTTTCTCTTTATACATTTTGTTTTCGCAATCTGAAGCTTTACAACGAGTGATAACTAGTACATACCTAATGCAGAATACATTTTCCTTTGCACACTGAAATTATTACTTTATAAGCTACATACATTTCAATGTTTTAAACTCATTGAAAAGTTGTAATCCTTAAAGCACATTATTTATTTGTTTTAATCCTTCTATGTTCGCACAAATATAACTACCAGACCGTAAATTCTAAGTATTACACGGGAAAATATTTGTAGTGAAGTGTAAATACGTCGGGGCAAGGTGCTGCCTGAGTCGTTATTAAGTTATTATTACTAAAAAAAGTACATGCTGTAATTTCCCACATCATCTAACATCTGAAGGTTGCAGGCCAAGATTAATAACTAATTATTTTTATTTGCAGATGCTATATCATAAGATGGTTTTTCTTTTGGTTTAAGTTATCTTTGAAGTAAAATACCGTCAAAAGGCAAGTCATCGTCTTAAAGGCAAGGGATGGGGATAGTCAAGTCAAGAAGGTCCGTAATCTTAATGAATAAATAAAATCATAAAGATATATTAAATTAATGTGGAAAGTCGCTGGACCTTTTATGACTACGCCCTTAAGCTTGCTGAAGACAGGGCAGAAAAAACATTGTCTCTTTTTTGCCCTGTTATTGTATATTTATTTAATTTTATGGTTGTATAAATGTATTTAATTACAGGCATAAATAACATACATCCATTGCTCAACGTGTAAAAGTTTTCAAATAAAACATGACAGTTAGTAATTGATGGATTTCGTGCTGTTGATGTACAAATAAAAATTCCCGAAAAAGCCCTCATGGTACGGGACTAATCTTAAATTTACGGGGAACCGAACCCATGAAGAGGAAGAAGAGAACGATTTATAGGTGATGCATATTAACGATGCAGCTGCCATAATATTTATTTCTATAAGTATTGAGTGTTTCTAAATCTACTACTTAGAGGTGGTGGTGTTGGTGGGGTGGAGCTGGAGAATTATGTGAGACTAGTGATGTGTGTCCACTCAAACCCCACGCAGCCATAGAAAATCGCCTAGAAATCTATCTATATAGGTTTCTCGATAATTCCCCGACTATATAGTCATCGGAGGTATTAAATAGCTTACGTAAATTGTATTGGTAAACCGGTTAATAAAACACTACTACTTATTTCTTTTAACTACTTTTTGTATGACCTTTACAGCAAATCCCAAAAAGATTTGCGTGGAAGGAATGTGGAACATTATTTCCTTTAAATTCGTATCTGTTACTTTTATACCCATTGTTTGCTTGGATATGATAGGTATAACTCAGAGTTATAACTATCCATACATTGGACAGTTGATATTATAATATATAATTTTCGTAGCTATCTTCTATGTATAATTAATATATTAATGACACTTCCACGCTTAGAAAACTTTGGAAACTTTTAATCTTAATTTCATAAATTCTTAATGAAAGTTTTTAAGAATGATTGTGAAGTTAGGTATTAACGATAACAAAAGAAATGTCTTTTTGTCTTAAAACGAAGACAGCTTTGTCTAAAGATTTTTCATCAACTTCAAAGCATCTTTCAAAATTATCGATGAATACATTCGCAAAACGCTGTCTGCGTTTTACGAATGCAATCTTTATATTCTTTCTATTTTTGGAATTACCAAAAGAACTTTTACTAGACCCGTGACTAAGTTGGTCCTAGGATAAAGCAGAATTCCTATAAAAAAAACTACGGGTTTGTTGATGTCGATTAACGTTGTCCATTTTTGATATTTTGGAATGGTTAGGGAATAATTTTACACGAATTGCTTTAATTATCACTTAAAAAAGTACCATCTTTCTGTGGTAGAATACAATATTTACTTATTTATGCTCTATCATACACAAACATGAGAATTTATATTACAATAAATACGCCGCGCCAGCTGTCTACTCACAATCCGACTTACGAATTTTCGATCAGGTCATCAGGACACGCCTGACGCGAGTTTAACGTTTACCAATTCCAAAAAAGTGTACAACGCCGGTAAAGAAGTTTTCCCTTAAAAAAAATAGTAAAGAGGAGACATAATTTTGTGAAATAAATAGAAATATATGTAATAAAATATTGTCGGCCAATTATGATTTCCAAGCCGTCACCACAAAAAAAAATCAATTACCATAATTTATAAGTCCGTAATATGTAATCAGTTTAGCCGCAGGGTTTGAACTTATAGTCACGGTAAAATCAATATCTTGGGGCTACGACCGACTGTCACGCGATCATATTTACGTTCTATTTTTACCTAAACAATCCACAAAATGTTATAAGACCGTACATTTAAATAAAGATCCAATAAACGAAACAATACATGTTCTATTCGTGTATAATATTTATAACAATAAAATAAATAAAATAAAATCTCCCATACATAATTGTTTAGGATAAAATCATAAGTGAATTATTTTGACTGCACGTTAGTCAATATTAGTGTCTAAATAGCAGTAAGTGAAAAAAATAGAAGAGAGAGATTAAGATTCGATTCGAGGACTAAGATTTGGGAATATATTATATATTTTCAGAATGCTTAAGAAGCCATCAACGAATGCAAACGGTGTGATGGCCATGGGCGGTTAACCATATTTCCTAGTATTATCAAAGTTAAAAACGTATCTTAAAAGCTTTTTAAATGAGGTTTTAATTAAGCGGTAAGTGTAATAATGAATAGGGTAGGTGTGACACGCTGACACAGTTGGAACTGAAGGAATCACAAATGAAGACTGAATTATGTACTTCGGGTTCTGGTCCAGTGGCGTAGCGTGCCTTGTCGGGGCCCCGTATAAAAATTTTTTTGGAGGCCCTTATATGGAGGTAAAGATTTTTCACAAAAGAAAAAAAATATTGTGAAAAGTAATATTTATTTATCACATAAATTACCCATTTTACAAATAAAAATCGAATTTTAAATATTCACTCTCCTTGCCTTTTTATCAGCAAACTGATTTATTAAATCATTTATGGCTGATGATGATTTTAGTTTTTCTAAAGTTTCTGCCTCTATGGACAATAGTGAGATGTCTGACAGCCGTTCTTGTCCCATCGAAATTCTTAAGTAATTTTTTATTAGTTTTAATTTTGAAAAACTTCTTTCTGCCGTTGCGGTTGTAACTGGAAGGGTCAAGAATAAAAAGCATGCTGTGATTACTTCAGGAAAACTGGATGCAAGACTATTGAATTTTACTGGCAATAATTCAATGAGTTCTTTAATGGAATAATTTTTTTTATTTTCAGAATTTAAGCATGTTTTTAGAGCCTTTAATTGGTCACAAAGATTAAGTGAGATGTCTTTACTGTATTTAGCAGACAGTTTTCCGGAAGCGTTTAATATGTCTTCGCTTGAAGAAGATAGGAGTTTCTCCGGTTGTAATATTTCGAATATACTACTCAGGTTGCAAAGGCTCTGAAATCTTTCTTTAGTTTGAGAAATTAATATATCTAAACAGCAATAGTATACATTGACTTTGAAATAGGATTCCGGGTCGGAAATTCTCTCATCTTGTGATAACTCATCAAAAAATCGCTTCGTTATCTTTTTACAAAAGTTTTTATTCTTTTTCCTTACACACTTTGGGGGCCCCCGTGGACCGGGGGCCCCGTATAATTGATACGGCAAATACGGCGGTAGCTACGCCCCTGTTCTGGTCACTAGCATATGCAAGCATAGCATTAGAGTGGATCATGCGGTGTACTAGAATATATCTATCAGTACTAAAAATGGCCATATTCGGATTTTTTGAAACATCTTGTAGGATTTATATTGATCGACCATTCATTTAAGTGATTATTTGTAATTACAATTAGCATTTTACCCATGTCACTTGTCAATCTCTTCCTCTTATGCCGGTCTAATGATAATTTGCTTCGCTACATGTATAGTATTTATGTAAAGAAACAAAAGTGCGTGCGTACAAAGTTCACATGTCAGAAGTAAAACTTCTCTATAAATTAGTTATTACTAAGGTAAAAGCAAAAAAGATGATCATGTACCAGTATAAGCTCTCCAAGTATTTGTATATCTATCACACTATTTACACACTATGTACGTGCGTGTTAATATAAATCAATAAAATCTGCGTTTACTGCACAAGTGGTTATGCGACAGAATTTCCATTTAAAATTGTGTAGCTCCTAAACGAATACATCAACCAATAGCGTGTAATTCTTCTCGATCTCCCTTTCTCACATTTTGTCAATCGGTCTCGATCACTCTCTCCGTTATCTTTGGCAAAAACGCTGCACATCTCCGTGACGTTCCGTAAAAAAATAGTCATGCACATAAAGAAGTTTCACTTCAAATGTACACAACCCACGATCTCAGGATTAGGAATCTCATATTTAAGCACTAAGTATGGTCAATACAATAATGCAAAATAAATTAATAATTCTCGAGCCGTATTAACATGAATCAGTGAACTTATTGAATCTCGGCTTAGTGCAAAGTTAATTAGGGAATAGTTCCCGGGAAGCGAGATCTAATTGCATCAGGAATTGTTCAATTTAATCCGTTTACCATTTAATACCATTTGTTTATAATTGACTAAGTGATTAACTTATTTAACATACATATCGTACCGTACCTGTGTTCGATCCCTGGTCACAGAATATTCGTATGTTTTCTTTGAAAAATTATTAATAATACGTAGAAATGTATCCATAGTGATAGAGAGGTCTCCGAAGAATTACGTCCCCTTTAATAGCGTAAGGACTAACGACAGGTTAAAAAGCATTGAGCATGTGCTACAAAGAGAAGTCATTTAACGATTTCGCACTCATTTCCTGTCTTCAATGTACAGCTAAATAAGTTTAACGTTGAAAGCGTTCATTAGATCAAATGAAAAGTAAGACCAAGATGAGTTTTCAGAATTAATAAGTGAAACATATAAAACCGACACTAATGCCGAACGATTTTAATTTCAATTGAATTAAAATTAAAATCGTTCGGCGTTAGTGAACATTTCGTACAAAGTTGTTTCTGAAATTATTATAAATTTTCACTTGGGACTAAGCTTGGCAAAGTCACGTGTGTCATATTAAACATCGCAGGGTCTGTACTGGTAGCCGGCCAAATTTGCAGGATTGCATTTTTCTTCAACAGCAAGGCTTCAAATCACAATCGTAATTTCTACGTCGTATATTCGAAAAGAGAGCGCTTAAATGTACGAAAAAATATCCGACTTACGCAAGGATTTTACTTTTTATAAGAAATTATAGATTCCGGATCCAAATAAGCTGCCTAAGTAGAACTAAAACTAAATGTACAACTTATCCTATACGCAATATTGCCAAGTTACACGTCCTATACCGAAAGGATTATTATCATTTATAACATCTGTAATATTACTTTAGCGATAAATATTATGATTATAATCTAATTGTTTCTAAAACTAAGTATGACTAATGTTATAATGTACGTGTGTATGTTCTTAAGTCCCTTTATAGAGCATAGGGTAGACATATTTCTAATCCTGTTTGTGATTTACAGATATCGCAGATGTTTGGGTTTATTAATGCTTAAAGAATGGATACAAAGTAATAGCCGGAAACCAAAACTTTTTTATGGCGAAGATAATATGAATGTATATTATTATTTAAAAAAAAAAATTCGGATCCGAGTGATCGGATGTGCTGTAGCACATTGGGTGCCAAATATTTGGATCCGTGAGCTAAGGATGGCATTGGTTTAAAAAAATTAACCGGACGTTTGCACGGATCCGAGTGGGAAAAAAAGCACTTAATGTGTGATACCCACTTGGTTATCACCTCTATCTATGCTCAAGTGTTAAATGATGGTAATTTTATTACTTGCCCAAAATAGATTACATAACAATATGTAACCCAGGGTCCAGATGTAAAAGTGTATTTTAGGAGCCTTCGACTTCCCTGTTGTGTGTAGCGATATCGAGAATAAGTTAAAAAAGTGTAAATAAATCTAAAATTAAATATTGAAATTCATATAAAATTACAGTTAGTGTATTTATTCCATTTAAAGTAGTAGATTTTCCATTTGAATTGTAATCTATGTTATTCAGTCTATATTCTACAGCAGTCAACATTACTACGTACTGCAGAATTAACACGTCTGTCATCAATCATAAGATAGCATTGCTAGCAAATCCCGTACAAGATACTAATCGTAATAGCTAAACTTGAGTTTATTTCGTAATCAAGTACGCTCAGCTGTTTTCTATATAATACTAGCTGACCCGGCGAACTTTGTTCCGCCTTAATGGCAATTAATAAGAATTTTTTTTTATTGGCAAAAATACAAAAAAAGTAAATACCTACATTAATCATTCATTATACGAATGTGCAATGGCACTATCATTACATTATAATTGTTAATTATTTATCTAATAGAAATAGTTTGAATATTGATTTCTTACAAATATCAAATTGTCATCTATACGTCATTACATAGCTGTCATTATACGTCAATTACATAGCTATCATTTGCGTTTTGTTTTTCCAAGTCTGATTCTTTTTCGTTATACCACGTTTTATAGAGTCTGACGTTTCATGTCAAGTCACACGGGAACGCTGTCGAACGGGATAAAAAGTATCCTATGTCCGTCTCCTGGCTCTAAGCTACCTCCATACCAATTTTCAGCCAAATCTGTTCTGCCGTTCTTGAGTTATAAGTGGTGTAACTAACACGACTTTCTTTTATATATATAGATATGGTTGCTATATAATATTGCGTTTGGTTTTTCTTATATACCAACTTTATGTTTTTCAGGCCGATATGCGGCGGTAATATGAAAGTGGACAAGTGTGTGCGTAGGGATATCACGGCACAGCCTACTAAATAACTAATATACTCCGATGGGATTGATGTCAGACACCGCTGCTGCGATTATATGGGGGTTTACATAAACATCTAAAGAAAGGTCTACCAACTATACTTTTTTGAAATGTTTTGTAACCCGCATTCCTCGCTAAGCTAAGGACCGGTAAACATATTTATGAAGGTGTATAGTTGCATTTTTGGAAGAAGCCTTCGTCGGCAGAATTCTTCTAATATCGTCATTAATTATTTAAAAACGTGAATTTATTTTAAAATGTTTGTATATGTTTAAAATTGCTTGATTTTAATACTTGAATGCAGTAAAGCAGATACAGTAATAATAACAAAACCTTATAATCAAGAATAAGTAGTAATAGTTATTGATTGATCGCTTGTATCGGCTGACCTCAATCTTGAAATAGCATGAGTTGATATATTCAGACCGACTTCTGAAGGGTTTATTTGGAATACGCGGTATTGTGGCGAAAAAGTTAATAATGTTAAATCTCACCTCTTCAAACGCCTAGGGAGCTAAATAACGAATTGTATATAACTTAATATACATAAAACAAAAAGAGCAAATATAGTGAAATTTATGCAAATTATGTTTTGTCATTAATTTGCAAGAATTTTCCCACAATCAAGTAGCAAAAGACGTAAAATGAAAATGCATGATCATCTATTTTGCTACAAAATACACTACAGAATATGTAAAAATTCAAATTAAGAACCATAGTAATCGAACAATGTATTGTTAGCATTAATTATAAATATTGCCTAAAACCTACATTTATTCATAGACACAATATTTCTTTTTCTATCTAAAATAGCTTCGATATAAATGAAAAACGTGAAGGGAACATTCTAAGATCCCTATCTCCTTGATCTAGGTAGGATAGATTGCTATGTAAGTCTTGCACGTGTTTATTCGATGCGAGAAATTCAGGACCGGGGGATTTGCACCTATTAAACTGTGTATTCCAGTTGTGGGTGATATTTTTATTAAGCTGAACTAAAATATACAAGTGTTTCGTACCTTGAATTATAATATATTATTAAAAGTGAAGGGTCGGGTCTTTTGTTGAACTCAATTCTTATATGAACTAATAATATTTTTGTTTAATGTAATGCAATTAATATATTGGATAAACCATTAATCAAGGAAGGAATTTGTCTATGGAAAATTATACAACGACCAATATGATCGAAGCATCAATGATAAATGTTGCAGTTTCCTTCGTTCCTTTTAAAACTACTTGAAAAAAAATCTATTATAGTAACAAATATGCTACATTAATGCATTATTTGAAAGGTGGGTAAGTGTTTAACTTTGAACAACATTTCATTTTTCATCATCTGTTTACTATGAGACCATTTACCGAAGTGTATCAAGTATTATGCGCTAACTTAAGATGTCCTCATGTTAAATTGATATGAGTGAAACCGCAGAGGACAATTCATCAAATGGTTGTCAAGCATTTGTTTAATTAGCCATGCATGAAACAATCAAATGGCGTGAGCCCATGCAATATAAATGCTAGTGGCTAAGTTGTTGTGTATAGCATCTATAAAAATTTAAAACTAAATACTTATGGGGAGTAACGGCTTGTATGTAAACTCATACGTACAATAATTCAGAAGTTTATCGGTTTGTCATTAGCGTATGTAAATATGAATTCCTTCACGTCATTAATTTATATTCACCTCGATTCTCATAAGAGAAAACATCATAGAAATAGATAAATTGTATTTTTAACATTAATCGTAAAAACAGCCTACTACGAAGATTTATGTGAATTGTTTATGAATATATATTATTCTATTTTCTATCTAAATCTATCTTTATCAAAAATTAATACCTCAAAAGTATAATGACTTTTGAGGTATTAATTTTTGTATGTTGACAGCTATAATCTTACCTTAAATCATGAAAGTATCCGTACACTACTATCAACTACGACCGCGACGTTTTCATATTTACATTTTGTATATCGCAACGCGCGAGCTTTCTCAACAAAGACCTGTCGCCGACTGAAGCTCAAAGCACTTTGCTGTCCGCAACAGCCTGCAAGCTTGTGGATTACTTTAAAGCATTAGCTCGAATATTAACTACTGTAAAATCTTTTCAATAATTCGGCGTTTGTGATGACTGCGTATCCCTAGATGCATGGATTAAGCAAATTGCCAGTAAATGTTTCGAATCAATGTACTAATCATGATTAATAATAAACCAGTGGCGCAATGAGCCTTTAAAAAAATCGCCAAAACAGTATATCTTTTTATGTTAACCGTACCGTATGGCCCCATGGTTGAAAATCCCAGGGTTGACCACTAAGCTAACACTGCTTCTATATATAATTGGTTTCCATTTTATCGAATAATCAGATATAACTCGTGGATTTAGGTTAGTTACAGTTACTTACGTAAAACTAAAAAACCTTTTTAGGTCTTGGCCTCAGATGTCTGAATCTGTGCCGCACACGCACCACGACTTTTTTGGTTTACGGCAAGCCAGTTTCCTCACGATATTATATTAATTTTGATTGATAAATGCGTACAAAGAAAGTCTATGTGTGTTGTACACACATGGACTTTCTTTCTATGTCTTTCTATGCCAGGAATCGAATCTACGAACTTGCAGAGTCGCACGCTGAAGCACAGCACTCATTTATTTAAACAGCTGAACAAAAAACTAGAAGTGTACGTTAAGAGAATGTATTTAGGCCACATAATTATTAATTAAATCTTGTTATGATATTAATTAGAGTAGTGTTTCGTATACCCTCGTCCAGTGTCACTTACAGTCACGAATGGAGCTTGAAAATACGCTTTGAATCACTGAAGTAAATAATTGTTTATCTACATTAAAATACGGTTTTAACTAGTATAAATATGCATGATCGTTTGTGTAGAAATACATTATGACGCTACGCGCTTGGCGTGAGCAACTTCTTTGCCACATTTATGTTACAATACTTTTAACTTCCAAGCATGCCCAAAATTCAAAAAATCATAAAATAATTCAATAGGCTTTATAGGTTAATTGGAAACGAGCAGGGCATGCAGCAAGACTGTCTGACAGGTGCTGGAACATAAGGCCGACCCGGTCAGGGCCTCTTTTTGGAAACGATACAGAGGATACCGCTCACGCAATGGGTGGATTACATCAAAACGGATGGTTCGAGCTGGATGCAGCCTCCGGCCATGACAGAGATAACTGGAGATTCTTGAATGAGGCCTTATTCTGCCGAGGAGTTCTTCTAAACTAACTTGAAGACACGTATAGATAATAATTCGTAAAAAATTCGTGTACTTTTTTAAGTTTTAAAAATAAGATTATGTTAAGTTTGATTTGAAATAAAAGGCTTCATATTATTTTATATATTTACTTTCCACTTCATTGTACATGGCCGCGGCTAGTCATGCGACATTACCCAGGTGAGACGAGATAATTTTGTTGTCTCAAAATAATTAATATTTAAAAACACGTTAGCTTTCAATTGTAAGCTTTTATAAGATGATACCGCATGGCATGAAAAAGTATGAAAAATTGCAATCCCCGACAGATAATATCATTTATTGCGTCCTTGATTATTTTCTTAGGCCAACATCTGTGTTACACATAATTATTACTGTTTTATGGCAAATCTAACACGGTGTACGCCATGTCACCCATAATTGTCAAAATGCAATCAAGATTTAAAGAAAAACACTTTTTACGGATAATAGTTATGTATTATTGTATTTAAACTTATAATTATTTAGACATAATTTTAAATTTAACTTTCGACGTTTCGCGTGCTTTACAGCGTGCGTGGTCACGGTGACTGAAGACAAAGGTGTTAAATATCAAAAAGTATCACAGCTGTAGAAAATGTTGTATTATCTGTATTTATTTCCCCGGAGTTGGTATCGACTATAATATATAATAACTTTAAATACAATAATACATAACTATAATCCGTAAAAAAGTGTTTTCTTTAAATGTGTAAAAGTTATGTTAATAAAAGTCAATACTACGTGCAATCATGATGCTTTTTATCCTATACCTTCTGCAATATAATGTTCTCCAACTATCTTTGATTAGCTTCCCTAAAAAGGGGCTTTACCAATCCCTTCCAAAATCTTTTAAAATCAATTTAGGCCTGAAATCAGGAATATTAATTAATTTCCTATGAATTAAATCAAGCAACACGACAATGGGTATTTTCATATTATTTTTTTGACAGGAGTTACAGAGAGATCAACAAGATGGTGATCAAACTATTTAATCACCTTCCCAGTTAATAATCTAACCTTGATTATCTGTACTTGGTTAAGGAAAACCTGCCTTATTGTTTTTATAAATAAATACATTCTGTTTAATTTTTATATGCAACATTTATTACACATTTCATCCATTTAAAATGTATTTGGTAAATGAAATTATTTCTATATGCTTTGTGCAAACATAAAATTAATTAATAGATAAAAAATGTATTACAGACAAGAAGTTAGTATGTCAAAAATCCTGTGCCACGGATTGCGCCATGCTACCCCTTACAAAAATTAATTATAATAGGCAAATGACAGGATAAACAGCATGTTGGTATAAGGCCAAAATCATAGCTTCGTAACGGCAGGAAGTGTATAATGCCTCACCGTTCTCACCAAAAGATGTTACGATTATATGTTTTTGATTCTAGACATCTCTATATTTTTCTTTAATGTACACGCTAATGTACCGGTTACTGATGCGTAATTCGCAATATTCCTGGCATTTCGGTCATCCATCCTGTACAAGTTATGGATCTCCGCTTGGACTCCGCACGGTATCGGGATACACAATTAAGAATAATGATCACGTAGAATTCCGTCTGTCAAGCGATCTTGCTTTATATATACATATATATAAATCTAACAAGTATAAATAGCTGCTCACAGAAGAAAGAACAACCATATTGCAATAGGCATAGCATTATAATTTTGCGTATCGCAACAAGAGAATCCCCTATGAATTTATTATGAGGCATGTAAGAAATGATTTCGTCCTACATAACACGTATCGCAAGAGGCTAAAGAATTTTTATTTCAGATATCTAATGTGGCTTACTATGATTTATTAATGTTTGAGATTCATAAATTTGATCAAGATGCCCTGGGCTTGGGGACTAGAAAAAATTCGTATACGACTAAATCAGTTCTCATTAACTTTAACTTTACAAACAAAACAGTGTTGGCCTCGTGGCTTCACCGTGCGACTCTCATCTCTGAGGTCGTAGGTTCTATACCCGGCTGTGCACCGATGTACTTTCTTTATATGTGCGCATTTAACATTTTCTCGAACGGTGAAGGAAAACATCGTGAGGAAACTGACATGTCCTAGACCCTAAAAGTCGACGACGTGTTAGGCACTGGAGGCTGATCACCTACTTGCCTATTAGATTTAAAAAATGATCATGAGACAGATTCAGAAATCTGAGGCCAAGACCTAAAGAGGTTATAGTGCCATAAATGAGAAAAATAATTTACGTACTTATAGGATAAAAACTTTTTGATTTCGGTTTGAACTTGACTACTTAGCTCGAAGACTTACATTCAAGTAAGATACAACACAATATCAAACAGTTTTTATGAACCAAACTTAACGGTACACTTGCCGGCACTCTGCGGCCTCACGCAACGCTTTTTGCTCCAGCATCCATGACCAAGCGGCCAATCAAAACCCGAGGCCTGAAACACGGCAACAAAGTTATTTCAATCGTTAAGTATATATCAAACTTATTCTTAAACAAAGCGGGGAGTCCGATGTCGCCGTAAGACCGGCTCTGGCGAGGGGCCGGAATCAATCCTCGCTGTATTTCAGTTTGTAGAGTGGCCTCTGCTTCGTGTATTGGCTTGTTAATATTAATCTCGTGTAGTTAAGTTAACCGTATGTATGCGTTAAGATTAGGGACCCTCTTCTTCACCGTAACCGGTCGGCGGCATGTTTGACTTCCTTTTTATTATGCCAATACTTATTATTCTACCTAAAATCAAAAGAAAAATGCAATGGCCTACAAAGTAGGCTTATTTTTCAGTTCACACGTACAAGCTAGTATACACACCATGAACAACACACATTTCATACTACCTTAGGCAAATCTAGAGGCAGATGGAATGCGAAGTAGGTCGCGGTAATAATCACTGTTAATAAACTATACATTAGGATTAAAATACACACGTAAAAATACAGTGCGGCGATTTAAAGCAGCTTTTAGCAGTGTTGTAAAATAAAGCAGCGAGCGAAATGTAAAACAGTTTGTACAGAATTTTTTATTACTTTTAATTACCAGGTTTTTGAGCCGTGCGTGTTTTAGAATAATGAGGGGTTCAGCGGAGATTTAAAAAAGTTAACTATCACGCGAAAAGTACTTTGGCTTATCTTGTCAAACATAAGCTGCTTTGTACATTTACCTAATGAATATAGCGAGTCTATAAAACTATATGTTGTATCTGATTAAATGTTTGGCAATTATTCTTTTTATATTGGAGTATTTATTAATAGTCTGTGTCTGTCACAAATTACTAAGGACTACGACAAGGATATTTACCTTCTTTACGTACATAACTTCTTCGTCCGCCTGGTAACATACAGGAAAACACGATCTCAGAGACAGTCTACAGTATCTATATAAATATTGAGTATTAGAAGTATGGAATTTAATTCACAAATAATTTTTTGATTAGGCCTTAAAAATCATATTAATTGCAACCTTACCTATACTCGCTGCAAAATAATGATTATTGTCCCGGTGAAAATTTATTAAAGCTCTCCTTTTCTCTTAAGAGTTTACGTGCGTAATTTAATATATTGACATAATTAAATTCGTGTTATTGTTAATTTTTAACAATGCTTGATTAAAAAAAAGTTTCAAAACAATTCAATATTTATAAATTTTCAAAAAAATTCCTATTTAGCGCCGACAAAGGGATTCCTGATACTTTTTATGGAATACTAAGGTAGAGGTCAGCAACAATGTTCAAAAACTCGTAATCTGTGAATCATTTCATTTGAGCAAAACTATGTCAAACAATTCATGTTTAGCGTAATAAACAGATCAAACAAACTTCCCTCATAGTTGTTTGTACGTGGAAAGTTTTGCACTGCTCCGTTCCCGCTTTAATTGTTGGTATTTGTTTAAATTGGTATAAGCGTTTAATTGTTACCTTTAAGAAGACTTTTTTATCATATGACATATGACATGATGTGTGTATGTGTGATGATCTAATGTAACAAAAGTCTAACTCGATAGACAATTTATTGAATGACATATACATTATATTACATAAACTTTCTTTTGTTTAGACAATACATATACTATCAAACTATTATCATTTTTAAATAGTTAATTTTTTTGGTAACACACAACAGCCAGTAGAAACTGGGTATTTTACTACGAAAACTTTGCAGAGTCACAGCAATTTATTAACAATACCAGTCCCGTTTTCCGCATTCATTTTTCAATATCAGAACCCAATGAGTTGTAAGACCAAAAGTTACAGAGCGCGACTGTCGACCTAAATTATTACGTATATCGTTACGTATTTACGCGTAATACACGCAATGTACAGTCAAGTAGAAAAAGGTTTAAATATGGCATTAAGGCAGGCATCGTGCAAAGGTTTACTTTGATGTTACTTTGAGGTAAAAGTAAAGTGTAAAAGGTACCATAATTATTTATATAGTAGGGGATAAATAAGTACAACTTGGATTTAATACTGAATGCTTATTTGGTTTGACCATTTTGTTTGAATGAAAATCAATCATCAATGATTTATTATGACTTTCATTGTGGGCTTACTCAACAACAATGCTTTGATAGTCTGCAATTAGCATTTCTTAATGAAGCCCCTCTCCATCTCAATTGATTCAATGATGGTCCACCTGAGGGACGTCTTTTAACAGCGACTACTCGATCAATATATCAACAATAAAAAAAGAAGATTGCCTCATTCTTTGGTCGGAAAGATCGACTGGCGATAGTTGTACTAGAAGATGGAAGGACAGTTACTGCAGACTGGCATGTCAATAGCTGTTTTTCTTGGGAAAAAATCGACAGCGGCGGATCCTCTTCACCACTTCCTTCAATGCTTCAGCGCACTCCGCAAAACAGACTGTTGAATATGACTATGTTAAGTTCTGAGATAATGAGTCATCTGCCACAAAGTATTGACCTGCGAATTTCTTTTATCCCCAAGAACTGAAGATAAAATTCGAGATACCTATTCTCTATAGGAGCCCTGAAGATGCGGTGAAATCGTAGGAAAATGCCATAGAGGAGACCTCTAAGGAAGTATGAGCCCACTGCTTTTCTCTGATTTTATCTAATGCGACGATGTCTAGAGAGGAACGGAGATTACTTTGAAAAACAATAAAAGTATTGGCAACCTTCTATATTTATCCGTTTTTCATTTCCTAAACATTTTCAGTGTTACTGTGTATTATAAAAAGTGAAATCGTAGTTTCTTTGTGACTGTACATTACTATATTGTTAACTGTAATATGATCTATTCCTTATATACATGTAATATATTAAAAAAGTTATACAATAATCGTATTAATTCAGGTATAAAGTATTCGTAATTGAAGGTATTTATGGAATTGTATTACTTTTGTAGGTGTCCCATTCAGTGCCTGTGACGCCTATATATCAAAAATATATTGGATTTGACGTATATAAGTCACATTTATTATTCTATATTTGGTTTTATTGCTCAAGTTTTACGATGTATTAAGGCCCAGAAAAATGTATTTACCAAGCTAAGGCTTACAGAAACAGATGAAAGCAAGTGTATGAGTCAATGGTAAAACATTCTTGTTTGACTTTAATCGATTTATTACGTGTTTCTTGTGAGTAGCCTTGGTCACGCGAGTAATTTAACTATTTACAAAAGTAAGTAAAATTGTTGGAGCAATTTGGGTTATTAGAAAGAATTTGTTTTAATAACGAAACATTGGTTTTGATTGGGGCAGCATTTCAAAATCCGGCAATAAAAATCGCTATGTATATCTGAATTCTGGAACAGCCCTTGAAATATATGTCTCATGACACCTAAAGTAAGTGGAAGTTTTCTCTGCCCAATCTGCAGAGCATAATTGGACTTTAGAAAAATAAACATAACTCAGAAATGAAGATATAAATTTTCTATTAGTCTGCAGTTTAATAAATAAATCAACTTGCAGTAATTTAATCTGGCTTTGATGTAGATAAAGAACTGAAGCTAACTTTTATCCCTGTTTACCTCTATATCAAAAACAGCGTATCAATTTTAAAAGGCCGTCAATGCATTCTTTGGTACAACATTGTCCAAATGTCCATGAGCAGTATCACTTAACAAACGCCATTTGTTCTACAAATAGTATTGATATACATAATATATTTTATGTTTCAAAGTAAAAATATTTCTTCAAATTTCACCTAAACGATAAATGCACTCGAAAATACTTTCCGTTGCTAACTATTAGTAATCTTGTAATACATGAAATCAACTCTGTCACAATGCGGCCTCAATGAGATTTCTTGAGACTGGGATTATAACACATTCAGTCACTGTGCGGACCAGTGTACCGTCAAATATTCAGTGAAATGGGTAGATTAAGTGTTGTTTTAGCTGTATTGCTGATAGTGACGACGTCTGGTATGCATTTTAGTATTAATATCCATCATAATAAGCTATTTTCGTAAACATCGATTCTTTGTGTTTAGCCGGCAAACAAATCTAGACCATCGAAGTCATAAGTAATGTTTCTAAACCATAGTGTTGATGTGGTGTTTACTATATCAATCGGCTGAAGACAGTTACCCTATTGAGAAAAAATTGGAAATGATTTGTTGTTCGTCCTTAATTAGTTTCAAACCTAGAACCGCTTTGACGCACATTATATTAACTGATAGTTAAATAAGTTATGAAAGTTTTGTATATTTCTCTTCGTATGCGTAGGAAATCTAAAGTCCCTAAATCATTAGACAATTTTGAGTATTTACGTAAACAAGAATAGGTACATGGTATTTCTTGATTATTTTGATACAATTACCCCAAATAACTACTAAAAATTACCTGAATATTATATGTCAATTATCTTTGACCTATCTATATAGTATTTATAACATTATAAATCGTTCTCATTTTTCAATTCTCAAGTGCTGGAATTATCATATAGAAAATTAAACCTCAAGTTTCTCTTGGACTTGAGATGGGAGCAGTTAATTAGCGGAGTTGATTAAATTTTTCTAAGTAGCCGGCGGAACTGTATATTATGTACTGTAATTACTTTGCACTGTACGGCTTTATGTACGAGACTTATCGATCTAAGTTTTTCTTAGGCCAAACGCTAGGCTCCATGGTACATTTAATTAATTTTATATTTATTCATTACATTTTTACGAATGGCATTTAATCGACACTCAATAATATCTATTAAATTTTCTTTTATATATAATTATCAAAACGTAGCTTTTGATTATTATCATTTCTTCCACCTATTATTTATTAGCCGTGTTAGTATAATGCACCGAAACAATCGAATTTAAGACTATAAATCATGTTATAAATAATTAATCCACAGATCAGTTACAACTACTGTTTGATTGAATTATTTATTCTAATATTTTTGTTATAACCAAATTATATTTTTTTGTATATTCTAATGTATCATTGTCTGTATTTATTGACTTTTTATAGCACATTTAACTGTTAAAATAATAATAAAAAAACTGAATAGCCATTACATTGTGCAACGGACGGCCTTATCACGAGCTATAACTTATAAGCGATCTCTCCAGATCAACCCTAATAGATGATATATTATTGATGTCATATTATTGCAGTCAAAAGGTTTTTGGCAGCTTCCTCATGTGATTTTAAATTCTATTAACAAAGAGTTAGGCGAGAAAGACAACTTAACCCTTAACGTTAAATATTCAGTTTAACCGCAAAGACATACAATATGTATGTTGGTGGGAAATCTTACATATTGAGGTCATGTAAAGGCCTTTGTGGTCTAACAAAGACAATAACCATCGGATCCCACAACACACAATGTTATATAATCACAGATCATAAATTCCTAATTTGCTTAAATTTTGTTGGTATAATTCAAATTATTAAATGTATTTAAAATGCATAAATATGCGTTTTGTAATTGTATAATTCTTCGTTTCGCCTTAATACAATTTAGAGTTCAAGGAATAAATAAAAAGAACGTTTCGGTCCAGTTTTCAGTTTTGCGTTTTTGATCCGTTGTGTATTTTTGTTGAAATTTGGTTTTCAAAAAAGGAACGACCTCTTCTTGTCGACTCTACGACACCTACTTTTCAAGTCAGTGGAAAGATATTAAAGTGAAAAGATACAATTAGCCTTGACATAACTACCTAATTGAAAATTTAAGATAAAATGTGAATGTTAGTCAAGACATAAAATTTACGTTTGTTGATAGTTTTGTATTGGCTACTTTTCTCGTGTTATTTCTCCGATAACGTCGGAAGACCTAAGTTATTCGTTTATGAGGTATCAAAAGAGTTACGTATCTTTTTACGGAAATGTAATTGTTCTTTGTTCCTGTTACAATGTTTCTATCGCTCAACGGTGTGTGTATGCGAATGCTGTAGTGTACATTTATAAAATGGTTTTATAATTGTTTTATTTTTTTTATACAGCAGGGGGCAAACGGGCAGGAGGCTCACCTGATGTTAAGTGATGCCGCCGCCCATGGCCACTCTCAATGCCAGAGGGCTCGCGAGTGCGTTGCCGGCCATTTAAGAATTGGTACGCTCTTTTCTTGAAGGACCCTAAATCGAATTGGTTCGGAAATAAAAATTTATAAATAAGACAATTTTAGACTAAGCTGAGCTTATAACTAAAATTGTCTTACTAAAACATTGTATAATAATGTGCTTAAAACACTTTCTGGAAAGCTGATACGAAAAAATACAATACTTTTGTTATAACGGTGTAATTACGCTTATTACGATTATGGGGTAAGAATGTTCTGGTTTACGTAAGACTGTAAATTGTGACTACACATGTAAATTAAACTTAATAAATAAATAAAAACGTGGATTTGGGACAAATTTAAAAATTAATTACTCTATGATGATGAATGATAATTAGCTTATAAATATTATTTATAGTCAAAAATAAAAACCAACTGTACACCTAAACAAAAGTACATATAATTATAGTTTTATAAATAATAACATTGTCTTCTGAAATATATCTATATAAAATAGATATAAAATAAAGCCTTAAATTTAATAGTGACACAGTTCGCTGATTTTTTAGTCTTGCTTATTTGAATCCAGTTAGTTACGTTAGGTATATATGTCTTCACGTTACGTAGTATATCGGTTCAACTGTCAAATGGTTAGGTAATTTCTTGTTTAACAATCTAGTACTTTCCACAGACAATAGACAGTGGGGTTAACAATTTTAGTACTATCAGTTGGTTTAATGACGTTTTATTAAACGCATGCGTTTTGTGCATTTTGTGTGCGCGCGTAATTTTGACATTTCTTGTTACTCAATTGATAATTTATTAGAAAATGTTTTTATTTAAATAAATATATTAAGTTATTATGTAAGTGGCTTAACGCTTAATTAAAGTCTGAAAAATAAAACTGACTGAGCATACATGATTTTTGTCACGTCATAGTTATTTAACGGTTGACAAATTAGGTTTGTCCTGACGAAACAAGTGGCAAATGGGCAGGGTGATTTAGTAATAGAACATTAGATTACAACATTACGAGAAGTAACACGCAGTTAGGTATGGTCAGTTAAAAATACACCACGAGCCTGCAACGCCGTAATAGAACTTGTGCCAATACTGAACGAAAAAAATTTAAATTTCGAACTTTTATAAAGTCGGTGTTAACTGCAAAAATGGAGCTATCGAAAGTTTTTTATCTGTGGACAGTGCTTAATTTTTTAGTGCTTCATTGTGTGATGGTTGGCACGGAGCAGAGTCCTTTTGAACTACCGGTCCAATTAGTTGGATTTCCATTCATAATTATGGCTGTACGAGTTACTTCATTCCTCAAGAAATTGTCGTACGCTCTCGATCCAGGTAAAGTTTTTAGTAGTGATTTTAAAGTGACCCATATAGTTTTTTTCTTTTATAAGGTATTTGAAATTGTGTTAATAATAAATTTATTATAAATATTTCTACAAGGTTGTGCACAGGTTGGCCTTTACCATTTTACTTTCTATTTCAATTTGATCTAAACTTTGAGAGACTTTATATTTTTTTGTATGAAACTTATTATTTTATCTTAGTATGTAGTTCAAACGGGAAAATATTTTTTTTATATATTTTTCCAATATATGTATATAAAAAAGGTTTTTCTTTAAAAGGTTCTCACTTTATATCTTTTTTAACTTTAGATAGCCGATATTATAAAAAGTATCTATTCAGTAAAATACTTAAACTTTCAAGAATATTCAAGCAAATACAGCAACTTTGCAAACTTCAGTCGTAGAACAAAACCTATTTAACTTTACACTCTAAAGGGGCCGCATTTAGAACAAATCTTTTCGACATTAATTTAAAAAAAAGTTTTTATTCAAGAAGTTTTTTTAAGTTTACATCTACGTATGTATGTGACCTTGAATATGAAGGTCTTTGAGTTTTAAATGTGTTTTTATAAACAATAAATGAAATCGCCTTCATGGCTTAGGTTAACGGTCCTGGGTCATCGGAAACCGATGTGATGACAAAGGAAACTGATGTGATTACTTTAATCCCTAAAATGGGATTTTGATCATTAAAAGAAATACAGAAATATGTGTGTTTGTATGTAGGTTACAAGATTTCACTCGAAATGAATTTTGTATAAATAAACAACTTACTTATAATAACATAAAGAATGTAAAAGGTGTATTAAAAGTCAAAACAAAATTTATTTTTATTTGTATTAAATAACATATTATAAGTGAATCTTAAGTACGGAAAATCCAAAGTGTAAGTGAGCACAATAACCTACTTGCGTGGTGACATAACTTTTCGATTGACCAACAAGACGGGGAAGCCGTGTCATTCGCAGACCGATACCATCAATACCAGTTACTCTAGCCGAACTTAAGCACGTACCAGCTGCCTCTAAGTTGTGACAATTAGCTCGTCAGTAAAAATCAATTTGAATATGGAATATTAATCGTGCTCTCTAATTTTTGAATAAGTTCTATAAAAAAGTCGCGCCAGTTTGAAAATTAATCGCATCGCAGTAAATTAAGTGCGTCAAAATGAAATTACTTGAGTTATGCTTTATTTTGATTTTGTGCGTGAGTTTCAATGAAGTTGCATGCGAGGATTCGCCGTTCGAACTTCCGGTGCAACTTGTCGGATTTCCTGTTATTTTGGGCAGCGTACGATTAACGAATTTCTTCAAGAAGCTGGGTTATTCATTAAGTCCTGGTAGGTTTTATTTTTATTAAATTTTTTAGTCAGTTAGTCGTAATCCCTAATGTAAGACCAGTGATGTGCTAATTATTAAATCGAAATAATTATTACTTTATATAAGTAAAAGTGGCATTGGTCCGCCAACCATCCGCGAATATACATTGTAATTACAAAAATATGTACAGTATTTTCTCTATGGCAGGATGCGTCATTATGAGTGCGTAAAATAATTAAAACCTGAAACACTCAAAACATATTTAAATGGTACTTTAATGGATTAGAGAACGGTTAAATTCAAATAAAACATTTTATCGCAATTTGTGTTGCAGCGCTCATTTGAATATTAAACTATATGCATTGAATCTAAATTTCGTTAATAATTAATGAATCATTTAAACGTTTGACACTTCTCATCTGTGACCAAATAAGTATATATTTAATTTAATTTTAAATAATTATAAGTTTTAATAAAACATAACATCAATCTGTTAAAAAAGTGCTTTCTTTAAATATTTTTAATTTGTTCTGGTTTTTTATTTATACTAAATTTTTAAACATAATCAAGATCATCTGTTTTAAGATCGCTATTACTTTTGTTTTATGTTTGCCATATATCACTTGAGTGTGATCCAAAAGTGGTATGGCACTGTAAAAAAGAAAGTTTCAAAAATTTACAGAAACAAAATTTATTGTATTGTATATATTAAAGTCTATTTTTATTGTGAGTTTAGCCATGTCTGTAATTGAATAAATAAATAAATAAATAAATATTCATTTTGATAATATCGATACAGATACAGACTGGTTAATTATACATTGTACTTTATATGCGTTCATCTTTTATAAATTTCGTGGTCCAAATTAAACATTTGCCATAATGAGAAAACAATTGAGATCTAATTTAATTGCTACTTCTGCTAATATTATTTTAACACGAATCCCATTAAGAACGTATTTTTCGGGAAAGTGCCCGCTTTGCTGCGGAAAATGATAATGATACATAAAATATTATGCGCCGGTAAAGACCAATATTTAATGGAGAGAATATTTTTACAAAACAAACTTGCGTGTGAGAATTTAGCTTTTTCTTGTCCCTTTGAAATGACGTAACTGTTTTTAAAAAATTTCAAAAAAGCTACTTATTATACTTTCATATTTATTTTTATAATACAATTATTTTACATTCGAATGACAAAAGAAACTACACTTTATGTTTCAAACAATATATAATAATTAAATGTAAAAAAAACATAAACTAAATATAATAATCACTAGCTGACCCAACATCACATACATTCTTGTGTGTCAAAACTTAATACAACATTTTTAAATGAGATCAAAACACAATTTTATCATATAACCCAGCTAGGAACTAATATTTATTGGAAAATTCCATTGTCAATTTTAGTATTTTTCTTTATTTATTATTTATGGTTCCCACCGTTTAAATCTTTTCTTGACTTTCACAATTATTTCAAGATCATAATTAGCTATGTTAGGCATTCTCGAGGGAGATAAACGAACATCATTTAATTTTTTGTATATATTACTTAAACACTTTTAAACAGTACAAATTTTCAAATGCGTTTATAATTATTACAATTAAACTTATACTTCGTATCTACATTATAGAGTATTCCAGAAAATATAATACATCAAATTAAATTTCATTGAAAACACCGAAAACTGAAAATCGTGATGCTGCATACATTATTTAACAGACCTCCATTTATAGGTCATTGTTTGGTTTCATATGCTTTTCTGCATACTTTTAAATATTTCACTGAAACTGAATTCATAAAAAGCTTATATAACAAACATGCTTTTCCATATTACATTTACTTACAGTGTTTTTAGAGGACTCTGAATGTCCACGATTGCTGAAAAGTTATCTAAACGTCGAGTGATGTAAATTATGTGATTAATAAGTTTAAAATATTTATAGAAATTAAAATATTTATGGGTCTTAGAGTGCGCAATCACAATTAAACATGAATATTTAAGTAAGTAACTTTCTCTTTCTGAATTGAGTAATGTTGGCATAATCGTGCGAATCTGATCCGTGATATCGTAGGTTCGACTCCGGCTTTGCAACAAAACAGTGCAGGAAATCATCGTGTGGAAACCGGCATGTGTTAAACCACTATCATGAAAACGATACAAAAATCTGTGGCTCATTGATTTAATCAATTTAATAGAACAAGGGCAAACGGGCAGGAGGGTCACCTGATGTTAAGTGATACCGCCGCCCATGGACACTCTCGATGCTAGAGGGCTCGAGTGCGTTGCCGGCCTTTTAAGAATATGTACGCTCTTTTCTTGAAGGACCCTAAGTCGAATTGTTTTGGAAATACTTCAGTGTGCAGCTGGTTCCACAAGGTGGTGGCGCTGTTATTTCAATACTAGATACATCTCCGTACGGGCAATTATTTGCCTAGAAAAATAATACTGCATAAAGTTTAACTTTGTTTTAAACACCAGGCATGTAATTTGGAAGCATTTTGTTCCTTCAATTTGTATATTTAAGGTACGTATTCAACGTTTGCGTTCTTTGATTAAAGTAAAACACCTGAGCCGTGACTAGTAACTAATGACTAGCATTTTGATGGCGTATGCACATTTAGGATAAAATGTATCGTTGAGACAGGCAGGATAGTTTTAAGACAAGTAAAACAGCATTTATTTTTACTAAACATTTATTATTATTTCAGATCTTATATTTGTGGTAGTTACAATTTGAAAAAAAGCTTTATAGATAAGTTTTATTATTGTTATTAAAGTCAATATTATTTGACCCCTAATACAGATACATTGATTTATTGCACCAACGAAGTAGTCACTGATACATGCATGTAACACAAACACTATTATTATGAAGCTTATTTAAATTAAGATAAAAACATGACAAAATTAATTGAATATCCCTGATTAAATCCTATTTACTAATCAGTTGAGCCGCTAACTTTTTGAGAATTGATGAGGAGTTTGAAAAATATCTATTGAGGGGAATTTACGACCCCCCCACTGCGATCTAATACCACCATCAATTTCAGCGTTATGAATTGACTTATAACTCCTTAAAGATCTATTTAATGAAGCATTCTGACCCAGATTCGATTTTGCAAATTTAATTCTTAAAGGAGGTTTTGTAAATCGTTGCAGCTTTTTAGGAATAGAGATGTTTACTCTGGACAATACATTGCTGCCCAAACTTAGTGCTATTCTATAATCCTCATATGTAAGGGCGAATATTGAATTCACGTTATTATTCACAATGCCGTGCACGATTCGTTCAACGTTCGTTGTGATAAAATATTAATAAATTAATAACAATGTGTGCATTACTATCCGTAACCGCGAAGTTCCGGTCAAATTAAAATTGTACGAAGAATATTTCACCACATCGAGAACGAAATGTGGACGCCAAATACTCTTATGGCTAAATAGTTATTTTTGTATGTACATAAGTGAAAAGACCAGATTTGATTAGTTTTTTGATAGAATCTGTTAAAAATATCTACATCGTAAAATAATATCTCATAAAACATAACTTTATTCTATTTTTACGTACATATACTAAGATGTTTTTTTTATTATAAATTATGTAAACAGCATTACAGTTATTTGCACACAGTAACTAAAATGGCTATAATATCTATATAGGTCTAGGAATGTACTTTCTAGTTGTTTCATAAACTTATTTATTTTTTACTACAAGATAATACTATGCTATAGCGATATAATTCGTATGTAAAACAATATTTTATAATTTACAGTGGTATTATTTATTCAATACTTAAGTATTGAATTATATTGTTTTTAAAAAAATACTTTTAATGTCATTTTCTAACTTATCAATATCTTTCTTTTCCAGCAACGTACCGCTCCAGGAACCGACGTCAACTGACTTTTGCAAGTGATCCAGAGAGTTATGACGTTCTGGAAGTGGAAAAATATATCGTTGGAGAATTCGGTGCCCGCGCATGTGTATTTGAGAGAGTATGCGCACACTATGCGGCTAGGGCCAGGATTCAGCCAAAGCCTCAAATGGACTGGCCAGATGTATTTAGGTATATAAATGGATTTAATATCATATTATAAGCACCACATATTCTCAAATATATACACTGCTAATATGCGTATTACGTGAAGTACCGAAACTTTTATTATTAAATTAATTTTCATATACTAATTCTAATGTAACCATGGAGGCGAAGGCTACTTTGGCATATATTGTCGTATAAAAAGAAATTTTACATTGCTTACGTGAAGACAAAAACGGTTCGCTTAATCATAGAACAGATATAGAAAGAAGGTTTTTATTTTCTTCTAAATTCTTGGTTTACAAAAGACTTTTTTATAAAATAGGGGGCAAACGGGGCAACAGGACGCCTCTCAGTGGCGTAGCTAAGGGGGGCGGCGGGGGCGGTCCACACCGGGTGTCACCTATTTTGTCACCCGTTCTCTCAACTTTAAGAAAAAATTACAAACAAAAAGAAAATTAAATCGCTAGCATAAAAATTTCTATCTCAGGAGTTCCTCTACTACCTCAGCTCTATGTAAAATTCGGTCATTCCCGCAAAAGAGCCTGACGCTGTCGTGATTCCCCGTTCCATGCTCGCAATCTTTTAATAAATGATCCATGTCCTTTATCTTATAAAATTTATTGCTTTTTACTTTCTATGGTGACACCACCAACTTCCGCACCGGGTAGCTACGCCACTGACGCCTCTGTTACGTCTGTTGTTGTCACGGGACGATAGTGGGTGTATGCGTGTATACCTGTTATCAGTGTTACTGCACGTGACAGAAGACCATAATAAAACGCGAGAATATTTCGATACCTACTCATTATTCTAATCTTTCCAGACAATTATAACGTTTGTATAGGTAATCTAGAAACACTTTCAAACTCTAATTTGATAAGTTTGACAATATTGGAACACTTCAGTGTCTGGGCTCGGCACGGAGCCAAGCTTAATGGATTTAGGATGGATTGGCCTGCAGCTAACAGATGACCCTATTACTTAAGTTATACGATACGAGTTTAAAACCAAGTGTATACTATTTATTAGGGCTGAACGGTGATACGAAAACGCTATATTTTGAGCAGCTCTGCTTAGCACACGCATTATAAATGTATATATGCAATACTAGTATAAGTAATGCCCTCTTTCTCATCTACCCAGTATTACCTTTGTTTTCTAGTACAATATTTTTATATCTCACTACTGCCATTGATTGAAGCCTAATGTTTCATTTACCTAATACGAACAAAAGCCTGCCATTTATGAAGTGTATACATACGGACTATTTCCTTGCTAACAATAATTCTACTTTAACAATTAATACTTATCGAATACCAATCTATTTTTGTATTTGTTATCCACATAAACATCTCAACGATTTTATATTATATTACACAAAGTTTAAAGATTTTTAAGTCAAAGCTATTATGTATCAGCGAAAAGATTATTATGTTATTTTCGGACAAAAACGAAAAAGCAAGGAATAATAAATTTAATAACTTTTGAATGTTAGCAAGAGCATCGTCAGCCTATGGTTTTATGGACATTTTAGGGAAAATATAAAAATAAATACCTTATTGGCGCAGAAAAATAGAAACTACAGTGACAGTTGTAGCGCCAGTCGGCCAACGAATTCTTGCCATTGCAATAAATAAGACAACGAACGTTTTTTTTTTACTAAAAGAAATAAGGGAGTTAAACTCTTTAGCTTCGTGAGGCTTTAGTTGTTATAATTATTATTGATTACGTAATGAAAATCCAGTATCAAATTTATGGACTTTGTTGGCATATAACAGTGACCAATTCAGAATAATTCGTGATGGTTGCGTATGCGTTGATGTAACGCGGCCCACTTCTGGCCACTGCTGTGCATTCACTGCCCCCAATACGTGGCCTTGGAAGTCGCAATCGAAGAAACCAACGTGTCAAGGCTGTTTCATTGTCTTAGTTGAACTTTACTTAATGAATAATTTATAATTGCAATTTAAATTTTTCTGTTTATAATCAAAGGAATAAGCCAGTCTTAGTTGTATATTTTTTAGGGCTATTTCCTTGTGGTCTGGTTTTTTAGTTTTGTTAGGCGAAATTATTATTGTCTTGCCGAGTATCTAAACGAGTATCTACTTCTCAGTAAATAATACTGAACATATTTAATTTTTGTCTACCCTACTTGTTTAGTTAGTACGATTTAATTACAACTTTCGCCAGATATTGTTTTAAAAATATATTATTTAATTGATTACCTATTTAAGTACCTACACTGTTTTTTTATAGAACTTTGTTAAGTAGATTAAGTATCAACATTTAGGAAATAGCGCATTCATCCCTTACACAGGTTCTAGAACTTCAAAGAGATTTACTAAAATGTAGATTTAAGACTATTTACTTAATAAAGAAATTTTTGATTTTAATATTTCTTAGGATTATAATTTAGGTATATTTTTAGTTAAGAAAACTTAACTTAGCTTATTTATTTACACTACGTTATTTGATGCGTTAATTTGGATAAGAGTTCGTTTAAGACTGACACAAAAAGCAGTGAACAATATTTTACTCAAGTGAAATCGCATTTATATAAAAATACTAAATGATATTTTTAATATTATTTGTAGCTCGTAAATACGTCATTAGGAATACAGCTTAGTAGATGAATACAGTGCTTGTATTGCATAACACTGCGGCAACTTTCACTTATCTAATCACACTCCCATCCATTCAAGCTATTACTATGGAAATAGCTATGTAGTTTTAACACCACAATGTAGTTTCCTGTACAAATCACTATAGTTAAATTGATAGTTAAAAAATTATGTATTACAGTGTCTATACATACGAGTAGTTACTGTACCTACTTCATTCTTAGTTGTGACAGAAGTGCTCGAATACAACAAAAAAATTTGCAAATTTGATAAACTTTAATGTTAGCGAAAAATTTATGTTATAATAATCAAGTAATGCACAGAAGTCGTTTATTTTAAAGAGATGTGCGGGCGCAAGCTCTACCCTCATTTATTTATTTATTCACTTACGCCCACACATGCCAAAATTATTTTAAAAATAAACTGAAATATAAAAATATTAATTATAAAATAACTTAAAACACAGTAGATGCTATCCTAATTCCTAATAGCCTCCAAGTATACAGATGATCCCTTATACTTCTTTAAAATGTCTTAAAGATCATGTAAAAAACAATAAATCGAACTAAATTTTGTTGTCCACAATACCAAATTAAAATTTATGTTATTTAATTTTAATTATTTTTACAGCCAGTACAAACGTTCCCCAGACCAGGCCAAAGAGTTGTACCTTCTCAGCGTATTCCTAGGAGATATCGTGGGGTCACCGCAACTTTGTCATCAGCTGGGCAAGCGTCGAGGCTGCGATGATTCCTTACTTAGATAGTACTTATATTAAATAGGTCTAATAATATGTGTCATGCGATTTAAAGGATACTTTATGGATTAAAACGTGTTTTGTCACAATTTTACAGTTGACGTCAGCTATTATGTTAGCGCATATCGTCAATGTAATAAAAAACTCCGTCGCTTGGATCCTCCTTTTTTCCTTTAAAAATAAAAATATTTTTTTTCATTAACGAATTTTATTTGGCTATTGCTTATAAATTTCCGATAGACTGAAATTCCGAATATCCAGACATGTTAAAAATATTTATAAATTGTAATTTAAACAATCGCCTGCTTCGTCCAAATTTATATTAATTTTTATTATGGACGTAATGTTATGACAAAATACTTAAAGTATTTTTTTTTTATTACGTGTTGTGTTAATTAAAATAAGTTTTCGAAACTCGTACTAAGAACATATATTCAGTTCATTTGTTAATTATTATTGTTAATTTGTTTAATAGTTTATAAGTAAAAATGTTACCACATCAATTCATGTGATTATTAGGTTGTTTGAACATTTAGCTTTATTTGTTACTGTGTGGTTAGTTAACTGATCAAATTTTTTATATATAATTTTACATAGTTATTATATAAGCAATTAAGCTGCGCGCGTAATAAGTTACCTCTAATGATAAATTATAAGAAGATTCGGAGATTAGTATGTAATAATATAGGTTTTAATAACTCTTTACTGTAATTTTGTTTAAATTTGATAGAAGCATAGTTTGTACCGGAAGTTATTATTTAAATATTATCTCTCTTCTTTTATATGTCACATCCAATACGATTTGGCATAGAGAAGTCGAACTTAGCGCTAAAGTCTCGTCTTTAAAAACTTAAGGGATTTATATGTTTGTTAATGTTTCTCTCAATGCTGTCCATCAATGTAGCCGTAGTATGAGTTCAAGGGCATCTAAAGAGTATCCCCTCATGCAGGCATCAGAACGTAGGCTTCAGGATAAAGTTAAATTTTAGCTCAACTAGTTTCGAGTGTAACGCAAACACTAGATCCTCCCTTGTATGTAAATACATAACAATTAATATCTAAAACAATGTTAAATAAAATCTAATTGATTATTTCGACCGTTATACTTTTGTTATTACAGATTTATCACCAAAAACGTGTTCTTACTTTTGTTAATATAACATTAATCAAATAACTTGTATGAACTGTATTTTATGATTATATAAATTGTTTAGTTTTCCGTGAATTCTTTCTTTGAGTTGCCAATTGCAGCAAGTTATGGGTGCAAGGTTTTTATATGGTGAATGTGAAATACATGGAATAATTATACAATCTTGTTTTAATTTATGCATATTTTCAGCTTCAAATTGTCCTCAAATATATAATTTATTGTCGCTTAACAACCACAAAATTACGGAAAATGGCAAACCTGCAAGGGTAGGAATGAAAAATACTAACGTATCAAATAAAACATACGATAAAAATGTAAATTAAATTAATACTCCTGCTGTGCGCCTGCAAAATCCCAACATTACTAGCAGTATATTAAAAGTGATTACAATTTAGATATTATGTTAAATGCAAATTAAATAACACTTATAAATATATAATTTGCATTTTACATAATATATAATATTAATAATAATGTTATAAAAGATATTATAAAATTACTTTTATAATATCTTTTATAACATTGTTATTGTATTTTTTACAACAGCAACGCTAAATCAATAAACGTTACTTTAAGAAATATAATTTTTTTTAACTATTATCGTTTGCATAATGCTTTATTCTTTAGCATAATAAGATTCTAAATACATAGATAATACAACAAAACTTTAACATTGAATGATTAACGTTTTGTATAAGATGTTATTTTTTATAAAATTACAATTAATCCACTTCTAAAGAAGTGATAAAAAATACAAAAAAGAAGACAACAATGTATTATGATTTGCGCGTTATACATTTGTAATGTAATTTCGGTCTTGAAATGATTTTTTGTCGCTCTAGAGCGTCATCTGTACGATTGTACTGTAACTAAGGCAGCCTACAAACACTTTCGCTAAAAACCTTTCCCTTTAATATTATCTGAGTGTTATTATGCTACATTGGCAACGCAGTTTTAATGTCGCTCAACAGATGGCGCTTGTATAAGTAAACTTACCTTTTCATAAAGATTGTAGAACATGTCTGCTGTCTTTCGCGCTGCACCCGTGGGTGGCACCGGGAGCCCCGTTACGGCCGTGGGTTTGCGGGGTGTGTCAGTTTCGCGCCCCGCTCAACGGCGGGGTGGTCATTGTGGTGGGCCTGGACGGCCCTGGGTTAAGTAGGTGCTGTGGAGCGTCTTCGCTCTCTCAGCACTCGTTGTTGTGTGTCGGTGGGGCTGGGGTGCCCCCCCCCCCCCCCCACGACAGCAGTAGGGCACACACATGACTCGCGGTCAAACCACAACAGGTGAGACCCCCGATTGACCCGAGGGAAGCCCAGCGAGGGACCTGCGAAGATTGTAGAATTAGCCAAATAACAACTAACAAATGGCGCTTATGTAAATTAATTTCTTAGAACAATAACAAAATGCTAAAAACTTTAGGTTTAGTTTTATTATTAAAAGCGCATATATATACTAGTAACTCGAATTACTTCGTAACTTACATAACAAAAAGAAGGATAGAAGTTATAGAAAAATTTCCTTTCTGTAATCGGAAGGGCGTTCCGGGAAAATATCGAGATTGTTCGGGCCCTGCAGCCGATTGCACAGTCTAACCATTCTGTTAAATGTAGCGCGGAACACCAAAATCGAGCGCTTAGTTAAAATAAAAAATGTATCCGATTGTTTGCAATATCTTAACATTTAAAACTTCAATTTAGACAAGATTTATGCTTGACATACCTCATGTATGTCAGCAGATCCCTGCGACAATGAAGGTGATCGCTACATCACGCTAAAGAAACCTTTCGTACGGCTTTTTTCTGAGATCAAAAGAAAACTGTCGATATGATGGTGGAAGTTTAATTAACCGTCTAAGGTAACCCCAGGTCACTAATGTGATTAATTTCGCTTAGAGCGTTGCTATCGATGTAGTATGTTTTTGAGTTCGTAATGATAAAATTGTTTTTATAAGTTTTGATTGGGCTGCTCTGAGGATATCCACTTAGTAAAAACTAATTATCTGAGGATCACAAAATAGAGGCTTAGTAAAGATTAAAGAAGAAAATTAGAATCAAATGACCCTATTAGTTAAAGAAAAACTCTTTTTTACGGATTCATGTTATGTATTATTGTATTTAAACTTATAATTATGTCAGGTTAAATTTAAAATTATGGTTAATAATACATAACTATAACCCGTAAAAAAGTGTTTTTCTTTAAATGTATAAAAGTTATGTTAATAAAAGACAATACTAATGACCCTATCAGTTAAACGTTCTACGTATAATCTGTGACTCAACCAATTCTAAGTTTAACAAGAACATTTTTCATGTATAACTTTAATTAGACATACCAAACAATTATATCTCCACTATCACGAGAGTTATACATAATATCCGCTTAACACTTGCCACACTAACTGAATTCTTGCCGGTGGAAGGAAGTGTCCACTGTCATTAAACCAACCGCTTAACCACCATCTTTAACTTCCTCAATTAATGTAATTCCTTCTAGTTTTTCTTTATAACTATCACTTGTCTTACGTAGGATTTAATTTACTTTGTAAACATTTGTTCATGATATTTATTAACAATTTGAGTCTTCATTTTTTTTACGGTCTATTTAAACTCCTATACTCACCTATTTAAGGAGGTGTGTTTAATACACGCCGTCGATTTTTGGGGGATATGTAGGGTTACCTCACATTACGAATTTCCGCCGGGGTTTGAACACCTAGATTTGTGTATGTCTGTCTCCCGTATATCAAAATAATTATAAAAAAAGTGCGTGCGTACAAAGTACCCAAGTTAGAAGTACATAAAACATCTTTGTAAATTTCTTTGACAAAAACGATGCACATCTTCGTGAGGATCTGTAAAAAAATAACTCTCATGCCCCTAAAGAAATTTCACTTCAAAAATATTTAGACATACGGAACTAAATCTATGTCTTCCAACTAATCTACCCAGCCTACCATTACCTATTTACACACATACTTCCAGGTATAATAAAATCGGGACAATTATTACTTGTCAAATGATGCAACAAAATATTAAATAATTATTTTTTGATAATTATATGTCTTTGAAGATTACATTTTGTTAGATGTATCCTGTTTTCGGTTACCCTCAAAGCAGTTGATTCTGTTTGATCAATCAAATGCTTGATAAATGTTTTTTGTCATAGCCCATATACTGGTGTAATCTTGCTTTCATCACGTTATATAAAGGTTTGTGCAAGATCGTGATTGTTTGAAGGAAATGTTTGTGCAATCGATAAATAATAATGTTTGTATTATGACCATTAATCACTCGTTAAGCATTCTAAATATTTTTTATTCCTAAATCATTACGCTTTGAATTCATTTCTTTATTTTTTACATTCCAAAGAAGGTTTTCAATAGTTTCAAAGTTGCTATTAGTAGCGTTAGTCAGTCTAAGGTGCGAAACATCTATCCTGACGTTGAGTTCGCACCAAAATGGCATACTTATACGTTGAAGGAATTTGGCGAAGGCTCAAGGTGTAGCGACTTTTGTGGCCATTGACTCACAGTCTTGGTCAGAATTAAAAGTTCTTAACTAGAGAATAAGTAAATTGTTAATTTGTGAGAAAAAAACTTATTCGTTAGCTTGAGAATTAGTGATAAGATTGGTTTCATTAGGTTTTTGTGAGAAAACAATGAGACATTAATAAGATGATATGATTAAATATTTAGCGTTACGTTTATATTTCCAAATCGTTAGTAGTATTTGGAATAAAGATTTGCATGCGCACTATTACCTATATTTTATTTCATTGGTGTGAATTAATTTAAAATTTAAAGGAAAACATTATTATAGATAAAAATATTGTTGTTTTTAATAGTTACGTCATACACAAACACTTCAGGTAATATTAATATAAATTAGTTAGTATATACTACTATTATAAGGAGGAAAGATTCGTTTGTTTGTAAAGATTAATCTCCAAAAAGTTTAGAACTGATTTTAACTACCTTTCACCATTAGATTGTCACATTAAGTCTGAGTTACAAAGACTATATTTATTTTCAAAATATTTTTATCATCATCCATCGCCACTAAGTACCTCCTGCAATAATCATCCACTGGTCTCAATCCTTGGCGACTCTCTTCGTTCGTTTTCTTTTTCATCACTCTTAGTCCGTCGATGCAATCATTCCATCACTTCCTTTCCTTTTTCTGATGTGGTGTCTTGAATTTTCATGCAGTGGTCTCCTATTAAAAAAAAACTGACCAGCCATCCAAAGCCGACACTGGCCGGTAGTCTTCCATAAAGATTGAATGTTGTATGACCGTTAAATATGTTGCAGTAACATCGTAACACAAATAAATATTACCATACAGTTTGTAACGCATCTTCATCTGTAATCTACCTAATACTTATCGGTAATGAGTGAAACAGAGCGTAATTATACACTAGTAATTAGGTGCTTGTGGTTTCAGATTATAATGGGAAGTTCAAGAAACAAGCATGCTACAAAAATGAAACTACTATTTAATTTAGTACAGCGTTTCATTTCACGACTTTTCAGTGTTCAGTGTGAGTATGAATAAATAATCTGTTATGTTTCAAAATGGAGGGAACGAAAATGGATCATCATCTCAAAACGAAGCACCGACCAGGTATCACAAAACCTGGCCAATAAAATCTCTGATGCGATTCACTTAGCTGGGCATCGTAAAAGATGGCTTTTAAGCCTATATCTAGGTTCCTTCCTTATTCTCCATTAATAGATTAAATTTTACTAAGTAATTACTATCCTATTATAAATGATGTATCTAAAATGTAAAGTATTTCAAGCATGTATGGTTTGAATTTATAAATAAATATGTAATTTACCCTGTACATTTATCGGCAACATGGCTATTAATACTTCAATTTAATATAGATACAAAATAAAATAAATCTTTCCTATTACACGGTTGAAATACTTTACTCAATGAAGCGATAGTTGTTTAGATCAAGACATGATTGGAAATCCAGATATCAAAGCTTTATTTAACGGGACATTTAATTTCGTTCTGTTTAGTTTAACAAGATAATAAATTGGTATAAAATGCCTGTTGAACAAAATATTTCAATTTTGACAATTTAATTACTACAATTAGCGGCAAATATAAGGGTCGGTCATATATATTATTATCTATATTTAATTTCGATTTGTTCCTAAGTTTGACGGATAATATTGTTTCGTCAATAATTTTTAGTTTCTATTTCCGTTGTCACTGTTAAATAAGACATTTTTAAAGTATCACATGTGGTCCTTACACGTTTCGTAAAAGTTATGACTCCTTGATTAATTCTCATTAATTTTTAATATTTATTTTATTCAGAAAATTACATACACTATCAGAGTACTAAGGCAATATGATCATGTTGAAAAAAATATATTAAAACATTTAAACTTAAATACATAAGATACACAGTTTCTCTAATGTGAACTTATTCTGCCCACATATAAAGGTATAAGAATAGTTAACAATGATAAATTACTGTTGGCTTAGTCACGACCTAAAAGGCCTTTGTACAAGAGTGTTCCTAAATCAGCCCCTCTACGTAGAAAGTGAATGCGCCAGCGCTGGTCATCCCGAAGCAAAAGGCAAGCACATGGGGCTTGGCGGTAACGCGCAACGTACGCCGCCGCAAATTTCCAATTTTGGATTTTAAAAATCGAATTCTTTTCCTTTTTCTTTTAAAAGTGCCAGTGACTTTAAAATGGAAACGAAGGTTTTACTTATTCTCGGTAAGTTATTTTTTTATACTGAATTATTTAAACTGTAACGACTGATCCATTTCCAAATAAAAACTCTTTTTATTTTTACGGTTTGTTAATAACAAAATTAAGACTATGTTCAACCATGCGTCGCGCCTACATTCAACACATCGACGATATATGAAAAAAAGTTCAAAGCATCGAACAGTGACGAGATTTTGAAAAAAGTACACGAACACTATAAATTAAAATATAACCACAAATTATATACTTTCCTTTTTCAAAACAGAGTAATTAGGACAGCGTCGATCAAATCGAGTGTGTTCAATCAGTGGAAAATGTGCGGGAAAGTTGGCAAATTATCTAAATTCTACACTAGAGATGTAACCACATTTTATTCTATTCAATTAAGATTTGTTATGAAAGTTATCTCTCCTTCACCACATAATTAACTTTATTGCTATGTATTTGCATATTAATTTTGTTGTGTATGGTATTTTGTGCCCATTAAACGCGTGATCACGGGCCTATGGGTTCTGTATGTTTTTAATCGTTTTTCTATAAATTTTTAGCTAGTTTAACTCCGTAATTTTTTGAAATTATAAAGAAATATCTTTATATATTAATCCATAGATTTATTAAGTCGGTTTAAAACAAAAATTATTCAATTTGGCATCGGATTACGTAACATTTTGAAATAATGTTAATAATAACAAAAATAATGTTGTACTACGTTAGTCAGTCGTTAATACATTTTCAATAAAATAATACTATTGCCTATTGATATATTATTGTATTTTAACAGTTAAATTAAGTATATACCATAATTCTTTACTATAACTTGTTTTTAAATCATGCTCATTAATTAATATAAATTTATATTGTAGAAATCCTTTGCAATATCTAATAGTTGTCACAAATAACATAAATACCATTTTCAATAAATTATTCGATGATTCCCAGTTATTCACGGATGTGCGGCTCCGAGTATGTAACAGTGAAAACGAGAATACAGATAATTAATTATGTGGTTTTTGCGTGATTCACGTGTTTAGACGAAAGTTATATTTTTAGTCTGTATCGGGATTCTAACGAGCAAGGAAATTGCGTGGCAACAATGACAAGTAACTGTACAATCTATATATATAATGTTTAAAGAACTTTATTTCTCATTACAAAACAGAAATATTTTATTTACATGAGAAACTTAATATTAATATGTGTATATTATATACGAGCGAGATACACGTCGCCATTAGCCGTAACAATTTTAGTCAGCTATGTTCATTCTAACATGCATCTTTAATGCCTTTTTGAATTTGTCAAACACTCCAATATTACGAATTTGAGATGGTAATTGGTTAAATAATTGCACACCTTCATACCTAATAGATTTCTTCAAATAATTTGTACGCGGCTTCGGTAAGATAAGCAAACTCGCTCGACGAGTATTGCGTGTCGTTGTGTGTTTGATTTTTTTAAACGACAAGCAAATATATATAGCAAATACTTACAACTTTACATAGATAATCAAAGTGTAACAAAAAAAAGTATTTTTTAATTGGCAGCAGTAGGTTGTCTATTTCTGGAGCTCTCTTATTTACACACTTACTTTACTTGAGCTTATTTACACATTTACTTGATTAACAACGACGGAAATGTATTGTTGTGTGTGTTTTTTATGTAATATACTTCACATAGTAAATGCAAGCCTGACAAGGCACTATTGTAATAGGACACGATAATTGAAAGAAATGTATAGAAATAGGTTACCTTGGCAACCAACACCACAGACCACGTAGAGATTTATCACAATATAATCTTTAAAACCAGCCAGTGCTTGAAAAGCTTACCAAGCAGGTCATATATGTAAATATATAGCTGCCTTACGGTGCGTAAAATTTATTGTAATGTACGGCCGATGTAAATTTTAAAGCTCTACTTACCTAGTTTGAATTCTCATCGCCCAAGTATTTATTTACTAAGGAAACTAAACATAAAATAAATACAATAGACATACCCACAAAAAGATTCACTGATAAAAATATAAAACAAAGCAAAACAAAACATGACAGCACAACATTTATAAATAAGGAGATCAACAAACATACTAGTAGCTATAATAAAGAAGAAAGATTCAAGTATTTGGACACCAATTGTTTTAACTTATTCTTAAATGAAGCAGTAAAGGAGGATAAATACAGCCTTGTTAAAGTATTTTTTATTGTTTTTTGCTTTTAAGTAACTTACGGAATTGCAGTGGGTATCGTGCATATCCTTAAATTTCCTTCGTATGCACAGCTGCGGAGCAATTGTTAGTTTTAAATAAATGTCAAGTACTTGTGACTGCGGGGTCTTAGAGATAAATGCTTTATTCGATTGAACCATTGTTAAGAGCGGACAATAGACAAAGTTTAAAGAATTATCCATATAATCCACTGTTGTGCTTATTTCTTTAGGTTTTTATTTAAATTAAGTGTATTTTTTAAATAAGTGTGTTAAGTTTTGTTTGCACGAAAAAGCAAGCAAAAATTCTCAAATAACGATGAAAATTATTAAATCAAAATCACAACTACTTTAAATATACACGCCACAAATTTTCCCGTATCTCGTCGTTCTGAGCATTTTCACCAGCAATCCAGTTGCCTGCTGAAGTATTTTCGAACCATTTTCATTTGCCAAGCATGCCAATTCTCAAAAGGCTAACTACGCACTTGTGAGTCCTCCTGCAATGTCACTTAACATGAGCCTCTACTAAGAAGTGCAATAAAACTGCTCGTATGCAAACCTGTCCTGGTTTCATAAGGCTGAATGTTTATTTTTAATACTTGAACGCAAAAGCGGGAGACTCCTTTTGCTTTCGAGGGGTATTCCTTCCTGGATCTCAGAGCAGCAGAAAGGATGCCTGGTGTGACTTGAGTCCCCAAAAAGAATGTACCCAACGAAGTGTGCGCAAATAGCATTTCTCTTGGGTTTGAAAAACATCTTTAACTGAGGGTTTTAGTAGTAAACGATTTTTTAATCTATCCATATTTGAGTTAATTCGTTACAAAACAAATGGTTCATTTTAAATTATATTAGTTTGTGTTAAATACATATTTTCCCACTGATATTCGTTCTTGTAAGGCAGCAAGGTTAGAGCAATATTAATAACACTGTCCCCTGGGCTACATCACATGGAGTGGACAAATTGGAGTAATTGCTCACCTGTTACCTACAATTCGTCTATCATATTATATTAACAAATTGTCTTTTATGTTAATGTTTACATAATATACAAGTTAATCTAAAAATAATTGTGCGAGATTCAAGAATAAGTTTTTTTTCCTGCATTATGTTAGTAAATTCTTCGTTGAACCGTTGAGGTTTTATTTATTGAAATCTGATCTCACACTAATGATTTAAGGTGTTAAAACACATCTAATATGTAATTGTAAGAAGAGTAGATTTGGTAAGGTATTTTTATACATATATGAATCGTTGAATTTATAAGATCATACGCCGCGTGGTCTAAGCCGCGTATCACAGCTTATAAGTTGTTACTTAGTCGGTTAGTACTACATAGTACTACTATTTAGAAGGTTAGTCTTCATTAATGATTGTTATTATTTCTAGTTGACTTCTGCCGACCACTGCCATAATTAGCAAGATTACTTCACTATTACTTCGAATGTTTAGTTTTTATTATTTTGTGTAAAGCACAAAAGTTTTGTGGAGTGCTAGCAAGATACAAATATAGATTATAAAGGAATAAATCTGACAAGTACTAATCCTATTTCTCCTATCAGAAAGAACCAAGAAAGAAAAAAAGATCTGTCAAAGCTATATTGGTACGTTTATTTAATATCTGTATTAAAAGTGCATAAAACATTATTCCGACTCATTAAGCACAATTTTGTCATTTCCTCAATATTCCGTAAAATGTTCCGAAAATCGTACAATATTCTCGGGTCGTTATTTCGACGATTTCCAATAATTCAAATATATCCGGTTTCAATTTCCGCGCTCTTTGTATTTTGGGGACACATAACATTGTGTTTAATATAAAATATCTTTGAAAACGTAGGATGAATTGCATCTGATCATGAATTTATTCTCGATACATTGTGTAATTGTATACGTCTGATAATATAACATTTCATAAACTATAATTTACTAAAAATACGTAATGCATAGAATATCTTCTAAATATGTTTAACTCCAGTTAATTAAGCTTTCTGGTTGCCGCTAAATTTTTAAGATTTCCAATATCCGGACATTATGACATCTGGAAAGTATCCCTTTAAACAAAAAGTGTATTTGTAAAAAAGGATGACATTGTAGAACATACTTTTCAAAATCCACCAAATTGGCAACCACAACCTTTACATTTCGAATTAAGATAAATATATAAATAACAACAATTTTATATAATAACTATAAAGTGAACGAAGTGGTTAACGGAGTCGGGAACAGCTAAAACACGACGTAAATCGATTGATCAAACCCAGATCGCAAAAGTACAATGTTCATATTATCCACATCACAACCACTCAAATTGATTTACGTGAAGGAAAATCTTGGGCAATTTGATATGTCATGCTATGTATCTTAGATGGTATATAATGGTCTGAATATGGTGACAGGGCAAGCCTAGACTTCCTTGAACTGCTTCCAACTTTTCAACTGGCGTCACCTGCTTTTGGTCTCTGCATCGCGAGTTAAACCACCAAATGCTGAATTCTGGGATATAGAGGGTAAAATTACTACACATAATCTTGAAGTACTTTGCTCAGTAACAATATAAATAAAATAAATCAGTGGCGCTACAACTTCTTTAGGTCTTGGCCTCAGATGTCTGAATCTGTTTCATTATCGTTTTTAAATCTAATAGGCAAGTAGGTGATCAGCTTCCAGTGCCTGACACACGTCGTCGACTTTTTGGGTCTACGACATGTCGGTTTCCTCACGATGTTTTCCTTCACGGTTCGAGCAAATGTTAAATACGCACATAGAAAGAAAGTCCATCGGTGCACAGCCGGGGATCGAACCTACGTCCTCAGGTATAAGATTCGCACGCTGAAGCCACTAGGCCAAAACTGCTCATATAAAGACCTCGCAAATTTAATCGCAATTTAGATCACAATGTTCTTTCACACATAATCATATTTCCGTTAAGAACAATGCAGGTTGGTTTACTGGTACATTGTATGATAGCGATCGCTCCCATAGCGGGCCTTACGCATTGTGAAACCGAGTTCCTGTTTATGAAATTTGTTACGACTTTCGGTAATTTGCTAAAATTACTAATTATGATAATATAATACCACAACATCGTATAATGTCGTTCTGGATAAATGATGTTTGTTCCAGATATGAATGCCAGAGTTTTAGATTACTCGCCTTTAAAGGATTTAATTAAACGGATAATAAACACATGTCTGGATCATTCATTATCAAGATCTACAACATCAAAGCCTGCATCATAACTTAATTTATATCTTTAAATTAATCGTATAATTAACTATTGATAAGTTTATTAATGAACTATTAGTTCTTGTAGATTTGGAACATACATACAAAATTAAGAAACAAATATTTAAACTCTTTAACCTAAGATCATGTCCAATTATAATTGACCTATGTATTTCAACGTAAGCTTCTACTATGTATTAATAAACAGGCGTCTTATTGTAAACCTCTTTTGAAATTGTTATAAATGTTTCGAAACAATAACGAACAGAAGCTTTAGAAATGTAAACAATATATCTTTTCAAAAACTGTCCGTGTCCCATTTAAAACCTCAAAAGAGGTTTAGGACATTTTTTTTACAACCTATGCCAATACGATAATGTCGAGAAACATTTAATAAAATATAATAAAGTACTTATATAAAATTAAACACATAATTCAGAGACAGCATTCAGTAGGCTCAACGTCCAGGATAACGGGGATCTGTGCAACAGACTAGTTCTTACCCTTAGTATCGCAAATAACCTAGGCCTTCGCCGTCGTACATATCCCATAGGTACTAAGAAACCCACATCTTAGAGACTTAGTACACTCGGGTTGCACTACACCCCTCTAGACTTTCAGTACGTAGTAGGCCAACTGTGAGTACCGTCTGGTTTCCAATATATAATATTTCATTCAAACATTGTGAAAGGATTTTAATTAGCTTTTGTAAACTTTTAATTATGGTCACATGTGATATGATGCTATACCATAAGTCATATAAATGAGGAACATAGCAACATTTGAATACTTCTAAAGGGTTCATATATTTAAAAATGTTCAAAGCTATTCAACTGTCTGTACACGTCATTGTGAACCTAATAAAGTACAGACGAGTATAAAAAACATTTTACGAGCAAAAAGTGAATGTAGAAAAAATTCTCACGAACAAAATAGGAATGTCTTAACGCCCGGGACGTAATATAAAGTGGTAATAGACGAAAGGCTGTCAGAATATTCATTTCGCGCCTATACAGCTAAAGGACACGTTAATATATTTCGGGTAAAAATATCATACAAGTCACACTGCGTTTTTTCCTCGATTCAATGTGAATAAACCCTAATAAATAGGTAAGATATATTTTTGATACAAATCCGAGGTTATTTTTATTATAAACTTCTAGTGCGTTTGACTGGACTTACGGCAGGTTCTTTTTTTTTATTCGTCTCTCTCAGCCAAATTGTTGATTTACAATCCTAAAAATGCTCCGAAAAATGTCCCTTACATTAGTAACAGTGTAATTATCTAAAATAATTTTACAATAGGTACGTCAATGTATAAAGATAGTTCAATAAGCTGGAGACAGTTATGTTTCAAATATTTTTATATTATGTGCGAGTAAATCAAATAAAAAAATCATTTATTCACGTAGGGAACACAATGTACACTTATGAACATCAAACGTAGGTAAAGACTTTTCATAATAACTCTTGTTTATTTAAACAACATCTGCCTACTTTACCGCCTGGTTCGACAGACTTGGTAGCAATTTTAGAATTTTGAATAACAATATATGATAAATTGACAATGAAACATTGTAACCCGTATAAGAATTTAATACAACGCTGTGAATAATTTGGTTCCTAGAAATAGAATTCACGTGGATTTTAGTAAAGCATTTAATTACACGAATTTCTCCGAATTTATAATTGTGACAATGAAATACAATTCCGTCCTGAAACTATACATAAATTATGGTTAAAATTTAGTAGGAACTGCACAGGAAATACAGATATAGCTAATTCGGAGGTCGAAGATTCAATTTCCGGTGAAAAACTCCTTATGATATTTCTAAGATTGCTGTATTGCTGTATGATGCTGTATGATGTTTTTTTGTCATAATTTTTTTTTTGTATCATATGGTTGTATAAGTGTAACCTATTGTGGATGCGTCCAGTGTGTTTGTTTTGTGTTTTATTTTTGACTTTGTTTTTATTATAAGGATGTTTCTGTTTGGTTTCCGAATAAATAAATAAATAAATAAATAGACGTCTGCCTATTGCCAACAAAGCTTTATTTTTACAACACGGTGTTGGCCTTGTATCTCAACATTGAGATCCTCCCTTCGAATCACGGCTATGCAACAATAAACTTTACAATTATTAAACTGCTCCTACTGAAGGCAAATGTAAAGATACTGTATTGTTTTAAAAACAAAAATGGATGGTAAGCCTAAAACCTTTTTTACAGAAAGATCAAATTCATTAAAAAAGTTCAATTTGATGTCAATAATATTATATAAATCACTTACGACAATTTCAGCCGCACACCACCACTATGTGGGTCCAGCTGCCCACTGACCTACTTCCGATCCAATTTGACTTAGGGTCCTTCAAGAAAAGAGCATACCAATTGTTAAAAAGCCGGCAACGCGCGAACCTTCTGGCAGTGCGAGTGTCCATGGGAGGCGGTATCACTTAACACCAGGGCTTCTGTAACATAAAAAATACCGATGTTCGTTACAAAAATTAACTAACAATTATTTCAATAAACATATTGTAAACCAGTTATTAGGTTAAAGTTGAAGGAGGATTAAATCGAGTTCAATTACCATACATACAAACCTATCGGCATTGAATATAAATGGAAACTACGCCTTTCAAATTCAACCACACAGTGTAAATAACCTTAAAATTTGATTTGGTAAATTTAACGGTTCTTAAATTTGTATGGACAAACGATATTTATTTTCAAATTTAGAAACAATTTAAATAAAAAGTATAAAATACACAAACGAAAAACAAAAAACGATATGTATTACAGGAATAACACATTTAATTACAAATATGTTAAGAACTTTATTCTCATTATTAAAGTTGTAATTGTATTTTTTAAAATTTAACTATGCACATCGTCGGTATTTGACGGAAATTTTAATTTTGTAATTTAGTCCTCTGAGTTAATAATGTGATTTTAAAGTCCTTTTACATTGATGAAATACTGTAATATTATTTCTTTAGCATAATTAAATAATTGCACACCCGCTCAATCTTCTAATTTCTTTAAACAATTTGTGCGCGGCTTTAAATAAAAACATATGAAACTATTAAATTCAGACACTTCATTCAAATAGTATACTTAGTACTAATACTAGTAATACTCTAATACTAGTAATACTTTAACGAATTCAATGGACAAAGTATTCAAATTATAAGCGCATTGTAAGTATGTACATAATAGAAGCCAGTGAAACAATCACAGTTTAAGGCTGTCTTAGTTCACAGAATTGTGCCCGATTCACAGTTGAAGGCACATTTTAAATCACACAATAATATCTTTTATAAAAATACATATTCTAAAATTATTACAAATAAGCTCCTCCATTTTGATAATTCATAAGATCTCTTTAATAAAATGTAAATTAATGCTGTGAGTCATTGTTACTTTCAAATGTATTTAGTTTGGATCAAAAATATTATACGCACAATTTTTTGAGACTTTAATTTATAATTTGATACTTAAAAACATATATTAGCGGATCCAAAAGATGTTGTCTTGTCCAATTTTCTAAACACGCACACAAAAAAATCGTCAAAATCTGTCCATCACAACACACGTACAAAATATTTATATTTATAAATGCTTGCTTGAGAATGGCCTACAAAATATATAAACTAGATACTAAATCTATTTTCCATATCTCGATCGAAGTTCGTTCGTACGTAATATCCTATGGGCCAACGTCAACTCAGGTTTCCTTTTACCTTATAATACAGCCTTCTATTAATACGTTGGCTAAGACGCAAGCTACATTCATAGTACATATTCCAGGAATTATTTTAATCTCTATGTCCAGAGGTAGTCTGTTAAATCTGTCAGTATCAGTAAACAAACATTTTTGAAGTGAAACTGCTTTAGAATCGTTGTGATTTCAAACCGAATGCAACGGAAAAAGCGACAGTAAAAAGAGACAGAAACATGAATTCATAAGATTTGACGTGAGAGAATATGAGATAGAGAAACTTCTTCAGAATAGTTGTGATTTTAAACCGGATGCAACGGAAAAAGAGACAGGAACATAAATTCATAAGATTTAACGTGGGAGAAAATGAGATTTTTATTTGATCGAATTTCAAACTTTTGTTGTTTTAGTTTTTGCCAAATTAAAGATTTATATTAAACTTATAAATTAAAATTTATCATTCAAATATACTGTTTTTAAAGAACACATACATTAAGATAGTTGAAAATGATTAATTTATATATGATTAATTATAAAAACTTTATTTTTGAAGGTTTCACTTCGACCGTGTGAATTGCACATATTATGCTTTTTATACCTTAAGCATGCATCACATGATTTAATCACGACTCATTAAACAAACTTAATATAATTCATTTTGATAGAAAATTTAAATGTTTAAGATAGGATTTTGTACTGAGAGACAATACTCTGTTTAGCTGATTAGTTGTGCTTGCTTCTTCTACATGTGTTACACATATTACACCCACAGTAAAATACACCTAAAACCTTATTTAAAAACTTATTTAATCAAAGCCCGTCTGATAAATGATAATTAATTTTGTTTCGAACAATGGGTACGAAACGTATGGATTTTAATTTCGATTTAGGATCATCGCTTTACCAAAGTTAGGGTGAATGTAACTTCATTCTCAAATATAATTTGTTATAATTACTTTTTAGATTTTGCTATGCATTAAAAAATCATCGTCAATTACAAGTTTTTAGTTATGTCACCATTTCTATACCAATACGATTGGCTAGCATCTGCCGTAAAATATCATTTAGGAAGGTAAGAAAAAATTGACTGCACATTACAATAATTATGTTTACCGCTACTATTTCCTTAGATTCTCATGTCCAAAGTCTATTAAATCAATACTAAGATGCTGAATAAAACGCAACTTTATCTTAGACCACCAACGTTAAAATTACACATTATCGACTTGACAAATTTCACAGTCCGTCCCATTTATTGAAAATGACTTTTAAAGTGATTTCCGAAAGGTTAATTATATTTATTAAGGCTTGATAAAACTTACGACATGCTTCGTTAGGAAACAGTCTTTGACAGGAGTGAACCAATTAGGAGATTGGCAATTAGGTATATAGCACGCCTTTACTGTGCTTAGTAACTACTAAGTAGTACTGCTGATTTCATTACGCTTAATTAGATATGTATAAAATTCAAAAGTCTTTTGATATTTTTCTCCCTTGAAATGACTACATAAGAGATCAACGTTGTTTGAATGAGGTACATGTATAAACCAAGATACTAATTGTGTCGCTTGTGTTTCTAAGAATGTTGACCAATCAGAATTAAGCTCTATTCCATTCTTTGATAGTCAATTATCTAAGCGCTTTCCAGGAGCTTACAATAAGTAAAGATTAGAGTAGTACTAATTACATTTTCGTGTACATTCCATCCATTAGCCAGTTAATTTTATGAATTGGACGATGTTGGCGTTGTTAAGCATCTGGTAAAGAACTTTATTAAAAATGGATCAAAATAATTTGGTAATACACTAAAAATAGTAATAGTTGCAGTAGGTATTGCACCAATAACGTCAAAACTAGGTACACAACAGTAATTGCTAAATAAACCCGAAGATCTAGTTTAAAAACAAATTGTCCATCTATGTAGTAATTGAATGTTGCTATGCAACTTTAATAAAAATAAAAATCACACTAATGTAAGCGTTCGAAGCTTTCGCTAACCCATCTCATAATCTTAAGTCCATAAAATGGACTCTTTTGATCGACGGATACGTAAGTTTTAAAGATCTATACGTTTTATGTCTCTCTTAAAGAAAGTTAATGTTCTTGCAATCGTTTTGAAACCCACTCCTTAGTTACCTTGACACACATTAAATAATAGTAAATAAATTACGCTTTAGGCTTAGTTAAATAAATTATATCACAATTAGTTAAATGTATTAAATACTTTTTGTTTGTTTGTTCCCTTTTCTTAATCTTTTTCTAAATTTTATGTATTCCATCTTTGGCTATATTTTCAGTGTATTTGTTTCTAATTATATATAATTTATGTTAGCTATAGGATTACTAAATAAATAATACACGTTTAATGTGTATTTTAAACATACATATCTTTTAAATTTTTTTATAATTAGTTTTGTATTTATTGAACATAATTTAAATATTAAAGATCTAACGACAAATGAAAGCGAAAAAAAACTAAACGTTTAATCAAGCGCCCATGGACATTTACAATCCCAGAATACTCTCGTGTATGTCTCCAGCCTTTTATGACTTGATATGCCCTTCTTTGTATTATTTCTGTTATTGTAAATATTAGTTTGATGTTAGAAATTGCCTATATTTTTTTACAAATTTAATATAAAAATTTTCTAGTTAAGATTTCAAAGTATTCTTTCCGGCCTTCCGCAACATTTCTACTTTGTTGGAGTAATGCTAATACTATAGTATTAAGAAACGCATGACTTGCTGTTACGCTTGATTAATCTGATAGTTAACGTATGCTTGCCCCTTTAATCCATACTGATTAATTATATTTACAATAACGTTGACATATACTTAATAATGCTAATTGGATATTATAATTTACATAATTTGAAACATAAAAAAGCGCCGCGTTAATGATATGAAAGTCTTTTAAGAAACGTCAATTTGAATACATATATTTTGAATTTGTCGAACACAGCCCGTGTTACAATCCTACTTTGACCTATTATATTATTTATACATTTGTAATTAATTGAATTCACATCATGTAACAATATAATTCAAATTTCGAATTTTAATTTGACCTCAAAGGCATTGAAAATAACGAAGCAATTTGGTAAATAGTTCGGACATAGGATCACAGGAACAAATTATAAAATCTGTCAATTGTTATGAATGACTCAAGCATATTTGACGAGTGACTATCATTAGCAGTTTTTGACATAGCTGTTCTTGTATATACTCTGTCTATATCGGCATATAAAACAAATTATGTTTACTTACGCAAAATAGTACGACGGCTTCTGGTGTGTCCTTTCCGTCCTATCTTTAGACTTAGGTCAGTATTGAAGCCTGTTTACTTGAGGCAAAATTTGAATCGATTTCTCACAGATAATACCTATCTTTTCTGGCCTTGAGATGTGGGCTAATGTGTGTGAGAATTGGTACAATGGGTAGCGACCTCGTTGTTACCATTGTTTTAGGTGTACGAATTCCTTCAAATTGATAATTGCAATGTAATTAACAGAAATATTTTCAAGTAATTAATCTTATGATCGTTAATTTACTATTGTTAGATCTAACGTAAGTCTTTTGTATCTCGCTTTTGCAACCTTAAAGTAAGTTGACAATGTAGTAATATAGTATATATATATTACCCACATATTATAATAGCAGTGAGGTCACCCATGCAGCGAAGCGCCCAGGATACTTCTGAGCTTCTTCTGATGAGATAGTGTCCCTCAATTAGCCAGGACTTACCACACAACGAACCAAATGTGCGTCTTATTGAGGAAACTGTACAGTACTATGTAGTAGAGGCCCTTTGATCAATTTTTATTCTTGTTCTGGACTAACTTACCCTGAGTAAATAAATGTCAATAAAATAGAAGTGATACTTACTTTAAATAAGTACACGTGACGAAAAGCTTTATTTATTCTCATATAATCCTTTTTAGTTGGCATTGTAAAATTCCTTTATAAGTTACATACCTTTAGTATACCTTTAGTATACCTTTAGTATGCAGAAACGGAAGAAAAATTTAACCTACTTTATGAGACGGATAAGGGCTGTTACATTTGATATATTGGTAAAAATATTATTTATATAAATGTACGATCGAATCGCGTAGGCGCGCTATCAGTTTTATTCGTTAATTTTAAGGGAACCATAGAAAAAAAGATTAAGCAGGGATTTAGACGCAAATTTCGGACTTAATTGTGTATGAAGCATACATACAGAATGTGAATCAAGTCACAGAAGTGTCAGAAACTATTTTTTTTTATTTGTTTGGTCTGGTAACAACCCTGGTAAATTAGATATTTATAGCCAGATTCGAACTACGCCCATTTGTTTTGTTCGCAAAGGAAAGTAATCAATTAGAGTCCTGCCTTGCTTGCAAAGTATACGAATTATACGTTCTTTAATGAGACCCAAAAGGTACCTTGCAATCTTCTCTTTTTTCTTGTATACCTAGGTAACACTGAAATTGTTAAGAAAATGAACAACGGCTAAATGTAGAAAGTTACCAATATTTTTATTATTTTTCAAACAAAATAGAACCACTGAGAAAAGCAGTGGGTCCATTCGTCCCTTCTATGGCATTTTAAATCAATTGTAAATACGAGATAGTGCTTCTTAAGAAATGCTAATTGCCTACCATAGCTTCGTTGTTGAGTAAGCCCAAAACGAAAGTTATAATAAATCATTGACCGAAAAATTTCTCGCGTTAGGTTTATTTTCACGTATAGCAAGAGTTTTAAATTTACTGCAAATTAAAAAAATAAATAAATAAAAATAACAAATACAATACTGCATTAGGTTACCAAAGAGTTCTAAAAATGAAATAAAAAAAGTTTTCATTAGCAATATTTCTAACTGACCAGTTCTAATCATTTTCAGTGTAACTCACGTTGAATTGTAATAACCCGAAACAAATTTTATTTCGACAAAATCCGAATTAATTTGTTTCGTTTTCATGTAATTTGCTTAAAGTAGGTTTGCGAGACGATGTTCTTTAGTTATAAATCTAGTTACTTTTTTTATAACATTATTATTTAACGATAAATGTTGTAAGAAGTAGACGTACCAATTACTTCGAGATATACCAATTAAAGATATATAAGTATGTTCAAAGATACTGTGGTCGTGCCAGATATCCGTTCCATAATAATGTTAGAGTTATCATATTATCATAACATATATATGTTCACATTATATTTAATGTGAACTTTGTGGACATAAGGGTTCACGAGTTCCATAACATATACATGAAACTACAGATCACGTTAAATCACATACGTGTTTACCCCTTGATAAGAAAAAAAATACTTTTATCTTGTAATTAACTTTGGACTTGAGCGGATTTCTTTTTTCAAATAATTACTCTTATCTCTAACATAGCACTACCACGCTTGAGTGATTCATCTTATCTCCACTAATGAGATGTTATCAGACTCTCTATTATTGCTTCGCTATTACGCAGCAATTTTCTTTAATGCCTACGCGGGAAGCTCTTGAAAAATGTGTTCCGATCAGGCACGTTTAATACTACAAGGTTTATACGGTACGAAGGTTTTTGAAATTAAATTAATTCAGCACAGACTATGAAAGAACGTAAAAAACTCGTTTTATGTAGATGATATTTATACCTCTATTACATAAGAACTAAGTTCTTTTATAACCAAGGCACGGAAAACGTTCCAGTTTTGTCTTCTCATAATTTAAAATAGATTTTACCAGCCAGGTGCGCGCAGGCTGTAATTTTCCCACATTCGGTCGTTTGTTATATAAATTGGACATATAATTGTCTTTCACTTGACCACAATGACACTTTCTCTGTTTATACGGTAGGCTAAATAATAACAGTTTTGTTTATGGCAATTTTAAAAATGTGACGAAATCATAAATTGATCATTACGAAACTAGAAAGTTTTTTTTTCACATTTTGTTTGAGTAATATATAATTAAAGGCTTAGCTTAGCTTAGGCTTGGTTGCTTGTTTTCTTGTATATACGATGAATCCGAGAGGTCTTACAACCGTAAAAATTTATCAGAGGAATCAAAAGAAAACGGGGATTTTTTGTCTGTTAAATTTTATGCCTGGGTTTAAAATAGCTGTGTCATTAAAAGGTAAACAGTTAGTCGCACTTAAGTATAAAAAGGAGAAATTCATCTAAGAATTCTTCAAATCATATTCATAACTAACATTCATTGAAAGCAAATATTTTAGGCTTACGGAATTAATACGGAGAACATAATTATAATTTAAATCCCGAACGACCTTATTGAAAGTTCTGCCATCTCCAAAGATCTTATAAGCCAGTGAATCTAATTCGATTTGCCAAAACACTTCACAAAGGAAAGTTCAAAGTTATACGGAAGTTGTGATTTGCAAGTCTCAAATCGGTCGTTGACATTCGAAAATCAATTGAAGCTTACAAATTGGGACAGTGACTTGCGTAAAACCATTTTCGATTGGAGCCATATAAATTTTGTGTATCACAAGCATCCCGCCTGGGCAACACTGACCATTGACAAAGAGATACCTAAACCTTTTCCAAGTATTAATCTAGATATTTGTGATCCGCAATAAATTCTGAGCAGAAAAGAAACCTGTAAATACGCTAATAATCGTGATCATTGATGATGTACTACATAATCAGGATTACATTAACTCTATGTTATCATGTTAAACATAAAGACACGATCTCAGGCGCAGTTACCCCTCCTCCACTTGTCTCTCATCCTCACTACCATTTTCTAATCCTTCCCCGCTAACCCTTTTATGCCATTCCCTGGTTTCGACGTCCTCTTTTATTTCTTCCCACTGGGCTATTCCGAAGAGTATTTTTAATGTTCCGTGCAGTAGTCGTTGACCGTTCGTCAGAAAGATTTTCTTTGTAAATCCGACTACTACGAATCTTAACTTTCCTGGTTAATATACTACTATGACAGTGGCAATAACGTGGCATTCTATTGGTGAAATAATTTTCAAACTCGGTTCAGTGAATCAAAAGAGTACAACCGATATACGACCTCACAAACTTATCCTACATCTGTAACATATATATCTTATATCTTTAAACGAGCAATTCTTGTATATGTATATAATTGGAATCTCGGAATCGGCTCCAACGATTTTCATGAAATTTAGTATACAGATGGTTTCGGGAGCGATAAATCGGTTTAGCTAGGAATCATTTCTAGAAAATGTCATATTATTTGTGTTTTATCAACTTAAACATAGAATTGCTCGTTTAAAGATGTCAGTCAAATAAAAACTTAAATATGAATAATTATCTTTATTCGATAATTATATTCATATTTCATAATTTTATAAGTATGTAATTCGTACTTAAATAAAATTTCCAAAAAACACGATTTATAAAAAAAAATACCGAGCTAAGCTCGGTCATCCAGGTCCTGTATATAAAACAATAATTGTTCAGACAGCTGACTATATTCTTTCCTCAAAAACTGATAAATAAAATATCTTACAGTAAATTCTGTATTTTATGTATTGCAACAATGTATATTAAAATCTGAGTTCTCATTATTAATTCAGAATGTTCTTGTATATATTATATTATTGACATTGACTTCATCCTTGTGTTTGCCAAAAAGTTTTATAAGATATTCTGATTATTTTTGTCTCAAGGCTATCTTATCCTTGAATAATAAGCATTTCTTTAGAAATTGTGATTACATTCTTCTTTGTCTCATGCGCTTTTTTTAATAATTGCATCACAGACTAAACGTACTACATGTTCCAAGAAAATATCTTCGAATACTATTTATGTATTTACATAACATTTTTCTCTAACCATGGCTACATAAGATACATAAAATGTACAAAATTTCTAACTTAATACATGCCAAACGGCAATCCAGTTTTTTAATAACAATATTCTGTGGAAGACAATTGTCATAGAAACGCCTTTCCCGCCATATGAGAACATTGAACAGAGGAAGAACAGATTCTAAATTTAAATTAAATTCTGCAAATATAACAAAAACTGTGACTCAGTAACCCCAAACGCGAATGGCCAAGTGAAATTAACATGACCTTCACATTGACATCGCGTACCGAATCTCATGTAGCCGCATAATTGGCCATTTATTTACCAGTTGCTGCCAACCTTTTATTATTATTTCTTTGTGCGTTGAATTTAAATAGACAATTTTAAATTTTTATATGTTATTTAATCCTGGTGTTTGAATAATCAGGAAATGAAGAAGCAAATTATAAAGTAATTATAGTAAAGGGAATATAAAAAGGTCTTTATTTACTTTAAAAAAATAATGACAAATGTGTATATATTGCTTTTTATTTTTTCTGTCAAATTATGTTTATGTGTGATAAATATGATGAATAAGCAAAATGAACAGCCATGGCGATGCATATGCCATTGAGAGCGATACTAATAAGAAAATTAAAGGTAGTGCATGCCAAATGTTTGTTATCGCTGACTTATTGTGTCGAAATGATAAGGAAATGTTAGTTTTGCGGCACGCAATACTTTCGACTTTCGGCGTCGACCGCGTCCATGCGGTCTTTGAAACTATTTTAGAAATAGACAATGTGCAATTACGGAAAAACTAGAATTGCGATCCATTTACAAAAATTTCTAAAGAATTTATATTTCATGTTTAGCTTTCTTAACGTTTAAATTTAAATGATTTTCTATACAATCTAAGTTATGTTATTGCTGGAATAAAATAATATGTTTTGATACTATTGCAGAGAATAAAACACACATTAAATAAAGAATATGTGGTTCAAAGCGTGCCAAGAATATAATATTATTTACGTCAAATCAATTAGGCGGGAAGTCAACTCATCAACTGCGAGTTAAAAATTACGATTACGGCGGGAAAACAACAATAGAATTTCTAGTTTGAAAAGAAAATTGTTTCTTTTTTTTCTTTTAGAAATAAGTAATTGTCCTTGGTTGTTATATATTTATAGATGCGTTTATAAATTTGTGTTTCAGCTGTAGTATGAGTTCCGATCTCAGTTTAAAAAATGTTGTATTATGTTTTGACACATATATAAGTATATATAGATAGTAGTTAGTACGACGTACGTCGGGTCATCAGAAATACGCAAAAGAAAACGTTTATTCCTTTTTCGAATACTGGTCGTTTGTTTGATGTCATTGAAAAGCAACATAAATCGAGTTTGTTGATTGCATCGAGAAAGTAATCAAATATGCGGCGGGATAACTACATTTAGCTTAAGAGTCTGACACCTATATTTTGACATTTAATATAAATATCCTCCTTTTGGCAGAAAAAAAAATATTAGTATTTTTCTACCATTTTTGGGTAATAATTTTAGACGACATTCCCTTTCGTCCATGACGGCATTACATTACTGGTACAGTTGGCCTTTACTTTCAGTTAAACCATGACACAATAACACTGTTATCTTTATTATGGTGCTCTCTTTAAAAAATCATAGGCTTTAGAACTTTTGGTTCGGCATCAAATTTCATTTTTTTTTCTTAAGTAGCCTTTCGTCCCTGACACACGCGTTTTTTTTGGGTCTAAGGTGTGTTAGTTTTCTCCACCACTTTTGGTCCTCACCATGTTCTCCTTCACAGCTTGAGGTAGTGGAAAAAGGTAAAAGTAAGTTTAATACAGCACGACCTCAACGTTGAGAATCTCGAATTTAAGCCTGTAGGCCTACACTGTTCACATTTAAATAAAATATTCATAATTAATGCATTTATTAAGATTCTCATCGCTTTAAACGGTGTGTTTATAAACTCTATGTAGTATAGTAGGAATTACTGCCCATGATATTACAGCTGCATTTGTACTTGCCTAAAATATATTTTATAAAATGCGTTGTTAATTCAATCCTTATATGACAATATTGAGTTCCACATCCGTTTGTATGTTCGTGATAAACTCAGCACTACCGAACGCATTTATTAGGTTTTTGCTTAGTGATCGTAAATTTGGCTTTTATTATTTATTATTAATGTTACAACGATTATTGCTGAATATGCAATAAAAACTTTCCAAAACATACGAACGCCCTATAAATTGAAAACAAACTTTTATTATACTATTTTAATTATAATAATAAACTTTATTCATAAGAAATTTAAATAATTAAATACTTTAATACAAAAAATTATGCGCTTTAGTTAAAATAGTGGATTTAATTATAACGAAAAGAGTAAATTAAAGAAAAACAAAGGATTCAATAAAGTAATTAAAGATTTCAAGGTTGAGAGGAACCTAGGCAAAACAAAAAGCAGTTTATCGCAAATCTTATTTGCATTACGATTTACGACATTGCACTTTAAGCAGGTCATGTGGATGCATTTAAGTCGTGGGAAAATACATTGTATACGGAAAGTGTGTTGTAAAAAGAAATCTATACATTCACTACAGTAGTAACCAATACTTTAGTAAAAATCGAGATGGACTGACTGACTGTCTTGCTTCTGTGGTTCTTTTATTATGTTTTTCTCTCAATTATTATAAATCAAACTAAATAGAGATCAGAGATAAGTATGACTCTTATATGTCAAATCCAATATGTTTGTCACAAACAGGAGTCAAGGCTAAGTGTAACTCTGAATCGCGAGAGTTAATAAATGGACTTAATCATTAAATTAGTGAAGTTATTATTTAACTATGTATGACAATAAGAACAATAGTTTAAATGACACACCAAAAAAAACAGTTTCGTGATCATGTCGGCACTGAGTACTGACATGATCACGAACGAAACTGTTTTTTCTATACATACTACTATACTTTTCTAACCTGTCAGCCTTTGTGCCTGACACACAACCGACTTCTCGGATCTAAGGCATGCCGTTTTCATCAATATTTTCTTTCACCAAACGAGCGTCTGTTAAATACGCACATAGACAGAAAGTGCATTCGTACACACCTTAACCGTAACCTTACGATTGAGAGCCGTATGCTACAGCTACTTTTTTTTTTACTCGAGGAAATGCATTGCGCATACCCTTCCGCGGCGCGACTGCTACAGTTACTAAGCCAACACAGCTCTTTTAAATGTTATACCCGCAAATATAACCCACATTTTTGAAGCGGTCATGCCGTTTCGGAGGAGTTTAACTACAAATACCGCGACACGAGAATTTTATATATAAGATATATATTTTTCTAATATTGAGAAATTGTTAGTGAAAATAACTTTATGTGAATATAAAATATTTTTCTGAAACTAAACACGTCTCATATCTCTCAGACTACTTCATGTAAATGGCGGAATTTCAGTTATAATGCACTTTAGTTTTAGCGACGAGATAGTAATATTGCGTTATAGACCAGTGCCGAAGCCTTCAAAAATAGTAAAAAACGAAAAAAAATTACAGTAGGATGAAACCCATTAGAAATGCAGGGGAATATGATCAAAATGAAAGGAAAAATAAATTACGGTCGATCCGAGTTCGGGAAGTGGGAGGGGTCACTCAGGTATATAAATTATCTTAAAACAGCAATAAATAGGCATCTACAAATATTATTTACAGAAGATTCTACAACTTTTTCAAAATATTGTAGATGTCTTATTAAATATTAACTTTATTAACTTATTTGTTTGTTAATTATAGAAGTATATTTTAATTTGCAATTTTTTCGTTTATCAATGAAGCATGAAATCTTACGTTTTTTGAGTAATTAAAGTGTAAATTTTAATAAATACCTCAAAATTGTACATAATTAAAAGAAAATTTTCGAATTTGAGGTTTTTTCAATTTTTGCATTTTCTAATAATATTTCCTATAGTAATGTATATTTTTTTTACACCATCAGAAAGTAGATATTTCAACGAACAAAAAGCCCCCAAACTTTTTGAAAAAAGCTGAAATTTTGACGTCAGAATTTTCGATTGAAAATTAGGGTGCTTTTTTGATATTAAGTTAAAATGAGGCGAAAAAATAAATATTTTTAATCAAATAAATTACAGTATATTTGGGACATAATAAGGTAAGTTTTCACCAAATTTCGTAGAAAAAAAAAAACTTTTTAAAAAAGATATAAATAAAAAACCAAAAACTTGGTTTTTTGAATTTTTCACCTAAATTTTGAGGTTATGTGAAAAAATTGTAAATACCAAAGTTGTAGATCTTTTTATGACCTACAACTTTGCCATTTAACTTTTTTCCATAGGACTGGTAGTTTCGCCGGAAATCAAGATAAACCATTTTTCCCCCTTAAAAGTCACCCCCCTCCCACTTCCCGAACTCGGATCGACCGTAATTTATTTTTCCTTTCATTTTGATCATATTCCTCTGCATTTCTAATGGGTTTCATCCTACTGTAATTTTTTTTGGTTTCAAAAATTATCGACACTGGTCTATTAAGGATTCGTTAAATTGAAAATTGAGCTGTAGCTGTTGAAAATTAATAGCGGGTTTCATTTTATTATACCATTTTTTTAATTTACATTAAATTATAAAATTTAAATTCATTTTATTCTATATATGTAAACTGTATTTCAAAAAACGAGCACCTATGAAAAATTACATTCTAGGGTCGATTTCAGTTGATTAACTAAATTGTCTGACGTAGTTTGCATACATATAATCGTGTAAATCAATACGCGTCAAATTAATTATTTAATTAATGTTTCAAAACCGACGTACACGCCCAAATATAAAATACGGTCGCCAATAAACACAAGAAGTTTTTTCTTTTCTTAAATTAATAAAGTCACGAGTATTACCTCCCCTTGCCAAAATTACAGGTTTTGTTTTCCACGAAGTTTTTAATAACGTTTTGAGGAAAACCCTTCTGCAATGAGTGATTAATTCTAAATTGTTGGAAACCGAAGTATTTCAACGCCAATTGTGAATCGTTCAACTGTCCCGAAGATTAGTCAATGGTATCAAGAGACAGTTTGATCAAAAAAGACTCAGTTTGGTATTCCCACGAATGATAAAATTGAAAAACGGTGCATATATGGCGTCAATTAATGGTGTCCCCTTATCTGTCAAGTGAGAACCTGATGAAAGGCAAGAAATGTAAGAGAAGTAGAAGTTGGCTTGTGGTCTGTTAGGAGTACCTATTCTATGGCTTTTTACTCAAGTTTTATCATACTCTACACCAGGGGAATGAAGACATTTTTGTGACTTGTCTTTATATTGAGATTTTCATTGATTTTCATTCTGCTCGAATACCACTAAATGGATTTCCAAAACTTTTTCATCGTGTAAAGCGCCTAATCTAATATTTACAATTTCCAATTATGACAAAGAGACAATATACAGCTTATATTTTTACATTGTATACATTATTTTATTTATCTTGTTATATATCCTATATCACATCTAAAAGTACCGTCAATCGGAACCCCTTCGCGGGTAAAGGCCTCCTCCAACTTTTTCCAACTGTTTCTGTCGTTCTCCATTCGCTTCCTGTTACCGCTTCTATTTCTTCTATCCACCTTTTATATTAGTATATTATAAATTACCTTAAATGTAGCCGTTACTTACAATATTAACTTTGAAGACCACGCTCTAATTATCGTAATCCAAAGTAGGTATACAGTAATCACTTTCAGCTTTAATCCGCAGTAAAGTGAAATAGCCATTCCTTGTTTGCCTCACTTACAAAGTTTCCTTCACTTAATCTAAGTTTATTGCAAAGGTCAGCTTAGCTTACAGTCGATTTAATCTTGGGTTCGTAAACACCGGAAATTTTAATCATCTTTAGATTTTCTAACCATCAGTATTCTATTATGTTTTATATGTACAAAAATAATGTAAATATCATTCTGAGTCGAGACGCGCTTAATATGAAAATTGTTGTGAATTTGACTTACAGGAGTAATATTTATTACATATGACAAAATAGTTCGTCGTATGTCTTTGTGAATCTGACTCTAATGTAAGAGGACATTTATAATCTTACAACATACATAAATTCAATAAATAACATCCTTAATCATAATAAAACTGTAAAATAAATCCAGACAACTTCTATTGTTGTCTGGATTTATTTAACAGCTTTAACTCTAGATCATATAACTCATAATTATAAACTCTATATCAGTGTGTACTCAGTATATTTTATGCAAATCCATTCAGATACAACCAGAATAATATACACAGATCGTAGGAAAATCTTTCATGACTGTTTAAACAAGCAATGATATTGTTATCTTTGTAATATTCGTTGGCGATAAGGAGGGAAACATCGTTTCGTTCGATTGTGATTGGTTAACAGTATCTCTCACTTGAAAGGCGTTCTTTTCCTATGCTATGGAGATATTAATATACTCATATTATACCACTGAAGAGAAACTACTGGTTACATATTAATTTATCAAAAAATATTAGTGATTACGAAAATTCTATTTAATATTCTCTTCTGTTTGTTACAGTTCTCGCTCTAAGCGCATCTTGCGAAGACATAAAGAAAACTAAAGATGCCGAACAAACCAAGGACAAAAGACAAACACAAGATGTCGGCTCACCTCAATATTACTACAGAAATGCAAGGAAACAGGTATTTAATACTATTTTACCTTTAAATGATTATATTTTCATAAGAGAAGCGCTGGACAGAAACCGGTGGAAGCAGATAGTCCGCTCTAGATGTTTCGTTGCTGACCACGACACTGAGACATGAGCTGCCGACTAAAGAGAGAGAGATTATATTTTTATATTGATATCGCACAGTAACCGTAGGAAGCGTGTTCAATATGAATATAATAAATTTTTTATACTTTTAAGCAGATGCATTAAAAAGCAAATAAATGGAACGTTAACCGGATTGAAGTACATCATTTATGACAATCCGATCGTACCAATACAATTAAAATTTAATGATTGAACGAATTGACGCGTTAAATTTAATGAAATGGTTATCCAGTAAAAGTACAAATTCTAATGATAATTATCATTTGGATTCGCGTTAGAAGGGTTTATAAAATTTGTAACGAATGAATTTATTTATCAAAACAATTTATGAAAATTGAAATAATTGTTTGTAGAATTTTACCATTTATGTTGCTTATTTTAAAAACAGTTTATTTATCCACCAATAAGAAGAAATTAGATAAATATAAAACATGTTCTCGATAAAAAAAATACGATTTGGCCAAAACTAGCATGGTACAATATCCAATTACTGTTCACATAGAAATTCTATACCTATTAATAACCTAATAACACACATATTTGAACCATGATTATTCTTATTTCCATGACCAAGCTTTAAGCTCGCATTAATTTTAATTTAACTTAAATGGTGTCGAGTTATCCCTTTACCTATATAAATCAAATATATCACATTGCCTTGGGTTATGGAACTGACACATTTCTGTTTCATTGATATTTCCTCATAAAAATATTATGTCTACGTTTGTCGACCCGACTGAAATCCAAGAATGCGGCTTCAATTTGCATTAATACTTTTTTTATTAATATTATTTAAACGATTCTCTCATAATATACATATTTATAAATACAATACAAATACCAGGTAAGCACCTAGACTTCCCTTATTTTTAAATAATTATTATATATCTAAAATCGACTTATATGTAAAATTTATTTTTAGACATATATGCACGCCATTATGTGAAGCAGAATATGCGAACTGTAAATTGTAGCACCATAATATTTTTGTACCATATTCTTGCAAAAAATATTAAAATACTGACTTTCGTAACTCACTCACAAACGGGCATACTAATTATGGAAGATAAATATTATTGAAACAGACAGGTCAGATTTTACGCCTTGTCCTATTCTAAGATTTATATAATGTTTTTCCTTAACCCATTCAATCGTATCTTAAGAACAGTTAAAACTATATTATACCACTTAGTTTAAAGGTATTACAGAGTAACTCAGCTCCTTTCACTTCGTCCCAGATTGTGTCACAGTCCCTTCCTATTACAAATACATTCCATCCAGATATCGTAAGTGTCATTATAAGATGACATTACTTTTTGCTTATTCTTGTATAACTGGCAGGAAATGTAAATATATGTTATATGAATATTATGATTTACGACATATTTATTTGAAATTCAATGTTTCAAAATCATATATTATGTGTTTACTGACTATCTCTCATCTTTTCCTCATCAATTCTGGGGTATCACCATCCTTTTTTTTATCTTCCTGCATTATCATAACAATTTACGAGAAACATCAGTCCCAATGATAGACTCATTAAAAAATGTCAAACCCGATTTCAATGTGTTATAAATTTTAATTTTATTAAAGACAGACTCAGTGTGTGATTATGATTAAAGAACTTATATGAACAGTTTTTGGCCCACTTGAAAGAAGGCAGGTAATTTTATGTTTTTGCAGTTAATACAGGAAAATTAATTACTTCACACATTACCTGAACGAATTTATTATCGCAAATAGTGCAATTACCTCATATTATGTATTCGTTACATATAACGTGATTAGCGGAACAAATAGACAATGCATTGTTTCATTATTAAGGAAACCGTCTTTAAAATAAATCAAATTAACCAACAACAAGGAAAAACAATTAGGAAAGCATCATAACTTTGTTAGAAAAATCTAAACTTCCTTAACTAAGTATTAAAAATCATATATTTTCGTAAAAAAACACTATACAAGTGTTTCTAAATTAACACCAGTTGCATTGATTATACTTTTTGAACTATTTTACTTAACTCTTTAAATGTAATAGGAATTTTATGTTTTTTATTATTAATCTGAAATTTCTAGTTTCTTAACAACTAAGTAAATTATTTTGAATAAATACATAAAACTTATATACTATTTAAGCAATCCATTTAACCCGATTAACGTAATTCTTAAATCAGGGATTTATTGGGACTCATGGTAGACCTGAAAAAGCCTTATTACCAACGTTACATGCTCTAACTTAACATTTCAAATTTAAACATTCAAAAAAGGAACGCAATAGTCATTTAAAATTGATTGACATTTGACAGATGGACACATTGTTCAATATTTGAATTCGCTAGTTTAATGACGTTTTCTAACGACAAATACCTACAATTTCTCAACTAATTTGATACAGAATTTCAACATCGACATTAGAACGGCACGAAGTAACTGTTTATTTGCCAATGTTACGTACTTTGAGAGACCATCACGAAATGTCCTCTAATTTTGTAATAATTACCTGTAATTACTTAAAAAGTATGACAGAACAAGCGTATTATCTCTTTAGTAAGCTCTGTGTACAATCTCAATTGGCGTTGCACAGCCGGCAGCAAATAATTAACAATAAATACCAGAAACACAAAAATATACAATCAAGTGTTTTCTCATTTTTCTTAATAAGGCTTCTACTTTTTAAGCCCTTCTAATAGCTATATATAAAACGCGTCGATAATATTATTTTCTTACTAAATATTTTATGAAAATTCCGCGTGAGACCTCTCAGTATATAACAGAAAAAAGTATGCAGCAATTAGCTTTAAAAATTACCAATAAATTACCAAGACTGGCAAATTTATTTATCAACACTAACACAATATAAAAATTGAACATAGTTAGCAACTGGCGGCCTTATCGCTTTCGAGCGATTTCTTCCAGACAACCACTGTAAAACATGTGTCTAAAAATAAATTTGAATTTCCTGTATTAAGAATTGATGTTTTTTTTATTATACACACATTTTCCCAATGTATTGTTCATTATCTACCGAACGAAGTAAATATATTTAAACACCTCTAGTACAAATAATTTGTAACCTACTGAAGTTATATAAGCATCACCCAGACCACGTTTACGTCTTTATGTGTTACAAAAAGATACAAAACAAGATATAACTCTTAACTCTGAATGACATTCAAAGACTATTTTACGGATCATTAAAATCACAAATTATATTTCTCTTTTATGGCTTAACAAACAAAACCTTTCAAATACACAACTTTGTGCATTTATATTTGCAATTTACAACTATCATAAATGTTTGAGAGCAAAGTTATAAGTTCGGTTGTAAAGATATTAAGTTCTTAGTATTGGTTTTAGATAAAATGAACGTAGATCGCATACAATATTTTTTAACATCTACAAAGATAATCACTGATAATTTATTTTCATGGCGCCTATGAATACCGTATTTAAGCTAACTATGTCCAGGACTAGACACCTACCCGCCTTATTCAGGCTTTCATTAAATGAACAGTAAAATAAACAATTTTTATATTACTTATATACATTATACATTAAGCCAGTAAGATTAGTTTTGTTATATATATCGTAAATTTATCGACTATGTATTTCCGTGATGTTCCTACGAGAATGTCACTGCGTGCTCCTATGTCACAATGCCTATCACCTATCACCATGCTCTATCTGCTAATAGCGTAAAAATATTTGTTTTTATTTTTTTAATTATTAATTAAGTATTTAGTACTTCATATTTAATATAGAACATGGTGTAATGGTTGCAGCTCCTTACAAACATTGTTTAAAAAAAACTTGCCAATTAAAAGGGTAACGGAGAATTTATTAGCATTTGTTCTTGTCCGTTCTACGTTTTAAGATTTGAGAACTGGCAGTCAATTTAAAATTAGAAGCATTTAGCAATTAATATGTATTTCTATAACGGCATTTATAAGTGTACATTGTGTCACCTGAATGAATAAATGATTTGATACGTATATCTGTAAGTTGATAAATAAATTAAGAACGACGCAACACAACGATTAAATTATGTGTCTGATTTGTAGAAGCATCATACTCTTTACTCATATAAACTTCTCCGACTACCCTTACAAGTATTGAGAAGAAGAAAAAAGTTTGTAGAAGTAAATAAGTTTTCATAACATTGTATGTTATGTTATTTAAAACATTATTAGAAAGCAAATCGGTATTAATACGGCAAATTTAAAATTATAGTCATTAAGGCCATATACATTATCATTTATTGAGACTATGCAAAATTGAATTAGGTACACGTATTAAACATGGTAATTTACGATTCAGTTATTAGTATTTGCTCTCTTGCATTATTCAAAGCGTTTATCCCAATCCAGGGTTGGAATAGCCTTCAGGGGTCATTAACCCTGAGATTCTTAGTCGAAACTTAGCGCGAAGAATGATTTCCGTACGTAACTATCCGATTTTTGTCTATGGGATTCAAGTCTCTTTACTGAATCATGGCATTGCTAAGTTGCCTGATGGTTAAACGAAATATTATATAATATTTTATGAACAAAGGAAAGTTTCTATAAAGAGTCTAAAACAACAGTTATGTGACAATTAGCGTTAATTAGTGACGAATAGAATTGTAAATAAAAAAGAATTACTTGTAAATAGTGAAAGCACTTCACTATAGGTATAAGTATATTTATATATCTATATATATAGGTATAGTACTGTAATTGTACATGAAGCTTCCTCGTAAAATGTATTTTTCTACAGCAATAGACAATTGTGTATGTCGTGTTGAGTTTAGCGGAATTTCCTACACTTTCACTGTTGCTCATGTTATTGCTACACAACATATTGTCACATGGGCAATTTTACAATTAACCACGATTGTTTGTTCATTACTTCCAGGTTCAGATTATATGGGCATACCTAATCATAAATGTTTAGTGCATTCCTAATTTACCTTATTATAAAAGTATCTACAAATTACCTAATCACAATATTACGTATATTAATAATAATTATTACAATTATTTAACAAAAAAAAAACAATTGCAGGAACCAGTCGCGCCTGTAGAGGAACCTCAGGAGGAAGACAAAACTTTAAGGTAAGAGAATTAAAAGGCCTTAATAAGTTTAATGATATCTATTTTTCATCTGTTTCAAACCCATTAAAAACAAGTGAAAAATAAACCGGTTATATATCTTACGTAAACGATATTTCGGAATTTAATATACTATTATATATTTATATTAATAGCATTAAACACGACCCTTCATATTAGATTGAATTCGTATCTTAAAGCTTTTTAAATCACCAACAGCTGCTGAAAGGGTAATTGGCTCGGTCGGATGCCTACTGCGTTGATTCAAATGTTTATTGGCAATTTATAGAGGAAAAGAAAAGAATAAAACGTCAGAAAAACGCTTGCTGGATTGAATTAAACTTACAATATGTGGTTTACATTTTTAATTTCTTTGTAAAGACTGACTGAAATATTGCAGAACGAAATTTCTTAAATGTGTCTTGTTTTACACATTATTGCTTAGAAGATGATAGTAGAAGTTACTGAATCAAATTCAGATATGTATTATTAATATTAAAGGTAATTTATAATTCGAGAGGTGTATATTACTAGAAAATTACTAAAAATGTAATTTAAAAGTAACCCACACGCGTGACCTATTTTTGAATTTATTTGTCATTCTCTTTTGTATTAATTGTTTTGCACTTTCCTAACAGGGATGAACGATATCGCCCAGGACAAGTAATCTCGCTCAACACTCAGGAACTCCTTGACTTGCAACCAGAGAGAAAAGCCCCTATTACTAGCCAGCACCTGCAGCAACTGTACGTTCCACAACAGGATCAGAAGCAGAGTCTGCAGCAGTTTTACTATGTCGACCCTCAAACACAGCGGCAGGTATGTCGCTCTATTTATTAGTAATTATTCGGTTTACTCCATGGCTACACTTGTTTTACACTACACTATAACTTATGTATCACTTTTCAGCAACTACAACAGGTGGTGCCACCATCACACGCAGTGATTGCCAGACCAAACTATTCAACCAATGGTGGAGAAGCATCCGTAGGTGTTGCTCTATCTGTGAGCGACACAGGTTCCAACTCTGCTGAGGCGTATGGACAGGATCTCTTGGCTCTTCTAGGTCATCCCATTCGATCCCAGGCTTATCAGACACAGGCGCCACCGGTCCAGACTCCAGCTCCTCAATATCAACAGGTAAAAATAAATTGATAAAGCCATTAAATCAATATTAGCAGATATTATCCAGCAGATTTGAATATGTTCTTAATTAACAAAAAAATCTTATCGCATTTATAATTATTTTATCTGGACGTTAATTATCTTAAATGAAATAAACTTAATTACTTTTGTTTTAGATCGAACAATACATTACGAAACCAACCAAAAAGGCTACAAAACTTCGCCCTAAAATCCACGTAGCTCCCCAACCGACAATAGCGCCTCAACAGTACCTGATTGAAACGACAAATGTGCAGCAACAGCAACCGCTTCAACAGCAACAGATTCAACAGCAATACCATCCTCAACAACGTGTGCCCCAGACTCTCCGCTATGTCACATTACAACCTCAAGCTTTGCAGGCTCAACAAGCCGTTCAGCAACCATCGTACGAACGACCAGAAACCCAAGGCCTTAAAGTAGTTCCAGCTCCTAACCTCCAAAATCTCAACCCATACCGCCCCCCACAGTACCAACAGGAAAACACTCCGAAACAATTTAGAATCCTCGATACTCCGAGATTTAGACAAGAACAACCTCGTGTATTAAACGACAGGCCTGTTGCATATCTGAAACGCTTTCCAGAACCAGAGAAAGTACATTCCATTGCAGAACAGTCTCTCCATGAAAACCTTTCTATCCAGCGACCAGTACAACCTGAGCAATATTACTACCGATCAGTTTATAGACCGAACGAAGGACGAAGGTATGAGGTTACCGCTAAGGAGCAACCTCGTGTCATCGAAGCAACGAAAGCTCCCCTCTCCGCAATTTACGTAAGCAAAAATATTGCTCCTAAGAAGGCAATCAGGCCAGTAATAAGATATGAACAGCCTAAGCCCGAGCAGTTAAGAGAGCAATCGCACAGAATTGAACAAGCTTCAAGTTCAGATCAGGTTCATTTTGAACAGGGGCATCTTGATGAGCAAAGGTCACAACTACCTCCTCCAAGAAACAACAAAGCATATACTCCAGAAGAGTTTGCTGGTTTGATAGCTGCTGGGTATGCAGTAACTCCAATACCAGTAGGGCATGAAACACCGACTCCACAACAACAGCAGGCCCAATCAAGATCTTTAGGTGAACCTATTTATCACCGTAGAGCTTATTACAATAGACGTAACCAATATCTCCCTTTACGAGGAGACGACGCACCCTGAACAAATGAACCGTGATATACTAAATTTAGATATAATTTCTAGCAATAAATAATTAGAGTAATTTGTATTTTATTTATCCTTACAATGGAATAAGTGTATCAAAAGATATACCGAATTTCGGTACTTATACAGAAAGGCGAAAAAAGGATTTGTACATAAGTCTGTCTGGAGCTGTTCTGTCGATAAAATTTTGTCTAGCTTCAGCTAATACTGAATATCACATAATAATCTGTCAGTCTTATTATTGTAATTAATTAATTGTATAGTATTGTAATTTATATTAGTACTAAATCTTTTTTTTGAAACTATAGCACAAATGTGCGAGGGAGAGATGATCAATTGCTATACCGTCTTAAAATTCTTATCATTTATTTCTTCTTATTAGTGAATCTTTGAGATCTAGGTTTAAATCTTAAGCTTAAACATCAAAAGTTAAAAACCAACTGAGAAATTAAAAAGCGAGCGAGCTAATTTTCCGCTCCACACACACGGCTTACTTGAGACTTCGTAGGTAATAAAAGTAATTGCATCAGTGTCTTTGAGAACGTCGGAAATTCAATTACTAGAGGAGTGGAAACATGGTGTCTTTCTTATTAAAATCTTTCATAGGTTTGTAATAATGAAAATAATTATTGGATTAGGTAGCAAGACAAACTTAAATATAGGAAGTTTATTATTTAACTATCTAATCTTGTATTTTAAAAATTTGGTACATACCTTTAAAAAGTAATTAAAAGTTATATAGTAGGTAAATAAAAGTTTATAGGGTAATATGGTTTTCCACATTTGCGTAAGAAAAATTATCTATTACACAGAATACTGGAAATCAATCGAAGCTTATAAATATACTCTGATTAATTATATTATCTTTATAATTGGAAGATTTCCTGTGTGTAGTAAAGATGCATTTATTCATAACAACTAAATATCTTACATAACTAAAAAGAAAAATAGCTGTACGCCAGGCTTCTATGATTTGCTTTTTTTTTAAAGAGTACCGAGAGTTTTTTACGCCGGCTTTTTCTCTCGGTCAACACCCTCCGTCTTCTTCCGATGAGTAGGGATACTAACAGGGTCGAATTTAATGACATAGAATAAGTGATACCATGATGATCTTATGAGTTATGTTCCAAAATAAACGTATTTTATTTTATTTTTATTTTATGCTGTACTGAACTGAATCGGAAACCATTATTGTCCCACCGGAATTCGCAATTGGACCTGTCCTACGTTCTGTTTAATATTTAATAACTTGAGTTTTTTAAATTTTAAAACCTTTATTTTATTCATCACTCACTCATTCACACACAATCATTCCTAACATGTACCCACTCACTCACTCGTTGCATTCGTGAGTGGAAACAGTTAAAGATGTAAATTATATATATTTTAAGGAATTTATAGTTAAGTTTGTCATCGAAGAGCTGGGATCCCTGACACAGGTATTTTTTTAATTATAAGGGTTCCCATACACACATGATGAATTGTTTTTAAATGAATAAACACTTTTTTATTTTATTTATTCTCTAAGCTGTGTACACTAACTCCTTTCAATGGCTCAAAAACCTTCTAGGGCAATAACAACCTTCTCGGAGTGACCTCGCGTCATCAAAGATCGGACGATTTACCCGTAGACCTGCTACCTCACTTTTCAAGGTGTTCAACTATTTCCTAAAATTAGAGGGTATTGTGGGAGACAGAGGAAACGTTTTCTGCTCAGGCATCTCCAATACAGTCGATGACACAGCATTTAACTGTGGTGTGAGCAGTTTTAAAATGTTACGTTAACGATATAAAACTAAACGCGAAATAAAATAAACTAATAACAGAAAACTGTTAAACCTAGCAACTTCGGACAAATGAAACTCCAAAACTTTAACAACATTATGCCAAGGAATTCATAGAATGTTGTGTGAATTGTACTAAGGAATTATAAGATTTAATCTTTGATGTGGAATGCTCTATACGGCGAGTAATAAAGATTTCTTGTCTTGTGTAGAGCCCACAAGTTATATAATATTATTTACAATTTTATAATTAATACATTTTCAATATTGACAACGCTATAACCTTTTCTAGTTAGTGTCCGTTGGTCATCGAAATAAAAGTATAATCCTTCATAACAGGCCAGCAACGCTCCCCCTAACATGACTATCTATGGGCTGCGGTAGCTGCCTTTTATGGCTGTTTAATTGGCTCGTCGCCGCTCTTCCATATAAAAATCTTTTTACATAGTAATATTACAATTACTTTCAGTAACCATACAAATGTACTTATGATTAATATGAATACAGTATATTTAGTCGATATGTGACATTCAACTTTATATTAAATTTAATGGTGACTTCAAACTTTTTATAAATAATTTAAATCTGATTAAAAAGTTTTTAGTTACACGTTATTTGCGAACCTATTAAATCAAGATACGAATAACATAATTTGTAAGGTATATTTGCGTAACTTTAGTTCCAAATTATTTCTTGGTAAACTTTACCTTCCCTAAATTTCAAGTTTTCTCGTTAAATTGACAGGGCCCACCCGAGTGAATTGAGTGTTTATTCTTTTTTATTATGATTGATTCGGTTTCAAATACATTTATGAAATATATATTTGTTATTATAAACGAAGTTATTTATTATACTGTTTCATTAAAAACAAAATTAAGGCATGTAATTAAATTATTAATGTCATCAAAAGTAGAAAATACAACAGATATTGTGAATAAAACAGATTATTGTAATGGCAACTACGATTATTCATTAAAATATTTCAAATATTTTTTTATAATTTATTTAAAATTAATATGCTTTAATTTTTTAGCATTATTAGATTTTTTATTGTATTGTAGCTGTTTAACGCCCAAACCCAATAACCTATCTCCATCCATTTTTGACTATCTGAGACTATCTTAAACCAAATATTGGTAATAGTCTGCGATTAACCAATCGACGGATTGTGAAGCCATCTGTCTATACAAGCTATCCGTGGTAGGTCGGATCGGTGTATGTGTATGAAAATGACAGTTCAGCTGTAGCTTAAGATTTTAATATACACCAGTTTTTAAAATAATTATAAAGCTGTTTGATATGTTTTAAACATAGACGTGTATATTTTAATATTATGTGTACCGTTTTATTTACTTTATTTGTTTTATATTAATTATCAATAATCTAATCAAAATGAGTGTAAAGAGCTAATTGCATTCTATCCGTCTCCAAAAATGGATTGGCGTACAGATAAGAAGATCGATCGACTGTCACGGTCTGATCTCAGATTGATTTCAATCTGAGATTGTGGATTTATTATTGGGTTCGTTCCATTCTTATCTCAAGTATAGATATTTTATAAAATATATTAAAGTTTCAACGTTTTAAAATAGACAATGATGTAATTCCCTGTTGAATTGTTAATGGTTTTCCATTTTCTTTAATAAATATTGAATTGTTTACAAATGAACGGAAGCGCCTTTGTCTATTTTTGTATGGAAAATTTATTTCAGCTTCAATATAAAGACAATAAAATATAACATGTCGTAAAAGGTAAATATTCTCAGACTTTCACTATCATTATTACAGAAGCAGTTCTATAAAATATTTTTTATTTATTTTCTTACGACGTGATAGTCAACGACTTAAATTAATCGAATAAAAATGGCAACGTTCAAAACACAAACAAAATAGTAATTGGTATTAGATTTGGTTTAATTTAAATGGATGAAGTCTTTGAAGGATATCGTAAGTCTTTTGACTATTCTAATCATTAATTCCCAAAAATGTACATACATTGCTTATCTATATAGTTTTCTAGTAAAGGCTGCTTCCTTCGACCTAAGAGGCTCTTCGTGGTTGAAGGTCGAAGACTAGTGTCTATCTACATTCACTGGCCTGAAGGCTCCAATGGCTAAGGTCGAGATATTATATAGCCTAATGAGTCGGAATAACTTTGTTAGCGCGACTTATATGACGGCATGACGACATTGAAGTGATTGTAACGTCGGCTTGTGGATGTCACTACTTTTAGTAAATACAGTAAAACCTCTTAAGTCGGACCTATCCAAAATTAAATAACTGTATCGCAATGTTTAAACTTTAAATTGGTTGTCAATTGAATTAATAAGAATAAATATTAACCTATTCACGTTGAATCAAAATCCGCCCAACTTTAAATCATCTCATCAATTTTTGGCGTCTGCCTTGTGGTTCGAGTTAAAGAGGCTGTAAGGCGTAAGGCGTTAGGCGTTTATCTCATATTGTGCCATATAAGCCTCTTATTGCTTACGTCATAATTGCTAACTGAATGAAAACAATGAAACTGACAAGGCTCTAAACCCAATCTATAAAGGTGACGAAGTGGTTTTCAATCCTACCCATATTGTATAGCAACACCTTTGATTAGAACTGATATAAATGCGAATTTAACATTATTTACAAAACATGACGTTTCGTATATTCTGCTGCAAACGTAGTCTCAATAGCTACATGAATTTGACAGTTAATTTGATGTTATGATTATTTATGTAAATAATATATATGTATTTGTGTTTAGAGTTTAGAAGTTTTATATGAATACACTCAAATAACTTAGTAAAACAGTATTTAAACTAAAACGCCGCCATAAAACGCAATTGGGATCTTAAAGTTTTTAACTACATTTAAGGTACTTTTTTTTTATGAGGTGGAAATGCACTTATGCAGGCCCGCATCAAGAATATCGAACTTGACGCGGGGACTGTGGGGCTGGATCTATACTCAAAACCCTCTGCTATTCAGAGGGGTAGCGAGACCCTACCCACTAAAACCACCTCAGCCCATCACACGCCCTTAAGATGGGCCCTCGGGGTTCGCTAGGCATTCTACCCAAGGTACCCGGGCTTATATCCGACATAGAGAGCTAATCATGACCTGCGGTTCCGGGCTACTCTAGGTCGAGCCCCCAACCTTGAACTACCGGTCCTTCTACAGTCATCCCCAGACCTCTCCCTCAGTCGCTCAGCTGCCTCCTTCTGCAGCATTACATGCTCACAGAAGGAGACCATTGGACTCCAGGCCTCCTCGCTCCCTAGCATAGCTATTATAATACCCGGTAAAGTGAGGTCCGCCCCTATAACTGATACCAGGTCATGACGCTCCCTTGTCAAAAGGAATGTTGAATTACTGACCACTGTAATTACCATCCTCGGCCTAGAACGTATTGCTACGTTCTAAACCTACACAGTTTCCTTTCTATAGTTCCATGCCCTCTGCATACTATAGAAATTCAACCGTGCCCACCATGTACAGTTTAAGCACTCGCCTGGTACCGTACAACCCTACCAAAGGCCGAGAATAAATTGAAAACTTATCCTCGAACCGGGAATCGTACCCGGGGTACTGGGTACGAGTACGATACGCACCATAGCGGCCACATACAAAGACCGCTAGGCTATGAGGCCCCTACATTTAAGGTAAAAGGTAAACTAAGCTAACATTCCTTAACTGCAGGAAGTTATCAAATCTCAATTCAAAGTAGCCAAATTACCTTTTACGTTAATTATATTTATATGATTCTCGTAAAGATCGAGGACTGATTATGTATGTATTGGGGTAGCATTCGGAAGTTTTCGTTTAATGCCATTTTGGTTATGACCGCTAATAAAAACTAAGTTTTCATAACAGCTTTAAAACCTTGAAAATTAGACTAAAACACACATTTATAATTAATTAAATCATTAATCATAACGTCATTGAGAATGAAATTTCTGATCAAATTGTAAAAAATGAGACTCAATCACGTATTTCAAGAAAATAATCAACAATTTCTCACTAAATCTTGTGTTCAGTTCAACTAAAATACTTCCTATACATCAAAATTAATACATCAGATATATATAGCAGAGGCAGAGCGTTACTTTACACAAACAGAAGTACAATAAAACCCCCCTATAACGCAGCAGACTAAAAGGGTACGCAAAACTATAGCGCGTCCGCGTCCGCTCCGGTAGGAAATACCGCGTTATACGGGGGACGGATATCACGTTATAGGTGGGGTATACTTTATTTCGTATACACTGTATACGAATAAGCTACCTATAGTATGTAACCAAGCACTGTAATCTTCAGTTCCTTTTACAAATTGCATAAAACATTTTTGGGTAAAATTATTATGTTTAATTTGTTTAAACAGAGAGCTGACGTTTCACTAGGAACATAATATAAGTTTTTTAAGTAGCAAGATTAATTTTATTTTACGATGTTCCAAATCTCATACAAACTTTTACCGATTCGAATTTAAAAAATAATTATTAATCAAATCAAAAGCGTAAAACATTTTAAAGACTGACAAATTTATTTTCTTTTATAAGAGGGGCACACGGCCAGCAGGTTCACTTGATGTTAAGTGATAACGTCGCCCATGGACACTCTAATTGCCAGGTGGCTTGCATGTGCGTTGCCGGTTTTTTTACGGATTGGTTCCCTCTTTTCTTTGAGGACCCTAAGTCACTACTTGAAGATAAATGACTTTGTCGAAATTTTAATATACAGCAATAAAAATACTGCCTAATATCTGCACCTACCACACGTCGTTGGATTTCAGATGGTTTCTTAACGATGTTTTTCTTCTATGTATGAACAAGTACGTACTAATTGCTTACAAAACTTCATTCGCCGGAAAATGAACGCGGAATCTCAGGATTGAACACGTGCATTAGCGACTAGGCTACCAATAGTGTTTCACTTTAATTACTGCTAAATTAATTAATACCTAGTTTATTTTGCTACGTGGAAACAGCATGTGAAGGCTAGTATTGCACTGGTGCAAAACCGGGTCGTATAGAGGTAATCAATCAACACCCGAGATCCGACAATGACTGATGCTTTGAGGCTCAACGCCCAAACATATTCACACAATATTCAAACTTTAAAACTAAGATATTGGACCAGCTTTTTATTTGTCTTCCTTTATTGGTTTTACTAAGCTTAAAGTTAACCAAGCATGACTTAACGCACCATCATTTGCTGGTTTATGGTTTATTCATTTCATAATCTTAATCATCAATTCAACAATATAATGCTTTTCGATAACAAATACAAAACACATACTCGTAGCTACCCCAACACCAACGTAAGTAGTTTGTAGAATCTTTTACTTCTACTAGTTGTAGCAAGTAAAAAATATTTTCAAGAACATTTAATCAATTGTTATGTGAACCAGTACCAGTGGTACCATGGTGTCAAATTGTGCATACACGGCGTAATAAGGACCTTGGGACACCGCATAGTTGAAACTACTTCAACAACCTCTAACAACTACGTCAAAAACTACTTCAAAAACTTCTTTTTCAGTTACTTAGAATAAGAATAATCTATAGAATTTAGATATGATCTAGACTTCTAAGAAACTAATCGCGCAGCATCTAAATGCTACACTTCGTAATTACATTATAATTTTATTTCAATTAAATTAAAGTTAGCCAAACCGGTGGCTAATTTTCTATACAATAATACATATAATAAATAATACAAAATCTTAAATTAAAACAAAATAAATTAATACAAACACATCAACGATGAATTATATATATAGTAAAGTCTATATTTCAAGTAAAACTTTAATTAAATTTTACCGTATTCTTTTTTATAAGGGTTCTATCATTATTTTTAATAAAGTAATACAAAAATAATAATAACAAACCAAAGACTAAAAAGCTAATCTCACGGATACAAAAATACACGAAAATACAAAAAAAATACAAGAGTCACGATTGATCAGGATAGGATAAGGTTAAGAAATGTTTATGCAGAAGAGTTATAAAAGATGATTAAATGAGTTTTAAAAGGTAGCCAATCGTATGGAATCGGGCAGCCTACTCCACAACTAAATAGCTGAAATCATAAATGTATTGCCTTTATAGGATGATCAAGATGGTATGTTAGTTAGATTCTAACGTCAAAAATACTAAACCGATTCAGATATACTGTTGTGTATAGATATCTGTTGAACAAAGCATCGTATTTCTTGTTTAGAATACAATATTGAATAGCCGAGAATACAGGAAAATGCGTGGGCTGAATATTATAATTTTCTAACCTCAGGCTTCCTGTTTGGGAATAATGAAGTGAAAATTCGAGGCTGAAATAATATTTAAATTTATTCTTTTAATAATTTTACTATTATAATGTAATTTATAGTAAAATTATTATTCTTTGTACTCGTAATTCAAAATTAAATTCTATGGTTAGAGTTAATATTAAATTAATTAAAAGACTGTTGTACAACAAAGAACGGTGCACAATTGTTAGTCGTAAGATTAAGCAGGAAATTATTTGGGAACAATAGGAGAGGTTAGATTTATTATATACTAAAACTTTGCCTTTACAATAGTTCATAATAGCTAGAGCAGACTGTCTGTTTCCACCGGTTTTGTGCATATGCGTTTTACATAATAGATTTAAAATTAAAGACAAAATTAATAATAAATATGATCTTGAAGTTTTGAACCTGATTTTGTACATCAGAAAGCGTTCGTTCATCGGAATAAGTGAAAACAACCCTAAAACTATACAATGTTATAAGAGATGTGTTGGAAGGAAACCACTGCAACTGTGCCATGTACGGAGTAGTCTACCCCGGAAACCACGAAAAATGTATTTAATTTTGAAAGATCTGTGACAATTTTGCCTTGGTAACACTGAAAATGTTACCAAGGCAAAATGAAAATGAAAAATGGTTCAATATCGAGAGTTGCCAATACTTTTATTGTTTTCCGAAGTAATCTCCGTTCTTCTGTACACAACGTCGCATTCGATGGAACTACTGAGAAAAGCAGTAGGCATTCTTTGTTCCGTTTTTCATTCTTCCTTACTCTTCTATGGCATACTCATACGCGTTCACCGCAACTTCAGGGCTAGTAAACCGAATACCTACAATTTTATCTTTAGTTCTTTGTAGTTCACGAAAACAAAAACACAAATTAATGCAATAAACTAGGTAAATTAGGTTACCAAAGAGTCTAAAAATGAAATTCAAATAGTTTTCATTAAAAATGTTTCTAAGTTCTAAACATTTTCAGTGTTACCTTGATATGCCCTGATGATATATTTCCTAACCTTATCATATCCTGATCAATCGTGACCTGTGTAATTTTCTTTCATCTCCTGTTCGCTTTGTAAATGTAATTCACTATTTGCTATTCTTGAATCTGTAAGATTAGCTTTTTAGTTTTAGTTAGTTATTAATATTTTTTTTTCTCTAGATTAAGGTTCTATAGATAAATATAAATATATTTTGTTTTTTATATAACTTCTGGTTATGCACTTCTTGCACTCATCATTTTTTTATTTATTGTTTTCTTTTCTACTAGGGTTGCCTGGAAGAGATCGCTTGTTAGCGATAAGGCCGCCCGTTGCATCCCTTGTAATTTATATATATTGTGTTATTTGTGTTTCTTTCTAGCAACGAAGTGTGAATAAATAAATAAAAAAAATATGCTCAATATACATCGATCGATGTTTAACGCAAAATAAATTATCCAACCAGCAGTAAATTGCAATGATGATTTATTAAAACTCATTTAGTGTTTGATTGATTCAAACAGTGTTACGCAGAAAAAATAGAAACTAATACAATATGCTTTAATTTGTGGGAAGAATACTAAAATAACTATCATCATAAATAACTCGATAATACCAAGCTAATCATATCTGTGGCGTCACAGCAGCGTTGATCGATGACGTCATCGTGTAACCTAGATTGCTTAACTTTGTTACTCGTTTACGGCCTAAAGTTTATAACGTCATTTCCAGTTTATCACTCTTGTAATACAATCTCACGATACATTTAACTCTCATCAGATTTTCAATCGTAAATTGTGACAAAAGGTTTTTAAACGTGGTTAATAAATAAGGTCTCGCTTGAGTGGCTTCCTTAATTCCACGTGGAACAATCCGCTGGTATTATTGGCATATATTTGACCACATCACTAAATTAAATCAAGAATGTCCTTTGTCTTCGTCTCCTGTCTCCATCTGTTTCTTTGATTGCCTTTTTGCCTGACACATGCCGTCAATTCTAATGGAATGTATGACGAAGTATTGAGATGATAATGATGATGGTGAAAGATGCACACGAACAACCTCAACCTGAGAAACTAAGTTTATATAAAATCCGTAGCAGAAGGACAAACGATCGTTTTTCTCTTTTGTTAATCTATGAGCTAGAATCAGCATTATAAAGAACACACGCAGTGTTCTTAATTATGTATTTTACACGATTACTCAAATATTATTCTGTATGGGTACTAGAGTTTAACAAATTGTCATAAATAAGCAAACTAATTTGAAATACTTTCGTCATTTCAGTCGAATCGTTGATAATATATATAATAAATAAAATAAATTTCTCTGAAACAAAGTTTGTGTCTAGACCCACAGAATTTCTTAAACTTGGGTTTGCCTTAGACCACGGTTATCCCTCGGGAGACTCTCCTCGGTTATTCCTTTTAGTTTTCTAGAAAACATTTCATTCTATTTCGTTGCAATGCCAAAAGTTATAACCGACTTTAATTTGATTAAAAAAAACTGTTTTTATAGAACAGACGATATATTATTATTTATTTATATTTATGATCTTGACTTGCCAGGGTCTGGACTCAAATCGGACTATGAATGTAAATCAGAAGTAAAGTCCTTGTTTGACCACAAAAAGCAGCTATATGTGTTATTAAGGGCACCCTTTTCCCTAAAATACGATCGTCTTTTGTTAATTACTTAATAAATACTGCCAATAATTAGATATTTCCCCGGGTTTTACGAGTCGTATTATACAGAAACAAAAGGCAATCGTTATGTGCGATTACCATTAGTAGCAATTACAATTAATTAGATTTCTTGAACACGATACTGAAATGGCTGGCTTTAAATAAATAAAATCAATAATATGCATAATATTTATTATAATTTATATTTCTATGTGACCATTTGTGCTCGACATGAAGTAACTTCAAATAATATCTTATGTAACCTTTTTTACAGCTCAACATATAAATAAATATTTAAATATCACCAAACATCTAAATACTTAAATATCTCTTATATACAATACATAAACAGAAATAGGTGATGAATAAACACTGTTAAACACACACAATACCTATATGAAGTATTTTGCCATACCTTCTTAAGATTATAAATAATACGTAAAAAGGCATATAACTTAGGAATTTCACTTTAAACTTAAAATACAAATTCCTACTATAAGTTGTATTCCAGTAACTTCTAAATAGGGTATAAGACACATTGCTTGCGCTTTTTGACAATTTTAAGTCAAGTAAGAGATGTCATACAGCAAATTGCGAACTACTCAATGGTCATAGTTAGTCAATAATTATTTCGGATTCATCATGAACAAACCAAAAAAGACCAAGATTCTGTTAGCCCTGTTGAGGAGTTACTGGATCGAAATAGAAACATAACTAGAGATGACATTTTCTAGAATATATAAATAAAAGAAAAAAAGAAAGGATATTTTCAAATTACCAGGCTTTAGATTTTTATTTAACAAGAAATAACAGGCCAAAGTCGCCAACATTGTATAAACTGTAATACTTCGATGAATTCTAGTTCCTGGCAATTATGTACATAGTTATTTTATAGTCAAAGCGCTGTTAATAAATAGATTGTAAACAATCAAAAATATACAGTTCAAGACCAAATTGCTCTAAATAAGTGAGACTAAATAATAATTTAAGAATATCATTTAAGGTTTAACGAAAATGAATACGATTTTGATGAAATTTTTTCGCCCGTTTCCAAATAAATTGATTTTGCCAACATGGATACATCCATTTTCGGCGTTAGAAATCTTATTTACATAGGTAAAGAAATATCAAAGGTTGGTAGAAATTCTACGGATCTAATATAATAGTATATCTCTACATAATCTATTATTTTAACAAACATCTCACTACAGCTTTCTGAAATCCCATAAATTATATGGAATCCGGACAATTTGTAATCTATTAGTAATCTTAGTGCCTACGTAGGAAATATCTAAAATTATATTGACTAGATTTGGTGCTTTGCACTACATTAATACCATATATATGTGGGATATATATGGTTATATGTGGGAGCTCATTGTTATTGGTCAAAAATATTAAAAATAATATTAGATGTTTTAAAAGGTTTTTGCTCTCTCTGGATGTGAACCTCTTTTAAATTATTAAATTAAATTTACATATAAATACGTCATTTTGAACTACAATTAAACACAATAAAACTATCATATATCTAATAATACTTCAATTCGTAATGTATATTATAGACCGTCTATTTATTTTACTTTGTTTTCGAATTATTTCCACTTGATGAGCTATTAAACCTGTTAACAACATCTCTCACTTTCCCTTTATTGATTACGAGTTGCTTATCATACGTCGGCGTTATCATCTCTTTTCCATTTCCATTACACATTTTATTTGTAGCCGTGTTAAAAGTTGCGCTTTGGGACAGCTTTATTTCACGTACGGCATTATCTATGTTGTTGATAAGATCTTTAGCGACAAACGAAGCTATTTCGTGCTTTATGCGATCTCTTTCATTTAAAATTTCAACGATTTTGGCGCTGTCCTTTGTTTCCTTTGTACCATTCCGTTTGGGGCTGTCACTGTGTTGGGAATGGGACGCAGGACTATCGGGCCCTTGAAAGGTTATACTCGGATTTATAATGGGATTCTCGCTATTGTTAGTCTGCTCGTATTGTGTTTCATTTTGATGCTTCTCGCCTCGCAACCAATATGTTGTCATTTTCCCTTTACCCTGATTGAAAAGAAAATATCACAGTTCAAAATACTGTAACTTTTTTGTACTAGCTTAATTATATACATATTATTATTAGAATTAATGTGTAGTGCATTACCTTCATCGTGATTTCTCCTCGGCATTCCAAATCAAAGCAATCGTATAAGTCCAAAACCTCTTTCGTTTTTGGGCTGACGTGGATTTTAAGTGCTTCACCGTGAGATTCCATTCTTGATGCAGTATTCACGGTGTCTCCAAATAGGCAGTATCTTGGCATCTTTAAACCCACAACTCCGGCAACACAAGGTCCTGAGGAGACGGAAGGAATTATTGATTTGTTTGTCATCTATTTATATATAAACTATAGTCATATATATAATAAACATAATTTTTATAAACTATAGTATATACAGTCAAAATCTGTTAGATAACGAAGACTCTATGTTGTCGTATAAACCGATAGTCGTAACAGCCGATGACGTTGTTATTAAGAACCTAATACAATAGAATTCTGCCGGAACCAGATTTTGGTCAATATAACCCGTATGATGTTCAAACGATGTCCTCCTAAACAGTTTTGACAATGTTTTAAGGTTATAATTTATATACATAACATAATTTCTAACTTACAAACACTACAAAATAAATTAATAAAATCATTATTTAGATACAATTTTTTAACACCGACTAATAAAATCTACCAAGAAACCAAAATTATGACAATTAAACAACTGTATGTATATAGCACCTGTATTTTGATAAAAAAATTTTTAAATAATTCTATCCATAGTTGCTTGTCGTTTAAAAAAATCAAACACATAACGACACGCAATACTCGTCGAGCGAGTTTGCTTATCTTACCGAAGCCGCGTACAAATTATTTGAAGAAATCTATTAGGTATGAGGGTGTGCAATTATTTAACCAATTACCATCTCAAATTCGCAATATTGGAGTGTTTGACAAATTCAAAAAGGCATTAAAGATGCATGTTAGAATGAACATAGCTGACTAAAATTGTTACGGCTAATGGCGACGTGTATCTCGCTCGTATATAATATATACATATTAATATTAAGTTTCTCATGTAAATAAAAAATAAAGTTCTTTAAACATTATGTAAATCAGTTTTTGGGATAAAAGTTAATTACTATCGCAGACATTGGATAACTTTTTCGCCGTTTTTTTTTTTTGTAAAAAGTTTACTATTTACCTGTATGCATTCCGATCCTCAAAAGCAATCTTTCGCCACGTCGATGTGGTACGGTTTTTACCCTGACTGCATTCAGAAGTGCTAAGGACATTCTTGCTATTTCTGCTGCATGTCTGTTACCATTGCGCATAGGCAGACCGGAAACTACCATGTAGGCATCGCCAATTGTTTCAACCTATAAGTATTTATCATTTAGTCATTTAATCATTTAAAAATTCATTAAAAATACATTAAATGCTTCTAATTTTACATTTATGTGATGAATATTTTTTATCATCCTAATGTCAGTAAACTAATCTGTAAGACCTTTTAATATAGTTAAGGAAACAAATTGTCATCCCAAGTAATGTTAGTTGTATTTGTGACTACCCATGGATTTTCATATATGTATAAATAATGCGGTATATAAAGTAACTTACTTTATAGACGTCAAAGTTCTCGATGATTGAATCGAAGCTAGTATATAGATCGTTAAGTAGGTCCACAACTTCAAGTGGCGTCGACTCCGCCGATAATTGTGTGAAGCCAATGATGTCGCTGAAGTATATTGTCACTTGATCATACGTCTCCGCCATTACTGGTTGACCCATTATTAACTGTGACGCAACTGACCTGCACAATATTTGTACTTATAACGATAGAGTCAATTAGCAATTTAATTCGTAATTAAAAACACTTAAATAAAAGTGCATATTGGAATACTTAGCGCGAACTATGGACTGCCGTATGTCAAAATCCACAACTTTTATTTTAGAGAAATATAACGTGGGTTTATTTTTGGCGTCATGAGTGAGACTAAACTGCGAATCTGGCGCCACCAATAGAACTTATATATGTAATAAAAATATACAGATAATGATACTCGATGTAATCTTAACATATGACAAAGATACCTTAAAATACTTAATGTATATATGAGAATCAATAAATTTATAAGTTTAAAATTTCCCTCTTTTATTATAATTTCCATTATATTTATGCAAATAATCATTTATAACGTTTTCACTTTACTAAAATGTGTTCTTTGTAATCAGTTCAAAATCAATAGAAGCCAGACTGAGTGATGTTTAAGATAATAGTTTGACAAAATATTTTTTTTTAAATAAGGCGTAGGCCTGAGTTCCGTCGTCTTTGACTCTCATCTCTAGGAATATCATCACAGTTAAGTTCACTCACACATTTTAAGTTTAAAAAAAAATCTATTTCCCTATTTGCTATTTTTCAGTAACTTAATTCTTCTACATTAGAAAATGATTCATATAAAAATAAAACTAAAAACAATTTAACCAAAACAAGTAAAAACCTAAAACCTAACCCTTTTTATACGAATAATAAAATAATTGTGAATTCAACAAGTGTGCAACTAAATATATCCGTCTCACAAGCAATAATATTTAGGGTATGCAAGACATGAGTAAATAGTGCTTCTGTGAGTAAATTTGTACGCGCCCGAGGTACTGCAAGCAATAGCGACCTCTTACCGCGCCGAGTGATTATTTTACACATGCAGCCCCAGTCTCTCCAACATTTCCGAATATTTTACCTCTAAGAACCTTAATAAAATATAATGTGATCGTAAGATCCCCCTATACCTCTTACTTGTTGTATCCAACCATACTCAAGACAAATAAAGTTAGATACATAACTGGGTAAAATGGATACACTCCGTACAGCCTCGTGTGAATGTATCTGGTAAATTTATTCTGAATACGCTTCAATCTCTAAAGAATATTTTTTTCTTATAAATAAATAAATAAAATAAAATAAATAAAAAGCCTTTTATTTCCATTATTTAAAGTTTACACTTCTTTCAATTCATTTTAGTGTTACTTCATGTAGTTTAACCTATGTTAGTATAATTTCTCTTTCATGTCATTGTATGTGTATTTTTTTCTTATGGGGCCGCAAATCATAGAGTTATATTCCATGTGTCTCCTAACAAATTTGTTATTTAAGCCATGCGTTTAGATATGCATTAAGCTCTTATAACGTGGAGTTTTAAATCGCATCCTGACTAAGAAATATATTTATGTAATCTGTTAGTTTACACTTTACCCGAGAAATATAGTAGTAGTGTAGCGCCACCTAAAATATGAGCTTATAAATCACCGCGATGACGTTATACCCTGAAACGCGCTAACAAAGTTATTGCTGCCGCTACCATAGAGGCTTTCGGGCCGGAAGTCAGTGGTTAGAGTGATCGAGAATCCACCCTTTGGGTTGGAGACAGTACACCTTCCTTCCTCCACAGTAGTACCACTACTGAGCAAGGGCGTAGACTGAGTGGAAATTAACAAAAATCTAAACCTCAAAAGTTTTTGATCAACAACTCTCCTCTAGTTTATAATATAGATAAAATAAAAACGACGTAACCGCGAACGTTTTTATCCTACTGCTTTTACTACAAAATTTCTTGTCGCCACACTAACTTACTATTTCCTTCTCTTGTTAAAGGTCTCCAGGGGGTCTTTTTACTAACAAATGAAGACCCAGTGTACTTTATACGCCCGCAAGGAATTATCCTGAGTTAGCAAACCATTTTTCACGTTCGTTCACTATTCGTGTAGCCATTACTTGAAGATAAAGGAAGTATTTATATACTTCAATATATACTGTACGTTATACGTACAATCGATTGGTTTGTAGTCGATTTAATTGAATTTAAATTTTACATTTAGGTACAAAAACAGAAAACAGGTTGATTACATACATACAGTTTTTACACACTAAACAACATTTGAAAATCTGATATCCAATTATATCTGTACACAGCATTTTACACTAAATATCAACCAAACAACATACACATATCAAACATATATATTATATATGTCTATATTAATTAATTCAAATTAGTAATAATAATTTTTATAATACCGGGAAACGTATATTTAGGTAGTAACCAAATTATTTTTAAGTTTTTATTAAATATCTTTCACAAACTTACATTAAAACCTCATTATTTAATAATTAATTTAGTTTTAGTACTCTTTTGTCATTCAAGCCATGTATTAAAGCAACAAATATGTATTGTAATCTTTATAACGTGTTATAATATTAGTACCACGTTAACCCCATGTCTTATTGTGGGGTATAGGACATTCACTACATCCAAAACGCAAAGTTTTAAGGCAAATGGTGGCTGCATCAACAGGAAATTGCTTTCAAACTGTGCGAGCCAATTTATTTTAACAAGAAGTTTGGCCGTACATTGGATTAGGACCTATGTCTATGTCGACAAAATAAGATATCATCTAAACTGACGTACTCGTTTCACAAATGTCAAGGATTAGGCGAACGGAAATTGGAAAAATGGACTAATAAAACATATTTTGTTATTGGATAATATAAAATAGCCTCTAATATAAGCCTTAGGTATTATGTATATAGAAAACCTTTAAACATTTTTAACTGCTAGGCCATTTTAACCGACATTTTGAAATAACCAGGATAAGGTTTATATTTGGACACCAAATTTAAATTTAAAATATACCTACTTATGTAGTGAGATGTTTCTTTTTTTTATAGAAAAGGGGGGCAAACGGGCAGGAGGCTCACCTGATGTTAAGTGATACCGCCTCCCATGGACACTCTCGATACTAGAGGGCTCGCGAGTGCGTTGCCGGCCTTTTAAAAATTTGTACGCTTTTTTATAGGGTTTGTTATTGATCGTTTGTTTTTTAATACTTATAATTTTTTACCTTAAATTGGTTCAAATTAAGAATTTAGAAAAAAAAATTTTCGCATCAGATTTAGATAAAGTTACCTCGTGTTATATAAAGCTATCTAAATAAAATCACTCCTCCTGAAATACGGGGTTCGTACTTAGTGCTAATGTAAGAGTCTTAATTTTATCCTCAATGTCAATTGTTATACATACTTAGGTAGTAACTGGTAAAGTAACTCCTCACATTTCCTCTTTTCCTCTAAATAATCCGATGTTCTTTCTTCCACTAGTGCCTCTAAATTGTTTGCATATTGTTCAACTTGTGTCAACAAAGTATCCAGCCGTGTCGAGGTTTCGCAGTCCCTAAAAAAGTACTCTAAATAGGGTCCGTTCATACATACTGATTATTCAAATTGTGAAAAAATGTGCAAATATTTTATTCATTTTTATAGTAAAACCTTTACAATATGACGATGTCTTGAAAATCGAGTTTACGAGAGTAAGTCCATCCTCAAGACTTCGTTCGTCATTCAGGGCCATACTCAGCTTTATTCCGAAGCGGCAAAGGGTAAGTGTCAAAAAGCTGGAGTGCTTTCTCCACAGGCATATCCACCACAGAATCTATTTGTTTAAAATCTCATATCTAATTAACTTATGTCAATGTAATAAAAAAATAATCCCGCTGAATCTATACGAAGTTTTTTTTTTAATTATTCTGATGATTACCTTATGCCTTACCCGCGGAATCATGTTTTTGAGTACAAAACATGCCGCTCTCACGATACTCAACAATATAATTGGGAATAATTTAGTCATAATAATAGTTATAGATGAGTATACCACAGACTAAATCTACAAAAGAATTGAAGGATAAATTTACTTATTGATCCTATGAATGTTTTCTTTAAGCGCGGAGAAATCGGGGCGGTCGTCATCTGGCAGAGTCCAGGGTGGTTCACCTGTTAGCGACTGTCTTGGTGACACTGATAGTGGTGAAGTGCCTCTGTTGCGCATATCTGCGTTACCTAGAAGAGCAGATGTTCTTATAGGCCATGTTAGGTTAGTGATATAATAAAACAATAGAATGCGGAAATGCGTCGCAACAAATATTCTTCAATACATTAGATTTACCCTATTACTTCCTGCGCCTGTAACTTTGTTTTCCTATAAACAGAAAAGGGTACACAAATTGAGTTATAAAAAAGGTAACTATGTTTTAACTACTTTTACACTTATATTGTCTTTTTTGCTCATACAATACATGCTTTATACTGAAATATATTATTTTTATTTAAAAGCGATTAATCTACAATTAATATATTACCTATATTAAATATAGTATTAATGTAAACAAATTTCAACGAAACAAGGTAACTAAAGGTTTAGGCGTAATTTTCCTTTAAATAAACAGTACACGAATATTATGCCATCGTAAGAAAACCTGAAGTTTGGTTTCATTACGTTACTGATTCCGCGATATCTTATTGTTTTTACTTATAAAAAGCTTATAATATAATACTAACAGATTTTTTTTAGCAAATGTATTTAGAAAATTAACTGAAATGTTTAAAACTTCTATCTATCTATCTGTTTGGATTCAAAGCGTATAACTCATTCAATTCTATAGGTAGTTATTCTTTATATCCTAGATTTGTTACTCAACAAAACGATAATGTTTACGGGTTTACTGGCTCAGAGGGTCATAAAATGGTCATTATTAGTTTTTAAGTTCCTCATTTTTACTTAGGTTCCGTTTGCAAACATTTGTATTAGGTGCATTTTAGGGATGAAATAATGAAATTCATCTTTAAAATGTACTATATGTAAATTCCTAAATAAAAGGTAGAAGCTATTCAAATGCTTCTAAAATGTACATTTTACTGGAACTATTTTTCACTTTTCACATATCTAGTGTAAGTGACATATAAAATTGTTTTCTGTACATTCTCGGAGTTGTTCATAAAATTCTATTTGCAAAGACGTATTTTTCATAATACGCAAAACATTTATTTAAATGTACCTAACCACCAATACTTCCATGAAGTTTTTTTTTCGGTTCCATTACTAGACATATTAGTTAAATTTTAACAATCAATCAATTAAATCATTTATTCCAATTCCACAACAACAAACAACACCTAAAATGGTACTTTTGAACGTTAAATAAAATATAAAGATGATTTTAGTTGCCCCTTCCGAAAGGTTGTTTCGTTTGGAGAAGAATGTGCAAGAATCTCCACACTTACCCTTCTAAATTACAATTTACAATATTTGTATTCATTAGTTAAATAATTAAACGTATCAAATTATAACAGATCTATAGAATATAGTTTTCATACGATACTAATATAATCACTTACGTCTGAATTTATCTTCCAGTATAGCTGCGCAGTAGTCACACGCGAGGGTACAGTGTGGTCTTCGGGACTCCAAGAGTGGGCTGACCGCACGACGTGGACTTGGGGAGTCCGTACCTCCAGGTGGAACTAGCGACATTTTAGCGCTGAAAAATGTTAGATATTTATAATGGGTACGAGAGAGGTTTGATGGAATATTCCGGTTTAGTGGAGGTACTCATTAGCTATTGGGACGTTGCAGTACGTAATTATTAAACTTGTATTGTGTAAGTTTCTGTCCTCGTGTAGTCGAGAAATAAAATTAAAATGTCATCTGGTTCAGTACTTAGAAAAAATATTTCAATATAATTTTTTTTATTACCCCTACATCCTAGCCTATCAGGCACATATGTGACCGAGTGGCTAAGCAGTAGGGGAGTGTCGAAATCCCCACTTTCTTAAAAAGGTACATTATTAACATAGAAATATTAAAGTAACTTTTAGTTATAGTCCTAGTCTAACAACGAAACAACTTTTCTCTAATGAACACTTTAATAAAACTTGTATCGTATTACATTATTTTTCTTTGTATATAGCAGACGGAAAATATAAAACACTGAAAGGGCTTCCTTCAACTTTGATTTGTTCCCTTTGGAGTTGAGACTTTTCTTTAGAGGTTTAAGTGCACGGGCGCTAATTAAAGATTTAAGTGGCTCCTGATAGATGGTACCGTAACCCAAGAGTTGGTGCTCTCCCCACTCTACGATTAAGTATCGCAATACACGGTGAAGCTAAAGCTAACGTTAAACGGCGCTGTTTAGTTAAAAGGCTAGGCTTTTAATTGAACGGCTAATTAAGCTAGTTAGCTGCGACATATATACCGTTATTACAAATTAATTGGTCGGATTTATTCAAAATTCTCTTTTTATTACTCCATCAATTCCTTTTTGAATTGCAAAAGTTCCCTTAGTATGCAAATGCAAAGCTTAAAAATCAGTCGTGAATTGAAATTGGCCTTTCGAAGAAGCGAAAGACTGGATGGATGATACTTATTGTTAGGAATTATTTATCTAGGTTAAGTACATTTGCATTTTAACTGAGTTTTCCTAGCAGTGCCTAAGTGTTGTTTGCGAGTATTTATTTTTTGCTGCAGATGAAAGATTGTTTATAAAAACAAATAAAGAAATAACTTAAAAGGCAACGCACTCGCGAGCCCTCTGGCATTGAGAGCGTCCATGGGCGGCGGTATCACTTAACATCAGGTGAGCCTCATGCCCGTTTGCCCCCTGTTCTATAAAAAAAATGAATAAATGTTTACTGTTATAGATTATACCCGAACTCGAGCCACGATCATCTTCGTGCGTAAAGCTGTTGTATTATTTTATATCAATATTTCATATAGTAAATGAATAAACCTTTTGCCATGAGGGCAAAGACTCTAATACCAAAAAGACTATTAATATTTATTAGGTAAAACGTTATTTCTGTTTCGTCGTTGAGGAGATTTGCAAGTTGTTTATTTCTGAAGCATTGTTAATTTTCTCTCAATTTATATAAATCGAAACAAGTATATAGAATTGACCTACATAAATTTTCCTCCAAATTCGAAGCCTCGGAAAAAACAAGCCATCAGAAAAACAAACTAAAGATAAAAGCAACATTTCGTACGTAAGCGATATATTTTGGCAACACTATGTCACAATAAATGTTTGTTCTCCTTTAAGTCTTGCTTAGAGCGAGATCGAACTCGATTTTCTTGTGGTAAGTGTCACTTCACAAATATGACCTAGTTTCTGAAGCTTCGGGCGTCCAGTCACTATTGTAACCCACTCAATCGTGATGATACCATCAGCTAATATAGTCGTTTAGTTAGCATTTTATCTATGAAAATGCATACTCGTATTGCTGTAACAGACAGAAAATCATTATTTTGACACTTTTCTTTTACTTTAACAAGCAGAGTATCATCTGTTACTAGACCATTTAAGTGAACCTAGCAAAACACGTTTTAAAAAATCAATCGTTCGTTTTATATTTACGGCTTGTTCACCCATATACGTCTACGAACTATTAATTGAAGGCACTTCTTGACCTGTACCTAGACAATGTAGAACCAACTATTCTCTGAAGTTTTTACCGGAACTAATCCAGTTTGACCTTCCAAGACCAAGAAAAGAGCGTTCTTATTCTTAAAAGGTCGAAAAAGCAGTTGAGAGACGTCTGATAGTATGTGTCTACAGACTAGGATTAAAATTCATATGACTCTATAAAATACTTCTTAACTGGATCTTTGTACAAAACTACAGTCTATAATACATAATTCCTCTAAATGTTGGTAACATAATGTATAAGTTAAAGCTAAATTTAACTTTAATTGATAAGCACAAATATACTGACAAACCTGACAAAAGTTGAATTAACTTATCTCTCAATTGTTAGACATTCTCGCATTACTTGGGCGCTCAGGATGTTTTAAAGTTTGAAGTTTGAAAATGGAACATAACACTCTGGAAATTAATATTTTTCAAACATCTTTTTGTCTCGGGTTTCTAAACGTAATAATTAATAAATAAGTTATAAATATATATTTATTTAGGAAACAAAACAAATAAATCTCTATACAATAAAAAAACACATTGGATATATGCAGAAAAAGTAAAACTTTTTCTAATACTACTACTACTTTTACTAATACAAAATAAGGAAAACAAAACAAAACATGACAATACAATATGTATACATCATATAATAATATATTATATAACAATATATATCTAATCGTAGGTTCGATCCCCTGCTGTGCGCCACTGGACTTTCTTTCTATGTGCGCATTTACCTAACATTAGCTCGTACGGTAAAGGAAAACGTCGTGAGGAAACCGACATGTCTTAAACCCAAAAAGTCGACGATATGTGTCAGGCACGGGAGGCTGATCACCTACTTGCCTATTAGATTTAAAAATGATCATGAAACAGATTGAAAAATCTGAGGTCAAGACCTAAAGAGGTTATAGCGCCACTGATTTATTTATTTTATTTTTATATAACAATATAATAATAGATTTACATTTTAGAGTGTGATAAAAAGTACATAAAGCTAACCGATTCAAAATAATACCGAATTTAGATGTAACCCAGCAAGTGTTTACGAAGATTTACGACCAACCCTTCCGGTCCTACTTTATTATGTGCGTAATGGACACCCGCCGTATGCGAAACAGGTTTTGCTAACTTCACTCTACAAAGGAATTTTATCCCTATTCATGCTCATTTCATCTAAAACGATTTTTTTAAATTGCTTGACTCTTGAAATTTGTATCGTGTTCATAATAATAATAGGTACACAGATATTCAAGATATATCGTGATCAACATTTGTTTTGTTTAATAATTATATATTTTTTGACCTTGAATTAATTAGCAATTTCTTATTCGGTTTTATATCACAACAAAGCACTAAACTATACTAAGCACGAAGAAACTGAAACGACATCAAACGACGTCTATCTAATAATGCAAAAGTTTTTACACCATTTTAAAGGTAAATTTACAAAATAGCCTTAGAGCACAATTGAAAAGCCACAAACATGATGGTATAATTGCAATATGACCTTAATTATGAATTGTATGCTGCATAAACCGCAAATCCTAATCAGACAGGCTTTGTACCGTGCTTAGAGCAGATCTGCGGCAGTACAGATGAAATAATATATAGCATAGTTGGTATTGAAACTACATTCATAAATCTTAATATCATTACTAGAATAAGATACAATATGCTTTTTTTTTAATTATAATTTTTTTATAATTTTTATATTTCGGCAGAAACGAAATAGAGCCGGGTTTGCCAAATGGCATGGCTTAGACCCAAAGTCGACAACGTATGTCACTCAGAAAGCTAGTCTCATACTTAACTATTAAAAGACAAATGATCACAAAACAAATACAGAAATCTGAGTTCTGAACTTAAAATTGTAGCCAGTGGTTTATACATAAATAAACATATACATATATATGTGTATGTTAGTTATTTTTTAAAATGCACATAATAAAAATTACTGAAGCAAAAAAAATCAATATGTGTGTTGCAAACAAATAATAAAGACAAAACTTTGAACTCCGTCAAAAAAAACAAATATAAATTAAAAGTATAATTTATCATGTACTAAGTAAACAACTTTGATAGCACATACTTCATAAAACTTGTAAACAAGAGACGGAAGTTTTTGAACAACCGCAAAGTTTTTCCCAAACAAAGAAATAAATTGTGCCTCCAAAGGCGTGTTTATGGTTTATGAACGTTATATCTGAATAACTACTGGTATTTATAGTTCTTGCTACTATAAAATTTATAACTAGCAATGTGACTTTGTCTGTGTAACTCCACGCAAGTGAGCAGCGTTGCGCGTCATATTTATACAGATTATATGACAGCCGTCATATTTATGTCATCATAAAATTCTAAATACACTTATAGGAAAAACTGCGTGCTCATTAATGTACCTTATGACGTCACATGGACGATATGACAATTGACGAGATGTGACATAATCTGCTGTGTGTTGACTATCTCAAGTCTTCCTTTTGCACTCGGGTATTGGATGCAATGATTGTGTTGTGTATTTCGATTCACAAGAGTACAGTATAATCTATATCGGGATATTGTTAACTGTCAAAAAATTGTAATATGTAATGTTATAATTACTATTTTTTATTTTTCATTATATTCACTTTAATTTGGATTGGTTGAGGAATTTAATCACTAATTTTTTAATTATTTCGTTAGTCAACCCAAGCGTAACAAAAAAAAAACTGTTTCGTAAGATCAGCAGGCCCAAACACTTTCTGCGTTCTCTACTCTATAGTATTATACGTTATCAGTTCTAAGAGAGATATTCACTCCAAATCGGTCTAAAATCCGAGAACTGTTGAAATATTAAACTTCAAATATCAATTGAATATGCAATCCGCTAGATTCAATCACGAGAGATTTGAGTTTCCGAGTACCGAATGTGGTTTATGTTTGAATTAACCTATATACGCAATTTTCCGTGCAACGACAGATAAGAATTTAACGTTTTAGAAATAATAATACAAAAAACAGGATACGATTCTGTTTTTGTACTAATCTTTTTTCGTCAAAAAAATACTTATTTATTTGTGATTATTATATATCGAAAATTTAAAATATATATAATGTTTGTATTTTTTAAGCAGTGTTAGTTTAGTGGCCTCAGCGGACGACTCTCATCACTGAGGTTGAAGGTTCGATCTCCGGATTCAGATTCTGTCAAGAGAAAAACTTCGTAAAGAAACCAGACTTGCCTTGCTACTGATGTCGACGGGGTGTGTCAGGCACAGAAGGCTAATTACCGACATGTCTATTAGATTTACAAATGATCAGATACAGAAATCTGAGGCCAAGACCTAAAAAGGCTGTGACGCCAAGCCACCGGTTTCTCCTTTTTATCTGACATTATTATATTTTATAAATTTATAAGCACTATATAGATCGCGATGGCGAAGTGTAATTGAGGAGGCTAACCATTGATGATGATGATGATTATTATTATATTTAACTAATAAATCTAACAAAACATTTATTTAGGCTAATAATTGTGCATGTATTCATAGGATCGCGAAGAAACTACCCGAATCTGTTTTTTTTAAGTCGCAAATACACAAATCATTATTGAAAAACAGTCAAAAGCTAAATATATAAGATTTTAATCAATTATATAGTTTAGAAACAAAGTACTTTCAGGTGTCATAAAATCAATTCACATCATCCATATACTGCACGCCTCGCTACAAATAATGTATGTGCATAACTTATGCATTAGACTGCTTTGCACCTAATAATTATCCGTATTACATATTATATACATCCTCTTTATACTCAATAACTCCAAAAATATTATTATACATATCCCTGTAAGTTTATGTTTCAAGATGTTAAATATGAAGGAATGCAATATGTTTGTATGTATTTAATAGGTTTTGTTCTGTTTCTTTCTTTTATAGTCATTTATTTATTATAAAACACAACATCTAGGGGACTTAGGGTCCTTCAAGAAAAGAGCGTACAAATTCTTAAAAGGCCGGCAACGCACTCGCGAGCCCTCTAGCCTCGAGAGTGTCCATGGGCGGCAAAAAAAAAATATAAAAGCAATCTATTTCGATAACAATTCCGTGAATGTAATAAGTAATAGTATATATTTAAATTAATACCCTTTTCATTTAATCAATATAATGAAAAAAACATCGTGCTAATACAAAAGAAATTTTCCAACTCGAACAAAAGCTTATAATCTCTTTCTTTTGAACATTTAAACCACTTACCGAATTTTCGCAGGAAAAATTATTCAATTGTTAAAAGAAAGTCTGAACTTTTAATTTCTAAATCGGCCTTTTCAAATATGATCTGAAGAAATTTTTATGGAATTCTAATTTCAGGAAGTTTCGTATTTTTTTATGTAATAATTATTCTAATAGTGATTGCTGCATTTGTTCGTTAAACACAAGAGAACTGATTTGAACCTTATATTACTAATTAATATGACGATACCATTTCATAATAATAAAAAATATAAATGCAATCGTTTAACAAAGAACTCCTTCGTACCTTTCTCTATTTATGTTCACTTTTTTTTAACTCCCGTATCGATGTATTAAATTAACAAAACAGGGCGCTGTTCTCTAATAGGCAAATGATTACATATCATAGTGTATCATAGTAATTAATTTATAAATTCGTTCATTAGTTCGAAACTAGGGAATATATTTGTATATATAGACAAGGAGCCAACGGACAGGAAGCTCACCTGATGTTAAGTGATACAGCCGCCTAATGCCTAAAACTCGCGGATGCGTTGCGGCCTTTTAAAAATTGGTACGCTCTTTTCTCTTCTCTCTTCTTGAAATATTCTTAGTTGAATTGATTAGGATATAATTCAGAAGGCAGCTAGTTCATAGTTGTAGCGCGCGGCAAAAAATGCTTTAAAAAATGCTCAGTCGTGGAACGACTGACGCCGAGGCGATACAGTTGGAATTACGTAATCTGTTCGTCGTAATCAACTGCAAGTATTAATCTGAACAACTTCTCTAAACACTCTTCGTGGATACGGTAGAAGGAGAAGGAATAAAGCCGCTCGGAAGGGATTTGTCGTCGACGATTCGAATCGCTTTTCATTGAACAATATTTCTTTAGACAGTCCTAAAATAAGTGCTTAATAGTGATATGTGTAGCTTTATCATTTACAACTTAACCCGCTGTTTCATTTCCGATGTCTCACCGGATGTCTACGACACAGACTGATGCACGGGAGGCACTCATAATAAAATAATTGGACATACAAAAATCATACCGGTAAATATTAGCAGTCCAAAGCTCAGTAATAACCAATAATTTGACATAAAACAAGGCTAAATCCCAACTATTAAAGGCTCTACTGAAATTATTTGAGCGCAGTTTGAATGCATTTATTTAAATGGACGTACTTTAGGCTTAATTGATGCGGATTGAACGCTCTAATAATTCAGTACTATTATATATGACCATATAGCCTAAAGCCTCAGATTATTTAAGTATAACGAGGAGACATTTACGTTTGGATGTAACATTATTCTCATTAGTTAATTAGTCGAACATCTTTATACAATATTATATTAATAGATTAATTTCATTCCTGCTGGTCAGATAATTTAATTTATTAGAATGACACGAATTTATTACTGTTGCCCCATATTGTGAATGTTTTATGCATGGGTTTACATATGACATCTGACGGTATAAGACTATATTCGAAATACATGAAACATGTGTTCGTTCGTGAAGCGTATTTATGTATTATTTCAACTCTATGTTAAAATATCTAATTGTAAATATTACCAAAATCGGCCCTAAACATTTATATAAAAACGTGTCACGTAAAAGGTAAATTAGGAAATTTGACCTGTTTAATGGACAACAAAATTCGGACAAATGTTAATACAAATAAAAACGTCGTTCCTATTATATTTTATTCAGTTTTTACAACTATATTTTATATTATAACTATATCATTAAAACACACTATATTTTCACTAACACATATACATTTGCGTACACCACTAGATAGTAAATTAAATCTCAACTAGATAATAAATTAACCCCTAAATCCTGACTGTTGTTATCAATCTCTGGCACAACGTAGCTCACGTATCTTTCGACGTCACGTACGCGAGGCAATAGTAATCCTCACAGGCACTTAGAAAGGTTCAGTCAGATGTAACTTGTCGAGCACATGCTCTTGTATTCCGAAAATCAGGATCGCTTATGCTATGGCGTCATAAATTATTTATAGCACTCCGTTGCCAGGGCTTCAGTTACAGGCTACAGTTGCCTTTTTTTATGTTAATTTACTACAGAAATACTCGGAGGATAGCTTGCGATAGGCAAAAAATTAACATGGTTTTGCTTTTGTGATAGGCAAAATGGTGATGTTGCCCGCGTTGATGGCAAATGGGTCCAAAATGTTGAAGTGGAGATGTAGTTAATCAATCACAATCAAATCTATCAGCCAACCAAACAAAGCAAAGCTATCCTATGGTCACGCCAGAAAATTCAAGACTAAGGCCAGTGCTATAGGGCCTATACGACAAAAATAAAAAGTCAAGTAAAAGTTATGATGGCAAAGTAAATTTTTGGCCAATTATTTTTGTTAGGTTTATAGTCAAAGTTTTTGGTAAGTCATTGATTTCGTGGATTTAAGAATAAGCTAAGCCAGCATTCAGACAGATTCGCAGTTTTCTCTATAAATACCGACTATGACTAAACTCGAAAGTTAAGTCTGAGTAAAGTGTAAGTGCACTCTATATATCTTGCCCTTAGATGCATTAAAGAAAAGTATCTGATAAACCACAAATACTAAAGACCACTGTCCAATAGAGCACAAAAAGACGATTAATAAATAACAAAGAGGTGCAGAGAGCGGTGTTTTATAATAAGTATAAGTACTTAACATGTATGAAATTTAAATTTCACAAATTTTAAAATACGTTTCAGACGATCACGGCAAGTTTTAATTATTCGTTAAAATGTCGCATGTCTTTGTAAATTAAACGTCGTGTGCGACAACAATATTTTTGTGTACTTAATTAAGTCCCGCTATAAAAGAATTACTTTAATTTATTCCTACAAATTTTGCATACAAATGGCGCAAACTTTTTTTGTTCCTGAATTAAATATATATTTATGTAACATTTATGTGTCATTCTGTGACAAGAGAAGTCTAATATGGGGTCTAATATTTTGAGTGTATAGAAAAAAATTGTGATTACAAATTATAAGTGCAATAATGTTTCAATAAGGTATAGATTTGAAAAAATATTAAACTCTCGTAGGTTGGAAAAGAAACGAACTAGTTTTTAACATAATACAGGGAAATGTTGGACATGAACACTGAATGAATAAATATTGATGTGCTTGATGGTTTTAGATTCCGTTATATTATTTACGTCACATTCCGTGCATCTTTCCTCCCGCACTCACACTTACCTGGAGCGAAAATCGAATCGAAGCCATGGCTCAACGCCATTTTTTAACTGGCAACCATGGACTATCGTAAACAGGAAATACAAAATTCCAATGTTCTATTTAAGGTGAATAAAACAGATGAATGTAAGTAATTAACAAAAACATGCCTATCCATTGCATACTCCTTAAACATTGTTTTAAAATAATTTCATCAATAAACAGATATGTAGCTGGTGCTCTAACAAATATGCTCGTAGCAGTGGGATCTCAGTCTATAATCAGGTTCCGAAGCCCAGCAGATTTTTTTAAAGGATCATTAAATTAGTGTATTCTGTTACAATTAACATTTACGTATTTACAACACGATTTATAAGCTAGTCTAAATTCAGAAATCAATATGGTAACCTAAAGTGAGGCATTTTAACATCCTTCTTCACTACGCTACAGTATAAACAAATGAATGACGTACGTAATTAGTAACGAAAGTAACATTGTAGTAGAAATAAAGATAATATAAATCCTTACAAAAGGCTACTCAATCCACGAAAAGAGATAACGTCAGACGTAAGATCAAATCCGTAGAACAATAATCATTACGTAGACCCACCGCAATGAAACCTCTATATAGGAGCTACGATAATGCTACGGTTAGCGATACGATTCCGTCAAGTGACCCAAATACCTTCCTCAATGTATAACTAAAGCCGAACTATATGTATATATCTATATAATATAATTTTATGATAATTTCGGAAAATATAAGATTTACAAAAATACACTTAAAAAGGATGTTTATAATATGTTATGTAGATTAAGGGCGTGTTTCACAATGTATGGATAAAGTGCCAAATAGCTATGCAACACATACATTATTCGAAAGATAAAAGTTCCGAATAAGATACTTGGCATTTCATGACGAATAGCGCTATCTGACAGTCGTGAAACGCAAAAATACTGTTTATCCTACCAATAAGTAATAAATAGCTTATTTGGAACTTATCCGGACATTGTGAAACAGACCCTAAGAATTTTGTAAATACTCTATATTTGTGTGTTATTTAACATTAATTTAAATGTAGTAATGAATTGATATAATCAGTTTGATCTCATTATGACATTCGCTGTATATACAAATTATGACTACATTTAATAGAACAGTTATTGCACCACGATAACTTTAAAGTTATTATCAGTAAGTGTTTCTATGTCTAGACGAAGGGATAAAGCTATATCACAGCATGATCCATTACAAATAGTTTAAAAACAAACTGTTAAAGATTAATACACAGTCTTTCTGTATTAAATGAATTAAAGTTTTAATTTATTTTTTTCCTCTGCTTCAGAATTTATGCTCGTTGTTAAGGCTTTATCGTGTTTGATTAAGAAACGATGGTAATTATATTTACTTATTTCACAGAACATTCTATTTGCTTATTTGACAGTTCACTATAAATGCAGTAAAGCAATTCTCATTTAACTAACAAATATGCAAGCTCATCGTACAGATTGCATCACCGATCAAAGATCGAAACATTCAATACGTCAATCTGTTGCACTACTGAAATCTATACAATGTCGAAACGAATGGCTGTTTCGAGTCGAAAAATGTATTTGAATAACCCTAGTAAAGAATCCTAAAAACAAAAGCTTAACATTTAATCTGTCTGTTATTTATATATTATAGTCTGTTATTTGTATTTTTTGGGTTAAATACTTTTTATGTAATATAATTTGATTTTATATTTTACAAATGTCAGCTAGATTATCTTCTGCTTGTTTATCACCTTAACGAATATAATACGTATCTTTGTAAAATAGATAACGAGACAAACGATGTTCAGTCTTTCTTCCTATTTTGATTTTTTCGTCTTTGGAGGAGAGATTCTAGATGGCGCCTGAGTAACGGGTATCTCAAGGCTAATACTTACCTCGCCAAACGAATAAGTAATACAGTGAGGAAATGCCGCAAGCATTAAAGGTAGACTACCACAGGGACCAATTAAGAATGTTATTTGTGTCTCTTAATGTATGTAAATAATTATCATTCTTCTTTTGAGGGATAGTCATTGTTTATGTGAAACTGATGCCTGCTAAAAGTTGAGCACCTGTGTTACAGGTCATCAGACCTCCACCACTTCGGATAGACAAAAGATAATAAATAATAGAGAATAGACTAATTATGGTTATAGTAGGTTGTAACGTTAACTCTGGCATTGAGAGTGTCCATGGGCGGCGGTATTACTTAAAATCAGGTGAGCCTCCTGCCCGTTTGTCTATAAAAAAAAAAATAAGAAAATATATACATTTATCTATAATAGTATATACATAAGAAATGTATATATTATAAGGAAACCACATGGGGTATGTGTGTGAGCTTGTGTGTGTGTGTGTCTTGTACTCTTAATAATTATACAGAAGATTTGTTGCATTGCAAGCAAGCTCTGTTATAAATTGTAAATTTATATGTTCACAAATATTAATTTGTATTCCTCTAAAACCGAGTACAATAAGCAAAGTCCTAGTCCCAACTATCTAGTACGTAAATAGATGGTTTCTAATTAAAAATTACGTAATTTTTATTCATCTGGTCATTTATATTTTCAAGTATGCAATTAAGTCGCAAAATATTAATATTTTCCATACAACTTGTAATTCAAAAGTTCTTTAATTAAATTATTTTTAATGAAATAACGAATGGAAATTATTATTTTCAACAGAATTCGAGTGAGTCTTATTATTTTATATAATACGCTATTCGTATAGCCTGGTTGTTTGGGTAAGATTCCCAGAATTTTTTATTGTTTAGGAGTAATAGAAACAATCTCTTTATTATCGATTTTGAAAAAAATATCAAGAAAGTAGATAACCAAAATTTTATTTAGTGTAATCGTACAAAATTATTTTACCATTTTTTACTTTTTTTAATAAACTATGTTTTTATAGATACAGATTCTATGAAAACTGTTTAACACTAAGAAGTATTATTTAAACCTGAAAAAAGTTTAAAATATACCTTTACCTATATATATATATATAAATTACATCAATTTTTTTTATTTTTTTATTTAGTACTCTTACAGCTAACATAAATTATACATAATGACATACAAATACACTGAGAATATAGCCAAATATGGAATACATGATATATTTAACAATACAAAGATTTAAAAAAGGGAACAAACAAACAAAAATTATTTAATACATTTGACTAATTGTGATTTAATTTATATATCTAAGCTAAATAAACAAAAAAATCTATAAGTCTGTATTTGATTCTAATAATCTAAATATAATAAATCTTAAAATGTTATAAATCACTGGAAATGTAAATATCTTACGAAAATTTAAGAGTTTCAGACGTAATTAGAAACTTTCAACTCCATTTTAAAGTTTAAACCTGAAATGTTCAAAAGCAACTCGCGGTGAAAACTCATAAGTATAGTTCGTATTCGCCTCAAGTTTTCAGCAATTTAAGGTAAAAAGTCAGTTCTTCACATTAGTTTGAGACATTAACAATTTTTATGATTTTGTTTACAGTACTGTTATTGTATAAATGTTTAGGTCAATATTAAGGCCAAATAAACTAAACATCGTATTTTGGATCTTTAAATTAGATTACTTATGTTTCTGGTAATGTCTTCACAGTGTTTGGTTTCAAGGCAGTATTGAATGCATACATAGGAAGAAACAAACCAGAGACAGTTGACAATTGACAGTCGCTAGGCTCACCATCCCATTATTGTCAACACAGTCTCAAAAATATAAACGATCGAATGTTCAACTGTTATTGAAATTTACATATTATACATATCGTAAACGATATAACTGACAATTTATTGTCATCTCCAAAAATATGTTATTCATCTAACAAATGTTTGTAAAACGATAAACATTGTCAAACCCAATTCTAAATTAAAATAAAATATTTTCTTTTAAATTTAAATAGATTCATTATGTACAGGATGAATAAAATTAAAATAATATGAATGTACCATAGACTTTTTCATGTCCCTACCACGGTTGATTCACAGAGATTCGTAGCCATTTATAACAAAAATATATAATAACTATAACAATGATAGTAACAATTATATTGCAATTAATGAAATTCAGTAATGTAATATACTTAGTAGTAATAACGTAAAGTCGTTTTTTAATTTAATTTTATTATTATTATTTTCTATAATTATTGTAGTTTTGTATGTTTCTCTTTGTGTGTTTTAAAATGAAACAATTGTATTATTTGTAATCATGTCTATGATAAATAAAGCCTTTTGTTATAATTTAACATTATTTAACGAATTTCTGTAAAGTTGCATATAGTAGATAATTTTTCGAACAATAAGGTTTAAAAAAAGTTTCGTTTCTTACGTGCATACACTTACACACGCACATCTTTGTTTAAAGAACATTGGGCAAACGGGCTCTTATGATGTTAAGTGATACCGCCGCTCATGAAATTCTTCCGCCCAATCGATCTTTAGATATTTCCAAGTAGTATCAAACTTTGTTAATATAAGCTTTATATAACTATATAACCATCCCAAATGTATATTAGATAAGCAATAAAGATTATTTATCTTTAAATATAGTACTATAAATTTACGAGCAATAAACAAGATCTTATCTTAATACTGTGCAAATCCTGGATACTCTGTAGATTTCTATAGTATTGTTTGACGTCTCGTAACCCGAGGCATACGCCTAGACTAGACTAGACATATATCTGCCTCAATTTTATTTATCTACCTAAAATGAACATGAAGACAGCTTCAGTAAAAGATTGTTTTAATCCTATAAGTATTATTCCGTTTTTGTTACATCTTAAATTAACATCCATATGTTGGTTAAAAAAATATACAATATACATAATTCAAAAGTTATACAATGCTACAGGATTTGTTTCAACGTAATTATAAGAAAAGCCCGCGTCGTTAAAATAACTATAATATACAAATGTAAACGCTGTAGGCGTCTGTGGTTTATTCCTATATTATCTTTCTAAAATCTTTTTAATTTGAATTGCATTTTTTTAAAATTCTTAACGTATTTCTACACTCATATATAGTTATAATGTATAGTTTTAGATAATGTTTCTCTATTTCATAATAATTTAATTTGTATATTTAACTATTTAAAAATATTTATTCATTCCTTATACATAAAAGCTTTTAAAATACAACCTTCAGTAAAGCACACTTTGAAAGCTTTACAACGTTGGAAGATTTATGTACTAAACAGAGAGGTCGTTCACTCCGAAAATGTAAGAACACACGCCTGACTATCATAATACAAGTGAGACAGTTTAAAAGTTCTGAGAAAATTTACCATTTCCCTTGCTCTGCCTAACTTATTCAAAAAAGTTTTGAAGTTTCTGTATATTTAAGCTTTAGATAGGTAAAAAAGGTACATACCACATGAATATTGTTAATAAAAATATAACCGATGTAATATCTGGGCGTATTTCCCGACGCGTAATACTTCCAATACACTATTTCACAAATAGTAGCAGTGAAATGTATATTTTGTGTGTTGAAAAAAAAATTATGAGATATATAAAGTCCCTGGACACGATGGCAGGGCAGTAGAGTAAAATAATAGAAAAAAAAACCCTACAACATGTTATTCAACTGTCATGTGTATGCAAATTAAAAACACTTCATGAAATCTTCATGTAGTTGCATATTAGGAGTTCCATAAATAAACAGAAAAAGATGAAAAATTATTCAAACATCCGCAACGCTTTTATGATTGTAATACTGCATTGCTATTAAGACTCGAAGAAATCAATAAAACCTAAGCCGAGCATTAATAAAGTAAGTTCTCGTGTTCTGTGGGTGTAACACAATCATTTGTTTAGTTAAGTTTTCTCTTATTATCAGCTTTGTATATGTATAAAATGGATACGTTATAAAAGTATCGATATAATTTCTGTCAATGATAACGTCTCGTGTCCTTACATCAGTTTTGGGTTTTAGAGATGTCGGCTTCTTCAAAATGTTTTTCTTTTTAGCTACTAACTGAAAGAAAAATCCATTGTTCGGATTGTGGATTAAAACGGGGGAGACACGCATGGCACCAACACTGCCTTAAAATAATAAATATTTTAATAGATTTTTCGACTATCATGTCACTTTGCAAATAAATAAAACGACAATAACTAACTGAAACCTGTTGATCTTTACTATTATGTAAAAATTAAAAAAAACTTAGATAAAAATTAAACTTTAATTGCACCAAGTAAAATAATATAAATATTATTATACCTCATTTATTAGGTTCTTGACATAATTTAACAAAAAATACAGTGAAAGGATTCTAAAAATAAAATCCTTTTGAAATAAAAAAAAGTATTAATTGGGAAAAGTTGTGTATGCTAAGGGATTTGGAAGCTTTAAGGGATTTCATATAAAAACATATTATTTTTTAATATTCTGAATTAATCCCTTTCATATCGGCTTATAAAACCAATCAAAAGATTCTCAAGAGCATTTATATCGATATGCCATTATGTGACGAATGCTTTGGTCGTTAAGACTATTTTTAAAGCTCTTAAATCCTAAAATTATTTAATATTTTCTATTAGACTGTATAACATTTTTTTACTCTTAGTTCGATAAAGATCTGATATATTTTGTATTGATGAACTTTTAGCCGTAACTTTCGTTATCACGAATAGAAAACAATGAACCTAATACTGTAAATATATGTATTACTTAAAACAGGCCTTCCATAATCATTGACAAAACATGTAGCATTGATAATATAAAAATTCTCATTACATCTTCTGGAATAAATAATTATACGTAGCGTGAACGCGCTTGAGCTTATCAATGTTTTTATCTATATTTTTTTAACGAACAAATAAACAAATGGGCGTAAACAGGCCACAGAATCATCTAAAATCATCTGATTTTAAGCAATACTGTCGACAACTTATATACACTGCCTCAAGCCTCGCAAGAGCCTTACCGATCTTTAAAATTCATGAAATATATTTCAATTTGTAGCGGTGTCGGAATATAAAAAACAAACCTTGACAAAGTAAGAATACAGTTTGTATACAAGGTTAGCATTGATTTCATTTACAATTCATTAGGTATTCGGGTGGCGTGACCATTTTCCGAAACCTGTATTCTATCAGATGCCCTTTACTGGTCCGACAATAAATAATATGTAATTGTACTGGTAGCATGCGATTACTTTTACTTTCCTTAAGTTCTTCAGCTTTTTCTCCTTTTATCAAGTTAGCTTTTAAATCGCAAACTTCATACTCCATCCGTAGACCATTAAGTAAAAATCACGTATTGAATATGGATGACTAGGTTTTCCCACACGATTTTCTCAAAGAATTATGTTGCAAGAAAAATGAACAGCGATTTTCTTGGATGAAATGCGTCTCGGAAAAACTATTTGATGAAAGATGTGAAATCATATATTTTACCCTGGGGAACGTTAAATTTTCTTTTATCAATACTTTAATAGAAAACACAACCAGTTCTGACTTATGTTAGTTTTAATTTGTAGATTGATTAGAAAATATGATTGCCATACCTTCTGCTTAAAAAGTCCCTAACATACGTATGAAATTACAATTATACTTTATTTATATCAATGCTGCAGTTTGAAAATATAATAAAATTATATGTAATTATGCATATACATAAATTAAATTTGAAAGTCCTTTGTAATATTGACAAAAAGGATTAATTATTTGTGTGCTCGGAGCGAACAGAATTCGACCACATTTGCGTTTACACTCAGTACCAAAATGTGCTATAAATATTTTTTACGCTAACATTTTATAAACTTTAAATGTTAACTCAGATTTACAACAAATACTCTTCCTAGTTAAAAACCTTTGTAATAATCAAATATTATTTATTCTTTTTTTAATAAATACTACAACTTAAAACATTAAAACCATTATCGTGCATGGAACAAAAATGTGAAAATCCAAGCTTACTCTAAGTGCTCTAATTAAATGACATACTTAACACAGATACATCGATGAGAAGAACATAAATCAAAAATATATTACAACTTACATTTGTAATGCCCTAAGTTTGTAAGCACTTCACAAAACACACTTTAATATAATATACCGCGATAGTAAGTTGTTCGTAGAGGTGCTACGAGCGTAGCGGTCTACGGCTGTAGCGCGACTGTCTCATAGAGCCTACAGAGTCTATGCAGGATCTGATCAATGTGAATTTAAAGCATGTTTGGGCGTATTTATGATATCGTCAACAAAATGATGTTTTTATTTGGTTATTATGGATATTCTGCTACCAGATGTCCGTCCGATAATTTTTAAAGGTACCAATTATTAAAGGCGTCTTTATTGTAACATTGTTAGTCTCTTTATATATTCTCTCGTTTGCTTCAGGTTCTTTAAACACATTCATCATGTAGTAATAAAGACAACTTAATAACTACGAAATGTACGATTTTCTTAATATCAGCCAGAAGGTTTAAAACAATTTGTCAAGAATAACATTACATTATGGAAAAAAGTGTCGAGTTTACAAGCTGAAATATTTTTCGGCTGCCATATCTATGAATATAAATTTGAAGGCATATTTAATTTAATTTTATTTTTGGGTTATTATTTTAACTAAGTGCTGTCGCCGTCACGAATTTCTGAGTACCAATGCCTACCAATGGATTTTTATATTTATACATACACTTAACCAGCTCATACATAGAGGGAAAACATCTCCGTTTAAAGGACAGTTACGCACTGGCGAGTCTAAAAAAAGACGTGAGAACCAAAAAGGACAGCGTGTGCCTAGCAAATAATGCTGATTGACTTATAAATAATCCAATTATCTAATAAATGAACTTTTCTAAATTAATTCGATTTTTATGTCAAAGGTCCATAAACATCTATGTTTTAGTTAGATTTAAAAAATTGGCTGTTACCTTTATGAAGTAAGTAATTCAATTTATCTGAATAATTTTACGAAATGCGGCGCAAAGGGTGGAAGATTGTTATTAATAAATAATGCGTTTATTTATAATTCATGAGCCGTTATTCTAATATTCTCTGTGGGAATTTCCGTTCGAAAATATGGAAACGGATATTCTTATCACCTATTATATTTAACCTGTTTATCTATACGTATTTTCTTATTCTTTTGGTCTAGATTTCGCTGAAAGGAAGGATTTCGGTGAAGGAAGCGGTAGCGCGATCGGTAAAGGTAGTTTTGGAGCCTAAGACTCAGATTGGGTTGCTGCTCCGACTGACTAGTATACTAAGGGCCTGTTTCACACTGTATGGGTAAAGTGCCAAATAGCTATGCAACACATAAATTATTCGAAAGATAAAAGTTCCGAATAAGATACTTCGAATTTCATGACGTATAGCGCTATCTGACAGTCGTGAAACGCAAAAATACTATTTATCATACCAATAAGTAACAAATAGCTTATTTGGAACTTATCCGGACATTGTGAAACAGGCTCTTAAACTATTACTGTTTATCTTTACCAATCTTTACCGCCTACGCTGTGCATAAGACCGGTATAGGTTTTGGGTAGGTAGGCTCAATGTCCGCAACTAGACTCGAATTTGGTCCGTTTTGCATAAATATAAGACGGGTATTAAATATATATTAAATACAATGGAACTCTGACCCAATGTTAACCTCAAAATTAATTAAACCCTAAGATGCTTCCAAGTTAAATACTCCGAGGTTATATTACAATTTATAATTATGAGTTTTGGCCTTCACCCTTGTCGGGAATTTCGCGACGTATTTAATAATAATGATGGAACCTACCAAAATATTACGTTTTCTTGAAGGTTCATTCACTTTGTTATTAATATTTCTGCGGATTTCTTGGGATAAGATTAATTTACCAGAAAAAGATTTTCATTCGTCAGATGTAATGTATCAGTATTTCAATTATGATTATGTTATGTCCACATTTATGTGCACATATTTTCTCTAGAAGCCGATATTTGTGCATATACAAGTTTCATCACCAGTGCGTTCACAGAATTTTGAGTCTATGTGGTCACGATGTTTCTCATTCAGATTGTATACTAGAGGCCCGGTGCATTGAAATGCGTGGATTTCTTTAATTTAAGGACGAGTCCTATTACTAGGCTTAGACTGAGCTCAGTAATCCTCACCATGCTCTTGACAAACAATATTCCCCATAGACACCTATTAAACACTCTAGCTCCAGTATTATTTAAAAAAAAAAACAAACAAATTTAATAACATTTCAAAATATATATTCTAATTTTAAAATAAATTCGAATGTAGGAATAAAAAATATAAAATTTCTGTTCAATGTTGACATGGAGAGAAGACAGACTGTAATTCACTTTTTCTTAAGTGAGTGAACCCAGGTAGGCCAGATTTCATGATTTATGGGGTTATTGCTCTCTGTTTTCCTTCCAATTGGATCTCTGCCAACAGCCATGCCGAGCCTTTACCTAAGTTGTGTGAACTTTTAATGTGGTAATATACAAAGAAATTGCTGAGTATATATGAATTAATCGCCGGAATAATTGCTAAGTTAACATATTCAATTTACGCAAGAAAATTATATAAAATAATATTCAGCTAAAATAGAACATAATGCATTTTCATGTAAAAAATATATATCGATCAGTTGCATTTAAGCAGAATTTTTAGTAGTATTTTTAGTAGTTATAGCAACCGCTACATATCCATAACTAGCTAAACGAATTGTTTATAAAAAATAAACAAGTATCCTAAAAATGTAAAAATGTACTAATATAGGTTATTAGTAAATTTTAGTTTAACTTGATAATATATACGTTTATACGGACAAAACCATTTGACCACGGCAGAGACGGTCCATAAGCTACACGCGCATAACGGAATATAAGATGAGCATGAATTTTGAAGATTATATAAATTCTCTTTTATGTTAGTATTATGTGTACATTAGCGACACGCTCTAGCTTCGCACCGTTGCACGTTTTTAACGATATGCACTCGGGATGTGTCGTAACTCCTCTAAAATATGTTCTACTGCAAAGAAACCTAACATATTTTAGAGAAACACAAGACGAAGAAACATAGAAAAAGTATATAAATTTTTACGCATACGTACACAGTTTTGATTAACTAAAGTAATTGTTTTAAACAAGCAGTGTAACATAGATGATTTTGTATTACATATTTCATATTACTACACAAACTATTATGTATTTTGGGATAATGTGTATAATAAAATATATAAATAAAGTGGAAAATAATATAACATTTGGATGCTATAGCATAGCAACCAAATGTTATAATATTTTCTACTGACGTCTTTATCGACATTTTTACGAATAAAATGTGAAAATGAATCAAAGTCAGTGGTTAACTTAAAATATGGTCATTTGATTTTAAAAATTTAATTTAAGTTCAAACAAAATGATAAAATGAATTAAGACTGTGCCTTCAATGTCAGAACATTATTTCAACATGAAACCTCATTTTTGCCTCAGCTACGCGGCAAAGAAACTTAATATTTATTGAAATTGATTATAGAGAATTAAAAAACCAGTCAATTAAAAAATCGTTTCAATATTTACAGTTTATTTGTGATATAATGTTCATACTATAAAATCTAACAGCACCGGTAGTCTCTGTAAATCTCTGTCTCTGAATTACAATCCAGGTAATAAGTACCATAGAATTCTCGAAGCGAATTTATTGCTTCAATCAAGGAAGTCAAATTCTAAACTTTAACACTAGACTTCACAACTTCTGGAAACAGCGAGGTTGTGAGCTTGCATAATCACTGCAGAAATATCTGGAATGGAAACTCGTTTATTTGTAAAGCTTAAACAAGTCAATACTAAATTATTGCACTGGGACTGTATCTCGGGACTTGGGTCTTCGACCAAAACTACAGGTACGTAAAATATTTGTGTGTTGGATAATAAAAATAATAATTAAGATTGAATTATTATTTTATAAAGACCATTTTATTATATTCAAGAGACGCAATTCATATTCATGCATTATAAGTAAGTAAAACAGGGGCTGTGTTGTGTATCTTTCCAGCTTATAAATTTATTTTTTATGCTTGAATTATACACATCACAATTGCTCGTTGAAGTATCATTGTACAACAGAAAAACGTGGAAATTTGAATTCTTTAGTACTTGATATACATATCTTAGTGTCTGTAATATGGGATAGAATCTCAATGGTTACTTAAACACTCGGGTAGACAGATTTCGTCTGATGACAAAGGCACGTATCGTCTAGACTGGCGCTATATTGATGCTGTTAAAATAGTATCACTTTCAATTTAGATTTTAGCTAGATCTAGTAATCTCACATCCCATCGTTAAGGTTTAGGGGATCTTTATCACTTAACGTAGAAGTAAAACAAACAAAAATAACGAGGTTAATGTAACTGTAAAAACATTATGGACAAGGGGATCTGCCTTCTGTCCCAGACTGCCCAGTTTTGATAGAAACGAGAAATGTATTTCCAGTTCATCAGTCCGATTTCGCGAAACATCACCCCGAATTACATTCAACCTTTCGTAAACATGTTATGATGTGATAATAAACGTCAACTGAAGGTAATATCGACCAACTGATTTCTGAATAATTTAAACTCATTAGATAAGGTATTATTTATAGAAATCGATTATTCGGTATACCTTGTGCATAAATTTGAAACTAATATTATTAAACTTTCAGCAGAATATATGTTTACTTGAATGTTAATTTAGAGAAAAAAACATAAGAAATCTCAGTCCAAATCTATTGAATGGGGTTTTAATTTTGTTCAAAACTTATAATTTAGTTATAGTAAGTAAGGAGAGTTCTGTCAAAAATATTTAATATACACATTAATACTAGACAAAAATTCGCCAAGATTTTATGCCTAGTATAAATGATTCAATTTAATAAAAATATTGTACGCACCATAAAAGACTTTAAATAAATGAAATATCAAGTGTATCAAATCTAATGAAGTTCGAATATGTATATTTTTAGTTTAGCGTAAAACCATTTACTATTAGTTTGTACATCCATTATACTATTAGTTTCAGTCAGTTACAAAGCGAAATACCACAAAGGAATGTGTCAAAGGCACCCCTTAGGCAAGTTACGTGCAAAGGAAAATTTTACAAAGTTGTTTTTGCAAAAATTCAGCTAACTGATATAAGGGGACTTCGTTTTAGTCATGGTCAGGATACTAAGCAAATACTTAATTATTTTTTATAAGGCCGATCCACATTATATACTAATTCACAACTTTCAATATATTATGTAAAACAATTTTTCTTAATGAACAAATTCCAAATTCGTCACTCCAAATATATCCAGAATAAGGGCATTTTGAAGTGCTCAAGACGAGATTTTGTCTAGGAGTTCGAATTGGGACATTAGCCGAAGTGTTTTTACAGCGTAATCTTCTATTACGTTTATTGCTATTAGATAATTTATCATTAAAAAAATATTATTTATTTAAATATATTTATTTATTTATATTCACACTTCCTTGGTATACTTATAATAATAAAAGAAACACAATACATACAAATTACAAGGGATGCAGCGGGCTGCCTTATCGCTAATAAGCGATCTCCTCCAGGCAACCCTTATAAGAAAAGGACTAAAAAAAATGATGATTGTAAGAAGTGCATAATCAAAATCAAACGTTATAAAAAAAAATATTTATATATATATATATAACCTTAATAAAAAAAAAATAATAACTTACTAAAAAGCTAATCTTACGGATTCATCAATAGCAAATAGCGATGCAATACAAAAGAACAGGAGATACAAGAATTACACAGGTCACAATTGATCAGGATATGATAAGGTTAGGAACTGTTCATATAGAAGAGTTTTAAAAGATGACAGGGAGGAAGCTTATCGTCAGTCGAGCAGCATATTCCACAGCTAAATAGCGGAAATTCTAAATGCTTATGAAGGATGACCTGATGGTTGGAATTTCCAAAAAACATCTATAATATTAATATATTAATTATAATATTTTTTTATATAGGCAATTAAAAATGAAACACCGAATTAATACGACAGTCTTTATTTTTAAGTAATAAGCCCGTTAACAATTGGCAGAATTCAGAAATGAAAACGTTTTTGAACATTAAAAAATCTAAATTTCCTTAACATCGGTGAGTTATATAAAAAGCCTCCTTACAATTTCTAAACAATATAACCTTTTACATAGAAAATATTAGCAATCGACTCTTTCGTTATGGATCAAACTGAAATACAGCAATACAATATATCTATTAGAATAGGTTTCAATTTAAAAATGTGGTTTTATAAATAATGACGTCACGTTTATGTATAATATTATCGTTTTCATATCCCATGTCTAGCTCAAAGCTCATTCAACATTATCGTATATAATTATAAAATATAGATTTACACGACCCACTTGATTTAGATAACAAGCATTCAAATAAAACTATGTATATACATTTAACATACATTGTATATCATCCAATAGATGGCGCGATACAAAATTATATTTCCTTCCATAATAAAGACAATTTTCATATCAAAATTAACTATGTAACTTAATTATATGGCTCAATATGAGCCAATAATAACGTCGAAATATATTCAACAATTCATACAAAAATATAAAATAGATTTCTAAATAAACTCTACAGCGCCTTAAACACCGATAATTATCTCTTTTTAATCGCAAAACCGCCTAACAATGTTAAAGCATAATATCATTTAGCGCCATCTGTATTTCATTCAAGGAAACATTCGTATACATTAAGGCACCTCCTTTTATAGAAAATAGAAAATTAATAAACTGATCATTTCATACTATAAAATTATAAATTTAACATTAACATAATTTATTTACAATATTATTTACATAAATGCTTAATCATAATGGACCGGGAATTATAACAGTCGCTTAAATGGCACAAACAGCTTTGTTACAGTACCCATATATTTAACTTAAAATATCTAAAATAATAATGGCACTGAATTTCTTTATATGTAGCAACAAGCTAATACTAGTTTAATAAGCATGTTCCATATTCAAACGCACAGAATAGATAAATGTATGTCGCAAGTTAATGCAAATGGGGGCGTTAAAGTGGCAACACTGGTTCTAATACAAATAAAACATCCACTGTACTATATTTGTCTATTCTGTGGATAGGTGGGCCATCTCATCAGTACATAACTTTGCAACTTAGCAAAATTACTTATTTCAGAAGGAAAAGTTCGTGTTTTGTTGTATAACAAAAAGATAGGACACTATTAAATTCAATTTATAAAATTAAAAAAAAAACATGGATTACTTGAACAGATTTAGATTGTTTTTGAGATCTAAAACGCATAGAGATCGATAAATATAGCTGAGTAATGAATAAATTTCTAACTTTCTTAATAGGAAAAAGGTATTTCAGATTTTCCAGAAATATGTAGGTTACAAAACAAAAAACTATCAAACAATTGACTTAAATAGACCAATTAATATTTAATAATATATTGCCATTGACAAATTCTCAATGTTGTAATGAGTTATACATTTTAGGTTTACAGCCTAAATAATCTAAAATTTCACCACAGATCTTAATACAAATCGACAAATGGCCGTCTGATATCGTAAAAAAATCTAAGATTTTTAGTACTCATACATCGTGTTCTACACGAAGAACACAGCATTAGCGGCCCGTTCTAAAATAATTTCTTACCCAAACGGCAAGTCGTAAAGGGTCCTTTTAGTAGGTGTCAATAGAATTTATCTTCTTCAATATCCAGGTTGTTCTTGGTACAGGGCTGGTTTGAATGTCTTCGCAGTGTGCCCATGGAGTCATATTCGTTTGCGATGGCCTTAGGGTACAATTTGGGGGTAGTAGCCACATTGTGGTTATTGGCGTTTGATATGTTAGTTGTTTTTAATAACATACTGTTGCCCCCGATACCAGAGAATGATGGCTGCCGTTTTGGTTTGCGAGGCTGAAAATTCATTACATATTAGGAAACTTACTGAAACTTTAACGTTCGTTGTTAAACTCGGAACTCATATTAAGTTCAAAAACTGTTTTCTATTCAGTATCCCTGATGAATATATGATATACAATATTTTCAAAAAAGATAGATAGCTAATATAATCTGAGTGCTAATAAAAAACCTTACATAAATACGCTGCAGAAACTATAGACAAAAGAACAAAGTCAGAAAGGCCCATGCCGCGAAAAAAAAATATTTTTGCATTTAAAAGTTTAGTGATCGGGAACAGCTTTAGGCTTACAAAACATGTGTGCGACAAATAATTGATCAAGAAAATTTACTCACCCGATCCAAAGGTACAGTCACGTAGCTATTCTGTTTTGCTGTAATGTAATGTGGACTCGACGGTACACGGGACGACCTATTCCACGTACCACGACGCTGTAGGAATATGACCACGCCCAGGCATACTAGACAGCCTAAGGATAATTTTTGAGTAAACAGTTAATTTAGTTAGGTCATTGGACTTGATAAAACACTAAAAATTACTAGTGTTTTTCTTCAGAACGATCAAAAGTTGTTTCATAGTAAAGAAACCAGTGCAGCTACAACTATTTAGGTTTAAGGGCTCAGATGTCTTTATCTGTTTCGTGATGATTGCATATTTTAATAGGCAAGTAGGTGATCAACCTTCTGTGCCTGACACGCTGTCGACTTAAGAGTTTAAGGTACCGGTGTCCTTACGATGTTACCTTCCTACACTCTTCGAGTGCAAATAAAAAACGTACTTTTAGTTATTGAAATTGTAGACATAAAGTTCATATTTTATGAAAAAAAAAATAGTGTCGTAGTAGTAGTTTATACGAAAACAACTTTGTATATACTTTTATATGTTTTGAATTACACTTACCAATAACAAAAGAAGCAACAACGCATCCGATTATCCCACCAAGGCTGAGCGATTCGTTGCTCATAGTCACAAAAGATGCCATCTCCACTCCTTGACTGTACGCTGGCAACGCGTTTAATTCTGAAAGAACATTACGTTCTATACTCGTTCCAACTTTACAATATAAATATGAATTATATGATTCTAAATGTTCCGTATGTCGTCGATTGTTTTTGAAGACTAAAACGCGTAGAAATGTTGATGTGAATCGTTTTAGTTTTAGTGAAAAAATTTATTTTTTAGTAATATCAGCTTACAATTTGGTATTCTTGTTATATACAATATAAAATACTCTATCACAGAGCCATTTGTAGGTAACTGAATAGATATTAGATTGAGATTGATCACAGCGACATCTAGATTAGAAATATCAAGTCGAACAATGGAAGAAGATTAAAAAGGTCTGCTACAATATGCTTAGGGGTTGTTCCTATTTTTTCCTTATCTTCCAAGTGTATTTCAAGGAAGAATACATATGACGTCTAATACAAATATTTTTTTTTATACAAGATTTAGTATTTTCAATGTACATATTTGTCAGAGAAAAACCGCAAAATACGAGTCTAACTAAATAATAACTCACCGTTATCCATATTGTTATCATCACACCGCGCCACCTGTAACTGTGGACCGACGCAGGCGCCACTCTCACAACTTCGCCGTCTCACTCTTTCTCCTCCCTCGCATTCACCCCATTGGCCCCATGATCCCCAGCCAGTTTCAGATTCTGAAATGAAAAGTAGTCGTTGGAAATGTTATAGATACTTTTCAACTAACTCCGAATAGAAAAAAAAAAAAAAAGTTCTGTTTTACGAAAGTAACGCGAGTGAATCCGTATAGTGAAGGTTGTATAAGAAGTAAAAATAGCCCTAAGATAAATAAAACACAAATTTTTAACAATTTCTGAATACAGAATTTGATTTCAAATAAAATTAATGTCTTCATTAATTTATTTGAAATTCTTACCCAATGTAAACAAAGAGGATTATAAATACATACCTGCGCATGTATTAACACAGATTCGCCTCTCGAGGGCGGCACCGGCGTCTGCGCAGCCCTCCGGCGAGAGACACATTCGAGTGCGCGTACGATGCCCCGTTGCACCACTTTCACAATTGCCATTGCACTCACTCCACTCACTCCAGCAAGACCATTCACCTGAAAAATTAAAAAAATTACTTATAATATTCATGTCTGGCTTTCATCTATCTTTCATAAATCTGTGTCTTACATGATAAGGCAAAAACATGCATATGCTTCGTCACGTGACCATTATATATTAATTTCTGTGACGCGCCTGTCGCAAAGTAATTTCGTACCCTGACCGATTTTACGAAGAAAACTAAAATAGATTCAAATTTTTTTGCGACGGTTGCCTTATTGAAATATAATTGGCACGTGACAACCATCATGGCTGGCTATTTATTTATTTTTTATTACATAACCTTAACCCATACTTGAAAAGTCACAACCACAGTAACAAGTATAGCACGAACATAAATTAAATTCTGTACACTATAAATACTTGCATATAAAAAAATAATCAATAATAAATTGTAAAATAATATGAATAATAATATTTTATTTATTTTATTATTTTGTATTACTCAAGATGTCATATGGAAAACGGTGTAATCGTTGCAGCTCCTTACAAAAGTTGTTAAAGAAAAAACTTGGCGATTAAAAAGAGTCGCGGAGAGTTTATTGCCAGTTCTCACTTCCGTTCTACGCCCTTGATTTGAGAACTGACAGTAAATGTAAAATTAGAAGCATTTAATGTATATTTCTATTTTTGACGTTCATAAATGTACATTATGTTACCTACATATATGATTTTGAATTTGAATTTGAATATGTTCCTCCTAAACTTACCATTACATGCGTGAGTGTTACAAGCTCTTAGCATGTCATCGGGTCCACTGCATGGGGGTCGTCGACATCTCCTAGAACGGGCTTGTTGGCCCCCTCCACACGGGGCAGAACAGGCTTCCCACGGACCCCAACCTTCCCATCCATCTTCTTCTGGGGGTGTACTGCTACATGCCCCTTGAGCATTGCAATACCTCTCTTCTTCACGGGCTAGAGACAACTGGAAAATAGGATAAATGCAACCATTTACTGTAGAATAATATATTATTACAATAATACATAATTACATTAGTTGTTAAATAGTAAACAGTTACTAACATCCTATCCGGTAAAGTTAATAATTATTGCTAGTGATGTAATAGACGCAGAATTATCAGTGTTAGCTAAATTATAAGGGTGTATAATAAAATTATTAGGGTATAACTCAATATTAAAGAATTAAGCTGAATTCAAAGTACATATATTTACCCTTATTTGTTCCGGTGTAGGTGCCTTACATAGGAATTTGAATCTCTTTTCAGTGTAACTGCCATCAGACGCATTACCTGCAAAAATTATTAATTCTATCATGGTTTTATATTCAAATTATTATCATAATCTTCAACTTATAACAGTCAGATATTTTGTCATTTAGACTTACTATAAAAATAGTTAATTTTTTAATTAATAATATTTTTGGTATCTGCTTTATGTAAATTATATATACGCTATATAAAAACTTCACAAGACCAAACTAAAATAAACTACTATCACGCAAAATATCTAACCTAGCATTTGCACCCACGGTGTCCAGGCAGTTGCCTTCCGAACCTCACAAGGTCGTAAATCACAAGGTAGCCTTTCATATTTTGGTCCTTCGCAGTCCGAACCGCCATGTTTGGGTGTGGGGTTACTACAATTCCTGCGTCTTTCTTTTGCGCCTGCGTTGATTCCACATCCAACTCCTGAGCATGGAGACCAGGCACTCCATGATGACCAGCCTCCATCGACTGGGGCCAAATTGGGGTCTGAAATAATAGATTATATATATAGATACATTCCATATTCTTTATTATCATTATTTATTTTTTAATTACTCAATTGAATAAAATGGCTAGATCTTTGAAGGTTAGAATCACATAATGACAGGTATTTTGACCATTATAGGAGTGACCTGAAAGGGTAAAAAGAGAGACTGTTCCAGAATAAATAAAAACTAGACTATTTGATTTTCTTATTTGGTGATTACGTCGACAGTAATTATTATAATACTCATATTACCCAACCATGTCTCTATGTTTGAAAACTAAATGCATTTCTGAGGATTCCTATATAAAATTAATTAGGTTATATGCTATTATTTTTGAGAGCTTTGCTTACGTTTGCTGTCAAGAGGAGGGGGGAATTTCACACCGGTCCCATAGTAGATAGTTATTTTTATTAAACTAAAACAACGTTTGCCGGATCAGCTAGTATATACATAAGGTTATTTACCAGGACATGGAGGCAAATTAGCGCAGTACATATCGCTAACATCCAGACCAACGCAGACTCGTCCACCAAATTTTGGTTCAGGGGATGTACAGGTTCGTCGCCGGGATTTGACTGCGATGCCGCAGGTGTTTGAACACTCCGACCACGGAGACCAGGCTGACCAACCACCATGAACCGTACAGTTTGCTACTGCTATACTTGCACCTGGAAAAATGTGGATATATTACCTTAGTAATATAGATAATATGACAAATTATCTTGTTTTTTTATGAGCTATTTAATACTTTAAACCTCACCTCCAAATTTCAGACGCGGTATTTCTACACTAATATTATAAAGAGGAAAACTTTGTTTGTTTGATTGTAATGAATAGGCTCATAAACTACTGGGTCGATTTTAATTCTTTCACCACTCGAAAGCTACGTTATCCACGAGTAATATAGGCAATATTTAATTTTGAACAAAAATAGGGTTCCGTAAGATATTAGGGTTTTTCGGACACAGGGTGTAAAAAATCAACCAAAGAAGTTACTTATTTGCGTACCCTGCCTGAACTATTAAAGATAGAACCATACAATGTTCTAACTAATTGTAGATCTTATAAATATCTACAAAAAAGTCCGTGATACACTATACCTATCTATGTCGAGTGAGGCACAATAACCATAAATGATATACATGGCAAAACGACGTTTGCCAGTTCAACTAGTATAAAATATAATCACTGACCCTGGGAAAGCCGCATGCCGATTTGGCTGTTGCCAGAATGCTTTAAAAATTAACACATATAGAAAATTCGAGTAAAATATTTGTTTTAATTTATTTACCTGCACACTTCTGCCCCCCATTCGCTGGTCTAGGGTTGTCACATCGCCTGGTCCGACACATACACATGTCGGGTTTATCATCGTATGTGTTTCTAGGCGTTCCGTCTTGCATACAAGGCTCCCAGTCCGACCAAGATGACCAACCGCCGTCAACTAAAATATTTATTTTGATGAGAATGAACACAGAATGTTCTACACATTGCTCACAAGTTTGAATAACAGTCGTGTTTGCGATAGATTTTTCTACGTACTCTTTATTACTAGCAGAATTTTCTAGAAATATATTGAAATTTTTCTATAGAAATATTTATATAACTAGGTAAATTAGCTTGGCTTTTATCAAATAAATCCTGAACCCTCAATTTTATTGTGAAGTTCTTATGAATAATAAAAAAATAATAATTAAAGTTAACGTACTCATTCAACAACAAATCTATGGTTTCTAAATAATATCTGAAATATGAAGTGAAAATATTTATTTAATTAACAGACTATTTTAATATACAAATAAACTAACCGGGTGTGTTGACAGTGGGACAAGTAGCTGTGTTCTGTATAAAGTAAGTGTGGTGTAAATGAGGTGGAGCCCGAATACAGATTTCCCTCGCATCGTCCCACCCGCAATGTGGGTCTGTGGCACCCACACAACTTGACCTGGTCTTGTATCTGGAACATCGCTCGCTTCCCAGGCGAAGAACACCCGTGTCGCTACCTATGTAGATCGACATCTGTGGAATAGGTTTTTTATTTACGTTCCTTTTCATAAGTAAAGTCCTTTTGCATTTTTCGTCTATGCAAAGGGACCTTTAGAAATATTTTCCTATTTATACATACTCGGTTTATGTTAATTATGCTAAAAATATACAAAAAAAGGAAGTTTAAATAAAATTATTGTTGCGTTGTATATGTTGTTTCATTTTCCTGATGTAGTAATTTTAGAAAGAGACATGTAGATTTCGACAGAGTTTGAGAGTTTAACAGAGATTATATTTTTAAATAGTTAATTGTTACTTACAGAATCCTTAACAAACTGCATAGTCTGGATATCGTATCCACCATTGCCATCCTTCAACTTCCAAATTTCGACCACGCATGCGCCCTCATATCGCGGCAGTATTGCCAACTTTACAATACTACTTTTCTGTGTTGCCACAAACACGACCAGCTGCTTTCCAACATTTTTAGTGTTGGCAACATCGACTGTAACGTGAGTGAACCGTTCTAGAGTGGCTTTGTAGACTGGTCCTCCAGAGATTGGTTGTATTGCGTCGTACATTAAGTGATACCGATGGTATTCTAATACGATTCTGAAATATTATGAGAAATAAAGTCATATGAAGTTTAGTGAAGAAAAAATCTATTTGAAATACATATGTCAATGTTTCAAATTATTTTTCTTTTTAAATGGTATCTGTTTTACTATTGTGGCTTACAGCTTATACTGAAGGAACATGCGAGTATTTTAATTGAACTTAATTGATTATAAAAATTGTATTCTGATAAACTTTTTAAAATAGTTCTTCATTTTTAAAGTCGGCTAAATTTGTTGTGACTAAGTTTTAATGTGTTTTTATAATTAAAATTTTTGTTTTTATTCATTTAAATTTGTTGTTTGTTATATACTATATAAGACATTTGAGTGTAAGAACCTAGATTCAGTGCTCAATATTTAATATGGTTTATTAATTAAATAAATGACAATTCTTACCTCGTATCATTAGCACATCGGAAATGTTCCCTAACTTCTTTGGAAGGAGACTTTGGTTCCCACGTTGAAGTGGGCGAGTCTTGCACTTTGTATGGCCCTTCGAATGCTGCATGTATGTCTGACATATTGTATATGCACACAGCGCTGCCAGCTATGCTGTTTCTGTAATGCAAATTACGGTGTTCATAGTTTTTATACTACGCATAATACTCCGATTTTTAATTGCGAGAATTCTGACAACTATAATTATTTTGACTTGTCAGAGATGGCTTCAGGTTGAAAACACTGGTAAGCATACTAGCCACACTTACGTCGGAGTACTAAATACAGCTACAAGTAATTTCTCCTGAGGCAGATATTCCATGCTTTGTACTTCGTCGTAGTTGAACGACACGTCACCGGGCACAGAACATTTTAAGCGAGCCTTTATGAACGTACTCCAGTTGTCTTTCATCACTAGATGGCCGCCTAAGTCGTTTTTGCACACTCTGGCTACCCGGGAGTATAAAATCTGAAAAAAAAAAATTAGTAAAGATTGTATGGCTAATAATTCTATGTGCCGAAAAAATAATTAAAAAATTAATAATACAAATTAATTGTATATAAAACATTGTATGCATTGCACATCTATATAATACATAATTTTATTGTATGTATACATAGAAAGATGAACCCAGGCTTTGAGGAAATGTCCCGGGTTCAATACTCGGTGTCTACTTTCATACCATGAAACGACGGTATGAGTCAACTTTTCATATTGAAATCAAAATAATTATATTTAGATCTGCCTGAAGGATTGCGATTTTTTGCAATATTGTTTACGTGGGAACCAAAGTCTCCTTCTAAACATAGCTATATATTAAATTCTTTAAATTTCGAGTTGAAAGTATACCCAACAAAAAAAAATCTTATAATATTCTAAAGTATGTTAACTTAATAGGGCCATATGGTGTTAATGGTCCTAGACATTAAAACCCTTTTATGGTCAAATAAGAAATACTTAAGTACTATAACACCTGTCGTGACTAGTTTATTATCTAGCCCGGAAAACGATCAGGCCACTTAAAGATCGCTTGAATCCTTAATCATTTAAGATGTTATGTTCACTTTGAGTATCAGATAACTTCAGCTTTTCTTTCCTCTATATTTCCATACCTTTGATAAAATTAATTTGGGTAATAAATTGGTCTCGTCCAGACTGCTTTTTTTAAGTCTTAATTGTTTATATACTCATTATCAGTAATAGCTACGAGTCGTTAGTCATTTAATAAAAATAAACTATAGGCTATTTAACTATGACTTACTAATATTAAAAAGAAGCAAGATTTTTTGATGTATATAATGTTTACTATTAGATTATTTTATTACAGAATTCCTAATATAGCCTATATTTATTTTCCAAAATGTTACAGAAAAACAAAAGTCGTGCGAAGGACGAACATGCTACAAAATTACATTAACGTCAATTTTAAAACAAAAGAATATCATAGCGCATAAAATGAAGTTACATCATCATTTAATTTAATAACCTCAACTTTCTATTTCAAATCTACGATTCGTATACATTACGTCTTGTATTGTAAAAATAGAACTCCGCCTCAATCAATCGCGCATAAAAGATAAATCCAATATATATTCAATCCAAATTAGCTATTGCAGCTACAGCAATGTTTATGCACGATTGACTCCATAAAAATGTAAATACCATTCACAATATACAAATACTTTGAATTGTAAAATAATTTCCTGGCAACGATTTAAAGTATTCTAAGCCTTAACACTGAGGAATAGGAGTGAATCTTGTATAATCATAAGTTATGTCACTGACGTATTGCAAGCTATTTAAGGTTTTAGCTTGATACAACTGGATTACTGTAATGGGTTTATTTGACAGCTATTCTTAAGATAAGTATTGAGTATAGAACCTTATAGAACAAATTTAAAATTCCAAAACATATCCGTTGATTCAGATCTGGTGATTTCCTGGCTCAACGAATAAGTATCGCAATAAATTCACAGGGACCAAACTTTTTAAATTTGTTTTGATTAGAAGATTATTATACTAAAGAAGACAAATCGCATCTTTTGAAAATATAAAAATATTAGTGTACGTGTATTTTTCATACTAGTATATATTATAATTGGTGAAATGTTTTAAATAATTATTTTGTATGCGTTAAGAATAAAACTTGTATGCAACACAATTTAATATCGTAAACTAACATACCTTTCCACAATTCAAATGTTCAACAGCCACTTCTCTGAATACGAAGTAGACGAAGTGGTCATCTTCGAAACTACCTACAAATTGTGGTTCATTCAAGGAGTTTGGATCATACTGGGTCGTACGCAGCATCCCTGTGTTGCGAGAGGCACCGTGAGTCCTGAAATAATATAAATATTCATTCGGTACTCTTAAAAAAAATTAGCTTATACTTAAGGACAGTCTTTGGACTAAGTTCTAATATTACACACAATTTAATTTTGTTGTGTTACAAAGTTGTATTTGGTCTTAGTATATAAGTTGTAAATATATTTTGTGAAGTATTTACATAATAATAAACAGACTTATTATAACAGGTAATACACTTTATTAAATAAAAAAATAAAATACGTTTATTTTTGAACATGAGATCATCAAGGTATCACTTATTAAATTTGAATTTTTTTCACTTATTAAATTTAATGAATTAGTGGTCTTTTTCCGTGCCCAACTAAACATGTTTTCATTTGTTTCGTCAAAAATAAAACCCATTGCTATTTCTTATGTTGCATAAATTAAAGTCAACTCAAAAGGTATTTAGTGTATTTATATCGTTCTGTAGTGGACAAATAACTATAAAACTAATAAATGCGAAAATAATGCAACTTGTTACATGTCGTAATTATTGTCTACCCACTAAGTATTTCAGTGTGTATACAAATAAGGGATCACTTAAAACCAACGACCCAAATATTGTGTAATTAATTATTTAAAAAAGTCAATTTATTGCGTTCAAACAATACACTATAGGACAAGATAGTTGGTTTTGTGAATGTATTGAAATTCATACAGTAAGTAAGTAAGTAAAGTAAGAAACATGTTATATTGAAAATCATTTCTAAATGTATACTTACATGTAGTCTAGGTTATATTAAAGGAATTTTGTAAATCACTTACCGACATATGGCTGTGTCAGAACCAGTGAAGTCAGTAGGTGTTCCAACATAGTACTCGCCGGTGGATGATATGATAGCTGTCGCGTTCGAGTGTGGGTTGTGAGGGCAATTTGGAACGCCTGACACCCATTCAGATATCAGATTTAGCGATTCAATCTGCAAAAAAGGTTTTCTAACTTAACACTTCGGTACATATTATACAACTACACAGGTGGCTGAATTAATTGTTTTAAATATATTGTTCAGATGCGATACTCCTTAACAGAATATTTATTATATATACCTTTTATAACAACAAAAGAGTACTTATGTACACGCGTTAGAAGTTATACTTTATGGCGTATGGAAAAAAATAACTAAAATGCAGTAATGATTAACGATAAATATTAAAATTCATCGTATTAGGTACATTTAGTGTGTAGTAATAAAATATTTTTTTTAGGTCTTGGCCTCAGATTTCTGATCATTTGTTAATCTAATAGGCAAGTAGGTGATCCTATGCCTGGCACACGCCGGTTTCCTCACGATGTTTTCCTTCACCTTCCGAGCGAATGTTGACTGTGCACAAAGAAAGAAAGTTCATTGATGCACAGCCGGGGATCGAACCTTCAACCTCAGGGCTGAGAGTCGCACACAGTAGCGTCTAGGCCAACACTTGGGTAGAAAAGTAAAAAAAATAACAATTTTTAAAATATAAAACATTTTTAACTAATGTATGATTAGGTTAGGTACTTTAAAAATACAATTATTTATTTTTCATTATTACGTAAGTAAGTTGGTAATAAAACCTGCCGTATGTATACAAGCAAATGTTTTGTTTTTGTCTTCTACCATACTGTACATTATATACAAAATTTAAAGGAAATAATGTAACAATTTCTAAGCTGTTCCAAGCACAAACATCGGCGAGTATATAATTAAAGCATTGACACAGCCCACGTGACCTACTTATTAGGAAATACGGCAGAACTATGGTAGTTCATTATCGTGGTTCGCCTAATTTCGTTATGATAAGATAACTGTACGACCTTGTACATTGATTAACAACGCAGTTTTCTTCAAGAAGTTTGCATAGAGTATGACTAGTCAAAACCGTTAACGACGACATTTGGAACAATATACCGGTCAAAGGTCCCGGTTGAATTATATTTTATTAGGTACTTAATAACAACGTCATCGGCTGATACGACTATCAATTTTTACAACCAAATATGAGTTGTAACCTTCGTTGTCGTTATAACAGATTTGGACTGTATGTACATGATTTCATTCGGATTATCACTCACGTAATTTCATATATATATAGATAAAGCTATAAGAATGTATGAAAACTTCGCTAGTATCACTATTTTTTTCTCTCTTTAATCGGCAACTCATGTATGAGCGTTGTTGTCAGCAAGAAAGCTTCTAGAGCAGACTATCTGTTTCCAACGTAAGTAATGTTCTTGCAAAAAATCCAAAGTGCTATGAATTTTTTGCACTGCGAGTAATAAAAGCCGCCAAGCTCACATGATCTCACATTAACTTAATGATATTTTAATTTCACTCACCTCACGCCAACTGCATACAGGACTAAACGCGTTAGTCCCACAAGCGAACAGTTTATGCCCGTACGAGAGCAGGACCTTAATGTGGTTATGGCAATCCTCTTCCGTCTGGCCTTTGTCCTGGCAGAGTACGACTTTGTCTGCTGGTGCGGGCCAGTCTGCCCGCTCTAATTGACGCAGACCACGAAGTGAAAGACGGTACATAGTGTCTCTGTAACAAATATAAATCGTGATGAGGTCATAGACAAAATAAAGTTTTTACCATAAACAATTTTTTTTTTAAAACAGTGGGCAGACTTGCAGGAAGCTCAGCTGATGATAAGTGACTCCGCCGCTCAGACCAAAGGCAAGTGGACTGCCGACCATTTAGGAATCGGTAGGATCTTGAAGGGCCCTAAGTGGAAATGGTTCGGAAATACTTCAGCGAGCGGCTGGTGTGGGTCATTGAAGTGGTGCACGCCAAAAAGTGACTTAAAACACTCAGTTGTGGAACGACAGACGTCTAGATACGGATGGAATTTCATATTGTGCCTCGACACCTAGTGATCGAACTTCGGAGTAAATTGATGATGTATGTAAAATTTTGTTATTACTAAATGTGACATACATATTAATATGATATTAGTACATTTATATTAAACATCATAATATACTAAAGGACTACTTTACTACAATATGTAACGCCTATATGATTTACGAAAGCACTTTAATCTTTCACAATACATTAACATTATTTTCATATAAAAATGCAATGTCACAATCAGCCCACATACTTATGTATAAATCAACCAACGCACTAACCTCGTACATATGTTCAAGAGGTTAGATATAAGTACTATAACAATTATAGAGGAACTAGGAAATAATTAAACTAGTGAGGAAGTTCAATTAAATATCTTAAACCATGCCTCTTGAGAATAAAGAATCTTTATTTCCTAAATACTTCCGGAAAAATTCGGTATCTTTTAGTTTTTTTTACTGAATACTGACGGCCCACATATTGGAGGACGGAAGGTGTAATTCCAACTACTTAAAGAATAAGTCGCAGACACTTGTTAGCTATTTCTCGTTCCAAATTTCAAGGTACATTTATTGGGACAGTATTTTTTTTTATTCACAAAAAAGACAAAACTGCTATGGTATATCTACAAAGGTTATATTTGCTCAGCTTTAGTCTAAATTCAAATATAGAGGTGAACAGGTTAAGTAAATATATTTTTATCTCTCCTCGCAAAACCACTTCCTTTAAAAACAAACGCGTATTTAAACTAGCGAATATTATCTTAAAATTTAACCTTAATATAGGTAATCGACGGAGACACGTTTGGCCTGGAAAAACGTCTATCAAGTACGAAACAGGTCAAATGTCATGTTTAAAGAAAAATTACACGTCGAATTGTAAACATTTAAAGTTTTTCAAAGTCTGTTAAAAACAAATACTATTTAGACCTCTCCTTGAAATTGACTGCTATTGAACCTTGAGCCACGCCTCTACGCCCAATTTCTCATTAAAATAACAAACATTTGCACACTGTAACTGCGTACCAAATGTTGTTAATAGACGACACCAAAGCTTATACTTTTCATACTATAACCACTATTTGCAGGATTTGGTATTTAAAAAAATAAAACTTTATAATTCCCATTGTAACGGTTTTACTGAAGTTGTATTATATGATGCACCGAATTATTAATAATAGATATTGTTGATTTTGAGTCTGGACGTAACGAATATTTTGTTTTGATCACTGATAGATTTTTGCTTTTCAAGGAAAACTTTTTCGACTCTGCCTCGAGAAGCACTGAACTTCAACGCATACAAGATCGATAGATAAGCAACCTCTGATTTGGGACCGTTCGCGCAAATAATGTATTACACTATGTATTGTTAATTGTTTACTAAACTAAACCAACACCTAAAATTGGAAGGTATTTTTTTCTCAACTATGTGATTGCTCGCTCCAAAACTTTAAGATAGATGTTATATGTACATGGTATGAAAACGTATTATTTTCTTTACGTGTGATTGTATTTAACTCTTTAGCCTGTCAGACCTCAAGTTTAAGTCCCTTAGTGGCTTTAGGTGTTTTGTACTCCTACTTTATAAAAAAAAATCATGAAAATATTCCTTTAACACGGATTTATGAAATCATTACACCAATTATATGACATTTTTGGTCACGTTTGATGTAGTTGACGTGATCAATTTACCCGGCAACATTTAGTTGTGTTCATACTCCAAGATATTGCTTAAGCGATTAGTTCTGCATCTAAATGCTTATTAGTGCATAATCTTTGATATTGACTACGTGCAAGTTGCATAGTAAACATGTAACCGGTTTCTTGTTACCCAAGTATCAAATATACTTACTCATAGTATATGAAACTTAATACATTTGTGAATACGCAGTATAATAGGAGATTATAAATAAGCTGTGTAAGTACTTTTGTAGCTTGGACTGTTTGTATATTAAAATATAAAGAATGTTCCCTTTATCTATTAGACTACGGTGAGGAGGGGGTTTTTGTCTTATATTAGCTGACTAAACAGCGGACGGATTTATCTAGCACTAAAACAATATAAGAGTGAGAATAAAAAACAGCGTTTAGTTTAAACATTTACTATTCAAGAAATATTGAAATGGAAAGGGATTTTTTTGATGATATTTTATCACTACAAACATAATAATTGACTAATTGATGACTCACGATGTATTTGACAAATTCGCACGCCATATGTGTGGCAGAATATGTGAACTTTCGATTGTACCACCATAAAATTTTTGTACCATATTTTTGCAAATATTTTACTATTATATAACTTGACTTTCGTTAGTTGATTTTATAGAACTTAATTGTGACTTTTTAGACCTAAGTATCACGTATTAGAGGTATTCCGTCACTAAATAGATAAAAAAACACTTACCGACAGATTACTCTACTTACCGTATAAATTATTAATAATAATAACCATAAATTGCGAACGGGATTTGGCAAAAATAGTTCGTTAAACCTACTACTATGTATTATTCGTATGTACTATTTGAGAGTTGTTATGTATTTCATGGTAGACTTAAACTACTTCCTTTGTTTTTGCTTCTTAAAATTACTAGACGAGATTTTCTGGTTCCATATGAACCAATATTTTGTTATGATATTAACGGTGTATAAATTCACTATTAGTTTTGTAGATTACTTAAATTATTCATTTCGACTTGGATTGAATTGGTCATTAAAATATAGTTTTAACAGCGTAATAATAAAGCCAAATAACAAATTTCTATTAAAAGTCTACATTAAAGTTAGTACAATCTCTATATATTCCAATGGTTGACAAAAGTTTAACCTTTTTTTATCAAAACGTTCGTGGCTTGCGTACAAAAACAAATGAATTTTATCAAAATCTTCTTACTTGTACTTTTGATATTATTTTGATAACCGAGTCATGGCTTAATAGCAGTTTTTATGACAATGAACTGTGCAGTGATGGGTACCAGTTGTTTCGACGTGACAGAACGAAAGAAACTTCCGGTAAAAATATAGGGGGAGGGCTACTCATCTATGTATCTTGTCAATTGAAAGCATATGAAAGGCCTGAGTGGAACTGCAATAATGTTGAAACACTCTGGATAACTATACCCCATAATTCATTGGCAGTCAATAGCCGGCGCAATCTCCACATCGGCCTTGTCTACATACCTCCAGATTCTATGCAGGCTGAAAGACTTGAAACGTTTATTTCCTCGTATAGCCGCATAATAGACACAAATTTAAACGATAACTTTATAATAGCCGGTGACTTTAACCTCTCAAATATTAATTGGACGCCTTTGGGGCCCATTCTATTAAAAAAAGGAACCTCTAAAATACAAAATATTTCCGAAATGTTTTTAAATGAAATTTTTATTTCCGGCCTAAAACAACATAATTTGTCGCCTAATAGTAGTAATAATGTCTTAGATTTAATTTTAAGTAACGTTTCCATCGACTGTTCAAAAACTGATATGGCCCTAGTAAAATCTGACATATATCATCCTTGCTTAAAAATCGATGCTACCGACTTAGTTTTACGTGAAACCATCCCAAAAGCACGAATAAAATATAACTTTCGTCGCGCTAACTATGAGGATATTAATAAAGCGTTGTCGAATATTGATTGGGTAAATGTTTTAATTGGAGATACTATTGATGAAGTGACAGATAATTTTTATGTAATTTTAAATAAAATAATTTCAAGTTCTGTTCCTAAGAGCCGGAATATTAGTAAAAGTAAATTTCCTATTTGGTACTCAAGGTCTTTGATTCATATAATAAAAGATAAATTAAAAGCTCACAAACGGTGGAAAACTTATAGGAATCCAAGAGACTACGATGAATTTTCGCTGTTACGCGCTAGGCAAAAACTTGTATCCAAAAAGTGCTTAGATATGTTTGAGAAGAGTATCCAAAATAATTTGAGTAAGGATCCCAAAGCTTTGTGGTCATATCTGAGAAATAAACGCCAATGCAGCCCAGGCTACCCCAGCACAATGATTCTCGGAGATGAAGTGTACTACACTGAAGCAGAAGCTTGCGAAGGGTTCAACAAGTTTTTTAGAAGCGTTTTCCAAGCCCCTGATGTTAATTACAATCTTCAGCACCTTCCTGAATCTGACGACATATGCAACAAAGTAGTACTAACTGAGGATGAAGTCTGTAGAGAGTTGAAATCTTTAAATATTAATAGAGGTTCAGGCAGCGATGGAATACCTTCAATTTTTGTACAAAAATGCTATAGACAACTCTCAAAACCTTTGACAAATATATTTAATCAGTCGCTTAATATATTTTGTAGTTTCCCATCCAAATGGAAAGAAGCCCACATTGTTCCAATCCACAAAAAAGGATCTAGAAATAAAATAGAACATTATCGACCAATTTCGATTCTAAATTCATTTGGCAAATTATTTGAAAAAATTAGTTAGTAAAACGTTAAGTCCCCTTATCCTAAGACAACTACCACAACAGCAGCATGGTTTTACGAAAAATCGGTCAACTGTCAGCAACCTGACTGTTTTTACCGAGTATATATTAAAGGGAATGGACGAAGGAGAACAAGTAGATGCTATTTATACGGACTTCGAAAAAGCTTTCGATCGGGTCGATCATGTCATTCTCCTCCATAAGTTATTAGCGCTAGGAATTCGTGGAGATCTATACAGGTGGATCAAATCATATGTAACCAATAGAAGGCAGGCGGTAGTTACGGGGGGGCATAAGAGCACATTTATAAATGTGACATCTGGTGTACCTCAAGGGTCCATACTGGGTCCGTTGTTATTCAACGCTTATCTATATGATATAAAAAGTTGTTTCAAGTATTCACAATTTCTCATGTTTGCAGACGACAAAAAAATATTTCTAAAAATTAAATCTATGGATAACTGTGTTCAGCTTCAGCAGGATCTTAGTAGATTGGAAAACTATTACAGAAAAAATAAACTTTCTTTGAATATTGGAAAATGTAGTAAAATTACTTTTACTCGCAAACATAAGAAAATACAATTTTGTTATAAATTAAGAGATACAACAATTAAAGAAGTGAATTTAGTTAGAGACTTGGGGATACTAATAGATGATAAAATGTGTTTCTCTAATCATATAGATAATATGACAGAAAAAGCATATAAACAACTTGGCTTCGTCAAACGTGTATGCAAATCTTTCAATAACATAAATTGTATAAAATGTCTATACTTTGCTTTTGTTAGGAGTACACTAGAATATGCAAGCACTGTTTGGTCCCCCAGTTACAAGAAATACATTGAAGCAATAGAAAACATTCAAAAAAAGTTCCTTAAGTTTTTAAGTTTTAAGGATTTCCAAAAGTTTAGTAGCTACTTGGATTCCTGCAAGTACTTTGGTATTGAATCCCTTGAATGTAGACGTAAACAATGCGACCTTATATTTTTACATGCTATTTGCAATGGTTTTATTGACTGCCCTGACTTGTTATCGCTTTTACTATTTAAGACCCCTTCATCACCCAATACAAGGCAAATCCAATTATTCGAGATTCCTCGTTCTAAGACCAACTATTTACGAAACTCGGTTATGTATCGCATACCTACAGATTACAACATAAATTACCAGCAAATCGATATATTTAATGTAACTAAAAAATTCTTAAAAAAATATTTTAAAAAATTCAGGTAACTTTTACCAATAATGGCTTTGTTTGTTGTTTCATGTTGAATATATGTTTTGATTTACCATCTCGATTCTGTGCTTTGTAAAACTGTTATGTTATGTTTCTGTTTATATGTGTATTCCGTTTTGGCTTTTGTGTGTAATGTAATTGTTTGGTTATTGTTTAATGTATTAGCTGTAGGAATACTTAAATAAATAAAAATAAAAATAAAATAAAAAATAATAACAATTTATTCATTGCAAGAATATGGTACAAAATGTTAAGGTTGTACAATCGTAAATCGTTCGCATATTCTGCCACACACAATGGCGCAAATTTATCTAATTTATATTTTACATTATTAGTCAAAGTCAATTCTTATATTATCTGTATCGTACATATCAAAATTAACTAATCCTGTACTTATGATATCTCTAAACTCCTAAACATTTTACTGCACTTTCATTGAAACCGATATGTTTCCTTAGTTAATATCGCATTAAATAATAATTGGCACTTACGCATTAACGCCACTGCGGCAAAATTTAATGAATAGAGTGGACAACCTAAGCCTAAATTATTGATGATTAAATATAAAATGAATCACTTTAAAAAAATTCAAAACACTTTAGAAGCCAAAAAGGTTTAGGTTAGGTAAGGTTTAGGTTGTCCACACTTGCTAACCATATTTTTTTTGCCGCGGTACCGTTAATACATAATTATCCAATAATTTAATTAATAGAATATTAAAGCGAGAAAAACGATAAATTCGCCTTAGTCTTAGAAAGTGAAATATTAACTCTCGATAGCACCTTGAGATAACCCCGTGATTGCGAACATAAAACACTCGATCGGAAACCGCCTTTTCTCTTCCTAACTGACAAATAAGGAGAGTCGTTGAGCTAAAATTTATTCGCGCTACTGCCTTTATAGACCTGCCTGTCATTATAGGGACGCGGATGTAACGACTATAATGTTTATTCGTAGTGACTGACTGATGCTTTGTTTTTCTTTTAGACCTTTAATAATAATTTAGAAGCGATACAGCCTTATGTCTTGGTATCAGATTTTATGCAAAACATGTTGCTAAGCTCAAAACTCCAAGGATGGACCAATTTTAGAATTTTTTTTATTCATTGTACTCTGAGGAAAGTTTATCGAGTTCTCTCTAAAATATAGGAAAAGCTAAGTAAAACAATAATATTATGGCTTTATAAGGCTCGCGGGGGCACCCAGTTTCAAATAAAACTGTAGTTAATCAAGTTCATGGTCAGATGCAATGACCATGAACTTGATTGCATAGCCGGGGTTCGAAATACAACCTCAGGGATCCGAGTCACCAACGCCCAAACCCAATAAACTATCTCAATCCGAAAATGACAGTTCAACTATATTGGCACAATATCCTATCTTAAGATTTTAACTTACACGGTTTTATTTACTTTACGGTTTATATAATCTTACTGTTCATTCTCTTCTCATAGAAAATAGGTATCGGCTAGTATGAAATTACAAGCGCTAATATATCTTACAAACACACAAACAGATACCATTACACAAAGCCACAATCTTTGAAATAACATTTGATATCTAATTTCAGTGCAATATAGTATTGTAGAAACAATATCAAAGTACAATGAGAAATCCAAGTTATCGAAGGTCATGCAAGCATAAATATTACCCTAGTATAAATGAAAGTACGGGGTTTCGAAACGAACAAAGACATCTTTATATAAATAAAAATGAACAGCAAAATATACCTACTAGGTAGGCTATGTAAAAAGACAAAGACGAAACGATGTTTGCGGGTAATACATAAATATTTTTGCTGGTAACGTAAGAACTTTCCGCATATGGGAACAATGTTAATGTTTACATTCACGTTGAAGAAAGAAAAGTCTAAGAAAAGTATCGAAAGGTAACAATGGTATATTATCCAAAAGGTTGAGTTTTAGGAACCCAACATACATTAGGGGTCATTAACATTGACCTATCGGTTGAATAACGATATGCTATGGTTCATTTAAAATAAATCAGTGGCGCTACAACCTCAGGCAAGTAGGTGTTCAGCCTCCAGTGCCTGACACACGCCGTCGACTTTTTGGGTCTAAGACATGTCGGTTTCCTCACGATGTTTTCCTTCACCGTTCGAGCAAATGTTAAATGCGCACATAGAAAGAAAGTCCATTGGTTCACAGCCCGGGATAAAACCTACAACCTCAGGTATGAGAGTCGCACGCTGAAGCCACTAGGCCAACACTGCTATGGTTCATTTATATGTAGATAATATACGTATGTCTAAATCGTTCATTTGTGACTTGGCGCTTTCTCGTGTCAGAGTCATACTCTTACTTCCATGCAATAGTCGGTTTCTATGTATTTTAATTTGTCCGAGCTATACCATATTGCATAAAATCTTCACGCTAAGTATGAAATATTGCGTATATGGCTTTTAATAAATCATTTCATGGTGCATAATATCTGAAATGTATTATTGTCAGCGATGCTGTGGGTCTGGTAATATAATATATGTATAGGCAAAGATTAATTTACACTTTTTGTATTGGAACCAGTGGAATTGATAGCTGCAAGTTTTACAAATGTAACATTAATTGAGGAGATGATTATTACTAAAAACCGTACCATAAGAAGAAGTTTGGAAAATTCTTATTCCCGCTAAATAAATAAAAAATTACCATTATGATGATACTATAAAGTTTATTAAAAAAATCTTTTTAAAATAATAAAGCTCGTCACGGCGACCGTACTAACTATTGCGGTCGAAAAAGACGAAAAAAATCTATAATGTAGATTATTTTATTCTTGAAAATATCAATAAAACTCAATAAATTATATAACATACCACTTGACCAAACATTGTGTATTAATAGGTGGTCGGTGTTTGAACCAAACATATGGTAATACATGATATGCGTAACACGTCATTCGTTTGATGCGCCCGCGCCGCTTTATTGCTTACAAGAGAAACATCAAAAACGAGTTTAACTCTCAACAGTGAATTGCCAATTCGACAAACTGAAACGTATGTAAAACGATTTTGATACCAATGGAAATATATTTTTTAAATATATAATGAACTCGTGGTAAATGGTATCTTCATATATTCATGTAAAATTGTATTTTATGTATGTATGCTGGCTGTTATATTTGTGATTAGTATCACAAATATAACAGCCAGCATACAACAGTTTTGCCTGAGATACCTACGGAAAATTTTAGTGTTGTATCCGTTCTGAATAAGCTTACGATTTTTATGGTAAGGGTAGTGATAGTGTACGACGACAGCCCGATGAGTTACTACTTTAAATGTTTTTTTTCTATCATAAATATGGCAGTCTAGCATCATTAAGATACGCCATGCGCCCAGATTGCTTATGAAGTGTCTTTTTTTATATGTACAGTTCCCAGAGTCAAGGTTATGAAATAAACTAAAAATATAATGAACACTTATTATTATCATTTGCGTAAAACGAAAGAACAAAATTATGCTATAGATTTAAATGCTATGAATGCTTAATGAATTGTTGAAAGAGAGTGCGTCTGGTTATACGTAAACTTAGACGATTTTAGTATTAAAACTAAGAAAACCTACATTAGAAAAATTTACAGTATATACATTATATTTGTTTTTCATTCTTAGGATTTGACTGGAACAGTTATCGCTTTTATTAAGTAGTAATATAATTAAAAAATATTGCCAATCGTTAACTAAGAGACGATCCAAGTTGCTGAAGAAGTCAGAACTATCAAAAGACTCTGAAGTTTCAAATTAAGTCCTTTAATTAATATGAATGTATTCACAATGTTGTAATACACCGAGTACTTAAACGATTATCTATGGAAACGGTTGATATAATTATTTAATGTTCATATGTAACGCCACAAAAATCGTTATTTTATTTAAAAAATGACCCAGATGACCATAATTATCTTATAATTTATGCATATCGAATCAATAAAAATTAACGATTCAAAGTTGTGAAATCCTTGAATGTGCCTTCACTAAAGTAAATACTTACAATACACACATTTACTATTTGCATTCATATAAAGAATTTACGGCCTATAGTTCATTGCTAAAATTAAAACTGATTCTGTTAGTTAGTTAGTTAGTAGTATTTACATTAGGATATGGATTGATAACTACATCGAAATGATTTTCTTAGTTTTTGTGTATTTTGATGAGGCAGTGCCAATTGCTAAAACAATTAATTATCGGAGCCAATCATGGATAATATTGATTTCATAGAATCATTGAGCTGATTATTAAAACTGTAGAAGAAAGAGGCGCTAGTAATTGAATGTGGAAGAGACGTTATTAAAGCATGTAATTTTGTAAGCCACCGCTAATATAAATATTTCTATATTTTATTAACGATTATATTAGGATCAAGCCAAGTCCTTACTCTGTATCTTCAAATTGCGACAGGGATACATAAGACTGACATTTTTTCATAACCAAAGCTTATATATTATCAGCTTATATCTAAGTAAACAAAATATGCAAAATGGAAGACCCTATATAGTTTTCAGGTTTAAATATCTTACGTCAAAGCTAATTATAATCCGATATAAATAATCGTATTACAGGTATAATCATTGCAAAATATTCGAACCAATGAATTTACATATATGATTCGAAATAAACATGTTGCATTTGCATTTAAGCCAAAGGGTTAATAAATAATCAAAGTTTCACTTAACAATAATTTAAAAATCTGCATTATCGTTAAGGCCATGATAAACTGTAAGTTATGGAGGAATATAATCAGATTTCACAAATATATTACGAATTTTTGGCAACCAAAAAAACACAGTAAAAAATGTAAAAAACATTTTAACAGCTTGGTGCAAACTAAAAAGAGAAATTTGCTAAATATGTGACTGTGAAATGTTGGATTTTTAAGACTTAATCCAGATAAATCCTTTTTTCAGTTGAACTAATATTTCACTTCACAAAAAATACCATTCTACTAAGAGTTTTGGGTGAAAATAAGAATTAAAGAGATATTTTTATAACACTAGCGAACCTGACTGACATTGTGCTTTGGTAGGGGCTTCAGATTTTTGAATCTGTTTCATCATAAATAATAATAATATGCAAGTAGGTGATCAGCATCCAGTGCCTGACACACGCCGACGACTTTTTGGGTCTAAGACATGTCAGTTTTCTCACGACCGTTACAGCTACATTAAATGCGCACATATAAAGAAACTCCATTGGTGCACAGCCGGGGATAGAACCTGCGACCTCAGGGATGAGAGTCGCGCACTGAAACTACTAGGCCAACACTGCTCCAAATCCACTTGAACACACAGAAATGAATGAAAATCGGTTTAGGACTTTAAATTAAATATAGATAAAGTTATAGTCGTTCAGTGAAAACCTAAAGGACATTTACAAATAGTCTATCTGTAAATTATTTGACAGCAAAACATATATGTTCTTTTTTGTTCTTTTTATTTACATTATACACGTTTCTCAGTTTAAACTTCCGAGAATATTTCAAGATCAGACCGCTTCCCGAGTGTTAGCGAGACAAACGAACAGCAATTTATATACCTATATATGATAAATAGGCGAAAATGTGGGCGTAACATAATACAATTTATCTCTCGTTTATAGAATCCTACGAAAAAACAGCAATTGGCAGTAATTTATTAAGAAAAATATATAAATTTCTAATAAGATTTTAATAGGTTGGTGAAATTAAATTAAAATGAGAACCTGTTTGATTTGTGTTGTTTGTGATTATAATTCAATCAAATGGTAAAAATACTTACAGCATATTAATGTAAATAAAATAACAAATGAGCCAACTACGTTCATTCTTACTATGTATACTCTCACATAAATTGTCAATATAATAAAGCAAATAAAACAAATCGACAAGTCGTGGGACTACTGCCTAAGTAATTAGTAATTGTTATTTTTAGCTCGTATAGGTGCGGCACTGTCATCTTGTCCATTAATTATCTCTATCACGACGTAGAACATACCGACAAATTAACACGCAAAGAGTTCGTTTACCTAGACCTTAAGAGCTGTTTGTAGTGCCCTTAAATAATAAAACTCTGACCATAATATATTATGACCTTTTTTTGTCGTAATCGTAGAAAGAAATGAAATTATTTTAATAAAGGTACTAAATTTTTTAAGCAATAATTGAGAGTCTTAGAGAAGCATACACCATGCTTCTAAATAAAAAAGAGGTTTCGTAGTTTTCTTTTAAAGTTATACTTCTTTTGGCGCAATAGGGAGAAATTATGAGAGAATTTTTTACTATGCACGCGCACACCGTCACCAAAAACCGACACCCTGAAGTTAGCTAATCAACGATTTAATTTTTTCGTGATATTAAAATAAATTGTATCTAGATGATGCGTAATAAAACTTTCAATGCATTAAATATTTTTTTTTAAATGTTAATGTCATTGGTTCCAACGTAGAATAAAAAAAATTGAAAAGATTTTTTTTTATAGAACAGGGTGCAAACGGGCAGGAGGCTCACCTGATGTTAAGTGGTACCGCCGCCCATGGAAACTCAATGCCAGAGGGGAGCGAGAGAGCGGAGAATGCGAGCGAGCGCGTTTTTATCTTTTTATATTTCTATCTTCTTCCGCCAAAGTTTAACTTCTAACGCGTGTACATAAGTTAAGTCCACACACGTTTTTACTTTAATGTAAGCTCCTTTAATTTAGTTTGTCAACAGCCAGTGTATGTGTCAAAGAACTGTTTACACAGACATAAAGTTATGCAAATTCGTTATTCGGTTATTTGTTTTAATTAGTTTAAAACAAGTTTGGCAACAACTAACAACGAATATTGAAGGTCGGGTCAAGAAACTAATGTATCGCAGGTGAACTTTATCGCTACATCTACGCAATAAACACGTAACTATTTTAAAACAATAAACTGCTTCATAAAATAGGTCCACGAAGTACTTTAACGTAGCCAATGTGTAGAAATAAAAGTTTTAACTACTTCCTATTTACAAGTCTATATAAACAATCCTTTAGTTTTTGTAATCAATTTAGGTTTGATACGTGATTTCCTTCCGTCAAAGCATAATTGTGCACACAAATATAATGACAAATTCAAGGGTAACTGGCAACAGAGTAATGAACATCTGTAAACCTGTATCCCTGAAATCTACAACCCTGTAACACTAACGCCCAAACCCAATAACCTATCTCAATCTATATGAGATAGAGATCTTAATCCAAATATTGACAAGTGTGCCGTTAACCAATCGACGGATTGTAATAGCCATCTGTCGATACAAGCTATCCATGGTAGGTCGGATCGGTGTATAGACCTTTGTATGAAAATGACAGTTCTACTGTGCCAATATCCTATCTTAAGATTTTAACTTACATCAATAAAATAATTAAAAAGCTACTTGATATGTTAATGTTTGGTTAAATATTTTATTTTACTTACTTTATTTGGTTTATATTGATACTCAAATATAAAGTGTAAAGAGCGAACAGATTGCATTCTATTCATCGCCAAAAATGAATCGTCTTCGTGGGATTTGGTTATTGGTATGCAGATAGGAGATCTATCCACGGTTTGGTCTCAGATTATTTTAAATATGAGATTGTGGATTAATTATTGGGTTCGGGCGTAAGTTAATTTTGTACTTGTTCAGAAACGTATAGATTGAGTATTTCTTCAATCAGTGTCATATCTATTAGATAAATCAACTTGATATAACACTCTGGCTTTGTGTTCTCATTAAAAGGAGAAATGTTAAATAGGAATCATTATTAGTGACTCTAATACAATAATGCTAATAAGCTTACGATACGATTTACGTTTTTATTAACGGATTAGGTACAGAACGCATTTCAGGCTAATGTAATAAAAATTAATAAGTACATTTACTGCACTTTGTTTAAATCCATCAATAAAATATGTGATGCTAAAACCTTTTTAAATCTGAGCTTTACATTTCTGCATCTGTTTCATAATTATTTGACAATCTAATAGGCAAATAGGTGATCAGCCTGTGCTTTGGGTCTAAGACATGCTGGGTTCCACGATATTTTCCTTCACCGTTCGAGCAAATGTGGAATGCGCACAGAAAAAAAGTCCATTGGTGAACAGCGGAGAATCAAACCTACCACATCAGGAATAAAAGACGCTGAAGAGGCAGTGAAAGTATACATTTCATATAGAACATAGTTAATATAATTCCGTCATTAATTTCGGTTACGCGGAATAATCAACAGAAACGAAACGATAAATAAAAAGGCGATTAAGTTTATTTTTTATTGAAATACCACAGCGATCAGCTATATTCACTAGTTTTCAAAATCTACCAAATGCTTGTCTTGATATAACTTCAAAGTAGAGTGAAATTAAATTTTATCACTGCATTAGTACTATACGCGAGATAACATATCACAAACAGGTGACTCAAAACTTCCCAAACATGAAAATTATATTAAGATAAGAATTTAACGACCATAACGTGTATTATATTTCATTAATGTTTAATTAGATTTAAAAGTATTGATGGTTTATAATAGGAGAATTAATTAAAATGCGTTTAAAGATTTTTTTTCTTTTGCTCATCTCCGGGTAAAACAAATGATGACATCTAATTGAACCAGCTATTATTACGTAATTTACTTTTTTTGGGTAATTATGTGACACAAATAGATTTTTTAGTCAGACGATTGCCTCACATGAGACAATGACATACCTTCATCGAACGAAACTCGCGAATATAAAAAGTAACTACAGTAAAAGTGTGTGATCTAATAAAAAATAAAGTAAAAGTATTTATCTCACTTCACCCCTTATATTTTTGCTATTATCACATTATTAATACGGTATTTTTTCATACTAAAAATTTAACCATTAATGATACATTAATTTAGGGTTGCCTGGAAGAGATCGCTTGTTAGCGATAAGGCCGCCATTGCATTCCTTGTAATTTTTATTTACTGTGTTATTTGTGTTTCTTTGCAACGAAGTGTGAATAAATAAATAAATAATTTAATTGTTTAATGATTCATTCATCAAACAATATTTTTTTAATATACAGCGTGGTCATCATTGAGAATACTATAATTATTATCGAGTAATACAAATAATATGCGTTTATCCGTTAGACACTGAGATCCACTTCTCATAGATAAAAGAGGACAATAACTGTACCAATTAAGTCCACATCACAGCACTTGCCTCCAGTGTTAGTTTCTACCCATATTTGTACCTACTTGAATAGCAGACTTGGTCTAGTTGGACTCAATATAAAAAGCCTATGTTGTGCCTTATTTATCTAACATTTCTTATCATTCGTTGTTACCTTAAAACGATTAGCGTATTGTACCCGAATAATATTAACGGCATAATGCCATCATAGTCAAAATTTTCATTAATAAATAAAGCCGTTTATTTTACTCGAGTGGGATATTGGGGAATAATACCACATGAGTTAGTAATGTTTTAATGTAGATAGATTTTATTTTAAATTAGTCATAAAATTTAGCCTATAAATAGTTTGAACTTTAACGTATTTATTATGCAAGGATCTAATTCATTCACCGAGAATCGAACTCAGAACCTTCAAATAAGTCACGAAGGGTTATTAAAAACCAAAACTTCTTTCCCTACTATTCGCTATAGACTACGTCAGACAACGCACTTTACCGTGTTCAGCCAAACGCGCTTCCTCCCAAGGTTGAATTTCCAGTAAAAAAATTAAATATTTTTGTTTATTTAATACACCGGCCTTTTGATATAATTAAATCTGATTACTACTTTTGATACTTAAGATTCCATATCAAAACCATATGGCTAGATACTATAAATCACCTTTCCCAACGAGTAATTTAACATGTTTACCTTGTTGCAAAAATAGCACAATAATTACAGAAACATCGATAAATGCGTATTTCTTTATGAATTTCTCGAAATATGTATTTTTTGTACAAGGAATTGAAAGACCAAATTTTTGTTGAACAGATAATGAATTTGCTTAAGTATTGATTGATTAAAAGCAGTGTTAGCCAAATGTCTTTAGCGTGCTACTCTCAACCCTGAGGTCCTAGATTCGATATCCGGGTACAGATTTAACATTCGCTCGATCAATAAACAAAAGTCGACGGCGTGTGTCAGGCGCAGGATACCGATGACCTACTTGCCTATTAGATAGACAAATGATCATGAAACAGATGCAGAAATCTGAGGCCCAAACTTAAAAAGGCTGTAGCGTCACTAATTTGATTTTTTTTTTATTGAACAAAGTTTGAAATAAATGTAAAAATAATTTAAAATATCTCTGATATAAGAAAACATCTTAATTTTGCCCGTTACCAACTAGTGAAACGTATTAAGTAAAAATCAAGTTCAAGTCAAAAAATCATTTTTGACGATATTTTGATTGCATTAAGAATGATTTTGAAAAATAACTTCTGTTTATTTTTCAAAATCATTCTTTTATTATGTATATGATTTATTTATTAATCAGTTAACATAAGTCCCCAATATTTTTTTCGCGTTTATTTAGTTTATTACACGGTTGAGATGCGTTTATTTCTACGTATGAATATGTAGATAATGGATAAAAATATATTGTTTTTAAATTGACATCCGGGTTTGTTGCCGTAAAATATCATAAAAATCTTAGTTTATGGTCTGTGTAGAAGATAAAGTGAACACCCACGCATTTACATGGATATGCGAGCTGACATTATCAAGATTTAACTAGGTTGCTTCTAGATCGCTTATAATAACATTGGGTACGTAATGTCAAGAGAAATTTAGAGCCAAAACGCTATAGCCAATGTATAAATATTACAAAAAATGATAAAAGAAAATTCCAGTCAACCCTAGTAATAACAAAAACAAAAAAATACTTAGAGTACAGTGCAAAGTTTTATGGATATCCTCGCATCGTATTTATTTTACTAAAGTATAAGCTTAGCTTGGTGGTGGCTAAATAGCTATTTTTAATAAAAATACACTTCGTAAAAAAAAATTGAGGCTTATATTCAAGACTAGCAGACTCGGCCAAGCGTTGCTGTGGCTAAGGTTTTTGTTATATTACATAGTAGTAAATTAATCAAGGGAAACCGTAGGAGAACTTATGTGAAACGTTGGTACCACGACACGGACCTAAACTAAACTACCTTTAACTCAGCGCCATCTGTTAGAATTGTATCAAATAATAAACAAATGTTAATGTTATCGTAATTTTAGTAAGGATGCCTATTTTTTTTGAAAATGAAATATAGCCTATGTCACTCAGGAATGATGTAGCTTTCCAACAGTGAAAGAATTTTTCAAATCTGCCAAGTAGTTTCGGAGCCTATTCAATTCATACAAACAAACAAACAAACAAAAAATCAAACCTTTCCTCTTTATAATATTAGTATAGATAAGAATGCTTGGAAGCATGCTGGTCCTGCTCCATTTGACAATCATAGAGCCTTGGTTGCTGACGTAATTTTACATGTCTTTGTATTTTTTTGTTTTATAATACTTTGATTATTTTATTTTTTCTCACACACGGTTTTATTCTTTTATAATTATTTAATGTATTCTATTCTACGGTTTCGATATTTGTAAATATGTGAGGAACTAAAAATAAAATAATTGACCTGTACCTATAGTAGTTTTATTCTAGGAGTACATTGTTTACACATATAATTATTTAACTAATGTATACAAATATTGTAAATGCTTATTTAAAAAAAGTGTGGTGTTCGCCGCCCATTCTTCTTCACACGTAACTAAGTACCTTTTGGAAGGAGGAATAAATGTTTTCCTGTGATTAATTTATTTAAAGAGCACTTTTTCCTGAGAAACTATAGATTAACGTTATTACTGATGTTTACTTTTATTTACCATACATAGCGAACAAAGTGCGTACTTCCGATTTTTTGTCTACGTACGCCCACGGAACGCATACAAATTCAATATTTACTATGCTGAAAGCAGTCAATATTCGACTGCACATGGCATATTTGCATTCGACATAACCTGACGTCGGAGCCTCAATACGACGGCTTTATCAACCGTAGAATGTTAAGGCAGAATACCAAAATCTGGCCGTAACTCCTCTAAGTCCGTCGTTGACCAACTGAGCGTTTTAAGATACTTTTTCCCGCGCACCACTCTTATGTTCCACACCAGCTTTCCAAACCAATTCAATGTCCTTCAAGAACAGAGCGTACTAATTCGTAAAAGAGAACGAAAATGGAAACAGTTGCAAGCCAATGTGTGTGTTTATGAGCCTATTGCCCAATTGCCCATTTGTATATCTTATATCTTTAAACGAGCAATTCTTGTATATATATATAATTGAAATCTCGGAATCGGCTTCAATGATTTTCATGAAGTTTAATATACGGAGGGTTTCGGGAGCGATAAATCGATTTATCTAGGAATGATTTCTAGAAAATGTCATATTATTCGTGTTTTATAAACTGAAACATAGAATTGCTCGTTTAAAGATGTCAGTCAATTAAAAACTTAAATATGAATATAGTAATCTTTATTCGATAATTATATTCATATTTCATAATTTTATTAGTATGTAATTCGTACTTAAATAAAATTTCCAAAAAACACGATTTATAAAAAAAAATACCAAGCTAAGCTCGGTCATCCAGGTCCTATAAATAAAGTAACAAATGATACAAAAGCCTATTCTCATAGAACGCACAAAGCAAATATCAACAAGTGTTAGTAGAAAGACACCTCACCTTGCACCCACAATGACTTGGTCCCTTGCAACATCGAATAGCAGTTGCGAAAACGCTCTCGCATCTTTATCTTCGAAAATATCGCTGTCCGCCGCCAGCAAGTCTGAAAATATATGAAATCACATATCTTATCAAGGCGATATTTGTAGATATCTTTTGTACTTATCACGGTATGATCTAACCGTTTAAAATATTTAATCATGAAGGACGTGTGCAGAAACCACATAAAAAAAACACATAAACCGCAACTGTTTCATACTTTACAATATGTACCTAATAATAAATAAAATAATATAACGGTACAATGTTATAATTGAGCTTTGTATATAACTACATATAAAAAACTTAAAATATCTATCTAGTAGGTCCTACATTTTTATTTATGTGTTCCTTTGCGAATTATTTTGCGTTGCATGAAGGTAAGAGTTTTATATGTAAGCTTCTATTTGAGTCGCTTTAATTTAAATATTGTTGAAAGTTGTTGTTGTTGTCTCAATGTTGAAAGAGATCTTAAGAAGTATATATATATAGCCTATAGGAATTATAGTACATAATATAATATATAGAATACCATCTGGTATTGATTCTTAAAATCGGGCCAATATAGTGTATTGATCACAAAATTAAACACCAATTTTTTTTTAAACATTTCTTTACTTTACAATTGTTAAATATATAACTTTTACATGACCTTGACCAAACAAAATGTTTTCGTAATAAAGTTGGTTGGGAAGTTTAACAGAGGCCAAAGTCATTATAAAAACCAAAAAGCAAACTTACCGGTTTATAGTAAAAATCAATTGTCTTTTTATAATCAATATAATTAACTATGCTTTCGTATGAAAACCTATTGTTTTGATTGCTAATTATTATACTTTGAGTCACTAAAGAATTACTCATTTGCTGTACCGAAATATGATTCCTTCTATTATTTTGTGAAATATATATACTTATTTATATATATTATTATTATTAATGTGAAATATAATATACTATAGAATCAAGTTAATTTGAATTGATATAAACTCAACTGATTGTATTAGACATTTATATCATGAATTCTCTGAATATCAACACAGAAAATAACACACAAATGATGAAATGAAATGAATCGAAATGTCACCCATATGCCAAGTCCCATACTTTTTTATCGTACGGGACAACTTAACATTTATGAATCTTTCCCTATGTAAAGTACATGAGTTATCAAAGAAGTTTTTGTTTAGATATTTTTTATTGAAATTTAAGATAAAATATACAATTGATATTATTAGTATTCTTAACAATTTATTTTCCATGTTTTTCTTAGTTCCAATAACGTGTTTATTCATAAATGTACTGCTGTGAGAATTTCTAAACACGCAATTTACATTCACTTACGTTTAAAGGTAATTATCAGAACTTTCTAAATAAAACTTTACGTAAATAAAAAAGCTTGTTATCATAGTTAATTGATGTAATGTCACTAATGCATACACCCACATGCATATAAGACAATTATTGTCACTGGCCCCGATTTGTCTGCTGATATTTACCCCTAACATTAGTTTTAAAAAATATTGTAATTGTTGTTGATAGACACTAGCTATATTTAACTTTTTGATATTTGGCACAACAAAATATGTACAACAAAGCGAAAAAGTTCCTAGTCGCACTTTGTTTAGCTACCAAATAGTGTGGGTACCCACATACACACATACATACAGTGGGTACACAAATTATTATTATTCCTTACATTAATGTCTGTGGCATATTTAAAAAAATGTTTCAATAACTTTTTATTTTAACTTTTAAATGAGAAACTATATACGAAAGAGATACACGTCGCCATCATACTGCCGTCCTAATTTAGTCAACTAAACTTTTAAATTTTTAATGCCCTTTTAAATTGGACAAACACGCTAATATTAATTTGAGACGACAATTGATGAAATATGGGTCTTAATTTTTTTATTTATTTACAAAATAAGGTAACAAATATAGCGTATCTAGGATCTGGTTTCTAACGAATTTTGAGTTAATATTTGAAACAGTTTACTAATAAAACTAACCTCCGACCAGAGTCAAATGAGATTTTATTAGAATAATAATTGTTAGTCAAATAATAATGCAGACTTGATAGCAACATAGCCCATGAACATAATCCTTATGATAATTTCACTATGGCATCGCTGATTACGTTGGTTTCCTTCTAAAGCTATTTTTCTCTAGAAACTAGTAGTAGGGGAAAAATTGTACTATAATTATCTTGGTACTACGAGCTAAGTTGTCTCGATCTTGTGTAATGTCTATGAGTGACATCCTGCAACTTCCTGCGTGATATACCGCGGGTAACTGATTTAAATTACTGTTATTTAGATCGTTGCTTACTATCTTAATATTTCCCCTGGGGCCGAGAGAGTTATGGTATAAAGGTTGCTTTTGGTGGTATTTTCTAACACGCCTACTACTTTTCTTCATATCGTTATAAATCTTATTTTATTCGAAAACAAGGTGTCGTTGTGATAAGTTAATTGTAAGTTCTATCATATTCCAGATATTATCACATAGATAAAAATATCATCATATAATTTACCTTTTTTGTTTGTACATATGTATAACAAACTTAACTAAATATAAATTTAACACTGCATATCTTATATATATATATATATATATATATATATATATATATATATATATATATATATAAACTTATTATATATATATATATATATATATATATAATAAGTTTCAGATAGAAATGGTGCATGACATGGATCTCTTTGTGGATCTATGTGGATCCAGCTGCCCACTGAAGTATTTCTGACTAAAGGTTCTTTAAGAAAAGAGCGCAATGGGTCTATGGGCGTCGGTATCACTTAACATAACATCAGGTCAGAGCCTTCTGCCCGTTCGCCTTATACAAGACAAAACTTATTTTGTCAACTATTTAAAACTTTAAATTAACAAAAAGAACAAGATAAAAAAAACTATATTATATTTCTTTAAACTAATCGTAAATAGTTCGAGCGTACTAAATGTAACTAAGCTGTTACCACAGAGCTTTTTTATACAACCTATTACCAAATCAATGACTTGTCCAAAATCGTAACAAAAACATAGACTTCTCAAATCTCTTGCGGTCAATCGGAGTCATTGAACTTCCATCTAGTTTCTAATTCATCGATATTTTAAAAGTTTCGTATTATTATTATGGGAACACTCGTTTTCATACAAAAGGTACTTCTTTATCTATTCTATTAGTATTCAAACAACAAAAACCAACTAGATCAGTATTCAGAAAAGTTTCGAATGCGTGAATTCTGATTTGAGCCGCCTGCATTTCCAATACACACTCGTCCTGCCCACTTCTCTGCCCATTTTCCTGCTCACTATGGCTGAATGTAAATGCGGCATTAGACTGTTAAAACATAATTAAACAGACTTCAATGTAAGAGTATTTTCTCCAACTTTGATTTTCTTTCCTCTTGGGCCGTGGGGTTCCAGAGCACAGGCGATAATTAGATTTAAGTTAGCACCTGGTACCGGTGACCCTAGATCTGTGCTTTCCTAGCTCAACGAATAATAATTGCAGTACAGCAAGAAAATGCTGTCAGCGCTAAAGGTACACTGCCTTAAGGACCAAACTTCTCTAAATTGTTTTAATTTTCTTTAGGTAGGAAACAAAATAAAATAGATTTCAATAAAAATTAAATTACCCTGTTTATTTATTATCCTGAAGTCGTCTTCTGGCAGCTCTCCCCTGGTCAGCACGAATAGGGTAAGAGCGATGAGTCTTAATTCCCACATTGTGATCACACTGCAACAGAATTAGAATACATTTTTAACACATAATAAAGGTCACAAAGATGAAAAAACATGACATTTTTCATGTAATGATATACACACACTGTATTAGTATCAAACGTGATAATCACGGTACATCATCGCACGCATGGCAGGTGCATCATCATCGAAAATGACTTTTGCCTTTGGAAGAATTATCTACTTTTATCAATTATTATATAAAAAAAATTAAATAAAAAAATAAATAAAATACGTTTATTTTGGAACATAGGATCATGATGGTATCACTTATTCCAAGTCATTAAATACAAGCCTGTTGGCATCCCTACTCATCGGCAAAGAAGACAGAGGGTGTAAGCCGAGAGAAAAAGCCGGCGTATAAACTCTCGGTACTCTTTTAAAAAAAAAGCAAATCATCAAACAATTCTACATATACTCTAGTAAAATAATAAAATACCACAATTATTATCAAAGCTAGATTAACAAAGGACGGAATTTGTTAATGAATAGTCATTGTTATTAATGTTATTAAATCGTGTGAATATGCGTCAGTACTGGAACAAAAAATATTTGTACAATGTTATGAATGTTAATGTAAACAAAGTAGAAATCTTCAGTCAGAGAGAGTATGTTTGCCTGTTTGCTTGTTAGCTTAGTTATAACATCTTTACAGAAGTTCCACTTCCAGAACGCAAAAGTAAGGCGTGGAAATAACACCTAAACAACGTGAATGTTTAGAATGAATAGAGCTTAATTCTTGTCTAAAAGGACGGCAGAGCACTCGCGAGTCCTCTGGCTTTGAGTGTCCATGGGCGACGGTATCACTTAACATTAGATGAGCCTCCTGCCGTTTTGCCCCCGTTCTATATAAAAAAATATTACCTTTGTCATAAGCATTGTTTTATTAAAAAATCCTTGTATTTTGTTATTCATTTTTAAGTTAACACATCTAATATTGAAACTTTAAATACTATGGTTTAGTGTAAAAATATATATATTAACGAGTCAATGTGTTAAGACAGAATCATTTTTATATTTCCTATTATCTCATCAAAAAATCTACGCCTAACTAGTTTGAATTATGCAGGGAACCTAATCGTTTGACACAAAAAAAAACATATCAAATAATTTCAAACAATTGAAGGTTATACATACTTGGAAATACTAAAGGTTTACACTTACTTAATTTGATATACAATTAAACATGGTTTTAGAGTTATTGACTTAATAAAGTAAGGTACCAATTCGTTCGAATAAGTTACCTCAGAGGTTCAGTACGAACCGGTTTCTAATTTCTTAGTATCCAATGGTTTAATTCGTATAAATTAAGTATTATTTTTATTTGCTGTAGGAGCCTGTTTGAACATCCTACCAGTCCTGGTTTAGTTTTTAGTTCATTAATGCATAAAAGATAAATTATTAGAATGTATTTGTATAAAAATGTGTATAATAAATTTTATTAATTTGCATAATGACACGAGAGTGACAAGGACAGAACAATAATGTGTCTTGATTAGTTGGTTTAATTAAGGGTGAATAAGCTATTGAATGCGAAAAAAAATCTTCCCGCGAACGATCCCACTATAAAGCTACTCCTCCAACATCACCATAAGACAAAATATTATTTGCATTAACATCTCAAACCTGTCCTGAAGCCGAAGATAATAAGAAATATCTCGTTTAGCACTACGACACTCATTAGTGATACCTCATAGTTTGTGATAACAGCTCATTAGATTCCGCAAAGCTATCTTTATAAACATGATAATGTTTATAAATTCAAGAGATAGTTCGAGTATGCTAAATAGAGCGGCCTACATTTGTATACACATCAATAATGTTAAGCCGTGCCTACACAATTTGAAAACCGTTATCAGAGTTCATATTTCTTTTATTGACATAAGATATATTTTAAAGTACAAAATAATTGCCGAACGAGTATAAAGCCTAGTAGAAAAGATTCGAATGTGGTTTTACAGGCCTAGTGGAAGTTCTTAGGCTTTAAATAAACCATTAAACCTTCAGGACTGCTATGAAAACAAACCGGATACTAAGAGAGAAACAAATACCCTAGCAAAAACCTTCTTTCAAACCGGCTGATACCGACTTAGAGGACTTACAAGTCATCGTTTTTTCTAAGAAAAGGAAAGGCTGCCAAATGAGCTTTCGGAAGAAACTACAACGTCCGGGTTTACAATGTACAAAAACTAAACAATGGATCGTAACGCATGATTGGCCTAAAGAGACTGTTGGTAAATTACACTTGAGGCTACCAAGTTGAGTTCCAAATTAAAGGTAGGTGATAATGTAAAACCATTTGATTGTGATTGGTCAATAGTATCGCTAGTCACACGTGTCGTATGACGTCATGATCCAATATCCAATCACAAACAAACGACTTCATGTTCCGTTACGTTCTCACTATTCGAGTACTTTTACAGTTCGAAATTTAAAATAAAACGTTATAAAGTTGTTTCATTTCGTTATTACATATTAACTATTATTAAAAAATTAAATTACACCAGATTTTAGAGACACGTGTTCACAAAAAATATACTGGCTGTATATTTTTTGTAATCACAAAGCATAAAAACCTAATGTACCACAGTAATGGCCGAACCAATTTTGTATTACGCAGATAAATTAGAGCCACGTAGGTTCCGGCTTCAAATTGAAATTACTTTTACAACCTTCGCAGTTACATTTTTTATTACCTAGAGAAATTACGGCATGACTTCAAAGAAAGACGTTATAGTTCTAGACAAAACATGTGTGTTATTTTGAGTTCATATTTCAATGTGAAAGCAGGTCTCTTAGTTATTGAAAGACAACGAGTTTGAATTCAACATAGAAATTCAAATTACTTACGCCTGGTTCTAAGTTCTAAAACTCATAGATTCAGCTAGTAAATAACACGAAAAAATTTGTTTAATATTATTCCATCTCTGTCTATCACATCGAAAGCACAATTTGACAGAAAGAGACGAATTTTACATTAGCGTAAGACGATTTAGTTTTAATGATGGGGGAGGTTACGTCGTGGAATGTACCTAACATCATTCACAATTTGACCGGTTGATAATATAAAACATATTTCAAAATAAGAAATCGATATAGCGGTAAAAAGGAATTGAAAGCCATACGAGGAAAAAAATTATAGACGTGTTCTAGACACCATTAATTTCGGTTATTTCCGTTGTTGAATTTAAGGTAATTTATTCAAAAAAATATGGTTTTTAAAAGACATATATGTTTTATTGCTTTGTTAAGTTCATTTTATTTAAATTTATACGGCTTTCGGCAGATCTCCTTGATTTGATTTTTACACTATTTTAGGGATTTTTAATTGTGATAAGGTTTGTTAAGCAACAAATGAAAACAATATTTTCTACCTGAATACTAGCAAACAAATGTTTATATTTTACCTTATTTTCTTCCATTACAGCAACTTTGCACTAACTCAATGGAAAAAATAACATATACAATCCGCCGAATATAATATTGTAGTTGCTTACAATTACAAATGATTTATGCATTTTAATTTCTTATATAAAGTTTCAAGTGGCAAGGCGTGTCTGCAGAAGCTTTTAACGATAACACTATTTTGATACGATTGCGATTAAGCAGTTATTTATTTAGATAACCTGCGTCCTAATTGTAGTTTAAAGACCTTTGAAGGGTGAGCAGTTTTGTTGCGTTATCTTGAAATATAAGCGTTTGAGATGTTTAAACTGAAACTATCAACTCATTTTAAAGACCACCATTTTTTTTATTAGGATAATATGACAATTATTAAACCCGGGACTATAAGAACTGTGAAAAACACGCAAAAAGTCGGGAGTACGTTGGGTGATAAGTCTGGGTTCGATTCCCAAAGTCGAAAACGACGCATCATTAAATAATGAAGTCATCTCTCTTTTTCATATAGGATAATCAATAATTCCTGATGTTTCTCACGGGCATTATTATATTTTTTTTAGTTATGCCAAGGGTCGTATTCCAAATAGTATAAGTCACAGTCACGTCTTGAGCGAATTTGAATCACATTTCCAAGATCTCTTCTCTTCTAACACTTTAAAATCGATTTTTGTTTAGTTTTTTGTAATTGTTTCTTTTTTGTAATGTTTGTTTTGTTTAAAAATTGTTTCGATTGATATTTGTATGTGCTCTAAATGAATGTCATGTTTGCCTCTATTTGCTTGTCACATTCAAAATTGTATTTTGTGTTTGTTTTTACCAATGTATCAGTGTGCCCAGCGTTGGCAAACTTTTATCAATAAAAAAAAATTCAAGTTTTAGATTATGAAATGGACTTCGTATACATTCGTATACAAAGTAATGGAAAACTCGAATAGTAAACATATAACCACAAGTGCACAGATAATCAATGTACACATTCGAAAGAGATAAGGCATCACGCCGATTGACCTGTATTGATAAAGTATTTACTCACTGGTAGTAAACTGCTTAACTGATAATGATAAAACTCGAGTAATTACTCAACTGATATCTGATACGGATCCACTTGTCGGCTTGGATAGGTTCTTGAACTACATGAATTTAATTCTGTATACCTACGACATATAACCAAAGAATACGATAACAAGCTGTATGTTGCATATCTTACCATAAAAACAGTCACAGCTAAAAGAAAATAAACAACCACATTTGCATATGTGAATTTTTTTTTGTTGCACTTGGCCATCAATAAAATTGTAAGGTCGGATGATAACTCTTAGTGTTACTAACGCGAACAATACTACAGGTTCAATAGGCAGGTACATATTAACTTTTTGGAATTGAATATACTCATTTCGCAAATTACGCCTTACAAACAATACTTTCTACAGAACAGTACAAAACACAATTCTATTCTAAGTCAACTAGAACGAGCAAACGGCCCTACTTCGTCAGCAAATTACCTCGTTAACATATTTGTTTAGCTTTTCTCCTCAACAGTACTAGCTACGTGCTTGCAAGCATGTTGGTCATATCGCTGAAACCAACTACAGTTCGCAAACAATAGCGCTCTGTATGAAAACAATCCAGTATTTCTGAGAATGTACTGGCGAGTACAGATGCTAATTATTAAGCTTTGTTAAGAAAAAGCTCTCCACGATATCGCACACACATACATGAAGTTCTTGGTTATGGTGCGTTGAAGGTTGCAGACGTTTTACACGACCTTGCATTACTTCAATGACATTCGAACATGTATCAAGAGATATGAAAGTAGAAGGTTCAAGGATAGCGGAAGACAGAATTTGATGGATAATTAACAGGGACAGATTTTACATAAGAACATGATTATTTAATGTGAATTATACTCGATAGAAAGAATGATTAGGTAATTGTTTATGTAGTATAATGCGCGCGAAATGGTGAGATTTTTTAATATAATTATTTTAATAACTTTATTACATATTAAGCAATCGGTGTAGTAGTAGTTGTTGTGTATATTATATTTCCCTTTGTCCTTAAAATTGAATTCAAATTGTATAAAGTTTGTAGTAAGATTTTATTACCAAAGTAATAAATCTAGCTTTTAATCTATTACACTTGTGAACCTTTTCTCGCCGCTCGTAAAATAAAACAGGTATCTAAATTTCAAAAGAAACGTTTTCGATTTATTTCTTCAAACGGGAAAGAATACCGTCTATTTTGGAAATCGACGTATTCCATGTTATAAATACCAGACAGCTTTGTCTGTTCTATAATTGCTATTACTAGGTATTAGGTATATTCTATATAATACGTAAAATTACCCCTATAGTATAGTAGTAACACAATTTGAGAAAAGGCATGAAAAATAGCTTCTCTAAGCCCATTAATTCTGTATAATTTTGAAGCAAGAAAATGTATTACTCGGATAAACAAATGAATAACATTGGTCTTAACAACTTATAAAGTCTTGAGCCTGTAAATTGATCGCTACGCGTGGTTTATTATTGGAATATAACAAACTCATTATACTGAGATAATGTAAGACATAAAACATTCAGCCACTAAAACCCGGTAGTGCCTTATCCGAGATAGTGATCGTAAAATCATTTATTAGTTTGTAGATTATTGATATTCTTCAAGTTAAAATAAATTCTTAATGATTTTAGTGATAAAAAAAATAATAGTGTGAACGATAATGCTTTGGTTGCATATCCGACAGGAAGACTCAAATTATGCTACAATAATTAATTCGAGTAGGCACACCTGCGGGTGATCTTAAAAAGTATTCAATGATACCATAAAAAGGTGTACCATGCCCCGTTGAGGTTAATGCATATAAACAACTTTAGTCCGCACCATTGTCTTAACTGATATCAGATTAATTTGGATTCTTTGTAACAAGTAACAGTAGTCATGTCTTGGTTCAAATAGTATTATTTAAAGACTCATAGTATATTACAAACTAGATATAAAAAACTACGTGGAACTGTCGATTAGTTAATCACGTCGATATGAGATAAACCTTCTAAAAGCGCAGAGAAAATCACACTTGTTAAAGTCACAGAAAATTGTCCGTATATACTATAAATCTCTTATGCTTTCTGCTGCCGGTAACTTTATCCGGAAAAGGTAACTTGACACCTAGCTACTTGGTTTCTAAAAGTTATCAACGGATTCGATTTAATGCACATAGCCGTTATAACTAAGCGTCTAATAGAGTTTAATTTTAGCTTGAACGAATTTCTTAAATATACAATAATGTATGAAAATTATTGTTTAAGTTGGGTAAGATAATGAAAATATTTATCTCACTAAGATTAAATAAAAATATCTTTAACATAACCAAAGCACTAACGCAGTGTTAAAAAATTTCACCAGTATTTGTTTATAAAAAAAGCAGTTTCCAATAATTGCAATATATATACATATATGTAGTTGGTTATTTTAAGTATTCTGTTCATATCTCAGTTGTAGTAACACTCATTGATGTATGCCCAATCATTAATTTGGCCTCTTGCATTACAATTGTAAATTGTAATAGGTACCCATTGTATTCATTCAGTCAATTTGCATTCCGCTCTTTGTTTATGAAGACATTATAATACCCTTTTTGTTTTTGTACATGTGTAATTTGTTAAACTGTGTAATTTCGTACAATAGTTTGCAAGGAACTCTTTCCATAATGAAAGCCACCATTCACCACATTTGTCACCATTTTGTTTTCATACCATATTGAAAGCTTTAGGAATATGTTACTTATTTTAAATTTACATATTTCAAAAACTAGGTTTTTGCAGCTTTAAATTCAACACCAAATGAAGTACTCTACTATTTTAGAATTTACTTTTTCAGTCAATCTCATTGTTTAGTTTGCATGGTAAATAATGATTAAATTAAAATATATTTAAACGGGAATATGCAAACGAGCTATAGACATATTCTCAAACTACATTAAAAACATTAAATGACTATTTTTTACACATATATTATGTTTAGACTACTTAAATTATTTTTTACATTTTTGTGGGTAGGTTCTTCTTTCTTTATCACAACTCACAATTAGATTACATAAATGCAGTTTTAATATCATATCAAGATTGGAGCATCCAAAAAGCACATCTGCGATGCCCATTTGTGAAAAAACTCGCTGTTACGAAACAAAACACGAAACTTTTTCTTACCATAAACGTTATGTGGGTCGAAATTCAACTTGTAATTCGCAATTCACCGCCCATTCTCCTTTACAAATTTAGCATATTGTTTAATTCATCACATTTATGTTCCAATCACAGTATTCGGCACAAATTATTAGGCAAATTGGACAATTATTGGTCTCAACTCCTTAACTTGGGTCACTTTTCACACCGCGATTTATAACTAAAAACTTGTTCCGAAGTTCAAAAACTAGTAGAGAATAGCCACTAAAGTTCACAAAATAATAACAGAAACAGGTAAGCGTACGAGCGGTCGGAGGACGAAATAAAAAAAAACAATATAAAAGTAACAACCCGTGAGCAGACCAAACACTCTACAAGGCACAAACCAACACGCAACAGTGTGCGTGAATGAATACGCGTAACCCGACCGCCGACGCGGTACGGTCGTTGGTTGGTTGAGATTTTAACGCTCTTCTCCGAACGTGATAATGTTGCTAGTACTTTTGAAATTTTAACCCCGCGACATTAATAATAGTTTAGCAAGTGTTTGTTGTTAACATAATGTGTAAATTCTATATAGTGTATTGATTGGTTTAACAGTTATAAGAGTTTGATAAAATGAAATGGAATAAATAAATATGGTACCATTGTGTCTCATTTCAATATCAATATCAGTATGTAACAGTACAAATGCGTAAATTTATATTGTTATCTGATTTATTTTAAATTATATTCTGGATATAAAACATAATGTTTTATCTCAAATAAGGGAATTATGATAAACTGGCAACTTTATTGTCAACGTCATACCCCGCCAAAAGTCAAACACGTTGCCGAAGGCGCACGAAGATATCCGATGACTACACGCACACATCGACACGTGCTTGATTGCCGCCCGCGCTCAACGTCCTTGCGGCCAGCGACCGCTAAGCTCACCTCATGGCTCTTACTACCGTTTTCTTTATCAAAAGATAAGATGAAAAGAAAGTTTTGTACATACCCAACGCACGCTGACGAATACTTCGTTATCAGATAACCACAAGCTAACATGCAATGAAAGAGAAATGTTAATTTTTATAATCATTTCGCTTAATTATTTTATTTAGAAGTCGTGATTGTCTGATACTATCGTCTATCAACAATCTAAGAGGTGAATTCGTAATGGTTTCATTATGAAATAACAAATCGTTTCACGTTCGTACCGTAGTTAAAGCAACTATTGTTGATATTTGACATAAATAGGCTAATCAGATTGTTAGAGATTTTAACTGAATCCATTCCAACATCTTACGGAAAAATCTAAATTAATTCGTATGTATAAAAATACGATGCGATCTAACCAAACCATACGTACTAAATAAAGCTTTCCGTTACTATAAATGTCAATAGTCAACAATTTATGTTTAATTAATATGCTACTTAACTTGTCTTATGTCTGAGAAACACAATAAGTAATTTGACATTAAACTATGATGCAGCTGATAAAGAAAAAAATATCTAGCACTTGCACATGCACCTTACTGTTATATAAACTTCAAGTGAATTATTTCCTTAAAGGGTTCTTTAAATTATTATTTTTTCATTATAATTCAAATAATAATAATATTTTTAAATTTATAAGTAAGAAACACTCTATATGTTGTGATTGATTTTTTATCTATAGTTTTATAATAAAAAAGGGCGTAATTTGTTTTGATTTCTATAGTATTTCGTAATGTTTTTATATATTATGTACTTATATACCATTTTCAAATATCTACCACCTCATGTAGCTTCGTTGGTGAAAATAAAAGACTTTCATATTAGCGTAAACACAATATGTCAGACAAATAAAATTATGGATTGAAGTTTTGATATTTTTTGTTTCTTTAAAATCAATTATCTGTGAGAGGTATTCCACTATTTAATATCTTTTATAGTCTTGTGATATTACAATGTATACATGTAATATTTTGAATATTTTTTAAAATGCCATTACTATAAATATGTAAATGTATATATGCTTTTATATACTATAAACAGAAAAACCATCAGATCAACTGAACCCTAGAAATAGAAGTTGGTACTAAATTTATCTAAATTCTTCGAAGCAAGGTGCTACAAATGTCATACATTTTCGAGTGTTCATACATATGATTAAAAACAATTTAATTAACTTGTACAAAACCTGTCTTATCGTAAACGGTGTCAATACAAGCTAATATGGAATTTTTTAATTTGGCAAGTAATTGGATTCGCCTAAGTACTTTATACCATGTAATCGTAAGGTATATATTAAGAGAGAGTACATCGCTTAATAAAACGCATACTGACTATTTGAATACAATATTTGAACTTTTAATATAAAGAGTGATTGCAGTTGTTAAACACAGTTGTGAAAAGAAGATTTTTTTTTAATTCATACGTACTTAGTTCATCACGATTTAATTCTCGAGTTGGTCGCACTTGAAGATGTTGTCCAGTAAATTTGTATGGACTACTAACTACATATATATATATGTCTATACGTGACTAGCTGTGCTGTGCGGTTCCACGCGCATTAATTCAGTCATATATAAAAAGAATATTTTTTAGTCAAACAGATGGAGTTGCGGACTGTTTTGTTATTGTCGCCTAAAAAACTGTAGTACTTGCTTCTAGCAGCATTTTTTTTTAACACCTCGGGTCACACCAATGTAATATCATACATAACCCTAACTTTATTGAAAATATTCTAGTCTATGTTCATCAGAGATAAATAATTTTACAAATCAGTCCTGTAGTTTTGGAGCAAACGAACAATCGAATCTTTTATTTTATATTATGTAGATATTAAAGTATGTGATAAACTTCCTGCGACTGTGTTATTAATAACTTTTGTCATGCAGTTAGCGCGCAATAATCAACGGATGGAAAAAAAGATTTAAAAAAACCTTCACAATAAAACTATTAACATATGGAGTAGTATCATCTATCTTATAGAAGATATACTGAAACGACTCCACTCCTCCTATTACTTTCAAATATATAGCTGTATATGGCAAAACTTATCTCCAAAGGATAAAATTTTTCGTGACTCACATGAATGCAATAGCGAATTAAACGAGTGGTTACGGCAAACCGAAAAGATGTTTTTACTTTCTTTACCGGTTTCTTATCTCTGTACAATCACATCTCTGTAAGATCTATGACAACATCCATAGATTATGTAATAAAAAAATATTGTAAGTGTCAACTACGAAATCCCGGGTTTTCGGCCATAATTACCATAACTATACTATGAAAAACGATACACAGTGTAATTGTTTTCGGTTGAAATGTATAAAAGGCTATACAGTTATCACATAGAAAACTGATTATCAATAAAAAATCATGCCCTTTATTTTTCCCTATCATGTAAATAAATATGCAACGTGTATTAAAATTCTGTGCCACGTGACATTATCTGTATTTCAGTACAAAATCTGATCTTTTCGTATCTATGTATAGTAGTAGACATACCCAGGCTTATATTTCTCGGAAATCAGTATTATGAGAACTAGATTACCTGCATTATTTATAGTCAGTAAGCGATATTTAATATCGTATGTTGAATAAATAAACAGTTACAGATAATACAGCAGTGTTTTCTATAATTCATATTGAAAGTACTTTAAGCAGAAAAATATTTATAGTAAAAATAGTATTTATATAACAATGGATTTTATTTATAATACGGCTTATACCTAGGTAACACTGAAAATGTTAAGAAAATGAAAAACGGCTTAGTGTAGAAAGTTGCCAACACTTTTATTGTTTTCCGAAGTAATCTCCTTCCCTTCTACACATCGTTGAATTCGATGGAACCACTGAGAAAAGCATTCCATTGCACCATTCTTCCTTAGGGGTCTCTTCAAAGGCAGTTTCGTACGTACCGCATCTTCAGGGCTCGTAAAGCAAATGCCTCGAATTTTATCTTTAGTTCTCGGAAATAAATGAAATTAGAAGGGCGCTAGGTTAAGACTGTATGGCGGATGATTATTTATTTTATTATTATCTCGACACCTGCCATAGTCAACTATGCAACAGTCCGTTGTCCGTTTTGCGGAGTGCGCTGAGGCCTTGTTGAGATGAAGAAAGATCCTGCTTCCAGAGCGCTGCTGTCGAATTTTTTCCAATACAGGCCAACAGTGATTGACGTACACTGGTGGCTTACCCGTGTCTGGCGATAGCCCACTCTCTTATCTTCCTCTATCATGCGTCGCACAGCACTGATGTTATCTTCAGTTGTCGCTTTAAACAACGTCCCTCACGCAGATCATAGCTTTGTTGTTCGGTAAGCCCACACGAAAATTTTCTCGCTTTAGGTTCATTTTCACGTGTAACAAGAGTTTTAGATTTGCCGCCAATTCACACAAAAAAAATGACAAATGGATGACATATACTATACCACCAAATAGTTCTAAAATTGAAATTAAAAAAGTTTTCATTAGCAATGTTTCTAACTGGCCAGTTCCAAAAATAATTCAGTGTTATCCATGTAATGTTAGTTTATGTTGAAACTTTTCGATGACTTAAAAATCTAAATTAATTCTATACTTAAATATAATAATTATAAACAGAACTTTGATTTAGCAAGCTCGTAGAAAAACTACGCGAAAAGCCGAAACAAGTAGAGCTTTCTATAAACAAACTTGATATTTTCAAAATTGATAACCTAGGAATTTCACCACCGGCGAGGTCAGAGCATGTTGAGTCTCGTGCTAACAATCTGTATTTACAGCCGTATGACGTTTAATAACAAGGTCCTGGGAACATGCCATTGTTACTAGCGACCTGAACATGGGGGCTAAACTAAGGGCTTTTGTCACAAAGCTTTTGTGTTTGAAATTCTTTTACAAGTGACCTTCATTTTAACCTTACTTCTAACAAACTCTTGATGACATAGAAGGGTCTTTTAAAAATTGTTTTATCGTGAACTTAACGTTTCCATATTCATAAATACGATATTGAACAATAAATAATACTACAGACCTTAATGATAAATAACTAATGTAAGATAAATTGATCAAGATATTGTAGATAATAATCATGACATTCCTAGGAGGTTTTTGTTTGTCTTCATTTCATTGTTTTGAATACATACTCTAAAATCGAACACAGAATTAAGAATCGAACTATACATATTTTTTTAATTGAATTGGAAAGGACTCTTTTCTATATCAACTTTTCTATAAAACTTTTTTTTTAATGTTCCTGGCTGTTAATTATCGCCATTGTGTGATGATGAAGCAGTAGGTGATCTGCGTATCTCCCTCTGCAAGGGACCGCTACACATTAATGTATATTGTATATACTTTTATTATTCACACCTTTGTCCCTGTGTATTAAATATTTTGTTTTTTAATATCATTAGCATTCTATTGAGCACATTATTATTTTTAAATTGTGTGTCTGTTTGGAGCGTCGTAACCGTATATAATCAGCCTTAAAGAAAGCTAGCTCTAGGCTGAGCCTAGTAACAAACCATATTCTATAACGGAACTTCACATAGGCTGTCACTTATCGCCCGATGGCCGACTTGCTATACTCGATTTAATAAATAACGATACAAGAAATACTAATTGTTGGATAAAGGGATCCATTGTTTTAACTCCTATATATTCAAACACCTTCAAAGTTATACAAAGTTATATAAAATACAAATATACTAAGTTCTTTTAAAATAATATATATTTTGAACTTGACGTATTTTGGTGAGATGTTTATTTATTTATTTATCAACATTTCGTTACATTTCAATATAAAAATTGAACAAATTTAGATGAAAAGTAGGGCAACTTGCTGCCTTATCGCTTTCGAGCGATCTCTTCCAGGCAACCACTATGAGTAAAGGAAAAAAAATTGTATTAAATTACTTAACCAGAAGTGCAAAAATACATATTACATAATATAGTGATTAAGAAGAAACTAAACAGGAACAAAATAAAAACTAATACTGGACACGAGAAAAGTAAAAAGTGCACATGAATAAAAAAAATCTAATTCAAGATCAGTCTCACGTTAGTTAGTAGTTAGTACGAAAGTTAGGAATACGATGGATAGGTAATGTTTGGACAGAAGAAATGTAAAGAAAGATAGAGAAGGAGCTGAGCGAATAGGGACGGGAAGGGAATTCCATAGCCGAACTGCAGAGGCCTTAAAGGAATCGCCAAGAAAGGACGTTGCGTTTTTGCGTTACGTGATGGGATTTCAAGGGTCTATACCCTTTTTTTTGAAGAGCGTCAGCTATGGTTATGTCAGTTAGCTCTCAAAAATTTTAAATAATTTTTAAGATAGGAAGGAGTATTAGGTAATAAGAAGGATAGGGTTGAACAGGATGGAATATTGGAGATGGAGAAGATGAGCATCACGTGTTTACTTGAGTTTAAATACTGTTCATATACATTACATAATAAGAAAATACAATTATGTCTCTTATACAATAAGCCCGCATTCTTTTATACCCATTACCCTTGCAGATTTATTAACTTTTCTTTTGTTTATTTTTTGTAAGTAATTAGGCACTTTATACTGAATACCACCGAAGAATTTTAATTGACAATTTAAAAATCACTCATTCACTCACCTACTCACTCACTCATTCACTCTCTCACACACTTACTCATGCACACAATCAGGTTTGATGATAACGGTTTAACAAGTAAAAAATAAAAAGGATTTGAACTGGTTAAATTATTTTATGTAATTAACTTTGTTATGGAAGAGCTGGGAACCCTAACACAGGTATATTTACTTAGAAGGGTTCCCAAATCTTACACTGAAAAGAAAAATGTACCAACTTAAATGAATAAAGACTATTATTATTATTATTATTACCATAGAATTTTTAGACCTTGTCATGTACAAAAGTGCAAATAAATTGACAAATATTCTAGAACTAAAAATGTAGCAATGAAGCCAGTCCTATCATTGTGTTAGTTTTCATGACCAGAATACATACTTCGGTTACATAGTATGTATTTTATTAAGATAAAATAAAAAAAAAATAAAAAAATTCGTTTATTTTGGAACATAAGATCTTCTAGGTATCACTTATTCCACGTCAATCAATTCGAACTTGTAGGCATCCCTACTCATCGGCAAAGACAGAGGGTGTAGTGTAAGTAGTATAAGTAAATAATACAAAAATACTAATTACATATTACATCAATGACGCAATACTATAAAAATGCTATATAAAACCACGAGTAATTTTACATAGTGAAATCTTGGTAATAGGGGTCATGACATAGGTTCAGGTACTTTTAAAGATCTTTGTATATCAATGTATTGCAATGGAGTGTCCATTTCATTATCGATACATAAAATTGCATAATAATTTAAGTGACTTTCTACTAATATAGTTGTTATCAGTTATCACCTTAGCTGTCCACTATTATCAGTTCGAGCACAGAATATATTATAGCACTAAGTACTCGAACTAGGAAGAAAATGATGATCTCACTTATTGCAAGACGTGTTTTATCGAGCTGTCTAATATTTAGCACGAAGATTAGTTGGTATGAAACAAAAAGTAACTTTAGGCATATGTTTTGTACTATCGCTTTTATTAATCTTGTTTTAAACTGTTTTGCTTGCTTTAATGAGCAACCCATAAATGTACTTGCTGCTGCTTGTCTTGCTATAAATTTCTGATAATTATACATACAAAATTCGACCACAGACTACCTAACCTACGTTTGTAAATTATGGTAGGTCACGCTTTTCACATAAGTAATGCTCTACCAAAGACAATTTCCCTCAATTGTCTTTGTTTTCACAATTTCCACAGATACTGTTTCTTTCACAAGACCCAGATCACTATAAACATACTAACATGTATTTATTTTTCAAAATTGGAATTTCACAGCAGAGCTTATCCAATAAAATAAACTTTAAATACTATAAACAACTAGAAAATCGTCCCGATTTCCTCATTTAAATGTAATCTAGGTATTATTCTGCATAATCTAAAGTTCTCTACTAATAATGAGTATTACAAATAATCGTAAATGACAACCGCGAAGAACATACAAGATAATATTATACTTGAATATCGATTATCAAGTAATCTAAGTATCAGTTTCAATACAATTATAGGTTGAGAATTATATCCAAGAAATATAATATTTTCTCATAAATTACCTTATCGTATTTAAAGTATGTACTTACTATGTTGGTGTTCTATGCAGTAATTGTTGTAAATAGTTGGGTGCGGCTTGATAAACACATAGTCGTTGTTATTCTGATAAAAACTACTATACATATTAGTTGCGTCCCGTTGAATCATATTTTATAAAAATTTACAGAATAATAATATTTTGTCTCTTATACGTTCAACATCTTCCAATAAATCTGAGACTTTATAAGAGCTGAAATATCCTGACTTACTTCTACACCAAACAAGGACTGTTCAATATTTCTGTGTTCTGCCAAGGCAAAATAAATATTGTTTCGGGCTATGTACGATATAAATTAATCAAAATTGGCTAATACCATTAAATTGTTACGATTTTGTAAGTTAGTCAATTTCAGTATAAAAATTTACTTAATTTAAAACTAACCATCCGTATTTCCCGCATTCCCTTAATGGCTCTGAATATGTTACCTAAACTAAATCAAAGTGTTTACAAAGTCACAGAAAATTATCCTTTGTATAGCCCTAACTACTCTACATTAACTATTAGCTATATAAAATTATATAGACACATCAATTAATAATTTACTTCAACGATTAATCCATCTACTATGTGCACTTAGCACAAGATATTATCAAACTTGTTAGATATTAACGGCAAAGAATCTATATGACGTTGATTTAACACGACGGATTTCAAGGGAAACTTCAAGGTAAGTTTACTTATTAATATAAATCGTAATTTATTCGGTATTCCTCTTCACATTCGCTCTTTTTAAAGTTTTACATGCATTTTTTGCAGAGTATTCGATTCAGAACAATTCACTTCATTCACAACTAACTAAAAGAAAGTACTTAGTCGGAATATTATTGCAGTTGCATATCTGAAGAGCAATTAAAATCTTTAGCCCACCCAAGACTTACATCACATTTCCTGTGCGTATAAAAATTCCATTTGTATGTAAAATGTTTACGCAAGCATAAGGTTTCCTTCAGTCCATTTTGGACGCAATAAAATCAGATATTCGACACCAAAATCCAAATCGAACACAAAAGCTCTTTTATATGTTTTTGATAGTGCAATAAAGCTTACCAAGCTTCACCTACATGCTAAACGATCGCTGAGGTCACGCGATATCGATATTAGATAAGCATTAGACACGGTGCACAATACCTATTCATTACTTATAATCATTGTTTGAATCCCGAAAAAGTAAAGCAAATCGGACTTAAAAAACAGATGAAGGTGTTGGTGAACTATAAAAATAGAACCAATAAATTTTAAATTTCATACATAAATATGTTTTAATTTGACGTATTGTAATGTAATTCATTAGGTAGTTAGGTACTACCGCGATAGATATTATTTTCTATATCTGGTGTTCTTAATTCAGTTTTTCGTCGTGTCGTGTATTTTATGTGTTTTTTTATGTTTTAGTTAAAATTGCCGAATGCTATAATGCACTTTTTATTTTTTTAGTTTACGTACTACCTTTTACGGTCCGCCTCTTAGTCATAAAAAGGTGTTTTCATAAAAGCATGTAATGTAACTTAAACAAAAGACAAGATCGGGTTATAAAAGAATACAATGCACGTTATTGCATCGTTTTCCGTTAAGAAATGTTTTACGCAGTTTATTCTGGTTATTTTTATGTCGTGTGCCACTTAAAGTGGTAGAATACATTTAAAATCGATCATTACAAAAATTACCATCCATTGATCTGTATTTAAATGTATTTATTTGTAACAAAAACATGTTTTTGTTACAAGTTTTCGCCCAAATAGTATGATTATGTAGTCTACTGCAGTTACGCTCGTGCTTAAATAAGTCCCTTTTACTTAAAAGCTTATGCACATTATATTATGAAATATATCAACTTAACGCCACGAAATCACATTTGGGTTCATAATTAGCGTTTCGTGGCCTAAGCATACTTCCGTGTCAGAAAACTAACTTTGAAATGAATAATCATGTATTATATTTGCTGTCCTTATCGATGGAAAGTTGTCGATGCTAACAAGCAACAGTTTTTTTCTCTAAGGCCATTTGTAAATCTGATTCAACTTGATTGCGTGGTCAAATATCAAATCAAACTTTCACTTATAATCTAAGTGGGAAGATAAAAATAATATCAGCCAATTCCTACGTATTTACGTAGAATTCAAGCCTGGGTCACCTATTAATAAACTCTATTGATACCTATTAATACCTATAAATTCCATTATTATGGACGGCGATGCATGCGTATCGTTCTAGCGACGTGGAACGACGTAGTTTAGATTGGCCAGCTCGAAGTCCTGACAAGAGCAATATGGCATGTTCTAAAGAGACAAGTAATATGGAGCAAGTTGTTCCACAAAACATTTATGCGACTTTTTTTAGCTTCCTTATAAGGAATTGAAGAAGAGTTTACATATTACTCAAAAGGCTATTAAAAGCGTCGTGAAAAGCATGACCGTGGTGTGAGTTTGGCAAAAAGAGGCCACACTCGTTTTTTGTTTTTTTTTACATATGTAACTTGTTCTAATTCAAAGACTGACGACCACTTCTTATTGTTCCACGGTGTACATTACTTTTAAAGAATTCATCAAATATAAAATAACTAGTTTTAACTAGCGATACATGAATTTTGTCAGAATATAATTTTTTTATTATTAATTTATACGATTATAAAAATAAAGTATACTGACTACGGCAGACAAATTTCATTTAATTATCGTAAGAACTTAGAACGTAAATTTCTTGGGTGCCCGTTTTTTTCCAAATGAGTTAAAAATATATATACATACCTAAATACGTTGGTTTTTGAAAGCGTCACAAAAGCTCACTTGTACTGATGATATATTTACTATATTCCAATTGTTACGATGAAAGCTTAAAGAAAGTTTCACTTCTGTGTGCCGCGGGGGAATTCTTAGTGTCAGCTTAACCTATGGAGGTTATATATATTCAAATAGTATACCTAAACAGCAGCATATTGGTATACAACAAGGTTTAAGAATATTTGAGTTGGAGTATGGAGTCCCAGTCTCCGCAGTAGGGAGGGGACTGCTCAATTATGGATATGTCCGACATCACTGTCAATATCATTGAAGATTTTTTATAGAATATATGCGACTCTCATCGCTGAGTTTGTAGGTTCGATCCCCGGCTGTGCACCAATGGACTTTCTGAATATGTGCGCGAAAAAATCCACCGAACGGTGTAGGAAAACGATGTTAGGAAACCGGCTTGCGTTAGACACAATAAGTCGATATCGACTTTCATGTCAAAAGCCTAATCGACTACTTGCTCTTTATTTGACAAATTATCATGAAACAGATATAAAAATGTGTTAGGTCCTTCTCTCTAGGATTCGACCTCAGAAGATTTTTAAGTTGTAATTTTTATTATTATTTTCTATGACAAATGACCAATATATACATTTTTTTTTCACTGTTATCCCGCCACAAATAAGTCAATTAAATTATAAGGAGGTTAGAGTCTGTAGTTATTTATTGAGGCGTAGATTATAGAATGTAATAACTAATATAATAAATAAGAATATATTAACGTTTAAATACCTGTAATATATGTAACCTACGATCTATCACAGTGTGTTCTATACTTGAAAAAAACAATAGTATCTTTTTTCAACTTCCTGTCTAATAATGCCTTAATTCCAAAAATGTCACTTGGTGGTTAAGCTATTTTGAAAAAAGAATTAATTTATTTTTAATTACAGAATTTTGTGTTCACATAAAAAGCGTTCCTAATGAGCACACCAATAATAATTCATGTAAAAATGCAGTTGTTTCCTGTGCTACATCCATAAAATTTATTTAGTAGCCTTTAAACACCCAATTAGAACATTTAAGTAATGCTTGTACTTAAGTTAATTTTATACAGACCTTTCTGTATAAAGGGCAACGACACTTTCAAATCCCTTATAGTAATCAAATACCAGGAGACGAGATTCATATTATTAGGTATAAGTACGTAATTTAAAAAAAATTATATAAATAACTAGCGGATCCGACAGACGTTGTCCTGTCTACACGTCTTTAATTTCAAAATTTCAATTTTTAATAAGCCATTTTGATGAAAATTATTATTCAAATGTTATGACAATATCTAACGATCCAGCACATGGTCACACACGATATAACACAATGATAACAAAACTTTTTTTAAATTTCGGGACAGACTAAAATTAAAATTCGAATATTATTTAAAATTTGACACTGCGATGGTAGCGCCGTCTGTCGGATCCAATGTAAAACATTCCAAAATCAACAACAACTAATAAATTGAAAATTAATTAAAAAACATTGTCCAGCGGACAAAATTGTGAATCTAAACCATTCCCAGATCCCCTTGAACACACACAAAAAATTTCGTCTAAATCGGTCCAGTCGTTTAGGAGGAGTTCAGTCACATACACACGCACACAAGAAATAAATATATTAAGATATATACGTAAAATAATGTTATCAGGGAAATCGAGCCTAGGAAATGTATCCTTCAAATCTACAACGTCAAATTTTTGTGACTATGTAAAGATTTCACTGTTCGTTAAAATTATTAATACATACTAAAATACACGTGTCATATATGTATATTTAAATGGAAAATATTTAAATAATTTATTCAATATATCTTGCGTTATCTGAATAAACTATAACACAGTTTATTTAATAGTCTGTAAATTATTGTTTATAATGTGTTTCTAATTGAAATTTTTTTAATAAAAAAAATATGCTGTTTAGTTTGCTGTGAAAGAACTTCAAGTAACGGTTGGTATATACATATGTACATATAATAAGAATACCTGAACAAGCATTATTGTGGGGTGTGAAAATAATAGTAACAACTAAATGTTTTAAATTTGTTTTTTATTAAATGATTTTAATAAAGCCTTCGTCTTTAACTGTAGATAACTTTCCATACAAATTTAAATAAATTATATAAATAAAATTGGGGATTGACTTTTTTATATAGCCTCTTTTATTAAAATTTCTAATCGAAATTAAATAAACATTTAAAATAAACCAGTGAGTAACGTTAATTAACGTAAACGTAAATTGCAGGCAACTCGTTAACTTTTCGGCAATTTCTTGTTTAATTTAAGGTATAATTTGTAACACTAATATTTATTTTTACTTCGAATTAAGCTTCACTTACAATATGTTTAAATATTTGTAATGTATTTAAAACGGGTTATAATAATAAACGGTAGAGGAAATGCCACCAGCATTAAAAGTACACCAATACAAGGTATCAAACTATTAAAATTTGTTTTATTTATCTATATTTTATTTATTATTATTATGTAGGATGGGAATATTGTTTCAGCTTTCTTCCCTGCATTCGACATTTCAGGAAAAAAGTAGACCTTGTTCTTTCCTGTACTCTCGAATGCTGCGAATGCTGGAAATATACGTTAGCATAATATTAGCATTACGTTACACAAAAGGCCAAAAACGTTTTACGATCGCCGTAATAATCCTCATGGCATTAGGCCAAATGATTCATTTAAATTATGCAAATTCATAGAAGTTATAAAAATGTCAGACTTGGTTCGATATTGCTCTTGACAGGCTATAAATCTTCAGATTTAGGCTTGAGGGAGTCTTCACTTTTAACCTTCGTACTCCTCTGCATTCGTTTTCTAAAACGGTAAGAAGAAGCAGAAGATAATGCCTTGCGAAAGACCAGTAAAATATGAATATATCGATCTAACATTATCTGTGCTTTACTACTTTTTACTTAACTCATCGGTTTGATTTACGACGAATCAATAGATCGGCATCAATATATTTATTTACTTAAACTAATAATTAAAACAAACACATATGTATGTATGTTGAATAACTTGTGAAACGTGTACAATTTCAATTTTTAAAGTCTACTTATGTCATTATAAAACATTAAATACATGCGTATAATTTTAATTAAGTCGTTAAAAATATTGTGTAAAACACATTTTACTTTTAAGTTACGAACATGTTTATTGAGACCCCGTTTGGCGCCAGCATTCGTTACAGTGCGTGTGAGTGGAAAACCATAATTAATTACAATCATTATTCATGGCTTTTAAATCACAAATTTGTCACCCGACAGTATCTCTAATCTATCTATAAGCTTGAAAATATTAAATAAGGCTTGTTATAATGTTTTGCAATATACAGCACTTACTTCAATTGAATTTAAACCCACTAGGAGCAGAGATGGGTAACGGGCATTTCTTGCGCTAAAATGGCGAACCGCGATTTGCGCTTTCAGGTCAGATTGCTGTTGACACTTCTGACTGATAAAACGATTTCTTGGTAAATTACTTTACCGCTATTGTTTATTGACTTACAACTATTGTATATTGACTGACAGTTCGTGATGTCCTAGCTTGTCGACATCACTGCCGCAGGGACATTTATGAGGAGCGCAGACAGGAATCTCAAGCCATAATATGGTTGCGATTCGGAGCGTATCAGGCTCATGCTTCAAAATATTGTTTTGTGAATTTAGAGAAAATGGAAAATTTTGACCAGGTTTCTTCTTCCGAGTCAGCAATCTTTGCAGGGGATGCACCATAACGTCTGGGATGCTTGCGTCCAAGATTGGTCGTTAAAAAATTGCAGGCCGAAGGGAATCTCTTATTGCGAACCTATTGACCTACAACTTGGGGCCTACCATGAACTTTCTTAAAACAATCCAGTTGAGATACAGTTGAAAAAAAATGCGATTGACTTTAAGTACCCTAACTCAATTGCATCTCAACTGGATTGCTTTAAGAAAGTTCATGTTAGGCCCTTAGTTCATCTGAACGATATAACAATTTTGTAGGTTGCGTAACTGAGAAGAACATAATTGTATATTTATGGTATATGTTGTTTTATTTCCGTCAGCAGGGTTTATTAAATAAAATACTTACAGACAGACTGACATGTTGCTCAAAATTGATGTCAGACTGTCTATAAGTTATGAAAGAGTGTAGGGCATGGACGGCTGCCTCGCACCCCCTATTGACAGCGGAGTCTAACGGAACGGGTTCAGCCATAAAAAAAAACAGCAGAGTAATAAAAATAGTATGCATTTCATCAATGGTTACTAGTTTTATTTGGTAATTTTTTTTTTAATCTTAGTAATTTATAGTAAGTGCAATTACGCCGAATAAAATGTAAATGAAGTCAAATGGTAAAAAATATTTAATTTCATCAGATCATTCACGACAATCTTATTTAACAATCTGTTGAACGAGGGTTGCATTTAAATATCGTATTATTGTGTATCTTTAAATTGTTATTATGTATACACATTGATACCTATATACCTAGTAGACGCTCGATGAATTGAAATTGACACTTCAAGTATAAATTTATTCTGCTTAATGTGTGCCAGCTTTAAGATTCATGACGGACGATTGGAACTTGATTTACTAAATGTGTACATAAAAATACAAAACAAAATCTTAACTCTTAATGAGTATAGGACTTTAATTTAGTTTTTTTTTGGTTTGGATTTAAAATTTAAAAAAAAAATATGCTTATCATTATTAGATTATTATACTTACTTTGAAATGCATTTTTGTCGTACTTCTTTATTTAAAGGTTTTGTATTTAGTCCCCGCGGGCGCCTTTTAGGCTGTCTGAGGGGACGATGTGTCCTAGACAATAATTTTTTTGACATTCTCTTATTTAATGTTATAGAAGTCTTAACCAAACTTGAATATTTGAATAATAATTGTTGATTAGGTACTTTTTATACATCAAGTAGGGTTTGTTAATGCTATCCTTCATATTTTAACAAAACTCTCTAAATGTAACATGTCACTTTTGTCTCTAGATTTATGTATTTCATGAAAATAATGGCGTGACAATGCTTTAGAACTGTTCCAGAAGTATAAGAAAAGCAGAAGAGACTTCCAAAGATCGGTTTGGGGTGCTGTTATTAGCTGCAGCTCAGCCCAATAGCGAGGAGAAGACACTGTGGGTTTTTAGTGGGTAGCGTACAGTAACTAAGTCCCCAACTCTCTTAACTTGCCGTGGATAGCCCGCATAACAGCAATTCCCCAAGCTAAAAAAGGCAAAGAGCGAAAGTAAAAAAGGACATAGACATAGACATATTATTTATTACAAACAAAACACACACACATAAATACACAACACAGGAGTAATCAAAGAGAAAAATTTAAATAAAAGATATAAAGAGAGGTATATTATTTTTCCCTTTCCCCTTCGGTCCGTCTCAAGCATATATTGCGTGTGTGCTGTGGCTGTAAATGGCCCTGGCTCAGCATTATGCTGAGGAGCAGAGTGTTCCACAGCGCTGGTCATTCTGCCAGAGACCACATCAGCTATTTTGCGCCTCAGTCGCAAAAAAAAGAATATATTAATACTCAGTAGGAAATGATAATAATAGTATTATTGAAACTTAGCAATATCGGTAACAAAGTCTTGTGTAATATAGTGTGAAATAAATAGGTAAAATTGAAGGTTAAAATAAGAATAATTGTTAAGTTTTATTATCTTTTTTTTTGGAGGATTAAAAACTAGATTTCGTGGGATTTTTGTTGAGTTAAAAGATAAGTTTTATAGCTGCGACTAAAATTAGACTTTAATTTAAGACTCTTCAGCGGAGGAGGGATATCATTCAAACACTTCGTCGCACTATATTTAAAACTCCCACGAAATGACGCTGTCCGATGCTGGGGAATGGCGAGCTCCTGAGTACAACTCCTTATTTGTTGCTTGTTGACATTACTACGCCAGAGGAGCTTTTTGTACAAATACTCAGGTTGTTCAGTATTTACCACATCAAACAATAAACATGCCAAATACAATTTTTGTCGACCTTTCATTGTGAGAAAATTTAAGTTATTCAAATATGGGGTGACATGTGAGCGAGGTGGCGATTAGCTGATGTTGTAACTGTTGCTGTTGTGGGTGACTTCTCCTTTTTTGTACCAAGTCAAAGTGATACCAAGACCGGCGCAGGAGACTATGCTATTGGATAGATACAGAAGCCTATTTTTACTATTTCTTACTTCTTTCTTAATATGCCATTATATTAATTAGAAACTCATTTTAATATGATAATAAAACTTTACTAAACTAAAATAAAACTTTTACATTTTATACAGACCTTTGTCCTGTTTCGACTCATGTTACTTTTGACCTGCCTACGTGGTCGAATGTGTTTGAAGTTTGTCTGTGATTCATAAATATATAAATAATTATTAAGATACAGTAAAATAATTACACCTTACTAGAAATCAAAGTTTAAGTACAAGATGTTACGTTTATATCTGATTCCTTATCGAACTGTAAACGAATGTAAATTTTCGAAGTAACATTACCGTAATAGGGACTTCATTTATCCTTTTTATTCTACATGGAGGAAATCGAGTTAAATCATGTTGCGTTTTCCGAAGAGCCTTTTTGCTTAGTGACAGCATGCTACTGAATAAGGTGATGTAGCTGTAAGCCCAAGATACGCTTAACAAAAAAGGTTTTACACAAACTCACGACTTCATAATGACACTATTTTGTAATACGATTAATTGCTACAGTTTCGAATCAAAGTCTTTTGCTCCAAAAAGTACATGCCAGACACTTCAACTGACAAAAATAGTCCTCAACTAGATGCAGAGACAAATATATTAACAATAATTATAATTTTATATATAATTATATACAATTATTATTGCAGAGAAATTAGATTATATTTCGAATTGTTTTTTATTGACCAAATAATGTAAAACAAGGTCACATTCGAGACAAAACTTTCATGTATTCTAATTCATGTACTTTCTATTCTAATTGACATAAAAATAAAAATAAAACCACCGGAAGAAACTAAGTAGGTACAATCAAAAACTTCACATTTAGAAATCGAGTTTGTAATATGTTGAAACAAACAAACAAACTTGCTGTGTTATGGGAATTAATAAAAGGAAATATTCTATTAAACACTTGTTTTTTTCTGGAACAGCCATAAAAAGCATGAGGCCAACATGGAAAATGCATAAGGCCAAAAAAAATATTTTCAAATCAACTTTTGTTTCGTATAATATATACGTGTCTATTATGACAATAAATGTCTTTAAACCTAGTTCTAGTTTTAGCAAACCTTTAGTCTTTCTTGCTAGCTTTAGCTTAGCTTATTCAATTCAATTGATAAAATTACAAAAAATATGAATGAAATTTGTGTGTATTTATTTTATGACTATTAAATTATTGAATTGCTGTGCTCTTTGTGGATTATATGACTTATAAGACTGCACCGCGTTTACGGTAACACGCTTTGTTTAAAGTTTTACCTATAAACAATACTTAATCCTACACCAAATATTATAGTATATATATTGCTAGATGATTTCGGATAATATTGGTCATAAGCGTACATTGAAAAACACCTTTCTATACTTATACAGTTTTAAATTACCAATAAGGATCGTGCATATTGTGTCACAAAACACATTAAACACAAGGTAATATTAAAACAGAACAAGTTAATATGGGATATTATAAATTTTATTTTGTCTTATCTTGATTTTGTTTACAATGACAGCGCTGCTGTTTCAAAACTTGTTTTAATTTTATCTTCGTATTGCTTCAGATACGCTTCACTATGCCCAGTAAAAAATATAGAATGTTGGCGAAGTATTTTTGATTGAAAACTTGTAATTTAATTGACGTTTCTTGAAGATAATGACTTGGGAGCGAGTGGCAACGTGATTCTTCTCAATGAAAACATAAAAAGCCTTGGATAACTGCATTGAATGATGGTCTGGTAAATCACGATTATGTTTTGTTTTAACACGATCTTGTTTGTTTTGTTTGTTCGTGAGCAAAGGATTTATAATAATAATAATTTATCTACTTCTATTATTATGTTTAAATTTATAGTCGACGTATTTTTATAAGGCTTCAAGGCAAAATTAATATGATTAATCCAGATTAATTAAGTCACCATATACATATATATTTTTATAGTACAGGGGGCAAAGGGGCAGGAGGATCACCTGATGTTAAGTTATACCGGCGCCCATGGACATTTACAAACTATTTATTAAATTAATAAAATAAAAATTCCTTACAACGAGACGTAACAATATATCCGCAACAGTCAGGAAGCTCCAATAGGGTATTCTAATTTAAATAATATGACGAATTCGTATTTTGTTTTTCATTTAAAAAAATATAGAATTTTCAAATAGTAATTGAACTTTTCGTAATGAGTCAATAATACAAGGTCACTGTATTGCATCAAGTCGCAAGAGGATTCCTACCTGTATTTTTTACTCAAAATAAACTTTTTAATTGACCGGCCAATACCGTACGATCCCGTCTTATTATCTAAATTCTCCGTCATGTCAATAACAGGACTAAATAGAAAGCGGATTGTGGACGGATCAACGGCACAATATTGATGCATTCCGGGGGTCGGAGCCAGTCTCCTTGTAAGGAAACCGCCCTGGACGGTAACTGTACACAGAGAAAAACCACTCTTCTAATTACTAACAAACTATTGACCGCTACGTCCTTATTCCGGACAACGCTGTTTTTGTTTAGACAAACAAGTTTGAGATTTAATCTTGCCAGGCCGGACCCACAAACGCCAAACAAATTTGTATGGGAATGACAAGGTCTATGTTTGAATGTCACATTACATTGACATGCGATGCAGTGTATATGCAGGTATGATGCAAAAACTTTTTGTTGTTTGCAATCCAGGTGGTTGAGTCTAGATGCCTTCAGTAGTTTATATAGACTTGTCATTTTTATACAAACTTAATTTTCGAGTTTCTACATACACTACTATTAGGCATCTTGACCAAAAACCCTCAGTTTCGTGTTTAATGAAATTTTACATACATATTATAAAATTTAAAAAAAAATTAATCTATTTAAAGACATTGGTTCCTCAATGTTAATTGTGGGGTGGGAGTTATAGTTTTGATATGTTTGCCTTGATGACTAAAATTAAGGTTAATGTCTAAGGCATTAGAAAGTAAGGCATGGGAATGTAACGCCTAAAACTTCTCAGATTTCCTTTTAGACTATTAATTTATATTTATTGATGAAGAACATGTTCTTACACGTACTTCTTGCACTCATCATTTTTATTTATTGTTTTCTTTTCTTACTAGGGTTGCCTGGAAGAGATCGCTCGTTAGCGAAAAGGCTGCCCGTTGCATCCCTTGTAATTTTTATGTATTGTGTTTCTTTGCAACGAAGTGTGAATAAATAAATAAATAAATGTTGATTAAATTATCTCATTAACAAATATATATTACAGTACAGTTAAGGAAATTATAAAATATAAATAAAATAAATAATTTCTCCGTTCTACAGTCGCTGATACAGGCGTTAAATAAAAAAATTTCAAACGTCATATTAACACAAAAAGCTCAAATAATTCATTGTGTGCAAATCGGAATAATACCTATCGTCGCATGCGCAACTGCGGAACTACGTTATGTGGTCAACCGGGTGTTTTTCGTTGAGTACGTGCTCAGACAGTGAAAAACCAGTAGCCGTATAAATGAATGAGACAAACCTGTTTAAATTCTACATTTAAATTCAACTAAAAACCTCGCCTCGTCAATCGGCATTGAATTACAATGGCTGTATAATTTGGCTAAATTAATGTCGCTAAAAAACTCATTCACTGAGATAAGCGCCGAGACAAACTGAATATTACTTAATTTGGAAATTTTTAATGAGGTGAATCGGTATTTTGTGTTAAAAATTTGCCATTATATAGTCACCTAGTTTGCTCAGTGGCTTAAGAGTGCGTTCAGTATCGCTGAGATCGGACGTTTGAGTTACAGCTATGCACCAATGGATATTTAAAAACGCAATTAACACTTGCTCATACATTGAAGGCATCTTGATGACCACAAAAATCGATATAAGTGCCAGACAGAATGCTGATCACCTACTTGTCTACAAAATTAAAATGATCGAAGAAACAATTGCAATCTGTGGCCACTGGCCAAGACAGGGTGGTAGCGCCACTGAGATTTTTTGATATCTTAGTCAATGTCCTCACGTGAATGTCGCTAATATTATGTGCGAAATTCTTGCTAAGTAATTATAATGATATAACTAGTCTATCCTTCTAACTAGTTTATAAAGCAAATGAACCTACCGTAGTGGAATTTGAAATCATACCTCATTCGCAGGACAGAGAAAAATGTTTGTGGAGGTTAAATTATTCGAGAATATTTTTAAGATAATCCATAATTTAAGTTATGCTTACAGCGTGCCTTACGCGACTTATTACAAAAAATATATATTGAAGTGAAACTTCTTTAGAATCGTTGTGATTTCAAACAGGATGCAACGAAAAAGCGACAGTAAAAAGAGACAGAAACATTAATTCATATGATTTAACGTGGGAGAAAATGAGATAGATAAACTTCTTTCGAATCGTCGTGATTTCAAACCGGATGCAGCGGTAAAGAGAGACAGAAACATCAATTCATCATATGATTTAACGTGGGAGAAAATGAGATAGCAGGCATTATACAGCCTCTCTTTACTGCCGCTTTTTCATTTGATCGAATTTCAAACTTTCGATGTTTTAGTTTTTCCCAAATTAAAAATTTATATTAAACTTATAAATTAAAATTTATCATTAAAATATACTGTTTTAAAAGAACACACACATTTAGATAATGGAAAATGATTAATTTATATATGATTAATAATAAAAAAAATGTTTTTGAAGGTTTCACTTCTACCATGTGTGAATTGCACATATGTTTTTTTTTTTTATTTTGCCATGAAAACCGCAATATAACAATTCAACGTAATGTGAATATCTATTATATTATTTTTTATTTTATTTGGTGACCAATATTAATAATACAATGTGTAAATGAATTCATTATAACATTTTTATAATGAATGTTTCATTACAATAAGATTGTGGAACCCTTTTAACTTAAATATACCTGTGTTCACAGCTCTTCCATAAAAAACTTAATACTTAGTGCCATTACAAAGTTAATAATTGTTTTTTTTTCTATATAAATTACCATTTCAAAAATTTGTTAAACTTTAGTTAAAAATATTCCACCATTTCTTTCATTTTTTTAACAAAATGCACTACGCGACCACTAACACGCGTGGATTCATGAGTTAGTGTGTGTGGCTGCATGTGTAACTAGATCCTAGGTATCATCTCCAACTCTGCGTAAGGTGTGTTCAAAAGCCAGTTCTTTTAGACGTTCTAAATTATTGTGGACGGGTAGATATTAAGGCGTCCTTACTGCCTGATCGACTACAAAATTCCTAATAATTTTATTTGATAGTAAGTCTTGACCGTAGCAGTTTTTTTTACACTACAATTTATAAGATTGTAATGTTTATATGAAATCGTTGTGCGCATACTTTGAACTAATTAGTTTTATTTACCAACATTAAGATACATTTATTTCCTTTACCCTATAAATAGGTGATTCTAGTATGCCCACTCAGATGTGACAACGAAAAATATATACCTGTTGAGTGGGAGAAATATTTCCTCATTTATCTATAGACTTCCGTCGCGATATCTCTAAATAAAAAAGTAGCCTGTATCTCTTGCTTTGAATTATTTTATTAGACATTGAGAACTAAAATGTTAAAACATTCATTACCTATTTTAGGCGCAATGTATGATAAGAAGAACTAAAAATATCTTTTTACATTGAATATTAAGTACCACAGGGTTATTGTATAATAAGTTGTTTATACGTAACAAGTATTGTCTAGGAAATCTAAGTATATAAAAGTCATATTGGTAGGTGCGGCCATTTTACACTTTTTTACTACTACATTTGATGTTAGCTCTATTTTGCTGGATTCTTCTCCGCTACGAATAGCAGAGTTAGTAATGACATAAGACAAGTTACCGAATAATAAAAAATAAATTAACTAATTTTACGAAGGCAAACAGCTTGTGGTGCCATCTGTTGACAAAACTACACAACTAAGAATTTCCGATCTTGAGGTGAATGAGGAGATGCATAACTATGCTTTAATCTTATCGAAGACATGTGTTACCTCATCATAAAATATTGAATATTAAAAAATGCTTTAATATGCAGTATCGCAATATTGGCGCTAGAGAAGTGGCCTAATGAGTAAAACTACCATTTTTCTTTCGCAATGGCAAGAAGTAAAACATTTCTGTCTTGGCACAAAAAGTTTTATTAATGTTATTGAAACCTGTTACCTCTGAAATCCTACATTATTGTCTAAGATCCGGGATTAGAAAAATATACCCTCATCTGTTATTTAGATGAAACAATTTTTTATTAGCTGATTTCAATATCATAACACATATAAAAACAACCTCTGCCATCATAAACCTGCTGCAATTAGAGGTAGGTAAGTTAAAACCGTCAATATTTTATATTATTTACCGCACCGTAGTAGGTACCCATCTCTATGATTGCTATACTTACATGCAGCCAGGTGAGAAAAGGTAAATAAATGTAGCTTATTCGGCCCCTCACATGTTAATTAAAAATCACGAGCATGATTTGAAAATTAAAAAAAAAATTATTTATTTATATTAAGACGCAGAACAGAACAGAACAGAATAGAACAGAAGAGAACATAATAGAACAGAAAAGACCAGAATAGAACAGAATAGAACAGAAAATAATAGAACAGAATAGAAGAGACTAGAATAGATTAAAACAGAATAGAATAGAAATAGGAGCGGTAACGTATATTTATGAAATCACTTTCTCATTGTATTTGATAATTCTGACAAATGTTTAATCAACAACAGTCTTTTAAACCTCACACTCACTGTTTATTATATATATCGACTTACATATTCGTTTTATTACGCAATGAAAGTTTAATTCATGTAGTAGCGGTTTGACAAGAATTTTTGCAAACCATCCAATTCGCAGCCTCCAACCAGTAGTACGGACATGTATGACTTGAAATATAATAAAGAAGGAAATATATTTTCTGCTATTTCGCACTATGATGCGAGCTGAGGGCACAGAGGTCTATTACTGGTTGGTGAACAGCGATTAGCTGTATTACAGTAGAATATGGAAGTTTGCTACACCGAACAAGTGAGAGGGGTAAGTCAACGCAAAATTTGTCGCAGTATCTGTAAAACATCAAACAAACATCATGCAGAAGTCTATGATTTCTTAAAGGAAGCAAAAAAAATTCGCTTCCCTAATTGGCTGTCCCAAATATCTGCCAGTAAACACGATATTATAAGACTGTTAGGCGGAACGAAGTTGGCTGGGTCAGCTTGTACTGTATATCATTAACCAAGAAGTTCTATTTAAAAGGCAACCAAATAAACTTTGATGCTAAAACTGCATTAGGCATGCTTATGAAGCCTAGATGAGGTCTGTTAGGTCAAAGGCTACAGACGTGGTCAGACCATCAGGAATTATATCAATGAAACGTGATCTTGGGATTTCTATGTTAATCCATAACCAATTATAAATGCAATGACTTTTTATATATATTATTTTCTAGTGGAAATATTTTACTACTTGTATTTTTTACATTGCGTTTTATTGATAACTAGTCTCTGCAATAATTAGTTTTCAAGAATGTTCATGTTTAATTAGCCGTACAATGTAGAGTAAAAGCTTGCAGAAAAACGTTAATATTAATATTAAAAGCCGTTTAGATTCCAATCATGACAAAAAAAGACAATCTGTAAAAATTTAAAAATCTAAGTTGTATACAAAAAAAAGACAATATACAACTTAGATTTTTACATTTTATGCATTATTTTATTTATCTTGTTAACCTATATATCCGATATCTAGCTACCTTCAGTACCGTCCATTATCCCTTCACGGGCAATAGTCTCCTCCAGCATTTTCCAACTGCCTCTGTCAAACAGAAACACTTTACCTTTAACATAAAGACAAAATCGCGTGTGGCCATTTAACAACCAAATCAAGTGAACCGTCCTTTAAACTCTATCACGATAGTCAGATAGATCCATATGCTACCAGGCTTGATTTATTAGGTAGTGGGTTGATTAACAAAAAAAAAGCGTTGCTAAGCGCACATCAGGTAATTAATCAGCATTGTTAAGCATTAGCTTAAAAATACCTATTAAGGTTTTTTTTTTATTAGGTAAATAACTGGTAAAAACTGACATTTGTAGTTGAAACTTTATTACTTTTTTTTTAAATTTATGTGCAACTAGCTGACCCGGCGAACTTTGTTCCGCCTTAATGGCAATAAATAAGCAGTTTGGGTTTTTTTATTGGAAAAAATACAAAAAAATTAAATACCTACATTAATCATTCATTATTATTTCTGTATTTTAGTACATAGGTTGCTCTTCACTTAAGTACCTTGTGATACACATTTTTTCATTTTTTGTTTTATTATCAGGCGCAAAAACAAACAACGCTGATGGTCTTCCGACCCGTGAACATGCCACGTATAATTGACCATGGGAAACACATGAATGTTCTAGATTTAAACCACAAACTTTTAAGGATTGGCCTTGTGATTTGTTGATGGTCATGGCAAATGCAAGACGTATCGGAAATTGAAGTCTTTTAAATTCAAACGGCATATCGGTTGGGATCATCGGGATCCTCGGAATAAGAACTTCCTCACCTTTGAATTTTCCTATCATTATCGTAGCGTAAATTACATTGTTCTTCAATTTTTTAACCACCAAACGCATACCATTATGTAGTTCAGGTCATCTACATCTTTATTCTTTTTCTTCTTTTTTATCAGTAAGCAATGTAACTCTCATGTTTGTTGTCAGCTGCAGTTTCGTCACATAGCGCCATAGATTTGACGATTTGAGGCAAGCGTTTATTTCGTCGACAGCCGTAGATCTTGGAATTACTGGCAGTATTTGGCGGAAATCGCCAGACAGTAAAATCATTGCTCCTCCAAAACATCTCGATTCATTGCGTAAATCTTTTAATGTTCGGTTAAGTGCTTCCAATGCACGTTTATGCGCCATTGTGCATTCGTCCCAGATGATGATTTTCGATGCCGCTAAAACTTTGGCCATTGCTGAGTGTTTTGCAATATTACACGTTGGTTCTCCAATAGTTTGAAGATTTAACGGTAATTTTAATTCTGAATGAGCCGTACGGCATCCTTCTAACAATGTGGCTGCTATTTCAGAAGAAGCAACTGCAACCGCTATGTTGGATCTCGCCCGAACAGTTGCTAAAACTAATGACATGAGGAATGTCTTGCCAGTTCCACCAAGGGCATCTAGGAAATATAAACCACCATTTTCATCATCGTTTGCCTTCATTAAAGTATCATAAACTTCCTTTACTCGATTAAATGCGTCATTCGACAACAACAACAAATAGAAACATTCATCATTCTTTGGATGAACTGTATACATACGACCATACCGAGTTTTATAGTTCTCTTCACTGTTTATACGAATGGGCAATAGCACTATCATTATAATTAAATTGTAAATTGTAAAAATAATTAAACGTATTTATTTAATAGAAATATTTTGAATATTGATTTCTTACAAATATCAAATTGTCATATATACATCATTACATAGCTGTCATTATACGTCAATTACATAGCTATCATTTGCGTTTTATTATTCCAAGTCTGATTCTTATTTGTTATACCACTTTTTATAGTGACTGACGTTTCATGTCAAGTCCCACGGGAACGCTGTCGAACGGGATAAAAAGTATCCTATGTCCGTCTCCTGGCTCTAAGCTACCTCCATACCAATTTTCACTCAAATCTGTTCTTTCGTTCTTGAGTTATAAGTGGTGTAACTAACACGACTTTCTTTTATATATATAAGATTGTAATGTATTTAGAATAAATAGATAACGTACACTATAGAATATAATGTGGTGTACTTTAATAAAATAAACAAATAGATGCTACCCAGCTAGCCAATAACGACGCTAAAACATAACCTAAGAGAGAGATAAAGAAAAGGTTGAGTTACCCCATTATTCATGAAAACAATTTTCTTTCGCCCCTTTCTGTCAAATTGTTTTTACCCTTTGGTGAGTACAGATACAATACTTTAAGACGAAGTAAATCGATTGACTCAGTTTATATAAGATCTTAATGTTACATAAACTAATGAGTGTTTGTTGAATTAATTAGAAAATTCCTTTCGTTACTCAAAATTGTGGAATCTATTGGTTATTGGTAGCTAATTTATTACCGGAGTGTTGGAATAAAGTAATGTTGACGCAGCTATTATTTTCTTTTTCTCTTTTTTAAAACCAGCCTGCGATCTTTAACCCTGAAATCGTACTTTACAATCACGGCATCAATAGAGTTTTCTTTCCATGTGATCAATTAACGATAAACACGCTCAGAGGGCGAAGAAAAACATCGCGAGGAAACCAACTTGCTTTACAAGTCTGAAAAAGTATTCGGTGTGTCAGACACACGCTGATCACAGCTTAAAAAAGTGTGTAGCTAGGTTTATTAATGATATATAGTCTCATATAAATCATATCCTAGATATATAAACGTTCAAGCTTAACAACTTTCAATACGATGTTATTAAAATGTCCAATCAGTGAGTACGGTGAAACAAGACGTTTACCGCATTAATAAGGTATTTACAAGAACATATGGGCACTATAGATATTTTCTCGTCAATCAATAACTTCAAGATCTTGTGAGAACTGGGGCATTCTTGTATACAACTTTCTATAACATTAAACTTATATTAAATTTTAGGAAGGGAAGCATTCATCGGCCTTCCCAGATTAATCTAATGACATTGATGGAAGAATTACCGGGAATATACAAAAATGTACCCGTCGTAAAACCTACTGGATTTAGACTTTCTATATGTGTCTGTTTTAGGTAAATGTAATGACTTCAAGTTGGCTAGTGGGGTGTGTACCTACAGATACAATTCGACGTTTCGGTAGAGGTTTCAAGACCGGCACTACCATGAAGACTACTAAAAGAAGGAAATTACTTCTAATTCTATGTGCAATTATATTATATGGTTTTAAACTATCAGGACCGGCTCCTCTTTAACCTAGTAGTAAAGTACAACACTTAGGATTCTGAAGTTTAAATTCCGTCAACAATAATCCTTCAATTAGATCAGAATCAGTACAAATACACAAATGTCTGCACCGAGCTCCTGGAATATTGAACTCTTACGGTATTGGCGTTATCGTGTCAATACATAAAACTGGCTGTACAGAAACGAGGTCGGTAAAGAAAACATTGTACTTCAAAATAAACGCTGCACGATTATCAATGGAAGCATGATCTATGGATTATTGGCCGCCCACAGAGTAACATCGTTGTTCTATCAAAACACGGTTTTTAACTTTCAATCCTTATCATTTCACTGGGAGAATTAAAAAATTGTATAAATACATTCATTTATAGCTATTCGAAGTAGGATGTAAATGGAGTTGCGGATAAAGAGTAAACCTCATTTATAGTTAGTGATGAGTTACTCAGATGTTTGGGTTTCCATTCGTATTGCACAAACATAGGGACTGGAATGAACCGCAGACGCGATATTATAGCAATATACAACCAGTTCATTTATGTAAGACAATCTACGTCTCGAATTGTAATGATTCAGGATTTTTGAAGTCGATATCATGAAACAAACTTCCTGAATTTCTTATGTTGTTCACAGATAATGTTGCGTTCCTTGCACTTGTAAACTTATTAAGAGATAATCATAGACAAACTATGTATTTTCGAAGTATCTATAAACATCAGTCACATTGCAAATGCAGTCGATGCCTACGCGTTCCCTTCACTTTTGCCTACTGTGTATATTACATAAATATGAAGCAAATATGTTACGATAGTAAAATCAACTGGAATAATTAATTTTCTCTACTTAATACCTAACAAGACCATAATGTAACTTGTATTGTGAAATCGCCAATTATATAACTATTATAATATTTTCTTTTATACTTCAATTCAATAGTCAAATTACTATTTTATCAAATTAAAAGTATGATTTAAGTTAGTGCTTTTATAATTCTTGCGAAAAGATTTGTGAGTATTTGGACTGAAGTGTCTCCAAAGGTTGCATATTTGCAGTATTTGTATTTCTATAGTATTATTTGCAGACAACCTTAAATTGTAGGTTTCAAGTGGTGACTGGATTCCAACTTGTTTGTTAATCATGAGTGCGCCATGCCCCGTCGCTAGAGGCACTTTACTCATTCTAATAAAGGTTCTAAAACCGCTAGAATTTGCAAAAGGCCTTGTGATCTGTCCACCTGCGCTGGCGCCGCACCAATTTATTAGTACTATAATTAAAATTATTGTAACCGAACATTTATCAAACTTGCATTATATTTTACTGATAATATTGATTTTGGGCTTATTTTAGTAAGTTTATTATGAAACAATAACTGACATACAATTTGTGTACATATCATTTCTCATTTTCTCATTCTCTCTAATATTATCCTCTGTTATAAGACCAATTATTTTATAGTATATATTACAATCGGCCTAAGACTTTATGCCTGGATTACATAAAAGCAATACTTCAAAAAGGACATAGCTACTGCAAATACTCTAGAGAAATAATTGGCCAGTACCAAATATGTGATCAGGCGACATGCGGCACCTTGTGTTCTATTTATAGAACAAATCGTCCTTAAATAAATCAGGAATAAATTAATTTTCGCACATTATTTAATGCACGCTAAATTAGCCCGTAATAATATATATAGTGATGTCATTTTGCTAAAGATATTGCGATAGACCAGCCGCCTACGTACGTAATGGGCGTTGAAATATTCAAATAATGTTGCTTGGTCCAAACAATTACTATGGAATGTAAATGTATTTTGATTTCAACACGCAATTATAAGTTATTAGATGTTAAATTGAATAGTCTTACGATATCTAAGACGTATCTACTTGTACGTGATGTACGTAGACGTATCTACTTATAGTTTGGTTTTGAACCAAAACTTTTTCTCTAACCTATTCAAACTATTTAAACACCATTAAGTAAATAGTCGATTAATAATAGCATAATATTCTGCGTAGAATTTTGTATATTTCTGGTGAGAATCAGAATATTTTTTAACCCTTTGAACTAACATAATCAGCGAGATATGCCGTATATAGTGACGCATCAAAACGCCTTAACCTTATAGCATACGAAACAGTGTATGAAGTTGCTTCTATCACATATTCAAATCAGTCTAATTATTCAATTGTTTTATCCGTAATCAAATATGAAGTAACTTATTACTGTAAGATTGTGTTTTCATATGAAGTAAGTCAGGCAAATTCCACTTACAAGGTTAATAAGCAGAAAGCTATAATTCCTTTTGTCACCCATTATTTTAAAAAAAAGTGTTTTTTTATGGAAACTCCCGATGCAAAGGGCTCGTCGTTGCCGGCCTTATAAGAATCGTCTCCTCTTGATAGACCCTGAGATGAAAGTCTGTATAAAGTACTGACTTAAGGACTATATGTCGGAAAGTATATGTGGCAAGCTTAGTTTCACATCGTTCAAGTTATATTTTGTTATATACAAGTTATTATTTATTATTTGTTATTTCTCTTTTTAAGTAGTTTTATTAAACGGAGCACATAAAATGTATTAACATTATAATATTAATACGTTTCTTTTTATAAACAGGCTGCCCTACATCATAGCCTATCAGGCAGATATGTGACCGAAAAGCTAAGTCACAGGGGACTGTCCAAATCTCCCCTTTAGTAAGGGTTGCTACTTCAGGAGTTCCACGGGGTGACAGATACTCGGGAAATATTCTCATTATATTTATGGGCGAATCGGGGCCAGCTGCCCAGCGCGTTAGCTCTCTTGATATTCATACTTAACCCATTTATATTTCTATCGCATTCTTTTAAGTTATATGTGTACCCTTTGCTGGCAAAGGCCACTGTCTGAATTGTGCCATACTCTTCCATGTACCACCTGCTGTTTCTTTTATTGTTCTATCTACATCTAATCTCCACGGCTCCACTTTTCTGTTCTTCACTTTTATAATTATCTGTATTTAAACTTGTATAATAAATTAAAATTGGGACGATAAAAAATGCCATAAATGCGAAAAAATATTTTGCTATCAAACTTCCTGCGGATAATTAAATCAGAGAAGCATCCGTTGTCCTAAATGGTGATATTATTTAGTTAAAATAATTCAATCATGCTGTTGTTTCTACTACTATCTGTGGTGTGTAGTGTTCAGGGGAATAACTTAATTTGTGAGTACAGAAATAAATATATAAAATATTTTTTATTGATCCGGCGTCGAAGTGACAACATTTATTGAAAATTTAAATTTATAAATCAATAATAGTGGCGAGTCAACAAAACAAATCAGATTTACGTGAGATAACCAATTCGACTATTCTTAAAAGGCCGGCATCGCACTTGATAGATAATTTTGTACATGAAAGGATAGTAGGGATATAGTCTGTAATATCTGTTTCTTGCAAATTTTCATGGCGTTTAATTTTTGCGATTTCGTCTTTCTTTCAGCGAACGATTAAATGATTTATTTTAATTCAATAACTGGGCTATTAAACTGTGTGGATTGCTAATAAAATAATGTTTATATTTAAAAACTTAATCTTTCCTAGCTGATGCGTTGGATCCATCATGGAACGACCTGTTGGAAGCTGGCGGTATGCACATTGGACACGGTCGTACAAAGAGATTTGTTGAACTAAATCAAAATCAAGTAAGTTTCATGTGTTTATTCATTATATCAATGAATAAATCATCATCATTATATATCATCATTATCCCAGCTTTTCCATAACAAACTTAATGGATAATTCTATAACTATCACTTCAATTTGGCTAGCGAAGAGTTCCTTCAAAATATCGAAAAATGTATACTAAGTAAAAGTCATATATAAAGTGTTTATAAAAAATACTTATTTATGTTGTGTTGGCGATTTTAACAACATATTTAAGAAAGTCGACAGAAATTGACGATTTTTAAATTATCACTTAATTAGAATAAATTAAACATTTGCAGCTTCGGCGCCAACTGCCATAAACAAGTTAACATCATCTTTATCACGTTGCAAACGTCATTTTAAAACGGCGATATTCTGTTTAATCGGTAGATCTACTGATATTTCCATGTGCCACAATGCTGTTATATAAAAATATGTATTACGATAGCTCATCTCTGAGCGTCGCGGTCAGCAATGAAACATCTGGAGCAGACAGTCTGTTTCCAACGGTTTCTGTCCAGCGCCTCTCTTATAACATTGCATATGCGGAGTTGTACCAGGATTAATGAATTGGTGCGCTCGCAGTCCACGGTATTTATTACATTTGCCTCCAGTACCACATCTCCACATAAAGGTATCAATGCTTTATCGAGCCAAAATAGTCCACGTTTCTCCAACCCATACCCAAAGATAAGGAATACTAGAGCCTGTATCAATCTGATTTTGGATTTAATACCAATTCCTCTTTTCCTCCAGATGTTCCTAAAAGGTGGAATTTTTAGCCATTCTGATTGGACTTTAAATTTTCGGGGACAGTTATGCCGTTAGAGAATGGGACCCCTACAAAACCTAACTTCAACATAACATAGTTCAATAGTATATTTTGATAGCTTTACAGTTTCGAAGCAATTAATGTAGTCATGGTTGATGTCAGAAAAGCAGTTAAAAATTATAAGAAATTTCAATCTACTTAACTACCGTACTTTTAGGTGCAACACTATATTTTACTTTTGCGATTTGGAAGCACTGTATTGAAATCGGAGAGAGTAGGCAATTCAATTTTGTACGATTGGGTTCACGAGTGGCGCCCGCGCGTCGCCGCGGTCGCCCGCCCACACATCCATGTCCTAATTTGCACAACGTCGTGTTGCATTCTAAAATCAGCGCTCGTTCAATTGAAATTCAATTTAGGTTTACAGTTCAAGGCAATTATACATGTATAGATGTATCTAGTATAATTAATGTTTCTTTGGACACGTATCTCGGAGTGGTAACAGTCAGATCAGTGGACTGAAATTAAAATCAAGTGTGCCGTAGGATGTTCAGTCAATGAGTGCACCAGGGTGACCTCTAATAGTCGTGTCGTGTAGTGCATCACATCTTCCAAATTCACACACTGAAAAATTCGTCCATTTTTACCACTTACGTACAGATGTATTCGTATTATCATCTCTTCACACGAAATCATGTCATATAGAACACTTTTAATCTCTTACAATGCCCTCATAGTATAAGCGGCTTACGGTACAAATTATGTTTATGTTATAGCCAAATGTGCCGTACCAGGCTTGCCTTCTGCCTGATGGGAAGACAGGACATTGCCGCCACTTACACTATTGTATTCAGGATGAATTCAAGAGGGATTTCATGAAGTTTATGGACTTCCTTTGTATTATACAGCACTCGTAAGTATTATGTTTGAATGTTTGCATATTGAAACTTATGCTTGTTAAAACTACAAAGTAGTTAATGTTCTTGACTATACGACTTGATTTTTTATACTCTTGATCCCGACTATTTGTTTGTAGTTATTAGGCAGGATATTTAATATATCACTTGCAATCAAATATCAGCAAATAAGTCCTTATAAAGGTAATGAAATATTTTTTGCCCAGGGCTATTGGTGTCTGTTGTCCAGACAGTATGGCGGAAGGTTCAACAGACGCTCTGGCTGGTGATCTTCCTGCTACAGCACCGCGGGATGAAAATGAAATTACCCTGAAGATTACTCGCGCTGAGAACAGAGGTGTGTCTAATTAAATTTTTTGAATATCAACCTGTGTTTCATTTATGTCCAAGATTTACCCAAGTTTCAAAGATATTACTTGTTAAAATTGTATTTGAAGCGAGAAAATAGAAAGCAAAGGCTTATTTGCTTCTCTTAACACGTAAGGTTTCATGTAAGAATGATGATACTTGTCTATAATAAAAGTGTGTAACAATTATTATCAGGTTGTGGACTCAGTACGCGTGTCCAAGGCCGTGTCACCGGCGCCAGACCTGCCAACCCACGAGAATGGCCGTGGATGGCTTCAATTACACCTTATGGCTTCGAGCAGTACTGCGGTGGAGCCTTGATCACAGACAGACATGTGATCACAGCAGCACATTGCACTAGACGGTATATATTGTTAAGAGCAAACTTAAATCATCGTAATAGGGTATATTTGTGTTTGTTTAGATAAACTTTCCTTAAACAATCATGAAGTATGCAAACAATTTACTTAGTATAATAATAACTATAACTTCACTTTTACAGTCTGTATTAATCTCAGGTTAGTTGGCTATTTGTCCAGAATTCATATACGTGGGTAACACAGAAAATGTTTAGAACTGGCCAGTTAGAAACATTGCCAATGAAAACTTTTTGAATTTCAATTTTAGAACTCCTTTGTTACCTAGTGTATTATTGCATTCATTTGTCATTTGTTTTTGTGAATTGGCGGGAAATCTAAAACTCTTGTTACACGTGTTTGTGTTTATGAAATGTTCTTGTCGGCATTATTTGGCTCTGTCATAAACTTCAATATACCACAACTTTCTCTTTAGATGGAAGGCTGAAGATTTATTCGTGCGTCTTGGTGAATACGACTTCCAAAGAACAAACGACTCCCGCTCATACAACTTCAATGTAATTGAAGTTCGGCAACATGAACTATTTGATTCCTCGAACTATCATCACGATATTGCTATTCTGAAACTGCATAGGCCAACAGTATTCAACACGTATGTCTGGCCCATTTGTCTACCACCAAGGGGTTTGCAATTGAATGATAAAATTGCTACGGTAATTGGTGCGTATATTTTAACGTTAATCTTAAATTATATAAATCTCCTGTCACGATGTTTGTCCGCGATGGACTCCTAAACTACCAAACCGATTTTAAATTAAATTAGCACACCGTGAGCAGTTTGATCCAACTTAAGAGATAGGATAGCTTAGATCTTTAATTATAGTCGGAATTTCATTTTATTGCAAATATTTGTTTATTATTTGATACAATTCTATCAGATGGCGCTGTGTTGAAAGTACCAACGTTTCACATAAAGTTATTCCTTCCAAATAAGTTCTCCTACCGTTCTCTTGAATAGCTTACTACTATGTTATATGTATAACCAAAACTTTAGCCACAGCAACGCACCGAGTCAGCTAGTTTTATATAAATTTTAGATTTCTGTTTTTTTTTTTAATACAATTTTGTTTTGTCTCAAATATAAATTTGCCAACTTTACTGCCTTCTAAGAAACTGTCTACGATGATATCTAAAAACTTATCTTAAAACCGATGTTTTTTTAATAATCGTTTACTTGCTATTAATTGATTAATAGGATGGGGTACCCAGTTCTACGGTGGTCCACACAGTGATGTCCTGATGGAAGTATCAGTACCGGTGTGGAACCATGATGAATGCGTCAGATCCTTTGCGGACTCTGTATTTCAGGAGACGCTGTGCGCGGGTGGAAAGGAAGGCGGTAAAGATGCTTGTCAGGTATATAAGCCCAGGATATACGCATTTATTTAATATCTTGTTGTTTAATACATATATTACAGGTCAGTGCTCTTAAGACACTATTGACAACGCCTATTTATTAGAGAATGTAGCAATAAACCCTTAATGAAAGCCTCTAGCTTAAAAATATCTCGCGCTTTTTAAAGCGACTTATAAAAAAGCAGGCGGGACGAATACTGGCAACTGATTAATTGTTTGATAATGTATTTTTACTGCGCCCATGAAAGCTACTTTTGATGCAGGTTTTTTTTTTATTTTTATGTTAAATTATTTCAGGGCGATAGTGGCGGTCCTCTTATGTACCAAATGTCAAGCGGTCGTTGGTCAGTCATAGGAATCGTGTCTTGGGGTGTTCGATGTGGTGAACCGAAACACCCAGGTCTGTATACGAAAGTGGATGAATACTTGGAGTGGATTTTACGCAACACTGTTTTCTAAATAAAATCGCATTCTATTTTGAAAACTTTTATTTACTTTACAAAATCTTTATTTGTGCTTAATATGGAAACTCTTTATGTGTTTTTGGTCCTTCGTGACAGAAGGTTTTTAAACAGTACATATTTGTTATAAAAAGAATAATTTATTTTATCCATTTTCAATTATTACATAAGTTAAAATATATTTAATAATATACTGTAATACTGAAATTAGAACGTGTTAATCAAGTCTGCATTTTAAGTTTTTCCGCATTTTTCAATACACTGCGTAATTGGGGCGATAATTACAAATTTTCAATTGTGATCATTTCTCCACAGTCCTCTATGGCCTGTAGGATTTCTATTATATCTTTCTCTTTAAGTTTTGGATGAAAGGTGAAGGCGAGCCGGAAGAAGTTTTTGTGTTCTTTATGAGGGGAGTAAGCAATCATCATACGTGAACTTGTCATCAGAATTTCTTTGATTTTTGGCGTTATCTGTAAAATAATACTTTGTGTTAATAAAATTTAACTCATTAAAATAACATATCAATATCGCGCGATCAAAAATAAATTCTTAGTAGACAAATAGAACCTGACTAGATATTAGATTTCTGTATCTGTTTTTTGATCATGTTTTTTTTCTAAAAGACTAGTAGGTGATCAGCCCTAAATGCCTGACATACGCCATAGACACTTAAGGTCTATGGCATGCCGGTTTACTCACGATCACTGTACGAGCAAGTGTCAAATGCGCACATAAACAACAATTATACTGCCGGATTTTAATACTACTACAACAGTATGCATAAAGAAAAGAAAAACAAGGATTCTCATCACTTTGATGCCTCTAAGCCAACACTGCATTTAATATATGAAGTAATTATTTTTATACAGTATGTACTACATGTACATATCGGTGCAGCTAAGAATAATGCCTGATTAGATAAAATCGAATTTAAAGTTCCATAGAGCAGCGGAAAATCTATAGTTCGAAGAGAATAAGAATATATAATAAGAATCTATGGTTCTTACTAACATTGACTTATAACGAATTATTTTCACAACTAAGTATTTCAGAACACGCTTTCAATATTTTTACCTTATGCATTAGCCCCCACCACTTCTCATCCTCAGTCTGGTGCCGCATAAAGCTTGGTATATACCAGAAACATACGTTAGGGCATTGTAGAGGAGCAGACACGAGACGAAATCCTGGTCTAAGGGCCACTGTCTCCAAACAAAACTCAGCCAACTCCATGACATAGTCTGTCATTTGGTTCAGTCCAATATCACCACGCGCCTTCCAAATCATCCACAGCTTGAATGCGTCTATCTATATATATAATTATATTAGTATTAAACATATAGATATATCGAGTCAGAGCCTCTATCAAAAAATATTTATTATATACTACCTGGGAGCAAAGCTAAGATTTTTCATACATATATTTTACGCAAATCTAAGAGTTATTTTTACTAACATAATACAGTATACAATACAACATTAGGGCTTAAAGAAGTTAGTTTACTATATTTTTAATTTTATCAGTGTTTTATAAAAGTTTTATTTGGATTTTTACAAATCCGAACCAACCAAGAACATAATATTTGTTGTTTTAAATATTAACTTTCAATTTTTTTATGTGTCTTTGTCTATTAATGTGTTTATCTATGTCTGTTTTGGCTTTCTGTATGTATATAAGCTGTAAGATATATAATTAAATAAATAAATAATATGTTATGAGAGCAGAATGGTTTAATAATGATTGCGAAAATTATATACTTACGTTAGTTACATATCTTCTGCGATAATTATAAAAGTGTAAAGAGTTTACCTTTCTTCCACACTGTACACTCTTGTCTCCTGTATCGTAACGGACATCATAGAACTTGTCTTGTTGGAAAAGATACTGCGCTGCAGCTGAGTTCGCTTCATGCAATAGTCCCCTCTCCCTCAAAAGGAATAAGGAGCATTGCAGAGGAGCACCAGCCATCTTATGCGGGTTCCATGAAATGGAGTTTGCTCTGGAATTTAATATCACTGTGTCCGTTTATTTGGAAATATCCAGTAAAATGAAATAATTAGTATAGAAAAATAAATGTTTATTTATTTAAAAACAATTCATTATAATGTAACCCGCTAACCGTCTACTTCTAAATCTTACATATTATAATGAATTGTTATTAATAATTAAAAAAATACTATTTTTAAATAGTAATAAATCTATTATCAATGATTTCTCAATTTCTTCACTTCGGCATCCGTGGCTAAGGTGCTATCACTTGGGTTATTTTAATATGTTTAATCATCATCAATCAATCATATTTGCATGTATATTGTGAACTATTCCAGAACTGCATATAAGGCTTACCTATCAATTCCTTTTAATTTCGTCCGATACTTATGTGATAGCATCAGACTGCCTCCCCAACATGCCTGAAACGAACATCAATACTATTGTTGCATTATTATTATTCCTGTCGATCGCATATGAACGTAACTTAACTAAAATTATAAACCTAAGTTTAATTTATGTGTGCTTGAATTTCCGTCCTTTGATGAAGGTACCAAAGTACTATCAAAATAGACATTAAGACTTGTCTCTGAAGATTAACTGCGTTGTGGTGTTTTCACTAAACACGTTGACAATAAATACAGTTATTAAAGCAAGACATTACCAAACATGATTAGACGGGTCCACACAGATCGAGCAGGCTCGCACGGCAAGCCCGATACTCCTGAGTGCACAAGGGCAAACGACTGAAGTGCCTTTAAGCAAATCAAAAAGCCGACACTCGACGTTTCAGGCGTTCGGTCGCTCGCCCGCGGCAGTGCACCTGTTTGTCTTGGACGAGGCACGTCCTCACTAACCGAGCTTGGAGTCTACATTCGCTCTGTGTGGACGCGCTTATTGACAAGTATCGTCCACAGATTTTAACTTTATAACGCGTAGGCTATACCTACATCAACATGCATCCAAACACCATGCTCAGCGCAGACATCAGCTATTTTGTCCAGATTATCTATGGCCCCCAAAACTGTTGTGCCAGCAGTACTATTCACCATGATTGGTACTTTATTATTCATTACGTCATTTTTCAAAGCCGTTTCAAGTTCTTTTATAACCATTTGTCCACATTGATTACTTTTAATTAGCCGCACACTTTCCGTGCCAAAACCAAGCCAATGCGCAGCTTTCATTATAGAATAATGACACTGAAATACAGGCATATCATTGTACTCGCTTAATAAAGAACAGTGGGGAAACAAGCAGGAGACATGTAATTTAAAATTTTATGGCAGGCGTGCCGAACTATAGATATAATTGCTACAGAGATGATCAAAATGTAAACTAACGTCAATTTCATACAAATTTAAATTATGACGCCTCCTACAATAACTACCCAATGTAGTGAGACGATATTTATAATTGTTATACGAATGGTACTGTAGGACATCGACTTAAAATTTAAATTATACAAAGCATTTTATCATAACTTTTTTGTGAAGAATTTCATCAGTTATTTATAACCTCTTTTTTAATATAATAAAGAACTTACGCTTTCCGATGAATACATAACCATTTCTGGCAAATTCCTAATACCCTTTGATTTTACTTCTGGAAAAGCTTTGAACCTAGCTGCAACTATAGCATACATCATAGATATACTTCCACCGGGGCTGAAAATGCCGTCACCATCAGGAAAACCAAATAACTTGAGAATGTGGTTCAACATTTTGTTTTCTATCAAAGTGAACACTGGGGCCACTTCATATGTGTATCTGAAATTATTTAAAATATATTATTATTTTATATACATATTGCTTAATATTGCACTTGTTCTCAATTTAAATGAAATAGTTTATTTTTTACTATTTCATAGTGTCCAGACTAATTATTAAAGTTATTTTAGAATTGTCAGTGTTAGCCTAGTGGTTGGGCGTGCTACTTTCAACTCTGAGGTCATACGTCAAGTTCGGTTCTACATCAATGGATCTCTTGTATCGTGGGGAAAACTCTCGTGAAAGACATGTGAGACAACCAAAACATCTACAAAAATAACGACGGAAACGACTAAAGAAACGGACGCAGATGCGGAACTCTGAAGCATGAACACAGTAGGTGTGAAAACTATAGCGTAATCCTTATTTCTTTGGCGAAGGCTGTATTGAAGATTTAGGGAAGCATTGGTTGGTGTATAGAATGCCATTTCTGTGTGACAACTCATCCCCTAATAATTTATACAGTACTTTTTTTGGATAATTTATTGATGAATTCAAGAAAGTATTCACTCAAATTTATTGGTCTCTGAGAAAACAAGATTTTGGGACTGGGCAAATGAGGAGTTACATAGAAAAAGGTTAAAATTATATGAAATGTATGATGAAAAGGAATATAACACCAGTGAGAAATTTAGGAAATATGTTAGGTTGTTTTCTAATAATTTCAAAAAAGATCTTTAAGTATTTAAGTTCAAAAATAAAAAATAGCATGGATAAAGTAAAAGCTACCTGGAAAGTAATAAATGAGGAATCCGGTAAAGCGTCTGATTTGAATGTAATATATAAAAGCTAAGACCACTTACTGACTAGTATTAAAGGCCTCAGCGATCCAAGTCCCCGCAAGGCCGTACGGATCAGTCCCGCCATACAGTTGGTTTTTGAAAGTTGGTTTATTGGTTTTAACACTATAGTGTAAGACTTTTCGCACAGACTCCTCCAGTTGATGGTCAGATACCGGGTCAGATATACTTATGTCATCTTTGAGTATTTCCTGGAGATAAAGTATTGATTTAACGAAAACCTTGAAATCGATTTTGTTGAGATATTTTTAAAAGCCGAAGTACCTACCCGCGAATATTAGTTTTTAAAACCCCACAGTGGTTCATAAAGCAAACACAATTATGAAAAATTGACTTTGGCCTAGTAAAATCTAGGATATCACCTTTTTAACACATTGAAGACTAGTATACATTTAAGAATGAAATCTTTAGCTTTTATAACATCTGCATTTGCTTAACAGGGCCAAGTTATAACTTATTGAGATCAATTGAACGAATTGAACCAATAAACGCAGTACGACCTTAATACGGAAATGCACTTATCAACGTGTAAAAAAAATTGTACGTCGAATTAATTATTCCCTTCCTTTTTAAAGTCGCTTAAGAATATGGTTCTGTTTAGCGTAAATGTAAGTATCCACAAAAGGCTACAGTCTAAAGTTAGCATGTAAGCTTTGCAAGGTTATAAACCGAACTTTTGAAAAATTGTTTTATGGAGACAGATGGGAACTCAGCCGACATACTTTTTTTTAAATTTTGTAATATCAAGTAATTAATTCAACATATCTTCAATAAAGAATTATTTATTATTATTTTCATGTCATGATTTAAATTCCCAAGTGATTGCTTGCTGTCCAAACACAAATAAAGCAAAAACAATCATCAAAGCATGTACTCAACGACCAGACATGGCGATTAAAAAGAGTGAGGAGAGTTTATTGCCCGTTCTTCTCTTCCGTTCTATGCTCTTGATTTGAGAACTGACAGTGAACGTAAAATTAGAAGCATAAAATGTATATAACTTTCTTGTTCGTAAGTCTACAGTACGTTACCTACATAAATAAATGATTTTTTGAATTTGAATTTATGGAGCGATACATATTTTATAAAAACTTCCAATGAAAACCCAAAGAAATCTCACAGTGACGCTGTCTCCTTTCTTAGAGTCCTTAAATTTATGTAAATACCAGCATGTTGATAACACCAAGAATTACTAGATTTACGTATAAGTACACATAATCAAATACATACTACAAACCTACTACCACTTAAATTTTACTAATGTTACCTGACCCAGATCGTAATGGAATCAATTAAAACTTGTTCCGACATCCGCAGGTACTTTTAAGTTAATACGCGAAACCATTATAATTAAGTAAATACAAACATTTTTGTTAATAACACATATTGGGGTTTTGAATGTTACAATGACAACATTTTTTTATAAAATATATATCGAAATAGATATAGCAAATACACATAGAACCACGAATTTCCGTGATATAAAATATACCTATATAATAATTATTATATATGTTGTATCAAAATACAGTAAGGTTTTTTAAATAAAAACCTGCGTAATAACCCAACATACTAGCACATTAACATACTTTGTTAATTCATATATATAAATTGTAAACGACTCAAAAATATTCAAATCAATCTTACCTCCAACTCCTTTGGGTGTCTGAAGTTGATAAGCGGTATAATTGGAGCTGTTTCATCTTTGACAATCTTCAGTACTCTGTCAAGAAAGCCTTCCTCCTCCATCTTTCAACATATGTGTTGTTTGGTCAAACTACGAACGCGTACTGAATTTTCGCGCATTATTTACCGTTTACCGCTGTCATATCTCTGTTAATAAGAAATGCACTTAAGGGCCTCATTACAATTGTTTCCGTAGTTGTCTTTTGTTTTCCTCAGCTCCGTATCTTAATTGACTACATACAAAGAAACAACTTTGTTATAATTAAAGAATATAAATGAATATATCAATACTACTTCCAATATTAAAAGGAGAAAATATATGTTTAAATATTATATATTTAATGAATAAACTCGACAGCTACTCAACTGATTCCAAAAAATATTTTGCGTAAATTAAATGTCCAGCCGAGCAAAGTAATTTTCCAAAACTAAAATAGGCATAGGCAATCTTATATGTAGCTATATAATATGAACTTATAAAAAAACCTAAGGAAATAAATATAGTTACATATACATACATATCTATTATTAAAATGTAAAGTACCTACTTAAATGTAATGTATCGGAAATAAAAGGCTTTTATTATTAGTATTAATAAATATTCAGTGGCGCTGCAATCCTAAATGGGCCAGATTGTATGCGTTTCTTCAATCATTTTTTTAGGAGATCAACTTTCTGTCTGACACTTGTCGTCGAGTTTTGGATTTAGGCAGTTTCCTTATGATGTTGGCCTTCACCATACAAACGAGTAAATGCGCACATACACAGAACATTCATTTGTACGAATCCAGGGATCGAACCTACGACCTCAATAAAAGTCCCACGCACACTTTGTTTATAAGGCGTTCATTAAATATTCTACGAGTATAACAATTTTCTTGGAACATACTAACCTTGAAAAGCAATGTATTTCCTACAAATGTTATAATATACATGTAAAGTCATGTTTTCTAAAGAATTAATTTCCTTGATTAGTTACTGGCACTGTGTATTATTTTATCCTTACAATATATTATAATTCTACATAATTGTATAATTATTTTAAGTACAGCTTCAAATATAAAAAACTTAATTTAATAAAAATATCATATAATGTATTGAAATTGTAGGCGAACGAATTATTTTCGGATTTTCCTGTTTTGGGCATTGTTATTAAATATTAAAGAATGTAAAAGAAGTTATAAATCATTCGATTTCTTCAAACGGGAAAGCTATTGATTGAAAATGAAGACTAAAATGATAAATCAAAACAAGTCACGCTCAAATGAATGACAATTTACGAACGCAATCATGTTGACAATTGACGTTATACTTAAAGTATAACTTTTTTTTCACTGTATGAAACATATATACGTCATCTGAATACGTCGAATAATAATTTTAGCCAAATCATTTTTTAACATATATTAATTAAGGGATATGCCTATATAGCATTTAATTTATATTTCTATTGCTAAGTAGATGTCCCGTAAACTAGTCGTTGAAGTTTCAGCGCGCGACCAATAGGATTCATTACTAAAGTAGATCTCCATGACCTTCTAGACAATCAGGCATATTTATTTCAATGAAAGGTAATAAAATTTAATGTAAACAATTTCAAAATGAACTTCCGAAGGCCGCGCACACGTTCTCGACGGAATTCCCTTAATTTCATAGTCAATAGTGAGAAATGGAGAAATCAGGGTAAAAGGATATCGCGTAGAGATGATGATTTCTTGGAAGAAGACTCGGAAGATGATATTGCACAGGTATTTTTTTTACTACACACTCTAAAAGGTACAACATTGTACTGTTACTAATGTTATGTTGGTCCTATAATTAAATTTAAAATTTTTTGGACCCAGTATTGCCTTTCTAAGGTTACAAGAGTTCTCAATATGTTCTCATTGTTCCTTCATTTGTTCCTCGTAATTTCGCTACTAAGTTGCTAACGTTACTAGTTTTCGCTAACTTGTTAACTATTTTGGGGAAAAGCCTGTTTGTACCATGATATTTTTAGGCCGGTGAGCTTAAAGATTGGGTGGAAGAGTTCTATGTCCGCAAGAGCGTGTGCGTGGACAAGTCGGATCAAGATGTAGAGGTTAAATTGAATAAAAAACAAACACTCATTCTTTCTACATTAGTTCCTGATGAAATTCTTCTCATAGATAAGTAAGCAATGATCTTTACGGATTTGTAACTAATACATTCAGTTACTGAAATTCATTTAAAATAAATTTATATGCTATATTGATCTTCTTTTTGCTTAGCAATTATTATTTCCCGGATTATAGAGTAGGTACCTGACTCTTATACTATTTTTACAGATTCAGTTCCGAAGATTCTACTCGATTTGTAGGAGTCCTCTTAATGGCTGACGTATCCGGATACACTGCTTTATCTGAGAAATACAATACCTACGGCAAAGGCGGTACATACAGACTTACCGTCACTCTAAATACTTACCTTGGGTCCCTCATAGAAATTATCTACAGTCATGGTGGCGATGTTATTAAATTTGCAGGCGATGCATTTCTGGCACTCTGGAAGACAGACAAGAGTACATTCATTAATCATACAATACATACAGCGATTGCTTGCGCTCTTATTATACAACACTCCTTTGGTTCCTACGAAACTGATGTTAAAGTGAATCTCAAAGTAAAACTGGCTATATCAGCTGGCAATTTAATTTTTTCTCCCATAGGAACAGGTATAGATATGAATTATGTTATATTTGGATTGCCGGTACTAGAAGCAAAAGCGGCTGAGAGTGCATGCGCCTCCGGTGAAGTAAAATTAACACCTTCGGCATGGGGGCATTGTTATTCTCGAAATTATGATCATATTGTTGATGCTAATGGTTACGTAACTATAAAAGCTATATTATATGATCCTCACGAAAAAGATGTCACCAAACCCTTTCTAGGATTTGGTCCTTTAATACGACAAATAAAAAAACCATTTATTTCTATTGAAAGCCTTCCAGAATTTCTTTATATATCACCCAATGAATTAAGCGCTGCTGATATATCGAAGCGCAATGAAATACTTAGTCTACGTAAAGCAATCTTGCAAGCGGAAGAAAAAGATATTGGTTCAGAGATCAGAAAGTTTATGATTAGACCTATACTTACGCAAATTGACGCACATCAGCCCTTAGAATATTTAACGGAAATGAGACAAGTTTCAATTCTTTTTATAACCTTAAAGCCAAGAGAGTGTCCCTTTTCACAACTTATAACAATAATAAATAATTCTTATCAAATTACGTGTGAAATAGTGTATAAATCAATGGGATGTGTGAATAAAATAATTTTATTTGATAAGGATGTAATGATTTTAGTAATATTTGGATTAAGAGGCTTTAAACATGAATCAGAAGCACAGGCAGCATTGAAATGTGCTTACAGCATTAAGAAATCTGTGTCAGCATTAGACGGGGTCTTGGAAGTGTCTATAGGCGTAACAACAGGTCAAGTGTATTGCGGAGTAGTTGGACACCCACTGCGCAGGGAATTTACAGTAATTGGAGCTGTAGTTAATAAAGCTGCGAGATTCATATGTGGATTCCGGAATAAGATAACATGTGATGAAGCCACCTATGTAAAAAGTAAAATGTCGAGTAATGGATTCACCTTGCAGCCTTCGATAGCACTGAAAGGAATAAATACTCCTGGTAAAATATATGAGTACACGGAAGAAATAAGAGTTAAAGAATTATTTGAAATCCCAATAATTGCGCCTCTATTAAATCGCATTGATGAAATGGAATACTTCCAAAATTGGATTAAAGATTATGACCTACCATTTAGGGATTTTGATGCTTTATTACTTATAGGTGAACCTCGTTTAGGAAAGACAAGGTTGTTAGAATGGATGGCTCGTTATGCTAAAAGTAAACAGTTTAAGGTTTGCTATTTAACTTTGACCTCAGTACATTCCGCAACCCAATATTTAGCAGTAAGTCAAATTATAGATCTATTATTAGACATAAAACATCCTGTCAAAGGTTTTGAGAAGGAAGAAAGAATTGTCAAACTGTTGAAGTATTATACAGACGACTTTTGTTACTTAAATAATATCCTTAAATTGCGTTTCGCCTACCACGAAGGCGTCAGTTTACAGAATGATGAAATGCAGAACGAAAAAGCTAAAGAGATATTCAAAAAACTACTATTGTCTATCGCCGAGCCATGTGTGATATTTATAGATGATCTTCAGAATTTAGATCCACTATCTTGGGAGTTTTTATCGCTTTTCTTCAGCTGTATGAAAATATTTGTAGTTTTTACCGTAACACGTGGTAAATTTAGTACTATTCATAGATGGCTCTATAGTGTTTTTATTAGCGGCAACATACGGAAAATTGTTTTAGGTCCATTAAATTCGACCTGGATAGCACCTCTGGCTTGTCAAATATTAGATGTTGATGCTGTGCCGAATGATCTTTGCAATGCATTACGTATCAAATGTAATGGAATGCCTGGTTTAATAGAAAGTTTCATAATTCATTTATTTTCTAGCGGTTCGTTAGAAATTAAAAGCATTAAAGATTTAGGTGAATGGAAAGAAGAAGATCTACAGTTTCCCGACACGTCTTTACTAAATCCAATAGCTTTGGATGATACTAACCAGTCCGCATTAGACCAGTTAATACAAGATAGTACCACAGGAGATATAAAGATATGTATCGTATCGAAAAAAGAAGAATTAAAAACTGATATCAATGTTCAAAACATGGATGTTTTAATAATGATACAAATAGATTCATTAACACCATATCAGCAATTACTTTTAAAAATAGCATCGGTTATAGGAAATGTAATTTCAAGAGATTTATTGGAAAATATAATGTATGAAAACGACCCAATAACAACAGCAAAAGCTGTAAAACGACTTTTTGCAATGAGAATTTTTACGTGTGGGAATGCAAAACACAAATATAATAGAAAAACTACATCATCTTTAACTATAGCATCAGATATTTCTTTAAGAGGTGATTTAACATGCGAGTGTTATTTTGAATTTGATTCGGAAAATATTGATAAACTTCCGAAATACGCATTTTGTAAAGTAATGAAATTCAGAAATAAAAATTCCCGCAAAACATGTTATGAATTATTACCATTAAATCAGAAAAAGGAATTTCACTCCCGTGTTGTAAATTATTTGGAATCCCATAAACATAAATGCTCCGATTGTGGAGGTACAATTATTATTGTTCAGTCTATGACGAGCTTGTATAATGATCTAAATTACGACGATTATCACAAAATCAGAGAGAAAGAAATCCAAAATGTAAGTTCAAGTGATGAAGAAGATTATGAAATTGGGAGTACCCAAAACACAAGTAAGCATTCTGCTTCCCATTCAATCTTACCAGAACTAGCTCAAAATTCAAGCCTTAATAATCAACCCAAAGGAACAACAAGTGAAATATTATCAAAGCGAGAATCTATTCACAGTCAAACTCGACATTCAAATAGTGCGCAATTTACGTCTATATTAAAAACTACAAAAAGTGTCGATGATAGTATAAAACGAAAGTCAATAAAACGTGTTACGATGTCCAATCTCGTTTTCAGAGATATAAGTATAGACACAATAAAAAGTTACGCTGTATTCGACATGTTTCGAGCTGTTATGGAAGCCAATAAAATTAGCGATTGGGAAGATCTACGAATCATTGACGAGAAAGATAATGACAAAAATAACGACAAAGAATCTTATAAGTTAAACATAGAAAAAGGTGTATCAAAAACCGATTTTGACAAATGCACTTGTTCAGACTTGAACATTATTATTTATGAGCAACTAATACATCACGCTACAGAAGCGGGACTAAAATGCAAAGTATTAGAATTTCTTATTAGATATAGTGAGTTGAATATTCTAGCAAATAATTTCGAAAATGCCATCCCCCAACTCGAAAGAGCTGAACAAATACTATTAGCTGACAAGTCTATTGATAATTTAAGCAAGTTCGAGAGGAAAAAGTTTATGGGTAAAATATATACTTTGCAAGCAGCTTCTTATTTGATGAGCAATAAATTGATGGCATCGAAAAACCACATAGAAAAAGCTGCAAAAATTTATAATATTAACTTAAGAAAATTATCTGACTTGACAGATTTTCGTTACATTTATAATTATATCAAGTCAAAACGACACAAATATCGGTTACAAGATTTTTGTTTGAAATCAGACTCGATATTTTGTCTAAACGTGGCGACCATGCTTTTTTCTACATTAGAAGATTTAAAAACTGCTAGAGTCGCAGCTCTACGAGCTTTATTTTTGGTACAAAAAGTTGACTGCAATAACATTGATTTATGTGACGCATTGACCAATGCTATTCAAATTGAACTCGACAATGGAAAACCAGATCTTACAGAAAATATCGAAGCCATAGCTATTACGACTTTAAAAAATCGATCTACGCCTATTCAAGCCGATGAGTTATTTGCTTTAGGCAAAATGTTTATGGCTACGTTTCGCGCAAGAATAGCACGAGCTAAACTTCCGGCCGGCATTCGTTCTGGATTTCGCGCTTTAGTCATCAGCAGATTCCTACACGCTGATAAAATATCTTTAGATATAATACCCGACTTATTTTATATTCTTTTGTGTCGTAGTCGAATAGAAGAAGCTGTCGATGTTATGAAACTTTTACTGGAATTAAGTCAAACTCATAATTCATTAGAATGCGAGACGTGGTACTACGCTCTTGCTATTGATATGATTTTAGATTGTGGCTTCCAGATAGAATCCCCTCAAGAAATTAGTCGTTTTGCTGAATATGCAATAAGCGTTGGAAAATCAGCTGGTATTAGTAGGAGACGACTCGTAGTTGGAATATGGACGTACTGGCTTCGCGTGGATGTGGAACGTAAAGCAAAACTTTTTGAAAATGAAGCATTAAATTGGTGTGGAAATGAAGATGATGATGGCTCATTAAAAACTTTATTAAGTGCCTTACGATTAGCCGAGGGCATGTTGGAAAGCTTGGCAAAAAAAGTTGATGACTTAAAAAAGGTATAATCAAACGTTTACCGTTTGTTAATACAGTAGAACTCCAATTATCCGAATAAATGGGGACCGACCCATTCGGATAATCGGCCCTTCCATAGCCCAATGGATGAAGTTGGCGTCCAAACGCCACTTCGACAAGGCTAAACACCATCCCAACCCACTGGTGCGTAAAAGCATCAATTACTACCCCTTCCCGACTAAAAAGGCTCGCAGGAGGCCCCGACACGTACTAACGGATCCGGATGATCCAATCACAGTAGCTAACGATAAATTAAAAGCCGCCCGCGCGGCCAATAATAATAGCAGTAGCAATAGACAGATTAGGGTTAAAAACCGCCTTCACCGGGGAAGGCGAGGACCTTTACTTCGCACTTCGCTCACTCCAGTGAGCTTCCGTCCTGCCCTTCAGGCGATTGACCCCCCCGCGATGGCCCAAGCCGAGGTTCGAGTCTCACAGGAGACGCCCTTGCGCGAGTCGCGGGAAACCCCCCCTTTCCGGCTGAGCTAAGCTCGCCAAACAGCCCGTGCTGAGCTGTAAAGGCCCTTAAGGCCAACAGCGAGATTCCATTCAAAAAAAAAGAAAAAAAAAATATATATATATATATAATAATATAAAGATAATCGGATTTTTTTTTAAATTGCCATTGGAGAGAATAAAAGCTACGTTTTGATATTGCACTATTTTTTTATTGAATTAAATGAAAGAAACATGAAATTTTCACATGTTTTAAATATAAATAAAATGTACCTACTTATGTACAAGTTTAGAAATAAAAATCATTGTTTTTTAAACATCTCCGTCAATGTAAGCTGTTTTGCGGTCTTTTTTGTGATATGGATAATCGGCGATTCGGATAGTCGGAGTTCGGATAATTGGAGTTCTACTGTATATACATATTTTAATAATACAACCATATTCTATTAAGGTTGTTGATTTGATGGAACTGCGATCATTAGCTGACAAAGAATTGATGCGTTTAGAACAAGACACGAAAGTTTTGAAAGCCATTGGACCCAGGTGGCTTTTACTAAAGGCAAATTCATTAAATTTATCTGCACGCTGCAATGCTGCCAAGGCAACATTTATACAGGTAAATCTGCCTAAAATACAATATTAGTAATATCATTAACGCTGACATTAGTTAATTGTATGAAGATATTTAAAAGGCAAATTGTATGTCATTGCTTTCTCCATCGAAATCCTCATCTATATTGGAACATTTTACGCATTGTTACGTAAATTTAACGCATGTTCAATAAACATAAACGTAAATAGTATTAAAAATTAGCTTTCCCTATCTTTTCAGGCATTAGATGAGGCTCGTAAAATAAACAATCGCTTGGAAGAATCAATGATTACAGCTGCTCTTGCAAATTCTCAACTTTGGATACAAAGTGGCAAAACTGGAACATTCCTAGACTGGAGGACCGGCGCCAACAACGCACGGTCTTCTTGGCATCAGATTATGTATAAGATAAATAACAACACTCGATAATAAATCTTAAATCATACTTTTACGGCCTAAATTTATAATACTACTACTTTCGTTCTTTCAATATTCATAGAACGAAATTCTTATGCTAGTGAATATTTTATTCGTCTCTGAATAAATTATTAAATTTTCGAAAAATATAAGCGATATCACATCACGTATATAGCTAAGTGCGTCAAGTATGAACTAAAACTGTCACTGTCAAATGTCAAATGCTCAATAGCCTAAATTTGTAAATAAACTACGTAAACAAAACATTATAATTGGTAAACAATATGAAACTAGACTAAAACAAAAAATATAAATTACTATCAAATTAAATTATTATTACAAAGATTTTAATTATTGCAGATTACTTAGTACAGATATTAAACTGCCTAACCATCTAGTTTTCTTTATTTAACGCAGTTAACCAAAATTATGTGCTTGCCTATTCGACAAAGCACAGTGTAATATTTAACCTGAGATAAGAGATTAGCTAGTCAACTCAATACAATCTCAATATGTACAAGACCTATTTATTTCAATTGTTTTGATAACTTATCTAAAATACCTACATCAGACAGCAACTTATACTAAACAATATTTTATCAATGTACTTGCTATTTATTAGTCTGATATTCATTTCATTCACGACACGACTGTTGTTAAGTTAGTTGAGAAATCATAAAGATGTCCCAACTTGTATTTGTTGGAGTAATAACATCAGCTAGGTCTTTAAAAGATCTGAATTCTTTTACTGGATATTTAAGTGTTGAAAATGGTGTGGTAAGTAATTTTACTAAATTAAAATACATACTTTCTGTTTCCAATTTAATATAACCTATGTTAAAGTTGAGGCATGAAATGATTACACATATGTTATTATTATATTATGTATTAATTAATTAATTAAGTGTGAAGTAGCTCTTTATAAAATTTCAATAGCTATAATCCACCGAAGGGATTCAATGTCACCAGCTTTTAGTCCATTCATATTTTTATAAATAGATAGAAAAGCATAAAAAATTTATATGATGAACTTGATCTTGCTATAAGTATGCCACTATAACATTATGAATACTTTTTCAGATAACCAGTATAGGCACGAAAGAGGAATTTGATAATCAAAAATATAAATTTAAAGATTTTAAACTTATACAGCTGAAATCAAACCAGTTTTTGATGCCTGGCCTTATAGATTGTCATACACATGCTCCTCAATTCCCAAATATTGGTCTGGGGTTAGATAGACCACTACTAGAATGGTTGGACAAATATACATTTCCGCTAGAATCTCAATATAGTAATATTGATTTTGCTTCTAAGGTTTATGACACAGTTGTTGTAAGTTGAAAAACATTATCAAAATTTCTTATATCTTTCAATTACTTTATAAAGTACAATGGTTTTTTATAGCAACGCTTGTTAAAAAATGGAACCACAACAGCTTGCTATTTTGGGTCTTTACACAAGGAAGGTTGTTTGGAATTAGTGAAAAGTGCCATTAAATATAAACAAAGAGCTGTAGTTGGCAAAGTAAGCATGAATATAAAAAACAGTACTGGTTATTATAATGATACACAAACAGAACTGAAGCAAACAGAGGAATATGTTCAAAGTGTTTTGGAATTTAAGGTATTTATTTGTACGACTGGTCATTGCATCATAGAGGTCCAAATTCTTATTTGTATATTATACAAAATTAATGTGATGTCTCTTGAACTTTGATTGATGTTCTAGATTCTAGAGTATGGGCCTTAATCTTATCTTTCTGATAATGTAAATGTGATAAATCAGTTTAAAAAAAATAAAAATATTTAAAAAAATTCTATATTTTTAATATGTTATATAATATGCAGGTATATTCTAATTATAGCCCCAGATAATATAAAAAAAATATTTCAGAGTGAATTAGTACATCCAATAGTAACACCACGATTTGCTGTGAGCTGTGATCATGAATTAATGTGTGGCTTATCAAAGATTGCACAAAAATATAATTGTAGAATACAGGTAAAGCTTTAACTATATATTAAAATGCTTATACCAACCTCCTAAGAACTAATTTAATTAAATCTATCAAAGTTATATATGCATTACAAAATATTTTTTACAGAGCCATGTATCAGAAAATACGAAAGAAATAGAGCATGTATTAAAAACTTTCTCGGAATGTGCAACATATTCACATGTTTATGATCAATGCGGCATTCTTACGAAAAAGGTGTGTTGACAATAGTTTGTTTTACAATATTTGTGCTTTCTTTTTTTATGACATTATAATGTAATATAATTATTTTAGTGTATAATGGCACATGCAGTATACTTAAGTAAGAAAGAGATGGAACTATTTGCTAGTAAGGGTGTCTCTGTCGCACACTGTCCTGCTTCTAACACTAGACTCAGATCCGGACTCTGCCCAGTTAGAAAGCTTATTGATAATGGCATCACTGTGGGACTTGGGACAGGTAAGATTAAATTTATTATTTATTTATATTCTTAGGCTTCTAGGATGTAAACCAACATATATAACACATTTACAATTTTCTGGAGTGGTATGGGTTCCTGGGAACAATAACCATTGGTACAATTTTACTTGTCCATACTGTAATATATGAATTTCGAAAAAAATTTGATCCAAATAATCACTTCTGGATTTTATGAGGTGATGATTTATTAACACAAAAAAAAATAGTATGATATTTTTAATAGATGTGGCCGGCGGTGACAGTGCAACAATTTTAGATGCAATGCGACGAGCAATGGATGTATCGACACATCTTGAAATACTTGGGAATGAGGAAGCTATCAATTGGAAAGAAGCATTCTACCTCGCTACTTTGGGAGGCGCTAAAGGTAATAAAAACTTCATCTGTCTCTATCGTTGTTTTCTAGGTTTGAATCCCAACATCCTAAACCCTATAACAATCTATACAGGTAGTTTTCGTTTCACATTCTCGTGCACAAATTGACGATTCGGTTAGGCTGTCATCTTTAAAAATAAAATACGTTTATTTTGGAGTATAAGATCATCAAGGTATCACTTGTTAAACGTCATTCAATTCGAACCTACTCATCGGCAAAGACAGAGGGTGTAGGCCGATTGAAATAGCCGGCGTAAAAAACTCTCGGTACTCTTTTGAAAAAAGCAAATCATCAAACAATACTACAATATTTAAAACAAATATAGCGATTTAATTAGAAGTAGCCTGCCCAGCACTAGTCCCAGGCCCTTTTATCAACTGTTTTAACCTTTAAGTCTTGCATAATAAGTATTTACTATATTAAGGGCCTGTTTCTTAATGTATGGATAAAGTACCAAATAGCTATGCAACACATAAATTATTTGAAAAATAAAAGTTCTGAATAAGAAACTTCGCGTTTCATTACGAATAGCGCTATCTGACAGTCGTGAAACGACAAAATATTGTTTATCCTAACAATAAGTAATAAATAGCTTATTTGGAACTTATCCGGACATTGTGAAACAGACCCTAAAACTGTACTCATTAATCATATTTATTAATCAGTTAGAACATTTTGCCCTTTTCTATGATTAATTAAAATACAAGTGAAAAATAATTATCTTTGCAGCTTTAAATCTCGACGAAAAAATTGGCAATTTCGAAATTGGCAAGGAGTTTGACGCGCTTGTCATCGATGCCTATTCGAAAGATGGTCCAACTGACGATTACGCCTACCCAGTACCTGCTGATGATGAAGAGCATATTTTAAACATTCTTCAAAGGTTTTTGTACGTAGGGGACGATAGGAATATTATTCAGGTATATGTTAAGGGAGTGATAGTTAAGGATAATCTGTGATTCTATTTTAATAAAATTCATTCATTTTTCTAATAAATTTGGTCTCTCAATGTTGTTTTTTTAATTACATATTAGAGGTTATGGTAATGAGTCTATTTAGTTGGTGCTTTTAAGCCAAAACAAATTTACAACAATTACGCAAGGAAATTGTACTACTACAGGTTATATAATATCTTATATATAAAATTCTCGTGTCGCGGTGTTTGTGGTTAAACTCCTCCGAAACGGTTTGACCGATTCTCATGAAATTTTGTGTGCATATTGGGTATGTCTGAGAATCGGACAACATCTATTTTTCATCCCCCTAAATGTTAAGGGTAGTCCAGTCCACCCCTAGTCCAAAATATATTTTTTTAATTTTTAGATATTTTTTTTTATCAACTGTATCAACAGCATTAAAAAATACATACAACACTAAATTTTCAACCCTCGACGATCAACCCCTATTTTTTATTATAAATGATATACATGGCAAAACGTTTGCCAGGTCAGCTAGTATAGATATAAGTGTAATAAAACATCATATTTATTAATTTCGTGTATTTTTTTTATATGGAAGTGCAAATACAATATAATAACTGAATTTACAAATTCTAATACTAAAGATAACAAATTTAGTACAGTGCAGTTCAAAACAATTTAAACAAAACGTGAACTCTCCAACAATTTCACTCTTCAATGTCAAACTTATATCTAAAAAAACTGGTAAAGTCGGTGGAATGATAACGCGACACATTCGATCGTAATAAAAATACTAAACAGTCTTATAAAATCAATGCATCTTGTCTAAACCCATAAATGTGTGATGCTATGATTTATCGTCACTACATTGACTTTTGCGTGTACAATTCATTAATTTATGGTTTAAACAACTAAGATAATTAATACTAACATTTGCCGCTATTCTTGTCGTGGTAGGAGAGTAGCATATGCCCAAACAACATTTTTAATTCATAACTGTATAAGGAAAAGTCGAAAGGATTTTTTTATAAAATTTAAAAAAAATTATCTGACCATTGCTCATAGCTCACATTAGACATAGCTCATTCAATTTAAATACAGTGTTCGATACTGACGAAAAACCATAGCCTCGCAAATTGTAATTTAAAAGCTAAATTTCCGAATAGGACGCATTTGAAAAATCGACAAAAAATATAGTTAAAAAATAAATTTCGTAAATACAAATTGTAATTTGGCAAAAGCAAAATTGCATTTCCATGTACCATTAGACTATATCTAGCAGATGAACACAAACTTGGACGTAATCCAAGATAATCTAGAATATATAACATCGAATTGGCGAGAGCCTCTAATAAACATTAATAACTAGTATATAATACTATAGAAAATGCTCAAAGAATCATCGGTACACCGAACCCACGCTTGATAACGAAAAGAATACATCCCACAAACCATAACGCTTGATTGGCGCAACGGAAAATAAAGAACACGTTTCCTTCGCACATAGCTGTTTATAAAACTTCACTATGGACCGCCATAGCGTGGCTTTGGTAAACGTAAGTAGATGTATCCCACAACCATAGACACACTTGAGCTGCCATTAACAAAATGTAATCACAACGTAACTTTATTTCAAAAACATCAAGATTTTCATAATCCGATAAGCGCTAGCCAAACTAATATGAATTGGCTTATTAGCAGTCTTAAAATTACAATTATGAGATACAATTATGGTAATGTGCGATCGATTGTACAGTTCACAATTCATTTGAAGTTAACACAGATAAGATTCACTAGAATCGACATCGCATCAAGGGCCCGTTCCTACGTTCATACAATTTGATTTCTACGAACAAACTTTGAAGCCATTTTTTAGATGTGATTTTTCTTCCCTCGGCTATTTTATGTAACAAAATAGCCGTCATTGAGAAAAAGTACCATCAAATAAGCCTGTAAACTGGCCAAAATAAATGTAGAAACAGGCAAATGTCGTATATACTACAATACATTCTAAACCTAACAATTTAAGTAGTACATAATAATCATAAGAAACTTCACAATCATCTAGCACCTATACAAAACGCTGGAGAAGTCAGCAAACTTGTTTAACATTTGCACTGTGCATGCGTAGGTGTATGAAAGAATAAGTAATCGTAAGATTTTTTGCAACTACCCACAGAACAATGCGTAAACCTTTATTAGAAAACTTCTAAAGACGTAATTTAAATTCGATACTGTTTGATGGCATTTGTACTATTGTTTAATAGACATTTAATACCTGATTGTGTCTTGCTATAATAATGAAAAGGAAATCAGTCTTAACGTGGCTTCATAACTAATTAATACTATGTGATGTATAGCAAGCCACGGTTTATAAGGAAATTATAGTACGAGGTAGAGAGAAATGCTGAAATATAAAAACTATTTTATAACATCTCACAAAACGGTAGCGACACTGCTCCTGTCGATGCTAATATTAGAAAATAAACAAAATATTTATAAATTCATGGTACATATAAGTCGTAATTCTTCGTGTCACTTACGTTTTAATTATACGATCAGTACATAGGACAATAATTTTATAACTACCAATATTTACAGGAATGTTATTTTAATATGTCAAATCACGTTTTTGTTCGATAAGACTCCCTAAAGTAAAGGAACATAAAAGTTTTAGTCAACAATGGCACATCTGTAAAGCTTTCTTCCGTTCATATAAATTTTCTAGTCCAAAAAGTATGTAGTGTTAATTATATCAAATTTTATAGATTATCAAATAATACTTCTCAAATAAATCACTTAAAAATTCGTTAATATACTCAAAATAATTTATTTACTAATTGTTTATTTAATTTTTCCTCGAACCATCACAATGTGCATTGAACAAAAGTTGTATGTTGAATCCTTCAAGCCAGTTCTTTTTCTTTAATCTATGGCTAAGGATATATCAGCTTTTTGTTTGCATTGCATTGACATGATTACAATAGTGACATAAATATTCATTAAAGTACTATAGACGTCTAAGAGTAATATAATAGAGCGACTATGTTACTAATAATTTTCTATAAGGACTAAATAACAATAAAAAAATTTAGCTCAAATATATTTGATTCTAAAAGTTTATCATAGAAAACTCCATGACGATGATTCGTAGTGTTTTGGGTCGTAATACAAATTATGTGATTAGTTTGAATATAAACACGTGCTACCCATATATTTTCGTTTCTTATATGAATGTATCTAGAAACATCATTAACCTAGACATACATCAAACAAATACAAAATGCAGTGTTTCGATTGTGACTTGCCACAGATCTGGTGACAGCCGCTACATGAGTCTTTCGCTTCAATAGTCACCAACGTGTTAGGCGATGATTTGGTGCTAAGGAACAGATCAAGTATAATGTAAGCAGGGCCGAGGGGAGTACCCTTCTTGAGTTTTTAAGGAGTTCTAAACAAATGACAGTTGCGATCTAATAAAGAAATATGAACATTAAATAGCCTGTCCCAATGTATTTTATATGACCATATCCTGCTTACATGATACTTAAACAATCCTTAAGCCGTGTGAGGTGCTAACGCGTGCAGTGGCATCGCGGACAGGCGTCGGGTCAGGCGGTCACTTTACGAGGTTGGAGAGCGAGCGGGATTTCAGTGTCGGAGTGTGTGAGCGCACGGCACACGCGAGCGCGCCGCGAACGTCGCCGCGAACCGCGACGCTCGCCGCCTGCGCGGGGGGACCATGTTAACATTCACATTTATAGACGAGGTATTACGTTTGCCAGGGGTTACGTAAACATTTCAAACGTTGGCGTACCCCTGGGAGTGAATTCCAAATTTAAAATAACGCCTTCGAGCCCACGGCTGAAAGGTTAAGCATAAGAAAATAGGGCCAGATAATTTAAATTTAAATATTTCAAACTAAGCCGTGGGCTCTTTTAGACTTTCCAAAAGCTGCATTTTACATTTCCGATGACAAAAATGATTGTGATATAGAGCGAAACTGTGTCTCATTGTTGTAGAACACAAGAACAGTTTTAATCCTCACAAAAAATGCTTAAAGTACCAATTCTAAAAGCTTCAGTCATTATTAGACCAGTGTCGATAATTTTTGAAACCAAAAAAAATTACAGTAGGATGAAACCCATTAGAAATGCAGGGGAATATGATCAAAATGAAAGGAAAAATAAATTACGGTCGATCCGAGTTCGGGAAGTGGGAGGGGGGTGACTTTTAAGGGGGAAAAATTGTTTATCTTGATTTCTGGCGAAACTACCAGTCCTATGGAAAAAAGTTAAATGGCAAAGTTGTAGGTCATAAAAAGATCTACAACTTTGGTATTTACAATTTTTTCACATAACCTCAAAATTTAGGTGAAAAATTCAAAAAACCAAGTTTTTAGTTTTTTATTTATATCTTTTTTAAAAAGTTTTTTTTTTCTACGAAATTTGGTGAAAACTTACCTTATTATGTCCCAAATATACTGTAATTTATTTGATTAAAAATATTTATTTTTTCGCCTCATTTTAACTTAATATCAAAAAAGCACCCTAATTTTCAATCGAAAATTCTGACGTCAAAATTTCAGCTTTTTTCAAAAAGTTTGGGGGCTTTTTGTTCGTTGAAATATCTACTTTCTGATGGTGTAAAAAAAATATACATTACTATAGGAAATATTATTAGAAAATGCAAAAAATTGAAAAAACCTCAAATTCGCAAATTTTCTTTTAATTATGTACAATTTTGAGGTATTTATTAAAATTTACACTTTAATTACTCAGAAAACGTAAGATTTCATGCTTCATTGATAAACGAAAAAATTGCAAATTAAAATATACTTCTATAATTAACAAACAAATAAGTTAATAAAGTTAATATTTAATAAGACATATACAATATTTTGAAAAAGTTGTAGAATCTTCTGTAAATAATATTTGTAGATGCCTATTTATTGCTGTTTTAAGATAATTTATATACCTGAGTGACCTTCGGTGAATTTTAGCCCAGTGTAAGTTATTTCATTGAGAAGTGGGGCTGGACCTAGGAGGGTCTGGGCCTTACTACATACCTGCTATTTCGTAGCAGCTGTAAAAACCGTTAGCCAGTATTCGAGATACAGAGTAGTGTACAACATCGTTTTTAAAAATACACCTGCAGGCTGAGTTACTCTAAGTGATTTGTGAGAAATTTACTTTATTCAAAGAAAAATTCAAAATTCACCGAAGGTCACTCAAGTATATAAATTATCTTAAAACAGCAATAAATAGGCATCTACAAATAATATTTACAGAAGATTCTACAACTTTTTCAAATATTGTAGATGTCTTATTAAATATTAACTTTATTAACTTTATTAACTTATTTGTTTGTTAATTATAGAAGTATATTTTAATTTGCAATTTTTTCGTTTATCAATGAAGCATGAAATCTTACGTTTTTTGAGTAATTAAAGTGTAAATTTTAATAAATACCTCAAAATTGTACATAATTAAAAGAAAATTTGCGAATTTGAGGTTTTTTCAATTTTTTGCATTTTCTAATAATATTTCCTATAGTAATGTATATTTTTTTTACACCATCAGAAAGTAGATATTTCAACGAACAAAAAGCCCCCAAACTTTTTGAAAAAAGCTGAAATTTTGACGTCAGAATTTTCGATTGAAAATTAGGGTGCTTTTTTGATATTAAGTTAAAATGAGGCGAAAAAATAAATATTTTTAATCAAATAAATTACAGTATATTTGGGACATAATAAGGTAAGTTTTCACCAAATTTCGTAGAAAAAAAAAACTTTTTAAAAAAGATATAAATAAAAAACTAAAAACTTGGTTTTTTGAATTTTTCACCTAAATTTTGAGGTTATGTGAAAAAATTGTAAATACCAAAGTTGTAGATCTTTTTATGACCTACAACTTTGCCATTTAACTTTTTTCCATAGGACTGGTAGTTTCGCCAGAAATCAAGATAGACAATTTTTCCCCCTTAAAAGTCACCCCCCTCCCACTTCCCGAACTCGGATCGACCGTAATTTATTTTTCCTTTCATTTTGATCATATTCCCCTGCATTTCTAATGGGTTTCATCCTACTGTAATTTTTTTTCGTTTTTTACTATTTTTGAAGGCTTCGGCACTGGTCTATATGCACTATAATGCAAATCAAATCTTAGTATTAGGATTATATTACTGAGTTGTAAGGCAATAATGCAAAAAGTGTTACACTATGCATAATATGATTTAAAGCTTAAATCATATACTGCAAGCAAAGAATTTGGTCGATTAAAATGCTAATTTTTAAAGCATTATTCAAATGTGGTATACTTTAATTTCTAAATTTAGACAAAGTATTCATTAGCCAACTAATTCTCAACAATTACCGTAACATTTATTTAATCGAACAAATCGCTGACCCTTCCATTGTAATATACATTAACCATGCCTGATCTAAAGAACCTAATGACAAAACTACAATGTCAAACTTACCCTTAACAAAACACAGACAACCAAGGCATACAAACAATGACATAAAGAAAATATACAATGTGAAGAAACGAGACCTAGTTAAAATCCTTGAAGAGTGTTTACATGCGCGAGCGCACAAAGAATTGTAGGACATTAGACATAAAGCGTGATAATTAGGTACATGCATATGTGAACCAAAAAAAACAGAGCTAAAGCTACCACCCTTAGCGTAAATACTGTGTCAGTAAAATATGAAGGCATTTCAACTATTTTATATAACCTCATTTTTTCATAATTAAATTTCAAGTTTGGATGTGTTTTTTGCGATTAGTTTTTTTTTTAGTTAAATATGAAATATATACTGAAATGTCGTTTTAAAATAATATACTGTACGGAATGATTGTTTATATTATTTCTAAATCTCTTAAATGGTTATCGGTAAAGAACCGGTGTCATTAGATAGATTGATACATGCGCCAACTTTGGAGCGAGAGAGAGATCCACTCTAAATCTGGTCAGTTAACAATTGTGTTCATTAGAAATAAAAATAGGTAGAAATGCCTTCAGCCATGTTAGTCCACCGCACCAAAACACACTAGCACAGTACCGTTACGCGAGGGCGTCAAAATAAGAACTCTAGACAGGCGACAAGCACGTAAAGTGCGGTGCTCTCTGATTGGCCGAAGGTCGGAGTGGGCGTTTCGGGTTTGTCGGGGCGGGGCGTACCGGGGCGCGGTCGGGCGTCCAGCGATGCCGCGGGCTGCAGGAACCACTCCGAGCGGGTTTGCATACGCGCACGTTGCCGCTCGTGGACCTAACAACACCCGTCACCCGTCACCGCCGGCTCAGGCTACGGAGCGGTACGCGACTGCACTTTGTATGTACTATTGCGTGTCTGACCACTCACAATAAGCGTTTTGTGCAATTATATCGAATACAGATTAACAGATAACATTATTAAAAAGTACCTGGATATAACAACTAACTGTCGATAGATGAAGTATAAAAACCAATTATCATACGCACGCATACGATAAATAAAAAAGATATTATTGAAAAATACAATAGAAGAATTTCTATCTTGTGGATTTTACTGTCCGCATACTGCTCCGTAGTTTATACTGTATACATGGATCGATTAAACTACAAACATGAAGTAATATATTTAATTATTTATAGCTTAGCCTATATAAGTTAATCGATCGGTGTACATAGCGCCTGATAATAGATTTGTGTATTGGCAGTAAGAACTGTCAATTTTAATCAGAAATATAAACCTTCACCATAGTTACAGTTTCTTAATGTGTTATATTTCTGATATACATACAAAATTGAAAACGAATCTCGCTTGGCAACTGTAAAATCAAATTCTGTCAAATACTTCTAACCTAACTTAAACACATTCGAGTTCAAAAATCATCCATCAAACTACAATCGAAAAGGAACTATACCGTTAATTTGTTAGCTAAACACAGAAATGTTAGTCCTGTTAATCCTTTCCCACGGTTAGTATACAAATCGGCAGGAAAAAGATACAAAAAAAAATCATTAAGCGACTGAAATTTTTTTGTCAACCCTGAACTAAAGTTTACACTGAGCAATTCAACGGGTTGAATACAACTGCATGAATAGCAATAGGGCCTTAATAATGCGGACAGTTATTGCCATGCGAAGAATAACAATCTTTTATAAAACTATGCCATTTTGTAAAAGATTGGTAGGGGCAACACATAGTGAAACAGATCCATTGTGATATCTACAGGGTATCTACAGTCAACGTCACCATTTAAAATAATATATCCCTCAGTGTGCGCTAGAATTTAAATATAGAGTTAATATATCCCACACTGAATTTATACATGAATACAATATACAGATTTCAATTCATCTATAGAAGCAGTTTTATTAAAATTCATCTCAGATCTAGTATTTTTATGCCATTATTTTAATTATATAACAAATATAATATCATAGATAAATTACTTTTTTAAATCCATTTCAATTGAATTTATTTCATGAACACAAATCTGACTCGTACCTGGAGATATACGTAGACGTGGACGTCTACGTTACGTTCAAAGTTAATTCGCTGTCTTGATAATAATTAAAAATTACGTTAAACTTCTACATTTTCTTTCACAATATGTTTTTTTGATCTTACCTGGGGTAAGTAGGAGAGACTTTTAGTGCTCTCAGCGTACTTGTTTATGGCTCGAAGTTCTTCTAATGTCATGTGCGGGCTAGAGTTGCTACACGACGACTGAGATGATGAACTGACGGACACCTGAAATTTGACAGTAAATCCTTCAAGGTTCGTCTGCCAATCAAATATAAGAATGGTCAAACTATTTAAAGAAACATGGCAAGTCGAGAAAAATTATATTCACAACTTAAACAGCTTTACTGACATTACAGAACTAAGGGCTATTTTCTTAAATACATCTTAGAGAAAATATCTTATTCCTAGTAAATAAAACTGCGAAGCGGTCTGTCAGATAACTTTATAATCTTGACGCGGAAGTTAAAACCGATGAACAAATATATCAATGTACCGAAAACATTGAGCGTTTTTAGCTAACAAAATATTGTATAACTTGTGCATATACAGTTACCTTAAACACGCTTTCCTCAAGTGATATGGATAGACGAGTGCAGGAATCCAACAAACTGTGTTCGGGAATTATTCCTAGTCCCAGAGTACCCGCTCCACCGGTACCGACCACGCCAATTAACGCAGGCATCGATTGGCATTCTTCGGACTTTGATAAACCTGTAATCATTAGAAATGTATCATGTATTTTAACGGCGGGTCAACCGTTGTATTTTAAACTTTATTATTACACTAGTTCTAACGTGAATGAAATCATATACCGCTGGTAGGTACTGTATGTATTTGGTGAATTCTATGTTTAGATATATTATAACAGGAATGTGTCATACCTGTTATAATATATCTAAACATAATTTCTTGAAAGTCATTAAAAACTATATGTTTTGAGGCCACAATATAGTATCGCCAAAATTTTTTTAGTTATGTTGAATTAAAATCTGAACAATATGAACCAATGATTAAAAATTCAAAAATGTGTTAATATATGAGCAACTACTGAGTACATCAAAATATATATATATATACAGTCTGTCAAAATATAAAAAAAGAAAGAATGCAGCGGCAATCAGAAACGAATCTTAGCGCGAATAATGACTCCCAGATTTCAAAATCAATATGTTTCTACTCGTTCTGATACTTCGAAGAATATCTTTGTTAAATTCATATTTACGCCACTTGAGTCCATACAATAAGCTAATCTTGCTCGAACGGCTTTTTTATCGCGTTTATTAAGTAGATTTTGCAATTTACAAGAAGCAAATTAATGTTGTATCAGCTCTTGTAACATTCGTAGTAAGACTTCGAGTACATTTATTTTAGAGTATTTTTTTTAATAACTTTTTTTGTAATACCTTATTGGTAACTTTATTTTAAGCGCCATCTAGTAGAAGTTCTAGGACTTACTTGTTGCAAAGGCATTTTATATAGGTAATATTGTTAGATATAATTATCGAAATCATAATAATTAAAGAATGTAAAAGACACGATTTGATATAAATACTCCCTCTGAATACTGAATATTAGTACTAATGAATGTGATATGGATACTACCTACAGTGTTGCCCTCAACCTTAACCCTTTGTTAAGACAATACTTGAAGACTCACCAAAATACTTTATTACAATTTTTACATAGAGCACGTTATGAATTTAACATGTGTCATTCACTCGACCTGTGGAAAATATTCTATTCAGTGCAAATATGACACTATCCCAAACTATATGACAGTATGGTATAGAATACATTAATAAAAATATGGAATATGTCTTAAGTATACATAGTGTATCATTTCGATATTCATTTTTATTCAGTTGTGGTCAATGGGATTGCTGTAATGTATTCGAGTTACGGAAGTATTTGTTTAGAATTTAACTTACCTACATTGTAGCCATAACGTTAAAAATAAAAATATTTACCTTCCAAGTTGTATTTGTTGCCCCAACGATCGCATTCACATTGCAGCCAAGTTTTTTCCGCCTCTAGTGATAACTGTCCTAAAATTTTATATTAAATAATCATAACATAATAATTGATGGATTGGTCACGATTAACATAAACACCATCAGGAAAACGTTTTATACGCTCTAAGCAAAGGATAGCACAAAGTCATGCACAAATGAAACATTATTTTTATAATGAAACAAAACTACGAAGTATTTTAATACTGTGTGTAGACACAGTATTAAAATACTTCGTACTTCGTGTAACCACGTTAAATCTAATAATAACCTGAACATTAAGGCATCAATAGCTATGGGTGGTGTAAATGTGCACCTTAATAAAACACCTTATTTTTAAATACGAAATCATCCTTATTTTTAACCAATCACAACCAAACCATGACGAACGAAAATCAAACTAAAATATCATTCGTTTAAATTCTCACCAGACTAGTCAATTGTCTAATTATATTTATTAATTCTAAACAAGTCTTATTAGGGCTCTCATTCTTCTTATCATCATCCTATTAGACAGAAATAGATTCGAGAGAAGAGTCATTCATATTTTGTGCAGGCAATTTTCAAATGACCTTAATGAAATTTAACATAATCAATTCGAGTATCGAACGAGTCTTGTTTTTAACCATTGTTTCAGCAAATTAAGTAGTGGAACCAATGACAGTCAATTCTGAGGTGAACAAACCATTAATAGGAAGTCGATGTTTTGCACGTAAATATCAACTAAGCCGTGAGAATTTTTCGCAATGTTTTATAAAACCAGTTTACTGTAATGTTAACTGCCTTTTGATGTTGCAATTGTGTGAATTAAGATTATATTTAGATTATCATTATTCATAATCTTTCGCATTAGGAAATCATTTGGTTTTCTAACCAATCTCTATTATTGAAAAAAAAACCCGCAAGAATTGTTAAATACTGTTTCGTTTTCTCGATGATTACATTTATATCTTTAAAAAAGAAAGTAAATAAAGTTTAAGTATTCCTACATTTATGTAAAATATGTTTCTCTTATAAACTTCCATGGCCATCCTCGATAAATAGATTACCAAACCGACAATGACTTCATGTTGAACCAGCAGTTGCTGTCATTAGCGCATTCGGTTGAACAGTTTGCTTTAACAAAAGTCGTCTATCATATTAGCATAGATTTTAGTGTCTCTTACTTGCATAAGCCTCCTGATCTCGGTGATGTCTGGGTGGGGGCGGGTCGCGAAACGAGCAAATCCATTCATCTTTAACGCGCAACACTCTCCCAGTAACCCGGGCATAGTATTCATAGTTATCTCGCCCGAAAAGATCGCCGGCACTAAACTGTTCGATTAGTTGTCGCATTATTCGTGTCGCCACCTACGGTTTAAAACAAACATGTTTGATACTGGATAGGCTTTTTTCAGATACATTTCAGCGAATCAATTAAGAATCCCGTATAGCAAATCCAAATCCTTTTTAACATAGGGGAATCCTCTAATGTACCTTTAGGAAAAAGGATAATACTTTCATTCGCGATTGGTAGCAGAAATGTTACTAGGTCACATTTTCTATACATTGCAGTAGGTACTATAAGAAAAATCTAAGACTGATGACGTTCTGTGATATGGACACAGATTAGAGAACTAACGTTAAATTCATATATGTACACCAATTTAACTCGGGGCATAAATAACGTTTGTGACTATTGGACAGTCGTTTAAAGACTAAATATGGGTTTAACCCTGTCGAACAATTTTTTACAAAATTAGATTAATTAAATTAATAATAATATAATAATAAAAAAATTTGTTGGCAAGTTAATAACTGTGTGGTACAATTATTGCTTTTTACACATAGCAAGAAAAAAGCAAGCATTTCAGCTATCTTTTTATGACTTAACATTGAAATTATATACACAATGAAAGCAAATAGACACTGTGAGTCATAATTGAAAGCAGGATGTAAGCAAGAATTTGAGAATTAAGTCCTTATCTTGTATGAAGTTGAAATTCCACACGTGTTTGGTCCTCACGTCTATGACAATGGGATATTTGACACTGAATCAACATGGCAAATTGCGTAAAAGACCATTAGCACGAACAATACGATCGAATAATAAACGTAATAGGGTAAGAATATTATGAAAAACTTTAACAGCGGTCGGACATAACAAAAAAAAACGCAGTGGGTTGGAATATTATTCGAGTAGTTAACTATGTATGGAAGATGCATACATTAGATTACTCCGAAACTAATCAACTAATAGATGTGTTCTAACGTCTTTTTAATATCAAATCCTATGTGCTATATTAGTGACAGCTTTTCTCGCTATACAGACGCTTGTTTCAATAAACATTTTATAATCACTGAAAATTTTAATTCATAGTAAACGTCAGAACGTTTACTATGATTTAAAATTACTTTAATTTTTTTTTTAATTACTACAGATAGTATAGAAATTCAGTTTTATAAGATGTTTTGTGAAGCATGATAAAACGGTTGAATCTTATAAGCATACCTTCATATTTTTTTTTTGAAAAACTTTTAATAGCGATAAAATTTTCTGCTTTTTAGGAATTGTCATCTAATGTTTTTTAGCATGGGCTGTAGGATTTAGCCTAATTTATACCTTTTCAATAGGTATGTGATATGGCCTTATGCAATAAAAGAAGATCCTTGCAAGACATTTAAAAGCAGGGCGTGGTACAATAATAATAATTAAAAATACGTGGTATGAGCGGCCACTTGCCAAATAATAACTTAATTTTAATATAACCTGTTCATCGCCAGTTTCATTGCATAGTCTATTGAAATCTACTACGGTAATAAAGTACTTACACACACTTCAGCCTTTGGTTGCATGTATAAACAATTGAGTGTTGTTAAAGCTATTTACACCAAGCACTTAACAATAATTACACCAGGAACGTTATAGTGGAATACTATTCTAGAAGTACATTTAATATGTATTCAATGTAATAATTAAATACGATTTGTATTACGTACTTATTTCTGTTTTAACGGGTCTTCTTAGGTTTGACACTGGGTTTCTATGTCCAACGAGTTGTAATTGCTAGCAGTAGAATATTCTATTGTATATATTATATACTATACAATATTCTATGATTCTTGTTGGTTATGGAAATAGAACGCCGATAACTTAAGTAAAATAGATGGACTAAATTCATCATTCGTCATTAGTAAGTCACAAAAGACCGAATAAAATTGTAATTTGGACTTATGCTGTATAAACCGAAGGACCTGAGTTCGTTCCAGGGAAAACAATTGAAAAATATATTGATTTAGTAGGCACAGATACCTTATAAAAAGAGGTGCAAGAAATGTGTTCTACGATTGTTTATCAAACAGACAAAGTCACGAAAGCATGTACCATTGTACAAACACAAGCTTAATACATTTATAATCCTTTTTATCATACGTTGTCTCGGATTCAAATTATCGGAACAGTAGTTTTACTGTGCATTGTTAGCCGATAAGTCTAATCTTGATAAGCGATTACTAAATGACCTTACTCACGTTTTACTATGAAATTACGTTGTAAGATTAAAGATTCGTTGAAATATTTCATTATTACATCATCTTTAATTATACATAGCACGTAATTAAATGTGGCTTCGGCTTTAGGCTTTGTGCTAGAAGCGATATTTTGTAAGTGCTATAAGATGTTTCTCTATGAAACACTTCGCAAAATAGTTTCGAACTCCAATTACAATTGAGTATTTATAAAATAATTAATGAAACTAAAAATTGATTATTAAACTTACAATTAGCCATCATTATTTGTCCAACTACAATTTATTTACTCTAAAAATAAACAATTTGATACTAGAATAATTTCTTAGTATAAAGAAAATCTATATAAAAATTATTTTAATAAATGAAATAAAATATATATGTGCCCCACTATACACGCCCCTCTTATTAGAATTACATTCCCCTACACAAAGCATTTAATTGAACAATGATGCTGACCTTGAACCGTTGCACATCCTCCATTGTCGCAGTCTTGCCATCTGACACGCAAGAATGGAAGAAAGATGGCGCCACGGATACCCCGAGAGCCTCTGACGTCATTCCCGTACCTGTAACAATTTTACGGTTTAAAAATAATTTTAAATAACAATTCCTTATTGGTATTTTTACACCTAAATGTCTATTCTGTGCCTGACACATGTCAATAATCTTTGGGTCTATGATATGCCCGTTTCCTGACGATGTATTGATTTATATTGGTCATAAGTATACATTATGTTACCTATATGAATAAATGATTTTGAATTTTACTGTACGAAAAAATAATAATATAAAACAGATCCAACTCACATTCACAATAATTATTAGTTAGAATTAGGATACACAACCTATAGATACGCCATAAACTATAGAACGGAAGTACCCACACAACGGGAACCACCATAATAACGATTTACACTCAATTGAACATGCATAGATAAAAACGTTAATTTATTAACGGCGGAACAAAGTGAACGTAACGTACGGATGAATATTTGTAGCAAGGTTGGTACGTTACATATTAAAATCATGTACATTCAAGAAAATCATATTAAACTATTATTTAGGGATTGTAGGTATAAATGTTAGAGTTATAAGTACATATATCTATAGTAAATAATATTCCACAGACAACAATCCTGAATTCATATATATATATTCTGTCAAAAGCACACCAGTATATTTATGGCTACCAACCTATTTAAAAAAATTATAATACCAAACGGAAATGTCAGATCCTTCAGGATATCGAGACAGGTTTCCCGTGCAAAGAACACATAAATGTTTCGCGCTATACATAAAACATTATACATATTGCCAGATAATAACGCTTAAATAAAGAGACCGGAATGTTATTGTAACATTACAGATGTAGGTAGTTCATATTTTAGAATTTCTGAATAGAAATATATCTTATATTTAGTTATATTATATTGTAATAGTATTATAGGATATTTTTAAATACATATCCTAAATAAATGTAATATCTCAAACCTAACCATCTTAACAATATAAGGTCTCATGATCCTAAATAGGTCAATTATGACACAACGAGGCGTAAACGGAAGTCATAAACGTGCTACAACCAATATAGACATTTATATGGAATAACATGTAAGGGAAATTAAAACTACATTATTTCCTTAAGACGGATACAGAATCCAATTATGTACAACATAAATCTAATAATATGACGGAATATATGTTTAAATTTACCGTCTTTTTGAAAAAAAAATCTGTCTACTAAAACCGCTTTCAAAATTTGCGGGGTAAGTTCGCGCACCTTGAAACGAACTTAAAAACCAACCTTTAGGTTTGAAATGAATATCTTAATATAAGATAAAGATAGAATTGCAATAACAATGGCGCGTTATATCGCGCTGAAATAATATTTAGATAATTATATCGAAAGATTTATCTATGTATAATTAAAAGTTAAGCAATATGTCGTTTTTAGTCGTCAGTAGGTATAACAATTTATTTTCTTTTGTTAAAAAAAATATGTCCAATGTTTCATTTATCGTAATAATAAAAAACCCTGTAATTCCAAAATTAAGACGGCACCGGTTGCATCACATCGACACTGCCCACGCGCATGTAATTGGCGAAATTACCACTAATTATTTTCGGTTTCATTGTTCCAATTTTTGCTCTGAGAAACGTAAGGTCATCGACGGATGAATCTTAGTCTTACAAAATCATGCCCACACTTATGACTACTACTGACACCAGATGCTACTTTTTATTAATAAAATATAAACTATATTTTAAACTAGAATAACACATAACATTCCAAATGTAATCAAGTATAACTTTTTTACGTATCAAGTAAAAACAAAAGCGATGGAAAAGCTAGTCAACCCTGTAAAAAAATATTGATACAAAACACGTATGAATATGCTTTATGGCCCGTGGCTGTCCACTATATTCATAGACAAAGTAAATAGTCGCTTCCTCTGAGCTTTTTTTTATTAACACATTAATTATCAATGGTATAGTAACGTCAAAATTCATACCAGCTTTATCAGCATTTGAGGCCATCACGCGAAATGTGCCGAACAGAAGAACAAGAAGCCGTTGCGTGCAGACTGGCAGCGACATAAGTAACCTGTTAACAAATATTATTTTTAAAAAATCCCTGTTTTAAATGAGAAACATTCATATATTTAACACTTAAGAATCAGTTAAACATGTATTGCGAAGTCGTTAGTGGTAGAAGCTACAAAATCTGAAGTGACTGTGAATTAAAGGTTATTGAAGAGGATTGCAGCATCACAAAATAATTTGATGACTATACTCTGACGTTTAATAGTTTTCGCAGAGTACGAGAAATCGTGTTACATTTACGTTTACAGTCGACCAAAACCTGTAGTACTGTAAAGAAATTTTGTATGTAACCAATTTCTCCATTGAGGTGTCGATATCATAATCGTAAACGTCATATAAACTAATCAATACTAATACATTTAATTCTCGAATGAAACAATTCAAATAAAAAGAATATCTAGCCTGAGCCGCTAAAGATTCGCTAAAGATTAGCCCTTTATTTATATTTGACAATTGACAATTTTCCGATCATCCACTTCCCTTTTCATTCACTTCCTTTGCATGATTCGAAATTTAAATACACCTATTTCCCTGAACGTTATTATCTTAATGACCTAATTATAGAGGAAAATGAATACGAGGTGAATGACCTCTATTGTTACGATGATGATTACGCGATGTTACGGATTAATAACATAAGGTATGTTTTAATAAAATATTTGCGCCATTTTAGACATTAACATAAGCAAAAAAAAATTGTTCTAATACTTTTTGTGATATTTTATTACCTTTTCGAAATGTTCTATCGGAAATTACAATTATAAGTAATATACAAAATTAGGCTCGTAGCCCCTTGTATAAAAAGAAACCTAATCAACGCATTCATACATTAACTCTCATCAGTCTAAAATCTCAGTTTGCATGACGGTTTTTCATAAATCGTTTGTGACCTACAAGAAAAACAATTAATTATCCTTAAATTACTGCTGTAAATCGATTAAGTCATATTTAGACTAATAATAAAAAAATATTTATAATCTCAGAATTTTTTGTGTTTAAATATTGGAATCGGTTATTTATTAAAGGAATCTTAAATTCAGACCCAAAATTGGTTTCATTGGCGCATTTGAACTTAATTTAACAATTTAAAGATGATTATTTCTCTGACTTAAGGTATTTAGGTACGAACCTAACTCAGTACAGCAGGTTCGATGTGCCGTTTCGACCGGTTCCTGTTATTGAATGCCTACAATTTTAATACTGCGCCTGCACATCTCGGCTTATTACGTTTTAACGCAAGTTTAACATAGCGAAAATAAATCTATTTCGAATTTCAAATTTTTTTAGAGAGCGAAAAGAACAATACAAGAATGCAAGAAGGCAAGAAATTGGTGCCATCTTTCCTAAAGGAATGGTGCCGTTCCGAAATATAAGTTTACAAATTACAAGCAGTGTTGTTAAGCCGCATACTGGAGAAATTAAAACTAATTTGTCATTACAATAGGAAATAGTAACATTACGTCTGGTGTTCGCGGAAGCATTCTAATTAATTCAAATATGTTAATTTTCTTTAATTCCTCAATGTCAATTTGCGGTTCTCTTTCGTTAGATCGGTTACATTTCTGTATCCATTTAGTAGCCGATCAGCCTTCTGTGCCTGACATACTCCAACGACTTTATGGGTCTATGGCCTAGGGCTATTTTATGTAAAAAAATCAGTATGTATACGTACATTTTTAAATATTTTACACATACATATTATGCCTAAAACAAAGTAGTATTACACATACGTACAACTTATTGGTTCTTTATACAGATAAGACAATGGCCGATCTTATCGCGATAAGAGAGTGCATTGAACAATTCATAATGCAGACATGAAATTAAATGATTTTTCTAATACGGAACTACTCCTTTTTAGTTTAACATTTTAGAAACACACAGAACAATAACATACCACACAAAGAAAAAGATTTTACCAACTATATTTGAAAAAATGTATTTGAGACGTATATATTACATTTTAAACTATAGCTGTACAGGTTTAAATTGAGTATATAAATTATGTATTTCTTTTGTATATGGTCATAACTCATATCGCAAAAATTAAAGACAATACAGTAATAGGCATTTTTTTTTTATATATAGTAAAATATTATTGTACTAAAAATTATTATTTTGTAAAGAGATAATTGAGATTAAACTCTCGACAGAATATTTAAGAATATTGTAAGAACTTTATAGGAAGTATGAAGTCAATGTTAGTCCTACTTTTGTATTAATGTTAATAAAAATTTAGTAAAGAAATATATTTAGATTCTAGACTAATGAGCATGAAAAATATTACAAAGAAAGCAAACGGTTATGACTACTACACACAAGTACAATATGTCTCTACATCATTCCCCCCTTTACACAAAAAAAATGAAATACAGAAAAAAATATGTGTGTGAATATTGCCCAATGACGGTGTCTCAAAAGAAAGTTTACATATATTTATTGACGTGCACTTTCGACTTTGTTAGCTGAAGTAACGTGACAAAATTCGTATCTGACATTAAATTACATGGCAACAAAATGCGATCGCATGCGATCAAAAGTATTGTTCGCTATGTGGAAGTGACGTTCCACCTACCATTGTGGGTAACAATGAAACCATTGACTAATCAAGCGAAAATTATATAGCTTCCTTAAAGGGAACCATTCATGTTTGGTCGCTATGACGATCGCGGCGCATCTATTATTATTAACGTGTCTCGTCAGGTATTCTTCTATTAAATAAGATAATACGGGACCACCCCAGGATGTTAGCTTATCGATTGGGACAAATTCCCTTTAATAGTAGTACTATACAGTAGCGCAACATGCCTTTATCGGTTTTAATCTCAGACAAATCTAGTTTTAACTGCGGACATCCGGAAAAAAAACCAATCCTGCAGGGATATAAGATGATAATGATTACACTGCTTTGAACAATAAGTGCAAGTGTATCATAAAATGTTGTTTGTCTTTAGACACCAATTGTAATATAGATTTAAAAAATAATACCTTCGTATAGCATCAACCTGTTGTTCTTGGGGCAACTCAACAGCTGCAAACAGCTGCATTTCACCTTCTCGTCCAAACACTCCACCAGGTATTTTCCTAAGAGATTTTTTTCCATAAATCAACTATTACCTTGCTATATCTCATGGTTTTTTCAGAAACCTCTAATCACTTAGTGCAAAGCATCACAAGAGTGATGGAGACAACATCAAATAACTTTTAAGTGTATTTAAATGAACAAGGTATCAAGCAATGGTTTTTATATTATTTTAAAATGAATACTCTGATTGTTGACTGTGCTTTTATAACTTCTGTAGTTATAAAATAACTTTTCTAATTACTATGGAACCTATAACCAACATTTATACTTATTATGGTAATTTATATATTTTAAATACAAAGATATGTTATAATTATCTTTAAAATGTTTTACTGCATCATATAATTTGTAGAAAAGCATAGTGTTAACACTTACTTGCATATAAAGAACATTATCAGTAAATATGGTTATAAAAATTTGAATAGATATTAAATATGGTTATATTTTATTTACCTGAGAAACTTCTTCAGGACACTAGCTATAGTGTATACTGAGTAGTTATCAACATTCACTAGTCGTCCAGTTTGTAAAAAATGAATAAGCTTCTTCATAGCTCCCTGGTGACCAGGAGCACGAAATACATCTCGGCGAAGAGGTGCTTCCTTATTTAATTTTAGAATTAGGACCTAAAATTACTTTAGTTATAAGGTTTTCAACTATTGATTTATAAGCCAACAATCAAATATATAGCAACTACCAAGCTTGACTGATTTTAAACTTTGATAAGATAATGTTCATATAACTTTGTCTTTAAAAGCAAACATCATTTAATAATAAAAGAGAAAAGGGAAGTCAAACCAACAGTATAACAAAGTGTTAGGAATTGTTAGTATTCAAGAATACTATATCATAGAACATTTTATATAATATCTGGTTAAAGTACTTACAAGTAAAGGTCCAGGAATGTCTTCTTTGCAAACCTCATGGAGAGGGGCACCAAACTTAACTTTTTCTAATCTCCTTGGATAGGGCAAAGAATTGGGATGGCCACAAGACGTTACTACATTACTGAGCGTAGCAGCTCGCCTATGCATCCTTCTCGCCCAATTACTCATTTTAAATTGTTTCAATCACAACTGGATTCTAGCCGAAATTAGGCACTAGCTAAGTGCCGAGACAACGTTTTATATAAATCGAACATACTACAATGTTTTGTTTGAAATAAAAGTTTGAGTTTGATTGGATTTTTTTTAAATATATTTTGTTTCTATTTCCTTGTTTAAAATGTTACTATTTTTGCAAAAAAATACAAGATTAAAATACTAAGAAAGTAAGAGTTACAAAATACTTCAGGTTTAATTTCGGTCCCGTTGTCGAACCATAAACCTAAGCCCGAAATATGGACGGAGCAGGTAGGTCACGTCGAAGTTTTGCAGTACCTATGGATATCGTTTGTGCACCACCTTCACAATCCGGACCAAATCACTACTCCTCCGTCCTCAGAGTTCAGACCTCGCAATTTAATTCACCAGTCACCATATAGACGTTCAACCGGTCAACACTCTTCCCTCTATAAAACACACCCACAGATTAGGACACACACGAAACTACTTTCGAAGTAGTAAACTTATTGTTTATACTACTCTGTGTATCTTCATTTCTCAACTCGTTTACCACAGATCTATAAAATATTATCTATACCCTAGACAATTTTAACCATAGATGTGAGCAGTGAGCACTACGTTGATGACTCAAAGGTCTAGGTTACCAGGTCATAAAATTAAAAAAAAAAAGCACTACGTTGCTGACGGTAATAAATAATAATATGTACAAATATACTACAGTGCTAAATAAAAAGGTCAATGATAATTAAAAATAATAAGTGAGATGTATGATACTGTGCAGTGGGAGAGTTTTTCATTGCAGCAATTCGGTAGGAACCTAACAATAAAATCAATAAGCATGAAAAAAATAATTTATAACAATACAAAGAGTATAAAGTTTCGCCGTTTACAGCATTATTAGCTTTTAGAACTTAGAATAATTAGACATAGAAAGATAGTCTTCATACAAGCGCTCTGTCAAAAGTGACGCACTAAACCGGTTCACACAGGCGGGCCGATTACGTGCTTACGCTCGGCGACACGCACACATACACTTGTGTAATGTTGCCAGTGAAGGTCCAGTTTTCCCGAAAGTGGGGTAATGATTCGGCCACTGATAACCATTTGTTTTTGGCAATAATGCATAAATAGCTATGTGTGGTAAAGTGTGGATGTGTAATATTGTTATAATACGGGAATGTTTATTTTTAAGAAACGAATTAAAGAAAACAACAACACGTAAAAATATATATATTTTAATTATTGTATACAATTATGAATTTGTATACTGTGTAACTAAAGTAAACCAATCAAATCAACAATTATTTCTAATCGAATAGTCTTCATATTAAGAAAAAGAAAAAAATAATTATTAAAAAAATAATCAGTTTAGAAACCTGTGAACTGTATTTGTTTCCTGAGTAATTGCCGCTTTGATAGTGCTGTTTTCATTACATTGTCTTTTTTCGACTCGTAAAAAAGACGAATGCGCAAATATCTTTCAATAATGAGCCTTGACAAATTGTTAACATGATTTTTCTCATTTACATGTTCCTCTGCATCAGGGAAAACAGACCTACCAACAAGTTTTTCCATAATTGTCAAAGCAAGTTTTGTCTCTGATGTTTTATCTAAATTATTTGTCTCCGCCATATACTTCCGGAAATAATTTTCGGCTATGCCGCAGATTAAGTAAACAGCTTCTGATACATAAATTAAACCGCCGTTGTCCCTTAGAGTGACCAATTTGTGAAACCACAATTTTTCTTTTGTGAGCATGCTATCGATACAAAAATTACACTTAATTTTTTTCATTAAGTATCTCGCAACATTCCCTGCAATGTAGCCTACGACTAATGAATCTCTTTTTTTGTAGTTCACTTAAAATTCCTTTGAGCGATTTATTCCTCTTTTGGAGACGCCGGGTCTTTTGTTTTAAAGTTTTTATAACTTTTCTATGTTTGAGATTAAGTAATGTGCTTTTCTTTAACTTTTTTCGAAGGAGGGCCTTACGAGGAGTGTCGAATATATAGTCGAATTCGTCGTCTGATGGGCGCCTCACATTCCCGCGTGACGTACTCTGTAAAATAAAAGTTCTTATAAGTTCATGCCACAATATTTACAAATTCTGGGTGCAACAAGGAAATGACCAATTTAAAAATCTACAGTTAAATTTTAAATACCCAAATTCAACACTTTTGATTGGAATTATTAACGATTACTTACAGGCTGCGATGAACTTTCAGTAACTAAATTTCTATTTGAAGCTCCACGAACACCTTCCGTTTTGTCTTCAGCAGCATTTAAACCCTAAAAAAAGTCAGGTAAGTAAGTTTACTACATAGACAGTTTACTAAAATTAAATAGTTATTAACAACTTCACTGTCTAAAAAACTACCAAACGTCTTTTTCGTTTCTGTAAGGTAAAATAGCATTCACACTAGCACTGTATTAAATAAATATATTTCATAAAAATAGTTGTTTATATTTTATTTTATGACTCAAAAATTGGCGTGGCTAATGGGCGTGGGGAAAAACATTTATTTTCCTAAGAGTCACATGTGACTCATTTGACAGTCAAGTTGTTTATATTAACCATTACACTCACCGATAGCCCATGAACAGGTGAAATCTCATCCACATTATCTTCTTCATCCAATTGATCATCTGTGCCTGTGCATGAAATATGTAAATCCTGAAAAAAGTAATTTTATTATCATTTGCTTCATTTATTTTTATCAACATTGTGTCACAAAATCCCAAAATACACATAATAAGTACTAAATAATGCTTTGATAATTATACCTTAACAGGGACAGCATTTCGACGCAACCTACACGATCCACCCTGTGTTATGTACTTATCTTCATTCTTAAAATGTTTTGAACATATTCGTGTATTTTTGGTTGGCTTCCAATATACTTCTCCACGACTAAGCCTTATATTTTTCACCCACTTGTCAGCAATAACAGGGTCGATGGGAATCCTTTGAACAACAACACGCAATACTCCTATAAGTTGTAATTTTAACAAGTGTGGAAATAAAGTTCGTTTACTTCTCAACTTTCAAGTAATACAATTTCAGGTATACGATATCGCTAAATCACACAAACACCTACATTAAACAACAACAACAGTAAGTAACAGTAGCAACTGTTTTAAAATTAATTTGTCGGAGCAATGAAGTCAGTTAAAATGGGAAAATATTTTAACAATCGGGCAACACTGTGCATTGAATTAAAACTTTTCTGTTTTGTTCTATTTTGACTTAATTAACTACAAGATACTATGAAATACTGAAAGCTTACTTGTGAAAAGTGATGTTATCACATTTCTTTTGTTTTTCAGATGTGTTGTGACACAATTTAACTGCACAAATCGTCATAATAATTTTTTTTTCGCGAGACACGTTCGCCGTGCGTTGACATTGAACACTACGGAGCGGCCCGGCGTTTGGAGCCATTTATGGCTCCAATTAAGGTGCTTCAAAATTGACGCGCGGACTTGGTTTCTATGTCTTATTATTCTAAGTTTTAGAATTAGAAGCTTTTAGCTAAGCTACAATTATCTCCTTTTCACCTATCTCTCGTTAAAACAAACTTAAAATACACCTTTCTCAGAATAATTAATTGTCATAATAAAACGTTGAATCTACTGAGACGTCTGATTTATGATCGATCTCGCAAGTCTATTATTTAATATACCTACTAACACAAAGATAAACATCAGTTTATGACGAACAAGTGGATGGTTCCTCTCCCGATTCAAACCATTATTCGCTTTCAAAAAGTTCTATTTCGCGTATTATACTGGTGAAAGTCACCATTTGTTTTAAAATCGTTTTTTTTTTTAATATTTGGTCCTTTCAACTTTGCCTTAAACTTATCTTAGCAAGTATACAAATGAAAATAAATTATTTGTTTGTAAGACAAATAATTCATTCACTTTGGCCTTAAATTGTATTGAACTCTTACCTAGAGCCGGTACGACCTTGTCATCAGCATTAGTATCTGTATAAGGTTATAACTTTACGTATCGTTATTTGATGAGACAACAAGACCTCAAGCTAGAGCCTCGACGATTTCATTAGCGAGGCGCATGTTTGAGCGTGCGGATTTTTCTGGATTCCAGCACCTCTTTCAGTCTTGCTCGAAGATAATACGCCCCTTGGGCGTAACGGGGCTCCCGGCGCCCCTAAATACGCACCTACGCGGGTGTATGCGTGGAAGAAGATAGCGTTTAATGAGTAGATGTTATTTGTTTTAAAATAAGTATTGTTTGATGATTTGCTTCGAAAACATCGAAAATGAAGGTCTACTGAAAAGGTAAGTTAATTCTAATTGCTCTGTTTTAATTGATAATTTTATATTTAGGGTGCTATGAACAGACAAATTTTACTTTTGTTGAAACGGTGCAATGAAACTGATTTATTTTTATAAAAGGTTATTAAATATAAAGTGTATCTTTGTTATGCCCCGTAAAAAATCATAAAACCTTATTTAATCAATTCTTAAGTACTTTGACCAATATTATTTATTTAAATGGTTAAATTGAATCAAATCATCATAGCAATATAAAAGGTTTGAGGATATAATTATGTTAATAAATAAAATTAAATTCATATTTATTTGATGTAGTTTTTATTTCATACTTAAATCTTCAAACATTTGAGGTAATAGTTATCATATAAGATGTATGAGAGTACTATACTTATTTAGTATTTAAACATCGAAAGCTTTACAAAAACCAAATTATATCAAAAACTGGCAGCTTAGCTTAGTGTATATATATGAAATATCAATTGGACAAGACTTAATAGTAGGATCCACTAATGTTATTAATTATACAACAGTGTTGACTGAAAGTATGTGCAATTATTATTTTTCCTATAGGAGCTTTTAAAACATTTACTAATTAAACAACAACAGCGAATAAATAAATATGGTATAATTACTAAAATTCTATACAAAATAAAATAATGTCACTGCATGATTCTTTAAACAAGTTCCAATCGCTTCATTTCTTTTAACAACTCCGCACCCATTTTCGCAGGAGAGCGGGTGACGATAACATTCGCCTTTTCTAAAGCTTTAATTTTGTCCATGGCACCTCCCTTGCCACCTGATATGATTGCCCCAGCATGTCCCATGCGTCTACCAGGAGGTGCTGTCAAACCAGCAATGAATGATACCACTGGCTTAGCCTTTTGACCCTGAACAAATTTACACAGTTAATAATATAATATCAAGTTTAAAGTATATAGCACACATTTCTACCTACACAAAAATCCATCATATTCAAGACTACTAATAATGTTGATATTTTTTCTAATAATGAGTTTCTAATGTAATTTAATAGTATGGATTATAATGATTTTAGTAATGTAACTATAAAATGCAATACTTTTAAAATTTAATATAATGCTTGACATGTTATAAAAACAAAAGTAACCTTGTTGCAGTTTCTTTCTTTACCTTGGTCTGTCAAAACAAAAAATAACAACTTAACAAATATTATAAAATCAAAGACCAAACCTAACAAAAAATAATATAAAAGGAAATTCATATATTCTTATATAGACAGATTTCTTATGTTTTAAAATTAAATTTGTGTTAAATCAGCAGGAATCCTTGAGATTTAATAAAATACTTGCATTCTTAAAATTTTATTCAAATGTAAGGTTTGTTTTCTCCAATAAAGAGTTATTTTATGTAATAAAATATGTTTAAAAAAACTTACGGTGTTGTTCTGGATGAGATATTCAGATGCTAACTCTTCTGCATTACCACCTATCTCTCCAATAAGAATGATTCCCTTGGTGTTAGGATCACCAAGAAACACTTCTAAGCAATCAATAAAGTCTGTTCCATTGAAAGGATCACCACCAATACCAACACATAGTGTTTGGCCCAAGCCAGTCTGAAATAAAGATTTAACTAAAATTTTTCGATTTATTGACTTTTTTTTTATAATTTTGATGGCTTGATTTTAGACAAAAGTATCTCTAGTGCAATCAAGAACTACCAACACAATCTATCTTTCCTGCCATTGTTTCATCATTTCCTTAAGCATTTTAATTGTATTAACAACACTATCAATAGTTACACATATAATTTAAATTCATACATCTAGAATCAACTAGAAATTTATTTAATGTTTTATTTTAATTCATAACTATGTTAAGTGGCTATAAAAAGATGTAGGCTAACAATGCAGTGTTACCCCAGTATCTATAGTACTTTAGTACTGAGCCTAATGTAATTAATGTGGTGAACTCATAGTTTATATACTATGGTTTATATACTATGCCGTTCAAGTTTGCAAGCCATTTCACCTTTAATGAGTCATAATGTGCCTACTAAACTGATTGATTAATTTGTTTCCACAATATTTCCCCAAACTGTGGTTTGGTTATTAGAAGTCATATTTTATGTAATGTCTAATGATGCATTCACTTCATTTATTTGATTATTATATAATACATCTTAAGATCAAGGCTATGGCATTGTCATTGTACATACTTTTAGAGCATTTGATCAAAATGTTACCATAATTTTTTTAACATTAGATATAAACATCTTATAATTAAGTCTCTTACTATTGTTGTCTGATGTACAGCCTCATAGGTAAGTGTACCAGATCGGGAAACGACTCCAATACATCCAGACTTATGCACAGCTGCTGGCATGATACCAATCTTGCACTTCTCAGGTGCTATAATACCAGGACAGTTAGGGCCTACCAGCCTGGTCTTGTTCTGCCGGAGTAAGGCATGTTTCACACGAACCATATCCTATAATTTACAAAAAAACACTTCATATTAAACCAAAGCCATTACAACAAAATTCTATTGATCATAAACTGATACATTGACTGTTCAATTAAATTTTTTAGTAGTTATGAGTCAAACATTATTGAAGATTTCAATTAAGAGAATGCAACAATTACATTAATAAGACAAATGGATTACATGTTGAGGTACTCCTTCTGTGATGCACACAACTAAAGGAACTTCAGCTTCAATAGCTTCCATAATGGCTCCAGCTGCAGCTGGGGGTGGTACATAGATGACAGATGCATGGGCACCAGTTTTCTCTTTTGCCTCTTTCACAGTTGCAAAAACTGGCTTACCCAGATGTTCTGTTCCAGCTTTTTTTGGCGATACACCACCAACAACATTAGTTCCATAATCAAGTGCCTGTTGACTATGGAATGTTCCTTGTTTGCCAGTAAACCCCTGCACTATGACTTTAGTTTCTTTTGTTAGTATTAAGTTTTTTCTTGTCTCAGTATACTGAGACTGAAATCTGACGTTTCCAAGCTTAAAACCATCTGAAAAAAATGTTTTAGTTAGTAATAATCAATTTCTTAGTCATGTCAAATAGTAACAGCTTATTAGTAGCAAAAAATAAAATATCTTCCAGTAGCACAGATTGACTATAACATTTTCAGATTTTTAAGATAAGCCCTTTTATAAAGTTTTATATCAATCAACGGAAACATCTTAGATGCTTTAGAAATCAGTAGCACAAATTGGAGGATTGTGGGGAGAGGGGGGGAGGGAGGGGTATAGTTATCACCCCAAACTATTCGAGCCAAAATATGCTATGATTAAAAATAAATGCACACCAAGAAAGATAAGGTATATTTATCAAAGGTTGAAGTGCAGTACATATTAAAATCAAATACATGTTATCAGTTACCTGTTCAAATATCAATTTGTAAGTTAAACTATGTTAAAAAAACAACATAATTTTTATTTTTACCAAACGTATACGTTATACGTAACGTTAATCATGACTAAATTTATAAATGTACTTGAGCTAGCCCGTTAGTACTAGAGTTCAATTTTTTACAATACAGGATAGATACTCACGTTTTATACTATATTAAATGTCTGATCAAGTTACGCGAATTAATCAACATCGATCATTGAACAAGATTAATCAGTAAAGCTAAAAAGCGAAGGCTACGGAAAGTACTGAGAGGAAACTCAAAAAGATATATTAATATGACATTTTAAAATATAACCATCTATTATCGAACTAATATATATTATAATTACCTTTACAGCGAGAAAGAATCCGGAACGGGACAGCCATTATTTTATGTGAAGAAAAGATAATTATTAAAAATTTATCTACTGACACTGACAACCACAGCCATTACGTAATGACGTGATTTTGGACATAGACAATAATAATTTTTTTAGTGTATAGACTATAGACTACAAAACTGGGTCTTTAGAGTTGTCATGCAAGAGAATGGATATTATATTCATATCGAATCAATTCAAACTAATTTAGAAATTCAGGAAACACAATGTACATTTGGCAAAAAAATGCATGATGCTTCTTATTTTACATTTACTGCCATTTCATAAGGGCGTAGAACGGAATAGAAGAACTGCCAATAAACTCTCCGCCACTCTTAAAAGCCAAGTTTTTTGTTTTACAAAATGTGTGTACATTTTGTATCAGGAGCTGCAACCATTGCACCATGTTCCACATTAAATCTTTAAGTAATTATTGGTAAATTATTAATAAAAACAAAGGTTTATTCTCTATCAGCAGGAGACATGGTGAAATATGAGCACGCACTTACATTCTCGTGGGAACAACACGCAAATACATAGTCGAAATAACTAACATCACCGCATACACGAATTTATTATTCAAGTACGACCAATCACCACAAGTAGCACCTATTCACAAGTATGACGCATGGCCAGCCATCGGGCCCCTCGCCCGATTTTACTGCTGCTTAAAAATCTGCGTTTACTACGCAGATATTTTATTCATTAAATTATCAGTAGTACATAAACAGCGTAGTAGCGTAGCGTCCAAGAGTAGCAGAAATAAAAGATCTAGGGGTCCATTTAAACGTAGAATTAAATTTTCGGGAACACATAAAAATAATTTGTAGAAAACCTTATAGGAATTTAGAGTTTATTTTTCGTATAGCCAAAGATTTTTTAAATATTAAAGCGGTAATGGCATTGTATAATGCACTTGTTAGGGGCCACTTGGAATGTAACTACATATTATGATTTGGGCCCCACAAGAAAAAAATATTATCTGATGTTAGAGCGTATTCTTATATATTATGGAGTGTACCTATTTTATCCAGTAACGTAACCAACTTTGTTTATCTTGGGTATGGTAGGATTATAACATGTTAGAGGTAAAGACTTACTATCTCATTTAATTTTTTTAATGTAGTTAGAGTTAAAGTATATAATGCGGAAATGTTGGAGAGATTAAGGGCTGCGTGTGCCAAATAACCACACTCGGCGTGGAAAGCGATCTCAATTGCTGGCAGTGCCTTGGTCGCTTACGAACTTATTCAGAGAAGCACCATTTACGCGTGTCTTCCGCAACCTAAAATCTAAATATTATTGCGTGTGAGCCAGATGTATTTAGTTGCACAGTGGCTGATTTAAAAAAAATTTCATTATTTATTAAATGGTTTAGGTTTTAATTTTTTACTTGTTATGTTTATATTATGTTTTTAGTTTAGTTTTCTATTGTATCAGTATTAAGTTACTGTAACAATAGGAAATACGGAAATAAATAATATTTTATGTGTAAAGAAAACACTATGGCCCCTGACGTGACGTTCAAATACATACTTTACATAAAAATTTCCCCAATGATTTACTTGACTTCTTGAATAAAATACCAAGTGCCTTAAAATATTTTCCTATAACATCTTCATCGGCAACACACTGAGTCCACATCTGCTTTTAGTTGAGAGTTAAATAAGAGTGAATAATAAATCCAACACTTCTAATACAAATGAACTTTATTTAAAAAAATAATTACATAAAAATAATAAAATTAATAATTGCAATTACAATCATACTACAACATATTCTATAAATTCCCTTCTTGGGATCTTCTAATAAAAAATTTGCTATTTCTGTTAGTTAACTAAAGTATCTAAATAAAAATAATTTTCGGAATGTTTAAAAAAATATTGCAGTTTTTAGCTGGTAAAAATTCAAATATACTTTTATTTACCTTAATGTGTACGATTAATTATGTATTAAAATATAATTTTGAAGCTGGCACTTGTACATTATGAAATCAATAATACATAATTAATCACTCTGTCAATAGTAATGGTTTATTAAAGAGAACTTGTAAGAGATGTTCATTTACATATTTAAAACAAAAAGGATATTAGAAATAGAAAATTATTATATAAAAATAAAATTGTTTACAACAAATTAGAATAAATAATTTTACATTTGGACAGCATCCTGGTTTATTTAATCTGGAATAATATAATCGCAAATAAGTCATAGTTTAATTAATTTAATAAAAAATATAATACATCAGTCTTTACATAATAATCTGTGGTTCAGGCACAGATAAGGCTATAGACTTGTGTGGAAGTACTTGACCTCCATTGACATAGAGTTCATCTTTTACTATAACATCTTCACCAAGCACTGTGCAATTCTCCATTCTGACCCAACGACCCACAACTGACCGCCACCCTACAATACACCCATCAAGCCAAGCATGCTGCCTTACACAAGCACCACGTAATATTGTGGTGCGTTTTATACATGCCCCTGGAAAATAAAAAATATATCGTCATAAAATTTTATAAATATTTATTTATTTCGTAATCCTACCGCTAACATAAATTATATATAATTACAAACAAATACCCTGAAAATATAGCCAAAGATGCCATCATACATTTTACTACAAAAAGGTTCAAAAATTTACAAAAGGGAACAAAGAAACAAAAAGTATTCGGTACATTTAACTAAGTGTTCAATTTATTTAACTAAGCCTAATTTGGTTGTGTTGTGTGATAAAAGTGAGGGTATGTACGTGATAATATTTTTTTTTAATTACTAAAGTTAATTTTGTTGTTTTTCTGGTGAATGGTATCTTCACACATTTTGAAGTATTAACCGATATTCGATTTTGTCTATAATAGATACAAAGTCTCAAAGTATTCAAGTCAGCCTAGATTTTGTGACAATCTTCTTCTTTGTTTATTTTTTAAGTATATCTTTTTATCATCCGCGAACATAAGGTAATGAATCTTTACTGCTGCTATTTATGTCATAAAGATATGCATTGGATAACAGGGGATCCATTATAGATCCTTGAGGGACTCCAGAACTTATATGAACAAAGTCACTTCTAACACTGCCAACCGCAACCGCCTGTCTACGATTTGTTATATATGAACAAAACCACCGATGAATGTTACCACGTATCCCTGCATCAATACTTTAAAAGCACCATCAATACTTTGTAGAAGGTAGTTCGTCAATACGGTTAAGTTGGTTATCGTAGAACGTTTATTGATAAAACCATGCTGTTTATCTGGCTTTACTGAAAGTGTTAAGTATTGGGCGATAATTTTCAATTCTCAACCGCGAGCCACTCTTATTAATCGGTATTATTTTAGCGACCATCCATACATGGTCGTAAATGCGAAATGTGTTTACAGATGGGTTCAGTATAATGTACAATGGTTCTGTATGTATACATCATTATCTCGTGGGTTTCTTCTTGCTTTCCAACGAGAATGAGCTATTCGTTTGTCTCGAAAGAAGATAGTTTTAGACACATACTGTTCAATTCCTCTGTGGAGGATTGAGTAAAATTTCTGAATAATTATGTCAATAGTGTCACCTCTTAGTGAGTCATTCCAATCTATTATAATTAAGATATTCGTTGATTTGACAGTACTAACTACTCTTCGCGTAGTTGTATCTTGTATCCTTTTTTAATTTAATATTGGGCGTCATAAATTCCGATACTTTCAGTTCCAGGCATGGATGGCTTAGGTCTTCTTTAACAAGATAATTGCAAGATTTAGACACCTCAATGTATGTAGGTCTAGTATATTGCCAGAGGAGTTTGCATGAAACATTGTACTGACTTAAGCCTAGGTTACTGAATGATTCAACAAGATTTGAACTCGCATTTTGTAAATTTACAGTTCCACGCCTAAAGAAGGTAGGATCAGCCTATGTGGGGTACATTGAAATCGCCAGCTATAATGATCGTTTGGGTGTAATGAATAAATATATAGAAGGAAGTCTGTAAAGGCTATAAGTCTTACAGACTGCAAATCATCTGGTGGTATGTATACAATACATATAATATGTAGTTCGCGTTTATTGCATTCATTCGACGCGAGCGTGCTGGCGAAAATAGTCAACCAGGTACAAAAGGACTTTTTCGTGCATATACACCGCCGCCCGACGTTTTAGTTTAATTTTTAGAATTCCGATCTAGATGAAGTACGTCATATCGATGATCGCAAAGTTCAGTATTGTAAAAGCCAGAAGTTAACCAGGTTTTCATCATACAAACTTATATAAGGGTTTCAAATATTTTAAATTGTAATTTGGAATTTGCCATGAAAGTTGTTCTAAAACTAACGACTTTAATTAGCATAGTATGAAGACATCTGCAACCGGTTTGGCATTGGATACAATTTTCCGTTAAGTATAATAAAATTTATATTTACCATCTTCAATAACTACGTCAGGACCTATGGTAACATTGGGTCCTATGCGACAACCTTTGCCTATAGTTGCCGTGGGATCAACCAAAACATTACCAACTACTTCTACACCATTGTATAGTTTACTTGAATTCTTTTGTCTGAGACTGTTTAGATAGAGGCACATTCCTAAAAAATAAATATCACATTTAAAACTGTACCAAATTTCTTTTTTTGTAATTGCTAAATTAATAATTGATGTTATAGTTGGCAAACAAAATTAGATCTAAATATTATAGATGATATCCGATTCTGAATAATAATGTTTGATTACTATACAATATACGGAAATTATGTAAAAATATATAACATAAATTGTCATTGCATATTTTTAAATTGTACGCAGAAAATCAGATCAATTAAAACTGAAAGAAGTAGTTTTTCATATAAATTTTCTATCAGTATAGCCTTTCGCCTCCTTGTTTATTTGGCACATTTTATATTTGGTGTAACGAGAATGCCAAAGAATATACTCTGTGCACTTTTATCCTACAACGACACACTTATAAGTCAGTTAAATTAGGGGGTAGGTTATAAAATGCAGCTTAATTAACTTCTCGGGAACAAGCAAGTGCTGTTTCTTACATGGTCCTTCGAGCCGGATGTGAACTGGATAGATGGGACTAACTGAGTTAGTCAATAATTAACTCACGTTACTGATTGAGTTGACTAAAAAAATGCGTTTAACAAGGCTTTCTAAAATATTCAATCTATTAATGCATTTCATTTTCATGAAGTTAGCTTTACGATTGCCTACTAAAATAAATGATTTGGTGGAGTGATGAGATTTGGGAAAATTCGAAGATCAGTTTTTTTTAACTCTATCAGTAACATAAATCAGTAGTTCCTGAATGGATACGAAGTAACGTGAGAAAACGAATTATTAATATTACTAATAATGATAAATGACAAAATTAATAATAAATTATTAATAATTCACACCAAAAAAATTTTAAATATTAGAATTTTGTGCAGGTGAATTACTAATAATATGCTTACTGATCAAGATTGTCAAATTCATTATAAGCATTTGTTCAATCCAGGAGTAGTTTTTAAGAATCACTAAAGAATCCATGCAACTCCGAAGTAATGCAAAGCAAGTTATTTAGATACAAGCTCTTTGTAGAAAATAGAGTAAGAAAAATTTAAAATAAATATTAATTTTACATAAACACAAAAGATAACCTAGCGTGGTTCACCCTGTGCTAATAAGTCCTCTAGGTATCTCTAGGTATAGCTATTTGATTCAAATATACCTTAACCACAATACACCAACAATAAGCACTCTTTAACACTTACCCTAGACATCTAATATATAGATAGTAAATACTAAATACATCTTTATGAAGAAATGTTTAAAGTATACCTGTAAGGAAGTCTTTTGGTTGTCCAACATCCATCCAGAATCCTTGCAGTTCCATAGCATAGAGATGACCATCCTGGGCCATTAATGGAAAAATTTCTTTTTCGATTGAGGTTGGACGTAACTCTATTCTACTTAGAACTGATGGATTTAATATGTAAATACCTAGAACAAAAATGAAATATATTCTGTGAATGAATGTAAATGTAAAATAAAATATATTTCTAATATTACATTTCAGAATGTGATCTTTCTGAACTGTAATATTAGAAAGAGGTGGAATATAAAATAACAGTTTTAAAGTAATAAGTTACAGGCCCTTTGCTTATTAATGGGTATTTTATTATTTTATATATTTTGGTATGTAAAAAATAAATGTTCATTCATAAACTGCAACATAACATTACAAGAACACTATAAATAGTTACTGTTATTATTACATTATTTATATATATTACATATTTTAATAGAAGCTGGTAGTTACAATCAGTATTTTAAATATGGTGAATTACCTGCATTAATTTTATTAGAAATAAATTCTTGTGGCTTTTCAACAAAACTTTCAATCTCTCCATTTTCCTTATAAAGAACCACACCATATTTTGAAGGCTCCTCAACTTTAGTAACTACTATTGTACCTTCCTGAAAATTATATATAACCACATCAGGAAACTTAATTAAAGATAGACAAATCAAGATATGAGTGAGATAAACAAAACATTAGAAGATTAAAATTTAACCAGGCTTTATTACCTGCACTTCAAAAAACATAGAACTGTTAAAAACTGTAGTGCATTATTACTCTTGATAATGAAAAAATTTAAACATACCTTGCCATGATTCCTGTGGAATTTTGCAAGATCTTTAAAAGGGAATTCACATATTACATCAGAGTTCAGGACAAAAAAGGGTTCTGTACTTGTATTTAATAGTTCTCTGGCTAAAGCCAATGGCCCAGCAGTACCTAAAGGTTCTGTCTCATGTGAGAATGTTAACGAAACACCAAGCTTTGAAACTTGCTCAGTCAATTCCTTCTCCATGTCTTCAGCTCTATATGAGACAGCTAATATTACCTAAAATGTGTAAAATTGATTTTAACTGTACTTGTGTATTTAAAAGCATCATTATATTTATTTATTTTTTATTTTATTTTTTAATTTAAATGATAAATGCTTACCTCATTTACTCCAGCATCGACAAGTGCTTCAATTTGGTGCATAAGTATTGGTTTATTAGCAAACTCTACTAATGGCTTTGGTCTACTTAGTGTTAGGGGTCTTAAACGCGTTCCATAACCGCCCACAAGGATAAGCGCACGAATTTTATCTAACTTCTTATCAGAACCACACATTTCTACTTTTGTAGTTAAATTATTATCAGAATATACGTGGCAAATTTTCAGTTTAGAGTAAAAGTTATCGAAAACAATACATAAACCAATAAAATCGTTCAACGTACACTCATAACAAAGGCTCACTATATTATTGTATATAATTAATTAATATACATACTACAAACCACATAAGTTTATGAAGATAATATCTAAATAATGACAGGTTTGAATTGACAAATTGCAATCCAGATCCTATCTGGGAGCTTAGTCAAGATAGCATAACATTAGTGTATGTAGAAAGAAACCAACGAGCCAGTAATTTTATGTTATATATTTTTACATAATTTCTTTATATTGCATATTAATCAAATATTATTTTACATACAATAATTTTTTTACATTTACATTCAGGTAAAAAAAAATATATTTGAATTTTTATCAGCTAAAAACTGCAATATTAGTTTAAACATTCCGAAAATATTTTTTATTTATAAATTTTATTTATTAACACTTCGTTACATTACAAAATTAAAATTGAACATAGTTAAATGAAAAGAAGATTTTTGCATATCCTCGTTTAGATCGGAGGAGCATGAATCAGCGTAGTCCAGTAAAGGCAGGAGGAGAGATCATGTTTTCTTTTCTTGTCCTAAGTATGACCATTCTTATGTATTTATTAACACTTCGTTGCATTACATAAAAAAAAGAAAATTAAACATAATTTCATGAAAAGCAACTGGCGGCCTTCTCGCTTTCGAGAGATTTCTTCCAGACAACCACTGTGAGCAAAGGAAAAAAAAACAGGGTTAAATTACATAACGTAGGCAAGAAGTGCAAAAATACATATTACAAATACAATATACTTCTTTAGTTTCTCTGTCTATTCCCCTTAATACTACCAATACTTTTACTTCTTCGAGATTTAAATCCCCTTGTATATAATATTATAAGTATGTTTATTGTTAATAATAATATTAAACTATAATTTTGATTTATTTTTCCCCTTATTTTATTTTTTCGTAATTTTATTCCGTTTTCAATCATTTATGTTATGTCGCGATAAGTTTCCTTCGTTTTTTATTATGCATAAACTGTAAATAATTAAAACAGCGAAGTATAAAAATCTAATACTTGACGCTGGCTAATGCACAAATCGTGCTAGAGCCTAGAGCCAAAAGAAAAAAAAACCGGCAAAAATATATGACCGATGTTTTGATTTTTCGTGAATCGCAACCAACATTTTATACACAAATAATCTTAATTGTTATTTCTCTGGTCTCTATTTTACTTATTCATATAAAAATGTCTAAGCGAAATAGCGTCGGCGCTACTACTAATAATACTCTTTTTAATTATTTTACCAAAACTCCGCCTAGTACGAAGAAAGTGAAACTTAGTGTAACTAATGAAATAAAAACTTCTACAGAAACTGTACAGACTTCAGAAAGTAAGCTCACTAATTTCTTCACTTTATTTTTATTGTTTCTAGACAAACTGGTTAGTTTCCCTACAGAATCCATGCATCTAATTGTGTGGTGTTTACTTTTTCTAGCACAGTTGAATAATGCTGTAATATATGCTTTATAAATGCTAAGGGCTTATTTTTATATCTTCAGGCTTAGAGTATAATTCTATTCATGTTGCAGACAAAAAGAGAGAACGGCAAACCTCACCCTCTCCAAGAAAAGACAATAATAATCACACAGATGATGAATCTCCAATTGCACCAAAGAAAAGAAAAAGAATCCGTCTTAATCCTTGTGATACCGATGATTCTGATACTGAAAACAAAGGTAAAATTTCCTTTTTTTCCTCCTGATAGTTGTTATTACCTTATAAGCAAACTAATGGTGAGAAAAACTTGTCTTCTATTTCTTAGTTTGAAATAACACTCATTTGTTTAAATTTCCAGAAGATAATAACATAAAATCAAAGAAAAATGCTTCACTAGGAAAAAAATTGCAGGAAAGTTTTCAATATGACCCTTCTGATACACCAAAAAGTAAAACTAAGAAGATCCCAGTTGCGTAAGTTTTATTAAATTTATAACATCAATATGGGATATATGTTGTTGATATGTATAGCCATGGTGATTTTAATTGATTATATTTAGTATTTTCCTTAAGAGTTTAACACTTTTTGTAGAATTCAAGTTAAAACTGAGTCTCAAGAATCACCAGTTATTGCTGAGGAAGGTGATTGGGTTCATTGCAAACTAGACTGGCTCAAGCCAGAGAAAATCAAGGATGCCAAGGGACGTAGGCCAGACCATCCAGAATATGAATCAACCACACTTTATGTACCTAAGGAATTTATGAAGACTCAGACTCCGGTATTTAAGCTTACATTGATGTGAAAGTTGTGATATTTATCTATAATGTCATAATTACCAATTGAATTGTTTTTATTTCATCCTTTTCAATTGAATACATTTCAATGTATTGAAAAATAACAATTTAATTACCTGGGTTGAGAGGTAAATAAATATTAAAACCTTGAACTAATCACTAAATTAGGTAATAAAAATAACAGTGGCCCTACAAGCCTTTGTCTAGGCCTCTGATTACTGTATCAGTTTTGTCATTTTGATTTCATTAGATAAGTAGCTAATCAGCTCGGTCGCACTCTGAAGCCATTAGTCACTATTATATATATACGACACTATTTATTTAAGTTGGAATTTATTGTGACTTTTAGTTTGGGAAAGTTTTGTCATACTTACTAAATTAGACACATGGTAGGAAACCTAAATAAATAATTTTAATCACAAAGTTGGTTAAAAAAAGATGTATGAAAGGCAATTCAATTCTTTAAGTTTCTAATTTTTTCTCAGTTTTGTCTGATTTTATACTATAACTGATTTTTTTTCGGACTTCCGATGGAAAGTACTAAGCGTATGTACCTATACACTTAAATTATTTATATTTATTTCTTATTAAAAAAGAGTTGTACCTAACATAATTTAACAATCAATTTTTATTATTTTAGGCTCATAGACAGTGGTGGGAGTTAAAATCAGCGCACTATGATTGTGTACTTTTCTTCAAAGTGGGAAAGTTCTATGAGTTGTATCATATGGATGCCGCTGTGGGTGTCAATGAACTAGGATTCTCTTACATGAAGGTAAAGTAATATTCTAACATTAAAATTCCCTTACCCGCTTCTAATCATTCTTAATAGGCATAGGTCAGCCGTTAGTACCTGACACAGACCCTCAATTTCCTCATAATGTATTCTTTAACAATTTCATATCATTGCTGCCTAGCCACTTTCGAAGGCACCACCTTAGGGTTGATTGGCATATGGCCACATTCTCTTAGACCGGCCTTGCTTTTGTAGTTGGGAACTAGTAGAGATCGTCCGTTGCTTGCAGGGATGGATCTCTTTTTCGATATCCTTTTTATGTGAATGTGCTTCAGCCACTAGGCCAACACTGCTTTACAAGAAATTTGCTCTATTTGTATTAAGCTCCAACTAATTTGGTGTGTTAATTGTCAACATTTAAGTAATCCGTAAACTTATAACTTTTAGGGTGAATTTGCCCATTCGGGGTTTCCTGAAAGTGCATACGCGCGAATGTCTTCAACTTTAGTGTCTAAGGGATATAAAGTAGCTCGAGTTGAACAAACAGAGACCCCTGAAATGATGCAGGATAGATGTAAACGAGGTACGCAATTATTATAACTAAATAATATTTTTTGTGCTTAAAAAAGAACACTCGCGATATAATATAGACAACTATGTACTATATTATAAGTATATATAAATATGTATCAAAATAAATTGCTGTTGGCTTGAGGTTGGCTGGACCGATTTGGCTAATTATGATATGTATTTGTGGATGTTCAGAAAATAATAATGTTAGCGATAAGGCCGCCCGCTGCCTTATAACTTTTGAAACCTGTTTTTTTATTTTTGTTATGTGCATGTTTTTGAATAAGGTAATAAATTATAAATAAATAAATAATAAAACTAAAAACTACCTTTGAAGTTTTCAATAAACACTTAGCTTATTATAAATATTTCTCATATTTGACATCTTTTTAGAAATAAAAAATTGATGCCTTTGTGAATTTGTTTCATAGCTTTAGGTTTGAGGTCTAATCTCTTTGGTCTGTTAATAACATTTTGTATCAAGTTTGGACACAAATATAGTTTATCTAGTCATGTATAATTATCTCAATTTCTATGTAGAACAAAAAACAAGTAAGTATGACAAAGTGGTTCGTCGTGAGATTTGTCAAGTGTCTCTGCGAGGGGCACAAGTTTGCGGCCTTCAAGACAATGGTCCTTCGGAGTCGAACTCACCGTTTATGATGGCTGTCGCTGAAGAGGTACATTTTTATTACTTTTCTTTTTTTATGTAACGGAACAAATAGACAAGACGCTCGTGTTTTTTTTGCATTTGTATAGATAATATAATAGATCTATTATATTTTTAACAACAATTATACATCAGACATTATTTTATAATAAAAAAGTATTATTATTTTATTCATAGAACTTTACTACGTCAAACATAATGCTATATCTACAGCATATGTTACAAGCTATCTTTTCTAAAATATATGACCATTTTGGTTAATATGAATGTTAAAAAACATTATATATATAATAAGAAATAAAAATACATGTTTTTGTTTTGGTAAGCAAAAAAACTTTTGTTTTGTTTTGGTAATCTTTGAATCAATTAATACGAATCGATCAATAAATCGAATCAAATAATATAATACAGTACACTATGCAATAAAGTTTAAAGGGTTCACACACTCAAAGTTTGTGAATAAGCCTATTTTCATATGTAATCAGCGTGTCAATATCCACTAACAGAAAATTAAAAACAACATCATTGAAAAAATTGTGGTAAAACGAGACGGTAGCCCGGAAATGGGGCATAACCCTCATGACATGGCCCTTCTGTCACAGCTCCCTGGCAACCTGCCCTTGCCAAATGGGGCATGGGTGACACAAATTTTCGTTTTTTTTAATGATAATTTTTATTTAATCAAGAAGGTGATTGTTGTTTTTATTACGTCATCGTTTCTAAGATAGTTCAAGTATATTTCTCATATTTCAGGAAAACAATGGAATAAGTACATACGGTGTATGTTTTGTTGATACGTCTATTGGTCAATTCCACATCGGTCAGTTTAAAGACGATAAACACTCTTCGAGGCTGCTCACAACCCTTGCGCATTTTCCACCTGCTTTGGTAAGATTTCTTCGATTTTATATATTTTTTTTGGAATAAAGTTCTTGCTCGATCTCAAAATAAATTATATAATCTATCATAAAATTTCTATCATAAAACATAAAGAAACTATTTATGCAATATTAACAAAGAAATTTTGATTTTATTAGATTATCTCCGATCGCAAGTCATGCACAACACGAACAAGTAAACTTCTGTCCACACATTGTCATAGTGCGAGAAGGGAGACGTTAAATATGGCGCCACCAGAGAAAACGCTGAAATTGTTGGCCGAAAAATATTACAGGACGAATGAAAATGGTCAGTGGCCGGAGGGGATCTTGCAGTTTTTACATGAAGGTAGATAAAATATTGTTATTAACTTATTATAAAATTACTTTATTTTTTACTTTGTGGAACCAGCTGCCCACTGAAGTAATTCCGAACCAATTCGACTAAGGGTCCTTCAAGAAAAGAGCGTACCGATTCTTAAGGCCGGCAACGCACTCGCGAGCCCTCTGGCATTGAAAGTGTCTATGGGCGGCGGTATCACTAAACATCAGGCCGTTTGCCCCTGTTCTAAAAAAAAATACTCATAATTTCATACGATGCACTGTAAGTAAAGAAAAATAACATATAAACCATATCGTAACATAATCGCCTCGCCTCGGAACAGGCTTCAAACCGCGATGAGGCTCTTCGTACCCGAACTCGTGTTTCTTCGTCCACCCTTGCCCCTTGCCCCTTGCCCCTTGCCCCGCGACATTCTTGCCGAAACAGAGCCGTAAGCGCGGCGTTGTGTAGCCGTAGACGAGTTAACGTACAGGTGCTGCTGATACGCTTTGGTTACATACGTTAAGCTGGGTCCACATTTGTAGCGTTTCGGTGTATCATATTTCCGTTGCGTGGCTTCGGCGCGTATCATGATCGCTAGTTTGGACGCAAAATGATACACGCGCCAGCAAAAGATACATCGGAAGAAAAGTGAGCGTCTATATTTGTAAAGCAAAAGCCGATACACTGACATGATATGTATAGTATTTGATAAGTATGGACGCGTCGTTTACAGGATACGTCTTAAAAATACGACATGGACAAAATGAGCGTCCATATTTATGATACAAATACTAGATACGATACGAATGTTCGTGATACGTCAACATGCTACAAATGTGGACCCAGCTTAAGGTTGACGACGAGGCGATACGCTTACGATCCCTTTCTGAGTTGATATGTGTAAAGCATACTGCAAAGACCTTTAGAGCCTTTAGCAACTTTGAATTTTTTTAAACAGTATTTTTAATTGTTAAAAATCATACGTTGTTATTTCCAGGTGACGTTTTGGGTCTAACGCCGGCTGCGAATAGTAGTTTAGCAATTAAGGCTCTGGGAGGCTGTGTAGCGTTTCTCACGGAATGTTTGCTTGATATACAAATTTTAGGTAAATCTTACTTCAAAACTATACACTGTATTAATGTTATTATGTGTATTATATACCACAATTGATATTTATAATATATATTGCAAGTTTGTAACTTACCTAGATAAAAATACTATTCATGTAGAAAGTCTTTTACATAGGTCGGTCAGAAACCACTTAATAAAATAAGGCACTTTTATATATACTTACTAGCTGCTCCTGAGAACTTCGTTTCTCGTTTAATGTGATTTTGCCTGCCTTTTAAGTACATACCAACATGGAACATTTTGCTAAACTACCTTACAGTGTTCCATATTCCGGAATGAATACTTTTTAGGATTTCCTTTTGTGATTTTTTTCTACGTAAACCGCAGAGTTCTTAACTAACCAATAAAAAATAGGTTATATGTATTATTATACGTATAGTATGCTGTAACATAAAAAAATAGAAACAAAAAAGACTTGCATATGTGATAGAAAAATGTTCATGTAACCGATACGGAAATCTGGACCTAGACCTAAAAAGGTTTTAGTGCCACTGATTTATTTATTTGATGTGTGTAGGTATGTCTCAATTCTCTGAATATACACCCCCTGATGTGCTTAATATGACTTTGCAAAATGAGAAGACTCAATGGACTGGTGGTAGTACAATGGTCTTGGATGCAATTACGTTGAGAAATCTTCGTGTAGTACAGGATGAGGGATGTCTCTATGATAAATTAAATTTATGCTCTACCCCCATGGGAAAAAGGTATGTTATTCCTTGAAAAATCAAATTGTATTATTCTTTTTACAATAAAAATAAGTCGATATTTCCATTTTCGTGATTTCCTTTACCTTCTAATTTTTAAATATTTTTTCTCTAATAACTCATCTGAGGTCTTAGGTTTGAATCCTGGCTGTGTATTAATTGAATTCTGTGTTTTAACACTCTCTCACTCGTAAGGACAGCATCGTGAGGAAACCGACTTGCCTTAGACGGTGTCGACGGCGTGTGTCAGGCACAATAGTCTGATCACCTACATGCCTATTAGAAGTCACAAATGTTCCCGAATCAGACACAGAAATTTGAGTCCCACACCTAAAACATTTTTCATCACTTCCGTAATCATTATTACGTCCTAACATACAAAATATTTCCCCACAGATTACTATATCAATGGGTATGTTCTCCGAGCTGTGATTTGACAGTGATCAAGGAACGCCAGGAAGCTGTCAAAACTCTATTTGAAAATCAAGACATCTGTCAAGAGGTCAAGAACTTGCTGACAACGTTGCCAGATCTGGAACGACTTTTGGCTAAGTATGAATTTTTTTTTTAGAATTTTGATATTATGTATGATGAAAAATTTTGGATAGTGCACAAATTTATATGAAATTTTAAAACTTTGGTACACAATAATAAATTTTAAATCCTGTTTCAAGAGCTTTCAAACCCTGTTTTGAAGTTTGACAGCTGGTAAGAGGCTCACTTCATGTTAAGTGACACCGTCCCGTCTATGGACACTCACATTGCCAGAAGTCTCGCAAGTGTGTAACCGACCTTTAAATGGACTTGAAACTGGACTTTAGATACGAATTAGAATATGGCCCTAATACATGATCTTTGATTTCAATTAGAACGTTTCAACTTAGGCAACAAGTCATCAATATAGGTTCAGCAGTTTTTGAGTCATTTCCTTTTAGTTGACAAAGGTCTGTCAAATATATGACATAACTAAGTCACTAACATATTTCAGAGTCCATGCCCTCGGGAATTTAAAGAAATCAAAAGACCATCCGGATTCGAGAGCAATTTTATATGAAGAGAAGACTTATTCCAAAAGAAAAGTACTGGATTTTATTTCGGTACTCAATGGGTATACAGCTGCGTTGAAGCTTGCAGAATTATTCTGCGACACCGACTCTGTCTTATTGAAGAGGATCACCCAGCTATCACCGGAAGGGAAGTTTCCTGATTATAGAGAGACTTTGAAATTCTTTAAGGTACATATTTAGTTTAATATTACTGTTAAATAAAGATAATGTAATATGAAATAAAATTAGATACATTAATTATAAAAATCCGCAAAATCCGCCATACATAAATCGGCATGCAAATGTCATTAGTTTTATTGTCACATAATAGAAGCATTAACATAATGTCGTAATAATAGAAAAGTTAGGTTAATTAGAATTGGTATCAAACTTATGATCTAGATACTCGCCCACGCTATAAAAGCACCTTGCCTTTAAAAACCTTATCACCTTCCCCTTGAAAATATTACATGGCAGCGATCTATAACTTCTAGGAAGGTGATTTAATATTCTTATAGCCATGGCGTAAATTTTTTTGGAATGTAGCGTGGTGCAACATGCAGGCACCCGCAGCCGTGTTGCATCCCTCGGTATATACAAGCAAGTTTCTTTATACGTTTTAAATAATTTTGGATTCTTAACAGTCATAACATTTTTACAACAAACTCCCAAGCGAAATTAGAGAACTGTCACTAAATAAATTCAAAGCCCTTGTTAAAAGTAAATTAATTAATAAAGCCTTTTATAAATGTGACGAATATCTAAATGATCCTAATCCTTGGGATTGATTTGCTCCAGTTCAAACAATTTGTATTAAAATCTTGGCGATTGAAAAGAGTGGCGGAAAGTTTCTTGCCAGTTCTTCTTACCCGCTCTACGCCCTTGACTTGCGAACTGGTGGTAAATGTAAATTTACGGTTAATTTAATTTGTTTTTCTTGACGTTCATAAGTGTACATGTTTACCTAAATGAATAAAGATATTATGACTGTGACTATGGCTAACTGCTTCAAATTTATACAAACTTGGTACTCTCAGAAAATCGAGCTCGTGAAAAATTGGTCTAAAATAATAAATAAATGTCAGTGCTGATAGTACGAATATGCACGCACTGCAACTCGTTATCGATTACTTAGCTAACAGGTGACCAAAATGTAGATGGAGGTTTTTGAAGAACTGTATAATGTCGATAGAAAAGATAAAAATGATAATATGTTTGTTATCTATATTTTGACAATAGTTTGACTATTTTAGAATCTATATATTGGGAGATTTAATTACAAAAGAAAAATAAAAATTCGTCATAAGTTATTAAATTAAAGCAGACGAAAGTAAAATATTAATATATTACGTGTGACTTAATGTTGTATTATTAAATTCAATGTAGCTTCGCTTTGGAGGTAAAATGCGAAGCTGACTAAACCAGGACGCCTTCGTCCATTCAGGGGTCGCAGAACATTAAACCATTATGTTCAACCTTGATGTGATTGCGTACGTGACGTGACTCGTACGTGACGAGAGAACACGTATACGCGTGTTCCTATATTGTTATTAGTGTAATTATACAAGATTTATTAATTATTTAAAAAAAATAATGCGCTATCCTTACAGTACTAAGCCAATAGAAAAATATATATACGTATGATAAAAAATACGTTTATTTTGGAACGTAGGATCATAATGGTATCACTTATTCCACGTAATTAAATTCGAGCCTGTTGGCATTCCTACTCATCGGCAAAGAAGACAGAAGGTGTTGGCAGAGAGAAAAAGCCGGCGTAAAAAACTCTCGATACTCTTTTTTTAAAAAAAGCAAATCATCAAACAATTCTACAATATTTAAAATAAATATACCAAATTAATTAGAAGTAGCCTGCCCAGCAATAGTCCCAGGCCCTTTTATCAACTAGATAATCAATAACTTTATAGTAAGCCTTTGAACACAGCTTTTCTTTAATACATTCCTTAAATTTATTAAAAGGCAGAGATAAAAGAGCCTCTGGGATTTTATTAAAGAAGACTATCCCTTTTCCCAAAAAAGAATTACTAACTTTAGATAGATTAGTACGGGGAAATTGCAGCCTGCGTTTGTTCCGAGTATTGACAAATTGAAAATATGAAATACATAAGATATACAATATCGCTTATGTGAACATATTATAAAGATATATAAGAGACATTCAGTAGGCTGTTAGAAACGGGTAACCAAATACTTGGCGATCAAAAGGGATGACGGATAATTCTCTCGCTCATCTCGTCTGTTCTACGCTTAAATTATAAATGAGTACTTTTATTTCGACATGCGGAATATTTTATTTAATGGCAATTTTTTCATATTAAAGGAAGGCTTCAATCAAACTCAAGCGGAGAAGGAAGGAAAAATTTTGCCGGAAGCTGGTGTGGACCAAGAGTATGACAACACCTTGGAGCTTATCGAAGAAATTGAGCAGGAGCTTAAGAATTACTTGGTGGAACAGGAGAAATACTTCAAGTGCAGGGTAAATGTTTAATACTATTAAAAAAACATAAATCACTTGTTAAACATTCTAATATGTAAGTTTTCTTTTTGATGTAATATGAACAGTTGTTAAAATTGATAAACATGTCTCTGACGTTATTTAAGTTGACTATTGAACAACATAAATCGCATTGATGATTGATGGCTGTACAGTTTCGCTGAGTTTTGATCTATTTATGTATTTTTTTTAATTGAAGAAGTCCTTCAAGAAGAGAGCGTACAAATTCTTAAAAGGCCGGCAAAGCACTCGCTAGCCCTCTACCATCGAGAATGTCTATGGGCGGCGGTATCACTTAACATCAGGTGAGCCTCCTGCCCGTTTGCCCCCTGTTCTATAAAAAAAATAAAAAAGTATGAAAAACTGTTTATTGCTAAATGTAGAAATTATATGGTTTATGTAAACGTCATTGTTTCATGTTTTTTTATTACGTAACGTTCCGTTATTCGTAAACCGTATCTATTTATAAAAATTTCAGATAACATATGTGGGTAGTGATAAAAAGAGGTACCAAATGGAAATTCCGCAAAATGCCGCATCCAAAGCAGGAGGAGATTATCATATGGAAGGCGCCAGGAAGGGATTTAAGAGATATTCTACTGCTGAGACAAAGGTATGTTTTGTGTATCTTGTAGATTTTACTTACTTTTTTTTGTCATTTTGTTAATGGCATGTAAAAATTATACTTTAATTTTATTTCATTAAGAACATGTTGCTAATGCACAAACAGTGTTAGAGCCAAAAAAAAGAACATGTTATTATATATAAAGGGGCTACTTAAGTATAAGTAAAAACTTTTTCAAAAATATTTGATAGCAAGCCAATATAAGCAGATAGCAAGTTAAATATATCTTAGTAGTTTTTAAAAGAATTGAATAAAAATAAACTCAAAAGGTGCAGGCGATGGGCGGACTTATCGCTACTAAGCGATCTCTTCCAGGCAACTTATTTAAAAAACAATATTAATCACCAAACATATTTCTAAACTGAGTTTTTTTCTCTATATATTACGTATTTAATTTTGATGTAAAAAAAATTAAATAATTTTATATGAATATATATAATTTATATTTTATAGCTACGAATATTAACCATATCCCATTTTTTATAGGACTTCCTCGCACGCATGATGGCGGCTGAAGAGCAAAAACGCGTAGTACTAAAGGATCTCAGTCGTAGAATATTTGAGAAATTCTCTAGTCATTATTCCCAATGGGCCGCTGCCGCACAGTGTGTTGCGACGTTGGATGTGTTACTGTCCCTTTGCGAATTCGCTACACAACAGACGAGCGATATTTGTTTGCCTGAGGTTACATTTGGCGATACACAGGTTAGCTTAGCAATACAATTTTATGATAATATTTGCAATTTATTTTTATGGCTTAGCTAAATATATTTTTGAAGCTAAGGTCGTAAGTTATAAATAATTAAATACATTTTTGGATATATATATTATGCAGTTATTTTTTTTTTGCCAGGCATTGAATCTATGGATATACTATATAATTATTTTTTAAGATTTTAAATACCTATATTTTTATTTTTAATGCCGTAGAATTCTGACAGCTATCATTTTTTAACATGTCAGATTACGAACCTTATTGTTCGGGCACATTTTGCAACTTCAATACGAGTCTGAACATCTGAGTTTACATACATTTTATTTGTTAGTGAATGTATCCATTTTACTAAGTCCTTCATATTAAAAGTAGGTTAATGGCGAATAGTAGGCTGTGATGCCAGCTAAAGAAATAAAATAAAGTAATTAAAATTTATTTGATAAGTTATTCGTGATATTGAAAGATACGTTACTTTTGTATTAGCTCACTGGAGTAAGTTAATATTTAGATTTACTTTTTGTTGGGTGAAAAATATGTGGTAGCATTTCAATTTTTATTGCTCTGAACTGGTTCAAATTAGTGCCTTTTTCGGTGGAGAACTTTTCTAGTAGCAACGCTTAGGAAATGTTACAATTCTACATAATAAAAAATCTGAGTTTAGTTTTTTCTATATTTTATATGTAAGAATATAAATATATATATATATATAAATACACATATATATAAATACACATATATATATATATACATATATATATTTATAATTTGATTTATATAAAATTTCAGCCCTACATAAGCATAGTAGAAGGCCGTCACCCCTGCATACCAATTGTGAATGATTTCATCCCAAACGATACATCCCTTGGGGAGAAAGGAGCCAGTTTGTTATTACTAACGGGACCTAATATGGGCGGGAAGTCCACTCTAATGAGACAAGTCGGATTATTAACTGTCCTTGCGCATTTGGTATATATTATCTTCTGTTGTTTAAGTATATAAATAAAATGAAAACTAATGAGAAAAATCTTATGCACCTACGTAAAAAAAATTATCTTAATGTTATTAAATCGGTTATAAATATATATTTACACTTCGTAAACCGGCCTTACCGCTAACGACCGATTGTTACCGATATTATCATTCCTTGCTTAGAAAATCTATGAATGCAGAACTGACTTTTAAAAATAACAAAGTCTTCTGTCAGTCAAATACCCGATCTACGATATTTAAGGTACTTTTCCTTCATGTCCCATAAGTTTGGGACACCCTGTATAGTGTGAATATAGTGATGATATAATGGTATATAAACTTGTGGGGCTTTTACCTTGGTAATAATTAATTTGCAAAGAAGTTTCACTTCTGACAAGTGCACTATTTGCACTCACTTTTTTAAAACTTAAATGCCTTATGCTTATTTATACAGCTTTTTATTGTTCATTAATTTTGTGTCATGGAGTTAATCACGTTATATTGTCGTAGAAATAGGACACTACTTTGTATTGCTAGCGATAGATGGCGCTGTTCTCAATTGAGTTCAAAGTTGAGAACAGTGAGCCTCCTGCCCGTTTGTTCTATAAAAAAAAAAAAGAAAAAAAATTACAAATATTTCAGGGAAGCTACTTCCCGGCCCAGGAATGCAAGCTCAGTTTAGTGGATCGCATCTTCACCCGTTTAGGGGCTTCTGATGATATTCTGTCCGGTCATTCCACATTCCTTGTGGAGATGAATGAGACGGCGGCCATTATTAAACACGCCTCGCTTCATTCCCTTGTGTTGTTGGATGAATTAGGTGAGTAATCATTGATGATATACAGAAAATATTCTTATTGTACAAAAATAGTGTAGATGTGTTATGTAGAATTAATTAATTAAGCAATACTGTTTAGATGTGAAAAGGAAGAGACTGGCTGCCCACAACACAGGGAATCCTAGTGTGGGGGCCAGTGCACTCTATTTTATCGAAACTTTCTTGTATATTGTGTCTAATATGGAATAAAAAATTATATGTGTGAATACACTCATCTCAAATCTCACTGAAGTGATTTTAATGAAACTTAAATTATTCAAGGATGTTTTCGAAATTTAGCACAGTTATTTTAAAATTATTTATTGTTAGAAATACATATTACAAATATATCCATTTCTATACAGTTTTACTGTTTGTAATCTAAATCATATTCCAACATGCACGTCAAACTGATGACCTCCTTTCTTTAAAGCCGGTTAATGTATACCACTATTGTGAGTGATGAAATTTTAATATTTTGTTACGAGCTATGGGTCGGATAGAAAACGCCGTATCTCTTCAAGGGTTTATTTCTAAATAAATCAATCAGGAATTTGAAAACACTAATTAACCGTCTTTGGCGTATGGAAAACATAACTGAAATGCACTAGTGATTAACGATAGATTTAAAATTAATCAAAAATTTTTAATTAAAATTAATAAATTATTAGTAAATACTATCACCGTCGTATATGAAATTTATTTAAAAACACTAAAAAATATTTATTTATTCACGCTGTTTAGTTGTACTGTTACGAAACACGTGTTCTAAATAAAAAAAAATACTAGAATATACAACTTGAACATAGTTATCGAATTTAGCAGTGTGTAACTGAATCGTAAAAATTCACTCTCATAATTTTCTCCATCGCGCCAAAAGAAGTATAACTTCAAAAATTGTTATTTTATTTGCAAATTCAGGTCGCGGGACAAGTACATACGACGGTACGGCCATAGCAAGTGGAGTGTGTGTGGAATTGGCAGAGCGTGGATGTAGAGTGTTGTTCTCCACACATTATCACACACTCGTCACACACCTCGCGACACACCCTAATGTGCAACTGGGGCATATGGTTAGTATATTCCAAATGTCTTGTGTTTATAATTATAAATCTGAATGAGTTATGCTCGTATTTCGAAGCAAGTACATGAAAACTTGATTATTTGATTTTAAATTTTATTTCGACGCGGCGTTTTAATATGTCAGTATATAATTAGAAGATAAATATCCAGAGAATAAAATAATATCTACGTTTAATAATTTTAAAAGTCCGCTATGATGAGGCAAATAATTGTTTCTTTCTTTTGTTATTAAAAGCGGAAAACAATACCGGCTTTGAATAGAAATCCTCATTGTCATCTTCTATATCAACTTTTATTATATTTTACAATTTAATGGAATTTATTTTAATAGTGCGAGTAATATTTTAAATCTTGTATGTTTTTAGGCATGTATGGTAGAAACGGAGGAAACGGAAACTGATGATATCCCAGAAGAAACAATAACCTTTTTATACAAACTGAGCCCTGGTGCTTGTCCAAAATCCTATGGGTTTAATGCCGCAAAATTAGCAGGGATCCCGCAAGAAATAACGCGTCGAGCGCGTAATATATCGAAAAAACTCGAAGCCGAAGCTAATCTAATAAGGGCTTTCAAAGATATAATGAAGATTGGTCAAGTATCAAATATGAGGAAAATTCTTGCGGAATTGACAATTTAATTTTTTTTTAAATATCTAGATGATGATAAGATGTGTTGTGTACCTAGGTATGGTCGAAAGACTCAAGCCTGCCCCTTAGGTTTAAAAAAGTATATGACAAGCATAGTATTTAATTGCAGCTGGTTTAATTTGAAAAACGAATGTCGTTACCGGGCCTTAAAACCTCTAAAACAATTTTTTTTTTAAGTTTGCTTCAGATTCTAATGATTATTCCAATGTAAAATCGTTATGATATTTTTATATTTACTGATTTTTTATAAGGTTGTTAAAATAGTCCCAATGAGAATTGAAGAATATAAATTTTAACATACGATCTAACGACTTTTATAGAGAAACTGTTAAGTCTTGAAATTAAAAAAAAGGAGTTCCTTTACGCTTTCATCCTTAGAGCCTAAATAAGTTAATAAACGTAAGAGATAGATTCTTTCATTTTGAGTTCCAATGTCTTTATTACTTTGCAACCAAAATATTGTTACAAGAATTATAACCACACCACTGTTGTTTCTTCGCCTAAATATGATTTTTAAAAATATTCTGAGGCATTGAAAGTATTGTTAGGTTAGGTTTTTGATTTTTTTATCGTCCTAGAATATAAGTTTGTTATACTTCTTAATGTTTTATCAGCACCTGCATTTGTGCCATTTTGATACTAATTGATAAAACTAGCAGTAAAAGTACAATTATTTTTTGCTAAAGATTTTTGTAAAACTCCTTTTAAAATGTGATTTTTAATGTTACTATTATAATTGTGATTGTTTGGCCCACCATGTGAACCAATAAATATTTTTTACAATAAAAACAAGTTTCTAATATTTTATATTTTATTCATTTATAAATTACAAAATCACCATAACACACATTTATCTCACTTTACATCATTACATATTTAAACAAAAATGCAATAGATCTTATAACTATTTTAACGTCAACTAATAAAAATACTTGCAATACGAAAATGAGAAAAACAATTTTTTTCTCGAAAACGAAACAAAGCCCGAATTCTATGTATCTTACGCCACATTCACTTCGTTCGCCTTAATTCTTAAAAATTGTCGTACAATATTACACAAAACCAAATAGTAATGAATTTTTTTACAACAAGTACTAAAAAGCAAAAGCTGGAATATAAATGATATAATCTAGACGTTTTATATTTTATTGTGTTATACAATAAAAAGGCATAGAGCATAGAGCGTACAAATTTACGTAGAGCCTCGAATCAAAATAGGTGTGTGTAAAATATCATAGAATCTAGCTTAAATTCGTCCTTATATACGATTTATGAACATATAGGTATTGAAATATGAAAAAATGTTTCGGACAACAATTTATATTAATGTCATGTACTATACATACATTTAGCTACTTACCTTAAATGACTAGGCTTAAGAAATTGTTCATTTAAATAGAAACTATCAGCCTAATACGTTCGTTAAATGAGGGAAACAAAAATCTTAAGTCTAAATATTTCCCTTCCTTAGTCTAATAGTTCATAGACATATACATTTTTATATATAAAATTGTTTACTATGTTTATTCTATAAACAACAAACTTACAACGCACCGCAAGGATGTACTATAAATTATAAACATATAAATCAGGTTAACAATGGAATGTCATATATAAACTTTAACAAAATTCTGGCTGGAATTTAATAAAATTAATTCAATTTATAACTACTATTAAGAGCAGTCTCATTTTTAATTAAAATCGCTATTTACAACGAATCACGTTTACTTAATTTCCGTGGTACTCTTGGCAGCGACTCACGCGCCCAATGGATGATAGAATCGCGAATCCACTATTTAATAACTGTTATAGGTATACATTACTACACTTTAATGGGGTCCTGGATTAACATTAATAATTTTGGTATTTATTCTATCTTATGAAACCTTACATTGATTTGTTTTACATCAGAACAACCTACAGTGACCGATTAATGAATTTTATACATGGTGATATTGACGAGTCAAAACTTTTTTTAAATAGAAGCTTTATATACAAGACGATTAGAGCTTTAATGTGGAGGATGAATTCAAAGCGTCGAGACAATTTTTGACGATATTACGTTTAATTTTAATAATATATTATGTTTTATAATTTTACTTAAGGATCAGCACCGTTCTATATATTTTTAATAAATGGTCACGTCACACGGCAGGCAATATACAACTATGACTATAGCCTATTAAATGTAAGTACGTAGACTGTGTTGCCGCTTCTTAGCATCAATGAATTTCACTATAATCACCATACAATTTTATCAAACAAACTGAAACATTGTCACTATAAGCATATGCCTGAGTAGGTGGCCAGTAAAACATATATTTTATTAAAGAAATTCCGTTTAAAACGTGTAAGCTGCAACGCATAAAATGATAGCATCGCAGCAAATATTTAAATATTGCGTATTTTCAAGAGTCTTTTTAAAATGATCTTGTTAACTGAGATCAGCACTACATGTGCTGCTATACATCAAAAAGATACTTCATTCGATGCCCAAAGCATGCCACCACAAGGAAGGTACCAGGAACCGTAGGCTGATAACTACCCAATGATGACATTTTTACGTTTCTGGATAAATAATAAATCCATAATTGTTAAAAGCCTACACATAATACACTAAGCCTGCATTTCGTAATCGTGACCAGCCCGCTACTCAGAGTTCGTCGTACGAGGAGCTCTCTCGTTCGTCGAAAGGCCGCGCCCTTTCGCCCCAACGGTCCCATCTTTCTGAGCTCAGAAGTGATTCCGTGTCTTCATCTTGTTGAGGTATCGGGTAGACGATCCCATCGCCGAAGCTACACCATTGCTAGTCATTATTCTTTACGAGGTTTCATAAATACCAGAAAATACCAAACATCAGACAAAAATGAAATTTGCAATTTTTTATGAATATTTTCTGGTATAATTATTATATAAAATTAATACAAAAAGCATCAAGCATATGAATGTGTTATGTATAAAGAGCGCAAATGTTTTTTTTTACTATTTGTTTTAACTGTAATAAGAACAAAAATTGTGTATTGAGGAGGGACTTTGTTCGTATGTCACTAAAATCTACATAAAAATAACAAAAGTAGCCATCTACACATTCAAATATCCATCCATATATAGGTGTACTACTGGCACACATACCCACTTGCTATTCATCAGAACTCTACGTTGGTAACAAGCAATCTAGTCACTCCTAAGTGATTGCCATAAATAGCATGCAAAAGGACACAACTCTTTACGAAAAAGAAGTGAATGACGCAATTTGGAAACTCGAATGTTGATGAATGAAAAGCGTATATTAGTTGTAAGGATTTTATTTAAATATAATTATAATAAAAAATATAACGAAATTGTGAGTGTTCCTTATACTATTTGCGGGACGGTCCTCCCCCTTCGGGGACAAAGTCTCCATCTCTCACTTTCGTGTGCCACCGCCACGCTAAAATTGTAAAACTTCCGCTATTGAACTCTGCGTTTTAAAATGAAGGGTATCAAAGCATCGAACCCCTCCACAAGTCTATTCTAATTTTTACTATTGCTTTTGTGGAGGAACCCGACGATTTCAGGAAGACTGACAGAGACAGAAAATAAAAATAATGGGCTGGCACACGGCTTAAGCATTGTGTAATTTGCATTTATACATCACACAGACGAAATTATTGCCAATTTCACGAAATCACTTGCATCCATTTGCTTGCTTTGGTTAATTGTAGCGACTAATGCGTTCTTTTCATATCAGATGACTTCACAATAATTAGAAAATTTGGTAAAATATCAAATGTAAAAACGCCATAGTATGAAATCCCAACTTTGTGAGTCACCTGACTTGCGCTGGCGTAAAAAATAAAAGAAACAAAATTAATGAACAAAACATTTTATTGTGCACAAAACGACTTACAAAATACACTATACAGTTTAACATTATAGCATCAGTCTTGTGTGTTGTATATAGCTCTAAATAAATGCATAAGCAATGGAATTATAGTTTGGGTTTCGTTCAATGACATCCGACGCTCACATATCTTGAGTATAAATACGATGGCTAGTCTTAAACCAAGCTAATTAAATAATTAAGGGCATTGCAATTGCCAGCTTGGGACTAATTTTAAAATTGAGCAGTAAAGACTTCGAATAAATTCAATTTAAATACATGGATTTCTATTTGGCACATTTGCAAGGTTTAGCACCAGAAATTTCCAATACATTTTCCTACAGGCGTACAAAAGTACATGAACCTGGTAAATTATTTAATTTTAAAAATACATAGCTCACGGTAGCGATATATAACTAGAAATTACACTATGATATATGTTTACAATTAATTCTACAAATAATAATTTCGAATCACGTTTGGGGACAACACAATAGGCCACTCGGCTATGACTTTCGAATAAAAATACACAAAATCAAATATGTTTATATAAATCATAAGATGTATTTTTAATTAAGCGTAATTATATCCCCACTTTATAAAACTTTCAGAAACAAAATAAAAGAAAAAGATAATTATAAATACAGAATTGTAATCTATTTAGATTATGTAAGTATGGTACGCTAGGCCGCCAACGCGAGGGTCGCACATCAGCCAGTTAGACATAAATTACACTCCTTAACAATTAAAAATAAGAAAATTTAAATTCCTATGACATATTGTTTATTCATTGTCCATTAATTTTTAAGCACAGATACTAAACAGGCAAACGTGTAGTTTTTACAGATATTTTTCAGAAATACGCGCGTATTTATCAAAATAATAATCTGTTACTCGAATGACATTTGACATTTGACACACTAATTTATCTCTCAACTCGTACAAATATTGCACCTTGTTTGACGGCCTAACATGCCGGTGAAAAGGTCGAGTCATGGGGATATGATTAGACATGAAAGTCATAGGTCTTATTCTCAAGGTATGTGCGTGCGATCTGACCTTGAGCGCGTGGTGCCCATAGATTCGTACCCGAGCCCGTCCGGCGCAGTCGTGAAAGTTTGTAGCTGGTGCTCGCGGCGCACCGGGTATTCGCAGCCGTCACCCAGGCTGGATGGAATTTTAGCTTTTATTGCATATACAGTAAGGCTTAGGCTGCACTACGAGCGGTCGTTCGTGAAACCGCTGACATTAAGTACAGGGAAAATATTGTTACTTGATACTGTGGTACGAATTTAAAAAATGCTTAAAATTTATAATTAAATAGTACAGGAGGCATAGTCAAGATGCCTCAACAGTAGTACTAGTGTATGTAGAATTTGAAAGCTTGTCAAAAATGTGTTGACACGAACTGTCACTTTTCATACAAATTCATATACGTTTACTAACGTTTCTATGGCAACCTATTAGAAACCAACGTGGTAACGCTACAAGCAGACACTTATATGTTAGATTATGTCGTTAAAACTGCAGTGTTAACCGTAGTGTGGCTTAAGCCTTAGCGTGTATTTAGTGCAATACTCTTTGTGTTTCTGAACGCAAATCAGTATTAAGTTCGAATTAAAATTATTAAATAAATTATTCTTAATGCAATGAAAAAAAGCTATTTACGTAAGAATTAGTATATATACACGTTATAATTTGCTAGACAAATATTACGTAAGCAGATATTTCCCCCCATTTTTCATTTACTACCCCGTCCCTCTTGTCAGCATATGAAAGCAAAGCTCTCAAAATTTATAGTACATAAAATCCTCGAAAATGTTTCGTTTCTTTCGTTTTCAAGTATATGGGTAATATTGGTAAAAAAGTAAATAATAACTGTTGATATAATAATATTAATAATGTATTGTAAGAATGTGTGAATGTTTGAACTCTCTATGTCTATAATCACCAAATAAGAAACACCCCCTCAAGACCCTATAATGCTTACGTAATACTTGAACGGCCTCACATGCAAAATGCTTTCAAGCAAACCAACCTTATATAATCCACCACATCATCAACATCTTGTTCCTTTAAAGAGCTAGTTAGTAAATCGAGACCAAACGGTTTAAATTACCCATTATATTGAAGTTTGCGTGTTACTGGTGATATGATAAAATAGATTTATGATGGAAAAATATACATACATAGTATTAATATGTTAGAATACATAATATTAATATGAAATCAGTTTCGCGTTTCGTAACAACCGTTAAACATTGAGACATTCACTTCTTTTTCACACAACATGCAAACCTAAACGACATTAGACAGGCCTATTCTTGTAAATGTTATAAAAATGTATCCAAAAAATATTTAACTGTATTGTAACTGTATGTTATATTGATGAATTCGGAGGTCCACCTGTTACTCTGCCAACGGATTTTAATGACTTAATAATTACTTATTCTTTATTGTAAATAACAAAAAGCCCCTAAAATCTAAGGACGATACGCGATTTCGAATTCAACATCAGTAGCGATATATTATAGAGGAGGTATTAAATTGCACGAAGAGTCGTTAACAACAGCCTATAATCAGGCGCATTCATTTTCCATTATGATGGATCATAGGAAATGGATAGAGAAAGGCAGATTCATTATTAAGGCGTTTTATACCAGAAACTTTTAAAACTAATAATAAATAACGTTATCCTACAACTAAAAGTCTAGACTATACTTAGACACCACACAAATACACTCTAACATAGCAAAACTTCTAAATCTAAATATTAAGCTGCAACACACACAATATGATATATAATGTATATAAAATCATCCAATGATATTTACACTGTAGAGGTCCGGAGTTCGAATTTTGGGTATAGTTTTGTGAAAAATCATACCATCCATAGCAATAGCATTGTATTATCTAGCAGTGTCTTTTGTGTGTACAACGGATAGTCGTGCTTTCCCATGTCTATACCAAATTTGGTCATTAAGGGAGCGTTCACATTTACGTAACACATTTTTTGAAGATCTTAGAACCCTGAGAAACCCTTAGAAACCTCCCCCCTTATGTAACGCATCGTCATGTTTTCTTGACGTTTACGCCGGCGTATACAGACGGAATAAGTTTGTACCGCTCTGCCCAGTCATTGTCAGGTAATAGTACTCTATATTCCATATGCATTAACATTTCAAAAATAAAAAAATGTTAAGTAACTCGTTGTTTTAATCCCGCCCTTGCAACGCACTGGAACGTTTAACAAGACCCCCCCCCCCTAAATTGCGTCACGTAACACTTTGAACGCTCCCTTATGCATAAAATTATTTAAAGACAATATAAAACCCTACAGAACATAATTTAATTTATCTATAAATTATTTATGTAGTAATGCTGTGATTATATACAAAACATGTACCTCGTAAACACAGGCAGGAACCAGAGGTTTGGACTGTTACCAAACACCTCTTTGAAATTTTTGAAAGCCCCAATCGAGAATCCGTTCTTGTCGGCGCCACCACGGAACATTGGAGCACGGAACGCTTCTGCAATTTGTATTAAAGATCACTAGAATGTTATGTTCAATACAAAAAAAAAATACAATATAATTCGGAGTTTAGGATACATTGCTATAAGGGTCTGTTTCACAATGACCGGATAAGTTCCTAATAAGCTATTTTTTACTTATTAGTAGGATAAACACTATTTTGCGTTTCACGACTGTCAGGTTTTTTCAGAAATTTCTTCGGAATTTTTATCTTCCGAATAATTTGTGTTGCATAGCTATTTGGTACTTTATCCATACATTGTGAAACAGACCCTAATAGAGATTTGTGTTATTAAATTTTTCATTTCAGTTCCTGACACGTGTATGGTAAAATAAGATTCAATTTTTAAGTGCTACAACGTACTCGCTACTTTTCCTCACCACAAATACCTAAATATTCCATTAAGCTGGAAAATTAGTTCTTAAGCAATGTATTACATACATTTTTATAGATACAAAAAATCCTTAGTTCTAGTACAATCTAAACGAACTCTACCATCTACAACAAGAATAACACAAGAAACGAAGGCACTAGTTCAATACTGTTCAATTCTACGGAATATATGGTGTTACCATTAAACAAATTCATTAGCATAGAGTTAACTATCTGTCCCGTTGGACTGCCTGACCGGTTGTATGACACAAGCATATCTGAAAGCAAATTCTCGTTTAAAAAAAAACATAAAAAACTCAGTATTTTCAGATATACTTCGTCATTAAAAATTAAAAACGTCATTAATAACATCAAAAAATTAAAATATCGATTACAAAAACCTAGCTAGTTCCAAAATCTACTATTCGTAGCAAATACGAATAGTATTTTGAATATATAGTCGTGGTATTAATGATGTTTATAACAGGAAAATCCTATGACGAATGTAACAAGAATTTATAAATCAGAATTGTGATAATGTGATATGACATAGATTAATAATATCTATGACTATAAAATTCTTTGCCTATATTATGTAGATTACATTACGTTTAAAGAACATATTGATAACACAACATACAAAATATACATCCTAGCTAGTTGAGCGTTCCAATGTTTAAAATGATATTGTAATTTCAGTAATTCATTTGTTTGCTGAACCAAGTTAACAAAAAAAACTAATGCAAATAGAGCCACATTAATTAATGTTTTTTTTTCGATTGTATTAAAATAAAATAAATATTAAATTCGTCAAAATCCTCAGCTACGAATCATCAAAAGCATAGGTGTATAAGCAACTGATTCGCGCTGTTATTTCTTGAATAATCTGATTTAAGGGCTAGTGTATTTTATGATATTTGTACGAAATAAAATTAACTCACCTAAAGTAGTCCTATTATGAGCTACCAAGTAGCAATGATAGCCGAAAAGCGAACCAAGTGACACCGCAAACATGAGAGCCACGAAGAATGCGAACACTATGTGGTAACGACCTGAACTGCCAGCTGCACCGAAATCACCCTGTAGATATCATATAAAAACTAGTATAAACCTATATTAAATATAGGATTTTTCTTACATTTTATATAACAATGTAATAGTTTTTAACTGAAATTTATGAGAGCAATTATTATTAATACTTAAATCGTAGAAAAACAAACAACCATTAACTGTTCTTGACAATCTCAAAAAGGTTTTATATTATTTTACGGACACGAAACTTTAAGTTCGTGCCAAAGCCCTTGGTTTTAATTAGAATTCACGTCATCAATTTCAATGACCATTCATTAAAGATATAAATCGCTAAAACTAATTAATACACATATATTCCACATTGTTCACATACATCATATTATCAAAAAAGTCATCCCCACTGCGATACAACGGAAAACAATGTGGAATATATCCTATATTTTACTAATGAGTAAAGCTCCATTATCTATATGATATGTTAAAAGGCGATGATTTCTACTTGCTATTTTCAAACAATAATAATGGGTGACAGGTATTCGCAAATATACTTTCGTTTCGTATTTATTCTTCCAATTAGAAATCTATTCGTAAAACAAACGAACGTCATTTTTTAACAACTAAGATAAAAACTAAGATTATATTGATCTGACACTATATGTAGTGATTATTAACAATGAAGGACAATGTAACGTCCTATATCTACATCAGATAAGTTATGACACAAAATACATAAAATGTAAGAATAGACCATATTGTACTTTCTTTGTTATAATTGCACAAACACCGCCTTCGTACAGTGCTATTACCGAAAAATCAATCATTCTGGGCTGTAGATGGTCAAAGGCTTGATTAATACATATGTATACTAAAAATCCTCTCCGAAAAAAAATTTTAAAAAAAACTCGTTATCCGCCTTATTTTTACAAATCAGTCCAAGTCCAAGTAAGTCAGAAGTTTGACCGCAATTCTATGAAGCCAGTCACAGTAATTTATAAACACATCACTGAACTTAACACCCGACATAACTTGTAATTTAAGCAAAAGACGTTTGATCATATAAGTAATAAATTTTCAGTTACAATATTATTATTATTAACATGAACACATTTTATTTAACCCCACGGGGGCGATAATAATGGCGCGTTAATATTGAGGGGGTTTGAACGTTTATTTATAGAACGTAGTAAAACTATTTGATAATAAGTCTATATATATCTCCGTATAAAAAAAACGTTTAATTGTTTTAAATGAAGTTTTCATTTATCTCACAGTCACAGCGTAAGCATAATTGAATTGGAAAAGACGAAAGATAAAATAATGCATTTGTTATTATAAATAAGGGACTAATTCTTTAGTTACGATGTTTGGTATTATGGCAAACCTTTATAATCATCTTTTTATCATAATAAAATTTAAATAAAAATCTATAGTTATGGTCTCAAAATGATAAGAGTGGATATCATGAACTACAGATATCTAATGTTAGTATGTAAATGATTCGAGCTAAGTTATAAAGGGAGTTACATTATAAATATCCATGCATTGTTTAGTATATGAACCGTTGTCAATAAAACGATCGCAGTGAGCATGCTTGTATTCCTGATACATCTGTAATATTCATAAATAGTGCAATTATTTAATTATCAGTTGACAACTGTGTTATTGTGTATAAAAATAGTTACATATAACTTAATTTTCTATTTCTTAAAATATTGAACTGTGATCTACAATCCCATTGTATTAATTCATTATTTCCCTTTTTTCCAAGAATATTTTATCAATCACTGATATAAAACCAAGGCCGAAGTGCAAGTGGTTATGAACTCTTCCAAACAACTCAAATTTTTGTTAAATGGTGATAACTATGTTCATGTTTCTTAAATCATATGTCCAAAGACAATTATTATAAGAAAATAAGTTTCTTTACAGTTCATTCATACATAGAATTTCAAAGAAAATTTATATATTAAATTAAAAATTAAATAACTGTATGTATTATATAATCTGAAAGGCATTCTAAAACAAAATCAATTTTTCATATTACTTTTACTTTCTCTTTTAAAGTTGTAAAGATTTGTAAACTTTGAAGAAAACCTAATTGAAGTGAAAGTGAAAGTGAAATGAAAATAATCTTACCTTCCAAAACCTGATGAAATAAGGCAAACACGTTGACATAATGAATATACAATACAGCAACGCATATCCAAGGAATAGCATGAAGAACTTGTAGTTGTGGAAACAGACACAATTGTTCACCCACGGACAATGGTGATCCATCTTTAGTACACATCTAGCACATATACTGCAGTGGTGGGCACGGTCCGGCTTCACAAGAACGCAACGGTTGCAATACCGCACTGACCCCGACATTGTTCTGTCAATACACCAATTTCTTAATACGTACTAGACACAGATTCAGTTTACTGTCATATAATAATAGTACTAACACTACAACGTAAAGACTTCAATAATGAAATAAAATGTCATATTATTTTTACTGGTCACAGATAGTAAAGTAGAATTTTCACTACTGAAACCTACAAGTAGTTAAGGAAATTGACATGGGCCTTTAAAAAATTATTTTCTCAATTCTAGCTACTGCAATATTTAAGCAACAAACCTTGTTAAAACAGGGATAGTACTAGCAAAATTTTCTAATATTTCTTTTCTGCTTCCCATATTAAAGAGGACCCTGATGAATTTTCGTAAAGCACTTATGATGCTAGGATTGAGAAAATAATATTATTTTAGGCAATAATAAAATTATTAATAAAAAATTTACTTTAATTTCGAAATTGTTGTCTGAAGTATTTAAAAAAAATCATGTATTTTTACTCCAATATATTATATTATTGAAGATAGAATTTAGAAAAAATATAAACAAAGGGAAATGTCTTTATAAGTTTATTTGACTTCAATATTGTACATTGGTTACTTTTGCCTTAACAAATAGAGTTGTCTTTTTTGTATTTTCATAGTAGTTAATATAAATAAATATATAATATAATAAATAATACAAAAAAAATATTGACAATTTAAGATAATTTAGGGTAGCATATTGAAATGAACAAATACTTATAATAATATTTATAATCAGTTGTGCAGAATAAACTGATACTTAAATATAGTGGAGTCATAGAAAATGTGTTATGAATGTGTACAGAATTACGGGCACATTAATTGGTTTAAATTTTTTTATAAGGTGTCATTGCAGACTAAACTGTCTATACAGACATGGAAATAATTTAGCTTATGTCATGTAATCATATAATATCATTACCAAACACAATAGAACTCATATATTTATTAATATAATATATATATTTACCTAGTGACGATTGGAAGATCTTTAGCATAATTCTCCAAAACTGTACGCTGTGCTTCTTCTGTGTCTGCACTTAACAATTTTTCTAATTCCTCTTCAGGTAACTTATACTGAAATAAATCAAATATGTGAATATGAAAAAAAATTATGTGTACTTTCCTTTCTTTGATTAAAGTAGGTAATTTTTTTTAATATTTAGAGCGCTATTTTCACTACTAAAAAGGTGTCTACATCCTTCCTACCATAATGAAACATGACTAACTGTTAATTTAAATAAGGTATCGATTTTTATTTTACTGTGACAATAAGTTATATATAAATACACTTTGGACACTAACTAAAGATAAAACCTATGAGTATGTGAGTCTTATAAAAATAAAATAATTTAATAGCACACTCAAAAAAATTACTAAGCTTTTTATTTTTCGTGGAACTCACCTTATCAGGAATTGCCTTGATGTTAGCGAAAATTGTTCGCCAATACGACCAAGCGAACATTATAAATAAAATGTGGTAAAGCACGAGATAGACACATTGTTGCACTGTACTCTCAATGGTAACTGTAAAGTATCATAGTATCATGTTTCGTTCATTGAATAGATCTCAAATTATAATAAAATCAATGAAATACTCACAAATGCATAACTGGAGAACGTATGCATAATACGACCATGTCACAATAGAAACTATCAACAGTACTGGAAGCCATTTTAATGCCCTCCAGCACCACATATTGCACGTTCGACAACATGCACAATAGCCAGAAGGAGAAACCCTATTATTCTGCACTGATGAAGCCATTAAAATAAAATTTACAAATCCATAGTTTGTACCCGAACTAAAAATCAAAAATGTCAACTAAATTGAAATATATGAAAATTGAAATAAACCAGAGTATAGATTATATAAAATCAGTAGCTCTTGCGTCTAGGTTGACAGTTGACCATCAGCAAATTACCGAAATTTCATATTGGGGTGATATAGTGGGGTACTGCCGCTGACATTAATTCGATACTTGTAGTGCAAAAACGGGCTATAAGAGCGATCTGTGGGTTGTCCCCACGAGAGTCAGTTCGAAATAAGTTTAAGGAATTAAATATTTTGACTTTGGCAAGTCAATACATTTATGAGAATATTTTGTATATGCGGAAAATATAGATATCTTTAAAAAGAATAGTAGCTTCCATAATTATAGTACTCGTAATAAAGACAAAATTAGCGCACCAACCACAAGGCTGCATAAAACGAGTAATTCTTTCCAAGGCAATTGCATACGTTTTTTTCAACAAAATCCCTAGTGAGATACAAATATTTTCAATAAATAAATTTAAATCGTACATTAAAGTAAAACTGCTTGCTAAGGCATATTATAATATAAATGAATACTTAAACGATCATAGTGCTTGGATATGAATTGCTTCAGTATAAATAGGTAACGCGACTGAATCTCTCGGCTGCATTTTCAGACTATGGGGCGATCGTCGATATCTACGTCTTTTTTTAAATGTAAAGTGGGAACAAACCGTGATTCATGTGGTATCAAATTATTTCAGTATAATTAGTATTATTACTATTTTCTTGTGTAGCCAAGTGCACATTTCAAGGATCGTCATTGCTTGTGGCGGCGTCCATGCGTCAGGTTGTCTCTCTTCCTAAAATATGGCGAGGGTGCCGATGGCTGGCCATGCGTCATACTCGTGAACGGGTGCTACTTGTGGTGACTGGTCGTAATTGAATTCGTGTATGCGGTGATATTAGTTGTTTATACTACGTATTTGCGTGTTGTTCTCACGAGTATGTAAGTGCGTGCTCCTATTTCACCATGCCTCCTGCTGATAGAGGACAAATCTTTGTTTTTAATTTATTTTTTTATTCTTTATTACTCAATATGTCATATGGAACATGGTGTAGTGGTTGCAGCTCCTTACAAACATTATGTAAAAAAAAACTTGGCGATTAAAAAAAGAGGCGGAGGATTTATTGCCAGTTCTTCTCTTCCATTCTACGCCCTTGATTTGAGAACTGGCAGTAAATGTAAATTCATTTAATATTTCTTTTTTTGACGTTCATAAGTGCAATTATGTTACCTATATGAATAAATAAATTTTGATTTGATTTGATTTGAATACTTAGTTTTTTTGCTTTCAGCATTATCTAAAATGTTAATAGGGATAGATTACAGTTATTCAAATCTACCGGGCACCGGCAGTAAGTCAAAAATATAATTGATAAAATATTTGGGTACACTTAGACTTACTGCAGACGGAAAGTCGTAAGATTATTTCTGTTTTTTGTTTTGACCTGTACAAGATACCTAACATTACAGGAGATATTATATATAGAGATATAGACCCATACAATGTCGTATACATGACGAAATAGTAAATTTGACTTAAATGGATGATGGAACTCACAATGGATATTCCATTTAATTAATGAGTTTACCATTACTAAATAAAAAAGATCACGGGTCTACTATCTGTCGCGAGCACTCATATACTACATTTAAAAAGTATAATCTTACTTTTTAATCTTTTTACACGCTGGTATTATTTTAGGTCGTAAGAAGAATAAAACGTTAATATAACCCACAGGTTAAATGTTCATGTAGTCTATGTTTTAATGACGTTCAAATGATTGTACTATTCACTTTTTCTGTGGAGAGTGCACTGTCATTAAAATTTCCAAATTTTACAGCTTTAGTTAGCGTCAAATTTTGTTGTATTTTGTTCGGTTTCTAGAAGTCTCAATAAAATCGATATCAACAAAAACCAAATTTTAGGAAATAAGAATTTCTAACCATGGATGTTAAAGAGTGCAACGATTTAACAGAAGAAGTAAGTAAACAAATTGTTGTTAAAATTAACACTAAATCGATCACCAGTATCAATATCTGGAACTTTTCTGTTGTAGAATCAATTCATCGTGGACGATGTAAGTAAAATTATAAAAGAGGCAATTGAAAATTCTATCGGAGGAACGGCGTATCAGCACAATAAAGTAAATCAGTGGACATCCGCGGTTGTAGAATCGTGTTTAGGCCAACTTACAAAGCTTCAAAAACCATACAAATATATTGGTAAGTACAGCTATGTTAGGGTGCTTGTGCCCTATAAAAAAGTACATTTTAGTCCAGGGATTTTAGTTCTCAATAATATGCTTCTTCTTTGTTCAGCTTTTTTACTGATTTTCCTTATGATCATTATTAGTGTAATTGAAATATAATAAATACTTTTAGCCTTTTTTTCTCATAATATCAAATGTAAACATAACTTTAAAAGAAAACTGTTTTGTGCTCTTTGTCTAGACACTTATTTTTTTTTAATTATATTATTCTGAATTACAGTGACCTGTACAATTATGCAAAAGAATGGTGCAGGTCTGCACACTGCTTCATCCTGTTTCTGGGACAACAATACAGATGGTTCATGCACTGTTCGCTGGGAAAATAAAACCATGTACTGCATTGTATCTGTTTTCGGCCTTGGAATCTAGATGTAAAATTGACTTGCTTGTATATTTATCCGTCATTGCACACAATTTTTCCTTATAAAATATTGCTATCAGTATTGTGTTGGATAATTTAAACTCACTTAAGTATCAAAAATAATATTAAAACTATGAAATAGATGGCATCATATAATAAAGTGCTTTTCAATGAAAATGTTTGTTTGGTATATTTTACTTTATATAAAATCTAAATTAAGTTCTTTACTTAATTATAGTAACTAGGATATATTTTCGTATCCAATAAATCTAATTATTTAAAACCCTTTACTGTGTTTTAGTACTAAATGTATTCTTGTTGCCCATAAGTTAAATTTAAGGTATAAAGCCAATGGCTGACCACAGTTAGCAAAGAAAAAAATTTAAATAATTCTGTCAATTATAAACCAGCTCACTTAGCTTCTTTAATGTTTCATGCCAACCTTGAAGTCTGATAACTTACAAAGGCATCAGAGTTGACATGTATGGAATTCCTACATAATAATATTTATAAAATAAAATACATTTGTGTAATTTCCTTTTTGTAGTTTCATTGTATAATATATCTGGCCTAAAACAGTATACACAATATATAAGAATTAATTGTATAAAAAATTGAGATTATTTAATACAGTATACAAGTGAATATTGACAGAATACTTTATAAATACCTATTTATTAGTGTTTTATCTGATTTATTACATAGGCCTAATTTTATTTATTACATTTGTGTATGGTATACAATTTATAATTCATTATATATTTATGTATAGCTTTGTAGTGTCGCTACTTAAAATTTAAGAATAACTAACGTTATACAACCATGAAAATTATGTATTATCTTTGATCAAAGTGATTATATGCCATATGAATTTAAAGATCAAGATAAAATGTAACATCAGGAGATAAGTTTAAAATTCGCGGTTATAAATGCAGTCACCGACATATTTATATCACGTGACTAGAATCGATCCAATGGATGAGCGCGTCTCGGGTCCATTCAACTCGATTTTGGCCAGCGCGCTAGGGAGGGATACTTCATAACACTGATCCTATTCATACCTAGGAAATATTTTTATATTTCTATCTCTTTCGCACGTATTGAGAAATAATCAAATGAATGGTGAACGAGTGAAATAGGAATACATTCGAGTGGAAATTATAATGCGCTCAGCTAGGCCAGTCGTGATGTAGAATTTTTTGGTGTGGGTGTTTTGTCTCGCGATGTCAAACGCTTCAATGATCATTATTTTTAAGTGGATGTGGTAGATCTAAAAATCAGTGCAAAACGTTTATAAATTGAACAATTCTGGTTCTGATGAAGTGTTGGTGGATATTATATATCATTACGAAGTGAACAATAGAGTGCAGTGAAGGCAGATAATAAATTGGTGGGGGGCTGTTAAAATACTACGTTAAGATAGTAACAACGTTTTACTACTGGTGAGGTGTTCGCTCATAAAAATTCTCATCTCGCTGCGAGTGCGACCCGGACTACCATTTTGTTTTATAATGTGGTTTGGTTGTTTACGTGCATCGTGTTCCTGGGAATGGCAAAGGACGGTGAGTTGAAAAGATAAAGTGACAGGGTGCGAAACGTTGTCTGCGCATGTAGGGCGCACACGGCTATAACTTTGCATCGGTGAATAAGTAATGGTATTCGATTTGTGCACCGCGAGGCGCAGTCGTGGTGACTAGTTGTTAGTTGAACATGAGAAATATTAGTACCTGCCGACTGGTGCATACGCCTCGGCGTCTAGTGTGTTGTGGATAAAATTGATTTCGGTCAATATCTAAGCATGCGCCTATCGTGTCGGTGCTGCCTATTTACGTACGTTGCTCGCGTTCATATCGCTGTTATCAGCTGATTTCACTACATAAATGCTTTGGTTGCCTTGCAACTTGAATTGTTTATAAATAATTGTGAAAAGCCATGATCCAACTGTCCAGTCAGCTACTTGTTTAATCTAAGTAAGTGTTTTAAATGTTTTTGCAAATCCAGTTTTTATAAAGTGCTTCAAATATATATACATAGTAATTAGCAGTGGCACTAAGAGGTATAAATTCTATTGTAATTTAGTCTCATAGTAACACAACATGGTAATGAACATAGTTTATTAGTAGATAGTAGTAGATGATATGCAGTCACTTATAGAAGACAAACTTGTGTGGGTGTGGACTATGCAGACTTGTTGTTTTTCAGTTTTAAATTGCAATAAAATATTGCTGTTTTGTATTAAAGCAATATTTCCAACCATACCAATTGTAATTGCAATCTAGTATGCAATAATACTAGTATATTCTTAAAATGTGTCAATTCTTTATTCCAGGATTTTTCAAGCTCATATTTTTTTATTCTACTTTGTTGAATATAATATATGTTCTCTATTCAATTTCTTACTGCTTTTGCATGTATATAAATACTAAACTTTGTAGGTTTATGCCACTGATATTACTGTATACACCTATGTATATATAATTATATGTAAGTTTTATGTTTTAGATGATGCAATTGCAACAAATATGACTGATTAAATTATTCTCAGGCTTTTAGTATTACACATTAGTTTCCAAAATTATTATCTATATTTTAATGGCAATAATAATACTCTGTGGTATTATTTGAATCCATATTTTATTATAAAGTCTTTAACTTGTATTGTTGTTTGAGGTTACGCTGTTTATGTGTCCAATAAATTGTTTTCAGTTATAAACATAATCAGTGTATAATAACATTAATAGTATGCTATATACTTATACTATAATAGTTTCTAATACATTTTCTGCTGATTGTTGCTCCAGAAACATAGAAATATAACCTTTGTTAAATTGGGATTGGAATTTGGTTTAAAAATAGTGACTGACTGACCATGTATATTGTTTTTAGTATTTATAAGTAAAAGAGCTTTATATCTGTCCCTATTCAAAAATAAAAATATAATACATACTTATATAATTTTTTTTATTGTATATAAGTATATATATATATATACTTAGATGTATCTGTTTTGTTTTCTCAATAAATAAATACATGTTAGTAAATGCTAGTATGTATAAATAAATAATATATAATAATAATAATATATATACTATTTATTTTATGAAATAGTTCTCTCTAACTAGAATATTAGAATTAAAATATAAATAAACTTATTGTTTATTACTTACTAATAAAACTTATGTATTTTTACAAAATTACTGAATATATTATCTTTTGCAGTAGAGATTACAGCAAAAAGATGGTCAGTGTTAGAATTTAAAATAATTCTCATGAAAAATCCATGTTGAAGTAAATAATTTATATTTTATAGTATAAAACATATTACTCAGGCAGGAAATTATTTGATGCAAGGAATGCACTGCATGTTTTTAGGACGACAGGACATTTTTTATTTGTGAAAGGGCCAGACACGCCATTTGGTAGAAAGTAATATAAGCTCCATACCTCCACAGGTACGCTCAACCGGAAATAAGCATTATTGTTTTTGTCTTGGGCGAGATTTCTTTTTTTCTATCGAGTTCGAGTCCCGTGGGATTACTTAATAAAGGGCCCGTACCCATTAACGTCGACTTTATTATGATTTTTATAAAATTTATATTGTTCAATCACACCTCCTTTCAAACAAGTACGAAAGTATGGTTTTGATTATTGAGAATACTACATGTTAAACTAAAATAAAGTACAAAGTAATTTTGTTATAATATCTTTTTGGCAGTCATAACTTGCTCGCGGCTTGGATCGCGAGGTAACAGGAAAGTGAAGTTAAAAAGCAAAACACCAAGATAGTGGTTAGCAAGTTTGTTTTCTACTATTAAATAAAAGTACATACTTAACATCAGACCTTTTTTATTTTCTTTGCCGGGATTTAATTGTAGTACCTCCGACATAATCGATCTATGGGCCTAGGATGCATATATCGTAATATATATGTATTGCCCTTTTGCCATACATAAGATTATAAATAAAAATAAAGCCACTTGAATTCCGTAATGTAAAAAATTACATGTCCAATGAGTAGTTTTGTTATTATAACTCTTAGGACCTGTTTCACAATGTATGGATAAAGTACCAAATAGCTATGCAACACATAACTTATTTAGAAGATATTCGATGAAGAAAGAAAGAAGATTCCGAATAAGACACTTCGCGTTTCATGATGAATAGCGCTATCTGACAGTCGTGAAACGTAACAATAGTGTTTATCCTACCAATAAATAATAAATAGCTTATTTGGAACTTATCCGTACATTGTGAAACAGGCCCTTAGACTATATTATTCTATAAGATTATAGTATTCGATATTATTCACTTAAACCTTTTACATGTATGTGTGCCTAACCTGATATAAGGTGAATCATCGTTGAAAAACACGGTCACGTAATCCTTGTTTCGGCTTGTATTGTGGTACAAAATTTTATACTTTGGATTTTTTGATTTAGTTGAATGCTTCGAGTGTGATGAGTATGGTCTAGACTCTAGATGGAGCACACAAAGCAAATATATATAGAATATATTAACGATGGTATTTAAATTAAGTAGCTTTGGAAATTACTTACTAGCGGAAAAAGTTATTTTATGAAATTGATTGATTGATTAGATTATTATTATCAATCGAACCGTTCAACGGTTTTTAGTATATATCCGTAATTAGTGTAATACCGCTTATTGTCATTAATACACCATAAGAATAATACTACAACATAATAACAGTTCTGATTATTATTATACATGAATACCACCTTTCTCTACTAAGTCAATCGAATTGTCAAGTGCTTAGAATTTAAGTAGTAACACCGTTGTCACTGTGTGATACAATATTGAGAATGTCTAGGCTGTGCTCCGGAATCGGAAATCCGGCCATAAGTGGCACTCCAATTTGATCATAAATATAGGAAAAAAAATTGCGTTATCTACATAAAGTATTTTAATGCTGGGTGTAGTAGTAGATATCTGCTAATGTATAATACATTACACTACATTACTACGTCAGGTAAAATTTTAAAGAAGAATCTCAAACTCAAAATCTTCTGGGCCACATGTTAATAAAACTGCCACTGATAATTTTGCTGATAGTCCACACATCCAACTGCGTTAATAATATTTTTATCTGATATTAGGTTTTGCATAAACAGAATGGGTTGGGTGGGTATGAATGCCAATCTTGCCCATAGGTGATAGGGCTGATAACTTTACATTGTCTATGAACTTGTTAATGTTAAAACATTTCGACCATAAACAGTTCGCTACTCTGGTATAAAATCACCGTTTGATCAAGATATTTAAAAAAAAATCAGTGGCGCTACAACCTTTTTTAGGACCTGGCCTCAGATGTCAGAATCTGTTTCATGATCATTTTTAAATCTAATAGGCAAGTAGGTGATCAGTCTCCAGTGCCTGACACACGTCGTCGACTTTTTTTTTTGGGTCTAAAACATCTCGGTTTCCTCACGATGTTTCCCTTTACTGTACGAGCAAGTAAAGTAGATTGATGCAGTCGGGTATTAAACCTACGACCGCTCTAAAGCCACGCCTCTCCTAATATGAGTAGGTACTTCAGGTTCTAATGATCAGGAAAAAATACAGAAATTTGGTTGACGGGTTGACGGTTTGTTTTTAAAAGTATAACTATCACAACAACAACAGGCCACAGACTCTAAAGATATGTGAGTTGATTAATTATCGTTTATCGTTCTATATATGAAAATTGGCAGAAAACAGTTTAACTACTTAAGCTTTCTTAAAATTTTAATATATTTTTCTGGCTCCGATACGTTCGTTATCTCGTTAGAAACTTGAAAGTAGTATTTGACTAATGGGCTCTTTACTCGAATGTGGGATTCATAAACTACACTTAAAACAAGGTCGTTGGGATTGAGTATAAACATGTTTGAACTTGCCTGCGCTGTGAAGTAACTATGAGGAGGTAATTATAAGCTGAGTTCAGCTCCATGTTTTATTAATCTCTTTATGACGTCAGTTTGTGTAAATGTGGGTGTAATTATTTTCTTTTATGTGTAGTTGCATAGTATATTATTACACAGCTTTCTCGGTTACGTACCTAGTACTTTTGTTTAACGAAATGTAAAGCTTATATGTACCAAGTGCAAATACGCCTAGTGTAGTTTAAAGTATTTTTTTTAATACCTAAAGCTACATATAGTATACGATGACAAAATAGCAATAGGAACACACATTTAAACACAAATATAAAATACAGTTAACCGTTATTATAAAAAAAAGATAATTTGGTAAAAAAAATGGTACGCCTAAATGATAAAGTCGGTAGTTGGACAATGTTAAATGAGAGTTACCCTAACAAAGCCATTACAACAAGTTGCCAAATTTTTTATATGAAATATTTACGATAGTTACGTAAATAAAACCATCGTTACTACTGTATTGTGACTATTACTCATCAGTCATCAGCAACCACGCGGACCGCTAACTGCAAAACAGTTTATATATTCGAACCGTATTAAAGGTTATATTATGTTTCATTCACAATAAATTTATATGTTTGTTAGGCATATGTTTATCTAGTAATGTATTAAGAATAAAAGATTCAATTTTTAATTTAATATATTGTGAATTCGTGTCTATATCGCAGATTTTTATTAATCAATTTCATTGTGTTTCGTCAAACGGGTCGAGGGGTGCGCTAAAAGGTACAACGCGCAACGCCAAATACCATTGAACAATGTACGTATAATATTAATTACCACGCCCCATTGTCGGGAGTGAAAGAATAAAACAATTAGTGCTCAACTTAGCTCCAGGTTATTGATCGAAGCTATGTCTATTTCGATGTAAGCGAAAATAACCGTCGTGTTGAAAATTATTGCAACATTTGATTCATGTATTTGCAATACGTGTATTAAAATTTAAGAATTCAGCTTATTGATACACAGACTTTAGACTAAAATAAATTTTACAAAACATATAGTGTAAAATTGCCTTTAATATGGAGCGAGATGAATGCAATATAATTTCAATTTAAAAGGCCGGCAACGCACTTGTGAGCTCTCTAGTCTGTCACGTAAATTTGGTGAATCTCCTGTCCGCGTGGCCCATTTAAAATAAAATATAGAAAATAGTACTAAGGTAAAGTCACTAATGCTAGACACTTTAAGGAAATCACTTTGTTCATATGACAATAACTATATATTTATCAAACAAAACAATCACAGTTTTTTTTATATGAATGCCTCGTATCTTAGAAATTTATATTAAGTAATAAAATTCCAATAATCAATATATGTTTAATTTTTATTTATTTTTATATATATATTGTTTTAGTCACCAATAGATAACATCACAAAAAAAGAAAATCACCTAAAGTGGACACACAAATGCACTAATAGTTGACATACTATTTAATTAATACAGTTGGAGTTTTAAGAGCATCAGTGTGCTTGATATACTTAATTAACTTAGATATAATTTCTTATCCATCAACTTCTAAGGCCCTATCAAATTTGTTCTTAATCCTGTCACCAGTTATAATCATATTTGGTACATCAAGGACTAGTTTCGTCATTTTTTTCTGAGGCAATATATTTGTCCAGGAATTTAAGGCCCATTTCCAGTTCTTTAATTTTTGCCATTTTTGGTAATGCCATTTCATCTGTTGGTGATTCATCTGATGCACAGCACACTTCATCAGGATTCCAGGGTGAGAGTCCACACTTACGAAACCCGTTTTGAAACATCTCAAGTGATAATGTACTTTAAGTACTTTGTTTAGCAAAGGACAAAAATTAACTTTTCCCAAAATGGGGGAATCAATGTTTTCTAAACGCCAAGACTGTACAGCAGTTTTCCAGTCGCTCTTGGTGCTGTTTTTGCTGTTGCTATTGGTGCTATAAAACTGTTGTACCATCTTTTACCAGGCCCTCCCATCTTAAAAGGAATTTCTAAATTCAAATCATCAACTTTTTTTTCACACTATCTTGTTAATTATCTTTGCCTATTGGGAATCCTTGTTTCACCATTGCTTTTGCCCACTTTACAAGCAAAGCTTCAGTATCATCTGATTCTTACCAGTTTTCGTTTCATTGGTGTCTTACCCTTTACTTTATTCAGAGTTACCCTAGGTACCCCAAGTTTTATGGCGCAGTTTACGTCGGAACTCCTCATCCGCATTCTTGAATAGCGGCTTCCATATCAGCCTTAGAGTAACGAAACATCTGTCCTTTTATTAGCGGCATAATTATCAGTCTAGAACAATAGAACCAATAATTGACATCATGTATATCCCAATAATAGACACCATGTCTACCTTTAGTAAAAGTGATCTAAAATTGTTGATATCTCTACAGTAATCTTTTCATTAGGAATAGAGTTAAAAATCGTTCTGAACCTGAAATAAAAGTATAATATCTTGAAACACCAATGGATGACACGCCTGTCATCTATTAGATATTTATTATTTTTGGAACTAATAGTAGACATATCATAATTTGTCAGAAAAAATAATAGCAAACACAAGACAATCACGTTTATCACTATCCCAACTTATCATTGATACGTTGACAAATGAGTAAAAAGTATTTTTTAAATAAATATCGATTCAAAACTCACCTTCAAATTTCGGCGTCCTTAAGCTCAAAAATAAGAAATGGCGGAACGCGTGCTCACTCGGTTACCTGATTTACAAGGACTGAAGCCATTTGGCAATTTCGTTTAGAAGCTGTTGGGAGTTTTTGAGAACTATTCAGAGATAGTGCTAGGTGTCGTACGATATTGTAATAAGAGTCATTTTATTAAAATTGTTTTTAATACAACAAATTTTTAACGAAGGTGTCATCCTTTAGGTCACTGTCTGGCATTAGTGACTTTACCTTAAATACGAACTAGTATTAGGAAATGATCAAATTTCTTGTAAAGCAGAGTTATTTTATTAGTAACGAGTTTAAATTGTGTAAAAAATCATTGCCTATTGTTGAATTACACCGTATAATATCGCTTATTAGAACTTATTACTCATCGGTTTTCCTGGTATATTAAAGAACAAGTTTTGTCTTATGTTTAAGAGCATTTATTTCTAGGTATAATCTAATATTATAGGTCAACTGTATCAATATGTTTAGATGTGTTTTACTAGTACTAATTTCGATATTGGAATCGCTAGCAAATGACGATAGTTTGTATGATTATATAAACATTTCACTAAATAGTTGAGCATAAAGTTGACACAAAGGTTATGTAAATTTTAGTTAATAATTATTTAGAGTATAATTGTGCAATATTATTACGTCAATAATTCATTACACACAGATACACAAACACACACACATACACATACACCATGTGGTTTCCTTATAATATATATTATATTCCTTATGTTTATACTATTGTAGAAAAACGTATATATTTCTTATTTTGTTAACATACATACTGTAACCATAATTGTCTATTCTTTACATATAATCATTTTGTCGATCCGAAGTGGTGGAGGCCTGATGACCTGTAACACAGGTGCACAACCTTTAACAGGCATCAGTCTCACATAAACAATAACAATTACTCCAAAGAAGAATGACAATTATTTAGATACTTTACTGTAACATATAATGTTATGAAGTTTTTGTGAGAAATAAATAAATATTATTATTATTTAACGTAGGAAATTTATTATACTGGTGTGTATAATCATTAAATCTTGATGTTTTCAGGCGCAATGAGTGAGCCGTGGTAGCGGCGGTGATGCAGCGCGCTCAGACGAGCGGCGCGGGCACGCAGCCGCCTAGCTCCACGCGGCATTACCGCGCGCACTCGAATTACCCTGATATAGACGATCAGGTAAACATAACAACTATTTATTTATAACTTATCTAATTAAAGAAAATACTGACACATTATACAAAGGCAAAAAAGACAACAATATATACGAAACAGAAAACATTTACAGTCAATTAAGTACATGGATAGATAAAAAAGATAACTGAAATTGAACATTAAACAAACTAAAACTTGGTATTTTAAAGAAAAAACTATATTGTTACCGCTCCTAAATACAGTCAGTCTCGCTTTCTAACATATTTCCTCTCTATCTCCTTGTAATAATATGATACATTGATAATATGTGTTTACGGTCCTCGCGTTTTAAAAATCTCGATGACTCATTGTGCACCCATATAAAATATCAAATGATAAATGTATTGCGAATCCGAAAATGAACAGAAACACCTGAAAAGCCTATCTGGAGAAGTTTGGGTTTGGCGAAATTTTACTCTAATGAAATGGGTCATATTTTGTTTATAACCAGTTTTTTTAAAGTTTAAAAACTTCTTGTATGTTTTGTCCTTATCACACTCGTTGGCAAGCAAATTAACATCATACAACAATCTGTTCGAATTGAATCTTATGTTACATTTAAGTAGAAAAAATTAGAGTAGATTTTATTGGTGTTACCTTGTCACATTTTGGTCAGATAAGTAATTTCTTGTTATATATTACCATGGATATATTAACTCTATTTATATAAGAATTTAGGAATACTAAACAAACATGTATGATTGTATCATATAGGGAAATGTTCAGTTCGATTATATAACCATTTGAACATATATGGCTCTGATAGCGGATTATGTGCTTTTAATTAAGCCGAGATTAAAATATAGTTCATAAACTTATTAATATGACGCTATCTATAAGTATAATAATATATGCCCTTGAGATCTCCTCAAGGGTATATTGTAACATTGTTATAGTAATGTTTTCTGGTTTGCACAAAATGTGGAGTCGCAGTTGTCTTTCTCCGAAATAATTAATTTAATTTTAATAGTTTGATAATTATGTCATCGTAATAATTCTTGTAACTATAATTGCTTGAGCGATATAATTATAATGACAAGAAATTCTATTACGATTGTCTACTAACGTAAAACGAAAACACGTCTTGCCATTGGCAACTCTTGGTCTTGACCTCAGATTTCTTTATCCGGTGCTTTCATTATTGTTCTTTATATATATTATAATATATTTACTTTATATATTTATAGGCAAGTAGGTGATCAGCCCCTGTGGTCCGAATCCACAACCTTTTGGTTTGAAGCTTCTAGCCACTTTTTCCAGCTTCAAGTCATGTAAATAACATATTTAATATAAGTTTGATAACTTTTTGTGTCACATTTTAATACTTGTTATTGTAGATCTTATCGTAAACTATTTAAAATGTGTTTACGTAATCGCAATCTCTTTAATTTTTGTTACTATAGTCTGCTAACGGTAAAATACTTGCAAGCATCCAATTAGGAATTTATTGTTTTCAGATTCCAGCATCGGTGATTAGTAGCGTGGGAACAGTGAGTTTGTCACAGTCAAGTACGAATCCAACCCCAAATATTACAATGGCCAATCCGACTACTCCAAATACTAACGGTGCGCAACCTGCTCAACAAACTCCAACGCAGGCACCGATCCGCAATTTGCCTAAGAAACGCAAATTGGCGCCCTCTGAACTAGAGGAGATAGAGAGGAATTGTATGAACAGCCTTCCTGAAAGGAATCTAAACATCCAAGTGTCAGCCCCGTCAGTGGAATACACGCCAACGACGTATCAGCCTATTCTCCAACCTTCACCAATCGTGCAATCTTCACCGCACGAGATAAAACAGACGGAATACATCTCATATCCAAACATAGACTTATCCGAGTGGCGGGATCACAGAGTCTTAGCGAAACAGCGCGGTATTTACACGCCGGGTGTCATTCGACAGGCAGACGGTTGTAAGGTGATAGTGGAATTGGATGGACAGGAAAATGAAGCGATTGAATATGGTAATGTGTTTGGTGCAAATAAGTATGACGTTATCAGTGATGCGAGTCCACAATTGAGTCACATATCTATTGGGTCCTCGTGTGTCGTTAGGACTGATGCTAGTCGGGACAGTGTTCAAAACGTGTTTGTGGAAGGTTACGTGTTCGAAATACATAATTCGCCTATCAGGATTCGTGTACAGGTAAGTCTAGTATTTTATGGGTCTATTAGAATTTTATAAAAATAGAACAGAATATTTCGATAGTATTCGACTTACAAGCAGTGAAGTATAATTATTGAATTCTAAATAATTCGCGAAACGCTAATGAATCTATGTCGAATTTTAAACAAGTTACAAGCAGGAAATGGATTAGACATTTTTTACATCGTAGCGTATATATGTGGCAGTAAAGTAGTAAAATCAGAGAGATAATTGAATGTCTGAACAGTTAAATAAAGATCGATATTCAATAAAGTCGCTAGCATTTTGATTATGCAAATAAAGCAACGTTGAAAAAGTTTAACTATCTGTCTGACCGACAGCCAGCGTGTTGATTAATAATGTAAAACAAGATGTCGGTCCCGACAACCGCTGATTACTTTTCGAGTCTTTCTTTTGGCAAACGTTGGTTTGTTGTGTGGGTAGTTTTTATTTCTTTATGATCTTTGGTGAAATTGTAAGCTTGTTGTCGACTCAGCCATGATTATTTCGTTGTGATTCGAGAGCTCGATAAGTATTTCGAGCTTAGGAATTCTGTATTTTGTTTATTGTAAATGGTTAGATTATGTTAGGTTAGTCTTGTTGCCTAGGAACGTTTCGGAAACTCGTTAAACGTTTCGTTCACTCACTTGCCTGACGGAACTTTAGCGACTTGATTGAATATTCATCTTTAATTAACTGTCTAGAGATTCAATTAACTCGCTGATTTAACTACTTTATTTCGACACTTAAAAACAACTCAATCTACATAATTTTATTTATAATAAATCTCTAAGTAAATAAATAAGTATAATTTATGAGTTGGGAACACAATATCTTATCTATTCCAACACTCCCCAGGAACCTAAATAAAATTTTGAAAGATGGATATATGTCGAATCCTGTGTGAACAGCTCTCATAACTCTAGTTGTGGTCATCATTTACAGCGCTATACTCTCTGTTTTAACTATAACCTTATTTTTAGGTCATTGACGGTGAAGGCATAAAGGACACGGTTGAAGTGAAAAGAGCGGATATCCGTCTCCTGCAGCCTCCCTGGGCTGACGAGTTAGAAGACGCTGGTTCGCACGCAGCCATGATGCCCCAGCATATGCGGATACATCCCGTTTCTACGTGTGTACCGGTAAGCAGGATTGGGCAATATTACTTTTAATACGGACCAAGCCGAAATTTTTTTTAGAATTAATTATTGATAAATAGTTAAATGCCTACTTAAGATATTGGATTAGTGTGAGTAAATAATAGTGATATTGGATAGTGTGAGTAAATAATAGTGATATTGGATAGTGTGAGTAAATAAATTTGAGAGATACACAGAAGTCGTTTTTGCCTTTTTTCTACAAAATTGCATGTGGGAACATTAACCTATCGCAATAAATGAGATTAAGTTACAAGTTTAAAAATATTAGTTTTAAACTAAGTTTATTTATTATCTATATTGTTTGGTTGTTTTACCAATATTGCTAACCACAAGGTTAAACCGAATGTACATGTTGCGTAATGTGGTTTGTTATTATGGCTTAAAAATAACTGAACTATCCTGCATACTCCAGATGATCCCATTGGTAGGTATCACAGCCGATTAAATAATCTTACTGTATACATTACACCAGCATTAAAAATATATTTATATACAAAGATCAATAAATCTTAGAACTTAGAAGTTTAATATATATAAGTAATATATATATATATATACGTTTTTTTTAATTGTTTTTTTTTTGGATATTGTTAAGTGTAGTGAAAAAATAAAAAGTAGCTGTAGGAATACTGTTGAGCAAATAAATAAATAAAGTCCGAATACGAACTTTCACCCGTTCGATTTTTTTAAGTTTTTACCGCGTACCGCCACTATGTGGAACCAGCTGCCCACGGAAGTATTTCCGAACCAATTTGACTTAGGGTACTTCAAAAAAATTACAATTCTTAAAGTCCTCGGTACACTTTAACATCAGATGACCTGCACCTTTGCCCTTTGACTTCGTTATGTAAAAATTTATTTATTACATATTGTGTGTCCATACAAACGTTCAGAGATAGGTAGAAAACATTTTGTCTTGATATAAATTTTTCTGTGTTCTTTTTTTATTATCACTACAACACCTTACTATAGTATGGACATGACATTTAGATTTTCGTATAACATAATGATGGCTCTTTACTTCCAGTACTCCATGGGCGGTGGGGAGTTTGTGACGTCATCGCCTTTAGCTGGGGCAGGGCAAGTGGTGACAGTTGGTGCCCTCTCAAATGGTTCCAGGCCATTTGATGATTATGGAGAAAGTGATGATGACTTGCCAAGGGAGGATATCATGTTTCCAACTGATGCCTCACATATGGGTATGTTATTTTAATTTTTGTTTACATTTAAAAAAAATATTGATCTCGTGATAATTGGTTTTTATAGGCAAGTAGATGATCAACTCTCTGTGCCATCGAGTTTTCGGGTCATGCCAGTTTGCTTATGATGTTTTCCTTCCTGTACGAGCGAGTGTTAAATGCAAACATACAAAGTCCATTGGCACAGCTGGAGATTGAATCTACGAAATCCGAGATAAGAGTTCTTAATCGACATTAAATAGTTTTATTAATGTTGATATAGACCTAAAACATTTTAGACTGGTCTAAACGAATCCGACCCTTTATAATGATAAGTCATCCTTATAACTTGGTACCTATTCTAGTACTTAGTCTGTGGTATTTTAAAAATTAAAAGTATTGAAGTTCTATTTTTAAAATACTACATTGTTGTTATTCATAGACCATAACTATCACGAATTGAACTTTGTACTTTATCAATGAACATTGTCGAAATTATGCGTGTGGCTATACTTTATATACAGCTCAGTTGGTTATTAATTGCATTTTTAGATTGCAGCAATAGTAAACGCAGCAGTCTCCAAAGCCGAGGAAGTACATCGAGTCTCATTGAAGGGAGTCTTACTCCGCGATCTCAACCGCCTACGCCCAGGTAAGGATAAACCTCTGGGGATGTGTGAAAGATTTCTACTGTATACTAGATTTTTCCTTATTTGTTTGAATCACTACTATTTTACTTAGCAGGTTGGTAAGGAATTGTCGTTAAGACTATGTGTTATTTTTTTGAACATGGATAATGTGTTTTATAATTAACATTTTTCGTGGGGTACAAACTAAAAGTTCTGAGTTACAGTACTTGTACTTTAACATTTAAGTTTATTTAGTTTTTTATTTGTCTAAATTATTGTGATGAATTCTCGATATTAATACATGTAAATGGGAAGTCACAGGTTCCTGAAATACAGGTTTCGCTTTTAGGACTCTCAAATATATTGACGTACGTAAAGTGCGCTCGTGAGTACGTTAGTTAGTCGTTTCCGGAACGATCCATTATTAAATTCATATGCAATTAATTATTTATAATAAACTAGCAGTTTCGGCCAAGCGTTGCTGTGGCTAAGGTTTTTGTTATATTACATAGTAGTAAACTATTTAAGGGAAACGGTAGAACTTATGTGAAAGGTTGGTACTTTTAACACAGCGGCTTCTGTTAGAATTGTATCAAAAAAAAATAAACAAATATTTGCAATAAAATAAAATTGCGACTATAATTAAAGATCTAAGCTATCCTATTTCTTAAGTTGGACCAGACTGCTCACGGTGTGCCAATTTAATTTAAAATCGGTTCAGTAGTTTAGGAGTCCATCGCGAACATCGTGACAGGAGATTTATATACATATATTAAGATTTAAGAAGAAGTAAGACTGACTTTAATTAATTTATTTTTCGTAAAAATAATGCAATTATTAAAAATATTTCCATTCCTCATTTATAGTATTTATTTATTCTTGCAGATCTCAGGCAGCAACGCCACACAAGTACAAGAAAGGCGATGTTGTGTCCACACCAACTGGTATTCGTAAGAAGTTTAACGGGAAGCAGTGGAGGCGGCTTTGTTCAAAGGACGGCTGCACAAAGGAGAGTCAGCGCCGCGGCTTTTGCTCCCGCCATCTATCATTGCGAGGTGTACCTAGGTCCTCCAATACGCCGCTTGCGCAGGGAGCAACTCATACGCCCCAACAGAGGTTAGTTTTTTTAATACTTTTACTTTTGTTAACCCACTTTAAAAAGAAGTATTGATTAGGCTTCTTGTTGAGTAGAAATATTTAGGATTCAAAACAGGAAGCCTCCATCCAGTGTATGTTTGTTTGTATGTTTTCGTCAAGTTTCTAGGAATGTAATAAATTCTTTCGGAATTATCAGATGTAACTCTTATGGTATTAAGTTTAACTGATATTATATGATAAAAATTTGACATTACATAGAAACAATACTTTTTAACGCATTTTCAGAAAAAAATATTTAAAAAAATAATTATATCGGTTTATACTTTAATATTCCATATCGATTTAATCGTTTTTAATACTCACTACTTACACGGTGGATAATGATTTTTATGTATCATGATCATGTTACTTGTGACTACATCAACCGAATCTTGTATTAATATATGTATTTAATAGGTTAAGAGTTTAAAAATTTATTGAATTACATACCAAAGTTATTGCAGTCATCTGAATGCTTGTATGCTGTCTTGTTAATAAATGCTTAATACGTTTATAAATTTTATTTATTTCAGAAGCAGCAGTAAATCATTATCGTCAAGTGGTACCGGGATCGAAGGGGATGAAACTTCCCGTGAGTCAGACACAACTCCACCTAACTATCGGGTTGCGGGGCGGTTTGACCCCGACGAAACCGAGGCTGCCAATATGCTGGGTGAGTTTAATACTTAATAGCGACACCGACTTTAAGTTTTTTGACAGCCCAATATTAAGTTGGCGCTTGAATTACTATCACAAGTTAATATGCGGAAAGAGAACCTTCGTGGCTGTCTCTATCTCTATCTCTCTTCAGTGCTAAATCTCCTTTTTTATTATGTTGACAATGAAAAGAAAGATGTACCTACTTAAAATGAATGAAGACTTTTTTATTATTATTATTTTTTATTGCAATACTGTTATTTCATTAAAGTTCGATAGTAATCATTTTGAAACTTAATGTGAACAAAGTTTTTGTTTTAATAAATGAAATGAGGCCTAGCAAATATTAGTATGATTAACTGCCATGCCACTTCTCTTTACGCTATATACGGAAAGATTAAAAACTCGCATTCCTGACGGGAAAAAAAAATAAAATAAAAAAACGTTTAGATGGAATTATGTCAATTAATTTTAATTATATCCACACAATTTGTAATACTATGGCAACCAAGAGGCCATAAAAGAACCCGAGGTAGGCAATTTAAATAATGGGCCAAAAAAATTGTGGAAATGGCTGGAAAGACCTGAACGAGATTGATATACAATAAGGAAAAATTGAGGAAAACGGCTCCCCCATTTGCCTTTGCCCGTGGGCACACTGAATCAGTTATTAACAAAAACAATAACTGTAATGTATATAGTTTGTATTCTGATAGAAGGCCAGTTCTTCTTACCCGCTCTACGCCCTTGACTTGCGAACTGGTGGTAAATGTAAATTTACGATTAATTTAATTTGCTTTCCTTGACGTTCATAAGTGTACATGTTTACCTAAATGAATAAAGATATTATGACTATGACTATGACTATATATCAATATAAAAAATATCAGCACAATAATAATATTTTTTTTCTTATAAATAAAATTTTGTCTGTTCAGTTTCCCTGGGCAGCTCTCGCTCCGGTAGTCCGGGAGCGTCCCCAGTAGCCGATAACGTTTTCGTCCCGATTTCCTCGCCACAACCGCCTGCAGCGCCGCCACACCACCTTATACGGTAATATTTATACACTTTTAGGGCCTGTTTCACAATGTCCGGATAAGTTCCAAATAAGCTATTTATTACTAGGTAGAATAAACAGTATTTTTGCGTTTCACGACTGTCAGATAGCGCTATTCGTCATGAAAAGCGAAGTATCTTATTCGGAACTTTTATCTTTCGAATAATTTATCTGTTGCATAGCTATTTGGCACTTTATCCATACATTGTGAAACAGGCCCTTACACTATTTAAACAAGGCAAATTGTGTATTGTTTATTAGTCGATGATTTTAATGTATATAAAATTTATTTTTCATACATTAACATGTTTGATTCTACTTTTGGCATAAATGAAACATGAATAATATTAACTTATTAAAATTAGTTATTATACGTGTCGAAATTTAAAAATTTATAAGTTTCATAACCATTTAGTCATTACGAAAGGCTTAAAATAATTTAAAGTAATTTCTTTAAAACGTTATGATTACAAGCGTGGATTTATTATATATTTTCTAAGGTTATATTTTATTTCTTAGGCCCGAGTTGGTGCGTCCAGGTAGAATGAGTTCGCCAGCCGGTATTGCTACTAGTGTTATCAGACTATCTCCTGCCCCTACTTACCATTATCAATATCAGGTAATTTCATTTTATTTATCGAGTTTTGTAATATAGTAACATATTGGGTATTAATTATATATTTTGTAAATAAAATATAAATATTTTTAACGTATATAATCTTTTGTTTACTGATTAATAGTAGTCATATGAATCAGAAAGACACAATGAATTCTTTTAATTTTGTATGTCAACCATTTATGCGGTTAACCTCAAACTGTTACTTGTTTTTATTTTTTATTCAAAATACGTCGTTACAAAAGTATATTTTGTCCAATATACAGTCTGACTCAATGCACTAATGTCACCATTAGAATTGATGAGAATTTAATGTAAAAAAAATGTGTGTGTACTTATGAACACGCGTTAGAAGTTATACTTCTTTGCCTTAAACAAACAAGATAAAAATCTTTTCGAAAATTTTATCTTTCGCCTTTCGCGTTTGTAGAAAAAACAACACATAAAATTTAAGAAAAAAAAATTCTCATCATTTTTCCCTTAAGCGCCAAAAGAAGTATAACTTCAAAAAAACTAATATGTTGACTGCTGACTTCAGGGTGTCGGATTTTGTGACGGTGTGCGCACTCATCGTAAAAATTTACTCTCGTCATTTTTCCATAACGCGTCAAAACTTTACTTCAATAAGTCTTGCTAAATAAACACTTATTTCAGGAGCGGAACGGGCCGATCCAATCCACTCAATCAAATATCATAAGTATACAGTCATCCGGTATCAACATACCCAGCAGTATACAATCAAACTTCACACCGCCCCTGAATTCGACCCCGAATCACTCTATCTCCATTAGTATGAACCAAAGTTTGTCAAACATGAGAAAAGATGAACCTCACAATTTGGTATTGCAAAGAAGTATTCCGGCAAATGGCATGGATATAGACATGTATCGGGGTCAACATTTGAGGAATGGATTGCATGATATTCAGGTAAATGATTTAAGCACTATCAATTTTGATGTGGCTATGTAAAGCTGGTAACAGAGAAGAGTAGAAGCTCTAACTGTGGCCATAGACGGACCTCTTGTTATAGCCGATACTGACTGCTCTAGAAACTAAATTCATATCCGCAATACATGGACCGCTCGAGGATTTCCTGAGCGATCGGAGCAGTCGCTCTGCGGTCGAGTTTCGCCGTGCGGTCAACTGGTTAAAGCTGGTTAAAACTGGTTAAAACCCACTATACAAGGACCGCACGACACTCTCCCCGCTCCCCGCTGAGTACCAATCCCTTCCTCTAAGCCTAGACTAACTAATTCATGAAATGAAACCACGGACATTCTAAAGTGGTTGAAAAACTTTTAGAGTCTTCTCTCAGCTGAGATGTATGAAATATTCCATGCTGTTCTCTTGATTTGTAGTATTGGACGCATCCATATACTACGGTGTCTTTTACGCCTACACTTACGTAATAGTAAGGAGCAGTGTTTCTTCATCGAAATCCAACTGGTAAATGAACTCGCATCGGTTTTGTTTTGCGGTCGAACACAACTGCTCCAAGTAGTCGTAGACGACTGCATTATACAGTCCGTCTATGGCTAGCATTAGAGGTCTATGTCGAAGGAAAAGCTGTATAAAAGGAAATTTTGCTGATTGCCGATTTATTATTAGAGTTAATTTATTAGTACTTCACATTTATATGTAAAAGTAATTTCAGCAATAAAGGATTTTTATTATTATTATTTAACAATGTTTGAAGTGATTAAACTAAATTTCTGCAGTATGTGGATTCTAAGGCATCACGATTTGTTGTTTTTAAGTATCTGTTTTATTGTCCGTATTGATTTGTTGACTAGCCAAGCTTACAAACTCGAAACAATAAAATTACGTAACTCATAATATAACTTAAAAGTGAATTTGATTTCAGTATCGGCGCGAAGAGATGACGTCACCGGGTAACCATGAAAATTTTCAGAATAGACGAGTCTCGGAGTATGACGACGACGACCACTCCGTCCCACAAACGGATGGTCACCGTGCTGACCCACGTCCCATAGAACTCTCCGAGGCTCGAATGGACGAGAAGAGAATTGTCAAACCGGCCCCTTTACAGGCGCGTCTCGTGTCCCTTTTGGACACAGATTCAAGGGATTCGGTGAAACGATACTACGTGATACCGCAAAATAGTATCGAGAAGAAGATCGTGCTGATTAAGAACGAGCCAACGGAAACTGTGCAAGTAAGTTGTAATAATCATTATTTTAATATTTTTATTTAGGTACTCTACTCCCCTGCCATTGTGTCCAGGGTGTCGTGTCCACTTTTTCTAGCTCACAATTTAAAAAAAAACAAGAAATACATTTCACTATTTCACAAAAAACGTGTTACGCGTTGGGTTATACGCCCTGTCTACATCGGTAATATTTTTATTTACAATATTCATTGGCGAGCTGTAATATCATTATAAGTAATTATCATTTTATTTGTACACTTTCTTGTCCGACTGAAATCTTTGAGAATTTTTTGCCATACCTTGTCTGTTCCTTCCTGTTTCGGAATTTAATTTGTAATTGACAAGTTCATCCGTAGTTACACCCGGTTCTTAATCTTAACACGAACGGTGCGTTGAAATGTATAGATCATTTTTGTATAGAACTAGCATAGCCTAGATTTGATCGAACCATCTGTTAATGGTTTTAATTGACGATTATAAAATATAGAGGTTGATGACGTGCAGTTTTGAATCTCGCCAGGCGATGGTTACCGTACTTATCTAGATAGATATTATAGATATAAGAATAGTCTCTAAATCAGGTCTATAAATCTTAAAAATAAAAAGATAAAACTTAGTCTATACCACCAGATGTACTGTTAAGTCATGTCTGGTTACAGATAGATCACAAAGCTCATCAGCTAGCAATGCCGCTTAACGAACCCGAATCCGAAACAAGAGGATTAGACAATGGCGACCATGTAAGTATTGTAGCATTTTTATTGTTTCTTATTGGACATTGTTACTTAATAATATCTCTATGGCATTATGAGTGCCTATGGGAGTGGGAATCACTTAATATCAGATATTAAGTGATTATAATAATTAAAATTAATATATATATATTACTTATAAGTTACTAGCAGACGGCCAAGCGTTGCTGTGGCTAAGGTTTTTGTTAGTAGTATATTTTCAAGGGAAACGGTAGAAGAACTTATGTGAAACGTTGGTACTTTTAATACAGCGCCATCTGTTAGAATTGTATCAAATAATAAACAAATAATTTGCAATAAAATAAAATTGTGACTATAATTAAAGATCTAAGCTATCCTAACTCTTAAGTTGGACCAGACTGCTCACGGTGTGCGAATTTAATTTAAAATCGGTTAAGTAGTTTAGGAATCCATCGCGGACAAACATCGTGACAGGAGATTTATATTAAGATTAAGTATCATTTTAAAAATATCCATCTTATGGTTTTGACCTATATATTTTTTTTCGATAATGATTCTTTGATTTTTGATTCCTATCTGAAAAATTAATTTGATTTGCAGGTAAATAATGTGAATAGTAGTGCAGTTATCGTCCACCCCAGTCAGCTGTTACCCGTATTACCAGCTCCTAATCCTCACACAGCTATCATTGGTAAGTAAAAAGTAGTTTTGCGGTGGAAAATCATTAATATTGATTTAATTGTACACACATTTTAAAATTTTACATTTTAAACTTTGAGCATTCAATGTATATTTTTTTGGACGTTTATAAGTGTACCTACATGAATATATGATTTTTGATTGATTGTGTTACGAAGAGTATTTATTTTGTCCCAGTATCCACAAGCGGGGTCAATGGCAGCGTGTTTCCCTGGCAGTCCCTAGTGCCCTTACTGCGTGCCGCGTCTCCGCCTGCCGCGGCGCCCGCTCAACCCCCTTCGCCTAGGACACCCCGCACCCCGCATACACCACATACCCCACATACACCGCACACGCCGCATATTAAGAGTGAGGAAATCAAGGCTGAGACTAACGGTGAGTTAACGATATCAAATATTTTGACTATAGTTTTTAGGTAAAAGTGATTAGGATTCTTTATTGATTGTTTACTTGTATTTACAGCGATATAAACGTTAGTCAAGCTGTGTTGTAATTTATTTTTTTATAAATATTAAATAATTCACAATTAAATGACTTAATAAGATTCTAAAGTGACCGTTTATCGGATCCTAAAAAGTATGTTCAATGCTTAAGTTACAGATACCGTAACATCGATGTGTACAGATGAAGACGATGAAGTATTTGAATGTGAAGACAATACTACGAATTGTGGGGATAATACCAATAATCGCCGAACGCAGAGCCTTTCTTCTCTCAGTCAGCCTGGAGGGCCAGAAAAGGTTTGTGTTGCCATGGTGACAAAAAAATATTTTTATAAAACACTTGTGATAAAATGTTTCTCAAATTTGGCTTTTTATTCCAGAAGGAACGTCGCATCCGCCGTCCAATGAACGCGTTTATGATATTCTCTAAACGGCATCGCCAGGTGGTCCATCAATTGCATCCCAATCAGGACAATCGTACTGTTAGCAAGATTTTGGGAGAATGGTGGTATGCTCTCAAACCTGATGAGAAGCAAAAGTATAATGAACTCGCTAGTGAGGTAAGTCTGCATAAAAATTGGAATGGCTATATATTTGATATATTTTGTATAATTATATAGCATATTATTTAAAAAAAATCTATCAGGTAGATTCTATCTAATATTAATAGAATGCGTAAAAAAATAATGGTCCTTCGAGCCGAATTCGATATAGTAAAAGTGTTATCTTTCGGACGAACAAAATATAGAAAATATTAAATATCAATAATTCTGATAATCGAGGGAGTTCAGCCGAAGTTTTTATTCTTTTTGCCTTTTTTATAGGTCAAGGAAGCACATTTCAAAGCACACCCTGAATGGAAGTGGTGTAATAAAGATCGTCGTAAATCTTCAAGCAGTAGGGATCCCACGGGATCTATGCCACAGGTATGTGATGACATTAATAATAATAATGGTTTTGAACATTAATTATACTTAAAATCGCATAGTTAAATTCTGAATTGATATATTTTCAAGTCTGAAATAATGGTATTCTTAATGTAATTCAGATTCATTATTTTATTTATTACTAGCGATCCCCCGGCTTCGCACGGGTGCAATGCTGAGACTAAATACACTACAGAAAATCTGTGAATGTTGTATATAAAAATGTGGGTTATCCATAAGAGATATACCATCACGGACTTTTCTGTAGACCTTTCAATGTGTACAATACTTAGTACATTATTTTGATAAAACTCGTAGGATTCAGCCTGCGTTTGCAATGTAAGCGGAAAAAATGTAATTATTTACGACATCACATTAGAAACCTCAAAAATAACAGTACTTCTCCACTATTGAATGGATGTTATTATACATATAAACTTTCCTCTTGAATCACTCTATCTATTAAAAACCGCATCAAAGTCCGTTGCGTAGTTTCAATGATTTAAGCATACAAAGGGACATAGGGACAAAGAAAGCGACTTTGTTTTATAATATGTAGTGATAATATGCGATAAGGATTCATGTAAAAACTACAATCCAAGGTTACAAAAATATTTCACATAGAGATATATGTATATACATAAAAATATTTATTATTATAAGGAACATATTTTAGGTATTCTGGATATATTATTTTATTCCAATCAACAGAGTCCTCGAACGCCGTCTGATGTTATGGCCAGTGGATTGCCGACTAGTGGAACTGAAATTACTATGAATACTAACTCATACACTCACATCGCTTCACCTCAACTTAGTGATGATGAACCTATGGTAATATACTTTTACTTTCATAAAGTTAAAAATCATGTCACTAGTTAAGTTTGGTGTTCTTTGGTCGATGTTAACTGTCTCTTATTGTTAAAAAGTAATGCGTTTATCTAACCTAAAGTAGGAGTATGGGTTGCGATGCTGGAGTAATAAAAAACTGTAACTTGAGGGATTTATGGATTCATAAACTATAGAACACATCTATTACCTATAGAGTATAAAGAATATAAGTCATGTTGGAAACGAGAATGTATATAATTTATGAATGCACGAAAAACTTTATATCACCAAATCTAAGATTTTAGAATTTATTCATATATCCTTTTTAATTATTAACTAAATTATAAATGTGAATTATATAATGTATAACATTTTATCATATTTATCTAAACCGCAAAATTATTACTAGCTTTTGTATAATTCGTTTATCAGTAGAACTATTTGATGGCAATATTTAGGTATTCTTCCAAAATATTTAAGCTGGCAATAAAGGGACTATATTTACCCGAAACAATTATGGTTCAATACATTAATCCAAGTAAATAAAAAAAAGCTTACTAAAATTGCATGACAAAGCAACAGGCGGTAAAAGAGGCTTTGAGGAGAAGAAGAGGGATTATGGAAAGGTCACAAATATTTTTTTTTACTTAATTTTTTGTATTTATAGGCAACCCAGAATATAGAAGAGCCACCACAAGCCAGTGGAAATGAGATGGACCTGAAGTGCGGAGAGAAAGTCAACGATTCAGACTCTGAGGGCGTCGAGGCGAGAGAATATTTGACGCATCATGACCACACAAGGCGGCCTAAGGCTATCAAAGCTAGGTAAGGATTCAAAACGAAACATCTGTATAGAACACCATTTTATTTGTGTAATAAGTTCTCTTTACAAATAATTACAAAAAGTATAGGGTCATTCATGAATAGTTTCGGCTTACAATAATATTATAAACGGAAATAATGAAATTTTACTTAACAAATTTAAAATATTCGATGATGTTCTTTGAAACAGGTTTTATTATTACATCAGGCTTTGACCGAATTGAAATGAAAACGTAGTTCCTTTTATAAAGTTATATTTATTATACCGTGTGTGCGGTTCCTATCATTTTTTTGACACGTCAGAGATGGCAAACCTTTTTGGCCGGGCACTCTTTTCAATATCAATACTCGCCTGAACATCTGAGTCTATACATACATTTTCCCTTTTTCGGTGGTGAACTTTTTTTGGAAGCAACAACAAACAACACATTCTGGTAAAAATATTTTATTTTCGAAAGAGAAACCTGAGAAATTATATTTAATACTGAGATTTTATTAACAGAGCTGGTTCATCTGACAATCTACTGGGTATAACAGCTTCGAGTCCTGGCGGGTCCAAGGTATTTCAGCCTACGGGAGGTGCATTTAAGTCTACACATGCTGATAGTGGTAAATATTTTGGAATTTTGTATTTTTATTTGAAATCGTTATATTGACTAGTAAGAAAGTAGTATTGTCTTTTATAAACATAACTTTTATACATTTAAAGAAAAACACTTTTTTTATAATAGTCGACACCAACTCCGGGGAAATAAATACAGATAATAGAACATTTTCTACTGCTGTGATACTTTTTTGACATTTAACACCTTTTGTCTTGTCACCGTGACCACGCACGCTGTAAGCACGCGAAACGTCGGTTTAATTTTAAAATTATGTTTAAATAATTATAAGTTTACAATAATACATAACTTCAATCCGTTAAAAAAGTGTTTTTCTTTAAATAGTAAGAAAGTAATTATAATTGAATTTAATATATTTTGGCAAACATTGTTAAATGACCTAAGTAATCTAAGATAAGGTTTTTCCTTTTTGAATGATAGAATATCATCCAAAATACCAATTCTACAAATGAAGGAAAATCTCAAGACTCTATTTCGTCTCGAGTACGAGATGCGTATTGAATATGCTACGTCAAAATGTGTTTTTAGTATAATGTAATTACAAATAAAAAAAGAAATGGTTCAATAATTATTTTTCATTGATTTAAAAATAAAATATCTTGAGTAAATTTACTGTGACTAAGTGATATTTTAAGATTAGATACTATAAGATTTTTTTCGTATGCATACTTACATAGGCATACTGGATAATTAAATATCATTCCCAACAGGAGATAACCACAGACAATGGACAGCATTCACAGCCGTAAAATCCACTCTACCAGTGCCAAGTTCGCCTCACACAAGCACACAGAACATCACCAACAGTGTTCAAGGGATTTCTCTTAACGCACCCAATATATCGACACAAACAGCACTAGATAATGCAATAGCGTCGATAATTAACAGTCCATCGGCCAGTAGTGGTGTGCAAGTAATATCGACTGGAATGTCTAATCCAACGATGTCGACAAGTGCCTTGAATAACGCACTATTGAAGAGTGTCACGCTGGTTAATCGGAATTTCAATGATAATAAACCTACAGGTATTTATAGTTTTGAGATACCTGTTAGATAGATTGATAGATGATAGGTTTTAGAGTTTGCCAATAATGGAAAAAGAAACTAGTAGCGCCTTAGTAGACCTTTTCTAGGCCTCAGATTTCTAAATCTGTTTCATGATCATTTGTCTATGTAATAAGGCAAGTAGGTGATCAGCCTCCTGTGCCTGACATACGCCATCGACTTTTTGGGTCTAAAGCAAGCCGCTTTCCTCACGATGGTTGCCGTCACCGTTTAAGAGAATGTTAAATGCGCACATATACAGAAATTCCATTGGTCCAGTCGGAGATCGAACCTGCGACCGACAGTAAACCCTTCGCGGGTAAAGGCCTCCTTCAGATTTCCAATTACCTCTGTCCGTGATTTTCTTTTTCCATTCGCTTCCTGCTATAGCTTCGTATTTCTTCTTTCCACCTTTTTTGTGGCCCCCTCTTCTTGACCCTTTCCAGAGTTGCTTGCTTTCCTGGTGTTTTCCAATTACAGCATACAAATTTTTGCTCGCTTTTCAAAATTAGTAGAAGTCTAGGTTTTTTGGGTTTTAGATTTGTCGGTTTGCTAAAGAAATTCACGGAAGACCTTGCGGATTACTAAAATTGTTTAGTGAATTTCAATAAAAAAATAGTATATTTATTATTTAAAGATTTCATTTAGTTCTATTCTACTCTAGTATATTGACTGTTTGAGCTCATTTAGCACTAATATGATAAAGGAAAACATTGTGAGGAAACGTGTCGGGCACAAAAGACTGCTCACCTACTTGTCTATTAGAAAAACGAATTTTCACAAATACAGAGTTAGAGATCTGAGGCTCATATCTAATCTTCTGTTCTACTCTGATACAATTATATATTGGTTTCATCATTGGAATTGAAAGGGTACCGACAATTCTCTAGGTTAAATAGAATTATGAAAACAATCTAATAATTAAGTAGCGCCATTTAAAAAAAAATAAGTTACTAATATTACATAAAATTGTAGGACCAATTACGCTCTCGGTGGATGCATCAGGCAACTTGTTTATAAAGACGAGCCAACCCAGTGAGCCAGCCAATGAGCCAAATAGACTTCACTATGTGCAGTTACAACGGCTTTACGTACCTTCATTCACTACTGGTAAGTTTTAGGCACACATATTCCATCAACATTTATCTGAGAATTTTCAATTTTATATGTACATATAGATAAAGTAATTAATCCGTTTTATACAATATTTTTTTTAGAAGTTGAATCAAATCAGAATCAGACGCAAACCCAAACAGTCCAGAGTGCTCCTCCAACTGTTATAGTGTCACAGAGCAATAACAACGTTAATAATAACAATGTGAACAACAACGCACCACAGAGCAAACCAACGTAAGTTTTGTAGCCAAAGGCTTAGTACGCATGTGGTCTGTGCATATTTGATAACGATTTGCTTTTAAAAATCTACTTACATTTACATTATCAGAGTAGGTATATGCAGATAATAGATTAAGCAAAGATATAAGCTATGTATTTTTGTTTTTAACTTTCTCTAAATTTGCTTGTTTGAAATATATTTCTTATCGATAGAACTGGTGTTATTTAAATTATTTCATAAAATTAATCAGTCCGATTGCACTGGTCGAACTTTAATTGTTTTATTTAGTGGCAGTTTGACAAAGAGACGAAAGAGCAAGAATAAAATTTATTTTTTGTCGATTAGGTTCAATTTTTATAACAGCAATGTTTTGTTTAGTGAATGGGATAATGTGGAGGAAACTCGCCCTTTCCCTCTCGCACCTACTCCAGCGCAATTGGGACGCGCGCCGTTACAAAAGCGGCTCAGTCGAGGTAACGTCATAAACTATTTAATTTTAATATTTGAAGAGAAAGATTGTAGACTTTTCTATACATATACACAAAGGCTTAAAACCGTTAAGTTTATTATTACAAGAAAAAATCGATACTATCTCTATTCAATATTAATGTACTCTTTTACTACTGTCTTATCTAATAATACAATAAATGTTTAATATTTTCTGTATTTTATGTTTTAGATTACTTTGTTATTCCAGGTACTTCAACGGGTTCGACAGGTAGCGGCGACCAGAGTGTACCGCGATCAGACAGTAACTCCACCCCTTTTGACACTCCAGAGTTGATACAATCGCCCAAGAAACTCGAGAACCTTCCAAGCCCGTTACTGAAGAAAACTCTGTTTAAGAAAGGCAATGAGGATGGAAGGGATAAGTAAGTTTTAATATATGGTGGCGTTGTTGAGCAATTTAAAAAAAGCCGCATTATCAAAACCTTACAATTCATTTTTTTTCAATGCTGTTTTATAGTATGATTTCTTAAAATCATTTGTTTTTTATTCAAGTTTAAAAACTATGCTACAAAGATTGTCTTTTGTCTCATAAAAGATATATTTTTTAAATAGCTATGAGTTGTAGATATGCATCTAACACAGGCTCGTACGATGAAGGAAAGAGTCGACGGCGTGGGTCAGGCATAGAAGGCTCATCCTACTTGTCTATTAATAGTAATAATAATCACGAAACAGATACACAAATTTGAGGCTCAAACCTAAACGATTGTAGCGCACATTAGTTATTCATTTAATTAGTATTATTTGCTTAGTTTAAAGATTTCTTATACCTTTCATATATGTCTATTAACTAGATAAGTTAAATAAATTTATTAAACTCCTTTTTACAGGGTTCTAGAGACAGTTAACTTTGAAGCCAAGTTCAGTACGTTACCACAGTTCAAACCCGACGCCTGCAGTCCCAGTGGTATGGTTGTACCGCGAAGTCCGCAGCTATATCTCAGAAAGAAACATAAAATTGGTATGTTTATTTAAATCTATTTTAATTAATTTAAAGTATATGGGTATCTCCAGTATATAATATTTTTAAATAAATCTAATTTATAATTCATACGTTTTTGTTTTTTATCAAAATTATTAATTCTTATTTTCATTTCATGCATAAAAAATAAGTAAAAACAAATGACAGTTAAAATAAAAAAAAACTTAAGTTAATGATCCCATCCTTACGCATATCTTAAGGGGCTGTATTGTTATCAAATCCAATCACAAATCATGTAACACCAGATTTGATAGTGTTCAAACCTTTGTGTCTAACTGATTACAGTTTAAACTATCAATTGAGTTAAGTTTGAACTAACATAATTATGATTGAACATATAAAAGATTCGGAATTAAACTGCGCTAGAAATATTTCTCTCATTCTTTTCTCGAAGGTTTTAAATATTTATTATTTCAGATGACGAGACAACCGTTGTGACGCCTCAAATAGAAGCAGAGGTTCTTAACGGAAATGGTATCCCGACCCCCCATTCGTACGGCACTCCACACACCACCACTAAACTAGTGGGAAACACTTTCTTCGGGCCCGACTTTAACATTGACACTTTTAGAGGTAATTGGGATTTTAAGTCAAGTTTTCTATTATATTCAAAGCTAATTTCCAATGTACAATAAGCATTGTCCGCGTTTGTGTACACAGTAAAATATATGCAAATATAAATGTTAAAAATATCGCTGAAATATTCATAGGTTTTCTTATAGTGTAGGGGCCGTTCATAAAATACGTCACACTGAAATCAGCTTTTTTTGACCCCCTCCCCCCCCCATTGTCACGCTGTGTCACACTTTTTGTGACCCCCCCCTAGAAATATTTCGTCACAAAAACTAAGACCCCCAACCCTACTGAGTATGATAAATTCTAGAGAAATAGTATTTTCATTTGTTACTGAATCGAGAGCGCAGGGTACGTGGAAACGTTACTCTCTCAAGTATTGGAAAAACAAAGAAACCCGTTGTGAGCGCTCATGTCATGTAATAAACGGCGAATGTCACGCTGCCCTATACCCCCCCTCCCCCTTGTCACATCTTGTCACACTCGGCCAGACCCCTCCCCCCCCCTTGTATGCGAACGTAGTTTATGAACGGCCCCGTATATAAATTCCAATTTTTTTTTCTTTAGTGTCAGAGAGCATGGAAGAAATGTCTCCCCGTACACCATGTTCGGCACCTGGATCTGCTGCGTGTTCGGGTGCGAGAGGAGAAGCTGGACACAGAAGAGTATTGGAACAGAGGCGACATCTAGTGCTCAAACTGTTTCAGGAACACGGCATGTTCCCAACTACGCAGGCCACTACTAGTTTTCAGGTAATTACCTATAGACATTATTTTAAAGAGTTTTAAATTGGAATAGTAATATTTTGTTAAATTCAGTATTTAGTTTTAATGAAAACTAGCAATGTATTGTTCTAGTGTGGGCAACTTTAAAGAATTCAACAGTAGAAAGTTGCTCTTTTTTTTTACAAATTTATCCCATCCATCCAATAATGAAATGAATAAAAAAAAATAATGACTTTAAATAAAGTTTTGATTCGACGACTTTCTACTATGCGTATACGTACACGTATTTTCATAACTCTTTTAAAGTGGAAAGCCGTTATTATTTAAGCTTTAAGAATAGGATGACAATGATAGAGAAAGTATAGGTTTTACATAACAAAAGTTTGGTGTATTCAAACTTCAAGCGAGTTTTTTGACAGCTCAGCCAACTTAATAGTTTCGAAGTCCCGCATTCTTCATTATCTAACTTAAAATATAATATTTGCAGGCGGCCCACACAGACATATTCCCGACCAAGATGTCCTTGCAGTTAAAGATTCGCGAGGTGCGACAGAAACTGATGGCCCAGTCAAACCTTACTCCGCACTCGGACGTCAACACGCCTACTAGTGAGTTTTAAAACTTCATATGTTTTATGAAACAGACTTATGGTCATATAGTGTAGTTTAATTCTTTAAAATATATCTATTTGCATCGTTTTACCTATGGTACTCTCTCTTCATCAAAGCGTAGGCACAATCTGACAGAAAGAGACAAAAGATACAAAGGGCAAATTCTTTTGTTCCGATGTTTCTTATTGTGGAAAACTTGCCTGATTCTTTTTAACACATAACATACAAAGGAAAATAATACTCATGGTATGACTTAAAAACTTAGGGATTATAAATAGTGCCGGAGAGTTTCATGCCCGCTTTATGCCCTTGACTTGCGAACTGGTACTAAATGTAAATGTTGAATCGATTTATAATCTTTTCTGTTAACGTTCATAAGTATACTTATTTACCTATATGAATAGTTATTTTGAGTTTTAGTATGTAAATGATATAAAACATTTGAATGACAGCTATCTAATGTTTCCGGTAAAAGAAAAATATTCTTGGTATTTAACGAGGAAACGTTGGATAGACTGTGACCGCCTAATAATCATTAATTTATAATGAATCAATAAATAAATTGCTACCAGTGCCGCGAGCGCGGACAAATTTACTTAGGAAAGCTCAATTACGCGCGTCTTCCGCATCCTGAATACTATTGCACGTGAGAATTATATTTAGTTCCACACTAGCTCAATTGAGGATTGCATTTATTTATTTATTAAGTTTACAACATCATACATATTACTAAATCTACTGATAATTTTATAAAATCTTATATCTAATATGTATGACAATATATGTAAACATAAGTTATGCTATTAATATTATTCATAATTTGTTATAAAAAGGATAAATTTTATGTTTTATTGTTCTTAGTTTAAATTATGTATTGTATTAGAATTAAGAATAGAAAATAAATACATCAAATGATTTCAGACATAAACTCTCCGCTCGTATCCAGCACTCTGCAGCCGACGTCAACCGCCAGTTAGCGATGCGGTTACACACTCTCCATTGTGGTGCGTCATTGAATTGCAATTTTTGACCACATTGCATATAAAGAATGTTTCTGGTTCGGTATTGTTATGAAGAGGATAGACTAATTTTATTTGGAGCTCATAAGTAGTCAATTGTTTCTTTCTAGAACTAATTATTACTTCTATCGTTGCGTCAATAGGAATATGAACTGTTGGTGTAACTAAGGTCCATATTCAAAATCGTATGAAATGTCTGTCAAATTTGACACAGAGAAAATAGTTTGACAGCTCTTAAAGTGATTGACGTTCTACGGGCCTAAATGTTATACATTTTAATTGTCGATATATATTTTAATATGAACCTGTGTACATATCAGCTCTTCGGTTCAAAATTTAGAACTATGTATAGTCTATTCTCTATCTGTGATGTTAAAGATTTGAAAGTTAAGGAAATTGGATTCTAATAGAACGCGTACGCGAAATCGTACTGCAATGGAGAAATTTTCAATTGACACTTGTGGTATGCATTTAAATGATGCAATTGGTTATTAGGTAACCAAATAATTAGATTAAGAAAAAAATACAAAAATAAATAAAAAATGTTATGTGCGTGAGTGTTATGGTACGCGGTTGTGTTATTCACAGTTTTAAAATATGCACTTTTCTCTAATTCATTCGGATACAGCTTCATAACAGATATTTTTACTCTAAGCACCTCTCATATTTTTAGCAGATTCTTAACTAATTAAGTCCGATTTAGCAGGCTCTAATGAAAATAGGTTGACTTGGTGAGAGGTGATAACAATTGATGTGGGTACATTGTTTACCAATTGCGAATTATATGAAACATAATATACGATTTATATATTCATATAGTTATCATATACTCAAACGTGCACGATCTCAATGTATATTGTATTTCGTTGGAAATATTTGTATAATACATATGTATAGTACATGTAGTTAAGGGAATAAAGGATGCATATCCTTAACATTTGGCTCTTCATCAAATCTCTGTCTGGATAAGCAAAGGTCATTAAAGTCCTTTTCAAGGGGAATTTAAAGCTCTGAGTTTTTTGATGTTTGTGTCTTTAGACATGGTAAAATTCAGATAAGTGTGAACTAGTAGTGGTCAAAATCTGATAACCAAAAACAAACAGTTTACACTAAGGTTTAAATTCAGAGTCGAGATTTGGCGCATAATAGGACACCCGAAATCCATTAGTTTTTGAGGCTTTGAACCAGCAACAGTCTCGACTTTGAGTCTAATCCTTGAATTGTCTTAAATCACAATCCATAAGAGTACCAAATGTTATTTGCAATACGAACTGTGTATAATGCCCCATTCAACGACTCGTTTAACTAACTCTATTCAAAACTACAAAAAGTCTATTTTACTTAAATAACCACAATACATTAAATATATCACCTTAATGTTCAAAATATTAATTCTGAGGGCTTGAATGGGGCGAAATTTGGTGCAAATCGTTTAGGCATTAATCTTTATAATTTTCTATTTTATGTTGTGATGTTCGTCTTCCACGCGTTTGAAAAAAAAATATCATTTTATAAAATGAATATCTACTTTATTTAAATCTTTATGTACAGTTCTTTAAGTGGCAAGTGGTCGATTTGTTGCCATGTAATATAAGTTTTTTATTTAGTGGTGCTTATCATGCAACGTACAGAGCGACATTTGGTTAATTAAAAAGCTAATTTTAGTTTTGAATTATTTTTAAGTTAGATGTCGCTCCAAATTTTGCTAAAGCTTTGCTGATTACGAAAAAATTTATTTAGGAATATGAATGTTACATTAATTCAATTTTCTGAAATATTTTTTTACTATCTTGCTTACTTTGTAGATTTGGCTGTTATTTTTATAGTTTTAGAGATATATAAATATGGACATTTCACAGAATCAGCTCAAATCATTAACGATACTAGCTAAATCAATATTTATACAATCTCACTGTAAATATTAGATGATATTTTAACGTAGCCTTAAGTATTCCTGGCTCTCAAAGTAATTAGGGTTTTTATTTAGAATGCTAATTTTAGATGAGATATATTATTTATACTCGAGAAATTTTCGGCCAATACAAATGTTTATATGAAAAAAATTGTATTTTTAAAATGATCTCTTTCGAGCTAGAATAATTGCTTTAGGAGTCCGGAAGTGGAGAGAATTTATTAAATATATAATGTAAGAGAATATTTTCGCACTGTTAAATCTTATCTTTATAGGTGTATGTAAAATGTGAACGTAACGACTTTACAGAGATCCGAATATAAACGAGATGCGGTTGAATTGTCTAAAGAGAAATAAATAAAAACATTCGTAATCCAAATAACTGCCATGAAGGGTTTATCATACTTTTAAAGAAATAGACCAATGTAACAGCTATTAAAATCTACGTAAGACCAATAAAATATCAATGAATTGTTGAATTTGAACAATCTCAAAATAAGACAATTCAACTGTTTGGTTCGATCTAAATTCGAAAATAGACGAAGCAAAATGATTAATATAGTCAATTTATTGTTGGTGTAAATGTGTGTAGCAGTTGTTACCAAACAGTCCTCTTCTCCAAACTGTGTGTGACTGTAGAATGTGTGTAATAATAGAGCAGCATCATCAACATTGTTTTATTTCTGACCATGTTAATCTTTCCCGGTAAAAGATGCAATTTATTAACCACATAATGTCTTTCTTTCGAGGGTATTTAACAATAGCTGACATGAGTTATTATTTACAATAGATTTTAACTATATACTTATCAGTAGATAATTCGATTTTTCATGACTAGATTAATTACATATTGTATTTGCCTCTTATATTTCCATATTATACACATGTTTCAGATGGGAAATAAGAATTTGGGATTTTTCAGTCACTTATTTTATTAAATAGCAACGTTTTCACTACAATTGGCCTAATTATATTAAGCTTATGTTAATGATGTGGCAGTATAAGAGGTAATAAAGAAAGGATTATAATAGAATAATTATTATACCATAACAAATAGGAAAATTAAATGTGATTATATTTGTCATATCCACAAATTACCCTATTACATTTTATGTTTTACTTGCACTTTAGTGATATATAATTTCATCTAGTTTAAAGGCCTTGTCAAATCTTAGAAATAATGTCAAATTCTTATTACAAACAGGAACTTTTAACTTAAATTGTTAACTTATTTCATTCTTAAAATCTGGTACATTAAATCAATTGCACATTTTGACAAGGCCTCGAAATTAGGAGTTTATATTGATGTTTCAATTTGCTTACACAGTCCACATTTTGTTTGTCCGTTTCTAACTTTGTATGTATTTTGTGTTGTCAATAACAAATATGAAAATCTTGATGCTGCATATTACTAGTGCCTTATTGACTCTCAGAACTTAGAATAGTGTACAAAACAGTTGCGCCATATACAAACCTAGGCTTTGTCAGTCAATATGGTTAATAGGCAGTTTCTTTTTAGACTGAATTTACTTTGTTGCATATAACGTTGTAATGTTATACTTTTAAGGGATAGATATATGTTTGAAAAAAAAAACATTTTAAATGGAAGCATTTCATATTCGTTATTTATTTCTTCTAAATAAGCTATTAGCATAATTGTTTAGTCAGAATGGTGTACTTTGTAAATAACTTATTTAGAACAGTTTATTTTAGATTTAAGAGTTTCAATTTAATGTAAATTAGATTGCATTAGGTAAACCTTAATTCAGAAACATTGTAGTGGTGTTTTTTTAAATTAATCCAGTTTATGGACCAATAATCTTTGTAATGGAAGTGAAGACATCAAAAACAAATTTATAGAAGAAACAGATACTGGACATACTGTTCAAGCATATTGGATCATTGTATGAACTTATGTTTAAACATAAAAACTAAAAAAACATTTGTGTGTTTCATTTATTTACTTAACAAGTAATAAATTCAGCCTGCAGTACCAACATTAATTAAAAAATAAAATCTGCTATGTTCTATAAAATAGTAATAGTACTAAAATTATTTTCAAAACTAATATGCATCAATCTAAGTTTTCACTTTCAGGTTTTGGTATAGTTTTTATTAATAAACCAGGTTTATCTTCTTCAAGCATAGATAAGGCTGCCTGTAATTCCATATTATCTCCAGGATCACTAAGGACTAAAAACTTGAGAGATGACATTCTTGATAAAGCAAATATTGAACCTACACATATATTACAACCAACAATATCAAGAAATTCTAGAGTATTTCCATTCTGTCCTGCTAATCGATCTAGACACCAAACATCAATAAATTTATTGTTTCTCAATGAAAGCCATTTTAAAAAGTTAAGACCAGTCAGATTTTTAATACCCTCATACCTGATACCATTGTAGTGGAATTTTGTGCAATCAACAGCTTCTACAAAATAACCGCTGACGAAAGTACTAGGTAGATTGAGAGTCATAACATCTCCAGAAATCCACTCCTTCGAATCTTTGAGCCTGTAATATGTGGTACATAATAAATATTAATTCGTAATATTGGTTAACGAAAATTAAAAAAAACCTACAAACCGAACAGAACAATGACGATATGTGAAAAAGTGTACCGCAGCCAAATTGCTACCCAAAGCTGTAACTCTATCTGGCAAAAACTTTTGATTTTCTATTTCCTGAATTTCTTTCATGTCTTTCCACCAATCTTTTACGTCTCCAAATGTGAGATTAGGGATTTTTTGCATGGCATTAAGTATATTCATACTTGGGTTTTTTTCAACGAAAATATTTATTTTACTAATTGTTTCACCTTCCCTCTTATGCCAAGGTTTTCGCCACTCAGGATATAGTTGGCCATGCACTTTTCTTGGCTGCTCGCCTTTTTCATGTTTCTCATACAAAGAATTTGGTTCGCCTTGACAATAATATCGTACTATATGTAAGGGACGATAAATAGTAGTCTGCCTTAGACTGTGTGCCATTTTTGTATTTATCAATACATACTATTGAGAATTAAAATTGTATTAGAAGCTATTATAAAGGAATAGGATATGTTTTGTTTCGATTTTTTTATTTTGTAATATGAGAGACCACAGGGCACAGATCAATTACGATTATAGTCTTGTAAGTCTTCGAAGTTTGTGTAGATTGTCATTTTGACTTTGAGAGATAACATTGTCGTTTTTTTTAATGTAGCTGTGGTCTTAAGTTTTTTTTATTCATGGCCCGCACGGTTTTTGCATTGTGGCCTAGGGTCAAAACAGGGAAACGGGTAAAAAAGTAAAATTATCGGATGGAACGGTAGAGGTCTTAAGTTTACAAGCGAATTTAAATGACTTAAAGATCTTTGTTACCAGGTCATAAAATTAATAAAAAAAGCGAATTTAATTTGGTATATACTTTATTTTTATTTAGAATTTATTGAACTTCTTATCTTACTTAAGTAGTAGGTAATTTTGCTAATGTTAGTAAGAGTTAAAAACAAGCATGCAATGGAACAAGTATAAATTATATTAAACATTTGTTTTACCTATAAACAGTAGGTTATTATATAGTTTTTTTTAATAAAAATCAAAGTCTCTATTTTTTCTACAATATTACATGAAAACAATGGGAGTTTATGTCATTATTAATGAATCTTTTTTGACTTTCTGTTCGTCGCACATATTAAAGTAGGTATTACACTAATTCATAGTACCTAGGTTCGATCTACGTTCTGTCGTGAGTAGGTCTTATATTTTTCAGTTAAAAATCTATGAATATTGAATCAATAGAGATATACTTGTTATTTTACACTAAACAATATTTTCATTTTAGTGTTTGTTTTGGATTCTTGGCATGTTTCCAAAAGAACGCACTGCTGGCTTATTTAGATCAAGCCACGCTCGGTAGACGACGCGATAACCAAATCTATTCCAATTAAGCTTTCCATATTTATAGTAAATACACAATAAACTGTGCAGTGAAAACAATTATTTAAAGTTGCTGCATTATAGCAACCTTTTGAGAATATCATTCATGCTGAAGAAGTATGTTTAAAGTGTATGTATTTGTATTTCATTGTGAAAAAACAACTGCCTAATATCTAATCGAAATCTAAGTTTTAACTAATTCTTATTAACTCAAACTTATTTAATAGCTGCATGCTATTCAACTTGATACAAATTTAATTAGCTTAAGCTTTTTTTATTCGGTTTGGATAGAATTTTTTGTAGCGACACCTATAATGTTTTCTAATACCGAGTTCATTTACCGAATTCTCTCTCGATAGATCTAAATTATATCTCGATTCTCGACTCTTTTGATTCTAGACTTTGGGGCATTCCTGTTAAAACAGTATTGGTTGTTCCTTTCTTCGCAATTTATAATAATTGTTGCTCTAAGATAAGAAAATTTATAATCTATTATAATTATACGTAATTTTTTAAGACTTTTGGCTCACGAGTATATATATATATATATATATGGACATTTTAGATTCTGCATACTCTTATCTCTGCTGGTTCTATCAAGAGGGCAAAAACAAAGATGCGACCAGACGCCACCACAAGCGACTGTAATGACTCCATCAGACAACATGGGCATCTATCGTATGAGTATCAGTACCAAAGGGAATGACACCAACATCTATCGACCGGATCAAACATACGTTTGTAAGTCTGTATGAATTTGTTTCGAATGTTACGTAAAAGATGTAAATTCGTATTGATTTTTTAAAACTCTTTATAAGGAATTTAAATTTGTAGTACGGTGACGCCACCAAGGTTAATCTCTGTAGCAGTTTTTTGGTGTTCCCTGTTCTTTATACTATACTAGTGACCCGACCCAGCTTCGCACGGGTGCAATGCTGATGAAAAGCAGGTTTTTATTATGTATTGTTATTTCCGTCGCTGGAAAGCTCCGATAATATACGCGACATATACCATCACGGACTTTTCTGTAGACCTTTTCAATGTGTACAATACTTTATACATTATTTAGATAAAACTCGTATGGTTCAGCCTGCGTTTGCAATGTAAGCGGAAAAAATGTAATTATTTACGACATCACATTAGAAACCTCAAAAATAACAGTACTTCTTCACTATTTCATGGATGGTATTATACATATAAACCTTTCTCCCTTCTTCTTTTAAACATATAATCACTCTATCTATTAAAAAAAACCGCATCAAAATCCGTTGCGTAGTTTCAAAGATTTATTCAAACAAAGGGACATAGGGACAGAGAAAGCGATTTTGTTTTATACTATGTAGTGAGTAGTGATGGTATATTAGGCTATGAAAAAAATTAAGTTATCTAAACCACTACCAACGATGATTCAGAGGTGTGATTTTATCCTACGAAATCATGTACGGTGTTAAACACTTATTAATCGGTAATAAATTGTATTGTTATAATGATGTACAGTCGGAATTAGTTTAAGAATAGTTAAACAAATATTTTTTTTAAATTTACGTATAGTATAAAGTCTTCTGATTTCAGTAAAATTAACAACAAACAACGCGACGCGTCCTTTTCGATGGTTCATGATAACGGTGGAGGATCCAGAGATGGATACTAATCCGGAGTATGATCCGAAATTTGTGGACGTCGGCAGCCTTAAAACGATTGATACGAACAAGCAGTCCCGATATAGTGAGAGATGTTATAACTCTGTTGAAAATACTGATAACTCTGATAAATACAAAGTTGAGGTAAGTTTAAATTTATTAAATAAAATGAAGAAATGTAACCCTGTCCTAAAAATATAATATGCTATATTATTAAACCAGTAATCTGATATTTCACACAAACTACTACTCAAAGCTCTCAAGTCTCAACTATCTTAATATCAAAAATTCTTCAAAATCATTCATTCACAAGCAGCCATTTTGGTATAAGGAGAAGTAGGTTTATGCCACAAAAATATTTACTTTAAAGTACTTGCAAGTATTACTGCATTAATGTGTACAAAGATAATAAAATCTACAGATTGATATCTGGTAAGCATCACTACGTCTTATGAATTAGTATGTCTTTGTAAATTAATAAATAACAATCAGTGAAACTACCACCTTCTTAGATCTGGGCCTCAAATATCTGAATATGTTTTGATAATTTGTCAATCTAATAGACGAGAAAGCGATCAGCAGACACCGTGGACTTTTTGGGTCCTTCACCGTTCGAGCGAATATTAGATTACCTTAGGAATGTAGTTACACGCTAAAGCCACTAAGCCAACATTGGATTCTCTCATCAAATTATGTTAAAACTTCTTAATCTCAGATTCATTGGGTATCACCGAAGCAAAATGCTCGTAGACAGAAGGTTAGACTTCGCGCTATGGTGGCGGAGAATAAGGAAGTATGGCACGTTGGAGAAAACCTTACCATCACCTTGGAGAAGGATGATCGCCGACCCCTGGATAGCCCTCCCTATCCTCCTGAACCAAATTGTAATTTGTGCAGTGAGGCACAATATGAGGTATTTGCAAAATTGTCATAAGGATTACAGTATGACCTCACTTACGCCCGAACCCAATAATTAATCCACGTGATAATCATACCGTGACATTCGATCGATCTCCTATGTGCATCCCAATAACCAAACCCTACGAAAACAATCCATTTTTGATGGTGTAAGTGTCATTTTCATACAAAGGTCTTTCCACAGACATTGATCAGAGCTCCTATGGATAGCTTGTATCGACAGATGGTTATTACAATTCATCGATTGGTTATTGGCACACTTATTACAACATTTGTATTAAGATTTCTCCTCTCAGGTGGTCAAAAATGGATCGAGATAGGTTATTGGGTTTGGGCTTAAATGTTTGCGTTTAAATCTAGAGTATAATCTAATTCAATCAATACAAATATAACTACAAGAGGATATTCCTTTTGTCAGTTAAAAACTACCAAAACGATAGGTACCTGTAAGTAAACAAGTTCGAGAGTCAAGTCCTTAGATGAATCTCAATGGAAACCAAAACATAGTCCGTCTCAAATAAGGAATATAATCTAAATGTTGCAGATAATATGGCAGCGAAAAGTCTTCCTTTAAGTCGGTTTAAGAGAACTTTAGTTGATCATTTTCATTAATTCACCTTACATGCCTTCAGAACTCAGAAACTCATTCTAGTTACTCGTGATTAAGATAAATATCATTGTAATATTATATTCCCTCTTTTAAGTAAACTCGTCCGTAATCTTTTGTTTAAAAATATTTCAACTAAAATCCTTTGAATGAAAAAGTAATTACAAGTTTGAGTAAGCACTTACCTACTTCCTAAAGTTATTTAAGCGCAGAACGGAAATCAAAGTTTGTTACTTTAAATCGTTGTACTATCACAATCGTTGTCTCGATTTTAAAATGCAAAACTGTTCTTATTACATCTCTATACAATTAACTGTCATTCATTAATCCTCATCCTCTGAGTTCTAAAAATACGTGTTACCGGGTTAGTTATAATTTAATATTTTCATTTTAATAGATTCTTATTTTTTAATTATATTATATTATATAATTTTATGTAATGCAACGAAGTGTTAATAAATAAATAAATAATTTTTGAGTATAAACGTGGTTTATGATGATATTAACTTTAAATTTCGTTCGTCGTTCATTCGTTCACTCAACGAAGCTACTAACTTAACTTAACTCAAAGCCGTGTATACAGATTGGAATTAGCATTTATGTACAGGATTAAAAAGGATCTTAATTTAGGTTATTTTCAATGGACGCTGGTCGAGAATGACTCATCCACGCTACTACCCAAGCAAGCCAGATGACAATGGTTACAGTCATTTAGTGGGAGCCTCCCATTCTTTTTCTCACACAATTTGGCAACCTGGAGATCAAGCGTCACCGGGGCTCCAAAAATTGGCAGAGGAAGCGGATATAAGTTTAATTGAAAGGGAAATTATCGATTCCGTAAGTTCATATAGCGTTAATAGAGATTTTAAACTTAAAAAAGAAATTCATCGTATCAGTTTGAAAACGTCTTGGCAATTAACCAATGTTGTGTGAACTTTAATCAAAAGAGAAATGATTAATGCTGTTCGCTTTATGTTTAACTTGGGATAAATGATACGTATATGTTAAAAATTCAGATTTTTTTTGATAGGAGTAATTATCAACATTAGTTCACCAAACTGTGGTAATTTTAAGTGGCATCTCCGAGACGCATATTTCCCAACTTCATAGTTGCCCACTGAAGTATTTCCGAACCAACTCGACTTCTAGGGTCTTTTGAGGGTAAAGATAAGAGCGTATCAATTCAAGCGTTCATGGGCTGCGGTATCACTTACATCAAGTGAGTCTCCTGCCCATTTGATCCCTTGTATATTAAAAAAATATTTCAATTCCAGATGTCGCCTCTGAACGGTACAAGGACCCTGATAATAGGGAAACGTCGTTTTCACCCAACCATGGGTGAACCATCCCATTCCTTATTTCGTGTTGATAATGTTCACCACTTATTCTCATTGGTAGTAGCAATAAAGCCGTCTCCAGATTGGTTCCTGGGAGCATACAAATTTGAACTCTGCACTAACGTTGGATGGTTGAAAGAATCTGAGATTCCACTCTTTCCATGGGATGCGGGAACTATGGATGGAGTCTCTTACGAGGTGTGGTTAATTTTATTTAATTGCCAAGCGTTTCCATTCAAGCTTTAAAGACGGTATTGTTATTTTCATCTAAAATCTCTATAGAAATGTACATTACATTATGATCAAGAGAACTCAAGACCCTTTTGAATAAAGGACAGTTCTGTAGGGTCAAAACTGTCCTTTATTCAAAAATCGATCATAATATATTCATAACTAAAATGCCGGGATAATTCGCTAGCCAATTGAGTTTGTGGAATTTACCCAATAAGGAAATTTTCTTAAGAAAAAAGTGAGATAAAACCGTAGAAGGGTGAAGCTTCGCTTTAGTTATATTAGTTTTTATTGAAGTGAAACTTCTTTATCGGCGTTGGAAAAAAATTTTTACCGTCACATTTTTCGGTTATGCGCCATATTTTTCCAGTTCCTACCAGGGTTGATTCGAAGCCATTATTCACAAAAATATATAATAACGATAACAATGATAATAATATTCTAATTCTCTAAAAAAAATTATAAATTTCAGGTTTTATTTATTAGTTTTTTTTTTAAATAATTTTTCTACTTCTCTTATTTAACCAATTTCTGTAAAGTTGCATATTATAGTAGATCATTTTTCTAAAAATAACGTCATAAAGAAGTTTCACATTTTACGTGTATATGTCACCGTAAGATTGTAAACATCGTTATATTACAATCTATCTAGTAAGATTGTAAACTATCGATAGATTGTGAACCCTATCATTATGATTGCAATTTAACGCATCATTTTTCGCTATATTGTAATCTACCGAAGTGAAACCGTTAAATTACAATCTGTCCCGCGTCAAATTGTCAACTGTCTGCAAGTTCTTCCTGATTGGTCGGTCTCATTTCATTTAGAAATGAAATAAACGTGTCACTTAAATAAAATAAATTTAATTTTTAATAGGAAATTAGAAATCCTGACATATGTTAGAAACAAATTGTAACGAAATATTTATTCTACAAACACAAATTCTAATTAAAAATTTCAAAAAAATCAACAATTCTTATGTCTTTAAGCACAAATTATAAAAATAGAAATAACAAACAAATATGACGTGTGGCCGGGGTGGCCGGGGTGGCGGGGGCACATACCGTTCAACCAATCAGAGCGCGAGTTGCATTCCGTCCTACGCCGGTTCACAATTTGACCGCTTCCCATCGATAGATTACAATCAAGCGAAAAATAATGCGTTAAATTGCAATCATAATGATGCGGTTCACAATCTATCGATAGTTTACAATCTTACTGGATAGATTGTAATATAACGATGTTTACAATCTTACGGTGACATATACACTAGTACACGCACATATATTTTGTTCTTTAGTCTGCCTCATCGATAACTCAGCCGCGTGATGTTGTAAGTCGCGTGGCTGTGGGGTCATTCAACAAGGAGTCGCCCTTCTACCAAATGAATCTTAACGAGATGAAACCTTTCGCCTTGTTACAAGTCAGACTCTTGAACGTCTTTCCTTTAGTTGGGGCTGAATGTTCTCAAGAAGGTACAGTTTTCATTCTATTTCTACATTAATTAAGACTATTCAATGTGTTTTGATGAAACATTATTAAAAAACTAAAATTAATTGAGCACCTATCCATTTACTTTTTATATGTATATCAATAATTTTTTAGATTCAGTTTTCACATGCTCTGAAGCGCAAAATGATCAACAGGAGGAACAGAGAGAGAACCCAGAAGAGTAAGTATTATTATTACATATTTGGTTTGACCAATTATAACGCGTTTATTGATGACAGTTATTTCATATGATTTAAATTAGTTTTCACAACAATTATAGAACAATACTGATGTTCGGAATAATTGTGTAGTAAATTTCATTGTGATAACATATTATGTAGATATAATTCAGCAATTTATGGTTATAAACCACACTATGTCACATTGTATAATTTTAAAACCCATTATTAAACATTTGTTTGCTCTAAGGTTACATCTATTTTAGAATGATTTCTTTATTAAGTATTTTTTTATGTAAATTCTAAATAAGATTGCCCGTGTTTTAAAATGTAACGAATCCGTTATTATAATTTCCGTGCTTAGAGTAAAGAGTTGCTTTAAATTCAAGGGGTAAAAGTATATAAGTAGTTTTAGCCTAGAGGCAAGCTCAAGAGTTTGCGACTCCTTGAGGCAAGGGCGGATCCAGCTTTGGCGCCAGGAGGGGGTCACATCAAGTCATCAGTCGTGGTCAAGTCAAGAAGTTATACATTGGTCATCATTCAAAGTTATTATATTAAATTAATTAAATATTAAAGATATGTAGTTACATATAATCTGGATGGTGACAAAATATTGAAATAAAATCATTTGCTTCAAGTGGTCCACCTAAGTCCTGGAACCAGCTCAAGGGGGGTCATGACCCCCATGACCGTCCCTGATCCGCCGTTGCCTTGAGGGCAAAGGTACAAACCCCGGCTGTGCACTATTGGAGATTTGTTACAAATTTACAAGTATTTAACTAGAAGCTAGCATGCCTTATACCCAAAAAGTTGAAGGGTGTGTCGTGAATAGAAGGCTGAAACATGTAGTAGTATTTTAATCGTGTGTAACAATTTCTGAAACTTTTTTATAGAAAAGAAGATGAAATGGAGGAGCCGATGATATCAGAATTAAAAATAGCAGAAGAATGTACCGCGAGTGAGTCGGGGGAGTGTCTTCTTAAATATCGTTTAGAAGCTGGTGGTAATTAAAAGATAAATTAAAAAATATAAGTTAATAATTAAAATAATAAAATTTAAAAATATAAGGTAATAAATATATTATATTATATATAGGTACTGCTTACTCTTTACCGAAACAGACGAAATTCCGGTTCTATTATAGGTTCGAAGGTAGTTCTTATAATTTATTTCCACTATTCTATGGATACAGGTAGCAGTAAATAAAAAAGACGAAACGATGGAAATTATGACGAGTTTGGCATGTGACCTTGAATAAATTCTAAAATTAATCTCTAGTTCATCCCAGATACGCGACACGATCCGGTCGTATTACCAATCACAATCAAAAAATTTATATTATGCTATGCTCATAGACTAGCATAGACTTATATTTCTTTGTTAGCTTAGGGCTTATAGAATATTAAGTGATACCAGAACGCTCGCAAATTAATATATTCAAAGAAGGAAGTCAAAGAAAAACAAATGGTTCAGACACTCTAAGTTAAATAATAAAAATAATAGTTGTTTATCTATATACTCTGTATGAATACGACTGAATCAGCGAAGAGTTGTTATTGCTGCAAAAATACAGTGAATATATGCTAAACAGCAGCTATTTTCTGTTTCAAATGCAAATCCAAAAATCAAACATAAATTCAGAAGCAGGAAATTGTTCGAAATAATTGACAATCAATTGTTGTCCCACGTTCGACCAAATATACAACTGTGCAAAATAGCTTAAAATATTCAGCATTTACGTGTTACGATGTTTTTAGTAGCGTTAGCTTTTTATTAGGAAATTAGACATACTATATAATATATTATGTAAGTTAATAATGCTGATATATTTTGTATATGAATGTTTATACTTATTTTTATTAACGCATACAGCTGTTTCCAGAAATAATTACGTGTCCATCAAATAAGCTTTAAGATCGAAACCGATCGCAAAAAAAAGAAAAAAAAAAGCTATGATTATGAAAAATCAAAGTAACTGATATTTTATTGATATCAAATGGTTATTAGTCATTATTTTAGTACTAGCAATAAATGTATATATTTATTTTACATAATGTTTGACAATACAATTATATTTATGGTATTCATTTGTCGATATTTTATTCATATTTTCCGATCAGAAGCTTGAACAGAAAATAATTCTTCAAAGAAATTGGATGTCTCAAGAACACTTTCCATTATTAGATAGCAATAAAATTCGATTAAGGGGTAATAACACAAAGTGGCGGGACCGAGGTCTGAAGCCTGGAGTCGGGATGCATCCAGACAGTTACCGTTAATCTTACACTTGGAAGCTGGATGTGGCGTAGACCTGATATAAACAGCTATTAGGTATATGTCAAATATTAAGCCAAAATATCGCGCAATAGCATTTTTTATGAACTTACAGTAATATGTTTATCGTTTATTTTTCGTATGGTTTGCCGTTATGGGGTTATAACTAAAGTGACCGTTTATTCTTTGACTCAAAAAGGGACATTACTTTAATTTAGGTCAAAGAATAGGTAAGAATACCTAGTCAAAGAAAAGAAAAACACTTTTCAAAGTTATTTATTTAGAAAAAGTTGGATTAAACGTTACGAATCTCAAAATGTAGGTACCCGAAATGTTTATTTATATTTATTTTCAACAAAAGAAGAAATTTGTTTTAATATGGCTGGAGACGATTTCAAAGAAGAATGAAACTTTTGACATGTTTTTTTAGAATTCGCTCGGTTTCTAAGAACGGGACAATTATGCATCCTACAGTTCATTGCGGGACAGCGGGACTCATAATTGAAAAAAGGGACAGTCCTGTCCAAAACGGGACGTCTGGTCACGTTTTAAGTTATAACCAGCATATACTAGCAGAATCGACAACATATACAAAAACATACACCCGGAACAATATTTGTGAACAAAAATTTCGCTTTAGCCGTCCGTACATACAACAATCAATAAATGTCACTGGCATACTTTCGTCTGCTCGCTATATGTTAGTATATTATAAATGCATGACAAAATAAACACTAATACACAGCTAGATTGAAAGAGAGATTTTAGATTTCAAATGTAACTTAATATTTATTTTCCAACTCCCACAAGGAACATTTGTTATCTTAGCATTTGATTAGCTTTCTATCAGCCAGTGGCTTAACATCAAGATTAGATACAGAATATGGTCCCTAATTGGTACGTTAATTTGATTGTTTGTGGCAACTTGGGTACGAAGTAATAACTTAAAGAGTCTTAATGTGATATACACCGTCTTAATGAGACTGCTCAGGATTAAACTCGATTTAGGAATTTACGGCTAAGTATTGTGGAAATTTAAGAGGATTCCTTTAAGACGGTTGAGTTTTTCATTATATTTATACTGAAGTTCACCATTTTTGGAATCGAGTAAATTGAGGCATCGAATAAGATTACTGTCGCATGATGCATTTATGAGCACTTCAAAATCAGGACTGTCAAAGAGGAGATCAAGACTTGTAGTATGATATACAGAAAAAGGCTACATAAGCATCCTAATAAGCTTGCCAAGCAGCTAACCATACCAGACCTAATAAATAGGCTTAAAAGGCGACAAATCCTAAGTCTTGATAGACACGGTTGACAGAGAGGAGTAGTCTATGGTATAGCTGACTGATTGCAAGATAAAGACTTATAAATAAAAGCATGACGCATAATATGCTTTATAAAATATATATTAAGCAAATGCATATTAGTGTCTATCCGATGCTTTGAAACCCAAATAGCTTGCTTACAATTAAGGCACTCTAAAGCAATAGCAGTACAGGAATATGTCTACCTGTTTCTAAAATAAATCTAGATAAAATAAATCTATAATCTGTATTGCCCTTATAATATCACTCTGTAACATCATAGACAAACAAAATAAGATGGAGCCGACCTCTTAAAGCATAACAAAATTGTGCGCAGATAAAATATCCATAAATCTATCCCAAAAACTTATTAATATTAGTACCATAACCATTTTACGATTCAATAAACGTTATACTCAGCGAACTCAATCCTAGTTTTTGATATTTCCATTCCGTTTGTCGGAACTCATATTAGCGTATATTATGTGCTCTTACAACATATTTTAGTGGGTCATAAGATCTTGGAAGGCAGCCAGGGTTGATATATTCCCTTCTTACTTCCTCCCTATTAATCATAATTCAATGATTGTCCGGTTTTCGCAATAATCAGTTTTATTTGATTTATAGTTTCGATATATTTTTTATTATTGAATCGAGTTAGCGATTTCGTAGATTTTATTATATAAAAGGGGAAAACAACTTCGAACTTCAGACTTGGAACAAGGAGATCAATGGGTCTTATCGCGTTCAAGCGATATCTTCCAGGCAACTTTAGAATCAATAACTCATTATAATAAAGTTATTCTAAAAGCTTAACATTTAAAAATGGAAGTTATTACATAATCCTAACATGTCCTCTAGAGAACACTAAACTTTGAAGCGAGTCATTTTGAAACAATTCCTCTTTGAGATTTCCCAGCAGACGCCGCCTTGCAAATAGTTCATATACAGAACACGAAAATTGAATCTAAAAAGTATGAACTTTGCAAAAATTAGCTAATACGCCTCTTTCAATCAAATTATACAGTAATATAATTTTTATCACTTAGGTCATTCACATGACTTCTTCGTATTAATTAATTGTCATTTGGTGCAAGCAAGTGCAAGCTGAAGTTTGAACAACTGGGGTGAGAGTCGTTTTAGCCAATAGCCGCTTTCGCATGTAGAAAGTTAAAATTAGCTCGGTATATATACAATTACAATATTTATTTAAAGTTCTACCAAAAATTTGTGACGGTAGAATAGACATTGTTCACAATTTTCCGCCCACAAAGCTTCGATATTCATAAGAATAACTTTATAGTTAATGGTTTACAATATTTATTCATTTTTAATGTACATTAAGTGCGACAATACACCCCGACAAGTATGTATGGTTTCCGTCTTAAAAAAAACCTTTCATTCAGTTATCATATAGTTAGTGTATATGTACAGTTTCTTTACAAATTTGTTTAAAATACACTTCATATAAATTGTACACCACACAATATTTTCCCGAAAGAATTGCATTCATTTACCATAAACAACGCTCATCTAGAAGCACGCTGGAGTTTCCCCATTCCATTGTCGACATATCCAATGCACGATTTGGCTCGTCGATTTTTATAAAAACACTAAATAAGTAGATCTCCTTGCCCCATCCATCCATTTTCCATCTTACCTAGACAGTTTAATATGGGTTTATTTTGTATGTCAGAAACACAAAATAACAATAATCATAGAAAAAAATAAAAAAGAATGAGAGAACATTTTCTTTAAAGAAAACGTTTTCGTTTGTTTTTACGTTTTACGTTTGTAATGCGTGTGTTCTGTGGTTGTATTTGGCCCTGACTCAGTATTATGCTATGGAGCAGACTTCCATAGCACTGGAGACCACAGCAGCTAGTTTGCGCCTCGGTTTAAGCAGTGGTTAAACGAGCATCTCCTAAACAGGAACCCTCCAATATGCCATATCTCATATAACATCAGGTGGGATTATGCAGACGTCTGTCCAGTTATGTATTAGAAAATAGAAATATATATTTCCTAAACGTCTTGTAAGTTTGTTAAATTAATAAAATATTTTATATTTATTTTGTTTTATTTAATTCAGAAATACACACATTATCTGTACGGCCTATGCCAATACGACAATGTTGTTATTCTTTTCTTAAAAATCACCTACAAACCTAAGACAGACTTAAAATCAAGCCAAACTCTGTTTGCTTGCTGAATTCTAAAATGTCAGTCACAGATTTACCCTCTTAAGGCACACATGAAATTTATATAGGCCTCATTACAGTAACTAAAGACTGCCCATTAAGGGGCCGACTCACTCGTTAATTTTAATTGGAAATTCATACTTTAACATTACACTAAAACGTTTTTAACTGAAACAATTTCGTGTTAAACTTTAATGATTGCCCACAAAATAGGCATTGCTAAAAATATAGCCTTTGTATAAGTGCTTATTTCATAATGGTTAATGAAATGGCAAAAAAATATTTCTCATGACGGGTTGTCATGAGTACTATGTAGTGTAAGTCAGATTGAGAACTTATTGTTCGGTTGAAGTGGGTAGAATAATATTGATCTCTAGCCACGCTTTCTTGCGATGAAAAGGATGTAGCAATACAGCACTGAAAACTAAAATAACTACAAGAGTTTGTTGTTAAATAATTTTATTTTTGTTGTTTGTTTTGTATTGCGAATTAAAGTTAATTATTAACTATGGTAATATTTTTTTAAGGTTATATTAACTGAACAATTCCTATATATGATGGCTTACATAAAACCTACACATTCTTAACTATAATAACTTGTAAGGTTTAAATGTTGCTATAATATACAAATACAAACCAATTTATACATACCTACTATGTACGTAGCGGAAGGAATTAAACAAGCTTTGTAAAACATTATTAAAACATCATTACTTTTTATGTTTTAGTGTTTCCATATTGTTTTATGCGCGCTGTATTTGTTGTATGGCAATAAAACTTCAATAAAATTTAGTTTAAATTCAACTCCCAAGCGGTGGCGCTCCGCTATACGGAACACAAACTTTTTCAATAAAATCCAGTAATAGGGTTTAACAACTTTATTGGTACTATTGACCGTTTATTGTTACAGTCGCTATTGGAATAATTACCTTTGCAATTCCCCTTTGCTCGTTGCAAAAAAATAATAAATACTAAAACATCCCAGTGTATGTAATTTTGGTTGATCATGGAAGTTTTATGCATAACTAACGATTACTATTTTTAAGTGAATTATTTGATAAGTATGGAGTGCTATATATTTTGCTACATTAGTTATATGGGTTATATCTTTCCACCTTTAAGCCTTCATCATAAAGATAAATGCTATGTATACACAAATGATTAGGTCACAGGATACAGGTTCTCATTATATTCTTAGTAAGGCGATAATCCGGGATTCATTAGATAAGAATTTTATATCGCTTTGCCGTATTCAGCTTACGTAGGTGTATTCACGTGCATAATACAAATAGGCTTAGTACAAACTAGGTCTGGATATCCATAGTTGCTCCCCTCACAGTTTAAAATTGATTTTCCTTTAGTATTATATAATCTATTTTTTGTTTTATTATTTTGTAACTTTTCGTGTGTTATATTTTCCTGTAAGTGCTTGTGACATTAAACATTGTTTTTGATTATTCTTGTACAAATGTGTGCCGAGCAAGCTTTTATAAATAAATAAAGGTTTTGTGTATTCTTTAGAGCTTTAAAACTCATTCACAAATATAAATTATAGATACAAAAAATTTCGTCTCCCAATCACACGCAAACGAAGTCATGGACAAACACAAAATTTCATTTCACATCCCACAAATATAGAATATAAAATATGACCTAAATAAAAATACTAAAAGATTTTCAGCAAATAACTTCAGACTTCCGAGCTTGAGTAAGTCAAAGTTAGCTTCGATTTGAAGTTAAGCTCTTAGAAATATTGCAACACCCGGAAAGCATATGAATAAAATGAAAAGCTTACGCCGCGGAGGCCATATACAACTTTGAAACATCTCCCGAAGATTCGTTAACTTTAGAAATGTTGGACTTCCTTTCCGTTTAATGTATTAATTTAAAAAACTTTACATGTTTAAGCAATAGCATAATAATATTATATATATATATATTATGATAAGTACCTTGTCTAAAGATGGTTTATTTTAAAGGTAATTGTTATGAACAACAACTTTTACATATAGATTTGCTGATGCAATACTAATCCGACGAAGACTTGAAGAATGACTTCAGCGTGCGATTCACATCCCTGAGGTCGTAGGATCGATCGCAGGCAGTAAACAAGTGGACTTTATTACTATTCGGTGTTCAAACGTTGAAGAAAAACATTGTGAAGAAACAGGTTTTGCATTGCTAGACCCAAAAAGCCGACGGCTTGTGTCTTTTAGATGATGAAACAGATACAGAAATCTGAGGCCCAGACTGAAAAAGGATATAGCGCTATTGATTTATTTATTTCAATCAGAATTATATATTTTATGGACACGTTCACCTATTCAATACTCATAAGAAATATTAATGTAGGTTCAAAATTACTACGGCCGTTCCTTAGTCATTATTTGGATTAGTTTTTGCATTAACTAAACTAAACTTTAACTTTGTCAATCATACAGTGAACATAATTCGACGAAACGAGTAAGCAATGCAAACCAGAGTTATACCACTAATTAAAATTTCATGAATATTGGGTAGATATGTATAATATGTTTATAGAAGCATATGTATAGTTATTATTATCAGAACTGATGTTAATTTTAAAACTATATTTTTTATGAAAGCTATTTGCCATTTTTAAAGTCTGGATGTAGTAACGGGCACCTACTTCGTTCGATCCCCAGCATTTCTCTTTGCTCCTAGTCTTCTCGGCTCTCTTTGCCTTATCGGCAACTGTACGTCACCAGATTTGCTTAGGACTGCCACGCTTCAGGGGATATAATTGGAATCTGTTCGGAGTATCGGAGTAGGGCCTATCCACCTGCGTCGCTCAATCTGCTGGCTAATCGGAGTTTCTCTGCAGCGCTCCCTGAGTTACTAATTGGTGATCTTTTTTGAACTCAAGCAACATGTCGTCACTGACTATCCATGCTTCACACCCAAAGCAGTCAAATTGACGTTGGTTAAGGTTCGTGAACAAAGGTTTAATTTACGTTCAATCACCAAAATTTAAAATATATATCAATTAACATTGTTTGATCTTTTTTATTCAGACCAGTAAGACAAAATAGCCGAAGGTACTGACAAACTATCATTTGTTATTGTTAATAATTAATCCACAGATGAATAATAGCCGAATACCATTTGTAATTGGAGAATTATTCGAATGATTTATGAGAGCTGAATACGTTGTAAATCTGAATGATATTACTATTGTCTCATAAATATCCGCCTGTCTAGTTAGCTTCCGAAGGCTCCCCTCCGGATTTTAATATTACCGTATCGTACCTAAGTCGTTATCGCTTTAGTATTAATTAAATGTTAATACACATGTCGTAACACCCATCAATAATAGTTTTTATAGTAACTAAGTAGTAATATAATTGATATTAGTCTCAACGATTGAAATTAATATGAAAATATATCATTTACTTATTAGTTTTTATAAACATTTAATTAAAACTAAATTAAATGTTTTAATATGTTACAAACAGTTTTTTTGTAGTCTAGTAGTAGTAATTAAAGTATGATTCTCTTTGGTTAAAACAAGAAATTGCTAAATAATTTCTTAATTATAGTTAAGAACTATATATTTTGTACAGCATGCAAAAAATTTGGCCACATGATACCAAAAGGATCATCAAAAGGGTAAAACAACGGCAACATTTTGAAATAATAAATATTTTTATTTAAAACAAAATGCAGTTATAGTCTGTGGTAGAACGTGACACGGATTGGGCGGGAAAATAGTCGGTCACCCGCCACAGATGTCGCGCGCGTTTTTTGATCTGACAGTTGACGGCTTGTGATGTTATATTCAGGTGTAATAACAACTAATCCGTCGCTGACCTCTGGCGTTGCAGTGAGACTTTACGCGGGGATAATTTATAAAAAAAAGACGCTAGCGGAGGAAAGTTGATGCTTGGTATATTTTGATGCTTAGATCTCTTTAAGCGCTAATACTCGTATGTTTCAGTTTTATAGTTTAGAAATTTGGAATTTTGACACGGTTTTTATAGTCGTCGAAAATACTTATTGGTGACATCCAATGCAATATTATTTTCAGTAAAATGCTAATTTAAACTGAAGTTTATTCAGCTGTATCTACCATTTTAATTAGTCCGTAACAAAACTATTTAAGGAGAGAAACTATATTTATATAGAAATATTATGGTATGGTAATATCAATATCTATACATAAGTCTTATACTACTAGTGAATATACGCAGTTCTATACATCTATTGCAATTAAAGCAAAGCTAAACTTACAAAACATTAAAATAAGCTACAGCGAGGAAACAATAGCTCTTTTAAAAGCTTAACAAAGACAAAACAAGCGTCCGCAAAACGCTCTCACTATGTCCATGTATTACTGCTATTTGGCGGCAAGCTGGAACAAGCTGGGATTTGGGCGCAGTGTCTATGAATGTGTTATAAGCTGTATGCATAATGCACAGCCGCCTAATAACACACTTAGCTAAACCTGCCTGAAGGATTCGTACATTTCGTATATTAGCTTTGGGAACTCGTTGGCACGTCCACATTATAAAAACTGTTTCTTGTCGAGTTAAAATATAATATAATTTTTCATTCTATGTTTCATTTATTAAATTAACAGACACAAACTGAGTAAGTCACAGTATAGTATTGTCTTTTATTAACATAGCTTTTACACATTTAAAGAAAACACTTTTTTACCGGATTGAAGCTATGCGTTTCGCGTGCTTTACAGCGTGCGTGCTCGGTGACGGAAACTTTGGATAAATTTAAAATTATGTAAATTGTAAAATAATTATAAGTTTACAATAATACATACTTAGCTTCAATCCGGTAAAAAAGTATTTTCTTAATTGATAAATAATTAATTGATATCTATATATTTATAATAATTAAGTCCACAAAAAAACTAGTCTGTGACTTAGTAAATTTTGCATACAATTAGAGAAAACATCAGTATTGTTATTTAATATCTATGGCTAAACGGTCGAAAAGGTGGCCAAACTCTTTTGATCTATTCAAAACGTAGCCGTTATAGAAAGTGTAGTGGCCCGGATTGTTTTAGTGCTTATTCAAAACCAAAACGCACAAGAGTTCGTAAACAAAACCAATTCACAGTTTGTAAGTTGTAGCACGGCCCGCACCATTCTTGTGAGTTAAACAATTAAGATTCATTAGAATGCACACGCTATTGTAATGCAAATGTTTGTGTGGGACATTGCACGTACTATGCTATTTCCTGGTTTACTAATCAACGCGGGTTGTTTTTATGTTAGAACCAGGGTTTGTTATTCTGCAACTTTAATCAAAATGAATACGGAATTTAATTAATTAATTAGTATGTACGTATAATAATTCTGCGGCGCAATAACATATGGGCCTCAGATTGCATTGATTTTGTTTTTCTTTTAATTTTACTTTTGCATTTCTTTCACTTTATCCTTAGTATTTCTGTTTTTAGTTTTTTTCTTAGTAGGGTTGCCTGGAAGACCACGCTCGTTAGGCCACCAGTTTATCCTACGAATTTGTGTTGCCTATTTGTTTGTTATTTAAATATTAAGTTTTAAATAAATAAAAAAAATTTGCTCTACGCACATGATTACTGATTATAATACATAGTTTGACTAAACACCAATATTGAAGTTTGTAGTACGGCATATGTGTATGTGTAGTCGAATCCTATTTTCAAATGGACTACAGTCTGATAGGACATGTCCATGGGACGTATTTGCATTTTTATAAAAATCGCTACCGAATCGTAAAATGGAATCAAACTCGCACATATTCGCACTCGAACCCAAATCGTATATGCCACAGAGATTTATCTTTTCACATCTAGAAATTGTGTTTACTGTTTATTGCGGATTTTAAATTTCGCTCCGTTCTTGACTGTTTGAGTTCACCACGAACTTGGTATTGAATTTTGTAAAGTTTTGCGTGTAAATACAATATTAGTTGCTCAGGATAAATTAGACTGAACTGTCTTTTGTAAAAGTTTGAGCTCTAGATAGGCGTAAGAGTTATGTACTGTTAAATATAATCGTAAAGATGATTCCATATATGATATGATCTACTTAAGAGGCTGGCAACGAACTTGCGAGCTCTCTGGCATATATATATATATATCTGGCTTAACATCAGATGAACCTCCCGTTTGCCCCCTGGTCCTTAAAAAAAACCACTATCGACGCTTTTGCAACAAACACGTATAAAGTTACAAGTATTTTGAATTTAACGTTTTGAAATGCTTTACATCGAATTAAATTTACTTAGCACATTGAATAGACCGCTATCAGTCCGGAGAAAAGCACCTTAAAACGTTCGTTTGCAACTCTTCATCGAAATGTAAAAAAGAAAATTGCTTTCAACTTACTTGAATAAATATCTGAAGACGAGTTCAGATTGAGAGCAGCTTATAACGATTAATAAACTTTTGTTATATACTCAGTGCAAAGAAGCCACTAGTGGCGAATCTCAACCCCGAGACCGTTGGTTCGAACCACGGCTGTGAAATTGACTTCCTGTCTATTTTACTTGCTTCAACGAAGATAGCAAGTACTTAAATAATTTATAAAAGTAATTGGTTTACCTAACTTAGCTACGACGTTATAATAAGTGTAGGACGGTTCTATTTGAGGGGACTGTGATCTCTGGAGGTGATTGGCTATTGTGAAACCACGAACTTAATGGTTTATATATGTATTACAGTAAATTTTAAATACTGGAAATAAAAGGCTTTTTTATTTTTATTTTATTTATATGTATTACAAACAATTTACAATGTAAATTTAAAATGTAGGGGATCTTTGAGAGACATTTAAGGAAATTAATATATAATATACTTTTCCCACGCAATATGAAAATACTATGTATGTATACAAAAATAATGATAAGTTTACTATAATAGAAAATAAGCACAATGTTAATACTCGGAACAACAGCAGGCTGCAATTTCCGCGTAGTAGACTATCTAAAGTTAGTAATTCTTTTTTGGGAAAAGCGATACTCTTCTTTAATAAAATCCCAGAGGCTCTTTTTATATCTGCCTTTTAAAAAATGTATTAAAGAAAAGCTGTGTAAAAAGGCTTACTATAAAGTTAACGATTATTTAGTTGATAAAAGAGCCTAGGACTAGTGCTAGACAGGCTACTTCTTATTAATTTGTTTTAAAGTAAGTGTTTTTTGAATTGCTTTTTTTAAAAGAGCACCGAGAGTTTTTTACTCCGGCTTTTTCTCTCGGCTCTGTCTTCTTTGCCGAAGAGTAGGGATGCCTACAGATTCAAATTTAATGACGTGGAATAAGTGATAACTGTATCTTAAATGGAGATAAAAGTGATAACTATTATCTCCATAATAAACATATTTTATTTTTATTATAACACTAGGATGTTTCACGGTCCATGTACAGATGGGAAGTATATTTTCATATTAGAAGACAATCATCTGTTATAACATTAAAATAAACATTCCAATATTCGAAAACTGTCATTTGTCATGTGACAAATGTTGCCCGCCATTACTTATTCACATTTCACATTCAAACTCCAACAATCGATCCTTTTCTTATTTTTACTATTTGATATTTATGTGTGCAGGCTAAGTTTTTCAACCGGAAATGAAATTTATTAACAAAAACTATGTATTTAACCTTAACTATATTAACATTAACAGTGTTTGGAGACATGATTTATTGAGGACTAAGTTAGCAACAGCTGTATCGAAACTAAGCATTAAAAGGTGATTACATGTGTGAACCCTTCTCAAAGCTAACATAAGGCTAATTTAAAGGGAAGCATATACTTTTAATAATACTTATAGTACACTAGTGGACCTAACAGACGCTGTCCTGTCTTTACTATGAATATTGAATTCAAGTTAATATAATTAACTAAAAAAATATTTCAGTATGAAACCAAATGTTTATTGTGCTTCACTCGACATAGATAGGTATAGTGTGTCGCGTATTTTTTTGTAGATATTTATAAGATCTTAGACTTAGAACATTTTATGGTTCTATCCTTAATAGTTTAGGCAGGGTACGCAAAATAAGTAATTTTTTTGGTTGATTTTTTACACCTGGTGTCCGAAAAACCCTAATATCTTACGGAACCCTATTTTTGTTCAAAATTAAATATAGCCTATATTACTCGTAGATAATGTAGCTTTCGAATGGTGAAAGAATTTTTTAAATCGGTCCAGTAGTTTATGAGCCTATTCATTGCAATCAAACAAACAAACAAAGTTTTCCTCTTTATAATATTAGTGTAGATAAAATAATTGTTATTATAACTGAAGTAATTCCGAACTTATTCGACTTAGGGTCCTTCAAGAGCGCACAAATTCTTAAAAGACCGGCAACGCACTCGCGAGCCCTCTAGCATCGAGAGTGTCCATGGGCGGCGAGAGTGTCCATCACTTAACATCAGGTGAGCCTCCTGCCCGTTTGCCCCCTGTTCTTTAAAAAAAATGACGAGAAATATTTAAGTCTACATAGTATTAAATCATTGCCTAATCACTGACACTTGCTCAGAAGCTAGAGAGCAAAATCTTCGTAAAAAGTAACTCAATGCACGCCTCGCTACAATACCAAGCGAAGGTGCGGAAGACCATGTGCGCGGTGGGCTGTTCATTTTAAAAAAGCCACCGGTCCTCTGTGGCAAAGACTTGCCAGAGATAGGAAGCACTGGAAACAGCTGGAGGAGGCCTTTGTGCCAAAAAGGTAAGATGTACAAGAGGACAGCTGTGTAACAAAACTTTTATATATATATATATATATATATATATATATATATTTTTGTAAACTTTCTCTTGTATCACTTGAAATAGAGGCTTTGAAATTGAATTGAGTATTAAATCATTGCTGAATTATATAACTGGGAGACTAATTACGTAACCTACTGCCTACATATGAGGTGTCTACAAAACTTCGTATGCACTTAAAAATTGTATTTGCAGCAAAAGTTCGTTTAAAGATATATAGGACAATTTAAGTATTTATTATACTCACTGAGCCAACTAAAAAATGCAAAATATGAACGATGCCTAACTTTAAACACTGCAAGTTCCATCTTTCTCGGTTTCAAATAACGTATATTAAAAATTCTGTATTCATTGCAAGCCTTACGTTTGAATCAACAATCTGTGGCACGGAAATGGACCTGAGTCTGAGGATTTGCCGGAGATGGTCAGTTTGAATATTTTGAAGTCAGCAGTGGAGTTGGATTATCTTGATCTGACTTTGGTCTCCGGAGTTTGAGACCACTACTAAGTATTTATATTGTATGAACTGTAACCCGTTTAAGCTATTTTTATAGTTTATAATCACTGAATTTTTGAGTGCAAGGTCAGTAATGTCAAAGTGAGTGCGTGACTAGAAATACAATTATTAAATTATGTACTATATAAAAATCAGTCGGGTTTTCAGAACGCACGAACCGATTTCCACGGTTTTGCATTCGTTGGAAAGGTCTCGGGCTATATTAATTATTTATTAAAATTCAGGAAGTATTTCAACAGAAAAACGGGAAAATCTTTTTTCACATACAGCGCCATCTCTGATACATAGCATGAATCTGCACAAATCAATATTTTAAGTAGATGGTGCCCGATTGAGACATCGCGTGAGCACACGAAGATCATTGGCATCATACAATCGCTTGGCATTCCAATATGATCCCACTGCGAACTACAGTGATGATGAAAATTTAGATTGTGCTGCGCAAGTGGAAAAGTCAAACTGGATTCACTACTTACACCACCACAGCCACTGAAACCATTGTTCGATGGAAGTGATCATCGCGATGGATCAGACCAAAACACAAAAAATGTGGTTTGCCAAAGAGTACTTCCATGAAACGGATAATTTGCGGACACGTATAACGCTTCGATTCAGTATTTACTTTGGATTAACTTTTAGCTTCGTGTCGCTTCGCATCGTGTTGCGTCGTGTTGCCTTCGTGTTGCGTCGCGTCGCGTCGTGTTGCGTCAAAATTGTACTGTACTTCTCCATGATTCGAGAAGTATTGACCAAATTACGTAGGACATTTCTCGCGTGTAGCATCGCGTCGTGTTGCGTCGCGTCGCGTCGCGTTGCGTCACGTCGCGTCGTGTTGCGTCGTGTTGCTTCGTGTTGCGTCGCGTCACGTCTTAGCAGTCTTCTTTTGATCTTTGTTAATATACGATAGATACAGTTATCTGAAAACGATTTTTCAATATTTTATTGCTCTGATATACAGGAAAACCAGCTGAAAATTCATCTCATGTTAAGTGTGAACTAGATAGAAAAATAAAGATGTAGTCATTATACTTCTATGACGTAGTTACTAGTATGCACCCGGCTTTATTCCTCTTTAAAACTCTTCTCACATGCAAAAAACGGATAGCTAATTGTGTGCACAAAAATCTTCACATGTTTCCGTAGTAGGGGATGGTTCTTCCGGTCGTTGAAAGCAACTTTCACATTGTTATACATGTGTCTCTGTGTCTCTTTGGGAGTGCAAATGTTATGTGGAGTTTATCCCCGCATGTCACAATCTTAATATATATAAATCTCCTGGCACGATGTATGTCTCCTAAACTACTTAACCGATTTTAAATTAAATTGGCACACCGTGAGCCGTCTTACTAAAGAGATAGCATAGCTTAGATCTTTAATTATAGTCGCAATTTCATTTTATTGCAAATATTTGTTTATTATTAGATACAATTCTAACAGATGGCGCTGTGTTAAAAGTACCAACGTTTCACATAAGCTATCTACCTTTCACATAAGTTCTCCTACTGTTTCCCTTGAATAGTTTACCACTATGTGATATAACAAAAACCTTAGCCACAGCAACGCTTGGCCGAGTCTGTTAGTAATATTATAAAACGCATTCTGACTTATGAATCTTCTTACATATGAACGAAATATTTATTACAACACAAAAATATACAGTATTTACAATTTTTAACCTGCGTAGTATTAATAATTTAAAATTTAAAGCACTGTATTGCAATACTTATTCATAGTGAGAGGAATGCATCAGCTCTGGGTATTATCTACCAAGCGCCAACCTAAATCTTTAATTAGCGCCTGTGAACTAAAACCCCACAGCCCAAATGAAATTAAATTAATGTCTAATCTTCTTCATGAATATTTTGTGGTACCTATGTGGTGGTGTGTTTATCAATACATGATATAGCTAATCAGTCGTTTGTTATTTTGTATTGTTTATTCGTTGTAAATGTAATAATTTATTTAGAAAAACCTTATAGCTTATCAAACTACTATATGTATTTTTGGTTGCGCCAAATTTGCATTTTTTTTTATCTTAATGGTTGCTCAATATATCCCTCCTTAATGTCCTTCCCTATGACGGCACTAGTACCGGAACGGGCTGTAGGTGACGCATAATAATGCGTCGACATTTAAAAAAAGGGAAATTGAGCAGCGGGTAGTATTAATTTGGTCGCCTCGCATTGTGTTAATATTTGTTTCGGTCTCCGCACGCATCGTATCGTTTCATATAACCTTATTAATTATTTATCTTGTTTATTGTAATAATTGTTTTGTGCTATATATATCGGTGTCTGTGATAAAGTTAGTGAAGAAGCTCAAATCCAGCAGCAAGAAGCCACATCCAGTCATAAGAAAGGAAGCCGATAAGGTTGAAGGTACTGTGCCGTGTCCTTTCTTTCTTTCTCCAGTACAAGACCCAAATATTGAGCAACCGTATTAAGAAAATTACAGTCCACTTTAAATTGCAATAAATATAAATAATATAATCAACAACCAGCGCCGCCATTTTTTTTTGGTCCTTCGAGCCGGATTCTTTCTACAAATAAAATCGAGATATTTATAAATATGATAATTCTCTGAAAACGGAATATCTACATAAAAAAGATGTTATACTAGAATCATCGCGGCTTTTACTACTTCTTCGCTTGCGTGCCCAAATAACTACCCTTATTTATTTATTATTTATTAATCCTGTGTAAATGAGGATTTTAAATATCATAAAAAAAATTTATGATATAAAAACTAGAAAAAAATCACACCAATCATGTACTAGCCTGGGATTTAACCTTGAATGACTGATACCAACTTGTATTGTAAAATGCATCTTATCACAAAGCAATAGAGTCGCAATTGAAATTATTATTAACCTATGGTAACGTGTGATTCCGCTAATCGGGTTTGACCTTCAGCTCATCAGCGGGCACGACGGCCTCCCGCGGGAACCAGCCGCGAGGAGCCCGGGCCTCTCCCGTCCGCACTTGCTTTTCACCGAACAGCCATTGTCTTCTTTGGCGAGTGGCCCGAACGACGTCCCCGACGCGAAGGGCCAGCCGCGGCTCGTCGGTGCAAGGGGCGGAGAGAGCCGCACGAGGCCGAGACAATAGAGGAACCCAGCGGCCGGAGTACTCCGAAACGGCCGCAAATAAACGAGATCGTTGCTGCTTCTCTATCTTCTGGGCTTTTTGTTCCATAGTGAGATCGTATTGCCCGCAACCGTCCAGTACGGGCCACCTGAGTCCGTCGTAATGACTTCCGGCCCAGACCTGGTACCAATTGGCCTTCCATCCTAAGTCATATGGATACACGAAGGGAGGGAGACCTTGTTCCTCCCGCCTGCCTACAGCCTTCTCTACTATCCATTCTTCTATAGTAGTGCGATTGCTAAGGATACCACGAATCTGAAAGTAAAGCAAAGCTCCAACTGCAAGAACTACCCCCACTGCCATGCCGGTAGCCAGCAACGTCAGAAGTAATGTGGTGAGTGTGAGGTAGATCATCGGCTCTTGGCCAGTCCCATTGTATAGGTACCACACACGGTTGATTGCATGATACAAACATGTTACTAGGACAATAGATGCATGAAAACATCCTAAAACAGCAAACATGAGGAATGTAGAGAAATAGCCATGATTAGCATGACCTACACAGCAGTTGATCCAAGGGCAGTGATGGTCCATTTTCTTAACACATCTTCCACATTTTTTACAATGATGAGATCTAGGAGCCTTAAATCCTTCACATACTGTACAATATTGTAAGTAATCAACATCTTCTTCTTTTTCAGGTTTCCACCCCTTTGGCACAAAGCCTGGACCTTCAAGAAGTGACTGTAGAAAGTAATACAGTGTGAGAGCTGCTAAAGTAATAAATAAGATAGAATGTAGTGCAGCAGCTAATGATACATGTGGGGGCCACCACATACTCATTAAATGTATCATTGCCCATGTTATTAGCTTTATTATTCCCAATACTGCAATTGGACCCCAGTGGCATAGTCTTTTAAAAGGTGATGACATGATTCCTTTTAATTTTAACACATTTTGTAAATAATAAAAATATATATATTTAACTACTTAATATCACGGTTATAAATTCATACATTTTATGATTATTTTTTTTTTATTGTCAATACAAGAAAACATTGAAATTTATTTTGAAAATAACCTCACGTTAGTTGTGTATTTTCGATTTCAGTTAATCGTACCCATGCCGAAATATACAGAGCGTGACAGTCGCAGTGCCATGGGTTGTTTGACAATTTTACGTTAGCGAGTAACACCGTAGTAGGTGTGCGGGATGTATTACAATTGGATAAGGAACACAATGTGACGTCATGGGATTGCGCAGGTGTCATCGAAGTTCGCCCTTTATTAGCAGGTACCGTGTGTGACGTACTGTCGTCAGACGTGGTGCCCGTGGCCGCGGCGCTGTTATTATTATCAAAGTGAAGCATGCTGTGGTGTAAATTATTACACCGGCGGCAGCGTGAAGAAGAATTACAGACAGCCAATCGGTGCTTCCCTAAGCAGTTCACGCATAGATTATTTGTCTTAACAAATTTAAAACGATCGTTAGCGGTCATGCTACGAAAAGTCGAGCATGTATACAAATGTTCGTGTCGCGTATTACATAGGGAACACATCGGCTGCGTAGGCGCAGTCGGCGTATTTAGGTATGTATGCGTTGGTTTTAAAATTTTACTTGTTGTATCAGTGATAGAAGTTACAAAAGATTTTACGGTTTTGGAATATTTATTATTAGCCGGTTTAATAATAATAGAATTTGTTCGATCCAAAACTTTACACTGTTCTCTTAAAAACATGACTAATTGCGTGTAACAGGGTAATTTTTCTTTTCTAACAGAATTCTCAAATGAAATAATTGTTTCGTTATCTAATTTTTTAAGTGCCAAAAATAAAAATAAAAAATTCAATTTATTAGGTATTTCTAGGTTTTCAAATGCTGCGATTGATGTAACAAAATTATCAAGAAAATTATTTAAACCCTCTGTAGAAGAACTAGTTAATGTTTTGAAATTATATATATTATCTAAATACTGAAAGCCGAGAGACCGTATATCTTGATATTTATCAACCAAGGTAGAATAAATTAAATTATAATTATTCGCGGTTGGATTTATGCCAGCGATCACAGTTAGGGCCTTACCTGTTAGTTGCCCACAAAGATAAAACACCTTTTCTGAGTTCGAAATTGACCCATTATTATGCACTAAATGATTAAAGGCTTCATAAAACGACGTCCAATTATTTGGGTCACCATTAAACTGTGGTAATTTAATTGGAGGCAATTTCAATCGGGTGATCTAATTTCTCCTCAGGTGAAGTATTTTTAATTTCCTGCAGCTTACTTTGTATGCTTACGTACAGGTCCTCAAAGGACTCCCATGTTTGAAAAGAAGGAGTGAACTGAGGGTTATGCTTCATTTGTTCAACATTTAATTGAGTTACTAACTCATTAAATTCACTACGAAGTACTTGTATATTAAACGTTTTAATTTGGAAATTTTTTTCGTCTTCTTTACTGTTAATATTTAACGACAAATCGTATAATGATTGCATCTTAGAAAAATACGAATTTTGTCGGGCTTGTAATAATAATATGAGTTGTATATCTACACCTAGATCTATAGATTCCGATGTCTTATCACTTTTCGGCATTGTGAATTTAAAATAATCGTAGAATTATATTTATAATAGCCAAAGAATAGAAAATCAATAAAAGATAATTAGGAATAAAGTTTAATGAAGTGAAAGTATATTGCAGCGACCGGCAAACTATGTCAAGGTCACGCGTACGTTTAACAAAGCGACGCAAATTATAATCGAAATTTTATAAGTATAACATTACAATAGCTAAGCTAAATTATTATGCTAAGCGAAAATAAACGGAGCGTAAGTAAAATCTATAAGTTAAGAAATATATCTCGGTTCGTATGGACCAAAAAAAAAATGGCGGCGCTGGTTGTTGATTATATTATTTATATTTATTGCAATTTAAAGTGGACTGTAATTTTCTTAATACGGTTGCTCAATATTTGGGTCTTGTACTGGAGAAAGAAAGAAAGGACACGGCACAGTACCTTCAACCTTATCGGCTTCCTTTCTTATGACTGGATGTGGCTTCTTGCTGCTGGATTTGAGCTTCTTCACTAACTTTATCACAGACACCGATATATATAGCACAAAACAATTATTACAATAAACAAGATAAATAATTAATAAGGTTATATGAAACGATACGATGCGTGCGGAGACCGAAACAAATATTAACACAATGCGAGGCGACCAAATTAATACTACCCGCTGCTCAATTTCCCTTTTTTTAAATGTCGACGCATTATTATGCGTCACCTACAGCCCGTTCCGGTACTAGTGCCGTCATAGGGAAGGACATTAAGGAGGGATATATTGAGCAACCATTAAGATAAAAAAAAATGCAAATTTGGCGCAACCAATTTTTTTACTTAAACGCCAATTAGAAGTTTTACAGCCAGAGAATCATAGGGTGTGTGTATGTTTATTTGTTTTTGTGTAATAAAAGCCTGATGTTAAAATTGGCTTGAATCAGTGACATTAAATGTCTGTTAGTGTTTTAAGGATATTTATTTTAATTTTTGACTTACTCTATTAGATATATAATTAATATATATAACATTCAGTAGTTTTTAAAAACAGTATTCAAATCATGTGTTTTATGTTTAATTAGTGATTTATTTGGTAGTAATAGTTTCATAATCGTAAAGTTAGACCTTCAAATCATATGACTAAAAAGCAAGGTATGTCTGACTTATGCCCAAAATTATTTAGTATCTCTTAGCTTCAAATAGTGTTACGAATTAAAATTGATTGAAATGAACCATCAAGTTTCCAACAATTTCATTTCACGATTAAGCGTCTGGAAACGATTACGTTTAATGGCGTGTCAAAATATTAGTCTAAATTACTTGAATAGCTCTCAGAATATTTCACTTAGCCCTGCTCAGTTTTAGCCGAACGTAAAAGGCGTAAAAGTCTTTCAAATAAATACTTAAAACTTTCCACAAATTATATTGAAATGGTTGGGATTGAACATTTCTGTCTTGTACTGAATAGTTAAATGTTAATTTAAAGTAATTTCTATATTTAATCAGTTGACCGTATACAATTTATAAAATATATTGTTAGCAATAGCTAACTATATATACCTATGAATACAAAGGGGGAACGCTGCCAGTAACTTCAGAACCTTGCCTAAAGGGACTCCTTTTAATAATATTTTTATTTATTAGATTTTAAAGTTAGTTATAATATTATATATTTTTGTTTGTAACTTGTGTTGAATTATTAAAGATTTTCATATTTATAAATTTGTGATTGAACGATGACGCAGGCCGAATAGATATTAAAAAAATGGTTTATACAGAATTCGTATTTGTTTTAATAAAAATGTAGTTTTGTACTACTAAAACTTACACTACTCTCTACACTACCTCATTTCCCGTAAACCAAAAACAAAAAAGCGTATGCGTATTATTTTATACACTTAATCACGCAAGAAGATTTATCGTTACTTGTTGTTTTGTACCTGAATAGTCCATTGAAAAAGCAGATTAACAATAAGATTACAAGTTGAGAGTGGATTTTTTCAAAAAATCTATTAGATTTAGACTAGATTACAATTCACCCTCGTAAGTAATTGTTCGTGCTGTGTTTCAGCTAATAATCTTCCCTGAAGCTTTGTGAAGTATTCTATTCTATTTATTTTTGCTACAAAATTTGTGATTTTAGTATAAAAATATTTTATACGCAAAAATATTCGTTCAAAAACATTAAAATCCAAGATTTTTGCCCTTGGGAAATCAGATCTTAGCAAATGTTGACGAAATGAGCACTTCGCAGCCTTAAGAAAAATGTTCTACATTATATTTAAATGCCTAGAATAGTCACAGATTTGACAAAATTATTGTTGTGAAAGACTTGAAGCGAGGTAAAATGCTATGCTCAAGATTGAACGCGATGAAGGGCCACCGTCGAGTCCCTCTAGGGGTCATTGAACATAACTACATATTATAATAGTCTGATACGACTAATAAATTTTGAGAGTAAAGCCATTATTGATTTAAACAATATTTATTTAGCCAGCAAACGAATTTTTGAAATAAAAATATTATCGTGGACTAATGAAAGGCCTTAGAAATGATTTTTTACATTAACATTAAATTTCGATTCTTACATTAAATCTAATAGTAATTTATTCTCTGAAACTCTGTTAACAGTGTACTGTTAACATTCGCTTTAGAAATACGAATTAAACAAAAATATCGAACGGAATATGTTTTAATAATACGATTAATACTAGTAATAAATATCCAAACTTATAGATGTAATAATATTTAATAAAAAAAGTCTGGCTTTGTTTTGTCTATATTTCACAATAGTCAATACAAATTCTAATAAAATGCACTCAGGATATTGGTTCTATTTGTTCAATAAAAAACTGACATAGAACGTTCTAGAACCATTTAGCCGATATAAATCTACATATAAATTGCATGGAGCCGTGTGAGACAGTTGAAATTGATAGTAGATTGGCAAGCAGATGTGCGAGCCAGCGTTGATGGACAACCGTTACCGATTGAGATGGTTAAGGCTTGAATACACCAAGATATAACTTCTGTTATAGATGTCACCGTAAGATTGTAAACATCTAATTGTAATTGTAATTCTACAGATTGTAATTTAACGGTTTCACTTCGGTAGATTACAATCAAGCGAAAAATAATGCGTTAAATTGCAATCATAATGATACGGTTCACAATCTATCGATAGTTTACAATCTTACTGGATAGATTGTAATATAACGATGTTTACAATCTTACGGTGACATAGATATGCCATCCCAAACTCTTTTATAGGGTATATGAATATGAATTAAGCAAAATGATTCCAGTTCCTCCGATTTGATTCTCTTTGTTAAGTATATTTTTTATAGGTATATTTTATATTATCCTATATTTTTATTATTAATAACAAATCTTACCTGTTGCGTAAGCTGTTTGATCTTCAATGAGCTTCGTCAGTTTGATATATACTTTGTGTGACAGATTAAGCTTAGCAAATCTTGAAAAGCTCAACGATATGTATTCCGGTATTTTAACGATTATATTAAAGGTTTTGTTAATACGATAAAAAGTTTCCGACAGTAATTGTGCAGTTATATTGTCGTATTCTAGATAACGAATAATATTCAAAAGATATAAAACGTATTCATTTATTATACAATTTTAGTTTCTAATTCCATACCATACCAATTCGACTTAGGATCCTTCTAGAAAAGAGCGTACATATTATCATAGGCCGGCAACGCACTCGCGAGCCCTCTAGCATCGAGAGTGTCCATAGGCGTCGGTATCACTTAACATCAGGTGAGCCTCCTGCCCGTTTGTCCCCTGTTCTGTAAAAAAAAAGTTACCGACGCTTGCTGTATTCCTAAGCGTACGTATAAGGCGATGTACGAAATGTACAGTCAATATTATATATATAGAAAGTCGAAACGTTGTTAAACAGCCTTAACATACCCGATAGATGCAAATCACTTATTAACATGAAGTGGATGGGGCAGCTTTATGTCTACGTTCATATCGTTGAGCTGTATTTGTTTTAACAAATCTACCTGAACACATGAACCAATTCATTTCAAGTACAGACATTTAAATTTAGTCTAGCATGCCCGCTCTGTTTGTTCTTACACACCGCACCCCTAATTGAGGCTACATATTAGTTTAAGTATTTTCTGTATAAATAAAGTTCTTTTGTAGCTATTGTTGGGCGTAATTGGCATGTACTTGGTGTTGTCAATATTTTAAGTGCAAGTCAAAATTGTTTATTCATATACGTAACACGATGTACACTTATGATCGTCAAAAAAATCCTATTAAATGCTTCTAATTTTACATTTACTGCCAGTTATAAAATTAAATTATCGATCTCCTGTGTTTTATTCTCTGCTTTTAAGAATTTAGATACGAGATTCGGTGCTCAGTACCGAACAAATACGACTTAAGGTCTTGCAAGAAAAGACATTTCAATTCAAAAAGCCGGAAACGCAATCGCGAACCTTCTTGTATTTAGAATGTCCATAGACGGTGGAAGCACTTCACATCAGGTGATCCTGCCCTGCACGTTCTAAGACTATTGCACATTTAGAGGACTGCATAAGATTATTGTATTCACGCTGTATATTGATGAGTTAATCAATGAATCCACATATGAACTCTATCTGACTGGTTTGTATATGTTCGAACTCGGTAATAGGTGCTTGTAGCTATTTTATTGTTTTCTGCCTTGATACTTGTTTGCGTGTTGTTTCCACAGTAATTAATGTACATACTCCTATTTCATCGAGCCTGAGTTATGAAGGTTTAACGTTTGGTTCTTTTATTTATTTTTAATTAATGCCTTAACATATGAGTAACCTGGTAGTTACAAACATGTTGTCAAAAAATCTGCGATTTATAAGAGTCTCGGAGAGTGGTTGCCAGTTCTCGTCCGTTCTACGCCCTTGTTTTAAGAACTGGCAGTAAATGTAATTTGAGACGTATTATTCACTGACAAAGTGTACATTGTACCTTTATTAATTTATGGTATTTTGGTTTTGTTTCTGCTTTAATGTCAGTTCTCCAGGTAATTTACCAATTGCCTTTAAAAAAGTCCTTATTACGATATAAATGTTAGCAAATAGTTTAATATTTGTTTTACAACCACGTCAAGATTGTATTTATGTATATTGAAGAAAAGCTGTTTAAAGAGCTTTGCATTAAATACTGAAACTTTGTCAACACAAAGAGTTTATGAAGCTGCAATTGTGTACAGTCGGGAACATAATTGCTCATGCGCATGGAATGTTGCTTACCGTGACTGTTGTAGGGTAACCATTTTATAAAGCTTGCAATTGTTTTTACAAAGTCAATACAATAACTAGAACTCCCAACTTGAAGAGACATGATACGGTTCTAAATATGAGCTACAACGATTCATTTGGGTCTGGGCTTCAGATTTATATATTAGTTTTGTAACCCAGTTATTTTAACGGAATTTAAAAACCCGTAGGAAATTCTTTACAATTTGCCTTATAACATTTTTCAATGAACAAATAGTTGGATGTCAAGTTCTCGTTAACAGAAGAACACAGAAAGACTTAAAGGCATTTTGATAAATATAGTTTTAATTGTTTTTCATATTATCAGTCCTTTTAAACTAATTGATGATAGTTATGTTTACGTTTGTCAGTCGCACACTCCAAACTTTCACGTAGAAAAATTGCTTTTTTTCAATGTGTTTTTTTTTGTAATGGGGGCAAACGGGCAGGAGACTCACGACGTGGGACGACGTACGTTTTGGTTATATGGGGGAAAGTTGTATTCTGCCTCGAAGTCCGATGATGAAATGAAAATGAATATATGATGTACAAATTTTACAACATATCCTAAAAAACCCTAAATTGTGGACACAGTAGCTCTGATGACACTACCGTGAGAACATGCAGGTGACACGTATAACTACGGTATCCACACTGCACGGAAATATTCAAACGGTTTGCAAATGGACTCGGATAGACAATTGATCTAATTTCACCCATTTGACTACGCCTATTGAATAATTTAGCATTTTATGCTTGTTTTAGATTTAGCTCAGACTGATATTACGGTATATTTATATTAAACATAGATAATTTTCTTGTAGATTAAAGGTACGACGACGAGATTTATTGTAAGTTTATATAATCGTGTCCAGAAAATTTGTCTTTCTTTTGTTTTTGGTATGATAGCAGAGGACACTTTTTAGTAGGCTTTGGCACCATTTAAAATATAATAATCCAATCAAAAGTGTTTAATATTCATCTGAACCTGCAAGAATCATCAATTGGAAGTATTTCCGAACCAATACGACTTAGGGTCCTTCAAGAAAAAACGTACAAATTCTTAAAAGGGCAGCAACGCACTCGCGAGTCCTCTAGCATCGAGAGTGTCCAAGGGCGGCGGTATCAATTAACATCAGGTGAGTTTCCTGCCCGTTTGCCCCCTGTTCTATAAAAAAAAATTGAGGAGTGCTGAAATCATTGCAAAAATACATAATTTTATGTTGAAATATAGTTTTAACATTTTTACACAATTAAATATAACGATATGAATTTATAGATTTAGCGCATTGAAGTATTTTGCATTATTATTTGAGTAATCCGTTAAACAATACATCAATTATTGTATATGTTTTTACTACTAAAATAATCCGTATTCCAAGCTAAGCCTCGCCTAAGTTGCCAATTTCCATGACTTGGTGTAAATTAAGTTTGATTTGCGGTTCTGAATACATATGTAAACGTATTTTGACATGAAAATAAAATAATAAAAATAGCCTGTATTCGAGTACCATAAGGATAACATTAAGTTATTATATTGTATGTTAGTACACGACCACACTCGTACACGAGTAAATGCATCCTCTTCATATCATTTTATAATCTTTCCCCGTTATCTCTTTTTTTTCATCTTATTTCTGGTTTCTGGAAAGCAGGCTCTCCTTTTTTCTTGCCACTGGGCCTCCTTGCCAATGTCAATTTGGAGGCATATTGACATTGATCTATCATCACCTTTACCGCGTTTTTATTTTGACATACGGAGTCATAGTTCATGCTATGTCTTATTTCTGAAACTAATACATAGTTCGTGCTAAGTTCAGAATCTGTATTTTACCCTCACTGACGTGAAGTTCGCGCGGTTAGGTAGGTTCCTGTAATAACTTACCTATCATTTTTGACAGAATTTAACTTTAGTTATTTCTTTCAAATTTTATGTTTATGATATCTCTAATAGCACATAAACACGTAAAATTCTTAGTATAAACTGTTAATTATATATGCATTTTTTTAACAAACAATGTTAAAATAATGATGATTGATTCACTTTCCTGTCTTTAGGTAATAAATTCATGAAGACTCGACCGAGGTAGTTTAGTCTTATTTGTTCATTAGAATTAGTAAAATTATGTATGTACATTACAGTAATGCTTTTTTGTATCGAATTTTTTATAAAACTTCTCAATGTGTAAGTTTGAAACTTAAAGACTTTTTACCGTAGACAACCTTGGTAGATAAGTTTTTTTTTAATGTTTCTTGTATATATAACTAATTATTTGTCTTTTTTATATGTAACAGAAGGCAAACGGGCAGGACGTTTATCTGATGTTTAGTGATACCTCCGCTCATGGTCATAAACGTTGGCAGAAGCGTCATAGGCCTTGAGAATTGGTACACTCTTTTTTATTGGCTAAGTCAAAATACTTCAGTGGGCAGCTGGTCCCACATAGTGGTGGTGCGCCAGAAAAGAGATAGAGCAATAGCTGACCCCATCAGGAACAGGTTTAAATTTTGGTTAAAACACTTTTAAATATCTTAGTTCTTCTTCCTTTTTGTTTATAAATAGTAGTACGGATTTACTTGATGAAATGAAAAATTTCCATTCAAATCAAATATTTTACGAATTATTCTTACCATGTAATATTGACCTTAAAAAGCGTCACCCAATAATGTGGCCTATTTTTTTCTGCCTTGGTATCTAAAAATAAGACAATATTCTCAATAATTGACGAGGAGAGGAAAAAAATTGTAGCTCGGATAAATGATTGGGGAATTTCGATTTCTCGCGTCGTAAATCTCGCGCGATTACAAAGTAAGCCCGGAGTCAAATGGCATATTCGAGACGTTATCTCGAGGATGGAGCCGACAATAAAATTAAAAGTTTACTAAAGGCTCAGATTCTTGTACGGTTTGTATATACTATTTGCTTTTATTGTTAGTATAGGCAACATGTTAAGGATAAAATAGAACACTTTTTAACATATTTTAGATATTTATCTATGTATAATTGGCGTTACAACCTTTATTTTTTAGAAACATAATAATAATAATCTTTAAATTATTTATTTATTTTCTCACAAAAACTTACAAAACTTCATACATGATAAGTTACAACTACAATAAACGAATATATTTTTAAATTTCTAAATAGATAAATTGTTTAATATATTTGTTTATGATGGTAGTAATCTGTAATCTGTATTATACCATAACTCATATAATTCATAAACCCAGCAAAAACTTGAAACCTTTGTTAAATGGTCTGATGCAGGCGCCACGGATGTTGGACTTGCCATTGGAATGGTCGGGCTGGGTTATACTCAGAGTCCTCTGCTTTTCTGGGATCAACCCTATTAAATGGAGACCAATAGGATTGAAACTAAATCCACAACATGACAAGGCTATGAACCATGCGCGCTCTTATTAAAAAGACCCGATGTCTTTATAACCGCGAGAAATTGCTTGTTGTAAATATTTTATGGAGTTTAATAATCTATTTACTTCCTAAATTATAATTCTTAAGTCATTTCTATAATTAATATGAATGAGAATTATTAACAACACTCTTTTTGCGTCAGATAAAATACAACTACATATTATTTCCTTTTTAAAACTTCGGCATTTGCGTAACCACAATCCACGTTTTTGAATATAAAAGGCACGTGTTCACCACAGATTAAATAAGGTAAAATATCAAAGATCCAATTAGTTTCATTACAGTAACATTCTATGACGGGAACGCGCCTTCAACTTTCCCGATGAAATTAAACTTTGAAACGGTTCCTATCTGACATAATTTTAAGATTTTACTCTTTTCTCTCGCTTTTGATACAGACTTGAGATAGGACTTGTAATTGGCGGTATAATTGGGTACTTATAGGGTTTGTGTCTTGTTATAGAACTCGTTAAGGTTGTTTTTATTTCTATATACTATTAAATCAAGAGTTCGACATTATCCGGATATAAAAAAACCAGTCGCTATAGTGACAAGTCAGTCACTAGTCACTCCTATATATTATATAAAGCTATAAGCTGATGGGTAATTACCTGAGTTTCGTGGAGGATTACCACCAAAAAAACCAAGATAGCACGGGTGGTTCTTTGATATTTTGGGAAAAGTGGTGGGCATTTTTGTTTTAGCTCCATTTTACAAGAGTCGAAAGAAATCTTTTGTGCAACTGTATCGATGACCCTCAGTAATGAAGTTTCGTTTCGTCCAAGGGACTTTTCATCACCAGATCGTCGAAAGAGGTGATACTGGGCGGATAAGTCAATTTGGACCGATTTCATGTTCAATTGTTTTTTATGATAAAATACACTGCTGCTACCATTACTTTATTAAACCACATCAGAAATTGAATTAATTACTTAAGATGTGTAACATGGCATGACAACAAAGATTTGTCAATATCGCAAACGGGCGCAGAAGGCTAGGCCTCTAAAGAAATAAATGATATAAATGATCATAGAAACTAGTTTTCGAAACTTAAATACATTAATTAATTAACTTGTAAAAATTCGTTTTAGGTAATAATTTAAAATGTATATACATAAACATATATAGCAAATCGTGTTACATGACATAGTCACTGCTCTGAATTAATTATTCCGCTGTTTAGTTGTAATCGTATTTAATTTAACAACTATGAAGAGCGATTTTGAATCAGAATTGACGAGTTTGTATTCTATTATGCTATTGACTAAATTAAATACAGAGGGGAAGTTTAATCTTGGCATATGTAATTATTTTAGGATTGAATATATTTAGTTGTATTACGATTTTTTATGGAATACTAGCGGCCTTTTGCTTTTGCTGGCTTTGGTGTCCTGATGACCGGTTCCAGAATTAAGTATCTCCTTTATGATGTGGTTTATTTAAATATCTATGGCCTATGTCGACAGACAATCTGACCAAAGTGGTTGCTAATAAATTAGATTTAAGAATACTATATTTATAAGAACAGCATGTAAGTATAAAAGGTCAGCGAAGAAAGGGTTTTTATAATTATATATCTATGATTTACCTGCCGACGTTGGACAATCTTCCAACTCTACTCATCAAAGTTTAAACCTTTACTTTTCTATGAGAAGAAGAAATAACTCCACCGTGGTTTAGTCTGTAACATGGGGAACAATAATCGCCTTGTTCCTGTTAAAATATCAACTAACAAACAACTCGAACAGTCAAGACTGCACCGATAAAAAAGCGTAAAATTATTTGTATTACCCGATTTTAAACAGTTCCTTATCACATAGAGTGTATCGCAAATTACTCACCAAGTCTTGCCGTATTTTCCGCTGAACACTTCTGAATATGGGGTCCCATAAATTTCCATTCATTGGAATTATTTGCGCCACGCTACCCTGATTCCTAAGCTGGTACAAATTTAGATGAACCGGATTGTAATATACGGCAATGGCTCAACATTTAAAGAGGCAAATTATTCAAAATAATATACGGTTTAACATTTATCATACAAATTACTTCAAGTATACGAATTACCTGGCATTGATGCAAATATCAACAGCTGTTGTTTAAAATCCGTCTCAAATAGATGTCAAATGTAGGTAGGCTAGGTATCACACAATTAATATTGCAATAAAAGTGTAATAAATCTTGATTTAAAATGTATTAAAAACAATTAATTAATAAACAGTAAATTGGAAAAGCAATTTTATCACCACTGTTATATAAAGTTTAGTATTAACCGGCATCAAAAAGGTTGTTTATGGTTTACATATATATGTATGAGATATTATTGCGATTGTATTAAACAATGTTTATAATTTTGTACTTATTCCACAAATTTCTTTTAAAAATAAATATAATGTTAGGTACATTATATTTATTATGCACATCAATTAATTATAATATTTAAACCCAAATGGAATAAATAAGAAAACTAAAATTACAACAATCGCTGTACAACTTTATAGTACAAATAAAAATCCTATTTAGTCTACAGAAGAACTTTTTTATTTATTTCCAACAATTCATCCAGTGTATTTTACACAGATGGCGGCTTTAAAGAAAGTAAAATAGTCCCCAGAAAAAGGGTTTAATTAAAATGGATAAACACAATAACGGTTCGTTGAGGAATTGAATCGTTCATTTAAATATTTTAAGGGACACCTTGTAATTTGTTACTTAATATTTAACAGGGGACGGGTTTAATTAAAGGCCTCTGGACACTGTTTTCTATAAGGTCAGATCGTTACAATGATAATTTAACCTTTTAATACCTTCCGGAAATAATATTCATGATCTTTGCAAACTTTATATGTCAGATTCATATAGATATTAACAGATCGAAAAATTAAAATATTTAGTATGTAGTAATAATAACCTAAGACAATATTATTAATGAAGGAACAATGGTGTCATCTGTCATTGTCATTATAATTTAATAACAATAAAGTCAAATTAGTTCAAAACCATTAAGAGGTCTATTTGATTTGCCAATGTTGCTAGATCTACAAATTAACGACTATTTGATAGTCTCTAGTAATTTCATCATTACAATCTAGTCTAACTTAAGACAGTAAGTAATTTAAAGAGAGAGAAACACTAATTATGAAAATAATAATAACAAAAATAAACTTTATTCTTATTTTGACGTTCATAAGTGTACAATATGTTACCTATATGAATAATTTATTTTTGACTTTAATAAGTGTTCTGTGCTCTTTCGAGGTTCTTAACGTTATCTTGTATTGATTTTCCACAAATTTCTCGGAGACCAACCATAACAAGATGATCCTTTTGAAGGTATCTTATAAGGTACGACTTAGATAGTTGGTTGTACTGCATTCCTTGACTTGTCCTGTGTAAAAAATACTAGGTACGTAGATAAAAAAAATTGACAGGTATTTGAAGTTGGATTAATTTTCTAAATTACTTTTAATCAAACTTTGTTGCTACCACTACCCAAAATGACATGAAAGGCTGTTGTCTATTCTTAATACGAAAGAATAACCATAATTGATGATATGAAAGATGTTTCATATGGAATTACATTTTATTTCATTATTTAACTACATAATATAATGTATAATTATTTTATAACATTATATTTGCAAAATCAACAAACCGTATCGTTTTCGAGCGAGATCTTCAGCCGCAGACAGCCTTTTACGAAAAAAACAAAATTAAATATTGTTACACATAAATGTGTGTGATGAAACTGCTGTGCATGTATATCTATATTTGCAATGAGTACAGCCTGGCACCACGAAGAAATCCATTACAAGGTCACTAGTCAGACGAAGAAAAAAAAACTTTTGGTTGGTCGACGACAAAGTACAAAACCAACTACCAGTTAACGTAGTTACGTACGGGCGTACTATTTTTTTATATATTAACATTATATATGTATCCGTCAAGCGCGCAATTAAATACCACCAATGAAAATTTTGTTTATGTTTATTATTTATTATCGTCATAGCTGAGAGAAAGTATTTCAACTCATATTATCTATACAATAAAAATTTATACATAATAGCCATCTTACGGATCTTGAAAAGTTCCAGTTTATTATAGCTTTTGCCTTTAACTGATTGTAACTTATAAACGGACAAACTAATTAGACTACTTTATTTCTCTTTAAATCACCATTGATATTTTACACAAGGACTTATTATGTATTTTTGCAAATAAATTTTAAACATTAATACACACATTATTTATAAGAAGTGTGTATGTCAGCGATACAATCTGGCGTTTGAAGTTGCGGGTGAAACCTTCTGTAAATAGCAAAATCCCGTGGGTATCCACTATCGTCGATTGCAACCGAATTCGTTTACCATTATGTAAATGTTCCATTTTTGGTAGGAATAGTGTTTTTTCATGAAAGCAAATCCACCTAGCCGTCAATCAGCGGGGCCTTCACGCTGTGACAGCTACGTCACCTTGGGAAATACACCGAGTGCTTTCACACGTACACGGGTTTATGAGACATTTGCACGGGCGAGTGCACTCGCTCAAGTACACGAACACTAACGTTACGTTTTTTAACATTTATGCATACGTTTCTTTTGTGGATTCCGCAAATTTGATCGTATCACGGAGTAGGTATGGTATGGTACATGGTACCGGTGCACTTCTTGTGGGCTCTGGGCTCATGCCGACTGTACTGGGTGGGATACTGCGCACAATTATGTTTGCGATATGTGTTGATCACCATTGCCCACATACTGATCACCATTGCCAACCCAAGTTGACAATCAAAATAATCAAAGTTATTATTTTTTTTAAATTCTATTGTACCAAAACTAATAAACCAAAGTAATTAAAGTTGATCTCAATCGATAGTTAGTAGAGTAAAGTTTATAATAAAAACAGAGTAATAAATAGTTGATTCATAGATTAGCTTTTTTTTCGTTTTCGCTTAAGTGATCCCCATTACCTACATTTACCCTATGGTAAGAAACTGAAGTGATTGTCTATCCGTCAGCGTCGTAGCTGTCATATTCTTTCGGTCCTCATACTCACCTCGGCTTCTTGAAGGATCCTAAGTCGAATTGATTCGGTAATACTTCAGTGAGTATATGGGTGCAATTTCGTATTCTGCCTTGAAACTCAGCTGTAGGTTTCTACTTGAATTCTATTCGATAGACACCTGTTTGTTCTATCGACACGCCCACGGTGCACAGTTTACGTAAACACGAAAAAATAGTATGATCACTATAAGATTTTTCGCATTTTACGCTAAGTGATAAGTGCGCCGGCCAGTATGTGTAAACGCAGCACGCAAATGTCAGTTCATCATTGGCCGGAATGTTTCTGCATAGCGTACTACGGAATAATTCACTTGCAAATGGTCGATTAGCGTTTGACGTGCGCTCCCCTGACCCACTCAACTTAGTAATGTGCCATTCAATTACATATACGACTATGCGGAACCTAAGTTAAGTGATTTTCCCAATAGTACTCAATGAACATGGGCATTTCCATGTAATTACTGGTAAATTGTTAATTGTAAATTCAGGATTTATCGATATATTAGTACCGCTGTGACTTTTTGCTTTTCATTTTAGTATACAAATAACAAAGTATAATAATAATATTAGGATTACAAGGTTTACAAGGTTTACTATACTTTGCTTCATATGTAAATTTCCTGAAGGGTACCAGTGTTATGCTTATTAATAATGTAAGTATAGAAAATGAAAAACGGCTTAATGTAGAAAGTTGTCAATACTTTTATTGTTTTTCGAAGTAATCTCCGTTCCTCTCTACACATCGTTGCATTCGCTGGAACCACTGAGAAAAGCAGTAGGCCCAAAACAGCGATGACATACCAGTCTGCAGTAACTCTCCTCTAATCTAGCACAACTGTCGTGAAATGACCTTTCCGACGAAAGAATGAGACGTTGACTTAAATGCAATAACATTAGGTTACCAAAGAGTTCTACAATTGAAATTCAAAAAAAAGTTTTCATTAGCAATGTTTCTAACTGGCCATTTCTAAACATCCTTCAGTGTTACCCACGTAGTAATAATAAAAACTTTATTCATGATAAGTACATTGTGACAATATTCATCTATCCTACACTAGGGCGCCCCAGTATTGTGGCAAACTAGATAACATTTATTCCGTTGTACATGGAACTTTTTAAAGCAGTATATGGGAATAAGTAATAGTGTTACAACTTATAAAACACAAGTCTTATAAGATATTTAGAATACGTAAATGTGTGAGTGTGAATGGGTGTGAGTGCGCATGTATTTGAGAGTGTAGCTGCAGTTGTTATATTCGTGCTTTGTCTGTGTTAGTTTTTGGAACTTTAAAGTAATGCCCAGATAGGGCTAGAGTAATTTTTATGTGATCTGGATAGTTGGCTATATCAGAATCATTAGGAAAGTCATTATAAAGGAAAGGGCCCCTAAATACAAAGAAGCCAAACACAGTCCTTTGTTTTGGCGTCGGTAATACAAAACGTCTGTCTAAGATGTTCGGAATTGTTAGTCTATGGAGTTTGTGATATTTTAAACAGATCGCTAAGATATATAGCTATGGAATAGTTTTTGTTTCTAGGTGGAGTTTTAATTTGGGATTAAGAATTGCCTTTTGTACACGTTCCAAATTAATCAGTAAAGATTCAACCATGCAGATAGACAGTATATTAGAATTTACTGACAATGTGTTAAATAAATTATTCTGACAACTTCGTCTTCCGCTACAATTACCAGTAGCCATAGAACGTTCTTGAAACTGCCTTCAAAACTAGCTTGCTGTATTTGACAAACGATATACCGACAAATGACTGCATAAGCATGGTCAATAATAATTGCAGCAAAACATATGTATTTTGTTTAACACGAAAGCGATATTTTACACGCGCTATTGTAAACATTTACTTTAGGCATGTATGAATTTTAAATGCTAATTGATTCACTATACGACAGATGCGGGTGAAACCGCACAGACTTACCGAATACGTAAATGTTCATTTTATTTAACTGAAAACTGATGTCGCCCCCTGTAGCACTGTTTGATAAGCCCGAACGAAGTATTAAAGCATTTTGAGGCTTTTAGTTTACATGTTACATAAGAAAGCAAAGGCTTTTTAATGGATTTGGTGTCTTATGTAACATTACATGATACACGTAGAAATTCAGTTGAACTTGTGGTGAATTTGTGGATTTCGCTTAACACAAAATGCAAACAACTAGCCAATTTTGGGTTAGATCTCCTCCAAATAATTTTCTGGTTGCCTATTGACATTTCAAAGAACAATAGACATTTTAAAGTCATTAGAAGTTATATAATATATGTGACATTTAAACCTGGCGTCTATCAATTATTCTAAAGCATCGTATCATATTATTCGCAAATATTTCACTTGAAGTAAAATATTCAGCGCTTAAAAAAGTTTATCTGCATTTACATACAGATTAATATTGCATGTTTTACGAAGCCTTGATTAATAGAGGCTCTGTTAAAATGCGGCTGTATAATTCAATTGCAATGAAACATTTAAACGATCAATGCAATCGGTAAAATTACACTCATAATATTGTCAAAATACGGTACTTTTAATTGGCACTTCAGTTAAGCTCTCTTGATTGAAGAGATTAAAAATAATTGTCTCTGATGAAAAGGAATATTGGACAACGTTTTACCCCATACGGTTGTTTGTTTTTTTAAGCATTTAAAGTGTGCAAATGCTGGTTATATAATATTTATTGGACGAAATTTTATAGGTTGTTTCGAGGCCCTAAGCAAATAGTTTTAACCTGCAAATTAAAACTATTTGTTGTAGCATTTATTTATCTCTTAAGAATAAAATAAGTTTTTTAAAACACTATTTTGTATTTTTATAAAAGTTTAACAAATTATTAAGCTGGTTCAATAGATTGTCATAATCTATATGATGTAGTGACCATATACGTAAGATAATTTCGATCAATCAACTCTGAAATAGCTCTAACGTCAGTGTAGACATGTTATTAGAACATTCAGTTTCAAACGAAATTGGTACTAAATAATGCATTGTTTATTCAATGAACGAATGACTAATTACAATGCAGGTGTTATTCTATACTCTGTGGACACAACGGTTCATTTCAGTGATGAGCTCGAGTTTGGTTTAGGTAATATCAATCGCACACTCCCACGAGTAAACATTGTTTCACTTCATTATAGAATCATCAGTACCGTATTTAGGTAATTATTGTAACCCCTCAAGATTAGATAAATAAATTATATACATTACAAAATTACATATTATGTAAATGCAAATGCGTTTTGTGTCCTATACGTACGTTAGAACGAAAGTACGAACAGAAAGAGTGTAATTAATTAAATTTAGTAGGTGATAATCAAGTCTATAAGAGATGGAGAGGGACTGACAGACCTGCTTTCGATGTTGTTGAAAACATGCAGGTTAGAACAAAAATCGTGAGGGAATTGTGAGGAGACCGAAACCTCTAATTCAATAGAATTTTGTGTTACGATAGTCATATTTATCCCTCTGAATGTGATGGGTTTCAATGATGACACATTGGAACCCAAAAATCGACTGTGTGTTTGCCTAAATACAAACATTTTGAAGAATCTCTCATACAAATTTAAAGTCCTAATATACCCATGGCCATAGTTAAAAAATATATTTGATTGTGAATACACAAACCAATACTTTATCTACGTCATATACCCGCCTTTTGTAGCCATCTAGATTGTATCTTTTGTACTTATTCCTAAGAATAGTGCATAGAAAACCGAGTATAAATACGACTGTCTCGCGCAGCGCAATACGGGTTTAGATTTTAAATGTACTTTATAAAATAGAAAACAACTTGAATTTCAAGTTTATTCCAGTATTATTAATTTGAGGGATCTTTGAAAACGAGAATAAATTATGTAAGGGTTTGCTTACTACGTACCTATCTCACAAAAATTTCCGCAGAAATATGTAAAGGGTAAAAAAATTGTTTATAGTGGTTCATATATAATAACTTGACTATGAAAGTTTAAGATAGTAATAAAAAATAATAATTAATTACATTCTGGTACTAACAGATTTCCGTTAATATATTTAAGTGGTTTCAATTCCGGCGGAACAATAATTTCGTTTCAGTAGTAAAGGATAAAAATGAATTTGAAAGCGATTTCCTGAAAGAAATGACGCTTGAAATAAAATTCCCACCCTTTTATTTTCAAGTTCATTTGATCGAACAACAAACACTAACGTAGTTTGGCAAGTTCTTCATTAAAACTTGCCCTAACTTTGCGAACTGAAACCGATCTTAAAGAAACGCCAAGTGGAAGAAGTAATTCAATGCTATTGGGGGAAATTGTGTTTATTTATTTAAGTTTTATTTAAATAACAGAGTTTTTGCAACTTTAAAAATAGAACATACCCTCACTTATACACAATCACACAATACAGCCAAATGAGGTAATTAAATGTATTGAATACTTTGTTTGTTTGTTCCCTTATGTTAATCTTTGAACCTTTTTAAAGTAAAATGATATGTAGTATATATAATTTATATTAACTGTAGGATTACGAAATAAATAAATAGCAACTTGGCGGTATAAAGGATATATATATATCTTTAAAATCATATATTTTTCAGTATTTGTGTACTTTTTTGCCGTGCAGGCATTTCTTGGGCAGTTGTCGATTAGTACCGCAACAAAAAACTGGTGTATGCCGTATGCTACGCGGATTCTCGGTCTAGGGTCTAAGTCTAGTAAAATTTAGAATTTGGAATACACTCTCTTAAAAGACACATCTAGTATCAGAATACTGGGCGTTGACATAAAGAACGACATTCAGTTTCGCGGTCATTTGAAAGGAAAGGCTAAATTAGCCTCCAAGAAACTTGGTGTGCTCAGCAAGGCGAGACGGTACACTCTGGGCATCGCTTGCAACTGTATAAAGCTGATTTGGGGTATACAATTCCACCTAGTTGATATGGGTCGACGTCCGTCGTTCCACAAATGAGCGTTATTTAAAGGAGTCTTGACTCGCTTCAAAACCAACTACCTAAATTCTTTCCTAACCATTCGAATTAAGCTCCTTCACCAGCGTTACAAATCTTAAAAGGCCGGCAACTTAATCGCGATCCCTCTGCACGCCCTCCATTGATTGTTCATCGGCGGTGGAATCACTTAACATCAGATTAGCCTTATGCCTGTTCGGCCCTCGTCCTAGAAAACAGCGCTTCCATTTTTTAAAAACCTAGGAGGAAGATTTGACGATATCGTTTTGTTGTTTATATACGAGTATAATAAGCATTTCAAGTCATAGCCACACATCGTCATAGGTATCTGATTATAAATCAATGACCTATCAACTGATATTGTGATATATGAAAAGTTCTTAGATTTTAAATTAACAGAGGTAACTTAATGACTAGTTTTAATGGAACGTACATATTATTTTCACTTGGGTATTATCTTATTGACGAAAAACAATTGCAAGCGAAGATATTTATTTTACCGAAGCGACGTCTCTAGCACACTAGAAAAAAATATAGCAAGACAAATAATTCGAAATAAAATATTTTTTCTAACTTTGAATTTGTTCGAAGCCATAATACACAAATCACGTCGGAGGGTATGACTTCACAAACATTTATTCGGCAAAAAAATTCAGCAAAAATGTAAAGCAGATTTATGTCTTATTTTCCACTATTTCTCAGAAAATATAAAGCCGCTTACAAAGTTGAAGAAATCACTGATGTTAGCAAAACACACATACTATATCGTAAATTTTGAGACGTTTTCTACTTCCTCCCTTACATTATAACACTTGATTTACTATCATAAATATCGTTCCCCCTTATATTTCATACAAAATTCATACGCTAACAAAGATATCGGTGCGCAGGTACAGTTTTTCAAATAACATGATTCCGGGCGCGATAATATATTTTGTAGCGCTTTATTTTTATTGCTCCTGTCAATATTGTCCTTATTCGAAGATTTATGTACGAAGGTCAGGATTATTTTTTCAATACACGTCCTATATGACTTTATAAAACAGACATATATATTTTAAATTGATGAACATGAGTGGAATCTTAACTATTTAAATGTGTTTGTAGTTGAAAGTTGCAAAGAAGTTGAAGACGCATTAGAGGGTTGACAAGACTGTAGTAAAAGCTACTTGTACTTGTCCCTGTGGCAGTGATGTCGACAAACTAGGACATCACGGACTATCATGTCAAAAAAGTGCTGGCCGCTTCTCGAGACATGCCGCACTCAACGATATCATACATCGGTCCCTTGCCACCGTCAACGTGCCTAATCTACTTGAGCCGACTGGAATTGCTAGAGATGATGGCAAGAGACCGGACGGTATGAGTTTGATTCCATGGAAGATGGGTCGGGTTTTGGTATGGGATGCCACCTGTTCAGACACACTGGCCCCTTCCAATCTTCATGGAACTAACAAGAGAGCTGGTGCGGCTTGTGATGCGGCTGAAAAAGCTAAAGTCTGCAAATACAGGGGTCTAGGCTCTGAATATGATTTTGTCCCATTCGGTGTCGAGACCCTTGGTCCGTGGGGTCCTAGCGCATTAAAGCTTTTTAGGGAATTATCAAAAAGGTTAGTCGACATCACAGGAGAACGAAGAGCTGGCAGCTACCTCGCACAAAGAATTAGTCTAGCTATTAAAAGGGGGAACGCTGCTAGTATCTTCGGAACCTTGCCTAAAGGGACTCCTTTTAATAATATTTTTTAATAATTAAATTTTAAGGCTAGTTATTAGATATATTTTTAGTTTGTAATTGTATATTAATATAATTATTTAATATATAAATAAATATTGTGTATATATATATATATATAATATATTTTATACGTACACAATCTACAAAATTTTCCAAACAACTAGATTCCACTCTGCTCTTGAGTAACAACTTTTTTACTTACGCACTAACAGAATGTAAAGTTTATTTTTTTATAGTAAAAATACATACAAAACTTTACATTGGGGGCAAACGGGCAGGAGGCTCACCTGAGGTTAAGTGATACCGCCGATGGACACTCTCAATGCCAGAGGGCTCGCGAGCGCGTTGCCGGCCTTTTAAGAATTGGTACGCTCTCTTCTTGAAGGACTCTAAGTTAAAATGGTTCGGAAATACTTCAGTGGGCAGCTGGTTCCACGTTATTTCACAGACAAAGGTTCTCAATTCAGGTAATTTACAATAAGATACTTCTCTTGTTGATAACAAGAATACAATTAAACACTATAACCACATATTCAACAATGTATCATATTAACCCTATTTAACACTCCATTCAGCGTAAACAATGCATTATCTCGTTTTAGCGCTGTAAGCTTTCAATTAATATCGCTATACTCATACGGGCATATTAAGCGGGCGGATGCCTCTGCGGAAGCTGTATTTGCTAATTTTATTCTTTATTGTACGAACAATAGCATTCTTTTGCATTTAAAAATGTATTTAAAACACTTAATAACATAAAATTAAACCGTTGTTGCTATTTGGTATATTGTGGTGTAATAATCCAGTTGAGCTGCAACCCTATATGCCCTAGTAATATAGATTGCAACCGTTTCTTTAATCATTATACACAAACACTTGTCTACATCTACACACGTCGCCGATTTTTGGATAGTTGAATATCGCCGGTTTTCTCACGATCTTTTTCTTCACCGTATGAACAACAACAATAATAATAATAATACAAGCCCTTTATTCGCTGACCATTTTAACTTACATGCTATTCTTATCAAATAGTAGTATATTGTAGTATTCTTAATCTATATAGCGAAAATAATAATTTATTCTCAACCGCTTTGGTCAAGTTGTCTGTCGATATAGGCACGAACAAGTGTTAGATTTCAGAGAATCAAATTAAATCAAAAAATATTTATTCATGTAGTTAACACAATGTACACTTATGAACGTGAAAAAGCAATATACATCGAATGCTTCTAATTTTACATTTACAGCCTGTTCTCAAATCAAGGGCGTAGAATTGAAGAGAAGAACTGGCAATAATACAAAGAGTATTAGTGGTAAGAGTAATTGCCAAATTTTTGTCTTCTACACAACGTTTTTAAGGATCTGCAACCTTAACACCATGTTCCAGATGACGTCTTAAGTAATAAATAATAATAAATTAAATTAAAAACAAAGATTTGTCCCCTATCAGCAGGAGCCAAGGTGAAATAGGAGCACGCACTTACATTCTCGTGGGAACAACACGCAAATACATAGTCGATACAACTAACATCACCGCATACACGAATTCAAGTACGACCAAACACCACAAGTAGCACCCGTTCACGAGTATATGACGCTGAATCTACTCACACACACACAAAGATCAACGAGTTTTGTTAAGTCGGTTTAAACAACGGCAAACGGGCAGGAGGCTCACCTGATGTTAAATGTACCACAGATAAAATAAAAGTTATGCTATTACGAGTTTATTACAATATTTACGTATTTCGACGTTTCGAGTGCTATAAGTGGAGTCGTGGTCAACGAGAAACTCTTGCTCATTAGTAAATAAATAAATAATAAATGTTCTTAAATTAAATTCTGTTAAATTACCACGAGATATTGTTATAGTTAAATGTCTGAACTAAATTCTACATACGATCATTCGCCGTACCTCTTCACTAATCTAAGTAATTTATGGGTCCAATACCAAAAGTAAAAGGCCACTGTCTGATTTTCTATGAGGCTAAAAGTAATAATGAATAATAGATACAAATAGCACGTGTTTAAATGACGAAAATATGCTTTAAAAATATCGTGTATCGTCAGTAAAAGTTACAAAACTATTTAAAAATTAGGTCGCACTCAACAATTTTATTTCTCGTGAAATCAAACCGCGCGTTCAATAAATCACTTTGCTAGTGCAAAGCTGGCAGTACGTTTACATAAGACTGCTATAAAAATGCCAACGTCCATGAAAACCGTCTAAATTTTCATAGTACGTGAAACATACCGCAGTCACGTACTGGGCACACCACTAGTGCAACTGACTCTGCTCTCAGTTCAGGCGGTTGAATAATTTAAAATGTATTTGATATGATAATGCCATGAAAGGTACTCGGATGTGATATTATGCGTACTACTCTAGGAATGTCTAATAATGCATTTGAACGTGGAATTTCAGACTTAATTATGTCAAGCCAAAGCACTGTTGAATCAAGTTACCATCGGCTAGATATTCGTAATCTACTGAGAGTAGATCAATAATATAGATACGTCTCAAAGTTTAAGCTATACGTATAGTAATAATTCATAGAGACTTCGGTGGCGGGTGGATTGAATTTCGCTCAATAATGATGTTATGAGACCTCTGCTCCTCTACTAACTAACTTATAGCCTACTTAACTATTACACGTTGTATAGCAAGATATTTCAGCTACACTGTTTATTTACAAAACCGAATAAATACATCACGAACAATTCATCAGTTTCATCTTTGGACGTCAAGGCAAAATACCAACCGTATCACCTTGACGTCTGTTTTACAAATGAGAGATTCAATTTTTGCCGTGGCCCACAACAATGTGGAAACAGCTGCCCACTGTGATATTTCCTAACCAACTCGACTTAGGGTCCTTCAAGAAAAGAGCGTACCAATTCTTACAAGAAATTATGACAACAAATTCAACACAAGAAAAATAAAATAGTGTGTGTAATTATGTACACGAGTTAGAGGTTTTTCCATACGCCAAAGAAGTAACTAACTAACCATGAATAATAAAAATAATCAAAAAGATTTTATTCAAATACTTTAATTATTATTAGTAAATACTATCACCGTCGTATATGAAATTATTTTAAAACACCAAAATAATATTTATTTATTCACACTGTTTAATTGTACTGTTACGAGTTTTAAATGTAAAATTACTAGAATTTACAAATTCTACAATTATACAATTAATTCTCTCATCATGTTTCTCCATCGCGCCAAAAAAAGTATAACTTAAAAAAAATAACCAAAATTAAATAAAAACTTAAACCTCATTGAGCACGATAAATAATGTTACGGTAAGTTGGCAGACTGTTAATCTGTAAAACACATCAGTATTGTCATCGATGTAAGTAATCAAGTTGTAAGAGCGAGATATCCTATTCATTGGACCATTCAAAGTAGCAGGTAAGCGAGCAGGTATAGAATACTTTTAGTTTGAGTAACTCTAGGATTATGAAGAAAGGAAAATTTTGTAAGAATATTAAGTTAAATATTTTATACAAATAAAGTAGATCAATGAAGTCACGTCGTAGTATCTAACTAATCGTCCAAATGAACTTTTGCAATACACCACGCAAGTGTAGACGATTGCAAAGCTTTCTAGTGAAACGTTTTTGAACTGTCTCAATAGCATTGACGTACATTTTGTAATGTGGTGACCAAATTACAGTAGCATACTCTAAAATACTACGAAGTACGGAGTACGGACAAGTAATTTGCATAGAGTCACTGTACTTTGACCGTTAGTGGAAGAAGAGGACCTTCATACAAAACCTAGCATTTTATTAGCCTTGTTGGCAACTGTTTGCGTGGGCTCACTGAAATTTAGTTTTATAACTACTAGTTACGATTAGCCGGTTTTAGTCTTAATGTAACATCTAAAACCTCGTCCTGATTGGCAAAAATATTAAATTTTTGTACGGTATCAAGAATTTGTTACACTTTGGTACTGATAATGTGTGTATTACTTATTAATAAATAAAAAATGAGATAAGTAATAAGTTCGTAAAGATTAATAAATTAATAACCATTAAAAAACATTGCCACTTGTTTGTTAAGTAAGCACTAACCATGTTATTATATAATATTTTATTCATTTATTGTCGACAGCTGACAGCAACGTTTGAGTTTTGACGAACTCCTCATAACGCTTTAATCGTCTTTATGCAAATTGAAGTATATTAGACTTTTAGTATGTAGTATCTGGTACTACCTAATACATTAATATTCATATTAATTATGTGGGCCGATCCCGGCGGCACTGCAATGCCGGGCCGACCCGTGACAGGAGAGGAGCGAGCCCCGAACATCCCGTCAGTTTCCAAAAATCAGTTTAATATACTGGTCCCGCTATGCGGGAACTTTCAGATATTAAGCTGAAAAGAACAGATACTACACTTTGATCTTAGCCAAAAGGCCGAGAAGCGATACCCGATTTCGATGTGAAAATTAATTTATACTAATATTTCGATACTCCGGTAGCGGGTTTTAAGGGTAGTGCAGCGACATCTAGCGGCATTATTACTCAACTCACATGTTGTGCCGTTCATTGTAACGGGTCCCAGAATTTTATTTTTGCAAGAGGAAAATAAAATATTATATATAATTTGCAAGTGTAAATATGTATTTATTTTGCTTAAGTGTGGCCAGAAATAAATATATAATAATATGATGTCACGATATACACAGATAATACTTACATACTCGAACATCGGAGCAAATAAGGATAAGTGTTACATATCAGTGACTAAACCGTGTACACATTGAATCGGACTTGTATTGGGAAATGAATTTTGCGGGTTTCCTTTATCGAAATTATATTACTTATCTCGATACCGTCCTTTTACTATCGTAAATTATGTCAATTCCAATTTGTAACCAGTGTATTCAATGTGCGCTTGTTGCGATGTATAGATATAGCAAACTAAGTATTTAATGCTTCCCTAAGTTTTATAATACACCCATATATGTATTATAATTTATAACATAATTGCATTTTTATTTTCTTCATATTGCTATTTATAAATTATCTAAATTATAAATCATATTTGAATTTTTATACAAAATTGCCTCAGCCAAACGAAATTTGCTAGTACCAGGATGACGTGAAGTGAAGTGAGATGACCGATTGAAGAGCAGGCTTTACCAGCGCCTATTTATCCGCTACTTGGTCAACAACGCAGGGGTGAAACTAACTCCAGTGTGCTTCTAGCCGAGCGTAGTTTGAAAGGGGACGATGAAACCAAGTTATGTAGTTGCTAGCAGCATTCTCTAGAGTGCATTTCACCGTAAGTTCCATAAATGTTTCGGAAGTTATTAGTCCATGGTAATATTGCAAATAACAAACGCTATAATCTGAGAGTTTTATCGAAATTTTGTAGGTTTCCTTAATTTAGCTTTACTTTTTTAAAGCATATGAAAATATAGTATATATATATTAGGCACAATAGGTACATATGGTTTTAAATAATTTAGAGATTCAGGGTGTTTGTTTTCATATTTAATAACATTTTGGTTTACAATTATAAATTAAAGCTTAATTGGAAAGCATGACCCCAGCAAAGCAAATAAAAAGCAAGAAACTGCAGATATTTTACCTATTCATGACATTTTTATTACATATTTTAGTAGAATACAATGCAAAACACACAATTCAAAGAAGTCAACTCCATCAATAATCTTGCCCGTGTTTGTTTTAAATATAACTGAAATATTGCTTTCATAAATATTGATTCGATCTACGAATGAAAATGTTTAAGAATCTAATCCATTGAATGATTTAAACATTCATCGTTCATTGAAGCTACGTAACTTTCCTTATTGCTTGACGGCTGTCATGTAAAGATTATTATTATGTAACTGAGTTTTGTGGTTAATAGTTTTGTGAATTTTAATATAAGTAGTAGTATTTAATAACTAAAAATCCCTCACAAGGGTATAACGATGTGTAAAACTCTGTTTGTAACCGTAAATTTACTAACATAAACTCTTACGATATAAAATGTTTATATGTTTCGGCATTTAAAATCAAAGTACAATAAAAAAATGTGATTTATCATCGTTTGTTGGGTTCAAATATATTTGTTTTTTCTCAAAGAATAATTTCACATTCATTTAGTGAGAAAATTGAAAGAATGGTGTTATGAAATTATGAATTTGAACTTTAACTTATGTCACTTAAAAAACCTAACTATCAATGAAACGACGTACATAGTAATCACCTAGTTTTTGACAATTTCGTTGTGATGTTATTATAAAACTAACATCTCCTAACATATTCATTGAACTCAAACAATCTCAAGGACATTAATAAGGATATTTATTTGGATAAGAATTCAATTACGCCAAAATATATTTTATTATGTCTATCTTAAAAGATAGATGTGCTTAGCTTAGATGTGATAGATGTTCATGACATATTAGGCCTTAAGAGAAACAATTCCGTTCTTAAACGTAAATTACTTATTTACGCAGCGCATACAATAGACACTCATATAATACACATGGTACATAAAATCATCCCATTTTTCAACATAACGTTTGCTGCATTGCTTTATATATAATATATTATTATATAAATTATACTTTCTAAATAACATGTAATGTCCGACATGAATTAGGGCGTTAATAAATATGCTCTGCTTATACTATCTTAATAGAATTACATATGAAATTTTACAACAAAGCTTTTGCATTTAGTCCGTTCCCAGCCCGTATAAACGCATTATCCTGCATGGAATACCAACAGAAACAAAATGTAGGTCGTCTCCACAGATTTCGGCAGTAGGCAGTAGGAAGTAAACCGCGAGGTTTGGACTAAGCCAAAAATTGTTATAATAATGAATGCAAGCAATATTTTGTTACTTTCATATTATTTATTATATTCATCGCAGGGCAGCCGGCTTCATCACAATGATCTCCTTCTAATTATAAATTAATTCAATTGGACCTTGGAGTTATATATTAATTTATATTAATTTGTATCCCGGTGAAGCAATCGCAAGGAAACCGACTTTATACCCAAAAGTCGACAGAGTGTGTCAGGCACAGAAGTTCGATCTGAGGCCCATACTTGAAAGGTATTAAGCGAAGCGATCTACAAGATGCACAATGTGTTTTTTTTAACATTAGTACAATTGGCAGCAATTTCAGCAAGACCTTAATAGTCTTGTCAATACCATAATGTTTGTTTCAATACCACATGTTCACTATGATATTCATCTTTTTCTTTGTGTACCTTTACATGGTGGTTGGCCATCAGTCTCGTGAAGCGTGGCTTGCCCTATGCCAAATGCAATGCAACTCTTCCGCAGTCACAGTACCCGTTCACTCCCTAACGCTGCCAAACCATGATTTTTTACTAACACCGTTTACCCTGGAACTTACCCATTATTTGTATTTAAGTGAAGGTGTTGTTCGTGGCGCAATACGTCCCAGGTACGCATCTTACCCGTATAATGTAAATATAATATTCTATATTGCTTCTATTCGGACGATATATTTTCCTTAGGTTAAATTACACTCACAGACTGCTGCTCATGTTTCCGATAACATCTATTTAAAAACTTTGTGATCGTCTTCGAACCGCTCTTAGCACGCTAGGATTTCTAAAGATCTGTTATATAATTTGTAATAAATCCTAAAGCTGCGTTATCATCGTTAGACAGATAATTATTATGTTATTTACATTTTTTACATGCTCACTCCGCTGACATTGTGTCCGCTCTGTCCTGCGCCATCTCACGGCAAATGCTGTATTTCAGCTGCAGCAGATCTTGCCTGTCGATCCTGCGGTACCTACAAAAATAAATAAATAAATAAATTCCAAGTTTTATTGATTGAACCTTTAGTACCAATCCAAAGCAGTTATTGTGTTCAGGGGCTCGAAGGCCTAATGTTTTTATGACAGTGAATATCACTAAGCCACGGAGTTATACAATATCTATGGTATTTTATACGTTTTTGTTGTTACTCCAACTGTTTGCATTATCCTGTACCGTAAGCGAATGCATAACCCTGCTAGCACGTGAATAAAATATTACATAAATCTCTTTAATTAGCCCTAAGACGATATATCTTAGCTTTAATATTAACGTGTGATATTAAAGTTAGTTGCATTTTAAAATTACCGCCATAACTTATATAGTTTAACTGACTGTTAAAAAAGAAGGCGTTTGCCGGGTCCATTCTTAAACATTATAATAACAGCTAATATTTATATAAGTTACAAATAAATGAGATATTATTTCTTAGTTCTGTGGCACCCCGAATACACGTGAAACTGATTTATTTAGCTGAACACTGGTTGAATTCACAAGGATTGCATTATTCATAATTTGTTATAAAAGGATTCGATTTATGTTTTATTTATTTGAGTATATGTAATATTATGTTCTAAGTTTAAATTTTGTATTACATTTTATTGTATTAGTACTAAGTTAGAATAGAAAAAAAGAAAATAAATGAAAGTTTTTTTTAATTTACTGAATTCCGAGCCGTAAACGCGTCCTATTCTATTATAGGCTAAATTACCCGCGATTTCGCGTGGAAAACTTCTATCTCTTGAAATTTGAAAATGTGACAGGTGAAATAAAAGTACTTATTTTATGTATATGCGGAATTTATCCTAATCAATTTAGCAGTTTTGTTATCATTACGTATCAGCCGTAATGAAATTTAATAATAGTACGTACGTTAATAATTCGCTATAATTCGTTTGATTCATAGTTATGCATGGCCAAGCTAACTCATTAATAATAACTCGTGTTTAATATCAAATGATGTTTGATTGACATTTGTGATTTGCGATTTGTATTCATATCAAGTTTCTAATACCCGTGGGCCGGTTAAAAAAGTATTTATTGTACGAAATACTTAATTTTAGGTTCATAATATTTTATGAGTGTGATCTTAAATATTTTAAGTATAGCATTCATTTATATCTCAAATAAATCTCATTTATCTCTCTAAGGGCCTGTTTCACAATGTATGGATAAAGTGCCAAATAGCTATGCAACACAAAAATTATTCGAAAGATAAAAGTTCCAAATAAGATACTTCGCGTTTCATGACGTATACGTCATGAAGCGCTATCTGACAGTCGTGAAACGCAAAAGTACTATTTATCCTACCAATAAGTAATTAATAGCTTATTTGGAACTTATACGGACACTGTGAAACAGGCCCTTATAGTCACAAAATGTCTGTTGTAACATCGATGCGATAAAAATATCTTATATAAAATAAAGTACACGATACCTATTACTAGAATTCCCTGTGTCCTTGGCATCCAGTATCTTTCTTTTGACGCGTATAATTTCTAAACAACACAATTTATAAATTAATTATTGTTGCACAATAAGAATATTTTCTGTATTTGTATGAGACAGGTTTACAAGATGTTGCTTAATATTATTAGTGATTGTATGAAATGTAGTAAAACGTTAGTGAAATTTTTTTTTTTAAGAAAGTGATGAAAGGGGTCGAGTGGAAGGAGAAAAGGCGTTTCTAAATGTTTGTAAGCTATGAAGATTTTTCAGGAATTAGCGTCAATAAATATCTAACGGTTGAGAATTTTTCAATACTCAACAAAAGAAACTCAATATAATTACTAGAGATATATAAAATAATTGTTAAAGTAATAAATTTTACAATTACTTTGGTAATATGTACAAAAGGATATCTTTTTGTGTTTTGAAAATATAAAAATAAATTACAATTCTAACACCATCTGTGTCATTTTAATACATACTAAGTTTATTTTCGAAGGAAGGTAAAGAACTCGTGTCAAATCTTCAATGCTGTTGACAATGGCGGACGAGAGGGCTTTAGCAAAGCCGTGCGCGCAATAAAACTTTAACAAACGTTTGTATGACTTGTATTTTTATTTTAAAACATTTATTAACAGAAATAAAAATAACGGTAAGTTGCCATTACGTGTGGCGTCATATCCGCTACAACTCCATTTTATTATAATCATGAAAAAAATCATGGGTTTCTAACGTTTTGGAGTGGACGGGCAATGTTCATGTCAAATAAGAGATCCTGCATCTGGCTTCCAGTAATAGGACCTTTTAAAACCACCTAGAGATGCTGGTATAGGTACTAGAGATAGCTACTTGCTATGGTTAAAAATTTATATAGAAGATAAAAATTTCATTAATTTTATAATATTTATGTAATTAATATAATTTTAAATCACAAATGAATTAGTTTAGATAACTCTATTTAATAAATTTATTTTAAAGATCGGAAGATTAATTTATTAACAATTTAATCGTAAACGACATATCGTACTTCCGTCGCATCCAAGCACCCGAGTGGAAAAGGATTGAGTTGAGACTTCAGGTGGTGAGCACGCAATGTCAGATCCTGTCAACTGTCAAATCCTCGAACGTCGAACGCAAGCTAGCGCCTAAGTAGGACGAGATTATTTGAAATATTTAATTCTTGACCATATCAATTGATTTAGGGTTTCATTAGTGTGGTTCTCGTATACACACATGTATAAAAAAAATCGCATCTCTCTTTTTCTAGCCTACAGAGCAAACATATTTCCATGTTAATATAATAAATTGTTTCAATGACAATTTTGGATCTTTTCTCATGTTTCATCACCTTGTGAGCAAAGATTTTGATTTCCAGCCGGGGTTGGATGCGTTCCACCGTCTCGGGGAGCTGCAGACCACCAGAGTTCCACCAGAGTAGAGAGAGTAGTTATGATTTGATCTGACCTGATGGCTAATTTCACTAAGAAAACCCGAATTACGCTAAGAATAGGCAATCAGCACCCTGTGGTGGAAATTTCGTTTTAAGTGGCGATTCGTGGATGGGAAATTTGAGTGGCAACATTATTCTCGGCTTAATTAACTCCATAACATTCTCCGATTTTCCGACAATTTCATAACGTATTTTCCATTGTATTTGTTTGATTTAATTTTAAGAGTATATAATTTAGTAACTGACACAATCGTTGTCAATGTTGTTGGTTAGTCAGAAGACCCACAATATTATATTTTCTTATACTAAACAATTAACTAAAGCTTTTTGAACGTATATAAAAACGTTTAAAATTTATTATAATACATTTAGAGTGCGTTACATCAAAGGATATAAAAAAATATCTACATATTTTATTTTTTACATTATAAGTCTCTTTAATGAGATAGTTTTAATGCTCTCTTTATTGAGATAGTTTTTAAGTTTAAGTAGTAGTTAAGTGATACCTTGATGATCTTATGTTCCAAAATAAACGTATTTTTCAGTGTTACGTAGAAGATTAGTTGCCAGTCGATTTGATTTTACAAATATCTATAACTGCCGATGAAAATAATGTTTTACCATGTACATACCTCTTCACTTAACTGTAGATTTATCTGTGTTGTGAAAATAATATAGATATCAGCTGACATTTTACGTTTTATTCAAACTAGATTTTATGATCCCGGTCTGATGCCAAATCACCTTTTCTGTATATGTGTAAATTGATGATATAGGCTATACGACTTTTAATGCCACACAAATTATCTTTTTTGTCATGCTTGAAAATTAAACGTGCTTTATTATAATTGTTTTTATTATATGTGCATATGTTACAACCCGTGTAAAGTTAGCTAGGTAACACTGAAAATTTTTAGAAATTGAAAAACGGCTTAATGACAATACTTTTATTGTTTTTCAAATTATCTCCGTTCCTCTCTACACATCGTTACATTTGATGGAACCATATGGGTGGATAAAAGCAGTTGGTCCATTCTTCTCTTCTATGGCATTTTCTTGCACCGCATTTTCAGGGCTCCTAAAACGAATAACTCGAATTTTATCTTAGGCATAAATGTCGGTATGGCGGATGACAAAACTCTAATATTTAACAATCCGTTGTGCAGAGTGCATTACATTACATTGTCGTGTTGTAGGAGGATCCTGCTTCGAGGATGCTGCTATCAATTTTTTTCCAAGACAACAGGCAAACAGGGATTGACATACCAGTCTGCAGTAATTGTCCTTCCATCTTCTAGCACAACTGTCGCGAAATGAACTTTAAGACCAAAGAATGAGGCAATCATCTTTTTTCCTTAACTTCTTCCTTTCTTTACAAAAATAAATTTGTATGAATTTATATATGATATATATTGACCACATTCACTCATGAATCAAAAGTGGAAATGGCATAGAGAACGAAAAAAAAAATAATGGGAAATTATTTCACAGAAAATTCAGATACATATTATTACTTCAAGTTTATCATATTCGCGATAAACTTTAAAATCGCAATGCATGAGAAAATCGCGTTGTCATGTCACAGTGTGATAGTTTAACAGTCGTTCAATCTCAATATTAAATGCTATGAAAAGATTTTTTTAAAGAATTTGGACAAAAATGTTGTATGGTGCGAATAAAAAAATACAGTTTTTTTGTACCTACGCCTAGGGATTAAAAGAGTGGTGTTGGCCTAATGGCTTCGGCGTGGGACTCTTATTCCTAAGGTCGTAGGTTCGATCCCCGGCAGTGCACCAATGGACTTTCGCATTTAAAATTCGCTATAACGGTGAAAGAAAACGTCGTGAGAAAAGCGGCTTGCCTTAGATCCATAAAGTCAACGGCGCGTGTCACAGAAGGCCTATCCTACTTGACGATTAGATTGACAAATCATGATTGCGGTCTGTATGTGTTACAGAAATCTGAGGCCTAGAACTATAAAAATTGTAGTCCCATTGATTTATTTATTATAAGGAATTAATTGCTAATAAATTACATAATGGTAATCCACACATCCACTAGAATTTGGGCTTCGGTTATATTATGTTTATTATTTTAGTCACAGTCTTTTCTATAATGCTGAATACTTTTCTGTCCGCGATGCGAGGCTGGTTACAACAGGACTTCTATAGTCCTATTATAAGAACTAGATTCTCACAAAGATAGCTTACACCAGTTTTATATTAACATTGTTATTAGCTAGATTGAACGGTGACCTTCGTATGAACATAATATATTTGTGTCAGACTTGACAAGTGACAGGTAAGCACCTAAGTAAGTCAAAACTACAAAAGAAATCAAATTTCCCAGCACGAAACAGTTTTTATTATTCTTTATTTATTATTCTATATGGTCATATATATATTTCTTGTGTGCGTGTGTATGTGACTGAACTCCTCCTAAACGACTGGACCGATTTAGACGAAATTTTTTGTGTGTGTTCAAGGGGATCTGGGAATGGTTTAGATTCACAATTTTGTCCGCTGGACAATGTTTTTTTAATTAATTTTCAATTTATTAGTTGTTGTTGATTTTGGAATGTTTTACATTGGATCCGACAGACGGCGCTACCATCGCAGTGTCAAATTTTAAATAATATTCGAATTTTAATTTTAGTCTGTCCCGAAATTTAAAAAAAGTTTTGTTATCATTGTGTTATATCGTGTGTGACCATGTGCTGGATCGTTAGATATTGTCATAACATTTCAATAATAATTTTCATCAAAATGGCTTATTAAAATTTGAAATTTTGAAATTAAAGACGTGTAGACAGGACAACGTCTGTCGGATCCGCTAGTATATATATATATATATATATATATATATATATATATATATATATATATATATCATATGGTTTAAACCTTTCCTGAACTTCAATAAACTTTTCAAGATCATGAGACAAATCATTCCAGCCATTCTCGATTTATTACGAGTTCTCTTCGTCTCGTGTTGGTGAGTTTATTTATGTGCCACGATTGTGGTTTAGAAAACTAAGAAGAACTTTGTTTATTGCACATCCTAGAATCACTCGTTACTGTTAATACTGTTATACTCATCGCGTGCAGTGAGCTGGCTTTGTCACGTTCTGTCACGTGACAGTTGACACGTCATTATGTCATGACGCAAACGTGACGCGAGTGAAACGCGATTACGTATCACGCACTGGCTAACAGCTAATCGTGCCGACTCTTATTTCTTACGCCCAAGCGACCTTGATTATACTCAAAAATCTTCAGTAGGTAAATGAAAATAAATGAAAAAATATTATGTGAATTATTATATATATTAAATATTTATAATATTATGTGTTTTTTCAAAAGTAGTTTATTATTTTATATCTGGTAACGTAATCAGGAAAGGTATAATTTAAAATTCCTTCAGTTGGAGATGATTTAGTTTAATTTTTATAAATTGTATTATTCAATATATATTTTTTTGATATATAAATAAAAATAAATCAGTGGCTCTACAGCCTCATTTAGATCTTGGCCTCAGATTTCTGAATCTGTTTCATGATCATATTTAAATCTAATAGGCAAGTAGATCAGTCTCCAGTACCTGACACACGTCGTCGACTTTTTGGGTCTAAGACATGTCGGTTCCCTCACGATATTTTCCTTCACCGTTCGAGCAAATGTTAAATGCGCACATATAAAGAAAGTACATCGGTGCACAGCCGGGTATAGAACCTACGACCCCAGGTATGAGTGTCGCGCGCTGAAGCCACAAGCCAACACTGCTCTTTATTTTAATTAAATACATTTTTCATTATTTACGATATTGTAACATGTGGACAAAAATGGTTTTATTATACCAATGACTGACCAATGACTATGACTTAACGAGAACATTACAGGAGCTTAGCTAAAAGAAAACGGCTGGTACGCATAGACCGCTAAATGTAATTTAATGAATGATAGGGCTAGTACACAATGTTTTTAATAATACCATTGCCTCTAAAGCAAGCGAAATCAAGAGCAGATTTAATGACCATTATATTATTGCCTCCCATTAGCCCGCATTAGCTTCGACATATACCATTGAACTTCAATTTTCTCTAATACTGTGAAATATATTGAACTGTGAGAATACCCGAAGATTTCGAGTTACGTCACAGGACCGCAATATTTCATAACGTATGGCTGGACAACTAGTGCTTTGCCAATTTTGCCTCCGAACAAAATCGCATTGAATTTATCGTTCTGTCTGTCTGTCATAACAACCTTATTGTCGGACGGGCTTGTTAGCCTCGAAGTCTTATAGATAAATACCTCTATATTTTATATTTAGTAAGATAAAGTTAAACCTTACAAACGCAACAGCTGCTTTCGCTAGCGATTTTTACTCCCAATTTTATTTTCGTTAAATTAATTAGGATTAGTTTCTTTTATTAATTAATTTATTCTTCTCACATAAACTTTGAGTATTCTGTATTATTGTTGTGAATATGTGTTTTGTGACTATTGACGTTTCCTTATAACTTGCTGCCTAGGATTTAAAACTTTGTTTAATTTATTATTTTGCTCGCCACTCGCGCACCTATAATCTTATCACATTGAACTAAGTTGTAATGCAAATTATATAGAAAAGTATGTTTTGCCTACCTTACCTGGCTATCGTACCTAAAGACGCAAAATCCTAAGTCTTTCTCCCGTACGTCAAAAATGAATTACATTTTAACATATGCAAGTCATAGTTTGCTATCTCGGCTTAGCGCTAACGCTCAGTATGATTCTTGTATGTTAATTCTATTCGCACTAACTTCCATATCCGAATTCTAATACTATATGTTACTTGGGACTGTCAAAAAAAACATTTAAACCAACAGTTTACGGGTATTTTCGTTCCCTTCACAGCAAGTACTTAATATATAATTATCTAAATCTATACCATATTAGGCTAATTTATTCGTAATATGTTAATATATCATATATACCTATTAACTGCCTAGCCGTTAAACTAGCGGTCTGAAAGATGTTCTGTCAGTTCATCAAACAGCTAGGCAAATGACTTTGATCAATGACGTTACATTACTTGCCTAGCCTGTTGGCTAAAGTGCAATGGAATATTTTTTATAAAATATATTTATTTTTGATTGCTGCCAAATAATGATTATCGTACGAATGGCTTAAGCATTAGCCAGCCATTCAACCAGTTGATGGAATGTTGTAACAAACGCTACAGCTGTATATCTTTCAGGCCGCTAGATAAACATCGCCGTTTAGTTAAACGTCTAGGCATTTAATTGAACGGCTAATTATGCAGCCAACTAGCAAGATATATACTATGTAGAGTAATGTAGATAGTAAAGAAACATCCCACCACACAGTATATACGCGTTTCATTTGCCGCCCTTTTGTTAGAATATACACCACACACAATATAACTGCGAATTTTCTTTTTGATCGTTAATAAGCTATTTATGAATTCGTAGATTTTTTCGTAAAAAACGAGTTTTATACTAGTATTCAGTAATAACAAGGTTGATTGAAGGTAGTATTTCAAATAATACTCGGTTGTAAAGGAAGACTAATCGGCAGTCAACCATGACGATTTCCAACAATGGGTTTTAATTTCAAACTGTGGATTCATTAGCTAAAGAAAAGGATGCTGTGAGCTCTTAGAAAACCTGCCAAGGGTGACTATTTAGTGCTTCTTTATACTTTTTTCTTTATAATAAAAAATAAATATTTTTTTTATTATAAAGAACATTTTAATACACCTATCGTCAAATAAATTTAGATAAGAACCGCATATTAACTACGATGTATACCTACGTATCTATCTAATCATACATATAACATCAAGTCTGCTAGGTTCTAGAATTAAAAAAAGATAAATCCTATTTTTATGTAACAAACCTCGCAAATGCGTTGCCGGCTTTATAAGAATTGGGACGCTTTTTTCTTAAAGGACCCTAAGGGCAGCTAGTGGTGCCGCTGAACAAACACTGCCTTAAAACGCTAAAGAATTAAAACAAGGCTTTATTATTATTATAGGCTAATACCATCTAGACTTTTCTTCAGCTTAATACACGTGAAACCGCGGTGGAGATAGATAAAAATCAACATATTTATTACAGATTGTTGTTACAGCCTCCATTGTGTTTGAGTAATGAATTTTTAAGTGCCGCTTCTGAGCGGCTGTTCTTAAAATGCTTGACAATATTAGCTGTGTATAGGATACAAGGCTTTGTGCCGCGGACAGCCTGACATAAAACGAGGCAGCCATTGTATAGGACTTCATGAAAACCCGAAAAAACTCGATAAGATCGCCCTAACAAAAGAAAAATAACGAATATTGTGAGGGCTTTTTTTGTTCGACGTTCGTATTATTTGATAAAACATATTGTTATGCAGAATATTATTTATATCTCCAAAATTACAAATCATTTTGGAGTGGTCTTTATATGTGTGCGATCATTAGTTGAATAAAATAAATGTCAAAATCTCATTATTATAACACATGTTTTATCTAGAGAGTATTAGAGTAAATTGTTCACACTGTGGATAATTCACAACGCAAAAACTAAAACTAAATTAATATAAAATAAAGATTCAACCTTTTTAGATCGGGGCCTCAGATTTTTGTATCAGTTTTATTGGAATTTGTTTAATAGGATATTTTGTATGTAAGGCAAACCTGTTTTCTCACGATGTTTTCCTGCGCCGTTTGACCAAATGTTAAATGAGCACATAGAAACAAAGTCCATTATCGCACAGCCGGGGATCAAACCTACGACCTGAGAGTTATATGAGAGCTGCTGTAAACTTAATTTTTCCTGATGGTTTCTCATTTATATCCTATTAAATAATTAGAATGGGTTAGATTAACATCTGAATATTATATATAATATTTTTTTGATTTCTCTATACGATAAATTAAAAAAAAAATGTATTGTGAGAATTGAGACAAAAACACTTTTCGTCAGGCGTAACCCAAACAAATTTGTATGAAAATGGTCACGTGACAAAGCGTGATCTGAAGTCCTTCTCATACAGATTTAGCGTTACTGGATTCCTTCATAAATTAATAGAAAAAATGCTAAACAAATTTATCTTTTCTCAGCTAAATGAAAAGAAATTCAGATGAAACCACTTGAGTTCTAACTTCTAACCAGTTAATTAAATTAGTACTTTTTATTCGCAACAGTCAGTTCTCAAACTTTTTCACCTCATTCTGATGAGGATGAAACAAAAGGAGCAGGAAAAGGAAATTTAATCAAACCGTTAAGATTATATAGGACATTTAGAGTGTATTTATAAATGCTAAAAATATGTAAGGATGGCAGATGTAGAGGCTGCATGCATATTTAACAGGTTTCGTTGAAAGCGAAATAAAGTTTTGATTTGAGAAAATTTTATATCGTTTAACTTAATAATATCTGCAATACACCCAGTTAACAACCATAAAAAGCATGTCTAACGCAAGGACTCGTCAATATCAATCTAGTATTATGAAAAAGATACAGAACGTAGATTTTTTCGAATTACAATATGAATTAGTAAAAAAATATAATTTTCTTCTAAAAACGCAAAGTAAATTATAACTCTGCAGGGGTTGAGCTGAAGGACCTCCCTTAGAACAACTGTTTGCATAATGACCATCAACCCCCAATTGCGTTTGATCCACATTTTTTTAGTCACTCTGTATATAAAAAAATTAACTGTACATGAATTGAATACTGTTTACTGTTTGTTTTTTACTGTTTTTTCTTATAGTGGACATATGTTATGATAAATACAGTCCATATAATGTTTGTATTTAATATTTTAATCTATATTAAATGTAAGTGTGTTATATATTATAATAATAATAAGCCTTTATTCTTCCACATCCTATTTACATAAATTAAATAAAATTGATATAAATACAATTCTAACTAAGATGCGGCCCCCAACAAGGCCTCCAACGTCTTCCCTAATTTATTTTGTGCCATCGTCATCCAATTTCTTCCAGCTACCCTCTCGATCCCGTCAGCTTATCGCTCTGTTGGTCTTCCATTGTTTCTTGTTCCTTTCGGACCAGTCCATTCGGTTACTGCTTTAGACCATCTGTCATCTGTATAACGCGCTACGTGGCCTTCCCATTTCCATTGAGGTTTTAGGGCATATTGCTCAGCGTCAATAATTATTGTGTTATACATATATAGTAAATGTAAAATTAGAAGAATTATACATATGTATTTCTTGCCGTTGTCGGCCTTTTAAGAATTGGTACCATCTTTTATTAAAGGACCCGAAGTCAAATTAGTTCAGTAGTAGTGAGCGGCAAAAGCTGCCTTAAAAAACGCTTAGTTGTGAACGACGGACGTCAAGTGGAATTTCGTATTCTGCCTTGACGTCCGATGAAGAAACTCTGTTGCAGATATTCAAACAACTCCTCGGAACACTCTCCATAGTTAATGCGGGAGAAGATACAGAGTGATCCTATTCAGTTAGGATATCAGATAGCATCAGCTTAGAATATAAGGAACTGATGGTTGAATTTGTAGCTGGATGGGTCCGAGCCGTATTTGATGTATTTTAAGAAAAAAAAAACAAAACCAAAATGTAAACTTTGTCCAAAGGTTTATATAGTTTCGCTTATCTATCCCCTAGAGAAGCAGGCCTCAGCAGAAAGACTAAAACTTTTTATGGCGCCGACTACTGAATTATTTAAAAAACTTAACACAGTTCTTGGAAATGTTCTACTAAGGCGACACCTTAGAAAAATTATAAGCGCAGTATACAGTATGCAGCGATTGAAAAGTAATTTGCAAAGCGCACTTTTCATTCATACACGAAGTGTTTTAGTATGAATTTCCAGTCTTGCTCTTAATTCCATTCAAACTCACCTCGTTTGAAAATACACCAAGAAAATTAGAAATTAAACTGCATTCCCGACATTTACCACATACAGTGACCGTAGGAAATTTAATGCTAACAAAATCTAAATTCTTGGCGCGTCCAGTATTTCTCATTTGTTGAAATATGAAAGCAGTGTATAGAACTAACAGTAGTAAATATTATCCAGCGAATCTTTCAAGATCCTTAGGGCCTTACTAATTACCAATACATGCGGAAGAAAAAGTAGCTGGGCCTGGGACTTGAAATCTAAAGAAGTATATCATTCACGGAGTTAACAGTTGAATGATCTCATATGATTTTTCTACATTTTTGACTTCAATAGTTACGTACAATAAGTCAATCCGACCTCCTATTCATGAAGAAAAAAAATATTATAAAAGAGAAGTTTTTTGCGTTCTATATCATCACTCGTTCATAGATTGAAGGAAACCTCTTGAGGAAACCGTCACACCTTATAATCCTATAAACTAAACCTATAAATCTTGGCAACAGCGTATGCTGGCTTATCAGCTACAAGCTTATTAAGATACAAATGAATCACGAAACAGATGCAGAAATCTGAGGTTACCTAGAGGTCGCAATATATTTTATTTGTTATTTATCAATTGAAGTGTAAACTGTGGTCCTGCCATAGGTGTGAGATGTTTCAAATAGGTTTGGACGTTTTAATTACAATCCCGAGGTACGGATATCCGGCACCAAGTCGAGATATTTTCTCAACTGTAAATTGTGTGATATTTGGTAAGACATATTAGTTGTAGATTCTCGCACAAGCTAGTGCTTGTAGCTTTAGCTTAAATTCTATGCAAACTAAATTAATATGAGTTATGTAAACTTTAATGAAGTTATATATATCTTTCCTAAGAATAATATAATGTCACTGATTTTAGTATATCACCATCTCTTATATGAATACAGTTTTTTTCGTCGAACCCCTAACTATTAAGACAAATAAATAAATAAAAAATGGCTACTATTACTGTTTAATTAAGTCATCTTTAATAAATTATACCACACTATGAAAATCCGCCATCTTGTTTGTAGAAAGGTAACAAAATTGCCATGTGGATTGTTTGAGATTAAGTTTAACGCTGATTTTGAATATTGTTTATTGCTGTGTGAGTTCAGAAGTATGATGATGATCGAAAATTATTTGTCTAATTTTCACCCACATTTAATATAATATTTTAATAACATATGTCTGCATTTACCGTCTTATTTATTACGGTATACACTTATTATGATGCAATTTATGTGCATATGCAAATGAATACGCCATACCGATATATCAAGCTTGGCTTTACATGTAAAACTAAATCTCTGTTAAGATGCCAACAAGATATTAAAACGAATAACCAAAAAAATTTTGTTTCTTATTTGGATAAGTAAATCATTCAAAAATCATTGTAAGTATGCTAAATACTGTTACAATGATTTTATTCATTTTACGGTTTCGTCACGGGTAGGATGAATTGTTCAATGAAATTTTAGTGACAGACGGTTTCAGTGTTGCCAGCTATATAAGACCAATTTAAACATTTAAACTGTTTAATAAGATAGTGCAAATTACGTAAAAACAATGTTGTGTTGAGAAGCAATGAATAGAATCAAGCTGCATGTTATAAATTATGGTCAAAATGTCTGTAAAACCTAAAATGTTACCCACTAGGCTTGGCGCGCGTATCGTTGATTACGACCCTACCAATGATTTTACGTCAATATAAAGGTCATTAACCTTATACATTTAAATAGTAATTGTAATTATTTGTCTCCAAACGCAGACTTTACGACTTGACAAGACAGACAACGAAGATAACAATATTTTACTAGTCTCCATCAAATGAAAAATAAATAAGATATCAAAGGTATTCCTCGAGAAAGTCCTAAGAAAATTCTACAAAGAATTTATGAAGTTTTATTTCATTAAACTGTTAAAGCTACATAGAAAGCGCATTTGTAAATAAATCGTTTCATTTTACTCGCTTCAGCGCAAATAAGAATGCACTGCTTTCATTTGAACGTAGTAATAATGGTACTGAGAAATATTTCTATCTTTATCTATGGATTGAATGTTCGGAATTATCACCTCGAAATGCCTATAAAATATATCTTTTAATAATTGATATAAATATATATTTTATTAATTAATTACACTTTTATAACGTAGAAAAAAATTGTCTTGCTTTCGTTCCAAAGTCGCCATTTTACTCGGGCTCACGCTTATATCATATAGCCCATCATGTGTTTTCTATAGGCATCTCAGTAATTGCATACAATTTTTTAACTTCTTTGATATAGCGTTCACGGAAGCAGCTAAAAACCTTATGACAAGTAAACAGAATTGCTCTCAATTTTAAGAACACCAAAATTTGCTATTCCAATATGTGCACTTGTACGAAAATAATGGCGTAAATATTTATTTTAAAAATATATAGAAGTGAGGTTTGCATTTAAATTAATCAGTATCAAATCAAATATGTACATAAGATTAGTTCTGGTATAAAACTTTCTGTCTAACTAATACTCTTTACTAACATAACTGTCTTCCCATTTTAGTTTACGAATTGATAATAATTGGAGGACCAACCCAGTTTCAGTCATCGTCCTAGATTCACTAAAATTTCTAATAAAGTTCGTGTTTGTAAACGATACCTACTCTTTTATTATCCTTATGGCCTATCGCCCCGTTGATTTCATTGTCCTTGTATTTTTTTTTGTATCGCTTGGTTAGACACACTAATAGTAACTGTTTGCCAATGTTGATTTTTTTAGTAACTACGCCTTCAATATATTATGTGAGTTTTGTGCGTGATTTATACTTTTTGCGTTTGTAAAGGCAAAAAATACATATTACTGAACTGATAATTTAGTGGGTTCTGCTGTCAATTCAGATATATTAAGTTGCGCTTTCAGGGCTTAGTATTATTTGTTAAAAAATGTGGAGTATCGACCAAAAAACTGTTCGTTATTTATAACGAACGGTTATAAATAACGAGCTATAATAATAACGATATTCATACTTTAGTATGAATATCAATGATATCGTATTGTAAGTGTTAATTCACCTCTATTATTTTCCCACTACTTATATTTATAACTTACATATAATTTATTTACTACATACAATTATTGCATATTCCCTATATATATTATTGTTTTTGTGTAATATGTATAAAAAATGTTGTTGTATATTTATAAGACGGAAGGTAGCGATAATGACAACGCGCAATAATTATTTTGTATTTTGTTGGAAATACTTTTAAAGTAAAGCTGGAACTCGCAAGTTTGTTAATAACTTACCGTTTGAAATTTTTAAAGTAAACACAATATTGCAATTAATGTCGGCATATATTAACGTCATTATAAGTTAAAACTTTGATAATGGATTCCCATTATGCGTTGTTAGTTTTAAATATTATTTTCTGATATTTTCTCTGTTTTTTGTTATGCAATAATTCGGTCGTAGCATCCTCAAGCAGCCTCAAGATTTGCTGATTATCGAGTTATTAATGCAGAAATAATATTTTTCGTTAGACATATGGTATGATATACGCAGACGTTTTTGTAGATATTGATGTCTAAACAACTTTAGTAGGTACATCCCTTTGCACTATTACCGACGGTTTCCGCAGTGTACGTTTTTTACGATTTTTACTCCTCTTTTTTACATCTTACACTCACTATCATAACTTCAAATATAACCCTTTTTGAAAATCTTCTATAGCCCATGTTCATCGATAGACAACGTAGGGTGGTGTGAATGGTGAAAGAATATTTCTTGGAGCCTATTTAATTGGTTCTTAGATTTAAAAAAAATACTATATACCACCACAGATGGTGTTTAACAGGTGTGCAAGTCGACGTTTCAAAAATGTTTTTATTAGTGAAAGTTCCTTTTATACAATACTAGCAGCCCGTCTTCGCCTGGGTATAATATATTCTTTAATAATGTGAAACATTTTTTTGTGCAATTTTTTCAATAGTTTTTGGAGCTCATGCGATGAAAGATATTTTATAGGCATTATTTACACCTTGGGTAACATTATAGTAATTTAAGTAACCTTGTTCTTTAGCTTATATTAATCAGATAATAATTCATGCAGCATTCAAATGGTGAAATTTTTTTTAATCGGTCCAGTACTTTCGGAGCCAATTTGTTACAAACATACTTATGTATATTATATACATACTTATATAAATCTTTCCTCTTTATATTATTTAGTATAGATGTGCTTTGTCGAATGTGTAAAACAGATGAGAATAATAAATCTACAATTATAGTACAATTTAATTGGTTACGTGAAGAATGAAGTCTACAATATTTTTTAAAACTTTCCATAGTTTATTATTTCTCTGTATTAGATTCGGGTACAATATAGTACCGAGCCTTTTTCTACTTTTCAATACAATCAATGAATACTAGACTGTTTTAAGAAATGGGACATTTTATATTTTTAACTTTTATAGTACTTTTTGAAGCCTTTTATATTCTCTATTCTTTATGAAACATAATAAAGAATTGAGGTTATTTAAAACTAGATTTTAAATAAAAAGTGATTTTATTGTAAAATTTAGATCTACTAAAAGCTGTGAACTATACAAATGTGTAGAGGATTTTTGAGCGATCCATTTTGCAGGCCTTTTAGGTGTAGAACTAGAAAGTTCGATTGATTGATAAAAGCTACGTCTCTCTTTGACGTTAGAAGGTATGTTTCGTTCGTTTAAAATACGCTTTTATTGATTCCTTTGATAATAAATATAATTTTCCGTGTGACGTCGAATTTATTCGATGCGATTCGATATTTGAAATAGCGTCAGTACGTCCTAATTAAATAATTGCATACCTGAGTCACGTGTTACGCCATGATCGCTACCTAATTTGATTATAATGATTAAATCCAGACGAAAAAAAATCGTGGCTTGGTAAAGTTTGGGAATGGGCAGGTATTGCGACTGTGATATGCAGCATCTGCAGCATTTCGCACAGGACAAGACACGTTTCACGAGGCGGTCGACTTACCTCCAGTAATATTGCCTCCATTATGGGAGGTAAAAAGGAAAAGAAGATGGCGGAGTAACGCTCAATTGCGACCTTTTAAGATCTATTAAAAATCTTTCGATCTTTTAAGCATAAAAGACTTAAATTGCAAATTTAAGATTGGGATGACGTGTATTTTTCTCTATCCTATTTTTTATCAACATCAGAGATTTTTTTCTTATACAGCAACTTTGATTTATTAAATGACGTTACATTTGCACCCGCAGTGATGATATAGTGGCTTTAACGTGCGACTCTCTTCTCTGAGGTTCGATCCCTGGCTGTGCACCAATGGTCTTGTCATTAAATACTCGGTCGTACGGTGAAGGAAAACCTCCTTAGTAAACCAGCATGCCTTAGACAGAGGGCTGATAATCTACTTGCCTATTAGAAGAAAGAGAAATCTGAGGCTGAATCTAAATTATTTGCTTGTGCAAAAGTATCATATGGGAAAGAGAATTTTTGTTATAATTACCCGTAAGTTTACATACTGTCCATTGTGTACTGTTACAAATATGTACTATTCAAATTACGTAATACGTGGATGTTACGGAGTTACCTTCTTAGAAGAGCAGAGAGCAGAGAGAGAAATGGAGAGTTTTTGCGACTTAACTCTATGACTATTTTGTATTCCTAAGGCTATAGTCTAATTTTATACACGTTCGTATTAAAATCTTCTTAGTATAATCCCCCTTAACGTCACTGCAGTCGGTAAAAAGTTGAGAAGTCAACAACTCCGAGCTTATTTCTTATCTGTTCCTATTAACTTTGCAACTCACAGAGAATGAATAAAGCTGCTTTTTCCTACCTAGATTAAGTTTGCTAATAATAAATAAACCTTTAGGATGTTGGTACAATGATTTTATTTTATATAGAATAAAAAGTTATAATTATATGCATTACACGCACCCTCAATTATTCGAATAAGAAGAATTTTGAGGTTTAAGGATTTTTATTGGCACAAATTAGGTCATATACGAGTACAGAATAAGTTAAGAGTAATTTGTTGTAACGAGAGCAGTTTTGGCAATAACTATTAATTAGGACCTACAAATTAAATACAAATTGTTCTTAAATATTGTAAATTATTGTAAGGAAACTAGTTTTATTTGTCATTATACATCATACTACACATACACACCTACTTCTTTAGATATAGCAACTACTTATTAGTGTGTGAGGCACAAACATGTTTACCGAGTAATTACTTTCCATTTTACTGTCACCGAGGCACCACTGGAGAACTTAATTTTGTGCTCTCACTATAAAAATCTCACTTTACCAAAAAATCATAAATTAAAGAAACAAATTCATTTTGATGCTGTCGAATGCGATACATGGTGTTCTAAAAGCCACATTACTCAAAATCCCTCTGAAATAATATTTGTTTTGAGTTGCTACGGGGGCCTATCGTTTATTGCCTCAAAATAGCTAATAGCGGAAATACCTCATACAAATATAAAAATCTTGCCAACGCTCGTCACATTAATACATTGGTTGACGAAAAGTAATATACATTATTTAATGTAAATAGCACTTATATATAAAAAATGGATATTTTTTTAAACTGAAGTAAATACATATCAACATATATGTATACGTTAATAACCGGTAAACGAAAACCTTAGAAAATGTCTTCTATTGAATCTTTTGTATTGTATACTAGATAAAGTTAACAACCTAAACCTAAACCTCTTTAGTCTAATTTTTATTCTACATATTAAGTTAGTAAAAATAATGATTAAAACTTATACCAAACACTAGTAATTTATAACTACATTAATGTACAAATACGAGAAATTTAGAGGCGACTTCCATTGCTAAACAGGAAATAAAGCATAACTTACGACTTGTTTTTTGTTGTACTGCAACCAATCCGTCCGTATCTTTTTTTATTGGAAATTGAATACGTATTTATAATAAAGATTTGATATTTTTTGCATTTGATATAATTGGTTTTACGGCGTCATTTATTTACTGACTTATAAGTATTGGTTTACAATAAACGTACAAGTGGAAGACAATTACGGTGGATAGAATAGAGGCTTGTGCCAAAAAAAGAGCACTCAGATATTAAAAAAGAATAACATAATTGAAATGCATGTGAAATAAGAGGCTATTATTATTATTAATTCTTATTATTACTTAATAATAATAATTTATATTATAAGTATTTTTTTAATTGCTTGGCCGCTACCCCCTTGACTTGCGAACTGTCATAAGTGTACTTGTTTACCAATATGAAGAAAAATATTTTGATTTTGAATGAAATCTGTCTGTTGGCCTTAAGGGCCTTTACAGCTCAGCTCGGGCTGTTGTGGTGAGCGTAGCTCGACCTTGAATGGGCGTTTTTCTTGCGACTATCACCAGGGGTCTCCTGTAAGACTTACACCTCGGCTTTGGCCGTCGCGAGGTGGTCCTCGCCTTCCCCGGTGAAGGCAGTTTTTTACCCTAATCTGTTGATGGCTACTATTATTATTGGCCGCGGCTTTTAATTTGTCGTTAGCTATCGTGATTGGATCATCCGGATCCGTTAGTATGTGTCGGGGCCTCCTACGAGCCTTTTTTGTTGGGAAGGGGTAGTAGTTAAGCTTTAAATCACAGAACAGATTTTTTTTTTATGTAACTTAAACGACGGTTTATGACATTTTCCTTTGAATTATTGTATGTAGAGGGACGGTAAAACTTGCTGAGTTTCTAGTCCGTTCTTCTCAGAACAAGGCCTCCTGGTAGTTTTGCGAAAGGATGGCGTAGTTTTGCTCTTTCGCGAATTTTGCAAACGTTTTTGACATTCATAAGCATGCCTTAAGTCGCATCTAAATTGAATAAATAAATTTTGATTTAATTTGATTTAACTAGTGTCAATCATAAGTAACATGTACTTACTATAAGTATATTTTACTGTATTTTTATTTTATGTGAACAGAGATATAGATGCGTAAATAACTAAGCATACAAATAGTTCTTGACTGCTCCGAACCATATTTTCCCGGATTAGAAACGGATGTAGTGTAAAACGCTCTTAAACCTTGTGTGAATCTAGAGCGGGTAAATCAAAATTATACTCTTAGCAATGTTAATAAAGTGTGTTTATGTTAATTAAAATTTGCTCTAGTTCTGTTGAACATAAGCTAGTCCACAGTGCGTTAAAATCCCAAGGGTTTGATATAATTTGAAACCTTTTCTCATTCTGGTAGAAATAGTTAAGGGCTGTCACTCGTGATTTATAATTACAAATATTGTTTAGATTTTCTTATAATGAAACAAGCATTAAAAGCATTCCCCTGACCCAGGTAGAATTTTTTAAGCACACACTTGTAGTATTTTATGACATATTAGTGGCCCGACCCGGTTTTGCAAGGGTGAACATTTTTTTTATTGTTGATATTCATATATTCTTTAATAGTGTGGAACATTTTCTTGCTCTATTTTCAGTTGTTTTCGTTTGGGTTACATTGTTTTAATTTTTGTACTTAATTTTTTTTCTTGCAATTAGAATATATATTCAGTGGTAATATAGCATTCAAATGGTGTAAGAATTTTTAAAATCAGGCCAGTATTTTTTGAGCCAATTCGTTACAAACATACATACCTACATTTAAATCTTTCTTCTTTATTATATTAGTATAGACACAGAAATCTATACATTTCGGTAACAATAAATCTTTAAAATCTATAGGGCCAACCCTACGTCCAGAGACGTCTTCACAAATTAATTAGCTAAGTCTCATTTGAGAATCTTCCACGCTTGCAGAATGTCTATTGCGAGTTTCACAACTTTACGACTGCTACTTATATTTTATTTTTAATTAAACTGTTATTGTTCTAAAGTAAAAGATTCATTTATTTATTTATTTCAAACATACACATTATCTTTACAGCCTATGCCAATACGACAATGTGGAGAAACATTTAATAAAAATATAATAATGTACATAAAAATTAGACACATAATTTACACAATATCGCTACTGTGAATTCACTCTGCGAACATATAAATATGTCGATAGTATCGGAGACAGCATTTAGTAAGCGCAACGTCCTGGATAACGGGGATCTGTGCAACAGACTAGTTCTTGCCTTTGGTATCGCAAATAACCTTCGCTGTCGCCGTCGCACATATCCCATAGGTACTAAGAAGCCCAGTTCCTGGAGTACACTCGGGTTACACACTATCCCCCTCAAGACTTTCAGTACGTAGTAGGCCAAATGTAAGTCCCGTCTGGTTTCCAATTTGTTGTACCCCACCATCCCTAATACAAATAATGTTGGGTACATTAAAGGATAGTAAGGATAGACGCCATACAGTCTGTTATAGAGGTGACGTGCAAATTTATTCTGTATGCGCTCCAACATAAGACAGTATTTAGCTTCATGCGGAGCCCAAACAGACGAGTTACACTCCAACATACTTCTAACCAGAGCGTTGTACAAGCTTGAGATGGCTTTAATATTACTGAACGTTGTTGCCCTTCGAAGCACGAATCCCATCCTTGCGTATGCTTTCTTGCAAATGTCCACAACATGATCTCGTAAATACAGTTGGGCATCCACTCTCACTCCTAAGTCTCTTACTGACGTTTCCCGCTTGAGTATCACCCCCGATACGTTGTACTCATGCTGACGAGGCAATTTAGCGCGACTAAATGTCACCATGCAACATTTGTTGATATTTAATTGGAGCTTATTTTTTTTGCTCCACTCACATACTCCATCTATATCTCCTTGCAGGCGTTCGCAGTCGTCCACCCCTTGGATTGACAGGAGTAATTTTAGATCGTCTGCAAAGAGAAGGCATCTAGAATGTCTTATGACATCTGGTAAATCGTTCACCATTATTGTAAACAGCAATGGCCCTAGGTTGCTGCCCTGACTCACGCCTGATTTAGTGTAGTACGGTTCCGACTGACACCCTTTGTACTCTACATACTGCTGGCGATCTCTTAGATAATTAGCAAAAAAACGTAAGATGAGAATATTTGAATTTTAATCCGTTTTTATGAGCTTTGGTTTTAAACCACTAACCTAATTTAGATTATAGTTCATCCAATATCAATTTTATTTCTAAAGATGTTTCAAGAACGTTGTTTATTATTTAATATGGTTAAACTTAAACGTATCTGATTAATAATTACTTACTTAAAATTGTGTGTTAAGGTTAGTAGTGTTAACACAAATTAAAATTAGTATAAAGTTTGAGATATTTATTTTTTATTTAATAAAACGTATTATCAACGTACCTACTATCACGGTAGCAAAAGGCATCGTAAAATACCGCGTGCTTTAAAAAATTTAAAAGAGTGTAATTTCATCTTTCTACGTATGTACATTTATATACGTGCCTGAGTCGATTGTGTCTCATTGAAGAAATTTAGAAATCCAACAATTTGTGTTATTTTTACTCCAATTCTTTTGTCGATCATAAGTTTGCATTAGCACTAGCAATACGAAATAATTTATCTGTGAAAAGGGAGAAGTCCTGTCTAGCGTTTCGATAAGCACAACCGTAAACAAAATTAATTAATTATATTACTATTAAATTGAATTACTTTGATAAATAAACGATTTCCGTTTCCAGGAATAGTCTCGAACCGTTTGGTAAACATTTGGGAGTCAAAAAGTTTCACGTTATTTAACCAGAAACACGAACGTAACATAAAATTAGCTTATGAAAATACAAACAACTTTGTATTCATGGATAGAAATATATTCGGGCCGTTTATGGACGGCTATAAAATGCTCACAGTGTCATCTTAGTTCACACAATTTTAGGCTACACCTTCAATAAACCTGTAATCGTAATGCGTCAACTTCAAAAAAGCTTATTTAAGCACTTTCTTTTGTTTGAAATAGTTTTCTTGTCAATTATTATTAAGGAGTTTCTTTATATGTGTAACAGTGACATCTAGTAGTATATTTGTAAAACTATGCCTTTAAGAACGCGTATTTGTAGTTGTAAGATTTTAAGTTTTATATGATACTAGCTGACCCGGCGAACTTTGTTCCGCCATAATGGCAATTAATAAGTAGTTTTTTTTTATTGGAAAAAATACAAAAAAATTAAATACCTACATTAATCATTCATTATACTAATGGGCAATGGCACTATCAGTACATTATAATTGTTAATTATTTATTTAATAGAAATAGTTTGAATATTTATTTCTTACAAATATCAAATTGTCATACGTCAATTACATAGCATTCATTTGCGTTTTGTTATTCCAAGTCTGATTCTTTTTTGTTATACCACGTATTATGGTGACTGACGTTTCATGTCAAGTCACACGGGAACGCTGTTGAACGGGATAAAAAGTATCCTATGTCCGTCTCCTGGCTCTAAGCTACCTCCATACCAATTTTCACCCAAATCTGTTCTGCCGTTCTTGAGTTATAAGTGGTGTAACTAACACGACTTTCTTTTATATATATATAGATTGCCATAATATTTTGAAGGTATTTTATTCAACTATAATTTATATTTGCTTTTAAATATATATGAAATTGACAAATAGAAATTATATTTTAGATTAGATTCTTCGTTACTGGGGCGTAGGTATCGTCGAAGGATGTACCTATGTAGGTAATAACTTTAATGTTTTTTTTTCCCCAGAAGTCAAGCGTAATCAAATCATTTATTCCAACTAGACCACCTAAAATAGAATTTTTGAACGTTAAATAAAATATATAGATGATTATAGTTGCCCCTTCCAAAAAAATGTTCTCTGTGGAGAAGAATGGGAAAGAAACTCCACACTTACTCTTTTAAAATAGAATTTACTATATTTAATATACTACTTTATAAATAAGTTAAATTAGGTATATGTGAAGATAATGAACTTCTAGAATAAAACTACTATACAGGTCTATTATTGTATTGTTACATGTTCCTCACATGTTTACAAATATGGAAACCGTAAAATATTATACATTGAAGAGTAATAAAAAATAAATTGGTACATTGTTGTATGTGTGTGTGTGATTTAAATAAAATAATTACAGTTTGTAGTATTATACAACAAAAAAACAACAATAATATGTAAAATTAGATCAGCTACCAATTGATTTTGTCAAGGCTCTATGAAAGTCCTATGGATCAGGACCAACATGTTTCCAAGCATTCTAATCTTGATTATAATCCTTAATCGTATGTCCTATGGTCCTATCTGTTAACAAAACCTCAGGGCGTCATATTTTTTCACACACATAGTTTATTTGACCCATATATATATATAATTATCACACTTTACAAATATTTGTATTGCATTCTTAGTATTCGTCGGTTTGTAGCAGTTATAGTTGAAATAGATAGTGAAGACCATAATATGATTACCAACATTATAAATATAAGTTACAAGTCGCAGAACAGAATATAGTTAGAATTTCATCAATTTAATCCCTTATATGACGTAAAAAGTGGTAATCAGATATTTTTAAAGCACATTTTTGGTCAAAATCCTGCATATTAAAGTATTGACGTGAATATTAGACGCAGAATATATTAAAATAGGTTGTAATATATATTTCACTATTTATCTCTGTTAATTATCTTATTTTATAATCGATGTTCAACGGCTGTTATGTATTCGGGCTAACCGAAAAATCAATGTCATACAAAAAAGTGTTTGCATAGACAACTCTCGCCAATGTTTCAGCAGGCGTTAGTGTCCATTTTACAACCAACGCTTAATTCGGTTTGGCAGCCATTCCACTACCGCATATTACAGTAAAAACATACCACATTTCGGCCGATATGTTAGGAAAATTTTGGCAACTGATCAGGGTTGTCAGTTAAAAAAAACTAATTTAAATATCGTGTTATTTCGAAAACGGAACAGAATACATCTAAATCCTCCAACAATATAGACTAAAAGTTTGCTATATTTTTAAAGTATCAGGCATATATTGCGTTTGGCAAAGATGTAAAAATAATGGTCTGCCTGGCAATTTTTTTTAAGCCGTCCTTGTACCGTACGAATACAGCTTGTGATATCTAAACAAAGTTTTTTAATGAGAGAGATACAATATGTCTGTTTCACTCCTATTTAAAGAGGCAAGTAGGCTGCTGTACCCTTCCGAAACCGAAAAAAGTCTTTATTTAATCTATTGTTTACATTTACTATTTGCATTTTCTATTTCAATTCCTTTTTATGGGAAAGGAGGCAAAGTTTGTTTGAGGCTTACCTGATGTAAACTGATACCGCCGTCACACATTGCCAGAAGGCTAGCAAGTGCGTTGCCGGCCTTTTAAGAATTAGTCCATCCATTTCTGGAAGGACCCTAAAATACATTGTGGTGGTGCCTTAAATATTCAGTTGTGAAACAACACTCATCGAAGTGATACGAATGGTATCTTATTCTGTCTTGAATTAATTTGATACAGAATATGAAAGTCAAAGACAATTTGATGAAGGAATTCTTGTATTTGTACTCTGAATATTATAAATTGCGAACCTAATAGGTAATACTGTTCCTTTTACTAGGGTATCTATTATTTCAAGATGAATAAATTATTCAACCCAACATACAAACGTAAAATGCATCATCACGAGAGTAAAATTACTGAAACATTATGCATATAGTGTGTCAACACTGTAGTTCATAGTTTCTATTATTTATATGTTAAAACGTAACAGGGCTTATTACAAAAACACTGAATTTTTAATTGGCCAATCATATTTAATATGATAATGCTATCCATTTCGATCTTTCAAGAGACGAATTAAAATAATACCTAAAAAATAGTATAGGAACAGAAATTTCTTTCTAGTTATTATAAGCAATTACAATGAATTCATTTATATAATATGGTGTTCTATAAATTACAATTATAATTGTAATTAGTACTTTTACTGTTTAAAAACACCGTTCGATCGTTGTGAAGTGACACCTACAATCCGCGCTGACTGACGCAAATCACTGCGATGACGTAATACCCTGAAACCCGCTCACAAAGTTACTCCATTCCTAAGGATATGTACAACTTCTCGCCGCTGAGATAGTTGAGACGCGAGTAAGCAGAGTGAGAGTAATTAATAATTTCATATTTCATCATTCGCTGTTTAGTCGAGTCACCTAAGTCAGACAAAACTTTTTTTTATAGAACGGAGGCAAACCGGCAGGAGGCTCACCTGATGCTAAGTGACACCGCCGCCCATGGACACTTCAATACCAGAGCGCTCGCGATTGTGTTGCCGGCCTTTGAAGTATTGGTACACTCTTTCCTTGAAGGACCCTAAGTCAAATTGGTTCGGACATATTTCAGTGGGCAGCTGGTTTCACAAATAGTGGTGCGCGGCAAAAACTGCCTTAAAAAACGCTCAGTTGAGGCACGGCGGACGTCGGGATAATACGGGAACAACTTCCGGTTTGGTCCTACCAGCCCTTAAGGCTATTAACGAAATACTAAAAGACGGCCCAAGGCGAGGCCCTTGTAATAAGACAGGCTTGAGCTAGTCGCGGAAAGAAGCCTCAACCAAACAGCCCGGGCTTGGGGGATAGAGGTCCAAGAGGAAGATTCCATTCCCAAAAATATGCTACCGGCTAGTCCATGGGTAGACAGAGGATACTACAACATCCTTCCTCTACAGTTGTATAAAAGTATGATAAAAATCTCAGTGTGCCTTTACGCATGAGCTCGTGTCACATGTAGACCTAAAGCTAATAGATATTAGGCACATTTTCCTGTGCATGAGTGTCTTTCTAGACTATTTATATACAACCTGAGGCCAAAATCTATATATTAATAATATTATACTCAATATCTCCATAGCAGTTCTCATTGTGGTGTATCTAATTTAATATGAACAAATATAAATGTGTGACTTTATAATGAAATAAACAAATTCCTTAATTCTCAAACAAGGAGCATTTAATGTGTCGTGGCTTGAGTCCCTTGCCGTACAAACTTTTCCAATATCAACATAAATTTTGATTGGAGTTGGAAAATTTTGGAACTTTATGAGCGGCATTTGTTAAATTAAAAAAGATACCTATAAAACTGAGCTATGAGTTTTTTACGATTTAGTAAAGCGTAATTTATGGGCAAAAGTTTTATCACCTCCTTAATAGAATGCATTTTAGCGTGGAGATTGTTATACTTAAATTATAATTTAATTAAATAACAAATTTAAACATGAAAAAAATGCAAATATAGTTTTACAGAAATAGGTACTATTCACAAGTTTGTTTTTTACTAGTCAGGTTCGCTTTTTAAAGTGAAATTTTTATTACATCGTCTCAAAGTTTTTGGTCTGTGTGGTGCACGTCGCGTGACGGTCGGCCGCGGAGTAGGGATAAATTGAAAGGCGCTCGTCATAGCAACCAAGGCCAATATGGCGGCGCACATAGTTCGCAGCAGCTGGCTGTGTAGTCAGTAGTGTATACTTATAGACTATTATTCATTTGTGCCAGTGCTCTACGCTATTTTAATATGTGTATATAATCTAAATAATTGTTAGACAGTTAGTAAGTAGTTAGTTAGACACAGAATTCAATAAAAATATTAGTTGGAGACTTAGTCTACTTCTATTAGTCCCATTATCATTCCAATTTTCGAAGTATAAAATTAAGATTGATAAAGCGAATTTATACCCTTAATGGAATATGATTCCAAAATTATTTAGTTAAATGTCTATAATATTTTAGGTACGTTAGTTAAATGTGAAAAAAAGTTTCACTTTTACCGTGGTTTCATAAAACCACACAACATTTTTGGTTCAATATGCCAATAATACATACTAAAGTAAATACAAATACATTTCAATATTTATCTATTGAACTAAATCTGATAAGTATTTGGTCATCGGTCAGGACTCAGGTATAAGCTTATTCAACAATTTGGACGCAATAGAAACGCCCTGATACTCTGTAACATTAAATGTAGGGTATACGTTTTCAAAGTATTGAAATATCGCTATTTACATACGTAAGTCAGTTTCGTTTGAAGTAATTTCAATAATTCGTTCGCGATGTAAAATAAGAGCATGTTACGACTACATGTTACGTGTTGCCAAAACAGTAAAACTAACTTCATGTAAGTACAATATTGTTACGAGCTAGGGGATCGGATAGAAACTGCCGTCGATTTCTTCAAGGGTTTATTTTAATAAAATCTACGAGGAATTCGTTTACACTAATATCTTGAAATTACGCACAGAAAAGCACTAATAACACACACAATGAAACACTGTCACTAATCACTTAAAACACTCAGAACTTTATCACTGGTTCGCACTTATTCGCACTTTTTCTCTTCGGTGTTTATCGCTTGGAATCGCATTCAAAACTGAACTGAGTGATCAATCGTTGCTCTTGTGTATCCGCTCTTCTGTGAGGCGGACAACAGCCAGTTCGGGCTGAGCCCACGCTGGCGGTGTGGTTGTTCGCGTCCTGCCGATGCAGAACGGTACTGGGGCGGGCGTATAGCCCTTGGTGTGGCGGAGACGAGGAGCGTCGGGCTCGACTCATCTCAATCGTCTTCTTTTGTTTCCTCATCCGTTGTGGGGGGCGTCGGGCAGCGTCGCGGCTCGCGGTCTAGTCCCGCCGAGAGCGGCGAGATGACCTGCGGGTGATGCTGCGTTGACCGTCCGTGCCCCGGTGTCTGCTACGGTGGGGGTACCCGCGCGAATCAGTTCGCGCGGATACGAAAATCTTGTGTCTGGAGGTCTGGAGTGCCACGGCGCGAGTTGCTGCAAGTGCGGGAAGCGGGACGCGTCCGCTTGCTCGAACATGTTCTTCGCCGCCTGTGCTACGAAGTCGTCGATGCTCTCTAGGCGTAGGTCGCGTGCGATGGTGGCGTTTCTCACGTAGCGCTGCGCGTTTACTGCGCGCCGGAGTGTCGTATTCTGCACGGTGCGCAGTCGTTGGCGGCTCGTTTCTGAGGTGAGCGCGAACCATGCTGGCGCCGAACTGAGTGATCGCGTTTTGGCTCGCTTATATATCCCTGGGAAGAATCTCGAACGATGTTTCCGATGTTTACGAGAACTTTCTAAGCGGGAGCGCTACTGAGTAGCGATCGCCTAATTCTAGAACGCGCGTACTTGCTATCTCTTTCGCACATTGCTTTTACATTTGCATTTACGTGCTTGTCGTACGACGTTTTAGAGTTCTCGGTCTAGTTTCGAGAAGGTTCTTATCTTTTCTCTCTTTCGCGTATCAAACAGTGCTTGTCCCACACCTAGAAAATTCGTTCTAGAATATTCCTTTATCAAAGGGTTATAACCAGGCCTGAAAACGCCTGAAAACGGGTCTGCTGAAAAGTGTACCATTCATCTATACGTGTTCTGAAACCGACTGAAAAAATGTTTCAGCCTCCTGAAAACTACGGCAACATTATGTAAATTTTGATTTCCTAATATGTGATTGACCCTCTCCCGAAACGGTCATAAATCATATTTCAGCCTGCTGAAAAGTTCTCTAAGTAGTGGAAAAATCTAAAAACATTGCAGTTGACCTGTCTTCGTAACAATATGATCCAATACAATATGATCAATATGACCATAAAATTTTTGTAGCATATTCTTGCAAATAAATTACAATATCAAAATAAACGTTAAAAAACTAAACGCGACTATATATCTATATAGAAAATAGAAATCTCGCGTTAACTATGTCTAGCACACGGAATTTCAGTTCGTAATAAACTCCTATTTACTGTAATGTTAACTATAAATTATTAACTAATAGTACTCACGTAAACCATAAACAATATTATACTAGTACATTACGTATTTTTGCTCATCCAAACCAAAGAGAATTTCCTATCATAAAACGGAAGGTTTCAGATATTATTATGTAAAGCGATATCAATTCAAAGAAAATCATGGGCGGGAGATGTCGATAATTCTCATAAATATTTACTGTGTATTCAAAGATTCAACGTCTGTCGGTTGTCATGGTAACGGAAAGCCCCAGCTTACATACGCCTAAAATTATAAATAGTTCGCAACAAAACTACAGAAAACGGAATCATTTAAAATCGTTACATATTATTATAAAACTTGTGGATTTTTTTTATATAACAGGGGCAAACGGGCAGGAGGCTCACCTGATGTTAAGTGATACCGCCGCCCATGGACACTCTCAATGCCAGAGGGCTCGCGAGTGCGTTGTCGGCCTTTAAATTGTAGGTTGTCACAGCAAATGATAATAAAGAAATTGGAATGTTTTGATGGGAAAAATATTTTCTTGTTGGATAGTTCTTATAAAATGGTTTAAAATAAGCTATATAACTTAGTCTACGACTTACTTGAACAGGCATGGCATAGCTGGTAAGTATAAGATAAATGTTCAAGACCATCCTTGGAGACCTTGGTATTTCATTATATAAAAAAATTAAAACAAAGCTATATATATATGTTTATAATATATAATATAACTATATATATTTTGTTTATCGGCCTCCGTTACTACGTTACTCAGTTCGCCCGTTGCTTCCTCTAACGAAAATACTGTGATTATAAGATACTTCACTTTTAAAAATCTAAAAAAATCATAGAATATCTTGGTTTTGTTGATGCTTAATATTTTAGAACTAAATATAAAAAAAGAGTGTGTACTTAAGTTATACTTCTTTGGCGTTACAAGATAAAAACATTTCCAAAAATGATATTCTACATTTGTAGAAAAGACAACAATTCATGGTGTCGGTTTTTTATGACGGTGTATGTGGGCATCGTAAAAATAATTTTATAAAAATTCCCTAACGAGCCAAAAGAAGTATAACTTTAAAAAATGCTTCAATATTCGTGAAACTTTAAGTTTGAAATATTCATATCATATTACTCTAACCCATTCCGCTTATTAAAGTATATTTCAAAAATATTAATAAGCTACCCCTCTATTCAAATGCAATGAATGACCAATCTTCAATTTCCGTGACGAGTTCATACGTGCATTGAGTGCTTCCCAAATACGGGAGTGCATTTGAGATTTTCAATAAACCAAGGCAATATTTCTGAAGAGGGAGAGTTCTAAGTCAAGTTTTATTAGCTATCGGATAATGGAAAATTCTTCGTTTCTTTATTCAAGACTAAATTATTTACTCGTAAGAGTGAAAAACCCCGAAGGGTTTGTGGAAACCTTATCTTTGTTGAAAAAAGCAAATGCCTTTATTTGCCAATAAATTCGTTGATTTGCAAAGAAAGTTGTGCATTCGGATTTATTGGTGAATTATAAATACCGTACAATCAGCCATATAAAAATAGGCATGCCAATTAAATAATAATAATTATATTTTCATAATAATAATAAGAACAGTTATGTTATTTATAATTGTTGTCAAAAATTAAGGTCTAAATACTCTCGTACACTATGAAGCACTTTGCCTATAAAAATTTAATTTACCAAGAAAACATTACACTAGAGTGATCTGTAACATCTAGGATCGTGATTAGCTACCTATATTCACACATCGTCATGCAGCAGCGGGAACTCACAGCTGTCAACTGATACAGGCAAGTTTCTTTATGTCTTTCGTTATATGTTTGTTTGGTTACTCTATGGGAGGATATAATCAGAATCAGCAATAAAATTCTTTCTTTACTAGTTAGAGTAATTATAAGAGATTATTTTCGAGAAGCATATACAAGGTAACCGTGGATGGTGAGGTCGGGTCTGGTGGTGAATTTTATGAAACTAAAAAAGCAGGGTATATCAGGATCCATGGTCTCTGCCTATAACTTCGGTAAAAAGGCATGAGTGTTTCGGTAAAGGATAATGTACTTTATTTATTTATTTATATTTCGTTACATTATAATATAAAAACTTAACATAATTACATGAAAAGCAGGGCAACTGGTTGCCTCATCGCTTTCGAGCGATTTCTTCTAGACTTCTTCTTTCTTCTTCTCTTTAATTTGAAACTAAAAAAAAATATTTCTAAAACTTCAGCAAACACACTCGCGAGTGTTCTGGAATTATGGGTGTCCATGGGCGGTGCTAGCCTCTCTTGGTGTTAGGAGTACGCCAAACAAAGAAGTCCATTAAAAAGTGTTTTATGAAGAGCACGCCGTGAACAATTTCTTGCTATAATCCATAAAATAACGCTACTGTTATTACAAATTATAACCGCTATGCTAGAGTAGTTGACGTTGAATTATATTAAATTGAACAAAAGTTGTGTGTACTTTAAAAAAACAATTTTAATTATTAAAAAATTACATGTGTTTGTTTTACTATATGACAGGTGACACTAACAAGAACAAAAACCTTGGGAGATTTAAAATAATGACGCAGACTTTATTGCCATTTCTCGTAAATTATACGCCCTTGAATTGAGAACTGGCAATAATTGTAATCTCAGAATTATCTATCTATTTCATGATAATTTGTTAAACTAATAGGCAAGCATCAGTTATCTGTGCTTGACACACACTGTTGTTCGGGTTTGGGTCTTAGGAATGGCGATTTCCTTCACCATTAGACCGAGTGTTAAATACACACAAAGGTTATTTAACCATTCCATTGGTGTACAGCCGGGGATAGAACCTACGACCTCAAAGATGAAAGCCGCACGGTGACACCCCTAGGCCAACACTACACTGCCTTTTGTTTAAACAATATAATCAAACTGGTTTTGTTAAATAGGCTATAGATTAATTTAAGAATCACTCCTAAATCGAATTAAATTTTCAATCTAGTCTGGACTGTTCGCCATAGAAAATATTGTGAAAGAAAGTCGTAAAATTTGCGTTCCTTAAGAAATCCCACAGTAAAATAGAACCACATTCCGTATCCAAAGCAACAATACGTATTTGCATTGTAAATACAGTGCTGACTGTGAAAAAGTTACGATACTTGAGCGCCAAATATAATAATGCTAAGAATTCCATGTATTACGATTTTTCTTGATATTTACTGAAATAGTAATGAAATTTTTCAATGTTAACCAATGAATATTTCTTTTTAAATCTTGCGGTGAAGGATAAGTAAGTATTCAGTAAGTGTGATTATGCATCAATTACCCATAATAAATAAAAAATAAATGAAAAAGCAGTTATTCCAGTACTAGCATGTTATTTTTAATATAAATACATGACCTCATACAAAATTCTTCCACTTGTCTCTCATCCTCGCCACAATTTTCCCGTCCTTTCCGCTAGTTTATTCCATTTTCTGAGGTTTCTGGTGGCCGTCTCTTTTTCTTCTGCCATTCCAAGTAAGGGTCTTTTTGTCCCATCTAGATATATTTTTGATTAACACAGGCAGTATAACCGGCCCAATTATACTTAAACTTTTTGAATGTGTTTCAACGCCTGTTACTTTTGAAAGGCTTCGTATAACAACGTTTTTAGCTCATGAAGTTTCGATTATACCTTTACAATTAATAGATCAGATGCAGATTTTTTTTTTCAATTATGCTAAGTATAAAAAGTTTAGCCATGAGCTAACATTAGTTACGTAACATTTATTTTAGTTAATTAATAAAAGCGCAAATGTTAACTATCATCTTACACTTGAAATGAAGGCAGTGTTGGCCTCGTGGCCTCAACGTGCGACTCTCATCCCTGAGGTCGTAGGTTCGATCCCTGGCTGTGCACCAATGGACTTTCTTTCTATGTGCGCATTTAACATTAGCTCTAACGGTGAAGGAAAACATCGTGAGGAAACCAAACGTCCTAGACCCAATAAATTGCCAGCGTGTGTCAGGCACAGGAGGCTGATCACCTTCTTGCCTAGTAGTTTAAAAAATGATCATGTAACAGATTCAGAAATATGATGCCCAGACCTAAAAGAGGTTGTAGCGCCACTGATTTATTTTATTTTACGCTTGAAATGATCCAAATGAGACATTCTCGTTTCTGATAATAGGCAATAGGGCGACTTAACTAGCTTTAAGATAAAAGCCAGTTGACACCCAGCTTCAGACAAAGAGTTTCATTTAACATCCCTGCAAAAACCATCCCAAACTTAACTCCCGATTCAGTGATATTTATTCAATATATAGTTAAGGTGTCTCAAAATAAAGTTCATATTTAGTTGATCGTATAAATAAATAGAAGTCGTGTATCAAAAAAGTGTATATTTAAAAAGTTTTACATTTAGAAACTCCATTACATTTACAAGGTTTTATTATTTATTTTTTTATTTTTTATTTCTATGCAAATATTTTTTTCAGGCCTTTCAATTATTAAGTACGTTATAAACGCCCAAACTTCACATGAAATTGGTGCATAAAGCTGATTTTTGGAGGTTTGTACTGAATTTGTTTATTAAAATTTTAATTTTGCGTTTTGATAGAAACCTAGATATAGTGCAAAAGATGCCTATTAGTTCAAAAGTTTCAAATAAAAATCTGTTACAAAGCCATAATCACGTAAGAGCGTTTGTATGGAAAGATAGTCGGGTTGGCCCCTCTTAAAGTACACATTTTGGGAATTAATTTCTTAAAAATAATACCGTTCAAATGTAGACCCTCGCGCAGCACTCATTTAATCGAACAATAAAATTACTTGTGACGGCTCGGCAGGTGGACTCAGTGATGGCTGCCATTTCGTGACGGATATTATCTTTCAATTGATAAGTCGGCTTATTGGCGTAGACAACAGATTTAAGATAACCCTATAAGAAAAAATCCATTGGAGTCAAATCAGGACTGCGTGGAGATCAATTTATGGCACCTCTCCTGGAGATCAATTTGCCTGAAAAAATTTCACGAACTCTTGGCAGAGACGTATTGGACGGGTGTGACGTTGCTCCGTCTTGCTGGAACCATGTTTTTTGGTTTTAGGCAGGAATGTTTTGAAGTTCAGGCACCAAAATATCGTCTTACATTTTTACATAACGTAAGCTAAATAAATGTTAACTTATTTCACCTTTTTATCCGACTTTATTATTATATTTCAGATATTCGATTCGGGCAGAATATTTCAACCAATATTTAACAATATTTGGTATGATGTAATAACTAAATAATCATTTAAAATACCAAAATAGTTTACATTATTGAACAAAGTATTTAAAATTATTTAATATAAATAACTCATCGGTATTTTACCTATATGTTATAGACAAAAAGAAAGAATATAAATTTTATGTGGAACAAAAAGCATGAAAACATGAAAGTCATTTTTCATTTACTATAGTAAAAATCCATAATTAATTATTAAATCCAGCCAAGGCTTGTATTAAATAATACAACCGGTACGTATTTCCAGAACACTTCTAGAAGAGCCGAAAGATGATATTTAATTGTAATAATACAAAATTACAGCACTGAAATTTTATCCATTCTACTTGTTGAAACTTTTATAACGCTCCCGTTCTTCGGGTCTTTCAAACCAAGTAAGAATTGTAAAGATTTTGTGAATTGGATTTTCTGGTGAATTTTTAGGTAGTTTATGCTCAGCCAGTCGCTTAGGCGGAATAGTAAATGACGTTTCTATTGTAACGTGGCGTTATTTTCGCTTTTAAAACGTGATTGCTTTAAATATTGAAGCCTTTCACTGAGGAAGTCGAATCTTTTGTCTGGCAACCTGAAGTGATATGAATGTGTTCGCTCTTGGATTTTAGTTCGAATACTGAAATGATTATAATTATAGACTTTTAAAATAAATTTAAAAGCATGTTTGAAACATATTTTGTTTTAAATGTTTCTGTCAAAATTGTATTTTTCATAAAGCTTGAATGTTAAATATTTATAAAGGATAATTAATTACATCCATCATAAATTTTAAACCCAAATTCCTTTGCATTATATCTGCTCTATCTATTGTCAAGAAAACCAATAATAATAATAATAATAATCTTTATTTCCTCACAAAACTTCATACATGATAAGTTACAACTATTTATTAATGTATGTATATGTAAAAAATTGTCACAAAACTATTAAAATCAAATTCTATTTACAGTAGGAAATTATTTATTTATGTTAGAGTAAGAAATACGGAGATTCCCCACAATACCTAATGCGGCACCAACACCCATTGTTTGCAAGTCTATTGTGTTACATTTCAATAAACCTTTAGAAGAGCAACATATTGTATGCGTTTTGAAACCCCTTAAGCGATGTTTAAGTTTGTATGACGGATCACTTGCTTTATGTTTACGTTGGTAAACGTGTTAATTTATAATAATTGATCAAAGCGTTAATAAAACTTAAAATAAATAAATCAGTGGGGCTACAACCTCTTGAGGCCAGGCCTCAGATTTCTGAATCTGTTTTATGCTCATTTTTAAATCTAATAGGCAAGTAAGTAGGTGATCAGCCCTCAGTGCCTGACACACGTCGTCGACTTTTTGGGTCTAAGACTTGTCGGTTTCCTCAAGTCCATTGGTTCACAGACGGGGATCAAACCTACGACCTCAGGTGTGAGAGTCGCACGCTGAAGCCACTAGGCCAACTCTGTTAATAAAACTTACAGATGCTATTATTATTGAACTTATAGATATGACGTGTATACTGGAGTTATTGCCATCCCGAATTCACATTATATACATAATTTATGCTGTATTATGACTAATTAAAAAAAAAATTATTCCAGATCTGGCGACAAAAGTAAAGATCATATGCGAATATTATAAGGCAATACGCTAAAATCGTTAAGGATACTGAGTACAGTTTGCAAGGCAACGCCATGACGGACATCCGGTTTACATCAGGTTTACGGAACTGTAAGTGCTTTAAAACAAAACAAATTAGTACGCTTTTAATATTTGTTTGATATTTAAACTATTATCCTCAGTTACATAGCCGATACAGTCTAGACTGTGCCTGCCTCTAAGGATAAGATTCAATCTTACTTTTAAAGGCAATACAAGTGGTAATCGTCGCAATATTTTAGCTGTGTCAGTGTCTCGGGGTGGACTACGGTGCGCAATATAGAGACCTGGAGCACTGAGGCGAGCGAGGAAAAGAAAAAAAAATTATAAAATACCTTTAACTAAGCCGTCCTAATTCCGATGTGTTGTCATGGTGTGTATCTGTGGTGAGTCTATTTTTAAGCATATTATATTTTAATTATTTTAAATAGTGCTATGTATGTTAAGAAAATTGTAATTATTGTTTAATTGGATAATAGTTTTTATAATATTTTTAATTATAATAATCTAAGATGTTTTTTTAAATTACCTTTAAGTTTCGTTGATTAAAAAGGAACATCGTATTCAATAATGGTACAATTAAAAAAATATTAATAGTTTACTGCAACCAGGCTGTTTGATACACAATTATATCTATGATTAAGAGGTAGGTATGACATGCATGGAAATGGCGAAATAGATGTGGCTCCTAGGCGCGAAAAAATGCTTCCGTAAACTCTCAACATACCAAGTGCTACTCAAGCTGCAGTTCCACATTATCTTTAGATAATCAGACTGCATAATAGAACTGATAATAAAGTAGCAGTTATTATCAGTTCATTATTTTTTATGACTCTTTATTGTAACACTATTGCTGTCCAGAAGAGTTCGAGGGAGCACCAATTTCATTCGCGTGACATTTAATCTAACGCTGCTCTTTGTCCACCTCGGAAGGCTGAAAACAATTCCATTTCATCAGAACTAGGAATATCCCCTCAAAAAGTACAAACAAGCCTCCAATATCCAATACCTATTCTTCGCATTCCGAAAAAACATGGCTCAGAGGAAATGCCTTGAAAAGCGGTGAAACAAATAGTATTTCGAAAAGTTATTTTTTTAGTTAAGTCGTAAAAAAAGCTGATCCATCATTCGTGTCGTTTATGTTGATGTATTTCCTGCACCTGCTCACCCATCAATCACAGTTATGAGGAATAATTAGCTAATTCAAATATTGGCATAGTTTAGTTTAGTTTTGATATAAAGATTTCTATAATATAATCTATTGCTTATATTATTGCTAGCTCACTAATTAATTGAACAGCCAGGACGCGAAAATAAAGATATAGAATTGTTGTATTTATTATAACATTCCTGTGCTGTGTTTGACTCTTTATAGATGCAATAATTAACAAAAACTTTAGTACTAAAAATATGCAGCAAAAGAAAATCAAATAATAAATAATCCTGCCCGTTTGCCCCCTGTTCTATATAAAAAAAAGAAATCAAAAACGTTGATAAATACTACGTGTACTTACACCTGATTCCGTGATCATATGAAAATGCTCCTATTTCTGTAGACTATCTCACCTGAAGCTACCGGTAATAATATTAGCTCTGCTTATTTATATTAATTATTCACAGTTATCCTTTTGATTGGCTAGTAACGTGGATAGAATAGTAACGTGTGGTTTTGAGTTTTTTTTTTAAATTATTTTGCATTTTTTGTACTCTACCCTCTGTTGGTGTTTCTTTTTCGTTGTTTCACATTAGGGTTGCCTGGAAGAAATCCGTTGTAAGCGATAAGGCCGCCCGTTGCCTTATATCTTTTGTAACCGTTAAAGTTGCTCACCTCACACATTGAAATCGATTATTTTTTACTCGTGTATTTTTGTTTTGTCACACTTCATTTAGTATGAAAATAACAAAGAAACGCCATAATCGTGTTTCATATGTGATTTGTACTGTAGATGATCAAAAGCCAATAAAAGGCTATAGGTAACAATAGGTCGAAATAAGAATATTCCATTAAAGCTTAAACAAATTGCCTTTCAAAGGAACCAATTTATGAAATAAAACTTTGAGACAGAAAAAGTGAAATACCAATTTAACAACGGTTAATTATGTTTGATGGACACATCCGAAAATCAACTTTCTTTGTTCATAACGAAATTAATTTCCTTATAACGACTTTGGGATTGGCTTGTCAATTAAACACTGTCTTATACCCAGTTTATTCAGTAACAGCTACTAAATTTTATGAAAGAAATGAAATGCGATATAGCAAATATACATACATACGTACCTACATAAAGTTGGATTGTGAACTCCGCAACAGGATTGAATCAAAATCTACTATTTTATATATTATACGCTTTTACTATTACAAAATTGGAGTCATTATGAAACGACTTAATTAATAAAAATAATTAATTTATTATATACTCAATGTATATATAATATGAAAACAAACGTATAATATAGACTACATATCTCTTCTACCAATGAAAACATTAACATCTCATAAATCAGATTCGCAATTAACATTTCTACGTAAAATTAATTTTCATAAATAATTTAATTTAACGCTCTTTCTCGTTTATCATAATGCCGATGGTAGCAATTTAACTTGTGTTTAAATTTATTCGAGGATTTAATGTGGTTGTTGATCAATATTTAATTATTTGGTTGGTTAGGTATTTATTAAGGTTAACCAACGCGTGTCACTTCCGTTAGTGCAAACTTAAATATTAATTGCGTAAAAGCTCTTTCCTCGCATTAAAAGCTTAGGACTCTTTAACCTAGTTATCAAAGACGTGTACAAATTATTATTTTATGTTAAGTATAATGTCTATATATTATTTACATTCCGCTTAGGCTATTATTAACTTGGTTTGAGAAATTATTTTTAAAGTAAGTAAAAAATATGATTTAGTTATTTATTAATAATTTTGACTATATGAAGCGGAATATTATACACTGGGTTGTTAATGTTTCATAAAAACAATATTTTTTAATAACGATGAAAATAAAATCTTAAATATTAATTGAAGATATGTACAACCTTTCTGTGTGTCAATCTTCAAGGCTCACAACTTGTAGAATTAAGCCCCGGCAAAATTTTGATTATCTTCATAATTTGCTTATTTTTAGCTAACAATATTAACACATATCTTCTGTGTCGTTAGCGATATCTTTGTAATAATTTTTAATGTCTACTGCATTATTCCCGTGACCACCCCATGTAGACAAACCTACCAATGTGTAATATTAAAAACAACACACGATAATAAAATATGATAATATTTAAGGATAATAAATTTTATAACAAAAATTCAAAATGCAGTATCATAGGCGAAAACTTGAGATTGCATAGCGGGTCACGTTTTGTATTGAAACAGTTCGCACTAGAACAACCAACTGACAATGCATAGGATTTACTATATTGCATCTTCATTTATTTGGATAAAGTAATAAAAAACTTATATGTTTCTTCTGGTAGATCACTTGATGAGTGCTGGGGCATAGTAAAAAAAATATGGGATTCCGATCAAGAAATTAAATCACACACGGCCCAAGGTTCTTTTCATAAGCTGAAAAAAGTACTATGTTGCCGATGGCGCTTGTCGCTGTCTTCTTGGCGGGTGCGCTCGGCTTCTTCGCCGATTTGGCCGCGAATTACGCCGCCGCGCCGGAGCCCTTAGCACCGGAAGACGTGGAGGCGGCCGTCACCTTCTTCGCCATAGGCACGCTTGTGATACTTTCTAAGAACGGCGCCAACCTCTCGGCTTCGAGGCGACGTACTTCTTGATCGCTTGCACATGAGTATACAATTTAGGACTCGTACTCTGTTACATCTGGCCAGTAGTACTATACGGCGGTAAGGCATGGACTATTAAAGATGACATAAGAAGGCGCCTCGATGCTTTTGACATATAGTGTTATCGACGTGTGCTTCACAATTTGCACCACCTGGATCCGATTTATTGCATCGTGTGGCGAATGTATACTAACTCTATACTAATCGGACTATAAGACTTACCTATAATATAAAACTGAGTCTACTTCATGAACTATATATATATTGATATTGTATTTTGTGAATCATCATATCTCATAATAAGAATTATCTATAAGTAGAATAATCAAAACAGTATTCATATAACATATTTTGATGTCCCATATATCATATTTATATATGGCATTATTTGGAGTCAGAAGTTAAAGCAAATACACAAAACAATGAGAGAATTTACGTCTGCCACATGTCACACTCTCAAAGTAGGTCATATCAAGGCTTAATGTACTTTAAAAGGTTCTAAAACTTTGTCATGTAATGTTCTTCATTAATAATATTATTTCAACCCATACATTGACTACATTTTACGTCTGTTTTCTGATTTTCGAATAAGTTTTTTGCAAGTAACTGATCAGCATTCTGTGCCCACGCGGTCGCCTTTTTGGGACCAAAGCATGAAAGTTTCCTTCATTGTACGATCGTTTAATAAGCAAACAGAATGGCAATGTGCATAGGACAGGGTTGAAAGTTGCTCGCTTAAACCACTAGGCTAACACGTCTCTAAAGATCTACAGATGATACTGAGCATAGATCCAATATAATGTTTAATAAGTTGGTAACAAGTCAGACTTAGATCCATTGTAAGTTGAGTTTTTATAGTGGGATTTGGCGTACCATCTCATAATCTAAGTGTTTTACAGTAAAAAGATAATATGCGTTTAAAACTTACATTTCTAGCTGTGAATTTGATGCGCAGGTAAATCGGAGAAATATAAAAATAAATGCCTGAAACATGATAATAATTTTAACCAATTGTTGTTTAATAATTGTTTGGTTTAATATTGGTAAGTTCCCTTCGTGTATGTCACATTAAAAATAGTATTCTGTGGTTATTTTACCGAAGTTACAGTGTGCCGAGAGTTAGTAAGCTTTTATCAATAAAAAAAATAATTAAAGGGTTGTTCCACCTGATGGAATAAAAAAGGGAGTTAAGAAACTGAAATTGTGAAGTATAGGTAGCAGTTCTACCAAATCCAGCGCTTTAGCTCGTTCAAATTTACCTCAGTTTATTTCAGTTTAAACGTGAGGCACGTGTATTTTTTACATATTATACAAATTTATCATAAATATACCGGTACAACAATTATATACAAGAGTGCGGAGAATCAGGTCATATAGTGGACGTCAGATCTTGGCTCACAAACCTAGAACACAATTGAATACACAATAAAGAACCATTAATTCTAATAAACAGAAGCTTACACAGGCTGTTATCTATTGTAGTGAGGCGTAATTAAGACGCATTCTCACAACTCAAAGTCCCATTACCAAAGGGTCATTTCAGTCCTTAATTAACTCCACACTAAAATAAGCAAGTTGGCAGCGAATAAACATCTTATACAAAGATCTAACTATGGATAACTTTATTTAAATTGGGTTGACCTTCTAAAGCGATTTAAATACCGACATGCCTGTCAAAACCAAAAACGTACTATATAACTTAAAAAAAGGACAGTTATTATTCAGTTATATTGCTGTATAGGGTTTCTGTTACAAAACAAAACTTACAGATGTACTTGTACACGCATGGGGAGGTCCTTTGTCTGAAACGAGGAATAAAATATGGACACTTGAAACAACAGCAGTTTTTCTAGGACTGTAGAAAAAGATGGATAGGACGACAAAAGAAAAGATAGACAGATTACGTAATAGAACTAGCGGGAAAACTCGATGAATGTTGCTCAAGACAGAGAAATGGAGAAATATCGAGTAGGCTTGTACCGTAAAAGAGCCCATACAAATACAAATACTAGAATACTAACAAAACTTACCTAAATTTTAGAACTTCTACTAACACAAATGTCAACTAAACAATATTGTAAGTATCTAATATATAAAATTCTCGTGCCGCGGTGTTTGTAGTTAAACTCCTCTGAAACGGCTTGATGAGAATGGGTCTCATGAAATTTTGTGAATTACGGATAATACTATAAGCGCTTGTTCCTATAGTGAAAGAAAACATCATGAGGCCAGAACAAAACCATGCCGTGGTTGACGTCAACCCAAAAAGTTCACGGCACTTGTCTTTGAAATAAAAAGGTGTGGCACTCAGGCACTGCCGCGGTAAAGCTATTGCGTAGCATATTTTATGAACTTATATAATTATAATTTTTTTTGCGCTACGTCACCGATTACGCCAGACCGATGTGAGACGCAGTATGAGTTCTGTCCCACTATAAAGCGTATTGACCGCACCTATTTTACGCCATCGTGTGTTAGGTTTATTATCGTTACGGAATTTCTTGATTCAGTCACCGCGCTCACGACTCGCGACAAAATCTATGCAATAACTTAAAATTATGAAATTTAATCGGTAATCCTCACCTGAATAGATGACTTAATCGATGACGTGTAAGACACAAGGCTAAGCTACTTGTCTTTATCATGAAGGATGCAATCTGTAGCCAAGCCTCATATAGGGACTGTAGTATCCCTGGACTATTATGTACCGTTATTTTTATTTATTGTCAAATACCTAGTCTATGCTTAGCCTAAATAATGTTGCCCAACTTCTAAGCAATATATAAACCACATACCCCATAGCAAACCACTCTAAGTCATACGTCAACTGTACATATGTTTCTGACCGTCATTGTACTACGTATTAACAATAAATCAGCTACACGTCCAAACTCATTGTTCCATATATACGCAGAGGTATATGCTTTAAGTTTGATGTCTTTAGGCAATATTTGACCAAGTAAGTAATTCGTATGTGATTAAATATCGTTACAGGAGAAGGCAGGTTCGAATGCAAAATTTCACATAAGAATATATTCTCTGAACAATTTTCATTTTATTTTATTTTTTTTCATTTTTATTTCAGAAATTACCTTCTTTTATAACGAGGGTCACGCACTCGAGAATCTTCTGGAAAGTCTAGAGCCTAACCAAATTCTATAAAACATGATGTAATATTAATTGTCAATAATAAATTTAAATTCATGTATAATTTATTTATTTATTATACTTCGTTGCAGTAATACAGAAAATACAGTATTAAGTGCAAGAAGTCCTTAGTCCTCTAAGTACTTATAAAAAGAATGTAACAAAAGAAAGCAATTAAAATGTATGTAGACAGTGAAAGAATACATGAAAAAATCGTAGTTAATAAATTACCTACCAGAATACTGGTTATTATTTCGCACTTATTTGTAATATTTTAACAACATTTTTAATGTTATTGAAGATATTTTAAGCAATGAAGCGAGAGAATTGATACCAGATCATCTTCGATCTCACATTTGATGCAACCAAATTTCCTTCATAATTCAGGTGAAAGCAGGTCATCAACGAAGGAGCAACACTGTTTTATAGACCTACCAAACATATCGTTCTATTAAGAATATTAGCCTGAAATAAATTATTTATGCTAAATTCGAATAATCGTATTTTTTATTTATTTATTTATTTAATTATTATTAAATTTTAAGTTGTTGGATTACTAATAAGTTGGATTACTTATTAGTAATCCAACAGCTACTTAACACATATTATTATACAAAACACAAATACAATACACAAAGCCAAAACAGAAATGTGTTATTTCAAAACAATGAAATATTTACAGCAAGTGTGAAAAACTCTTGTGGTGTCTAGAAAATGTAAGTGGAAAACAGTCTATAATTCTTTTCGTGTTAAAGAATAAGGTTCAATTTACAATAATTATCTCGCCCGGCTCTGATTACTGCTGTTTCGTCTTGTAATTATTATGTAATTAGCACGCGGCGTGTTTTTCAAAGGAACGAAAAATAAAAATTAGCTTATGCGGATAAAGGAGCTTTGTAATACAAACGCCTTAATTCTTGTAACTTTTTGTTACTAACTTCTTATTATTATTACATTCGAAAAAGAAGTGGTTTTCCTGTAATTATATTTTAAGAGAAAAAGCACATTTAGTTTTTAGTTTGTTTTATTTATATTTTGTGTGCATTCAACTATACAATTCTATAATTTTTGGATTTCTTCTTGCACTTTATCCACCATATTTCTTCTTAAGTTCTTCCCTTAATAGGGTTGCCTGGAATAGATCGCTTGTTTGCGAAAAGGCCGACCGCTGCATCCCTTATGATTTTTATTTAATATGTTATTTGATTTGTCTGTATGTAACGAAGTGTCAATAAATACATAAAATAAAAACACTCATACACACATATACTATAACTAAATGTACACAATCATAATAATTTTATCAATGTACCAGCAAAATATTAAAGTATTAATTTCTAAGAGTGCAGATCACTATTCAAGCCTTCTGACTGATGATGGACTTAAGGGCGTTTCATCACTCCTATGCGAGGATGTTCAATCACCACAGCGGACACGCAGGCTTCAAGGCCTGCTCCCGGCGTGTGTGATGATGGTGCTAATTTTACGTTACATTATATAGTCTTATGAAAGAACTGCGCCCATACTCTGTAACTTCCATGAGCGACAGATGTATCGATCCTGAAGTTTTTGTACGTGATATAGACCTCTTAATATCCGTAGCGCCGTTGCAACCGTGGAATCACGAGAATCATTATTGCTGTCGTTATTGGGTGTACACTGTACAGAGTAAGGGCTCTGAAAGCAATCACTTACTTTTAACGCCTGCACTCGCTACTTGAGCTTTACTAGGTACTGCGGCAGTTTATTGATTATAAATTTGGCTTGAATTGACAGATATATAAAGCACATTCGTGGTTCATTGAGTGGTTTAAAGTGATATACAAAATGTTATGTAGTATATAGAATTTCTGTTAATAAGTAAAAAAATTTAAAACACAAAATCATTTATATATACCTATAACTATATCACAGACTAGAAACACAGGACTAGTACACACTATAAAAAGTGCTAAAATATACATTTATTTATTTATTTATTTAATTATAAGTAGTAAGCTTATACATATTGTAAGATAAAACACTAAGACAATACAAAGAGCCAAAACAGATAGTATAAGTAAACAATATATGTATATGAAACAGAATGTTTCGTAATATAGTACCTACCTGTGACTGCGTTGGTTGATTGGTTTTCCAATCCGTCAAAAATTCCGCGGTACATACTGCCGCTTTTTTTAAGATAAGGGTTCTTGCGAAGTCGTGTAAGATCGTAAGTATGCCTATGCGTGAATGTAGTAGTGTTCAAGTGTGTGTGCGTATAATATACACTGTATTTAAGAGTGTGGCTGACAGTTATAAACGTGCGCTGTATTAGTGTTAGTTTTTGTAACCTCAGAGTCAAGCCATAATATGTAATAAGGCTTCTTCAGAATTCTTTTTTATGCTTTAAAACAAATTTGTGTTTTAGTCCCAAAAGCTAGTCCCGCAAAAAACCCACAGATCCAAAATAAGAATACTGCACTCAGCTTCATAATAAAATATGCAAATTTTAAAATGAAGTCTACGAAAACGTACAAGTTTGCGTTGTTAATGAAACAATGTAGCGAGTGTTTCAGTCGGGCCTTCTAATTATCCGGAACAAGAGAACACCAAATTAGCTTTGACTCGACAAAGGACAGTGAGGCGCCAGCGAAAACCTGCGACTTTCAGATGTTTCGAACTCGCATAAAGGAAATAGTGATTTTTCCGTACAAAGGTTTTGTAGGAAAATATTTTGGTTACACTATCGTTAAAAGGCTTTTATACTGTTTAGTCTTGGTTTATTAAAACCGCGTTTAAATATTACGCATATTACAATGTGTGAGTTGTCACATAATCAAGCTAACGCATTTACCATGGAGAGTGTTCAGAGGAGTTGTTGTGATTATATGGGAATACCTGCTTCATCATCGGACGTCAAGGATAACAGAATACGAAATACCCGTAAAACATCGACGTCCGTCGTTCCACAACTGACCGTTTTTACTTGACCGACTTAGGGCCCTTCAAGATCAGAGCGTACCAATTCTTTAGGGGCCCGCAACGCACTCGCGAGCCCTCTGGCATTGAGAGTGTCCATGGGCGACGGTATCACTTAACGTCAGGTAAGCCCGTTTGTCCCCTGTTCTATAAAAAAAGCTATAGCATACGCTTTTCCATTCAGTTCCACTATGTCCCTTTCTATTATCTTCTACCATCGTTCTAGCTGAAGATATATTACATAAATTATTAAAAATAATTATAAATATTGCATGGAGTTGAACTTCATCAAAAAGTATACTAAAAAGGAAATTCATAACAGGAACTCATCGAGCCATTAAATAAAATCATGATTCATAATATTTAAGAAAAACCATAATTTTCGTAATATTATGGACGACATAATCCATAACAAAGCGTAACTTTCAACGTTTTAATAATGTCGTAAATAAGAAGCCCTTATCTCGGAGTTGCTATAAACTTTACGGTCCGTTATTAGCTACTGGGCATTAAACATTAGGTCAGCAGTCACAAGTGACGCACACTAAATATTCATTTATTCTCAATGAGATTGTTAACGTTATATAATTAAATCTATTTAACGGCAAAAGATATATTTTTTATAAGTTAAAATATGCACTTTTAGGGTCTGTTTCACAATGTCCGGATAAGTTCCAAATAAGCTACTTATTACTTACTGGTAGGATAAACAATTTTTATTATAGCGCTATTCGTCATGAAACGCGAAGTATCTTATTTGGAACTTTTATCTTTCAAATAATTTATGCGTTGCATAGCTATTTGGTACTTTATCCATACATTATGAAACAGGCCCTTAATGTATACAGCAGAATAGGCTTATCATTTTAATATTATATCTAAAGGACTAAAATGGTATACTTAAGGCAGTGAAATACTTTTTTGAGGTTCTTTATTATTTTCTCTGGGAATATAAAAATATTAATATTATTTTCAGTCAATTGTACTTCTTATAGTGATGTAGGAGCCTTCTAAATGTATTGCGTTGATCTTCAACTGACTCCAGTGACCAGTTCATCCGCTACGTGAGTGAGTGTCCATGGGCGGTGGTATCACTTAATGTCAGGTGTTCCATAAAAAATGTTTTCTTGTTTTGATTATATGTAATATTATGTTCTTAGTTTAAAGTTTGTATAAACAAGTATTCTTTTGTATTAGTATTGTTACATTAAGAATATAAAATGAGTAAATATATATAAAAACATATTCCAGTACCATACCACTTTTGGACTTTTTATATGATACTCGTACATAATCAAAGAATAAATAATAACGGTAAAAGATAAAAGATGAACGAAGGAAAATTCATGACGCCATAAATTGAGGGGGAAGAATTGCGACTGCTCTCCTTTACGATATAATCGTATCCAGTCTTAGATCATTAAATATAATCGACTATGTGAAATAAAAATATATATATATATACGTTATTAGGGTAATTTACTTTATACACTATGCATAACTTCATATATTTTGTGCAGTGATGGCCTGGTGCAATAGCGTGCGACTCTCATCCTTGAGGTCGTAGGTTCGGCGCCCGGCTGTTCACCAATGGACTTTCTTTCTATGTGCGCATGCGAACGAATCTTGAATAACATCGTTCGGAAACCGCCTTGTCTTAGACAAAAAGTTGGTTGATCATCTACTTGCCTTTGATATTGACATTGTTTATGAAACATATAAAAACCAGACGAAGGACGAAGTCCAGACTTGCATTTGAGAATCATGTTTTGTAAGGAAATATGAATACTCAACTTAGCAACTATCTGTGGTATTGTTACATTGTTAGTGTTAACAATCTTATTTTAAAAATAAACACCAAAATATTTGCAAATTGAATCAGTTAAGTTTCGTGATATGTAGCAGTTTACAGTATGCGTGATTACAGTTCTCTTTCTAGCCTTTAGTATAATGTCTACAGTCCTCATTCAATTTCCTTTTTTATAAACTAATTTTAAAAATTACATCAAAAATACAATTTCATCTTTAAATTACAATTTTACAATTATTACAATACAATTTCAATTTTTAAATTGAATGATTTTTTTATATACAACTTCACCTTTTACATACCTCATAAATAACTGAATTAATTGATGGTTCAACACGCCATCTTGTAGAAATTTAAGATAACATGAGATACATTCATGCCGCCTGCGCATATCAACTTATTGAGTGTCTTAAAACAAGATGGCGCTATAAAAGTGTAAAATGCAAAAACAATAAATTGTTATAAAAAAAATTCTACTATCTTGTCAGTCATCTTATCTACGTCTGTGTCATTTAATAGTGTCGCACAACAGTCTTCTAGATTTAAACGAACTCAGAGTTGAAAATTGAAATTGTGTAATTCAATCGTTTTTAATAAATTATTAATGTATGTTTTGTGATAGGGTAAATACAATTTAACAGAACGAAACAAAAGAGTGCATAGGCTGATTTTATTTTCAATGAAGGCTTTAAGCTACATATTATATGTTGTCGTGCGTCAAGAATTATAATTAAGTAGTAAATATATTAAATATCTTTATGTTTAGGACTGAATAAAGATGTAATATGATGTTGTAGATTTAAGATTCATTCGGTTTATTTATACGTTTCCTACGCGTGACGACACTGCATCAACTATACGAAATATAACTTAATTATATAACTGTACAAGTCTGTCTATGACCTGTCCTCACCATCTACGGTTGTCTTGTATATCCTACCCGTAAGCCGCTGCCCATTCATCCTATCTACTGAACCTAAGCATCTTCATTATCTTTTGCTTATCCCATCAATAAACTAACTCTAGGACATACTACAGCAGGGACCAAAACCGACAATTATCCATTGTGAATGTCACGAAAAGGAAACGAGAGAAATATGTAGCAAGTAATCTTCGTGTAAATAAAAAATTATGACTGGATCTTTACTAGGCAATTATTTAGCCGTGTTAACATATCTAGCATAAGCTACTGAGCTTATTAAAGTACTATATATATGCAGGTTAATATGATATACATATTTAAAGCCTAAAGATTAAGGTACACATAATGTAACTTTATGGCATGTCATGTCTACGTCATCCGGCGTTAGTTCAGGAATTGATAGGTTTAGGTTAAGATAATGTCAATCAAAGCTCATAGTTTGGTTATGCTCTAGTCATAAACTACGCAGTTTGGTTTAACATGAATATCTCTTTATGTTAAATAACCTTGGTGCTAGCAAAACTCTGTTTGACGAATTTACAAGTCGAATTCATAGTCCTTCGGTACTTTGAAGCCGCTTTAGAATGTAATGTAACTAACAAGCAACCTTTTTATATTTCTTTATTAAGTATATTAAAATAGATAAAACAGTTTTTTTATTAATTAATTTTTCAAAAATTTAATTTTAATTCTTAATTCTGTTTTATTTATCATAACGTCACAAATATTGCAATTAAATTAAAATACAATGCTAATTAAAAAAAACTTTAGTATACTAAACTTTAATTACAAAACTTTTGTAACTTAAGTTTTATGACCATAATTAACATTAAGTGATCAAAATAAATGCCGACCATGATGTTAATTTACAAATTACTGCTTTAATTTCACAAATCACCCATTACATGGGATAAATCAAAACACGCTGACAATTGTCTATACTAATATTATAAAGAGGAAAGGTTTGATTTTTTGTTTGTTTGTATGAATTGAATAGGCTCCGAAACTACTTGGCAGATTTGAAAAATTCTTTCACTGTTGGAAAGCTACATCATTCCTGAGTGACATAGGCTATATTTCATTTTCAAAAAAAATAGGCATCCTTACTAAAATTACGATAACATTAACATTTGTTTATTATTTGATACAATTCTAACAGATGGCGCTGAGTTAAAGGTAGTTTAGTTTAGGTCCGTGTCGTGGTACCAACGTTTTACATAATTCTCCTACGGTTTCCCTTGATTAATTTACTACTATGTAATATAACAAAAACCTTAGCCACAGCAACGCTTGGCCGAGTCTGCTAGTATGTTATATTTGCAATATATGATGTCTCCAGTTTGCAGATCATAGTCGTCTTAGTTGTTAAAAGTTTAAACGGTTATTTGCCGACTATGATATCCTCTGAATCTATAATACAAATACAATAAAAAAAAATTCTTTCATTTTTGATTTGCGATGTTACTCTGTTAATTCCAATAGCGATTCTGATCGGAATAATTACTTGTTCTTCCGCTCAATCTCAAAGCAATAATGTAAAATGATTTAAAACTTTATTAATTGAATGTTAAAATGCTTTAAATATCAAGAGCTGTTACCGAAGATGATAATTTTCACTTTATAAAAGCGGTAAACACTTAATTTAGGTCAATATCTGAATGCGCCCGAATCACACCTTAAGTCTGATGTAAAAGCTTCATTTTCTATGTTATTTCAGAGGTACGTGAAAATTAAGTGCAAACTTCGCCAAGTATTCAATTACGAACCGAATTGCCACCATTTACTTTTTATTCACAGTTGTAAGTAATAAAACAAAAACTTTATTGGTAATATAGAAATGATTATTTGGTACGAGGAAATTGCCCCAAATATAATTTTTAAAGATACATAATATATTGTATGTCGTCTTCATGAGGTATAGGTAGGTAATCTAGTATTTCGAATTGTCTTAAACAAAAACAAAACAAGATATATTGAGATGAAACACATTTATTTAAATAAAACCTACACATATTTTTAACATTATTTGAAATTTTCTACATAGTAATTATTACTATGTAGAAAATTGATTAAAAATTAATCAAAAGAAATTTAAAACATATTTAAAAAGCTTTGTCTGTATTGTCTGGTCCTGTGGCAGTAGTAGTAGTCTTTAACGCTGGCAGAATTTCCTCGCTGTATTGCGATACTTATTCGTTGAGCGAGGAATGCACCAGTTCAAGGGACACCGGTACTATCTACCAGGTGCCAATTTCAATCTTTAATTTGGGCCCGTTTAGTTGAAGGTGGACCAAGAGTCTTTACTCCAAAGGGAAAAAATATATTATTATCCGCCTCCTCTGCGGCTTTTTTTTCTAGAACAGGGCAACATCAGGTGAGTCTCCTGCCCGTCTGCCTCCTGTAACATAAAATAAAGTATGTATATAAACATTGTAAAACTTCTCTAGTCAGTTCGCAGTTTTAAGTCAGGTGATATAAATAATTATTTTTTTCTGTAATGCCCGAGTTAAGTTCACTACAAATCAAATGTATGTTAAATAAAACTCTTGGTTTGATGCTGGGTGTCAACTAATTGGTTATAACATGAGCTTATAACTAACATAACATAGTAGGATAGTGGGGTTGCGACAATAGCCAAAAACTAACTGGGCTTATTTAAGTGTTTTTAAATCTATGTGACACTGTAATGTAAGTGTAGCAAGTAGTCGATCTTTTGAACATTATCGGAAACAAGAATGTTGCATTAACGTGTGTGGGAAATATATGGCGAATTTTAGCTAGCGATAATTGCTAAAATTGGTTAATAATTAATAGCTAAAATATATCAGAGATTATGTAATACAAAAATTCTATGTCATTTGTTTTATTAGAATAGCAACACCATGCAGTATCATACATTTTATTGGTGTACAGACATATGTCAATGTGCCAAAGTCAATTTTACAGTAGTGCGTAGAATCGATCGATTTAATAAAAATGTCGGACGACGGATAATGACACAATTTTGCACTTATTAACCGCGTTGAATCTGCAACACATGTATAACGTAACTAATGTTAGGTTACATAACCAGCTTAGAAATATTATTCCTATGTTAGTATACAACAAGGTATTCTATGATCAAGCTCCTACAGAATTAGGAAATCACCAAATCTATTTACTAAGTCCTATGCCTATTAATTTGTATACTAAGATAATGTTAAAACGATTTATCATCCTTACCGTGATCTTGAAAGGAATTATCAACATAATGGAATTTCTGTACAAACGACTACTCTGAAAGTCGGGCTCAGGAGATTTAAATCTGCCCTCTAGGCTTTTATCCTGTTATTTACAACAAGATTCTGGTATCTTGATACCGCTGAACATATTATTTGGTTACCGAATCTTACATAAAATTCTTTTTATATGGTATTCCTACAATGGAATTTGTTTACTGTAAATATCGTTGGAATTCTAGAACTTACCTACTTAAAATCTACTATTCTTTCTCTTTTAAATTAAAAATATCTTACGCGCAGTTACGTTATATTTCTGTCAATTTACATAAAACCTTGATCAACTAAAACTAAAACTTCTTCAGCAACAAAATTTGAATGAAAATCGACATAGTTTTTTACGTCTATCTCTAGCTTAGTTCTTTCTCCTGCATTTTAGCATACATAGTATAAACCTAAAAGCGCAAATTTATTTACAGAATTGTATGGACCAAATGTAAAAACAGTATTATATAATTAAGCCATCTTTACAATATCCACAGAAAACCTCTAGCTATCCATTAATTTTCCCTTCTGTCATAGTGTATTCACCAATTTATTCACAAATAGGTCGGTATACGGCGAAGAGTCAAGCAAAGTATTAAGCTGCGATCGGAATGGAAGCATGTTGACGCTGGACTGAGCTAGTCGAATGCACAACCAAAAGGTTGTGTTTCCGGCTGCAGGGATAATTCTCTGGAACGTTATTAATTATGCTTAAACCAAATTTCTTCAAAGCTAAATCCCTACAAAGTTCTAGTGTATCATACTCTTAAACCCCCATAAATTAGTAGGGTAAAAGGAACTTAGTAGTAAAATAAGTTGTACCTTATTTTATATAAGTTTCTTGTTCTTATACACACTCTCTGTTCTCTCTGCATCTTATATTGCATTTGAGAGTGGTCAGAGGAGTTGTTCGGATCAGAAGCTGTTTAATAATCAGACGTCGAAGTAGAAAACGAAATTCCGGATGTAGTAATTCAATTCAACGTTTACGCGTCGTTCCACAACTGAGCGTTTTTGAGTCGGATTTTGCCGCGTGGAATCAGCTGCCCACGGAAGAAATTCAAAACCAATTCTACTTTGGCTCGTTCAAGAAAAGAATGTACTAATTATTAAAAAGCCGGCAAGTCACTGGCAAGTTTCTGGCATTGAGAGTGTCCATGGACGGAGCAATCACTAAAGATCAGGTTAGCCTTCAGCCCGATTGCCCTCTTTTCTATACATAAAAAGGCAGCGTTTTCCAAAGATATATTATCAAGATTATAATTAATAAAAAAAACATTTTATTTGTAAACATTGCATTCGTTAGACACACACAATCATGCGGAAAACTCAGTGAATTACTCTCGTGGAAAATATTTATAAAAAAGAGGAAATGTTTATTGTGTCCCATTTTCAGGTAATGTTGAAATAAAAACACGACGCACAGACTAATGTATGCAACCTTTTAGCCTGTACATGCCAAGTGAATATAATACGAGATTTTTTATCAAATGAAATTATGAAGCGAAATGATGGAAATAAAGACACAAAGGAAATATTATCCTTTAATAAACATGTAACAGAGCAATTTCAGTTAATTAGCATTAATTACGTTTACTATAAAATTCTACGAACAAAGTTGCATTAAATATTTTTCAGAATTATATAAAATTACATTAAAATGTTTTAATATTGTAAATTATAGGGGATTTTTGAAGTGAAACTTCTTTAGGCGTTATGGATGAAACGTCACAAAGAAGTGCATCGTTTTTGTCGAAGATAAGGTAGAGATTGAGTAAGAGAGATCGAGAAAAAAATACACGTACACATGTATACACATTAGAACTTTAGATGAAAATTCTGTCGCATAACGTCATCTATTGGAGCTTTTACCTTATTATTAACTAATTTACAACGAAGTTCAGTGTTGCAACTTTTTACGATGTACCTACTCCTCTGAGTAGAAAAGCCTCTGAGCCAAATAATTCTCCTAAACCTTAACATATCTCAACTTTTAAAATTACAAAAATTAAGTGACTTTCATATGCATGGGGCGCGGAATACAAAATTGCATATGTAGATATTTGCATGCCTTTCTCATTATAATATGCTGTCATGTTATTTGAAAATGGAAAGCGCAAATGAGACTTAATGGAGACAAGATGTATCCACAGGAAAAAGACAGAAAGATAGTAATAATTATAAAACTTTTATATAATTAGTGATGCCCACGGCTTCGACTATATAGAAATATGTTCGTCGGAAAATGTGATGAGTACTTTTGTTCTAATTTATACGGGATCGAGGGTATTTCATACTATATTTAAATTTTATATAGATTTTTCAACTCACGCAAGAAAGACTCTAATATGATATGTATAAATATCTCTAGATAAGTAATAAATTACATTGCATTATCCCTCGCAGTCTGACTACTAGTTACAATAGTTTAATACATATAACAAAATATTAAAACTTATATGTAATTTATGTCATTATTATAGAAAATTTACTTTATGCGGAATAAATCCTAGTATCGTAAAACATCAACTTTAATAATAACATAAATGTATAACGTCAAATCACTATTACATTAGCATAAAAATAGTTTATTTGATATTACATATTTATTAGTTTTTACTGAGATAGCTAGGTAAGGCTAACAAATGTCAAAATCGTAACAAGATTATGCATAAAATGTTAATGAATAGTTAAGTTTATTTCAAATCTAAAACTTGCTTTAAAAGTAATGAATGCAAGATTTATATTTAGGCTCTACGGAGACCCTAAGTTCTCGTAAGGTACACATATATTGTAATTCCATATAATGATCTTTAGAAATAGGAATCCTGGCTGGACGACATCTTTTTTGCGCGAAAAAAGCCTGTTTAAAGTTTCACCGGTTGCTAACGCTTCACCTCCACGTATTTGCAATGCCGGTTGCCGCTTAGTCAAGTGTGAATATAGGAGCATATAGCGCATGCTCCGAACTCAACGGCCCGCCTCGCGCGGCGCTCTAACTTGTTGATTGTTCACTCACTTCATGCTAGTCTCTCGCGAACGATGCGCCGTGTGGTCGTGTCGCACATAGCGCTCACTAAATATCAAGTTCGAAATTCTTTTACGAAAGTATGTAAAGTTTTAAAACAAAAACTTGTGTACAAATATCGCGAAGTTCGTGCCGGTTAGTGCGTTTATAAGTAAAAACGACACAAATAAGTAGTTTTAAGTTATTGAAACTTAATAGGCTTACTCGTTATACCTGCATGCTTCGTCCCACGTCTCGTGCGAAGCGGTTACCTTTATTGGATAAACGAACATTTTTCAAATGGATGTGTTTTTGTATTATGTGATAGTGTGCGTGATATGTGTAAATAAAGGACTTCATGAGTGCATTGCTAAGTCTGTGTCCAGGTATTTACTCTAGTGACGTGCCTAAAATTGTCAAGTTAAGAAAATGTCTTTCTGCGGAAGAGAGAGGGGAATGTTCGTTGCGCTGTTGGTCGGCTCGCTGGCATTGGCGTCAGCTCAGTACACTAAAGGTGGGTAAAAACGACTTTCTTACCTGTTTGTACGCACTACGCTAGGTAACCCCGACCCTGTCTTGCTTTGTTCTATCGCCCATTGTTCACTTCCCGGAACATTCAAATTTTGAGCTACCTGTCACCGATGACATCATTTTTACTTAGAAATGAAAACGTGTTCAATGATCGGTATTGTTACCGTTCCTAAAACCTACCTATTGTATGGGTTATCGAAGTAATAATGTAAATAATATTATTTCGTTCTCTTTCTTGATTAGGTGCGATATAATTCTACTATTTATTATTATATATTCATGTTCGTAATTCAAATCTAGCTTGCCTAGATCTTATTACAATCTGTTTATTTCTATTATGTATTTTAAGTGCTCAGTGTAGACAAATGTAAATACTGATAATTTTTATAGGTTATCATTATTTACCGTGAGCAAAGTTTTAAGTCTCGCGTTCGTTATTTTATTTCACAATAATAATAGACTAAACACATAATTAATACTTATTTTAGTTGCTTATATATTATGCTAGTAAATATGGTAAATTTGATTGCTACTGTTTACGATATTGACCCAATAATAACCTAAGGTAGGCTGTAGGTATCGTATCTAGAGCATAATACCTTATTATAGTACAGTTCGGAGAATGCTAGAATGTGATACCTCCTACTAATGGCACTCCTCGCATTCTATTACGTTTAAAACAATAGGAGGAAACACGATAGGTCCTAGGTACGTATTGACAATGGCCTGCAAACAGATCCGTTGTATGGTCAGGTAACACATAACGACCACCATATTTAGATGTTAGGACTAGTTCTTAGTACCAATTTAGGTTAGGAAGTACAAAATTCAAATTTGTAATGTGAGCCATAAACATTATACAATTATATTAAAATCAGAGAACAAGTAAGATTATCTCTGTGGTATACGTTAAAAAATATTAAATACATGCCATTTTGTTACTTAACAAATTATTTATGTCCTGATGACGAACTTTTTTCAGTATTACCTATAAAAAAAGTAAATGAATGTGTTGACTCAGTGGCTACGAGTGAATCTGATTCATGAGTTCGTAGGTTCTATCCCTGTGCACCAAGGGACTTTATATTTGCGCATTTAACAGTCGCTCGAACAGTGAAGGGAAACATCATGGGGAAACCGGCTTGCTTTAGAGCTATAAAAGTCGACGCGTGCCTTAAGAAGCTGATCACATACTTGCCTATTAGATTGACCAATGATCATGGAACAGATTCAGAAATCGGAGACCCAGACTCAATTAGGGTTTTAGCGTATAGATGTTTTTAATATTAAGTGAATGTATATACGCGTGAAAAGTTATAGGTTTTTCTAATTATGTATGTCAAACAAAAATTTGTTTCTTTATTGTTGAATCAAGCTTTTTGATATCAATAAGATTTTAGCTTATAATTTTAATATCATTTTTAAAGAACGGGCATGTGCTATTTAGAAGTAAATGTTTGATTGCTATATACATATAAGTACATATATAAATAATGGGCGGAAGATGTCAAAACGCGAAACAATTTCTGTAATGTTAATGATTCTTTTAAATAATACTTAAGTACTTTAAAAATTCTAACAATTATTAATAAAAAAATTTCTGACTTTCACTAAGAAATTTGTACAATTTGCTTACAAGTTGAGAGTCATTTACCCCAGCGAAAGGTGATCGTGACCACGACACCCATTGTTTCTTGCAATTGTTTAAGTTCAACCGGTTTTGCAGAAATATACATCCGAAAATAGTCTGTAATTATATTGGAATTAAAATTGATATCCTGTACTCCACTTCGCTCCAATTGACCGTTTACGAAATCAGCTTCACATTTAATTTCACAGAATAATTAAGTTGGTAAAAGTAAATTTTGTAATATAATTAAACTGAAGAAATAGATAAAATATCCTACCTATATATATATATATATATATATATATATATATATATAGGTATATATAGGTATACTAGCGGATCCGACAGACGTTGTCCTGTCTATACGTCTTTAATTTGAAAATTTCAAACTTTTTTTAATAAGCTAAAACATTCTGGACCATTTTGATAAAAATTATTATTCAAATGTTATGACAATATCTAACGATTCAGCACATGGTCTACAATAACACAATGATAACAAAACTTTTTTTTAATTAGATCGCAGCGCTAACTGTCGGGACAGACTATAAAATTAAAATTCGAATATTATTTAAAATTTGACAGTGCGATGGTAGCGCCGTCTGTCGGATCCAATGTAAAACATTCCAAAATCAACAACTACTAATTAATTAAAAAAAACATTGTCCAGCGGACAAAATTGTGAATCTAAACCATTCTCGAATCTCCACGAACACACACAAAAAATTTCATCAAAATTGGTCCAGTCGTTTAGGAGGAGTTCAGTCACATACACACGCACACAAGAAATATATATATTAAGATAAACAAAAACATGTGCAACAGTCTAGTCCTGTCGTATAATTGCAGACAAAACATTTAACTGAAATATTGTTTGTTCACGTATTGTCTGCATACTTTAAGATTGTGTAAAATAAAAATATCTAATAGATTTGCATAGTTTTAAGTAGGTAGCTAGTATAGGTCAAGGAGAAAATGTTCAGAGAATATGCTGATTTTATAATACCTTGCTGAATCAACTAGGTCGGTGTCAAGAAATGGTTCTAGAATATACTTAAATGTTATAGCTTCCTTTAAATTTTTGTTGAATTGAAAAAGTTGGTCCAGCTCACGAAATCTAAAATTATTTTTGTAATTAAAGATAAGATATATAGAGATATGATAAACATATGAATAGTGGCACTACTGTTACACTGTCCGTAACCATTCAGTGGCGTCAAAAGACGGTCTCAGGTTCATGTTTCACTGAAAAAATTCCTTTATCGTATATATTTCATCTATGTCTTTTCAAGTCGATTACTAAGGCTCTTCCCAATCCGAACCAAGACTCCTGTATCTCACAATCCAACACGTGTACTTAGTCCTAAGTCTCGACTCTGAATTTTACTATAAGTTTTGCTTTCCTTTCCAAGTTCACGTCCGTACTTGTGTGCTCTTGTGTACACACACAGCACACGTCTCTTGTCTTATTTTTTTCTTTTTGTAAGGAAATGCGTTACGCATTCGCTGACTTGGCGGGAATGTCTTTGGTAGAGGGAGGGTTATGTAGGCCTCGTTTCTGTTCCTACTAAATCCCCACGGCAACACCAGCGATTTTAATTTTTAGTTTATGAAAAAAATTACGACGCCGGAAAATTTTCATAAATAAAATCATACACAAACTAGCTTCAAGTTACTCCTGACGTAAAGGAAAACGTAACATTTCTCGTAATAACCTACTTTGAAACAATTTCTTCGTTACGAAAGCGAAAACAAAGCTAAATCTTGTTAAAACTCTTGTAATGGCCTATTAATTTTCTAGACTTGTGAAGTGGGAGCCAAATTCTTGGTGCAGTGCGGCTTGGCGTGTCGATGCGTTAGGAAATTGAAAGGAATTCTATTTCAGACTTTAGTTCGGCGAAAAAATTATCACTTGGTACATTAGATTTGTAACTTTCCTTTCAATTATGTTGTGTCGTAACTATTCCGTTTAGTTCACTTTAGTGATATATACAGTTTGTTATTAAAAACAACTTGTCTAAAAACACAAATTTGGCACAAAATATTCAAAAAGTCCCGTTTACTAAAATAATTTTCAGACGAGAACAAAGTACATTTGTAATTATTTATTTAAGATTAAAAAATTTATTCAAATCAAGAAGTGCATCCTACATCTATATATTGTAGAATTTCCTAATGTTTTCTAATAATATTTTGGGCTTTACCTTTAAATAATAGCAGAATTGTAAATATGTGCTTTAAATCACTAACAAATAAATAAAATCGTGTTAAAATTTTCCAAACATTTAAACTCCAATGTTTTTTTTTATATTTATTTAGATAGTACTCGTAAAAATGGGAATGGAACATCCAAAAATTGAAAATGTATTCCGATTAAGTTGTTAAAGTGGCTTTTAACTAGAGTACATGTTTTTATGTCCATCAAACGAGGGTTGTAACCCTTATCTGGTAACATGTAGGCGGCATGACATGAAGTTTTTGCCCAACAACCAACAAAATAATCATTAATATGTATGTCTTTAGTACATTTTGGTATAGATACTTCTATTATACGAATAGACTAGGTACAAACCTAGACTGTTCTTGCTGGAATTTATCTTTATATTATGATATCGCATATATAGTTAGCAGTGCAAGGGTAATATTAAGAAACGAGACAGGGCTGACGTCAAATTTATTGAATTTTAATATATAGTCCTTGCACTTAATCTTGTTTCTCAATCTCACGCCACGAGGTTTGTGAATCCTTAATAATGAGGTGGTAACTGTCTTGATGAAACATCGCAAGCAATCTTTTATCTGCCGAAAAATTTGGATATATTATATATATAATCTAAACTTGTTTTACAAATTATCCAGAAACCTTTAAGTTAAGAAAGTTAAGCTAAATTTATGCAGGCTATATTAAATTGACGAAATTATGTTATTAATGGCTCAGAACTGCATTTTTAATTATTCCGTACTGAAATGATTTAAACAAGTTTTCGCCCTACATTTGAGTTCTGTATCAACAATCTAAACGAACTTTGCCAAAGTTTAAAAGTTCAAAATAAAAGTTAAACGTTTGAATAAGTTTCTGCTTTAATATTTAATAATTTTCATCTTACAAAAGTATAATGAGTAATATTTTATGATTTAACATTTAGTTTTTTAGTAAGTACAATACATAGTTAAGCTGAAAGTTAGGAATCAACATTAATTTATGAACGCTTCACAAATATAAATAGGTTTTACTTCACTCACCTAATAAGTACGGTAGCGATTGTGTAAATCACTTTTAGCCAAAGATGTTGGTGCCTTTCTACAACTATGCGTTTTTTAAGGCAGTTTTTGCGCCACACTACCACCATGTGGATCCAACTGCCCACTGATACTTTAGTACTACTTTTTGAACCAATTCGACTTAGGGTCCTTCAAGAAAAGAGCGTACGGCCGGCAACGCACTCGCGATCTCCCAGGCATTGTAACCATGGGCGACGGCATCACTTAACATCCGATGAGCCTCCTGCCTCCTGTTCTATAAAAAAAGAAAATTAAGTCATTAACATTTGATTAACTCTCTTGTCATTGAAAACAACATTAATAGATTTGTAGTATACTATGTTTATGTAAAACCGCAGTGTACAAAACATGAATGTGCAGCAGTATGTAATTACAATGAAAACAATGCCAAGGTACACAAGACCACATAACAGAATGCTAACATACACTTTGTGAATCACTCACCACATGAATAAATATAATTCATTAACCAGTATATATATTGAGGCCACTAGGTGTGTTTTTGTATCATTCCGCTTGTTTCCACCCGTATAGTCTATTAATCGTTGCATACTTAAACAGTAGTGTAATTGCGTTTACTTTGATAAACTGTTCAGAGAGAATCTAGGCCTCGATGATCAAAATAATCAACAAGTACGGTTCTAATATACATTATAAAAAAATCAGTGCCTGACGTTGTCGACTTTTTGAGTCTAAGACATGTCGGTTTCCTCACGATGTTTTTCTTCACCTTTCGAGCAAATGTTAAATGCGCACATTGAAAGTCTATTGGTGCACAGCCGGGGATCGAACCTACGACCTCGGGTATGAGAGTCGCACGCTGAAGCCACTAGGCCAGCACTGCTCATTTAAATACATTATAGGTTACTGTATAAAGTACTACCTTTTCCCACGAAGCAATGATCACAGTATACAAAGGTATTTCTTGATAAGTTTAGTAATTGCTGTTTTATTCCCAAGTTGTGGACTTAAATTATTCATGCATTATAGTAGTTTTTCTTTATCGACATATCTCAGTTTGTTTCATACTTGTTACTCATACTTCTAAATAGTCAATTTTGTAACAGCACTCATTTTGAAGAAAAATTCACACTGGACAGTTAAACATGTTCAAGTAGCAGCAATAATAATTTCCTGTCTCACAATAACCCATTCATTACCCTTAATTTATACACCTCATTCGAACGGCGCTCATTGCACACTGCACAATGCTGACTCAAAGGTGGCAAGGTTAAAAGCCGATAAACTGAGGGTGCGATGGTTACAAGTCTGCGCCCGCGCTTAGCTGTGGGTGCCATTGCGATGACGTCATCGAACCGGATTGGTGACGCTGGCCTTAGAAAGCGAATGCCTTTAGGGATTTGTTGTATGTAGTGACTACTTTTGGACATATTAACTGTTCTTCGTGGTAGGTCCTTTGTATTTGTAAATCCGTTCTACTGACCACATGCTAAATCTTGTTAATATTCTATGACTTCTGTATAAATTATTGCGTAACTGTTTTTATGGTGACACCTTAAATCAACGCAGTTACAAACTCAACTACTGAATTTTTAACGCTGATTAATAAATAATCTTTTGTAAATTACGTTTAACAATGAACTGGTTTTATGCGAGCATCCTTTTTTATATTTACACACGTACAGCTATCTTAAAAATTCATTTAGAATACATATAATATTAAACGAATCGTTTAATCAACTTAACACTCAGCAACTATTGATGCATGAAGCATCAATCAGTAGATACTTTTAGGTCGACAAGGGTGGGGTGGGGTTACTGTTATCATATTGATAACAAAATCGGATCATAGATTAAATGCACTGTTTGAAACGGTCACTAACTACTTAAATTAAAAAAACCGGCTATACAGTCAAAATCTGTTATAACGACATCGAAAGGACTACGTATATTTGGTCGTAAAAACCGATAGACGTAACAGCTAATTACCTAATACAATAGAATTCAGCCGGGACCTTTGATTTTTTCAATATAACCGGTATGTTGTTTTAAACGATGTCGTCGTAAACGGTTTTGACTGCACCTATGCTATAGCGATTCATGGCGAATTAAAAGCCAACAGTTTTATTAAAAATCCTATTGAGTCCAAATTATGAAGTAAACTTATATTAATTAATTTTAATATTTGATTTACAAATGTATTTGAAAATTATTAATATAAAATCTAACTGTAATGACAAGGCTTGAGGAAGTTTCAGTCTGCGGTGTTGCGGCTGGTCTAGTTTTGTTAGTATTGAACCATCCTTCCCTTTCGCTCGTGTTTACAATTCTAAAAGTATTAATTTATTTAATATAGGTATACTACTGTTATTTTTATCGCATATATTATAACAAATTAAAGAATTATAAAAATATCAAAACATAGTCGAAATGAAAAATTAGATCTATAATTTAGTAGGTACCTACTTAGCGATCCATGTCTAATGGCATGGCGGACATATTATGCTATATAATTTAAAATATTGCTTAATAATTCGATGCAATATGCCAACTCGTTACTATGTGATATTTACTTAATAATCTTATCTATGAATGATTATAATTGATAGTAGAATGTTCACACCTTGTTGGCAAATAAATTTAGCATTCTAAACTGTTATACTATGTTCTAATATGTTAACTTAACAAATCATATTAATAAAAATTTCAACCAATTTTACAATAAGTTATTACAGACAATATTATCATTCATATATATGTATAGCTTATATTTCCATACAACGTAGGTACGTTTATTAAGTCAAATGAAATTGAAATATCAATGGCCATAGATACGTTTCGATATGCCGTATTTTTCTAAGGTAAGTGAGTTGAGAGGGTAATTTAATCATGCCAATATCGTGGTAGGGGCTGTCAAGTTAAGTAGGAGTCTAATGGAAATCTTATGTAGCGATACACTTCTAGTGCCATGTGAGTATAGCATCGATAATCGTAGTACCATATAGTTGCTCTTTTGATCATTATTTACTTAATAAGACCCAAGCTTATAGGAAGGCTTTGATAGTATCAGCTCGAAAATATACATAGTTTATTGTTTTGTATCTTAAGATGTTATGCATGAGTAAATATTTTGTTTTTCGTATCGATTTCGACGATTCATTTGAAAAATATGACTTCATAATAAATTAAAAAGGATTTTATTAACAGTCATTAAATCCATGACCTTTTCAGTTTTTCAGTCATTAATCGTGACATTCTTTGACTAAAACACATTTATAAACTGCTTCAATATATGTATGTAACACAAATAAATTAAATATAGGACGATGAAAAAATAAAATAACAAAATAAATCCCATTTAGTAATCGTTGATTGCGTGTTAATCTTGAAATTTGGAATGTAACTTGTAATTATTTTAATGAACTTAAATTCGTGACTGATATCAAAGTTAGTTTAACAAGATTAAAAGGTAAGATATACTTTGGTTAAATAAGTGGTTTAAAATCGTATCAAATTATATCCACTTGAAATCAACATTAAATTTTATCGAACCTACTTCGAAAGAGAAAAAACTAAATGTTTTTCTAAATGGTAATTGCAATTTGTAGAGTTAATTTTTAATTTGAATTTTTATACAGCAATATTATTCGTGATTTTTATGTTTAATTGAAAATTGTATTTATTTATTATTGACAATTATTGAATAAGATTACCATGAATGAGAACAACATTTAAAATTTGTTTTTGTCAACATATATATGCAGTGTTTTTTAACTTGTATCAAACAAGAGTCGCTCATCTTCACATGTCTGCATATGTGCTTGCGCATCTCAGTTACCTAATAAAACTAGACTAGATTTTGACTTTTTTGGATAATGATATTGCCGAGATATTATCACTATAAGCTTAACTATGTAGGTAATCATTTATTAAAGAAGCAATTTCCCATGTAATTGATTTTCCAATATTACTCATTCTTGTCTGCAAGGTTACATCGTAATATGTTATTAAATTTGTACAGGTCGCTGGATTTAATATGAGCCTGGGATTACAGAATCAAATTATTTTTTGTAGGATCACCACAACCTAATAACCGATGATTTAAGATGTCGAACAAGGGTGAGGAGATGCATTGTGTGTAATATTTTGCGTCCTATTCGAATTGGTTATGAGGATGACACGTAGATGATCTAAGATATTTATGTATAAGTAGGTTACAATGCTTGTTTGAGAAACACAGGCATATAAAATATTAATTAGATCATATGAGATAATTCAGATAATATACATTAAAATAACGTATACAAAATGCTTATATTTTAAAACGCAATTCCAATACAAAATTATTTTAATAATACGACTAAAAAACTGTTAATTTAAACTTCTCGATTTCCTATATATAACGAAGCTGTCATTAACACGGGAATACTTGAACTTAGTAAATATTTCGAAATTAAACGGTACAAATAACAATAGATCCCGTTAAGAGAATATCCGTATGGGTCCCTCGGGGGTCGTTTCCACGAAGCGAATTGCACGTTTTAAAAATAAACCCTCTGATTGCTCTTAGTAATCGTTTTACATTCAATATTGCTTAATTTGAATTAAATTGTATGGGTTTGTTATGATTGTAATGTAGACGCATTAATACGTAGGGTATTTGATTAGAAAACAATATCCGAATGGTTTAAAATATAATCTAGTTATCGATTAAAAATTTAAGTTTTAAATATTGTAGAATTATTTGACGATTTGCTTTCTTTTAAAGAGTACCGAGAGATTTTTACGCCGGCTTTTTCTCTCGGCCAACACACTCTGTCTTCTTTGCCGATGAGTAGGGATACCAACGGGCTCGAATTTAATGACGGAATAAGTGATACCACCAGGATCCTATGTTCCAAAATAAACGTACATATTTTATTTTTTATTTTTTTTATACTGGCTGGCTACTTACGACATGTACATGTTTCTATTTTAAAAGACGTCATTGCTCAGTAAATAATATAAATATACAACCTTAGTCGTACATAGTACGTTAAACCGGGTTCGATTCTGGGAAAAACATTGATTCGACTTGAATGACACTCTTCGCTTATAAATGAATTTCGGGTTTGAGAAACTTGAAAATTGTTTGATTTATTGAGCCTCCTTTCAATGAAAAGTAATAATTATAATAACGAGAGCATAGAAAAAAGGACGTACGTTGTCAAGATATTAATAACGAAACAGACGCAGAGATTACTTCAATCTTAGAGGTAAATCAAAAGAAATTCCGCAATCCAATCCGAAAAAAAAAGATTAAACGAAGTTTGTATTTATTTCCCCCGCAATTTATCGTACCCCAGGGTACCTAAATATGTCAACAGAGCACAATTATATTTCTTGGCGGAAGTCCTATAGACTTTTGTTTTGAAATTAAAACCTTGTGCTAAGTTGTTTAAGGGTAAATGAATAGACCAACTTCTAATGAAATTCGAGTCTCGAATAGCATATTATAGTTCTCAACCCCTCAGCGTAATGGTTGTATGCTCATATATTTGTTGTCATGTTCATTCAAAGTGTCACTACATTCAATAGACTTTTTGAGGTTTAAACAACGATAAGGTAAGGCTTTGGAAAAGGCAGATTTGACTAGGACTAGCAATTAAATAAAGAAGCTCTGAAGTGTTTAGGACTCTTCACTGTCTATGGGTTTATAGTTCGGATCTTTGCCTTGGATTCGAAGAACAATTAAATGTTGTGATGAGTATTTGTGTATGAAAAATAAATTAAAATATTCCCAATTTAGGCTAAATATTCCCAATTCAGCAGTTGTAATTTTTAATCGGTTTTAATGTTAATATTGTTATGAACATCAACAATTTGGTTTAACAACTGGCAGGTAATTTAAATTTAGAAGCATTTAAGTTTTGTTTTTGTACTATGTAAATTAATTGAGCATCAATACAGTTGATACTCACTTCAATACTTTCTAGTTTCATTTTTCTACCAAACAAAAAATACATAAAGGCACTCAAAATACTTAATTTTCTATAGAGCTTAAGTGGTCGATACTTAAGTGGAATCGGAGAGAAATAGGTAAGTCCTGATACCAGTTCGCAACACTTGAATGTTTTCTGAACAGTGGATCTTATGAAATTTTGTAGAGGTCTTTTATTAAAAATAGTTATAGCAGAGACTTCAAAAAGCAATAAGTTTAAGAAGGTTACAACGTCCCTTATTAAGATGATTTTTATAATATGTTTTTTATTAAGTAAAAGTATTTTACTACCATTTTATGTTTTGAAGTCGGTATCCATTGTTACATTATTGAAATGAAAATATACAGTTTATTATTTATTGCTTGGTTATAATTATCGGAGCAGTGTTGGCCTAGTGGCTTCAGCGTGCGACTCTCATCCTTAAGGTCTTAGGTTCAATCCCCGGCTGTGCACCAATGGACTTTCTTTCTATGTGCGCATTTAACATTCGCTGAAACGTTGAAGGAAAACATTGCATCGCGAGTAAACCGCCTTGCCTAAGACCAAATAAGTAAAGGGCGTGTGTCAGGCACAGAAGACTGATTACCTACGGTTTTATAAGATTAACAAATTATCATGTTATACAGAAATCTGAGGCCCAGTCCTAAAAAGGTTGTAGCGCCATTGATTTATTGTATAATTATATCTATTGTATAATTTTTTATTATTATATAGAAAGTCAACGTAAATTGACAATATTAAATCTTTATATATATAATAAGTATATAGTAAGCCATTGGGTATTTAGTGAGAATATTATCAAATGTTTCACTCTACTTAAAAAAATATCACTTTTAGAAATCACATTCCGATGCTCCAAATTTAAAAAAAAAACATTTCCACTTGGCCTTCACTCTGTGAACTGTCACAAACATTTTCACTATAAGATCGAGTCGTAAAATTAAGTGCGGTTTGTCGAGCTGTCACTATTAGCACTAGAGGCGATGATTGCTTATTGTTGCCTACCACAATACCCAATCAATGCTCATTCGTTCACTCAATTGTGAATGAGTTCCGTTAAGTAGAACGAGATACTGCCTCGACCTTTTATTGGTCACGAATTCTGGGTTATTTAGACTCAGCTATTCTTTAGATCATTTTGCTAAGTTTACAGATATTTCGATTTAAAGCGTTTTCAGAGAAATATATATTATTTTATATAACGGCGAGATTCTTGTCCGATCTATGCCCTAGGAAACTAGTCAATATGTATTTAGACCTTCCAATTTTTTAAATATAAAACATTGATGTTACTTTCTATGTTTACAAGGTGTGAATATATGGTACCTACTAGGAAATGGAAATATGCAAAATTTTAGTATTAAACAAACCTATGGAATTACATAACATTATGTTAATACTTAGTTTTAAAGTTAAATTTGTTGTTTCGGCGTTATCCTTGTGGGAAACACAGAAATTTAGTTGAATCTGGCTGTATGCTACTGTTTAATTAAACGTTGGTATATTTCGTACAGATGCACTCCTCTGCCGTATTATAATATATATATATATATATATATACATAATAAATATATGAGTATCTATTATTATTATTATTATTAATCTATTATAATATATTTATATATAAATATATTATAATAGATTCTTTTTCTTAAAAAGAAAAAACTTTACTTTTTACTTAATTTGTTAACTACACTTAACTCCATTCGTTTTAGGCATACAGCGATGTTATTTTGTAAGTTCCAGTATGGATGAATATGATGTACCGATATTGGCGCGGTATTTAAAAGAACTATACAGCAATTAGGTACAAACATCTCGGGATCACGATGGCGCTCTTTGAAGTTACAGAGTACCGATGCTGGCGGGCAAGCCTACTATTTAAACAGATACAGTAAACCTATATAATATGTAATTCTTAATAGAAACAACACTACGCCAAATATTCGTAGAAATTTAATTGCCATATTTTAACATTATTATTGTTATGTAAATGAAGTTTTTGTGTTAACTCATGTGCTAAAATATGTAATGCTGCAGATTAAATAATATATTTAATTAACTGAATTAATCATGATATATTTTGTTACAGGTAATACAGTTAAAGGGACTCCTTTTAATAATATTTTTTAATAATTAAATTTTAAGGTTAGTTATTAGATATATTTTTAGTTTGTAATTGTATATTAATATAATTAAAATCCTTATAGATTTAACTTCTTTTGTGACGTTCATAAATATACATTATAAATACAGTTATAATTCGGATATACGAGTATTTTGTGGTGAGTATTTTGCTGGTTATGACACCAGGAAAAAATATAGCCACTTTTTGTGTGTGTGTGATATAAACATATGATGATGATATAATATCGTTTGACAGTCAAGTGCAGGGTACAAGATTTAGAGTGGAGAGAAATAAAACATGAAATGTATTTAATACGAGCAATACCTCCCGGTTTGACTCGCGTAGATACCGATATCCTGCTAACAGAAAGTCTACTAATAAGTTAAACTGTAGATATATTTTTATCATAAAAGTTTTATTTTAATTTTCTATAAATAACTTTTTTTAGATTATTTATTGGATACCTACTGCTATAATAATAATCTAATCAATATGTAGATTTTACTTTACAACGAATATATATCTAATATATTTATTAATGTAGAATGTCCAAACTCCGAAATTAGTACATTTTATAATTTCTACAGGTATTGAATAATTCTTGATTACAAGTAGGTAATGAAAGATGTTTTTAATCAAGGAGTTTTAGCTTGATTTTTTAATTGTTAATGATAAAAATATATGCAAAACTTTCTTCTGCGATATTGGAGAAAAGATTTATTTATAGAACTTCCTTATACATAACATTTGACGTAGTTTTGTTTTGTGGCAGAAAAATAATTTAATGTTCTGGAGTTCCCACTCGTGAAAAGCCAACATACCTTATATGGATAAAACATTCCTTATATGGATATTGATACGTTACAACATTACAAGCATACAAACGAAAACACAAATGTTTCCTCTTTATTATATCAGCATAGAGTACATAGATATTAAATTTTAAATTAAAATATAATTAAGTACTTGTTTTCGTCGATCTATTTTCAAACTATCAATTCGACAATTTCTCTAGACCTATGCTGCCATAATTTGATTTTATCAAAATTTTACGCAGATAAACCGCTTCCGTAACCGATGATTTCAACAAATACTATCATTAAGATATTAATTATCTTCCGTAATCACTTTACTTATATAACACATGTGACAGCACGCGTCATAAAAAACGAATCCATGGGACGTCTCTGCCATCTGTTTCCTAATTGAGCATCGCTAGACTAATAAAGATGAGTTATGTTCTAAATTATGGTTGCTTGTATTGGCTGTAACGGTCAAGATAATGTTCATCAACAAATTTTGATTATTTAAATTTCGAATGTTAATTAAGTATGGCTGACAGTTTTGCAATAATTATTTCTTCCAAATTCAAATTCACACACACTCTCAACTAGATCTTATTTCTGTATTTATTGATTATATTGCAACACGACAATATAATCTACACTGCATAACTGTTAACAGCTAACGTAAAGAGGAAAACAGAGATATCACAAATCTAAACAACATAAAGAATAGAATTTGAAAAAATAACTATTAATATTCTGGATGAGTTCTCTATAAGTAATAACTGTGGCCCACATTATTATGTAAGTGTTCTCAGTGTCCTAAACAAGTACCTATATTTGAAGCGGTAAAGCTCTTTACATTTCAGTACCTTATCATAGTTAAGTATTCCAGCTTTAGGGCTATGCCTTGTGCCCGTGTAACGCCTGTGTTTGACAGCTATTCATAAACAGTGCCCGTTGTTATTCGCGTGTCGTGTTTTTTTCTCCATCCCACGGAATAAATCTCGAACATTTGTTCGGAAAATGGAAGTCTATGTTAGATGGAACAATATGCAATCAAAACGGACCTGATTGCTTTAACCGGATGTTTATGTCGAGTTCGTTTTAATTCAATCCTATATCTTACCTGCTCTCACGTAGATAAATGCTAGCGTTTTATCTCTGTTCATATAATTTTTAAAATCTCTGAATTCGATTTAAAATAATAAAGCTTAAACCTTTATCGCCTTAGATTGCATCTAATTTATTATTATTCTGTGCCAGACACGCCGATTCTTAAGTATCACACATCAGTCTCATACACTCGTACAGACAAATTCATTTGTGGATCATTCGGGGTCATCGTCAAACGCACGATTTGTTGTTTATTGTTTGATAAGTATTATTCCATATAGCATGTAGGGTAAAACCCGGATAGTTGCCCCACTTTTCGAAAAAGCTTTATTTTTTAAAAATATGAAGTTGCTGAAAATTATTCAGTATGTATCTCACAACATAGGTCTTTTATCTTCTATAAAAGCCTATTTTTGTATACATAATTAACAATGGTTTTGAGTAAATACTGTTTTATTTTATCTCTCAGAAGAGGGATAGTTGCCTACTATGGCGGATAGTAGCCTAGCGTAGAAAATGCTTCGGGGGATACTTGCCTCAGTATGATTTTTATTTTGGATAGAAAGAAATTTATATCAATTAGAGTAATCTTTATTATTCATTTAACAGTTTTTAAAACTTTTTCGCCAGAAGTAACTGATTTAACTGCTTTAGCACCTTTCTTAGGGCAAGTACCAATTTTATTATTGAGTTGGACACCGCTTTCATCCATGTTAAATATTCTATCTGGCTTATCCAGCAAATTATTCTCCGTTAAAATAGTTGTTAAGAGTTTGAAAAAATTTGCAACTTCTGTTCTATTAAGACCCATCGCTCTGTCAATTGATAAGCCCTCAGCTTGTCTCAATGCTATTTCAGGATTTCTTTCAAGAAAGCTTCTTAGCCATTGCTGTCCAGCCATCTTACTCTCATTATTAAAGTTGTGCTTTAATCCTAACTTATCAGCAAACTGATAAGCTAATTGGCGAATCACAATTCTGTCAGGAGGAAAACCGGCGTCTCCGAGCTTTAATATATGAGCTACCAGTCTAGTTTTTCATTCTCAAAGCCAAGAACAGGATATTTTCCTAGAAAAGACAAAAAATCCAATAAGGTCAGATAAGAAGGTAGGTATGTAGATAGAATTTTGTATTTATACTGCTAAGTATACACCTTTAAATCAAAAATATACCTTGAGTTAGCAGTTGCTGGTTACTCTTTTTATAGCGTCTTCTTAAGGTTCGAGCGGATATTCCGTATGTTCGAGAAATTTCATTGATACCTTTTTTTTTTGTCTCAATTCTTCGAAGGCAAGTGCTAAGCTCTCTTCTGTCCAGTTGATGTTGCGTGGCACCACGCCTGATTTTCGCTTATATTTGCGAGGCATTTTGCTTATCTAGAATAAATATATAAAACTATGGTGTAGATATTTATTTAATTTACAACAAGTTAGAGACAAAGTAAATTTAAAAAACAGCAAAAAAATAAAATCCGTCTTTGCTTGTTAAGAAATTTTTTTTCACTATAGGGGCAACTATCCGCGACAGTAAGTAGGGCGACTATCCTTTTTGATGCGGATACTTGCCCTTTTTATTTGCGAAATAAATAAAAATTATTCAGCAATAAAACATAATAAACAATGGAATTTAAAGTCTAATGCATGCAAAAAAGCAATAAGTTGACTGAAACCACGATCAGTAATAAAAATATTCAATAGAAATTACTTACCAATATAATTATAACGCCCGTCAAAGTTTCGCCGCGGAAGATTTTTGCTCACACAGACAAAACAAGTGCGCCTATTCCGATGGCTTATGCGGCATTTAGGCCTTCGGGGTGGTCACAACTTATTGTAGTAAAGCGCTAACACAAATTATAATCGTAATATAGTTTATTAAACACCGGGGCATGTATCCGTCCGAGGCAACTATCCGGGTTTTACCCTAGACATTCTTTAAATTTTTAATCTTTTTAATCTTCTTTAAAATTTCACATATTGTCAAAGAAAACTTAGTCGTTGAAAAGTTGTGCGTCCCGAACGGATAAGTCAAAGTCCCTGGAAGCTATTATTTAAATTGAAGAGTAAAGTTTCGCAATTTTCACTCCTTATTTGAGCTGAATTAGAGTCGAGGCGTCAGACTGCATAGAAACTGCAGATTATGTCCACTGTTGGCGATATTAGGTGCTTCTTTAACTATTAAGGTTTGCCAATGTTTAAGGCTTACAAAAATAACCACGCATCTTTAGCGTTCCTTACTGGGAGCTATATTTTTTGCGACATGCATTTTAATATGAGCTATGGTATTTAACTTTGAAGAAGAAAGATACCTAGATAAGAATAATTAGTAGACTAAGGGTCTGTTTCACAATGTCCGGATAAGTTCCAAATAAACGATTTATTACTTATTAGTAGGATAAACAGTATTTTTGCGGTTCGTGACTGTCAGATAGCGCTATTCGTCATGAAACGCGAAGTATCTTATTTGGAACTTTTATCTTTCGAATAATGTATGTGCTGCATAACTATTTGGTGCTTTATCCATCCATTGTGAAACAGGCCCTTATTATATTAAATTTGTATTATACAAAATTTAGTTAATAAAACAGTTTTTTGATGAGCTGTTTAATTAAATTTAAGATTTATTAATAGATTAAAGATCAATCAAAATTATTTAAAATCGTTAACCCCCCCTTATATGTTTTTATTAATTGCACATAGATTATATATATTTATACATTAGGAAATGATGTACCCTTCGTTAAGATACATATTAAGGCATGGGCACTAAAATAAAGGCAGCCTTACATGTAAGACTTAATTGAGGACGAAATTTCAATGACATCTCATAGGTTTTATTACAATTCTATTGTTAATTTAATTGCATATGATGGCTGTCCTAAATTTTAAGATATTACTTTATTTTTAACGTACAGGCACTAAGACCTTTCCCATATGTAACACATAAGATTGAGAACAATATTGTCTTTCTTAGTAAACTTAATTCCTGAAGCTGGTCGGGTTAGTATCGCCGCAATTTTATCCATACTGCTCTGTCTTCGCACAGTCTCAGCGCCTGGATAATTGTCTTGTAGAGGCCTTGACTTGTTCGTTCCCCGGCGAGTGTTAAACCTCGCAGTTTATGTCCTCCATTCTACCTATGGCAACAATTTTTACTCATTTGTACATATATATTGAAAGTGTGCAACTTGAAATTACATTCTCTACACAGCCATTTAGTAGAACTATTTATATATCCCTTCCAAAAAACGTTCTTGCTATGTCCTATGATTCCTTATTACCTTATTAGATGAAATAAACTGAAATTTGTACTTTAGACGTGATTTGACTTTTAAAGGTGCTTTGTCTGAAATACACATATCGAATTATATTTAGCAAAACTACTTAAACGAAAAATGAATTTTCTTTGATGAACTTTCTCTAATATATAAGCGGTATGTTGTACTAAACGTATACAGTTTTTACTGTATTTCTAAAAACCTCGACTAGTAAGGTCCGCCGTTTACTTCATAGTTTATTTTTGTAAGTTTAGGGCTAACAAAAATGGGGCTACGGGATTTGAAATCGAAAAACTAATCTTATTAAACCGTAATTAAACATAAGTTGAATATTTCGTTGAATTAGTTCTAAAAAGTTATTTCCAAATCAAGGTTTGTACTCATCATACACCGAATTACCCTTTAGTGGGGTGAAGTGGAATTCTATTAAACTCATCTTGAGTTCGTGGCATTTTAACAAGTTTGGAGGGCTATTTAGCGAGAGGTATTCTGAAAGTTTCCGACTAGGTATCAAAGTTCGTTCAAACATCGGGATTTTATGCGCAGGAGCGTTGCTGTTTTGTTTCTTACACCCAAATGTGACAGGTTATTACTAAGGCTTGTGTACCCTAAGGCCCTATCCCAGCACGAATTCTGTGTCATGCTCAAGACTTATGTCAGTCTGGGTGAACTGCGGTGCGCAATGGAGAACTGGAGTACTGAGGCGCGCCGGCCCGTAATAATAATTAGTTATGTAAAACATTAATATAATTTTGTGAATTTTTTTCTCAAATGGATTACTTAAAATATATCGTGTAAATTTCAAAATCATGTTCTGTACAAATTTTCGTCACAAAATTAAGTGTCAAAAAATGGTTATGTTTGGGTATTTTTTCTAAGGCCCTATCCCAGCACGAATTCTGTGTCATTCTCAGACTTATGTCAGTCTGGGGTGAACTGCGGTGCGCAATGGAGAACTGGAGCACTGAGGCGCGCCGGCCCGTAATAATAATTAGTTATGTAAAACATTAATATAATTTTATCAATTTTTTTCTCAAATGGATTACATAAAATATATCGTGTAAATTTCAAAATCATGTTCTGTACAAATTTTCGTCACAAAATTAAGTGTCAAAAAATGGTTATGTTTGGGTATTTTTTCTAAGGCCCTATCCCAGCACGAATTCTGTGTCATTCTCAGACTTATGTCAGTCTGGGGTGAACTGCGGTGCGCAATGGAGAACTGGAGCACTGAGGCGCGCCGGCCCGTAATAATAATTAGTTATGTAAAACATTAATATAATTTTATCAATTTTTTTCTCAAATGGATTACATAAAATATATCGTGTAAATTTCAAAATCATGTTCTGTACAAATTTTCGTCACAAAATTAAGTGTAAAAAAATGGTTATGTTTGGATTTTTTTTTCTATCAGGCGAAGTTTTTTAAATCGTGTCAGCCTTAAAAATGCTTACATAAACTACTTAACTACACCATACTTTTTTTAATTGCCCTAATTTAAGAAACGATGAAAAAAAATGGAAAGAAACAATGTACTTTTTTTAAGTTTGGCGACCGGACAGGTCCTTAACGTATTGAACCCAGGATGTGCCTTCTAACCGTTTAGTGTGCTTTACAAAAATGATCAGATACATTAAACTTAAACAATGTTATAAATACGCGTTAATCCGTAGAGCAGTGTTATAAAATAAGTTTGTGGTGAATGAAAGCCATCGATACCTACTCGGCCAATTGCGATACTAGTCGTCAAACACGCAATTTTTTTTAATTTAAAATAATTTCACTATGTTATTGTTAATTTAAATAAAACTGCAACTAAGCATTTAATCATCTACCCACCTACGATTTATCTTACAGTGTAAATTAATTAAATTAGTAGAAGTTTGATAGCACTGGAGACATTTCAATAAAATTATCGATTAGTAAGAGTCTAAACGAAGCCTTTGGAATTACTGGACTATACGAAAACTATTGCTATTAATATGAAGTTTAATGTATAGTCTTTAATGCATTAGAAGTAACAATTTAGCTCTTTTATGAGCACTTTCTACTTTGTTCTCAGCTTATTGTTGTTAAGAACATGAAAGTTGTGTATTATGTTAGTTTTTCAATAGTTTCTTGTTTGATATATTCAATGTATGCAAGTGATGGTAAATTTAAGTATGTACTTATAATATAATTATAACTTATAATAGTTTAAATGAAAGTGGATAGGGTAGGTAACTTACTAGGTACTTATTAGTTTTCTTTCTTATGCTAGTCGTCATACTTGAATTGGCGAATTAGGTGATTAATTAAGTATGCAGTAGGTAAGTATATTAAATATGAAAAAAATTTTTTTTTACATTTTTCATTAAATTTCTAAATAAATTTAATGTTTTATTTTCGCTTTTTCGAAATATGTATAGATATATTATATATGTAGTCCATTACAATTAAAAGGTAATGTTACTATTAATTCCCTTCGCTTGTAAGTATATAACCGCTAATCACTAACTTCTAAAATATTCCCATATAAATATTAAAACATCGATAGGTCTTCAAGTAAACCAACACTCAAAACAGATTGAAAGCCATTGTAAAAAGTTATTAAGCCGGGGGCTGTAGTGGTCCTTGAAACGACCAATTACGAAGAGGCTGGGACCATCTGCTGGGGTACAAAAACCCGATAATATTGGGTGCGCTCAACCTAATGGACGCTGCATTTTATCCGACTGCGCGGAGGAGAATGATTTTTTCTTTGCATTTATTAGCCTGTTTTGTTTTATCCAAGTGATTTATTTACTGACCGACTTAGAAACATACATTTCGAAATTTATCCTTAATTTTTTATGTTTTAATATACAGTTAAAATCTGTTATAACAATACGTGGACTTGGCTACTCAAGAAAATAGTAATAATACTATTTATACTGAAATCATGATTATAAAGTACCTAAAACAATAGAATTTAGCCAGGTCCTTTGATTATAGTCAATATAATTTGTGTGTCTAAACGATGTCGTTAACGGTTTTGACGTTATATACAATAATATAAAAATTGTCATGTAAGATAATTTCCCAGCGACGACAAAAATATTGTGTTAGATGAGGACACTTTTTACTTATAATAATGTGATGTCACGCGAAGTGCGCATCACACGCACGTTTTGAGACAAATGATACCTCAAATTCAGCTACTTAAATTGTAAAATGGTATGTATCACATTAGAAATCATAATACATTACTTATGATTCTTATGTTAGAAGGAGTCAAAGAATGTATGTGATGCTTACTTGATACTGTTGATATATTATTTATATTTACTATGGGGTAGGTATACTTCTTTCGCTTCCAATTTAATGACATTCATAATGCATACTTTAGGCAATGATTACTAGGGCATTTGTTACTTTTTATTTTTACTTTTATTATTAGATACATTGGCTTGAAGAATAGGATCGTAAGTAATTCTTACGAAGTACTTAAGGTTTTATAGAATGGCTATTCCTCATACAAAGAGATCTGAATATGGGCTAGAATAACAAGTACTATTGTAATTCAGGATTGCTCTCGAGTTTTTACAAGTACTTTTTAAAGAACAATGGCTACGTATATGGACGAAATACTATGCTGTTCAGACATTTTCTATAATGTAAAAGAAACAGTTTGGTAACGATTTTTTATTATTAAATCGTTTGTTTATCTGAATATAATCAGTAACAAGTGGTACAATAAAGTTCAATAGAATTCTTTATTCAAAAATTTGCGTCAAAAGAAATACTGTCAACAATGTGATTTGCGAAATGTCTTCATACTTGTACTGTGGTAGTGTTTTTTTATCCCTCTTTAAGACCTTAAACATTATCTATAATTCGGACATCTAGTCGGTACTAGAAAAAGTAGCGGTGGGCTAGTGGCTAAATTAACTTTTGTATAAGTGCGTATTTAGTAAGGTGAAGGATAACATCAGAGAAAACGTGCCTTAGATTTAAAAAGTCGACGCCGTGTGTGATATACTTAGATACATCACTAGCCTATTAGATAAATGTGATGGTCAGGAATACAGAAAACTGAGGCCCAGATATAAATGGTTACACTGACCGCTGCTGAGTTCAATTTTTTATATACCATAATCGGGCAGTAGGCTAACTTAAGTGATACCACCCAACCGCCTATGGACTCTCAATGCCAGAGGGTTCGCGAGTGTGACCGGCGTTTTATAAATTGGCGCACTCTTTTCTTGAAGGAACCTGAGCCGAATTGGTTCGAAAATACTTCAGTTGGTAGCTGACTTCATATACAGGTGGCGGCAGAAAATGCCAGTAAAATTTCTGGATCGACGAATGTCTAGGTGATACGGGTTACATTTCGTAGTCTGCCTTGACGTTCAATCAAATGTTCCGGCTTTCTCCTATGTACCAAATCGTATACTCTCGCACACATAGATTACTGATACCGCTATATTGTATAACATTTTAAAATTCTTATATTCACATTTGTTATTGAATACCGCAATACTATTGACTTGATCGCCCTTCTGTGATATTTACCGTTATTTGACTCATTGTCATTGATATATCTGTTATGTGAATATCTTGTATTCAGAGCATGTCTCTCTCATTATTGTCGGTGATTTTCTGCGCATTGTCATATTAACTGTACGACCTCGAGTTGGAAAGTTGTCTTTTCAATAAATTTTAACGTTCACTGTTTCAAATGTTTCGATAATGAAATATGTGACTCAATAATGAAATCATAGCGTTATTCAATTATTTATTGTAAAGTCATGTTGAGTTCTTTGTACATAAATTACTTAAATAACTTTTCCCTTTCCGTTTCCACTAGATAATTAAATATGGGTTTATTAAGCGGAGGTTAACACTTGCCAATAGCCCGCTGTGACCACATCGTATCCATAACTTTCGTACTAACTGAGATTGATCTAAAATTATCGTTATTCTTTTTTTTTATTCATGTGCACTGTTTCGTTCTCATAGTGTGTACTTTTTTGTTTAGTTTTTTTCCTATTTTAGTTTTGTCTAAATAGCTTTATATATTATGTATTGCACTTCTTGCTTGCCTTATCTTATTTATTTTGTTTTTTTTTCAAAGTGGTTGACTGGCGAGTTTGCTTCCTTTTCATTTTATTATGTCAATTGTATTGTTCTCTGCAAACGAAGTATTAATAAACAAATAAAACCTTTTTTGATAATTGAAATTTTTAGTCGTTAAAACAACTCAAAGTTTCCATCTACTTATGAAATAAATTTTCACGAAATTTTCGACTTATATTACCCGACCGAATTTCGTAAAATGACACTAAAGTTTCTTAAATGTCTCGTTACCAACTACCGGTACAATCGTGAGAATAGCATTACTCATATATAACCGGTTGTGGAGCGTTGCCCTCATTTCGTCGTAGTATTTTTCATAGCTTAGGTCATGAATTTTACCGTTACCTCGCCCTGGATGTATATGGTTACACTTCAATACATAGATTTCCAAATTTAAATATCTCATTCACACGTATGTATTATTGTAATAACGATAAGCAAATCCGGTACCAAAAAGATAAGTGTATATGGAGAAAAATCTTGATTATACAAACCTTAAAAGCCACGGGGCAAGTCGCTTCTCGTAATACTAAACAAGATGGAGAGATATAACCAACAAAACAACAAGACAACTTTAAGCGTTTTCGAAGCATACGACTGGGAGAGTTCTTAACTTCTTTTCTATCTTTTTTCATATGGTTTTATCATTATAGATACCAACGTCTCAAAACATGAGTATTAACAAGTGGCATGTAAAAGTGAAGTTACATTGAATACAATATATATATCTTGTGCTGTGGAACGTATTAGGAAATAGAACAAATGTATGTAAAATGTCGAAGTCAGAATTTGTATGATAATATAGTAGATAAATTTTTATACAAATTTAGTTTTCGACTACATACACTTATGTTAAGGCATCGAATTCAAATTCAAACTAATTTTATTCATTAAGGTAACTTAATGTACACTTATGAACGTCCAAAGAAAAATAAATATACATTAAATGATTCTATATTGAATAGAGATTTACTTAGATCGTTTAAATATTTATTTATATTAAAATAGGCCTTAGCAAGCAGTTTTACTTTAATGTTATTCAATTAACATCTTGAATAAGCCCTATGGTACGCATACGCACAATGCAACCTTAAAAAGATTAGGATTAAGTATATATTTTGAGTTAGAAAAACATACATCGTTCTCGTATCCAATACTGTGTAATGCGTGACTCACTCTGCAAATATTTTATCGAACGATTCTTAATTCAGTGCCTAAAGCTATCTAAAAGGTTAGGTCTGAAGCCTTTTGATGTTCTCCCTTTTTAATTAAATATACGTTTAGCTATAGCTGACGCAGGGATTCTAATTAAATTGGAATTTATTAGTTACTCTTTTGCATTTCTAAGGAATCTTGCAACCTTTAGTAATTGTCTACGAAAATGTGCCTTAATATACATATTAAAGTCTAATCAATAACTTTAAGAGAAACACTAGTACTTATGGGGCTTGGCCAAAGTTCCTTCGACAATTATTACCCGACATTGTTAGTAGGAGCCACAAAATTTGAGTTAAAGGCATAAATAGCTAACTTCATATTAGCAATTAACTATTTATTTTCCTACAAACATAAAGATATATTTGTAATTTAATAATATAATGTGTAAATCTAGGAATTCAACTGAATCATTTTGATAAGAAATACATGAGGGGAGATAAGACTGATATGTATAATCAATGATATATTAATATACCTATATAACATAATCGGTTCTCAGTAGGGAAAAATACGTAAAGTTTTGAGGATACATAGTTTTGCAAATTAAAAAAAGCATAAAAGAGTGACACCACCTTTTTTATATACGTTTTATATAATAGTTATATATCGCCACATGTCCGAAACTGACTTACCGTAACATAATTTACGATTATTGATTATGTTTACGGCTAGTAAACAATTTTAGTACTTGATCTAAGTGAATGTTTGTTTCCATTTTTTCACCTTTGTGACTCAGTGACAAACATATGTCTATGAGTGGTATTAAGTAGTCATAGTGAATCATGGTCTATGGTTTCTCATAGATGAACATTGCCTCAGAAACGTGTTAGGTTATACCTCAATCTCGCATAATAGTGCCTTTTATATGATAATTAAAAAAAATGGGTTTTGCTTGTAGTTTATTGTTGTTATTGTTAAAACATTGTAAGCTATTCAGTGCTCAGAATATGCTTAGCTGATTCCTCATAGTTAATAAGCTTAATTCCATAAATACAATTCTCAAGAGAAATTTGGTAAACATGACTGAAGTCAAATGTGACGTCGACATTTATTTAGGACGAAGGTACTTTTGAGAAAGTAATATTGTGATATCGTCATTATGAAATGGCTCATAATAACGGTATGACGTATTTGGAAAATCCTTACAATTACTTCAAGAATGCCTTTTAAAAATCTTTTAATATTAATCAATGTTTTCACATTTTGGCAAATACAAAAACAAATAAATAGTAAGGGATGCAACGGGCGGCCTTATCGGTAAGAAGCGATCTCTTCCATGCAACCCCAGTAAGGGACAAACTAAAAACAGGATATATATTGTAGTATAGACATTCTAGGAAGAAGTAATTTCTTCCAACGCAAATTCTGGCGAAGTTTCGTGTCATACATCGATAACGCGTCAGGTGTGTCTATGGAAACATGCAAGTGAACGATAAAAGTGAGGCGAGCTTATCTTCAGTTTTTATGTCCTGACCACGTCAGCGGCCCACGATGAATTACACTTACATTATGTGCATGGAATATATTCGTAATTCTTATCAACTTAGGGTAGATAGTGTCTAGGTGTTTGTTAGAAACGCTGCCATAATATGCATAAATAAATAAAATAGTCTGTAACCCCATAATACTGTAAATAAGTATTTTAGATATCTACTCTTGGGCTAATTTAATCTCTATTACTAACAAAGTATAGAAGTAGTAAAAAGTTGTTCGGATGTCTGCAGCTGAGTTCACTATCGGACGTCAAGGCAGGATCACCCCAACACCTCGACGTTCGCCGTTCCACGACTGAGTGTTTTTCAAGGCAGTTTCTGCTGCGCACTACCACTATGGGGAACCAGCTGCCCGCTGAAATATTTCCAAATTAATTCCTTCAAAATGAGCGTACCTACTTACTTCCTGCCCATTTACCCCCTGTTTTATAAAAAAAAAAGGAAGAAGGATGAAATAAACTTTTTATGTCTGTCTCTCTCGCTCTTAGGCGGGCTAACCATGCCCGAGTGGAAGGGACGCGTGCCTCTCACTCGCTCTCATTGTGAGCGCATAACGTGAGCGGAGCGTAACGCAGTTTCTTGAAGTGTCACCCGGCAAACCAATTCATAAGACGTTGTCGCGTCAAAAAACCTACACAGTAATAATAATAATAAGAAATTTAAACGGATTTGAAAAGTTAGGTCCCAGTGGTACCTTTGATGCTGGCAGCATTTCCTAGCTGTATTGCGATACTTATTCGTTGCGTCTGGAAAGTACCAGCTCTTGGGTCGCTGGTATTATAGAGCCAGTGCATTCGATCCCCACGGCCCAAGTCTTTATTCTAAAGCGAACAAAAGTTGGAGGAACGACTCTTATATATGAGACTTAGTGCGTGTCTGAGTTGAGTTTACATTGCCAATCATACAATTTAAAGAGATTTTTCCTCCCGATATTCTTTTATTGTAATGGAATAACATTTATGTGTTAACGACGTTAGCCGCAATAGGTGTTCTTATTGTATCATAAATTTAAATTTGTAAGTCATGAATTTAAGGTAAATCCGCCCTAATTACTCGAAGTACATAAATCTCAATATATGTTCGTGTAATGGATGGGTTTTATGCCTTTGTTGATTACGTACATTAAATAAATGAGTGTGGACAGTATTTTTATTTTACACGTGATACTGGAATTAATTTAACTAAAAACGTACTTTGTTTTAATTGAAGCAACAGTTCTTGTGTTGTGTAAAATTATTCCTTTAATAAAAAGGCTTTGAGATATTTTACAGTTCTTCTCGCTTAATCTACAACCTTGATTTGGGAACTGTAATTTACACCAATAGTTGTTTAGACGTACGTTGTTAAAAGTCAACTCATCTATCTGTTTTTATCACAGGAAAATTACAATTTGACGAAAAGAGACGAAATAGCACTGTAGTTGTAAGACTGCAATTAGACTTAAGTTTTTAACAATATTTACTAAATTAGTTTAGTAATAACATAATTATTTAAATATATGATTTAGTTAATAGATTAAAAGAGGTTGAATTGCTATCCTTCTAGTGTTTTAAATTCGGTTAATTCAGTTATTACACACTCATTTAGACACATAAATTTTGGGGCTATACTTGCACACTTCTCTCCAAATTTTTTTTTCGAGGGTTATGTTGTTTTTGAAATTTAAAATACATGAAACTCTATTTGAAGCTGGGTGTCAACTGGCTCTAATCGTTTAAACATGAGTTTATTACTCACATAAAATATAGGGATAGTGGGGTTGCGAGCTGCGACGCTAACAAAAAAGTGCGTGCGTACAAAATAGATACACATGTCAGAAGTAAAACTTCTTTATAAATTTATTATAACTAAGGTAAAGAACCCCAATAGATGATCATGTACCAGTATATGATCACTTCATGTATTTGTATTTATCTATATTCACACTGTTATCGTGCTAATAATAATATAAATAATTCAGAAATCTGCGTTTACTGCACGATAGCTTATGCGACGGACTAAACGAATATCAACCAACAGCGTATTTTTCTCTCTCTCGATCGTACTTAATCGCTCTCTTAATGTAAAAAAATTAAGTTAATTAAATTAAAGTAAAGAAGTTCATTACAAAACCTAACTTGTTTATTCAACGGTTCTTAAATCTATGTGACTCTTCAATAAAAGTGTAGTGAGTAGTCGACGTTTTGGAAATTATCAGAAACAAGATTGTTATATAGATAGAAATAAGGGTCTCATTTTTTAACATAGGAGTAGTAGGAGGAGGAATCCCGAACCGCTATTTACTATGTATTTTTGTTTTATAAGTTTCATTGGAATGATCCCTTTCTTCTAAGAACAATGGAGCTATGCAAGTTTCATGTTTACTGCCTTTAAGACATTTTACTGAGGCATTTTAAAAACTCACAAAGGTCTGTTGCTTTTAAAGTATGTTCAAGTGGCTATTATATTGATTGTACATTGTATTTGCATATGTACACTATAATGCATGTTCGAGGACGCGGTGTGTATATTGAGATTGCAATTATTAGACGGCAGAACTGAAATCATTATATGATGTATATTTTAATGGGTTTTTCAAATATTTCTGTCAGTATTGGTATAGATAAATATATTTTTTCTTGTTTCAGTATATACAGACAATATTGAGTTTTTGTAAACGTAACCTAAAATATTACTACATACTAATATTGAAAAAGAAAAGTTTCTTTTTATATTTACAAAGAATAAATTCAAATTCAGAATCATTTATAGTAACACAATGTACACTGATGAACGTCAAAAACTGCTATATAAATAGCAGGACTAATTAACGTAGATCTAAAGTATTATACATATCGGTTCCTAACTTGAGTAAACCCGAATCTGCTCAAAAAAAATTGCGAGTCTAAAAACTCATTTATTTGCTCTAAATTTCTCTATATGTTACTAACGTTACTAAAACCAATTTTTATTTCGCAAATAGTTCTAGATGTCATTTAAACGATACAAAATGTCTTCAATATCAATCAACTCTTGCCGCTTGATTATTTATTGCACACTTATTTATGCAGACGTTTTATTGAGCCAAATTGCGTACACAGTAAGAAACATCCATTACTGCACAGCCGGAGCTTAAAAGCTCGAATTTATAAAATCATACGCTGCTAAGAAACATTTTACATACCAAGGTGGAAAGGCTGGACTCAAAAAGACATCAAAGGGGCCATCGGGCACGCTTTCCTATTCTACATGGACTAGGATGCAATATGTATGCGACATAAGAAATCTTTATAAACTTGAGAGATTAAAAAACAACTGCCAACAAACCCTTATGACGCCCATTTATGACTGCTAAAAGTGAACCAAATTTACGAAGAAATCCAAAGGCGTACAGCCTAATTGTTGTTCAAGGAAAAACAATTAGGCTGTACGTTACTATAATTTCAGTAAATACAAGTAACACGACACGATTTTTTAACCTCAATAAAAGCGAAAAAATTTAGGCGCGTCGAATGGCGGGCGGGAAATGTATACGCAAGTGACGTGGCTGGGAAAGCCATTTACCCACAGTTAAGTAATGTATATTTTAATGGATTTTTCAAATATTTCTGACAGTATTGGCATAGATAAATATAATATACAGATAAGTATATATATACAGACAATATTGCGTTTATATAAACGTAACCTAAAATATAAAATTACTACATATTTCCAATAATTTTGGAAAGGAAAATTTATCTGTATATTTGTAAAGAAGGATGAAGAAACCTGGTCTTCCCTGGGATATACGACCTTCAGTTGTTTATATAATGAGTATACTCCTTCCTCAAAGGCGGCATCAAACCCATTGGTGACCATGGGCTGCGATGCCTACCGTGCTATACCTACTATACATGACATAAGTAAACACTAAAAAAGCATCTTCGATACAAAATAACGGCATGCTAAAATTTACTCTATCTGTGAAAATTCTGGAAGTTTCCATTAAAAAGCAGCTGTCATTCTCGTAACTTTCGAATCGAACTTTTAATACTGAGCTTATCTATCCGAAAGACGATTAAAACTTGGTTCAGTTTCTTTGTAATTATCAGAAGAGTTAAACTTTGACCGAATTACCAACTGACAGAAAGTCAATTAATAATTTAGATCATTCAATTAGGTAAGAGGACTATGTTGTTAATTACGTAAGTCTTAATAAGATCTCTGGCTATAAAGTTTACTTACCTTGTTGACCTGTTTGTGTTAGTTAGAGCAGAAAAATCCTAGAATGTTGATCAATGATTAATTACTGATTGCTCTTTTTTAACAATAATTTAAATTACTTATCAATATACATCAGTGTAAGTATAGTAAATCTGTTTTTCTACGGTGGAAATTTCTTTGTGTGTACTTCATATCTGTCTATTTATTGTAAAACGTAGACTAAAGATGTTACTTACCATGGTTACAATTATTCCATATTTTAAGACTAACTACTAACTAAGTGTTATACTGTACTGTGTTTAACCCACGTTTATCAAGGCTGCGTATATCTGTGTTTAGAAACCATATAATAATACATACAGGGTTATAGTATAAAAGGCTAATACGCGTCCATCCTCTAGAGAGCATCATGACCTACCATTGAAGACCATAAAAGTTAATTGACACTCATATTTCCAATCAAAAGGTTATAATCTCTAACTAAAATTAATACAGTTACATACAACTTTGCTTATCTCAGCATCAATCGTTCTTCATTCACAGGTAATATTATGTAAATTATTATTTTTCCATTATATAATAGAAAAGCAAATCAATGCACCTAAATACTTGAAAAATTTTATTGAAGAGAATAATATGAAAACTAATTAGAATGGAATACAATATTAAGTAGAAATATTCTTGTGCCATCATTAGTATAGCCACTCGAAATGCAAACCTCTTCTGAACTTCGTAGAATGCACAAGTCATAATAACAGAACTGAAACGATTCATTGAACAATTATATTTATCATAGCGTTATTTGTGTTTGTTATTAGGTATTTTATTTAGAGCTTTGTAGCGTAGATCAATTTGAATGGACATAATAAGGGATATAAATTTCAATATAAAATATATTTAAATTCAATTCAATTCAAAATCATTTATTCATGTAGGTAACATAATGTACACTTATGGACGTCAAAAAAAGAATTATACATTAAGTAAATGCTTCTAATTTTACATTTAGTGCCATTTCAAGATTATGAATTTAACCGCTCCGACCTCATTGTGTCCAGTACAGAAGTTTTTTTATACTCGTGTGAATTAAAAAAATATAAAGACATTAAGAACTATGAAATAATTATATTGTTTGCGTGTTTTAAGTGTATTAAAGTAAAGATTTTTAATCGTAAACATTTTAAAGTAGGACATATTCCTCGATAAAGCGACTTTCCAAAAAAAATTTAAAATTCGAATACAGCTTTACAATTAGCGCGTGCAACAAAACCTTTCAGCTTCATGAAAATGTTAAATTGTGTCGCAAAGTGGTGTGTTAAGTTTTCATATACATAGTGATCAGATCGCGTGCCCAGTGGCAAACGATTTGTTATTGGGCCACAAATGAATGAGAAAACACGCCGTAAATATCCGGACACGGCTTAATTAGCCCTCACCAATACCATTAGGCCTCGATGACAGCTTTCAAATTGATGTTATATTCGGCTAGGCGCGGAGTGGCTGGTATTAATGTAATAGAAGAAACTTGGTACAATATTGACCTAATTTATTAAAGGAAAAGTCTCTTAAGTGTGTGTATGGCATATAAATACTGATCTTGTGGTTAGCTTGTTCGACTGATGAGGTTGACAAGCTGGAGTTCTTAATTTTAATATTGAGTTGTAAAGTTAGCGGTGTATAACAGATGGGTCTTGAGTGAGCAGGTGACGCTGATGACCCTGAGTCTGATTTTGTGATGTGGCATAGGATCTGCTCTGATCAGAGTATTTCAGTAACGGGATAGAGACTGTGATGCATACACTTGTGCACTTGTCTAGCCCCTATGGCGGAGAGAATTCATATTTCGAATTAAAATAAACCTCGAAGGACGGAAACTAAAGTATTTCCGAACCAATTCGACTTAGGGTCCTTCAAGAAAAGATCGTACCAATTCTTAAAAAGCCCGCAACGCACTCGCGAGGCCTTTGGTATTGAGAGTGTCCATGGGCGGCGGTATCACTTAACATCAGGTGAGCCTCCTGCTCGTTTGCCCCCTGTTCTAAAAAAAGGTGCATTTATTTATGAAATAACTAGTTACTTGAAGGAAAATCTCAGTATTGTACTGCTTGAGACAAGAGTTGTTAACAACCCTTCGCTTAAAGGAAATTGAAGTTTTCAATATTCATATTTAAAAGATATACCTAGCACCGCGTGAATTTAATTTCATTGTAAGACGTTTTAATGGCACGTTTTTGTTGGCTTTTGAATTTCGAATGGGACGTTTGATTGTGATTGGTCAAGCAATTTTAGACCAATCACAGTTAAGCGATAGGATACGTCAATCTTTTAAAACGAATTAGTGACACGAACTGGAACTGGAATTATGATTAAATTATCATCGTTTTCAAAAGTATATATCACGCATGACTTTAACAATTTCAGATAAGAATAAAATAATGTAATGAGTAAAAGTAACGGGATTTCAAAGGTTACTTTAAACAGTTAAAGATTAACGATTTAGTTTTTTTTATTCGGTTTATTTTGATACGTGTAACTGAAAGCGAAGTAATTCAAATATACAGATAATATTTATTATCATAACAGATTTTATCACTATCGGGAAACGGGAGAAAATGGAAAAAAATGTATTTTCCTCAACCAGTAAGCGCATAAGGATTGAATATTTCCGACCGATTTATGAAATACGTCGTGTAAGTTATGGCACTTGCTCTGTATTTCGGGTATTTTAAGGCACTTTTAAATATACTGATTTTTAAGTACGTAGTTATAATATCTACGGTTTTCACTTATGGTAAAAAAGGTATAAAACATAAAAAACAGTATAAAACTCAGTTTTGTCTTTCACAGGAACTGTGTCATAGAATAACTGTGTGTGTTATGTTATAATCCAGTGTGATGCCTATAACTTTATATCGATCTTGGTTTCATATTGTATTCGTTTCTTTGATAAAATATTGCTTTATATTTATTTTAGAATCCCATTTAACCTTTACATTAGGTTAAAAACAAAATTTACTTAACAGTAAAAAGTTGGAAAATTCAATCAACATTCTGATCGAAAATAAATATTTACACTAGAAAAATCTTACGAAATGAAAAAATGAATAAACGCCACAGTCCAATATTGAGTAAATCACTCGCAAATAGCGAAACTCTAACTAAAACTTGGAGTATGTGTGAAAAGTTTTAATGCGAACGAAATAAATCGAGGCATTTGTCTTTACAAACTACTGACCTTACGCCAAACTATTCGAAAGTAAATCGGTGATTTAAGTAAGCTACAATTTCAGTACTATAAAACTTTCGGATTTAGTAAGTTTATTTTATGAGTAAGGAAATACGATTTTTGCAATGCCTCGACTTAGATTTAGTGCATGTTCGTGCTTATTCTCGTATTCGAGAATCTTACCACGACCTATGGAGCTCACCTTTTAAGGCAGCTCACTTAAGTTGTACCGTGGTAGTGGTGATCATTTCTCGTGATAAATGCATTTAGAGATGCAACAAATTTAAAAACTAAAAATCAAAGTAAAAATATATGTGCGCATAATAATAATTCTATGTGCGCATTTAACATTTGCTCGAACGGTGAAGGAAAACATCGTGAGGAAACCGACATGTCTTAGACCTAAAAAGTCGACGGCGTGTCCGTTCTGAACCACGCCAGAATTCGCTTGATTTTTGGTTGTTACTTCTTCCACTCTGCTGATGCAGGAGTACCTGGACCAGTCTACTGGCCGAACAAAGAATTGATTATAACATAAATTAATCATCGCTGGAATCAAATATTATTTTTTTACCTATATTACATTTCATGTTAAATGGTGATAGTTTTCCGATATTAGCCTTCAGTTTTGAAACATATATTCTCTGTCAATAATATTGTTGTTTCTGTTACCGTAAATCTGTCAAACAATAGCCTTCAGACGACTCGAAATCGAATAACAAATAACGTACTATTTGAACGGATAATATTTTACTGATGTATTTTACGGATAACATTTGATGTTTGCCAGTTGTTGGCTTAGTGGTATTAGCGGCCCACATCCCTGTGGTCCTAGGTACAAATCCAGATTGTGCCAATGGAGTATATATATAGACTATATAGGCTATATGTGCGCATTTTACACTCGGTTTCACGGTGGGAGAATTGATCGAGAAACGCGGCATCGGCATGCTTTAGATCCAAAAACCTAAAGCCCAGATTTTCTTCACGCTTTATGTACTATGAAAACGTATGAGTTACCTTTTTATAATATGAAACTGCTTTTTTTTAATAGTACAGTGGGCAAACGGGCAGGCTCATCTGATGAAGTTACTGCCCTGTTAATGCAGAGAGGTCTTGCGAGTGCGTTGCTCCCCTATTAAGAATTTAAATTAATTTTAATTTTATTTTTAATTTTGAAGATCTTTTCGTGATGGACCCGAAGTCGGTGTGCTCGGAAATACTTCAGTGGACAGCTGGTTGCATAGTAGTACTACACGGCAAATACCACCGTAAACCCGCTCAGTGTTTTAACATTAATGATTGAATTCGGATTTACAGATTTGTCTGCTATATACGCTCTTTTTGACGACTTATAAGAGGCAAACGGGCAGGAAGCTCACATTGCCAGAAGCCTCGCAAATGCGTTGCCGGCCTTTCAAGAATTAGTACGATCTTCTCAAAGGGCCCTTAATCGAATAGGTTAAGATATACTTCAGACTGAGTACAAACAATGTATTTGTTTATTCATATCTAATAGGTTAAATTATTATTTAACCCTCAAAGTTTCTCTATTCTCATAATTTTGACTACACATGACAAGTTCACATTTCGACTCAACATGATAAATAGTTTCACTTGCGCCGAAAAGTGACGTAATTTTTTTCTCCGTGACTTGGATATTATCTTTACGAGGGGTTGAAAGCTCACACCACTATTGCCTTTTTATTGTACCCTTGTTAAATAACGTCGACTTATTTTGGTAACGCCATAAATCGTAGTTTCAGAATTAGTTAATCCTTCTGTTGTTTTTGAAATTAGAAATTCGTTTCGGGTACCGTTAAATAAATTATTATTTTGTTATATGTTTTACAGTCTACAAGCCCAACGTTAATTAACAGTTTAATTAAATATTTCGAAGTTTACAAAAAAATTAATATTAGTTTCGTTCACAAAAACTAATTATTAAGTAGTTTAGTTAGTTTATACTTATAAGGGGAGATGGGGATACGAGAGAGATATGCCAGAACCGTAGCAAGATATCCGTTGTCTCTGCTGCCCCATCATACTAAAATTAAGTATATTATTAAAAAGATAATAGATACTACTACAATTATTAGTAATCTTACAGCTTATACTTATAAGACAAAATACTAAAACAATACAGAAAGCCCATACCGATTACATAGATAAACAATATATGTATATGAAAAAACATATACAAGTGAGTACTCACTTTATTAATACTACTAATAGACAAAGATACATGCAAAAAAAACTAAAGTAAGTAAATTGAAATTTAACATTTAAAACAAAAAATAATACTTAGAATTTAAAATCACTAATTGTGTTGTTCCATTTCAATTAAAAATCTTTCCAGAACTTAAATTTAAACAAGGCTTAAGTGTTCTTAGGTCAAACTTACAGCTTATGCCTAAGTTATCAAAACGTGACAAAATACGGGGCGCAGTTATTTCATTGAATAAATAATTCTACTGAATATACAAATCTATTGTCTGTACGTGTCATATTTTAATTTGTAATAAAATTAACATTGAATGGGAATCGTGTTAACGATTTTCGGAAGCTTTTCATAATATTAGCTAACTAATACTACAATGTACGATTATACGGCTTAATGAAATTTCTAGTGATAAACTTAATTTATTTATCTACAATGAACGGTTATTTTTATAATATTATTTAATATTGTATGGTAATACTGATTTTTTCGAAACTTATAAATGTAAAATTAAGTAACAATTATCGTATCACAGCAAGTAAATGCTACCAGCGTACAAAGGTATACAAGACAAAACTCTATCCATAACATAATTTTTTTTTTATTAAAAATGCTGTATATTGTTATTTAATTGTGAAAATGTATCTTGTAACTTATTACAGATTCTTGTAAAATAAAATAAAAAAGCACAGGATATTATAAAAGGATCCACAATCAAGCACTAAAATAAACTATACCAAATCTTATAATTATATAAAAAGGGTGGGTGCCAGGGGGATTTTGGTTTATTTTACCGAAACTATTTTCATGTGGTAATGTTTATAACATTAAACACATTGTTATTTTACTATATTTTAAATGGATACCTAAATTGAGGGCATTTTCCAAAGCCCTCATAGTTTTAACATAAGTCGAACATTTCATATTACACAAGGAACAATTTATAACTCCAATACACGGCAATCATGTGTCTGTTGTTATGTCCATACCCTATTATAAACTCATTATCAGTTTAAAAAAACGCCAAATTAATGTCAGAATCTAATAAAATATGTCTTACATATGCTGCATATGACTGTCTTGTATAAGCCCTTAAAATATTTTTTATTTAATTATATGTTTCGGTTTCATAAATGAAATGGTGTCATATGTTCCCGACACGCGCTTCCATTTGGGTGATGCTAGTTCTTACGATGTATCTGCGCTAATACAGAAAAATACCCATACAGCTGGCACTCGAACGAATGAATAGGGTTAAGAGTCGCGCGTCTAGCCCCTAATACAGCTCGTTTCTTAAATAGCTCGACTTAATTATCTACCTTGGTACAAATATAATAATACATTCTACTCCCTCGCACTGAAATTCTTCAAAGACACGGTTTTTTGTACGTGTTTAATTAAATTCTGTTGCCTCTAATTAAGCATATTCCAAGGTTTTTGACCTGTGCAAGCCTCTGTCAATACGTTGACACCTTATTCAGTAATACTAACAAATAACGACCGAAATATGCAACGGAAAATATCGACATTTCATTTCATTGTTTTTGTGGTATTGATACTGATTTTTTTTTGTTTTTAATTGTTTGTGTAAGAGAAAGGAACTTGTACAAAAAATACCTTATTTATTTGATGGATCAGTTCAGAATATATGCAGAATACTGAGTCCAGACCACAATTGCTCGTCTTTAAATAGTCTGCAGAAATAGTTTAATGAATCAAATAACATTAGTTCACGTGGCGGTAAGGCAAAAGTTATAAGCGATCTCAAGTACATACTTTAAAGTAAATGAGATCAATTTAGTAATAAGAATGATTAATCTTAATCGACCTAGATCGCTGGCGCATGCTTCTGTCCCTCTTACACAGGCGTTTCTGATCGATAGTGAGCGAGATAGAATTCACTCTGACTCAGTCAATGATTCATGACGATCTTGGCTTGTAATTGCAATATCTACAGTTAGTTTGAGGGATTATATGATTATCGTGCGGTTTTGTCCTACAAGCCTTCTTAATCTCTTAAAATATTTGTATAGTTTTAACGCCAGAATAGATCAAACGAGGTGCCTAGAAGTTTCACATCTTAGTACAGTAGTACTTTGTGCTATCTGAATTAATTATTTTATAATAACATACTTTGAAATTAAGAGATCCTCTGAGAATGTTTCGCTAAGTCTAAGAGGAATGTGTATAGTTGTGGTTGGAAAACTTGGACTTCGGAGACCTGATCACACGCTGATGCTACTACGCCAACAATGTCCTTCCAAATCAGCGCAAAGAACAACCATTGAACACATAGTATACATAATTTTGATTCCATACTTTCAGTACATTAACACGAGTATATTACGTACACCAATTACAAGAATAAAGAACCGACTTAAAACAATCCAGTTAGTGTTAACCGGGCCACCAATAATTGAATTAACATCACTACATAATGTTCAACCTGTTTTGGTACTTATGCTTATGTTATACAGGCTAATATTGTATGTATATTCGAGTTTGTTAAGCTAATGTGTAAGTTCTTATAAGCTTTGCGTGGATTATTTTTGTTTTTCGGTGAATATGTGTATTGAATATTGAGGGTTGTTCCAGCTGACGTCAGTATACTAAACACAAATAAGAACCCAAACTAAAAACCGAATTGGAATTCTTATTGATATACTCATATCAGAATTCTTATTGATATATAATGTTTAGTGATGGGATCTCTCCCCTCTCTAAGAAAAAAAACCTGATTTTTAAGTAAAATGACATATACTTTTTTTCTCAGGAAGATATTTCTTAATGTTATTTATATTATAGTATATAAGGTACTTGCTAAAATGTAATAGACACTAAAAGAGTGTCAAATTAATAGAAATTTTGGAGCCAACAGGCATCGCAAGTGACGATGGCAAATGGCCGGATAGGATGTCGTTGATTCCTTGGAAGATGGGACGGGTTTTAGTATGGGATGCTACTTGTATGGACATATTTGCCCCGTCTCACTTCCTTCGGACAAGTAAAAAGGCCGCAGAGCAGGCAGAAAATAATAAACGCCACAAATATAGGAGTATTTCCACCAACTTCGATTTTTTTATGTTTGGAGTAGAGACTTGGGCCGTGGGGTTCAAATGCACAGGCGCGAATTATATATTTAAGTTGGCGCCTAGTAGATAGTACCGATGACCCCAGATCTGGTGCTTTCCTCGCTCAACAAATAATCGCAATACAGCAAGGTAATGCTGCCAGCGTTAATAGCACACTAGTACATCGACCAAACTTGAAAAAATTTGTTTTGATTTTCTTTTTAATAATAATAATAATTATTACTTACTTTGTAGCTTAAGACAATTGTAAATACTGACAAATTAAAAAATAATTACTGAACTTAGTAATAAAGTTTATTAAATTAATATACAATAATGCAAAATTGTGTCTGGCCCGTTGCTTTCGTTCACATGTATAACATCTTTCCAAAATTTTACTATATTCACGTCATACAATACTTCATATATTATATGAAAATGTCAGCCAATTACGTGACTGCTTTTGACTAACAACACAACTCCTTTGTTTCAGGTATTTATAAATTAAATGTTGCTATATGAAACCACATCCACACATTTCGGTAAGTGTAAATTAAACCATTTGTTCTAACGAATCAAAATTACCTACAGAAAGGTAAATGTAGGGTATAGGAGTAACCGCAATTGTTTCGCAATTATAAAGCATGATTAAAAACGATAGAAAAGTATCAATATTTTGACACTCGGCGTCGACTTAGACCCAAGACAAGTTTCCTCCAATGTTTTCCTTCTCCATTCGAGCGGATCTTCAATTCGCACATGTCACATAATAGTCGGTTGGTGCACAGCCGGGCATCGAACCTACTACCTCAGGGATGGGTGTCGCACGCAGAAGCCTCTAGGCCAACACTACTTAAACTACTTTTTTAATCTATTACATCGTTGATGTATTTAACTATCAGTCGACCAATAAAAAAATCCTAAGATCTTAGAAGCTACTGTCTACATTATGCTCATGGACACCTGTTTAGCTGAATTCATTACCTTTGAGGTTAATTTGATTCCCCGAGAAATGCTTTTTAGTCTGAAAAGCATAAATTTGACCTGAAACAATAGATAGTCACATATACTGTATTACATTAGTCAACGGATTACGTAGGATTTTTATTGTATTTTCTATGACGTACTTTGCAAATCCAAATAATAAACAGCCAATAATATGACACTCAAAAAGAACGTACTTTTTCAATCAATTAAATTTACAAAATTAGTTCAGTAGAGCCAGATATAATAGTAAATGAAAGAAATTAAAAATTATTATGCTAAGCCAGTGACAACATTAAAGAAAAATCGATGTGCCCTACATAAATTAGTATTGTAAAATATTCCAAATAAAATGTTTTTCTCTGGATATTTTGTACAAAAAAGCCTCAAAAAGCTTGAATGTAAACTGTCAAGCGTTTACCATTTCAATAATCATACCCGAAACTTTTGCAATAACATAATTTTTCATCCACAAAATTACAAGCAGAAATGCCATAAAAGTTAAGTCGAAACATTTGTTAGGAAAATTCCTCTGTAAACACGCTGAAGTATGAAAAAAGTCCACAAGTTCCCAAGTAAGACCGAGTAAGTGCATTTGTGGAGCTTTCATAAGTTTTAAAAGCACTGATCGCTTCAAGTGATTTATTTGCGGCTGCCGGTTACAAAGTATTGTGAATTGTACTGTGTTAGGATCGAATCATAAGTGACTCAAGCCGCGTAAGTATTGATCCGTCATTTATAATCGAACGTGTGTTGCTATTGTTCAATGTAGACATCAGAGTCCTCAGTACGATAGTTTTGTCAAGTATTCGTATACATCAATACAATAAATTTCGCTAAAGAACCACTAAGCTACACGTATACTATTCAAAAGTTACTTTGTGCTTCCGTTTGGTTCCGAATCCGCCCACGAAGCACTACCTTAGTTTTTCTTAAAAATCATTACTTTTACGATAGCTATATACTGTTTATGTTTAATACATAACACACGCGTATATGAATCATTTTAATTTGGTATAGCTATAAGTTCTTGTTCCGCCTCAAAGCATACTGATATTTACACATTATTTTACAGCTCGACACACACTAAGACATTCGTTGTTTTTGATGTCCAGACTTTCGAAGGCCATTTACTATTAATTTAATTATATGTAACTTCATGGACATTTCGTTTAATTACAGGTAGTCTGTTAAATAGCCATCTGGGCATCGTAAAACCCTACGAAATGACAGTACAAATCTTTACATACATTTTTGAATAATAAATAGTTGTAACTTATCATGTATGAAGTTTTGTGAGAAAAGACATTCCAGTCATCAAATGTTTTGTTATCTATACAAACAAATTTTGCGTATAGAATCAATCTAATGGCGAACAGCAGCGCTCAAACATAGCAGCCTATGCATTGAAAATCGCGTAACCTACACTAAGAATTCCCATACATTTTTCAACTGTTAATTAAGAATATACAGGAACATTTTTCGTATTTTAACTTCTGCAAAAGCGCAAATTTGGCGTAATGAACTGTATATAACTATGTAGTTTAATTAATGATTTAATTAACCGCATCGGCCGTCTACTAAACCGGCAGAGCTCAATCATCGGCTTAAATGATGTTTAACTCATCATTTTGAACCTCATTTAGTAGTTCAATACTATCGAACAGCAGTTATATATCGATTTACAGAATTTGTAGAGAAATATACTGTAGCTTTGGGTTTCCAACTCCATGCTGCATTGATGGCTTATATTTTTAGTTGTTAGGTCATCTAAAAAAATGTTAGGTATATATTTAAAGTTGGAACACCAACAAGTCTAACCATGTCTTTGATAATAATTATAATAATACATTTTATTTACATATTTACAATATTGCATTTTACGGGTTTACATGTCACTGGTATTGACCATCTTCGTGAGAGGCTGATGCCTATAACAGGACTACAGAAGTCCTGTGGTAACAGGTCATCACCCTTCCATTGCGAAAAGAAGTTATATAAAAACTTGATTACTAAATTAAAACTAAAGTAATAAACAATAAAACATGAGAAATTGTCGGTGTGTAATATGTAAAAGTGTGTAATATAATTTAATTTAAAGTTTTTGATTGTTTTCTTACGAATTTAAAATAAAGTAGGGCTTATTGTCTTGTATAAGAGTCTATTTTACAAAGTCTAGTTGGTCGTCATGCTTTGTATGTCGTATGTATAATTTGTTTCTGATATTGTTTAATAAAATAAATTTTTTCGTTATCTCAAAAATGCGTACTGACCTATATGAAGGTAGCACAGTTTTAAAGTGCGAATAAGAGGTGCGCGGGCGTCGGTCAGCCGGGGTCATTGACCGAGGCCGTCGAGAGACGCGTTACTGGACACTGTGCCCATTTATGTACGGCACGATTGCCTTACCTATATTAGATGCATTCCTTATATGTACTTTGTTTATATAGTGATATTGCGATGTTGGCGCAAAATTATATTGTCAGTAAAAAATCATAATATCAAATAAATAATAATATACAAAACTTACGCCGTTTTAACAAAAGAACTTTAGTTCCAATTCAACTAATTTATATTAATGTTCTTAATTATAAAATTGCACTATTAATTAAAAATAAAATATTGAAATTAAATTTATTTAATATTCAGTAGACACTAGACACATCAGTGTCTAACTTATTATAAACTATACTCCCATAGATATTCTTTTTTAGTGATTTACGTAACATAAAAATATACATAAAATTTTATGCCTACCATTGTATAAAATCGAATGGTAATGATACTTTTTATATTCTACCACAGACGCGTAATAAAAATATTTTTTATGCTATAAGTTCTAGTTAAAACTAAATAAGAATACACTGGCAGCATTTAAAATGTGTAATCTTACATTTAATGTTAGGGTTTGCCTACAACAAAACATGATGTTATTTAAATATGACATCTGGCAATATTTCTTTCTAGATATTCTAGCTGTATATAACAGTCATAAAGAATATAATATAATCATAGTTGTATATAACCTAGTATTAAAAAACAAAAAGACATCGTGCCTCTATAGATCTAATCAACATCCACTCGCTGGTACGGCGAAAGAAAACATCGAGAGGGAACCGCATGCCTTAGAAACAAAAAGTTGACGGCGTGTGTCAGGCACAGAAGACCTTTGCACACACTATTGCACATGTGCGGCACACTCGCCTATTTCATAAAAAAATGATCATGAAACAGATAAATCTGAGGTCCATATCTATAATCGGTTTGTATTCTTAACAAAATATTATAAAGGCAATTAGGCAATTAAAAACGAATGAATGAATAATAATTATTCATTTCAACTAGTTACGTTTTAATACCAATTCATTTTAGTTAAATGTGGATTTTCGTTATCGAATCGATCGTAATTGTTGCCTACACGAAATTGCCCTAATATGATCTACAGACAGAAATCTACGGCTCGTAAAAATAACCAACGATTTGGAAACAGAATAAGAATATCGTGTGAACTATGAAAGTGTTCATAGAACGTAAACGCCCATCGTTTTCACACTTTGTTACGAGTACTTATAAATGTTCTGTATCGAATTCGTAATAATAGATATTGATGAAAACGTCTTACTGATCGTTGAGATATTAATGCTTTCGTGGAATTTATGTTAAAGATGAATTATATTTCGTTTATATTATGTTGTTCATTCCCTTTGGTTGTTAATATTAAATCCAAAATCTTATAACATTATAATTATTATAAAACGATAAGAGTTCGTACGAGGACTTATGGGGTAATGGGTTCCCACCCCGAATTACAAATGAAGCGCCAATAATTATTACTGTAATTTTCTTTACCTCATAGTGTCTCTGAGAGACATGGATTTAAATATGTAAGCATCAGTACAAATTGTTATGAAGTTTTTGTCATAAATAGTTATATATTTGATTGGTACGTACAATTTCTAAGCTAATATCTAATCTAGTCGTGCTAGACTATTTTTTGTATTGCTATATTTTATAATCAATACAATATTTTCTCCATAATGTATTTTATATGAAGTATGATAACCTCATGAATGAAGCATGAAAATTATGAGCAATACGAAAAAGATAAAAAATAACTCAGCCTTTATAGGCGTTTATTATAGCTCTGTTTCACTTTTATTAGGAGCCTTTTTATTTTCCTACATTATGTTGGTCAAGTATCTAAAGAAAAGTTAATAATGTTTAATGGAACTGAGAAGTCTATTGCTAATATAAGGTATAGTAATATTGCTTTAGATCATTACATATTGCCTCAGAAAGTTTTTTAAGCCGAAAATTGGATTTATGTACACCATGTCAAAATGAAGACGATTACAAAAGATGTCACATGTAAGAAGTGAGCCGAGGCGGAGGGGGGGAAGCTGTAGGGGGGAAGGGGCACCTAACCTCACTCTATAATCGACTATAGATAATCAAAATGCTTTAATCAGTTATTACGCGTTTAAATATAACATACACTTAACCAGTATTTATTATTCTTTTTTACATATCACGCTAGAACAACTGTTTATAATATATGTATATGTAGGACAATTATGATGATACTAAACTAACCTAACTTCCAATCCAACGATTTTAATGAATGCTTAATGTTCGTTAATTATTTCCGTTTTAATGCCATTCTTCATCAAACTTATCCGTAAATGAATTTAAACGGCCTCCCCGATTAATTGCTGACATTTTTGGCGAATTTCCTTTGAGCCTATGGGACATTAATCTTATTGTTAAGGAGCTCCGAGAAATATTTACTTAAGAACAATTGTTTGCGATTCGTAAACAATTGTAATTTTCTCTGGTTTCCGAAATACTAGATTGATAATGCGATTAAATTAGATTGAACTGGTTTTTAGTCGTTGAATTATCTGCGTTATTGGACGGACAGAGAAAAGAAGATATTGTTTTGAGTCCAGTACATATTCAATGCTTATAAAAAAATATTCTTGTAGATGCATGTTATACTGAACTATCTTTAACCATAACTTCCCATTTAATTGATTGAATTTTGCGGTAAAATTCATTCATAAACAATCGGTTTTATTAATTTTCAATGATTTATTTGACGATACAAACGGATGTGAGTAACCGCAACATATGTTGGTATATTTTTAATAAGTTTATGTTATTTTTATATCGTGTTTAAAAATAAGATGTATGTCAGGTTTATCTTATCTACTATCTTTGAACAAAACATCAAGATTTTTCTTACAGTATAATTTAAATTTAAACTTAGCTCCATGAATCAGTGTATTAAAACAACTTTGGATTACTCATTTTCTCGTTGCGGTTTCAAAATCCTTTGTCACAACTGTCACAGAAATAAACCAAAAGGTCCCTGGCGGCGTATTTATTCGATGTGCAAACGCATCGGTAATTTGTCGAGACGGATAAGTAATTACTATGATATTTATGGCACGCAGAACATGCCGTTTGACAGTTCTTTATTGGTACGTAGTTTAGTAGAGTATCTTTTTCCTGACTTATTAAGCATGCCTAGCTTCTTTCAGAAACTTAGAAGTTTCCTAGGCACAGGCTTCTTCTAGGAACGACCTCACTCCGAGGATTTCTGTTCAATAGGAAGCCACAGCCACGAATTCCAGGGAATGGGTGACTAATTCACCTGTTACTTATTTCACTGTTGGTAAAATAGCCTCTGGACAATGGACTGTTTGTCGCGCTTAGGACAAAGATGTTTATTAAGGAGACAGTGGTCTTATGACTGCGTTCATAACTGTGACTCATATATTACATAAAATCAAGGTCAATTTGTTACATCTAATTTTTCCTCCATGTATTGCCCTAAGAACCGACAGTGACAGTACAAAAAAGAATATAGGACCTGTCGGCAGAGAATTTAACGAACTTTATATAGGACATATGACCTGGTGAGGATGGATGAAAGGCGTTGGACGTAGAGTAGACTAGTCGTGGACATGGACATTCTGAAACAAACGAATGAAATGTTTAGTTGCCCATTATTCTTGGTACCTATTAGATTTCTCATACCGTTAGTATTAGAAAAGATGCACTTCCTAGATGTATCCGTGTCTTAATTTCTTGACCGTTTTGCGGTTCCACATCACGTCGTCTAGATAGTATCGAATTTCAAGAATTTTTGCCGAGAAGCACCAGACTGACATGACACTGTAACACGTTTAAATGACTAATGTTGAGCCGTGACTTGCTACTATTGTGCTGTTTCATCCGACAATAATGAACGTTTACAGGTAATTTATGATCTACTGGAGTTTGATAACAGACAATTACAGCTATTGTTCAGTTTATGCGTTCCTGGTAACTGCTTGAAGCTGGGCTTTTCTGAAGCACCTTTTAGTCTTTTATTAAAGCTAAATTTAGATCATAAATTATATTTTAAGAGCAATTTTTTATTACGTTCTCCTATGTTTTTTACACGTGTATATTAGCTCTATACTAATATTTGTCTATATTGAAACTTCTTGAGCCATTACAAACATGGGGGAGATAGTAATCCGTCCAACTATCTCTTTTCAATCTGGTGCAATAAAAAGAGACGGGCAGTTATTGAATGGTTCGTAAAACGATGTGTTCTAAATTTGAAAACTTATAAAATGGCTTCCTTAAAATAAATCAAAGAAAGCAATGAAAAAGTACTCCGCATACACAAAGGTAATGAAATTTATCCCCAAGTGTGTAGCGGCTATTATTCAGCCACATACAATATGTAGTGTGGCTTACGAATGCTACTGAGATGTAGGGAATTACTTATGCTAGAAGTGATAATGTTATATTTATAAACTTCAATAACAATTTATATTTAATTATTATAAATAATGTTTTAGTTAATATAAAATCAGTTGTAATTTTCAACCTTGCAACCAAAGCATATAAACATAATCAGCAAATATATTTAAATCAAAATAATATTTAGTGATATAAGTAACACAATTTACACTTATTTCAACGCGTGAAGAATGCGCAAAAAAGTCTCCGCAAATCTTTTTAACGACGAAGTTTCTATTTTATATAATGCCTGAAAAACTGCTACATGACATTATCATGGGCAGGCATGGGTTAAGAGCACGTGGTCTAATAGCGAAGTCTTTGGTAATATAAAGTTATCTTCAAAAAATTATGATGATTTAAAGGAGATATGTACTTAAATTAATATCTTAGAATTATTATGTTCATTTCATAGTTATCCAATAATTTAATGAACTTGGGAGCGATAAAACCAAATCAAAATCATTTATTAATTGATGCAACACATTAACACAATGTACACTTATCAACGTGTCGTTTGAACGTAAAAAGACATACATATTAAATGCTTTTAATTTTAGCCAGTTCTCAAATCAAGAGCGTACAACGGGACACGGGACAATATCTTAATTAATTAATAGTTCATTAATAATAATAAAATAAATCAAATACAAAGAATTGTCTTTTATCAGCAGGAGGCATGGTGAAATAGGAGCACGCACTTACATTCTCGTGGAAACAACACGCAATTGCATAGTTAAAATAACTAACATACTATATCCAATAATATAAAAAAATGCATAGTACATATTATATACTGAAAACATATCTACAAGTGGTGCCTACATACATATTCTATAATAAAATTACAAATTTGTACAAACAATATATAGAATAGCTAGAATAATATATCTTAGTTGCCGGAATTGTGTTTCAGCACGTTTGGGAATATCTCTTCGTACTACGCCATATCCAGCGCTGTACATCTATGTGCCAGATATGTTCTTTGCGATTTGTAAAGAAATAATTCTGTATAGTATGATTGTGCTATACTTCTTGGCGGGTATAATTTGCTACAGCGTTTTACTTACAATTACTTCGCTTCCTTAATATATCTTTTGAGGATACATCTAGGGCTGTCTCTTTCTAACAAATCGTTCAAATTTCTTTTTAAATAAATAAGCTTTTATTCAGTTTATGAAAGGTGTGATCAGTATTTGAGCGTTCTTTCAGTTTTTGTTTTAGTACATTATGATGGCGTTTTATACAAGACCATTGATATTGTATTCGTAAAGCAGGCTGTTTAATAAGTATTACGTAATACTTTTATTGCTTGGCGTGGCTTACTTAAAAGACATTTACCTCCACATATGAAGTCCTGTGAAAGAAGTGACAACTGACAACCCTAGTACAGTCGTAAAAGAAATTGTGTAAATAAATTATTACTTAGTGTTACACACGCTCCCCACATTTGAATGAGATTACATTCCTGCTTTAATTTTCTTTTGCGTCAAACGTATTCTGGTTTTAATGGTACTTAAGAACAGATTTGAGATAAAAGTTTTTTATCCAAAGTAGTAAATCACAGAGAACACTTGAGCGTGCCTAATTTTTGGATAAAAAAATTCATTCCGATTGAACAAGATGTTCTGTGTTTAAAAAACAATCGAGGTACCTAGTCGTAATTAACGACGTATGTTAATAAATTTTTCTAACTTTTTAATTTTATAAATTGTACCCAAGCAAAGACATTATTTAATAGAATTCAACCTGGTGTAGCGAAAACTGTATTTCAAGACTAAGATATATTGTCTGTGCATGTGTTGATTAATTTAAATATAAAATTATATATATGTTTCATAATCATATATTGTAATAACATATTATAATTATTTATTGGTGTTCGTTTGTCTTGCTAAAACTCGCGTATGGCTGGACCGATAAATCTAAATATTATCTTGAATTATACCATTTGCAGATGTTAGTGGAAGGTTTAAAGTTTTAACAAAATACTAAAAAAAGGACAATTCAATTTTCCAATAAAAACTGTAGTGCCCTTTGTATTCCATAGCTGAATATGAGGTCCGATCGGTCTAATTTTCTTCTTATTGTGATATACATATAGGTGTTACGAAATTTCCCCGGTCATCTAGTTAATAATAGAAAAAAATTCTTATGACATACATTTCGTGTTTTAAAGGATTCTAATACTCGTTGTCATCATCATCAATCAGCGTGCTCTAATATTTCCTTTCATCGCATCTTCCAATTTGGACTACGATGTTCAACTCATTATCATCTTCATTCGGTTTTTCCTATGGAACCCAATTTTCTATTGGAACTTTTTAAATTCGTTTTAATTTTTATTTTTTTTTATTAAGTAATACTGTTTGTAGGATAAGAAATTTGTAAATCTGTATATTTAAATGTTATGTTATGGTTTTAATAAACTTTTTATTACAAGAAATTGTATTAACTAGTAATAAAAGTAAGTAGGTGATTGCTATATGTTATTAATACATAGCTGCTATAAGTCTGCTTAGAATGTTATACAAGATTTTAGGGCAAGCCCTGCAAGTGACCTTTGTAATCAGATTCCTCCAACCTCTATCAGATAACTTTGACGTATCCATAAACGGTACTTGTAAGTTTTGCGTGAACTTAGCGGTTAGAGCCTTATCGCCCCCTTGAAACACTTGTAGTAATTTATGTTTAGGGCTGTCACAAAGTTTAAACTCATAAATCCTTACTCGACTGGGGGTTCCTTCAAAAAAGAGGATAGCTATTTTTAAAATCCATCCATTAATTAACATCAGGTGTGCCTGATACCCCCTGTTATATAAAATGAAATCCTATTTAGTGTTTCGAAATGTTGTTAATTATCGGGTAAAATGATACCTGAACGTATTTTTTTTATTAAAGAATAAGATGCGGAATTCATTAAACTTTAGCTAAATGTTATTCAAAAGGAAATGCCTAATAGTCGGAGATCAATAATAATAGGCCCAGGTGGCGCTTGATCGACGAGAGCGAAGAAGAATATAGAGATAGAGAGAAAGATATAGCTTAAAAATATAGTATCTATACAGTTATAATTTTACGGATTCATACTTTTTGAATTTTTACTTTAATAATGATTTATAATTTCAATGTGACAGCCCTATATTTGCTTAAGTTCATTCGATTAGGTTCGGTCTTTAAGACGCTGTTATCTTATCAGGAGAAATAATGCTTCGTTTTTAGGTTTTTTGTGTAATGGTTTTTGTCAACGCGAAAGTTCACACGCTACACTTCAAACATTTCAATTAAATTTAAATTTTTAAAATTTATTCAAGCTATAGGTAAAGCTTATAGTTCATATAGGCGAAATTATTAAATTAGTACTTTACATCTTAATTTTTTAAACTCATAATGATTAGATTAATACAAACATGCAAAGAAATAATAATAATATAAGAAAGAAGAACAATATATAGAATTCTTAATTTAAAGTATTTACCTATTTCACATAATAATAATCATTTTAAATGGATAAATAGAAAACTAAAACAATTTTAAAAAGCTTGATTGTAACGTATCCTAGTTCCGGTATCATTATATTTTTTAGTTAAGGTTTTTTAATTTGTTAAGCTTTCTATAAAATGTAATAAAATCTTTTGTCAAAAACCTAGGTACATATACATATATTAATTTTCTACAAATATTTAAATTTATTTCATGTTTTCATTGGTAAATTAATATTTTTGCATAGATCTTGTTAATTGTTCAAACCGAAATAGTAATAAGAAAAATGTGCGCGAGCACTGCTATCTTTTGCTTATATCCCCCGTTCAACTTCCGTTCGCCTCACTCGATCACACTTTTCGTAACGATTACGTCACGCGTTCTCCTGCTTACTCCCCAAGTCAAGCGTGCGTAAAGAAGTTTCACTTCAAAAAATTTAATGTAATCATAACTCCATATGAACCGTATGAACTATAACTTTAATTGTAATTACTTTATTAATTGTTGCTAACGCGCTTAAATCCTGTGCGATAACCCCGTTACTATGTTGTACAGCTAATGTTATCACCTAAATCACGCTTATGTCACCTGTCAATTTACGAACAAAATGGCTCGACCTTTTCAAAATAATTTCTCACACATAACCTTACACGCATCGTATGATTTATTTGAAACGCGTCGAGTTGGGCATTTTAATGAACTTAGGTCACATTTCCTTTATTATTAATGGTCAAATATTACTCACAGGCTAAATATTACGAGTAATTTTAATTTCCGTAATAATAGGTGTAAAAATGAATTAATTACTATTCTATCATACTGGTAGTCTTAATAATATTAATGCATAATTATTTTTTATTTATATTACACAATTCTTTAAATCTAAATCGTGGTATATTACTTTTCAATCAGGTTGTTTGATATATACTTAAAAATAATACAACATTTTTTTTTATATTTACTTAGCTTATAACATTGAGATTTTTATGTAACGGTATGCTCACTTATTCTTGAAGGACCTTACGCCCAATCCAAATAATTAATCCACAATATCAGATTGAAACCAATCCGAAATCAGACAGTGACAGTCGATCGATCTCCTATCTGCATCCCAATAACCAAACCCTACAAAGACAATCCATTTTTTGCGACGAGTTAGAATGTTAACTCTTCGCTCTTTACACATATTTAAATTATATGAACCAAATAAAGTATATAAACCCTACTAATAATATTAAAATATACATGTCTATGTTTAAAACATATGAATAGCTTTATAATTATTTAAAAAAACTGGTGTAAGTTAAAATCTTAAGATATTGGCACAGCTAAACCGTCATTTTCTTACGAAGGTCTATCCACATACACCGGTCCGACCTACTATGGATAGCTCGTATCGACAGATGGGTATTACAATCCATTGATTGGACATCGACACACTTTTATCTATATTTTGGATTAAGATGTATTTATATAATCTCAGATGGTTAGGTTCAGAATCACTTTCATATGGCTTCATTCTGAACATTGTAATAACTGAATATAAGACTCTCTCTTTATTATCTCAGGTATATCGGTATTCAAGGGAGGTTATGATAAAATTGTTTTCTACGAAGCGCCTAACAACGACAAAGTTTAACTATCAAGTTTGTATGAGCAAAGCATATATCAAGGGCGCCTACAAGAATGTTTTATTTTACAATCATTAATATGTGTTAATACTATGTTAATGTACGTTACATAGGACAAATAGCTAATAACTTTATAAAGGTTGATATATGTTGTGAACTAAAATTTTCCTTCTAGAGAAGAGCATGCTATATGTTCCATTTATAAAAAAACTCACCTAAAAACATTTTCATAATAAACTAACTCACTATTAAGTAGTCCCAGTTCCAACTCGAAAAATCTCGAAGCTTGTCTGTATATACAATATTAAGAATAGATCGTACAAACATTTGTATGATTTCTCATTAAAAATACATTTAACCCATAAGTTTCACTCTCATACCAATATTTTTTCATAGCAAAATTTACAGTCATTTTTATGACAAAACGAGGGCTGTCGGCCTACACGATTCTAGGAGCCTACTGTTCTATTATTTTATTCTAAACTCCATCAAACTATTTCCTCAACGTTAATGAATGAACGTCCTAAACGTTCTATGAGTTATTAAATTAATATAAATATAAAACCCTAAATTTTATAACATCCTTTTTTCATCCCCTTACATAACCTAAAATTTAATTCTATTCATAGAGTTTAAATAGATGAAGAAATTTATTTTTCTAAGAAATATTTGAATTTCTAATAGCAAAATAAGCTTTCTTGAAAATGGACCAAAGACAACTAGAACTAAGAATATTGAAATTAATGAAAGCTCTATTTATAAATAACAGGTTTAATTAAAGTTGTTCTAAAAAGCGAAAAACAAGGAAATACTTTTTAAACTAAGAATTCGAAATTGAATCAAGCTTTTAATGTTTAGCTATTTGTATTTAAAATCAGTCTAATCGTAATTAGGTTAACTATTCCTTACCTAAAGGTACAAATATAATATTTAAATGATGTACTAATAACATCGCCAGAATAGAAATCAGGATAAATATAACTCGTTGATTCGGGTATTAATTCAACGTTTCTTTTATTCAAATACGCAACACAAAACATTAAAGGAATATTTACAAATCAGCCAATCCAACTCAAGTGTATCGAAGCGATATTCCGATCACGTTTCGTCCACGAAAAATATTTAGCCGATTCTAAACGGAATTAAGCCCCAAAATCTGTAAATCGCTATTCGTCGCATCGAATGCCGATTCGGATGAATCGAATTGAATCGATATTGGATCGCGATTCCGCGGCCATCGTAACCCAATCGTTTGCAATGCAACCGTTGCAGGTTTAAGGTTAATCATCTTGTACTCAAAGGAATTCACTTCGCGACTGATGTGCCAATTACGCGTGCGCGTGCCGTCTTCGGTAAATTATAGCGAAAACGGAATTCTGGATTCAGAAAAATGAGGTCAATTGAAAATCCTTAAAGGCATGTTAGTTATTCAGGAGTTTTATCGACGTACAGGTTTTGCTGAGTGGTTAATAATGTATTCGGCTTCCAAATCTTGATTGTAATATGAATTAGTATAGATTAATAGCTTGTTCCTACAGTGAATAAAGAGTTGGCGTGAAATTGGGGATTTATATTGTGTTTATTTTTAAATTAGGGAATTAATAGTATTATAATTTTTCTACGGTGTTGAGTTGAAATTTTGTACCTTCCACATAAATCATTCTAGATGGTTGAAACCTGCAATAAATTTCGTGCAGTGGTTTTTGAGTTTGACTTGTTTTTATTTGATATGAAAGTTAGACATACTGTCGATAACTTATCAAGCTTTACTTTTTATTAAATTATAGGTTTAAGGAAGAACTTAAGAGTAAATTGCTAATGAAACAGTAAGTAAATATTGAAAAAATTATAAATAACTGACATTGAAATTCTATATATTTTTTATAAATTTTGGAATAATAATAAAATGCCCCATGTGGGTCCCACGTCAGTATGTTGTTATAGGTGAAAAAAATAAACGTTTTACTCGACCATTTTTCTCCTACCATGCAAATCCACGAAAAGTTATTTTCATTTGTGGATATCACCTGACACTCACAAATAACGTCGCAACAGCGAAAATATAATTTTATATCAGTACAGTAGACCCAGAAAGTTACCCCTACAAACTCACAAACTTTACCTATCATAATATTAAAGATTAAAATTCTTAAAGTAGGTCACACAACTAATTATGTCATTTAAAATGCCACAAATATATTCTGTAAATAAAATATGATATCGAATTTGAACCTAAATAACAATGAACTGCTCATATAAAATCAAAATATTCCCTACCATAATTTTAATAAACAAACCGTATAACGTTGAATTAAATATAATCCTGAGGTGATAAAGGACGTGTTGAGAATTCAGTATAATATGAAGCAGCAAATCATCGACGAACGAGGTGAATCTTAAGCTTTGCATCTCAAACCACATATCACTTTAATATTTTATACCTTCATTCGTATTTTATGATGAAAATTGTATCAGTTATAGACTTCTTTTTAAAACGTTCTACTCTAGTGAGGTTGGCGTTTTAGGCGATATCTGTTTTATACAGAAACTATTAACTTAGAACAACTCCAACTATTGATCGATTATTTAAACTGACTTTGAATTGAAAATTTTAATTCCAATTACTTAATTATATATTATATACTATAAATTACAGTAAATTTTTACGATGCGCGTCATAAAAAACCGACACCCTGATATATTTCAATAAACTTTAATTTACTATATAGTGCCGTTTTTTCTGCTAACATAGAATAAAATTTTTGAAAATACTTACTTATTTTGTTACGCCAAAGAAGTATAACTTCTAATACGTGTACATAAGTACACACACGTTTTTAGTGTGTATATTTTTAATTAAAAATATAATAACAAATATAATTATAAACCATAATGTATTAACGCCACTGTAAAATATACAATTATTCAATATAATCTTCGCTTAATATTTGCTAACCTAATATTTGTTTAAACAAGATTAACTTTAGCTCAGAGTTCCCGGTTAGAATGCATATCATCTAAGACGTTGGTTATTCTATCAAGAGCGTACTAATGAGTGGGTGAGATATTCTACCTTGGTATTGAGTAACAAGATTAAACCTACAAAGGCTGCCTGCATGAATACTAAGTCGTGTCTAACACACCTTTAACGAATTTACATCTAGATGTCCTAGTCTTCTCGTGTGCACTATGTACGAATAATTTGATTGCTTGTATCGTTTGGACATTCAATCTATCGGATTTTATCTTAATTTTTATATGTTTATCTATTATTATAAAGTACGTCTTTATATGTAGATATGTTTCTAACAAAATGGCTCTAAAAGTACTGGACCGGTTTTAAAAAATTTTTCAATTGCAAGAATAATGGTTACCCAAGGTGTAAAAAATGCCTATAAAATATCTACAAATAATGTTTCAAAAATAAACGTCAATTCGTACGAAGCCGGTACGGGCCGTTGATGAGTAAAACTCAAATGTGTTGCTAAAATATATTTTAAGAAACAATATTGAGAGTTTCTTTTTTACTTGAAATCAAACAATTTTATCCTATTTCTATTAAAATCAAAGTTAACCTAAATGTTTTAGCAAAAAATCTTCGAATTAAAATTTAAACGACAGCGTCTTTTCCACAGACGAATGAACAAATTAAATGTAACAAAAACACATAATAGATAATCAATAATCTAAAGCATCTTATATAATTATTTCTCTACTTTCTTAACTTTAAAACAGTAATTATATAATATACTAGCTGTACCATACGTTATACTCAATTGTCTACAAAGCATTGATCAATAACCGGTCGTTTCTGTACAACATAAAGTAAAAATGTACGCATGTAAACGCCAGATGTATAATGTATGGGGCACCTCATTTGAGTTTCAACCTATGAAAGGAACTCAGATATTAAAAAATATAAGTATTCCAAATTCAAACGGCAACGTATGAAAGCCGTATGATCAGACAATAAACGCTTAGCAAACAATTACAAATGCGTGTAACATTCTGAATCAGTGTCCACTGAAATTCCGCCGGGGGACGATATGGGTCTCATTTGACGTTGTCATGCGAGCGGTCGCGGTGTAGCCCGAGAGTCGAATTTTAGAAATGATAAGTGCTATTGCAATGTTTGAAAATGGAACGTGGGTTTGAATTCTATTTTTAAATTAAGATCTAGTTTAATTCTAGGTCTGTTCATACTTGACTAGAGACTACTTGTCGTGTTTACCTGATTACTTAATCGCCTTTAGACCACATGGCTTGTTGAAAGCCATACAAATGTGATAAAAGGGAATTTTCCATAATTGTAATGATTCCGTATATAAAATTTAAAAAATGGATGATGTAAAATACAAAATATTTAATCATATGAAAACAACGTTACCAAAAACCCAGAGCTTTTTGAAACATGAAAGACAATGTCACTCCAGACTCGTACTTTATAAGGAAGTACATTTGAAAAGCGCTACGAGCTCTCAGGCTATAATAAGCTGCACAAATGATTTTAGCTGTTAAAACGTTGCGCAAACAGCATGCGTTCGTTAGCGCTAATTAGGCGTAGGCTTACTGGCTCATAGCTTTAATATTCAGTGCTGGACTATTTATGCGTCTTTGAATTCGCAAACAAAAGCAATGATGCTTATCGTGTTTAGGATTTTGCTTGTGACAACTGACATATCTTCTAGTGTTACCTTGAACTTTCTGAAGATTAAATATAGTTAAAAAAAAAATAGAATATGTTTATTTTGGCATATGTATAAGATTAATCATTTATTCCACGTCATTATGCTTTGAAAACATCGCACTACGGCCGTTAAACTTTTTAACGGCAGTTACTGTAACAGTGAGTTATTCCCGTCCAACAATTATTTGTATCATGTCTAATGTGACCATTTTTGACTAAAAACTGGGTTAATGAACAAAGAGAACACTTTTTTAAAGTTATTTATTTGAACAAAGTTAGTTGGATTACAAGTTACGAATCACAAAATAATGATAATAAATTTATTTCAAGTTTGTTTCACAGGAAAAGCTTATATCTAATTGGGCTAGTTAACGAAATAACCCATATATATATATAGTTAACGAAATAACCATATATATATCAATAAATAAATAAACGAAATTGGTCAGGTTTATCCGACGCTGTACTAGTGTGAACTTGTATCTCAGATTGTTTTCAATCTGAGATTGTGGATTAATTATTGAGTTCGGGCGTAAGTCATGCTTTGCTGACAATGTTTTTCTGCACTAAAGGAGCGTGATAAATGTGCATAGACAAAGTCTATTGGTGCACACCCGGGGTTTAAACCTATGATCTCAGGTCGCGTTGATAACTACGTGACATATATATGACATCGTAATATGCGCAATGATTCATATATTACGATACTTTTAAAACAATTCCTTATTCGTACTAAAACATGAGTCATGCCAGATAACTTTTAAATAGTATTTTCAATTCAAGTATTTATCACCGGAAATGATATGAAAGAAGTCATGTATGTCTTGCGTTAGATACCAAAATTTATACCGCACCGGCAATGTCTATACCTACAGTCAAATCTGTTATAACGACATCGAAGGGACTACTCATATTTGGCCGTAAAAACCGATAGTCGTAACAGCTGATGACGTTGTTATTAAGTACCTAATAAAATAGAATTCAGCCAGGACCTTTGATTTTAGTATAATAACCAATATATTGTTCGTCATAAATGGTTTTGTCTGTATCTATAAATAATAAAGTATATTCAGATCTATTGCTGTAAGTTCAGTTCTCGGGAGTTGAGTGTCTTTTTTTAAGGATTTTTGACATTTTTCCTCTTTATTTAGTTATTATCAAAATTCGATATTTTCGAAACTACTTTATTGCGTAATGTTTTCAAAAGAACTACGTATATAAAACAAAAGAAAATCGCCGTCAAAAGACAAGATTTACACTATTACAAATTAAATATCCCTTAGAAAACGATTTACTCTGTTCAGATACAAAAAGCATCACCATTTAGGAGCGAAAATCAGAACGCCAAATTCGCCTGTATTGCGGTGGGTTAAACACGAGAATCGGATCCACAAATGAGACACATGTAACCTATGTCAGGTGGTTTATCAAAGTTTCCCGTTTCAATGGTTGCAATTAACATTTTGTCGCCGTCGGAGACTCGTTGTTAAACTGAACCCGATAGTCCCCTGCTAAATTATCCTCGGTTTTAGATTCCGAACTGCACTGATTAACCGTACAAACTTCAGTGTCGAGAGAATATGATGTGTGTGAATATCGAAATATTCTATACATTTCCTAATGATAGTTGATGCAGACTCATTCATAATTTGTCTCTTTTTAACACAGATTAAACGCAATTTGATAGAAAGCGACAAAATCGTACAATTTTATGTTTCATTTTAGTCTTAAAAACTTCCACTTCAATTTTACACAAAGACTATATCTGTTGTATTATTCTAACTAAACATATCGCCGGCTACCCACATATAATCTACAAAACCAATTGAGTATTTATAATAAATAATAATAGAAATATATTTTTATCTTTTACACAATGAATTGGATCAACTAGGCTTGTACTTGGAATGGCCCAGTGGGCAGAAGAAGAGGACCACCTGAAACCTGGTAAGATGAAATAAATGAGATAATGTTGAAATATTGGAAAAAATAGAAACAAGTGGACGAATTTGGAGGCCTTCACTCCTTCGGAAGTCGTGTAATAATAACAACTTAATTTCAAATGAAATAATCAATTTTCTTTATATCATTATATTATTGACTACCTATGTATTTTTTGGATTAGAGCACTGTTGATCTAGTAGCTTCAACATGCGCCTCTCAATCTGATCGTTCGGTCGAATTACGGCTTATACTTTGTACTTACAATTTTCTCTCAAGAATATTACCAGCTTATAAAATTATTAATCCTAAAAATCGATAGCGTTTCTGATAGGAAAATAATTGCTAAACAAATAAATAAAAATGGCAAGATCCAGGGCTGCTAATCAGGGCTTTATTTATTTATTTACTTTCGCCAATTTGAAATATATAAATAATCTTAAAATATATAAATAATCTTCTTTGGTGGTCGATGCAATACAAGTTATAGCCTTTTGATCATCTGTTACGATTTTATTTAGCTTATTTAAAATTCATGAGCACTCTTCCGGTCGTTATGAACACCCCACAGTTTACTAAACATACAGTTGCAACCATCCGGTTAGACTGTTAACTGAATTCTTAATTATATTACACTGCATTGCTAAGAGCCGTGTCAAAGAAATTGTATTTTCTAATATTGTTTGATGATAATAAAAAACATTTTGTTTAATGGTAATGGCTTGATTTAAATTATTTATTGCTCTAAATTCGTCACTGAACTGTACTTACTGTATCTGCAAACCGGTTTGGGATACCACTAACCCCTGGTCCGCACCTGTTCTGAATTTACGGGCTATTCAAATTCATTCTTCCGCTTACTTGGTAGATTCTCTAATTTTATTCACTGCTTTTATTAGCTCGAGCATAGGGGATGAATTTGTGTCTGCATAATTAATAGCCAGGGCTGACACATAAGCAGTTCCGATTTAGACAGCCCTCAACACTACTAAAATACTTATTGAGTAGCTTTTTTAATTTCTGAATTTCATACCGCGCCAGGCCATACATTCATCTACTATCCCGTTCTTCGGCAATTTTGGGCCTTTATAGTCTACGCCTAGCTTATAAGAAATATGGCCTTTACTTAATCGGTGCAGCGAGTATGGGGTGTCCTCCGTCAGTCATGCTACTTTTCTAAATTTTTTCGATGTCTACGTGTTTCAGGTCCCAAAAATTTAGCATGCCTTGGTAACAGCGTGTCGAAATACTATTTTTTATCTATAACCATCTTAGTATGGTATTATAAAAAGTTCTTAATGTGCATAAATACATATAAATTACATATTTCAGGGCTAATTGCAATACTAAAAATTTAAAATTAATTAGACAAAGTACCATTTAATAAAAAACCTCAAATCGATTCTACAAAACCTCGGTTAAAATACAAACAACTGTGAACTTACTTTTTATATACCTACTTAAAGATTTTTTGGACAACCCTAACTGATAAAGTCAGCATGTCACCCGTAATAGTTGGGGTCAGAAAATGCGACAACAGTCAGGATTTTGTTATAGTTTAATGAACCGTGATTGTGTTAAAACACCCCTCAAGCCAATTTAGGACGGTTAATGCAATTTTTTGATTAGCCCTTAACAAATGTTACTTTTTGTTGTTCGGCAATTGCAGTGCAAGGCAGCCAGCATCTGTTATCCTGTATTGTATGGGCGAATTTGAATCATGGGGGTTGATTAGGAAAATAAAAAATAAGTGTGGTCGAGTAATCCTTTTTGATAAGTTTATTGTTGCAAAATGTCTGTATTAAAGCGATTACCAAATGTATGTTTGTACGGCTTTCACGAATAGCGTGACTGAGGACGGCCTAGATTAATTCATTATGTGTCTTCTTCTTATAGTGCCATCTCCGTGCGAAGGTTGGCGATCATAATGGCTATTTTAATTTTGGATGCCGCGTTTCTGAACAATGACTTGGTGCTTTGACCAAACCATTGTCTCAAGTTTTTTAACCAGGACGTGCGTCTGCGGCCAGGTCTCCTTCTACATGCCACTTTGCCTAAACATGTCTAAAATAACAATTAAAAAAATTCAAATCTTGCCAAACACGAATTTCACACGGGTATTCCGATGATTACCCGATCCGCTAGACTAAAAAAAATCTACAAGTTGTAAATGTAAACCATTCTTCAATTAAACACAAAAAATCATAAAAATCGGAGTTGAATTTCACAACACACTGAAGGTTTATATATATAAAGTTTACTATCACTTACTTTTTTTACAATTATTACTACTGCAGTTGTATCAATAAATTTATAATATTAAAGAAATAAAATAATAATAATAGTAATGTAAACAGCATCCTAAAACTTAAACGTTAAATTGTTATCATTTTCAGAATTCAGTAATACATACTTACTTTTATGCGTTAAATTCTCATAGTTTCGTTAGTCATAGTTACCGACTGTATGCGTTTCGTCCGTAATAAATACACCAATCTACCGAATCCGACTCCTTTCACAATGTCAGAGAAGCCAGGCTGCCTGGCTTGGCATTCACTTTGACTTCGAAAACATTTAGCATCTATCAAATACAGCAACTACTGTTATCAGCATCACTTTATGGACTACGTTAACGACTTAAAACTTAAAGTATGTTTAATAGCCAAGCTTGATATACAAACAATAAATCCTCAATCTAGTCTCAGGTATTTAAATCAACAATAATGGCCCATTAAACTCTTTACGTTCACGCAATGCGGTTGGTATCGCAGATAAGTTATACTTTTACGATTAATTTATCGTGCGAATAAACATCGTTTTAAAATTCCGTTAAACTTTTACCGCCAAAAGTTTAGGTCAAACGATTTTATCGATTTATTTGAAAATAGAACGCAAAGTGGTTCCATTGAGATTTTAAAATTTTGTAAGCGAAGTTTTTAGCACTTGTTACAGCATTTAACGAACATACATGCTTTGCTCATGTTCACAAAGGTATTTTTAATGAACTATAAGTACATATTGTATAGTCTACTCCGCTTTCTGTAGCTGTTATGTTGCTCTAACGTTATATTTACTTGCCTTCTTTCTGTGTCTACTAATATATATATAGAGATATGTGTTACCTAATAAATAAGCCATTTCATTGCAAACATAATGTATAAAACTAATTCTTAAGGCTGGGATAAAACGAACACTCTGTATAGTATGTGATACTTTTAATTAAAAATAATAACTAATTAAGTTTTAAGTACAGCTATATTAACGAATAACCATATAAAACCTTTGTCGTAAAGCGGTTCTAAATATAACCTAGAAACTGGTAACCCTATCCTGTTTGATTTCCGCCAGCAAGCGTGACACGCTTCGTCCGGTACTAGAACTGGCTACAACCGCTTTCTACATGTCTTCTTTATCAGACATAGACAGACTTTGAAATGAAGAAAAATTCAAATGTACTAAGGAAGTTCTAGGCGATATATAAATTATATCGTCTACGGAACAAAGGGTTTTATATCTAATGTAGCAAAGTTATCTGACTTGTTTAAAATTAAAACGCAGGTAAGATTTTAAAAATCCAAGTTAACTTTTTTTAATAGTCTCAGTTCTCTTCCTACTTATTTTCATTTGTTTTTTTGTAATAGGAGGCACACTGATGTTAAGTGATACCGCCCCGCCGCCCATGGACACTCACATTGGTAGAAGGCTCGCAAGTGTCAAGAATTGGTAATTTTAAATGAAATAAAATTTCTTAATATAAGAATACTAGCGGATCCGACAGACGTTGTCCTCTACACGTCTTTAATTTCAAAATTTCAATTTTTAATAAGCCATTTTGATGAAAATTATTATTCAAATGTTATGACAATATCTAACGATCCAGCACATGGTCACACACGATATAACACAATGATAACAAAACTTTTTTTAAATTTCGGGACAGACTAAAATTAAAATTCGAATATTATTTAAAATTTGACACTGCGATGGTAGCGCCGTCTGTCGGATCCAATGTAAAACATTCCAAAATCAACAACAACTAATAAATTGAAAATTAATTAAAAAAACATTGTCCAGCGGACAAAATTGTGAATCTAAACCATTCCCAGATCCCCTTGAACACACACAAAAAATTTCGTCTAAATCGGTCCAGTCGTTTAGGAGGAGTTCAGTCACATACACACGCACACAAGAAATATATATATTAAGATTGCTTCTTTTTCGAGGTAGCTATGATGATCAGATTCTCCTCCATGTTTGAGGTTTAAGAAAGACTAGTTGAGAATCTGACAGGGATGAAGAATAAAGTTCCAACATAATTTTCAAGAAATACAGTGTTTACCTACAGTTTTTGTACTAGACAGGCAGATGGAATAGATGTTTGTGTAAACTAAACCATAGTTTCATAGCACGCTCCGCTGCACCCTTTCGGCGAGTCAAATTTCCGAAGTAACGGACGACGCATTTTAATGGAAAATTTACTGTCGCCTAGTTTTTCTATTTGGTGTGCGTAACGATATAAAGGTTCTCAATGTTTTTTAAACCTTTCTCACAATACATTTTGATCGTACAATTATGTTTAACGTAGGTCACCTAAATACTATGATTAATTATTTTGGTTAGCATAATGCCAATACAACCTTTTAGATCTGGTCAACCTTTTTTATTTATTTACATTTCGATACGTTATACAAAAACATACATATAAACAAGCAGGTTACATAAGTTATTGGGCAATGGGCGGCCTTATGGGCAACAAGCGATTTCTTCCAGGCAACCCTAATTTGGATTTTGGCAGAAATAAAAGAAACACCTATGAAGGGTTAAGTACAAGAAGTGCAAAATTAACCGAAAAACTAAAATCAGAAAAAAATAAATAAATTAACAATACAAAAACGAAAAAGCTAATCCTACTTACTACTTCTATATAATACGCCAAGGTTTGTAGGTAGGTTTGTAATTTGCTACTACTTACAGCACATAAGAATATATATTTATGACTATAAATTAAGATTACTTTTAAATCCTACACTAAACTTAACTACTAAATAAAATAAAATTTTATATATGATTATACAATTTTTAAATGCGTTTGGCGTTTGTATGGTCTGCAACATTGCTAATTTCCTAAGAAATTATTAAGAACTTCATTGAATTAATGAAAGCGATATTGTTTTGTAAAACGTAATATTCTAATGCATTGAGATAATTCTCAAACATCGAGAACGAAACAGGGGATTTGTGTGATTCCTTTAAATTCCGTATGGTTTTTTGTTCCTGATACTATTCTATGGAAATTCTAATATTGTGAATGCTATAGGTGTTTGGTACAATTTATAAGCATTTTAGCAGTAAATATATATTGCCTTATAGAAAGTTCCTTGATTTACACAATCTCAGATAGGAAACAATCTGAGAGTGTGGATTGCCAGATCGTGACAGTCGATCGATCTCCTATCTGCATCCCAATAACCAAACCCTACAAAGACACTCCATTTTTGGCGAAGGATAGAATGCAATATCTTGCCTTTATTGAGAACAGAAAGATAATTAATAATGAGACAACCAACCAACTAACTACAACAAGCTGAAATGTGAAGAGTGGAGTCATATAACTAAAAAAATTAACGCCACAGTACAACTCGGCGTACCCCTATGCACATTGTTTCACCCGTCAAACAAACTGTAAAAGATTTAAGATAGGATATTGGCACAGTTGAACTTGTAGCGTATCGTAGATACGCACTAAAATGTACATTTTATTTGGTGTAGTATTTTCTATACGATTTTGATGTATGTGGCAATATAAATACAGGACACTAAGAAAAGAAGAAAACAGACGTCACTCAGAACAGACTTTTAAGCCGAGTGAGCATGTATTTTTTCCTATGAGCCTTTCTATAAGAATATAAATTAATTACCGTTGTTTGTGAAGAAATATATCAATTTAACAAAGATAAAAATGGGTTGTGATTTATAAAAATATAGAACATCCCATAAACTGTCATTTTCATGTAAAGGTCTATCCACAAATACCGATCCGACCTACCATGGATAGCTTGTATCGACAGATGACTATCTCAATACGTCTTTTGGTTATTTTTACAACACTGGATTAAGATATCCATCTCAGATAGTCAGAAATGGATTGAGATAGGTTATTGGATTTGGGCGTAAGAAGAGTCGAGACCAAACAAAAATTCTCATACGGTTTGATGTGTTTGAAGCACTTTAGTAATTATAAGCGGAATTAAACATCAATGTCTGCGAAATCGATTAAAACACGCCCTTGTAAGCCTCATACGATGTTTTCTAACTTTTACCAGTGAAAGTTAATTACTTTATCGATCTTTTCCGTTACAATATCTGCAGTTTGGCGTTATACTTAAGTTTTTTGATATTCAAATCGGTGCCTTTCTCCTTTCGTGTTTTGTTACAAAACTTTTACTACTTTACTAGAATTAAAAACTTACGCAGAAGAAACTTGCATATATATAGATTTCATTATATGAAACTTCTTTAGCACGTTTCATTTTGACATAAAATGTAGGCCAATATGGAATTTAAAAAAATATAAAGCAGGACATAGGTCAGAGAAGCCCTAGGTTTATTTAAATTATTAAACTGAATTTTAATTAAATTTAAAATTAAACCGACATTAAATATCCGTCAACCATAAAATAGGACAAAAAATCGTACAATAATTAAAATACATGTGCTGGGCAGCCTAAATAGATCATTATCAAATATTTTTCGACTCCAACGATACCAATATTATAGCCGAATGGAAAACCTCCTTTTTTGAAATCGGTTAAAAATAAATTTATCGCATTAAGTGGTATTAAAAGTTCACATAGTCTTTATTGTGTATATATTTTTGTAAAATGTAGTGTCAGTGTCTAGTTAACACTACTATCCGTAATAAAACAGCCACTTTTTCTGCTCTCTGACTTAGCTTTATCCCTTTATGCGAGTGTGACCCCTTGACACGGATAAAAATCATTCTCGTAATTCTTCAGCCACACATCGTTAGTGTTGCCACATTAAAAATCTCCACGAGTCCTTGAGACGTAATGACCGCATTAATGAAATGGAACTCGGTAAAAATTGCAATTAAGGGTCGACCTAGTACCTAATGTGTTTATGGTCATTTATTATTATAAATAGATTTTATTATTTGTTTAAATTGTTCTCATACACGCAAAACCGTTGAAATCGTATTACCGTGTCTGTTTCCTTGATCTATCAGGTCTCAACAAGAAGATATGATTTTTCGATGTCGATGAATGATTTTCTGGCGTAAAAATCATTGACTCGTCGTCATGTTGACATTACCTAATTTATATTTTTAATTTTTAGTTTTCTATTATAAGTATTAGCGAGTAAAAGTTATTAGGGACTTAATGCTTATATATATTTTCGTTTACGTAGCTTCGTAGAGAGGGTACAATTAGTTTTGATATAAAAATTCTTTTGTATGTTTAAAGATGTAAGTTTTATTGTAACATATTTTTTTTATATTTCAATATTTCCATAACATTAATAATAATCTAATTTATTAATAGAACAGGCTTTTGATGTTAGATATACCTTGTTGGAAAATAACATTTTACAATTTACACAAAAAAATCTATTTCCTCTTCTATTTTATTTATTATTTAACTTTTTCACTATTAAAACATTTTAGTATTTTACAACCTTAAAAAACCCAGGACGCGGTCATCCCAGCTTTCATCTCATATTTTATAAATTATGGTCCAGCCTTGTTTTAAAATCACGTCGTGTCGCATCTCAAACTTGTTCAAAGATAGTTCTAACTTTATACGCCCATTAAATTGTTGTAAACTTTCAATCAAAACTTTCCGACTTTCCACAACTCCTGCCAAATTGTATGATACATTATCTTCAGAAATTGGGACACAAAATAGAACACAATAGTTTTGTACTTTCTCGTATATAGATAGCCCATTTATTTATAATTGCTTGCCTACGATGTGCACACATCAGTGCGTGAACATTCAAATTTATTTAGATTCAATGTTTAATGTGACCCTTATAGGCAAACAGAACATACACGACTAGATAATTCATTCCAATTTTTATCAATCACTGAATAGTTAATGTAATAGAAAACTCTCTTATTTTTCTACAGTAATTTTCCTTGCGAATGATATTTGATTATACATATAGCCCACGGCAGCTTCAAACGCGTGGAGTTTTTCTATTTTAGCATTTTTTCGGGGAAATACAATTATCGTTATAATTCAGCCAATTTAAATAAGCTTCCTGAGATATCTCATTTTTAGTAAAAACAGTCATTTTATAATAACTTTGCAAGTACGTAATAAGAAAACAGATTTGGAAGAATCCAACTTGAATTGGCTCAAAACAAGATTGAGACCCGAAGTATCCTTGAACACTTCACCTACCGGTTACCGAGAAAAGTTAGAATGTGATACCTAGTAATCAAGCTTATTATCATTCATGAGAGCCGGAACAATCTATATGCAAAATAGGTGTAAACAAACGTATGTACGTGTATTCAAGTGCGAAATTTAATTTAATTTTAAACATGTGATATTCAGTAGATTAAATGCCTAATACTCATACTGCGAAATTACGCCAATAAAGAAACAATTTCGCCTGAACTTACACAGGGACCGTTAAAGTATTACGTAGACATTATATGGTCTTCTACGGTTTTCTTTCTTATTTGGTGAATGGGTATGTATTTTAACTTTAATATACATATTACCCACGCATTGTCTATGATTGAAAACGAAATGCATTATAGGTTTAAAGACATTTATTCTCATAATAGACATTAGTCACTTACATGAGAACACTTATATGCTAACGTTACAATTTGAAAAAAAAAAGAAAAAAAGAAACTTGGTAGAACTTGGATGAACTTTCTTTTCCGTAGATTGGGATCACTCAATAGATGGTCTTTTAATCTTAATTTAAATATTGCTAGGCTGCCTGAACTTTTGACATTTTTTTGGGAGTCTATTATACCGCAGCATTATTTATTTATTTATTTATTGACACTTCGTTGCTAGAAAGAAACACAAATAACACAATAAATATAAATTACAAGGGATGCAACGGCGGCCTTATTGCTAACAAGCGATCTCTTCCAGGCAACCCTAGTAAGAAAAGAAAACAATAAATAAAAAAATGATGAGTGCCAGAAGTGCATAACCAGAAGTTATATAAAAAACAAAATATATTTATATTAATCTATAGAACCTTAATCTAGAGAAAATAAAAAAAACAATATTAATAACTAACTAAAACTAAAAAGCTAATCTTACAGATTCAAGAATAGCAAATAGTGAATTACATTATCGAGGATTACTACAAAAATTTATAAGTTTATGAACTATTATTTTTGAGAGCTCCGCTTGTTGACAAAATAAGGGGGGGGGGGGGGGGTTATTAAATTGTTATTAATTGCACGGTAATTGCGTGGTTGAATTTTATTGTTACATATTTTTAGTAATTTTTCTTCACTACAGGTAAAAACGAGGGCATAACGGCGAAATACCGAATCTAATTGCACCCCTAAATTCCTCAAATCCGAATAATCAAATATATTACACGAATATCCGGCCTATAAATCATAGATAGATACAAACTGCACTATTTATACGTATATTTATTACTATATAATTTATGAAAGAGCTGGAACAAGTCATTTGTATTTAAATGTTAAGGGTCCACGCATTTTACATAGTTCTAGTTACTATAAGGTATAAAATAAAAAATAATAATTAATTTATGTTCAAATAGTACTAAAAAAATAAGCATACATCTTTATCATCTTTCTTACACACCCTTCTAAATCAAATCCCCCACAACACTAATAAAAAATCTGTTGCGAAGTCAATTTCGGCTGGAAGACACTTAATTTTATTGCCCGCCCATCTTCATTGAATCGTTTACCGGCTACGCTTGTTCAATTAAAATCAAATTTACTTCCCCGTGTTTAATAAGTGACACGTAAAGACTTCAACTTGTTGATTTACGACGCCTTGAAATGATCGAGAACTTTCGACGGTACCTTTTACCTGTTTTGTAATTTGTTTCTAAATAACATGTGAAACTTTGTGTTTGTAAATAACATACTGTGTTGTATACGCCTACGTAGTTAAGTATTTAGTTCATGCGTTTCTAAAAGGGCCAATATCGTCTTAGAACGCCTGCGAAATATCAGTTTAACTTACGCAGAAATTTGCTTGCTTTGGACCCTAGCAGTGACAGATAGCAGTACTCGTAAATTGAGCCTCATAAAAAAATGTTATATAGTTTATTTTACTTGCTGTTATAAATATAAAATATTTAAATAGCATACAGTGTTGGAAGCTGGAGTTCGAATTTTAAATTTAAAACAATTGCTACTGTCAATTGATTGTGATTAGTCAAAATCTAAAGATTTTAACGAGCATTATTACATGCTTGACTCTTACTAAATCGTGACCCATGACATTTATATAAATTTAAAAAAATATATAGGTTTGATAACTAGTTGTCCTCAATTTCTATGACGATAGTAGAAATGCACGTCTTTTCTGACTAATGATGCAGTTTCCTTTGCATTTAAAAGGAAAATTTTCTTGAGTCAATATTTATGTTTACAGAAGAATGTTTGTAAATAATTTTATTTGTTTCATCCATAAAGTTCCCAAAGAAAATAGCTAAATTAGAAATCGCCTGTGCGGGTTAGCCAAACATAGTAAATAGTAAATACATTCGTTCCAAAAATATATTGAAAAGTAAATATAATCTATGCTTTGTTACCTGGATGAGGAAGACACTTTAAAATAATAACATACAAAGTTAAGTAAATAAGTTATTTTTAAGTATATTTAAGTACTCTTGTGTACCTTCATAGACTTTGACAGCCGTATTATAAGAATATTCGAAGCAAGTACAGCTCAGTATACCACGGTAATATAAAAAATCGAATATCTACATGATTTTAAATATACATGTATATCTCAAAGATATATTGTATGTATGGAAAACTTAGTAGCGGTCTGAAACTAAATAGAACGAACTTTTATCGTTCGATAAGGCTTCGTAGTAAACTGCAAAATATTGTTGCCTGTACACAACCTTATTCATGGACGCCGAAAATGCCTTGATCACTAGAATTTAACAAAAAAACTCACATAACGTATGTTTCTTTTCTCACATTAATGTTTAATTAAAAGAAGGCCTCTTACAGGAATGATTTTTATAATATTATCGTAATTGATTGCATTCCCATTTTTATATGGCTGATTGTGCAGATTTTTATAATGTATCAATCTGAATCTTTCTTTGAAAAGAAACATAAATTATAATAATAATATATATAGAAACATAAATTATAATAATAATTTATGTTTCTTTGCAAAGTTTCTATACTTAGATTTAAAAATAAAAACATATCACATGCAACGCTCAGTGTCATGTCATGGCATTTATTCTGATGAAACATTTACTTAAATTAATTTTTTTCTGTCTACTTATCCGAAGTCGTTAGATTAGTGCGTTAGGTAACCAATTCTCAATATAACTCGAAACAATGAACTAAAACAAATAGTGTATTTATACTGGAATAATTGATGTTTAATATGTATATTCTTTTTTACAGGTAAATACAAATATGCATACAACAGCTGATTTCTATTAAGATATTCAAAACTGGTAAGTGATTCTCATATGCGCTCATTTAGATTTTGATTTAGATCTGCGCCGAAATGTGGGAAGGAAATTTAGTTGCCGATAGAGGGCGCTTATAACAGTAATTTCTGGAAGATAAAAATCACGCCACCATTATTTCGTAAATTAGTTTTTTATTTACACATACCATATGTTATGGCAATGACATATATAATTTGGCAAATGTATCTCTTGATAAGAATCAAGAATATGTTGTGTTTTTTTTAATTACAAAAGCATGCCAATGAAACAGTGATACATTGGTACAGAAAGACAAATTAAATACAACATTTAATGTGACAATTTCGTCTCAGTCAAGGACCAGGGCTTAACGATTGAATAGATTCGATTTAGCGAAATATATTTAATAAACAAACTGACAGAAACATGGATGTATTCAAATGATGTGGTAAAGCTACACCAAAGCGATATTACCCATATTATAAGTAAATAATGATTTCCAGGAATACACTTTCATAGCATTTACAAATACATAACGAAAATCAAATACAACAAATTGAAATCTATCGGGTATAGACAAACAGACGTGCGCGATCGTTTTGCAACAGTGTTGAAACTTTATAGTGGTACAACATTGGCACGATTCCTAGTTCTTTAACAAATACATTTATATTTTTGTTTTAATTTTAATCAAATACGTTTTGTGTTCAAAGTGTTAACGATTTATTTAAAGATAATATCTAATTGTGTATCTCGACGTTTTTGTATGCAATTTCTCAAGAACCGCGCGAACAAAACCGCTGATTTGTTAGCACGGTGTAAAAACTTAATATTGAATAAGAAATCGCTATCTCTATCGCTATTGGGAGTTACATTGAACCGGTGGTCAGCTACAGTTTGTTTTTATGGATGATTGGTTATGATTAGAAATGTAATCTACACATCAAGACACAAGCTTACCTTGTAACTTCAAAATCGGCGGGGCGTTATTCAATAAACGTATCTTTTTGTTTTGTCAACGATTGAAATTGGTTTCATTGAATAGGGCTGGTACAGGTAGTGTAATCTCACACAAACAACATTTTATTGTTGTTCCACTGAACGGTTTGTATACTGCAGTTTTATGGAGAAATTTTCAAAGTACAATATTTATTGTCAGCTCTATAAACATGGTTTGTTGTTCTATTATTTTACGAAGCTTCGATTGTTGCATTTTGTGTTTTTAAGAAAGTTGTCCACTTGAAGAATGAAAAATATTTCTCGTATACCACCAACTCGTATACCAATACGATGTAAATTGGTATATATTTTTTTTAAAGTACACCATGATTTTTAAATTGATATTTCCTAACGAAAATCTATTCTACACAGAGCTAGATCTATATTGGTAGCTGTTGTCCAAAATTGCTAGTATTTGACCAAAATATTTGGGAAACAAACCTTAAATACTTTTTGAAGTGAAACTTCTTTAGGCGCATGAGGGTAACATTTTTAAGTCACGAAGATGTGCAGCGTTTTAGCAAAGAAATGGGAGAGAGCGATAGAGACCCATTGAGAGAGAATGAGAAGGGCAAATTAGCTTATAGAAATAATAATATTTTAAAATTAATATTTCGTAAAGAGAATTTTTTAAAAATTACATGGTAATCGAAGACATAAAAAACAATACATAATTTGTGTTAATTTTCTTTTAATATTTTTAATATTTTAGACACTTTTAATATTTTAATATTAATTAATTTCCTAACATATACATGTACGCAGGCACTTTTTTATTACCGATACTATAAAAGTACGAAAACAATATTTTAGTTATCAGAACAATAATATTCAACTTCATAGGAGTTTGGCCAGTCGCCCAACTTGACCGAAAACAAACGTCAGGAACAATATTGTTCCGAATCACAAAATTCAAATCTGGCTAAGATGAATTTTACCAAAAGTTGGAACTAGTTGGTATAACTTCGGAAGTTTGATTTGATCAATTGTGAATCGGGATTGTATGCATTTATCCATTTGTTAAACGAATCTTATGTTATACTAGCGTTCAGCTACCGCCGAGATGGCGGGAATTTACTGTTGCACAGAGCAAGACAAATTATTAATTGACATATATATTCATGTATATATATGTCAATTAATAATTTGCATGCGCTGGAATGCATAAGACTGTTGACATTCATTTTTAAATATAAAAACTGCACACGCGTAGAGTCGCTTATTTCCTACATAATTATATTACAAATTTATTAAGAATGCATTTTATATCTTTTTATCGTTACGTTATCAATCAATGTCAAGATAAATGCACCGATATCAAGATACAGATTGGTAAGAAATAATATTCAGTATCCCTTTGTGTTTTAATTAAATGTTATGCTAAGGTTGCCTAGTTTTTATGTAACAGGGGGAATTCCGGCTGGAGGCATGATCTCAAGTAACCGCCTATAGACATTCAAACGCTCGCAAGTGCGTTGCCGTTTTATGAATCGGTACGCTCTTGAACGATCGTTAGTAGAATTGGTTCGGAAATACTTTAATCAATTTATATGATAATGCTGCTTATGATATATTTGCATATATACCAATTTGTTGGAGAAATGCGTTTAATTTATATTTATTTAATCAAGCTATTAATCAATGTTTCTAATATGTCGTCGTATGAAACGCCATGTTCATAGTAGTAGTCCTAATCTTTAAAAATATTAACATTCACTAAACGAGAAATTATCGAGCGTAATATTCTTTAACGACTCAACGCATCATTGGGGTCACTAACCTAAGTGAACTATGGTAATCTTTTTTTTGTTCTTAATTGACAAGTCTCGCGGTTGACTCAGTGTGCTACGAATTGGTAAGGAAATGTGAATTAAAAACGAATATCTTTTTATTAGAAATATATTCTTATACTTATTTAATAGTACTTATCTTTATTACTTCTCAGTACAAAACCAATTCAATTGCAGTAACATATAAATATTTAAGAACCTAACAACAAAACTAGAAAAAATATTATGAAATTTGTATAAAGTCTTGCAGAATTCTATAGTTACAAAAGGCTAGAAAAATATTTTAAAGTTTTAACTTGATGTGTATCAGAATACAATCGTCTCAACGTTAATATAAGATGTGTTTAAAAACTAATTTATAGTATTTACGATTCAATAAACACAAATTATATTTATTATATATTTTCATTTATTTGTTTATTAATTCTTCATTGCTAGCTTAAAGTAATATACTACAATTAAAATTATTAGGTAAAACGGAGGGCAACTGGCGGCCTTATCGGTATCGAGCGATCTCATCCGGGCTACCATGTGATAAAATGTTTTTTATTAGATGAGGTTAGCGCAAGAAATGCAAAACTACATAAGACATATGCGAGTAGTTATTTTGACATAATGAAGTTATGAAAGATAATACTACTTCTTAGTCATAAACATATTTTGGAACTACCGCGATCTTTACCAACTGAACCAATCGACTAATCACAATTTTATATTGTTACTACACGTATTGTAATTGACCAAAGCATGTTCGTGCTGTCGTTTAAGATTTTTATACAAATTTTACAATGGTACTGTTATACGCGTTAATATTTACAAATTATTTCGTTCACACGAATGCTTCTATTGTGGTTATTGCATCACTAAAATGTCATTTAGAAATCATAAGATATTGTTACTGCATTGTGGTTTGAGTGCAACATTCCATTTGCGAACAAAAGCTGCGCCTGCGTCTAAGATTCAGAGATAACCGATCGAGGCCATTCGCTTGTATTGCTGTCCTTTATCAACCCACGTCGTTAAACTTATCTTCCCTCTCTCTTATTCCCTCTCTTTATATATTAAAGAGTGTTAACTTCGTTAGTAACCTAACAGAGGTTATAGGTGACGCTTGAACTCTATCTAGAGTTAATGCTAAAAATTGTCGATGGATTTTGTTTGTTTGTCAGTACCATAATGTACTTTGAGTAAAATTACAGAACAAATGAAGTACTACTCACTAGCTGGCCCTGCGAAATTCGTTTTGCATTAATAGAATGTAATTTACTACCATTTAAGTACCTAAGTACCAACTAAAACTATTATTTTTTTAATTGACTACTATTTTATTCTAATAACATAACTAAACACTTTCCTTATTATATAAATGATCATTTATATAATCACAGTATTTAATTAACTACCAGTGTATCCAGGATATTCAGTAAAATGAATGTACTAAGTACATCTATAAATTACTATAATGTTGCAGTATTAACTAGTTCATAGAACAAGTATGGCCTCCGAAGCCCTGATGTGACCAATCATCAAATGACATTCATTATTATGAGTACTTTATTGTACGTATCGCATACTGGAATTAATACATACAGGTTCAAATACCGCCACAAAACGTTAAAATAATTTGACTTTTTGATTCATTAAAAATTATACTGTTTCTAAACAATACCTTATTTATTATAGATATATGTTGAAGGTCTTATACATTGATATGAATTAAAATTTGAAATTTTATTTAATGCATCATCACTACATATTATAAAACAAAGTAGCTTTCTCTGTCCCTATATCCCTTTGTATGCTTAAATCTTTGAAACTACGCAGCGGATTTTTTAAATAGATAGAGTGATTCAAGAGGAAGGTTTATATGTATAATAACATCCATTAAATAGTGGAGAAGTACTGTTATTTTTGAGGTTTCTAATGTGATGTCGTAAATAAGTACATTTTTTTCGCTTACATTGCAAACAAAAGGTCTACAGAAAAGTGATGGTATATGTCTATCGCTTATGGGTAACCCACATTTTTATATACAACGTTCACAGATTTTCTGCAGTGTATTTAGTATCAGCATTGCACCCGTGCGAAGCCGGGGCGGGTCGCTAGTATTTATATAAAATATAGATTTCTTGAAGATATCAAGTCATTTACTAACGATTAATATATCACACATTGTGAGTATGATATTGATAGAATCATATTTTATACACTAATTATTCATAATTTGGAGTCATGTATTTAATTTATAGGTAAATTGAATAATTGTATCAATTTTTCAGACAAGCACAATGAATATTCACTCATAATTCAACTTGTCGTGTGAGTGAACCGCCAAACACAATTTAAAATTCGAACACCCGCAAGCTTTGTTTCTCAGCGTAACGAATATTAGAATTTAATTCAGTATGTAAAATATTCCATCAGTCGCCTATCGGATCGAGCTAGGCAGATATCGTCAATCAATTACGATATGTCACATACATTCATCATGCACACGTCAACTCACTGCACGCTTAGATTAAGATGGAGAATAACTGGATCTGGAGATAGTCCGATAGTCTGAGTACTGTGTGACTATATTGAAAAGAGCTTTCATATTAGGTGAACCACTTCATGTGGTATATATCTTTTATTTTGCTGTGCTAGTATATATGCAATACTGGCTTTGATTTGAGGTCGTTCATTTTTATTCTATGCTCATAATAAATGATTTTTTATTGTCATTTTTATTTATTAGGTGGGATAAAAAGTTCGTAGGCTGACCCATGTGTATAATTACATACATTATTTAAATTTAATAATAGTGCTACTTGTATTCAATTGATTTAATTCTTAGCTAGCCCTAACCTTCAAAAGACACGTGATAAAGTGTTTTTGGTGAGGAACTTTTGTTTAAAAAAATAGTGAGTGTATTTATGTACACGCGTTAGAAGTTATACTTCTTTGGCGTATGGAAAAAATAACTAAAATGCAGTAGCATTTTAGTTATTTTTTTAGTTAGTAGTGATTAACGATATATATTAAAATTATGCAAAAAGATTATATTTAAATAAAGAAGTTATTAGTAAATACTATCACCGTCGTATATTAAATTGATTTAAAAACACCTAAATAATGTTTATTTATTCATACTGTTTAATTAGTATATTACGAAAAACTAGCCAAAAACATGCCACCTAGACCTAACTTTACGATGTCGAATTCAGGTGTCGGTGTGCGCGCGCGTAAAAATTCACTCTCATCATTTTTCTCTATCGCGACAAAAGAAGTATAACTTTAAAAATGAATATAAATAAATTTCCGTGTGAGGCTTACTACAGAAAATATGCAAATGCCGTTATGAGTTTGCACTATGTATTTCCCAGAAGTTTATTTGAATATTTTCTAATGCACTCGATATCTAGCGAAATGATTAAGCGTCAAAATAAATTGCTATTAAATAATCAAGTTCGGATGAATGGTATAGTAAATAAAGCTTAATGGATGATTTTGTTCGGGCCAATTTCCTTTTGTTTCTAGACATATTTTGGGGAACGCGGTCGAGCCAATCAATTTTCTGCTTCCCTATAAATCATCTCAGCTGTCTCTGGAATCGTGACGTGTCTGAAGTAAGAATAATGTTCGGATTACTTTTGAGCAGTTTCTTTTCGCGAGATAAAACATATTGAGCCTATAATTTGGGATGGTTTGGATGAAGCGTTTAAGCAGTTTTGACAAACGCGAGTGGATTGTATTGATGTAGATAATTGTTTTCTGAAGAATCATCAAAACCTCAAATCAAGTATAGATTTAGTGCATATCATAGTACGAGTTTCCCCAATTTAAGTACCCGTTTTTATAGATCAGATTAATAATATTTCTTGTACCTAGACCAAGCGTGTGAGTTACTTCAATAAAACTATACTTTGCCGTATACAGGCTCATTTATTAAAGGTCAATTATTTTAAGACATGTAAGAGATCAGATATTATTTGTTAAAGATGCCTTACGAAATGGCCGTAGCGCCCATCAATTGCGGCTTTCCGGCTTCATAAATCATTTGCGATGTCGCGCCAACGAGCGATGAGCAATTTGTGAATACTTCCTATTGTTTATGGTCTTTATAACTTTCGAAATTTATCAGTGCTAGGGTATCGATATATATCTTATATTTATTGTCTATGCTAAGTGATTATGTTTTCAAAAAATTATTTTCCTTTCTAATTTGGCTTATTTATTTTGTCAAAAACAACTATAATTTTTTATGTTATATCCATTTGGTTTATAAGTTTTATTTGTCCTTGAAGTATTTTTATATAGGTCTGAAATAAATAATTATAGCGTATAATCGAATCTTGTTCCAGTTTAAATGCATAAAGCTATAGAGGCCGCGCGACGGTTGCATTGTAACAAAGGTATCGTTCGCTAATTAATCTATTAAAGGACATGTTCAGAAATTGTGCCCCTGAAATTAAATTATTTCATTGAATTACAGGATCCCATATGACATAATAGCCACCAATTACGTTATTTCGGCCAATGTGCCGCGTTCATTCATCTGCCCCAGGTCGTTCCTTTGAACGTGTGCCTTTGCACAATCTGCTCCATGATAACATATTGGAATCACGATTGATTTTTCTAAGTATAAAATAGAAAATATGTATTTAGGCTTTCTTATTTCTCTGGCGCACTTGCTAATGTTCGGAACGCCCGACTTCTGCGTTGAAATGTTTCAAAATATACGTACAAACATTTAATTTGGTATCAAACTCTTATTCAGCTCTATGACAGTATTTTGTTTCCGATAATGGTCTTAAGATATTCGATAAGAAATTTCATATAAACAACACAAAAGTCACAAGAATTTTTTTCATACCAAACGCATTTCGTCTAATTCCTCTTTTTAATTATGTATGGACTAAATGAGCTACTTGTGACGAGGCCTGTTTTGAGAGACCTGACAGTAGCATACAGTTTTAATATGCATTTCTTGATGAGAACATGCATTATTTTAAACGTGAAATACTTTTTATTGTATGTATCATTTTGAAAATGGAATTAAAACTGCAAATGATTCACAAGTACCCTGAATTCGTGTAAGTTCAGTTTAATTTTAACTGTTATAATTATTTATTAACTTTTTACATTTTCATTAAAGAATAATTACTCTTATTGGAGGAGTTTCCAATTAATAAATTTTTACTTCACAATATTTATGATAAAACCAATTTGAGGTGATACAATGTTTTTCAATTTTTGATGGAAGAAACCGACGATATATTTTGCAGTTCTATAAGTAGTTTGTTTGTTGTGCTTTATTTTCTTATTGCCTAGATACATAAAATTTACTGCATATGATTCAAATCAAATGAAAAATCATTTATTCATATAGGTACTTAACATAATGTACACTTATGAACGTCAAAAAAAAAAAAGAAATATGCAGTAATAAATTCTAAGTTAACATTTACTGCCAGTTCTCAAATCAAGGGCAGTATTTCCGGTAGAACCTTTATAACAGGTATTAAATACTATGCATACAAAATATACTACAAAATTGATTTACATTTCACGTGAGACCAACTTGAGATTATAACCATTGAGATTGATCTAGAAATAGTTCAGTTCATTTAAAATTGCAAAGCAAAATGCACAGATTTTGGGGTTTGCGCTAATTTAACATTGTAATTCGAATGTTAGTTAATGGGTACTCTTAGCACTAATTAGCTACTTGACACTTAACTCGAACCTTCGCAAAAAGAACGAATATTTTCGAGAATGTATTTAGGAATTCGGTCATTCCAGCTCAATAACTCAATTGAAAGGTATTAATTATTAAATAATTAATTATTACAAATATTTTTACATGCGACTTGTTCAATGATGTTAAACTATAAGTAAGTAATATTATTCTTTATATTCATGCATAAAGTATTAGTTTTGTTCAAATTCTAAAGGAATGATATAGTGCTTCGGGTGGTTCCATCGTCCTTAGTAAAAAATATGAAAACTGTGTGGAAACATATAAATTTTGCATGACCATTACCTATGTAAACAAGTTTTATAAGTACTTTTTGTGATTTTTCTTTAATTTGAGGCGAGAAAACTTTACCGAAAATTCTGTAGAATAGGTTTTTTAGGTTTTGTGGCAAAAGATAAACCATTTTATTTATGGTAAATAGGTTTTATTTACTTTTCACTTTTTTTAACACTACGTGTTGCAATAGGCCAGTTTCTCTACTAAATTAAGACTTAGTAATTTGAAAACGCATTTAGGTCACTTAGCACTCAGAAACTGTTACATTGCAATCATTGGAAAGTTGTTGAAATTAACTTCTAAATTACGAAAGTTCTGTTGCTATAGAAACCGATGTTGGGGTAGAGCTTAAGATGTCTATGCACCTTATGTGTATTCCTCTGTTATTTACCGATTCAAAGTTAATTTTCGATTCGTCGTTTTTTAGTTTTTATTATAAGCTGGAACTGATTTGAACGTTCCATTTTAAACAGAGGACTGTCATTATTTAGAAACATTTAATAAATTATTATTTAACACAATTTGGCCATGTTGAACTGACATATACTTATGGATAATTTTTATATGTATATGACATTATGTATATATTTGTATCTCATGTCCAATAAGCAATGCCAACAGCCAAATATGTCAAACGTATTATAGGACGAAAACGAGGTTTATATTGCAATTACTTAAATTATTATATCCCTATAAGTTAGCGCTTTCATATTCTGGCGTCCTTCCAGACACATTATAGAATTGAAGTCGTTAGCCATTATTACGCTGATAAATTAAGAAGCTTGCAAAAAAAGCTTTTCAAACAAGATAAAAGTATTGCACAAGAGCTTAGACAAAGTCTATACTTCTACTAAGCCTCTTAATTAATTGAATGAAAAGTTTTTCAATAATTATTGCTTCGCTGGATGGTACCCATCATTGTCTACAATACATACACTATCAACTCTGTCACGGGGTATAAATGTACATTTCACCTGTATACGATGGGTATACAGGTGAAATGTATTATATTTGTTTTATCTTGGTAGATTTCCCCCAAGACAATGTATGTTTATTGAATACAATATATTTTTAATTCTACTATTTACAGACTAGTAATAAAAAAATAATCTCGGGCGGACCACATATTAACGCAAATATAAGTGTTTCAGAAACAATACATCGAACCCCTTCGCAGTATCGTCTGTTACATTGCAGATTTATTTTGTAAGTTTGCATTGACCCAACTTTATCAAATGCTTAACAATCCATTTTCTTTGTCCGCAGGTAAACAATGAATTTCGAAGACCGGATAGGGAAGAGTCGACTTGCTTAAAGTATGAACTTGTTTACGAAGTATGTTTTAAAGAGAAGTAGAAAATTTAATATCTTATTATTTCGTAAAACATTATTCCAATTGTATTCTGATATAAAGTAAGAATTATATATTCGTTGTTATTAAAAGCATAGTAGAATGATTTTGAAATAAATTCGTATATAATATAAACTCGAATTTACTATATAAATCTATTTTTGTTGTACTCTTTTGTCTAAAAATTACCAGACGTCGGTTTTGAAAGCTTCGTATGCTTTTAAATTAAGAAACTTAAAAGCTTACGAAGATTCATTAGATATTCTGAACCAATATATTCAGAACATAGAATACAGAAGCCAATTTGTCACTTCGTTACGTAATATATAGTGTTCTGATATAAACAGAGCTATTCAATTGACATAACAAGTTTGAGCCTCAGGCAGTGTTGCAACAAAATGCAATTATCCACCGATGTTGCCAATTTTCAACTCATTGTCGTCCTAGAGGGGAGTTTTTGTCCTTAATTAGGTTTCTAAAGCTACGGGGTGTGAATGCACCCCTAATATTGAGCTTTTACTTCAAATCTTTATTGAGATTAGATTCACGTACATTTTAGTATTCGTTAATGTATAAGTAATCAAATAGTCATTTGCAGTAAAGTATCGGGAGCTATTAGTTGAGCTACCAATTCTTTGAGTTTAATAATAAATAATCCAGTGGAGTAGCAGCCCTATATGGGAGTTATAGACAAGCAGGTGATCAGCCTTCTGCATCTGATACATATTGATTTTTGCGTTTAATAGATGCCGGTTGTAACGGTAAGTGTTAACAACACTAGCATAATTTGCACTATCTTTTGCGAACTAGCGAACTGTGGTATCGACTGCCGGTGGGTTTTCCCTGAGCGATACGATCTCCAACTATTAGGTTGGCCCTCAAAGTTGCCCTCAAAGGCCGGCAACCCACCCACTAAAAATGGGAGATGACTACTCTCTATGAACGTCGCGTAAACTCGATTGCCCCCATATTATATATTAAAAAAATAAAAATAAAGTTCATTGGTGCACCGGATTGGTGGACTCTAAGCTAAGAGTTGCTAGGGAAGCCTACAGGTTCAAATTTAATGACGTGGAATAAGTGGTGATCTTATGTTCAAAAATAAACGTATTTTCAGTATTATAAAAACTAGCAGCTGTGTTTGGCTTAAGACCCACTTAAAGACAGTCGTGTAAGGTTTTGTATGGCGTCTCGCATATTGTCTTATCGCCAAAGATGGCTTTCAATTCTTGGTCCTCTTAATAATAAATATGAGAGCGTGCTTATAGTTTTAATGCTTTATAGTTAGTGCTAATAATCTCTGAACTGTAGAGTAATACTATTGTAATGACCTGAATTCCGCTAATACTTATTTCCGTAAACAGCTTTTGAAAGCACAGTAAAGCTCGAATTTAGTAGCCAGTATGAAATATAAAAAAATACCTGGTCAATAATGGCCAGTACTAACAACCCAGGAGAATCCTTATACATAATGTTGTTCACGTCAAACTAAAGATTAAGCAAAATTCCACTTGAAAATTTGGTGTATTCCCAGGGGCAGTTTGGGTCCGAATTTACTGTAATTGGAATAATCCCTATTTCATTGGGGTCTGTGGATTCTGAGCATATGCCATTAACGACATCACGCCAAACTACGTATTAGGCCCATGAAATATTGAGGGGAAATATTAATCTGTGATTGAAGCGTAAAATTGGCCCATTCACGACAGCTGCAAATTATACATTTTGAAATTATACACATCGCGTCAATAAGTTTACGTGGATTTTGATGAATGTGTATATTATCTATTGAACACATGAAATACATACTTACTGTTTTTTAGATCACATAATGATACAAACAAATAAAAAAATTATGTATAGCTTTGTCAAGGCTTTAGCGTCCCTTAATAGACAGAATTCACCGTTTAAACAATTCCAAAAGTAGGTATGAGTGTTGTGAAAAGTGGTCCTTACTTCTCAGTTGCATACTACCCGGGATGACTTTGTAGCATGAGCCCAATGGCAATTTAGAAAATGAAAAACTACCATAGAAAAAAAATTGAATGAATTTGAAAAAAAATATTAACCTTAATAAAATATTTATTTAAACTAACTCCTACAGCAAATTACGGACCTACTTTTAAGAAAAAAATGACAAAAAAGATATGGGTACTACTTATTGTATTAGAACCAGAAAATATACGAAGGATCTGGTTCCAATAGAGATAAATGCAATTTCCATGAAATAATATATGCATTTAAAATGAGTCATTTTGGAGTGCACTGATTTTGAAATGTCTCTTGTAAGTACCGTTGGGTTTCAGCAACATTTTACACATGAAATATTATGTAATAGGGCAGTGTCAGAACGGAAATTTAGCAAATGTCACAGCGAACACGCGAACGTTAGCATTAATATCGGCTTAATAAGAGCTTTTCGCACGAGTTTATTTACATATTTCAACGATACTAGAGCAACATTAAAAATTATATGAGAGCGCGTAATGAGTATGATATATGTAAGAAAATTCATATGACATCTGTCGTGGCAAGGAACATTAACTAAGAAATCTAGAATGTCTTAAACAGATTATTGTCTAGATGACCATGCATTGCATAATTTAGTAGTAACTGAAAGAACTATACTGACTCTGCATACTGCCTCTTGTACTTTAATAGAACTAATTACTGAAGACTCCAGTAATAGTTCCTTATTCGTATAAGACATGACGTAAGTAAATACTATTTGGCAGAAAGAGAAGTATTTTACCATGACTGTAAAAAAATGATATTATAGTTTTTATTTTTACAGCCGTACTCTCGTCATATATAGGCACTTAAGATGTAATGCATTTGTCACGTAACTTTAAAGTTACCAAGTTTAAAGTAGTTACAGCTATTAAAATATGGTTTCAAGTAATTTTGAAGTTTGAAGCGTTCTCATCCCTCATTAAATCGCTCCGCACAAGTTCTTAAACAAACAAATTAATATTATGCATAATCTTAAAGCAAACTTAGTTATCTTTTTGCTAACTCGAACACTTTACACCCGTTTTAACTGCGCAAAGATCTCAAGAGAATACTGTTTACATTTGGATAATTTTTATTACAGTATTGTTTGAGCATTGCATTTTTCATATTCAACCAAATCAATAATATATATATGACACATATATTTCTTATTGATTTGGTTGAAAAAACTAAAGGCTGCAAATACAGGGGTCTAGGCTCTGAATATGATTTTGTCCCATTCGGTGTCGAGACCCTTGGTCCGTAGGGTCCTAGCACGTTAAGGCTTTTTACGTGGATAAGGAATTATCAAAAAGGTTAGTCAAAGGAGAACGAAGAGCTGGCAGCTACCTCGCACAAACAATTAGTCTAGCTATTCAAAGGGGGAACGCTGCCAGTATCTTCGGAACCTAAAGGGACTCCTTTTAATAATATTTTTTATTTATTAAATTTTAAGGTTAGTTATTAGGTATATTTTTATGTATTAAATTTATATATTAGTAAATAAGACAAAAATCATACCTATTAAATCCTTATATTAATAGACACAGACATAAGAGTATGGTATATACTTAAGAATATTACCACTGAATCAATAATTATACAATTGAGTTACAGAATCTTTTCTAATTGTTTAAGAAGACAGAAAAAAAGTTTTAAAAGATTTCGTTAAAACAGTAAATAAAATATAAAAAAGTTATTGTAGTCTTACCTTCGAGTAAAACCAAATGAAGTATTTGTTTATAGCAACGTTTTAATCAAGCATAACACAAATTAGTAGGTAAACAAGCTGAAGAACACGCTTAGGTGTTGCAAATGTGTAGATCATTAACTGATTAGACGCGCAAATAATTAATTCTGTTTACAAAGGCGTGGCGTAATTCTCTAAGCTATATATACCTATTAGTTAACCACATCTTCAGGTATATATAGTTATTTAGCAGCTTGTGGCTATGTGCAGTCGGTGGAAGTAACAATGTGCCGTCATTAGGACGAGATTTTCAATATTCGAAGGTAGACGAATTTCTAGTAAATTCTTATTTTCCTTGTAAGATTCTATCATTATTTTTTTTAAATACATAAAATGTCTTTTGTTTTGTTAACTTTCCGTTAGTTATCTGGCTCAGGTTCTATATTATACATACTAGTCATTACTTCATAACCGTTTCAGTGCTGAAGGGCGCGATGAACCAAAGTTGGTAAAACGACTTTTCTTCTCATTTTAGGCACTCAAACGGTTAAGAAAGCCTCTGACTGTCGTTAATACGAAAGCATTATATTATTGTAGTAAGTAAGGTAATAACATAATACCTACCTGAATTTTCAGTAAATGTTTACACAAAATATAGCTTCTTTTCATTCAACATAATCTTATATCTTTAAACGAGCAATTCTTATATATATATATATATATATAATTGGAATCTCGGCTCCAACGATTTTCATGAAATTTAGTATACAGGGGGTTTCGGGGGCGATAAATCGATCTAGCTAGGAATAAATGATAGAAAATAACAAAAAGGTGGTGTTTGAGTAGTCCCAATTTAAACTGAAAAATGTTAAATACTATATTTTAAAATTGTTTTAACGAGACAACAACACTAAAGCTATTACAGCATATATAATCTATATTGTTCATAATTCATCATTTTATTAGCGAGCAAAGCTCGGCCATCCAGGTACTAAAGATAAAATGAGCTATCTCAATGCAGCAATGTGTCATGTCAAGTGACGTATTGCGTGTACCGAGTGCATGATAAAAATTACGTAATGCGTCACGCTGACGTATTATAGGCGGGGGTCGTCTGATTAATGGATGGACAGCAAGACCCCAAAATTGCTTTTATATATTGCTTATCAATTTAGAGATTTAAATAAATGTCGGTTATATATGGTTATTCACTTATCATTCATTCACATATCTTGCCAGAGACCATTGTGGGAGGTTGGCGGTTGAATAGTTTTGGGGCTCAAGGCTTTGCTACATAAACCTACCGCTATCCATCTGAGGGAATCTTAGAGAACCTTTATCTATTAATTATCTTTGTTAAAATGAACTATGCAATGTCGTATTTATTTCGACTAATTACAAAAAAACTGGGATAATGTTAGCTACGCCAAGGTTTTCGGATTGACATCGATTTATATGACATACAATACGGGATACCTGTATGCTATGTTGTATTTAACCATATTGAGATGAAAAAAAAACACAAACAAGCATTCCAAAAATTATATTTTAAATTGTCAATTTTTTCTTTGAATTTCTATACACTGTTTTGACATATTACAATAAAATAAGTAAATTGATAATTTTTAAGACACTGTTGAAATTAAATCCGTTAAAAAACTTCTTTAGATGAATAAGAATGCTAAACTTAGAGAGGATAATATTTTAATGAGATCTTAATAAAATACACTAAATATTTAATTACACTCATAATTAAATATTTTATGTACTCTTAAAACTTAAGTGACACGCCAGAACGAGACTTATTTATTTCATTTGCCCTAATTTAATCAAAATAAACATTTTAACTCACGAAAATGGCGGATTAAGCTTTAAAAATAAATGAGAAAGTACATGGTTAATTTAAATTCAGTTGGTTATCCGACAAACGCTGAATCGTCCTCGAGGATTCATAAAAGATTTCGAGTTACTTTCATTTCGAAATTGAATCCAAGTGTAATGTTGAAATAAAATTTAATATTTTAAAAATATTTTAAAAAAGCATTCCGTTGCAACGGTTCAGGTTTCTGCGCGCGTCCGCTAGATGGAGCAATCTCAGAAGTGGTGACGACGTGGCTTCACGGAATTTACTCCTTCGAGCGTTATGGCCGAACGTGCCCGCAATTTTAACTCATAGGTACCGTTATTGTTGAAATGTTGAAATTGATACATTGAAAAGGAATAAAATACCTTTAAACGAGGATAATTTAGCTTTTAATACAATAAAATACGTAGGTGATATGTTCATTGGTAGCGTAATGAAGATGTAAGTAATAGTATTTTTAGATGATTATTATAGAAAAGTTCGAATTATATCAACATATATTGCTGTCGATTTATACTTATTACTATCCTACTATTCCTTGCTGTATCTTCAAAACTTCGTCTAAATAAATTAATAAAAATAGGTAATAAAGTTTCCTACACAGTAATAATATTAAATAAAAATTGATAAATAGAAAACAAACATTTAAAAATGCTGCCAGTATTAAAGTAAGTATCTCTAATACTGGAAACTGGAGGAAAGAACCACTCTGGTCAGTACTTCATGGTATTTAGTAGGAGGCAACTTTTTTAAATGTTACTTACATTCGTTTTAAAATTATACTGTACTGTAAACATCAGTTACTTAGTTAAAAGAATACATGTTTTTGTTTCATATCATTTGTTACTTATTTGAACTTAGGGAGGGAATTTCTAAGTCTTCTTAGATCTATGTCTTACGAAATTCTTATTAATTCGAAGGGAGTGATGTAAGGGTGAAATATGTAATCTATCTATGTGGTATATAACATAATGGCTACTATTTGATTAGGATGTAGGGTCTTTCCCCTAAATTTTTCTCAAATTTGCGATTTAGGGGCGCGCTATGAATTTGTTATTAAAAACAGAATTTATTATTTCTAATGTTTCCCAATATTGCCGACAGTATTTAATATGTTATTTATGACTGCAAACTGATAGTTTGGTTAAAATACATTTCATTAGAGACCAATGTGGGATTTATTTTAGCGGTTATGAGCAACGTAAATTACACTAAATTGATACTACGAAAATTACAAATTGTTTACATTGAAGGGTTTAGAAAAGTAAACATTTTCACTGAGAATTAATTCTTGAATTAAAATATTATTTATTTATATCTTTACGCCCCTTTCGCGAGGGTTTAAACAGAGACTACGGATCTCCACTTGCTACGGTCCTGATATACCTCAGTCGCTTCATCTACTTCTATCACCATGCAGTCTCGTCAGTGATAGGTATCTACTGTTAACTGATCTCTTCTGTAGTTCTCCTGGTCCAGGCCTAGATCCAGACGACAAGGCCGCAAGGTAAGGTGAAGTCAGGTAAGCTAACCTGACTTCACCATCCACGGTTGTCTTGATATTTATGCATTCTACATGGCCAAAGCTATATGGATAAAGTACCTTTTATATTCACACTGCTTACGCTGCTGCTATCATGCTGATCCACACATACTTTTTAGCTCTCTCATTTCCACGGCATTTTTCTACTCTCAGTCTCACCGCTAAACCCAATTCACCGTGCCGTACTTGTCTGAATAAGCACTCTTAAAGCAAGTTATTAAAACTAGATCGCGCACCTTACCAAGCGTTAGACAACCCTTCGTTGGACAATAGAGTCATGATTTGCCTTTATTATACAGTCTACCATTGTTGCTACATAAATCAATCAATTTTGGGAACTGATCTATTGATATTCTAAGTTGAGTACTTGTAGCCATATTTATTGCAAGAAAATTGTCATTTAGCCGTAGATTTCGTAACGCGCTGCTAACCTCCGATTCCTTAACACTTTGACACACGAGTTTGTATTTCGTGATTCTCAGAGGTCCAAGTCCCTAATTTAACTGTCAAAAGCAGTTGTCGAATCAGAAAGCAATTAGAAGATAAGATTCCTGTATTTTAGTAAATTTAATTAATTTTTTTTCTATCAGTATTTGAATACCTATAGATGTTTATCAGTGGAAGTCATACATTATGCGTTTGATCCAATTTGAACCCGAATTAATAATTTGCTACCTTCGCTACACTTCATTCCAAATTACCAGTACCAAAATATAGGTTTAAACTTTTAAAGAAAAACAATTTTTTAACGGATTGAAGTTATGTATTATTGTAAACTTATAATTATTTAAAAATAATTTTAAATTTAACCGACGTTTCGCGTGCTTTACATTAAATTTAAGTTATGTTAATAAAAGACAATACTAGGTTTAAACCTGATAGCAAGCGTGTATCTAGATTTACATATCATAAATCGAAAAATGAACGTGAAAAAAGGGCAATATTGTGAAATCGAGGGCAATAAATAAGAATAAATAGCTATAGCGACCCCTTATGAAAAATGTTATTACATACCCCCCGCGATACACATTTGTCGGTTTACCGAATAAATATATGGCCCGGACCCCGGCTGCCCCTTCTGCAAACAAAATAAAATAAACACTACAAAAATTCATATTTCTGATAGTAATCTCATCTCGAATAATGGCACGAAATAATAGCTTCTGCGGGAACGAATATTTTGTATTTTCCCGTTTCAGAAGTTTGTATTTAGAAAGTAGGTGAGGTGGTTTCTCGAAACTTTAACATAAAACATAAAAATTATGCTTACTTTTAAAGTTTTATATAGCGATTTGTGTAAAACATTTAACGCCCAATTTTTTTTATATTAAAGTGTACCGTTAAGCTTTTTATTTTGCTACTGACCTTTTAATGACAGTGAATTTATCACTTAATAAATTTAACTTCCTCGTTAAACGAAAATTAATCAATTAAGCTTTTTATCAATATGATGAATATTAAAATGATCCTAATGCTTGGGATTGATTTGATCCAGTTTAAACAATTTGTATGACTCAAAACTTAGCGATTAAAAAATAGTGGCGGAAAGTTTATTGCCAAATATTGCCCGCTTGCTTACGCCCTTGACTTGCGAACTGGTAGTAAATTTAAATTACAATTGACTTTACTTCTTATCTGACGTTCATAAGTGTAACTTGTTTACCTATATAAATAAACTTATTTGAGTTTGTTAGGAATTTGATACATTATTAATTATTATTATTGTTGGTCCTGTCCGTTCGCCTCCTGCAGCATAAAAAATGGCGATGGCTTGAGCATCAAGTTACAATCAACAATACAAATCCAATTTTCGTATTCCCGTTAACAGACGGCAACATAATCTCTCCATCTATTTTTATACATTTATTTTCATCAAACAAAGCATTCCCTGAAAATCCGGGATGAAATTCTAGATTTAACCGGACACCCGTGACAGGTTCAATATAAATAAAAATAACGACACAGCCAACGGTCATAATTTCAAAGAATATATGGGCTTCGCATAAATGTGACATATATCAAAGCTCGTAATTGGAACGTAATGTCGAAACGCAGGGCCCTCGTTTGGAGGCCCTGCGTTTTAATTGGCGGTAAACAATATTTAGTGAAAAAAAAATATATTTATGTACTTCTTAACAATTGTTCTCACTAATTTAGTACACCTTTCCGCAGTCTTCATTATGTATACTGGTAACTTTTATTATTATTATTGTTTCTACTGAGTATTTATTACATTCCTTTTCTTTCTTTTTTTGGGACTGCAAACTACCTGCTGTGGTCTCTGGCAGAATGATCAGCGCTGTGGAATATTTTGCTCCTCAGCATAATGCTGAGCCAGGGCCAATTACAGCCACATTACACACGCATTTGAAACGAACCGAATATGTTCCCATAGGATTTTTTTACATCTCTCTTTTTTTTCTTTAACTATGTTTGTTTTTGTTTGTAATAAATGTTGTCTATGACTAATCTTCTGTATTCAAAATATACAGATATTTCAAATACATTTAAAACTCCTCCACTCAATAGTTTTGTATACAAGAATCAAATTTAAAATTCGACTAGGCCCTTGGGAGTCGTACAAGTATTATGTAAGGGAGGAGGGGATTTTTTTATTTGGTGACTTCTAATAACAGTAATTATTTACTGTTTTACACATATTACCCAGACATGTCTATGTATAAAAACGAAATGCATTTTCGAGGATTCCTAAAAAAACATCATAGGGCTATGTACTATTATTTTTGGGAGGTTTGCTTACTTTTGCTGACATGTGTCCCTTGTCACTCTATTCTTGCACTTGAAATGTACGGAACAAACGCGTATTATTGTTATCATTATTGACCTTGGGGGCCCTATTTTATTTAAGTAATTTATCATTGTTAACTCAGCCTCATATATGAGGGCTCCAAAATGTCCTTTCAGCTGTGTACAAGCTTATCTATCCATCGCAAATTCGGGGCAAAAAGAGAATTTGCACGGTAGAATTAATGAGGATCATGCGGGGTTGAGCGTTAGCGCTAATACTCGGTAAGAACCTTGTATACTTTACATAATTACACATACACAGTAGCTACTGTTGGCTCTGAATATATCTCATACAGATGGTATTTTTCGATGAAAAATATATTACCAGCAGTGTTGGCCTAGTCACCTACAGCGAGCGATTCTCTCCCTGAGGTCGTTATTTCGATCCACGTCTGTGCACCTGTGCACCAATGGACTGTATGCGCACTCAACGTATTTGGTGAACGAAATCATCGTGAGGAAACCCACATGTCTTAGACCGAAAAATTTGACGGCTGATACTTGCCTATTAGACTGCGATAACATATTTGAGATCCGGACAAGCAGTTAGAAACGTTAGGACGCTTAGAGAAATGCTACATTTCATATAGTAAATATAAATGACTTCTATATTAGTTTGGACTTAAGTAATTATTCGAGTACAGTAGTCATTAATATGGTTTCCATATATTCATACAACTAATATAGTAGAGACAGTGTTTAAAATGGTGGACGAGGCAAATATTCGAAATTCAAACATTTTGTATTTGTTATTAATTTTGCTGACGGGCGAATAAAAAAGATGAATATTTCTTATGAATGTATCGTCGTTGATATGGAAATCCTCTGTCGTATTGTAACCACATAATACTAATTTGCATACATAAGAGTATTGTACGTGTAAATATGTTCGATCATTTATAGTCACATCGTGTACGTATTGACGAAATATCATATTTGTTCTGTATTTTTACATGTGTACTCTTTAGTGCTGTAATATGATAATAATACCTATCTATACCTTAGGTATGCTTAATTTTATACTTAGTTTTAGACCCACACAGCAGGAAATTTTTTTAATCAGTAAATATTACGATATCGAGGCACACTGGTCAACGCATGGCGTAGCTTTGAGATGAGTTTCCTATTAAAAAATTACTGAAACAAGCTGAAATCCTGACATTCAACTGGAAAATTAGAAGACTGACTTGATTTTTACTAGACAACGAAGTCACTAAATTACATCGAAAGTAACTAATTCGACTCACACAATTATTTGTAACAAAAACATATAAGGTATCTTTTGCGGGCCAGCAAGCCATAGAAATACGGTCTTTCCCCTTTCCATTATCTTAAATTCGGTACTGTCACCGCATTTCATTCACCGTTATGCAGATTAACTGTTCCAGTGCTCACGTCGAAACAAAATGGGTTCACGATATCTTTGATTAATTGTAACTAAATCTCCTGTGTAAATGTTAAATAAATTCAATAAAGGTATTTTGACGTTTTCTGTTTGTAGTAAAATACATGTTTCAGTAAGAAAGTCCAGTTTACTTATGCATTATTTATATGGAGTATTATTATGGATTATATATATAGTTTACGTTGGAATATTAAATCGAAACTAAATTATGTAGAAAGTAAATAGTAATAATTATCCTAGGTAATTACAATTGTTTTTTTTTATTTTGTATCTTTTTAAAATATTAAAGACAGATTTTGATACTCGTTTTAAAAGCCCTTTGTGTAACAGAAATTCTTAAAAGAGTTACGAAAAGTTATTGACATTTCTTATCGTCCGTTCTGGAACTGAAACTGGCAGTTAATGTATATTTAGAACCATTTTTTTACTGACGTCCATAAGTGTACATAAAGGTTTGTATATGTTTTAATTATATTTAGATTTTGATGATAACAATGGCTGAATTTATTATTTCCGTTAAAATATTTAAATTCCACGTACATATAAATATTAAAGTTTTTTAATCTTATTTATTTCATGAGCCATCTAATGATATAGATATATATATTGAAGTTGCTTTTATAACATTTTGGTAAATATGTTTAGTATTGGCCTTTATTAGTACCTTTTGCGTGCGACTATCACGCCGGAAGTCCTGCGTTCGAATCCTGACATTCACCGTAATGAACCCGACCCATAAATTTAAAAAGCTTGTCTATGCTAGAAGCTCAAATATTACCGACGCTATATCTAATAAAAAAATACTTCAGTATTATTTTATTCTTCAAATGAAATAATACTACGCATTGCGTCACCACAGTCCATGAATATCCAAACAGGATTCACTTCAAAATTAATGTTATCCGTAATCACTTAATACCATAATCCGATAAGTAACGGGAACCGAGTCCCGGGTTTTTGTTAATTTACCAAAGAGCGTAACATTGATCGATGGCGGAATGTCGTGTCTATCACATAGCCAATCGCGTGATATGACGGGTTTGCTTTTTGTAATCCACGCCGTGTCATATTGACAGTTGGTTAACGAAGTGCTTTTAAGCCAATTCCTAAGAATTTCGAGTACAAGTCATAACTCATGGTATTTTTGGACAGCAGAAAACGTTACTGTCTGGTGTTTTATTTATAGCGAATCGAAGTATTTGCTGACTATTCAGGCTGAGCTACGCTCGCAGAAACAGCTTGAACTGAGCTGTTAAGGCCCTAAAGGCCAACAGCGAGATTCTATTTAAAAAAATGTGTTTTGATATTTATTGCCAATATCTAAGTATTAAGCATTCACACATTAAACCAGATTTTAGTAGTATCATAACGAGTACCAAAACGACCATAGCATCAACTAGACTGCCTCGGTTTTACAGCGAACCAATGATTTTCTGAAGGCATTTATAAAGAACCCATAACGAAACGGAATTGTGACCCATGTTTCGCCGTGGGGTTATGGAACTTTAATCCTAATTTCGTCACACCGATTATTTTAAACTAGTTTTCGGTCGGATGATTTGACATTTTAGTTCAAGTTTTTTCTTGTTTTATATCACAGTTCACTAAATAAATACAATGATTCATCTGTGTGCTTTGCGCCGCTGATACTTCAAAAACTTCGAAATCTTTATATTAATTATCAAATTTTGTTTATATATAGCCGGAAAAAATTTATATAAACAGGATAGGAGTCCAAGTATTCTAAAACTAAATCTCGCGGCCGTCTTCGTCGCTCACACCGGTCTTTTCACAAAACGCCTCATATTTGGTGGGATAACATACTCAAAAGAATTTACTTTTTTGAAGTAGGTTCTTTTGTTTTAAATACACTAAAGTCGCATACAGAAAATAATGTCAGCGTTAAATAGCAAACCGAAATACGTAACTTCGTTTAATTAATGAAGCGGTCACAGTTTGTTAGATAGTCCCGAATGTTTTATTTAGTTTTAAACCTTCGGAGACTGCGTGGAATCTGCTCATGAATAATTTAAGAGTTTATTTGTTAAGGCCTGTGCGATTGAACTGATGAATTAATCGTATTATTTTGTTTTATTTCTCTTGAGTTGAATGTCTAGTCAGTTAGGGATTTGCAAGGCTGTATCTGACCCCCTTTGTTTCATAATTATATGTTAGGGTAGTATTTCCAAAAGAAATGTCTTACTTTGATTTAGCTGTATAATTATGAGATGGGTAGTATCGTTCCCATGCCAAATATATTAGTTTTTTTTCGGTTTCGCTGGCGTATATACCTACCTGTTTCGTAGTAGTGGAAATTCTAACTAAGTCGTACCAAAGATATATCTTTGGTACAATAATAATCTGTTCTTTTCTTATGTGTAGGATGATTCCTAAAAGGCTGGCAACGCACTTGCGAGACCTTTCGCAATGTCGGCGCTATCACTAACATGAACTTCTTGTCGGTCTGCGCAGTGTTCTATATAAAAAAAACATTATGATTACACAGTGTGTATAAACAGCCACCGCGAACATTTAATACTCGTAAAAATTAATGCACCATCGCGACAGCACGTATGAAAGCTGTCCGTATGTTTATTTTATTAGCCTTGACATGTTTATATTAGGGGTGTCAAAAGTGACGACTGATAACGCGTTTCAAGGGATACTAAACAAATATTGCGCATGCAACGCCACAGAAGTAAAAACTAATGTGAAAAATATTATCATTATAGTAGGTAAATTATGAATCGAACCCAAGAATTCCAATGCTTATTAACCGCAAGGTTGTCAAAACGTTTTCTACGATACATTTTCCTATTGATGTCTACAAAACTATGGTTTAATTAGATGTATTGACAGGCGTCTGATGTTTAAATAAAAAAAAATTAAAGCATCAAAAATGAATATTAATCAGATTTAAAGTTAACATGACATATCTAAGTAACGCCACGCGTGCATAATGCATTTACTGTTTTTACATTTCGGAGGGAGACTGTGGTAGCCATATGTTAATTCGTTGCAGCCGTTAATTTAATTTGCTTTAATGGATTTAATTTAAATATTATATATGGTATATTATATTTTGCTGGGACTATTTGACGCATTAAAAATACAAACAAATTATAATTTTCGACCTTAGATTTTTAATTTTGGAACGAGACAGAAATTTAATTTCCGCGTATAGATTTTATAATTGTGTTTCAAATTCCAATCGCCAAGGTGTATTCAAATGAAATTCCATGAAAATAATTTCTACTGCAATTTCTCTCACATTACCAAACCAATCCATCACCAACAAAATCAATTAAGACATGCATAATGGACAAAACAAATTGCATTCGACTAATAGCAATCTAGTTAAGTGCATCATTTGCTTGCATGTGGCTTGACAGTACCCATGTGGCCCTTATTTACATTCAAAACTTATAAAACCATCAACCATATTAAAATAGCAATACGGTTGAAATTCCCGTGAACCAAAGAATCATCTATCAAAGGTGTCAACGAAACAAAACTATTTATGAAATGGGAAGCGTTCTGGCTATTAATTACAGTGTCTAAATATATGAAGTAGCTTAGGTAATGGATGGTGAAATGATTTGAGGGTACAACACCTGGGTATCGTGGGTACAACCTTCTTAATACACACAATAGGTCTGTACCCAACCGCTAAAATTTTGTTTATTTATTTATTAACACTTCGTTGTATTACATAAAAGGTAAAAAAAATTAAACATAATTTAATAAAAAGCCACTGGCGCCCTTATCGCTATAGAGCGATTTCTTCCAGACAACCACAGTGAGTAAAGGAAAAAACCACTGTGAGTATATTACATAAGGTAGGCAAGAAGTGCAAAAATACATATTACGTATCTGATTCTTCATAAGTATTTTAAAAGAATTGAAACATATTAAACATTAGGTACATGCCTTTGAGCATCCACCATTATGTGCATATCTTACAGAAAAGTGCGTGTTAATATTAATAAATATTAAAGACTAAATTAAATTTATTTAATTAAAATTATTTCTAGAAATATATGAAAAGAGTAGAGTTATATATGAAAAAGAACTGTATTAGGTTAATCACTCATGATCTCTTTTCTTCTCAGCATGAACATAGTTTTAATGAAAGAGACGAGAATATATCTTTTACTCGAGTCCCCAAATACACAAAAATCTAACCATGCAAAAGCTGTTTCGAAGCCTTTTAAGATAGGCATTATATATTCAATGGAACGAGTGAATCATAAATCTCAGAGGTGTCCGTAAATCAAAGTTTTTCGCGTATCTATAATTCATAAGACGCGCATAGCTAAGTACAAATTGATGGCCATAGTGGAGGAAAAGATATAATTGTATACCATTTTGAAAAAAAAAAAAACGTGTTTTTTAAAAAAATAAAAGGATGGGGTCGTATTTTGTCTCAACGTTTTGTGAGAAATTAGTGAATAAAACGCAGGATCTCGCTTGCAAAATCGACTTTCTGACAGTCATTGTACATCTTTGATAATACACACTTTACAGTGTTATGTAATTTCCTAAGTTGTTCAAACATAATTCAATTCCAGAACCTGTAAGGAAATCGCTCAAACAGAAGCGTGGAAGTGGAAATTTTAAAAGTTGACAGCGGAAGTTATGTTACCCGGGACGAAAGTAAACTGTCACAATGCACTCGTCAAATGCGCTGTGAAAGGTGACCTTATTTACGGAGAATGGCTTTGCTAAATTTTTCCGTAACTGTATACAATATAGTTCAACCACAGTCTACAGACAAAGTTGTACAGTCCATATTACAAAAGTTTTAACATAAGTAAAAACAACCTTTTTCGGCATAGCGGAGCGCTATCTTTCATAACCTTTTGTTTTGTTACTCTACAAAAAAAAATTGATTGATTTTAACTCCCAAGTTCTAATTTTTAGTTTGCTTTCCTTCAGGTATTGGTCTTAAATAATACTTTAGTGTTGGCCTAGTGGCGTGAGCGACTGTCATTTCTGAAGTAGTAAATTCGGACCCCAGCTATGCACCAATAAACTTTTGTCTATATGCGCATTCGACTAAAGCGTTCCCTCGTACGGCGAAGGAAAACCAATCAAACCGCGTGTGACAGACACAAATTAACCTACTCTAGCCTATTAAAAAAAACTAATGATCACGAAACAGATACAGAAGTATGAGGGCAAGGTTTTAATTTCTCATTTAAATAATACCTATGACCAGAAATGTATATCTACAAGTTCTACAAACTGCTATTACCATTTATGACAACAATTTTAAATACCCACTTTGAAGACACTTGTACAGTATTTAAATATGCTAACTGGAGCGCAGAGTTTCGCTGCAACTTATCAAAGTAAAATAAACAATGCAGAGAAATTCAAAGGCCTAGAGGGTCGCAACGTCTCTGATTGAATGATTTATTCGTTGGAGGGGACTTGTATCGGGCCGTATTTTATTCGTCGTAAAGGAATTTATGAGTTCATCTCGTTTCTAGGAGTTGTACCTGCCCATCGCGGACTCAATCTATATTGCCTATAAACCGAATCTTTATATTGTGCGAACGTATTACGTTTCATCGGGAGCTGAGGTGTTTCCAATTTTGTCGTGAAAAATAATGACGTTATGGAATATATCGTCTCCGTATCATCGTTTCATTGCATCGTTATCCAAAGGCGATGTTTCGAATAGTCTTTATAGTTAAGTAGCTATATGGTCTAAGTAATTATATATAAATATATGATCACCTCGATAGCTGGGTCTTTCTCGGTTCGCTTTTCAAGACTTTTTCTTCTCTGATTTGTAGTATCGATTCCCTGTGGGGTTTTTTTTGGTAGATACAAACTGTAAATGTTTAAAAAAAAAGCAAAAACCATTTTTTTTTCATTTGCAGTAGCAGCATTCATTATCCCACGATTAGTGGCTATCTACGCAATTGAATCCTTTTTGTTGATTTGTCAACATTCTCTGACCTAAAGCTTACAAAGGCAGATGTATTTGGTCAAAGCACTAATCCGTACGTGTAACGAGAATCATGTCTGGACGTTGTAATCTTCAAGACAATCGCATGCCAGATTAGGTTCTACCATTTATGTATGAAAAATTTATACAACCTACCATGTAGGTATACCCATTATCTATGAAATATTTGTAGGCTCAAAAAGATTTACTAGTCTCTTAATAAGTTCCTGAATGTCGTAATGATAAATCTAATATGGTTATTTTGAGCTGACTTCCAAAACGCGAAGGTTTAAAATTATTAAGAGAAAATGAACCAAAAGCATACATCACATAGTTTTGTTGTACCTAAAAAAATGACAGTAACATAAAAGACATTTTCCCCTTACCGCATCCGATACGGGACTGCATTTAGCAGTTATACTTATCACCGCAGCAGCTGATTTGTAATACACATTTATTGAAAACAATTTCCGCGCCTAATGCTAAATTAAAAATATATTCCGAAGTACTTCTAAAATCTCATTAAATTTTCTTTTGATCTTTTGATGGGTATCATCTCCCGATTAACTTTATTTGGTAATATGAACTATTTATCTACTTCCTTATTCGAATTCATTTTTAATTAACTTTTCTCTATCTCAAAGTCATGTCGTTAACAGAACACCGCGTCGCTTAAATATTCCGTTGAAAATCAATCCTTGTTGGCAACGTCGATTGATCCGTTTACATGTGTAAAGGATAATAAAAATAAATATGAGATATTTCTCTTTATTTTGATATTTAAATGGTGCCTTTACAAGAAACCTTTAAAATATAGGCTGTGGAATAAATATAGAATGCTAATAACTAACCTAATCAAAATCCGTAGACAAAGTATTGTCACTAGGAAGTGACTGGTACTCACAGCAGGTGGTTTCGTCTCTCAACAAATAATAATCGCAGTAAGCAGGGAAATACTGACTTAATCATTATAATTAAATTAAAATTTCAGTTTTGTAATTTTATTCTTTTGTTTTTTTAAATGTATCTTTGCCTTTTAATGCACTTGCTTGTTTTCTGTTTTTTATACATAATTTGTTAATCTATGTAATCTGTTTTGGCTTTCAGTATTGTATTAGTATTTTGTATAATAATATGTATTAAGTAAGCTGTTAGATTACTTATAATTAAATAAATAAATAAAATAAATAATTATACTTGTATTTATGATTCCAGTGTTAAATGTACATCTTAAGTAATGGTTCGAATCTAAATATGTGTGTGGTATTAGGGATACTTTGATTCAAGTCCATATGTATTAAGTAATACTTTGAGACTGGTTCAATTAATTAGACATCCGAAGACCATTCGTTAAAACATGTGGAACATTTACACTTCTTGCACAAAATTAAAAAAGTAATATTAATAATTCTTTAAAAAACATGCATGCATTGGGTTGTAACTCTACTTTAATTTTGCTTAGCTTAATTTTCGCTGAAACAATGGCAAGTATATCCAGCAACAACTCGTCTCTTTCACTTGTCGACTCGTGCTTTTAATTTTACCGGGGTAATTTATCACGAGGCAAAAACATCTAAAGCTATACTTCAGTGTGACGCGGCGCGTATGGATTTATTTCTCTAGTTTTGTGACAATAGAAAATGCATTCACAGCCTATTTTAACAAAGACTTGGATTTTGAAATACGTCTATATATAGTCTTGGCTATGCTGCGTCGCCGTCGCTTTATCTGGAGATTTATAGCATATAACATACCTACTAAATATAAAAATCTTTTTTACACCAATAAACAAAATTTTACATATAATTAAGTACTAAATAATTAAATAGATTCGTAACAATCATTTTAATCCAATAAACTAACTAAATTTAGTTTAATAACACTTAGGGTGGTATAACTTCTACGCTTACATTTATGATACACTATTTATTCTACACTTACATTTATGATATACTATTTATTCCTCTGAGGAACTCAGATGCTCATGCCGACATCACACTTGACGCGAACAGGCAATATCAAAAGTTCAATTCCTTAACTTATCCGCCTATCTAACCATAAAGCTGTTCCCTCTGTAATTGGTGTAGTCTTTAGAGTTAAAAGAAAACGTTTTTAATACGAATTAAGTGGTTTCTAAGATCCGTAAGGAAACATGATACCTTGCCTTGTCGTGCCTATAAATACTAGTAAAAATAATAATTGTGTATCGACGCTTAATTTTTATATGGAATATTTATAATTGCCTGGTGTTGCTTGTTAAAGTATTTTTTCATCATTGAATAGAGTAGTTCAGTGAATGTCAATTAATATGTGCATCGTGCCTCAGCGGCTGCCCTTGACACAATAAAATATTGTTATTACACTGTGTTCACTTGGGATATTACAATCATGTTTTGAAAAGACAGAAACGGATTTGGAAAACCACTTTTACATTTGCTTTAAACAATTTGAATCCAAAGTTATATACTATAACATTCGATCTATATATATAATTATTTATATGTGTCACTTATAATAGTGAATCCGATGGTTTAAAATTAAATATATTTTTCAAATAAATAAAAGTATTAAGGTGGATCAGTTCCTCCAGTTTGTTTCCTGGAAAAAAAAAATTGACAAGCACATGGCCATAAAACGTAATATATACTCCAATCGGTTCGGTATTATTGAGTATAATATTAATTCATTCGCATATCAAATAATTATGTATAAATTATATTCAAGTATTGTTTTCTTCCGGGAATACAGTTACTGAGGTAACAGTACAAACGTGTTTGCGCCAACTTGTAACTAGTTTTGAACTACTGGAAGCCGAGAACGTACACACGAAAGACATATGTAAATAATCGTTTTTATGAGATTCACACGCTTATAGACTTAAATAAGGATTAATTACCGCTTTTAATGACAGTTTTTGCCGCGCAACACCACTATGTGTGCCGAGTGAAGTATTTCCCAAACAAATAGACTTAGGGTCCTTCAAGAAAAGAGCATACCAATTCCTAAAAGGCCGGCAAATCAATAGCGAGCTCTCTGGTATAGATGGCGGCGGCGGTATCACCATCACTATAAAGCAGTATAAAAAAGACTTTCTTTTTTGACTACATACAAGGATCTTAAATTACGAGAACGACCTATGCAGAATCTGATCCACAGGTCAAGCGTAACAAATAAGTGACAAAGTCCTAATTATATTTGCACAGATATTTCGCAACATGGCAAAATTGTTTCTAAACCCATTTGACATCTATCTTATGTCCTCCTGTAAGTTTGCTTCATTATAACATGAAAAGAAAAATACTTACTTACTTCATTCTTGTAGTATGTATGTATAGAGTGCAGTCGACGTCGCTAAAGCTAAAGTACTAAGAACTAAGATGTTAAACTCATAAAAATAAATAATCGTTTCTAACGATGACACTAATGATGTCCAGCAAAACCTTGATCCGGTTGCAGCGTTTTTGTTCCCATGATGTTACTGGAGCTTGCAACTATGTTAGAATGTCGCCTCGAACTTTATTGCATCATTATTATTACTCTTTAACTGCTGTAGAAGTAGGTTTGCTATACAACGATTAGGAAGAGTTTAACGATAATTGAGTATTGTTATGAAGGTACTTAATATTCATGCAAATCTCACGACCATTAAAACATTAATATTGGTGTAGTAAAAAGTATCAAAACTTTTTTTCTTTTTTGTATGTATAGAACATTTTCTTTAAAAAAACTTTGCAATTTATTTGCAGTAGTTCTCAAAAGCTGACAGCCCTATAAATAAATACGCTCAGCTGATACGTGGTTCTAATTTATCTTAATGAGTGGCGCCCTCTTGCACATAACACAGACTCCTTTGTTTGATCGAAAATACCATGGGATTAGGCCTTATTATTCATACTTATTGCTGAACAACATAATCTCGAGATTACTGATGTGCCGTCATATTAATTGTAGCATAAGAAGCAGCTGGTATGGCGGTATAATTTGTTGAATGAAGACTTTGATAAAGTGTCTTGTAATGATATGGTTTTCAGTCCGCAATGAACAATATTGGTCTAAAGTATTTTTCACAGAATATTTATTACCGATATTAAACTAAGCTAGTACAAATAATATCGGTACTAATATTTGCATAACATAAATATATTTTGATAAGGAACCGATAGCATAGGTCATTGGCCTATTTGATATCTCTAGTCTAGTTTATATAACAAACATTGAAGGTAATTTTGAGAGAGATAAGACTTTATAGTAATGTACATTATTAGTTAGCATTGCAACGCTTTATTGCACACTAGTATCGTGTTTAATTATGCCTACTTTTCTATGAAAACATAACGTTACTGCGCTATAAAATTTAAAAACCCCTAGGGGAAACTAAAAAAAAGGTTTCATTTACGCCAACAAAAGAATAAACGTATAAAAACGACAAGGTGGAGTCGGCTATAAATTGATGGTCATAAAGCTAAGAGTGCCTAGTCATAAAGCATGAGCTAGGGCTGAAGGGTTCAAAGAATTGTTACTTAAAACCTATTTTTACTCCCTTACTTGCATAACTTAGACGAAAATTAATCTCTTTAAATTTCCATCTTGGGCCGTTCAATTATTACGTAAGCACGGGGGAAGGGGGTGGGGGGAATCTTTGATTTTCTTATTAGGTGATTATCGTCATCAGTTATAATTTACTTTTTTACACGTATTACCCACACATTGTCAATGCTTGAAAATGAAATGCATTGCGTGGATTTTTGCAAAAATTAAGACGTTTATCTCCTATTATTTTTAAGAGCTTTGCCTACTTTTGCTAACAAGAGAAAGGGGGTGATAAATTACAGTAAATATTATTACGCAATTCCCCGCAAACCTGCAAACATCACCCTAGTTTTAAAATGCTTTCGATTGTGATAACCAACAGTGTTAATGAGGCATATTGGGTAACTAACACGAATGGCGAAAACATGATTTAAAAAGCGTGAATCTCGTTGGGTAAGGCCTTACTTAGTACCTTTCTATAAATCTCGTCTTGTATAAAATAGAAATTTAAAATCTTTTTAAAGTTCCAGCTATAAAATTACATGCTGTCTGAACTCCGAACCTTATTTCTAGTCGCCAAGTGCTGTGAAAATCGCTGTGCAGCCAATTGAGTATGATTTAGGTTCTGTGAACTTCAAAGCTATATCAAATAACACGAGATCAATAATATTGAAGGATGCTTTTTGTATTATATTTCCATCAGAGTCGAGAGCATGGCAAAGGCGCGTAAAATCCGTCTTGGACCATCACCACTATGTAGACCCGGCTGCGCACTGAAGTATTTCCGAAAAAAATTAGCTTAGGGTTCTTCAAGAAAAGCGCCTACAATTTCTTAAAAGGCTGGGAACGCACTTGCGAGCCTCCTCTCAATGTGAGTGTCCATTGGCCTCCGCCAATGGCATCACTTTCGCAACATCAGCCTCTTGCCCGTTTGCCTCCTGTCACATAAAAAATTTAGTAATTCTCTCTATTAATCTGGACGTCGATATTCACAACTTGTGTCTATACCCTAAATATTATGTATGAATTACCTGTAATAGAGAAATAGAATAGGCACATTTATGTTTTATTGATGAGTTACAGTACACGTTAATATATGAATCGATTATACGATTTTTCTTCAAGATAGATTTTATCGTTGCTGTTAATGCTTTTCAGTTTTGTCTGTAGTAAAATTATCTTTAAAAACTGTGTAAAATATGTGAATATTGTGAGGCAGAACTACCTATGTAGTTATAATCGCTCTGTTTACATCGTATTAAAAGGAAATTGATAAACGCCCTGCTGCGTTACCCACAGAGAGCTAATCATCGTACATATCCCCTTTTTCAGGAACTCACCTACGAAACCCTATATACTACCCACAAAAGTATACGAAATAATTCCTCCAATAAATATTTAGCCTAGCAGGTGCAAGAATCCCACCGTAAATGTTTAAGCTATTGTAATTCTACCCCGTATAATGACAATCTCTGATGAGTGTTTTCGATCTCTTTAGTACAGAGTTTAAGAACAATTGTCATAATAAAAGAAATGATCGTACTACCAAAGGTGGACAAGAAATCACTAAATGTTTAAACTCTCGGAATTCTATCCAGGGAAATAGATTTAATTTAGAGAAAGAAATGATCTTGCTTCCGAATGTTGACAAAAAATTACATTTAATTATAATATCTTGTGGAGAGGAAATTAGTTTTAATTATAATAGGAGTGATGATACTCAGACGTTTTGGAGACTGAAAAACAAAAACCGGTAGCTCGTTCTGTTCGATTATGATTGGTCATGAAACGTGACATTATGACGTCATGTCTGTTTGTCCAATCACAAAACGTGCTTTGTTTTCGACCCCTTCACAAGATCGTTTAGGCACGAGGCATCCCTACAATGTTGCCTTACTCTAAAATTAAACAGTTTGAAAACATTCTAAATTCGAATTACGAACAAGGATACATTGCCGTAACCTACTTTTATCGTATTTACGTTTCTCATTTGAACGGTATTTGGTGTTTCTACGAAGGTGATTCATTCATCCGCTTCTTGTTATAAGAAAATTTAAATTTGTATATTTTATGGCAATTAAATTAAAAGAAACAATGTTATACACTAGAATTAAGTCTGTTATTGTTATGTAATAAATTCGTTATCTTAGTGTACTAATAAGGCGTAGAAAATCATATAAAATTGAAATACTTGAAACTTGGATACAGTGTTTTTTATATTGAAAATGGAATACGAAACTTGACCTCGTGATGTCACGATTCATGACACGTCCATATCCATTAATTCGAAATATTTGAGAAGGGTCGCTCGCATTCCGATGACCTTTTGTCAGTGATGCATGACTGGGTCCAGATGTTAATAGTGCTGAGTCATCAACCCGTTTACCCTTAAAGCCTTAGGCTTGGGCCTTAGGCTAGCCTTAGGCTTGTTAATGAAAATATGGGACATACAAAATAATGGCGATATTTCTAAAATGTGTTATGTAAATGAAGGCTTATATATTTTGTGCGTTGCTGTATACTTTTATACCATAATATATAAAATAAATTATGCTTACTTAATTAATTATACATTTTCATATTATTTAAAACTGCAACATGGGTGAATTCAACCAACGAAAACCATTGAAATGTTTATTCCACTCGGACGATTGTAACACCGGAAATTTTGTAAATGTTAAAATATTTGTTATGCTTTCACGCTTAAACCACTGAACTTGTAATCGAATAATTTTGTTAACGCGGCCTTTTTTCTTGCATTGTTTTGTAAACAACTTTAGCTAATACGATATCCCCATATTTTACCGGCCGGCAACGCACTCGCGAGACATATTGCAATCACTTAAGATCAGGTATGCCTCCTGCCCGTTTGTAAAAAAAAATGAAAAATCGATACGAAAAATCATTTGTACCATACCATCTTCATATAAATAATTCTACTGTACATTTATATATGCCACTAAACTCCTCTTAAACCGCTCGACCGGTTTGAATGCATTTTTTTGTATGCAGTTGGATGGCGCCCTGGTTGGCTTAGATTCACAAATGAGCCAGCAAATGGCGCTGCAGTCGGTATCTATTAATCTATACAGTAAATAAACAACTGGTGTATATAAAATTTCTGTGCACGTGTTCGTAATTAAACTCGTAAAGAATGAAGGATTTACATTATTAGATATTTTTTATATGGTGGTCCATATAAAAAAATATCTAATAAAAGGTCGTCTGTCGGATTCGCTAGTATACGTATAAAAACTTTCTTATTATAAAAACCACTATAACCTCCTTCGTTGAAAACAAAATAGTTAAAAGACTTTTTTCGAACGCTAAATTTGAATTGGTTTCAATGCCAGTTGTTCAAATTCCTATCTAACTTGAATAATCAAAATCCTTATTGAAGCATTCCTTCCAACCTCTAACTTCGGAACTGTGAAACTAAAACCAATATACATTCGGAGTCAGGGTTTCAAAAGGAAGTTAATATAAACCCTGCAATGTATCTAAAGATAATAAGGTACCTATAATGGTGATGGTGATAAAAGTTGCTGGTCAGAAAATTGATAACCAAACTTATTCGTATTTTCTTAAAGAGGCAAGAGGCATACTTCATGTGATAGGCTCTGCACATCCGACACCCACATGACTCAAGTGTGCGTTGTCGACCTTTTAAGAATCGGTTCGCTGTTCTTGAATTCGAATTGGCTCGGAAATTCTTCCGTTTGCCCCTAGATCAAAACGTGTTTTGATATTTGGAGACTTTGATATATTGGTATTCCATCTATAAACATACACAAACTATATTAAACTAATTCATACACTGCTGTTTTGCAGTTACAATTTTAGTGTCAAAGGTTTTCACATACAAAATAAATTGATATCGAATCGAAAACATAACAAGATTCTAAATTTAAATTTCACGTGACGGTATTTGGAAAAGGTACAAAAACTGACGTGATAAAGTGGCCCATCGATGTAGGCCCATCCGAATCGATTGTACACGATATCAAACACCTGTCGGCGGACAGGTGTTAGCCAACTGCCATTTTGGCTTCAATTTAAGGACCTTTGCCTTTTTACGATTTGTTTTAGTTCGTATTTCTTATATTTTTCCTTTATCGGTGTAGCTTTGATTTACAGAGGGTTAGTTGATATAGCTGTCAAATGTAAATGATAAAATCAGGAATTTTCTAACTCACAATAAACTATATATATATATAGTCCTTTAATGTAAAGTAGAAATCCGAAAAAAGTGACAAAAATGGAACAGCTCTGAATATAAAATTACTCTGGGACAGTACTTACTAGACGTCATAAAATAATATTAACCTATGTTGAGCAACTTCGATCGCATTCTTAGAAATTTATATCGAATTATTTTTAAAATTGAAATTTAGAACTACGTATCATACTTACTTAAATGTTCTATAAAATAGTTTTATATAAAAAAAAAATATTCAATTATTGTGTTACATTTCTACGTATACTTTCGGAAATATAAAACATATATGAGCTTATGAAGATGATTTCTGAAACATTAAAGTTTCCTGAGATAATGGACGATAATAATTAAATTTGTTACGAGACAGGCGATGTCCCAGATTTCCGTTTGTCAATAATACTTTAACGTTTTGATAAAAACAGCGTGGAATTTTTATGAAATTTTTCGACTGAAAATTGTCCTTAAAATATTACTATTGCGTTAAACATTGTAGTATTTTGAAACGAGTATTTTAATGACACAAAATTCATAAAACTTACTACTTTTTCTTATATTATGAAGGCTTACATTAAAACGCTAAACGCGCCATCATATGCACTTCAGTGAGTGTAAAATGACTTTTCTGGTATGTAACTAATCTATGTATTCTTTGTTACAGGTAAGAACACGTCACCGATGATGCATTCTTGTGGAATGCAGTCTGCGATGTCCGGCGCTTGCGCAGGACACTTCTCCTTTTGTGTTTGTATCGTTGATCTTAGGAGGTATAAATTGCGAATCACGTTACCTTAAGGAAATCGTTAGACTTATTTTAAACTTACTTTATACTATTTTATACTTAGGGCCTGTTTCACAATGTCCGGATAGGTTCCAAATAAGCTATTTATTACTTATTGGTAGGATAAAAACTATTTTTGCGTTTCACGACTGTCAGGTAGTGCTATACGTCATAAAATGCGAAGTATCTTATTAGGAACTTTTATCTTACAAATAATTTATGTGTTGCATAGCTATTTGGCACTTTAACCATACATTGTGAAACAGGCCCTTAAAATCCTAAACATAACCTTTATCTAGGCGTTGGTTTACAGCACATTAACGCATCCAGATATAATTTGTAAAATTATTCTTATATTAAAACTTAAATTACGCAAGATTTCTACATTAGTAAATAACCGAGTTTAATTCAGTTTAAAAAACTTACCATCAAACGTCATGTTGTACAGTGACGTCACAAAACAAACTAAATCTACCAAAAACTACTATTTAAAATCTATCCAACTGCGCTTGTAGATTCTAAATTCAAGTAACGGAGAAAATGGCTTGAAGATTCTAAATTCAAGTCACAAAAATAACTATTTCGGGTTTTAAACAACTGAACGTTGTCTTTTAACAATATCGTTGCATAGAATTAATAATTGGCACGTCGTTAGGTCAAATAAATTAGCAGTTAGTGCAAACATGATGGATCGCTATATGAACATAGATTAACTCCTTGACAGCCGACCTAGTGGTTCTATTGTCTATTGGCTTGATACCACGTGAGGTGAATGCAGCCTTGATCTGAACTGAACAATCACTTTATACGAGTTAAAAATATATATTTGTGATTTGTCATTAAACGTACATTTCTATACTTAATGAAATAATCCTGTCCCTGGCTGCTAATTTACTTTGACAAATATTGTCAACAGATGCAGACATATTACGATATACCATTTACAATATAGATATACTGAAAATCATATTTATAATCTCCAGATAAAGTAAATTTTTTCCTGTAAAGCATGCGAAACGTTGGAAAATTTTAAAATTACGTTAAATAATTATAAGTTTACAATAATACATAGCTTCAATCAAAAAAGTGTTTTCTTTCAAAATATTTATTTTATTTTAAATATTTATTAACGACTTAGAAATAAAATCGAAACTTCGAGTTTCCATAAATCAAATACGACATTCTTAATTTAAATTAGTTCATGGTTTGAAGAATTTCAGGGGATAAAACGTGTTCGTTTGGGTGGATCCCATGAAATTCTTAATTCAAACTTTTTGGTTCGATTATTGCGTAATAGTATATAACATAGCTGTCATCAAAGCTGTCATGAATCCTCCATTTGACTCAATTGAAGCATACACTGACCATTGTTCCTAACTATCAGGTCTCACGTCTCTCAACGGCTTAGAACAATAAGCTTTGGGTATGTTAAACGTCTTAGACACCAGTACGGTCCAGCTTATGCTAAACCATCGTTTAGCCATGTTTCGCCCGCGACCACGCCCATGTAGAATTTGGCTAAATATCCTTTAAGAGTGTCAGAAAAGTCAATTGCCACTTTTTTATTGGTAAGTATTTTTATGACGAGTAGGTATACTCTGTGTTACACATCTCTCATCGCTTACGAGAATAACATAATTGTTTGGGTTACAATTTTTGTTTGTGTAATGTTTGTCCTGCTTAGGACTATCAATAATATAAATACAGATAACAATAACTTAGTTTATTTTTTTTATAAAGAATATAACAGACTCATCACAAATACAATATCATATATGTATAACATTTTTTTTAATAATGAGTAACACATTTTGAAAACGCACACAAAGCCACGTAATTTTTTTTACACATTCTTAAAATATTTACAGGAAGGTAAAATTCACTATATAGATTATTTATTCTCTTGTATCAGATGACGCCATGTGGGTACGATGTTCGGTGGTAGGCTTTGAATAAATCTTCAGTTTCCGGTCTTGCACAGACTATTTTTAAACTAACCGCAACGATTTAGAAAGCTTAAGTCGTTTAATGTCGTACTTATTTAGCACAAGATCGTAATTTATACTGAATCGCAAAATATTTTGCTAAACTGAAATCGCGAAAACGGCTAGACCAAATCTTGTACGTTGTAGTTGTATTATGTAGTTTTATTAAGTACTTAGGATTTTATAATATACCTGTATATTGAACAGTCTATGAGGGGAACGAAAATCCATATGTTGGTATGTAACCTTTATTATTTAATTAAAAATTCTAATTGCAACGGGTAAATAAAGAATAATAATAAAATCCCTTTATTCACTGACATTTTTAACTTAACGCTATTCTTATAAAATGATTTCTTAAATCTAATTCACTTAGCAAACTAATAAATTTATTAGCAACTACTTAGGACAGGTTGTCTGTCGACATTGGCCTCTCCCAATTGTTTCCATGCCTCTCTATACTTGGCAGACCTTCTCCGTCCTTTTGGTAGGTCGTCTTCCCATCTTTTAATCTGACACATAGTGTTACTGAATTCCAAAAAATGTGTAAAGTATTTTTAAAGTTAAATTAAGGTTAATATGTTGACATATTGTTTTTCTTTATCATAAAGGCCGGTATAATGATATAATAATAAACAAATTTGAAGTATAGGGCAAACAATAAATGAGCAATTAGTAAGCGTAAGCTTCGGTTGCTAAGAAACTTGTTGAAATTTTAATGTACTGTTTTTATTACGTTGTACCTAGTGATGGGTGCCTTTTATATAAATATATAAAACCTTTTTAACAGTACATTTATTTAATTAATGCACATATCTGTTTTCATAGCGTAGAAATATGATACCTAAAGGATAAAAACTTAACAGAGTTAAACATGGAAAATAGTTTTTGATTGTGTAAATTCATATAACTAAAAGTCAAAATCACGTTTTTTATAGAACATGGGGCAAACGGGATATAAGCTCATCTGATTTAACTTGATACATATCCAGAGGGCTCGCGAGTGCGTTATCGGCCTTTTAAGTTTTCTTTGAATATTGTGTTTATTACGTAGATAAATCAAATATAATAAATCTTTAGGGCGGTAAGCAGAAGAGGAGATTTATTAAAACCTTTGTTGTAAGAAACGTGTCGATCGGTTCAATATTAACCCGTTATAAACTGACCCCGGTACAATGCATTTTGCATCATATCTGATGCCTGTTTCCAATAAAACAATGACGCGAGTACGTGGTCGGAATTTAGCGTCCAATTTTATACGCGCGTAAAAAACTCAAAGATTCATAGCTATATTGACACAGAATATCTTATGGCGGTGCGATAAAGTTTGTAGACTGCCAGCTTTATGGTGTTCGGATAAACGTTGTTCTACTCTGTGGTTTTATAACGTATTGTTATTTTTATATGACGGCAGTTTGTTTTTACATTTTTAGGCTGTAGAATAATCTGATCAAAAGCGAACCACAATTTCTTTTTTGAATATTTGTTGTTTATAGGTTGTAAGTAATTTTTGTAGTATTACAAATGAAAGCTTTGTTATGTCATAGCCCCGGACTGATTATTTATAGATAACGATACCTCTGTATTTACGCAGGCTTTGTCCTCATTCTTTTCAAGTGATAACATATATGTACTTTACGTAAATAGGATGTCATCATTAAACAAATACTTTTCTAATATATATATTTTTTTATTTTCCTATGAAAGTCAATTGTCAAAATCTTATGTTCATTTATATACAACTACGGTGTTTTCGTTACTGTTTGTGATTCAGGCTGTGATTAATTAAGGAGTGATACGTGCCTAATTTATATCAAAGTGAGAACATGGGGATTTAACAGAGCAGGGATCTATTAAGGATGGGATTATGCCCCCTTGCCCATTGCGTGATACTTATTAAAGAGCGAACTTTGGGTATCAAACTAATCCTGATATAGGGTAACTAAATACTTTTAAGCTTTATCCATTAGATTATTTCCCGTCTAGTCTTACAGAAGCTTAAAGATTTTGAATTTAGAACACAATATAATATAAAATAATGAAAATAGGAACTATTAAAATAATTAAAATGAATTGAAAAAAAAATGTTTATTATGGAATATAGGATACACGTATCACGTCATTATATTTTAATCGGTAAACATCCCTACTCATCGTCAAAGAACACAGAGGGTGTAGGCCGAGAGAATATTCCGCGTAAAAAGCCGGTTTAAATAATCTCGGTACTACTGTTTTAAAATAGCAAATCGTCGTACAAAATAACTATGGCCAACAACATTTAAAACAAATATCGGTAGTTAATTAGAAGTAGCCTGTCTAACACTAGTCCCAGGACCAACTAGATAATCGTTAACTTTATAGTAAGACACATTTTAGACAGCTTTTCTAACACATTTCCTAATTATATTAATACGCATGGGCGGCAGTTTCATTCATCATCTGTCAGGCCTTACCAATGTTCTACAAAAAAGGTTGTACCTTAAGAGTACACGTAATCGTAAAAATAGCTTAAGTTAATGTGAATGAGTACAAAGCTTTAACTTCAACCCTATTATCAACTTTGCACATATAACGGACTATACATAGTTGCAATTTCTGTTAATTAACTACATATTATATGTACAGTGCAGGTACGAGTTCGTACTTTAATTAAAACTATGCTAGCTATGTCCATTTTGTTTTCATTACCATTAAACATAATTCGATTTAATGATAAATTCTTTATCCACCTGTCTTGTTGCATAACTTTCGATGTTTTATTGTATAATTTATGCTGTATTTTGAGTTTTGTGATATGGTTTTGACAGCTGCAGCTAGCCTTCTGACACTCGCTGCAAAATTTGGAAGAGATTTTTTTATATATAAATGAAGGCTCGAAAGTGCGTTACCGGCTTTAATATATAAACATAGCTCATTCTAGTCGATGGGTTCATAGCTGTGAACGCACATCACACGACTTCAGAGCGAAACGTCGCAAGCTCAAAGCACTAGTCACTAGTCTTGAACATATATTAAATATAAAGAAGATATGAAAAAATTGGTAATATTTTTGGATAAATAAAGTGAAATACATATCTCTGAGATTAAGCTATCAGTTCAGTTTATAGGTAAACATAGATTTAAATTTGAATTATTTGTTAGTTTTCAATTTTCTAAGGTACTCAGGTGAGACACCTTCCGTGATCAAACAGCGGTTCTGTAGATCAGAAGCTGTGATTAATTAATCCTTAATAGACATACGATCCTTCCCTGTTTGAATATAAAGTAACAAAAATTTAAATTCATAGATAATGTTGAGGTAGAACCTTCTACGTCTGCGTTTCATAGTTTTCCCTCACACTTTGAAATCGAATTTCCTTGAGTTTTAATAATATTTCTTTTACCTCTTCGTATATGTTTACCTATAAGTGTTTATCCACATGAAATATTGTATTTTACATTTCTTGTACCAATGTTTCGGCGTGCCGAGCGTTGGAAAGCTTTTAAAAAAATAAAAACAAAAGATGCGTATATACGTTAAATAAAATAATAAAAATATATATGCGTATATACGTTATTGTCTCAAAAACCTGCAAATACTACTCTAAGTTGTACAGTTGTTATGTTTAAATACGTAACTACTACTTCGAAACAAATCTCTGTCGAACCATGTCAGTTGAATTTATGAACTCATTTGTTAATGGCTTTGAAGGCTCATAAATTATTCCTTATTAGCTGCTACGGTTTGTTTTTAGCTTTTGGGCAATTTGTCATTGAAGATCGTCAATCTTTGGGACCATTCTCGACTACATTTCGCTCTTTTGTATATTATAGGGTGTAAACGAGCCTACGGGACGCCCTAAAGGGGCAGTCATTGCAAACCACCTTTTAGTGGATGCGTTGCCGGCCTTTCTATAAACAGTTAAAATTTGATGGTATTGTATTTATAACTTGTTTTCTTTTTTATTTAAGTCTGGCCATCAGACTCCCTAAATTAAAGCATAACTTGAGTATAAGGCAGTCAGCCTTAAAAATAATTTTAAGGTCTTATTGCTGTGCCTTCTGTTTAAATGAAAAAAAATGTAGGCTATTAAAACGTGTGTGAAACTAATACACACACTATATGTCATTAGATCATTTTAATAGCTATCATGCGCGGGGTCTGAAAACGTAGTCTAACAAATCTTGATTAATGCAATTTACCAGCATGTTGTTCAATATGAAAAAAAGTATTAAGAATTGCTAGCTGAGTGATTTTAACTATAATCTAACCTAAAGAAACTAATCGATGTAATAAAATATATATACCTATACGTTGTTAAGAAAAAGTTCGACGACCTCGGTAGGTCGTCATTCATAATCTAGAGACGGTTCTCTAGATTATGAAAGGGTTAGAATCGGTTAGAACAGACGGCATAAAATTTGATTAGTGTTACAGATTATACATACAGCTTTAATATTCGTCAATAATAGAAAATAAATACATTATATCGTATACGTTTACGATTGCAAAAACCGTCAAGCCACTAAAAATTATGGCAGCAATTATTCACACACTTTCCTGTCACTATCCTGGACTCGAGGTAGTCGAGGGTGGCGAGCCGTCACACCCATGGGAACTCGAATGTTTTAATAACTAGCTTTTGACCTCGGGTTGCTCGCAGGTCTCACAGGTCACGTAACATACATCGAGGGTTATAATATTTATAATAAATCATATAATTGACTTTTGGATTTAAGAGACGAGTGAAGTATTATCTTAGCAATACATAAAAAAATTGCTGTTTGTACTGCTAATCGTTGTTCAAATGTTTATCGGCTGAAAAAGGCGAAACTTGCACTTGCCGCAGTCTGACAATCTACGGAGTGTTACGGAGGGAGTGAAAAAATTGTTTAATTTGCGTTCCCTGACTGTCTTTATGTACTTTAAATCTGATAAAAGCCAAGAGGCTGATTGCAGATGAATAAAAAAAATACTGCAAAAAAATCAACCAGGCATTATAGATTTAAATGTATGTCAAATACGAACAACTATTCCAACCAATTACGGCTTGTGTATTGGTATAGGACTGAAACGTAAATCATAGGTAAGGACTTATAAGTATAGTCGTCGTCTTTAGGACTCTTCCATTATCTCTTTCGCTTCGGTCTTCTAAGAAGTAAATATTGGTGGTCATTCAAAGACAACGCACTCACTTCCACGTCTATGGAACGTCTATGGGCATTTAGCTATCTTTTTTTAAAGGGAAACTTCTGTCGGCGAATGAGGGTAAATTTTTTACGGAACGTTAAGAAGATGTGCACCGTTTTTAGAAATGGGAGAGAGCGATTGAGACCGATTGAGAAAGAAAGACCGAAAAAAATACACGCGTTATTTATTCGTTTAAGTAGTAGTTACATTTTAAAAATTTAGATGGAAATTCTGTCGCGTAACGTCTAGTGCAGTAAACGCAGAATTTTTATTTTTGTATATTATCATTAGCACGTATACTGTGCGTAGACAGTATGAATATATATACAAATACATGCAGTGATCATATACTGGTACATGATCATCTATTTGGGCTTTTACTTTAGTAATAATTTTCTACGAAGTTTCACTTCTGACATGTGTACTTTGTACGCACGCACTTTTTTTATAGTATAAAAATATTTGTGGTATATTCGCATAGAAAATGTGTCATAAACAACAATGTATAAGACGATATGAAGCGTTATTTACAACAAAATCTTTCATTAAAACATGATTAAATGGGAGTTCGTATGCTAAGGAACATTTCGTAATTAATAGAGTCGGTTGTGGAAACCGTTTATAACCATTAAAGATATATGTAAGTTACAAATTGTGTTATCAAACCATTATTGCGATATTTCAAGCAAAATGTTCACAAAAGAAAATCCACGCGAAGAAAACCACAGTTAATAAATCTTTGTAGGGCGTTTTCCAGACTGTGACAAATTAATTAGGCCTATGAAGAAACCGCTTAAACCAATCCCCGAACAATTTGTCTTTAGCTGTAGGTACGTTTGCTAATTGTTTTGCTCTTAATTTTTTTAACTATAAGAGTATTGGTTGTATTTATTATGATCTATCTTTCGTGTGTTTCATATCTTAATATATATAAATCACGTGTCACGTTGTTTTTCCGCGATGGACTCCTAAACTACCGAACCGATATCAAACTTGCACACCGTGTGCAGTTTGATCTAACATAAAAGATAGGATAGCTTACATCTCAATTTATACCCGCAATATTATTTTATTGCAAATACATATTTGTTTATATTTGATACGATTCTAATAGATGGCGCTGTGTTAAAAGTACCAACGTTTCTCATAAGCTTTAACATAAGTTCTACCGTATCCCTTGAATAGTTTACTTCTATGTAATATAACAAACACCTTAGCAACAGCAACGCTTGGCCGAGTCTGCTAGTACCAATATATATAAACATTTTTTAAATGAGATGAAACTGCGCTTACGCAGGCTCGCGCCATCAATGTTGAACTTGACGGGGAACTGTGGAGCTGGGTCTACACTCAAATCCCTCTTCTCTTCAGAGGAGTAGCGAGACCCCACTCACTAAAACATCACACTTTTCAAACGCCCTATATTATATAATAAAATAAATAAATAAATGTTTCAATAAGTTTACAATACATAGCTTCAATCCGATAAAAAAGTGTTTTCTCTAAATACTCTTATTGAGACATATCTAACAAGTATGAATAAAATGTAAGTAGGCATTCTTACGGTGTAGGTATATAAATAACCAACTTATCACTTGGCGTTCATTAACCTGATAATGTTCTTTCAGACAAAATTATACCTTATTCAAATAATACAGAGGTCAGAAATGAATGAAAGGGGAGATAACAAAAACAATTCCCAAGGTAATTATCGCACGTAATTATATGTCATGTGTTAGTTGTTAATAACAAAAGATATCGCAAGTAAGATGCTTTGTTTGAATGATATATTCAAACAATATCTTTCATACGTACCTTACCATGCGCGTACATCAATTGTAAATATATCTATTCTAGTTACCCTACACCAAGGTAAACCTTCAGGCTTCAGCGTGCTACTCTCATCCTTGAGATCGCAGATTCAATCCTTGGATGTCCACTAATGGACTTTCTTTCTATGCGCGTATTTAACATTCGCTCTAACGATGAAGAAACTTCGCGAAGAAACCGGCTTGTCTTTGAACAAAAACTCTTCGGCGGGTATCACACGAAGCTGATCAAAAACTTGCATATTACATTGACAAATGATCGTGAAAGAGATACAGAAGTTTGAGGCATAGACCTAAAAACGTTATAGTGAATTTTTTTTTTAAATTACTCCATCTACATATACAGTGTCACTTGCATCCCTGAAGTCGTATATTTGAACCCCATATATAGTTTTCTTGCTATGAACATAATAAAATGAACAAGCTAATAAATGTCTTCGATAAATAGTTTCTAGTTGTCTAAAGAGATGGTCAATCGTCACCTGTATGAAATTCTATTTACACATTAAAAATTTGATTTATATTGAATATACAACTCGTTCCATAAAAATAAATTATCGTAAAAGACATAAACCTATCAATTTTTAAAAATAACGCAATGAAAATATAAAATTTAATTATAATTATAGTATAGTGATGTTAGGATTTGTAATGTAAATTGTTCAAATAGAAGACAGACACGCAACACAAGCATTAATAAAACGTTCTGTTCTGTTATTATTTAATTAATTAAATAGCGCTGTCATATTTTAGCTCGGATTGAAGTGTATATTTTAATTTCGTGAAATTTAATTAAAATTCATTATACAATATTATTGACCCTCATCCTTGAGAAAGTAAATTTCCTTGCTCCTGCGGTTAAGGCAGACATTGTGACAGGATGTGTGTGTGTGTCTGAAACACAAAATACGACAAGTGCCACACACAGAAGGCTGATAATGACGATGCGGCACCTGCCTACAATAAAGATAATATCTCAGAAACAATCTGATGGAGGATGCAATCTGAGACCATATAGTTGTAGCGTATTATTTTATACTAGTGACCCGCCCCAGTTTCGCACGGGTGCAATGCTGATGAAAAGCAGGTTTTTATTATATATTGTTATTTCCGTCGCTGGACAGCTCCGATAAATATACCATATAGACATATACCATCACGGACTTTTCTGTAGACCTTTTCAATGTACAATACTTAGTACATTATTTTGATAAAACTCGTAGGGTTCAGCCTGCGTTTTAGCATACAAAGGGACATAGGGACAGAGAAATCGACTTTGTTTTATACTATGTAGTGATGATGATGTCAGATATTAATTGTACCACATTGTAAATAAAAATTCAAGATTAATCTGCATACCTACTTGTCGTGTACCTAAATTTCAGTTTGGATATCAGAACTATTATTTTAGGGTTATATATTGTATAGTGTTAATACATAAAATGTGTAAATATAAAGTTTGAAACCTATATAGGTTAATCTTGTATGACTCTTAAATATGCCTGAACTGATTATTATGCAAATATCATGTGGAAAATGCCATTTTTTATTTCTTGATACCTTTTTAATTGTCTTGGTTCTAGCCATTTCGCAGCGCTAATTTGTTTTGTACGAAAGTAATTTCATGAGTTAATTGCTCCATTTTGAATATATACAAAAGTGGCTAATTTACATGTTTCAACCGTGATATGCTCTTTGTTAGTTTCTAAATTAAAATGTATGGCTGCAATTTGTATGGGTTTATATTTTGCATTTGGAATTGTTGCAATTAACAAAATGTGTGAGAGATTTCTTTTTGTGATATTTTGATCTTAATGATGCATTTATTTCGTTATAATAGTTCATTTAGCTAAAAGTTTTCAGATTATGAAGGATTTGTTATTTTTTAAATAGAAATCGCCGCCGACAATGGATTGTCTTCGTAGGGTTTGGTTATTGGGATGCAGATAGGAGATGGATCGACTATGACGGTCTGATCTCAGATTGTCTTCAATCTAAGATTGTGGATTAATTATTGGGTTCGTGCGCTAGAGAGTAGAGGATCGTAGCGGTCGTTGAAAGCGGGAAAATAAGGGACAACTTTTTTCCATCATATCGTTTTATTTTCGACCGAAGTGTCAAGAGTATTGACACAATAGATGAGTGGCTGTCGATTTTAAGTGAAGCTCTTAATTAAAGTGCTCCTTTGATTGTACCGCTTGTTTTTGTGACGTCATTGAATTTTTTATTCACGAAAATCAAACACAAATTCGTTAAATTTAGTTCTAAGTAATTTTCCTTTACTTAATAACATTTTCAATATTATAAAGATATTTATTTTTAATTAGGTAAAAGTAATTTGTTTGTAGCTCAAATTGTGGTTTGGTAATTACCGTGCATGCTATTTTATTTAAACCTATTTGTAAATAAATTTCCTTATATTCCTTAATTTATAAATAATGGAAGACGAAAATTCAAACCAGCTTGCTATGTTTCTGGACTAAGAAAAATTCATAAGATTATTTCCTGTTAAGTAGCTTTTTGAAATTCATAAGACCAGACCAGACTAGATTACTATGAATTTTATGGTTATAACCCGTTATTTCGTGTCCCCAGAACATAATGCAAAAGTGCCATCCACACATCCTTGAATAGCTTCGACATTAAATTGTTACGACAATCCCCCTCCCCTTAAGAAACCTTACAAAGAGAGGAAAAAGCTAGGTTTCACAGCGTTGTATTGTTGACATGAATATCGGTTTTACGCCTATTAGTGTCACCGTACACTCGAGTTTTTTTTAAATATTTTTGTTGTTTATTTTACTATTCATAAAACATATCTCGTGTTTGGACTGAGTGGTGCAATTAATAATGTTTACATAGATTTTTAACGGTTGCTATATTTACGTAATTTGCGGTAACTACTAATTAACAGTGCGATTCTTAACTACTTAATTATTCACGGAAAGTAAAAATTCTACTTTCACTGCCTAAGAACTACTAGTAAATTAGGACATACATTTTCATGCTGCTATTTGAAATGCTATTATCATTAAGTCAATCAACTAAAAACCACCTGATTCGACTGTCATTTACAAACAGATGCTTAGCTACATTGGACATGTTGGCAGGAGAGAACCAACTACTCTTATCAAGTTGGTAATGGTAGGAGGAGTGATGGCAGGACAAGTTGATGTCGATCGCTTACCCGTTGGTCTGACCAGGTTAAAATGATTATGGGTCTGAACATCCTTAATACACTGAGACCAGCTGAGGATAGAGTGGTGTAGAGCCAGCAAGTCGATGTTTCAGGGCTTTTCAAAACGAAGAATTTATGGCAAAGAATATTAATAATAAAGCCTTTTTCAATTCCTTATCCTCAAACTGAAAATAACTTTATTCATATAGGCAAACTAGTGCACGTATGAAAATTTGTAAAAATTATTATCTTAACATGTACCTCCAGTTCGCAAGTCAAAAGCGTAGAGCGGGCAAGAAGAACTGACAAGAAACTGTCCGCCACTTCTTTTAATCACGAAGTTTTGAATCATACAAATTCTGTGATCTCGAGGATCATTTCAATAATCGTAAATTTTTTTGAGAGCTTTATTGATTAAATTTACTTTTAACAAGATTTTTGAATTTATTCAGTGATAATTCTATAATTTCGCTTGGGAGTTTGTTGTAAAAAGGAATACAATTTTCATATAAGGAGGTGTTTATCTTCTGGAGACTGGTTGGTCGTATGCTTAGACGAGTTCTCTTACGAGTATTATAATGTCGTTAGTAGTGTTGTTATATAAAGCTAAATGTTAGTAGGCCATGTGTATGAACGTCTCTAGTGTAAGGTCCTCTCACTGTTTCATATCTATTTTTGCCAATAGTCTGCCAGTCTCTTCCTGCTATTTCCGCCAAACAATAAATGTGGGAATTATTTATCCTGTGTGCGTTTGCTCTATTCTCGTTGTGTTTGGTCTGTAATTTGATATGGATTCGTGTGAAGTGGCCAGTGAAATTGACATCGAATGTCTGTCATACGTAGGTAGTGATCCTCAGTGCTACAGATATCATTATATATTTCTTTTATGTATACCTATATTTTTGATGTGTAATGTAGTCTACATTTGTAGGCCATATCCATGAAAACTAGATCAGTCTAGACCTCCAAATTAAAGACTATTGTCCCTTTCTGTCAAATTGGCTTTTGGCTGGGCTAAGAGAAAAATTATTACTTTAGTTTTTTGTCATTTTGTACGAATATGGCTTTATACTCTTATCATTTTATAAAATCATTATCATATATACAGGCAGTCCTCGTACTTACGGCATGTTAGGTTCTCGAAATACGCGACGTAAATCGAAACGACGTAAGTCGAGACACGATTTTTTCATATGTTTACATATAAAACCCAAGGGTTAGGTTCCATCCGGACTCGAAATTTAAAGATAAAACTGCATTTAGAACAAAGAATATACTTACATATTTTATTATCAAAAGTAAGTTTTTAAAATATGTTTTTTTTGTATTTGTTGTAATCAAAATATGCAATGAGAAATAATAAATTAAACTTTTGGCTTAAAGAAACTATCAATTCTAGATTGCTTTGCAGTTTATCTCTCATATTCATACAAAGGTAAGGTATCGACAGATGGCTATTACAATCCGTCGATTGGTTATCGGCACTCGTTTATAAATATTTGTATGTTGTTTATCTCAGATGGTCAAAAATGGATTGAGATAGGTTATTGGGTTTGGGCGTTAGCCAACATAGCTGTAAAGTATATCTCATAATTCAAGGATGTGAAAAACAAACGAGCTATAATCTTTGAATAATCACCAGTTAATATATTTTACATTTCGGAATCTTAGATTAATTCTATTTACATCAATAATTGAATACAAAATACAATAACGCGAAAACGGTCCTTTGTGTTTGAACTTTCAATTTAAGATTGTGGAATGTGTACATCAAAGAGGTTTCTGTACCTTTGAGCTGTATTGTATAATGCAATTTGTATGTTAATTACATTACACGCGCTAAATTTTCAGGTAAACATATAGAAACATACACCTGTTACCGCTGAGGTTACTTTGATAATTTATAATAGGCGTATGACGTGAAGTAACGAGAGGTACGATAATGTAAGATTATAATAACTTCGTTTGCGTTTGAGCTTATCTGCTGGTCTCTTAAGTCGGTTTGGTGACGATAGTTGAACGTGACTTCAGAAAAAATGCTGATGAAATGCTTGCATTTTTCAAAAGAAAATTTAAATTTTATTTGTTTGATAGATATTTTGTATGAAAAGAGGATGTAAATGTTTACACAATTGAATTGATCAAGTTACGTTTATTTGTAAGAAAGAAAAAAAGAAAGAATCATTTTGATACGGATTTTTTACCGATGAAACGCAAAAGCGACTAACTATTTGGGTTTTAGAATGTCCTCGATTATAAAAATGAAGTTTTAAGTAAACATAAATGTCAGGAGACAGAGTGAGTGATCTTATGAAACTTTGTTCGTCCACTCCCGATCGATGTATGTATGATATTAAAGCGCGTCAAACACAGCGCCGACCGCCCAATGTGAAGTCGCTCCTTAAGTGACAATTTCACGAAATAAAAACGGTCCTAAACTTACTTTATATTTATACTTTTAGTATTAGAATTTTAAGATTCCAAGTACGATTAAACACCTATTAAAATTTGACTAAACATTAATTTTAATTCTGTTTATTTCCACACATCCCGTATAAATCATGTCAAAATAATAATTTATAGGCGCTGTATTCATGACTATTACTTGTGTTTCATTCCGGTGTAGCTTTTATGCGAAGTCGTGTAGTAAGAGCGTTTGATTGCGTATTCAATCAGATATATAGGACACCTATTTCCAATATTCCAATGGCATTCGTATTGTTCGGTTTCATGCCCTAGATCTCCGTTCTATTGCTGTATAAATGACTTCTTTTTTATACTTAGCGTAGGGAATAAAAATACTTCAATCGGGTACAAAGTATCGGGCCATAAAACATTTCTTTGACCATTTCTTTGTTACTTAAATCTGAATATTGTGTGCCTGCGATGTTTTTATATAATATATTTACTACACCAACAAATAGATCAAATACAGGACACTTTAAAAGTAGTAAAGATAGATATTTATCAAAAATTTACATATAAAATTAGGGTTTATAATTAGCTTTATGTATTGGAGATGGGTGATGTGAACTCATCAGATCGTGTCCAACACCAACCATACCTTAAAATATATAAACAACTTAGACAGCATGAAAAATACAAAGTTATTCTATATTTTACATTGAATTTTATTAAAATAGTATAGCGATTTCATAACACCTCCGGAATGCAATATACCCAGAAAACATTTGCACAGCAAATATATTCAGTTAGTTGTTCCATTGTAAAGTCTATTACATTCTAGCACATACCTTGGCTCGTTAAATATTGTTATTGTTCTACTAAATTAGATTTACGTTATCAAGAATAGAGCTGGGTTAATGTTTACCGGCATTGTTGGCTTGTAAAATAATTATATGGTTCTATTTCATCCAGGCGACATCGTTTGATCGAATAATTACTATATGTACTACAAAATATGCTGGAACTGAATATACAATTATGTAATCCGTAATGCCTAAATCCGAGTCCACTGATTGATTGCTCTATATTTATATCTAAAGCTTCACACCGTTTCATACAGTTTTCAATATGAGTTTCAATCTCAAGTATAATATATAGCAACGGTGGACATAACTCGGTTTTACAAACAACTTTAATATTATATTTTCATAAGAGAAAAAACGTAACTTTTACTTAATAATTACTTATTTAAAGATGCTTATTCGATTATTATGAATTATTATTGAAACCACGAAAAATAGTTTTTAGTGTTATTATACAAGTTGTTTTGAAGGTACAAGAGTATAATGTAATTTGTAGGTAGCTACAGCTACCATATTTTCTAATCATTCGATAACGACTGATATATTTTTAACTTTTTATATTTATATTTAATCTTAAAAAATTCAAATAATGGTCTATATACGAATGAATACATATTTTATTTAAACCTATTCATAACAATTAAATATACAGTATTTTCATTTTTTAACCTACATAAATAAATATTTAGAAATGAATAAAAAGATAATTTAAACAAATTTTAAAAGTTTGGTCCTGAAAGACTATTCTTATATAGTCTTTCTTTCAACTTCAAGAAGCGAGTAATACTGCCAGCGTTAAAGGTACACAGGGACAAACTTTTTAAATTTGTTTAAAATATATTTTTATTAATTTTTAAATATTTATTTATGTAGGGTAAAAAAATTTAATTTTTAAACATTTTTTATCGGGAATGTCAAATATATTTTCTCACTATTTTTTTTTTATATTTATTTTAAAACTTAGTACGTTATTGTTAGATTATATAATAAGACATCTGAATTACAATCGAACCTGTCACAGTCAATCGTTATAAAAGACGTACAATTTTAACGAGAGGTTTAAACAAATTATTTCGACCCTTCCGACCTATTAAAGTTATCTGGTTAACTTGTGATAAATTGCGGTGCGGAGTTTAAAATTGCAGTGATCTCGTGGCCTGCTTGCGACTCTTAACTACTTCTATGAGATATTATAAGTTTCATTGCTTTAATTTCATCTGAGGTCTTCGTGGAACTGTTAAACTGTGACAATTTAAACTCAGGTTTTCCCCTGTTTTTAGTTTAATGAGTTTACCTTGTATGCTTGTTGCTAAATGGCTCGTTATTTAACATTTTAAGAGTAAAATACATATTGCATAAAAATGTTCAGTTGAAACTGTATTTTTACTAGCTGCCCATCCCGGCTTCGCACGGGTGGACATTTATTTTTAAATGTTTTGTAGGTATTGATATTATGTGCTTTATTGTGAAACATTTTTTTGTTATGTCATCAATTTATATTTATATGCATTTTATTACACCTTAGGTAGCATTGCAATTTTTTGTAGGGATCCTTATCTTTTCTTGCAATTAAAATAGCCCATATTAATCAGTTTTACTGTGTGTCACATTCAAATGGTGAAAGCATTATTAATATCGGTCTAGTACTTTTTGAGCCAATTCATTATAAATCCGTACAATCTTTCCTCTCTATAATATTAGTAAAGATAATAAGTTTAGACATGGCCCAAGTGTGATTATAGTGTACTCGAATAAAGGCTATTTTTATTTTTAATAAGTTATTTACGTATGATTTTTTTTGTTCACAGTCAGAGACCACCCTTCACATCACGTCACACGGTTGCGACACTCGAGGCACTTGGATGGGTACCTACCAATACACACTTCAGCCGTGAGTTACTTTCATTTAATCCATAAAACCCTTACATCATCAACGTTTACCTTTCCTTTTACAATTTGGCCCTAAGCTTATCCCTTTAGATTACATGTTAATTTTGGCTTTTTAATAAATTGTATAGAGATTGCATGCAATATGTTAAACACGCCTAAATTGATCTCATTGTGCTAGCGAGGAATGATGTAAGTAATCTTCTTAACCGTAACTCATTTTCCATTTATACCGTTTTGAAAAATGTATAATAATCTTCATAATTCCTCTCAGAATCAGCAGGAGATTCGTAAGTCAATTTGATAGATGCATGTGTTATTTTAGAGTCAAGGTATTACTTGGATGGTAATTTTGTATTGTAAATAATGTTATGTTGATAATGATGTAGTTGCACACCCAAATGGGGTTTCAGTTTATACCGGCCACGTCACCGAAGCTCGCAGTCAAAGACAATCATAAGCCGTTGTTCACGGAATGTCTGAACTACAAACCGACAGTTAAAGAGGAGCAACCGATTGGTACTTATGTATTTACGGTGAGTTTTTTTATAATCTTCAATTAAATTTAAGAGCGTATTAATTCTTAAAAGGCAGGCAACGCACTCATGAGCCCTCTGGCATTGAGAGTGTCCATGGGCGGCGGTATCACTTAACATCAAGTGAGCCACCTGCCCGTTGGCTGTTCTATAAAAAAAAATCTTAACATACAATTTTACCTTTCTTTTGATAGCTTTCGCTTACTTCACATTAGTGTAGTAAATAATCTATTAATTATAATCTGATACATTACCTTATAAAGACTTACCCTCTTTAAAGCAAAGTTACTAACAATAAGGTATTTGTTACATCTAATTATTATTTTGTATATAAAAATAAATTTGCAATTTACAGGTCCATGCAGAAGATAGAGACCCGCCCGAAATGGGTGGCACTGTAACTTACAAATTTGTCTCGACGCCTGGTGAAAAAGAAAGATTTCATGTCGACCCCGAAACTGGAAGAATCACGACTGCAGATGTCAGTATTTTAGTCACTCTCATTATTTGAATGAAAAATATTCCTATTCATTTCAAATCAGAATGAAAGTTTAATCTCCATATAATTTGTCTGATGCTTTTGTTTCTTCTCCATTGTTTAAAAGCTTAACTTTTTTCGTTATCATATATTTTACTGCAACTAAATCAATGCAGAACAAAGGATTATCAGGTGGGTACAACATATACAATGAGCTTATAAAAAATATATTAAAATGTGTTCAGATTTTTGATCACGACGAGCCATCGCGTGAGAAAGAAGCCTACATCACTGTTCGTGCCAGTGACAATGGACAACCTCAACTGGATGATGCTTGTACCATTAAAATCCTCATCGAAGACATCAATGATAATCAGCCGGTCTTCGACAAAGTCGTAAGTACTTCTATTATAAATTGTGTAGATTCCCTGGGTAGACCATGTGTTCACTGCATATGTAATAAGCTCGAAGCACTCGAGTTATAAAATATCTGCTACCAGCACTCGATATGCCAAAAACTGGTGAACTTTTTCTTATGTCTGTTATAGGTGCATCCTAACTAGATAGGGAGAAGGTATGAAAGATCTGTGTATTGTCATTCATGTTAATGTATGCATCATTCATTTATACTAACTAATCATTCGTTCATTAGCCTCAAACCGTGGCGCAGACTTTATTAACACTTGCCTGTTTTTCGAAGGTCTTCCGTGGACATGTTTGGAAGGTTTGTCTTAAAGAACAATGAATTCCACCAAATGAGAGAAAGCGTTTTCGCACAAAGACTGTTATAACGTTTTACACATGAACTTTAATTACTAACAATCGATTGTTACCATCGCTAATGTAGTATAATGTTCTGTTTATTAGAATTGGTTTTAAAGTAATGATAACAATCGAATATGTTTTAAAATATCTATTTTACTTGCATGTCGCTGCATGTCTTTAGGATTGTAAGCCGCCACTCAAGGCGATATTGGTAATAACTTTTAAACGTTTAGTGTGTATTCACCTTTTTTTGCACATTTGTAGTTGACGTGTTTTCTTTAGCTAGGCTGCTCTTTCCCCTAGATGCATTTTATCACATGGCACGATTATTGATTATTTTAAGGAACTTTCTCTAAGCTTGGGCATGCTTTGCGTAGGAGAACAAAGCAGGTACCTTTAAAGCTAATGACACGCTGATTGAACACAAATTTTGACTTGGTTTTTCACCGAAAGTTTTTCTTTTGTTTATCGAGTTTATACTTACGTATAATTTGTTTTCTATACAGTCGTACTCGGAATCAGTACCTCAAGATTTGCCAAGCGGCCGGGAAGTAATGAGGATTTCGGCCACGGACATCGACGATGGAAACAACTCCATCGTTCGATACAGTTTGGATTCCAATTCGCCAGATCAGGCGTATTTTTACATTGATCCAGATAACGGAGTTATATTTTTAAACAAAAGTATAGATGTAAGTACACACTACAGCAATAAACCGTTTTCATTTATCGAAATTTAGTTTAAATATTTAACTCGATTATAAATTCTTAGAGATTTCATTTCTCTGTATTAATACGTTTCAATATCTGAGAAATCTTAATATATAAATTAAGCGTCGCGTTGTTTGTCCCCTATGGACACCAACATTACCTAACTAAAAATTATTTGATTAATGAAAAAGAATTTGATTGAAATAAATTTGCACCCCCAGTTACTTAAAAGATGGGATAGCTTACAAATATATATATAATTGTACAGTACATGTGTATGTTTCTGAATTCCTAAACGGTTGGACGGATTTGTATGAAGTTTATTTGTATGGGTTTGGGTGGAGCCCTGAATGGTTTAGATTCACAAATCAGCCCAGTAGATGGCGCTGTACCAACTACAGCGCCACCTGTCGTACTTTCATACTTTGTTTAATATCCCAATCCCTTGAAATATCATTCAGGACAACGTCTGCTGGGTCCGCTAGTATAAATAAATAGTTTAAATCAAATAATGTGAAAGAGGTTTACAAAATATATTCGCTACGTACAGCATAATAATCCTTGTGTCTTTAACTGTGACTGCATTGTTACTACTTCACAAATGTTTAACATAAATTACATTTACATGTGTTAAAACAAAATGATGCGATAAATCATCGCGTAATTATCACCTAGAGCTGTATCTTATTTTCCTAATTAATTTTGCAGAAACCGCCCGGTTACAAATTTAAATTGAGCGCGATAGTAAAGGACCAGGGTGATGAGCCTCAACAAAGTTCGATTACTTTAGACATCCAAGTCGTGGAGTCTAACAAGAAAAGCCCGTCCTTCATAGAAGTTCCTGATGAACCGATCAGATTAAAAGAAAATTACGCAGACTTCAATACACCCATAGCTACCGTGAGGGCCGTGTAAGTAAACCATTCAATTTATACAAATTGAATTTACATATATGTTATCGTAATTCAAATCTTATTAATGACTTTTATTGTTATACTGTTTTGAACAAAATATACAGTAATGTTCATTTTTCGATTTCCTTTATGAATTCAATTAAGTATTAGAAGGTGCCGTAATAATGGAGTTGATACATATGGTTTTGTTTTTTGATTTATAACGAAAGTTACTGTAATCTATGGCATAAAGTTCTGTTTTGACGGAAACTAAATAATTTGGATTAAGCGAATTAAAGAAATAAAAGAATAAAAGTTCTTTAAATATATATGTTAAGTTTACTTAATAAAATTCTCTTTTAGATCAAATATACTGGAAGAGAAAAAACTTCAGTTTGAACTTGTTATGGGTCAAACAGAGCAAACTAACAAGTGGCATACCTTCGTACTGGAGCCGGAAGCTGACTCAGCGTATATTAAACTCGGAAATCATCTGGATTATGAGAAAATTACGGACTACACGTTAACTGTAAGAATACAGGTAAGTACATTCTATTACTCGTATTAAAATTGGGCCACGACAGTAGGCATTTTGAGTATAGAATATTTCAGAGATGGGAGAATCGCATTTTCGTTTATTTGGGACGTGACTTGTAAAACGTATACTCGACGATGATTTGGTGACATGTGGGAATTTATTGAATATGTTTCTCCATTGCGTACTTTACAGAACAACTACAAATTGGCTGCAGAGACTATCATACAAATAGAAGTTGAAGATGTAAATGACAACATTCCTATATTCAGTGAAATACGGTCTGGTAGCGTACTAGAAAACGAACCACCAGGTACGCCGGTGATGCAAGTTCGTGCGTTCGATGCTGACGGTACATCAGCCAACAATCAAATAACATATGAACTAGGTGACGCCTCAGACCCCTTCGCTATCGATAGCATTACCGGTAATATTACAACACTGAAAAACTTTGATAGAGAAGAGAGAAGTTTCTATAATATTAAAATAATAGCCACTGATAATTCTGAATCCGCTCTAATTCCGGGAAAACATAATGCTGGTCAGCAAGTGTTCCTTATAGAGATAGCTGATAAAAACGATAATCCACCGCATTTCACTCAAGACACGTACGTGGCGGAATCTATAGCCGAGAATGCTAACATTAATGAGCTCGTCACGCAAGTTACCGCTTTGGATATCGATACGGGTAAGTTTATATATTAAATGTGTTAAGGAAAATTTTACAGAAACTACCAAGATTGTAATTAAAGAACATTCTAAGAATTTTATTCATCTTTTGATACCTTTCCATACCAGTCTTAACTATTTCTAAAACTGTCATATCTTATCTCGGATTTGTGTATCTGTTTCGTGATAATTTTCTCTAATAGGCAATTAGGTGATCAGCCTTCTGTGACTGACGATGTTGAGCCTAAAGCATGCCTTTTGCTCTCGAAGTTTTCCTTCAACGTACAAGTAAGTTTTAAATAATTACATAGACGAAAATTCCTTTGGATCGAACCTATGACCAAAACTGCTGTTCCGTCGCTCCCAAATAAATCTATAGTAATTAAATTAAGGTAGGGGGCTAGAACAGTTAGAGGGTTTAGGTCCTAAAATATTTTGGACCCTATTCTGAAAGATACAAAAACACATAAGAGGTTGTGAGGTGTGTCCGGCGATGGACATATATATATTTTATCTCCGCCAATTGATTTAGAAATAAGTAGTCAAATTTCTGGAATTTGGCCTCATAACGATATCATATGTTCTAGTGTATTATTTTTATAATAGGTTTATAACATTTTCTATACAAAAGTGAATATTAATATTATCCAATTTTCGTAGCTTCCGTCGTTACGTACAGCATAGTATCTGGGAACACATACGACGCGTTTGTCATACGTAATTTCACCGGTGAAATTCGTGTTAACAACGAACTCGACTACGAGAATATAACCAGTTATAGCCTCGATGTTAGGGCGTTTGATGGCCTTTATGAAGACTATGCAAAGGTTCTGATCAAAATTGAGAATTTGAATGACAACCCACCTGTATTCTTGGCTAATTATACAAAGACTATTGAGGAGGAGAAGTTGTATGAAGGATGTATTGTTAAGGTAAGTCAATATAAATTGGGATTATAAATGTAATACCTCGTGTTTCTCGGGAAGCCGACCATCGTCGAATCAAACATTTATTTAAGCGGTTATGTCATTATTAATATTTTGTCATTATAAATTAATTATATCTTCTTATGATTGTGGTTTTTCTTTCACATAATAAAATGTAATAGATTAATAATATGGTAACAAACAATCACCAACGTTATTATTAAAACAATTGCGTTTTCATCAGAATATGTATGAATATATACAGTTATGTTTACTGTTATCAGAGGTATGATCTGTGTCGACACATTTTTTCATGTTTCAGGCTCATTAAACTTAGTCTGAGGCATGATAAAGTTTATTTAGTTATACTTAGAAAATGTTACACTGACAGAGAAATTTGAGTTAATTGTTATTTCAGGTCGAAGCATATGACCCAGATCTCGACAGGAACGAACCCCAGAATATTGTCTATTCTCTGGTCAAACATGAACAAAAGGAGTTCCTTCAAATAGACAATGATGGATGTCTTCGCCTGACCAAACCATTAGACAGGGACCAACCTACCGGCTTCACTCGATGGCAGATCCTAATCATGGCCGCTGATCATGGCGGAAGACTTGGTTCTGACAGCCTACGGTCCACTACTGAAGTTATATTGGAGCTAACTGATATCAACGATAACGCACCGTTTCTTACCAATGTAAGTAGTTTAATATTTTTAACATTTATTTTTCAGGATAGGCCTTTAAATATTATGTAAGCAGATTTACTACAATTAAAAGAAAACTCATTTCGTTTTAAAGCATAGACTCTGTGCGGGTGATACATATGTGTAAGAAAGTAAATAATTACTATTGTCTTAATTTCAAAACAAGAAAATCAAAGAACCCCCAACTCCTTAGTGTTTACATAGTACCTCCTTATACACAATATTACTTTAAATTTTGAATAATGTAACACATTCCAACAATACTTCGTGGATTTGACAAAGCAGCTTTAATTCTTCTTCAAGACTGAAATTAAAAACAAATTTTATTTTATTTTTAATACCTATTCTTTTATTACTGATTCTGTATAAGATTATTCTTTTCGATTCGATCAAAGCAATGTTATTCAATCCCTTGGAATTCTTAAATGTTCTCAAATTTCTTGCTTCTGTGATTTAGGTCCGTTTAAAAAGATTCGACCGTTTCGTCAGAACTATTTGTCATTGGAGTTTATTCATATAATCAAACATTAGAACAATAAGATATAAAGCATTTACCAGGCTGTGTGTTTAATATGTGTATTCCTTGACTTGGATAGGTGAATTCATTTGTGTTTATACAAAATATACTGAAAGCTAACAATGTACAAAAAAATACGGTGGCACTACATCATTTAGGTCCAAGCCTCAGGTTTCTGTATCTGTTTCGTGATCATTTATTTTTCTCAACAGACAAGAAGGGAACCTTCTGAGCTGTTAGTTCTAAGGTAGGTCGGTTTCGTCACGATGTTTTACTTCCTCTGTAAGAGCGAGTATTTGCACAGCCAGTGATCGAAGCTACGACCTCAATGAGTAGAGCCACATGCACGAAACCACTAGGCCAGCACTACTTGCTGCAAATAATATACTGCCCGCTATTGACTTCCAAACTGGTAGCAAATGTAAATTAAGAATTAATTTAACTTCTTTTCTGTCGTTCATATGTGAACTTGTTACCTGTATGAAGAAAGTTGATTTTGACTTTTGACAACACAGTTTTAAGTATGGTATAAATGCATACTTCTCACTAATTTCATTCAGGATTGAGCCAACATCGGCTAAGGTAGTTAAACCTGATTACTCGCCTGAGCTTTCTGGGTTGAATGCCTTGTGCGACTCCCGGGGAGCTCACTGCAGTGCTGGACGTCATTCATTCAGAATGTGTGTAGTCTAGCACCGCAGGCGGTATGGAGGGTCCAGGAGGAAATTTCAGTAGGTCGGGCTTCTCCCCTCTGGTTAGGACAGGGATGAAGAGATAGCCATCCCCACAGTCCCCGCGATAGTGACTGCATTTATGCATTTTTACCTCCTTTATAAAAATTAAAAAAATCAAACCTGAATTTAAATTCATTTCTTAACTTTGATTATTGTTTTTAAATTAAATGAAGCAACTATAAACATTGAGTTTATTGACAGGGGATTTATGCATTACACGAATAAAGATTATTAGAATTCCCTCATCGCTAATCTTGAAAGTCAATAGGGCCTAAGTAAGAAATTAGTTAAAGTCATTTATTCAAATTTATGTTGATTGCCGATCCGCTAAAAAACTCTTCGGATGTTTACTCCGACTTCAGTGAAATATTCGAGAGCTTCCTTTAATCTCTGCGTGAAAGTGGATTTTATTACTTTTGTTACTTCTTTTAAGTCGTTATTTTTTCGAATGAATTTTTATCTCGTTATGTTTCATCAGTAGTTTATTGTTAATTGGAATATGTTTGTTTATATATTTCTTCTAGTTTTTTTAATTGACTTCAACGTATTCGACGTGAATTTTTTAAATATGTAGTGGCGACCTTCATTCGTCTGGGCATTTTTTCTATTAAAATAAAGCATATGTTATTTTATGGTGAAGTAATGTTTGAAATTGGTTCAAGTATGTTTGAATTCATACACCTCCAAAAATACGAATTTTATTTTTTATTTTTAAAATACTATCTTTACTACTAAATATTTAATGAATTAATAATTATTCGACAAATTACCTATACTAATCGTACCACAATATCACCAAGAGTGTTAAATCAAGTGTTATTAGTGTAATAAATGTTAATGGGAATGTATTATTATAAACTCGTTATTACATAGATTACGACTATTGATGAAATTGCTCTCGACTAAAAATCTAGTTTGTCACGTGATCATTTTAAAATCTGTACTAAGAAAATTACATTATCGTCAATAAAATAAATTATTATTTATTAAAATTATAAAATGTTATAAAAATTAAAGAAAAACTAAGCTGTACACGTATGGTTATAGGTTGGTGTTAAATATAATTTACAGCAGGCGCTAACAATTTATACAATATCAAGATATGCATTTTAAACGTACAATAGAGTAAATATCGAATTAATATTAGGTGAATAGCACGTTTGTCAAAAATAATCAACTTGAAATAATAACAAGCAACAAACCAATACGTAAAGATTCCGTTCAAAGTTAATTACGAACGAGTAAAAGAACACGGCAAAGCCGATCTCTTTCAATATTCACTTAAATTTGCAATTTTCCCTCGAAACATGAGTTTCGTTTAGCGATCTCTTGGGTACGGGCCGTTAATTTTTCATGCAAATCCCTCTATCTATGAAAGCTCAATTTGTTTTCCGATCCTTTAGACTTCAGGTATTTTCCATTTCCCTCACTATCTACGAGGATTTAAATAATACACGGCTGGTCCGCTGGCTTAAGGCTGTAATGTGGTTTGAGTAATAGAGATTTATTTTGGGATCGGGTTAGAAATATGTAATACATGAGAGTATGAGAAAATGCTCGCGGCTAGTGATACTTTTTCTTAGATCTTTTAAAATGTAAGAATCTCAGTCACATCTGTATTATTAAATATGTCTCAATAATTAAAATCGTTTATTTTTATACGACTCATTATACTTTATGGGCGTACCAAAGTGATAATACATATTTTTCCCAGATTGTGAAATAAAAATATTTATAGTACCGCAGCCAACAGGTAGTAAGAAATGAAACGTCATCGATCCAAGACATTTGCCTAGCTGCTTGATAAAATGGCTGAACATCTTTCAGGCCGTTAGTTAAACGGCGCCGATTAGTTAAAAGGCTAGGCTGTTAATTGAACGGCTAATTTATCTACGTGGCTGCGACACATAAATAATATTGTATTTATAACTTATAACTTGTTTATTTTCAGACGCAACCTGTGATATGGTATGAAAATGAGCCTCCCGGTCAGGTGGTTATTCTCAGTGCAAAGGACTACGATTCAACTGAGAATGGACCACCATTCACCTTCGCACTCAACGAATCAGCTAGCTTCGATATTCGCTCCAAGTTCCATATACAAGGTAGGTGAAATCAATGCAACCAAGTAACGCCATTGCAACGGTGAGTCAAAATACTCTCGGTCACCACTGCTGTTTTATTTTTTGTATAAAAAAATACCCGGATTGCAAACTGTTCCAAATTTAAAATAGAGTTTTGACGAATGCTTTTTTAGCACTTCGATCCTCTTAGCGATGACGCATAATTTTGCATAAATTCAGAAAAAGCACTGAATTTTTCAGATAGCTTTTCTGTTACTGATTGAGTGAACTGACCTAAATTGCAACTAGGCTGACTAAAATGATTAAAATGAAATTTACGGTTGAACACAAATTTTTGCAAATTGTTCACGTTTCCATCTGTTATTATATGCTTTAAGCATTTTGCATCTGATCGAAAACCACATACAATCTCGGTTTTTAAGTATTTAACCTTAAAAGCTTGATAGATAGATTATATACAATAACGAAAAAATAAACAATGATCACTCACCTAATAGGGCTTAGATCAGGGATGTTTCTATATATCATGAGTTCTGTAGATATATAGATTAAGAGTCAATGGCCTCGGGAAAAATTTTTAAACTAAGAATTAGGTAAATAATTGAAAAATTACCACTAAGCGCCATTAAATAGGATTCAGCAATTCTAAAAATGTAAAATGACTAGTTAACAATTTCCGCAGACGCGGCTTACAATTATCAACACGCAAATTGTTCAAATTGAATTGGCACTGGAGAAACAAAGTTAGCAGTTTAGCTTCGAGCGACATTTATTGAGATTTAACTACATTAAAATAGATTAAATTCAAAATAAATTTATTTATTTTAATTTTACTATATTTAACTAATGTTTGGGGTGCATTATCAAGTAACGATTAGATAAGTTAATAACTTGGACTAATATATGGCAGGACTTCCAATTCAAATCGTATCAAAGTTGTCACGTGACTAGCACGAAATACTGTCATTATAGTCTTATTAATAGAGAAATAAAGGTTAAATTTTTTCTAGATCTTAAGTAAAAAATGTTGAGGATTCTAGATAATAACAAATGGGTAGGCATGACAATTACAGTTCCTTCATTTTTACATTTATATTTTTACAGGCAACATTCTGTCTACATTGGTATCTTTCGATCGCGAGCAACGAAAGGAGTACAAAATTCCTGTAGCAATCACAGATTCTGGGACACCCAGATTAACCGGGGTGTCGATTTTACACGTTGTAATTGGTGACAGGAACGACAACCCAATGTCTTCTGGCGAAAGCAACATCTTCGTTTACAATTACAAGGTAAGAATTTGACGACATTCTTAAGCCATTCATAAAACTTCACCCTTGCAGATTAAGGGCCTGTTTCACAATGTATGGATGAAGTACCAAATAGCTATGCAACACATAAATTATTCGAAAGATAAAAGCTCCGAATAAGATACTTCGCATTTCATAACGAATAGCGCTATCTGACAGTCGTGAAACGCAAAAAAAACTGTTTATCCTACGAATAAGTAATAAATAACTTATTTGGAACTTATCCGGACATTGTGAAACAGACCCTAAATGAATCGAATTTATTTTTAAAACAAATAACATATGAGATAAGAAGACAACAATTGTATGAACCATCCAGTACAATCAAAAGAATTAATTTACAGAAATAAAATGAAAATAGTACTCCTATGCAGCTGTTCATTCCAATATAAAACCTCAAATAACATTTCTCTAATACAATGAAGAACGTTCTACTAAGTGTTCTTTGTTAATAGTGTTTAAAATAAATCCAAAAGGAATTTATTGATACTGGTTTTTATGATTAGATAAAGTCAAAACATTGTTTTATTCCAGTAATAATTAAAATACACTCTCTTTCAGGATATGATAGAGTTCTGTGTTATTTATGTCTTTAAAACAGATGTAAAAAACGTATTCAGTCAAATGTGATATAAATGTTAGGTGCATATTTAATAGTACCTTACACACTGTATTTTTTAAATATCTGGTTTTGTTCATTAATTTCGCTGAGTTGAAATTAAGAATAATATTCTATGTAAAGTGTACGAAGGAATGATTCTTGTGTTAAAGCGTGGCATAAATTCCTTAAATCTGCGCCGTAAATCGTCTAGATAAAGCCTGAAAATCATTGTTCCTCCCGAACGTGAACTACAATTACGTAAATAAACAATTTAATAGAACATTGAGTTGTTAGTCTATTAACACGATTTAGGGACGACTAATTGCAATTTCGGAATAACTTGAAATGTTTGGATTTAAGTGATGTTTATTTTGTATATTAAAGTGATATCACATTATTGGTTTTAACAAGTTCGTAACCCTGAAGTCTATTACGGGATTACTGTATGTTCTAAATTTAAAATACTTTATATTTATTTTGAATTTAGAATTTCGTTCTGGCATGTTGATTTTTTACGAACACTGCCGCAGACTTTAGAATCGATGTTCAACAAATTCTGAAGACAAATGGTGTTTAATTAAATGTATTTTCCTCAGACGGAAACTTACTTCAATGAGCTATACCGCTGGCCGTATTACGTGAGTATTGGCACTTGGTATTGTAATTATTGATTTCTTTTCAACCTCCTTTTGTTTGTACTGGATGGTAGTCCTTATTGGTTGTTCTTCTGATTTCAGTCTTCCTATAACTTAATGTTAAACTTTTTTTTAATTTTTGTTCTTGTTTTTTTTTCGTTTCGTTCGTTTTTGATATTACTTCCATTATCTTTAGGTTACAACTGGTTTATTTGTCAACAATTTTGGGCCTGTTGGCCTCTTGTATTTCGACGGAATAGAAATATTCAGCTATATCTAAATATTATTAAGGAATATAAATGTGCTCATATTTCATAACAATTCGTTCAACAATAAATTCTCGCAGTAACTTAGGTGATCATAAAAATAAAATTTACATTGAGCAATGCGGCAAGTAGCAAATGAAATACGAAAATGTCTTCAAGACCCGGCAACACATTTATAGCTGTTTACAAACCACCGTAAAATACTTTACGATTTTTCGTATCTGGAGGATGTTATCACCGTGCAAGTTTTTGAAAATTTTCTGGCAATATGAGCGAGAAAAATAAGTTAAATGTTTGTAAGTGCTTATGATGCTGTATGAAGGGAAATATAATTGTTACCAACACCCACACATTCAAATTATTTAAAAATAGAATATTATTTCCTCGATGTATACATACATATTCGTAAATTACGCTAATATAGGCACTACAACCTTTTTTTAGGTCTGATACTCAGACTGAATCTGTTCCGTGATTATTTCTTATTACTTATAAATAAAGGTTAGCTATTATTAATAAAGGTTGATCACCCTGATCATCCTTCTGTGATACACGCCGACATTTTAAACTGATGAATGAGAGTCGCATGCTAAAGCCACTAGACCAACACTAATTTCAACTAATATAGTGACGGAAAAGCTCCTACCCCGTCTTAGATGTCATAAAGCCAAACCAGATCTTTGAAGTCTGGCCGGATATGAACTAAACTTTAAACGATTTACGGGTAGATCGCATAGTTTGCCAAATTCAACAATGGAAAACATGAAAGTTAGTGCGTCTGGTATCTTAGATATATATATATATATTATAATATTAGGTTTTAAAATAATCATGAAACAGATTTAGAAATCTGAGGCCAGCTTGTAGCGCCACTGATTTTTTTTAAATACTTGAACTGGTTCACCAAATGTGTTGATTTGCTACGCAAAAATATTTTAGTTTAGAAAATGATAATTTACCGTGTACCTATTCGTAATACTTTGACCACTTTACCACCACTATGTAGAACCAACAGCTCACTGGAGCATTTTCAAACCAATTCGACTCAGGGTCCTCCAAGAAAATAGCGCACCAACTCTTTAAAGGCAACACACTTGCGAACGTCTTGACTGTTTGCCCCTTGTTATATTAAAAAATAAGCAAAACTAGTGTTTTAAGTCTGATGACAGCTATTCTATTGTCGTATATTTACATCGGCAGGTACATAGTGCTTGAGGTAGATTTAAATCTACCCAACATAAAACTCTTAAAATGCTTACGGGTGGCACGCCAAGAATACATTTTTCCAATGAATAATTAACCCAGCCATTATCCAATAAACTTAATAACGCGATAACACCGGTGTTTTATAATAATATGTGACTATTAAAATGTTAATTTCGCCTTAATGAAACCGGCTATAGTGGTGTGTGCGTAAACAAGGATTATATTATGTGGAGGCAGTTTTTACTACCACCCCTCCCATTTCGCTAAGTTACGATGCTTGTTTTATTCTTGACTACCTTTAGTGATACTAGAAGGATTTTGTTTTATTAAATCTTCCTTTGTTTTGCCTTTGTGACGATATAATAGACTATGGATTTTCAAAGGAAAAATACTTTATAATCAGACTTGAATTATTGCTTTTTGAACTTTATAAAATATAACACAAAACAAGTGAATGTCTGCAAAACTTGATATAATAAATCGACGTTTCAAACAATTTAATTTTTTATCTACCCAACTTTGTTTGTTTTGCCTTGGTGACTATGGATTTTCAAAGAAAAAATACTTAAACTAACTAAACTAAACTAATACATAAAACAAGTGAATTTTGTCTGCAAAGCTAGGTATATTAAATCTACGTTTCAAACAATTTAATTTTTATCTACCCAAGCATAATATAATGCTTTGCATAATTAATAAGTTACCGGTATTCGATATATTTTTACTATCATGAGTTGAATTTCGATTATCTTTTATACAGTTAATTTAATAAATCAATGGAATTGAACAGGATTGAACAATAGTCGCTTCGCAAAGGCGGTGTGACATCTAACCAAATTAATTAGTCGACGACTTAGCCACTGTCTCGCTTCTAATGAACTAGATATTTACCAACAACAAACGTTATAAGGATTATTTTAATAATTGCACTAATGTACACCTTGCTAAAAGGACACATGAATGTAATAAAAAAAATTATCTCTTTGTTTCACAAAATAATATGGTGTATCACAAAATGTTACATTAAAAAACCGCTGTGGACTGTATTGATGTAACCATAGCAGTCTTGTTTAGGAGCGCGACAAATGCTTGTATATACATTGATGCAATGAATAAAACCAATAGAGTTAAAAGACTGAATAGATAATATATTGTATGCATAAGGGTAGGCTTTTAAATACGCAAAAGGCTTTAAATAACTCATGAAACGCCTTTTATAAAAAAGTCAGCGGTATTTCGGACAACTGAAAGTAGTGTTCCAATTTTAAAATTATAAAGTCCATGTTTGCTGTATGTAACCCACGCCGTTTTGCACACATCAGTAATTCATGGCATGAACGAATTAAATGAATATTCTTAACACATTTGGAGCATTTTATTGTAAACACGTCCCAATTTCGGTTAATTTATTTAAGATTTAAAGAATATATAGGCGTAGACCGGGAGCTGAAATCTTGGTCGTTATAAAATTTAAAAGGGTTCAGTAATAAATTCAACAATCATCAAATGAATTAGAAAATTAAACCGTTTTATTTACGGAGGGAAATAATGTAGCCCGCATTGTTCCTCATTAAAACCTTTTAAGAGATTTACGTAATTTAATTAAAGCAGTAAAATTGTTTTAATATTTTTTATTAAGTAAGCTTAATTATATTTTTTATTAACTTTAATAAACTCCGTTATCAATAATATATAGACTTTCTTAATTCAATTATTATGACTGAAAGAAAAAGTGATTGATTTGAACCTGATTTTTCATTAAAAAAATCCATTTAATGTTTGCCAAAAATATTTTTTCCTAATTTTTGTTAATTTATTATATATATTCATTTGTTTTTATGCACTTCAAATAGAACATTTCCAAAGCGACCTATATGCGATGCTATAAATTTGTCTTTTACAGGGTGAAGCGCCGGATACGGAAATCGGAAGGGTGTTCGTAAACGATCCGGACGATTGGGACCTTCCGGACAAGCGGTTTATGTGGCTACCGTCATATGAGCAGAGAAGCCCGTACTTCGACGTGCATAGTAATACCGGGATGATAACTATGAAGCAGGGAACGCCGAATGGAACGTATCTTCTACACTTTAACGTAAGTATTTCTATCATTATCAGATAATTTATCTAAACTTAATCTCAATCTTATTTACCGTATTTTAAATACTTCTGTGTTACACGAAAAAGACGTTACCATGGCAAAAAACACTACAAAAACTCAAACATAAAATTAATCCAAGATCTATAATTAGGCTGTCTATAAAGAAAGTAATACTTGCTGATATAGTGGAATAAGTTAATACATAATTAGTTACCTACTATAACTATTAAGTGTATAGTTAAACTATATATATGTGCTAAAACTTAAAGGCAAATACACATTTAAATTAAACTTCTTTAGTAGCTCAACGCGTGCGCTTTTAACAGTCGTGGTTAGCAAACATGTTATTAACATGTGTAGTGTGTACAATATACATACCTTGGCTAAATTTAACATGAAGGGAGTTAATTGAATTTTGCCTATTTTGCTTGAAAACGACCTTCAGGCGACTGTGGATTTAGAGACATCTTAACAATAGGAGACTAGTCTAGTCAAATCTTGTTTGTGGACTACGAGTGTTCTACAGACAAGATTTACATACTTAATAACAATACATTGAATATTAGAATTAGATAGTTTTTATATAAGGTTTAAATTATAGAAATAATTTCTTCAATGATTAAGGGTTTTGTCGAGACTTAACGCTAAGGATGACTCAATCGCTCATTCAAATTTCATTTCGATTCAATCAATCCAGATGGAATGCATTGCTATGGTACTAAAACCACGACTAAAGAAGTATACAAATTATTTATTATTTATTTTATTTACAGAAACATATACATCATCCATACATACCATTACGATAATGTCGAGAAAATATAAAATAAACTAAATATTATATACTTAAACACATGTCGCTACTGTTAATTTACTCGGCGAACATATAAATATGTATATATACATATTTATATATAAATATGTATATATACATATTTATATACATGCTGATAGTGTCTCAAACAGCATTCAATAGTCCTTGATAACGGGGATCTGTGCAACATACTGGTTCTTACCCTTGATATTGCAAACAACCTTTGCCTCATCGCCGTCGCACATATGCCATAGGTACAAAATTCTTTGGGAACATAAAATAACACAATATAGAGAAATTTTCCGATACTGCAGACTTCGAAAGACGATGAATGTTAGATGTTGAATATTAAGTATTTACCTACATGGAAATTAAACCTGTCCTCGCTTTTATAATCATTGAACCGGCTAATACAGAGGCAATGCCACGTGCTTTGGGTAGTATAATCGCCAATCTTCACAAAGGTTGTGGTTAAATATTCGACCAGTAATAGTAAATATTTTATCAGCTCCCGGTCTAGAGCGGTTCTCTTGGATTTAGTGGCCGGGAAGTTAATAATTAAATGCTAAGTATTTGCGGTGACCTGAAATTCCGCTCCTTACGCTATGCGTAGGGCGAAAGTTGGCAAACTTTCGTTCAGTAAAAAAAACAAAATTCTGTTTTCCTTTTTTAAAAAAAGGTATTATAACAATCAAGTAACACCAGCGACAGCAGTTGCAAAAAGAGAAATTGAAAATATTTTCTCATTTGAAATCGCACCATAGCTAGCATACATTTCCAGCTGTCAAGTTATGACTCCTTTAAAAGTTCAACAATATAAATATAGATTGAATGAAAACAGTGTTTCCATATCTGCATCATAGAAAGAACTTTTATTTAGGATTTAGACGCAGCTTTAACATGAAAAGCTTTTACGTATTATGTTAAAAGTTATTTTAGTGTTAGCAGCCCTACGTCTACGTTTAACAGGTCCATTGATTTTGCTAACACATTTTTGCGTTTAGTTTTCATTTGTATGATTTAAATCGCACTCGGGTTCGGTCAGTGCATTTCGCGCCGACATACATTTTATAAGTTTTTTTAATGATTGTAGATTATTTTTATAATATTTATTATATATAAAACAGTATAACTGGGAACTTAACGTTATTCTGTTTTATATATATATATACTTATATCGTTTTGACAAGAATTCCTATCTCCAATAAAAAATTTTGACCGACTAGGCATCCCTAGCTAGTAAACGAAATTGGTTGGACATAATTAGTCACGTAATTAATAAAAGAACTCTATATTTAACTAATTATGGCTTATGGCACTTATTGTGAACGTGGGGCATTCTGTGTTTTAATTGCGATTTTAAAGCAAAAAAAACAGTATCATCGGGAATCAAGACTTAGTTATACAATATCACTAATTTAAACGTCTGCTACTATACATAGATGCATAAATATATAGACGGATTCCTAGTACACTTAAAATTCACAAATCTATTTTAATGTTAAAAATGTATCTAGGAAGTAACCTACTTCGTTTAGTAACTTTACTAACATTCAAAAAAGGCTCGATAAATATAAAATCAAGCAGTTGTTATAAACATTGTATGCTCCAGAGAATAATGCTTGAATGCAGATTGTAATATAATATTCTCGGCGTTATAAATATCACGTTTTTTGTCCGTTGGGAATATTCTTTTTTACTATGTCTGTATTGTTATGGAAAATTTGATGTTTCGAATTTCAACAAGTACGTTTTAATGATGTTTATGACTTAAAAAAAATTAATAGATATCGTCTTTTGTTTCATTGTAATTTTCAGCACAAAATCGTCTAATACGAATTACTAACTTCTACTTGACGCGATTAAAATCAAGTTCACGAAAGCTTCATATTATAAGTTGTTCAGTGTCGCATTTGAAAATATCCTAACACAATAATTAATTCCTCTGTTTGTATATTTTGTATTATTATGATATTTTTTGATGAAATGGTATCTACGCCTGCTATGTTAGGTAATCACCCAATATTAAGAAACGCACAAACAACACTGTGACAATAGTCGTTACGGATATGAAATACATAGTTTTTTTTTACTTACACGATGTTTAGTTTAATTCAGTATAACACTCAGACATTTTTTATTTTCTTCAAAATTATTGTTATACATAACGTATATTCCTCTCGTTTAAACTATTCAACATTTTTCACAACACTGTGGTGGTTACATAAATTTTGTCACAACCACATTTTTTATGATTAAAGTTTATTATTTAAAAAATAAAATATTATCCAAGTGCAAGTAGTCATACTGCAACCCTTATTAACTTCAGATTTCCACATGTTTTATGTTTATTTCTTTATATACATAAGACGATTTATCGAACGAGATGCCGGTTTCTTCACTATGTTTTAGTTCACAAAACGTTTGTTTAATAAAAAATATCAGTTGGTACACAGACAGACTTTATTAAAACCTTAAAACGTAGCTTCTTACTAAATAAATCTTCATTATATCTATGCAGTGTTTGCAAAAGTACAAATACATTTTTTTATTTTAATAGGTGACAGAAGAAAATGAACCATTAGTACCGTTCCATTGGGTGGAAGCTACAGTGAATGTGACCATCAAGGAGATCCCAGAAGAGGCAGTGGACAAATCTGGTTCCATCCGGTTCATAAATATAACCGCTGAAGAGTTTATTATTCCTGAAGCCGATGTAAGTATACACTTTTAATAGTAATTAATTATGTACAGCATTTAATATCGCTTGTAATGAAGCTTGGTGTATCATTAAACTGTTTTAATTAAAACACCCGTTTAGCGCCGAATTGTAAAAAAACGAAAATTGAACGACTGAATCTATGTTACTATGTTTATCAAATTTAAATACCCACTCAAGTTAGTGGTTTCAATTGGAACTTTTATGTGTACTTTTGAAAATTCCCAGGTAATTAATTTAAGTATTATTAAAGATATGTAGTAGTATGTATACGATTTGCATTTTTCTGTTACTTGCCCTCTATTGACACCAGTTGCCTGGAAGACATTTCTGTTAACTGCCTGTTGAACTCACCTTTTTATCTGAATAGACATGTTTTGTGAGAGAGAAGTTTGAATACTTGCTCTCATATTTTTTTTTCTTAACAACCAATTGGCATATCTCATTGAAGATCAAAAAAAAAACATTGGCCTATATATCTCCATAATTTCCCTTTTGACATTTTCGCTAAAATAATTTCCTAGAGTAACATTCACGATTCCACTTTTAAAAAAAATAATAACATGTTTATTCACGTCTATGAACGTATGATAGCCGTTACAGCCCTGTTCATCACAATTTGTTTTGATTGAGACCAGACCAGTAGTTCTTAAGCTAAGCACGTTTACCCTAATAAATTCATAGCCTTTTACAATCGCAATATATTAGAATGATTATTAAAGTTTTATGTTACTATTGATCAGGGCCGGATTTAAGTGCATTTAAGTGTACGTAACTAATGATGCACTTCCATAATGAGTAGTCAAATTATAATATTGTTAAAAATATGTCGCACCTTAAAATTCGTAATCTCAAAACGTGTTGTCTAATACAAAATGTTATCTTAAATATTCTGGAACAAAATTAAGCTCGTAAAGGCACTTTAGATCTTAACAGAATATACCTACGGATAAACGTTATGAACTTATGTGACCTCACCTCCTTAGTGACGTCTTCGCTTCAAGGATTTAATTATCGAGACAGTCTAGAATTATTTAAGCTTTTAAACCACTCCTCAAAGTTTTTATAATATGCTAGCTTAGGGCTAAACTTAAATTTATTTTACCTTAACGAATTTTCGTGACATTAAAATATCAATTATTTTTTAATTCAAAATCAGAACACCACGGTTACTTAGTAATGATATGAAACAAAATGATATACAATTTTAAATTTCGAACGCCAAGTTTCAGCTTACGTCACACCAATGGCAAGAACATCAAATCCACTGCATTTTGACCCAAAAATATGCACTATTTTCCAAATCACAAATCACGTTCACGTATAGCTTAAGTGGAATTTAGTCGTGGCCCGGACACGTCCCGGCGAATTGTGAGCAAAAATTACTGCTAAACGCCAGAAACCGCGAAAAGCCGATGCGGTAAACCGCTTCGTAATATACGGTTCCTGTTACGTAATATAATTTGATTATAAATATACGATTATAAAAAGTAAATCAAAATATTTAATAATGGAAGTTGTTTAAGATGATCTCGATTTAGTTTCTTGAAAAAGCTATGTCGTATTTCCAACTCCCGAAATTAATATATACGGCAAATATGTATCTTATATTACATATATTTAGCACATTGTAATTTAGCATATTATAAAACTCTTTAAATGTGTGATACCCGCTACAATAAAATTCGGTATTGCCTCAAGTAGAAAATATTTTTATACACAGCTTTCCGTACATCGTTCATGTCGTTGATTTTTGGGTGTAATTTTTTCTTAAAAAGTTCGCCTTTAACGTACAAGCAGTATTTAATTTATATAAATATCTATCGGCACACAAGTAGCACTAATCAAACAATAGTATATCTAAGACATTTCGTACGAATGGTTTAAACAACCATAAAACTTCACCCTGAAATAAACGTTCAAGAACTACAGTGTTAGGCTACAAAGGTATTCAGCCCAAGACATTATACACTACGCGGTCACTTAGGCGTTTTTACGTTTATGGAGAACTGCCAAGCCCTCGGGAAAGACCTTGACATAACGTCAAACATTACGAACGAAATATGTACTATTGTGTAGTAAATTACATTACTTCAGCTTAAGGCTGTTACTTGTCCTCGAGTTAATACAAATGCGTTGATATTATTATAGGCATTCCTTTCATGCATAAATTATTAAGGAATAATTCAACTATTAAACATATTCTTGTAGAGGCGGAGATTTTATTGAAGTTCCCAAGTAATTGCGCTTGTGTATAGTTTAACTTCTGTTCTGTATTATTTATTGTATAGTAATTAATATGTACGCTGTTTGGGGACATAAATAAATTATATGTATCATATTTCCTATTATATAAAAGTGTTGAACCTTGTAAGTTAGTAGTTGGTTTCGTTTTAGAATCTTCAAACAAGTCTTTGGTCTTCGACCGTTAAATTGTAGTGAATTTCAAATGTAAAAGAGGAAGTTAACATACAACATCTGACATTATAAATTATACATGAACAAGTACCCGTTTTTGCGAATCTAAAACTTCGGTTGATGTGTGATAGTAAGGCGATGTCAATTTAATAGCAGATGGTTGCTGCAGCAGCCATTCACGGGCTCTCTTGGTAGAATGCTTACGCCACCCCAAGTTACCCCAACAGTGACGCGATTACTGGGAGGGGTTTAGTGGGTAGGGCTTTTAGAGAGAGTCCCACAATCTTTGCGGAAATGCATTCCCCTCAATTAAAAAAAAAAGTTGTTTAGTAGTGAGTTGAAGATATTGATATGTTTTTTTTTTATTTCAGGGTACCAGCAAGAAGGACAAATTGCACCGTCGCCTCGCACAGTTGTACAACAAGTCGCTCGATAACGTTGACGTTTTCACCGTATTCAGCAAGATGACAGTTAAAGACGAATTCTTGGATGTACGGTTTTCTGTTCATGGATCCCCGTATTTCGAGCCTGAGAAATTAGATAGCATGGTCATTGGGATACAAGATAAGGTATTTATTTTCTACTTTCACATACATCTGAATTTTGAATCTGAAAATTTCATGAATATCATCAACATGTAAATTTATTATATTATTATTAACCGCTGAATGGACAACCATATTTTCACTCCAAACTTTTACTAAAGAATTTATGATAATTATATAGCACATCTATGTCTTATTAATGCGCGTTTTAAAGAATTCTAAACTATTCCTGAATCAATATTTAATTTAGAATTACAATGCAATTACAACACACTGCTTCGTTCAACCTAATTTAAAAGTCGGGTTCTTGGGTAATTCAAACAAGAAAAATGCGCGTACAATATACGTATCACCAAAACAACAATATGAAAATAAAATTAATCAGATAAAAACTTAGTTTCAAAGTCTAAATTTAGTATTTATTTAAATAGCTTACGTTGAACTTTGGTATCACAGACGTTTGTTATCATTTCTTGAAAATGCACGTTTAATTTCGGACTTAATCAAATTATATTAGAAGTTGTACTTTGCGGGTTGTCATAGACCCCTAGGGGTCAATATAGACCACTTCGGGAATCACTCACGACAAATTATGGTCGAAGATTTTACTACTATGGACTATCTTTAACATGCGTCCATAGTAGGTTTACTCACGTACTTTTAAATATGCTACCTTGTTGAAAATAATATTGAAATTTCCATGTTCTGTAGGTAGTGCTAGTGACCTATTTTCACTAGAACAGTAAGTGCTTACGCCCTCCCTAAGCAATTCCAAGTTCTCTGCGGTTGAAATCGAGTACATATTAAGGGGTCGTGATAAAGATTCATGATCATTTACTTAAATGTAGTGTATTTTAACGTAATACATAGTACTATAATCCTTTATTGTAAACGCGAAGACTTAGTTTACAACGTTGTTTTAATGAATTTAGACGTGATACAATGTAGTCTATTGTCTATCGCTTTCCCAGTTTAAAGAAAAAACCGGTGGCGCTTCAACCAGTTAAGGATTAAGATTTCTGTATATGGTGCTTATTTTTATTTATATTTGGCTAAAGCATGCCGGTTTCCTCACGATGTTTACCTTAGGTATTAAATTCGCATATTTTTTTTATATGAAAATTGAGCCTGCCCAAAAAAGGCAGTCATTGCAGCCCATACACACCCATTTTTAGTGGGTGCGCTGCCGGCCTTTGCGGGAGGAGTTCATTCGAATTTTGATATCTAGACAGAAAATCAAATTGGTGTACAGACGGATGTGGTTTGCACGTTAAGCCGAAAAAAATTCAATTTTCAATTTTTTTTACAGCACCTCACAAATAAAACTTTAGTGTTTTCAACCTCTCGCCAAGAATGCTTTTTTATTCTGCAATAAGTAAAAACCAAACTAAACGTTTAATATTTAATACGAATAAGTTTATTGTGTATCGCCTTTAACTTGTTCACACCAGTTAAAGGCATATTCAGTCCATTCTCCATCCAGTCAACCAAAGCATCTCAAGTCAAGTTTATTTTATTTGAATGCACTAATTTCACGTATAATTTAATTATAACAAAATAATTATACTCTGGCATTGAGAGTGTCCATGGGCGGCGGTATCACTTTACATCAGGTGAGCCTCCTGCCCATTTGCCCCCCCTGTTCTATAAAAAAAAAACTCATCAGTCGGTTATACTAAACTCTAATTACGTTCTCACATAAAGTTGTTTAAAGTTTGCACTAGGGAATGCTTTCTAGGAGAAAAATATTTTTCTCTTTAAGCTACGTAACATTTGTAATGACCTCGTTAGTGACATAACGAGTATCGAAGCGCCTTGTCGTGATTTTTGTTAGGAAAATACTGCTGTTTATTGTTAAAACAGCACCTTAATGGTGTTCTGAAAAGGGTTTATGGTCTAAGTAGATTACGAATTATCACCGCGTTTTCGTTGCGTATTTTAGAACTTATAAAAGTCCAGAGTATATGCTTGGCTGTTTACAAAATCAATTTAAATACTGAAACATTGACCATACAACAAAATTTTATTGAATTAATTAGAAGTTTCCAGAACGGTGATTCCATACTAAATGCACGACATAAAATTCCTTACATTCTGTGAATACTTAGTTCAAATGTTTAATTTTTGTATTGAAATTTGGTATTTGAATTTATTTTAAAGAAACGTATGTGTTCGCAACGTTTTTGCTGTAGATAAAAAAATAGTCACGGTTTCCAACATTCTTAAAGCATTTGAAAATATATCTCTATAAAAAATTAAATCTGAGATATGAACTTGTTATTTTGGTGAAACTTTCTGTGAAATACTTTTACGGAAATATTTATGACTTAAAATATACATTTAAAACATATTTTTCATACTGAGTTTCATTTAACGTATTTTTAATTCCTTGATTTTTCATGATAAAAACCTAAGTTTTAATTCATGGCTTAGATGTCATTTAATAGCAAAAAACAAAGGACATGTTTATTTAAAATTAAAAATCTGGGTAGGAAAATAAGACTCTTTTAAACTCAAAATATTTTCTTTCTGTTTTAAACTCTCAGCTACTACTGTCCTATCCTTGAACATTCATTTATATTTTTTTAATAATAAGTCTTATTCATCCACATCTTATTAACATATATTTAACAAAAATAAATAAAATTTCTACTAATCTAAAATGGGTCTCTCCTTTTCCGGGAAAGGCCTTCTTTTCATTTCTTTCAACTTTTTCCACCCTATATTATCTTGTGCCACCGTCATCCTATTTGTACCAGCTACTCTTTCGATCCCGTCAGTTCATCGGTCTATTTTTTTATCCTTGTTCCTTCTGGAAAAGATTAATAAATAGTCTAAAAAACATGCAACCTCTGATGTTTTGACATTTCTTTCTGCTTTGTCAAGTGTCGTTTACAGTACAATACCTTTTGCAGCTGGAAGAAGAGCTCCAAGCAAAGATCTATATGGTGAAAATAGATGAATGTCTAATTGAGAAAGAGCAATGTGAAGACGCGTGTCGGAATGTCTTGACCAAGAATAATGTGCCGCTTTCTGTCTACACCAACACCACGAGCTTTGTAGGAGTATCAGCAAGAGTGGAGTCAGAGTGTACCTGTGACGTTGAAGAGCCACTCGTTTGCTTGAATGGAGGTAAGAGCATCAGAAAACGGAGTTCCGTATGATGGGATGCAACTTGTGTTGTATGTAGTAATTAAATGACAAAGTTGATAAGCGGGCGGGAAGGTGGTATACTTAATAAATATATTTACCAGTTAAACGCGTTTTTTGGACTCTGCAATTGTTTTTTTTTCTATATGGCAACTCCGTTTCCGTCGCGGGTTTTAAAATATTTGCTTATAATGCAACGACTATAAGTTTGGTATGAAAGGTGTAATTTACGTTACGAATAACCACCTTGGGGCCTATAAGTGAACCGCTAGTAAAGCTAAAATATAATGCAGCCTATCATTATTTCTGAATATTTACACCAGTTGAGTAAATTACTCTTTAATTAATTAAAATATATCTTATGTTCTTTGAATTTTTAATAATGATTATGCACGTTAAAAACATATTTTTTTACATTTAACTTTACCTGAAGAAAAGAGTATCAATTATTAAAAGGCCAGCAATTCTCGAGCCATCTATAATAGTGACGGCGGTGCCACATCAGGCACTTGGCTTCCCAATCTATAAATGTGTAATTTCTACAACTAATCCTTCACAGGTACACCATTCGCTGACAAATGCGAATGCCCCGAAGGGTGGAATGGTCCTCATTGTGAGCAAACGTCTATTGCCTTCCATGGCAACGGCTGGGCAATGTACCCATCACCGCCAGCGTGTCACGAAGGCCACGTGACCTTGACTGTGACGTCACACTCTAGTAACAGTTTGATCTTCTACCTGGGACCGCTGAGACGTAACCTACTTTTAGATGTGCAAGGTACGTTATTAAATGGCTAAAACATACTTTTAGGGTCGCTAGGAAGGGATTGCTTATCGATAAGGCTTTTTTTATTTTCGGATCAAAGCTGTTCCTAGCTGGGAAATATTTAACATTTTAGTTCAAGCCTTCAGAAGTTTGTGTTTTATAGCTGCACTATAAAATGTATAAGGTTTTTCCAAAGCCAAATCCTCATCATTTTAAAGTATATTATTTAGAAAATTATAAACACAAATAGTTGTGATATTACTATATGATTATTGTCTGAATAGTCATATCGTTATTGTGTACTTAAAAAATTCAAGTTTTGAAATCTCTCAAAATACCTATCTTAAATTAAATGCCGACATAAAGAAAAGAGCGTATCGAACCACCTGGCATAGGGTATCACTTAACATGAAATGAATATTCACAGAATGATCTCCTACACATTTGCTCCCTGTTCTATAAAAAAATTCTTAACCCAAATAAAAACTATAAATTCCACTAATATCAGCAGTTATCCAATTTCCGTTACCGATAAAGCAGTTTAGACGGTTAACTAGTTTTATTTGGAATCTGTTTCAACAAATGTTGCTATAAATATCGTAAAATGAAAACATATTATAAAGTTTAGTGCAATACGGATTTATGATTGTTATTGCTTTCGTGAAGTTTCTTTTATCTTTATAGTGAATGGGATTAAACGTAAGCTATTTTGAAAATATATTCTTCGAATTCAGATTAAAATGGATGAAGGAAACTTTTAATCTTCTATAATTTGCCTTTACTAAAGACATTATGGCAAATAACGATCTAACCTAATTCACTAATAATGATATTTAAACAAAAGAAGACTGCGTAGAGATCTCTACTGCATTTATCATCAATAGTTTTCCGAGGAGTTGTTCGGACTAATAACTGACTTTCATAAGCGGACGTGAATACAGAATAGAAAATAACATCCGTATCAACTTGAAGAATATATAATCATTTAATACATCATAGCATATAATAATTTAGGCCTCTCAGCTGTAGTAGTGATACTAAATAGTATATATTTGCGGCATTTAAAAATATATCTCTAAACCTTGTTGGTATGATTCCTGAGCCGTACACATATAACACAAAAATCTGACAGTTCTCAATACCTATACAATTTTTGCAATATGGCGTGTGGAAAAAACAATACTGACACTTGGCAAGCTCTCCGTTAAAGCAAATATTCTTTAGGCGGTGCCAAATTGGCAATCTTGTGAAGTGAGGCTACTTAACTAGATCGGTTTGATCTAATTTGTGTCGATTGCAACTGCAAATAAAGCTTTCATCGATTTTTCCACTAGCTAATGCATATAGTTATTTCTAGTCTGATTGTGTATTTATATACAGTATTAAATGTTCTGTATATATTAAAAATTAATAAAATAAATCAGTGGCGCTACAACCTCTTTAGGTCTTGGCCTCAGATTTCTGAATCTCTGTCATGATCATATTTAAATCTAATAGGTAAGTAGGTGATCAGCCTCCAGTGACTGACACACGTCGACGACATATGGGTCTAAGACATGTCGGTTTCCTCACAATGTTTTCTTTCACCATTCGAGCAAATGTTAAATGCACCCATAGAAAGAAAGTCCATTGGTGCACAGCCGGGGATCAAACCTACGACCTCAGGTATGAGAGTCGCACGGTGAAGCCACTAGGCCAACTATCTCTGTATATATTAAGCTATTTTATTTTTTAAGCAAGCTACATTGCTTGCTGGTATAAAAAAGTGTTTTGACACTTTTCATACCAAGAATTAAATTCTCAGCCCATTTATGGACATCACGATATCACCTAAATTAATTCATGGTGCCATAAGGATCATTCACAATATCCCTTGCATCTACAATTTTAGTATCTAGAATTGGTTTTACTCGTTGGGAGTAATAAAAACTTTTGTCACGTAAACGAAAGCGAATTTAGTAAATGTTATTTTATTTTTACTACTTGAATAAGCTGTCTGAAGCAATAACATTTCGGTTTTATTCTTTCCTCAGTCAATGTTTATAAAGGAAGAAAAATACAATTGAACATGAAATTCCAGAATAAATCGCCTAAATCAATCTTACATACACCAAAATTCTATCGTTATCAGCTACGTATTTATTAGCTCTGCAACAATATGGCTCGTATAATACAAATATGTATGACAATTTGTGTATGAAGATAGACGATTTATTTATATTTCATCAACTTTGTCCTAGGTCGTATTGTAAAGATAAATAAATTCCAATACACGGACGTTGAACACAAAAAGAATGCTTCAATTCAAACTAGTACTTCCAGAGATTATCGCGTTCAAGCTACATTCTCGAAAAATTGCACTTTCATGTTACTGCCTGCTAGGCTCGTAATCATCCTTTGTTTCCCGTTCCTCACATCAACACCAGCTATGCTCACTTTTGTATCGCGCAGCGCGTACAATCAACCACCACTGTTTAAGCCTTGAATTGTTAAAGCTATCGCGGAATATACTTAACACGGAGTATAAATAATATCAGAAGAAAATTAGCACACCTCACAGACAACCTCAAAACAATGTGAACATTTTTGTATATATTATGTATTACGTCTTTGTCTATATGTATAATTATTTTTATGTTACATATAACATATGTTAGATGTAGTATCACGAAATATTTAAATAAGCAGTAGTTATCTTCGACATGTTTTTTTAGAGAACATAAAAAAACATGGGGGTAAACGGGTAAGAGGTACTTGATCTTAAGCGAAACCGCTGTCCATGGATACTCTCAATGCCAGAGGGCTCCCTAGTGCGTTGACGACCTTTTAGGAGTTGGTGGACAGTGTAGATTTGAAATACGATTTTTAGTATACAATCAATATTGCAAGTATGCAACCTACAATATACTCGTACTACAAAAACTTACTAAACAACACTTTCTTACGGCTACGCTAGTGGATAATGATTTTTTAATGATTTCGTAACGACTGACAGTCGCGTGCTATGATTTATGAGCATTCGCGTGATAGAACCTTATAAATATTATCAATAGTTACTACGAGCGTATTGTCTATTAATTCTTTAAATAGACGCAATCGTATTAGGAACGATTTTGATTTACACTATATGAACTGAATTTAGTTATATTTCTACATATATGGATCATTTTAGACAAGTCAGCTCAACCAACCCATATTTATGCCATAAATATAACTCAGAGCTGCGAGACCAAGACGGTCGAATTGGCTTAAAGCACTCACAAAATGGCATCAAAAAATACGCTTGACCCATGAATGTTTTTATCTGTCTGTCAACTGTCGAAAATAAGTTTTTTTTATTACAATCTATGCCAATAACAAAGTTAAATTTCAATTCGATTTTAAATCCCTACATAAATTTAAGCCAAATGCTTTAAGAAAGCTCCAGTTCTGAACTTAATATAAAGCTAAGTAGTAAATTCAAAGGGTAAGGTTGCTGACCTAATCTCCTATTCTTGAGCATAAATAATTTAACGCCTCTTTAAGGCTCCAGTTTTCCCTCTTTGACATTTTCGCTAAGATTTATCGCTTAAAATATACTATTTTCGTTAGGGCTTTGAATAGGAGGTTATTTGTGATCATATATATATATAATATGTTACGTTGCACATATAAATCGCCTTAGTACTTCAGTTGTATAGATGTTTGTGGTAAATAAATTATTTATAATTCAAGCATCACATTAAGGGTCTGTTTCACAATGTCCGGATATGTTGCAAAAGAGCTATTTATTACTTATAGGTAGGATAAACAGTATTGTTGCGTTTCACGATTGTCAGATAGCGCGAAATTCTTTGGAACTTCTATCTTCCAAATAATTTATGTGTTGCTATTTGGTACTTTATCCATACATTGTGAAACAGACCCTAAAAATACCGATTTAACGCAAACTTTAAAATTACGACACCAGTTTGAGATACATCACACGACCTCTGTTAAAATCATGCTTTGTGCAATTACTTTATTAAAGCACACCACATCTTATATAATGTTTCGGACATTCGACGAAAAAAATCATGCCTATGTAATCTTTCATCGTATGCGCTGCGAAAACTATTGAATAGAATAAAAAAATGTCCACCCGAGCCGCTAATTAGAATATAGTCATATTTCAATAAAGTCTTTATTTTGTTTAAATACATACTTATTACTTTAATATCAAATATAATTTTAATAACTTCTATATTACGTAATAAACGTTAATAATGCTTTACGCCCGGCTTTCACGTATACTAGGAAACGTTATACTACTCTCATTATACCAACCTCGGTACTATACAGAATTTCCAAAAAAAATTGTATGCAAAAGACCCTTTTTCATAATAATATTTGATTGCAATTTAAAATGAAAAGCCAATATTGCGAAATTCCTATGTTAAGTTACATATACAAAATATTTACTAATTTTTAATTATTTAGCTTTATAAAGACATCAGTTTGGAATGAAAATTTACCAAAGAAGATGATTTAGTAAATATCAATAATTATTTTAATAATTTATTGCCATAGACAGGTTGCATTTGGATGTATTGTTAACTGTATTTATCGTGTGACTTTCAGTTACATGTATATAACTTTAAATCTTAATTCCACCCGTATCACCTCGACGTCTGCCGTTCCACAACTAAGTGTTTTTCAAGGCAGTTTTTGCCGCGCACCACCACTTTGTGGAACCAGCTGCCCACGAAAGTATTTTCGAACCAATTCGACTTAGGGTCCTTCAAGAAAAGAGCGTACCAATTCTTAAAAGGCCGGCAACGCACTCGTGAGCCCTTTGGTATTGAGAGTGTCCATGGGCGGCGGTAAATCACCAGATGAGCCTCCTGCCTTTTTTGCCCTCTGTTCTATAAAAAAAAAAGTACAATAATGATACATCCTACAAAAAAAATAGTCTAGAACATGTTACGTAATCAATTTTTTTTTAATTTTTTTCATTTAAATAACTCGTGCCAAAAATAGAAGATTATAATATCACGCCGATGTCCAAAAATCTTTTAGTATGTCTACTGGGAATCCAATTTCGATCCAGGCAATGGAGCGCTTTAGAACTTCCTTTAATAATTCCGAGCTGATATAATGTTTACATAGACCCCTTTAATACCGATAGAAACACCTTCATAATTATTACTTCATTATTTGTTGGTTAAGGCGGTGGAGTTTGTTTGTTTGTAATTAATATTCGTCGAAAGATAACACTGGCAAACAATTGATGTTTCGTGCCGTGAAACGTTGTCTTAACCCCACTTGACGTATCGAAATTTAATTATGCGATGAACTTTGTTCGCGCTCTAATTATCGTAATTCCCATTAAGACTTAAATGTTTTAAGTCGATTAAGAATAATTACAAAGATATACGTTTAGGTCTTGTTACTGTCTGGGTAGCCTTAGCTGTAACAGTAATTGAGTCATTGACTACTAAAATATCTTAATTAACGTGGAAACGTTAAAAGAAGACTGAAATGACACGGCGCGTCATTGGTCAATAGAATTTATCTAGGCCAATCAAGGAGATTCGATCTTTCCACTCGACCAATCAAAATGAAGCGAATTGTCAACGTTTATTATTTCCTTTCGAAATCCATAATCCAATCCCAATAGACATAAACTTTATTTATGTATTCTAAAATAAAAATGCAGTGCTACCTTCTTTAAACGCTTTAATGAATTTAAATAAATTTTCGCCCTAATGGGAATATACAGAATCATGAAAGTATTATGTAAACATGAGCGCAGTCAATTTTCTTTTACATCCCATACTACTTAAAGTGCAATAAGCAAAGTTTCAGCTTGAATTTGAGCCAAATACAGCAGCTAAAGCTTCGCACATAATCGCTGCGGTTCTTAATAGCACTTGTAGCATTATAAGCTGCACCTAATTCGAATAACATTAGCTTTATAACACACAGCAAAGTGTGACCACAGAAATCTAATTGTAAGCCTTTGTTTAAACATTATGTTATGAATATGAAGATATAATTCAAGTTTTATTCGTGTTATATTATACAAAATTAAACGTCGTAATTAAAAGTCGTAAGTGTTATATGTTGTATACAGCTAATAGCCTATTATAATTTTTTCTATTGATATCTTTTGTTTATTGAGTACTTAGTATTTTTGAATATTTTTGATTATGAAAAAGTAATTTACATAAAAAGATGTATAACAAATTAAGTAAAAGTATATATAAATTTTATATTTTAAAATAATACAAACAAAACGTTCCAAGTAAAATGCAAAATAAGGCTCCTGTAGAGTGAGCCACGCAAGATAGTATTCGTAGTTGAAACCCAGTTCGTATAAATTTGTAAAATTTACCATAACATTTGTTATTCTAACATATATTTCTGTATCTTTGAGCACTATTATTTGCTTTAAAGTCTTACCTTATCAAATTTATCATTAAAATTATACAATACCAAATCAATGTGTGATTGCTTTGTCACTGATATATTGCACCAGATCAAAATGTATTCGTTATATTATAACACCAATCTTTCATATCAAGTCAGCGCCTTCCTATCAATATATATTATGTATTGCCCTCAGATATTTGGATCCCCATAATTTTTCTTTTTAATCAACCTGACTTGATGTAGTCTTTGCGTCCAAGACCTGCCGGTATCCTTCCGATGTTATCCTAACACTAGCTCTGAACCTATTACCTTGTATAATTGTAACAATGTACTTTTGTTTCAGACTTCATGTCGTTGGAGCTTGTCGACGGATATCCAATCTTACTTGTCGACTACGGTTCCGGTACTACTAAACTAAACAACAGCGTGGTGCACGTGGCAGATGGCAAGCCGCATTTAATAGAAATAGTTCTAATGAAGAGCTCCATTGAAATGTTTGTGGATAGATGCAAATTATCGACGTGTATGAGTCTGGCGGCACCGATTGCGCCGAGGCAAATTTTGAACGGTAAGTTTTTTTATATAGGTTTGGATGAAAAAGGTTTTCAAAAATTATATCAATTATTTAAAATACGTATAAGCTGATAAAGAAAAGTTATGTAAAAAATGCAAAAGAGCAGTCAATAAATAATTGTATGAAATTTAAGCAGCGTTCTAAAACGAATGTACAACTGGGTTTTAACGTACGACTCGAGAGTTGAGAATCCTACGCTTAACCATTATGTCAATACTCTTAACGTATACATAACAATATCATGATAATGAAATGTAATAAATCATTAATTAATACTTCTGATATATAATTCAAGATAAAGGGATTCTGTAGTATAGAATACCGTATCGTAATGTTAAAGAAACATGTTCCAAGTAAAATATATTTAACAATTGTTCACAGTGAATGGTCCGCTGCAGCTAGGTGGCGCTAGTATCGACCTGCAAGACCTAGCTCGCTCGTTCGGTTGGCAGCACGTACCAACGAACCAACACTTTATGGGCTGCATCAGTAATTTTACGTACAACGATTTTGTAAGTGTTTTTAATATTTAACTACGGTAACTGTATTATTTTTTATGCTTTTTCAACATTCTATACATTGGTGAGTTATTTGTGTCTTATTCACACCTGTCTTTTAGTTGACTAAATTAACTGTTTAGTAAATAGTCAATTATTAGTATTGTCTTTTATTAACATGACTATTACACATTTGAAGAAAAACACTTTTTTACGGATTAAAGTTATGTATTATTGTATTTAAACTTATAATTACATCTTTCTAACTACATCTTTTAGTCGATACCAACTCCGGGGAAATAAATACAGATAATACAACATTTTCTACAGCTGTGATACTTTTTGACATTTAACACCTTTTTCTTCAGTCACCGTGACCACGCACGCTTTAAAGCACGCGGAACGTCGGTTAAATTTAAAATTATGTTTAAATAATTATAAGTTTAAATACATAACTTTTATCCGTAAAAAAGTCAGTTATTCATTATTTTAGTAGTCATTGATTTATACAACGGACTATAAGACTTACGTAGACAAAACTAATATGAGGCGATTTCCCCCAACTGCAGCTGCCAGCATTAGCTAACTAAAACACCGCTATCAGAGGCCCGAGCTGCTTAATGTCCACATTTCTAAGGATAAGATCTCCACGAAGTATCAAAAATAAATACAAAAATGCATATAATATATGATCTCGATCGGTAAATAACGTTACAAAACTTGTACGTTAATTATCGATAAGACCGCAATGCTAGTGTGATAATTATTCGCCGTTAAGTCTTGTATCTAGTAGAAACCATACAATAAACGATCGACCCTTTTGTAAATGAAACTAACGACTAGTCGTTAGTTCTAGAACTACAGTAGCAATATAGTGTAATATATTGGGACAGCTTTTATAGATTATTTAAAAGTAAGCTTTCTCGGTGGATTTCCCTAAAGCACTTTGCAAATAGTTTTCACTAAAAGATTGTTTTCTATTCATCCGAAACTGGAGTTGGCTAACAAAACTTTGAAATTAATAAAAGATTTTTCCAATAAGTTACTAAACTTAGCAGTTAAGTTTCACGGTCCATTAAATCATGTAATGACAGAATGATTATATATCAAAATCATTAATCAGCTGAAACGGAACTATACATTTAAAAGTTCAGCAATGCGTCTTTTAGCGAATCGTTAATCGTTAATAACGATGATTCATCTCTTTATTTTGATAAAATAATTTTAGATGTAGAAACCAGAACTGAACGGTGATAAATTAAAAATATAAAATTGTCTGTGTACAGCAAAAATAGTAAAACGTATAAAATGTTTTTATGGGCGTAAAAAACAAAAGACTGTATCAGAAGCTAATAAATATCTAATAATACATTTTTTTCCACAGATGTACAACCTGGGCAGACCATCAGTAGAGGTGAATGCAGACCCTGGATGCCAGAAGAGCGTATTCACTGCTGTCACGTTTGGAATCGACACCAATTTCCTCGTTGCTATACTTGTGTGCATAGCCATATTAGTCAGTAAGTACAAAAATATTGTACTGCGTGAACCTTCCATAAATTAATCCAATTATTTTGATTGGATTTTATATTTTTTTGTCTTCCTTTCCATGTTGATGATCAGTCATTTCACAGTTTATGCTTCTGCTTATTATTTTGTATAATATGTATATTGATTATAATATTTTATTATATTAGATTATATAAGGCTATAGCCTTATATCAGAATCAACATACATATTATACATCATAGGCGGCATTATACAAAGGCCTCCACCATGTTTTTAATGTTAAAATTTAAATTTGAAGGGACATGACAATCTTCGAATGATATGACACTATAGTGCCATGCCTTTACTTATTCCTTATTAATTGTTCCTTAGCCCAAATTTTAGTTTTAATCAACTGATAACTTTTCAAGTTTCCATACAAAGTACGAGTCCAAACAAAATGTTGCGTCGTCGGAAACAACCTTGGTTTTTATAATAAATTTATTAAATCTTACAAATGTCATTAACATTGCACTGAAATAATAGCCTTTCTTTTTCTTAGTTCTTCTCCTGGCGGTGGTAGTCCACAGACGTCGAGCTGATGCATGGGCAGAAAAAGAACTAGATGATATAAGAGAGAACATAATAGCATATGAGGATGAAGGTGGTGGTGAAGGAGACGCAGGATATGACCTGCATGTGCTTCGGCAGATGTACGATGGTCCACCTCCAGATACCGATGTGGCCTTTTTACAGGCGCCTGGTAAGTTTTTAGTAATAGAGAAACCAAAGAATTTCACCAGCATAGATCTTAGGAAAACAGTGGCGCTACAAAATTTTAGGTCTGGGCCTAAGATTTCTGTTTCTGTCACGTGATTATTTATCTTATATTATAGATAAGTGAGTTAATCAGAGTACTTAGTCAAGCTCTTAAATTATAATAATCAAGTAACACATCTAACTTTTGTTAGTAATAACTAAAAATCTTAAAGATAGAAACACGGACAGAACGTACGGACAACACACATATTTATGAATTTGGTAATGTAAACAAAACTATATGTATAAATCGCCCTCACGCTATACTTTACTTTTTTATAACGGGGTGAAGGAACTTTTGTATGACATATCTTTTGTAACCAGGTATGGTAGGCGCAGCGCCGGATATTTCCGGCTTCCTAGACGACAAGAAATCCGTCCTAGACCGCGACCCCGAGATCACTCCCTATGATGACGTCAGGCATTACGCGTACGAAGGAGATGGCAACACTAGCGGCTCTCTCTCATCATTGGCTAGCTGTAAGTTTTTCTTTATATTAAAGGCTACCTTCGCCAATGAAACGGCTATAAACGCCCAGAAATTAGCGATATAAGAAAACTAATTTTGATATTGATGCCAAGATTTATATCGCCTTTGATATAAATCTCGCGGTAGTCTCGCTGACCATGCCACATCACCTGAAACGACGAGTAATCTACAAATTCGCGATGATATGAATCCATCATATCATCGCGAAATAAATCTATCATTTATATATCATTAAATCATTACGACCCAATTTTTTTTGTGCAATATTTTTTTTCTATACTTTTTTTTTATTTAGATGATCCTGTGGTAGATCCTTTAAATACGTTTTGGCAAATGATTATCTCGAGTACAGTCAGACACTGTAAGTCTCGTTTCGGAATATCACTACAGTACAATTATACCAAATGAAATGTATTGATTTCCTTTTGTGTCACACCTGCCATGTAGGTATAGTTAGACGTATAATATACGGTGTCACTTTCTTTGGCCCGCCGCCGAGTTGCACATGCCAAAAACGATTTATAGTAAGTGTGCATTTTGGCACTATGACTTATTGCTATTAAGATTAATCGTAAGTGAACATTTTTTTCATTGCATTTTAATGGAGAACCTACGGTTCTCCATTAAAATGCAAAGTTTTAGATTCGAGTAAATATATTTGTTTAGTGGTTACCTGTAAGAAACTGCTTATAACCGATAGGGCCGCCAGTCGCCAGTTTCAATTAATTATGATAATTATATTATATGTGCAACGAAGTGTTAATAAATAAATATTTGTTTAAAAAAAGCATTCGCGTGGAAGACGTAATACTAGAAACCATACAACTTCAAAAACTCTACCAATACTTTTTAAACTACCATGTATGTGCGCAAGCCGTTTCAGCAATAACAACCGTAGAAAAAGTTGGAGTAATTCAAAATAGTCGTGTTTTTATTAACTTCTCAATGATTACAGTAATTGATGCCATTTCACTACGTACCGATTTAATGAGCCAAATGACGTGCGATACGAAAAACGAATAATTAACGAACATTCTCTGCATTTTATATTCCGTTGGTTGCCACAAAACATTCGTGGATGATCATGATTTCGGTACATTGTGGATTATATCTGCCTTTTGAAATAATTAAAAAACATGGCTTATTGTTACTGTGATTTAACGTTCCTTAATTAATTACAATTTGTTAACATATTTTTGGTATTCTCTAGAAAATATATTCTTTCGTTCAGAACGTAAAAGTTGAATGACCTGTACGATGAAAGAGACAAATCGAAATGTTTTGATAAATCTATGGACTTCAATATGAAAAAGATTGGAATGTCTAAATTTACATTCATATATATTAGCACTTATCTGGCAAATAAGTTAGCTTGTTGATTGTTTTTAGAATTTACTTAAATTAATACTACAAAACCCTTACGAAGCTTCTCTTCTCACATACATTATCTCCACAGGTACCGATGATGAAGACCTAAAGTTCAACTATCTATCAACATTCGGGCCGCGGTTCCGCAAACTAGCAGATATGTATGGTGATTCGGATGACGAGAGAGCGCCCCATGAGGAGTCCTGGTGCTAGCATAACGCTTGGCTCGTGTAGCCACACCAAGTCACCTTTGTATAGGCGTTCTTGACTATCTGGGTTTTTGGTCAGTGTGTTGTGAGTGACCCCACCGTAAGTGACTTTGTGATTACGCATTGTGGCGTTTAGTGCTTAATGAAGACGCGGGTAGAATTGTAATGTCCAATGTTTTGGACAAAATACTTTCTGTATTTTTCTTTATTGTATTTAACGAGTATCTACTGCTCTCTAAGGTTTTTATGAATTAAAAAATCTATTTAAAAGCTGATGTACATAATACCTGGAGAACCCAATAAAACACAAAACGATTTCATTCTTGCGAATTTAATTTATGCAGGTAGTGCAGTATCTACCCGCCTCTATGTCAATCGCTTGTTATTACAATGAACATATTTTCTAAGATGGCGAAAATTCCTAGTGAATTAGAACAATTTAAAACGAAATGTGTAAAATAGTTAGCATTTTTCGATGTTAATATGTTTTAAGAATTGACTGATTTGTAACGTTGTTTAGGCATCGTTGTAGAAATGCCTAAATTACTTCTTGTATGTAATTTTATAAATAACACTTAAGGAAAATACTTATAATCTAAATTAAGTAAGATTACTGCATTTTTTGTATGGTTGTAAATTATTCGAAAAACGTAGTTTTCATAGTATTATTAAGTGACATTTATGACAGCAATTATAGTTAAATTTAAGTGCCATTGATTTCAATTCTATATAATATTTTGTTTGCAAAGAAGTTGCCAGCGAAAAAAAATGGTGATATATCCCGCCCATTTTCGATTTTGTTTTATACTTTAGTTTTTAAGTTTTTTTTTTTTACTTTTTGATGTCGATTGGTTTAGTTAGCTATCCAGCGTTTATGTTGTAACGATATCGTCCAATTATTAATATGGTGCATTCGAAATAAATGTTTAAAATTAAAAGTTTAGTTTCTTGTCGAAAACCTTTTCGTGTTAAAATTAATGAACGGTAACAATTAATGCAAGTTAGACCTATGTAAATATGTAAATTAAATCCTTATTCATACGTATGCATAAGTAATTTTTATATGACTACAATACAGGTATCCCAAGATCATTGCTAAAATGTAAATAATCTAATTGTTATTACATAAAAAATTACGCTATCATTAATGAAGTAGAGAACCTTTTTTTATAACTGTCTAAATAACAGTAGGGCGATTGTGTAAACTAGCTAAATTTAAACAATGGAAAACAAGAACTCATTTATTCCACTTCTATAGTTTGTAGAACAGGCTTTATAGTTCCGATGGATAAGGTGACTTTTCGATTTCCTAATACAGTTTCTTAGTTCATCACTGTCATTTGTTTTTATTACTTGCATTGGACTTGGGACACCATGTAAGAGGCGATTATACAAGGTGTCTTATAATTATGCATATCAACGAAGTGTTATATTCACTAGTATAACTTCTACATCTCTTGGTGTCTAGGATCTATCCATTATAACATTCCTAAAATATAATGCTTTACCGAATTCCATAAATGTCATTAGTTTAGTATTAAGTACTGTCAATCTTAGACAGATCTCAAAACAAAAAGGCAGCTTGATAGTGTTTCTAGAACACACGATTCGAAGTAAATAGAACCGATTCTGAATTTCTTCTATGTTGACAATTGTGTTCACATTTTTGCATATTTTTAGATATAAACAAATCACTATTATACTATGTATTTTGTGTCGTTCTTTTTAACATCTCAAAACAAGTTTTATTAAGTTGCGTAAAACCCGTAAAGTGAATACGTATACGTGTACGTACGTATAGTTTAATGAAAAATCTTTCAAATCCTTTTGCAATATTGGTAGAGTGGCCAAGCAGCGAAATCGTAGCATATTTTGTGGCGGCGTTTTATTGTTTATCTGTACAACGTGACTTATTTCTATGGATTCCAAATCCAATCGTTTACTAAAATTTTCTGTAATTAAATTTTTGGATCATGCCTTTCCCTCATCAATATTTTTGATTTATTGTGTCCACAAAGACTAAAATAGCTATCAAAATAAATAGTTAAGCGAAACACTTAAGAGCTTCTAAAGTCTAGCTAAGTTATAGAATTAGTTTTTAATTTTTTATGTTATTACTATGGTTTGTCAAAAGTCCTAAGCGACCTCAGTAGCAATATTTTATAAAAATATTGACGGCCCGGTTCCCGCTTATTTTGACATTGACAGTTCGATGTATCTTTAGTGAAAACGATCTCGTATTGTCAAGTTAAATACCATAACGTAGTTTTATTTTCTAATTAGTGCTTTTTTTAATGTATCCATTATTTTGCGTACAAATAGTTTGTAATATTAATATAGCTGTAAGAAATGTTTCTAATTCCTACATTCCAAAACCAAGTTCAATGTTGATGTATTTTAATATAATCGGAGCAATTATTCGTACTTAGAAATTTGAGGGGTCATCCAATATGTATATATGATCACCACTGATTGTGATTAAAACCACTGCCATGAAATTTTTTAAGGTAATACAAAGTTATGGTCTTGTATTAAAACCTGAATAACAGAATGGTTAAAATTTAATTTAAAACTGTTTTTTTCTCATTTAAGTGAGTCGTTTTCTTTTTCAAAGTCAAAATAGGGTTCATTTATGCTGCATATTTTAGTACTGCGCGTGGCCGACAGAGGCGCTGTCACGTTTCCCCTACAAATATTACTACTATATTAGTACTATATATTGCCTTATTTATCACAGTATTAAGCGTTTAATACAATCGATATTCACATGTTATCACATGAATGTCATTAATGTGGTACACTTTTTTTCTCAGTAATATTTTTTTAGTATGAGACCATGCTGTTAAATTTGTTCTAAGTGACAAATGTACCTAGTGTGTTTTTAGGTATAAACGATGTGCATATTGATGTATTGTCTGTGGAACATTTATATTAAATAATTGCAGTAATTTGTAAATAATTATTGCGCATGCGGTGTTGTCTCTGGTTATACGATTATTTTTCACTATAATTGACCTGTATAAACTATACGGGTTATGATTAAACCCCATGTTTTGTTTACGTAAATAGGCAACGAACAAAATTATAAATTTATAATAGACAGCTGTAAATTTTCTACAGATATAGGGTAATTCTCAATTCAAACCTGAATTATATCAATTTGTATAGGAGATTAAGCATTTTCTTTACGAAGCATTGTTACATTTCAAAGCTTGCAGAGTCGAATTTGCTAGCATTTGATCCTCATAAATATTCACATTGTACATCTTGCTTTGTATGTTGAAGCTACTGAGGAAAGGTCAAGATGCTACTCGGGTCTTTGAGATTGATATTATAGTGCAAAATTACGAATTCTCGTTTATTTTATTCAATAACGTTCGTATATTTTATTTGATCAACATTGAATTATTAATTAATTTTTAATTTCGTGCAACGCGGTTACACAGAATATGTCCCATAGATAAGTTTGTTCTCCACGATTATTGTTTTTTGTTACAAAATAAAAAAGTATTATAAATTCACACACACAATAATTCGTATAATCAGAAGCAAAAGATGATGGGTTCGAATGTGTGAAAAAGAATGTAAAGGAATGTATTTTATGCGTAGGCTAAAACAGAAGAGTCCGACTGAAGATTGTCATATTATATTAATTAGTTAAGGACCTATAATTTTTAAATTGTTTATATAGAAATAAAAATGTTCAATTCAGCATTGAAATAAAGTGATGCTATTGAGAATTTAGTTTATTATTGACATACCCATATAATATTTAAATTTTCATTCCCATTGTAAGCTGAACAATGTTCAACAAAATATGTGGTTAAAATATGAAAATTAACTTCAAATATAAACAAGTTTAGTCCCAAATCGCAGACACAATGCAATAGCATGGGTAAACCACACAAAATTTCAGTGAACTAAGCTGTTAAACGCAACAACCCCGAACTTTATTATATTTCGGGCAGAACTGAAATATTGTCACCTAAAACTAGTTTGGACCCAACAAATTAAGATATTTTATGTCATATTATGAGTTTTAAATTGTAAAGAAGCTTTGTGTAAACAGATTTAACTTAGTTTTTAATCAATTTTAATTAAATATAAATAATTTATCATGTGAGGTGCGAGCACCACAAAATTTGGAAGTGTCTAAGTGTAGAGATGTGGGGTCACTCTGCATCTTCTACCACATTTACCATGGAGAGTGTTCAGAGGAGTTCTTCGGATAAATACCTGCAGCTGAGTTTCATCATCGGACGTCGAGACAGAATACGAAATTCCACCCGTATCACCTCGACGTCCGCCGTTCCACAACTGCGCGTTTTTCAAAGCAGTTTTTGCCGCGCATCACCACTTTGTGGAACCGCCGACTGAAATATTTCCGAACCAATTTGACTTAGGGTCCTTAAAGAGCGTAGTAATTCTTAAAAGGCCGGCCACGCTCTCGCGAGCCCTCTGGTATTGAGAGTGTCCATGGGCGGCGGCATCACTTAACATCAGGTGAGCCTCCTGCCCGTTTGCCCCCTGTTCTATATAAAAAAAATGCCTCACCAGTGTAGTAAGTTCCCATGACAATTGTTCCCCAAAAATAAAGTAATGGAGCCGCGTATCCCTACAACTTATCCTGTGGTAAATACGAAATAAAAAAGGTAATTTAGGTTATCCTAACCGTAACCCAACGAAGCGTATTGCAACATTTTAAACATAAAACTAAGGAAAGTTCCATAAAATATACTGCACATTGTTTACTGTGGTGGGAGTGAGCCGTTCTGTGCAATGATCCGTGAAAACTGGCGTACGCGACTTAGCCAGGGATTTGGTCAAAATTGGCATCGCGCCAGCCTTATTCCATGAAAAATGATTTTTTTGTGATTCACTCGGTAGTGCGGCGTTTGTGAGGTTTTAAAATCCATTAGCTTCCTCGAATTAGGTACGTAGCTCCTTTGATCAAAGGAAATTTTAAATTATTGGCCTGGTATTGGCTTTCTTTTTATCTTTAGATTTATTATGAAATGCTAAAAAGTATAATCGGCTTTTTGTTTGGAAACTAAAGGCGCCATACAAATTTTAGCACACAAATGGAACTGAATCTAAAAGTACATTAGTGTAACGTAGATATATGTATTGTGAGATCACAATTTACTCCGGTCAAAATCATAACATAATTAAGTTTAATCAACCAGACTAATTTGTGTCCAAAGACAAAATCGTCTGGGATTCTGAAAGCTGATCAGTTTGATTAGTTTCGAATCCTTTTATGTAACTATGAGATTGCTTGTGAGCGAACAGAGAAAACATTTTCGCACACAGTTAAATACATAAAGAAAAAGTCTGTGGTTCAATTTTGTACTTTGAGTCTCTGCATTTTAGTATTATTTTTTTTAATTTCGATTATAACTAATCACGTGGCAGATCAGTGTTAATCAGCATTAGTTTTTGATGATGATTGAATTATGTAAGAGCTACCATTGCTTTTCTTCCACTGCCCTTGTCAAGATAATAAAACGCTTAAAATAACATTACCATACTGTAACAGTATTTTTTGTGAAGCGCCTAAAAGTTTGCAAGCAAAACAAAAGCCATTCAAAAGCAAATTCCGAGCCATTACGTCTCCAAAATAGCTGAGGCACTTGTCCGATAGTTTAGTTTGTTCCTCCCTCGGGCCATATTCTAGTTTACGCGTATGCAAATAATCTTAGCTACGCATAACGTACGCCGAGATAATGATACTTTATACCGTGAATTTATGCTCATAGAGCCGTTATTTAATCGAGTCTCGTAAAATAGCCTTTATCAGGCCTGAATACGGGCGATAGTTATATCACATGTTGATAAAAATCTATATAACTAGTGGTTTTATCCATCGATTATAATAAAATCGGATTTATTTTATTATCGTTTGCTTTTGTTTATGCATAGCATTGAAATAATTTTAATGTCTATTATATGAATTATTTTTGAGAATTTTACAAAAAAAATCGCTTACTTGATTAAATTAAATTTTAGACAAAAATAATTTTCACTTACTCTACTTAGGACTCTAAGAACAATTTATTTAAAAAATAAAGTGTTTATTATAGGTTATATTCGTACAGGTTACTAATTACAAGTGAAGGCGGGTTATCGGTCAAACTTATTGACAAAAAAAAATCTGTGGCGCTATAACCTCTTTAGGTCTTGGCCTTAGATTTCTGAATCCTTTTCATGATCATTTTTAAATTTAATAGGCAAGTAGGTGATCAGCCTCCAGAGCCTGACGCCGTCGACTTGTTGGGTCTGAGACATGCCGGTTTCCTCACGATGATTTCCTTCACCGTTCGAGCAAATGTTAAATGCCCACATAGAAAGAAAGTCCATTGGTGTACAGCCGGGGATCGAACCTACGACCTCAGGTATGAGAGCCGCACGCTGAAGCCACTAGGCCAACACTGCTCTTACACTTAAACTTATTGACAAGTAATGCAAATATCAGGATACCAATACAATCTCAAAGATCTTGAAAGTAAAAAAAGAAAGTCAGCTTAATCGAGGTACCTCCATTCAGTGGGTATTTCATAAATATTCAGTGAAATAAACATGTGTTCAACTCGAAAATCGTATCTAGAACAATTGGGGTGCCGGCTTAACAGCTGCGCCTTGACCATTGTCATTTACATATTCGACTTCTACATATTTTTGCAACTTAAAATTAAAGTTATAAATTTTAACACTCCCTCTCAGTCTTCAAGAACCTAAAAATTGTTAAGACGCACGGCTGATTAACAATAATTTGCGTATATTTATAATGATATACGTATAAGACAAATTGCTATTCACACCTCAACCATAACTAATAAAGTGAATGGAGATTTTTTTTATAGAACAGGGTGCAAACGGGCGGGAGGCTCACCTGATGTTAGGTGATACCGCCGCCCATGGACACTCTCAATGCCAGAGGGCTCGCGAGTGCGTTGCCGGCCTTTTAGAATTGGTACGCTCGTTTCTTGAAGGACCCTAAGTCGAATTGGTTCGGAACTACTATTTCAATAATTCCACCTCTAATTATACAATTATGGCACTGATAGGACACCGGCTGCACGCAATCAAGCTTTTAATTAACCTTTCAAATACAATTTAAAAAAAATAATGCGTCTTCGACTGTCTGATTCGACATATTTAAATATTTTTTTAACTTAACACTATTATATTTTAATGTATCGATGTCTTGAGTACTTTTAATTAGATAACTGATATTTAATGTCACACATACACATATTATAAACTAAAACTCAAAAATAATTTTGGTCATATATATTACATTTACAACCAGTTCGCAAGCCAAGAGCACACACATATATAAACAGCATATACACTGCTAAGATTAAAATCCAGATAAAAGGTAGATTAAGCTTAGGGAAACGTTTGCAGTACAAATATCGTACAACTTACCGGTTTTATGAATCTTCGGACCGTCTTTTTCACAATTAAGTTTATCCGAGAGCCGACAAAGGGCAATGATTATAACGGTAAATCCCCTAATTAAAAGTTAAATCCCTCAGGAAGTTCAGACTGAGTAATGCCTTAAATATTCTTGTCGACGCTGAAGACGAGTTTTAAATTATGTTATATAACTATATTTTTTGTAAAAATGTTAAGAATAAGGATATATCTTTTTATATTGAATAATATATTTGATAAAATGAATTGAATGATCTATGACTCATTAAGTATCTATTCTAGTCTGATTATATAAATAACAAATTGGATTATTATCTCCGCTAGAAAGAATGTTCTCCCCTGCATCTTGGAGATTTAAGTCTTTATAAAGGACTGGCTATGGTCATACACGCTGTAGTTTTAGATATCGATTTATGTGTTTCGATATTTAAATGCCACAGATATACAAAAAAAGGCTCTAATCTATACTAATAACTTGTATATTTTATTTCGTTCATAGAAAAAACGACGTTCGTATGAAAATAAATTGTGATTTTATTTTAATACGAGGTGTTCAAACTGTAGATTCGATAATCCATTGTACAATTTAATCCGATTTGCAGTGTTTGATTAATGAATTTATGGTTGTTTGTTATTAAATTTATTTTAACTCAAAAGAATTTAAGCTAGCCACTACTTGATTAACAATTTTGAAAACGCATGATTTTCTGGATATTCCTAATCTTGTTTGCTTGACCTAGGTCTAAACGATTAGTTTTGTATGATTTACTCAGTAGGATGACACAATAGAATAAGAGCGATGTGTCTGACATGCGAATGTAGATAAAAATCGTTACATATTGTTTCGCCGGGAGTTTCGCCGGTTTTTGTCTGAAAAAAAAAGTACGACCTAGTTAGACCTATTAGCCCAGTGGCTTCCGCGTGCGACACTTATACCTGAGGTCATAGGTTCGATCCCCGGTTGTGCACCAATGGACTTTCTTTCTATGTGCGCATTTAACATTTGCTCGAATTGTGAAGAATAACATCGTGAGGAAACCAACATGTCTTAGACGCAAAAAGTCGACGACGTGTGTCAGGCACTGGAGGCTGATCACCTACTTGCCCATTAGATTTAAAAAAAATATTATGAAACAGATTCAGAACTCTGAGGCCAAGACCTAAAGAGGTTGTAGCGCCACTGATTTATTTTATTCTTTAAATTAAAATAATAAATTAGTGGTTTTTCTTCTATATAAATATATTATATCATTATAAAATTCCGCATAAAACAAAAAATATAATATTTTTAGAAATTCATACCTTTTTTGGCTTTTCCAATTTGGAGATTGACTGGAAATTACTGCACCACTGCTTTCATTAAATTTTGCCTTACAAATTTCAAAACCTCGTTTGAAATGTGCTCACATTCAATTTCTGTTCGAAGGAATTTAGAGTTTATTATAAGAAAAAACACCAATTTTTATTTATTTTGAAAGAGCAGTGTTAGTTAGCCTAGTAGCGTTTCTCAGCCCTTAACATTTATTTCCCAATTAATTAAAAATAATCTGTGAAACATATTCTGAAAGTGCATCAGTGCGCGTAAAGAAAGCTACTACATATGTTATTATTCATGTTTACCCAAATTCAAAACCGTTTCTTAAAATTCTAAAGTTTATCTAATCAAAGTTCAATATACCAATTGATACTTCCAAAGTAACTATCACTATGGCGTATATTACTTGGCGTATGTGAATTGCTAATATGGAATAGTCAGTTCTCGTCTGTTTTATACTTCCGATAGATGTTCATAAATAATCTTTGATTCGTTTAGATTTCTTAATAACTCACATTTAAAAGTAATACTTAAAAACTGTAATATTTTTTTATAAGTTGTCCCTGCAATAAGACATTATCATGTGTAGCCTATTACTAATAAGTACTTTAAAAGTAACTTACTTTACTGAAATATATGATGTTTATATAAGAAAGTGTTCTCACTTCCAGTCTCTATTAAGGGGCAACAATCTGCACTATTTTTTCACGCTTTATACCAGTGATTCCCAAAGTGGTCTATATCGACCCCTAGAAGTCTATGACAACCTGCAAGGGGTCTACGTCAACGAAAAAAATTTGTCTGTCCATGAAATGAAAATGGGGATAGTAGATGTCAAAACTTATACTGATAGTACCTATTTACTTACATCATACTATCTTATAATATCAAAACATATACATTATTTATAAAAGTACCTATGAAGTAAAAAAAATATTATATATGTTTATAAAATTGTGTATGTTGTAGGATGTTGGTATTCGCTTTGTGGTCGCAATACATTTTGAACTTGTAAAAACAAAAAAAAAATGAAATTCTCTATCCATCGGTATCTTTTCAATCTTCATTTTACGAGTATATACAATTAAACAATACCTGAATCAGACCCAATAAAGCTAATATAACGAAGTCCACTCGTTAAGTGAAAAGGTTGATGACAAAAAGCCGCCGCATAATCAAACATGAACTTGTTATGTTTGATAATCCTAGACCCTCGTTAAAATGTTTTGCTTGACGTCATTGCGAGACACGTCGCCTTTGAGTGAGAGTTATAGTTAAAAAATTTCAAAGCCTATTGGTTTTTGGGTCAATAACGTTGGAACTTTTATTTTTTGGCGTTTATTCTTGATAGTTTAAAGAATTTATAGCATTTATTTCGTTTGTGCATTGAATTCTTGAATTATAAAGGCGTCGAAGTACTTTGTGTGTGTATTAATATATATATATATAGAAAATTATACTAAATAGTATATATAGAAATGCGTTAATGAAAATGTTTTTAGTTTTTTTTTGTATCTTTATAGAATGTCAAATAATACAGCGAAATACAATAGTCTTTTATGATTTCATTTGTAAATTGGTGTGTTATGTTTCATTCCCTTGAAATTAAACTTGCTTTGGGTACTTATAAGAGCGTATATAGGTATTATATATAAGATAAGCCTCAAAAATAAATGTAACAGACGTAGAAATTTTAGCACCAGAACCCATTAAGCTACTTTTTTAAATGTCAAATATAAATTAAATCAGAAATATGTATGTTTAGGGTCAAACAGGTAGGAGGCTTACCCGGTGTTAAGCGATACAGCCACACATGGACACTCCCAATGCCAGAGTGCTCGCGAGTGCGTTGCCGACCTTTAAATGCTCCATACTCTATTAAAGTAACATGATTTACTACATCAATACAGCGTTTTTACCTTAATAAAACTATCGCATATTTAACCAAGAATTACTTCATCGTTTTTTCATAGGTAAACAGAATATTTAATTTTCTATGTATTCCTAAGTATAACTAGACATTTAAAGTGATTCAGACTGCACACCTTATTTGCAGTTTATTCGCTGAAATTTGAAAACCGTATGTTATTCACATCGCCTCGTTCAATTTCCGCAGTAGCTGTTACGAACGCTTTAATTCGAACAATCACATCTAATTTACTTCAAGTTGCACTGAATGCGTTATTCTTAGAAGCAATCGCGGAGCCGAAGGTGGCATTAATCACAATTTAGCCTCACGCGAACTATAACTTGTGCCATTTTTAATTGCAAAGTACTTTGCATAAATACCACATACTTTTATAATCACATGAAATGCCGGCGGCGTGTATTTTTGCCGGGAAATTCTGAAGAAATGGCAATTCGAATTTCAAATGCGATATGATGAATAAATTGGAACACCGTTTTGCTATTTAAATAGTTGTATAATTTATGGGGTATGATTTTAATTACTGCACTGTTCTTTGTACCTCCGGGTTTATATAATAAACGTTATATGTTTTATATTTGTTTCATTTAAATTAATGATTTTGATGTTAACCAAGGATCAATCCATATTATATATCCATACTAGCGACCCTCCCCGGCTTCGCACGGGTGCAATGCTGATACTAAATACACTACAGAAAATCTGTGAACGTTGTATATAAAAATGTGGGTTATCCATAAGAGATAGACATATACCATCAGGGACTTTTCTGTAGACCTTTTTAATGTGTACAATACTTAGTGCATTATTTTGATAAAACTCGTAGGGTTCAGCCTGCGTTTGCAGCGGCATGTAAGCGGAAAAAATGTAATTATTTACATCACATTAGAAACCTCAAAAATAACAGTACTTTTCCACTATTTAATGGATGTTATAAAAACCTTCCTCTTAAATCACTCTATCTATTAAAAAAACCGCATCCAAATCCGTTGCGTAGTTTTAAAGATTTAAGCATACAAAGGGACATAGGGACAGAGAAAGCGACTTTGTTTTATAATATGTAGTGATATATGTTCTCGGCGATATACACTGTCAGCAGTCGCGCGTTGTTATGCTATGCCGTAGACATCGATGAACATCATATGTACAAAAATATTTCATATAGCTTTAAGTTTTACTTCTCCTTGCGCGTCAGGGAAATGACGAGAGTAAATTTTTACGATGCGCGCGCACACCGTCTCAAAATACCGACACCCTGAAGTTAGCTATAGTCAACATTTTAGTTTTTTCTACTGTTAGTGTCGTTTTTTCTACAAACATGGAATAAGGCAAAAGATTAAATAATTATTTTGTTACGCCAAATAAGTATAACTTCTAACGCGTGCACAAATGTTTATTTTATTTCCCTCCTGCCATCGCTAATCTAATACATATTGAAATAATATATTTAGTATGTCTGTATTACTAATATGTATTTGCGTGTTGTTCCCACGAGAATGTAAGTGCGTGCTCCTAGTACACCATGACTCCTGCTGATTGAACAAATCTTTGTTTTTAATTATTTTTTTTATCCTTTATTACTTAAGATGTCATATGGAACATGGTGTAATGGTTGCAGCCCCTTACAAATGTTTTGTAAAAGAAAAAACTTGGCGATTAAAAAGTTCTTCTCTTCCGTTCTACGCCCTTGATTTGAGAACTGTAGATGTAAAATTAGAAGCATTTAATTTATATTTCATTTTTGACGTTCATAAGTGTACATTATGTGACGTACACGAATAAATGATTTTTTAATTTGAATTTGAGTAAAGATGTTACAATAAATTAAAGTTATATGAACATAAATAAAAAATAGCAAATAATACCGTCTCAATGCAAAAACAGCGGATCATTTTTCACATAATCAAGGGATATGCTCACGTTTGATCCGGCACCCAAATAAATTTACAAATGTTCCCTTTGCTAAAAGCTCTTTGGGCCTGATTGACCCTTCTTAACCACTTATTGCTGGAGAGCTTTTATTTCTGTTCTAATTTAATTCTGTATAAACACCCATACATTACGCGTTGAATTTTATATGATGTGGGTGTGTTTTATTGGGTTAATTGTTTTAATGGAACCATTACTAACAGTTCAACTTATTTCTAAGATCTCATTATGATATTTAAATGATTTATTTATGATTTAATATCCTATAACCTAGGTAGGGCAAAGGGCGTCCACAGTGAGTCTCCATCGATTTCGGTCTTGAGCCTCGTATTTCACCTCGCTCCACGTCTTATCGGCTCTCTTTGCCTCATCTGCTACTGTACGGCGCCAGGTTTGCTTGGAACGCCCACGCTATCGCTTTCCTTGCGGGTTACAATCAAGCGCCTACTTGGGAATATGATATGATATTTAAATAAATAGATTTTATACTTATGTTGACTTATAACGAAAATCATTCGAAATTTGAAAATATAAAAAAGGCACCGCTAGAGTGGAAGGCAATGAGTGTAATACATTTTAAGGCTCATATCATTTTCTCGTTATTTAAAATGATTGTGTTCATAGTGCAATAATTGACTACGATTTAAGTAAAACGATTGTTAAATTATATAATCGTAGAGACAGTTAAGTTAAAGTTAAATATATAAAGTTGCCAGGTAACAATTTAATATTATGATTAGAATCGATAACATATCGAGTTACACTAACCACTGATACGAATCATTAATCAGTTTTAAAAGTTATATTTCAATATAATTTAATAATTTGGCATTTAACTTTCTATTATTACTCAAATTGCTAAGGTGTCCGTCCTTAAATTGATATTTATTCTAGAATAGCTAAAGCAATCTAAATATCTCAAAGGATCGTAGAATCGTATCCAATGGTTAGTTATTTGAATTTTGGAAGACAAAGCTCTTTGGAAGTGACTTGATTAGTCAAGATATTCTAGAGATATCTGCAGCAATACCTTGTAACAATTCTAACGTTTGAGTGTTTCTGTAGGTATTGTGAGTGGTTGAGATTACATGACTCAGCAGAGATTACATTTTTATGTTTTTTTTTTTCTCTTTATTTTACAAAGTAATATAATATATCACATTAGAAAATCGCTGTCGTTTGTATTATATTATATATTTATATTTGTAACCATAGTAGTCTTGTTTAGGAGCGCGACAAATGCATGTAAAAATAGTTTTTTAATTTAGAATTTGTATTGGTTAGTGTTAGGCTATCTATTATGTGATTGGGTAGACTATTTACTAGCCGCGGTAGCAAATACTGCAACGTTCTCTCGCCATATACGTTGTATGCTCTCGATGTACAGAGCCAAACTTGCGTTACCACTCGAGTCTGTACGTCATACTCGACACGTTTTTTTATGTCATCTCGAAAAAAACATGTATAAGGTCTGGGCCTCAGATTGTATATGTTTTGTGATCATTTGATCATCACTAATAGGGCGATGTTAACCGTATCCTTATGTGACATGACGTCGACTTTTTAGGTCTTAAACATGTCGGTTTTCTCATGATATTTTTATTTACCATAGCGTGTGTGAAATACGCGCTATACAGAAATTTTATTGGTGCACAGCCACAGCAGATACAGGGTTGAGAATTTCACGCTGAAGAAACAAGGCTAACACTGCTCAAATTTACGTATTAGTTTTTAGCTAAATACTTATTAGAATATTCTAAAACAATAATTTTTGTACTTCTTGTCTGAACAGGACATTCCAACCAACCTTCTAATCGAATTGACTTTTTAATAACTATTCCCTAGATATAGAATAAGTTACGTCACACATTTAGTACGAGGATAGATCAACAACGGAAGAGGTCGAATGTACAAACCAGTTTTTATAGTAACGCAATTTCGAAATAAAATAAATTTATCGCCATACAACACAACCCTAATCTAATTTTTCCAAGAACAATTTTGTGGACACAGACATTTCGCTATCATTGTACCAATTCCTTTGTTTTTTTATGGAATGAAAGTCGATCGTTGCCAAAACTATCGTAGATTGAATTAACATAATATAGATATGATGAAATTGTTATACCGAGCATTGAGAATATATTCAATATCATTTTGCCTACGAAGGGAGACCTATTTTTATTAAAAAAACTTTATTTAGACCAAGAAGAGAGACGTTGGATATTTCAAAAAGAATTTTTCAATAAAATATATGTGACGCTGATTTTCTTAATGCTGATGAAAAGTAGTTGTAATTATTTAAGCAAGTGAATTTATATAAAAATAAATAAGTGAGTACTCCTTTCATTATTATAAAATATCGATCTATAATGATAGCAGATTTTGTACATTACATTTAAGGTTAAATTTAACTTTAATGATACAATCTTGTTGTAGTGTTTCGTTCCCAGGCAGCTGCTTTAGAGAGTATCGGCTTTCATATAAAAACTTATATACGCAGGCACTTTTATTACACCCTTCCATGAATGAAATCTAACTTTTATCATTATCACTTATCTATTTATTATTATATTATTATCATTATCACTTACTTATTTATTTATTATGTTTCGATTATTACTTTATAATTAAGACCTACCTTAAACGACAACAGAGAGAAATCGAATATGTAATGAAACATATATATATTTAGTATTAAAACTTGTATGAGGACTGGTCATTACCAGTTATATGTTTTCATTTACGCTCGCGAAAATGTCCTGAATATTTAAACTTCGTTGTGAAAGACATACACTAAAAAATCTATTTGACAATAACTTTAGAAGAGAACGACAACAAACTTACCGCTCACGTCTAAAAGGCATTTAATTAATGGAGCACAGAGTGAAATGAAATTCTTTCTTGCAAAAGTATAAAAGAAAAAGTTGGATAATAGTTTGTTCAGTCGAGATACCCGACTCCAGAGCTATCCACAATTTTCTTTGTGGAACAATTGTTAGATTCCTAATGATTGGTATTTTATATTACGTCAAATTAAAAAAACCTCTGAATAAAATAATTAAAATAGACGATTATAAAAATCTTATTATTATAACATTCTTACCATTCTTAAACTGAATCAGTCACCGTTTTTACTAAAGTACTCATATGTATATTTTAATTATAGCGTGAATACAAGAGTACCTTTAGTATTATATTGGTTTCCTAATAAGGGGTCTATCATTTGGTAAATTAAAAAAGTAAAATTACGTCATATTGTAATATCTTTTATTGAAGTAAATAAATATTGTGACGTTCTCAAAATAGTAATTTCGTTTCAAATGACAATTTATTTCAGTCACACAAACTTTGTCGTCTGGCTTATAAAATGGCGTCAGATCAATTATATATATTTTAGTCTCTGTGTGGAAGAGAAGTTTCATATTTTTTGAGCGGTTAAAATATTCAAATATTTCAGTCGAATTGTAACAATACATTCGAAATAAGTATATTATATAAGTATTTAGTACACAGTAACTATTACAAATATGAATAAACTATGCATTCACGGTGTCTAAAATTAATGTCGTTACAAGTACATAATTGTATAGTTTACTCGAAACCTCAAAACAAAGGAATGATTAAAACTGTAAGTTATGAATTACGAGATTATGTCTTGCCCTTTTTATACACCGAGTAATGGTCGAAGGGTGCAAATTTAAATTTCGAAGTCCTCTAAACTTTGAAAGGCGGAAGTAATTTTTAAAGTAATCTTACCTAAAGGAAAATTTAATTTGATGAAGGTTCTATTAATTATTATTATTTTTTCATTACACAATTGCAAATTAGGTCTATAAAGATGACTTAAAACATGAATGATAATAATAATAATTATTTATTTATTTTTCTCCCTTAAACATTAACAATAATAAATACGATAAAAAATATTTCATCAGAATAAAAATCTACGTATGTAGTTTTAGTTTTAACGACTCTTTTTATTCAATAAAACTTTCGTGGTGTCGTGTGAACCCTGACTTATTCGACCTCCGTCCATCAATCGAAGACATCGATGTACATAGTAGGGTTGTGGCGATTTTTTAAATAAAGACAAAACATACAATAAAGTTTCCGTTATGCCATATAGACTGGTAAATATAAAAGGGTTTAGTAAGTTACAGTTTATAAAATATTTTTGGCGTTTCAATGGTAAATGATTTGAGCTGCAAAGTTTCTATCGTCCATTAATAACAGGTGGTGCCAAACTGATATTAAACTTCAGTGAAGTGAAAAATGAATAGCTTCATGTGATTCAGACTATATGCCTTTGGGGATTTCTTTAATGATAAATTAAAGAATATTTCATACACGTCTCTTATGGGTTTATGAAGATATTTTTATTTTAACTGATTACGTGTGTATACCCACTAAAAACCTTAGTAATACGTATTTAAAAACAAGTACAACAAGTAATATAAGCTGTACAAAGAAGAGGAGAAGCCTTAGAGAGGAACTTCAAAAATACATGTTTGCAGTTGGTAGGCAATATATATTACTATATTATTATAATTGTGCATTATTTATTTTCATTTGTACTAAGGAGGCCTTTTCAGTAACTAGCAATTTCCTTTAGTCTTGTAAGACACATGACGACATCGTATTTCGCAAATACGTGTTAACTCAAGTAGAATAACCGAATTGCAAACGTAAATCGAAAGTTTACAATAAACTTAACATCTCTATTGACGTTCATAAGTGTACCTGTTTATCTATATGAATAAAGATTTTTAAGTTTGAGTTAGTTTCTAAAGTTTTATGAATCACAATTATATTCTTTGACATTATAAACTTTGAACATTTTGTAATATCTAGCAAAATAAAACCGACGAAGAATACAAGAGGCAGTAGTAAAATTAATTCAAAGAGAAAGTAAAATAAAAACTCAGCACATCTGATACAGGTAGAATATCTTGGGACCAAGACATTTACTGAAGACGCAACCTCCGTAGCACTAATTTGCATTCTGCCAAAGATTATGCTGAAGATACGCTACACATTTTCGCTTTGTCCTTTCAACCCCAGTATTAACTAGTCGTAGAACTTGAATATACATTAAAATGCTTGTCTACCTATTGAGAAATTTACGACTAGACTTTAAAAGTTTGCTTTTTGGTGATTTGCTCTCAGCTAATAAGGTTCTACATCATAGCTCGCTTATTCAAAATTAATTCGTAATACCATGCTATGCTAGTAGCTAAAAGCTTATATGTAATATATACCTATAGTGCTCAGAAAAATAGTTGGGCCGTGGTCGTAAGCACCCTAGTTCTTTTTTCCTATTTACTTACCTAAGTGCGCGAGCCCATCACACAAAATTTAGAGGCTTCTATAAAATTGTCTGTATGATCTCCAATTTTTTATAATTCTACTAATAAATTTTTAGTCTTTGATCCACGTCGGTATACTTAATTAAAAGCTCACGAATAAGTGGCCACTTAATTGTATTAAATCGTGCGATACCGCCTAGAGGGCGCTATTCTAAATCATTGTTCTTGTACGTGGGTAGTTTGGAAATGACCAATGGGTAATAAAATGTAAGTTACGAGGACACGTATTATATATGTAATATATAAGACGATATCGGTGGCTTCTTGTATGTTTTTGTAATTTGTAAATTTAATGAGCGATGAATGATAAATTTGACACTGAAAAGTCATTATATAAACACGATAACAAGTGATGTGAAATATTATGTCCGCAACTTAATAGCAATTATAAATTATCGGTCGGTTAAATAAATATTTATACATACTAATAATAAAATAGATCTCAGAGTTATAAACCATAATCAAAAATTTAACAAACTTTATAAGTATGTCGATCTTTCATATCTATTACCTTTGCAATAGTGAAATATCTACTGATGTTATTTATAGATTTTTTTTAAATTATAACTCTAAAAATTGTTGCCTTACTTTGAAAGCAAAACGAGTATTTTAGTTTCTGTATAGCTTTAAAATCAGGTTACAACAGACCTTTAATTTGTTACTCGAGTGTGGCAAAGGATTCTTGATTACAGACTGTTTCAAAGTTTACCTTATATTTAACCCAATGGCCAGTGTTGCTTCAAACGATATGGCTATAAAATATAGTTTTATAATAAATTAAAACATGCTTAAAATAATTGTGGAATGTAAAACAGAATTATACAAAAAAATTTTTTTATATATATTTCAAATCGTAATATACCGAAAAACAATTGGTTGACAGCCGGGGACCGAACGTGCGACCTCAGGGGTGCGAGTCACCCTAAAGGCACTACAACACTGCTCAATCATTGTTGGTGGTAAATTAATTCAGGTTCAAAATCTTTAAACATGTTTTGACACATAAAAACTGAATACAACTATCAGAGTAATATTAAAATAAATCTCTGTTACAAACAAACACATTTTTAAGTTAGCAGTATATTTAGTGCTCGCAGAAAATATCTTAAGACCAACCGGGATGATTTCCTGTTTACGACGGCGGATTTAAAAAGGCGAGGGCATTTTTAAAATAATAAAGATTCGCGAGGAAATAAATGTCTGGTGGATTATGGGATTTGGTTGTCTTCATAACAGCGTGATCCCTTTGGGGATAAATGGTGTTTGCTTGACAGCACTTTTGATTAACTTGCACACACGAGTTTCTTCAATTGCTGTAAGATACATGAAAGTCAATTTTAGGTAAAATGAAATATGTTTTACAGGAAACAATGTAGCCGTATAGACCTCGCATTTTACGTTTAAAAAATAATTGATAATATTTTTATCTATATGAATAAATATGTATATATTTGTTATTATTTATTACTCAAGATGTCATATGGAACTTGATGTAATGGTTGCAGCTCCTTACAAACATAATGTAAAACGAAAAACTTAGCGATCAAAAAGAATGGCGAAGAGTTTATTGCCAGTTCCTCCTCCCCTCAATTTAAGAACGATTTCTTGACGTTCATAAGCGTACATTAAACCTATGAATGATTTTGATTTTTTGATAACACTATAGTGACCTCATTTTTTGTTGCTTGGCTTCCAACGCAGAATACGCCCTACGCCTTAACCACTTAGAGGTGGTAGTGTTCAGTGTAAAGATATTAAAGAGTTACTAAAAATAATAAACCGATAAATAAAAATCCGGCTAAGCGTAAAACTTCAGGAAAAGAAGCCAGCGTCTTTTATATCACAATGTTTTTAAAAGATCCGTGTCAAACAAGATTTAAGTCTAAAGTATGTATTTGCTTATGTTTGCATAGTTGTGCATACCGGTAATAATAGGCGAAAGGCATAACAGTATGATGTATTCAGTAAATGTGTATGCAATGGCAGGGATAAATAAAAAGTAAGATAAAACACACATTTAGTACTAAAAGACACAGGTATTAATGTAAACTACAAAGTGTTAAGATGTTTGGAAACCCTCCAAATGTAATAATGATCTAAATAATTCGCGGTATCTGCATTGAGCTTTGAACCTTTCGACTCTCGACTTAAGGTCTATTTTATCAGTGATATTATTGGCCTTTTACCATTTCATGAATATCATCTATTAACACGGTTTTTGGTATAACATTTGAGACTATAAAAAACTGTTTATGCATTGTAACTGAAAAGATGACTGACTAGTAAAAAGCAAATGTTTAAATTAAGAATTGTACCCAATATAAATAAAAATATTAACTAATGTTAAAAAAATACAAGCTAATGTTAGTTATGGCTGTGGTTATCCATATCACAGGTTCTTACCTAGTTTGGAAACCAGTCTCCCAATACCGTCACAACTGTATTATTAATTATTATCGTAAATGTTATATGGGAGAAAAATAAATAAATAATAATAATAATAATTATTATTATTTCAGAGCCATGTTATTTTTATATCGAAAGAAAACTCCATAAGCCAAATCAAATCTATAATTGCTTCCCTAGTGTTAAAGAATCACATTCTTAATAAACATACAGAGGAACTGTATCTCCCAGATCAATAAGTCAAGTCAAGTCAAAATTTATTTATTCATATAGGTAACATAATGTACACTTATGAACGTCAAAAAAAAAAAGAAATATTAACTGAATCTAATTTTACATTTACTGCCAGTTCTCAAATCAAGGGCGTAAAACGGAAGAGAAGAACTGGCAATAAACTCTCCGCCACTCTTTTTGATCGCCAAGTTTTTTTTACACAATGTTTGTCAGGAACTGCAACCACTACACCATGTTCCACATGACATATTGAGTAATAAAGAATAAAAAATAAATTCAAAACAAAAAATTGTCCTATATCAGTAGGAGGCATGGTGAAATAGGAGCACGCACTTACATACTCGTGAGAACTTAGAAATATTTAGAAAATAGGAAACACACCTACCAATTCAATTAAAACATTGTATTAATATAAGTCATTTTATTTAAAATGTTACACAAACGCTTTTTACATCTATGGTTTACATTTTAACATGAAAATTTAATATCACTTGAATGTCTTTACCTAGTATATATCCTAAACATTATCTAAGCTGCATTTCCCCACAACTTATTACAGTAAAATATGGAGAAGGAAGTAAGGCCTTGTCGAAACCGAAATAATAAAAAAACTTAGCATAGAATACGATAGATAGAAAGAGATCCACTGAAAATTTGAAATCGTCATACAATTAAATGGAAGACGTGGCATATTTGGGTTTTTCGATAGTTATAATTGCTTCTTGCTTATCTTCTGTCTTTGAGTTTTTGAGACACTCCTCGTAAGTAGGTGGTTTCTTCACGATCCAAACCACTAGTTCCAGTGCCAGTTCATTGGCGTATTTTCTTATTAATAGGACGCAAAGGCAACCCAATACTGGAAATTTTTAAAAATCATAAAAAAAAAACACAAAATCGGTATTTATATACAATATATCAAAAGCATTATTTTATAATTATTATGACACAGGTTAAAGTTATGATATGATTCAAGTTATGTATCAGGGAGTTTCAATTTATGTTATTATATACATTAAAGAAAACTCAAATTACCAATATCCAATAGGTTCCCAAAGCCACTGTGTTCTAGGAAGCTTACAGTATCGCTTCTGAATCTTATACTACCAGGCTGGTACGCCAAAAACAATATCTGCACCCCGATCTTCAATAAGGTCCACAAATAGAACATGCGAATTGGTATAACCTCATTCTGAAAAGAATAAACAAAATATGTTGGGTTTCGATAGTTTTTTAAGGTAAGCAAACTCAAAGATGAAACTTAACGCTCTAATGATACAAAGTATTTTTTTAATAAAAACCAAACATTTCATTATATCCGAAGCCCTGGTAGCTAAATAATATTGTATATAAGCCACACTTTAATATTGCAAGTACATTTATATAAGAAACTGGGATCTACTAGTATTAGTGTTTCAAAGTTTATCATAAAGAAGTCTTACCTATAAAGAAAAGTGGTCGGTAAAGTAGAATCGGAAGCTTAGACTCATAAAGAATCGTTCCATTACAGTATTATTATACATAGCTACTATTATGTATTTTGAATATTAAAAAATACTTACTTTATATATAGCGACAATATAACTTAATACAAATATAAACCAAGATGTATTTATAAAGAAGTACAATATGTTAGCGCCGGAGACATGGGTCAATGATGTGTCACATTTCAGTTCTGCTCCGAGCGGCGTATTGTCAAATGCTTCAGCATATGGCCGAAGAAGAAGTGGGTAGGGGTAGAAGCCATGAGTTCCCATGTTGACGACAAATAAAAACGGCTCTAACCATGTCCAATTTATTAGTTGTACCTAGAGAAAAACAAAGTACATGTAGAGATAATTTAATTCAATTAAAGCCGAAAATAAATATATGTAAAGCTTACGGCAGGTTGGGCTAAGAAATGCCTTCAAGTAATAGACTAAAAAATGAAATACGTTTATTATGGAACATAAGATAGAGAGGTATCACTTATTCTATTTTTTTTAAATAAATAAATCAGTTGCACTATAGACTTTTTAGGTCTTCATGATCACTTATCAATCTAATTGGCAAGTGATCAGCCTCCTGAACCTGCACACGCCGTCAACTTTTTGGGTGTAAGACAAGCCGGTTTCCTCACGATGTTTTCCTTCACCGTTTGAGCGAATGTTAAATGCGTACATAGAAAGTCCATCAGTGCACAGCCTGGGATCGAACCTGCGACCTGAGGGATGAGACGCGCTGGAGCCTCTAGGCCAACACTGCTCTTATTGTTGATTTATAAGTGAACAAAGGACTTCCGAGAATATACAAAACAATTGAATAGCAAACTTACTCAACGTTGCATTATCCAAACAAGCGTTGGCAATAATTTTACATACGATTCGTTTGACATTAAAAAAAATTTAACATATACTTACGCTTTCTTCATTTATATCGCAAACGAAACCACGTGTCATAATGCTCACAATCACAAAGTGGGATATGACATTCACCAGACTGGCAAACTGAAAAATAAAATATTTTTTTTTATTAAATAGTTATAAAACCTGTGGAGTTGACCATTGATAGTAAGACATAGGTACTAATTAACATACTGATTAAAATGTATAGTTATGTGTACAAAAAAAAAACAAAATTCCAGCCACATATGAGATGTGTATAACTTTTAATACTTTTTATATAAGTATAGTTTGTTTGAAAATGGGTAGGATATAGACTTTTTTTATGGACACCTGAACAAGTGAGGACTAAAACTCAAAGTAATCCTGCAAAATTTGCTTCTCTCAAAAATTGTACTACAGTTCGAATGAGACACTTTTTCACGTTGCTATGCGGGTAACACCTGTAATTGCTTGCAACTAAGAATTTTAGAATGGACAAAAAATTTAGTGATTTGTCGCTCTGAGTTTTATTTGGACTTTAGTATACGTTTTAAATTAAGAGGATTGGAGTAGCGTAAGATTAACGTTAATTTTAGTAACATAATATAATTTTGAAGTTGCATACCCTTCACCCAGTCTCTATCTTTTTAACGATTGATAGTGGTAATTGTTTATGAGCGGAAGCGCCATTTGAGGATTGCATTGTTAATAACTGGTTATAAAAGGGTCGGATTTTACGTTTACCTGTTACCTATTATTATTAAGTTTTCTTTTGTATTAGTATTAAGCAACTGTAAAAATGAGTAATAAGGTAATTAATAAATAAAGATATATAATTAAGTAATGTTATGCGTTAATATATCGTTTAATAGTTTATTTATCAATTTGAGATGACTTATGGTCAGTTCTTCGTGAGTTTCACTTTAAAAAGTATTAATTTTTATGTCTAAACTTTTTTACACTTTAAAACATAATTCATAAATACCTAAAAGGGTCTAATTGTAGATAAACTGCTCAACAAAAAGTTTAGTACTATTTTTGTCCCTTTTTTAACAGCTGTACTTTTCGTATTTATTTTAAATGGGTAATAGTAATGCATCTTTTAATCAGCTATAAACTAAATTTTGTGACTTGCACTTTTTTAATACATTAAAACAGTTTTTGTTTTCATTTTATTACTATCAAAAACCTTTTGTTCACACGTTGCAAAGGTTTCTATGAGTTTGGTACTATAGCCATCTTCGGCCCATATAATATCTATACTAGTATATTAAAAAATTCAGACTTACCAAACAGAAATATCCTATGACTAGGCACTTAGCCCGTAGACTAACGCCACAAGAGCTGCCATGCCCTTTTTGCCTCATGTCTGGAAACTATAAAAATGATTGCAGATTTAGTAAAAAAATATTAAACTGTGTTGCTATAGAGTACGATCACCTAATAATTTATACCACAGGCAGCTAATTAATCACGTTCATTCGGGTTATAACTCTTCTTAATAGTATACTTATTCTTAAATATTATTCCGTGGACAATCAACTTTACGATTTTATTTATTTACACTTCGTAACATTTATATAAAAATAACACAAGACAACAATTAGGGGATGCAACGGGCGGCTTAAGTCGTATACTAGGGTTGCCTGTGAGAGATTTTTAGAGAAAAAACTAAAAATGTGATTGGTTACGTGCAAGAAGTGCAAAACCAAATTTTATAAAAATATATAGAATAGTACAAAGAAAATAAACTATATACAAAATAAAAAATACAAGTATTACAAAAGTCACGATTGAGCAGGATATGGTTTAGAAACATGTATGTAGAAGATATTTAAAAGATGTATGGGTAGCCAATCGTAATGAGTCATCTATTCCACAACTAAATGGCGGAGATCCTAAGCCTAAGAAGAATGTGCTGTGGTTGAATTTCCAAGAAGCATCTGTTAGAGGAGCGTAATATATAGTTATAAGGGAAGTTATGGAATTGAAAAGAATTTTCGCACCGTCTTACCTCGAAAATGTTAAATAATTATAACAATAATAATATAATTATTATACGCAGCACAGTGTTTGACCACGCTTATATGCAGGAGACGGATATGTTTTTATTTACTTGTTTATAAAATGATCATCATTTAAGGCGTTTGAATCTGGCACCAGTAGGTACGTTTACTGTCTACCGAACGAGCGGAATGTGTTGGTGGTATCTACGATATTGCTTTGCGGTGTTATCATCATTACATGAAAATATAAGGCTTATTCGGTAGGACTTTTAAGAGATGTGTACATCTGACAAGCATGGTAATTTGAACTCGTTTATTTTATATATAAACATTACGACATACAAAATTTAGGACAATTAAGACGGTAGTTCTGAGATTCTCAATAAAACTCCGTTTAACTTTTTATTAAAATTAGCACTAAACTAAATAATTTTTGCCAATAACTTGTGGAATACAACTAAAATCATAATAATACGAATGACATTTTTTTATAAATCGTACGTCTGACCCACAAGAAGACATTTTATAATTTTAATGCGTTAAATGTAGGTATATTCACAACGTGTCTGACTAAATAAAAACGTACATCTACCCTTTATAAAACTGAAAAATTATTGTTGTATATATATTATGTACTTAATAATACAATAAATATGCAACACATCTTAAGCCTATAAAAACAATGTTGAAATCTATTAAGTGATCGTTACTTGAAATTATGTACAATTAAGTAAAATATAGTCGATTACTTTATGTTAACAAATAATTAATACTTACACGTCAATGCGCCTATAAATTTCAAATCACTTTCCTCCAAAAATGTACAAATGCAAACTTTATACTTTATCACTGCAAGTTATCCCAGGAACGTCTGCCTCTGACAAAATCCAAACGCAAAGTGCATACCATGATGCGCTTACGACGTTCTTGTTCATTTATTGACAATTGTACATGTGTGAGATATGCCACATAGTATAACAATTAGAGTAAGTTAATTCATTTCTTTTCTTGAAATATGTTATTTTCATATTTGCCGTCGTGGTCTTTAATATTATTTTGGATAAAAGTGATAGTTATATATTTATTTCCAGCACACAAGTATTTGCAATTATCTTAACCTACCTAGCAAAATTAAAATAATATAAGTTTAAAAACTGTGTCCAGTTTATGTTTCCACCATACCAACTTACCTACTATTTAAAATTATTTATACAATAAAGAAAGAGAGAAATAATCTCTGTGGCAGTGTACCTTTAATGCCAGCAGCAATTTCTCGCTGTATATCCTCGTGGAATATTTATTCCTTTAGCCAGCTCTGGGGTCACCGGTTCTACCAGTTGCAAGTCTAAATCTTTAATTTTATATATATTATATTACGCGTATAAAAAATAATAATAACGTAACTCACTTCGTACAAAAGAAACCCGTCCTAAAGCTAATATGTTGAGATAAAACTTCAGCAAAAATCATATTTAAAATAATATTTCAACATCTCTCCAACGAAATATGTATTAGGTTTGGTATTACAGGAAAGACTAACAATGTTAACTTGGGCTTTACTCTAAGTATATAAAATGTGTCTATTTATTATAGACAATGACAACTTATCTAAAACAGATCTTTATAACAAAGTTCTACCCCCTTGAATTGGCATATTATGTTTAATACTTAAAAATCTACAATTACTATTAACAACTAACTAATTGAAATAAACGTAAGTGAAGTTTATTAAGATATATTTTATGTACAATACACCTAAGTTTATTAAAAATGGCCACCTTATACTTGCGAATTTGAAATGCTATGTTATATAGTAATTAAACAATAACTTCTTTCGTTTATGGTTACACTGTTTTCGAATAAAGTCGATTCTATGATTTTGTTAACATTTTTCCTCAACTCCATAAAAGACGTCAATTTCGATCGAGTGGGTTTTTTAAATTCTTGACATCGGAGTTCTAGTACGGGAAAAAGTGTAAACATCTGGTTTGCATATTTAAACCAGTTTTTACTTAGAATATTTTATAACCTATGTGGGTACATATATATATATATATAGTGAGTATAGACAGCCATTTGAACCGAACAGTATATTCAATATTACGGTAAGTATTCCTAAGGAAATTTTATCAGCGCTTTTCGGTTCAAACGCACAGTACTACAGAAATATTTATTAATTTTATATGCTCGTAACAATTTATGGTACTAGTCAGTAATACCGATATCAAAATTATGAGTTATTTTATGACATAATAGACAAATATATTTATACGACATTATTAATTTTGTCGGCAGAAAACTTCTAGTTTTTAGTAAAGTTAAAAAAAAGTCATTGCTAAGAAATATGTCCCAGGAACACAATCCATACATTAAGAATGCCACCACTACCGACAGTCATTTGCCAATATATTTTTTAGGGAAAATGTGATAATTGTCGATACTCTAAGGATATAGAATGCTCGGGAATGAAAATAGCAACATTATTTTAAGAGACGGGGACACAAATTGTCTTCTTAGGAGACATTAGTGTTAGTCAGCGTGTAAGTAATTACCTAATGCGGTACGTGTCTCGCATAGAGCGAACCACACTGACGTAAGACGCAGCTAAGATGTTCCATTACTGGTGTACTTAACTAGATTTGTGTATCGGGGGATAAGACCTAAACATTTCTTTAAGAAAAAAGTAAATCAGTCACAGAAACGAACTCCTAATTTAAAATCACTTATATAACCATTCCTATAACTTTCCGCGAGTATGATTTCTTAACGGATTAGTTATATTTATTTAGATGTACATACATTAAATTCTTTCATGTCAAGGAAAAGAAATTTCTGCTCTCCCAACTTTTAGGATCGTCGACAGTTTTACATCGCTCATTTTCCTGTCGGTTTATAGAAACGTAAAATTTTCAATCACGATTCAAAATTGCCAGTAAAAAATCTACTCCAAGAGCCAATGTTTCATTTATTACAGGTAAAATTAAATCAAACAGTTCAAGCGAGATACATTATTAATTAGAATTCGTTAATTAGAAGAATTATAGTCGAAAATTTTTTACAAATACTACTCTAATATAAAATTGAAAATCTACTGTTTTTAAGGTATTGTAATAAATTTATGCATACGAAAACAAATGTTGAGAACATAAATTCTCAAAAAATCTAAAACAACGGGATAAAAGGGAACATGGCTCACATTCTTACGAGGTGGTACGAGTATAACTATTTCCTACTCTTAAATAAAATCAAAAATCAGTATATTTTAAATATAGATCACAGGTGTAGCGCGACTAGATACCATTGGGATTTGATGCAAAATAACGCATAATTCCTCCTATTACAATAGCAATTGATGATAACCACCCAATTTTCATATTCAAATATTATGCTAAATCAAATCAAATATGAAAATCTAATGTGAAAATCAACATGTGTGAATTGGTTAGTAATTTATATGGAAAATTCTCAATGGTGCATATATTTGAAAACTGCGTTTATTTATTTTATTTTTTATCAAAAAATTAAACATTTTAGGCCGGGATAGGATCACTGAGGCCGGCAAAGCACAATAATATGTATTTAACAAAAGTATTTTCTTAGATATACGTCAATCATCCTTTATAGTTCTAGGAAGTTTTCATGTCGAACACTATGTCAAAAATCTTGTAGAATCCGTGAACCCTTGACAAGAAAGATAAATAAATAGTTTTTTTATTATAAATAACAGAAAAAAAAATAAAAACAAAATCTTATCAAGTACCTAGTGAGATCTGTCAGTTATTCTACAGCTCTCTGACAGTTTCGTTCCATATTGATACCACTTACTAAGGACTTAAATTATTTAAGTTTAATAGTTCATACTGTAATATTAAAAAAAACTGAATGTTAGATTCCTGTGCAGATGCATTCCTTCTGTCCACGGCTGGATATGTGAGTACTAATTTATACATTCTATGTTTTCATCAAAACTTCAGGGATACAGATTTTATATAGGACAGGAAGCAATTGCGGAGGGTATAGAGCAAATTAGGTTAGGTGTTTAACGCCGCCCATGGACACTTGCAACACCAGGAGGTGAGCAAGTGCGTTGTCCGCCTAGAAGGTACGCTCCTTACTTGAAGGCCGATCAAGCCATGGCGTGACGGTTGTATTCAAGAATGGTAAAGGAATTTTTCAAATCGATTTTGTAACCAAAACAATCAAATCATTCCCCTTTATATAAGACTAGCTGACCTGGCAAACGTCGTCTTGCCAAACTACTACCTTTAACTCAGCGCCATCTGTTAGAATTGTATCAAATAATAAACAAATGTTAATGTTATCGTAATTTTAGTAAGGATACCTATTTTTTTGAAAATGAAATATAGCCTATGTCACTCAGGAATGATGTAGCTTTCCAACAGTGAAAGAATTTTTCAAATCTGCCAAGTAGTTTCGGAGCCTATTCAATTCATACAAACAAACAAACAAAAAATCAAACCTTTCCTCTTTATAATATTAGTATAGACATAATTATTAAGTAACACTTAATCTAGATATTTTTTTTTTCAAATACACAATAATACTTTTCGGTACAGTTTTGAAGCAACGGCCATTTTACATTTCTTCATTGGTGAAGGGTCTTTTACAAAGTAATATGAGAAGGGTAACGTTAAACGATTTCCTTATAAGTTTGGCTGAAAAGGGATTCTCAATACTGTGATTTTTATCGTGACATTGATGAATATGGTGTGAAAAGTATGCCTCTTTGTATTTGTTACTCATATTATATACTCAGCCCTGCTCCTACTGCAGGTGCCGCTGTATTTGTGGCAATGTTCCGGACATTGCCACAAATACTTTTTACTGCAATCTTCGCTAGTGAGTGCTCCCAATTAGCTCATCACTATTTACAATAAGCAATAGCAGCTATACGAAGCAGTTGGAGCGCAAGAATTACATACTCATATTCCTGCCCATTTCCCTGCCTAGGGCTGAGTGTAAATGTGGCATAATCAATACAGCGTGATTTCTAAAGATTTCTATGACAATAAGCTTCAATGTAACACATAATGAGAACCTTATTCCTGTTTATAATTTATAAAAAAGACCTTTTATAACCGTCGTGTCTTACAGCCTGATAACAATTAATAATGCATAAACAAACCTCGGCGTTACATCATACGACTTTATTGTTGCTACTGTTAAACGAATTAAATAAAAACCTAAATGAAACAAGATTATTTGAGTACACGCTTAGTGTACATGAGATTCCATTTTTGTATATTATTTGTAGACTAGTAAGGGCCAACGCAACTTTATTTGGAAACGGGATAACGAGCTATATCACAGTAAACTTTATCATTCAGAAATAGAATTACTTATTACTTGAAAAATAATTTGTTTTGTATATTATATATTGTAGAATTGTTTGATGATTTGCTTTTTTTTAATAGAGTACCGAGAGATTTTTACGCCGGCTTTTTCTCTCGGCCCTATGCCTTCTTTGCCGATGAGTAGGGATGCCAACAGACTCGAATTTAATGACGTGGAATAAGTGATACCATGATGATCTTATATTAACTATTCTGTCTTATTACTGTCTACTTTTAATAATGTCGCTGTACATAGTAGTCGCCTACCCAATCGGCGACAGAAAAGTATTTTCAAATGTGCTAGGTTCTAAGACGATATCGTCGGCCGTTGAAACGTCGTCGGTCTTTGTAAAGAAACGTTAGAAATGAAACGCGTGACCATCCATTTGCCAGGTGGCTTCATGCAATAATTTATTAAAGAAGCCGCCGATGCCAGGCCAAAGGTGGCAGCGATCGATATTTACTTCACCACCTGGCTAATGACGAATCTAGAACGCAAAATATATCCACTATAACAAGAATTTATAAAACTTATGTTTTTTTTATATAATCAGCAGTGTTGACCTAGTAATTTCAGTTCAATTTACATCCTTTAGATTAAAGGTCCGAGGCTCGGCTGTGCATCAATGGACATCCTACATCTACTACTCGCTTTCAAGTGAAGGAATACATAGTGAGGAAATGCTATCCCTTAGACCGAAAAAGTCGTCGGTGTGAGTCGTTCACAAAAGGCCTGCCTTCGTTCATCATACCTACTTGTGTATTAAGAAAAATAAACAAACACGAAACAAAAAAATCGAACCAGCAATACACACATATGAGGGTCAGACCTACATAGTTGTAGCGCTAGCGGCCTATACGTACTTCATACATTGAACGTTTTCTTTCTGAATATATGTCACTTTTATATGTAGCATTGTAATTGTTAATTAACTTTTAGTAATATCATCTTTATAATAATAGTATATTATAGTATATTTTATATAATAATTAGGACTGTGAATGCGATCGTAATCACTGTGTTTCGTTTACACACATACATACGTGACATTTTTATTTAAGGTTGTTCATATAGTATCTTAAGTCGGCAGCTGCCTCCACCGGTTTCTGTGTAGCGCTTCCCTTATCACACTTTAGCTTTGAAGACGATGAGTCTTTCACTTGATTGGTCCATCTGGTTGATGAATGGCCACGTGATCTTTTGCCTTCTGTGTTACCAACCACGATCAGTTTCTCCAAGTTCTCATCGCCTTTTCACATTGTATGGCCGAAATACGATACGATTCAGTAGACAAGCGAGTTCGTATGCGAAGTTGGGTCAGGATTAATGTGTTGGTGCGCTTCGCAGTCCACGGTATTCTGAGCATTCGCTGCCAGCACCAAAGGCATCGATCCTTTGCCGTTCATACATTAATGTTTTTAAAATTAAGAGGGTTGTGCCAATCAGCAACGAAAAGTTATTTAACAAATACTTCTGAATAGCTCGTTTTAAAGCCACAAAGAGAGATTTTATGAAATTATTTGAATATAATAATCCCGTCGACTTACAAAGGATATCAAAGCGATATAGTTTAGTAAAACAAGACTAAAAGTTTCAGTTTTCAAAGATTAAATAAGGTGAATGTTAACGGTTCTTCCTTTGTTACGGCTTGAATTTATTTTAAATGTTATTAAGGGTTTATATAAACGAACGATTACCATAAATACAGTTACAAGTAAGGAATTTCATGTAAAAATATTATACTCACATTGAAGCACTTTTTTTGCAAAAATGTTGCTGTTTTTTAAAAAGAACTGACGAGAATTATATTTCATATTCGGGTTATTGACCTCCTTATCGTTTTCTACAACTATTAAGCCAAAGTATAGAATAGATCTCAATATAACTCTCACATCCCACGATACACATACACATAACGCTATCAAATCTTGTCGTAGTTGTATTACATACGGTTTTTTCAATATTCGTTATTAATTCGCTATTGCTATTAAAAATTACAGTCTACCGTTTATGGAACGCTTAGCCCTTAGCGCGAAGTACCTATAGCTAAAAGCTTTTTTATGACCATTGTGTACAGGTACTTTAATCCACACATCGTAAGATTCACCAAATAAGTAATCATTATTATTATTAAACTATAATAAATTTATACCGCATTTTATTGTCTGTAGATTGTTAGGATTATTTGACAATATACTTCTGCTTAGTAACAGAGGTACACAGTTAAAACGCTCGTCCATTGATCCCTTAACAAATGAAAATAAATCTCTTTAATGAAACGTTAATAAAGCGAAAAGACTAAGTTTAATCAAACCGAATGAGATTGAAATTTATCCCGTAATCCCTATTATTTACGTTAATGTAATTAAATCCGACGATTAATGACTTATATTTTTAATCAAATTCAATTCAGGATTATTTTAATTAAAGTAACCTAATGAAAGAATGGTATTGAAGCAAATAATTATATTGTTGGTAATTAAATATTTTAATTGACCTCCGAGTTTTAAATTTTAAAACACTGACCCACAAATAATATTTTTTATACAAGATGTAATCTTATATATTCGCTGGTTCTACGACCTAAATGTGTGGCCTCGCTATGTTGCTGACTTTCAGCTGCATCAAGTGCTTGCCCATTCTGTTGATCCAGTGGGGCGCCGTCCTCTTCTGCATCTCTGACCATTAGGTATGCCTAACAGTCCAATCTCGCCCCATGCGCTCATGGTACTCCATTGCGTAAGTTTAGGGCTGACAACGGGAAGCCAAGCCCAGAGAGTCCGAAAGACTTACGAAATAGAAAAGTTCGTAAGCTCAAAGCTCAACATTAAAGGCGAACAAGGTTTAACCAAAACTTATACAATAAAGCTTTAATAAAACCTGTTCTAGTTTTGAGGCCCTTATCAAAAAGACACTAACATTTTTTTTCTCGTACTATCCTATCTTACAGTCGACGTAGTAGTGTTCTGTGATGTAGCATATTATCTTTGCAGACATAGTCCAACAACTATTGGTTCTGGTTCAGGTGAGGACCTTTACTGCGTACTTCGCTCACTCCAGTGACCAGTGACACTACGACCGCCCTTCAGGCGTTTGACCACCCCGCGACGCAAGCCGAGGTTCGAGTCTCACAGGAGACGCCCTTGTGCGAGTCGCGGGAAACCCGCCCATTCATGCCAAGCTAAGTTCGCCAATACAGCCTATGCTGTACTGTAAAGCTTCTGGTGAATGGCAGCCTGTTTTTGGCTAGTTTGTATCTAATTGTTGTTTTTGCTCATATTATATGCTACTATTTAAGACGTTAAAAGTGATTTTGTGTTGTGCGGAACTCATAATCTCATCTTAAATAAATATTTAAGTTACTATTTACATGTTAGGGCGCTAACGAAAAAAATATAGTTAAGCAAAAAATAAAAAGATCCTCACTCCTATCAGTTCGCTATTCGACCAGCCAATTGTTTACATACAAAATTGTTTTTTAAGAGAGCTTCCCAAACGTTAAAAAGCTTGAATTTCTCAAGTCTTATAAGGTTTATGAAGCCTCAGATAGCAGTAATTTAAATTATAATTATGTATATAAAAGGTCAAAATGTCTGCTGCGGATTTTAAATGCTGTTCAATTTTATAATACAGTGGTCAGTCAATCAACACACATGACCACATTATGGTTAATTCTCGTAATATCTAACGTAATTCTAGTAAATTTACATTTATGTAATTGCTGTAATTAGCACAAATGTAATTGAGCAAGTAAATTGAGTACTGTACAATAATTTAATTATATACAATAATAGAACTTTACTCAATTTGTAGCGTGGTTAATGAAGTTAAGTGATTAAGAGAAATTAACGAATTTGACTACAGTTGTTTTACATTTTCCCTAAGTAGGGACACGAATAATAATAATAATACAACAGGGCTACAACTCTATACGGGCCTCGTATCACGTCAGCATCTTTGATCAATTTTGCATAGACAAGTAGTTGATCAGTCTGACACATGTCGTCGTTTTATGTTTTATTTCACCGTACAAGCGTTGTTAGACAATAACATACGCTAAAAGACCATTGGTGCACAGCAGGGGATCGAACCTACGTCTTTAGGAACATTAGTCGCCAAGCAACTAGTGAGGGTACAACTAAATTTACTAAATGTGGACAAATAATCTTAAGGCTTCATTCAATATCAAATACATACTTTATAACCTTATTTTGTAGTTGGTTAAATAGAAATGTTTTATGGCGTTTATTTACAAAGAACTCGAGTTTGCTAACAAAACATTGCATTTTTAAGGTTATAATTTTTGGTTGTTTTTTTTTTAGAATAGGGAGCAAACGGGCTCACCTCATGTTAAGTGATATCGCCGCCCATGGACACTCTCGATGCTAGAGGGCTCGCGAGTGCTTTGCCAGCCTTTTAAGAATTGTACGCTCTTTTCTTGAAGAAGCAGGTTGTAATAAAAACCTTATTACTTTCAAACATCACATATTGTAACAACAAACAATAATTATCAATTAAAACTACTATTTTTTTCGCAATAATAATTTTAATAAGTATGCCGTTTTCAGAGACATAGTTATGAGTTTTCATAAGACATTTTAATACGGGCTATGCATAAATTAATTTCCATCGAACACTTCGAAAATCAAATTGAAGTGACATCACAAACACCTTTGTACACCGAGGTCAACCGCACCGGAAATGGCAACCGCCGGATGCGGGAACCCTTTGACAGATACGAGTGAATGCTCTTCATCCTACGTCTCATTTCAAGCCTTGACTTAGATAATGTGGAACATTTTTGTTTACAAATTTGTCATGAAATAAAAACCCTTTTCTAAAATTATAAACCTTCTATAAAAATTAATTTCCTTTTCAATACGCTAACAGTCAAGTAAAAACTGTGTGGAACAATTTATTAAATAGACAGACCGAATATTGCAAGGGTGATTAATTTTAATTATTATTATTGTTAATTAATTATCATACAACAAATTTAATAATAAATATGTTTAATGTAAATCAGTGTTTCAATTATCTTTTAGCTGTGGCATTTCATAAAAGAACAAAATGCCAATTTTATAGTATTTATGTCCCTTTTAATTTGACTTTTTAATTAGACGAAAGCTTTCTTTGCCTATTTACTTAATCTTCTTAGGAGATTGTCCAAATTAAAATACTGCTTACAGAGTTTCAAATAAATTATAGAGAAAATGTTTTTGTTGGAAGACTTTATAAAACTTTGCAAGATTTAATTAAATTAATTTAATTTATAAGGATACAAATTTCGTAACGTTGATAATTATAATTTCCTGGAATTACATATTGTAAGTGTATCGCAAATAGTAATCCTTCTGAATATCATTTAAATTATGACTATTAAACTCAATAAAATATACTGTTTTATTCGTAATATATTAAATGTATTATATTACTGTCATACAAAGATTCACGGCAACAGAAACTATGATCTGAATCTACGTCTTTTATCTAAGTGAGATTACTAAGATACCTGACAAAAGGATTCTAAATTATAATAATGGGTTCGCTCTTAAGCGTCAAGTACATTTGCAGCACTGTCAAGCACCCAGTAAAGGAAACGGTTTCCCACAAAATGCTTCATGAAATGCATTTTCCTTAAGGGAAATTACATTTTTTATCAACAAAAGAAGACAGGTTGTATTATCATAAATTCATACAAATTCGACTTTATCGTGTATATGTAACACATTACATCTCAATGTTCCTTGAACTGTTAAGACCTGGAGAGTACAACCCCTTACATATTTATGTTTACTTAGCAGATTAAACATATCTAAGGGCGTGAAAATTGTATTCAACTATGTAGAATATTAAACTCTAATGTTCTACATAGTTCAATAATATTTAAGAATATGTTTATAAAAATCATGCCATCATTATTAATTTAAAATATTTTATTTTTATTATTATTAATGATATATGTTTCTTGAAAAATAAACTGATATTAGTTCTATCTCTAGATATCTCGCTTATGTTTAATAAAACAAATTACATATATATATATGTGTGATGCACATTTTCAATTTCGAAGAACAATACGGTAATAGAAATTTGTTGGGTGCAATGTGAAAGCTCGTAAGTGCTATTCCAAGATAATGTCCTCATACAGTCCTAAGTGGAGAGACTGTCTTTTAGCGGAACGAATTGTATTTTTGGAAGGATTTTATTTTTGCTTGACGGTTTTAGTTAAAAATTGAAGATTTCAGTAATTTAACAGAGCTTAATAGATTGGTCTAGTCTAAAAAATAAAAGATACTTATAACATATTTGACATAAACATTTTTTGTATGTATTTTTTTCTTGGCTACAAAATATGCCTTATTTGCCACCGCAATATTCCAATCCGGCATCGGATATGTGCACCAGATTCGTATAATTTTTAGTTTTATCATAACTTTTTTATTAAATTTTTTTGATAGTATTATTATTCTTTGTTATTGTACAGTTATATAGTAATATTATCCAACACTGTTTCTCGTACTGCAACAATAGACCATTGGAGTAATGGCCGATCCTTTGCCTAATGGAAAGGTCGAGTTACGCTTACTCTACCAAACACTCTTTATTTTATTCTCGCTCGCTATAGTGACCCCTGTGGTATTAATGATATAATATGAACCTTTAATAAAAAGTTAGTTTATAATACTTAAAACAATATCTGATTATTTTAAACTTATATAAAATAATACAATTTATAAACTCACAATTATGAATTAACTTAAATATTGTTGTTAGTAAAAAGGTGATTAGTGAGGATATCTGCATGCGATGTACGATGATAATATCGACGGCGTGAGTCACAGAGGACTGATCAATATTTAAAAAAAAATATGTGTGTGTACCAAAGTACACAGGTAAGAAGTGAAACTTCTTTACGACACATCATTTTTCTACTATTTGCAACTTCACGAAAATGGGGTAGATAAGGCCTTAAGAAAAACAATTTTTTCAGGCATATTTATTAATTCTTGTAAATTCACTTAAATTTGAACAAGTCTTTTTATTTTATCACTTTCAAATTAATATATTGTTATTCTTATTTCATACCAAACTTTAAAACTAATATACTGTTGTTGTTATTATCATATTGCATTTTCTTATAAAATTTCTCCCATACGTCGATAAAAAAGTTTCACTTCAAAAAAATATCAAAGGAAAATCGTTGTAACATTATTAGGTTTATTAATAAAATTTAGAAATACATCATATTTAAAAAAAATCAGTGGCGCTACAACCTCTTTAGTTCCTGGGCTCAGATTTCTGAATTTGTTTTATGATCATTTTTAAATCTAATGCCTGACACACGTCGTCGACTTTTTGGGTCTAAGACATGTTACTCAAGATGTTATCCTTCACCGTTCGAGCAAATGTTAAATACGCGCATAGAAAGAAAGTCCATTGGTGCACGGGATCGAACCTACGACCTCAGGTATGAGAGTCGCACGCTGAAGCCACTAGGCCAACACTGCTCGTCATGCACAACATCTTATTTTTACTTGCCCAAAAACAGCAACAACAAAAATAATAAAGATTCATATAATTTATTTAAACTCGCTACAGTAGAGCATTAATTTCCCAATACAGCCTTTACGCAATTTATTTGAATGTACGAGGAATAATGATTTAGTCATTAATGTGAGTGGCGAGAGGTCCCACGGGTATAAACTAGTCTCGTACATAGCAACATTAAATTTATTAAGCTTCATTAGTTCCTATGCCAAGTTTGGTATTAATATGAAATTTATGTTTTGTTTCGTGATATAATTAACCTATATTAGCTAATGCCCGTTATTTGCGTAAAATACAGTACTATCACAATGTGTTATATACTGGACTCCGAAGGAATCCTTTGTACTATGGTAGAATTCCGTAGTACTTTGTGAGTTGTACCTGTATAGTACGTATAGTATAATTTCAACATAATTAAAAATATATAATTTAATATTCATTAATGAACGAAAATGGCGGCCGCATTTTGTTTGAGTGCACAATAACTTCTGTTTCAAAAGATTTATATTTTGTGTCAATCAGGGAAGCTGCTCGTTCATCAACGTTTCGATTCCGCCCAAACTATTACCACAGTTTATGGAATTAAAGTGTTGAAACAGAAAAGCCTTTACGTGAACACGCATTTTAGAATTATTTCATGGAACATAATGAACCTTCTACGTATATGATTTAAAATCTTATCAACTTTTATAAAAAAAAAATCAGTGGCGCTACAACCTCTTTAGGTCTTGGCCTCAGATTTCTGAATCTGTTTCACGATCATTTTAAGTGTAATAGGCAAGTAGGTGATCAGTCTCCAGTGCCTGACACACGTCGTCGACTTTTTGGGTCTAAGACATGTTAGTTTCCTCACGATCTTTTCTTTTACAGTTTGAGCATATGTTAAATGCGCACATAGAAAGAAAGTCCATTGGTGCACAGCCCGGGATCGAACCTACGACCTCTGGTTTGAGAGTCACACGCTGAAGCCACTAGGCCAACACTGTTCACATTAACTTTTATATAATTAAAAATAATGTAGCTTAAACGTAACATTAAAAAATAGCGTGACGTTATATAAATTTTATAGTTATTATCTGTGTTTACTCATTCTCACGCGAAGACTCTCATAACATATATTTAAACAGTGCAGTTTAAGTTTCTCCTTTAGCATTTTGTATTCTTTCCTATAATATTTTTAGTTTTTTGTTACCTGTAAGGAAAGCAGGTAGTGATCAGCCCTTTGTGTCTAAATCACGTCGATTTTAGTTCAAACACATGCTGGTATCCCAAATATTTTTTGTCGTAACTTTTAATTGTTTAAAGATACACAATACGACTCTTGTACGTTTTTGTTACCAGGAAAAAATAAAGCCGGCCATTGTAGTAAGTCTTTTGTAAGGGATTTTATAATTGTTTTGCGCAGAAAGCATAAATGAATGAATAAATTAACTATTGCAACAGCTTCAGTGGTAAATACATCCCCAGGGCAGTACCAACCCTACCTGGGTCTCCACAAAAGCGACTTCGGTTTATTTCCTAGTAAACAACTTTACCTTTGATATTTTTGTCGTGTTATCTTTACCTACAGTACATTTGTAGAAGCATGATTCATCATCATAATAAATAAATTATTTATTGGAAAGATCGACTGAAATTTGTTTTAGTTTGGAAATTCATTAAATATAGGATTGCTTAAATAAGACCATTGCAAATTCTAAAGATCGACTGAAATTATTGTTTTAGTTTGGAAATTCATTAAATATAGGATTGCTTAAATAAGACCATTGCAAATTCTATATACTGCCCAACGAACTATTGATTCGAAATAATTATCTCCCATACGCAGTGTTCGTTCAAAATGGATAACAAAGAATATTTCTTATTTTAATAATTTATTTCGTTAGCTTCGTTGGAAACAGGGCACCATGAAACATACAGTTACAATGGATTTCCGACACATTTGTTGTTTAAATTTTCAATTCATGTCCCATTTACAGACAACCAGTATCAATATTTAATTGAGAATTAAATGTGTAATTGTCGATATATATTATAATTCTACTATTACGATATATCTGCTGTTATTATTTATAAAGAGCTTATTTAGCTTAACATTTAAACTCAAAATATCTTTATTCATATAGGTAAACATGTACACTTATGAACGTCAAAAAAAAACAAATTAAATTTACATTTACAACCAGTTTTTGCTAATTAGTTTATTTTTGTCCTATTTTTATTATTCCTGTGTTTTTCTTAACCTTTTTATGTAATTTTACATTAATTTTACATAAAAGGGTTATAATAGTACAGTTTCAATATTTGTATATATAGTTGTTTGTTTTAACTTATCTGTCCTGACTGTATGGTCCCCAAAACAAGCTACACTAGCAACAAAAAATTAAACTACAAACTAAAGATGTTACTATGTCCAGATGTTTAAGTTAAGGACCTATCCGGTCGCAAAACTCCAAAAAAGTACGTTGTTTCTTTCCATTTTTTGTCATCGTTTCTTAAAGTAGGGCGAATGGAAAAAAAATAAAAAAAATAAAAATATGGTGGAGTTGAGTAGTTTATGTATCAAGTTTGAAAGATTGATACGCGATTTAAAAAACTTTGCTCGATGGAAAAAAATCCAACCATAGCCAATTTTTGACAGTTTTTAGACGAAAATTTATATACAACATAATTTTGAAATTTACATAATATATTTTGTCGCAAGCCAAGTAATCCATTTCAAAAAAAAAAATGACAAAAATTATTCATTATTCATTAATTTAATGTTTTTGATAACTAATTGTTATTAGGGGCCGGCGCGTCTCAGTGCTCTAGCTCTACTGCAGTCCACCTCGAGACACTGACACAGCAATTCGTGCTGGGATAGGGCCTTAACAGCCGACTCCAATCTGGTACTACGCACAGCTTTACATAGAGATCCATAAATTGAAGTCAAGACTAAGACGGTTGAGTCAGGTAGAAGCTTACCCCAGTAATTAAAAAAACCGGTTCCATCCCTTACAAATAATGGTAAGTGTTATACTACTTTGGATTTCGGACTAAAGTTCCTTTTGTCACTTACCAACGTTGCATTGTATTTTTTTAATACGGTCGTATTAGGTTGGATGTAATGAAAAAATCGATTGGTTCGACCTCAATGATAAATAATTTACACGTGAAAACTTGATATTTGCATAGGCAAGGAATAGGTTCTATAGTTACAAATAAATAATTAATATGGATCCCATTGAAATAGATAATGGGTATTTTTTCTATTTATATCTATCCATTTATTATATTTTTTAAATAATTAAATGTATAACTTTATAGCTGTAATCAACAGAGTTTTTAAATTAATTACAACTGTCATCTCAAACAACTTATTCATATAATAAAACTCTATTTGACACCCTACATGATCTTAATATATATGTATATAAATCTCCTGTCACGATGTTTGTCCTCGATGGACTTCTAAACTACGAGATAAGAATAGCTTAGATCTTTAATTATAGTCGCAATTTTATTTTATTGCAAATTAATTGTCTATAATTAATTGACAGTCACAATTATCTGTTAACTCCAAAAGATTCTAACAGATTTCGATACTTTTCGACTGGATTGAGGAAGTAATCAATAGATGGCACTGCTATGGTAAACCGACAAACGTGTCATATAAGTTACAATTCAATATCATGATTACGGCGTGTTATTATATATAAATTAAATTTATTTTGTGAAACGAAGTTCGTGGGGACAGCTAGTTTATTTATAAAATCATTGTTTCAATTAGTGGTCAATTAAAAATTGAAATCGGATCTTATGTATACACTGACGAAATTAATATATAAAGAAATAATGAGGTGCTCTTAAGTTATCGAATAGTTGCAGGATTAACTAGATTTCCCGTATCTCATTTTCATACACTTTTAGCTTAAGTTGAGCTGACAACGGCAGATTTAGGCACGTTCAATCATTTTGGATTAATGACCAGTTTAGAGATAGAATAAACGTAGAGTAAGAACGTGGGCCGTGGCGTCCATATAATAAAATCATTAAGGTTAGGTACTACCTGCTGATAGTAGACAAATCTTTGCTTTTAATTTATTTTATTATTCTTTTTTTCTCAAGATGTCATATGGAACATGGTGTAATGGTTGCAGCTCCTTACAAACATTGTGTTAAAAAAAACTTGGCGAGCTAAAAAGAGCGGCGGAGAGTTTATTGCCAGTTCTTCTCTTCCGTTCTACGCCCTTGATTTGAGAACTAAGTAGCAGTAAATGTAAAATTAGAATAATGTATATTTCTTTTTTGCCGTTCATAAGTGTACATTATGTTACCTATATGAATAAATGATTTTTGAATTTAGAATTTTTAAATTTTACCGAACATTATTATCATACTAAACAATCTCATTTAATTGAGATATATATTAAGTTTACCGATGGCCAAATCAACCAAGGCAAGTTATTTGAAATATAAATGTTTTAATATTGATATAGTCACTATAGGTGCCCCTTAAATGATTTGCTTTTTTTAAAAGAGTACCGAGAGTTTTTTACGCCGGCTTTTTCTCTCGGCCTACACCCTCTGTCTTCTTTGCCGATGAGTAGTGATGCCTACACGTTCGAATTTAATGACGTGTAATAAATGATACCACGATGATCTTATGTTCCAAAATAAACTTATTTTATTTTTATTTAGTGGGGACTGAATAAATTTTCTGACTTGATATTACATAGAGCTCATAATTTTTTACGGTAAAGAACTAAGTGGGGGGACTTGACGTTTTGCAATTTATGTTTTGATGGCATCCTACTATAATATGCTAATAATGTGTTAAGTTCACTGAGTACTTTTCCTAAAAGACACCTACAAACTAAAAAAATACACTTTTCTATTAAAGGCCGGCATCGCCTGTTATGGTTGTTAATACGTTATATCTAAGTAATATTACTTACTCCGAATACTTATGCCGTCCTTAGTAATTGCGATTTCGTTTTTTACCTTACAAATAAAATTCATTATAAAATAATATTCGTAAAGGTTCAAATTATTTAAACAAAGTTTTAATTGCTATGAAATCAGTTTCTATATAGAAGACCTGCACAATCGGCTATGTTACGTAAAATATCAAAATATAATGAACGAAAATGCAATTCATAATATTAATATGGACAATTAATACGACGAGGACGAATTAATGTTATTTCAATTTACTTTATATATTATGAAGTTGATCGATTTTATACCCCTGTCTCATGTTTGTGCTAATCGATTAATGGTGTTAACAGGACCATATGGACACCGGATTGTGACGGATTTACAATAAAACTGTGATAAGATTTGACTTGGTGGAAATCTTCTGCAACTCCATGGAGACGTTTCGCTGTGTCGCTTTTGAAATCTTGCTGTGTTAATTTATTAGCTATTGTTGTTATTATCTTTTTATCTACATAAATATATATTTACAGTGTATATTAGCGGATGCTTGGCGGCGACTTCTTCAATACAAAGAGTCCCGTGATTTGTGTGCTGAGGAAGTTGCATGGATTTGATGTGCGCTGAGCTTTTTTTTGTTGTCATGTTATTTTCACACATGTGTATCCTTTCTATAACGTATGTTCATAAGTACTTGTGTGCTCCTTGTATCATAACATTTAATGTCATTTAATATACTCCCTAACATTTAATGTCTTAATAAAATTGAACCCTATAATATTATATACTGTCATTCTTACCAATGCAGTACAAAGAGTTACAGTAAATACTACAAGAAGCATTTATTTTGCAAAATTTACATTTAACATAAGAAAGGCATTGCAGAGTCATTTAAAACTTGCAAGAATCGTGAAAGTTCATAAGAGGCGAAAGTTTGCGTTGCGGTAATGTTAATCGTTATTTAAATATTCCTCTAATGTGTCTGCACCTAGGGAAATAAGAGTAAACACATTTGCAAGTGGTGATGGGTTTTAAATAGCATACTCGCGTTTGAAAAGAGCTATAAGCGACGACCGGGATGTGATACTCATTTGTAGGAAAACGTAACGTTTTTAACGACAGTTATAACTTAATTATATTGAATAAATAAATATTGTTTTAATTTTTATGATTGAACTTTATAATGTTAAGTTCCAGGAAAAAAAACAAAGGAAATACACATGATAGGTCACGATCAAGATCACGAGATTAGCCGTTGATTTCCGATTCCTCGCGTTTTTTTGTTTTGTTTATTTCCCAAATAGTTATGCCATTGGTGCACAATTGGATATCGAACGTATGATCTTAAAACGAGAATTGCGTTCTAAACCATGCTTAGCTATGACTTTAAATTCAAATTCAATTTATTTTAGATAATAGATCATAATAAAATAATTATATAGCGGATTGTTTAATATAAGGTATAATAAAAAAAACTTTCCTGAAGTGGGTCTTTTAAATTTTTTAACCACTGCTAATATTTATATTAAGTAAAACATGTATTGTAGTAGGTGTATATTCGATATAATTTGTGTATAAGAAAACATTAAACAAGACAACAATCGAGTAACGATGCAAAGTTTAACGGCCAAGTTTAAAGTGTAGTTTGCAATATTTTTTCACAGACACTTTGGTAAGTATAAAATGTTTGTACTTTAAAAATTATATTTTAATACTACTAAATATTTTCACTTATCGTTTATATTCCAAAAAGTTAGATGACGTGAAATGAAAATATAATTCGATGCTGTGTTTGACGTGTGTAATATATGAAAAAGTAGCAATGTTGAAATAAGAGGATTCATTACGAACAAAAACGAGCACTAGGATTATATTCCGGGTAAACATGACTCAATAATGTTTTTTGGGGAGTATTATATTGTGATTAAAATAAACACAGTTAAAAGTCAAGTCACTGTATATTAATTATTTCCCTATTTATATTATGTCGACGGGCACCCGGGACGCGACCGGTAAACGACTAACAAACCCAATGATACGTCACGGCGCGTTCGACATAAACGCTGACGCTACAGTTTTTTACATTAATATAAGACTGATTAAGAGATAGAACATTGGAGTACCTCAAACATTTTTATGAAAATCTTATTCGGGCAAAAGCATTTTTTTATGTATGTATAGGCAAATGAACAGGAGGCCGTGTACAAATATGAGGCCGCCCATTGACACCCACATCTTTAAGAGTTGGTACGCTCTCTTCTCTCCCTAACGCTGGCCATAGACAGCAGTCGTCTACGACTGCTTGGAGCAGTCGTGTTCTACCGCACTAAAAAGTTTTTCAACTACTTTAGAATATGTGGTTTCATTCGCATCAGTATTATTTTGCGGTCGAATGCGGTGCTCCAAGCAGTCGTAGACGACTGAATTATGCGGTCGTGTCGCAGTCGTGTACGACTTGTAGTATGAGATACACCCACAAACTTCGGAGTCTTCTACACCCATGCGTAATAGTAGTACAAGGAGCAGAATTTCGTCATCGAAATATATCATCTAAATGAACTCGCATCAGTATTATTTTGCGGTCGAACAGAACTGCTCCAGAAGTCGTACTCTACTGGAGCATGCGGTCCGTCTATTGCCAGCGTTAGTCTTTTATTATAATACGAGATCAGTCATTTATATTATTGATATACTAATATGTAGCATATTTTTTAGCGCATTGTGCTTCTAATTTTTGGAAAATAGTTGAGTTTGTATAGTGCATAAAAAATTAAGATATTCCATATAGATAATTATGAAAACAACCAATTCATGAATTATTGCACGGAATCTTTGAGCGAAATGAAACAAAGCAGTAGGTATTATGAATGCGAAACACGGAAGGCAATGAACTAATTGTTTCTATCAAGTATGAACCGTAATGAAATTTGCATTTGCAAGGAATATATATCATTTTTATGGATATTAGAGAAGTAATTCTAGTAATCATTTTTAAACAAAAATTGTTCTTTGTAAGACTTATCTAACACTTCTTATTTAACAGGCGATTATAAAAAATATATGATTTGTTATACTTAAAAAAAATTGAGGCTTTTGCGCGCAAAAAGAGTTAGACTTTAGAAGAGATCGCTTAGTATTGGTTAAGGCTGCCCGTTGCATTATTTTTTAATTTTTCTACGAGTAATCATTAAGTATGTTAGCCTAGACGAAATAAATAGGGGTGGAATTGTGTTTTGACCAAGGCTGTGTGTTCATTTTCCTATCGATCACCTGAAATTCTTGGTGTGGTAAAAATGAAACCGTCAAATTATTTGTATACTTCAGAACTTAACACTGATATTATTCGTATAAGGCGTAATTCGTTGTCTAAAACATATAAAAGAACGATTATCGCTCCTATCATTGATTGAACAATACAGTTTCACATACTCTCCAAGAGGCAAATGAAGCAAAAATTCTTTTATTTCCGCCGACCGTTGGAATTCCCGTTGCCTCACAATTATATTAAGCCTTCGGGCGTCGATGTAAAAATTCAGATGCAGACTTGTTCAGACCTGTACGATATCTTGTCTATGTTTTTAAAAATCGACCAGAATGCTTCTTATGTTTTACAAATATGTATTATTTATTACATTTAAACTTCAAACAATAGCAAAATTATAGAATAAATAAATGCCAATGTCAAATTATGGTTTAATTGCATTTAATCAAAATCAAATAAAAAATTTGACATTTGCTACTTGTTTGCTATGGTAGATTGTGCGGTTTTATAATCAAATAAAAATCAAATCAAATAATAATTTTTAATGAATAAAAGACAGATTGTACCCTTTCAAGGTAAACTAACTCGCTAGTCCGTTGCCGACTTTTTATTGAAGGACCCTTAGTCAAATTGTTTCGGAAAACGTCAGCAGGCAGGTGGTTCCAAATAGTGGAGTCGTGGAAAAATCTTTCTTAAATAACAGTTCTAGAACCAAGGACGACTACGTCTTCGACAGACGGGTGGAATTTTGTGTCGACGTCCGATGATAAAACTTAAGTTCAGCTATTGATACAAACATCAAAATTACTAGTTATGTATGAACTGCTTTCAAATGCTATTTGTATACCTATTGATAGGAATAACGTATTTTGTATATATAATATGGAAGTATAAACAATTAATAAGGAAGTATAATTTGGTCGAAACCAAACTAGAACAAACTTGTCTTAATTTATTAAAGACCAGTCAATACTTTTCCCATTACCAAAATGCTGTTAGCAGAAACAATTTTCTTAATGACCAGGGTTTTCATATTGAATCATTTATTGATCACCTCTTTATCTACTTACGCGTAATTAATTTTGCTATTAATAGCGCTGATATTTCGCTCATTGCTAAATCTAAATAGGAATAATATAAAGATGAAAACTAATATACCTAGCAATATATTTCTTGAAGTAAACGTAAAATATTTGCCAATTTGCGAACTTTTAAAGTAATGTATGTTATACAGCAAGTTTGTAATGTATACAAATTATATTGAACATTATACAATTTATTCGTTCTCCTCTCGACATCACAGGAGAACGAAGAGCTGGCAGCTACCTTGCACAAAGAATTAGTCTAGCTATTCAAAGGGGGAACGCTGCCAGTATCTTCGGAACCTTGCCTAAAGGGACTCCTTTTAATAATATTTTTTAATAATTAAATTTTAAGTTTAGTTATTAGATATATTTTTATGTATTATTTAAACTTTATTTACGTTTTTTTAAGGAAATGTACTTTACTCAGATCTAGCGACAAAACATGAAGAATCTGTCAAATCAGTCTTACGAGTCTCAAAAGAGTTAATGCCAAATGATTTATAGATTCACACAAACCAAAACTCAGTTGGAAACTGACATTGCTCTAATGAACCCTCAAATTAATTAAACGAAAGTTGCAATGGTATGCGTAAATTAAACAGTAAATGATTTATTAGTTTCGCCGAAATTTATGGCTTTGCTCTGCGACTGTCTACGAGTATCTATTTTGTTTGTATTTGCTTTTGATAACTAAAATGGTTAATACATGGGTATGTGATTAAAAATTTTGGTCCTGTTACTGGTCTGGATCTATATATGGTAATTAGGATGTTATTGTAACTTCTATCATGTAAAACGTACATAAATATTCCTATAAATAATATAATCTTTTAGACGAATCTGTATAAAATAATTATACTATTAATGAGATTAAGTGATTGGTAATGATAAACTCAAAAAATAATTTTAGATTTTATTTCACTTTTAGAATGCTATTTTAACCCTACGTAAAATATAGCCTATTTACGTAAAGTATTTTCAAAATGTGCAAAAGCGGAACTCGCTACTACAGTTTTATAATTCTAGTATGTATTACTTTTTACACATTCATGAATATATATAATATATGATTAGAAAAGAGACATAAAATAATGTTTCTTTATTATTTATGTCAGTGTAACCCATTTAATTAACTTGGCTTTTAAGTAATTTTTAAAATTTTGTTCGATGTGTTGCAGGTCAGTAACTTTCAAATCCCATCAAACGCTTATGGAAATTAATTAAAAATGTCTTTGCGTAAATTTTCGATCGTCAAACTACGATATAAAGGAGGTCGATTTCGCGCCTCACTAAGCCTTGCCCCGATAAAAGACTCAAACTTTTAATTGAACTAAAACTCATCATAATTCTTTATAAAGTATTCAAAGTATTAATTTGTTCCTTAATTTTGGTCTTTGTTACAAATTGTTTAATATAGAACGACAAAAGAAATTGATTGTACCGTATTAAATATACCTTGTTTTATAGCGGGAGTAAAATATTAAGTTTTTCAACTATCTTGTATTTTTACTGCTTATAATTTATAACAAATACTGTACTGTGTATTTACCAAAACATAACATAAACAAATTTAATATTCTCTCGCAACACATGTGGAAGTTATAAAAACCGTATAAAATTTTAAAATTTTGTCACTGAAACGATGCGGCGTTATTAGAAAAGTGCTGCAACTTTGTTAATTTTTAATTTTACAGCTCCCTTTAACCCTAAAAATTTAATAAACGAGTTTGTTTAATTCCGTAGCAAGATTAAAATAGTTCCGTAGTAATCCGTGGCAATGCTCGTAGCAAGCTACGACGTAGCAAAGGCGCGTCGCATTATGCAACGGCTTTAAATCAAGGAAAAACAAAAGCTGTTTTGATTGAGTGACTTCGTAGCGATGAGTAAATTAAATCAACATAAACTTTGTATTACGCCGAGACTTATCTGTGTAGTTAGGATATCTGATTACTGACTACTTATAAGTCGAAAATGTTCGTTAATATAAAGGATGTAGGTATGATTATTGGTTATGTATATTTTCTCATGATGTGATTTTCATCCTGATCCTGGTATTGGTTCCCAGCTTTGCGGGAAATTTGGTTATTTATTACCATTCATAATCAAAAGTAATTCACTTAACCTTTAGGTTAATAGCTACATTATAAAATTGGTAAATCCATAGAAAAATGTATATTTTAAATATTATTTATATATATCTCAATGCCACCAAGCTCGCAATGGGCGAAATATTATCCTAATACCGGAGTGCTCCCGTGTACGTTGCTGAATTTTTAAATAATATAATCATTGCAAAAAATAAAATAAAACATTTATATTTCTAAAACCTCGGTTTTGTATTGTGCAGCCTGGACATACAAGTCCACTTTTTAAGCCTTGGCTTGTTAAGCTATCGTTGGAATATTCTTTAACGGAGTTTTAAAAATACCCACAGCACTAAATATCTTATTTGCATTATGAGCACACACTGCTTTCCCTCCCGCACACACCCTTCACACGACCCAGGCAAACTATGTATTACTTAGTGAAATGGATTTAATAATTTTATGACTTTTTTCCTTCAGCAAATGTTTGACCTCTTTTGTATATATTATGTCTTCCACCTTTGGCTATATCTTTAGTAATTTTTTTTTTGTTTTATATTATTTATGTTAGCTGTAGGAGTAGGAAATAAAATACAATGTATTTTTTAGCTGAAGAAGATCGGGAGATAGACCATGCTTTTGTAAAACCGATTTATCAAATAAGTGCTCTCACAGTATTGCACTAAGTTCTGTCAGGCTTCAAAAGAATCATGCCGCAAACAAACCTCAATGTATCGAACTTAAGTTTATCGAGTACGTGTTTGTACGACAAATACGATTTTCAAGACGTGACTTCTAGAGTTAAAACTTTTGAAATAGAATTCCTTATAAAGTTTAATAGATTGATCATTGTTATCATATATATAAATTGTAACAGGTGTATGTACATAAATAATTTAAATATGTCTCAAATATATGCTTGAAAGTTTACATCTTTATTTAATCATTCATGAGGTCGTATTGCTCCATACATTTAAATATATATTTGTTTTATATTTTGCATTGATTGCGTTGAAGAAGCCGCGTAGGGTCGGATACTAAACATGATTTTGATTGAGTTGGAAAGTTTTGCCTTACTAAGTTTCTTGATTGTACATATAATTAAGTAGGCACATTTAAGTGTAAAGACCGTTTATAAAAACCTTAACCTGATAATAATGCAACTTATTATTGCCACTTCGTAACTTACAGAATTGATAATAATAAATTGTTCTAACATCGATGCACTTTCGTAAAAAATATTATACATATTGTTAGAAACTAATATTTTTATTTTATGTAGGTTATTTTTAAATAGTTTCATAACAACATTTACATTACTAAACTACTCTAACATTTCTCACTAAGTGACTGTAATTCTTTGAGAAATGAAGTACCTTTGAACCGAATGCATAAAAAGGAAATTAAAACAAATTAATAAAGTTTGGTCCCTATAGCCTGCTCTTGCCATACTTTTTCGTTGAGCGAGGAAAACACCAGCTCTGGGGTCAACAGTTCTATCTACCAGCGACTTAAATCGTACGTATAATTAGCGTACATTTTATGTTAGTCATCCACCTCTAATCAAAATTGAATGCGATTACTGTTCTAGATAGAAGTTTGTAATATATAATAATATCGTGAAAAGTCAAGGCGATGTTCTAGTGAGTATACTGTATAAATAACGTTCATAGTATATTGGAAGTGAAATGAATAAAGAATAATATATTGTGCAGTATCCTCGGAGAGTTTAAGTTTTATTAATCCTATTTCGTTCTGTTTACGCTTTTACTATGAACTGGTGGCTATTTCCCCGGAATTGGTTTTGAACGTGGAAAATATTAAAGCAAAGAGTGACTTATGATTGAAATATTGGTTTATTGTGTGTGCAAGAAGGTACAAAGTACTGAAATTTAAACTGAAATAATTTGTTTTAATTTTAGATTTACTTTATATTATTTTATTTATTTAATAAACTGAAATCTTTTTAGATTAACCTAGGCCTTATATTTCTGTAAGTGTTTCATGATCATTAGTCAATTTACTAGGCAAGAAGATGATCAGCCTCCTGTGCCTGACACACGCCGTCGCCTTTTTGTGTCTAAGGCAAGCCGGTTTCCTCACGATGACAGAAAGTTTATTGGTGGACATCTGGGATTCGAATCAATCCCCCAAGTAAATTAACCCAATATTAAAATCGTATGCATGAACATTATTTTGATAATTATTTATTAAAAGTGTGCAATAAAACCACCATTACTCGTTTTACGTCCATACTTTATAACCATACTCTTCTAATACAATCATAGAACATTATTTAAAATATTTATGGAAGCAAACATAGACTATACTATGCTACTGATGGAGTATTCCAATGGTATGCATCAGAGGCTATTGTGTTGAGCGACTGAGGGAGACGTCGGGATAATCGAAGACTGTCCGGTGTATCTGGACTAGGGTTTTGCTCTCGTGCAGCCCGGAATCAGATCTAGACCTAGCCCTTTGTTGGATATACTTCCGAGTTCCCTTCCCCACTATCTTGGCGAACCCAGAGGGCCCTTGCTAAGGGTATGTGGAGAGCTGAAGTGCTTAAGTGAGTAGGGTCTCGCTACATCTCGGAATAGAAGAGGGTTTTATGTGTAGACGCAGCCTGGGGAAGTCATCAAGTCCGACATCCGAGGGGCAGGCTTGCGTAAGCGCATTTTCATCTGCACGAAAAACGTCTTCCAAGGATGAAAGTCTTCCATCCTTGGAAGACTTTATTAAAATAAGTCCATTGCTTTTGAAGTTAATTATTATGTATAAACAAGATATAAACATTCTTGTATCAAAGAAATTAATTTCAGTAAAATTTGATACAAAAGTTATTATCTCCAAGACGAATGTATATACCTAATGAGATATCTGTAATTATCCGAGGCCTACTTATAAACTCCCATAAAACCCATTACATTAGCCGCAATCCGCTACGTGACTACCGCCATTACTAATGAAGACATATGGAAGATTTCGCGTTTGCATGGTTAAGTATCTTACGTAAGGTATATTTGTATTTTATCAAATTCTTTTACAGTTTTTCTTGGCATACATTACAATAGGAGCAGTGTTGGCTTAGTGGCTTCAGCGTACGGCTCTCATACCTGAGGTCGTAGGTTCGATCCCCGGATGTGCACCAATGGAATTTCTTTCTATGTGCGTATTTAATATTTGCTCGAACGATGAAGGAAAACATCGTGAGGAAACCGACATGTCTTAGACCTAAAAATGATGCAGATTCAGAAATCTGAGGCCAAGATCTAAAGAGGTTTCAGCGCCACTGATTGATTTTTTTTACATTACAATATAATTTTTTTTCGCCACGTAATTCCTTTTTATCCATTTTGTTAAAACCAACGTTACTTCTGCCATAACACTGTATCTCAAGAACGAATACTACAGTTGTCAAATTTATACACATGTCTTTTGAAGGTTAAGCTAGACTAGGCTTAGGCTAAAAATCATTTTAATTTAATATCAGTAGCGCTATCTATGAGTCAGCCCACGAACTTTTCAGCCCAACAATGTTAATATTCATGTCCTGGGTTCGCGGCCTCTATTCATACAGAAGCATACTTTTTAAAATAGAGCCATTTAAAATTTCAAAGTCTTTTTAAAAAAATATAGTATTAAACGGGTTTTTGAGAAAAAAATCTTCATTGAAGTGAAACAAAACATTTATAAGATATTATATATATTGCTACGAGCTAGGGGATCGGATAGAAAATTTGTCGTATCTCTTCAAGGGTTTATTTCTAAATAAATCAATAAGAAATTCGAAAACGCTAATTAACCGAAAATAACTCTCAAAAATGTATTAATTACACACACAACAAAATACTGTACTAATCACTTTAATAACGCACACTTCACATAGTACTTTCTCACTTGTGTTCACTTTATTCGCACTTTTTTTCTTCGGTATCTCTTGATATCGCATTCGAAACTTAATTAATCGGTCACGTTTCAGATCGCCTATATATATCTAGGAATAAGCTTCAACAATAATCGAGAATTCTCTAGGCAGGATCGCTACTGAGTGAGCGATTGCACAATTCTAGAACGCCCGTACTCTTGTCTCTTTCGCACATTGCTCGGTCCTTGTAGTACGGCGGCGTTCTAGAGTGCTCAGTCTAGCTTCAAGACGGTTCCAATCTTGTGGAAAAATCTAGAGACATTGCAGTCGACCCGTCTACGTAACAATATATTGGTTAAAATAATGGTGAAGTTTAAAAATTTAGCCTGAGAGTGTTTTTCTAATCTACGATGTCTTACGTACCAAACTATTAGCTGTGCACCAATTATTATTTCTATAATCATTTATTCATAAAAACCACTGGCACTATTAAGTCTAAATCTATCTGAATCTATTTCGTTTATTATTCTGTCGTTGACACACGAAATCGATTTTGGGCCAACGTTGATGACGCACATAGAAACAAAAGTAACATCCGTGACTCAAACGAACGACCTCAGGCTTGAGATGCGCACGCTAAATCGACTAGGCCGCACTTCACAGAGAAATAATTAAGAGAAAGTAATAAATAAAACATTATAAATTAAGACTAATTGTCGAGCCCAAGAATCGTGCTCCGAATATCGATTGGTTAGCTGAGTACTTTATCTGCAATTAGGCCGAATTCAATCGACTGTTTGTTGCTATTTCGATAAACCGATTTGAAAATCGAATAAATTCCTCCCATAGTGATCACGTTGCAATCGAAATTGTCATTCGGCTCTTTGTTTAACGAACTTCGGTTTATAAACTTTTATGTTTGTGTGTCGATTTGAATAACGAAACGTTTTCTATATTTAAACGGCTTGTTTATTTGCATTCGAAAATGGAATTGTACAAATATTACCACTGAAAAAGTTGTTATTTTAAAAAAGGTTTAATGGACATTTTTATTAAATTTGAGGATTGCCCAATTTCAAATTCAAATGCGCACTTCACTGACAGACTGTGTTAGCAACTCTTAAAGAAAGAAAATAATTTTGCTTTTATATATTTTTAACTATTATAAAGTGTTAACAAATATAATTCATCCTTATATAAGTATAATTTGAATAATAATCATAAATGTATAAAGATATAGGGTGATTATTATGATTGTGACCCTACAAACGGTTGGAAGTCATATCTAAATATTCATTGGTTTCAAAGCTGAGTGTCGGGTTTATAATTTAATACGGTTTGAAAGAAAAATATATTTTCCATACAGATTTAATAGTAGAAATCTCTTTGAGGTGAATTCTTTATGCGGCCGGTGGCGTTCGAACGCTTTGATGCATTTTATACGGGCCTGTATTATACTTTATTTCAAACCCTGTATTTTTACCCGATTACCGTGGAGAATTATACTATAAAGCAATCCAGGCTGAGAGTGGACCACTCTTTGTAGTTATGAAAAATTATTGTTCTATTTTTAAAAAGGATTCCTGTTCGAACATAATTTGATACTTGTTACTTTGCAATGTAAATTGTTACCTTTAGTGTTATTATTTCGACTTATTGACAGTTACTTACATAAAAATGAATTTAACTAATGAGTTGTTAGTGCATTTTTAAAATGCCTACAAAGTAGATTATATGTATACGTAGGTACATACGACTGAGCCTAATGTATGATTATTTATATATGTATTTAAAACTTAATTTAAGTGATTACTCGGAGTATGCATTTATCTATACAGCGTAGCAGGTAAAATTTGTTCAGTTTGAAATCCAACATAATTTAACTAACAGAATTGGAAAAAAATGTACAACAATTTAAAATATAGAAAACTGGTCCATTTTAATCGAGTTAAAGCTGACTAATCGAATAACAATCATAATCGAATTAGGCTTATCGATTAGAATCGCTATATTCGAATAGTTAATAATCTGTCCACGTTTCGATTGTTTCGGGTATCAGAAACTTAAGAGGGGTGAGTTTGATCGAGTTATTAGGAATATTTAAGAATATTGTTATTGGTCCAATAAATTTATTGAATACAATAAGAGAATGGAAATGATGAATCGTAGAGTCCATAGGACCTTCAAAGCAACACTGATTAAATTATACTTTAAATCATTTTATTTGTTTTGGATAAGATGTTCCATTTTAGTTAGTAATGAACTAGTACGTTAAACATCAAATATTTAAACAGATGCATTATTGAAATAGATGCTCTCTCTCTTTAGTAGGCAGCTCATGTCTGAGCGTCGTGGTCAGCAACTAAGAATCTAGAAATGACTATCTGCTTCCACCGGTTTCTGTCCAGCACTTCACTTACGACACTGAATAGCTTTGAAGACGATGATCCTTTCACTTGATTGGTCCATCTGGTTGGTGAACGGCCACGTGATCTTTTGCCTTCTGTGTTACCAACCACGATCAGTTTCTCCGAGTTCTCATGATATAGATGCATGCCAAGCTAATGCCAAAATATTTTTATATTTACTCTATGGTTTTGCGTATATAGCTTCTGTAACGGATATCATTGCAAAAGTATTACCTTACTCTCACCGACCATGGGTGTGTATAAAACGTTTAACTAAACTACTATGCGCTACGTTTGATTGTGATTGGTCAACGGGATCCAGTCAGTTAGGCGTTGACACACCAATTCGTCTTGCGCCTTTCGCTCTACATTAACGAGCTACTGTAAAGTAATTTCGTGAAGTAAACGCCACTTAATAAATACTTATAAGAAGTCAAACATCCTTTAACGTAATCCCTTTCAACCAAAATAGTAGACCTTTTTAAGTAATAGACCCTTTTATCTTTAATTTAATAAAACATGGTTTATTAAATTATATATTAAAAAAATCAGCGGAACTGCAACCTCTTTAGGTCTTGGCCTCAGATTTCTGAATCTGTTTCATTATCAGTTTTTAAATCTAATAGGCAAGTAGGTGATCAGCCTCCAGTGCCTGATACACGTCGTCGACTTTTTGGGTCTAAGGCATGTCGGTTTCCTCACGATGTTTTCCTTCACCGTTCGAGCAAATGTTAAATGCGCACAAAGAAAGTCCATTGGTGCACAGCCGGGGATCGAACCTACGACCTCAGGTGTGAGAGTGGCACGCTGTAGCCACTAGACCAACACTACTATATATATAAAGTATAATTAAAGTACAGAATATTTTTTTAAATATACGTAAAATATTCGAAACAAGAATAAAAGTTAAAAAGCTTTTCCGATACAATTCTTATACAGGAATTATACCTGTCTCGTTTCGCACAAAGTGAAGGAAATGGGAACAGTTGAATGCTACTGACATTGTTTTATACATGCTTAAATGTTGGAAGCAATCTTTCAGATGCTCTAACAGCAATAAAATATCTTCTAAAATTAAGAATACCATACTTCGGAATTTGAATAAAATTACGATGCAATGCAATTTAAAAAAAAATACTAACGGCTATTCCAATAGAAAAATTCACTTGTAGTAGAAATGCTATGACAATTAACAGTTCAAGCACTGGCACTGAGTGATTGTGTTTTTAATAATAATTTAAGAATAGTAGGTATTCTAAAATTCAAAAAACGTGTATTTTTTTAAATTTACTCTAAACTAATGAGTGTGGAGGGACGATTAATATTTTTATAAAATTATTCCGACAAGTTAGTTTTAAATATATTGTTCAAAATGAAACATAATACTACTAATTTATAATAGTAATAATCAATATAATATAGCACTCTATAAAATAATTCCTGATATTCAACCGCATGTAATCCCCAATCATTAAAACGTAAAAAAAATAATTCTTGAGAACTTGGAAACGTCATATTCTTTTTTTTAATCTCCATTTCGGTGAGTTCACACGTTATTTCCGAGGCTTTGAAATACGAGATAGCTAGATATTATCTTGAGGTCGAGTTTTTCACGCAATATAAAATATTAAAGCGTTTTCGCGCTTGTCAAGTCGGGTTTTGAGTGTCAAACGAGTGTGTTGGGTATTATAATTTTTTGCAGCAACTGTCTACCGAAATCTTAAAACAAGCTATTAAAACTACTCTATGTAATTTAAAAAAAATATAGACGGACGGATCGGATTGTAAACATCTCTCTTTATCTGCATACTCATACCTTTTTATTAAACTATGCTGTATAGATACAGTTTTCTGATTCTATTTAGCCTTTAACTAAGTAATGGTTAGAAAACCTAAATTGTGAGGGCATAGGGCTTAAAGCAAAAAAGCGTTGTTGCTTAGCCTGCCAAATGAGGAAAGAGAGAGATTGTGTGAAACTGTCATAAATAAAAGATTGTTTCATTAAAAAAAACGTTTAAGTAGACGGTGTATGAATGACAATAAGGATATTTTCTCAGTGGTATTTACTAGAAACTTCCGTTTTCCAAATATATTTAACATTGAGTTTTGTAAACAAATTAATCACAACATTTATAATTGCATAAAAACAGGACATTATAACATTATTAAAACATTCAATACAGTGGTATGGCGTTATAAAATTCTCGAATTTAAATAGAGCATGACACTTGGCAATAAAACATCGTAAAAAATTCACAAAGCTGTATTAACTCAATTCATTACAGAACCACTCACATCCAACTCACGTTTTGTGCCCGTAAACTGGCTAAAACGCTTTTTAGGTATACAATAAAATATTTATTGCGTAAACAAGTTCTTGGCTGTAAAGAGGGAACTGAGTGCCACTGTACGCAAATACTTATCAGTTTATAGCTACTGAGTTTTATAAGCTACGAAGATAGAAGTATTTTCAAAAAGTTAATACAAAAGTTCATGGGTATTCAATAAATCGCTCTGTATCATAATATATATCTGTATGTAAAAGGTGAAAAGATATATATATATATATATATAAGAGAGCGATCTACTCCTTATTTCTTTTAGCACTTGTACTTATATCCACATAATATGAATTACTTAGCGGAATATCTCAATTCTATATATTACCTTAATATTTAAATACAGACGGCGGAAGCGAGTTTGTTTTATACTGTATTGATTAAACGCAAAAAAATAGGGTAATTATAAGTAGATATCTTAAATTACGTATAACGTACATATAATACAACGTACACATATACAAACATCTACTTGTATAGAAAAAAATGTGTCTGCCTACAGCTCCTTTCAGGGACGACAGAAGTTATATTAGAATACGCTGTAATAGTATGCAAAATTTTTAAATGAATTAGTCCTAGTATCTTAGCTGCTCGGTGGTAAAAAATGCTTTCACGCGTACTAAAAACCCCAAGTCGAACAAATAACAAATTGTCCAAAACTCCAATTGCATTTTTGTACTAAAGGCCATCTAAACATAGCTATTGATTTTGACAAGGTTCTCAATGCCTATACTTTTATTTTCAAAGCATATTTCATACATTTTTTAATAAAAATGTTTAAAAGATCTATTCATACGTAAAACCTTTGTTTAAAAGCAATCAAACGAATTTAGGCGAAAACAAAACAATTTTGTGTTGTACTGTTAAAACAATTGCACTTTTTCGTATTTCCAATTTAGTTCGATAGCAGTGTAAATATCAGCTAAATAATTCAATTGCTTTTTTAAAAAAGATAACTCAATAATAAAAATTTAGCTTGTGGACAATAGTGAAGATCGAAGATTTTTTTTATGTTCTGATTTGGTGAGGCGTTAAATTATTACACCACTACAGTATGAACTGCTTCTAATAGTAAGCAAACAGGAACTGTACCTTTACTCTGTAACTTCGAATTTCTATTCGAATTTCAAAATGCCAGGATCGGTATTATTTTAGAAACAATGGTAGCTCTTGTATTGTCTTTGATGTAGTTCTCTTAATATCCGTAGCGCTGATGTCGCAACCATGGAATCGCATAGGAGAAAATTAATTATTGAGCTCCAGACTACTAACATAAATATACATTTTATCAGACTTAAATTGATCAATTTTCACAAAATAAATTTTCAAACCTGCTACATCACATCTTATTAGTTCGTGGTAAAGTAATTTTATTTAACTGTAAACTGCAGGCCTAGACAAATGGACATCTAATATCGTAAACGAAAGTAGAATAGAATTAAAATGTATGGGAATGACATTTGTCACGTCATCTATCGTATCGCAAATACAGCGATCGTTTTATTTCGCAGCCAAGTGGCATAGTTCTGTCATGATTCGATTATCGCATTCGATAAACGAAACGCGTCGTTCGCAACGCCATACAATTCGTAGCCAAGTGGCACATTTTGACAGGTAATGTAAGCATCAATCGTATCGTTTAAGCGATGACAAATCGTACGCTAGGACCCTGTAGATAACCACAAAAATGGCGGTTATTTAGTCAGCTGTATATATATTATTGGTAAACCAAACTATCTCTTTATATTTATTTTTAAGAATTTATAGGTACCTTCGTGGTAGGTAAATTCAAGAGTAAATAATAAATAAAAAAAATGTTTTTCCAAAATCAAATCATCTCTTTATTATTTTAAAGAATTTGTACATAATACATAAGACTAAATAATAACTAAAATCGTTTCTTTTTCAAAATCAAATCATTCATATGTATTTTAACCTATTTAGCGCCAAAGTCTGATGGGTTGCCATAACAATTACTGTAAAATCACCCGATTAAAAAAATATATTTCGTTTGTAAAAATAAATACAACAAATACAATTTAAATAACAAATATAAATATACATAGAAACATAGACGGCTAAAATCATTACTCTTCCTTTTGGCTTTGCCGTAGTCGGGTAATAACAACAGAAACTACACATTAGTCATTAGTTAAAAATTATCATATATGTAGCAATTGTCGTATTAATAGCAACACCAAGATTGTGCTTGTCAACAGCTATCAAAATGAACTGACAGCGCGCGCTATACCACATACAATATTGTGTATTTTCACATATCTATCGCATATCTAACGCAAATGGAAAACGATGCAACGTTAACCGAACTTAGGTCCGTTTGGCTAGGCATCGATTTGCGTTCACGACAGATCGTGCGTATTATTCGATTGCGAAACGTTTGATAACGAATGCCACTTGTCTAGGGGGGCTGGTAAACTTTCTTTCATATGCCTTTTTCATTGAAAATTTATTTTTAAGCGATTTAAAAGATTGGTGGTGAGTTCCTTGCCAGTTTTACGCCCTTAACTTGCGAACTGGTAGTAAATTTATTTCCGACCAATTCGAATTAAAGAAAATAGCGTACCAGTTATTATTAAAAGGCCGACTACACACTCGCGAGCCCTTTGGAATTGAGAGTCCATGGGCGGCGGCATCACTTAACATCAGATGAGCCTCCTGCCCATTTGCCCCCTGTTCTATAAAAAAAACGAATTAATTTAACATATTTTTTTTGTCGATTTTCATAAGTATACTTGTTTACCTATATGAATAAAGTTGAAAATAAAAGTATAAGCACAATAAAATTTATGACGCTTACAAATACATTATTCACTGATAAAGTCCGCTCTGTAATCCTTAAAATGCCTGCTATAGTTACAATATCATATCGCATATACAAATATTCATAAATTGAATTCAGTAGCCAAATTAGTACGCTCATTAAATTCATCATCACCATCCCACCATCAATAACGTAAAGACCGACTATAGCCTGCGTTAGAATGTGTTTCATAATCGACAAAGGTTTTTCAAAAATTATACTAAAAAACTTATTCTTACAACAACAGCGTGAATCATAAAAACAAAAATTAGGCAGCCTGAAAAAAATAGTATGAAAAAGATACTCAGCTACAGTCACCCACTTTAAAAAATATTAAACTTGTATATTGGAACAGATAAAATAACTTTGTAAGATACATTTTTTGATAAAACCTTATCTCGAGTTATTAATTATTTTAGACGGTAACAGTAATCCGTTGTATAAATAACGTCAATTTAGATCTGACAATAAAAAGGAATTGTAATCTAGGTTGTTATCGTGTCCACATAAATTCGTGGGAGACAATACGTGGTGGCGCTGAATAAAATATAAAGCAATTCGCGTGTTTATCACTATAGATCTTACAATTGTGTATTTTTGTAAGAGCGTATACAAGGTTTTCCATTTTGGTGTTTTATTCATGACCTTACTGGTGCTACACATTCTGTTTATAATCTATATATGAATGTTTATGTTTGTTTTAATATGTATGCCTAGATGTTTAAGCAAATGATAATGTTTTTTTTTTATTTACTCTACTCCCCTGCCACCGTGTCACATTTTTTTTATCTCACAAAAAATATACATTTCATTGCCTCCAATAAACTATTTCACGAATGACGTGCTACGCGTTGGGAAATACAATAATTATGTTTAACTACTAGACTGTAAAGAACAAAATTCAGAGAAACTTAACTCGAAAGATGTTTGCGGAGTACTGAGAGGAAAAAAATTATATTACTTTATGATAAAACATAATTTTGAATAAAAAATTATGTAAATAATAGCTGTCCCCGCGAAAATTTGATTTTACTTAGCCTACCTTTTTAGTTCCTACATACCAACATGGAACATTTTGCTATGCTACCCCAGAGACTGTTCGGTTTTCCGGAATGAAAACTTTTTAGGTTGTTCTGTGATTTTTTCTGTATATGAACGTCAGAGTTCATGTCATAAGCTTTTAATTAACAAATAAAAATAGGGGTTAATTGTAGAGGGGTGAAAATTATGGGTTGTATGTGTTTGTAGGTTGTATCAAAAAAAAATTGTCTAAAAAGTAAAAAAAATATTGGGCTGGACGCTTAGGGGTTTGAAAGATTATCAGCCGATTATCAGATTTACTTAATATGCATAATAAATTTCATAGGAGTCGGTGGAGCTGTTTCGGAGGAGTATGGGAACTAATATTATGACACGAGAATTTTATAGAGATTATTATTTTCATACAAATATATATTTTCATATAAAATAATGAATGTAATTTGAATTTATACTTGAAAATTCCTATTGTCACCTATATTTGTAGCTTCAAACATATATTTAACATTCCTTATCAGTCTAGATTTTTATTAAAACGGGATAAAACATAATTGAATCCTAGAATCAAATGTTTGGTTGAATTTTTTGGAAATCTCACTGTCGCCAAATCACTGAACAAACTCATTTTGGTCCTTTGATTTCTTTAAAACGGGTTTAAAAAGATTCGTACGAAAAGCAAGACGTTTTAAATGGAAGCTTCACAAAGTGTGTTTAAATTACGCAAACCGTTTCTCGTTTACCGCTTACTCGCTGCACTAGTTTGCTTAGTGATTGTATAATACAAGATTAAATTTCATTCATTTTTTTTCTCAAATGTCTATAGGGTTGGTGTAGTTTTACTTAATGTTCTACTAGGGCAGGACGCTCTACGTTTCAAGCTCTCACGAAGCTAAAGTAGATTACTAAGAGGGTGGTTGAGCGCATTGGACTTCTTAACATCGCTTATACAATCAATCAATACAAAACAATCTTCCGTTCAGCATGATCAAAGAGGTCACAAATGAGCAGTGTTAGTTTCAGCGTGCGACTGTCATTGAGTTGATGTAGGTGCGACGGTGCTTATAACATTGGCTCAAGTGGTGAAGGAAAACTTCTTGAGGAAACCTGCTTTCCTTAGACCCAAAAACTCGACGGCGTGTGTCAGGTACATGTGTTAGGAGGCTGATCATATGCTTGCCTATTAGATTGACAAATTGTCATGAAACAGATACAGAAATCTGAGACCCAGACCTGTAAAGGAGTGTTCAAGTATGTCCACGCAATTGGACTTGGATCCTTGACCCCTCCCCCCATGTAACGCGTAACGTTCGTAACGTCCGTAACGTTTTTCAGTATCCAATATAAAATCGTTTTGTTCCCACCCAGTGACTTATTACACCTTAAAGTTTCCATTTATGCGGTGTTAAGTACCTATCGGAAAGACGAAAATAATATTAAAAAAAACGCATAATTCAATCCCCGCCCCGCATCTTAACGTTTTATCCCTTGAACGCTTCTTAATAAACTCGTACATAAACGAAATTATTAAATGATCTTAATTTAATTTAAGCTTTACATGTCCTTGTTACAGACATACAATAAATTCTGTGAAATTTGTATCCATATACAACAAAATGTATTAACTTTGAAAAGAGCTTTAAAATAGTTGTAATGATACTGGAGCAGATGCTGGCCGATAGCTGAGTTGCGCTTTGAGAACTCAACTAACAAATTAAGAAGAATGGCGCAAGTTAAATTAAAATCTTAGCAGTGAGGGAGTGACTATGATTGTGGTGTTTATCGAGACATGCTTCGACATAGGATACAGAATTCAGTTCCAAATGTTTTTAGATGCTTTACTGACTGTCTAATACGTGGGAGCAATCCGATTTGCATTAAATTAAATTTAAATTAAATTCGTTCAAATCTCTTCTTGCACGGATTTTTATATATGCCACATTAACTTTGAGGTAATCTCACATGTATGAAGAAATATCTGTTTTAGGTATTAAACAGAAATTCCAACTAATGAAATTTATTGAAATGTCAACCAATGAAACATAATCCTACACATATATAGTATTATATATTAGGTTATGAAAAGATGCTTTGTTAATCAATATAACTTTATATTCATTATTTAGGCTCATTTAGGTTGAAATAGTATAAACGATATTTTGTAAAGGATTCGAGGGCATTATATCCTACTTAATGTCAAAAATACTGTCACCCTAACTTTAGTCAGCGTTATTCGATCCCATAAATACCTTAATTAGGATTGATTGTGTGTTTATTCTTTCTTAGAACATCTAAATCGACGCCACCCTACATGAGGCGTCTTCGTAAATTTATGCTTGTTTTCTAGATACTTAAACTGGTACAACTCGTTCCGGCCCAAGTTGTAACTTACGCATTTTTGAAGGGGGAACGATAAAAGTTTAACGTAAAAATACACCTTCGAAAATGTTTCATAATGATACTTTTTCTTGTCTTTTGTTTATGAAATAATGGGATGATTTGTTATTATTGTTGCTCTTTTGTTTTTCAGGATTTGTTCTATTAGATTATTTATTTATACTCCATTGTTTACATAGTGAGCAGCACTATGCAGCGCAGTTAGTTATCTATTTATATAATTATATCTATAAATGAAATATAGAATATCATATTTTCTATTGATTGTCATTTGTAGAAAATACATTTGATTATATATAATCAAACAGGCTGCCTTATTTACATTCAGAGTATATCAAAAGTTTTAATAATTACCAACAGTTCAAGCGATTCATGATGCTTTTTGCTGTTTCTTGCTGATCATGACTTTAGAAGTGTTAAAACGAAACTTGTTGTTATGTTTTTTTTTTTAATATATATCAGGCGGAAACCGGACGGAAGCTTAACTGATGTTAAGAGATATGAGAGATACTCTCAATACCAGATGGCTCGCTATTTAAAAAAAAAGTACGCAATATACTTGAAGGCCCCTAAGTCGAATTGGTTCGGATATACTTTAGTGGGCAGCTGATTTCAGAAAGTGGTGGTGCGCAAAGAAACTGGCAAAAAAAATGTTATGTATCGACGGACGAATTTCGTACTCTGCCTCGTCCCATGATTAAACTCAGCTACAGGTAATCTGAACGACTACTCTGAACACTCTCCTTGGTATATGTGTTACTATATACAGTGTTAACCCACATCTCTACGCAAGTGATATATGTAACCATTATCAGTACGCGTTTAATCTAAAACCAATCTTAAACATCTAAAGTTAAATTATTGAAATTCAAATGGACGATATAAATCAATTCGTGCTGAGTATTTTCTCATTAGAATCGTACGGAAATAACTGTTGTTCTAATAAACAGCAAAATGGTAATTTATACTCAGTGCGGTTTCCTCGGACTGTTTATACAAAATTATCTACAAAACTAGTTGGTTCGTTCATTTATTGAAATAATATCTTTTGTATGAATTCAATTGCATTACTAGAATTATATAGCGCTTTATTTATCAACGTCAGCCTACGTGAAATGTTTTGTCCTAACTACTTTATAACTATTAAAGATAAATATTTACATATATGTCGCATATTTTACATGATATGACATATATATAAACGACATACAAATATAATTTTTTCAATAAGAATAATTTTTAAATCTACCTTTCCCCAGTTACGATAGACATATCAATTTAAAATCGAAATTGGAATTTAAAAATCACATTTTCATTTATGCAAATAAGATATACCAATCAATTGTATTAGTTTGCAATTATCTTTAAAGTACAGGTTTTTGAATACGTAAAGACACGATAAATCCTGTTGCACGTGACAATTAAGCTGCACAAATACCACACCTGAAATTTCTATACGAAATGATCTGATTGTTATTAAACTGAAAATAGGTGAAGAAGACTCCAAGCCACATGAATTTCTATTAAAACATTCATATCGGAAAAACTTTCTACTTAACGGAAAACTTCGCACGAAAGTTCGATAGTGACAGTCGCTGTTAACCCCAATTTGAGAAGTTAAGGAATTTAAATATTCACAAGTATGACGGTAGTGGTTATGGGGACTGGTACAAAGTGCTAACTGCTGTATCTGCCGCATCAAGTCTTTAAGCTTGTGGTCTAAGTTTTTAAAAAAAATACTTAATCTTATACTTTTTTTAAACGATCGACTTTTATGACATGCTAGATTTACACTATTTTAGCTATCCTCTACATTTTTTATGAAATTAACACTTGCTCGTATGACGGTTGAAATCGTAAGGAATCTGGCATATCCAAAATTTGGAGACTAATAGGCACAAGAGGTTACTCATTTGCCAATCCAAGTAACATGACCAAGGAAACTGATATTTAGACCAAGCCCAAGGTTTACAGCGTTGGATTTCATTACCAAACTGAAGTAAGAGAAGCGGTCTGCTAATACTTCAACAACAACACGAAATAAAGATAACATGAATATCAATTTCTTTCAATCATACAATTGTAAAATATTTTTGTGTATGTAACTTAGTATACCTTCTATTTATATAATTAAAATTATATTCGTTATTTTAAAGTCTATAAGGTAATTTTGCTTACGTATCTCACATTCAGTAAACATCATATTAAATATACATTTTAAAAAAATAACGCTTTACCCCGTCACTTGGGCCTGCTAAGTCAGCATACTCGGCGCATAGCACCCTTGAGTGTGTTTTATTACAAAAATACTCGCCCTCCAGGCAAATACTTAGATAATGCATGTCTCTTTAATAATAGTTGCAAGAAAACTTGTCATGCAATTTATTTTATGTAAAAATACGAATAAGAATACATTCATATAAGTTCAGTGGTTAAGCGCTGTTAAATCACTCATTAAAGCTAGTCCCGTAGACACAAGTATTGGACTAGTCTAGGCTAGACTTAATCTTGATGCTAAAATGTATTTTGATTTTTGACACTCTGTGCAAAAAGGACAGACGAAATTCTATGCCCGTCTGTCGGAAATATGTAACGATTTGCCGGCAACCGAGGGGTGTAGGGGGGGTTGTCCCAATAGGAATCTCATTGTAGACATTTTAGTATTTCTTTTTCGAAATATTTCATTCAAATGTTAAATTGTGATTATAAAACGGAATTGAAACCACTATTTTTAAAAACCGAATCAATCAATTCAATTCAAACATGAAGTGATCAATGTAGTTAAAAAAGTTAATAGCGGTGTTTAATTTTGATACTGGCAACAAAATATCTTCACTCAATGAGGGAGGCTCATAAAATATCGCCATAAAGCCATATTGTACAAGTAATTGAAAAAATAGAGGAGCGGACTCATAAATTGTCTTATTTATATCCGTTTTACAGTTCACACATTGTACGAGGTTGTTTATAACCTTTAAAGCCTTTAATAAGTATAAAAGTGTTAGACAATATAAAATTATTATCTAATATATCTCTTACTCCTATACGTCTTTTATTTATTAACACTTCATTACATTAGAATATAACAATTTTAAATAATTAAATGACAAGGAGGGCAACTTGCGGCCTTATCGCTTTCGAGCAATCTCTTCAAGGCAACCGCTTATAATTACAATCACATCTGAGAAATTACGAGCAGCTGTTATCTTTTTAATAAGTTCTTTATCATAATAATGTTGAAACTAAAAGTAGTACGAAAGAGAATTGTACCCCGTGGCACAATACTCTTAATCAATCTTAACTCTGATTAAAAATGATCATTCCACACTAAGAAAGAACCAGGGTCACCCAGTCACCAACTGGAGAAAGAGTATATATTGTTTTTTTAATTTTAAAAATCCATCTGCTATGTACTAAGTTAAATAACTCGTACTGAGTTTATCATATCACAATACCGCATGTAATTATATTTTATGCCAGCTAAAATTACTAACATATAAGGCAAATATTGTTTTGTTTGACAAAAGCCCATATTGGACAGTATTAATAATTGTTATATGATTTGAGCTTTATTATCGAAAAGCGGGCTTTAATATTCATAATATATTTATTGACCATAAACACAATTTCCGCTTTATTTACTTTTCGGATAGAAACCTGTTAGACTTTGATGGTAGTTGCTCCTGAAGAATATGTAATCGCTCAAAAAAATTCTTTGATTACTGACCCTCTACCTTTTCTTATTGTATTAATAATTAGCAGTAACAGTGTTACATACACTGTAGATAATATATCTAAAAAAGGCATTTTTAAATTTAAAAATAGAAACGACACTGGCCATCTTCGACTGCTTGGAGCAGTTGTGTTCGACCGCAAAATAATACCGATGCGAGTTCATTTACAAGATGGATTTCGATGAAGAAACACTGCTTCTTGTACTACTATTACGCAGGTAGTAGTACAAGACCACAACCACATACTACAATCAAGAGAACAGCATGGAATATTTCATACTTTGTATCCCCAGCTGAGAGAAGACACTAAACATTTGGAGGGATTGGTACTCAGCTAGGAGCGGGAGGGGATTGGCGTCCGGTCGGCATCAACCGCTTGTAGTGGTCCGGCAGCTTTAAGCAGTCGACCGTACGGCGAAAGTCGACCACAGAACGACACTGCACTGCTCCGACCGCTCAGGAAGTTGAGCGGTCTTGCTTGAGCGGTCCGTGTATTGCGGATATGAATTTAATATGAAAACTGCAGATCGCCTTGCAACGAATGCTCTAGTCGGTATCGGCTGCAACATGCGGTCCATCTATGGCCAGTGTTAGGTGTATTCAGATGATATCATCACGAATCAAACCAATACTAACGTTAGCTTACGAAAGAACAAATTATAGTGGTGATCGTGACTTTACACGACCCTGAAAAGCAAAGCAAATTGAAATTCAGTAATTAATTGGCTGACATTGACAGACAAAACCTTAAGTCTAAGGATGAAATACAATTGCAATATAATTATCTCAAAATTGGTAACACTGTCGAACATACGTAGAACAAGACTGAAATTTACCGTTTCTAAGGCTCTTAAATAAAACAAAAATCCAAATTTTCTGCAATTTCTACTTTTTACGAAACTGTTTATCTTTTAATTAGCTTTATTAATCGTCATCATACATATTTATTGAAATGTTTCCTTATTTCTGCAATAATATTGAATAAATAATGACAATTAATTCACAATTGCTATCAATTAAATTAAACTGGCGGTTGCACCTTGTCCGCTGAAATTTTGACGTTCATTATAGTAACTTTAATTGACTTCCATAATACTATATTTTGATGATAAATTGATAACCCGTTATCAATTCACTCATATTTATTATTTCTGTTTTTGTGTATATGAAAAACTATGACTGGACATTATATTGGATTATTTCAATAGGTATATGAATAAAAATAAAGAAATATTAATTCAAGGACTTATGAACAAAACATATGACTATGTGAGATAGAGAGAAAGATTAAGGAAGAAAGTTTTTAACTAGTTCCTGTATGTATAGCGCCCGAATTGGTGATAAACCAGTTTCATGATAAAATACACATAATTAGTACACAAAAGGGTTATTGTTACTATAAGTAACTACTAAGTACTAGTAAGAGTCGGTAATTGATGGAACTAGTAACATTGACAAATCAACGAAACTTAATTTTTTAAAATCTAATTGAATGTTTTAAAGTACATGTTTTTTTAATAAGATATATTGGAACACAAAGCACTGTTGTCACCAAAAGATTACAATATATAGTAAGAGAAGCCAGTCATATTAATATCGTAGATAAATGAGGTTTCTAAGCTAAATGTTAAGCTCCAACACTCGAATACACTACAGGTGCACTCAATTTGCATACGAGAAGGTTCTTAGCTGTATTAGATTCCATGCTTCGGAAGAGCCAAGTATAATATTATTTGGATTAAGTTAGCAACATGGATTTTGTTAACTAAAGTAGCTTGATCATAGAAGAGTATGCCTTTTCTCAAAAAATAAGATTTGAACGTCTCCTGAAAATCGTAAGCAAGTTATGTACGAGTAATATTTTATATGCTACACAATTAGTAGGTTTTTGAAACTGCACACACAATTTAATTAGACAACCAATAACCAACTGATAAGAACGATTACTGTCGTAAAATATATACCTACCTTAGACTGTAAGGAAGTAAAACAAATCAAACGAGTATTGATTTAAATAACAGCAAGCTAACACATTTAACTGTGGGATCTACTGACGGTTTTGCTCGGACTAGTTCAGGATTTTTTAAAGGCTGTTTTAGCACCACTTTTGTATAGAAAAATTCCAATGGCGTATAATTATATTTGTAATTTCAGCATATAACGTATAGTGTAATTGCGACATTATATCTATGACGATGTCGAAAACCTACTAAATTATATGGAATAAATCAATTGAACAGTATTTTATATATTAACTTACTTTATAATAAATTAACTTAATTTGTTTCATTAACTCGCGACAATACCTGTAACCCGTAAGTCATAGGCTCCTGAAATACATTACAGTTCTGTTATTAACCCTGTTTTAGGCAATAAATAAAATTATTATTAATCACATTGCATGCTTGCTTGCGTACATGCTTATTATATTAAGATAGTTTAGCTCTCTTCCTATATTAAGATTAATCAAACGGTTCATTGATCGGTTTAGATGCAACGAAGTGACACATACATTATCAGTTTGTTACGCCATCTATTAGAATGTGTTGGTTGTGATCAAAGTCGTACTTTGATCAGAATCAGATCTGCTATAACCACTGTTAGAAGATAATATACTACTATTAGAAGGTAATATAGTAGACGTGAGCTATATATTAGTCATACATTACGGGTTATATATTTGATAAGTATTTTAGGAAGAAACTTACAGAAACTAAACATTATTTATTAAGTTAGTCAATTTTCATTTTGGTTTCTCTTATGGTGCAGTGCTGCCGTAGTGGCCTCAGCGTGCTACTCTCATCCCTGAAATCGAAGGTTTGCCTTCCGGAATCCCATCGTTTGCCATCCAGGATCCCTGAACTCCCGGCTCAAACCATTCCGTGCGCCAATGGACTTTCTGTCCATGTGCGCATTTAGTACTCGCTCGGTGATGAAAAACATCGTGAGGAAACCGAGAAACAAAATGTCGATGTGTGTCAGGCACAGGAGGCGGATCATCTACTTGCCTACTATTAGACAGTCGATCACGAAACAAATGCAGTGATCTGGGACCCAAATCTAAAAATATTGTAAGGCAGGTTTTCTTTCCTTATAGTAAAAACATTAAGAACAATTAGTATCGATTATTTTAAAGATATTTAGGCCGAGGAAGACTCGGGAGCGAAGAAAGATGTACTAACTCAACTTCAACAAAGATTATAAATAAGCAGCTTTCAGTTACTTTAAGAAAATATACTAAAGCTAAAATGTGCTATGAATTAATGTACTTCAAACTATTTAATTAAAAATAATAAATAGATATTCAGTATAAGATTAATGAGGACCTAAGTTGTTCGTAAATCCGTTAAAGGAGATCGTCGCTGTTAGCCATCCTATTTACAAAGTTGCTAAGCTCAACCGACGCTTTCAAAGTTTGATGAAACCTAACGCCTCTATTATTTCGTCATATTGCTATTTTGAACTGTTTTAGTCACTTAAATTCCATGTAAAATAGTCTGAAATTTTCAAATATTTTTTACCACTAAAATCTCACAAAAATTACTTGTTTTTGTTATTTCAGGCAAAATAATTAAAATAGTGTCATACATACGAGAACTTAAATATTCAAGTATCAGTTGTGTCCTTTACAGTTAAAGTTTATTCAAGTAAAAATGTTACATGCTTGTTCTTATTATTCAAAGGAAAAAAAATATTGTATACAATGGATAATAAAATAACTAGAAAATCATTCAGAGGTAGTATTTATCGACGAAATATCAATAGTAAAGTGGTTTCGAAATCGTCACCTACAATCTTACTCATAATTTGTTATGAAAGCGGAAAATTTCTCTGATTATATTACACAAAATAATTCTCATGTATTTTTGTAGATATTCCCTGTTGTGTATGAATAATATGGTTACAAGATATAACTCAATTTCAAACGTTATTTTGAAACCAAGATCAAGGGGCGCGAAAACATAACACGCCTCACTGCCGCCATCTTTTATGCTAAACTCGATTATTTCACGCACGGTCTAAAAATATACTTTGATATGATATTTCAAAGAATTAAAGCACTAGATGTTTTTGTATTTAATCAATTTTTGTTTATTTTTTAAATATGTTTACTTTACCCAGAAGGGGTAGGCCGGGGACCACGAATCTCTACTTGCTACGGTCCTGACATACTTCTCTCGCTTCATCCACTTTCATGATATTCACCACGCATGCTTGTAGTACTAGTAAAGTACCTTTCCGGATTTGGTCCATGACTACCCAACCCCAATTCACTATTCTAGTTGCCTTATAACCTATTAAGAGCTTCTCATTCATCCGTTCTACATATCACATGAGAACTTGGTGAAACTGATCTGATATGGTTTCTGTCTCTGTATTGGTAACAAATCAAATAGCAAATTATTACATTATTTATATAACTAAGTAATGCGTGAAATCATTTAGTTACAAGAGAAGCGGGTTCGTTGTTGCTACGTCATACGACAAACAATATAATCGGGCAAATTGGTTTTATTAATCAAAAACAAAACAATAAAAATGGCAGTAGAGATATTCAGTGACATATATCTTTGTCATCGATACTCGAATAGGATTGCGCGTTAGAAATTGATTTTAAGCTATTCTAACCTCAACGGCAATGTATTAAGACACCTTTGATCTCATCAATGTTTACATTAATTTACCAATATTAAAGCGTTTCTTAGACTTCTAAGAAAAAATATATTTATAATCGAACTAAAACTGAGAACAATCTTCTGCGCCTTTGATAAGGTAAAACGTCTGGACAATTCATAAGCTATTAGCTTAAGCGAGGTAAAAACTTTTGTCCTAAGGTGTGAACCCTAAATGTACCAAACAATATCTTATATAAGTTGGTTGGTTAGTATTGCAGCTTAAATTACAACTTAAATTTTAGCATCTTTTCATAATACATAAATTTATTTAAAAAAATACTGGTGCAACAAGTCTTTAAATCTGATCAGATTTCTGAAACTGTTTCATGATCATTTATCAATTTAATAAACCTGTGTGTTTAGCCTCCTGAACTTGACAAAAGCCGTCCACTTTTTTGGGTCTCGCGATGTTTTCCTTCACCTTCTACGACAGAAGGAATGATAGTCGTACGCTGAAGTAACTAGGCTAACACTGCTCTTATATATATACTAACAATAAAATAGTTTTGTTCGTTTTCGTATACAAAGTAATAACACTGATATACGATCATTTGACTCAAGGCAAGGATGCAAGTGACTAAAACAGGATGTGACGACATCTGCCAGCGCGAAATTCAATTATTATTCGAGCTGAAAATCGCTGTAATAAAGTAACATATTCTCACGAATAACAAAATTAAGGGAGCGTTTAGGAGTTATATTTATGAAATAAATACTCTAAATCAGTTAGGACAGTAAACTCTTGATCTGTAGGCTAAAAAACCTTTTTTTTTTGTCGCACTCGCGAGCCCTCTAGCATCGAGAATGTCCATGGGCGGCGGTATCACTTAACATCAGGGGAGCCTCCTGCCCGGTTGCCCCCTGTTCTATAAAAAAAAAACCTGCTTGGCTTGAAACGCACACTATAAGTATCATGAACGACGGTATATTCCGTCAAAGCTACGTCATGCTATTTTAAAAATACATAGAACAAAAATTATACCATAAAATGTATGTATGTACCATTGTATGTACGGTATATATATTTATCCAGATTAAAGGTGGTATACCGATAATACCTAACATATTAATAAAAGTACAGCGAAGAATTGTTAGTATTTAACTTGCTATCGAAAACCGGCGCGTCTTAGACCTATACAGACCACATACAAAAATCCAAAGAGACGTTAAGGGCTGTTTCACTACTGGATTGTTATAATATGAAATTTCAATAGGGCCTGAAATAAACTTATAACGCCAACATTTTCTGATTAAAAATGGCGATAAATCCAATCACCCTCGGACCTCGATCCCATTAATTTGACAGAGCTCGGTATCCAATGATTTTATCGCCTACGAATTAATCAAACTTTCGCCAAAGTCAACCGTAAGCCTTTATCGTACCACAAATTCAATCCAACTAATACAACACTTAGAAAACTTTACTTTCCTTAGAATTCCCTTGGAATACTTTATGTTCACTTGTACATATTAAACAGAAATAGGTTTAATTTAAACGGATTATTATTTATTTTATGGTTTTGATTAACTTTTTGAAGTACTATATGAAACTATTTAGAACTGTTTTTTAGTCTTAAGTATTTATTCACTCACACGGTCAAGTAACTTATCGCCTTCGAGTCAAGAGAACGCTATTAACCAACGAGCAGACGGTGATTTTTGTGATACCAACCGCAAGTGCACTGTTGGGCAAGAAACTCTATTATGTATTACCTACAGAAACTCGTTTTTTAGCTATACTCTTAGGATATATCTCTGTCTCTCCAGTCAGTAGCTCATGCATAGTGGTCAGTGCTCACATCTGGAGCGGACAATCTGTTTCCACCGGTTTGTATGCCCTGGGCGATATTTTATTAGATTAACAGTTTTTAGGACAATAAGTCTTTTACTAGAACGGTTACTGAACGAATCTTTTGCCTTCTGTGTTACCAACCACGATTAGTTCCTCCAAGTTGCGTCGTCTCTGCCGAAATATGGTATAATTGGTTTTCCAGATGATATAATTAAGTACGTAAGCTGAGTCAGGATCGCTGTATTGGTGCGCTTCGCAGTTCTTTAAAAATCACACGTTGATTTATTTGAGTTTCCACCCACTGCTATTTATTTATAGAAAAACAAAAAATATAAGGGACGCATCGGGCAGCCTTAGCTGCCTAGCTGTACCTACCTTATGCCTACCTTATGCCTACCTTATTATATTAACCTAGGAATTTTGTAAGACTGAGAGACAATGCACCAATTAATTTGACCAATTAGTTTCTTATTTGATATTAATGTAAAAAATGCAAGGAAGAAAATAAGTATTAAAATACCTTCGAACTATCGTGCCCCAAAATATGCGGGTAGTAAAAGCTAGTGTCATTCTCGTGTGACAGATGATTTCTATTCATATTATTCTTTATAGCGTTCTTGACAGTGACGAATGTGCTATTATTCATTGGGCACCGGTAATATTATAATAGTGTAATTCGATAATATATTTTAATATATATAAATAACGTGTCACGTTTTTCCGCTATGAATTCTAAACTACCGAACTGATGTCAATCAAATTTGCACACCGTGTGCAGTTTGATCTAACTTAAAAGATAGGATAGCTTACATCTCAATTTATACCCGCAATATTATTTTATTGCAAATATTTGTTTATTATTTGATACAATTCTAACAGATGGCGCTTGGTTAAAAGTACCAATGTATCACATAATCCAACTTTCACATAAGTTCTCCTACCGTTTCCCTTGAATAGTTTACAACTATGTAATATAACAAAAACTTTAGCCACAGCAACGCTTGGCCGACTCTGTTAGTTTATATACATAAAATATGATAATATGTATATTTAATTATAATAAGTCTTACAAATGTTTTCTTACAATTATAAAATTGCAAGTACTTCTAAATGTAATATATTACAATTTAAACATTTATTAACCTAATCTACATATTAATTATTGAAAATAATTATATAATAATTCAAAAAGTTTGATCCTTGCAGACCTCTAACGCTGTCACAATGGCTGGGGCGACCAGAACAATCTTCATCTGATTAATTAACACATTTGGGAAAATGTCGAAATGGTAGAAATATCTCAATTATAAATCAATACTCATCGTATTATATATGTATATATACTCATACGCCCTGGGGCCAAAGTATATTAAAGTACCGTAGTGTATGATATATGTAAATTATTTGTTTTGTGACAAAATATATTATTGCCGTTACACGGTTGGGAATTTGTTCCGAACAATTTGTGCCTTTGAATTTCAATGTATACCTAATTTGAATGTCCGTCATATTTATAATGTTTGGGAATGATAAATGTAATGTAGGGACGGGGCGGTACTTATATTGAATTGGGTCGATTGGTAATTACTTTGCAATTCACTTGATTTATTCTTAATGAAAAAAGTTAAATATGGACTACTGATTTACATTGTATGACAAAATATGTTTACATGGAATCGGTTTGCGCTGATACATTGTAGCGTATTTTAAGATTTCAATAGATTAAGTACCGCTCTTACAAAAACCAAAAAGAGATTAAGAAATATTTTATGAACACATATAAGTAATGTAGTACATTCACCAAAGAACATTTGATGTAAGCTAGTGACTATGGCCGAAGACGTGGCATAGAAAAAAAAACCAATTTATCGCGATCTAAATTATCGCAATTCCTTCTATCAGAATTACTAAGAATGAATGTAACTTTTAACAAAAAATAGGTTTCATACTTCAGGACGACTTCAAACTGTTTATTTATATATACCATATTATTAATAATTATCAATTTCACGAATTACTTATAGTCATGCCTTACTAAAATATTTAATATTAAAATAAGTGTTCTCTAGTACTTGTTAAACTAAAGATTTTACTCCGCATAAAACGTAACATTGTGAGTTCATAGTACATTAAACTTGTAAACTCAGCATTCTTACAAGCTTTGAAAAACTTAACTGAAACGCTGTAACCATTCATATTTTATTTCCTAGTACGTTCTCGGTTCGATCGTAGTTCTTCTACTAACTTTTATTTTATTTAACTAGTATTATAGTTAATTTTATTAAAAAGTATGAAAGTCATGTACACATATCTGTGTTAGTACATAACGTACTTTTGTATATGAAACAATTCATTTTGGCTATATTTTTAAATAAAATTGAAACTATCTGGATTAACATTAGTGTTAATAATTCAACGAAATAGATAATTAAGGTTACAAGGTCTTTAAATATATTTTGTCATTTATTTATTTATTCATTTAGGAATCTTAATGGACTAATGGACTTAATAAAACTTCTCAATCTCAGCCACTGGGCATTCGGGCTGAAAAGTATCTTAGACTGTCCGTAGACCCTTTAATTTGGAGGTACATACTATTCTTCCTCCATAGGTTTTATAGTTACATTTAACTATAAAACTTTTGTAAAGACGAAACGTTATTTAGACAGTACAAGTTAAAATATACAACAGCATAAATCTAGGCAACATTAACCTCAACAATATTTATGTGACAAAAACATAGAAACAACATTTTCTAACTTCCAAGTATTTTCAACTTAGATTTTGTTTTGTTAAACGTCACTTTATCATCGTCACAGCTTTTTTCTGCATATAAAATGTTTTTATGTTCTGAGTAGATTACAAAGTTTTATTACGCTATATTCGTCATAATCAAGAATACTAAATTTTCTACGCGCTCAAGTTTTATAATTACTTTTTGTTTTTGAATGACCACTTGTAATGGCTTTTAGCTTCTGAGACTTTGGGACTTGTATAAGAAGTTTTCGACAATGATAAGGAATTATATTTGAAAATAATATAAATGCGCGCGAGCCCTCTAGCATTGAGAGTGTCCATGGGCGGCGGTATCACTTAACATCAGATGAGCCTCCTGCCCGTTTGCACCAAACTTCAATCTTTATAAAAGTGATGTAATAAATTCGGGATTAAATCTATAAAATAAGTATTAAGTATTAAATATGCAGAACAAACAACGCAATGATACATTCCTGTTCATATCGTTAATCAGTGAAAGATCAAAAACAAGACTATTTAAACGTATAGTTCTTGCACATAGTAAGCAAGCCTAGTTTTATTTGTCGTAAACATTTTTACAACTTCCGCTCGTACACGAGGTGATTACCAATAAACTTGACCACGTCAATCTTGAAGATTTGTCTCCACCATATTTAGAATTGGACGTTTAGTTGTTGTATACAACACGATTACAGACGATGTAATCAAGATTAAATTGTATTTATGTTATTTAGTAGGGGAGTTTGGTTGGATTATCTGTAAGCGGCAGAATCTCAAGCAAAACGTCGTGTGTTCGTAACCTAGTGTACAAATATATTTTTCTTTATATCTCCTCGATCTCATTCGGATAAATTATTATAAACAGTTTATATGGTATTTTAATAATGACTAATGGTGGCTTTTTACTGGCAATTGTAACCTTGAAAAATCATTTACAAAAAAAGAAAACTGTATTTTCTGTGAAATTTTTCTTTTCGAAAATAATTATAAAAAATACTGGAATTAATTCGGCCGTCTTCGAATTAAAAAAATACTCTAAAGATTATGGCTTGATCCCAAAGAAAAAAAATAATGTACCTAGGTAACACTGAAAATCATTAGAAAATGAAAAACGGGCTTTATTAAGAAATGCTAATCGCAGCTTATCATACATTTGTTGTTGAGTAAGCCCATAACGAAAGTCATAATTAACCAAAAAATTCGCATTAGGTTCATTTTCATGTGTAACAAGAGTTCTACATTTGCCGCCAATCCATAAAAACAAATGATAAACGGATGCAATATACTACATTAGGTTACCAAAGAGTTCTAAAATTGAAATTTAAAAAAAATTTTCATTAGAAATGTTTGTAACTGGCCAGTTCTAAACATTTTCAGTGATACCCACGTATAAAAAAAACAAGTAAATTTATATTGCCTTACAAATCTTGCAATAAGCAATATAAATTAATTTTTATTTTATTACATTTATTATTATATATGTATTAAATTGATTGAGCCGCGACCAATAGGAACTCGTAACCTTATTTAAAAATAATTTACACAAAGATTTTTACAACCATTCTTGTCATGTTCTCACAAGTTATTAGGATTTAAACTAAGCTATTTTACATAAAACATACAGGTAAAGTTTACGCTATTAGAAGAACAAATAAAAAAAGCTAATTTTATTAGTTTCATTTCCTGCCTTAAATCAAGATGGCGCTGACTGTTCAATTTGTACCACTAAAATTACATCATAAAAGGCGAAGGGAGGAAATTAAAAAGTTTTATGACGCAATGTTATTGTTTATAAACATATATGTATATTACCGGCACAACAGTAAAACTGCAAAGGATAGTTCTATATTAGTATAATTGTATTGTGTATTGCAAGCATCTTTTGTATTGCAGTTTCAGCTAAATTGCACTGACTTTTTATATCGTTTTTTGTGTCGCTGCTGTAGATATCAAAGGCTAATTCAGGCTTCAGGGATATCAGTGTATATTTTAGTTGTATTAAATGTCTCTTTTATACATAAATAAAATAAGTAATGGGTGTTATACTTGTCCATGGGATCGCATTCGGCCCTACACTAATGTTTGTCTATCTTTCTTTTTACATATACTCTTGTTTTAAAGGAAAAAAAATTGTGGCGGAAGCCATATTAGATGCTGATCAATATTTATTTATTACAGAAAAACTTACATTATCCTTACAGAGTATGCCAATACAATAATGTCGAGAAACATTTAATAAAATTTAATACTAAACACATCATATACACGATATTGCTACTGTAAATTCACTCTGCGAACATACAAATATGTCGGTAGTGTCGGAGACAGCGTTCAGTGGGCGCAACGTCCTGGGTAACAGGGATCTGTGCAACAGACTGGTTCTTTACCTTGATATCGCAAATAACCTAGCCTTTGCCGTCGCACAAACCCCATGTTCCACAAAACCCAAGTTCTTGGAGTACACTTACACTACTTATTTACTTACTTACACTTGGGTTGCACACTACACCCCTCAAGACAGGGGTATTTCAATACGTAGTAGGCCAACTTTAAGTCCCATCTGGTTTACAATGTATTATACCCCACCATCCCTGAGACAAATAATGATGGGTACATTAAAGGATAGTAAGGATAGACGCGATAAAGTCTGTTATAGAGGTATCCTGTATATAGGTATGTGTCTGTTAATACGTAGAAAATTTATGAATTAACAAATACAATATTAATTCTAGCTACAAAATTATCAGATTTACTTAACTATATTTATCATTGTTTAAATAGTGATGATCACGCATGGGCAAATTCAAACTCATAGATGTTTGAAATTAGAATATTAGATTTCGAAATCACAATTTGTTTTCTGTTTTAAAAAATTCGTATACGATCAAAGTTTTAACGTCAAAGCATGGCAATAAAAACGACCATTTCGTGTGTTCGCACCGCCTCTGAAATCGCAGCAGGCTTTTATTTTTTACCTATCTACGTGTTGTTTGACTCTTTTAGGCTTTTAACCCGTGTTTTAATATAATTGGTTTTCCATATGTTTTGATTTTACGGCGTAATAAAACCTGTAATAATATGTATGAGGTACACATGTTTCTGAAATAATCTAGAAAAAATCGGACTTATTATTAAACGTGATTAAGATTTATTATTTAACACTCATCCGGAGGTCTAAAACATCTTTCACACACGAGTAGTGTTGGCGACTTTAATCTCGGAAGTCCTTGGTTCCACTGCTGTGTATCAAAGGACAGAAAGTTTTGTCGGTTGAAATTAAATGAATTTTTTTTCCTTAGATAGTGGTACAATTTTTTTTTATAAAACAGTGGGTTCAACGTCCTGGGTAACGGGGATCTGTGCAACAGACTGGTTCTTTACCTTGGTATCGTAAAAAAGCTAGGCCTTCGTCGTCGCACATACCCCATGGGTACTAAGAAACCCAATCACCTGATGTTAAGTGATACCGCCGCCCATGGACACTCGCGATGCTAGGGGCTCGCGAGTGCGTTGCCGGCCTTTTAATTTTTTTTACGTTGATAGATTAAATATAAAATTATTGAACCTTTAAAAAGTACACTTTGTAAAACAAGATAGCAATACCTAAACTTAATTACTGAGCAAATAGAAGTTTCCTCGAGGTGACCGTATTCCGTTACAATCTTAATTGAGTTCAACGAATCTTATCTAAGTGAGAGACTAATAAACAAAAGTATTAGATACTCGAAGGACGTCTTTGAACTTGGACAATCGGGGATAGTCTGAGATACGCTGCTTTATTATAATATTACCTAAATAAGATAGCCTTCGTCACTTTATCGGACAAGTTTAGTGAAGAGCTACACAGTCTATTGGAAAGACATTGTTACAATTATTGGGTTTCCAATTATCACTCATTTTATGTCTAAATAATATATAAAAACACTTAATTTTAATACCAGGGGACAAACAAACAGGAGGCTCACCTGATAGCCAGTAATACGCCCATGGGCAGTAATATTGCCAGAAGGCTCGCAAGTGCCGGCCTTAAGTGGTACACTCTTTTCTTGAAAGACCCTTAGTCGAATGGATTTCGAAACACTTCAGTGGGCTGCTGGTTCTATCTGGTGATGGTACGCGGAAAAGAGAAGAGAAAGAGAAACGCTTAGTTGCGAAACGACGGATGTCGATGTGATACGGAAGGTATTTCAATTCTGCCTTAACGTCCGGTGATTTAATTCAGCTGCAGATATTAATCCAAACAACTACTCTCAATAATCTCCATGCTAAACGTCCCTTCGTCTCTAGGCCGAGGTCACTCGACGGCGGCCTTATAGAAGACAGTGATCCAAACCGTTTTCCATTGACGGTGAACTAGTATGAAAAACAGTTTTTTCTACTACACTTTCTCTTTTGCTCACGTTGATAGAGTAAGTCATTGACAGTTCACGAACTGCCTGATATTTATAGAACGAGATATATAGATTGAACGAAAAACATTTTAGCAAAACTCATCGTTAAATTTACGAATCACTAGACAACGCGTTCATAATATATTAATATATTTTGTGGAGATCGACAATACATACCTTAATAATAATTACCAATGTCATGTTTATCTTATAATCCGAACAGCGAGACTAAGTGCTCTTCGGTTATATATATATATATATATACTAAACCCTAAATTTATAAGGCTGCTGATATATATGTAATTTTCTAGTGGTTGACAATAACTTCATCTCTCGGACTACAGTCTCGTAGAACAAAGAGATTTGTCGACTGCAAGGTAGCTTTGGATTAGTTTTATTCGAATAAAGTTTTCATAACTCATTATTATAATATTCGGATATCCCTTTTATGTTCTTGCTATCTGTTTCATGAATATTGTTATTAAACACTACGCCGTTATATGTTATTACTTCAATGATATGATGTTTCGTTGTTAACAAAAAAATTGTCTTAAAAGAGTGGCGGAGAGTATCTTGCCAGTTCTTTACCCGTCCTTGAGATGAAAACTGGTAGTTGATCTAAATTTAGAACTTTGCAATTGTTTTTTGGTTGCATAATAATCTATATCAATATATATAATTTCTGCCATATACAATACACACTATGTAAGGCATACACCTTTAAATAATTGACTAAATAATAGATTGGCTTCTTAAACTAACTAACATTTTTTTATAGTTCAGGGGGCAAACGGGCAGGACGCTTACCTGATCTTAAGTGATGCCGCCCATGGACACTCACACCGCACAGAAGGATCGCTAGGGCCTTAACTTAACAGATAAATAGACTATTTTATTATTATTATTATTATGAGTTATCCGTTCAGTAAACTGGCAAAAGGTGTTCTATTTGTCTTACGATACTCTTTTCAAATTCAATTATTTCTTAAGGTTTCTATAGTAAAAAAGTACTATTTGGGCAATGTAAAGGCTGTATATATATTTTTGTCAATAAATACATTATATGTGTATTGTTCATTAAAATTGTACATATATTAGAGAAAGCTCATAAAAGCTAAATCTTTTAACACGCGGTACACTTTAACGCTTCCACACAAATGTGACAGAAAACTCGTTTTTACTTCGCCACTACGTGCTCTATTTATTATTTTTTACTGGCTACTGTCCTCATATTTCGGTTAGTACGCTACCAGACGCTTCATTAGACCATCACAGTGACATACAGGGACGGATTTTGATAACTCTGTCGCCAATTTCTTGGGAAATTAGATAATTCAATAAATCCATACAAAACAGTTTCATATACGAAAATTTAAACATATTAAAATAAAGAATATATTATTAACATCGTTGGTGATGTCCCCTTTTATTTTACTGTCGTTTTATGACGTTCATTGTACATGAGAATTGTCAAAATATTGATTCATTTAACAATAAACTGGTCTAAAACCTAGTGCGCTGAGACAGTTATGCTGCATTCATACCTGCTGACACGAAACTTGTTCTGTTTCCATTCTATATGTGTGTTTTAAATATTTTCAAAAGGGCACCACATTTTTAGGGCCCCTAAAACAAAGTCACGAATGCGTCCCAGTGGAATTCCTCTCACGCGCGCTTCGCTTAATTTCGTTAACTATTTTTGTGTCCGGCACCAAAATGAAATTTTCACAAGTTAGTCTACTCCGCTGCCACATAGCCCGCTAATTTCCTTCTTTTCTCTTTACTTCATTAACTCGTGCTATTGCAAGTTCTAGCTACAATGTACATGAATTCTTAATACTCGAATTAGCTTTTCTTATTGTCTGATTAATTCTCATACAGTTTTAATTTACATTATTTGTGGAAGAATCCTGGCATGGTTGGCTAACGTGATTGATAAACATAACTGTCTTACGTCAGATTGAGCTCTCTTTAACTATAAATAGATACGTTCATATTTTGCTGTAACGGCAATCTTTAAAAAAAGTCATTTTTAATTATTATTATTATTCTTACTATCTTAACGACATCACTCGTCACCGGCTTCAAGTCTTCATCTAACACGGTCTTCGCCGTATTCTGGGTATCTACTGGCCCGTAAAATCGTTAACGAGCAACTATGGGAGCGCTGCCAATAAACCCCGATTAGCCAGCAGATCAAGCCACGCAAGTGGAAATGGATAGGCATTACAGTCTGAAGAGATTCCAATTAAAAGTCCCAAGAAAACCTAGCATCGTTGAGGTGAAAACAAGACCGAACGCGATGTAGACTCTGACTCTGACTATGGACACCCTCTGCCCCATTAACTAGGATATTATTTCAAACTCAAGTAGGTTAAGAGCTCCTTAAAACAAAAGAGGACAAGCACGTAAGGTCTTTTAATAAAACTAGTCTGGAAAAACATTTTATTATTCTGAACCAAAACATCAGACCCTCAAAATTAAAATAAATGCTAGCTTTTATCCGTTGCAATGTACTTCATTATTAATTTCAGCATTTTATTTAGCATTGCGTCTTGATTTCTAATTATGTATAGTACTTTTATCTAACTAGAGAAACTTGAGTCGTTTGAACACAGTTTAACAGAAACAGTGAGAATATTGCTGCCAAAATGTGTGACATCGTTCCGAAATATGTTTGTTACATTAGATGGCTACAAGCCCATCTAAAGTTTTGTGTTATGAACACAATAATGTAAGGGTGAATTTGTTTGTTTATGTAAGGATTAATATTACAATAAAGCACTCTGAGAGGTACTTGTAAATTTCCAAGATAGCACGAGTGGTTTAATTTTTGAAATAACCTGCTCGAGGAGAGCAGGTTATTTCAAAAATTAATCTAATTATTTCTAAATTAATCTTCTATATAATAACGTTGTTTATAAAAAGTACAATATTTAATATATATATGAAAAGTATACAAATAGCTTAATTAAGGTAATAAATATCTTATGTATAAAATCTACTTCGGTGACCTCTAGACAATTTTATTCCTATACGTGTGACAACATATACGCGAGAACTGTCAAAAATATACTGTATGTCAAACTTGGTGCCGATATTGTACGAGTGAAGCTAAGTTGGCGTTTCTTGAACTAATTCGAGTTTATGATAACTTCACCGTCTGAAGCCTTTACGCTATATTAGACACCTTCTTCTGTGTATGTTCGTGCACAATATACGATGTCTTGTAATAGTATACATGTATATGTAGCAGTAAAGTAGCTTAATCAGAGAGTTAATTGAATCTCTAGACAGTTAAGTAAAGATCGATATTCAATCAATTCGCTGGCATTTTTAAGTTTAAGTATCTGTCTGACCGAAAGCCAGCCAGACAACAGCTGATAACTTTTAGAATCTTTCTTTTAACAAAGTGATTTTAAATTGTAGTCTTTGGTGAAATTATAAACATGTTGTCGACTCCATCCTGATTATTTCATTTGTTATTGTTATTTCGGTGTGATCGCGAAGAACTAAGAGCTCGAAAATTCCGTATTTTGTTTTGTTGTTGTTAGGTTAGGTTAGTCTTGTTGCCTAGGAACGTTTAGGAAACTCTTTCGTTCACTCACTCACGGAACCTCAGCGACTTGATTGAATATCGATTTTTTATTAACTGTCTAGAGATTCAATAAACTCTCTTATTTAACTAGTTTCCCGCGACATATACACTATAGATAGTTAATGTCCTATAACCCCTAGGTGGGGCAGAGGGCGTCCACAGTGAGTCTCCATCGCGTTCGGTCTTGTATTAATCATCAACAAAATTGGTACGTTTATGTATTGTTACAAGATCATAAACATATTGTAAAATTATATAAAAACGTACACCATTTAAGTGTACAACCTAACGCGGAGATGCATTTTTTTTATATAACAGAGGGGACAAACAAGCCTTCGGGACGCCCAAAAAGGGCAGTCAAGCCAGCCTATAGACACCCATTTTTATTTGGACGTTGACATTCACGCACTTAACATAAGTCTTACAGCAATGACCGAAGACCATGACGTAACCAATGGAAAGCCCTAAAAGACGATGAAAAACTACACGAATACACGTCCTTGTCTATAAAAGGAAAATTGCCCCATATGAGACCTGGGCCACATAGTAACAAATCTATATGTAAGCGCAAAACACCAAGACGGCTGGTCCAATTCTAATATTTTTTATATATTCTTTGAACTCTGAGGACCTTGACCTGAAAAAACTGAAATATTTATTTTTATTTAGTACATCCGTATAGGTTCTATTCCGAAAAAGTAAAACGTCTCCATTGAGTACCTATAGCAAAATGTTCCAATTTCTCTCCAATTTCGCTTATTAATTTTCTTAGATTAACCTGTGATTTTTTCATAAATAATTAACTAATGTTGGGCCAAATACCTAATGTAATCCCAAAGCTACACACTCGCTGTCGCTCAATGCAAACAGATTGAAAATCAAACTTGTTTATTAATGTGTAACGAGTGGATAATTAATTCAAGCATTAAATAGATGAGTAATTGAGCCGTTAAAACAATTTAACCGTGGAAAATATTACTGCCGGTTATTGTGGCGTAACTATTGTCGCAATTTTGTGGGTATTTTCAGTAATAGATTCTGTGGTATGTACTTTGCAATAATCACCTTCTGATATGAAGACTTATGATTTATATCAATAAAAATCGAAACTGTGTGTAAATTTAAAAAAAATCAGTAGCACTATTTAGGTTTGGGCCTCAGATTTGTGTATGTATTTCATGATAATTTGTCAATATTATAGGTAAGTAAGATCCTGTGACTGACACACGCCGTCGACTATTAGAATCCAAGGCAAGGCAATTTCTTCACGATCATTTCCTTCACCGTTCGAGTGAATGTTAAATGTGCACATCGAGAAAAATATTGGTACACAACCGGGGATTGAACCTACGACTTCAGGGATGGGAGTTGCACGCTGCCAACACTGATCTGCACTGCTCAAAACTGCCGACGGAAGAATACATACCATCCGACGAACATAGATACGATAGCGTAAGTTTTTGACAGAATTATGACTTTCAAGTCATTCAGTACACTTTGCTCTGATTCTAGTTTACTTATAATTAGGGTTACATGTAACTTTCTATTTCTATTTCGTTAATTATATATATGCACTGCTTGTATTTTAACCTCGGTAGGATATTCTTTTTTATTTTTCCATTTTACCTGTAAGAAACCGCTTGTTAGCGATGAGGCCGCCCGTTGCCTAATAATACTAATTACGGGCATAGGCGGATTTGCCCGTAGGCCCAGTAGGCCCAGGCCTAGGGCGGCAAGATGCGAAGGGCGGCAATTTTTTTTAAATATTTGAAAAATTGATGTCTACAATTTTGTCCCGAAAAGATCTTTTGCCCTTTGTACTTCTTTCAAGAAACTGTTTCCTATAGACACTAGACAACCCATACGCAGTTTAATGAAGATACACCGTCCCTAAAGATATCTATATCATAGTATATCAATTATCATAGTATCTCATGTATAGGTGTTGAGAAAGTAGCGGCACATGGACTGGGGCCTAGAGCGGCTAGGTCTGCAAATGCTTCTATGCTCCATGGGGTGCACCTAAATTATAACAAGTTATTGACAAATGTACTCTTTCGTCCCTTCCTGTCAAATTGTGCTTACGTTATGATAAAAGGAGGCAGCTGAGTACTTTCGTTAAAACTTTCGAACACCGATTATCGTTTATAAATAATCAGTCTCATATAAGTTAAAACAGAAATTTTATCTATATAACAAAAGAACATGTATTCTATAGATATAATCATTATGTTTTATTAATCACTGCAATTTCTGTATACTGCATTGACAAGCCTGATTGCAGAGTGTTTGCTCATTATATTAAGGAATTGAGCGTAATTACCATTAATACACATCGAGTGAGTGAACTCCACATAATTAGTTGCAACCTGATTCACAAAGCTGCAGTGATAGCTCAGTTGATAAGTCTACATTTCACAATGATTTCGGTCCTAGCTTTAGACACATAATTTTCTGACGCTTCAGAAGTTTTTTAACATTAAAACACAATTGTACTCCCTTAAAGGCAAACATATTTTTTTATACAAACAAGCCTGCGGGACGCCGACGCCGACGGACGCAGTTCACTTGATGTTCAGTAATCAAAAGTCAAATCAAATTTTTCAATTTAGACCACCTAAAATGACACTAATAAACATTACATAAAAAAAAATAAAAAGAAGATTCTAGTTGCCCCCTTTCAAAGGGTAGTTTCGTGTGGAGAAGAATGGGCAACAAACTCCAGACTTACTATTTTAAAATAGGATTTACAATATTTGAATACATTAGTTAAATAATTATATGTGAAGATATTGTATTCCTAGAATAAAACAACTATAGATGTCGATTATTGTATGGTTAGTATACATGTTCCTCACGTCATATTTACAAATATCGACACCGTAGAATATTATACATTAAAGAGTAATAATAAAACAATAAAACAGTGTGTGAAATAAAAATAATTAGTTTGTAGTATTATAGAACAAAAAATTACGAAAAAATATGTAAAATTAGATCAGCAACAAATTAATTTTATCAAGGCTTAATGATTGTCTTATGATGCAGGACCAGCATGTTTCCAAGCATTCTTTGTTGTTTTTATTGGTATGGTAACAATATCAATACAACTAGCGCCATCTATATTCATTATGTAAGTGATTTGTAAATAAAAGTTTTGTTCGCCAACGTCAACCGTTGTTTCATTGTTATGGGCCCAGAAACATTTTTAAGTGCATTTTGAAAGTTTAAAGTATTCTCTTTATCCAAACCGCTCAAATAATTTCGGTAAATTATATAGTCAACGTCCCAAAGTTCGTGAAAATTATGACGACTGGTGTTTTGCGGCGTAAAATGTTTTGGTGCTAAAAGACATGGCGGATAAAATCAAGACAGCTATCAGTATCGGCGTCTGGGAGTGATATTGAGCTAAAGCCAAGGAAAAATTGATATTAACAATCAGCATCAATTATCTTAAATATAATCCTCTAATTTGTATAAGGTAGTTTACAAAGTGTACTTTTAATAGAAAAAAAAAACACCACCCGTTGACATTCACATTACCAGAAGACTCGTGAGCGTGTTGTCAGCCTTTTAACAATTGCTACACCCTTTTCTTGACTCTAAGTCGAATTGGTTCGGAAGTAATTTAGGGATAGCTCAATTTATTCAATAATTATAAAATGTTATTATACCTGGCGTTTTACCTATACGCTACGCACATTCCACAATAATACAATATTAACACAATATTCCACAGGTAGACCCTTTTACAAAGATTAAACATAGAAAATATAAATCAAAACCCTTCCCACAAAATAGTAAAAGCATTAGAAAAACCGACAAAAGCTTTTCGAGAGGCCAAATCCCAACCCTATCTTTGAATCCCATAAAGTATCCTTGGGGGCTTCTATGATATTGTGAAAGTTTTCCTTCAAGGAAGGCTTCAGCTTTAATTGGATTCCGCAGTTGTATTTCCCAAAGGCGACCTGTCAGGCACTGAAGTCCAACTTGTTAGTAAAACATTTTGATATACCGTTCATTAGGAAAGGTTTGTATCTGATTTTGACCACTTTGTGGTTATGCTTGTACGAGCAATTGACTGACCCCTAAATCACAAACGTAACTCAAATATGTTTAATTTTAATCGTAAAAACAATTCCTACTGAATGCTGTCTCCGACACTATCGACATATTTAATTCACAGTAGCGATATTGTGTATATTATGTGTTTTAGAGTTTATAATATGTACTTTGTTATACTATTATTGAATGTTTCTCGAAAATATCGTATTTGCATAGTCTGTAAGGATAATGTATTTATTTCTGTAATAAATAAATTCCGGCGTCATTTATATAGTTGTATTAGAGTTTTAAATTAATTAGCTCAAATAGCTAATTTAAAGTTTATTTTAACTATTCTTTATCAATATTAGACATAACTAAGATAATATGTTTATAATAAATTAAATAATTATGTAGTGAGAAATTCTTAGTATTTCATTGTATAGTAATATGAAAAAACAATATTTTACTGAACAGGGGTCTGAGTTAAGATATGTATTAATTTATTTTTATTGCGACCAGTGGCGGATTTACATATTTTCAAGGTAGAGATTGTGAAGTTTGCGCTGCCTCCAATCAGTGGTAGACTGATATGCATAAGTTGTGGCGAGGCGAGGGAAATACATTTTCTTCTATTTCACTCATACAAAGCGTTAGCTGAGGGTGCAGAGGTGAGGAGAAGAATACTGGGGAGGGCGGCGATCTAGCTGCTTTATTCTAGAATTTGGAAGGTTGCTAAACTAAGGCCCTGTTTCACAATGTATGGATAAAGTGCCAAATAGCTATGCAACACATAAATTATTCGAAAGATAAAAGTTTCGAATAAGATACTTCGCATTTCATGACGTATAGCGCTATCTGACAGTCGTAAAACGCAAAAATAATGTTTATCCTACCAATAAGTAACAAATAGTTTAATTGGAACTTATACGGACATTGTGACAGGCCCTAAATGTACAATGACTGGTGAGAGGTGATTCGCTCCCCAAATTTGCCAATGATTTTCTGTTGGTAAATCTACAATTTTTTCTTAGCAAGGTCCGGTATAAATATCGTAACTTACATACAACGTGCTTAAAATAACTCCATCTTCATTTGCCTTGTAAAACATGCGCCTTGTCCCTGAAGAAAACCACGAAGACACAAACAAAGCACGAAGATTGAAAGTAATAAACTAATGCTTCAAAAGCTAAAGGCTAAACTCTTAGAAGTTAAGAAATAAGTATAATTTTCTGTTCAAAGTAAAAGATCTCACTTTTTGTTAGTAAATAAAAATTATTTGGGAAATACCTTGGAAAATGGTGGAGTTTTTGATCCGTTGGTAATTGTTCCTCTAAGTGGAACACTCAGAGGTATAGATTAGAGTAATTTTCAGTACAACTCAAAGATAATGGCAGCCCTTGGATAACGAACTGGGGAAGGTCCCAACATAGAATACATTCATACAGTAACACTGTTACTAAATAGATTTTTATAAGTAATATGATAATTTTATACTTATAATTATATCAGTTATTATTGATCTAAATATTATATTAGTAATTTTGACATAAAGAATCAATAGAAAATTACCCCCCCCAAAATTTTAATATTTTTTATTTAACCCTGTAGGCACATGCAGTCTATTGTAATGATCCAATCCAACCTCCCCGCTATCACTGCCAGCATACTGTAACTCCTCTGCATGCGTCTCACCAGAGATACAATAGCGATCAACATCAACATACTGAACACAGTATTGAACTGAACACAAAGGCCATTGCTACAATCATAAAATTATGTACTATATGATCGAAAAAGAGTGTCGCGAACTCCGTGAAAACTGCCAAACGACCATATCAGCTCTAACACACAGCGTCCTTCGTTCCCGCTCAACGTCAAGATATAGTTACGAAATATCCGAGGTATTTTACCATCCAGATGCAGGGAAGCATATTATTCACCTTCTTTTTATTATTTTTTTTTGTTTGTGAATTTCAAACTTAAACAACTTATCCAACCTTAACCGTTATAGTAATTTGTTGCAGATTTTTTCGTTAGTAATCCTTTTTTATAGGATAGCAGGGCAAACTAGCATACTGGACGCCCAAAAAAGGCAGTCGTCGCTCGTGGACATCCATTTTAGTGGGTGCGTTGCTGGTCCTTCAGGGAGTGGTATAGTTTTAAACAATTGGAGGTCGTATCTCCCAGGAAACATCCCCACCAGATTCGCAAATGAAAATATCTTGTGAAACAGACCATGGATGTCATCAAAGTGATGCTAATGAAATATTGTTATAAGAGTCGTACCAGTATTATAAATTAAGTCTTCAGAACACATCGTACACATTGTTTAGAAGAAAAGAATCGATCAGTAATATGTTGACGATTGGGTCAATCTTCAACTTCGCTGAGTTTGGTCAAATGTAAGAAGCTAGTACTTGGGAGTACCGATCCAGAGATGTGAGCAGTTAGTAAGTTTTTAATAGCTCATATAGTACAGTAGTACTCCGAGTCAGGCTGCTGTGCAAACAAACTCGAAGTGATTATTTTTAATTGAAGATCGAACTCTATGTTAATACAGTTTGTTAATATCATGGAATGTAGTACAGTAATAATGCATTGCAAAGTGTCGTGTAAGGCTTAAGTAATACCAATAATTTTAACTAGACGTGTTTGGATTTGGTTTGGATTATTTCTACTGTTTTGAGTCTCAACTGCGCCGCCGGTAAATTGTCTGGAGGCTTAACCGGGAACTTTTTTCATCGAAAACATTAGAAGTGTAATCGCCTAACGAGTACTGCTTCCCTCGGGATCCCAAATTGGGCACTTCCCTCCGTTTTAGGATTCCGACACCTGTTGTGTACCTATTTACTACCCTTTGGCCACCGCTTCATCTATTAAATAATTTCCTACAAGAAGATTTCCTAAATATAAATGTATATTTGCCGCAGCAAACTATCAATACTTGTTATTTGATTGTATTGGTTACAAGAGAAACATGTGTCGTCATGTTAAAAAAAAACGTATTATTTCTGGACTTTATGATTTTACCATAATAATGTGAAGCAAATAGCAATTCAATTTTAAATTATTTTTTTATATTATAATTATATATAAGAAAAAATATAAATAAAATTTATAATATTTTTTCATTCCATATAATTTCCACATGAATAGTTAAACTGCTGTTAGCCAGTGAATATGGAATGATTAATAACGTAAACAGTATATTTGACGACTATTAAAAGATACGTAAAAGGAGTTTAATATGTAATGTAAGTGTAGTATGTTTATATTAAACAGGGTTAATAATAAAATAATTATAATAGATTATTAAATACGCTTACCATTAGCCCAAGCAGAATGATTCATCTAAAAGGGACAGCTGTTTCGGGTATGTATATGTGTATATATATCACACAGACGATTAGAAACTTTTTTTATTTATTTTTTGTATCTTCAAAAAACATATTTTGAAGTTCACGTATAGAATAATCATATCTTATCGTACACCATATTACGGCTATTCAGGAAGTGTTTAAATTCATAAATTTTTGTTATATGTAATTTTTCAAACAATACAAAATTGAACATATTTTTAAACCTTTAATTGAGATACTTTATTTCATACTATAGTAGTTAAGAATATGCTTAAGTTCTTTGTTTTTAAATAATAGGCTTTCAGTTATAAAAGTCTGCACTCAGTTACCTAGGTTGCCTAGATAAGTGGTATAGTTTAGAGGAAAAGCATTTCCCTGTAAGAGCGAAGCTGTAAAAAGAGAATTTTACGAGTTCACTGGGCGAATTAGTTCTTTATTCCTGTCTTTTACGTGACCACGTTACGTAGTAAAAAGGGAACCGGAAACCAACATGTACTTTAGACAATTCTAATTTCGGTATATGATCTACGTCTGACTGATTTTCTTAACAGAAATGTTCTTTAAAATATATTGAACTTATATCTAATTAACATTTATGGGAAGTGGCAACAAGCCAATAACAGAGCCATTTTAATCACAATGTTACAATTATTTAAACACACATGACTGCCCTGAAAGTTTATATACTTTATAATTCTCTTCTTTTAAAATCTCATAAGAATTTTCGTATATATACTCACTAGTAAGTTTAATTAACACTGTCTTTGATTACTCGATATAACGATGTTTTTACAGATAACATCACATAATAACGTTAAAATTTTATCGTATTACTAGCTGCCCGCGCGAACTTCGTTTCTCCTTGATGAATTAATCAACGAACATTTTTAGTACATACCAACATAGAACATTTTGCTATGCAGAGATTGTTCGGTTTTCCTGTGATTTTTTCTCTATATAAACAGAGTTTCAGAGTTCAAGTCATAAGTTTTTAATTAACAAATAAAAATGAAGGTAGAGATAGATAGATCGTAGAGGGTTGAAAATTTAGGATTGTATGTATTTTTTAATGCTGTATCATAATTTTTTTTTTATCTAAAATTGAAAAAAAAGTTTAGGGTTGGATTACCCTTAATATTTAGGGAGATGAAAAATAGATGTTGTCCGATTCTCAGACCTACCCAATATGCACACAAAATTTCATGAGAATCGGGAAAGCCGTTACGGAGGAGTTTAACCACAAACACCGCGACACAAGAATTTTATATTATATATAAGATTTAGTTTCATTATTACCATTGTTAATTTTTAACGGACAATTAGTTAGAACTACTAGCATCGTTTGACTATAATTCGTTTAGAATATTTATAGAAACAAAAGTACTGACTACTGAAACCATAAACGCAATATAACGAGTTTAATTCAAAACTTTACTACATTTTACATTGAAAGTTTTCTAAGATTCAGGTCACGGGCATAACTTCAAACAACTCTGAAACTGACAATAAGTTATTGATAAACTGCCTTTGACCTTTATTGCTACGGGATAAGAATTGATTTATTTCACGATGGCGAAGTAATGGAACCAAAAACTATATATACCATGTACTTGTAAATTGTATTCGTTTTTATAACAAACTCCCAGGCAAAATTAGAGAACTATCACTAAATAAATTCAAAGCCCTTGTTAAATGTCAATTAATTAATAAAGCCTTTTAAAAATGTGACGAATACTTAAATGATCCTAATCCTTAGGATTGATTTGCTGCAGTTCAAACAATTTGTATTAAAAACTTGGCGATTGAAAAGAGTGGCGGAAATTTTCTTGCCAGTTCTTCTTACCCGCTCTACGCACTTGACTTGCGAACTGGTTGTAAATGTAAATTTACAATTAATTTAATTTGTTTTTTGATCATAAGTGTACATGTTTACCTATATGAATAAAGATATTTTTGAGTTTGAGTTACTACGAAATGTTAATATATTAGTGTACTTCTTAAACGCCGGCCTTTTCTATAGGCCTAAACCCTATGCCTGCTTTGCCGATGAGTAGGGATGCACTACAGGTTCAAATTTTATGACATGGAATAAGTGATACCTTGATGATTTTATGTTCCAAAATAAAAGTATTTTTAGTTTTTATAAAGATTTTTGCTGATTCGCACATACCCAATGCAGCTTGATTGTTAACCTAGTGCGAAATGATCAAGTACAATTCCTGTACTGGTCGCGCGTTCGAAGTTCTAACTCTGCCTGTGCGACATTTACACTGGAAACCGAAGTTCGTTAGCAAAAGCTTTAGTTTTCATCAAGGGACGTAAAATTAGGGAATTAAAATTTTCGTTTTAAGTATTTAGTTTGCCATCCCTATTGAACATGCCATGATATAGAAGAAATCTTATATATAAAATTCTCGTGACGCCGTGTTTGTAGTTAAACTCCTCCGAAACGGCTTGACCGATTCTCGTGCAATTTTGTGTGCATATTGGGTATGTCTGAGAATCAGACAACATTTATTTTTCATCCCCCTAAATGTTAAGGATTGTCCAGCTCTAAATATTTTTTTTTTAATTTTCAGATTAATTTTTATTTTTTTATCAACTGTATCAACAACATTAAAAAATACATACAACCCTTAATTTTCAACCCTCTACGATCCCCTATTTTTTATTATAACTGATATACATGGCAAAACGACGTTTGCCAGGTCAGCTAGTAGAGCAATAACAATTATGCAATATCAGAAACAGGAAGCCATAAAAATTGGCGCCACCGCAGAAATAGCATTATCGATATGAATATAGAAACCATAATTTATAGTTTACTAAGAATATAAATCCTTGATTGGGGTTAAAAGTCTATTTGCTTTTGTGACAAAAATATTCTATCAATTGGTTTTTGCACCACCACTATGTGGAACCAGCTGCCCACTTAAGTTTGTCCGAGTGAGTTTCCCGCCCGTGTGCATGTTGTTATATAAAAAATACTTAGAGCCTGTTTCACAATGTCCAGATAAGTTCCAAATAAGCTATTTATTACTTATTGGTGGGATAAATAGTATTTTTGCGTTTCACGACTGTCACGTAGCGCTATACGTCATGAAATGCGAAGTATCTTATTTGGAACTTTTATCTTTCGAATAATTTATGTGTTGCACTTTAACCATACATTGTGAAACAGGCCCTAAGACTAACGAAGTTTAAAAGTACAAAATCCCTGCTAAATAAAACAATATTATATCATTCTTTTCAGCTGCGGTATTCTACTACTCGCTAAAGCCTTAATGCACTTTAATGATTAGTTGCGACATCGGCACTTCGGATATTAAAAGAGGTATATAGAAATTGCGTAAAAAAACTTCGAAATCAAATTGGTAGTTAGGGTACCGACGCTGTATATCAAACGTCAATTCCACAATCTTTGTATCAGCAAGGTCTTCGTTCGTTCTAGAAAAACACTTACTCATCTGTAGTCGCCCACTGTGTTGCCGGTAATCGAACCTTATACGCCATGATTCCGCTGTTATGCGCTGTTACTATAACTTATATAAACGTAATTATCTACTGGAAATAAAATGTAAACTAAAAATTATTATTTATTTCAAATAAAAAATCAACAACTCCATGAGTGATCATAACGTTATTTTACATACAATTTGTTTGTATAAATGAGAAACAATTAAATTAAAATGTTTTAATAAAATGATTAATGAGAACTTGAGAAGTTTTATTACATTCCTTACATGTATAAATTATGTGAAAAACAATAATCATATATGTAACATTATTGACTGTGGTTTCACCCGTAAAAGGCTTAAAAAAGATTTATTTATATGCATAGTTCAAAGCAGGTTATGTAGACACAAAAACTTTTCTACCGTTTCCCTTATTTTACTCTTTAAGGGATAAATTTCATTTTAGTGGTAGGTCTACTTCATAAAATGCATCATTATATACGTATTTATGTCAGATTTTACAGCCGTAAATTATCCTACTGAAAACGAGTGAATTCAGAAAGCCTAGTGCATGAATGATAAAAGACTGCAAGAGTTTATATAGATTTTTGTTAACTACCAATAATTATTGTAGAATTCAACATTCTTCACATTTTACTGAAGCAAGATGTGTAATGTTGCGTTCTTTGAAGGGCATTGATAGCCAACTCAAATTACTTTTAGAAAAGAAATGAGAGTTAATGAAGACTAGACCAGTTAGAGTTTATGTTCTGACGTTTCTGTAAACTGGACTATTATTATAAACTTCGGTGTATGGTTAGCTCTTACCGGAAGAAAATATGCGTGTTTAAGTTAGTGGAGGTTATGAAACATGTCTTATATTTGACATTAATTTGCAATGTTAATACTTTAATTATATTACGTTAACATACTTAAAAATGAGATATTAATAAATCATCAAAGAACAAGTTTATACAAAATTAAATAAATTTCACTTAATTCGTATCGAGTAATCGTACTTAGAAACTATTTGAATTTCGGCATGTAACTTGGCAAGATGACGCATCATTCTACTCTAGCCAAATTTCTGCCAGGATTATACCTTTCAAAGTTTCTGAGGTTACAATATGCTTATTAAATAAAAAATCAGATCTCGATCAAGATTTTAAAAGAAAATGACATAAATATTATCTTCGTCATTAAAATTGTAACTTCAGAAAAACGATATACCAGATATTCAGTCGTCAGTGCCTGTGATCCATTGTAAGTATTTGAATGACCTGGATTGGACGGGAGCTGCGCGTGATTCTCTATGACGAGGTTGTTGATACGTGACTGGCTGCTCTCTGAAAAAGCAATAAGTCAAGTCTCAGGCATTTTTTCTGTGTCAAAATATTTCAGAAAGTTCGGTTTCGTCGAATCTGATTTTATAAGCTAATAAATAGCTCGCAACGATTTCCATCGTAATGGATTTAGAATAACAATTATTAATGTTTATTTTTACTTCTATAGTAAAACATAACAAATATTTTTTCAATAAGATTGGTTTCGTATTTTCGAATATATGTATTTATGGTTTTATCTGGAGGGCCACCAGCTGATAAGTGACTCTCAGTACGGCTTTCGTCGTGGTCGTTCGGCTGGTGACCTTCTTGTATACCTTACGCATAGATGGGCGGAGGCAATTGAGTCCAAGGGGGAGGCTCTAGCGGTTAGTTTGGACATAGCGAAAGCCTTCGATCGGGTGTGGCACAGAGCACTGCTCTCGAAGCTTCCAGCCTATGGGCTTCCCGAGAAATTATGCGATTGGATCTCCAGCTTTCTGGCCGATCGGAGCATCAAGGTCGTCATCGACGGAGCATGTTCCGACCTTAAACCCGTGAACGCTGGGGTCCCACAAGGCTGTGTTTTATCCCCGACCCTGTTTCTTCTGCATATCAATGATATGTTGCAACTTAGCAACATTCACTGCTATGCGGATGACAGCACTGGGGACACTCTTTACACTGGCCGGGCAAGTATTTCTCGGGCAGATGTCGATGAGTACCGGAACAAACTTGTGTCTGAAGTAGAAACCCTACTACGTGGAGTCTCTGACTGGGGCAGACTAAACCTAGTCCAATTTAACCCCAAAAAGACACAAGTTTGCGCGTTTTCCGCTAAAAAAACACCCTTTGTCGCTACTCCTCTTTTCGAAAACACTCTCCTTAAAGCCACAGCCAGCATTGGAATACTTGGCGTTGACATATCGAACGACGTTCAGTTTCGCGGTCACTTGGAGGGAAAGGCAAAATTAGCCTCCAAAAAGCTCGGTGTGCTCAGCAGGGCGAGACGGTACTTCACTCCGGGCCACCGCTTGCAACTATATAAAGCGCAAATTCGGCCCCACATGGAGTACTGTTCCCACCTTTGGGCGGGTGCTCCCCAGTACCAGCTTCTTCCACTTGACCGTATTCAACGAAGAGCGGTTCGAATCGTTGACGACCAAAATCTCTCCAAGCGGCTTGATCCTTTGGCGTTGCGTAGAGATGTGGGGTCTCTCTGCATCTTCTACCGCATTTACCATGGAGAGTGTTCAGAGGAGTTGTTCGGATTAATACCTGCAGCTGAGTTTCATCATCGGACGTCGAGGCAGAATACGAAATTCCACCCGTATCACCTCGACGTCCGCCGTTCCACAACTGCGCGTTTTTCCAGGCAGTTTTTGCCGCGCACCACCACTCTGTGGAACCAGCTGCCAACTGAAGTATTTCCGAACCAATTCGACTTAGGGTCCTTCAAGAAAAGAGCGTACCAATTCTTAAAAGGCCGGCAACGCACTCGCGAGCCCTCTGGCATTGAGGGTGTCCATGGGCGGCAGTATCACTTAACATCAGGTGAGCCTCCTGCCCGTTTGCCCCCTGTTCTATAAAAAAAAAAAAAAAATGTATCATGGTTTACCTTGGTTCAACTGAAGCTCTTGAGTGATATGCGGGCACGTTCGGGTTGTGATAAGTCTTTCCTTGGACAATCGGATCCAAAATATGACTGGCCGGTGGCGGGTGCTCCCTCGTCATAGGCGACTGATAATTATTGGGATTGTATCTATCAACAGACACTCCTCTCGTCCTATCAGGCACTCTGTCAACGGTATTCTTTGTGTACGAACTCTGGGGACGACCACGGCCTAAAGTGTTAGTTTTTGGCCATTCCTGAGAACCAATGTATTCAGGTTCGAAACTTCTTTCACGATACGATCTCGGTTTTAAAGTTTGAGTCCACGTTGGAGTGGGAGTGAAGTGTTGACTAGGTGTTGCGTATTTAGGATCGTCTTCCCAGGGCGGGCGAACAGTCGTTAGCTCCGTTTGAACCGTTGTTTTAGATGATTGTTCTTTGAATTCTCTCAACTCTTTACGCCATTGAGGTTCAACGACTTCTACTGGTTCATTTTTGTCATAATAGTACTGAGGTGAAGGGTCCGGTTGAGGTTGCAGTTTTGTTTCATTCGGTATGTATGTTGCTTCTGGTACAGATATATACCTTCGCTCATATTCGCTGTAGTAGGTTTTGCGACCTTGCTGCCTTGGAGTTTCAGAAGTATTAACAGGTTTGACAAATGATTGGTTCGGTGCGGGTGGTATATATGATGTTGGAGTTGTCTTAGAGAATTTCGGAGATGGTTTTGGCGGTAACCAATCTGTGTTAGTTGGTAATGCTGTTTTTGAAGGCGTTGGCTGGTAAAAGCTTGAAGTTGTATTGTTAACTACGTAGTTAGGGTCTTGTTCCCAAGGTGGAGGAACATACGACGATGACAATTGTTGTTTATGGGACTGCTCAAAAGATTCTGTGGAATTTTTCTGATGGTAGCTTTGATTTGAAAGCGTACTTGATAATGGCTGTGAATCCAAGCTGTTCCCAGCCCATATTGGTTTCGAAGTGTAAGACGGGTAAGCGCTGTGTTCATATTTATTTGTACTACTTTTGTATGTTTCTTCACAGGTATTGTCGATATAATTTTGTTGATATTGTGGTTGAGGATGATAAATAGGCTGCACAGGTTCGGGGGGCTGTATTTGGGGTAGTCGTTGAGAAGCTGGTTGAGATTGATAAGTTGATTTTGATTGTTGCTGTGAATGATATGACGGTTGTGATATATTTTGCACTGGATTTGATGGTTTATACAATGGTTGAGGTGAAGGCTGTACTCGAACATGTCGCTGATAAATAGTCTGAGTTGGAGGTTGAGGCTGAGACTTTGGTTGGTAAAATGAATGTACTTGAGGGATATTTTGAGGTTGTGTTTGGTTATTATTTAAAGAATCAGTGGATTGTAATGTGGTAGAGCGATTTTCCATCTCATTCCTTTGATACCATTGTTGATTTTTACTTATCATACTCGGTTTGACATTACTAACAGTTAGTATCTCACTCTGAGGTTCTTGTGAGTATTTTGTTTCCTCCCAAGTTTGATTACTATTCTGGGTATGATTTTGATAAATTTCCGGAGGCATTTGTCTTTCCACACTTAACCTTTCCAGTAACAAGCTGTGTCGTCTTTCAATTTGTGGTTCAGGTGTAAAACTTGCCTGGCTAGGCTTAAAAGCCGGCTGCGATGTTAAGAAGTTGCCTTCTAAGGAAGGAGGCACAAAGGTTTTGATTGTTGGAATATTATCAGGAATTTCTTCGTAAGCATGGTCTAAAGTTTTTATTGTTCGGTTAACTGTGACTATATTTTGTACCACATTATATTCAGTCTGAGTGCTGTGACTACCAACTGGCTTACCACTTGTTGTGGTTGTTATTTCCGTATGGGTCTTCGTGATAATTTCATTTGCAGGTCCAATAGGTTTAATTTCAACTTCTTCAACTTTATCCAATGGTACAACGGGTTCTATTAAAGGTATATTTATTGAAGCTGGTAAGGGCTGACTTTCAGGTTTTTTATATTCTTTTTGTTCCTTTTCGGATTCGTCTTTCTTTTCGGTTAAAACTTGAACTGGTATCGTTTTAACATCACTTTCATTAGTGTCGTTATTAATTTCCTGATTGACATTAAGTGGTTCTTCATCTTTTTTAGATTCAGTTAATTTTATTTCCTCGCCTCTTATAGATGTGATTTGCTCTTTATCTTCAGATTCCTCTGCTTCTTCATATTCTTCTTCAACTTCTTCGTCATTTTGATTAAGTTCTGCAGGACACGTTTCTTCTTTATTTATAACCTCTTGAGAATTGTCTGCAGCTTCTTCTTCTTCCTCTATTTCTTCATATTCATCGTCATTATCTTCTATTTCTTCTTGGTTATTTGATACAGTATCTAACGCTCCATCATTATTAATTAAATCATTTTCACGTTTAATCTCGCTGCTCAGTTCGGTAGTTTTATCACCAGTTTCCTCATTATCTGTAGTTGTTTTTAATACAACAATTGGTTCTTTATCAACATCGCCTGATTTATTTACGTCATCGCGATTTTCTTCGTCTTCTACATCAGAATCTTGTGTTTCAGAAGACTGAATTATTACAACCTTTTTTGTAGTACTTGATTCATGGCTTTCATGTTCTGTAATCAATTGAACATCATTGTTAAGTGGTTGGTTTTCTTTGACTTTTTCACTGTCGTTCTTGCTATTTAGTTCCGTTGTGTCATTGCTGTCAATAGTTTTAGAAACTATTTCACATGTCGGTTCAGTTTTACGAACCACCTCTTCTTCACTTATTTCTTCTTCCTCTTCTTCTTCTTCCACTTCTTCGTCGTCTTCAACTTCAACTTCATATTCAACGTCATCACCGCAGTCTTTTGGAAATGTTGTAGTTTCAGTTTCAGTTGTTATTTCTGTTCTTCCATCGATAGTCACTGTAGTTGTAGTAGTTTTAACTTCCTGAACTGATCCATCTGGTAAAGTATTTTTCACTATTTCAACATTTTTTTCTGTTTTTGCTTCAGACTTTTTCGTTGGTAGTTTTAAAGTAATAGCCGCATTTGTATCTCCATTCTTTGTGTTTTCTCCGTTTGATTCATTTTCATCTTTTTCCTGAAAAATGGAATAATTTTATAAAACTTTATTATTATTATATTATTATTATATTTTTTAAATATAAAATATGTTATGTAATACGTGATTAATAATAAGATTAATTTAAAAAAATAAGATAGATATAAGTTACTAACTCACTATATAGTTTATTAGTATATTTTCTACATTTCTTTTATATTGTAGATTAAATATGTGTAGCATACAATATACACAGACATAAAGACATAAACATAGTAAGTAAAGAGTAATTTCAAATCCACCTTTTTATTACTGATTTGCTCACACCCTTCTCTTGGAATATTTAGTGTAACCTGTTCATGACTATTGCTATTGTCAATACTTGTTTTTTCATGAGGGACATTAAAATAAGCAGGCCTTATCTTGTTATAAGCATTTGAATGCTCCTCTTCGAATTTGGTTCGGTTACAGTCTTGTTTTAAAGTACTTTCCATAAAAGTATTTTCGTCTTTTCTCTGAAGCATAGGAACTGAATATCCACCGCTGTTATAGTCAAGCGAAGAGTTGAGAGATAAGTTATTACTACTATTAGTACTTGGATCGTCATACTTTATCGGTGATATGTTCTTGCATGCTACGTTGTTCTGTACAGTCTCGTTTATTGGTTGAATATTTGAAGACTTATCAGTTTTGTTAAGTAATCTTTCGTTCGGGTCTGGATTACTTCTTGTTCTAAGAAGCGACTTAGGATTCGCTGGCAAAGTAAATGTTGGGAATACTTGAACTGGCAAACAATTATAATTAGGCATGACGACTGATGTAGATATAGGTAGAGGGGATTGAACCGGAGGGGCTGGCGTTGCAGGAACACCTTGGTTCATTGCATTTCTCATAAGACGTTGGGCCATACGTTCCGATTTAATCTCAGAGAGATCTATCCCTCCTGGGGTATACGTAAAGGGTTTACGTTCTCTACTCATGGCCCCGGCCAATGCTGACGGAGGATTCATATTACTGAAATATTATCATCTATTAATGTTTACATTAAAAGATTTTTTGGCAAATTGACAACACTATACTGGAATACTCACACGAGAAATGTTTACTTTACTTCCTGATCGGAACTATGGCGTTATCTACAACTCTCACTTAAATTTTCACATCACTCCTTACGTTTCACTACGGAACATTCAAATAACTAGTCGCAGCGGTTAATTATAGCAGGGATAGTAAATTAGCCGCTACATTAGAACGTCGGGAAGCTACGCGCGTTCGGCGCGTGCGCCGCTTGCCTCCTACTGCCGTCTGCCCGCAACCGCCATGTATTTTCGTCACGACCCCAATAATATCGGGTGCCATGTCTACGATTTGTATAATGCGAATCGTCACAACAATTATGGTTTCATTTCCGCCAGGTTTATCCGTTTTGTAGCTGGTACTTTTAAAATCTTAAATTATTCCCTTTTTTACGATTACATGTAGAATACTCGTAATACTATAAAGCGATGCATTATTTCCTTGATACAGAACAATTCTTGTTAAACATCATTCACAGACTCTCAACTAAATTTTTAATGCAAAATAATTCAACAAACAAAATATAATGCATTTAATTATGTTCATCGTTTATACTGCAGTTAAAACTTTTAATGTTTTCAGTGCATTTGCGCTTTCGTAACAAACTTCTATCTTGAGAAAACGTTAATAAAAGTCCAACGCAGAAATGAAATATTAAGGCACATGATTGAAAACAATTCTCGCTAAAGCTTTGAAAGAATACATTTCTGAAATAATTTATGGCATTGTTTCATTAACAATAATAGTTAATATCCGTTAGATCTAAATAAAAATTTACTATTATTCATTTTCAATTGTTATTATTATTACAATGCAGGTTTAAGACAAAAGTAAATTCTCTATATTTGATACTTATGACAACAGTTACTATATAAGGAATAAATTCTCTTGAACCAATTTTTTTATATGTACAAAATCATGTTAACCTGGCATCTGTTCTCTCGTTTGCCTACCGAGTATAAAAAATTACAATGAATTTGAAAGTTACCATAAATAATAGTTATTCAAATTAGTTTACGTTTTGCGATGAAGAGGTAATCGGGGAAAATTGAGCCTATTTTGAGGCTAAAGACAAATCGTATTATAAAAGTGTATGACCGCTACAATAGTTGTATCGCTCGCGAATCAAATTCTATTAAAAAAATATTTTTATATTAGTCTATGAAGATTTCATCCCATTCATATATGACGACGGCGATATAAATAAATAAGCATCGCTTCAGTAACGAGAAAATCTTTATTAATATAGATTAGTTTTTTCTTAGCCACACTACGTAAATAATATTTTAAAAGTACCCAGTTAGCGGAAGCTCTTTCAGTTATTACACATTCTTTGTTTAAAAGCAGATAAAGAATAAGATTTAGTGCTGACAGCGGGTGTTAGTTCGTTTATTATGCGTTCATTTTGGCTTTAAACCAAAAATAATTTTAATCTAATGTGTTGTGTCATTTTGTATACAACTTTAACTTAATAGTATACTACAAACTACTTATTTTTAAATTCCAAAATACATTCATATATGTCATAATTTATTTACATGAGGATAATAAGAATCTGACTTATATATGAATATTGAGGACGACAGATACGTGGTTGGGTAAATCTTTTATATGTACCTATTTTCAATCGTAATCAATAGTTTTTGTTAATGCTATTTGAATATTTAAATACAAAATTAATCTAAACCACAAAAACTTTATAAACAACAATTGCAGTTAGTGTATTAACAAGGTTAAAGGAACTAACATCCTGAAGTAGTTCGCAATAGTGCTGTATATTACTTGTTCATTAATTTTCAGGAGTGACATTGAAAAAGACGTCTATCAGTCAGCGAACTTTCACAAAGCTTTGGCACAATAACACGACAGAGCAAAAAGTTTTGAAGCGATATTTTTAACACAGCTACAGTTAAGACTAAATAATGGAACACGGAGAATAAACGAACATGTTTAGAAATAGCATGTTCGTTTATCCTTCGTCCTAATCATGGCTGACGGCATAACAAAATATATACTTAATATAAAGATCAATAAATAACTAAGTTTTTTAACAAAATTACTTATGAAACGTATAATATTAAAAAGTGTGTGCGTACAAAGTACACGTGAATTGAAACTTCTTTGTAAATTAATAATTACGTAAAATAAAGTCCCAATAGATGGTCATGTACTAGTATATGATCAATCTATGTAATTGTATATTCACACTTTTTACACACTGTATACGTCCTAATGATAATACAAAATAAATAAATAAAAAATGCGTTTACTGCACAAGTCGTCGACAGAATTGCCATCTAAAGTTCTAAGATGTTACTACTAAACGAATGCATCAACCAATAGCGTGTATTTTTTCTATATCTCCCTTTCTCACTCTCTCTCAATCGCTTTCTCCCTTTTCTACGACAAAAACGCTGCACAGCTTCGTGACGATTCATCCATAAAAAATTACGATCATGTACCAAAAGTTTCGTTTCAATAATATGTTACATTAAATTTTCCTGAACAATTGCCCTTGCGCATTTGGATTCGTTAAGTAAATATGTTTATTTATAAATTTTTTTTAACCACAGATTCTTAAAACATAACGTTGATCAAGCAAACAAAAGAATCTATATTTTTTAAATATATATAGTTGGCGATCTATATTTAGGAGGAAGTTTCAAAGCAGCTGACAATTTAAACCGGAAATCAGTTGGCAAGCTGTAGTGACGAGTGTTGCAACAGACTGACAGATTTTCTATCGTTACCGAGGTATGCGGAAATTTTTCGCTGTGTCACATTATGTAGAGAAAAAAATGTTGAGATATAGTTTAAATATATTCTGTTTGGTAATAACCATTTTACCACATTGCACGAGCAAAGAAATACAAACAATATGTCTGCCAGTATCAGTAACAATGATACATTGCTCCGTTAGTGGGTAACAGGAATTACTTAAAATGACGAATGTATAAAATATAATGAAAAAGTTTTTTACTCTTCAATATCTAAATTTTTTATTATAATTTTCTACTATAAATTAATTCATAAATTCAAAAACGAATAATTCTAGCGACTCTTAAGTAAAAATAATAATAAACATGTCCCTAAAATTTATATATAATTACATGTACAAAGGATTATAAAATAGATATATTTATTATCTATTATAATTTAGTTGATGAATTCCGAGAATTTTCAAGTTCTGAATATACAAAAAAAGCTACTTACTTCTATATTTACAGTCTCTGTTTCTGTCGCCATTCTGAAAAAGAAACAAATTAATATTAAATTGAACTTAAAGCATTCCATACCACTATTAAAGATAAATGATAGTTCGCGTTGAACCCGTGTATTTCAATCTACTGTGTAATAAAAATACTTTTAAAATATCAGTGAAACAAACTCCGCCCAGCCATCACAAAGACCGCGCTTGTATTTAGATGTGCGAAATATTCTATTTGAAATATTCTGATTTTCTAAATGAGAGGAACATAGCATAATTGTATTATTACTTGAATTTTGTATGCATTTCTAATATGCATTTAACGATTGCTGTTGCGAAAATAACATTTCAAACAAGATGTTTTTACGCTCTTAAAATTTTCCTTTCTTAAAACTAAATTAATAAAATTGCACCGTTTTAACTCATCATACACATTTCTTCCCACCGTAAATTCATACATTATTTAATTATTTTATTTGAATGTATATTATTCATACATTTTGAAAGAGAGATTAAAAGTACTTTGCGTAAAAGAGTCCAATCAGACAGAATTAGTTTTTATGAATAAGTGAATATTCTTGAAGTCATTTGTGCATTCGTAAATATTTTAATATTGTTAGAAAAACATGCAACCATTAACATAGTTTTAATAATCTTATAGAGAAATAAAAGTAGAGTAATTAAAATTTTATCAGACTTTAAAGAAGATTCTATATACTCTGTCTGCATTTTCAAAGATTATCGTTTCAAATGATGTGATGCTTACTTTAAATTAATGTGTGTTGAATCTTTGAATTAGTTATATTTTTTTTAATTTAAGGACAATTAAATATATATCGTAACTTTAGATTTTTTATAAAACATACGTTTAGCTGATGTTAAGACCCACCCCGCGATCCATCAGTACTTAAATTTATCTTATCTTCTCTCACTCTTTTTTTAAAGGAGCCTAAGTCGAATTGATTTGGAAATACTTCAGTGGGCAGCTATACATGACTATAGCTATACATAGCTATAGATGAGATGGCAGTGCAAAGGCCATGAATGGTTTTCGCTTAAACATCAAATAATATTTAGTAAAATTATTCAAAGGACATATTTAAATCTAAATTTCATAGGACAGTTAAAATCTAATCGACATCGTAAAAGACAAAATATTACTTCTAAACAAATCCGCAAAAGTCCGAAAAGCATAATCCCTCTTTGCTGACGTAGTTAAAAAAATCGAACTTGTTAAGAGAGCATTAGGCATGAATCCAACTAAATCTGGCCATTAGTCCGGCTTTATCTTCTAACATTCATGAACAGACGAATGGAAAGATTCATGATTGTGTCATAATAAACTATTTTTTGCGATCTAAATATAGATGGAATAAATCGCCCGCTTTCTAGTGCACATTTTGTGGAACGAACGATTCGTATTCAATGCTGTTCTAATTGGCAAATGTTCGTAGAAAAATAACTCAGGTTACATGAAAGAATTGCGACTATAAATACTGTTTGAGCTTTGCTCTATGGAATAAATAGACAAAAATATTTGCATAATTTAAATAAAACAATTTATTAGTATACAAATGATTAATCCATACTTATATGATAAGACATAATATTGGGTGAATTAGTTTCAAGCTTTTTAGAAAAGTTTTGGTGTAGAATCAAATGTCTAGAGAACCAAACATTACAGGAAAAAAATGTTTCGTTTCGTCAATTCGTCAATGTTAGTTATAATACATATTATAATGTGCTATTGTCCATAGTGACGTTGTAAGTAGGTATATATACGTCCCTAAGCTAACTAAATAAGTAGGTCAAAGGATTAAAATATTATAAAAACAAAAATAAAACAAAGGAGCTACAGCCTTTTTGGGTCGGCCTCCTGTACCTAACATACGCCGTCAAATATTTGGGTCTTAGTTAAGCCAGTTTTCTCACGAAGTTTTCACGGTTATATAAAAAAAGTTAATTGGTGCATAGCCGGAGATTGAACCTAGTACCTCAGCCCAAAGACGATAGCCGCACGCTGAGAGCACTAGGCCATGCTTTTGTCTAAATAACCTATTACACAAGCAATCAGTGCGTTTTATAGTCAATTAGGACAGTAAAGATAGTGTTGATAAAATATGGGCGGATAGAAACAAGGAAATACTATAGTATTTTAACGAAATAATGCTTTAGCTTATATAAAAATCCCATACTATGAAAGGCAAATTCTGTTTTGAAGATAACTATTGAGATTTTGGGCGGTGATAGTAACGATAGGTTACAGGTAGGGTTGATACGCTCTGATATATTATATTAGAATAAAATACTAATACTACTAAAACTACCAATAAAACTAATAAAATCTACCAAGAAACCAAAATTATGACAATTAAACAACTGTATGTATATAGCACCTGTATCTTGATAAAAAAAATTTTAAATAACTCTATCCATAGTTGCTTGTCGTTTAAAAAAATCAAATACACAACGACACGCAATACTAGTCGAGCGAGTTTGCTTATCTTGCCATAATATAATATACATATTAATATTAAGTTTCTCATGTAAATAAAATATTTCTGTTTTGTAATGAGAAATAAAGTTCTTTAAACATTATATTAATGCAATATAAAATTTTACAATGTATTTCTTATTAAAAAATATTAAAGTTGCATGTGATAAGGAAAGTGTCATTGCTTTTTAATAATTGTCATACAATTTATAAACTTAAGGAAGAAAACTGATCAATATCGATTTGGCAGTTTTGGACAAATTGGTATGCATGCATTTTTGATCCGATACACAAGGTGAAAGGTGGAAGACACTAGACCGCGCGAAAGATTTATGTGTATGATGTAACATGTATGACTTAGACTGATCAGATCAAGATTTCCGTAGAAGTTTCACTCAATGAGTGCAGGAACCTCTAATAGGCAACGATGCCGACACGTGGTGAAGCGCATCACATCTGCCCCTTCTAATACTACTACTACATAACGATCACGACCGCTCTGTCAAGAGTTTAACGGATAATAAGAAGACACAATAATTAAATTATACCCGAAAGAAAGAGAAGCGTTGCGAAACGCGATCAACAAATATTTCTAAATAATCTATAAGTATAGTATATATTTTTCATATATGGCAACTGGTAAGTGGCAACCCTAGTAGGTCAAGCTTTAGCTGGTTGAATATAATTTACGGGTATTACATACTTGAGTTTTCACTATCAATATTCCAAAATGATTGAAACGTCTATATAAAGGATTCAATTCTCTCTGCTCCAGTTTTTGACTTCAGCGGCGATTTCACGAATTCATGAATGAAGCTACTTTGTGGAATTTAAAGACAATGTTGAACACATTGTCTCTAAAAGCATTTTTTTTCTTTTTATAGGCCGGCAACGAACTTATGTGTCTGCTGGTAATCTGTCTATGTCTCTGTCTACGCTTTATTGGTTAATTTACGTTTGATTTTATTTAGTAATAATTCTCAAGATTCGCTTGAAGGTTTGTTGTAAAAACGAATACAATTTCCATATAAGGAGTGGTTTATTTTCTAGAGGCTGGTTAGTCGTACTCTCAAAGTAGTTCTTATATTTTTTGTACATACAACAAGGCTTCAAAATTATATTGACCAGATAGTGTCATATTTAATTACTTAAACTTATTTCGTACCGACTCCCTTCGGGAAACACAACAAATACCCCGGAACAGCCCGCTTATGCAGCAGAAATATGGATTGAACCTTAGCAGCAGCACTCTACACTAGAATACCGTAAGAAGGTACCGATGATCAGCCATATGCATGCATGCCGGTTTCCTCGCGATGTTTTCCTTCATCTAAGGAGTGAACATTAAGGAGTAGTAGTAGTAGAGGAAGGGTTGCTACATCTAGAACATGACAAGCCACGCTTCATGAGACTGATAGCCAACCTCCAGTAATGGAGATACACTAAAAGACCTTGATACATATGATCATGAAACGGATACAGAAATCTGAGACCAAGACCTAAAAAAGATGAAGAACCACTGATTCATTTTACATAGAAGATATAGACAAATTTGAATTGGAAGTTTTTATAATCTTTCTTTAGCATAAATTCTCGTTAATAACTGCTGTTTATAAACAGATCATATAAACGTAAAAATAACTACAGCCTGCCCGCCATTTTCTTACCGATTTCCTGTTTACTTTTACGAGCTTTGCGATATGATTACAGCTAAAAATAATTTCATTTGAGGGGTCAAATGAAATAATTTTTCTGCTTAGCAGATAGATTATTGTTAAAAAAATGTTTATTTAATTTTTAACTTTAACAGTTTCGATATGATCTTTTGTTTACAATTGAAATTTTGCTTTGCCCGCTTTCGCTTTAATATAGCGATGAATAGTCTGGCTTATTTCCCTCGCGGAACAGGTTAACATTGACATTATAATTATAGTATTTTTAGAAATATATCACTGTATCGATAAAAACCTTAATTTGTATTATTATTCAATTTCAAATTATTTTCAGAAATCGTAGGCAGTTGAGAGTGACATTAAATTTCAAACACTTCAATATTTATAATATTATGTGCTATATTAGCTTTAATAGAATTAAGATTGTTTAAATATAATCTCGGCTATTACTCTAGAATGCTCTAAACGGGCGGCAATTAGATAATATTTAATTAGATAATAAACTAGAGACAATTTTGTAGAAATACTTTTTTATAACATAATATAAAACTTTAAATATAAAGTAAAGTGTAAAGGACATTTAATATTAAACAATATTAAATGTCAAATTGTTTCTATATTTACTAAGCAATTGCAGTAATAACGTAAGTATATTCTTAATTTCTTAACGAGAGTGAAGAAAAAAGTGAGAAGCTTGGGCCTCAAAGACCTGGAAGTAGAAGGCGAATTAAACGAAGATGGCCTGAGTTTCTGTGGACTTGTAATAAGCAGAGGTCCCGGTAACTTAGAGAAGCTGTGGTGACCGGTACACTCAGGAGTGCAACACCGGATATTCTTAACACGATATTAAAGTAATAATCTATCGAAGTGTATTTTTACAATATCGATTAAGGTTTCTAGCAAATGCTTAGTTACGTTAATGCTCCAACATTATTTTAACTAAAATATATCCTTTGTAAATTTCAAACAATACCATATAGAATGTTATATGTATTGATATGTTTAATGTTAGAGAATTTCAGTAGCACAAAATATACTCCTATATTGTCACATAATTTCGCAGACTTTGGTATATTATTTTGTCTCAATGTAGGTTAGTTCAACAATGGCATAGCTCATTCTCTCTCTGCATATCTAAACCAATTTTCAGACATAGTCTTTCACAATCCCGAGGATTTACTCATTTGACACGACTCCAAGATTGTACATGGCATGCATTAAACGCAATCAATACAACATCTGTACATTATACGACCGTTCTATTTTGATATTTATGACTTCATGAATACGGGCGAATATCGCGTCTATGTTTTTTACGAGTGCGGCTTTTTTCGCCTTCTGCAAGCTTAATGAGAGCTTATAAAATGCGACAAGAGATATAAACAACAATTTTATTCTTCTTTTCACGTTGTCTATAAATCGCGGTTTATTTTATAAAAATGTTTTTATTTTTAAATTTTAAGTATAATCTTGCTGTCTTATATTTATGAATTTTATCTCATTAGATCTTTATATACAGAGTTGGTAATTTACTTAATAAAAGATATTTGCCATGCCATATATATATATATATATGATTATATACCTGATTACTACTAACGAAACTCAATGCACAGGTTGTAAAATGCAAACACATTAAAATGGTCTTCGCTGTTTTACTCTGAAGTCGTGAGTTCAATTCATGAGAAAACAATATTAAACAAGATGTCTGATTGTGAATTATATATACGTTACCTTAAAATGTAAACATAAATCATCAAATACAGTTTTATTACTGATTAATCTTAGTTTAGAAATCAATTGTAATTTATTAGTTATTGGATATGGTTTTGTTATCAAGGGTCTCAAAACTTATTTTTTATTCAGTTATTTTTAATTTATGATTATAATCTTACCCAGATGTACACAAAATCTAGGTTATTATATCTACATTAAATATGTTAGGAAGCTGCGTCAGTAAGATATAGTGAGGAAGATAGTGGATAAATGGTTTTAACAAAATTTATAACCTCGTAACTTTCCTATTTTCCACTAGTTTTATTTTAAAACCTAGACAATCACAAAGAGGTTTGTATCATCGTATTTTTCTATGAAAGTGCGCTGCAACACGCAGTCTGGAATTTACTTTTAACTTTATAATTTTTTTTTAATTATAAAAAACATCAGTGTCGGTACTAAAACCCTTTTTGGTCTGGGCTTCATGAATATGTCAATCTAATTGGCAAATAGGTGATCAGCCTCATGTGCCTAACACGCGCTGTCAAGTTTTTGGGTCTAAGGCTTTTCAATATATTCCTTCAGCGTTCGTGCGAATTTTAACTGCGCAAATAAAGTGAAGAAGAAGAAGAAGAGAAAGTCCATTGGCCTACAACGGGGGATCGAACCTACGATCCTAGGGATAAAGTCGCACGCTAAAACCACTGGGCCAAAACTGCTTTAAATGATCTAATTACAGTTTTACGGTTCATAAACCAAACAAAGTATATTACATCACAGTTGTTTATTGGCAGTGGTACAGAAGTATGCAGCTTAAATGTTCAATCGTCTCAGTCTATATTTATGAACAAACCGGTTGGACACTGTTGGTTAACAAAACACTATACTAAAATAAAAATACACTATAATAACATAAGATGGCACTTGAAAAATACGATTTACCAAAACACTGCCTATTCGAAATAAAAGTAACTGTCTTATACATATATATATAAAAACTTCTGTAAAATAAGTAACTTCATAAATATCTAAAAATAATTATTTGTATTGCCAAGTGCATAACACACGTAATCCTTATGCTAAATTTATATGTATACTTTATATACAGATACGAAAATATATACCTACATAATAGGTTTCGGTTGAATTCTAATTGTCACCCAACTTTTAAATACAATCGAAATAAAGCTAGATTCCGCCTTTAGAATTCCTGAAACGTCCAAGTTCATCTCCGACTGAGTAAAACGTTTGTCTAAGTTCATTAACACTTGGCAATCACCATTACCTGTCCCACCTTTCCCGGATGAGACGTCAGCATGGCAAGTAGCCAGATATCTAAGGACCTTTTTACACTGTGTACGATTTACCAAAAAAAGATACAAATATTTCTGCTTAACGTAGGAAAATTTTGTTGATTTCCTTTGTAATTATATTAACAACGTATACTTTATATATATAGTAAATCATATAGTATTATAAACCTATACGAAAATACTAAGATTACGATTTTATTAATTGGAATAAAAATATTTCTAATGTCCACAATGTCTGGCACTAAATGCCGATACATCGTGCACCAATCGACCCAGGGACAGGACTGGGATCAAAAAAAATGAGTAACACCACTTTTTAAAGGCCTTGAAAGCGCAAGTATTCCGGCGAGTGAAGTGTTTACGTCTCGTCTGCTTATTTTTACTTTATCCGGCATAAAAATATCACAATAAAATACTCAAATAATATTCATGTTAAAGTACCGTATTTGCGTTCGTACCAAGAATAGCGACTCTATTCACAAAATGAAATCTCCTATATTAATATTGCAGTGATGCATTAGCTTATACTCCGCAGTGCAGCGGTAAATTGAATTTACTTTGTGCCCTCCAGGTCGAAAGATTATCTTGCATTGTAAGAATTGCAAGTACAAGAATTTTTAATGTGTTTTTTAATCTGACTTTGAGTTTCACGATACTCTTTGTAAAGCTTTTAAGAGACTAAATTTAAACGATGTTATTGTAAGATAACAATAATATTAAAACTGCAATCTTAAAAGATAAATATATTGTTACCTGAGCCTTTAGACCCTGTTGAAAAGTTATTTTATCCAAGCCATAAATTGTTAAAGTAGCTAAGATTTTTTAAGCAATAATTTCACCTATCGCAAACGAATTTGTATGGGAATTTTCTCACGCTGCGCCACGTGACCATTTTCATACAAATTTAAGTTGATTTTTTTAAAGATATTGATAAAGTAGTTTACGTTTTGTATTGTCATATTTACGTAAGATTTATTTCTAGATCATTTGGAAGAAACTGCTTGCAGCAGTTAGATCGGATATGTACTTTCTTCGTCTCTTTTATTTTATTCCCCTGTTCTGAGATATTGTGACGTATATGAAGTGTCATTATTATTATTAACTAGCCTGCCCCCACAAACTTTGTTTCGCCTTAATATGATTTTTTTTACTTAGCCTTTTTAGACATTTCTACACAGAGCATTTTGTAATGCTATGCCATAGACCCCATTTCCGAAAGACAAACCTAAGTAAATTTTTCAGAGCCTTCCTCACAATATAACGAATAAATAAAAAATATTACTCTAAACTGTCCAGCCGTCTTCGACTTGCGCTAAATATTTTGCGATTTATCTTCTCTATAATTAAAATACACATACATTTTTCAATATTTACCTATTTTAACATTATCTAAATGTCTCAGTTAACTGGAACACAGTTTTACCATAACATGCATGTATACCGTGAATATTTGCAAATATCAACGGATTAAAATAATTAAAACATGTCATGATAAGAAATTAGGAAAGTAGGACATTCTAACATTTACTAAACTCGCTAAATTATTATCATAGATTATTTAGAAAGTATTTTTAAAATTCTGTTTGTGAAATTCACAACACTGCCTGCGTATGCTTATTATGCAGTATGCGGCGTCCATGCGTCGGGTTGTCTCTAAAATATGGCCAGGGGTCCGCTGGCTGGCAATGCGTCATACTCGTGAACGGGTGCTACTTGTGGTGACTGTACGCCCTTGATTTGAGAACTGGCAGTAAATTTAAAATTAGAAGTATTAAATGCATATTTCTTTTTTGACGTTCATAAGTGTACATTTTGATTCCTACATGAATAAATGATTTTTGTTTGTTTAGTAAAATAGTTACCGGGTAGTAGTGGCTTTAGCGTGCAACTGATCCCTGGATTTGTATGGACCAATGGACTATCTGTCTATGTATAACTCACTCACTCGTACAGTGAAAGAAAACATCGTGAGGACACCGGTATGCTTTAGATTGGGTCTGTAAAGATGGCATGTGTCAGGCACAGAAGGCTGAACATTTATCAAAAATTATATATACACTTTTTCTATCCCTTCTTACAAAAGTCAATTGTCACTTTAACATAAGCCATTTGAGTACTGGTGGTACATGTGATGTCACATATACAACAAACACACTAGTCTTCCCCAAATGCATGCCATGGACGTTAATAAAGTTCCTTATTCGTCCAGTAACGTTTATGTAGATTTTTAGATAAGTACCTAACGTAAACAGACATTTAACATTCTTTGCATTCGTGATGTATTTTGACTATACTAATATATTTTTTTTATTTTGGAATGTAAATTTAAGTTTGCAATTTTATTAAATACATAAATTAACTGTTATAAAATCACCTCTTCTCAATAATTATTTATTATTAACTAGCTGGCCTGGCTATCTTCGTTTCGCCTAACAGTCTAATAATATCGTCTTAACTGTAGTCTTTAATCTCAATTTAGGATTTCATTAAGGTTTAGGATATCAGTAAGGATTACATTTATACAACTCTGTTTTTCAAATACAGAAATGATTTATTGCTTGCCATTGTAAAAGAAGAAAGGCAGTTTTACACATTGGGGCTCTTCTCTCTATCGCCAATATTACGATACTGCTTGTTAATTCACTTTGTGATACACAACATTTTTTGATGAGATAACACATGTCTTCGATCAAGATCCTAACTTGGCTATGCACCTCAAAGTCGGAATTACTTGAACTGAAAGAATTGTAAAATGATGCGTAGTTTTATCAACAGATGCAGAATGCTGTTTGCATACGCAAAATTAATTAATTATTTGATATTTTTCCGCTATTCGGAGCGGGAATTATCCACCAAAAAAGACATCTACTACGACTTGAGTTATAAGTGGTGTAACTAACATGACTTTGTTTTATATATTTAGATGTATCAAAGTAAAATATATTTTTTTAATTCAAATTCCAAATTAAAAAATCGTGCAAATGTATTTTCAATATCTGCATATTCCATGAATTTTTTATTTCACCGCGAGACGCATTGCCTATTTGCGATGTCGTAAAATAACAGCTAAATGTTAGTAGATTTATATTTTTTTAAATCAACGGTATACCTACAAAAGCCTTTCATCTGTTGACATGAAAAATAAAGGTACATAAGAGCTGTTTTTTAAATAATATTATAGGTAAACTTCCGTACTTCTTAATTAATTACATAAAAAGAAGAGAGATTGTTTAGAGGAAACTTTAAAGAAGATTTTATTTATTACCAATGGAAACACGTAAAAAACACATCATGTGTATTTTTAAACAATTTTTTTTAATAATAATTTTAGCTTCAGTTATATTGATCTATTGCATTTACTGATAAAAGTAAATCGGTCTTATTCTAAGTGCAGTGTAAGTGTGTAGGAAGCGTGTGCCTACGCGTGTGACTCTCTTCATCAGGTATGTCGGGTAAACCAACGGACTTTCTGTCTATATGTGATTCACTCGTGCGGTGAAGAAAAAATTAAATTTTGACTTTGTGTGTCAGGCACAATTGACCACCTATTAAAAAGGTCACCGGTAAAGTGATGTCCACCCTTATGGTGGACCTCACTTTACCGGGTGTATAAGTATGTGTTATAAGTAATGCTAGGAGGCCTGGAGTGCACCAGTGGAGTGGTCTCCTTCTGCGAGCATGTAGCAGAAGGAGGCATTTTTATAAAAAATTGTATTATGCAGTTTATCAACTAACTACATTGAAAATGCCCGAGTTAATTTGGCTCCTGTAAATACACTTCTTAGTGCGATTTACATTTGAGATTCAGATCTTCATACACACCTGGCTGACGTTGATCGCATACGTCATTGTTACGTGTTTCATTGAGAATCGGAATTGTTTACGTATTCTATATATTAGGTACAGCTTTTGACGCAATCGAGGGTGATAATCAGAGTGCTTCAAATGCCCAACGTATTTGACATATAGGAGTAATACTCAGGGCTGTCTGGTCTTGTCTCGCCACGTGTCATTATATTTTGACGATGTGCTAACTCAGCCCAAAGTAAATGGACATTAAGCAGAAGAGTTCACAGAGGAAGATATAGGAGACATTCACCCGAAAGAGATTACTATAAAACTTTCCATTGTTATATGTAAATATTTATTTTATGTAATATCGTTATGTTGAGTCGTCCTCCACCATGTATGGTGTTACAGTGAGAACGTCAGTGATTTGATTCTAAGCAAATCTGTTTTGGTTTGTTAAGCAGAAAATGCTGCTGAGGTTTAAAGACATTCTCATAGTATATATAATAGACATTAGTCAATTACATGAGAACATTTATATGCTAACGTTACAATTTGAAAAAAAAAAGAAAAACAGAAACTTGGTAGAACTTGGATGAACTTTCATTTCCGTAGATTGATGATCACTCAATAGATGGTCTTTTAATCTTATTTTAAATATTTCTAGTCTGCCTGCACTTTTTACTTTTTTTGGGAGTCTATTATACCGCAGTACTCCCCCAACGCTCCATGTTTTTTTGCCTTAATTGGTTCTATACTTAGGTAGAATTAAATTATGAGTGCGTCGTGAACTGCGCTTTTGAATTTGATTTATTTTAGTGATGATTTAGTTTTATAGATTAATAATTATACCTTTTATTTATATGATAGAATGAAACATATAGTGTGGTGTCCTCATGCCCGATTGAAGGACCATGGGACAATGTGCCTTAATAATCTACTAAGTGCCTGTAAACCTTTTAATATAAACGTCTGTGAATAATTAACGTATAAAATAGTACATTAAATTCTCTGCTCTTGGCACGGGAACAAATATGCAAATGGTTTGAATATTCCACTATAATTTTGATATGTGGTTGGAATAATTTGTCAATACATAATTACATGAATTATTTACTGTAAGGAAATTATATAAACACGTTTCAGGACTCGTAGGCATATATGCAAGGAACTTGTAAAAACATTTGCATAATATAAGACAAAAATTAAATTTATAATATGGAACGGAAAACTAAAAAAGATCATATAAAATTCAATATATTGAATAATAGTTTGAAGAAATGTTTCTAAAGAAACGTCGACCAGTCCTTCGTTAATTTATATTTAGCATACAAAATAATGTACACAATAATATAGCCCGCTTTTTACATCTTTAAATCAGCAAATAATCTTTGATCGCTAAGACTAGGTAAAAATAATTATTAATATCGATTTATATAATTCCAAAGTGTCTTCAGATTACCTAAAGGGTAAATTATTTATAAATAGCAGTTCTCTTTTTTTTATATCTAGTGATTTTATATAAATCCCGTAGGTATGAAGAGAATTCTGAAGTTTCAGGATACAAAAGTTTAGAACAGGACCCGCGATAAACTAATATTGATTTTTTTAAATATAATGTAATGAATCTCATAGTCATTACGCCCTATTATAATCCCTTTTAATGGCGTCCTTAACTACATAATAGTTAAACAAAAATAGTCTTGACCTTCTTTAATGGTATATTAAAGCTGCATACTCCGTGTAGAATAATACAAAGCGCGGCAACTCTTTCGATATTTTAAAAATTATAGTAAAGACACAATGTTTTCATACAAAAATTATCTCCCATGTCTAATAAAAGAATATTCCTCGTATTAGCTTCAAATTTCGGATATCAGAAAGAAACCTGCCTTATAATCTATGCGCACTTGAAACTTTTTTCTTTTGTTAAACTATTAAGAACGATTGAGCAGTTTTGCCTAGTGGCTTCAACATGCTACTCTCATCCTTAAGGTCGTAGTTTATTTCCCTGCTGTGCACCAATTGATTTTCCGTCGGACGAACGGTGAAGGAAAATATCATAAGTAAACTGGCTTGTTTTAGACCCAATAAGTCGACGTCGTGTCTCAGACACAAGGAGATCTACTTCTCTTTGCCTAATAAATGATGAAACAGATACAGAAATCTGAGGCCTAGACCTAAAAAGTCTGTAGTGGCACAGGTATATTTTTATATAAATAATAATGCCAAATGAGGCACGCGTATGGTGCGAGGTAACAATAACTAAATATGAATAAACAAAGTCAAAGTTTTAAAGTTAAACATTACTCAGTATTAAATTGTATATTTTAGTGTGTAAACACGGGGCTTGTAAATCATACTAGCTTATGTTTTATTTAAATTTGGCAACCGAACTCGCGGAAACTCGCCAATTTAGTTATTTTAATATTCGTAATATCAGTTAATGTTCTTATTTTCTATATCAGTATTGAAATAATAGGCGACATATTATCCCTAAATTATTTTTTGTTATTTTATTATTGTATAGCGAAAAAATAGATATATATTTTTTATAGCAAATGGTCAATATATAATTTTATATATTTTAGTTTCTTGCATATGTTAAGACATTTTCCTAATAATAAATAGCACTTATATAACACTATAATTTCAAATTGTAATTTAACAGTACATCCGGTAAATTTAATAAAAAAATCCTAACGATTCGATTTTGAAAACAATTTGATTTTTAGTTAACAAACTTTTACCGCGATTTTTTAAGTGAAACTTACAAACAGATATATATCACAATTTCCAAAACCACTTCATAATAATTTATTATATGTATTTATAAATTCCTTCTTTAATTTTGTACAGAGTTTTCTGCGATCTTCACCTCCATGAAAAATCCTATTTAAAACATATTATCTCGTTAGAGTAAAATCGCTACAAAACCGCGTGACAATATTACGAATACTTTTTCCACAAAATGTTCGTGAAACGATCACTTCAGCATCATAGCAATAAGTCTTTCAAATGTATCCAGTGTATTTTTAAAGAATTTATAGTTTACACAAACTGTCTCTAGAATCTCGGATATCAGAGCGAGGCCATTCAAAATAATAAATTAAAATACACTGCATTTATGTTGCGACAAGACGAAGAAAATTGCAAAACATCTTCGGTCTGCGCCCACGCATTTATAAAAATATATCTCAAAGTATATTTGTTTTATTACGTCATTGTGTGAAATTTATTAATTGTGGTTAATTGTGTTTATATTATCTAGTCTCATCTGTCTGTATGTTTATTATTGTACGCAATTGCTTCTTTCAATTATGAGCAATTGCTTACCATTGAATATTATTAATGTAGACAGATATCAATTTAAGATTTTACAAACAGAAAGGAGAAATTTAATTTTAAAACTGATATAAATTTTTTTTCACATGTTTGTAACGTACTTAAAATACTGGACTGGATTTCACTCATTCTTTCAATCATTACCAAAATAAATAAATTTTACGTGCGTTAATGGATAATTTTAATGAACTTTATGCCAATTTGATGTAAGCATGATTTTAACTACACTACGTAAATGCTCTCCTATATAATTAATACTATTTTAACCTTTACATTGTCTCTTTCCCGCATGTGCTAAAAAAGGAGACAGAATGTGCAAAAAGGTTTTGACGTCATGTAATTTACTCTGCCATAAGAAATTCTATCAGCAACAAGTAAAAAATACGATTAATCTACTTTACCTTTACTATTAGATTTCATACTCTACTAACAGGGTATCTCACACTCCAAGTTTGCGATTCTCCAGACACCTCACTAACTTATAACTTGGAGAACTTTAAAGTTCACGGCAGTGCTAGAGAACTTTTTCTAAATTAAAATTAATTAATGAACAATATATTTACTTAATATATAAATGACTTTTCTGCTTAGCAGTAATTAGAGACGACGCTTCTGTTCGGTAAACAGCGGTTAGATCGCGGGTGTCGCGTTGACTGATATTTTATCTACCGCAGATGGTTTGTGTATAAAAGTTAGTATAAGTGATAATGACATTGAGGTGAGAACAGGTACGAACCTCGCAGTTGTGTATTGTTGCCTGCGCGCACCGCACGCTTCAAGCCCTCCAAACTAAACTAACTTCTGGAACGCTAACGCCGCCGCGTTTATTTTTAACCGAATTATAATTTTATTGTTTGAGCGAAATAGCGAAGGCGACTTGCGTTCGCGCCGGACGTACTTTAAATGAATCCGAGGATCCCTAACATTCGGGTTATTATTTTTGGAGTTATATGAGATTTTTGTGACGTTTTTTTTTATTTATTTCTCAATAAACACAGGAAATTATAACCTTTTCATACAATGTTATAAGGGTTATATGGCAAGATAGCAAGAGTTTATTTTGGTAGTCGACACGGTCAATAGATTATACATGCCATATAACTTTTAAATTGTTTTGACGGAGTTTTGGCAATTGACACTGAATAAGAAAGAACGCGAATAAAAACAACATTTCTACACACGTTCTATAAAATAAATAAATAAATAGGCAAATGAATTCTTGATATTAAACTTCTAACCTTTCCTTGTATCAATCAAGTTTAATTAGTTATAAAAACTTGACAATAACAAAAAACGTTAATTACAGCTCATAGAAAAATTAAAATTAAATTATGTATTTAAATAAATAAATCAGTGGCGCTACATACTCTTTAGGTTTTGGCCTCAGATTTCTGAATCTGTTTCATGATCATTTTTAAATCTAATAGGCAATCCAGTGCCTGACACACGTCGTCGACTTTTTGGGTCTCAGATATGTCAGTTTCCTCACGATGTTTTCCTTCGCCGGTCAAGCATATGTTAAATGCGCACATAGAAAGAATGTCCATTAGCGCACAGCCGCAAATTATGTTTTTTTTTTTTTTTTTTTTTTATAGAACAGGGGGCAAACGGGCAGGAGGCTCACCTGATGTTAAGTGATTTAATATATTAGAAGCCCCATCACATAGATTATGTTAGTAATTTGTTAAAAATAGCTTTAAATTACGTAAAAATACTGGTACGTTTCCCATTACTAGCTGTGATCGTAACTCATACGTATGAAACTTTTGGACATTCCCGGCGCACCCCGAATGTACCAAACGCCTTATAATATTTTCTATTTCAATTTCCAAGCATGTCGTATAGTTAAATCGTGGCACGTCAGCTTTGTCACCGGCAGAAATATAGCCATGGTGAAGCAGGGGTAAAGTGTCACGAGCACGCTCGCTATTAATTTCAGTTTTTCCATAAGGAAAATATTTAGCTTTTCCCGAGGCCTTTGCAAATGGGAAGTGCTTAGTAAAAATCTTGTAAAGTTGTATATTTCCTCGACATCAATAAAATTATATAAACATTGTTGGTACTGCTTTGTCGGAGCATATTTATTGTTAAAAAAGCTACAACTATATATAAGGCTTTCATGTATTTACAAAAAAATCTATCGATTAGAACTGCAGGATATTTTTCTATTAATTTTTCAAGGTAAGGTAACTAAACTCAGCCGAACTATCATGTTAAAAACATCGCACAGTTTACCAACTTATTAACGTTCAGACGCCGGCGCATAATCGAATCTCATCTTTCATATTGAGTTTACGCTCCCCACAAATTGCAAGGAACTTCATTAAATTTGTAACACTATATTTCATAGCGATATTCTATGTTAACATACAATTTAAAATTATTTTCCTTTGGTTAACTGAAACGAATGGAGTCTCTTCTTAAGTAATCGCTCATAGCAAAGACTAAAAATGACTCGTTTAAATTCCAATGACTTTTTATTAGTTCTTACTTATTACTAGGATATACTTTGCAATGAATTATTTAAAGTAAAGTATTAATCATTGTGCCAGATGGACATACGAAAGTACGGGGACTGCGCGGTAAAGATGGATGGAGATAGCAAAAATAGAAAATTTTGGAATGACTTGGAGGAGGCCTTTAACCATCCATATAAAAATAATAGAATATTTTAATACTTACTATCTTGTGTTTTATTAAATAAAATTAAGCTATTTTATTATTATTGATCATGCTTTGCCGATCCGTAGAACCATTGTTGACGGCTACGAAGTCAAGTTCGCGACAGTGTGCGGTACCTGTGTCAAATTTATAGGGAGATTTATTATTTAGTCTTCTTCATATGTTGTCTATGACAGTTCTTCAATAGACAACAATCCTTCTAGTGACCGTTGGCTTGGAAAACCACAGCGTTTACTAACATATATTTCATTTATTTTGGTAATATAGATTTTTAAGTGTATTGATTTGATTTGATTAATAATATACAATATTAAAAATTACACGACATTTTTTTTATCTTTGACTTTTCTTTTGAAAAGTTATAAGAACCCTTATTATGAAATTTTAAAAGTTTCATAATAAGGGTAGTTTAATCTCGTAATACAGATTGTTTTTCTTATAACTCCAGTTAAAATATGATGTCAAGAACAACATTCCAGCGAACAATTACGCATTGAAAATTTATTTCTGTTGATGATCGTTAGCGCATCGTATTCTTAGCCTACAAAACTGATCCGCTCTAATAAAACTAAAATAGGCCTTTCTGAAGGACTTTTATAAACTGTATTATATGACACAATTTCAATGAAATTCTCAGTTCTTTTGATACACGCCTTCATTGTATTGGAATGACATTCACTAGTATACTTTCCTTATTAATTACAATTTAATCAAACAAATTCAGTCACTTGGAAAACAGTCTAATACGGAATTTTGATATAAAGGCAAACCTACATTCGAACACCCGTTCAGTTACTCATTTCTTACAAATTTAAGAGTGGCAATTTTGACATGAGTTATTTACAGTACAGTAGGAAACAGTAAGATCTAACCAAGTGATATGTCCTTAGATAAACAAGGTTCTTACTGGTTTCTCAAGTAGATGTCTCTTGATGGGTGCTAGGTGCAGGTACGGTTGATCAAGTAGGTACATTGGAGAGTTGAATTTAAGTCGCATGCACTTAATATGTAGATATTGATATGCTTGACTCACAGCTCATCCTGATAAGTGAAATAGTTTGAAATGCTGACCCATAGAAACCTTAACACCGAAGCATCTCATGTGACAGGGATTTAGAGCAATGCGCCTCAAAAGGATCCCTGTAAGTACTGGACTCGATCTCCCCAGCTCAACTTATTAGTCTAAGAGGCTGGGCTGGGAATAAAACTTAGTATGCCCAGTGTCATCCCAAACTAGCAGACATGAATCCGATGCTACTGCCCTGCCAAGGGCGATTGATGGTGAAGAGGATTGAGAGGAAAAGGGTGCCCTCAAATGAGTGAGTTTTATTTCTTTTTTTTTTATATATATATACAAGACTTTTAACTATAATATTATAACTGTACATTAGTTCATATTGCAAAGTAAAAAGTTTGTCCATTTTATTTTGTTTACGCTAACTCAAAATCGTGATCCGAAAGTATTCCCAAAAGTCGATCGATGTCCTCCCTAAAAGCCTTTTTTAATACCATCAAACAATAACTTTTTGCGAAACAAGATTCTTAAAGGCTCGTTATCTTCTCCGAAAACTTTTAAAAATACAAACTTTAAATCGTTTCCAACCACAACTTTATCCACTCTTAAATCACTTTCCTTTAATATTCTTGTATGCTAGCATTTGCTCATGGCTTCTTTTGTTTGCGATGTATTTCAAATTTAAAATAAATAGTCTAAATAGCTCGCATATTTAAATTTATAGGTAAAAAAGGATTTAAGTTTATTTGTGGGAAAAAAAAAGACAATCAGTGGCGCTGCAACCTCTTTAGGCCTTAGATTTCTGAATCTGTTTCATGATCATTGTTAAATTTAATAGACAATTAGGTAATCAGCCTCCAGTGCCTGACACATGTCGTCGACTTTTTGGATCTAAGACATGTCGGTTTCCTTATGATGTTTTCCTTCGCTGTTCGAGCAAATGTTAAATGCGCACATAGAAAGAAACTATTGGTGCACAGCCGGGGATCGAACCTACGACCTCAGGTATGAGAGTCGCACGCTGAAGCCACTAGGCCAACACTGGTCATATTCTGTGGGGAAGGGGCTATTAATATAAAATGTCTTATGTATATATCATAATATAATTAAATAGTTTTTTGTATCATAAACCATAACGATATTACTAAATCTCATATCAATAATAAAACATATTAGAGCTCCTCAACAAATGGCCTATCCAAAACAAATTCAATTCGAATCAGTTCTGAGATAAGCGCATTTACCCAACAAAATAAATACATTCACTTTTATAATATAGTATTGCTTTGTTAAAATATATTTTTCTGAAATTTACAAAAATTAGGAACAGTCTACACCCCGTGTCCAATCGTAGTATTAAAGAAATTTCAGACATTATTTTTTAAGTATTATAGGGAACTAATAACAGATGTTTGACAGTTAAATAAATCCCTCAAACATGAGACTTTTATTAAATAATCAGAGACCCAAGTATTATGCGTTATTTGCTGCAAAAATTCGAAGTTGGAACAAGCACTGAAAACCACAATCAGTTCTCATCCGAGCCATCGAACTGTAGATTAAGTTCTATCAACGTCTGTCATTGTGAAAGGATTCTCATGTTAACTTATTATTTTTGAACGAAGCAACATCGATCACTGTCTGTCTAAAATACACGGATCACCAGTTCCGTAGGTTTGTAACGCAAATAAGAACTGTCTATTACATTTCCTGATATTTGGACGTTTGGGTGTTTTACTGGGAAATTTTATGTACAGACATGTGCGCACTGTTATTAACAGTGCGTAGTAAAGAAATTGTTTTAAATTAAATGTGCTCTGTATGGCGTCAAATTAATTATCCCATAAGGCGAGTAATCAACTTTGTGTACCATACATTTTGTGACAGAATATATCTATTGTTATAGAGAAATTCTGTCCGTGCGGTCGAGCTTTATGCATATTTTATTCGTTGATAACATTAATAGACAAATTCCAAAAAGTTACTTATAGTATAGATCTAAGTCTTTATCCTGGCTCTTATTTGAAAAAATCCTTAAAATAGAACAATAAAGGCACAACGTATTAGTGATGAGGAAGGAAATGGTTTCGAAACATTCGTTGTGAATGCTTAATATTCTCATTTCCTACTCTTTGATTACGGGAAAGACGAACCATTGTGTTCAGCTTTTTGAGAAGGAATACATTAAATGAAACTCAAAAGTTGGAATTCTTGGCAGTGCTCGAAATTTTCATTGCCTTGTGTTATTTAAATCAAATCAACAATTAATAATGAATTATTTTTTGTTTGCTGTAATAATCAGATAATAAAAAGTTGCCATGAAGGTGTAAAACTGATCAATTACGTTTTACAAAAAAAACAATGTTTAGAAAAAAACTAACGATTTTCCATTGCTAAGATATTATTAATATTTTTTTTAGATATGATTAATTTTGTTGGGAATTTGTGTTCTATTTACTTATGTAAGGCATTTAGGATTTATCGCATCGAGATGTGTGTATTTTATATTAGGTTTTTATTTCTTTTTATGACCACACAATACAAAATATTTCGTCTACGGTGTGTCCTGGGACACGAAGACCTTTTCGAGCTCTCTCCGCTTGTTTCTTGATCGGACAATTCTAGGCCCCGCCTAGTCCAGGTTTAAAGATCATCTCTCCATAGCCTGACCTGTCTACTTCTTTTTCCTTTCCGACCTCGTGGCAAGCAAACCGTTGTTAACCCATTTCCATCACCATTTCAATACATCGTTCTATCGTTAACATTTGTAATCTCTTACTAATTAGGACACTAATGCACAAAGTAATGACTTGAATATCACAGGAATATATCAAACTAAACTTTATAAACTGAATTTAAAATAATCATATAACAATTAAATTAGTGTCTTAAATAGGTTTATCTTTCACCTCGTTCGTTACAACAATACTGTACTCGTTTCACTGAACATTTTGTATCGAACAAGTAGGCACAATGTGCCTTCCAAACAGAATCATAGAAGCCAGAAAGAAGCAGATATTTAGTGGAATTTTATGGTATTTTCGTAGATAAATTAGTTACATTTTATCATCAAGGTCGACGCGAAGTCGTGATGTAAAAGCGCGCGTATTCTTGGCGTCATTGCGTAACTTTCACAAATTTCACGCAACAATTTATATTTCCGTTTCTCATATCTTTCACTGACTGAAAGAAAATGTTTTAATATTAATACATAAGCAACAGAATCTTAATTTTGGGACTGGCATAAGCAACGCTGGATCGAGAGGGAAGGGCCTGATGCTGCTACTGACAAGCAATTGGCGGGAGATTGCAGAGCCAGTGTAAATGAGTATTTATTTTAACGTGTGTTTACTATATACAGATCAGTATGAAGAAGAAAAAGTATATTTATATCAAAGACGAACTCTGAACTGATATTACATAAGTTATACTTAAGAGTATTTCGTGCAACTTCGATTACCTTCCCTTTGGAATAGAGTCTTTTGGACGTTCAATTGCACAGATTGAGCTAATTAAAGAGATAGTGCCGGTAACCCCAAAGCTGGTGTTTTCCTCGCTCAACGAATAAGTATCATAATACAGCGAGTAAATGCTGCCAGCGTTAAAGGGCTACAGGGACCAAACTTTTTAAATTTGTTTTAATTTTCTTTTTATAAAATTTTAACAATTTTTATTTGTACAATTTTTTTACAACATTGTAAATGTACATTTGATAGTAACGTTTAGGTGTTAATAAATGAAAGATATGCTTTATAGATAAAGGATAGCATCAATATTAACTATAGTTAGTTCACCATAATATACGAAAGCAACAAGCAACGTTGCCAACACGAGACGACGTGGATTAACCGCCCAACTATAGCGTGGGCGGCGTTCAAATGCTATTAATTTATTAAGAAAATTATAAACTCGTGCTAATTAAGTGTGGATCTGGATTTTTTTTTAAATATAAGATTACTATAGTAAACATGTAAGAATAATTCCTAGCCTTATCATATCCTCATTAATCGTGACCTGTATAATTCTTGTATTTCCTCTTCTTTTGTTACATCGCTATTAGCTATTCTTGAATCCATAAGATTAGCTTTTTAGTTTTAGTTAGTTATTAATATTCTGTTTTTTATTTTTATTTTCTCTAGATTAAGGTTCTATAGATTAACATAAATATAATTTTTTTATATAACTTCTGGTTATGCACTTCTTGCACTCATCATTTTTATTTATTGTTTTCTTTTCTTACTAGGGTTGCCTGGAAGAGATCGCTTGTTAGGGATATGGCCGCCCGTTGCATCCCTTGTAATTTTTATGTATTGTGTTATTTGTGTTTCTTTGCAACGAAATAAGTAAATAAATAAATAATTCCAAACAAGTAGGCACTACTAATTTCCGGAACCAAAGGCAGGGACACAATTTCTCTTTAAACCCACTAGGTGATTGACCTGTCGTGCTGAATTAAACAAAATTTTAGCTTGAACTCCGCTCTGTATGTTACGGGTTATTAAATCATACGGTAAAAGCATCTTAAGTCTAGAAACATAGCACTTAGCTATTAATAACAACGTTTAGTATTAACAATATGAAACTAACCATATTTCTAACATAAATATTAATAGAAGCGCGAGTGCCAACAACACAATATATCTACTGTTTTACAGTCGGCCAGAGTCAATTGAATGAAATCGATTTAATTTTAAACTAGTCAGTACTTATTTTACCACGATTAATTACATAACGAATATTCAAATTTCATAGTTAACAGCTGCGATTAACAGGATTTCGTTTAGTTTAATAGAATTAATTTACCACCAGTTTAGCACCATGTGGCAGATACTTAATATATTATAAGTTCATTTTTAAAGAGACCTTATAATATTTTCATATTAAAAATGATACTACGTATATTTTTTTCATTTTCCTGGATAATAACTCTGCTGGTTGTAGTTTGTATAGGATGATGCATGCTTGAGATTATCTATACACTATAGTTTTCATAGAGAATTGAAAGACTACTGTATGTTTTGAATTTAGTATGAAAGTTTTATCATCATAAAACAGTTAAATGGTCAAGTTCACGAAACATAAACTGTCTTATTAATAAACTATCGTAACATTTCGAAAATAAATAAACAAAGTATACTGGTTCGAGATGATTCAAGACATGCCGTTCCTCACGACAATTGACTAACCGATATATATCTAGTACAGAAAGGCTAAGCTTTCCTATAAAGAGACAATCAATTCAATATATACTAAATTTATTCTGGGCAATATAGGACCTACTTACATTCTTTCAGACCATACATCTACTATAGTACGCATAAGAGAAGAGCAGTGCAATCGTGCGTCTGAACCCTGGCTGTGCAATATATTTTACTGTATACTTGTATATGCATAGCGGCACAGAAGACTGGTCACATCTTGCATAGAGAAATATCTAAGAAACAAATGCATTTGCTGGATTGTTATGATTTCTCATCAGAAAATCATTTTATAGTCTGATGTAAATACTGCCTTGCCATTTGGAAGGAATTCCAATGTTCCCGAAAGAAATCTACGTAATTCACACGTCCTCACACTTTTCACAAGTTTAGGATGCGGGACACGGGGAAACCATTTTTTTCATGATTTAATAAAGGAGCTGGCATGTCACAATAAATATGGTCGGTTATTCTCGTATAAAACGTATAGAACGCCATGTGCACGGTTTATTATTTATGTATTTTTTTTAAATCAAGAATATCATTTTTACGTTTCACTATTATGAAAATTTGAGTAAATAATTGATAAATGAATGAACTCTTGTTGTTAATTAAGCGATTGATTTGGTTTTTTTTTTAAATAAAATCCATGGACTGCCGGCAGCGGAATCCACATTTTTTATAGAACAGGGCAAACGGGCTGGAGGTTCACCTGATGTTAAGTGATAACGCTCAATGCCAGAGGCTCTCGAGTATGTTGCCGGCCTTTTAAGAATCGATACACTCTTTTTTTGAAGGACCCCAAGTTGAAGCAAAAAATGACTTAAAAAACGTTAAGTTGAAGCAAAAAATGACCTAAAAAACGTTAAGTTGTGGAACGATGGACGTTGAGGTGATGTGTGTGGAATTTCGTATTCTGCTTCGACGCCGGATGATGAAAACAGCTGTTGGTTATAATCCGAATATTCTCCATCATAACGGTACTGGGTCATATCTCAACGCATTGCTTAGCGATATAGCCGCTCGGAAAGTTAATATAAGGTTTAAAGTATACTTTATGTAACCAATGTAAATGTATGTTGCAATCCAAGCCGATATTTATTATAGTCAATTAATATACACATAAAAAATCTGAAAAACATACAAGGTCTTACACTTTTATTATAGAAATCTTACCATTTATTATTGTTATACCATGCCCCACGTTAAGATCCACGCCTATGGGCAGACATAAATATTTTGGAATATGATCTAGTAGCTGGCATAATTCCAGAAATTTATCAAGAAGTACACAGAGAAAATCGCATTTTCATTCTCTGTTAATACTCTACAGAAACAACTATTGCTGTGTGTTAACTACGTTGATAGAATCTAACTGAATATGACTTGATTTTTATCTTATTATCATATTATGAAATTAATTCACAACCTGAGAATTCCTATCTTCAATTCTCCTACACGACAATACAATACCGTATTTCAAGTGGCAAATGTTTTTGGGAATATGCAAGATAAATATTAAAGTCAACGTCAGTTTAATCAGTTTATTTATTGTAACTAAAATAAAGCTGCACTTTTATGTGAAACTCATAAAATTCTTTAACTACACCAATGAATTAAACCGTCTGTGCGTGCCAAGGTTGAGTTTTATGACGTACTAGTTTATTCCTACGACTTCGTTCACAATTCTTTTATTATTACTGAATTAAAGAATATACATACCATAAAACGGAATAAAAAAGTTATACCGCTATATGTGCCTTGTGCCGAGGTAATATAAGTATATTACCTAAAGGTCGGAGGAGCAGCTTTTTTAGCTTTATAAATTTAAAAAATAATAAGGCAGATTTTTAAATATATTTTTAGATATACATTCTTAGTCTATGCAAAATAAGGCACCTAAGTTGTGTTTCTAGGGACTTTCGCTGAAGGACGCAGCGGTTCATGTAACATGACCGAGTAAAGCATTCGTAACGAGTCAAGATGATTATAATTTTAAAATCGTATTTATCGTTAAAGAAGTTTTAATTAGATACGTTTTCATTGTGCAATGCGTCCAAAAAATGTCCAAGTAAGGCAGGACGGAAGCTCACCAGAGTGAATGAATTAAGATTTAAGGAGTAAGAGACCTTGCCTTTTTCATTGAAGGTGGCTTTTTAGCAACCCGATAAGCCCTAGTGTTCAGGACCAAAGTCTTATACATACTTTATTTCCTTCGTTAGCGAGTTTTTGGGTATGATGATAACGCAGTGATTATAGCCATAGACTATAGATGTCGCTACAGTGACTAATGGTCGTCCATTGATTGCCATTTCTACATTCTAAAAGCATTTACTTTCACTCTGAATTAGTGAAGTATTTGTTCTAGTTTAGGAGCCTACGTTTAAAAAACTAGGATGCATTATCCAACGCTTTACACGTCCAAACAAAAGCTTTTAACCTCAATATTATTTTTGTGTCAACCTATTTAAATCTACACACTTAAACCCAGTCTACCCTGTAAAAATGATAGCAAAAAAATATAGAATTTTCATTTAAATCCCGCTTTGATTACGGAACCTTAAAAAAATCAGTGCTTTCATCAAAGTAACTATCGACGCAGCTTCAATCATTTTTGCCGGCAATTGTTACGAAACAAAATAACTGTAAAATGAAAAAATTTCACAAAGCTCTCGAAGTGTTGAATCGAAATATTTTCATTTTCGACCGTGTGATTTTGGCGACCATTGTTGATTTTTCTCTTCACTGTCTAAAGTTAGCTGAATAAAGGAAAATAGTGGGGAAATTGGAAATTCTGATGTGACGAAACTTATTCAATTTTTAGTTTGAACATTGCCTGTTGCCACCAGCATTAACTTGGATATTTAGGCGGGTTATTGAATATCAAGAATATGTTTTTAAGAGTTTCAGGTCATGCTTTATCGTAAAACCCTTTGCAAAATACATTTAATGATTAATATGATCAATATAAATATGATATATGAATATTATAAAGCTGATTAAAATATATATATAGCAACAACCAGGACTTTCCTGAACTGAGGAACTAAAGGAACGAAAAAAGAACCCTTTTGTTAGATTATAATTTATCGCCTATGTATCATCACCACGCCTTGGCTAATTCAATTCAATTAACTCATCTCTAATTTTCTTACAATCAAAAAGTTATTCGGCTTCTAGAAGCATCGGCCATTCGTACGCAAATCCCATAATCGTCTATTCACGCAAAGTTAAAAAAAGTAAACCACAAAAACCCCGATCGAGAGTTCCGATCTTTTTGTGTAACTGATTGTAGCGACTGTTTATTAAAATCAAATTTATCTCAAAAACACGCAATGTGTACTCGTACGTCGAAATTTTGAATTTGGAAGGAATCTTGTTATCATGGCATGTATTTTTGTTACGTAAATATTTCAATAATACTTATTAACAAAAGGTAATCTTCCATATACTACGATACCTGCACTCGTTAAATTATGTATTTATATATCACTTCGTTATATTAGTTAAATAATAATTTAAAAGCAATTAACTTAAAATTAAGTTAACTTCATGTTATTGTACTAACAAGTTACAACCTATTTATTTTTTGTAACTGTTTAAAACATTCTGTGGATGTTTTTATTTGATTTAATATGTAGCTACTGGATGCTGTGAATTTATTATTTTTATTCCTATCAGGCTTAAAGCTTCAATCAATGGCCACGATGAAATTTGATTTGATAGGAAACTGTGATACCAGTTCGCAATTTGAATTAATAATTCAAACATAGTTTCAATAAAATTATGACGGAATGTTATCAATTTCAAATAGTATACTAAGAAGTAGCATGAACAAGGCAACATAACTAATATACAAAAAACAGTCTTGTACCAATGCAAGTTCTGTAATTTGTTCTAAATTTGTCAGGTTGTTCGGCCCCTGCATATGTATATGTGTGCCTGAAATGTGTGACATAAACATTAATTACCCCAGGGGGTAACGAAACTTATGGCAAATATTTAAACCACAGATATCATTCAAAATGTACATTATCAAGAAATTAATGATTTCGGAAGCTTTACCTGGATTAGGCGCCTGAAAGCCGACTTATATAAGACTTTATTATAGGGTACAAGTTTCTCTCGATACGAAGTCCATTAATAGTCTCCAAACACCCAAATAACCAACATAGTCCTAAACATTTAATATACTATAAATACTCAAGCTAATTAACTAGAATTCTATTTGGTAAGGGTCTGATGAGGGCAGGTCGAAATTAAAATCTAATGTCGTTAAAGTCCCAGAAAGGATTTCGACCTTTAGTTTAGTCCCCATTGTAAAATTGTATATTAATTGTTTTAGGAATAAAGCCTTTCAATCTTTAGAAATGTAATATATAGTTTAGGTTTCTTATATACATTTCTATCCTTGTTACTTTCGAGAAATATCTATCAAGGATATCGATCCTTACTTCCTTCTCAATTCAATTCAATTCAAAATCATTTATTAATTTATAAAACACAATGTACAATAATTATGGACGTCAATAAAGAAATACATATTAAATGTAAAATTAGGGCATAGAACAGACGAGGAGAAGTGGCAATAAAAATTCTGTCCATTGAGCGGACACCTCGGAGCCTTTTCGAAGCCTCCTCGAGCTTTTCCAAATATTTCTATCCATTCTTTTTTTTCTCCATTCGTCTATTGCTAACGTTGCTATATCTTCTATCCACCTAATTTTGGGCACCAACTTTTCCTTTTTCTTTCTTGATTCTTTCTTTTTGTTTTATGAGTATATAGTACATATTTTATTGGCTAGTAAAGTCGTACATTACTGTTGTTCATTATGTTAGTCTTTGTTGCGTTCATTTGAAACCAATAGAACTCGCCTTGTCCATATGCCTCTAATTCTTTAGGAGTTTCTGCCAAAATAGTGATGTCATCCGCAAACCCAGTAAAAATATACGCCGGCGTTTTTGTTCGACCTTAGAAATTGGTGAAGCTGTATCATTTATAAGCGATAACGACTACTACGTCATTTATTACTCTCAATATTATATATATACTACTATATACAAAGATATACCACGAAAGGGATCATTTAGGGTTAAGGTGCCATCATTTCTTTAATCACCACAATATCAATTAACCTTTGAGCAATAGGGCGAACCCAAAATGACACCTCCATATAATACCAGTTCATTTTATAGGAACGCCGTCACCTGAGGTAATAGGCTATCGGCCGGTAATCTCTATGCCTGTTCGTTCATGAAATTGTTAATTAACGAACAATGATCGTAGACAGGTTATTGTTTTATTTCATTTGCAATTTGGGGTTGATTGCAGAAATTATGGTAACAATGTTTTGCTAGATCACGTTCTTAATACGAACCATATATTTAATGTATCTCGTACATATTTCAATTACGAAGTAATAGTATATTTCATTACAAGTGCGGAAAGCCTGTCATTGCAAAGAGTTCCGACAAATGTCTACCCGAGCCGAGGCGCAGCCGAAGGTGAGGGTTGACAGTCGGAACAAGTTGCAATGACGGTACCGCACGTGTACTGAACGACTATTTTTAATACAGTTGCGAAAAAATTAAGCAATTTCATTAAACTATTTGCTTTTATTCTCTTCGCTCTAGGGAATAAATTTGTTACACGTAGATATGTAGCGACTTATATGTTTTCGGTACATGGTTCTCATTTTGTGCAATTATACTGAGTTCGGGTGTTATTCATTCAAATAAAATATCGTCGAAATTACTCATTTTGTGCAACAAATAACTCAACTCGCAAGAACATTTTTGGAAAATGGCGCCAACCGTCAAAGAATATGAGCAAAGCTTTTTTTCTTTTCTTCACCCATTCTGGGTAGGCAAAGGGAACTTGGCCCATACAGCCAATTCTTCAGCAGACTATTTTTATTGAAAAAAACCAAATCTAACTCAATCCAATCATTAAATCTGATATTGAAACAAATGTAGCTTCTTTTTAAAATATTTGCATGAATCATAAAAACTTCTGTGATTTTTTTAGTAAAAACTTCATGGTTGGTTTTTTCTTTTTAATATTTTTTTATTAATAGAAAATAAAAGAAACCTAACCTAACTTATTGAATCCAATTATTAGTAAACTTTTTAGAAATACGTATTTGCATATATTATAAAATTCTTTTTAATATTTTTTTAATTGATATGAAATGTAAAGACACCTAACCGAACTTATTGAATCCAATTATTATATTTTGAATTCATATATCATAAAAAGTTCTATGAATATTTTTAATAAAACCTTCGTGGTTGGTTTTTTCTTTTTAAAACACGTTGTTTTGACAGTTGGCAAAGAGAACGCACTAGTGCGGGAATGGCAAAGAAAAAGCACGAGTGTGTAATAGCCCTCTTTCCGAACGCTATACCTCCCTGCAATATGCCACTTTTTGAGCAACTGTATTAAAAAAACAGTTTCACTGACGGACACAGAGTAGGTATATCAGTTAAGATATAATCATTATTCTCAAAGGAATCTTTTTTTATTATTGATGGGCGCGAATAGAATTGCATACTTTACGGTCTTTGGCTAATTTTTTTACACTGATCGATGTATTTTTTTAGGGTAAACAAAGTATTATATGAAACTATATTATGTATTTTTTTTATAGAACAGGGGACAAACGGGCAGGAGGCTCATCTGATATTAACTTATACCATGGACACTCTTAATTACACTTGTGATTTAATATTTCATTTTGTTGTAGTCGCATGAACTATTTTATACCCGTATAATATCATGTAAAATTTAGAATGGTTTATTTATCGGGTTTTTATTTAAAAACTAAACTATAACTTGTAAAATTATTTCAACATTTACTATAAACTTTATTGTTGGATTCACACGACGGGCAAATATATAAAAATAAATTTTATTATTTATGTGACGTTCTAAGTGTGAAAGATTTTATTTAAATCTGTCCAGTAGTTTTTGACGTTTTTCGCTACAACGATTGTTTCCTTTTAATAATATTAATATATAGACTAAAAAATGTTTCTGTGTACATTAAAGTATAAAATCATTTTAAACTAACGGAGGAATCTGTTTTCAACGAAATTTAGTTTTGTTTGGACAAGAATAGTAAATCGCCGATGCATATGATGTTAAAGACAATGAAAATTTGCGTCACAGTTTTGGCAAGCCACTGCGGTAATTTGTTAAGCACGGAATACTAAATTCAATTTTACTAAAATGTTATCATTCACATTCATATAATTGACTACACCCAGCGGTGATAACACATGATTGGGATTTAAGACCTGGCAACTAATCTCTGCATCTTTTCCATCAGTAATTTTCTTTAGAGGACTTTAAGCCAAACCAACTGAATGAACCAACGGAATGCCAACTTTCCTTCACTGTACGAGCTAATGTTATGAGCGATCCGCTAATGCAATGCGCTAATTAAATACCACCGTGTTGATGTTACATAAATACTAGTACTAAAATGCGTCAAGCGATGAATTATTATACCTTAAAAATTACCCATATATCAGAACAATGCTGATGCGTATATATTGCAATATATTAAAAAGTGAAAAAATACATTGAAACGCTAGAGTTATTCCTCAAATAAATACTTACGTATTTTTCAAACGTAAATTGACGTTACAAATGCGTTGATAGCCACCGTCATAAGTGCTGATATTTCTGGAGAAATGGCATTGAACCGTATTCTTCTCAAAATGAATAGATTACGTTTGTGACTTAATAATTAATAGCTGTGTAAATAATGTTTATTTCATATATGTTTCTCTGATTAAATTGTTTTGAGTTTTTTATATGCTTTATGAGAAAAAAACAAAAAACTTTGGATTCCAAAGTGATTTGAATAAAGAAAAAAAGGCTTAATTTCAACGAGTCATATTAATGCGTTGGAATGAATTTTTGACAGCCTCAAATGGCGACATCATAATTGCATCTTCCTTTTTATTATTTAGATTATTCATATACAAAATATTACAATAGCATATATTTTTTAAATCCCGTACATTTTGGATTGAAACCCTTCTTTAGCTTTCTGTACTCTGTTAAGATGATTATGTAACGGTCTTGAAAAATAAATGTTCACTTTAAACTATACAAATATCATTAATACCTCTCTCTATTGAAATACATCGTCATTAATACAAAAAGCTACGTAAAACGGAGTAGTTTTGCCAAGCGTTCTCTTATGTATTTTGTTTGGCTCGAAATAACTAGATGGCGCTAAAACTGAATTATTGAAAATACATATGTAACTACTTATATTGTATTAAATAGTACTGTTACAGCTATATCCTCTAGTTATTTATTAGGGATAGCGTAACAATAGACAGTATTAGATGTAATATTTAATTTACCTATGAAATTGGAGATTTTTGTAAACATTGAATCGAAGTACAGCCCCAAATTATCTACACAATTTCGCCATTTTCTGCGGCGATTTCAATATTCACAATGTAAGTGCATATTGTTATCTAATTGAAAATAGCAAACCCCGTCTTAAAGGGGTTTTAAATATAATGATACATAAATATTTAAAGCAATTATTAGCTTTTTCATGAAAATTCTTTGCTTACATGGCAAATAATACTCAAGTTGAAGTAATAATTGCTTCTGGTATAGAAGGCTAATCTGTCTAAGGCTAAATGTGTCTATCTCATACCCCAAGGTATTCAAAAAAAATAAAAACATAAAATTAGAAAAAAGAAGGGGGAACACAAACGATATTTGTAAATAAAACTTCCATTTGGGTTTATTGTTTTAATAATAATTCGTTCTTACCGAGTTATCTTAAATAGTAAATAGATTTAAAATACTTAGAAAAAGATCACACTGACTAGATTGCCACACCCCTTGTCTGTTTATAATTATCGTGGTAATATGACATTATTCTTGAAATTCAACAAATCTTGGGCTGCTGGCCTTGCCTCAATACAATGATATACATGTTTTAATCAATTTTAAAAATAGTGTTTTTGTACTTCTTTAGTTCGTCTTCTAACAAGGCGATCAACTTTAGACAAACTTTCGGAAAGTCAAATATAGAATTTTAGTAGTAGGTAAAATCTATGTATTTCCCAAGAATAATGTTATAATTTCCTTATTTTAGTAAATCAAACCAAAACCAGATCGTTACGTTGAAATTTTTCAAATTCCAAAACATTGTTAATTGGATTTTCTTTTTAATAATTAAAGGTCTCTGGCCAAACGACAGTTTTTTGATGATATTAGTAACAATAAATGATAATGTCATTATTAAAAGTGCGGACTTGTTTATAAGGATTATATGATAATTTATATAATTTAATTGGGTTAATTAGAGACATTCAAGAATATAGGATTCAAGAAATGTTGGAGAAATGATAATATATTAACTAATCAAAGTAAAAAATGTTACCAAATATTTTATCTAATTCTATTAATGTTAATAACTAGCTAATACAATTATAATTTATCTATATTATATAATATGCATTACAATAATATTCTTTGGTGTTTTAGCTGTTTTTACTTATTTTACGATTAGTAAGATCACAAAACACGAGCGTTTCATTAATTAAGATACTTAAACGTTTATTTGAATAATAAAATATAAGCTATCTAAATATTAGTATATATAACTTACAGTTATAAAATTTATTCTAAGCAAGCTCGCATTTTCCCGCATATAAAGAGTTCAATGACTCCATAACATACAATTTCACTAAAACCATCAAAAAGAGGCTTGTTATCCCAAACGCAACCCAAGATGATCATGTAAAAGATGATCAAGGTTATTTAAAAAAAACAAAGCGACGTTTGTCATCTTTAGACACATCGTTACGTTACGTTTAGAATACGGGCCTTTATCTAGTTTTAAACCTTTAGTATTCTATATACTTAATCTATTTATAATTATTAGGTGATATATATACACCCCAAGCATATACATATATAATATTTTAATAAACTCTTTAGCTTCAAATGTGTCGTCATTGCGTATGTATTAAGTGTATCAAAAATCCAAAAGATAATCTTAGTTATACGTAATATACAATTTAAGAAAAAAACGATAATATAATGTAAAACTCTGTGTGGTCGATATTATAAATCCGTATAGCCTCTCCTATCTTCTATTATTTGTATATCATCAGACCCCTTTCCCTTTACGACCTGCAGAACTTTAAAAGATGACTGGCGCTGCGGTTCCTCTTGAACTATCTTGTGGTAGTATACTCTGAAAAACATATGAATAATATTAAACTTAATTAGGTGCCGGTATTTTCATCCATTATGTTCATTATATAAAATCAATAATAAAGTTGATTTTCTTATTTACAATATTGCATTTTACAGGTTTACATGCTGCAAGTATCGACCATCTGTGAGAGGCTGGTGCCTATAACGGGTCTTTAAAATTCCTGTGGTAACAGATTACCAGCCTTCCATCGCGGATAGAAAATATACAAAGAGATGACTACATTGTATGTCCTCCATATGACATGTTAAAACAATTAATGTACCAATTTAGAATATTATTTATACTTTTACGACAACCTCAAAAATAAACAACAATTATAAATTATGTATTTTAAAGTCATAACAGATATGCAGATGAGATCAGTTTCTGCGCCTTTCAAACCAAAATCATTATTACCGGCAATTTACCCAGGTTTTGTAAGTGGGTTTGTAAGTATTTTAAACTAACAGAAAGCTATAATTAAAGGCTGAACAGTAAAAATCAACTAACTACTACCATTTTATCGAAAGTGTTACAATTAGATAACCAATTAAAAATTCAAGCGAAAATGATTCGATTAGTGTAATAAAAACAAAATTAGAGCATGTTAAAGCGCTAAATATACAGCAGGCGTAACTCTGACTCATTGGTAGAAGCGGTGCAATAAAATGTATTTACTTTGGACAGTGCAAACGACGCCCCTAATACCGGCCACCGAAGCTGAAAATCATAAATTAAATTCAGTTTCCTTCTCTACTTAGCCATAAGACCAAATAAAGGAATACAACATGTTTCATAAACTCTTAAAACTAATCGTATTTAAGATTTTAAGTAAATATTCAATGCAATAATAAATAAAGTAGATACAACGTTTAATTTATCAACTCCTGTTTTTCAATTACTTGCTTAGTAAAGTAAACTGACAATTGAATTTATATTTTTGGATCCATTGTACAAGAAATACAAACCTTTTGTTTCCGCCACCATTGCATCCCTCGACTTGAATTGGTATTATCCTAGTTTTTGGTTGACCGTCCTGACTCTGGAAAGTTCTATTAAGTGTTGGTAGGTCTCGTTCCGCTGATCCATCATCAAGTTTTACTAATTGTGGTGATAAAACTCTCATGATCCGCTGAGTAGGCTGTGAGTACGGTGCTTGAGACTGATGTGGATTCTGTGCCGTAGGATTTTGCTTCATATCAATAACTATCCTTAACTGAGGTTGTTGATTTCCTTGTTGTCTGTTCCTCGTTTCGGTACTGGATACTTCCATCTGTATTGGTATAATTCTACTTGAAGGTTGCTGCGGAGTATTATCACGTGGAAGACTTTTCCTATTCTCTGAAGGCTTGGTTGACCAATTAGGTTGTGTTGTTTGTTGATATTTTGGAGGGCTGACTACGTCACGTACGCCTTTTTGAATTTCGTTACTCTTTCTTACCCATTCTGGTTCTTGGTTTGCGTCTCTCGGAGGAGTTTCAAGTTCTCTAGGTGATATTTTGGTCCCATCTAATGGCCTCTGGCACCATGCAGGAGGTGGTGTTTTAGTTTTTTCTTTCTGTGATTTTACCCATGGAGGCATCGACTTTGGACTCTCGGGGCAATAATATACAGGTTCTTCATTAACGTAAACGACTTCTTTTTGAGATGGACTATTGTTATATTGAGGTGGTGGGGGCTGCTTTCGGGGTGAAACGGGAATTGATATTGACGATTGGTATCTCGTTTCCGGTGGAGAGTTGGGAGCAGATCTTTCTGTTTCCTGTGATCTCCAAGGAGCGGAGTAATTACTTGGCCCTCTGTTTGTTTCTTGATTTACCCTAGAAGGATTATTTTGCACTCTTTCGTTTACTTGATTCGTATTTCTACTATCTCGTTTCCACGGCAAACCTCCATGTAAATTATTTTCGGATTGATTATTGTTGACATCATTGCTTTTCCATGGTGGAGAGTAGGCCTGAGGTTCGTTCTGATTGTTGTATGCCTTTGGTTGAGGTTCGCGAGGGTGTCTATTTAAAGTGGTGGTACGCCATGGGGCTTCAGTGTATTGAGGATTTTCATTGCTTGTGTTAGGATTGTAATCATTTTGTATATTATTTATGGAATTTTGTACATCTTGACTCTTCTGTGCAACTCTTGGCAGCGTGTGACACACGTTGTTTATTTGTGGATTTTGATTATAAATAGGTGTATTTTCTTGTTTATTTGGTGAAAACGGCCCGCGGTTCAATTGCGGTGACTGTGGATTAGTTTTTGCAGGTGAATCTCTTTTTTCTGGTTGTCGCCAATGACTATTAGGAGTTGGGGAGTAAGGTGTGCCACTAACCAATGGTGATTGGTTTCCATAGGGTTGTGGGCTTTTATTAAACTGTGAATCTTGGCGAAGGAGAAGTTCTCTTGTAGGTGGTGAACCATTAACTCCTGGTGACATGCTTTTTTGGTTACCATATTGTGCCTCAGGCCTATGAAGAGGACTGTCAGGAGAGTGATACTGATTTCCATATGTGTTTGGTCGTTGATAATTATTCTGTGGCGATCCAAAGCTCTGTGGAATATTTTGCGGTAACTTAACAGTTAATGGACTAGGAACCTTATCAAGAAATTTAGGCACAGGGCCTATGCGTTGTAGTTCAGCTTTTTCAGCTTCCCAGTGATATGGGCTGTTGGTTTTTCTGAGCATGCCAATTGGATTTTGGGGTATTACTATCTCTGGTCGTTCTCCTAGTGCTGGCGGTTTCGGAGATTTGTTATTAGGAGCTTGTATAACGAGAGGGGGAGGTGGAGGTGGGGCTGGTATCTTCATTGGCGGTGGAGGTGGTGGTGCTGGACCACCTTGAGGTTGATAGTTTCCATTTCCCTGTGCCATACATCCGTACGGTTGTTCCTGTTCTTCTAATGAACGCTGTCGTGCCATTCGTCGAGCCATACTTGGCGTTCTGATCTGAGATAAATCTAATCCCCCAGGAGTGTAGGTAAAAGGCTTTTTATCCTTTGTCATCATGGCGTTTTGTATGCATGCTGGCGGTTCATTACTTCCAAATTGCTGAAATTATGAGGAGAAGATTGAAAAAATATCACGTCTAAACAATCAGAGCAAATGTTTAGCTTATTTTTGATTACTTATGAGTATTCTTATTATGGAAGTAATTTTATCATAAACAATTATAATTTTACTTACATTTACTTGTGTTTTGCCGAAGTTTGGGATTCTGCCGATGTGACCAGCGGGCGTGGGCCCGTATCTGGAGAACAGCCAAACATTATGTTATTTTTGTACAATACGACAACTGGATATTAGGCAAGTGGATAAAGTTGACCTATTCTGATTTAGGTACAGTATTGTTCAGAAACATTTATATCTTGGCTGACCTATTTTAACAAACAAACTCTTTTTGAATAGAATTTACCTCTATATTGTTAACTAATAGCAGCAGAGTGTGTCCAATGTATTCTACAACCTTGTCGCTTGTTGCTTACATATATACGCTCGATAGGTATATATTTCTATAATGTACACAGGTTTTTAAACAGGTATTTAAGATCATCACTTTTGATATGACTTGATATAATTTATCTTGTATAGAAAGCAGTAAGTATAAATATAGAGCAGAACTAAATAATAACAATTACCCGTTTTCAGCCATTTCGTTGATGATCTAGTGAGTGCGTGCGCAGGACGTAACCTCCAACTGTAAATGAGATCACCGTCCACATTAACATACATACGACATACAAAAACATATAGTACATAACCGGGCAAAAAGCTTCAGTTTTCATATTTTTATTTCAGCCATGAAATTACACCCGACCGATGCAAGGCTGATACAATATATTAAAATGTATAACGCAATTATGCTATTTTAAAAACAATCTTGCTAATTTAACAGATAATGGCTCTAAACATACTCTATTTGCACGTTCCAGACTATGTGTTCATGTGTATAGGGGTTAAAAATACAACCCCAAATAGTCAAAGAATTTATCGAAAGCGGAATGCGGTGGTAGAATTTTGGCACTCCAGAATTATAGCTGATGGCTTCTAGCCAAGCTATAGTTAGACCAACTACGCTTTCCAATAGCAAACACGATCTACAAATTTCCATTTCTTTCAAGCCGTATTTACAAATTGAATAAATATTTGCAAGAATGTGTCAAAATGGGTCTGGTTTTCGTCTAGTTTCTCTGTTTTATTAATTATTTTTATTTATTTATTACTATCAAATTATTTAAACTATATAGAATTTAAGCGATATTACGTTATTGTTTTTTACTATACGTTATTTACGTTAGAGATACGATACCTACATATTTATATTTGTTCTAAGGAATGATGATGAGAGAATGTTTTTTACCATTAAAATCAACAATTTCATAACTAATTCTGACTGCTCAGGAAAATTTGCTTGATGCATGACTTGACATGACATTTAAGATCCCAGGATTCCTATATTTATCTTGTATTTATAGTTTTATCACCTATTGGCAAACACAATGTACACTTATGATCATCAAAAAATAAATACATATTAAATGCTTATAATTTAACATTTACAGCCAGTTCTCAAATCAAGGGCGTAGAACGGAAGAGAAGAATTGGCTTTAAACTCTGCGCCACTCATTGTAATTACCAAGTTTTTTATTTTACACCATGTTTGTAGGTATACAGTCACATTGTGTAATGGTTTCAGCTTCAGACCCTGCATGGCTGAAAAGCCAGACAGGGTCCTTCCTAATTTGCCAACTCCTAACATTCTTACTTGGCAAAGACGGTACTGGAATGATCAGTAATATTCCAGTACCGTCTTTGCCAATTTATTATTAAATCTTGGCTATTTAGAGCAAGGCAGAGAAATTAGGTCTTTGCAGATATACAAACAACAGGTGTTCAACTTAAATGTAATTGCTCAAATGAGAACACGATGTAATTTAGTCGGTTTTAAAAGTAATATTTCATTTAGGTCATATCTACCGGAAGATACAAGAAGTAAATAACTAATACTATAAAAACTGCGGAAATTCATGGAGAACATATTTCGTTATGAATAAAGTAATGATTTAATCGATAGCTCTTGCGAATTTTGCTAGATATCATAAACCAAAAGCGTTTGTTCTCTTTACACATTAAAAGCTATTCTTTTCAGTAGCAGAAACCACTGGCCAGCTGGCCCTACTACTACTCTGGGTTTTTGGTTTCAATTTAAATAAATAAAATATATAATATACATTGTCATATATTTTTTATAAGTTTAGTCTTTGCTATAACTGTTTTTACGTACCTATGTCTGGAACTAATAATATATTTAATACAATACCAGACGGCGAAGCTCGCCAGAGAATACCTGTCGAATTACGCATCAAGTTTACGTGCAAACGCATTTGAAAGGTCGTCACTTTGGCCCAGGTACAAGATACAAATTAGTCACCCACCTCCAGTTTCCGCAACACCTGGAGCTGTACTATTATGTTTCGATAATATTTGCAAGTTTAAACAATTCTCTGATTTAACTAATTAAGAGGCACTTAAGCTATTGAGTAAATATTTAAATCAATGAAGTGGGTTAATAAGGTCTTTTACTGCTAATCGGGTGTAAAATGTAAGTCAAATTAGGGACTTAATGAGTATAAGCAATTTCACCTCAACGTTGCCTGTATAAATTATGTCTTATTTATCCTTTTCTATAATTTATGCTTAGGCCTTTTTAACGTATTTCAGAATTATACATTATAATAAAATTAACAATATACTCGGAATTAAATAGTAGACCATAATTATATAAGACTTTATTATCTTGAAGTCAAAAACAACAAACGATTTAAGTACAAAAAGTTTTCTACTGGTTATAATTCAATTTTTATGTGTTTGTGAATATTTTATTGTTTTTTTGTAATCCGTTGCATAAGGAATACGTATCTTAACAATTATTGTACCATAGAGGCATCTATTTAAGCAACATATTTTCGTGTCAAATAAAACTCAAAATAATTCCACGATAATGCAGTTAAAATATATACCTGTTAAGTAAATGCCGCGAGCTAAATCTGCTCCCTGACTCAATCAATTACATCGGTTTTCATTACTCACGTCTTATGTATATCTTACGCGTAATCCAGGCTATAAACATTTATATATTTATCAGACAGTACGAAACTACATATTCTAAAATAATTCATTATTTATACCGATTAACATTGCATTGAAAAAAGAATATAAAATGATGAATTTCTTTCAATATTATTGCGTTTTAAAAAGCCCATTACTAGCTTTACAGTCATAAAATTAGCGGCGTTTGAGTCACATTCAAATAATTAATTTCATATGTCCTGCCCAATTTCAGTCACAATTTCGTAAAAATATATTTTTTGAAACAATAAGTTTTTATTCGAATTTACGTTTTTCTCTTAATACAATTCAGATGAAAGAATACTCCTGAATAGATCATTACTTTAAAACAAAAGCTCAAGAATACTAGTCGCAGTAGTTAAAATTTTGAGAAAAAATTAACAAAGTTGTAACGATTTTGAAGAAAATTTATTCAAAAGCTTGAAACTTCAAAAACTGGAATAGAATACAATGAAACAATATTCACGCAATTTTTACGGGTACTGCGGCTTACTTACTAATTATATCAAAAAATACTCTTATACGCATAAGAGTTGTTTCACATACCTTAAATAGTAATAAAATCCTAATAAACACTAAACACGTTTGGGGTAACACGGTCCCGTGTAGAAGGTTCGTTCGTTCGTAGCTGGCGGGCGCCCGGCCAGTCGCGGCTTGTATGACCGTCCGCCCAATATAGAGTAGGGATGGGACGATGTCGATAGAATTGGAAAACTAAAACGTTACAATGCGTGATGCTTGCCCACGATGATTGAATGCAATCCTTTTCTATAGTAAATAACCTGATTTTAGATACAAATACCTGATCAAGACTTGACATTTAATGATCGACATTATTTAAAAAATGGAATTACTTTTAAATTAATAAAACCTTGTAAACTGTATACACGTACGGTTAACATGTGAAAAGGAACAAAAAATGGCAATCGTTATTCTAGCCAGTTACCTACATTATCTGATTGTTGCCTCTTGAATTGTTTATGAAAAAAAATTATCGATACACTTCTTTATAACCTCACACTATGGCGAAATAATTTACGTATATCTTTATCACAGGTGCATCACTACGCCCACAACCAAGCTTCAGACTTCAGGTAAACAAAACTTATTCAGTTCACGGTTGCACACGTTACGTTTCAATGAATTTTATATTATTTTAATGTAAAATGATGTTATAGAAACGGGTTTGGTTGAACGAAATTTTCAAAAAAACTTGTGTATTGCTAATAGAAATTTGGATATAAAACCTCAACTTCTTTTTTAATGTTTAATGAACATAATAAAAAATAAAAAAGCCTTTTATTTCTTACAGCAGAACAAGAAGTTGAATCAAATAATTTTACTTACTTACTTACTAATGTTAGTTTTGTTAGTAATTAAATTTGTATCCTAAATTTTGTGTGCTAGTTCTTTTAAATTATTATTCTTCTGTCAAAAGTCCTCTATAGGTAAAGGCCTCCTCCAAAGATAGCCAGTCCTCTCTCGATTGGGCTTCGAAGGGCTACTTGGATCCAGTTGGGACCAGCTGTTTTTTTTTTATTTCGTCTTCCCAGCTAGCCACAGGTCTACCTCTCTTTCTTTTTCCCTTAATGAACATATTAAACTAAATTGTAAGCATATTTTATTATGTGCTTAGTACAGGCACATAACAAATCTAATAATCTAAAAAAAATAGAAATAAGAAAAAACATCTTATCCTGAGTAATAAAAGTAAATTTATTTTAAATCTTTATTCAAGCTTCAATATCTTGAAATCTCAATGTAACTAAGCGTGGTAAAAATAGGAGTTTTATTGAACGGAAATAGCTTTTGGCACTCAAGCAAGGTTTTCGATGAATCATTGAGACAAGCCTATCGGCTCGAAGAATGATTATTTAACTATAACCACAATGTTATTTATCACACGATTGTGATTTTAACTTCAAAACTGACAAAAAATTCTCATTATATAACTAAAGTAATAGTCGTAATGACGCTGTCACAAGTTTATATCAAAGTAACTGATTATAAATAAACAATTTAAGAAATATACTTTATTGAGGGTCTGTTTCACAATGTCCGGATTAGTTCCAAATAAGCTATTTATTACTTATTGGTAGTATAAACGATTTTGTTGCGTTTCACGACTGTCAGATAGCGCGAAATTCTTTGGAACTTTTATCTTCCGAATAATTTATGTGTTGCTATTTATTTGGTACTTTATCCATACATTGTGAAAGAGACCCTAAGTATCATAAATACAACAGCACCTTTATTATGTATATAAAGAAAATTTTGTTACTTTAAAATATGATTTTAGTTTCTCAAACAACAATTTTAAAAATAATTGTAAAACTACTATAAGTCATAATGTTTTAGTTCCTACTAATAATAATGATATATAATATGAGGTAAATGGCGTAAATATTGAGAGTTGAGAAAGGAATTCAGCAATTCGGTTCTCCGAACATGAAGCCCGTAAAACTTGTAAACAGTGTCGGCCTCGGCTATTTTTACACAATTTCGGAATATTACCGTGTCGTAACCTCACTTTTATTAAGAGAAACGTTCGCAAACTGATCGCTAATAATCTTATAAACGTTATTTTATTTGTAACGCTTTTATCTCTAAGTATATATCTATATCATGGTATATAACATTGGAAAACCAATGTGATTTGTATAAATGTAAGAATAGCAGTTTTGTCAGGACACCGACAATTAATGCGTATAAAAATAATTCTCGTTTTTTTATGTTGCCGCTAGTAAGCTATCTAATAGGTAACTGACCGAGTAGTCAATTTATTAGTCGCGGTAGCAAATACTTCAATGTACTTACTATGTACATTATTTGCTTTCTATGTACAGGGCATTCTTTCTAAGAACTTACCTTACGTGTACGTCATGCTCAACTCTTTTTTTAATGTCATCTCGAAATAGGTGCTCGACTACAAGACAATTAAGACTTAAATACCTGATAGGTTTAAATAATGTCAAAATTTACCTAATTACTTTAACCCGGAAACTTTAATTTAGACAATATAATATCAGCAATAGAAATTTTAATTTAGACAATATACCGTATATCAGCAATGGATTAGAAAAAAAATAGGAATCAAAGCTAAATATATATATTTAGCTTTGATTCCTATTTTAATAATAACAAATGTTCATTACAGCGTTGTAAATCAACACTCTGCACGACTAGAGACAAGAGATCATTATCACCATAGATTGATAACTGAAGACAGAAGTTTTGTTTTTGGGTTGAAACAAAAAAGTATATAAGTACACAAAAATATTATAAAATGAAATAAAACTACAATTAGAGGAATAACCTTTATATTCATTTCTGTTCAATTTCACTCTTAAACTATGCACTTAAGACTACTTAACCGTGTGCGGTATAGAAAATGTCAATGAGTAATAAGTCACAAATTTATAAAACCATAGACTTAGTGGTCCACAAGCAAAATTCCAACTCAACTATCAAAACAAAACACGATTCCGTTCCAAAATAATCGTAGAGTTTTTGTATCGTAGCAACGCGTATAAAAATGTTGCAAAATATTTAAACGCTACTTGTACTTACAGATGTTTGTATAAACAACAATATTCAACTCTTTTATAATCTACTAAACTGTCAAATGGTATCGAACAATTTTACAAACAGCAGTTAACGGTACACCCATGTAGAATTTGCAAAAATCTTATTCAAAACATCAACATCTTTAAAAAATTACCACTTAATACCTAAAACCCTTTGAATCGATTTCATCACTGTGAAGAGGTATTTTCGATACGTTGTCAATTGTCAAACTTTAAGTTTATACACTTATAAGTACGAATTAATTTGTTAACCGCCTTTTCAGCTTATATACAGTACGACAAAATATTTTGGTAACAAAATTAAAATGCAACCAATAAATAATGTGATGTCTTATCTGTATCAGACTTTATGATATACCATAGGTATGTAAAATAAATCAATAAAAAAATCTAAAACATTCATGTTCAACACATCAAAAATCTGCACATAATAAAATTAAAGCGAATCAAAGCAAACTAAATAAATCTCATATATTTAAAGAGAAAAACACGTGATACATCTATTATAATTAAAAAACGTCTCGTACACAAAAATACCACAATTATACCTTATTTTAATTCTTGTTCAAAATACATCCTATCATTTTGTTAGCGCATCACAGTTTTTTATTCAATTCATTGATAGTGCGTAAATTAAAATATTTAGGCTAATCATTGCCTTAAACTTAATTATAATAGTATTTGTTTTATAAAAAAATAACTCCATATTTGATTTAAAAAAAACAGAACCAGAGACAAAAATCATGGGCCGGTATTCTAGAACGTCATTCCAAATCTCAAACTGTCAAACATTTCTTCTGTATAGTTTGACATATTTGACAGGCGACGACATTGTGAACCGGATAAGAATATGGACCATAGATTTATGTTTAAAATATCTATATTTTAATCAAAATCCCATTTAAACCGTTATCATATTTCAATTCACGCAATATCATAAAACAATCACATTCAGCTAACAAAACACACCTTCCATACACACTACAACTATAAATTAATATCTTAAAACTAATTCCCATTTGGCTTCTTTCAAGTTGAACCATAATTATGTCTTGTAGAAATATTTTGGTTTAAAATAGCAAACACCATGAAATTTTTGGCAGTGTTCAGTTGTATGTCGATTTATCGTGAGATCTATGTTACTATTTTAATGCTGTATTCTATATATTCTATTTATAGGTGAGTTTGCACTTTAAAAAGTACTTAAGAAAAAAGTCTTTGAAAATCCCCTTCTAACACTCGTAAATATCTTAAAACACATTGTGATCAACGACACGTACTATTGTCTATGCGCAGAGAAACAGTTCAAAGATATTTTTTAGCGTACACATCAAGATTTTCATAGTAATGCAGTCTTAGTAGACAAGACATAAATTTAGTTCACCCATTTTATAAAACGCGAGCGATGCGTTTTCATGTGCAACATTATAACCAACTTTAACATTTTCAAACTTTGAATTAATATGACTAAAATAGGCAAAAAGTGCAACAAAAAAAATTTAATTAATGAATCCTATATCGGTTAGTTAGGCCTACTGTCTACCAATATTGTCTCTGTAAACGCATTTACGGAAGGAATATGATCGATTAAAACGACGAAGAAACTTATTTCCTCTCTGCCTATTGACGCGTTCACTTTAAGATTACAAACAAAAGCTAAAACCTTATAAGGTAACATTCCTAGTCATATTCATTCAAAGTATACCATACCATAAGAGAAATAAACAATTTAGCAAAGGAAGACAAACAAAAAATTCGGAAGACAAAATAGATATAACATTTTTCGAAATGGCAACAAAACTTCAAACAACCAAATTAAACAATCACTGTACACGAACCTTTACCCGCCAATGTGCACATTTTTAGTCTTTACCACAAAATGTTCCCACTCTGACCATAGATCACTACACTCATGCCGTCTCGCTCTAACACTGCCTTAGTCCTATACAACTTAGAGAGCAACTCATAATTATTGAAAGAAACAAAACATGCGTTGGAGTTAGGGCGCTGAATAAGATGGCATTTGCTTATAAAGCTATATCAGGGACTTTTTAAAGTCATATTAATCTTCTATCGATGCTAAACTAATGAAGCAAGGCCTTAAAATGTCAGAGTGAGACAGCACCTTTTCTTTTATATTGCTTAGTGTTGAGCAAGAATTCGATCATTTTTGTTTCCTTTCCTAATATTAATTGTGTTGGGAGACTACCATATATGACGATTATTTTATTACAAATAAAGTAGCAATGTTTGTGAAGGTTCTCAACGGCATTGTTATAAATGTCGAATCGTTATAATATCAAGCAAACCGTGGAATCTACTTCCGATGGGTTCTACCCTAGGAGACTACAATTGTTTAAAAAAAGAATACTCAGGAAGAATTAAAGGCCGTCAACACATCATATAAAAAATGCAAATTAAGTAAGAGAATGAAAGAACCCTACCCTAATATTGTCATTTTTTATTATTTCCTACTCAACACTAAACAAGTGAGTCTCACACTATCCGCTTTCCCGTGCGTTCGAGTGGTGTGTGGTCGCTCGAAGGCCTCAAAAGAAGCCGATCAACTCCTACTCGATGTTAGTCCGAGGTCCGTCTATAGGCATCGTATGGAGGACCTCGTCCAACAATTGCAGCGCTCTGGAAAATCAATTGTTTATTAATAGTGACAAGTAAATATTTGCAAAATTTATTTATTTACACTTTGTTACCTTATACAAAAACATATGTATAAAAAAGCAGGTTACATAAGTTATTAGGCAACAAGGGGCCTTATCGCCAACAAGCGATTTCCTAATTTGGAACAATAAAAAAAGAAACGAAAACAAAAATGTTAAAGCTCCAAAATCCAATTAATAGTTAGTAGCTAATTAAGAGGCAGAAGAAAAATTATCAAAAAGAATATCAGACCAGAAAGAAGATTTTTAAATAAATTTAAACATTCGTAAAAAGTCCGCTTGATGTTGGATGGTCAAATGAGAGTTGTGGCCTATTTTTTCAAACAGATGCTTGAGAAAATAGGCCACAACTCTCTAAAATAATATATATTATAAAATAGTTGTGACTCATAATAGGCAAAATAGGCAACAAGGTTTAAATAAATTAATTCTCATTAAAACATATGTTACATGAGAAATAAAAAAATATTAAAAACATAAAAAGTAAAATATCACGCCACCGTCTCAAAAAAACTTCGCATGCTTATTTGAAACGGTTCACTGCTATTTATCGTATCTCTAGCAAGACGTTGCATTGACTCATTCCGGAATAGGTTATCTTTTTGAGAATATTATATACTAGCGACCCCCGCCCCGGCTTCGCACGGGTGCAATGCTGATACTAAATACACTACAGAAAATCTGTGAACGTTGTATATAAAAATGTGGGTTACCCATAAGAGATAGACATATACCATCACGAACTTTTCTGTAGACCTTTTCAAGTACAATACTTGGTACATTATTTTGATAAAACTCGTAGGGTTCAGCCTGCGTTTGCAATGTAAGCGGAAAAATGTAATTATTTACGACATCACATTAGAAACCTCAAAAATAACAGTACTTCTCCACTATTTAATGGATGTTATTATACATATAAATTTTCCTCTTGAATCACTCTATTTATTAAAAACCGCATCAAAATCCGTTGCTTTAGTTTCAAAGATTTAAGCATACAAAGGGACATAGGGACAGAGAAAGCGACTTTGTTTTATAATATGTAGTGATGTAGTGAAGACAATTTTCGCCGCAGCTCAGAAAGTTCGCAAGAAGATCGATTTGTGCGTTTGGAATTAATTATAAATGCGAACAGTTCTCTTTATTGATGAGAGTCAATCAACGCATAACTTGGAATAGTATATTTCATTAGAAGTGCGGAAAGCCTGTCATTGCAAAGAGTTTCGACAAATGTCTACCCGAGCCGAGGCGTAGGAGTAGGCTAATCTACATCTTGGTTTTAAAGCTGTTGTAAAAAATGGTTCATAGCTCAACACAACATCAAGGACTGTTTCAGTTTGTCCAATAACATTTTGTATATAATTTATTTAATTAATTAATTAATTTTAAATAATAGCGACTTTGGGTGACAATAGTCTAAATGACAAATAATCAAGATATTTAGTATTTTATGCTTTCCACTAATATTTCGCCAAAAATCCTCGTCAGAATCTCTTCGTATGTTTGTATGTAAGAGTATTGTAAGAGTATTTTACATATTACTTGACCTGTCATAAGATTTAAAAAAAAGTACCCACCTGTGTAAATGTACTTCGACCCAGCAAGGTGTCTCCTTAATAGAGCTCCGAGGGTAGTCAGGACCCCATCCCTTCACAAACGAGAGGCGGACGATGCACAATCTCCTCAAGTCATCTACTCCTATACCTGCGGCCGCTGATAAACCTGGATACCAGACGCACAATAAATGGATAAGCTTTTTTCGTAGTTTCAATTCTATACTCCACGTTCAACTCAGTTCTATATTAAATTTTCTTACAATAAAATTATTATGATTTTCTTTGCAATATATTTTTTTACAATAATAAGTATTACAAGCATATTAGTTTATATCTAAAATATTCAGATGTACATACATTTAAAGTAAAACAATATTTAACTATATAGATACTTGATGATTATGTATTTTGTGCTATGGTAGCTGATCAGATGTACTCTCTACTGAATCTCCTCCACCATTTGGAAGATTATTTTCAATTTGAGACAGTGTAATATTTTGTGTTTTATTGCGTAGTTCAAATACTTGAGTTATTGCATCACGGAAGCACAAAATTATGTTCAGGAAACTTACTAATTAGTTTAATACAAGGATATCCCATAAACCATTAGAAAATATTTATTTAAAAAACAAGGAAAACTAAATAATATTATTAATAATTAAAAATTAAAAACGTCTTTGAATGTGGTTAGATCGGGTCAGTCACCTCTCACCAGTTAGAGAGCGATCAAACTTCAATGAGTCTTACGTAGTATTAGATTATGTGTTGTGTTATTATAATAAAACTACTAAACATACATTTGTTCATCCCCGGATGCGCAGGCGCAATATGTCCAGCGACGGCGGCGGCCTGGGCAGCTGCGGCCGCTTGCGCAGTCGCCGCTTGCGTCTGCATTTGACGGTGACATTGACGGAGATCGAATACCTGGAATACATTATTACAACATTTATAAATCAGTAATAATCAATAAGTTTCTCTTTGTATATTTAAAATACATAAAATTAAAAACTCATATAAAAACATTGAAAAAAAAACAGTTCGCAAGTTCAAGAAGAACTGGCAAGAAACTCTCCGCCACACTTTTTAATCGTCAAATTTTGAGCTAACAAATTATTGGAGCAAATCAATCCCAAGGATAAGAATCATAAAAATTATCGTCAAATTTATAAAAAAGCTTTATTCATTAATTTACGTGTAACGAGAGTTTTGAATTTGTTAAGTGATAAGTCTCTAATTAATAATAATCGCTTGGGAGTTTGTTGTAAAAACAAATACAATTTCCATATAAGGAGTCGTATATCTTCTGAAGCCAATTTTATATTAGTCCTCTTTCGAGTATTATTCTGGTGAAAGTCACCATTTGTTTTAAAATCGTTTATATTTAATTTGTAAAACACCAAACATAAATCTTAAGCCATATTATTTTTTCTTAAATAAGTGACACATATTTGACAGCGCTCAAGCAGAGATTGAGATTTATTGTAATAGCGGACTGTTTTATCCCAGATATCTCACCTTAATACAAGCAGAGGGATATATCTTATGTACTGCATCCCCTGGAGCCCTACCAGCTTCTCGATCGAGGTAATAGGACTGCACAAACACCGAGTGGTCTGAAAGACATCGTAACCATACGTCGCCTTCACCACGCAAGTCGAGTTGGACTCCTTTACCTATGTGTAACCTGAAATATACAATATATCAATTTTATATTGTTGTTTAATTAGTTAATTTTAATGCCGACCACTAGATGGCAGTGTTGCATTTAAAAACACTGTTACTTTATTTATCGAATTGTACTACACGCAAAAATCCTCCCACCACCAATTTCTTCTGAGATATCAAAGCCTAATTGTCTCATCGAGCGGGTCCACAAGGGACCTTTTCTAATGACCTTTGACCGAGGGATTTTCAAAGCAGTTTGAACATATAGGTTTATTTTATTTTTGGACCACAAAATTAGGACAAACACATGCCAAAATAAACATGTATACAAAAATATAAAAAACGGTGTCGTCCCTAAAACATGTGGACGACCAGCGAAATCAAGTAGATACGTTTTTTACCCTATGTATATATTTGCTATATATTATTTTTATTATTATTAGCTATTACAGATTACTGTCAAAAAAATTATCTTGACTGATTAAGTGTGGTCAAAATTACTTCTTGAATATAACAAAGTCTGAAAGGTTTGTACCATTATTTTAATAAATATCTATGCAATTAGATTTGCACTGAAGACATAGGAAGTATTTGGAACATAAAAATAAAAAGATTCTTTACCTAGCTCTTTCACTCTGTTCAGTTCTGTGAACATTACTTAACGCGCCCAGGCAGAATCTGTTGCCGCCAGAGGGATCCACATAGCCATCAACCTTAAAGAAAAATATTATAAAAAAAGAAATAGAAACCCTAAAAAATATTTTATACTAAAAAGAGGTCCACATCAAAAACATTTTTACACAAAAAGGGGGAATGTCAAAAACATTTATAAACTACAAAGGGGTCAATGTCAAAAACATTTATAAACTACAAAGGGGTCAATGTCAAAAACATTTAAAAAAACAAAGGGGTCAATTTTAAAAACATTTTTAAACTAAGAAGAAGAAGAAAGAATGTTTAACTAAGAAGTTACACATTTTTCATATACTAAAAAACAGATTATACTTAAAACAATTGATACAAACTCACAGTAACATTAGGTCGACTAGATGGCACTTTGAATGTCTCCCCGACCTGCGTGTCCAACTCAAAGTACGCGACCGAACACCAGTACTCAGGCGCTGGCTGGCTGGATAGAAGACCGCCCGGGTTGCCATTATCTGTGTATTATAAAACAGATTTTCATTACCATTTCCATTCCAAAAAGTATCGCAAGTTTACGCAATGCGTGTCTTAAACTAGATTTAAGCCACATGCAACGACTTGGCTAATAATTTGTTTTATTACTTTTTAATAGTGCAATCTGCAATGTCTTGCCAACAAATTATTCACAATGAAACAATATAATCATAATATAATCTTCCTTCTTTAATTCTTCCCACTTCGATAATGGCCTCATTTCAACCTTATTTATTATATTATTTTATTACTTCTTATTTATGAACAGCTTAACTGACTAAATTTAATAGACTACACTTTTCCTCAAGTGCTAAAGAGTAAAGATAAAAGATGTTTAACACTCAGACACATACGAACCAAACACAGGCTAAAGAATGCTAAAGCTAAAAGATGTTTAACACTAAGACACATAGTAAAATAAAACAGGCTAAAGAATAAAGTAAATGTATTTATTTGCGGTTGTATAAACTTACAGTAATGGTGATGATGTGGTGCTGCGTCCACTGGAACAGGCGGTGCAGCCGGCGGCGGCGCTAGACTCTGCGTATACGTTAGAGTGTTATTGCCCGTCCACGTACCTGTATATAACTTCATATTAAAATTTATGTACATGAATGTCACATTACTTAGCAAGATTATGTGTAAACAATAGTAAAGTAATTTCTATGGATCTAACGTCATTTGCCAACTTGGAGCTTCGGCTATTATAATTTTAAAAGCATTATCAAACGCCTCAGCCTTTTCCCTTCTTAAAATATACTATGATCATACAAATAAAATCAAATAATTACCTATTGATTAATAATCGTTATATAAAAAAACCAGTAGACAGACGTACTCTACACAAGTCTTAATTACAAAAAAAAATCTTGTAAATTTTATCCATTCCCGAATCCACACAAAATATTTCATCAAAACCGGCCAATTAGTGTATTAGAAACACGCACCGTAGATTTGAAACTTTCAGAAATTCATTTCGTAAAACTAATTTGTTAAGTGTGGACTAAAGTTAGTTATGAAAAGTTATAAAAGGCAAGACAACGGAGCTCCTAGTCTCAGTAAATTGTTTATATGTTTATATAATTTACATCCTTAAAATAAATACTGATTAAATTATTTAAAAAAATGTCTTCATGGCATATACTCATATACCTTGTTGATGCTGAGTGCGATGGGGTAAGGGGCTTTGCTGAGGCGGACTTGTCGCGGTGAAACCATTCTGTTGAGGTTCATTTGGGGACGCTACAGCTGTAACTGGCACTGAACTAACACTTGATACCGCCACCGAGCCTGCTGTAACAGAAATATTATTTAAGAGATATCCAGACTCCATACAAAATTTTCCTAGATTCATACAAGAGTTTACGAAACTAAACCTCTTTGATTCGGTCGTGGGGTACGTTATATCGCTCGCCTTCTTCTATAGATAACATATCCAAAATAATTTTCTATTGGAATCCAAACATCCATATTTTGGCTTATCTTAATTGACGTATTCAAACGAATAAAAATATGAACTTTTCAGCTGTATAGTCCTTTATGAATTTACGTACGGACCCTTTTTAAAAATTTGGTTTGGATAAATTGTCTTTCTTTTGATGTCTATTCTATTGGCAAGTTCTATGCTTATTTATTTATTACTTGGTTACCATAATAAACATAATTATACAAATAAAAAAACAAAAAGTAAGTAGGTTACATTAGTTATTAGGGCGGCCAAACCTAATATGGAACAATACAAAAAAGAAACACCTACAGAGGGTAAAGTAGAAGTGCATGATTAATTAAAAAGGAACTCAAAATTACTTGGAATAAAAATTAACTGTTGTAATCGCAAATTCATGTTTCAAACATTATTCTAGGTGTAATGTAAAATTAACTTGCATAATTATTTGCTGTCTATTAGTTTATGAACCCACGAATTTAAATATCTATGTAACTTTTTAACACGTTATTCTCTAGCAAAGTCACATATAACACTTGATTTATGAGATGAAATATGTTCTGTGTAATACCGTGTATTATGACAATATTAAAACCATTTTTACAGTTTAATAATATACAGTTCCACTTACTTAACCTACCTGGCATTGACTGCGTAAGTTGTGTGTCAGACGATGTTTGTTCTGTTGTGAAGAACGTGTTGTTCGCGCCATCTATAATAGGGGTAGAACCTCCCGGGGACATAGTAACTGGCATAGCCGCTAAAATAATTACACTGTATTGAAATTCAAGTATAACAAAATTTCTGATTTTCAGAGTTCGAAACATCTTTAATAGATTAATATGTCAACGAAAAAATCAACTTCTTACAACAAATAAACGTGATAAGGCTAAATCAAGTGCAAATAAAATATTAAAAGCTTACAATGATTCATTCTCCACATAGTTCGCGCATCCATTGTATCTGGTGGTTCCAGTTTTGGTGCTATAGCTCTTTGCTGACCCATCACCATTTGCTGAGCATTCATAGACATCCCTTGGTTTATATTTGTGATTTGTGGAGCGCCAGGTGACATTTGGTTGGGTGCAGACGCCATTCTAGGCGACGCCATTTGTGGCACATTGGACCCCATCTGTGGTGTACCAGGACCCATCTGAGGTGTACCTGGACCCATTTGTGGTGTTCCAGGTCCCATTTGAGAAGTGCCAGGGCCCATTTGAGGTGTACCAGGTCCCATTTGAGGCGTACCAGGGCACATTTGTGGTGTGCCAGGTCCCATTTGGGGCGTTCCAGGACACATCTGTGGTGTACCCGGTCCTATTTGAGGTGTAGTTCTACCCATCTGGGGAGTTCCAGGGCCCATTTGTGTCATTTGGCTATTTGGATGGTTCGACATCATTTGTTGCCCAGGCGAATGCCCCATTTGTGATGGTGCCAGTGGCGCCCCGGGTCGAAGTGGGCGCTGTCCATGCGGCGAAAACATATTCGGCACGCCATCTGGCGCTAACGGAAATGCAAAATAAATTTGAACGCACAGCAAATTAAATAAAAGACATTTAAAATAATTAAAAGTAACACACAAACAGTAATTGGATTTGAGACAATTTAAAGTTTTTATCATTCATCATTCAACTTAACAATTAGGATTTATCAAAACAAGTACAGAGTTAACTTTTTTGTTAACTTTAAATTGTCTTATTAAAGTCATGCAATATAAAATAATTCTCACTTTGTCCTTGATTTAATATAATATTTGTTGCTTGAAATTGTTGATGGTGATGAGCTATAGTTGTATGTGGATGTCTTGGGCTGGTAGCATGGTGTTGTATTGTGACAAGCTCTCCAGTATCCATGTCCATACCATTACCTCCGATCCCAGCGGTATACTCATCTTTAACTAGCCGACTAGGTCCTGATTGGAGAGTAAGGTTTGATAAGTCTGAAATAAATATTAATGATTATATTCATTATATTAACTGAAGTAAACTTTTTATTTGAAAAATAATTTGAAAAATTATAACCTGTTTAATTACAATTTTATAAATGTTACAACATTACAGTTAAATATTATCAACAAAAAATGTTTTCCCATTTTGTCAGCTATCTCAAAAATTTATGACAAGAGATAAAAATATAAAATGTAATTATATTAAAGAAATTGAATCAACACAAACTAATATTACGTTAGCACATTTTACACTAGCTGAAAGGAGTTTGCAAATGTATTTAACAAATGGTGTATGCAATGTCAAACCTAATTGTCAGCACTTTTCCACCTTTATAAGATGTATGGGTGTCTCTCATTTTCAGAACTAGGCTTTAGTGCCAGGTAGTGTATAAAATGAACTCAGATTTTAATACATCCAACAGAGTAATTAACTCACCAATTCCAGGGGACACAACCCTTTCATAGTGATATGGATTAACACAAACTGAATCACACTTTAAGTCAAATGCAAACTGACAGAATTTAACATGTTTTAGCTCATTTTTGTGCAGGTCCGGCCAGCGCCAAATTCTAGCATATATAACATGTGGAAATCCTTTTCGTCCTGCAACCTGATTTGAATAACATAAAATTAACAAATGAGCGTACTGTCAACTGACAAAACTGAAAAATTCATGGAAAGTGCTAACACTAAACCAGGATTGATATTTAAATTACCATTAGAGCACTTTGATCTTACCTTAACTTACAATTCAGTCTCTTTTTTAATAAATCATTATTATTTATGAAGAAAATATAACTTATCTATAATGAAAGCAAGTTATTGTATCTTAGTATGTCTTAAAAAGTTGTTTCTCTGAATATCTTGCCGACATGTGATTACAAGTACCATGTATGAAACTGCAGGCTATATCTCAAGGTCATTATCAACCAAATATATATTCTTTGATTTAAATATTTATATTATTATGTACTGACCTGTAGTCTGCCATCTAATGTCCGTTGAATTGTTACACATTTACTAGGATGTGCTCCATTAGTTGTAATAGCAGTAATCAATGAATCCAGTTCATCTCGTTTCTCTTTTAATTTTTTTACTAAAGATTCAATAGCTCTCTTTGAGAATCCTTCACTTTCACCCCCTTGCCGGTGGCACATTAACGAGTGGACGATACTTAGACAGGCATCTGCCGAAGTAGGCGCTGTCGTATTCATGTCTAAAACAGCAAAATATTTTAAATATACTCACGAAGCAATTCTATTCAAATGTCGTCTTCTATCTAATTAATTAATTCACGATTTCGCATAAGCCAAGCGTACGATGATTATATGCAAAAATAGGCAATCTATTTTTAAAAACAGACACTATTGAAGAATATATCGTAATACTTCATTAACTAAGCGTAAGCTGTAGTTATTTACTTCAGTTTCTAAATCACAGCAATTAATCATAATATAATTGACAAAATCGATGAAAATAATGATTAATGTAAAGCAATCTCTATTATTACAAGATTAAGAAAGTATTTTTACTTACTTGATTACTACAAAATAAATTTAGTTTATCCTATAAATATAAATTTCTCCTCTATATAAATTGTTAATCATTTGTTAATAGAAAAATCTCATTTCCTTTTAATCAAGACAATACCAAAACAGTGCGACATTTTTGGTATTCCCTTTTCGATTTTACCAATTTCAAGGATTTCTAGTGATGGGCATAAACCGTAATCGTAAATAAATTATTAACATGTTACGTCAATAGAATAGCAGAAGTTAAGTTCGAGAAATCGATGTATTAAAAATATGATGATAGATTTAATAACAATATAATTGTTGTGTTACAAAGCTTGACTCCAAAAAATAATATAAAATCGGTTGTCTGTAAAGTCGGTTTACTGATGATAGTTGAACGTGACAACGTCATAAGAAAGTACTGATGGAATGGTTGCTCGAAGTTTTCAAAATAATATTTTAATTTTATTTGTTTGATATTGTATGGTTATAGAGCAGGAGGTAAATGGAAATCACAATTGAATTGATCAAGTTACATTTATTTGTACGCATAATTACAATTATATCAATTATTTAACAAACGTACGGTGCCAAACGCGGAGGCCGAGTTTCTTGTCATCTGACCATACACACTACATTTTTTCTTCTTAATTTATAATTATAATAAATTAAGAATAATCTTTTTATAAAGTTTGTGACTTCTTTCTAAGATCTGAATAACATCGATCATTCTTTACACGGACCTAGCTTAGAAAAAAGTTATAATACACTGACACAAGAATCGGAAAAAGACGGACACCTATATTATTATGATAGTAATTAATGATAAATTATTTTGATTAATCTATCTGATCTAAATTCATCGAATCGGCATTGTAAGAAACATAATAGCCGTATATTAAATTGAGTGATGTGCTTGTTGGATATAGTAGTTAACCACAGATGCAAACTGAAACGTAAATGAATAGACAAACATGAATAAATAATATTTCACATTATAAATTATAAAATCAAAGGTATGTCACTTATGAATGACGTCTACTGTCTCGACGTCCCGAATTTTGACTTCGTTTTGAGTTTTGACTTTTTAAAATGAACACTGGATTTCTCTAAGAAATATCAATTAATTTTGATTATTTCGTCTAATTAGATTCCTTGATTTTATCTTCTACTATCAGGGTTCGGTAGGTTTATTAAGTCCAACATGTTTGATTACCTCTATCCAAATGAAATATAACGTGGGTGGACTTATCCTGTTGACGAAGTAATATTTTGGAGTATTGTAGATAGAAATAAGCGGAGTAGTTGATGATGAAAAATGAAGGGTGTAGATAGCTCTACAACAAACAAAGACGGGATGCAAAACAAACCAATAATAACATGTAAGTTATTATAAAACTTGACAACTAAATGTTTCTTTATCCTATTTTAGAGGTCATTATTAATTATACTAATCTATATTATTAGGCGCAGGAGACTGGAACTTGTTTTGTACTCTGGAAGCTCCGTTAGTTGCAGCAATTCCCCAGGATTCCTGTGAATGGCGAAGGTCTTTTGGGAGGATAACAAAATTTGTTTATTTAGAGGCATCCTTCATAAAATATAATAAGGACAAAGTACAGTCAGAACTAAATTTATTGAAACGTCCTATATTACATATTTATTGGACTGATTGTGTGGTAAGAAAAATATTTCTATGTAATTCTACAGGAATAAGACTATTGATTTCATTTACACAATTTTTTTATAAGTGCAAATAAATCATGTATATTGATGTATAAATAGTATTTAAATCGTAGGTAAAAGTCAAATAATAATTATAAACAATATTCTTACAGGATATAGAATATTACAAAACAACTCTTAGAGAAGATATAGAAGTATGGTTTAAACAATTAGAAAAAAATAATATATCTGACTGGATGATTGTTTTAGTGGAAACTTACGATATAAGGAAAACAAATAAACTTTTACCAAGAACAACAGTTCTCGATAAAATTAAAGGAGATTTTGCTATAAAGCAGACAGAAGATAGATTTATATCTGTAATTAATCCTATTAAGTCAGAGGCCAGAAGTGCAGAGTCATGGAGAGCACTAGTTGCAAAATTACGGCATTTAGTTTTAGTATCCTATAATAAAGCATTAAATAAGTTTGAGGAGTATATGAGAGAACAGAGAGAAAAAAGAAATGACCCAGAGTGGGATTATTGTAAATATTTTATTTTGCAGGTTTGTTTTCATTCATCTCTTATATATTATATGACATAATGTATTCATTAGTAATTAATGCATTATTTATAAGAAATAATTCTCTTCACAAAAACTGCTTAAAATGGTAGTTTTATTTCAGGAGCAATTAGCATTTGTGCTTGAAATGCTTGGATTATATGAAGAAGCACTAGTCCAATATGATGAGTTAGATGCTTTATTTTCTCAATTTGTACTCAATTCTAATGTAACAGAAAGTCCTAAATGGCTTGACATATTTAAACAACAAATTACATCATGGCAAGCCATCAGACTGACAACAACCGTGCCAATGCATTTAAGGGAACTTATAATTAAACAAAAAGCCTCTCTATTAGACTTTAGGAGCTATTTATTTCAACGACAGAGTGCCATGTTATTACTTACTGAAAAACCTGAGGAGGTAAGCATTAATATCATTTATCAGTACAAAACATGTACTAACTATTTAATACACATATTTAATAATAAAACTGTTATTCTATATGTTATTTTGTAATAACAGTAGATATGAATGAGTAGTTATTTTTTATCTAGGATAAGTTGTCTGTTAATTAACCTTTATAAAAACAACAGTAAATTAATGCAATTGTTCTCATTAAAGTTCCAGTAATTAACATGAAATTGTTTTCCACATGACTGTGTTATGTCAGTTAATTAACTACAGTTGTTTCCTAGGCTCCAAAGGTGATTAACTTCTTTTAAACAGCTGCATCTGTAGTTTGTTAAGTACTTGGTTTATTGAATAAGCTTGCAGGTCCAGGGTTTAATACATATATTTTTTTGATTTTACATAAAACCAATGATATTCAATATAACAGACAAAAACATGTTATAATGGCACCTTTTTAATTATGCCCTGTTATTATATTAAGTTTTCAGACTGTTTTTCATATAATGTAAATATTTATAATCATTCTCTATTATTGAAGATATTATACATTCTGACTTTACTGCACACATACACACACAGATTTTGACAAGTTTTAATATACTGTTTCAGGTCGCATCCCGCTGCATAAGCACAGTACACAATACATTGGTGGAGTTATCGTTACTGGGAGCACCGTCAATAGATGGCGCTTCGGCGTGTTGGGCACATTTGGCTTGCGTTGAAACGTTACGCGTTTGTGAAGCTTGCACTGATATGCAAGCTCCTTTGTTGCATAATGCTAAAGATAAGGTACCATACTATTGACAAAACACATAAGATATCTAGATCCTATCAATAAGAAATTTATTGAAATAGTATAGCCGTAAATACAAAAACATCATTTTTCATTCACCTTTCACATTCACATTGACAATTAGCGCTGCCAATGGGGTCAGATTTTTGTTATATTAAAAGTATGAACATGTAATATTTATGTACAGTTTTCAGAAGTTTAATTGCACAGTGTTAACCCAAAACAGTTCTCTATTTGAGAAAACTACATTCTGATCCGTTAATATTTTTAACTTGACTTACTTTCTTAGCTTCACGAGCTCGGCAAGCTGTGTGGCCTACTACCTGGTTCTCCGGAACCTACTTCGGAACAACTCCACCTAGTTGTAATGCTGTCAGCCGGAATGGGGGATACAGAGACAAATAATAAGTCCCCAACCGTGAGGCTGAAGGAAGCTTTATGCAGCAGTACATCCTTTCAGCAGTACTATTTGGAGTTAGCTGAATTGGCTATGGGGACGTATAAGCATATTGGAAGATTAAGGTTTGTCTTAATAATGTTATATAAAGGATCATCAGGAACATCACTTCAAATGTTATTAAGTACTAAGTACTATAAATGATCGGCCCAAGGCATAGCTTAAATGGGAATAGTATTAAAAATCATTGTATTTTGTATTTAAGAACGAATATCAACAATGTAATGTAATAAATAAATAAATAAATGATAACAAGTTAAAATATTACAAAAGAAGTCAAAAGTCAATCTCTACTTAACAACCAAAATGTTATGAGTACTGATAACCGACCGACCATAGACCATGTCAAATTAGAAGGTGAAAATCTTTATGGAAATTATTATATAAGAAGTGTTTACACTGTTACAGAGTAACTGACCGATAGACTTTAATTTCTTTTATAAAAGTTAAGTTTATGCAAATAAATAATGTATCTTGTAAGAATAGAAATGTATTAACTATGGTGGAGCCCTCCCACAACATTGCTGTGCCTAACCAAGGTCCTTATTGTAATAAATTATAACGTGTAAAATATTTATATAAGGAATGCAATAAAGATTTGAGTTTGAGTTTAGCTTTTAGCTGTCAGCTGCATCATATACGGTCCAAGAGTATTTGATATGTTTACAGAATCGGTAAAAAGCAAAGTCTTGCTGTTGGTGTCTTTTCCTCCACAGAACTAAATATATAAACAAGCTAAGCTTATATAACCTCTTTATGTGACTCATACAATTTTTTTTTTAAGAAATATACATTTTTGTATTATCGGACCGTTAGAACTGTGTCGTAAAAATATGGATATCCAACTAAAAGAAGAGCAGAAAGAAAAAGAAAAAGAGCAGTGTTGGCCTAGTCAGTAGTGGCTTCAGCGTGCGACTCTCATACCTGAGGTCGTAGGTTTGATCCCCGGCTGTATACCAATGGACTTTCTTTCTCTGTGCGTATTTAACATTCGCTCGAACGGTGAAGGAAAACATCGTGAGGAAACCGACATGTCTTAGACCCAAAAAATCACGTGTGTCAGGCACTGGTGGATGATCACCTACTTGCCTATTAGATTTAAAAATGATCATGAAACAGATTCAAAAATCTGAGGCCAAGACCTAAAGAGATTGTAGCGCCTTTTTTTATCCAACTAAAAATCGTTAGTGGTTGAGAGAGCTGCGACTTAAATCTTAATACAATTAATTCAATAATTTAGTTTAAATTACCTTTTAAACTGAAATTGGTTCAGTTGATTTATATGAAAAGCTATTTAACAAATGCTTCTATAACTATATATTTTTGCAGATTTGCTCGTCAAATTGGTAGAGACTTAGCGGCATTCTATTCGGAGTTGGGTGAGACAAGCAAAGCGGTTGTATTTCTCGTGGACGCCCTAAGGTCTTATGAGGAACAAGGCTGGCATGAACTTGCAGCTCAAACGAGGCTCGAATTGGTCGCCGCTGCTAAGAAAATGAATGATTTTGACAGGTTGATAATTAATATATTAAGCATTATTTTTATTATATTATTAATATTTAAGCATAGATATATTTATATATATTCTATTTTTTTTTGTTTTTCTTTGAGTAATGTTCTATAGATATCTTGCACTCATCATTTTTATTTTTTTTTACTTTTCTTACTAGGGTTGCCTGGAAGACATCGCTTGTTAGCGATGAGACCGCCCGTTGCATCCCTTGTAATTTTTATGTATTGTGTCATTTGTGTTTCTTTGCAACGAAGTGTGAATAAATAAATATTTAATAACCAATTTCCACAAATCTCTTTCAGGTACACTACGCTATCAGCAAAGATTGCAAGTACAGCTGAACTAGAGATCCTAGTAAGAAATTTCTTCTTTGAGGAAATGATGAAATCGATCAAACAAAATCTCACAGATAAAGATTCAGTCCAAACGGACCTGAACGATTGCTTTCGACTGATTTCCTCAACCCTTTTGCCGTCCGAACGTGGTTATATAACAGAGAATAAAGTTCAATGTAAACTGGTTTTTGAGAGTGTTCTCCCAAAAGACGTGGTGTGTACGAAAGCGACCATTTGCATAGACCCCTGTGAAGAGAAGACGCCGGTGAAAAATAAGACTGATTTAGGTATACAGGCTAGTCCGAAGAAGTCTAGTGATGATGTTTCTAGTTTTAGTACAAGGTAAGTGATTCACAGCCACGCGTTGTACTTATATTGTATGAAAAATGTTTAATGTTTAAAGAACTTTATTTCTCATTACAAAACAGAAATATTTTATTTACATGAGAAACTTAATATTAATATATATATATTATATACGAGCGAGATACACGTCGCCATTAGCCGTAACAATTTTAGTCAGCTATGTTCATTCTAACATGCATCTTTAATGCCTTTTTGAATTTGTCAAACACTCCAATATTGCGAATTTGAGATGGTAATTGATTAAATAATTGCGAACCCTCATACCTAATAGATTTCTTCAAATAATTTGTACGCGGCTTCGGCAAGATAAGCAAACTCGCTCGACGAGTATTGCGTGTCGTTGTGTATTTGATTTTTTTAAACGACAAGCAACTATGGATAGAGTTATTTAAAATTTTTTTTATCAAGATACAGGTGCTATATACATACAGTTGTTTAGTTGTCATAATTTTGGTTTCTTGGTAGATTTTATTAGTCGGTGTTAAAAAATTCTATTTAAATAATGATTTTATTAATTTATTTTGTAGTGTTTGTATGTTAGAAATTATGTTATGTATTATGTATGTATGCAGTCCGTAACATTCTAATTGGGTATAAGAGAAACGTAAATATCTGTTTTATTTATAATTTATAGGTTAGCCTTCTGACACTATCCTTAGGTTTGATACAATGCTTTTCTTCACTGTACACTGTACTTGCATCTAAAATATAAAACTCTGAATGGACATTGGTCAAACTCAGTATTCTCTGTAGTATATAAATCATATAATCAGTTATTGAAAATAGTTGATATTTAGCGTGTTATTCTTATTAAAACTAGCTATATTAAGCCTATCCAAGTTCTAACTTCCAATATACCGGCGGCAATTCTGATCCCAATAATGAGTTTTCGTCTCGCTTCCCCAAGGTAAAACGGGTAAAGGCACTAAATCTATCTATCTCTCTTCAGTAGCTCATGTCAGAGCGGACAAACTGTTTCCACCGATTTCTGTCCAGCGCCTCTTTTCATCCTTCCATGTTTCCTTTCATCTTTATGACGATGAGTCATTTACCTCGAATGATCCACTTGGTTGGTGAACGGCCACATTATCTTTTGCCTTCTGTGTTACCAAGCACAAGCAGTTTCTCCAAGTTTTCATCCAAAGTGTTAGTGCTATATGATAAAATTCTTTGTCGGCATATGATTGGCAACTCCATTTGTGGAGTAGGGTCAGGATCGATATATTGGTGCGTTTGGTCTTTTTTTATTTTCTTTTAGTGCCTCTCCATTACTGGAGGTTGGTCGTCAGTTTCTTGAAGCGTGTCTCCATATTATTAGACTTTTTCTGACTAATAGGGAAAACTGTTGAGCAGTGCTTTCTCGTTGCCTTCTGCCCGAAACTCCCAAGGTCGCTGTAGCTTCTACTAATCTGTTGCCGGCGTTACAGGCGTCAATCCTTTGCTATTCTCGAGCCAAGATAGTCCAAGTTCTACTCCATACAAGATGATAGGGAATACTAGAACCCGTATAAATCTGAATTTGGCTTTGATACCAATTCCTCCTTTCTTCCAGATGTTGCTTAAAGGTGTCATGCTGCCGTCGTTAGTGACTAAACCTATTATATACCTATAGAACTATTATTTATAACTTAACAAATCGAGCGGTTCTTATATTGTATTTTAAATATTGCAACCGATTACAAATGTGTTATACTTTTCAGTATAAGACTGGATGACTTAAAACCCAAGAATCCTCTATTAGATCCAATGCAGTTTACCTCGAAACTCCATTTTAAAGAAGATAAATCCCTTCAAAAGGCCACTATAGAGTGTCAGAACCCAAAAATGATATTAAAACGATCGGACAGCACAAAGTATCGTAAACCAGTACCACAAGTCAAATCTAACTGCGAATTTTACCTAACGTGTACTGATTTTATAATAACACCAGGTTTAAATGAAGTATTGTTTGAGTGTATACCGACCAAATGCGGGGTATTTAAGCTGGGTGTAATATCTTTATTGGTCGAGGGGAAAATAGACTTTATATCTGATGTGTTAAGTTCCAAAATGGGTTTTGAAGTGATAACACAAGGCGTGAGCGTATATTTGAATAAAATTGAGCCCAAGAAGGATTTAGTTGCGGGTTTGGAACACGATATGGAGCTAGTTGTTACTAATGGTTGTTCGAGGATGGACGAGGTAAGAACTTCAATATATGCAACTATCTATATGTACACTTCTAAAAAAGATCTAAATATACATTAGGGGCGTAATGCAGTAAATCTGCTTACGTACAGCTTAAAGTAAGAAAAGCTCTCAAAATTAATAGTACATAAAAAATTTTTTTTGTAGGAATCCTCAAAAAAGTTCGTTTTCAAGCATAGACTATGTTTGGGTAATGTGTGTAAAAAAGAAAATAATTGCTGTTAGTGTTTACCAACGTGCAATTTGATAGCTAAGGCTATTCGAAAAAAAAATTCTACTTATTTGTAATTTGAGTTTAACTTAAGTGAGCCATTCAATTTTAGATATTAAAACTTATGTATTTTACATAAGGCATGAGAATTTTATAACATAAACATTGTCTAATTATTTAAATAAAAAGCAGTAAATGTAAAATTAGAAGTATTTTATGTACATTTCGTTTTTTGTCGTTCATAAGTGTACATTGTGTTACCTATATGAATAAATGATTTTTTCTTTGAAAAAAAAATCCATCACGCTGCCTATACATATTATAACCACTTAAGAAATGGCTAGAGTGTGTTTGTTTTTTTTAGAATACAACAATACATCTTAAAGCCTCATCGGGTCTTCATCTCCGATATGGAGTGAATTCCTTACTATCCCGGGAATTAACGATACCAGTAGAAGCATCAGAACCGTTTCATACTACAAAAATTCCTTTACGACTGTTCGCTGTTTTGTTACCAAAGAGAGAAAAAAGTATTGAACACACGGTGAGTCTATGGCTATACTACTTTTAATATATTGTATGTAAAAATATCTTTAACGAAAAATATGAGAAAAATCTCACTTCTTCGAAAGTATGAGCAGTATTGGCCTAGTGGCTTTAGCGTTCGACTCTCATACCTGAGGTCGTAGGTTCAATACCGGGCTGTGCACCAATGGACTTTCTATGTGCGCATTTAATATTTGCTCGAACGGTGAAGTAAAACATCGTGAGGAAACCGACATGTCTTACACCCAAAAAGTCAACGATGTGTGTCAGGCACTAGAAGCTGATCACGTACTTGCCTATTAGATTTAAAAATGATCATGAAACAGATTCAGAAATCTGAGGCCAAGACCTAAAGAAGTTGTATCTGATTTATTTTTACTTTCGAAGACTACAATCTAAGTTGGTAGGTGTATTGTAATAATACTCTAATTCATAAACAAATTCATATATAATATATGTGGTTGCCTGGAAGAAATCGCTCGAAAGCGATAAGCCCGCCAGTTGCCCTCCTTTCCATTTAATTATGTTCAATTTTTATATTGTAACGAAGTCTTAATAAATAAATATGTATTTTTTTTTTGTTAACTTGTATATATATATATATATATATATATATATATATTGATCTAACATCGTTTATTCCAGGTGTGGCTAACCTGCCCCTGGTTAGAGTCAGTAATGGAGGTCCCATTACATTTCTCTCCTCCTATGATAGCTGCATGGAGGCTCCTCACCTCCAATACTCGAAAGTTCGTCCATGTCACTCTAAAGTCTACAGTCGGACATGTCATACACCTGGTACTGACAGAGCCTAAGTTGGAGTGTGACGGCAACACTACTGTGTCCAATCTTAATCCAAAAGCACATGATGATATGGTGAGTGAAAACTAATTTAATAACTAATTAGTGTTGTTAAGGTTTTCTAACTTGGGTAGAATGCCTGGCGAACCCCAAGGACCCATCTGAAGGGCGTGTGAAGGGCTGAGGTGGTTTTAGTCGTGTTTGTCAGTTGACGGGGTCTCGCTACCCCTATGAATAGCAGAGGGATTTGAGTGTTAACCCAACCCCACAGTCCCCGCGTTAATATCGAATTCCATGGCGACGGCCTGCGTATGCGCATTATCAACTCATTTAAAAAAAGGTTTTCTATATAAATATTTTTAATTTAGAATGAAATACTTATTGCATAATTTATTATAAAAATCAGATAATAAGGTTTAAGTAGGAAAAAAATATATAATTTTATTATACAATATGTAGCTAGACTCACCATTCCTCTCTTCATTATTTAATAAGGTAGGTTGGTGGTATGTAAGTTAGTTTTTAGTATATCTACAGTATGTATTCGTAAGCTATTATTAAACTTAATAGTTTAAGAAACAGAATAGAAAACTAGACGTGAAAGCTTTAAAAAATCATATACTTGTAAAACACATATTTCTGCAATAACTTTATGTAAAAGTAAGAATATTTTATTTAAAATTTCAGAAAATATCATCAGATGGTACAACAGCATCGTTTATGTGGGAACTACTGAAAGATCCTTTGGTTAAAGCTGGTCCTATGAAGGCTATATTCACGGTTCAATACCGATTGGAAGATGAAAAGGTTTCACGTACGTTCACGTGCCCGATTGACATACAAGATTGTACGACACTGTTCGTTATACGTACGAAATTGGAACCGGGAAAAGGATCGGATTTCTGCAGAGCAAGTCAAGTGTGTTGTCTACATTTGAGTGTTCAGAGGGTAGGTTTGCATTTTATTTATTTATTAACACTTCGTTGCTAAAGAAACACGACTAACACAATATATATAAATTACAAGGGATGCAACGGGCGGCCTTATCGCTAACAAGCGATCTCTTCCAGGCAACCCTAAGGCATTTTGTGGTATATCATCAGATTAGCTTTTTTCAAATACCACGTCAAATTTTCTAGTTAATTTTTTTAGAAATATTTCAAACCTCTAAGCTATTATTGAGAGGTGGATTACGTCCATCTTTCTTACATCTCTCTAGATACTCCGGCCATGTCGGACATCCGTTCCATCAGGGTTAAGAAATATAGAGGTGTTCAAATAACCAGTCTTCCAAGACCAACCGCCGGAGACAAAATGGTCTAAATAAAATGAAATTGAACTCTAATCAGATTCTCTTCAACTTAGTTCAAGTACATTATACAGAAGAAACAGTCAAAATGTTTTTTTTTTAGGTTAATGAAACTGAATACACATCATTGATGTATGAGGTGCTGGCTGATCAGACTATGTGGGCAGTTTTAGGGAGAACTGCAGGTAAGATTAATTTTTCATCTATTAGTCAATATCAACTACGGGGAAATAAATACAGATAATGTAACTTTTTCTACAGCCGTACTTTTGACATTCAACACCTTGTGTATTGCTTGCTGAAAAGCATGCGAATCGTCGGAAAAAAATTAAATTATGTTAAATAATTATAAGTTTATAATATACATAGCTTCAATCCGGTAAAAAAGTTTTTTTTTAATCATTAATTAATCTAGTGACATTAGCGTGCGTCACTCAAAGATAAAGTCGGAGATTTCATCCCCTGCTGTGCACCACATATATTTCGATGTGCGTTTTTAAAAGGGGTTCATTCGGTGAAGGAAAATTCGTGTGGAAACCGGCATCTTAGATTTAAATCAGGGAAGTGAGTTAGGCAGAGAATGCTGATCACTCTCTTGCCTCTTAAAAAAACAAATTTTCGCGAAAAATGACAGAAGTCTTAGCCTAAAAGGTTGTGGTGCCATTGATTTTTTTTAGTTACTACCCTACAAAGACTTCGAAATTTTATTACAATTGATAATGAGGTACTTATTACCATATTTACCAGTAGGTAGGTGTGCTATTCTGCCGAGTTATAAATACAATCGTTTTAACCGCGTCTCCTGAAGTCTGAAGTCTAAATCAATATTTATTACAGGTGTAATAACAATAGATTCGTCCACCGGCGAGCCTCAAAACGTAACATTAGATGTAATGCCACTCATGGCAGGGTATCTGCCGCTACCAACCGTCCGATTGTCCAAATACATCGCTGCTAATACCAAAGGTAAACTACATAATTTTAATTTCTGTTAGTAAATATTTTCTACCATTAATAAAAAAAAAATTATTAGAATTATAGTTGATTATTCTTGCTGTGAATACAATGTGTTTAATGTGTCAGATTAGAGGGTAGAAATACATTCATTGAAATTTTTGGTCTACCCTCTTTGATTTGTGTTCACGACTACGCACGCCACCGCATGAGCCTTATACAAATGCAATAGACATAATTGCACTTTGCTTTCTATATTTATTACCGTTTTTATGTTTGTTTTCCAACAAGCATAGAAGTTTGAAATAATAAGAAAAAATTAAGGCATTAAAGTGAGAATACCATTGTGTTTAATATTAAATGATAAATCTGCTTTACAGATCCCAAAAAGGATATTTCCGCGCATCCCCGGTTAGAACCATTTGGTCCAGGTCAAGTGTATCACGCGGGTAAAACAAAACAAGTACATGTATTGGCGCCTGCGCCTAAGGAACATTTGGATATTGTTGTTTGAACTCACTGATACAAAAAAGAAAGAGACGGTGATAGGTTACTTTTTCCCAAAAAATATAGTGAGTGTGAGGAAACGATAATTTTGTGAAAAACTTTTTATTACATTATTGTTTAATTTGTCAAAAGTCGCAGGCGTCTATTAATATGTTTAATCGGCTGATTCCTGAAGGTAAAACTTAGTTTGAAAATAATTACCATTTGTTTTTTTTTCTGTTTGTATAAATGGATTGCTCTTGGTAACCATAGAAAATAATTAATTGTTTATTTTTCTAAAGTGTATAAAGTAGTTACTCAACTTAAGCTGTGCCCATTCTTAATTTAATCACTTTAACTACTTTTGTCCAAAGACAGTTTTTATTATAGTATAGACATTTTTATACTGCCTGCCATTTAATAAATACTCCTTATGCATAATAGCCCATTGCTGTTATTAAAATAGATTATTTTGTTTCTGCCATGACATCAGTTTAGTTATGTATGTCAAAAATTACCCACAAATTCACAACCAACATATGTAGTTTATATTACAATAGTTTTTAACATACAGTCTTTATTAATTCTACTGACTGAATCCGTTTAAAAAAATAGTCATAGAGTACAACGAAATTACGTAGTCATAAGGCCGTTATAAACATGCTATTTTGAGACTAATTCTTATTTTAATAATTATTAAAATAACCTATATCCTAGCCTAGTGGTAAGGAGAAATCACAAAATGTGATTCTGTTAAGTAATCTAGGAGATATTGTCGAAAGACCAGGTTAACTGCCTTTATAAAATAAAATAAAATTATAGAAGCTACAGATGGCAAATAAACAACAAAAACATTTATTTTGATATAAATGTATGAATATAGCCAAGTCTAAAGTTATTCATGGAACTTAAAAAGATAAAAAATTTAAACATTTGATTACTTTCAAGGTAGAATGTTTGTAGGAGAGCCGAAATTGTAAATTATTCTGTCTAATGTTGGACCATTGCTATATGTGATAAATGTGTTGCATTGTTCTATGACACATATATAATCAAAGGTTCTATTCTTAAAAGCTTATTACTATAAGAAAATCTAAATTTAATATTGAAACTCGGATGTTCAGAAAAAAATCATAAAATGTAGCTCAATAAAAGTCCATGTTAAAAGATAAGGATAGGACTTTCTTAATACATAGTTTTTAATCTCAATTATTTAGGTATAAGTTCAATTGTTATGTTTTTTTAGCTGGTGGTTTTATGTTTATTGTTTATTGTTCTTTGTGTCATTTAGATATGTTTAAGAACAGAATTATATATTTGTTTAAGTTGTGTAGCTATTCTATATAAGCATTTTATGTTTATTAGGTGCATAAAATGTGTTATATATCTTAGGAATTCATTTAAATGCAATAAACCAATAACTTCGGTTTCATTTAGACTTAATTTCAATTATACTGTTGTGTATTTGTCAGTGTACTGACAATACTGAAAACTGAATAATATTTGCTTGACGGAATCTTATTTAGAATTATAAAACATATTGGATTTTTTAAATATGAAACCAAAGGTTTACATTATAAATAACATCACATAGTTTGTATTGGTAACATATACTCACAGTGTTTATGATATAAGTAGAGGCTTCAAAGTATATTTTCCATTATAACATAGTAATAGAAGAAAGCTTTCTTTTAAGAATATTTATTTACATATTGGTTCTATTAGCATTAATCAGAAATTATCAAACTGTTGGTGTAAAAATAGATTTAAGCTGTATAGCTGAAGATTGTATTTATATTTCCTACTATGTATAATACTTAGGTGTCAATAAAAATGTTTATTGTTATCTAAATTATTTTCATGCCCTTACCAACTAGTTTATAAGTATGTATATTAAAAAATCTGTCTTGCCTTTTTAAAAGGCATCACAATGAAGATAGTACTATGAATAAAAGTATGTAGCTGGTGTGCCTATTACGTCAGTAATAAGTGCTTAATTCAATTCCAGCAACTTTTATTTGAATTTGGACACATTTAATAATATTATTAAATTTTTACGTGGTATTGTTTCTTATAATTTAAAATATCGTCACATTTATTACCTATATTTATATAAATATCTGTATTTCTTTCGCAGTCCTTTGGCTGTAGCGGGTGTCAATTGCCAGTTTAATGTACGTCATATTCAAATTGCTGTAGTCGTCGATCAAAATTGCTAAAGTTTGTGTTGTCTCTCGAAGGACGGGCACGGTTTTAAAATTTCCCGTAACCCGTTGCTATGAGATAAGAAATCAAGCACTAAGTTTTCAATAATAAATTCGTTGTTGAATTAAAATGTGAATATCCAAATTTTTAAATATGATAAATTCTCGTAAAAGTATTGTCACATGCGTTTTATTCTCTCTTCGTGTGGAAAAGTAGTCTTCTGGGAAGAATTAGTTATATGTACGCAGCGGGAATGACAATTATGGCAGTTTCTGTTGGGGAAATTTGCGAGAACACAAAGCTTGCCCGTGAAATGGCTTTGATGGGAAACTATGAGTCGGCTCTCGTCTACTATGAGGGTACAGTGCAAATGATCCATAGACTTCTCATCACGATTGCAGATCCTACACGCAAGTCGAAGTGGCAACTGGTGAGTCAATAGTGTTTACACTATTCATTTTCTTTCATTATATTTAAGCTGATCACCTTGAATTATATGTCCATACCTTTTATGATTACGACTAATTTACTTTACGGACGAAAGGCCTCCTAGGGAGATCTAAATTGATTTGAGAGTTCAGATAAAGCCAATTACAAATGTGTGATTATTTTCCGGAATTTTTTTATTACTAATATTTAACAAATTTAAATTTAAAATGTAACATATTATAACTCATTGACTAGCTTCAATTTAATTATTTAGCCCTGTCCTGGCTTAGCACAACTGGACAGTTCTTTTTTTTAATACTTAAGAAGAAATATAACTGAGTTGCTCAGAGATACTTACCATTATCTCGAAATTCCTTTACTATTAGAATACAGGATATCAATCCAATTTCTGAATTCAGTCTACAATTTTATTCCTTAGAAACATACCTTAATACACATCTTTCATTTTTATAATATTAGTACTGTAATACAACTAAATATTATTGTATTTTTTTAGTAAAAACTGTGTAGAAAAAATGGCATGGTTGTAGTTGTAAGAACATAATATATAATTCTTATTATATAAGGCTTTTACTTTATTTATAATATATTTGATCCATACATCTTTATCATATTAACCACTTATGACACCATCAACAATTACACAATAGAGTACTTTAATTCCTATATTTGTAAGAAAACTAATTACATGTTAAAATAGTAAAGATAACATGATATGATAATCCTAAAGATATATGATATAAAACCTTGAACCCTTACTTTGTACCGAGTTCATTGTTGTCAATATTCATCATAGAAAGCCATTGACATGGTTTAAGGTCAATGGAGCATAAATAATTAACCTTTCATTGAACTTAAACTAATCATATTAGTATTAAGCACTAATATTACTTTACAAATTTACAAAAATGTGTTATTAATTAAAAACATTATACACTTCTATCTGCTGCGCCTTTTCAAATACATTTAGGCATATTAATCCTTCTACCAGGGATGATACACCTTATCAACAAAAGTACTCTAGTCTCTAAATTATTTCGGTTAAAAGAATATGAATAAGCTAATTTAGTTTTCATAAGGATAACCTTATGGGAATAATCCCATAGTCACCATCAGAAATAGGAAAAATTCTACCTTCATTTAATTTTGAGTTATGTTGTTAGCAAAGTCATTTTATTAACAAAAAATATGCATAATATTAATAAAGCAGTATCAAATTAGATTTAAGATTTTTTTATGAAACAGGTTAATAGGTTTGGTAATTTATTTTGGATTAATTTTTATAACCAAAATATTCTAAATAATTTATTATTTAGAATATTTAAAAAAAAATATTTGAATGTACATACATTAGATTTCATTTATGCATTATGCATATATGTTGTTCATTAGATGGTACTTAAATGGTATCAATATGCAAATGTCTGTCTCATTTGTGCATTACAAATACATATATATATATATATATATATATATATTGGTAAAGGCCATATGTAAATACAGCCAAGGAAATATCAACGGTGACCTTATGGAAGTAAAAAAGTTGTATCATAAAGTGGTTTTATTATATGTATAGTTTTGTTTGTTGCAGTCGTATGATAAAGCTAATTTTGTTTCAATGAGGTAGATTAGACAATATTATATGAAAATTACAATCATGAAGTTAGTTAAGGGAATAATAATACATTTATTATTTTATATACTTGGACTCAATACAAACAAGTATTCATAAGCATATCATACACAGCTTTCTTTACAGTCACTCAAAGGGAATTTAAAATAAAAGTTCCACACTACATGTTCATTAGTATGTGTATCCTGCAACAAAGATTGTCACGAAATATGTTATCTCACGAGTTCATCAGCATTTCCGATTGCAAGTTGCATCGTACGTGATTACCGTTCAACTATAAATAAATCCTTACTAAAGTAGTCGATAATATATCCTTACATCTTTTACATTCTTTTGTAATTGACAAAATAAAAACGGCTTTCATGTTATAATAATCAAACTGTAATGATTTCGTTCATGGTACAATTTTTAACCGACTTAAAAATCTAAGGAAGGCATTATGTAGTTTGTGCATTACGAATTGTGTGCATAGAGATCTCAAGATGAGATCTTTAGAAACATTTTGCAATTTCAGAATGTGTCAGTAATGATAAGAAGTGTGGTTATGGTACTAAACGTATTTTTTCAAAAATACATCGATACAATTTTAATCTTTTAATTAATAAGTCTTTCGCACACTTTACGGGCGGTTTTTTTAAAATTCTGTATATAAGACTTAAAATAAGTAAAACATGTCTTATGTTTGGTTAGGGTATATATATATATATATAGGGTATTTTTATTTCTTAAGATTCAGTGACCGTTTGTGTTGTGGATTTCTTCTACGTTTCGGAACATTGTCGATTTTTAAACGGTTTTATTAGGTACAAAAGAGGTTATATTCAATAAGTAATAGTAGAAATACTCCTTATATCTATGTTTATAAATCCAAAACAAATCATACAAAGTAGCTGTTTTACATCAACGTCACGCCTACTAAGTCATGGTGACGTTCTTCAGTTATCTGTTATCATTCTCAAGGTATACGATAATATGACATCGTCATGTTAGTTTTTATTCTGTATGTAAAATTAATTAAGAATTGTATTTTTTAAAACACACACAAGTTGTTTTTCGCGAAACATATTATAACACATAAACTGTATAGTAAATATAAAATCACAGTATCTATTATGTAATAGTAAATATATTTATATAATTATACTTACAAATTCGGATAATATTTTATCTAGGAAATACCTACCTATTTGAGCGGTAGTTAACAAAAAGTATTTAATGTAAAATGGCTTCCTGTAACTCGTGTCGGTAAGAGCCTCACAAAACATTATCCGCGTCCTTGTAGTTTATCAAATTAGTATTTCTCGCAGCGAAACCCAACAAAGGAGTTTTTACACTCGATTGGTTTTTTGTAATGTAACAAATTTCACGATGCCAGGGTTACCTGCTTTTTTGCGCATACGACCCGTATAACCCATTTTCTGAAGTCTCGCACGCAATTCATGTTAACAACGAAAACTATGGGGACAAAAGAACACTTTGTATAAATTCAACATTTTTAAGCAACATTTAAATTGTCCTTTTGAAAATGTATTCTTACATAGCTTGAAGGAGTTACGGAACATCGACGATTTTTTAGATACAAAAGATTTTATATTCAATACTACAAGGTATATAATAGTAGAAATACTCCTTATATCTATTTTTCCGTCCGTAGTGCTATGACTTAGCATTAAAGCCAAGGCTTATATCACAAAAAAAATTATAAACAGTTGTAACAGATTTCCGCCCGTCTAGTATGTAGTAGTAACTACAATTAACGCTAAAAATAATAGAAATATCCTGACGCAATTTACATGTCCACTATGCATATTATACAGTCGTAAAAAGCAATTCGATTAAAGTCATTTGTAGTATTAATTTATTAATTTAGGCCATGGTGGCATGTCTGCAATCCACGCTATAGCCTACTTCAGTTTCTTAGGAACCTAGTTTGAAGTTCATTGACCAACTGCTAGCACGTAACTTAAAAGAAGTGTTAGTCGTTCGAAGTCGTCACCTACTTGGAATATTGTAGACACATTTTGACCCTCTTTACATACTCTGGCATAGAGTAACTAATTAAGAGTTAGGCAATCTAAAAATAATTATAGTAATTCTAATTTGATATAAAAGATTTCATTAACTCTAATGACACATTAATTGTTTGAACTAGCTGGCCAAACATCGCTCTTAATTATACATGTTATGTAAATTATAAATATCATTGTTACTTAGGAATATGAACATTAAGATTTTAATTCTCGAAAGGCCATTAGTCGGCAAGAAGGTTTTTAGAATTCAATACATTAATTATCTACGGAATAATAAGAATATTCAACTTGAAAGTTGACAGACTCGCTTTAAAAGAAAATGTAGTCGATCTACTTGAAGTGCAGGGTTGCATTACATTACATTATATTACTTACTATATCACGCAAAAATAGGGTATCTATCCAATAAGATTCGTCCTTCGAGATCCTAAGAGATACATATTGTAGATTTAAGGTAGAAAATATACTTTATTAATATCTCATTATTATATAGATAACTTGCTGGCTCTTTTCATAAAATTGCTAGTCTTATAAACTCCAATGTATAGACTGCATAATTAATATTTGTAAATTAATTAAATTGATTAGAAAATGAACAAGCATAATGGGAGAGAGCTTTGTCCAGAAACACCCTGACAAAGTAATTAATTACCTAAATATGACCTTTGAAACTTTGAGAAAAGCGACGGGTTAAAGTAGCATTCTGTTTAGTTTTATATTACCCAAAAAAGGGCCGATCTTCTATTTACTTATTATTATATGATATGATATATATAGTAGCAAATATTATATAAGTAATATATATTAATAACAATAAATAAAATAGTTATAGGTAAATAATATAGAAAATAAATAAAAATAAGATGGTATTAATTTTAATTAGATAAGTAAGCGCTTGGAGATGGGCCAATGTAAAAGTTATATTTGTAGGAAATAAAAAGGCTTTTTTATTTTTATTTTTTTATTTATTACGTATTACGATCTTATTCTTAAATACCCGCTAAATAGCCAACCCTAGTGAGAAGGGCCGTTGCTACCGCCGTGTCTAACAAGTAATGAACGCGTTTACCGCTTTTTGTATACAACCGTGAACTGCAGCATACCTCGCACAGGTAATAAAACTTTACAGGAAAACATGAGAATGCCAGCGTCTCGAGCCCACTGTTCCACCACTTTGACTCTGATTTTTCATGCCGTAGAATTGTGCTACTATTGTTGCTCCTAAAAAGAAATAACAAATAATTCAATATCACGAAGAATATATTTTATTCTTTAGCTGGCATCACTGCTTACTAATTCCAGGGATAGTAAACCTTTAAAAAAATGTTAGCTTCACATGTGCGTGTTTTACTGTTTGTTGTGATAAGGGACGTATTTATCACTCGCCGTAAAAACTACTTTTAATGTGCAGCACCGCACTGAATAAAATGGTCAAACTTACTAACAAATTAAATATATCTATATACTCAGATGTTCAGACTCGTTCTGAAATCGAGAAATGTTCCCGGCCAAAAAGATTTGTAATCTCTGACATGTCAAAAAATGATAGCTGTCAGAATTCTACGGAATTAAAAATCAGTGTAGATTCAGCAATAAAGGTTGGCTAGAGCACATTATCTTAATTAATTATGTTATCTTAATGCAGAGATGCTTGATTTTTTATCAATGTTGTATTATCTTTACAATAAGTACCAAGCGTTATTACAATTGTTGATTTATCAAACACAACACATTTCAGTATCAATATTTCCTATACATGTCGGAAACGTCAGACAATCTAGATAACAGGAATTGTACCTCGATGTTCAAGATCTGTTGAGCCATTTTCTCTATACAACTAGATACAAATACTGTATTATGACGACGATTTTGACCCCTAAAACCTTGACATAACAGTAAACCTCAAATAGAATATTAGACATATTACTTTCTAATTGACAATGTAATGAACAAGACCGTTAAACACAAAAGTCACACCAATATCTGTGTCTAAATAACCATCTCTTTCATCAGTTTACACAGAGACATTCACTTACCTGACAACAATGGTTATCTATTGAACGAATAACAAAAACTACAGAAGATTCTTTAAAATAATTTTTCATAAACGCATTTTTTCTATGTTAGTGAAGTACTTTTTAGATAGCTGTTGTGGTCACAAGGCATGCCCGGGTGTCCAAGGCGAGCCTACTGAGTGAGGCTAAGTTAAATCTGCGCACTACTATATCTTTTTTAATATGGTAATGTTAAACTCATAAACATTATACAAAATAAAAATACGGTTGTGACAAAATTAACTAACGCTAGTCCCACACTAAATTTATTTAATGAATGTTTCTTTATTTTTGATTCATCTATCAAAATGTTGATGTAGTTATATTGTCTATTACCTAAAAACCCATCTACAGGTACAGCAACAATGGATGGGGTATCATTTTACCAAAATATTACATGCATTTGCCTGTAAAACACAAAAAAGTTCTTTAGTTTCTTTCTCCACGCATTCCGTGAAGTGTCGTTCCTCGTTTATAAGCGGTTTGCAGTTCAACGTACGCAGGGTGTAAGTGTTGATAATTTTTTTATAACATACGTTTTACTGAACGGTTGACCTGAATAAAAACGTGAGAAACCAGTTTCTTACTGAAACAAATGTCATGGTTTTTACATTTTAATTGACCGTTAATTGATGATTCGAATATTTTTCGGTAATTAGAAACTTTTTTCAATTTATACGAATACGGTGAAACTATTTTTTTTTTATCTTAGGTACAACAGTTTATATAGGTACGTGTTTGTTTCGAGTATCTTTAATGAAATATTTGAATTATCGCTTGTATATAAATAACTTAATTGAATAAATACATAGTCTTTAGAGAACATTAGATCTACACTAAATGTTTATTATAGTTAACTACACTTACTGTATTTTCCATCATTTTGGGTATAGATGACAAGTTTCTTCCAGCCTTCTCCGCTTCTCAGTTTAAACGCGGCGATTAAATCGTAATTCGAAACGAATTTTTGACACTGAATACATTCTCATATTATCAGCCTGAAACTCATTAAATAATAATTTAGAAATATTGTGTTTTTGCCTTTATTATTTTTTTTGAATTATTACGTAAGTCCTACGTATATAAAACCATTCAATATTATCTTAGATCAAATTATTGACATTTATCATTAAATAAACTTTTACTATAATTACTATTTCCGTTGCGGTGCTCGCGTGATACCAATTATGTATTTTGCATATTATCACGAACGTCACACGCGAATCATTTTATCTCTAAATAATTTGTCAATTTCATTATTTCTCTTATAAAGTATGAAACGAGTGACGAAGTGATTATATGACACTTTCTCCGATTTTATAGAAAATTAAGAAAAAATGATTGCAACTTAAGTACCTACTGCGAGTGTGCTTAGAAACTGGTTTTTGACTCTAGCTTGAACAAAGGCACTTCAGTAGTATCGAATGGGTAATAGCTTTATAATCATCATATCAAATATAAGTATAGTAATCTTTTAAGTTTTAAGGTAGCTACTTAATAGAAGAATTTCGATGGTTGAACTTATTCGAGAAAATTATTTTTAACTACAACCAAAGTATGACGCTGTTGAACTTTATGTTTATTTTTTAGAAGTTCAACAACTTAGTCTCGTGAATAATGTGCAGGAAATGTATCTTTTAGAATGTTCGATGTTTGAGAATAATAAACTGAAAATTGCTGAGATTGCTCAGCTCTCGTTCTATTTCAGTACGCTTGTTTGAGGTAGCTATTTTCCGGTTTATGCGTTGTTTATATTAAACGCATTTGTTTAGATGCATTATGTTAAATATTATTCTTATTTATACCATACTTCGCTGAAATCAATTCCAATATTTAAAAAAAAAGAATGTGTACTTATGTACACGCGTTACAATTTCTTCTTTGGCGTATGGAAAAAAATAACTAAAATGCAGTAGTGATAAACAATAAATATTAAAAATAATCAAAAAGATTTAATTTAAACTTTAATTTAATAACTTTTAATTTAAACTAATAATTAGTAAATACTATCACCGTCGTATATGAAATTGATTTAAAAACACCAAAAAATATTTATTTATTCACACTGTTTAATGTTACTGGTACGAAACACAATTTAGGTGTTGGTGTGCGCGCGCATCGTAAAAATTCACTCTCATCATATTTCCCCATCGCGCTTGAACAAGTATAACTTCAAAAACTACTAAGATATAGGTACAATAACTTAAACATTAAACAATTATTATATATTAATTAGACAGTATGGCAAAGAGGCTTATGGAAAGCTAAGACTGAACCATCGTGAAAGCCCTGCGTTTCATGTTAAATTAAAAATGTTATTAAGTTCTTATTTTGAAAAGATTTTATCTACAGTTCTTAACAATTTCTGTTTATTCTAAATATACGAAATAAGTTACATTCAATAAACTGTGTATTTTATTGATCTCGGTTCTAACGGCTTATCATTTAGCTCTTTGATACGTCGGGAATTACTTAACAAACCATAAATATATGCAGATAAACACTGTAATATGTGATATAATATAAATGTTATACAGTTTATATTATTAGCATATGTGAGATTTCTTGGCACATAGGTGATGTTGAAGTAATTTAGTTTTCATTTAAGTCTTTCAAAACTTAAGAATTAATCCAATGAATGTTTTCGTTATTATTTCAGTTTAGAAATACTTTATTTTCTTTTGTTTAGGTACATATCACAATCTGGATCAAAGATTTGCTCCAGTTGTGTATGTTATGCTCATGTTAAAGTAAAATATTAGTTGTAATGTCTATATTAATGAATGCATACACCTGATAATATTTGATTTATGTAGTAAGAATTCTTAAATTCCGCGAGCCTTTAGACAGTGTGAAGAGTAATGACTGTATATCCCAACATCTGACGACCCTTTTCTATGAAAATTACGATTTTCATTTTAATAATAATTATAAAACTAAATTCCGGAAACGGAAACGTTAATTTAATATTCTGTGTGTATATGCATAATACTAATTAAATATCTTTTTCAATCTACTAAGATTGGGACTCATAATCACATGAGGTCGTAGGTTCGATCCCTGGCTTTTCACCAATGGACTTTCTTTATATTTGCGCATTTAACATTCGCTCGAAAGGAAAACCTCGTACAGAATCCGGCTTGTCTTAGACCTAAAAATTATCATGAAACAGATACAGATATCTGAGGCCCAAACCTAAAATGGTTCTAGCGCCACTGACCTTCTTTTTCAATGTGGTTCAGAATATGACAGTTACCCATTTGACGATTATCAGTGTATTAAACTTTCTACCAATTTCCTATTCAAATGTCTATGTTTTATCTATATTCTGTGTTAGCTTTTAAGGTGTACTTTATTACTTTTAAATCAACTGTCGTTATTTAGGGTATAATTAAGTATTGATTCTTGATCGTAGATTCATAATCGTATGTAAAACATACTATAATAGCTTTTTATTGGATAGTGTATATTGAAAATTGCTGACAGGAGGTGGTACATATTCTTTCACAGATTTTTATTATATGTATGTCTCTTAATATGTACATAACTCCAAATTAATTAAAACTTGACTTTTCTTCGAAAACAATTAAATTAATTAAGGAATAGCCGATTGGAATTTGTTATTTTTTATCTTAATTTAGAGGTAGACGCTTTAGACACGTAGATCTAGTAGTAAATCAAAGATCAATCGTTTTGTTAGAAGAAAGGTCCTAGTTAGGTCACCTAGTCTGATTTAGCGGCTGGATTGTCGCCAAAGCATTTCGTTTGTTCTATTGTAGTAGCATTAGGCGATGTCATTGACCTTTATGTAGGCGATATATGACGCATATGAAGTCTAATTACTTAATGCAAATGCGATAAACGCATTTACGCGTGTACGCGTTTTTTGTATGTAGATAAATTTTTCATAACGATATTAACGCCTCTCAGAATGAATCTCTCAATACAACACTCGCATTTTTAAATATGTAAATGTATTGTCATGTAGGCTTCTTTATAATCGTAAGGTGCATAATGTACATAAGTACATGTCATGCATAATTCATAATGGTAACCATCTTTGAATTCCCGAGTTAGATTTGATAAATTATAGACAGATTGTTCTTGTTGATCTATCAGGAGCGTGTCAAAGAATTAAACGATTACGTATACCTCTTTATGATGGTCTTATCTGGCCACGCAGATGTCACAAGGATTGAAGTCTTTCTAAAGCATCGTTTGAAAAACACCAAATTCATTCTGTAATTTGAAAGGCTGCGATAAGACGTACCGGAATCGTCTTCTAATATATAAAATTCATGTGTCGCGGTGTTTATAGTAAAACCCCTCCGATTCTCATGAAATTTTGTGTGCATATTGGGTATGTCTGAGAATCGGACATCTATTTTTCATCTCCCTAAATTTTAAGGGTAGTCCAAAAGTCCCCAATTTTTTTTTAAATTATTTTTATGGGGCAGCATTAAAAAATACATACAACCCCCAAATTTCCTCTACGATCACCACCTATTTTTTATTATAAATGATATACATGGCGAAATACGTTTGCTACGTCAGCTAGTATTTATATACATAGGTATATTTCAACAAACTATTATTAACAACGCACGCGTCTATTAAAAAAATGTTAATAGAACAAAATTGTTAAAAGTTGAATAATTAAATAACTTGTCTTTGACTGTTTGTGCGTGTAATTGAAACCGGGCTATTAAGTTATTCAATGGCGATTAGAATTACGGAAGGCCTACAGTTTATTAGCCCGCATAATACTTAGTATGTGGGTAGATTTAATTCCGATAATATGGTAATCCTAAGTATATTTCGGTCAAGGTGTTTTACAAATCAGGTGAAATACTTCATGTTTACGCAATGTCCCCGTACCCCATATATATATTACTATTATTTTTACTGAAGGTTAGTCGTCTGTCGGAGTAATAAGCTGCTAATTAAAATACCAAGGTATTTCTGGTAAAATAAAAATTGTACTCTAGTCAAAATTGTTTGAATTTCGAATACCAAATATCAATGGTAAATAACAAAAATCTGTTTATTTATAACTGAGTGACAGAAACTAAGCTTACAATTTGTTTGTCTTAACAATTGCTATAAAAGCTATGGATAATTTAAAGATTTCCGTACAATACTACGTACATTACTTACATATTCAAATGTATACTTTGTTCTATTCATCTTGTACTAAGGAGTCGTAATATTGCATAATACCATTGTAGCGAGTAGGAAGACGTTTTACAATTGGATTGTGCGGTCTTAAGTAAACGTGTATATTGCGTTATGCTAACGCGATATGTGAAGTACTCGTTACAGTTTACATAAATACAAACATTGAGGCGGTGATCTTTCTGGTGTTAGGTTTTCCAGGCGTGTTGAACGAGAGTATATTTAACCTGGTGTTATATGAAGGCAAGCAAATGTTGTTTATTTACGCAGTATCGAACTATAATGATAACTGCTATTAGTAAATACAAAGTCTTATCACATTAATGAAACAAATGCTGCAGCATTCCTTATGTTACACCTTGAACAGTCTAACAGAGCATTGCTTGCTCTTTAACGGCTTTTATAATTTAGAATAAATCAATAATTTCAGCAGTGTTGGTCTAGTGATTTAAGTCTCTTACAAGGTTCGATTCCCGGCTGCATACCAATGGAGTTTCTTTATATGTGCGCATGTTATCGCTTAAATGGCGAAGGAAACGTCGTGATAAAACCGGTTGCCTTACACCTATAAAGTTGACGGCATGTGACAAAGCAGAGAAGGCTGATTATCTACTTGCCTATTAGATTGAGAAATTATTAAGAACAGGTGCCGATCTGAGACCCACACCTAAAAAGGTTGTACCGCTACGGATTTTTTAAATTAAATTTTAATTATTTAATTTTATTGTGCAGTATGTATTTTTATGGCCAATTAACACCTTCTCATCAGTAGAATAGTGGGCGGTTGATTGTGTAATTTTTAAATCATGTGGGAGATCAAATTTCACTTTTCCTCAAGGCTCGTGTGGGCACTCTCCGAGAAATTTAAACAATAGCAACATTTCACTCTGTTTATTTTGAACCATTGTGTGCTTTTATGAGACTGTTACACTTGCATACGGCGATTAGGGAAATGAAAAAGCCTTTGAATTGTATTCGTTTGTGAAATGCTCGAAGCAATTATATTGTTTTTTATTAACCTCGTTTTATTTATGATCGTGACCTTGCATCCTATTAAGCGTTAGAATAGTTTCATAAAAATAATAAACCTTATAAAAATATTTAGTGAGTAAGTACTTTAATTAAAATAATTAAAGTTTAATACCAAACGAATTAAATTAAAATGATAAGAACAATGTTATCAATGTTAAGAACTGGAGACGTCCGTGGTCCGAAGCGAAGATGTTTTCCTATATATACATAGGATAAATATATGTATTATATGTATATGCATACGATGTAATCATTAGTGCTCTTTGGAATTTGATCTGAAAACAAAAAACATGAGTTAATTAAAATATTAACTCATTATATTTTGCTTTTTTTTTCTTTAAAACATTTGTTTTAAATATTTATTTTCTCGTTGTTCAATACTATGTGCTATACACACATTTATTGTCTTAACTTGACGTTAATCATTGTTCCACCCACACACAAAATGAATTTTAATGAGTTTAACAAGTACACTTTTTTATACCTAGAGTACAATTGATGCTTTGAGAACAGACTGCTTGGCGTCTCATAATGTAACAATTAAATGATTTATAAGCGTAATAAATATTTTCAAATCATTAACATCAGTACAATCTTTGATATTTACCTCGAGTATTTGTATCGCTACAACCTTTTTACGTCTAACTGTTTGAGGCTAGTAGGTAAATATTTGGGTTTTCTTTCACCGTTCTAGCGAATTCCCATTGATGCACAGTCGTGGATCGAACCTACGACCTAGGGATGAGACTCGCACGCAGAAGCCTGCTTCTCTATACACGATATATAATCGCGTTATTTAATGGAGGTGTTAGCACAAAATATTACCTTACTGATACGTGGCCTTGTGGTTTTGCTTTTTAGCTGCGATAGGAAGTGCTGCTTAGTTTTGATACAGGAATTAAAACAATCGATTGTACGTTTGCTTCCGTTAAAAAAGCACTAATATTTAGTAAACTATCCTGTGGTTAGTGCGTAACAAATGGTAGGCCCTTGCTTGCGTAACGTTAAGCTATTGTATCTAATATAGTATTATAATTACAGCCCATGTGCGCGATTCGTTTTGCCTTTGTAGGCGTACTAAAAGTTCGTAACTAAGTTAGCCACAAGTTCGAATGAATGGCTTCTGACCCTGAGAATGGTACATTATTATTACATGTAATACGACAAGGTAACTAATACCTTGAACGATCTTTTATGGGTAAGCTAATATGTCATTTGTTTTCAGGTCCAACGTCAAATGGCCCGTGAGTACGAGCAGCTGAAAGGGACTGTGGCCACTGTCCAGATGTTCCAGCATGAGGGAGATAAACCCATTACACCGCTCGGTGGAAGTAAGTTGTACAAAGAATGCTGATTCACTCAAAAACGCACATAACACTTAAAAACGTTACACACCTGAAACCTTAGATTGTTGACTTTAAAAAATTATTAAACTTAATGTAGAAATACGCGTTACGTTTTTCCTCTTACACTTTTACTATTTTTTAATATTGGTACATCCTTGGAAGAGCAAACAGGTTTATACATAAATATATTATATATCGACCTTTACATTACGACGTGTATAAAAGACTTTATGAAACATACGTCTAATTGGTCTAAATTACTATGATTTGTTAATGCGATCGTTGTCTGTGTTTATTTTTATCCCCTTCAAAGGTCAAAGTCCTGACGGTTATTGATGATGACGAACAGTTATTCTGGAAAATGGCATTGAGTGACCACGAAACGCAATGGTAGAACCATTTTTATTACATTTTTATTTTAATATATTAATCATTGTGACCTGAAGTATTTTAGATCTTTTAGGTTTACAAGGATAAAACGATTAAAAAAATACTATATATAGAACTGTTTTTAACAGAAAAAAATAATATGTTAATGTAAAATTATGTTTGGTATCACGTTTTTGGATGTAAAAACATTAGTATGACTTGTAACCTAATTGATTTTGATTGTGGAGTAAATATATGACGCATTTTTTTATCGATTGATTTCGAATTACTCGACAAGATAATTACTGTTTATACATTGCTATTTTTTGAATATATGTATAATACTTCACACTGTACACTTTAGTTATTGAAAAAAAAAAATATCCATTTGACTCATCATCTCCTGATTGTGTCAAGTAAACTTGTAATTAAAATATATTAACCCATATTATGAAGTGTATGTTTTTTTCACGGTTTCCCTCTTTATTATAATTTGCATTATTTTTTGCAAATTATTGGTAAATAAATAAACATATGGTTTTTATTTAGGTGGACTAAATATAAAGACTACTTAGTTTCGCGTTCATCCTTGGCCCCTTAAAATTCATCCTTTAACAGAACAATAGTTTATCACTCCACCCAAATAGGCGTGTGAAGTGCGACACCACACTATAATTGATTCATTAATAAGAACAATTGTGCCTGATTCTTGGGACGTCATAAAACATTTTATACGTACAGCGAATTGCGGACAATGCATCTTAAATTACACCATTTCAATGTCTGGAGGTTCAGCGCATTTACCGTTTTCACTTCAGTGAACTTTCGAATTAATTATCTTCCAAGTATTTTAATTCACAAATGCTATAGGCACCACACATTTATTTCAATATAAATATTTTTATAGCAAAAATAAGTCCCTTATGCGTTTATCGGGTAGAAATATAATTTAAAATCGATTTCAGAAACTTTCGGCCCAAGTAGCGTTTCAGGGAAAATTTAAAAACACACGCACACAAACAATCAGTGTTGCAAATTAGTCTTAACTCTTAACTGATCGCGCTAGACTACTTCACATTATTTGATTTTTATATCCGCTATATTTCTAATGTTTTTAATGCACTTATTGTTTAGAAGGCTTACATTTGATTTCAGGCAATATTTTACTAGCCTTAAAAATAATGCAATCCCATTTGATTTTTTAAAGAACTTAAGATATAAACCGTTACATATACGTAAGTAAAATTCACTTTGAATATGACTTATTAAGAGTATTTACTTTGAGTTTTTGCTTTAAAATTTATGCTATTAAGTGTTGAAAGGTGAGTGGTAATGTCAGTAAGGGACGAACTTTCCGTTTCGGTCACGACGTTGGTTCAGTCGAGATCAGATCCACTTTCCAATCTCGATCGTGTACCACCTTGTACCGCGGCCTTATCTCAAATCTTATGCTACGTCCACACTTGGGTAACCGTCTGGCAAATAGGTTTAGTTTTGTTTTCTTTCTAATTATAGAATTGAGAATCAGTTTGACTCTACCTCGTGTTTGGTCTGAGACTCCTAAATTCAAGTTCAGAAAAAATGACTGTAAAAGATACAAATACTAAGAATTGCTTTACTAAAGTTAACATTCCTGAGCTAAAAACAGTTGCATGGAAACCGAGAAACTTCCAAAAGACGTTTGTCCGATATAAATTGATATCCACAAATACCAAAATGCATTTTGATTGTTAATAGTTGAGTAGTTTCTAATACCGTAATTCAAAAATGACAAAACAATTTTGATTACATCCTTTTACACACCGTAAGCGTTCCCGACGTACGATTTCCGGTTTAGAAGATGTATTTTATAACAATCATAAAATAATAGCCGTACCTAATTGATTTATACCATTAAAAACATTAGGTGCGCACGCATCGTTATTGTCTTTGAGGATACTTCGACGTTTGTTTGACTTCGTCTTGGTTAATCATAAAAAGCTTTAACATATTTGTAATATACAAGACTCGAACATCAAGGAATATTACAATGTTGATTTAAAATTTGTCATGCTTAGAAAAAAGGCAAGATGTCGTGAGTGAGGAGCCAGCATATACATTCGGCACAGATACTTGGGTAATGGCGTTCTTTTGTTCTTGTTGTGCACTATTGCGATATGGGTAAAAGAACACGAATATCTAGGAGTAAGGCATGAGTCATGCATTTTTTTGTTACCAAGGATAGTATAATGCGATTTGTCAGGTACAAACTACCCGTCGTGCATTTTCAGCCTATGGGGCGATATTTACAAATAGTTTCAATTAAGTGCTATATTAAAGGGAAGTGTGGCACCTATACAATATTTTGCGAAATATTATTTACTTCTACGGGTTCGTAAGAAAACATATATAATAAAATAATACGAATTGTTTAAGTGGAAGATTTATTTAATTATAATAAACAGAGTTTGTCAATCCATATCAGTTTTACGGAAACGTGTTCTACAAGCAAAAATAGCACGTCCCAATAATGTCAACCGCTCCATTATTTAATGGTAATGTCGGCATAATGAACATTTTGCGCTTGATTTAATAGCATTCCGCTCTCCCACACAATCACTTGCAATTCATTTCTTGCTTAACAGATATTCGTACATACGAGATGTTTACTCAAGTCTTTACTTCTAGTCTTTTACTGGATTATAATAATTAGGTAATTAAAGCATTTATAACTTTAACAGTGGTGCATTTTTTAAAATTAAATGCGAAAATAGCAATGGGAAATTCGAAATACTATCTAGGAACAGCCAAACATAATGTTCACAATAATATCTCGAGGAAGGAACTCTCTCAATCTTGACAAACTCTCGACAAACTGTTTTATACATTATATACATACTAATGAGTCTTTAACTATACTGAGTATCTTCCAATAGCAATAGCCGATCAATCTGTCGTTTTTTGTGCCCTCAATATCGTTTAAACCGCGCTAATATTTGGTGATGACTCTCTGTGTAATCCCAGAATCCCAAACAGGACCCTTCTGGCATATCTGGTCTATAGGTGGTTAGTCATCAGTCGTCGTTTTACGCTCCGTATTAAAACACCATCAAAAGTTTCGTGTTTACGAATGTCTTAAGATTTTGTCAGCGTGGGTGAATCTATGACTTTCCTCGAAAGTTTCAATAGCCACTTGTCAGGTGTATGCTCAGCATCAGTAAGCACTCTTGACCCTAATATCTATGTAAGACTAAATTGAATGTTTAAGAAGATTATTGTTACCGTATTGAATGCACTGTGTATTCTGACTTGTTAACTCTCTTAAAGATCTGGAAATTAATTATAAAATAATATTTGCATATGGGATAAACCTATTAAATCTTTATGTAATGGAAAAAATGAATCTATAAAGGAAACGCTGTAAAATTATTGCAAAATGGACGCTCAAGTTACAATAAAACCTCCTATTCTGCTAGATATTAAGAATTTATAACGATGTATGTTATCCTTGCCACTGGTACTCATACCCAGGATTATTGGCGAAACAATTATTGTTTGGGTTGTCCTCAAAACTTATTAAGCTTTGGGTTTACGGGCCTTAAAACAACTTTATTTATTTTTGAAAACCATTACGAACAATCGATTCCAATTAAAAGACATTACTTCCACACGAGTAATTCTCAGTAACGGTTAAATCTCAAGCCAATTACGTCCAATGTTAAGTTGTGCACTTTTTCCTCAGAACCTGTTAATGAGTGACATTAATGTCTTTAGATCACCGGCGTCCGGTTTACCAAATTTAGACTTAACTCTAGTTGAGTCACTGAGTAAGTATTTGTGTAAAAATAAACCTACGCGAAATGATGGATATATGTAAATTTTATTATATAAAACGAATACTATAGAGTTAATTTCGCGTAAATTTTGAGTAAGTCCTTTTTCTAAACCTTGTTATCTAAGGCCATACCTAATGTAACGTCAGTGAAAGTTGCAGGAGTGTGACTTCGGGATATCTTGAGATCTTATTTATGAGCATCAAACTGGACCTGGAGTAACCAGGTTCTCACAACCAGTAGAAAATGTGCGCACTGCAGTCCCTCAGGGTGTCTTTGCATGACCTAGGGACACTTGGAGTATCTTAAATTCGTCTTCACTTCGCTTTCCTAAGTTTACCTTATTTTTGTATTTGTTTCAGATCTAGAAGACCTACCGACCCGAGATATGATCTGGGCACCCGCACCCCATGAACTAGATCCAGACATCTGGCCACCACCACCTGATCGAGATCCCAGCGCTTGGCCCTCACCTACCAGCGTTGAACATAAGTAAATTCAATTATACGTACTTAGCTAGACGATAATTATTTAATTTCAATGTAAAAAGAAAGTTCAATAGAAACAATGAGGTTTGATAAATGATACCGAACAAATTATGTATTTTTTTAATTCAACGTTATCTACATATTTTTAAAAATCTATTCAGGGGTCCTCCGCCATTGAAATCAGCCCGCAACAACCCGCGAAACAACCGGACAGCTGATGCCAAGAAACCTGCACCTAAGACAGCAACGACCTCGCAAAGAAAGACCTCAGATGTACGAAACCCCAAAATTAATACAAAGGCACATAGCGGTAAGTTAAACACGGCGTGGTATAATGTAAGATAATCGAATTTTTATCTACACAGGGGCGCAAATCTTTCAAACAAATTTTACGGAAGTCTTGGCGTTTATACGTAGTAAAGCTTCCGCTCTATTAGCACCGTCATAAATATACAATATAACATACATTACAAGTGCTAACTAGTATTTTTAAATACAATAGTGCTTAGGAGATATTAATTCACTGCCGCAACATAGGGAAGTGTTACAATGAAATCTCACGAGACTTACGACACAGCTACTAGTTTCACATGAATACCTTCATGCTTTGAAGACCTGTGTATAGGACACAGGTCGGGCGCAAAAAAAAATATATAGGTTTTATTTCATACAATAATATTATATTATTTATGTTTTTCTGATCATTTAGAATTAATATAGATTTGCTCAATAACGTAACAATGACGGCAATCGAGCTATTATAAACGGTTGCCATGGTAACTTAAAAACAAATGATTACTATGTATGTTCAAAATTTTGTGTTTGTAGTGAAAGGTCTATTCGAAATTGAATCATTGATATATTTCTGCTCATAGTCCTCAATAATAACTGAAGCATATAATGTCTCAATTTTTAAAGGAGCGGTCATATTAACTTCCGATTCTGAGAATATGATTATGTGGCACGTAATGTTTAATGCATAATTTGATGATAAGATCGTAATGAATCGTATGTTATGCGATATGATTGCATTGATAAAGTTATACAATAACAATGGAAATGAATTTCAATTCAAGAATTTATGTTATGAATGAAAGGATGTATATTTTGTAGGGACATACTATATACTACGTTGACATTGTTCATGGATTTTAAGATATCGAAAGTTGTTAGTTTTTTTTAAATTTCTTATATGTATTTATAATATTAAACATATATATATATAGAGAGAGAGAGAAAGAGAAAGTAAAATTTAATTAAAATTAAATTTTTCTCCTTCCTACTTTTATATATTTGGCGTATCACCTGGTGTTGTATTACCTGCTCAACATAGTTGTTGTTTGGTAGGATTGAAAGGCTGAATATCTATTTTACTCTGCTTGCCTTTAACTACCAAAGAAACTTAGGTCCGTTCCGAACTCACTGCTCTTCGAATCTTGAAGATCTACTACTAAATGTTTTTTTGTTATTTCAGCAAAAACAAAAGACACAAACAAAGATCACAATAAAGACAAGCAGGACAGGGATAACAATAATGGAGACAGAGACACGGATGATGAGAAACACAAAGAGGACGAGAGACGGTTTGAGCCCAACTCCTCAGCTGATAGCGACCTAGTCGATATGTTAGGTAACGTCATTTGCATTATTTATTTTCTATTTACACAAAAACTAAATTGCAAAACGTGGTTAATAAATATAAAGCCCTAATGAATAGGAAGCACACCGTCATAGCCAAATTTAAAAAAGTTTCCGTAGATATCCGTGTTGTGGCTGGGAATTCACACATTCGAAATGTTATAAGAGCACTAATCCTTATGAGAGTCCCTAAAAACCAAACATCATAGAGTTATTCACAATTTCGGTTCGGGTATTTAGTACAATTATACTTATTTCCTTTATTGTTGTGTCAATTGATGCGAATCATATATTTTTAATGCGAATTAAACAAAAAGTTATGATTTGAGAAATTTTTATTTCGTTAAACTTAATATTTTCTTCAATACACCCAATAAACAACTATAAATAGCGTGTCTCACGCAAAGTCTCATCAGTACTAATCTAGTGGATATTATGAAAAAAGACAGATGTAAATTTTTTGGAATTTTAAGAAGAGAAGTAGTAAAAAAAGTATTTTTTTTAATAAAAACGCAAAATAAATTATAACTCTGCAGGGATTGAGCTTTAGAACCTCCCGTAGAACATCTAAGCCCTACTTTCGTTTGATCCGCGACTTTTTGGCCACCCTTTATAGTTTTAAAGGATCATCGGTGTGGGTACTTTCTGCATTTGTGGTAGATGTTAAGATAGAAAATTTATGGGGAAATAAATAAATTAAAAAAAAATGTATCTCTCAAGGGAAGAGAAATACAAATTATTATAATTTAAATCTGAAATGATAAACGTGCATTTTTTACTTACATGTATGTGTCAGCGTGCACTTTTGAATAAAAATAATTCATGATATTAAAATCCCTGTTCCATCTTGAGCAATACTTGTTAGTTTAACTATATTATTATTACAGAAAGAGATATAGTACAAAAGAACCCAAACATACGGTGGGACGACATCGCAGACCTTTCTGAAGCCAAGCGGCTGCTAGAAGAAGCTGTTGTCTTGCCTCTGTGGATGCCAGACTTTTTCAAGGTATGCTGGACTTCTTTACAATAAATTCTTAATTAGAAAGAGGTCTGGATAAATTGCACTGACTTGCGACTAACCAGAATGTATCTTTGTTATTGAAGTCAATTAATGTATACATATTATTATTATATATAAAAAAGACATAGACATCTCTTAAAAAGCTGACAAAAATCTAAAATATTAAATTAATATGCCGAAGTACACTCATCACCATATGTCGTTAATTGGTACTACTATTTAAAAAGTATTTGGTTATTTTTTATAAAATGTACAGTTGTATAAAACAAGGTATTTCGTTAAAGTCTTGTTCGAATTTAAATAGGAAATTAATCTTAAAATGTCTCAAATAAATATCACTTGGTACTAATGTAGTTTTCTATTCGTAAAATAATTTATAAATTTCTTAATAAATTCTAGAGATTCTGTCGCAAACTTCACATCTTTATTCATCAAAACTAAATTAGTCCAATTGCAAGTTTTACTAAAGTAATATTTTGTTTCCACCTGTCAAATTGTATCTACGCTATGAAGAAAACAGAGAAAAGAGAGACAGAATAGTATGTATTTAGAACATGTATTCCCAGAATAAGATTTAAAAACCAACAGTGTTCATAGAGTATTTTCTAGGGAATCCGTCGGCCGTGGAAAGGCGTTTTAATGGTGGGACCCCCCGGCACAGGCAAGACGATGCTTGCTAAAGCAGTTGCTACAGAATGTGGAACTACCTTCTTTAACGTTTCTTCTTCTACCCTCACTTCTAAGTACCGAGGAGAGTCTGAGAAACTTGTTAGGCTGCTGTTTGAAATGGTAAGTTTAATACTATTGACTATGATAATTGGGATCAAATGTTTTTGACAGCGTTTGGCTTAAGCAGATTTCGAAAAAAACTGATTTTCTACTACCACTTAATGAAGACAAATATAAGATTGATTCAGTTGTTATTTTTACAAGGTGTTACCTTGTTTTATTGTTTGTATTTATGAGTAGATTCTCAGTATGAATTATTCAACCTTTATAATATAATTTTGTGGGGTCTACTTCAACTTTTTTTTGAAAACATTTCAGGCCAGATTCTACGCCCCATCAACAATATTTATAGATGAGATAGACTCGTTGTGTTCCCGTCGAGGTTCGGACAGCGAGCATGAGGCCTCGAGACGAGTCAAATCAGAGCTGCTCGTTCAAATGGATGGACTTACAGATGAACCTGGAAAGGTATTAAAACAGAAGTTTCCCTTCTCATGCATAAAAATGTTCAAAATCCTTAGCCAGGAATCGAATCTGACACTTATTTCTGCTATTTTTTTATTTTGAACAATAAATATTTAAAAATAAAATAAAACCATCACGATTGGGAGTTTGAAGATGCTTAGGAGTAAATTTTAATTTTTATTTTCATTATTTCATTTCCATTTATAATAAAGAATAATAAGTTCTGTGTCATCAACAAATAAGGGACAATTTTAAGTGTTGTTGCAACCAGCTGTCTTCAAGCCAAAGATAAAGTAATCCTGGAGGAAACTATATCCTCTATTTATACTTTATTTACCTCTACACAACATAAATATAAGCAGTTAGTGGGCAGTATTCAATTTAAATTTACGAATTTTTTTTCAGGTTGTAATGGTATTGGCTGCAACAAATTTTCCCTGGGATATAGATGAGGCTCTCCGGCGTCGGCTTGAAAAGAGAATATATATCCCTCTGCCAACACAAGAAGGTCGGGAAGCATTACTCCAAATAAACCTTCGCGAGGTCAAACTAGATCCAGAATTGGATTTGCAAGCGGTCGCTAAAAAGCTGGATGGATACTCCGGAGCTGACATCACTAATGTTTGCAGGTATTATTATCGAGTTCCACATTCAAAATACCATTCACCCCATATTTCAATATGTTATCCGAGTTTGTTCTCGTAACGTAGACTTTTCTACAAAGTAGCCTCCTAGTATTTCTACAATTTATGAAGACATTAAGTATGAAGTTAAACTTTTCTTAGTTTTTTGGCGCATATTACTATTCATCCACTTTTTTAAACTCGTAATTTATAATCATCATTAAATTCAGGGACGCCTCAATGATGTCCATGAGACGAAGAATAACTGGTTTGAAACCAGAGCAGATAAAGCAACTTGCCAAGGAGGAATTGGATTTGCCGGTCACCAAACAAGATTTTCTTGAGGCTATATCGAAATGCAACAAGTCCGTATCGAAAGGTGACATTCAGAAATATCTCACCTGGATGGCGGAGTTCGGCTCCTCCTGATTGACGTAGATTTCGTCTATGAACTGTTGTGTGGCACTTGTCAGAAATAAATGGCGCGCTGTCAATTATTTAGTTGTGATTTAATCATATTTAGCAATAATGCCGTATGTGTTACGAATTTTATAATTTAATAATAAACTGGGATTCATAAAATTTAATGGCATTACGAATAAAAAATCTTAGTATTATACCATATAAAATCTTATAAATATTGCCTGAAAGTGTTATTTAAGAAAAAATATTTTTATGTGGCTGATTTATTATCACAAAATACTTTTATAAAATTTGGCATTTCTTAACTGTTAAAAGTACTGAGAAAAGATTGTTTAATTTTAAATATTTGTATATTGTAAATATTACGATACCGCGCCATTTTGCATCTATTACATCAAGTGTCAATCTCCCCTAAGTCAGACATGATCAAAAGTTCAAGTATTTAAATTTTGCCTTATAGTATAAGTTGGTAAACAGACTGTTTCAGTATTAAATGAACATTATTATAAGAAAATAGCACCACATTGTAAACATTCCAATTGGGATTGAACTATTTTCATTCAAATGGAAAAAAAAGTGTCAAAATTCATGGCTGTGTAGTGCTTTTACCTGAAATAATGATACATCAGCAGTGGCCATGAATTGTTGAACTTACATATCTGTGTTTTATAATTAGACAATCATTGACAATATATATACTAAACTAGCTTGTCCAACCTAAAGTGTTAAAAGAAAATACTATTTTTTATATAATTGGCTAGTGGTTTGGTATTCAACCCATTTTATAACTTGGGGTTTTGGTACAAACTAGATTTAGTATACTATCAGTGGGATTTGTTATTTTGTTACAGTCTTACAGTTTTGAAAATGAAATCTTTAGTTATAGGTTTTTTATACTAGCACAAAAACAGTATGCAAATCTCTTAGTAAAAATACATAACATGTTAATCGGTCATCAATAGTCCTTTTTGTAATTATTAATCGTGATCTTTGTACTTAATTTAGGTATATGAGATTAGAATAATTTTATGCCATAACTAATTTATATTATGTGTTTATAGATATTTTTTATAATTTTTTCAAGTATGTTTATATGAAAGAGGATATTTCGCATGAGTAATGCTTGCTCAATTTCAATTAAATCTAATTTTATGTACAATTTAGGTGAATTTTAATCCATGAATATTTTGTTATATGATTCCCTCCTAATATTCTTAGTAATCCTAATTACACCGAATCGCATTTAATTAAATTAAAATTAGGGTAAAAAATTAAGGGATAATCATTTTAACACCACTTATTGGGAAAAGAGTATTTTTGCATCAATTATAATTTCTGTATTACCAAGACAAAATAAACATTTAAAAGGTTGTTTTGTAGTTTTCATATTCATAGTTACAGGAATACAATACTTAAAATTTGAAAAAACATTGTAACTAAATATAAGGATCTACTATATTTCAAGAATCTTAAGAACTTTTTTAATGAAAAAGAAACCCAAATCAGTGACCAGATTTCTAATATGTGTACATAATCTTACAAAAGTTCTTGGTTATTCTAGGTGAAACACCACTGTGAACTATTCCACCATTTGGTTTCAAATATTGTCTAATAGTTTTGGCTCCATTAAAGTTTTTAATGTACTTTTAAGCGTACCAACTATAAAAATGCCTGCTGCTCACAGCCTTCTGGCAGTGTCCATGGGCAGTATCACTAAACATTGTGTTATCCTCCCGTCAGTCCTCTGAATTATAACAAAGGGGTTCATTAATTTGTGACTATATCATTAATAAAACTTAATCTCTAGAGAGTCAACTAAAGATCAATATTTAATCTGTACCAATTAACATTCTTACATCACATGATTTGTAACTTAGTATAGGAGTTCTCCATTAAGATTCCAAAAATTCTGTTTCAGTTTTCCTTCTACTAAAATACAACTGCCTTAGGACATCAAACTTTTCTTTTAGCAGAATGCATGAATACTATACCAGTATTAGGATATTTATCCACTTTACTGGATTCTAGCATACTTAAAATTATTTGAGAACAATGGCTTTATTTAGGGTGGGCAAAATGCTTCTATTAGCAAAGGTAAACATTTTGTACAAGTCACAAGATAGATAGACAGTTCGTCTATATATACATATCTATATTCTATACTAATAATACTTTAAATATTCTGAAAACCATCATACTCATATTGAACTGGGTTATATTTAATATACGATATGATTACATAAATATTCTTATTTTAAAGGTGTGTTTGATGGGCTCAATAACATTAGTTGCTTTTAATCACAAATATTGAAAATCTTTTTAGTTTTAAATAATCACCTTTTTTCTCACACACTGAAATTATTTGTAATATAAATATTAATTTATCATTCAACCAATTAAACTTTTGTTTGTTGTAAATATAATATAGATAAAGAAATGAAGACAATAATATAGATTAAAAATATTTTATTCAATTTTTTTTTAAATTATACTGGTCAGATGATGTAAATCAATTAAAAGTCCAAGTTGCATACAATATTAATTATGTTATTCATCTATATTTCAAAGCGTGTAATATGAATTTGTCTTTTTCTTTCTGCAGTATAATTTGAAGAAAGAAACAAACGTAAACCTTTTTTTGTTGGTGTTACCTACTTCTAACTATGTATCGTAACGTGCTAACTTCTCCGTTTAGGTACATAATAAATCCGCCATTTTATGTAAGGAGTTTTGTGGAGTAGGGTTGTTTTCGATCAAGAAATAACTGAATTCTTACTCTTATATTATGTAAGTATAAATAATATTCTTGAATACCTAAATAAGCTGGTTCCAGGAATTAGGTGGACCACTAATTGAACATAATGATTTTATTTCAAAATTTTGTCACCATCCAGATTTTATGTAACTACATATCTTCAATATTTAATTCATTTTGTATGATAGCAAGTTATAAGTTCTTGACTTGACCACGACTATGTGACCCCCTCCTGTGGCCAAAGCTGGATCCACCCTTGGTTAAATAGAAATCATAAAGAGCATATGTATAGAAGATATTTTTATAGATGATGCAAACCTTATTTAAAATTACAGTGCAAACTTTACGAGGAGAAAAGAAATGAGGATAACTATAGTTGCTCAAATGACATATTATTAGCTATCTTGCCATTTGAACAAAGTAAACAAAGTAAACAGTCTTAATGCTCATATCCAAGAAAATAAAAATAAATCTTAAATCATAATTTGTATAGCTTACATGCTCATTCTTGTAACTCAATTGAACTTAGTCAATAGTAATCAATATATAATAGATTTGAGACAATTTTCACAAGATGAAGCCAGGAAAATATCTTACTAGTGCCGTAAAACTATCTACGTATATATAACTCAACTTATCTTCCAGAATTGTATGCAACTCTACATTAAAGAAACATCGTGCAAAACTACTACTGAACTATATTGATTGGATTAAAATTAAAATGGTCACATGAGAAAACGAGAGCTAATGATATTCCCATAAAAATTCGTTTAGCGTTGATTCACACCTGTCGAAAATAATTTAATATTTATATAATATAATAATATTAATATTTAATAAAAGACCAGGAGCTGTAGTTATTTAACATATTACACACCTATACGGGAACATACATACCGGTAAATTTGAATCGAATCTACTTATTTAAGCCATTATAACTAGAAGGGTGTTTAATAAGGGATAAAGAGCAGGACTATTTACAATTTACTAGTAAGTGATATTAAATAATTAATATTACTAAACTTCCATTATTATACATTCATCCTGATAAGAATTTTATAAAAAAAAAATAGATTAAAGGAACACAGATGCTAAGGTGTACAGCCATCCTTGTCGCTAAGTATAGACTATGATAATCTGTAGTAAAATAAGGTTTGTGTTGCCATGCTTTACGATTTTAATTTTCTCTGTGTTGGTATTATATTTAAACAAGGCTAAAAATACATCCAGAACGTTATTGACAAAACATTTTGTATTAAAAGAAATATAGTTATGATAAAATTCTTATCTATAGGTCACGCATTTGCCAGTCAAAATAATTAATTGTTGTATATTTTAGGAACTAACCGCTTGTGAAATTCGCTGTGAACATAGCCACAAGCACCAGTTTTGGCGCCAGCGGAAACAGAAAGTTTATAATGTTGGCATGACTGATCTTACTACGTGGTCGCAAATCGCAATGGTACGGAAATGTAAACATGCACAGATAATTTTTTACTTAAAGAATTTGTGACTATAATTATGGGACTAGGATTGAGTTTTACATCTAAACATTTAAATCAATCTAAAATGTATTAAAAACAAAAACATCATTTGTTATTGCAACATTAGTAACTAATATATCTTATTTTTCTGTGACTGATGTGAACATAGGCAAAAGCCTAGTGAAGCGCCGAACAAAAACCAAGACCGCTAATGGCGGACGCTAATAATTTTGGAAGTTTCGTGATTCCGTTTTCAGCCCAACATTCCCCATAGACTTTTGTGAACAAGTTTATTATTAGTGAATTCGTATAGTGTTAAAATGTGTAAGTGATATCAAATGATAAATTTGATAATGACAAAAGCGACCGCTAGCAGTGTAACCTTTTCCATAACCTCGTTTATGCGAATGGAGTAGATATGTGATCGATGTGTGTGCGTCGGTGAACGATTTGTCGTCATTTCGCTTTATAATTCGTGCGAAGTATTTGGGTTTTTAGTGATGGAAGTGTCCGCGTCGCGGTTTTGCAATCCGACGCCCGTTTTCGATGTAACGTAAGTGAGCCGGTCGATCGCGAGAAGTGTTAGCAGAGACGGCCGCCACCAGCCGAACATGGCTGCGACGCAGGCTGAGTCTCAGCGAAGTGAAGCGACCGTAGACCAGAGTCCATCGGAGCAGCTCAGTGAATCTAGGAACGCTCTGTTACAAAACGGCACAGATAAGTCCGTCGGGCGCGTTCCGCTCGATGGCGTTGTGAATACTAAGAGTAAATCGCCTATGTCTGTCGAAGCGGGCCAGCCTCGAGACGGAGGCGAAGCGCCGGGTCATGATCGGTCTGGCGCCGATCAGTACGGGGCCTACAGGTATCCAGAAGGCGCTGACCCGTATTACTCACCTAGGCCCGGCTTCCCTGGTAAGCCTAGGCCGCCTCAACAACAAAGATTCTTTCCGGGCCAAGCTGTATCGCAAGCGCCAGGGCCGACGCCAACTTTGAACTCTTTATTGCAATCTAGTGGCGCGCCACCGCATCGTTATCCAAACAATTATGATCAGCAACAGGGTGCCTATGGCCCCACTCCAGGCTGGCCACCTCCGCGACCTATGCCTCCATACAACCCCCAAGGGGGACCATACAGGAATTCAACAGTAAGTGATTATTTATTAAAGTTCACATTTTAAATATTCAATGTTTGCATTTTGAGTATAAATCTATATTAAGAAAGCATTCGATAATTTTAAAATACTTCCTAATAAACAAATATCCTTTAAAATTATTGGGTGTCATCAAACTTACTGATTTTTATTATGTTTATGTTTCTTTATATCAATTAGCATTTTTAATTTCAATATATATTTCATGAAATACTATTGTTTACTATTAAATATTATTAGAACTCTCGCTCAGGAGAACAGGATCTTAAAGTAGATTACCAAAGGCAATTAATTTGATATTGTACAAGTTGTGAAATAAAATGTGTGTGCAAATTATGATATGAATGTGAAATATTATTTTATTTTTATACTAGTATTTATTAAATCAAATAGGTCGGTCTCTGAATCAGCTATAAAACCTATGCATGTGTGCTTTACAATACTGAAAACTTTTGGTAAGCATTTAGCTATAAATACAAGCAGTTTCTATAAAATATATAATTCTATAGATCAATTTGCTACTAAAACTAAAATGAAAGATATTTCCTTCTTATTTTGTTGTATAAAAAAATTAAGTTCTTTAGTTCACTAGTACACAAAGTAAATGCATTTTCACAACTATTTCTGTGGTTATTTTTTCATAATCTTATGAATCAAGCACTAATAGTTCTTCAATATCTGTCAAATTATAATTTAACTCTATGAAGAGCATTTTAGTTTTACTAAAGAGAAATCTAAGAGATATAAAATGAAGAAAGAAAAAATGAATATCTTGCTTTAGTGCCATTTAATTGACATTTATAATAGTTTTTGCATATGGAATGATTTTTAATCTCTAAAATTTGTCTCTATATAATTATCACACTATTAAAAAAAATGTATGCCGACAAAATCTGTTATATAAACATCAAAGGGACTACTCATATTTGTTTGTAAAAACCGATAGTTGTAACAGCCTATGACATACTTATTAAGAACATAATATAATAGAATTCAGCTGGGACCTTCGTTTTTGGAATTTAACTGGTATGTTGTTACAAAAGATGTCATTGTAAACAGTTTTGACTGTACTACACCATTTATAAAAATAAAACTTGACTACAACTTGTCTTGTCACTTGGGTTATGGGATAACAGAGACTCAAAAGTGTAGGACATATCCTTTCCTCCTTTCTTGACAATGGAATATAGCACTTTTGTAATATTTTTGTGAGTTTAAGTATTATCTATTCTTTCTGCTAGAGTAGACTTCTGGGTATGAGCTGTTGATGAAAGCAAACAATGTTTTGTTATTTCCATATTTTTTGAAGTCCCATAATGTTTAATGATTCAACATTTTAGGACGGATATATTTATTTACTGTTTGGTTGATAATTTTTACACAACAAACTTGTATTATCCTAGCCTGTATTTATAACTATAAAAATAGATTGTTTTTACTGCACTTTTTCACTGCTGTCGATGAAGAAATTTCCAGTAGGTACTGAATAATGTAAGTCAAACATGGTTGTATGGTGCTATGAGGTAATCTAGAGGTGCATTAGATGACCTCTTACTTATTTTGTTTTCTGAAAACAATTAAAAAATACCTAGTCAATTGCTACTTAGTTTCCGTGTGGTACGGTTGTTTAGTAAATGGACGAAAATTGGAACTATCAAAACATTGCGTAACGAACGTATAGAGGTAAAAAGAAAAACCTGTGCTGGAGAAATAACAAAGCTAGCCGTCGCTAGCGGATATAAAAACGAAAGTGCAGCGATAGTGAAAGTTTGATGTGTAGGCAAATATTACTCGCTTCCAGGAGATTTGTGCGTTCGTCTTCTCATTTACAAAACGTCCTAAGAGCGGGAACGCAGCCGTACTTCAGTGTCGTGGCGTTCTCTCATTACAAGCATACATTATGTAGAAGCGCAGCCAGAACGGAGCTTGTGTTTGACGGAATCAACGTAAATGTAACTTGACGGCTGGCACATGTATCTCGTGCAGCTTTATACGATTATGAAAGGGTTGTGTAAATCGGTCGTCATTCGGGTTATTACTTGGTCTTCGCATTAAAAATAATTTCTAGGTTTCAATAATGATGATACTCTAAATCAACAACTTTTTTGTAAGACGTCATCCCGTCTACATCATAGACTGGAAATGAAACGAGGAGTACAACTATAGTAGCAATGGCTATTAACTGAAAGCAGCCTTAGTTACCTTTCTTTTTTTGATGTTCATAAGTGCACATTATGTTACCGATGATAATGATTTTTATTTTTGTAATAGTGGAGTTACTTTGGCAAGCAGATACTTTTTTTAAGATGAAGAGCCTAGATGCCTTTGCTAGGACCCTTGCCAGGTTGCCCAAGTTATACCAGCCATATTGCATTTTCATTTCATACTCTGTTTATAGGCAAATAATGTACATGGCACTAATACCTCGTTCTCTAAAGACGATAACAAATTGAAGTTAGCGTGGTGGTTGTTTGCGCGGATCGCCATAAAACAATGCATCGAGCACGTGCCTGTTTACACTTTGAGTTCACATTCAAGGTCGTACGCATTTGTAAGGATGTACCTCTGTAGGTTGGCCGGCCAACAAATACCGGTTACGTAACGTTGTCCCACTTCCCACAATGCGGTTCTTCCGTTCTTCAAAGCTTTGCAATTATTGCCTACAAGTTGCGCGGTGGTCGAAATTCCACACTTTTCATTCTTAAGTTTAGATGATTTGGGTATTGATTAAAATAAAACTAACTAGAATTTAGTTGGTGCAGGGATACAGTAGACTTAGTTATCTGATGGATTAGTGATCAGTAAATCTATATGCCTTATATTTGGAGTGCCAACTGTCACGGTTGAATCTGTTATGACGACACTTATTTTGTGAATGGCTGAAGTGAACGAGTATTGCGGAATTAGTCATTTATCTCGGCTTGTTGTTTACCCACAATCGCATTAGATAGTTGTCGATAAGGAGACACGTGGTTGCGGGGTCGTCGACCCGATATACTCGTGCTCGCCGACAGCTCGGTAATAATAATAAAATGTTTCCGTGCGACTGGTTCAAGGGCGAGCCGCTGATATCGGCGCCCGCTATATTTAGATTTAGATGCGTGATGGGATGTGTGGAATTTGATTATGATTAAATTCAGGAAGATATGTTGAGAATGTCTAAGGCGGTTTACAAGATGGTCAAGTCGATAGCGGTAGTGTGTACATGTTTCAGGGGAAAACTATAACTAAGCATCCATTTGCTCACAAAGCTCTTGATTATCAATTAACGTCCTAGTGATCGATATTCTATTCTCTTCGTATTTAGGGCGGTACGTGGTGCGTAGTTCAGCCCGAGTAAATTTCGCTCTCGCTTTCGTATTGCAATAGCGGTGTGTACATGAAAACGAGATGAATGGGCCGACGGAGATCGTTCATTCTGAGTCCGTGATGTTGAATTCGTAAAATCAATGATTATGTTCTCGGACTAACGTTTCAGTCTACCTCAATCTCACTGATCATATATATTTCCACGCAACTTTCATGACATCGATAACAACGATTCCTTTGGTATAGTCTACACACAGCGACGCCGACTGTAAACGCTGTTCCAGTTAACGAATCACAATTTGTCCTAGAATAGTCCAACCAATAGTCTTGCTCTTTACCAAACGGTAATCTCGGGTCAGTCCTTAAACTTTGTTACGCTAACTGAGAATCAAAGACCTTGACATCTCAATCTCGCCGACAATTTAACAAAGCTCATAGTCGTAAACCAGAGCGAACTTGACCTACGTTTAAACATTCAGTTTTTTATAAGTAAGTTCAATTCGAAATCAAGATTCATATTCGCGGACAAAAACGTCACTCGTCACGTGGCCTGCATTCATTCATACAATATGTTGTAATGGGGTCGTTAACCGTCGTGACGTCACGTAATTGCCAGTCCCCTGTACCAGTCGTCGACTACAATCAAAACGACGGATTATTAACAAGGGAGACCCGTATAGGTCAAGCTCATCATTGCCTACTAAAGCTTAATCGACACCGGCACGTGCTATAATTGACTTAATTATTAGCGCCACCGCTAATTAGACTCCAAATCGTTTTTATGTAGACAAAAATATCAGGTAAAATAAATGTGTTTCTTTTACATAATTGCTAGATCCCATCCCATTGAAGTATCAATTTGAAAACTGTAAATAACGTCCTTATTAATTGACTTTTGTAAGCAACACGGTAAAAGCAAGCAAGTTTCACCCAGTTACAGACGGAAGATATATCCTGGTAATATATTATGGTCCTGTACGTGCTTTATACATAAAATTTGTTGGTAATCTATTGAATAATAATCAAAATGAAAGCACAATTCAAGCTGTTATTTTTTTTACCAGGATATATTTTTACACTATTTAAGTAGTAAAGTTGTTGTTATTTATCTTAATAAATAAAAACTAACGCTGTTATCGCATGAAAAATATAATTAAACTTAACCTCAATAATGCAAACGATATGACGTAACTCGCATCGATAATGTATATGAATGCAAAAGGGGCCACTGCCAAGGACCTTCGTCTGAACGCAGTCAGAAAGGTAAATGACTTGTGTATACCTACATTCTATAATCTACTGAAGTGTTTCAAAGACGTCACGAATTATTTATGTGAGTTTCGTCTTTGGATACTCTTTGTTCCGCTCATTTCTTACATAAGGTTTATTCATGAATGCTGCCAATATTTTGATGTAATGGGTTGTAACGGGTTATGCATCATATTCTTACATCATATTATGTGTGATACATTTCATAGATGTTCCATCTTATAAGAGTAAGAGATATGGGACTTCATACTAAAGACGCAATTCTTGAATGAGCGCTATTCTGCGCTAACGGCTAATTGATGACAAAATGATGCTGATCATATTCTATCTGCTTGCTGTTAAGAACAGTGACGGATGTTATACCACCATAGGCGTGGAGTATCATTAAATCAGGCTTTACTTTGCTTGATTGATATTTGCCTATGAAAGAATGCAAATCAATTAAAGTTTTGTATTACTTATTCCAGCTCATTCAAGAGTGTTATGACGGGAATGAGTTCAATGAACGAAAAGTAAATGACTAAATTCGATTTGTCAATGACACCATATACACAGAGGGGTGAATTTTTCTTTAATCCAAGCTGTTTGTACATAGCGGAACGGGTGGCTATACATTTATACCTACATTAAAAGGTCACGACCGCCGCTCTTATGTACCCGAGATACTAAGTACCTAAAGGGAGTTCTTTATTGAAGTCTTGGTTGGGAAAAGGGGTTGTTTTATTAGGTCAGTAACACTCGTAATCCGTTTGTTTACACTTGTTGCGTGTGAGTAATCGATTTGTATGTCACGATAATATCTTGAAGTCTTAACACAATTTGTTGTGTCAAATGACAGTAAATTAAGCAAAAGTGAAAAATCACAATTTGCTTTTTATAATTAGTAATAGTCGTAAGGATTTATTCCAGCTACGGTGCTTACCTTAAAATATTGAGACGTCATGAAAGCTATCGACAACAAAATTTGTCTCGAAGCCTTTGCTTTCCGGGTACTAAAAAATTGGCAATAATTGAATGAATGACATTTTTTTTAAGTCAAACGAAGAAATAAATGATGTTACCGAAACGTTAAAAGCACTCATCTTATGTTTTTAAATTCTGCCTTCTGTCTATAGAAAGCTGTTGAGTGACGTTAAATGACGAGTTAAATGCTTGCACATACGTGGTCTTTTTAGACTCAGCCTAATATTCATGCAATAAGTGCTCTATTAGGTCAAGTAAAATTTAATAGCTATGCACGGCACCTGTTGCCCCGTGACTTTACCTTGTTACTCTGAGCTTGACATTTACGGTCTACATGACGGTGTAGACCAAAATAACGTTCTGTAACCGCATAACTGCGTAATGATCTCCATGAATAGGATCGCAGTTATATTAAACATGTTAATATATTGTTTTATTTTAGTTACTTGTTCAGTTTCCTTTAACAAAACGTGGATCATCTATAAGTATTTACATGCGCTAATGTAAGTTTGAATTTTTTATACATAGAGGAAGAGATGTTACAAATAAATTTGTATTAGATAGACTAAAAACATCTGTTTTTGCACCTTAATAATATCATACTATTGGCTATGATTCTTAACGGATTGTCTTCGTGGACAGTAAAAGTCACCTTCAAGTCATCTTCACTCTTGTTTAAATTTTCGTAAAGACTGAATTATTTTCTATGCTATACTTCTTGCGAATCGGGAGGAGGCAACAGCTGATGACTGTGATGAATACGTTTTACGTCCCATTGTCGATACTACAAGAAGCATAAAAAGTAAACTAAACCGGTCAGTGGGCTTTTATCGTCTCGGAAGCTTCGTTGGAATAAAGTAATAATAGTAATAACGTTCAATCCCATCTCATTCATTTTCTCTTTTTCTCACAACAATACAGTTATGGCTCGGCTTTTTTGTAGATACGCAAAGGGATAGCCCGACGGCGTTTAATATGTAAAGGAAGGCAAGGTTACACTCACACATGGACAGAGCATGTATGTGTAATGTGCGTATGTAGTGGAGGGAATTCCCAACTTTTTACAAACACAATCAAAGAGTTATGTAATGTTTGCTCGTATCCGCCAGCGTCGACGTTAACAGGCTGCTACTGTTTGTATGAATGCCGATATTATACATACATTACCGGCGTCTTCATTAGTCATAGGTCATTTTCATTTGTGTTTACCAGTCATTATCTTATATATTCATATTTTATATTACACTTACAAAATACGTACATAAGTATACTTTCTTCGTTAATTACAGCACTACTTTATCCATTATACAGGATTTAAAACAGTAACAGTAAAGTACCCGTTTTAGTTTTTTAAACCTTGTGACAGATGATTTGCTGTAAATAGATTTCTTAATTCGTGCTTACTTATGTTTTTGATTCCTTAAAGTTTCTCATTCTTTACTCTTGACTTTACTACTACTACTTCTCTAGTCAGTATATTATTATGTATTTCATATCTTGTATGACTCAAAGGAAAGTTGATAATTTCCCTAAAAAAACTAACTTACTAAATAATTACAGTAATATAATTTGCAGTCCTTCTAATAGTCTTCCAATTAACCGCTGTGCTTGTGCTTCTGTGTGGCAAAAGATGCTAGCTAAACATGTTATAACTAAAAGCCGCAAAAATGACGGCTATTTTTATAATGGCAGCCCTACGCGACTATTAAACAGGTCGTACTTGTCTAATATTCCTTTATTTATGTTCGCCTTTTCTTTACGGGTTGTAAAAGCAGTGATAGAAATATCGGAACTAAAACTGCTGTTTTGAGTTTAAACGTCAGTTTTTAACCGTCACATTGCAAAACAAAGCTTTGTAACATTTAATTAATATTAAAGTTGTATTACTTTTGTCAAGCTCTCCGTCTAATTAATAGATATCAAAGTTTTAACTAATTTGTGTATAGGCTAAAGTATCTGAGTGTCGACTAAAATGTATTGTTCATAAAATAAATCGGCCAGTGTTTTTTTTGTACTAAAAGTACTTGCGCGAACCATGAAGTTAAATGCTGGCCGAGTCGCATTTGCTTTTGCATGTAATGTAGAGTTTCTTATTCTTCTGTCTTAAACAGTTAACATAAAAACGTCCATCCCATTTATATACTCAAATAAACAGCACCAGTTTCGATTTTTAGAACATTTGAATTTGATATTCGAAAACATGTATAAATGTGCGTGCGTAAAATTTTTCTACCTATTTATCTTTGATTTATCGAAAGTATCTAATTATTCAATGACTGCATTATCCATACAAAAAAAATGAAAACTAATTAAATCAATATTTAAGGAAACCAATGGCAGTTACATATAAATTTAGTCATATATGTTTCGTTGTGTTTTTTACTCTATATTCTAATTGCTAGTTTGTTGATACATATGTAATTTAGAATTACAAAAAATCAAGAATGTGAGAAATACAAAGATGCTCGAAGTATATATAGGGGATCTAATTAATATATGTGTTAATTGAAAGGAAATATTTTTATCGGATTCTTTTTATAAGGGAAAAGCACAATAGAATCCCAATCTTATTTTAATAATTTGCACTGTCTCGAGGAAATGTAAAATACTAGTAAGAGGTGTGAAATGTAAATAGATATAAATGTCCCTACGCAATTGCGCTTACATTATGTTAATGTTAGGGCTGTTGATAATGACATAACTAATAGCTATGTAGGCAAGGCGGCCGTAGAGTTCTAGATCGGAATCCGGTCACATTCCTAACGGTTCGCACTTGCACTATCGACTTGATGGAACTAAATTACTGTGTCAAAACATTTCTGTTTAGTACCTGTAATTCGAAAATACCTGTAAAATTGCAATTTACTCATGACTTTGGACTAAGAATTTAGGACCTGTTTTATTTCGAAAACTACTAAGATGCTTAACTTGACGTTTAACTTTCAGAAAATCTTTAATACCGTCATCTAATAATAAACTTAATATATTTGTACCACGTAACAATTATTTGAATAGATTTAATAGGTATTTTATAAGAACATAAAGATTTTTCTGAAACCAAAATCATGCAAGTATCTTATTCGTCGTCGTATCCATTATATTATAAAAGTTCTGCAGCCACGCCCATCACGAATAAAATCAATCGAATACAAGCGTATATTCATGTCCAGTTATTTTTTTTCCATACACTAAGCATCGGTCGGCAAGAGTAATTTCATATATGAAACGAAACTACAGTACGTGGAATCTAAACAATACAATTAGCCATTGTTCGATCTTTTTCTTAAAATAAATTCAGTTACAGAATATTTCATGTAGCACCTATAAATAATATTTTACATCATGCTAGCAATTAACTCTAAAAAGTTAAAAACTATTAATATGCATACGAAATTACGATCACATATACATCACATCACAAGTACCTACATTAAAAATTAATTAAATAATTTAATGTATTAGAAATGTGATGTTTTCAATTACACAATAGAAAATCACCTTATTTATTTATTATTAGTAACTGTTCCTAAGGTTGTTAATACACCTTTAAATTATAGATTTGTAGCAAGTTACACAAATAATTCAATTCCATTTTAATATTTACTTAAGCGTAAATGATGTTTCAGCAACCATGATAATAATTTTAATACGGAACTTCCCTTTTCGAAAGCCCTTTTAGTTAACTAGGTCATTGAAATGTTCATTTTGACGATGTATTGTAGAGGGAAATTCTCGAAGGGGCTGTATATTTATGTCAGTTAGGGGAACTTGTCTGCTCTATACAGTATGTAAGATTGTTTTATTAACGTGCACGCATGTTGTATTACGATATTGGCCAATAAATTAGTAACGTTACATTGATCGTAATGCATTGTTCTCGTATGATATTGATAGTGCGTGGAAATAGGTGCGTATGGGACAGGGAATGCGCGGGCTGCGCACATACCCGCGGGTCAATTACTGCATAAATCAATACGGATGTCGCCCTATGCGGTAGCTCTTTGTTCCATTCGACTGGAGATACAAGGCCCGTCTCAGTGGTTCCAGCTCTGTCCGGAAAACTCGCTGAGGTATCGCGGGGTCGGATGATTACTTATTAACGTAGGTGGAGGCTGGCTCGGGCGGGCCGCATATAGCTCGTCGCGCGATCGATGCAGTGTCCGCCAATGGCGCGCTGCCGTCGAGCCCTGCGCAACCCTCGCGCTAGCCTCCCTCACGCCGCACCCCGATAACACACCGCCCTCATAAATCATTGAATCGTTCATAAAATACCCAAATATTCGTAAAAACGTATCCCTAATTGCCATCCAAACTCTTCGTATCTGCTGACTTGTCCGGCGTACCTTGTTTTGTCGCAACGGCGGTCTTAGTTTTGAAATGTAAAATATTTTTATCAAAAGAGCCGACCCATTCCCGGCGCTCGTTTGCCTCGAAGCGGGGTTCGTACGGAATAATTGAATTTTCATCATAGAACAAAATGAGAGCTGAAAACTGAAACGGGGCGGCATTGTTGGCACAGCGAATTACTTCGGACGTCAATTATTTAGACGTTTTATCTCGTTGAAAATTGATATAACAGTAAAGGCATGTTGATTTTATTGGTAAAACGAGGCTTTTATACGTTAGTAAAAGGGGTTTGTTATGTTAATGTGTAATGTAGAGCGTAGGTAGTATATACTTTAAGTAATTGAGGTGCTTTTGTTAAATTAATAATGATTGATATTTATCATTTATAACCAATCCAATTGTGGACTGAAAACTATGCAACACGGAAAAAGTGACTTAGTGTCGTAAAGGCACAGCGTAAACTTCATTAGTGTAAAAATCGACATTACTACTTATAAGCTCTCTACCTCTTAAACAATATACTGGCATTGTTAAGAGCAAAATAAAATAAAATTACTATTTTTCTTGTAGCCATAGTATATGCTGTGGACATATACAAAGTATATGTATAGCTATGGCCAATACCAAACACAAACACAGAAACCACACACAAACCTTTGCTATTTTAAAATTTTTGTTTTAAAACACAAGAAAACAAATTTGTTGTTGCCTATTAGAATCCTTTTTATATTATGCAACCCTTGTATTAAACGCTAACGTAAATTACGTCTATGATAATTAATAACATAAAAGATCTTATAGCTGATATACCTGGTGGTACTGAGAAATTAAAAAAAATCGGAAACTTTCAATTCGTTAGCGTTTTAAAAGTATATAGTTTAGTTTTAGGTTTAGTTTTGAAGTTAAAAATGGAGTTAACTAAAATAAAAAATTAATAATTATGGGGACTTCTTACTACCTTTGTATGTTGGGAGCATTATACAACGTTGGTTCCTAATGAGACCAGGTAATCAAACCCAGGCAGGGTTTCGGTTAGAGGTATAGTGCAACCAGAATATCACAAAAATCTGCCATGTATCTCCCTCTTTACTCTCATATTATTTAATATATTGATTTAAAATGGATTATGCCATCTAATATATAAAATATTTAGTGTTGTCTTTTATTAACATAACTTTTACACATTTAAAGAAAACACTTTTTTACGGATTATAGAAATACAATAATACATAACTATAATCCGTAAAAAAGTGTTTTCTTTAAATATAAAATATTTGTGTCCCATACTCCTCTAATTTTAGAGGCTCGACCCATTCTTATGAATTTTTTATGCAAATTCTGTAAGTCATCAGCTACTATCTATCTTTCAAATATCTAAATGATAACACCCCAATTTTTATATGATAGATATTTTTTTAGTTTTTATCTTTGATACAGCATACCTACATACAAAGACTTTTGTATGTAAGAAAAAAGACCTTTAACTTTCATATACCCTCTACGATCAACCACTATATTGTATATAGTATATATAGAGAAAATCACAGAGTAGTCTCAGCGCATAGCAAAATATCTTACCATTCATCTTAGTATGTACTACAAAGGTAGGCTAGGCATTAAGGAGAAACGAAGGTCATCTGCCCAGCTGGTATACCTATAAAATTTCACGTTTGCAAAGTAATCTCGAAATATTGCAAACAACTGTCAACATATATCAACAATAGCGTACTTTGTTATTAGCTGACAATTATTGATTTTTTACTATTGTTACAGCCGCCTCGTGGTTACGGCGGGCCACCATACGGCGCGGGCGCTCCCGGAGGTCCGCAACAACCGCCAGGCGCGTACGGACCGCCAGGCTCATATCCGCCGAGGTACCCACCAGGTCCTCCTGGCGCGCCTAATTCAAGACCTCCCTTTTCACCGCATCAGGTATGTTTCATTTCTTAGATTAAAGAAAAGTATTTGTATGATTTTAAAGAGCAGTGTTGGCTTCAGCGTCCGACTCTCATACCTGAGATCGTAGGTTCGGTCCCGGACTGTGCACCAATAGACTTTCTTTCTATGTGCGCATTTAACATTTGCTCTAACGGTGAAGGAAAACATTGTGAGGAGACCCAAAAATAGTCGACGACGTGTCTCAGGCACTGGAGGCTGATCACCTACTTGCCTATTAGATTTAAAAATGGTCATGAAACAGATTCAGAAATCTGAGACGAAGACCTAAATAGGTTGTAGGGTCACTGATTTATTTTATTTTTTATTTGTATGATTAGAAATAGGCTGTTTATTGGAAAATTGTATTACGAAACATCCATAACACAGATCTTAGTTTGACTTAGCGCTTAAGAAACTAAAAAAACATCTTTACACTGATGGTCAGTATGCGGAATTTACAATTTTTTAATCTTAATATTTAAAAAAATATGCAAAACATTTAAAAAAGACATCGACTTTCGACGTAGAAAATATGATTATTTTAACTTTGTATTTACTTAAGATACCGAAAAATACTTCATCGAAATGAAGATTCATCTGACTCTGCACGCTTTGAAATTAAAATGAACTTCAATTAAGCTTAGAAGGACCCTTCATGGTCATATTACACGATTCATGTTTAAGACGAAACTAGAGAGCCTCGAACGTTTCTTAGAAACGTTGAGCTGGCGTCGCGGCGGCGCGTTCGCATCGGAGCCTCATCCACTCACGTGAACATAAACGATCTATCACTCTTCACAACTCCCTTAAGGCAAATCAGCTTATGTATCCAAGTCTGTAAGGCCTACAATCGCTTGATAATGATGCCTTCGAATGACGTAAGCCGTTCTGCGCGCTCGCTGACGTAAGCTCGTTGTGCAACGAAGCCAGAGGTACGTTTTGAAGGAGGGCTCTTGGAGCGAGCTCGCGTAGAAATCGACGTTAAGAAACGCTCTGACAAGACGCAAGGTCGTTTTGAAATCGTGCCTTCTGGTTAAATGTACAAAGTACCATGTTTATCTAGTATATTAATAATTCTGACCCATTCTTTGTTTAAAGTTTGGTAATATGTAGCTTTATTTAAAGAATTTTTTAAAATGAAGCGGTAATTTAAACTATAAAGCCTTTAAACACAGTTAAGGTATAAAAGGTTACCCGTAAAATTTGGCTATGGACTACCTTTTTATTGTAGTTGCACTTTACCCTTAATATTTTATTAGGGCGGTCTGGAAGAGATAGCTTGTTAGCTATAAGGCCCCCCGTTCCATCCCTAATAATAAATGTTATTTGTTTTTCTTTTAATATAACAAAGTTTAAATATCAAAAAAGAAAATAAACTTTAAGTTGACTGAAATTGGTTAATTTTTAAAAACTGAGGAATTTAAAACATCGTAATATGTCTATAGGACAGAAACTACGGGCCTATCCTAGTTTATGGAGGAGGGCGCGGTATTCTCTTATAACGGTTTTTTTGAACAATTCTAAAACTAGGAAGACGATTTTTATAAACTTTTTATTTTAATTTCATTACAATACAACTGAAACAGTCAAAACTTATTACGTACTTGTTAAATAATTATGAATTTTACAGAACAGAAATATTACTTTAAAAACCTCCACCACTGAACTTATTTCAGCAATAACTGATTAGCCATTGATATCTCACATCTTCATGTCATCCGTTTATTTGCCTATACTGGGAGGGCATTCCTGTATAGGCAAATATATATTTGCCTCATCCGTTATGAGGACAGTCAATACATTCTATTGACTGTCACCAGACTGACTTTGGGTTAGCAGTTTATAGACTTGTAATTCATATTTTCACTTATTACTGCGTTGAAGCCTGAGCTTCTGTAAAATAGGAATGCTGTACAAAGTAATAGAATTTAAAAGTACCTCATGTATTTTGGTTGTTCAGCGCCAGACATGTTATATGTTAACATGTGTTATTGATTGTAGAATATACTTGTATTTGAAATCCTGGGTCTGATATAATTCGGGAGAATGAAAATTTTTTATCTAACTTACATGCTTCTTTACTGAGCAAACGTCGATCTATGGTAGTGGAATTCTTGAATCATTGACACTTTTGTGGGGGGGTTTCCTCTCGTCTTATTTCGTAAAATATATTTTATACGAATCTCAAAGGGCTATGTTTGTTAATACTCAGTTAAAACTGAATAACACATCGTCGTGTCGTCGGGATGTTTCTTTTCGATGGAGTGACGTCACGCGTTGTTGAGAGCGGATAGTTAGGCGAGATCCGTTGTATGCGGGTATCGCGGGAATCCGGGCCGCATCCGGGTGCAATGAATGCGACGACGTTTTCAAGGGCGCGCCTCAGGTGATGACGTACGATACGTACCCCTCTGCCTCCTAACCACCCGCGGGTGTACCACCCACCTAATAATGCACGTCTGCGCCCTGTCTGCCGCGTCCGAACCCACTGCAATCTTAAGTACTCCTTTTATGTTTCAACACGCGGATAATTATAGAAAACAACCCATTATTTTCACTTCGCATCACAACGCAAACGCGTATGTTAATAAACAGAAAACAATACCAGTAAATACCCAAATTGTTAAATGGTATTTCTTGAACAGGATTATCAAGTGCAACGTCCTGTAAGTAAAACACAATTAATAGCGTGTCAAGGTTTTGGCGACCATTATTTCCACATATGTTTCACGTGCTCTTTAATTATTAAGTACATTCAGTTGATAGCTCTCTAATTATCATAATAATAGTGGAGGAGAGGGTGGCGGGCCCATCAGCTGAGCGAAAACGAAAGTAAACAGAACTCGGTCAAAGGGTTTGTACTCACCTACCCGCAATATTTATGTGGGTAAAAGGGGGTTGCCCACCCCCAAACCAGTCACCCTCCTTTGATGGATTGGTTGGCGACCGGCGCGGATGGTTCGACTAAAACGACTGAAACACGGCCAAACTCAACTAGGCGTTAGTCCCGATTTCCTGTTACCTCAAAACGAAAAAGTTTTACCTCCAAATTATTCAGCGAAAGTTCTTGGAATTCTTTTTGTTTTGTTTTGCTCGCGGCCACCTCGTAACCCACCCTCAACTTGAAACTTATTCCAGTGACACGGATTGTTAAATAACACTCGTCGTAAAGGTTCAATCTGCAGCTTACGATATAATAAAATCTTTTTATTGCCTTCCCACCTTCTTTATCTTGCTTTTCGGATATTGTTCTAAGTGTCATTGAATCTTTTTATAACGTCACTCTTCGTCCTTTCCTAATGACAGGGAGAATTTGATGAGCATCGACAGGTAGTTAGGTTAGATAGGATTCGGTTTACCTAAATGAGGCTCTGTCTATCCGATGACAATTAGAGACCTGAAGGCGACCCTTTACTATTATAATATATCATCACTACATTAATAAGTCTGTTAGTGTAGTTCAAAGTTATCTTTATTCTAGGACTTAGAATTGCACTGATTTCTATGCCGTTTCTCGCTACTTTTCTCTCGGCACTATTCAGAAGAAGAAAAAAATCCTATCGGGTAAAAAGAAACAGAAAAACACTGAAAAAATATTGTTTTGGATATGCATAGAAAACATGTGTGATAGTACTGTCGGTTGTTAAAGTACGCCATTATTTACTGCTTTTTCGATCTAAATGAACTTTGAATGTGTGAAAAATAGTAGTGACGCTGAATCGCTTAAAACACATGTCCATTTCGTTAGTACTTTTTGTTTTTGGCACGGTGTTAAGGATTCTATTATGCGTATGTTGTGTTCAACTTATCACAATTGTTTCACCAGAAATCGGATACTTGCCTGTGTGAGGAGGGCTAATCAAAATTGAATAAGTTGCAGTTTGAAAGTGTAACCTGTAACTTTTTATTCATATTCACGATGTATCTGTAGTGAAGTTAACGTTGCAATAGGTGCAAATCTCGCGTATCGCTCGGCGTGCAATTATCTCGAGCACCGAAGGGAAATGTGAATGAGTCATCTTAGCCGTTGTGGTAAATATCGTTATCTATGGTTCAGCCTTGAATCGTGACGCGGAAACTAGTTGCCTAGTGAAAGCATTGTGCGATTGATGCAATGAGTCTGACGCGAACTGTGTCGAGGACGTCTCGGTAATGAATGAATGAATGAATTAGACGTGAATTATCATATTTAACGATTTTGTGGAGGTTAAATATTTCAGTGAATTCTACATATAACACTCGGTCGGATCCAAATTGGCAAATTACTCATAGTTCAAAAGAATCAAGTAATCAATTGTAATATCTGTTCCCTATGCCTCATTGCGAGATTCAAAGACTTCAAACTACATATAACATTTTTGCACAGTTCATGTCCATGGACAGAATGTGTCCATTGATATTGTGTCCCTGATAACTACCTATACTGTACAAGTCTGTCGACAATAACGAACTCCTTTTCTGGTAACTGACAAACTATTTACAACATACACACAGTTACTCTATCTCATCGCATATCACTAACAATTGATCAATATACTTACTATAATAAAAAAATATTTTTCGTATCTTAAAAGTCTTTAAAGCTCTAATGTAACGCACAATCTTAGGACCTTGTTATTCTATGAAATTAAAAATCCCCAAAAAATATTTTCTTTTCTTAATAAACGAAACAGGTTTAATATTGTAATAGAATACAATAACGAACTCCTTTCTAGCTGAGTTGTTATTTTTAGTAAGGGCCTAAATGTCAGCCATCACCTGCTGAATAGTATGCTTTTGCTTGAGTTTTTATCCCTTAAGTGAATACTTGTTATTACCGTGCAAGTAACTGCGTATTGAAAATACCTTTTTACGCATTAAAACGTCCAAACACAGGGCGAGTAAAGGGACGAGGAAATGCCCACACATAAATAAAAAGACTTATAAATATAAATGAGTTAAGCGTTACTCGAATAATGAATATGTATTTTTGTTATAATGTTGAATTATCATTATAATTTCAAGTAAATGTTTCTAATTACTTCATTATAACAATTATCCATAATTAGTTTTTTTAGAAAATAATGCGTGTACTTATATGTTTGTAATTAGGTTAATCTTCTCAATAAACTAATAAAAAAAAACTAAAAAAAAAACTAATAAAAACTATGTCACCTAGAACGGGTATTTCATCAAATAACAAATAATTTGATTGAAATAAATACTGTATCATAATTGAAACGTTTAGATATATGGCCGTAATTATTTATCTAACATTTATACTCATTTGATAGGCGTCTCTGAGTACAGCTGTTAGTCTCTTATAAATGTACAATTTACACGTGTTTCACCTCGAGCTCGCTCAACAGTTATTTATAAACGCCGTATAAAACACATACTAGATCGCTGTACTTATTCGTGAGTGCATAATACACGGTCAAGGACAATCGTGCAGTACGCGTCCTATTGTTTCACCACTGTACAGCACTAACTGTTTATTGTATATGTGTGCTATGCTAGCTATAAAGGAGCTTGTTGGTGACTTACTGCAAAATAATTCTTTATTTTTAATAAAATCTTTGCTATTATTGCACTACATACTAATAAAGGCTAATGACTGTTTAAAGTACTGATCTATCCCTACTCTACAGATAGCGTGTAATTACAGTTTGTTGGTAATGATAAAGAATGAGACCGAAGCTATTGAAAAAGTATGTGTTTAAAAGCTATAAAATACATTGTGTGACATAGTTTTATCGGGCGGAGCGTGTACGCCTAGCACTCCGTGTAATTGCTAATAATGGACGTAATATCGTGGGTTCATTTTGTGATGAGCTTACCAGCTACAGGCGACGTGCTGCAATAAAGTGTTTAGATTTCGTTTATCGGCCAATTTAATCTAAGTAGTTGTACAGAAAGTTATTTTTAATGTCTAATTTCAAGATGTGTTATCACTATCGGCGTGGTGAGGTTCTTGAATTAAAAGTTGGAAACGGCGGGATTGTCTGTGTTGGAGAACGCAAAGGTATGATAAACATTGCACCAACCTTAGCAACTGGGGGACATTAATAACGAATATTTTACTATACGTAAAAGGGTAATACGTAATTTGATTAGATTATTATTGTTATTCGGAATTAGTTAATTATTTTAATAGTACATGTAAGTTTTTCGCACAATTATTACTCCTTAAAAATTTGTTTTTAAGGAGTAATAATTGTGCGAGATAAATTATTCAAATCATGGGTTAAAGCAGCTCCAAATTTTTTTATATCGTTCTTTACGACTCGTATGTAGTACCCCAAGTAATATTAAGGAGGCGCATGGCTAAGGCACCCCTAAAAACTCGTACTATTACATGCGTGATGTAAATGATAGTGTCTCAAATCCCAGTGAATTAAATTAGGTTAGGTTAGTTTTTTATTTTTATTTTAAGTGGCGTTTGTGATCAGGCTAGGGTTAGGTTTATGCCAAAAAAAAATTACCTTCTTTCATTCATCCCACAAATCATGATGTTTTCATTAATTTCTATAATATTAAATAGCATGCGTCGTTACATTATTGCCGAATGATAAAAATATGTGGAAAAAATTTAAAGCTTTATGGTAGAGACGTGATATGACAAATTTACCAAAACTAAAGATCCAATACAGACTAAATAAAATGAGAACATTCATAATTGTCTAATAACGACACTAACAATGTATGTTTGTAAATAAATCGATCCTCATGCGTAACAAACAAATCGAAGATAATAAAAATGATTGAGTTCATTCATTGAATTCGCGGTCAAGGACGAACGTCGGGTGTGATTAATAGAGCTATTATTACGTTTACTCAATTAACTCGGGCAAATCTGCCAAACGCCGGCAAGATCGCAAATATTCGCTTTGTTATTGTTTGTCTGACATCATAATGGTAATGCCGCCTGATAATGTTATGCTTTGATTGATTAGTCATTTCGTGCAACATTAGGTGTGATTGCGAACATTTGTATAAATAGAATCTATTTGTATATATACTTTTGATTTCTCCTGTGATTAGAAATGAGTTACTAAATAGAACGCTTGACTTTAATCAATAAAACATACAGTTTCCAAAAATACAATGTTGATCATACGTAAGTGTTTTAATTCCATATTGCGTACCATAATTATGTTTCATAAATCAAATTCATAAAAAATCACGCATAAGCTAAGTCTGAATGAAGGCTTGTCTATGAATATTGGTTTAAGTCCCATCGGGAATGAGTGGGTAGTAGTGCTACAATAAACTTAAATGTTTGTTATTTGTTCCAGGGCTACGAGCGGGGTGGTTCACCACAACCAACTCACCCGCAAGGTGCTCCAAGTCCTGGGTCAGCGCAGGGTGCGCCCGGCGGCCTGTCACCAACTCATGACTCACATCCCTCGCATATGCCACCTGGGTCACAACCACATCAGGTATGTCATTGTTACTTTTTTTAAATACCTTACCATAAGGCATTATGAAACTAAGACAGGCCCTAAAAATGGCAAAGGACAGTCAAATATAAATATAACTTAACTACTGTGTAATATGTGAAATCATAAAATTGTCAGTCTGAAATACTGTGAAAGAATCTGAAATTAATATGAATTGTTAAAAGTTAAAATGATTAAATCTTCCAAAGTGTACATTTATTATAAATATTATAACAACTAATGGATTATACATATTGATAGGTCTTCAGTTAAAATATTATAAAGCTAGTGTTTATGCGAATACATATTATAACCTATTTCGTATAATACTCAGCTAAAAACTGATGCAAACGAGCGGTTGTTATACCGCCCGCTATTTTATGATGAAATTACATATGCTATTAAATAAAATAACGAAAACTGCGTTCATTTATGAACACCATAATATTGCCGCGTTATTTTATATGGAAATCTGTAGCGTTAACGAAATTGCACCTCGAATATGGGACGGTCGAGTAATCCACGAAACTCGGAATGCTTTCGTTATGAACTTTACTGTTATCGCCCCCGTTAAACTGCTAGCAGCGTAAGCAATTTTTTTAAATTACCATCGCCCCAACATTACTATTTGTGTTCTATGGTCGTAATGTTTTTATGGAAACTACCCTTTTTGTTGTTTGTGCTAATGTTTTTTCTGACTTTTCTTTGAGTTTGTTGAGGTTTATTGTGTAGTCGGTAATCTTATTCTTTCAGAGATGAAAACTTATCATATCTACCGATTTCTGAATCGGTATGTAGGTATACAAACTAGTATTACCTACAGTTAAGTCGACTCTTTTTGGCTCGCTTCCGTCCGTAGATTTACATATTTCTCTCATATATGTAAGGAGCACACGTGGCCGGTACTACCGACAGTATAATGGAGACTTAGCGCACATTTGCATTCCGTCTCGTCGTGTTACCGTCCACACAAAAATTTAACATGAATTCTGCATCCTGCAGGCTCTTTCATATTCATTAAATACTGCATATATTGGCCTAAAACATTGAATAGGACTGGCGTCGTTTTCACGTTTTAGAATGTTGAAGGATGTTATATCACTTACCTTTGACACATTTTAACGGGGTGTTTGGAGTTTTAGCAGCTTTGCTTTTAGAAAAGATTTTAAGTCGTGATATATAGCGTACATTTATTCATATAAATGACTTCGAGTTAGTCATTCAGGTTAAAATTATTAATTTATCATATGTTGACATTTATCAAAACAACCGGCCGACAACGCACTCGTTGGGCCCTCTGGCAGTGAATTTCCGTGGGCTGCGCTATTATTTAACATCAGATGAGACTCTTGCCCATTCTAAACAAACAAAAAATACAGCTATCAGTTGATAATTGATACAACTGAACGTTGATGATTAAGTCGTCTTCGTAACTAATATTAATATTACAAAATTAAACTATATATAGGCATCTTTTTTTTTTAATTCCACGCTGATAAAATGCCAAGCAAAAACCCATATTTAATAAACGCGTCACGTCATGTCCTGGGGTGCAAAAATTAAACGTCACTCATGCCATGAAATAGGCGAAGAAGAGCGATGCTGGGTGGGGCCTTTGACTAAATACATGTCAAACTAAACTTGTCATAATTGCAGTTTCTGAGAAGTTGAGTTATCATCTGTTGTCATTCTGCATGTAATTTTTAAAATGATATTAAAAATTCCATTATAACGGAGTTATTATTAATCCTAATCTCGCATTGTGTATTGTGCGCTAGTGATCTATAAGATATTTTGCTTTTGTTGCTACCTTATATGGTTAGCACGTTACCCAAGAATATACCTTAAAATTGGGCAATAAAGAGAAACAAATCTAAAATCTATCTGAGGTGGAATAAAACTCAGAGCGGCTCGGGCGGTTAATACACTACAATGTCAGTGGAGAATTTTGAGAGTCGAGGACCATTCCAGCATCGTGATCGCTCGAGAGTCGTACGGTCGAAATGAAACGTCGTATCTTATTTTATGATTAGCGGCTCGAAAGCGCTTTGTAATTTTGTTAGTTCCGCCTTTCTGGTGCTGGGGGCGAGTACAGCGAGCGGAGATCGATGCAAGCGTTGCGAGCGAGTGTAAGAGGGATGGAGATACCCGGCTCTCGCTCCGTCCCTGTCGCTCGAACCGCCTACTAGTCAGCCATGTTGCGCTCGACCTGCGTTCGAGCCCGACCGCCATTGTAGCATTTGTAGCTAGTGATGTTCATGGGCCTCGCTCGATGCTATTGTAAACGTTTTTATCGTTCCCAAACGTATAGCTAACCGACGCGACGGCTCTCTTATTACGGCCTCTATTACTTTATGAACGTTGCAGCAATTGAATGTTTTAATATTGTAGGCTCGTACTGATATTAAACGAAATATGTTTCCTTAATTTATTATAATTGCTAAAGTACCCTTAATGACGTTTTGATGGGTTTAGGATAATTTAATTATGTTATTTATTTGAAACTGTCGATGAAATATTTATCGATAGCAATTAGGGCTGTATATGTGTAGGTACGGCTCCGGAATTAAAATGTCAGACGTGCAGCAACGCGGGCGAATAGGGGGGCGGAAGGGGAGAGTGCGGGGGGCAGCGTTATTAATAACCATAAGCCGGCAGACGCACGAACGTCCAGAGGGGCCATGCTGCGCGGTAATGAGGAATCACTAATTATATTTTACTGGACTCTAGCACTGAAACAACATTAATTACACTGGTCTTTTATTACGAATATCCTAATAAATCCAATTTAAATTAATTTTGTATCGATAACTCATGTAATTATTCTTTATCACAACATTATTGTAAGCACACTGCCATTGGTTGTCCGGAATGTACAACGGTCTAAATTGGATTGCTCGAGGTACTGGACAGAGACTGACAAGATATTGTGTGCCGCCGCGGCCTGGGTCTGCCCGTTTTATATTCCCCTACAGTGAATGCTTCGCTGTGTGCGACAGCTTTGTCATTCCCTAGTCCCCCGCTCGCTTCGTCAGTAAAAACTTTAGACATTATTTTATTGAGAGACACGTTGTTTGTCAAAGGCTCGTGTAGTCAAATGGCGTTCTGTGGCTCTATGTTCTATGCAGAACTTTTTAATTCACCATTCAAAAAACACATTATTGAAAACATAAATTGAACGTTGAATGCGGTCGGACGTGAAAGACTATTTTGAATTTGCCCGACGATAATGAGTTTCCTTTATACGGCAGTCGAGTTGCGATCGCTCTTTCATTAAACAACTTTTACTCGATTTAATCTCGTCATTGAGTCGGAACTCGTATTCGCTGTCGAGGAGTTGTCTTTGTTTAAGGAGCTACGTAGAGTGGCGCGGGGTGGAATAGCGGATGGCGGATAGTGTAACAAACTGCGAAATGTTGTAGATTCCGGCAACTTTAGCCCGGCTTGGAAGTCGGAGCGCTGACTATGGCGCTGTAGAATGTAGTCTAGCTACGTGGGGGTTGTCGGGAATTGCCGTGCCGGATAAATTATAACGCTCTCTCCCTTTTGCGAACCTCGCAAAATAATACATTTGAATTTGTTACTGAAAAGCTCCCGCTCGCCTTTGGTCTGTCATGATTTTATTCTCAGTTTATGAATGGGTTTCGTGTTATTTATTGTTCTAATGCTAGCTTTAAATTCGAGTTGTAATTTGTACTGTGAATTGAAATGTTTTTAACTTTTAATGACATAAATAGTTTTAAAGCTGGTCATCGTTTCTAAAATGATTTAGAAATTGTATTATATTATATATGAAGCAGTCTTATTAAAGAAAATTCTGTAATTGTTTCTAGTCATTTGAGTAGTTCTGCCGTGACTTTTTTAAAAAAAAATACTCGGAATATAATTTATCAATTAGTTGATCAGTTATGTGGTGCTCCGTCATAACTAAATATTTACATAGATAATCGTAGCATAGCATTGTTATTCATCATAGCGATAAAACTAATAAAACGTTCACGTCATACTCATGCCTAAATCTATTTATATGCAAGTTTATATTTATACCCAAGGTGAATCTAATTATAGATTTGCTTCGAATCTTACTTATTCAATAAATGTATATGTAATTACGAATTTTGAAGGTTATGCCATTTGCAATTAAGTAGGTAGTATTTCATTTTTTTCATGCTACAGTTTTATTGTTTTACGATGAAGGTGTTTCGATAAATTTTTGCTAAGTGATGAACAGGTCTTTAAATTAAATAGGTATATTATAGTTTGATGCTACAGATATCGCAGTCTATTTTTATTTATGTGATTTATTTCTTATACCCAAAATGCAAGAAGGACCAATTTAAATTTTTTTCGTAGTTTGTATTTTCTATGCTACCTATAATAATAATGAACAATGAAGAAAACCCCAGGTGACATAATACAATATTTTACCGTTGTACAAACGTGGTCAAAACACTTATGTGGCTTCAAAGAACATACAATGCTACCAATCAAACAATTTCCATTTTAAATTTTTTTATTCACAAAGCGCATAGAGTAACCAACATGCACAAACGACCGGCTACAAAGTATTACTTATTTTGCTTATTCAACTTCGTAATTGCGGGCTTGTACAATATTTACGCCAGTGGAATTTTAAAATTCGAATCGATTTTCGACTTTATTCGATTCGCGTTCAGTTTCAAAAAGATTCTCGAAAGTGGAATTAAAAGATATCGCCTTTGTAAACGTCGAAAGTCTTATAAAGTTGGCGAAGGAAGAGTTGTGAATATAACTTTGCACTCGGGCCGGACAAGTTTTTAACATCGATAATTAAGGCTTAGTCTTTTGTGAGATTCTTATAAGTGCCGTTTGAAACTATTCCTTAAACTTGTCTATTAAACTCATAAATGTTAAAACTAGTGATAAAAGATATAAACTTTATGCAATTTTACGTTACAATATTGACAAAGCACATAAATCAGTATCTCTAGGCTGTTATTAATGTAGTTTGGAAGTAGATAATAAAAATATTTAAACTGCAGAATCAATGCTAATAGCTAAGCATTTTGATAAACGAGCTAGGTCTGGATATCCATAGTTGCTCACCTTACACATTGAAATCGGTTTCGTTTAGTTTCTTAAGTTTATTTTTTTTTTAGTAATTCTTTGTTGTGTCAAATAGTTGTTTTGTTTAATTTTAGATCTCTTCGTGTATGTCATGTTTGCCTATAAGTGCTTGTCACATTAAAAATAGTATTTTGTGATTGTAACAATGTGCCAAGCGTTGGCAAGCTTTTTATAAATAAACTAGCGGATCCGACAGACGTTGTCCTGTCTACACGTCTTTAATTTCAAAATTTCAATTTTTAATAAGCCATTTTGATGAAAATTATTATTCAAATGTTATGACAATATCTAACGATCCAGCAGATGTTCACACACGATATAACACAATGATAACAAAACTTTCTTTTAAATTTCGGGACAGACTAATATTAAAATTCGAGTATTATTTAAAATTTGACACTGCGATGGTAGCGCCGTCTGTCGGATCCAATGTAAAACATTCCAAAATCAACAACAACTAATAAATTGAAAATTAATTAAAAAAACATTGTCCAGCGGACAAAATTGTGAATCTAAACCATTCCCAGATCCCCTTGAACACACACAAAAAATTTCGTCTAAATCGGTCCAGTGAGTCGTTTAGGAGGAGTTCAGTCACATACACACGCACACAAGAAATATATATATTAAGATAAACTAAAGGCCTGCATGTAGTAAAAAATTGTGTTCATTGTTTTATTAAACGTTTTACATTGATGTTTTGTACGAGAAATTTTCACGGGTCTCTTGAATGTTACAATCACAGCGCATAACTTGTCAAATTTGACTAACGACGTAAGCGGTATAAGAAATGTCTCCGAATTTAAGCTTCCACTGTATTTTCTAAACAATTATGTCTCGTTCAAAATTGGATTACAATTGAGTATGTATTATAAAAACGAAATGGTAAAAATAAATGCGTTATTCTTTCTGAATTGTAATGCATTGCAGTAGGCGGTCGTCACTTACAAGCTCCTAATTTACCCTAACGGCTATTTGAATCACATGAAGTGATCGAATTATTCACAAATATTTTTCCAAATTGAAGTCTTATGATTTTTTGTTAGAGGAAAACCTTTTTTACGATATTTGAACTAAAACTAAAAAACTTAACTTACTTTTTTATTTTTTATAGCCTTAAGTCTAAAACGAACAGGTTGTAAACAATTGTTTTAATTTAAATTGCGTATTAAAACTGTAAATTTCAATCTTTTCAGGGTTATCCACCTCCACCGAGGCCTGGCCAGCCGTCCACACCAAACGCGCATGACCAAGATTCGGTAAGTTGTCGATTAAATCAACAAATTCCGATTTTACTTGTTGTATGTGTTTATCGAAGCTACTTTATACTTACTACTTACTTGTGTCTATATAAACATTTCAATGTTGAAGTTATATGCCGGAAGATTAATTAGAAGATCCTCTGAAGACAATAAGGATAATAGTTGTTTTAACTTTCTCTGCACAAAGACATCATCACAATCATTTAACATAACGATTAAGCCTTACTTATCCTTTTAATAATTTAAAACTAATTTACTAAAAAGGATATTTAACATAAGACATTTCCTCACAACACTGTAAGTAGTGCAAGTATGTAGTCACTCTGTGTTATATTTTTTCAAATACCTGTAGCATTTAAGACTAACGTGCACTAACACTAATTCAAATGGTGTCGTCCTTTTCAATCTCACTAGGCCCGTGGTGTTAAAAAGTTGAAAAGCCTCGACATTTACACGTGATAGTGGAGCCTTTATACGTGGGCTCCAGTAATCCTTTTGATTATTGCGATTACGATAAAAATAATAAAATCATTATTCGAGTCACCATAGTTGGCCCTTTACACATGCGTCCGCTCAATTTATCTAAATATGGCCTTAATTTGCTCACCACATTGTAGTCTTCAACGAGTGTTTTCATTAGCACATGTGGCCGCGAGAACAAGTGAGGCACGGTGTATTTGCGCCGACACTTCATTTTGCCTGTTTGCGCCCCCGCGCTCGTCGCTTGACAATAAGCTAAGCTTAATTGTGTTCAAAATTTGACAACCTGCTAGCAAGCCGGTTGCATGCCACTGATAGTTTGGTAACTTTGCATTTTTAATCCATCCATTTTCTATGTTATTTATTTGACCGTACTCTCCCATTAAATACAAAATTGAATTATTTACAATGTTCCTCCTACATAATAAACAGGTTTCTGTAGTATGTATTAGGTATGTAATTGTGGACCATTTACTAAATGTTAGCTAACTAGATCCTTCACCTTTGTAAAAGGTCTTCGCTATTAATATTTAGAATTATAGTTATATCGGTGGATATGTTCTTTTTGTCGCTGCTCATAAGATAGGTATTACATAATAACATGTCCTATAGAGTAAATATTTGTGATGGCATATCATAGAGCTATTTCATTAAGCGCAGATCAAAGTGAACGAGTGCATTTGAGAGGCACAGCCGGCGGCTAGGCGAGACTGTCGACAGTGTTTTATATACATAACGATAAAAAGAATTGTCATTGACAAACACTAGCCCTAGCGTAGGGTTGTCGCTTATTGTGTTTTTATTGCAAAAGGCGATCTACATGATTAAAATGTTATGAAGTTTTTTGTATTCGAGTTTATAATAAGTTATACGGCTTAAAAACCCTTATTATTCTAAGTAAAGAAGCAATAAAGCTTATATCTTCATATTCAATAGCACAGTTGGTTCAATGCGGGCGAGTGAATGGCCCGAGTCCAAGTGTGGTGTTGTTTTAGGATCCTCCTACTGTGCCGGAAATCATCCTTTTGAAATAGCTTAATATGAAGAAAGTATAGTAGGTAAAGTGGAAAAGTAAAGTATATTTGGCTTAACGCGTTTTTTTTAATAAAAGTCAAAACTCAAAGCAAATTAAAAATGTGTGTTTTTCTGTAGTTAACAGCGCTTAAATATCACTAATAGTATATTTTACAATATTATGAACATTCGTAATAGCTTGTATTTAATCGCGTCCGCTACCCCTCGGGCCGCTACGGTTTCAAAGATTATACGTCAACCCTAAATCGTATCTAAAAAGATAGAACAGTGCTTTGAAGTTGATTGATACGGTTAGACGAGCTAGCATTGTCTCGCGGTCCGGGGGAACCAAATGAGAGGAATTATTTAAGCGAGCGCTGCGATGTGTCGCTTTTTGTAATGAATTTACGGGGACTAGGGGAGCGACAACCCTACGGGAGAACCACCCCGCCTTCCTTGCACGACACTGTTAAGTTTTTACGTTCTTTTAGTGATGTCAACGTTCAAGATACAGTTGCGGGACTTTGCTTTATGAATTCTTGAAGGGTTGACTTGCTTGATAAGATACAATTTTAAAAATTTCCCTGGATTGTAGTATTAACATATGCTATTCGAGTTTCATTTTTCCATTTATATTGAATACTGAGTATTTAATACAAATTGTATTATTTTTTAGGGTTTGCATTAATTAAAAACTATTAATACAACATTTATAAAGAGCGTATTTATATACCAACAAATTTGATGTCCATGGGCATTTAATAGCCATCCCGAAAGAACATTTGCCTATCAGTAAAAAAAACGTTTAAATAACAATGTAACATATTATTTCTAGCGAAAATTCCTAGTAAGTTTAAGATGGGGTTCTGATTCGGGTTATTTATTTACGCAACGTCAGCGGAATGACGGCTCAAAGGAAAATATTACTCGGCCTAGAGACGGAAGGGGCGCTTTGAGAATGTCCCTACAATGCTATTCATTAGTGTCACAAACTCAACTGCACCCCAAAGATGCTTTGAAATGTTAAAATTATTTCTCTACCTCTCTTATCTTTGATTGAAAGGATGAGATTTTTTTAACTTGTTGTAAAACATAAAATGCGTTTTTCAATTAAATTAAGAATACTAAGTAATAAAATTTCAATTAAATAAACGTTGTTATTGCTTCAAATAGTTAATGTTTAGAAAAAACAATTACGTACTTAATAGTTAATGCGTCGTGAAACTTGTGACATAAAAGAATTTTGTGTAACTAAATGTGCAAATGAAAGGCAAGCCCGTGAGCTGCACGTTCATAATAAACTAGATTGAGTGGGGTAGAGTCAAATGAGTGACGGTAGCATTGTACGTCGTAATCAGGCGACGTGTATGCGAAAATAAACAATTTAAATAGAGGGAAAATTAACAATGTTTTTGAAGAGGAACGATTGACTGATCTTTTATTTCGTGAAAATGTATTTAAGGATCTAACTCCCCTTTATGTATAAGTGTGTATATTTAAAATAAAGTTATTTTGAATATGCTCAGATATTTAAGGATTAAATTCATAAATTTATTAGCGAACTATCTTCTTTATGTCGAACTTGTTTGTAATATCACATTTAAACATTTCATTCAAGTCATTAAATATTAACTATTTTTTTTTCAACTTTCAATTTACCTGCGTTTACGGTTATCGGAAGGCTTATGTTATACGACTTATTGTTTTAATTATTCTTTCTAGTAGGTACATTTACAACAAAAAAGTATCCATTAGTTTCCAGTGTGTGGAACTCGCGGCAACGACGCGGCTGATACAAAAGGCACTAATGTCAAATACACGCGATCGTGCACAGAAATGTACGTGACTAACGTTCTATTGAATTTGTGAGCTCTAACTACACGTACTAATTTATACAGAGTTCGTCTATGTACACTGTACAGTCATTAAAGTATCTTTATAATTCGTCTTAGAAGCAATATTCTTTTTGGACTGTATCGGAGTTTATTAAATTTCGTGGATAAAGTGTATGCTCAAATGAGATTATGCCAATAAAATTGTCAATGTTTATGCTGACCTCGGTGTCAACTTTATCTGACGTAAATTATAACATGTGAACGTTACTCGTCCGACCAGTATTTTGTTAAAGGAAAGTCTGCTTTAATATTGTATTTTCTGATAAAGAGTGACCAAGTGAAAATAGATTGCCGTATATGTAAAAATTTGTAGCTTTATTAGAACGAGAGGAATAAATCTCTTCACGTATTTATATTTATAAAATAGTTTTCTATTCGCCGAAAAATAAAAGATGTGTGAAGTGTTTAATTTTACTTTACAAACCCGACACGAGATTACAAATCTCACTTTGTATAAAGGCTGCTGCATAATGTTCTCCCAAACTCCCAACTGCGCTCGCGAGACCTACATTTTTGTATCCCTTACAGTGGCAATATAGATCCAACATTAATTTAGCTTAGTGAATATATTTCAAAAGAGAGTTGCAACAATTGCATTTCCAACGAATAATGGCGTTGATACCAATTTATCGCGCGTATATATTTTTTAGTCCGGACAGATGGATGGAGTGGCCGCATTCAACTCGAATGTAATTATTGCGGTCCGATTTCGATAATGCGCCGCGAGGCCGTACGCGAACAAAATGCGGTCGGCACTCGTTATACTTGCATTTTAATAATTGAACTCGCAAAACAGATAAAGCCTTCTCACATTTTGCTATTTCATATAAAACGTTGGGCGTGCATTTATTTTGAATTGCAATTTGTCAAATATTGAAAATTATTAACGCGTTCACATGAATTTTGTAATTGAAGTTTCAATAATGAACAATTTTTATTTTGAACATTTTTCCTGTTAGCTTTTCTAATTTTGAATGTGTCATAAAACACGAAAGATATTTTAATTTAAAAACCAACTTAGTTGAAATATAAGACTTATGTTGATATAAAGTTTTACCCCAATTACATGTGGAGAGTGGGCGTTTTAATAGCGTTGTAAAAACGGATCGCCGGTAACGAGGTTGCACCGGACCCGTCTTGTACCGATACTTATAGCCCATGTATAGTGTACATGGACGGAAAATACTGTTTATTGGGACAATTTATGTTAAAAGAAAATGAAACCATTTATTTTGAGTAAAATATAGACTAACTACACAAAAACTGTCTAGAAGAAAGTTCAGAAAATGTAATATTTTTCCCTTGCGAAGTCAATTTAATAGTTTTTACTTGACGTAAAATTAGAGAACTTAAACAAGCGCACGAGGCAGGATTATCCTTACAAACCTACATCATTAAATAATTTAAAAATAACATGTATTGATATTTGTAGATTTCGCTCTTAGTCTGAAGCGTTGTAATTTTTTGGGTCTTATAAAAAAGTCATCTTTGAGACATGAGAGTCTACTCAGATGTGGCTATACGCATACAATACATACATACATACGAGCGGAAAAAACTGTATAAGAAACATGACTATGAGTAACTTTTCTACATTAAATTAATTATGCAACTATGTTTTATGCCTCATTGATTCTCAGCAGCACCTAGTTAAAGTACCCTTGTGCTTGTGGGCCCTTTATTTAATAAGGTTTATAAACGTCACCTGTATCATTGGAATAAAAAGCAATCTTCAAGCGACATTCACTTGTATTAAAATTTTCCATCTCGGTTGTTTTCCTCTTTAGACCTCGAACTTTCGAATACACACATACATTAAACGGCGGTTAATAAAGTTTGGACAGGTCGATAAAGGGACATGCAATATAAGTCAGGTGTATGATCCCGTTTATGACAAAAAGGATCCTTCCCCATATCGTTATTGTTTTAGAATGCCTCTTATTTCTAATGTTCGTGTGCTGGTAGCGTCGTAAAAGGGAAGGTTTTATAGATCTCCGCAGAATAGGGTGAACTACGGGTGGTCGTCCCCACCTCATTTGTTTATGAATTTTCATAACCTAAACAATGTATTGCGCTTTTACTTCGAGGAAATTTATGCACCTGCTTGTTTATATTTTAACCACATTTCATAATTAAATTGTTACATGTTAATAGCATTTATTTATATTAGTTTGAATGATTGAACCTTAGTTATTACTTTGGCAGATATGAAAATAATTCGTGGCAAAAAATCGGCATATTGAACACTTTGATTATGTACTGTAATTATCCTTCCTGTCATTATTGCTTTGTATTGAAATGTTATATTCTATCAGAGTTGCTTTGACGATCATGGTAACCTCGCTGCCTGTTTCTCGCGGCGCTTTAAGCTTAGATAACATAAGTACGTACTTATCAGTAAAAAATGATGCAAAACTTGCTTTGCCCGAATATTGAAAGGTCACTTAGATTAACTTAGAAAAACAAAGTTGTTGCAGTAGTTATTGCAATAAAAAAGAGGAGTAATTACCGGCACCAAGAAAACCTCAATTTATTAGAATCTTAATTGATGTTTACATGAATAGAAAGAACAGTTGAAATACACTAATTAAATGTGACAAGGTAATTCGTTTTATAAATTTCGATAAGCGGTTATTAACCTTCGTACAGTTAGAGCATTAGCTAAACGATGATAGTCATAATGTAATTGCTTCTATGTTATTGTAATGTCGACATTGACCCCATGTCCCCGACAACGTAACGTCACAACAATCAATCAAGAACATATTGGCATAGAACAAATTACTATTTGCTTTTTTGCATATATATATATTTAATAATATTTACCAGCGGTTTCAGTTGTCAGTTGATCTGAAACTCATAAAGAACTAAGTAGATATTTTATAACCGTACTTAAATGTTTACATATTTAGTGTCATCGGCTTTGTTATTATTGTGGTAAAGATTTAACTGTGGTCACCATATCACAAATCAAATGCTGAAAAAGTCTCATTCAAGCATTTGCTTTCATAATTGAGCTTGCCCTGTTCGTTTGAATTAAGATTATATTTTTTCCTCCTATAAAATATGGTAATTTAGTAACGATTCTGAGTATGGCGTTTAGCTTATGTTTCTGTTCAACTCAACAATTGAAAAGTCTAATGACGTCTTGACTCCCACTCTTAGGATTAATCATAAAAAAATCTTCCTTTACATTTTTAATTATAATATATGTATTTACATTTTATATAATTGTATATTTTCTTATAGTAATAAGAGCTTTGCTAACCTCTTTGTCGTCTATTAATACTTAGGCAATCTTGACAAAAACATAACAAGTTTTCAAGAAAAGAATACAAGTGCTTTCAAGTGGTGTTTGGTTATTGATTTATTGCTACTTGAAATATTTATTTCTCTCAATTCATATAAGTTGAAAACACAATACTTCTTTATTTTTCTAGGCCATAATACAATCTAGTTTAAAAAAATGTGTATATATTAAATTTGACAAAAACTTTATTATTAATTGACTTTATTTTTAAAACGTGAAGATACAAATGTCAATAAAACACCGTTAAATGATAGTAAGAAGAAAACAACTATTACCAGGAAGAATCCTATTGTCCAAGACCACGTACAAACAATATTTTACACATTGCAATATCAGCACGGAACGATAGAACTGTTGACTCGTATTAGATTCAAGCTGGTACCATGATGTCATCAGATTGCGATGAGGCGCGCCTTACCACAGTCTGTAAACTAAAGACGCTAAAACAAAAACATCGTTTATATAAGATGCCCGCGCATTTGTTTTAATTTAAGAAGGACAATGTTACGATAACCATGAATCACAAAATATTTAATGCTTATGCATTTTACATTTAATACTACTTAGTATATTGGGTACTTTTTATCTCTAAGGGTCTGTTTCACAATGTATGGATAAAGTACCTAATAGCTATGCAACACATAAATTATTCGGAAGATAAAAGTTCTGAAGAAGAAACTCGCGTTTCATGACGAATAGCGCTATCTGACTGTCGTGAAACACAACAATAGTGTTTATCCTACCAATCAGTAATAAATAGCTTATTTGGAACTCCTCCTATACTATTATCTTATTATTACTATAAATTCTGAAACAATTGCAAGTAAGAACCCGTCTTTCTTCAGTGTGTTACCAAAGCATCCTATGCTTCTTTCTATAGCACGCAGGGGTCCCGATAACTTGGGGAAGCTTATGGTGAACGGTAGAGTGGAAGGTACATATGAGATCCCGGGGTAAATCCCCTTCCTTACCTAGTCTTAGTAAGTATACAGGCGCTAAAGCCGATGACGGGGCTGATAATGCAAACCTATGCAACACCAACACAAAATCCATATCTATCTATTTAAATACAAAAGCGCATTTGCTTGTTTCTGATAAGTGATACCGGTACGCTTTAAGTAAAATATGTTTTTATCATAAATATTTAAATTTTTACAAATTCTATTTCACTATAATTTTATAAAAAGTTTAAATGAACTTTTATTTTTGTATAAATTACTACTATAACTCAAAAGATCATCATAACACGGCTGTGATAATCGAATTGGATTAACCTACTATAAGTAGTGTGCACTATGGCTTCACTAGTTCGTGCCGGCAACATACCTAGCCTCACTTCATGCCGAACAAACGTGAATTCTTCATGCACAGCATATACGGATAAGCTTATATGATAGACTAAGACAGACGTAATTAATTTTTTTAATCCTCCTGAGGATTATTCTAAATGACTGTGTATTATGTAGCACGAGCATTGATCTAAACGGCTATTTTTAGTGATTTAGAATTAAAAAAAAAACCTACCGCTTATAATCAACATGTAAAATATCTCTGAGTGATAATAATGTAGATTTTTCTGTATCCTTACTGGGGTAATATGCTAACTTAATAGTGTAACTGATTGTTTTAACTGAATTCGGTAGTCCCTCTAAATTGTTATATTTTATTACAGTCACGCTGTTTAACTAATTCCATTGCATTTGTATTTTGATAGATGCGGTTGTTGTACGTTTCATTAATAAGATAACTCCTTCCTGTTGGCAGATGTCCAAGGGGGAATCCCTGTTAGAGATGACTCTAATTATGCGACCTTATCTTTTGGATGTTTCATACTTTTATTTGCAGTCTATTCTCATCTACGATTGTATAGCGTGTTAACTTAAACAATTATATAGTTGCTTTGTAGGTGAATGTCAATGCTAATTCGTTGTGTATTAGTTGAATGAGCTTCGTGTGTTTGTAGTGAACTTGTTCAGATGCAAGTACCAAGTCTTTCTTGTGAAAGTGAGAGTTCTAAGTTTCTCGGAAGCACGTTTTGCGTTTCATCGATTCACAATCTCAGATTTGACTGTGTTTACGTAACTCAAGGTTGCAAGATCTTTACAAAATAATAATAAGAATTATTTACTGTAGAAACTGTTAGGCGGATCTCATCCATTTCAATGTACTCTATCTCTTAGTCACTAGCTAAACAGAGATTGACGAACACGTAACGGATTCATCAAGCGATAAACTTATCAGATAGAAAGAAAATCAATCCAATTTTGTGTATAGAAATCACTGCTTTGAGATCTTATTTTAGTGTAGTCTGATCAAATAGTTTATATCTATAGTCGCTTTGGTTTTAAATGAGTAAAGTTTATCCTTATAATAATTAACTAATCTGTGGTTATTTACCTTACGTACTTGATAACAGCTACGCCCACATTTATAACATACTAATTTTTTTGTTTCGTCACATGCGGAATAGGTCAGGGACGTTGTAATTTTATCGCATCAGCTGTTTGTCTCTCGCACTACAATACGACCGGCTCTGATAAGCTGCCTCTATTGTACCCGCTGCATTTTTATATAAGCGCCTGTATAGCGTAAGACTGGAGGCATTCACCGAGCGGGGGATGCCTTCAGATAATAAATAACGAGTGCAACGATTGCGACCGCCACCCGACTTGGGGATAAAAGGGGGTCTCAGGGAGGGACCGACCATTTTAATGTCCCGACGCCAGACTTTATATTAAACATTCGACCTTGACAGTGGCCTACATCGACACCGGGACACGCACACACGCCCATTTCTCTCATCACGAAAAGAAATGCTCATTCAGAGTTCGTCACTTGTCTGCTATAAATAATATTGTCACGTGTTTGGTTACGGCGCCGCATGCCGCTAGGTGTCCCTGTTATTTTTTATCTTTTGACTATCATCTGCAAGTTATAAAGGTCAATGTCCTCAGTATTGCCTAATTAATCATAACGTTTACGTTTCTTATGTCGATAAAAGCATTAATAAAAACAACACAACCGTCGATATATGTCCAATACCAATTATGCTGATCTGGGTAGCAACGCTTCATTTATGGTAACAATTTACCTTTAAATTCCGCACAATTTTATTCTCTACAGAATCGAATTAAGCACACGTATTAACATAAAGTAATTAACATTGTGTTAATAAAACCAAATATAATTCAACGCGTTCTAATCAAAGATAATTAGTTAAAGTTTTCACCAAGCGTAAAATTTATGAGATCTCTATGATGGAGCACTTATATTTCCCCTAAATGTAAACTACTACAATAACAAGCTAAATTAAATTTATCGCCACCATACCTTCTTCGTTCACACCGCCTCTAGCAAATTTCCCGGTACGTAGATAAAATATGCGAACCGGCGTTATCTACCCCTTTTTCTGTAATTTGATTACTATGTTGGAAAAATACTTGAAGTAAAGTAATATCTAAGTACATATACATATATAAATTACACTAAAATGTAAGGACCTGTTGGAGAATAACCGCAAAACGATTTACTATAAGATTTAAATTGTATTAATATTATATTAAATAAGAAAGCAATTCTTTGGGAGTTGAAAACATACTATAAATTATTTCATTAATGTTCTCGTTATAACAACTTTTACTAATTTTACGGAAGTACAAAGGGTGTACGTACTTTGTATTATTACATAGCAGCAATTACATTTGTGTTGCTTCTAATTGAAAATTCCAAATGTACTAGCATTTAAATTCGCTGCTCTTGTTTGCGAATTACTTTGAGGCAAAACCGTATTTGCATTGGTAACATTTAAGGAAATGCTAATATTATGCGAGTGTGTGTGTAACGTAATGTGATTATTGTAGTAATGTGGGTCAGTAACGAGAAGTATGGCAGGGTCGAGCGACGAGATGCATCGTCTTGCGTGTTCTTACGTAATTTTATTGTTCGTTAACTGTTCGCCGACTGTTATCTTACTTTAAATGTTATAATCGCATCTTGTTCATGTCCCTGTGTTTAGAGAGAATTTTTGTTTATCTGCATAGTTCTTTCTAAAGGATGATGCTATTCTGTGCCTCGAAAGCAGCGTTAGCTACCTAAGGAGTGCAACCCTGAGGTAGAGCGTTCGCATGTGACCAATACCATTTTTCTGTGAACTTTTTCTTTGCTATGTACCTTACCTTAGTATTTAAGGATCGAGGACCAACATGAGGAAATCGTCCTGTCAAAACCCGAAAAAAACATAATTAAAAAATATTACGGCTCATACATTCTGTTCCTTAGTTTAAAATAAATTACGATGGAAATTATTACTAATTATTTCTATATTGAAGTATTTAACACAGTTATCTGTTTAAGTAAAACTTATTACATAATTCAATGATAACAATTTCTACTATAAAAATGTTACGCATTTTATATAAGCTAGTACAATAGGTCCAACGAAGGCGACTTGCAGGTGTTCGATGTCGTGAAACTGGTCTGGTATCCGGTCCGGGCTACCCTGAACGGCCGACAGATGGCGTCAGAGGCCCGCTTAACATTTCAAATGTAGCCTTCGGTCCACTCAGGGTCCATTTCAAGTTTAAAAACAAGTATAGTCTTGAGCTATTAATATGTACAATGAACCAAAACGTTGCTTCTTGAGACTGGTTAAAAATTTCCCAAATTATAAAGGTGTTTGGGCCAGACAAATTGTCTAATTAGAGCGCGCACAAAACCTTATGTAACTAATGGCAACATAATTGGATCGTAGGAATCCGATCGTAAACAAGCTCGCTAACCTACTAAAACATATTTCTTTTATTTTGCTTTGCGATCCCATCGACTCGCTCGCCCGCCACTTAACGAAACTGGTTTCTATATCAAAAATTAATGATAAATCCTCGCGCGCAGCGGCAATTCCTTTTACATACTTTATTTATTGGCTTAAAATATCGCTATTTTCCCTAAGTTTATTTAAATAGCTTTGAATTAATTTTAGACTCGAAGTGGATAAGATAGCAGATTAAGAAACTGTTAACTGGGTTGCTCTTAACTTATGCTACGCACTTTTAGTGTCAATATTTTTTTTATAAGGTACGTTGTAGACTTCAATGAAAGTGTCATATTTACTACTATTAAATGAACGGATTACTAACTAAGCAGAAATACGTGTCTGAGATTAGGCAGAATGGATGGTGATGCAACCCAATTACACTTAAAATTCAGTATTATTTTCATATTAATCAATAAGTAATGAATTCATGAAAAAAAATCTGATCGTTTGACGACATTAGTTTAAACCACACTATGGTAATCTAAACAGAACGTGACCAACACAGACGTAAATTCTTTTAGCGAAGAAAAGAAGGAAAAGAAACGGCGTTTCGGCGAAATCCTAGATCTCTAGCAAGTATTAAATAAAATCAGTCCTCCAGTGAACCATATCTATGAAAATAATAATCTACCTATTTATTTCTTTATAAAATTTTGATTCAATATAGATTAAATGTATTTAGAGCGTATAAACAAGTGACCAGTATTCCCAATAGGCTATTATTGTTTGGGCCGCCACAGTAATGAGATGCATAGCATTATACTGATACATTATAACACGCGGCCAATCCGATCAATACTGCCCAATTAAATCCTAGCTTTCACACTTGCTCACGCATTTGAATAAGCTAATCAATGCATCTCTATATAACGTCAATATGTGCATTGTGCATAGAATAGTAATGAGTGAACTGGCAATAACATTCGTGTAAATCCTAACGACATATAATTTGGCTTCTTCGTGGCTTAGTGTTTATAGCAATCTTGATTCCATTCTGAATAAACGAAAATGCTATTGTAAGGAGATGCAATATGCAATTTTTTCAGGAGTAAGTCAGTTGGCATTAAGCTTATGACTCCTTAATAAATATTCTGTAATTTATTGAATATTACCTACATATCTAGTATATTTGTTGAATAGGTATGGCGTTGCGTGATAATGCTGTTGTAGGTATGCGGGGCATAGCTTCGTGTTAGTGTAGATTTAATAAAAGTCACAATATATGATTAAAGCCATACCAGAACTAAGCTGATTTGCAATGTTTGTTACAAAAGGCTAGTGTGCACGAACAAATAACTAACTGGTCGAGTTAGACTTTAGAGTGTCGGTCGGTTCGCTGGTAGAGAACCCCCTCCCCTCCCCCCGCTCGGCGCGTTTGCCCTCGCTTCAATGTTACCTACTAAGCGCTTTTAGCACTAGATTTACGGTTACATTTATTTTAACAAAGACAGTTTCTGCGCTTGATATAGCGCTTTTTGGTACTGTATTTTACTTCAAGTGTTTATACACTTGCCGGACATAATAGCACATCGAAATTTTAGCTTCGTTGTTGGGCTATGAAGTTGAATCTTTAGTTCAGTTCAATTGTATTCTAAATATTATTTAAATTAAAAATTATCTTATAAATTATTGCTATGGCATGCTATTATTTATTTTGTTGAAAATGTCGTGCGTTATGTTTATTTCCGTCGAGATTAACAATTTGTTGTAATTGATATACCAAACATTTTACTCAATTGAAGCGTTTCTATAATATTGCCAGCGCGTTTTCTCTTAAAGAGTAGCCATGCACAGCTATACATAATATGGGTCGGGCTCCAAGCAACGTGCCGTCGCAATATCAGCGGTGAAATCGCTCGTTCGCCCGCCCGCTGCGTCGCACCGCGCGCCTTGTCTGCGCCAGTCGTTGTGCGCCAACTGAAACGCGCGCACCGCTACTGCAATCGAGCGTATTTCAGTACAACCAAAGTATTCCATTTTATCCTGCTTACTGTCCTTTTCTTCAGTCGCGCCGCGTTTCAGTTTACCGTCTTCTTTAACTGTTATTTTTAATATCAGACGGGAAATCGTTAGACGAAGTGAACTGTCCTCTGTGTGTGTAAGTGTAAAAGGCTCTGCGTATTAAACAGTGTGCAGAAGATAATTCAAGACGGCTGTAATCAGAAGGCTGCCTGCGAACACAGTAAGTATCGCCGACTCTTTAGGTCTTGAATGTAATAAAATGGGACGATTCTTATCTAGTGTAGAATTGCGACTGTGAGTGTGCCTATAAGGTCGTTCGACGACTGTGTGGGTGACATCCGACCGCTTATTTGCGTGTGTGCGTGGGCTCAATACTCGTAGATTCTATTTTGCGGCAGTGTGACTAGATGTTTGTTTTTATTATCATATGACCAATGACTGTTGGAAAGTTTGGTCTTTTCAAAACGTATAAGTAAGAACATTCTTAATTATAATTCTATCATTATAAAGTGATTTATTAAGTGATTATCATAGAACAGTTAAATTTTATAATGAACTACATTTAATGAAATATTTACATTCATCTTTTTCATCAATAACAGCATTCAACTTAAAATTTTGCAGTTTTAAGGTTTTCACTTAAGCGGTCGCCGTTTGCCGTCGGTAAAATGTAGGCGTATTCTCTCGCTTCGATTCCACTCTATGGGTATTGGGTGGGTGTTCAAATACTTGACCTATTTTATGACATTTTAACAAGATTATAATTTTGAATATGAGGTTGTTTATGTTTCAATTGTCTGTTAATTCTTTAAGTTGGTGGAAATTAATTTGTAAGTCTTTACCCCTACATGTAGTGAAAATTATTATTTCAAGTTTTATTTCATTTTATCACAAATCTCAATAGATACAAAGTTAACAATAATGCTCTGTTAGCCTAAATATTTTAAAACTTACTGTCTCCATAGTTTAAGTTTTGTATGCCAAAATATAAAGTAAATTTTGCTCGTTCTGTATTCCTAGATCGAGAGCATGACCAATGTATTGCGTTCCTTGAGTTATTGACTTTTAACCCTTACTGTGGCGTCCACACTGCTTCGCCATTTCGTTCTATCCTGATTAATGCACTTAATTTCGGACCACATAAACCTATTGTCATTTTTCGGCCACAACTCAGCCTCGCCAGGAGAAACGTATTCACAATTATATCTCATATTAAAAACTACTATCACCTCTACGATGCACTTTCAATAAACATTTGTGTAAAATCTTCTCGTTTTATCTTCTATGAGATTACTACAACAGATATACAAATCTTTCTTTAGTTTGAATGCAATTATGAAACGTCGCATCCAACTTGTGGAATCACTTTAGAAATTGTACCTTGTTATTATCAACGTTCAGCTCTGTTATCGGCGTGTGCGTGCTTATTGTGTTTATGAGAAACTGATTATTTAATGCGATCTCACGCTCCATATGCTCCGACGCAGAGTGTCCTAACCGACAACAATTTTGTTTAAATCGACTCTATGTAGTCGTATTAAAATTAATGTGAGTGGAGAAAACTGGCGTATAGCACATTCTTGGGTCGGGTGGCCGTTTAAAACAAATTATACGATGTGTTACGTATAGCTATTTAGGTGGGCAGTCATTATTTATGTTCTCTAACAGTCGCCTCAGTGTGGGTTAAAATCGGAGCAGTCAGCTGATTATGCGTGTGTGTGTATGCGTTCTTCGGGAAACACCTTTTGATGACGTGTGCGAGTTCCGTTTAATTGGACAGTCAGTCACATTGTTCCCTTGAATGCGTTTTTTTAGTTGTATGGTTTTGTTTTGATTCTACGCAACTTCTTGCGATTTTAATATAACGTTCCTTATTGGTACGTTGGTAACCACTAGACTCTAAAATCTTTACGATTTTTAACAGCTTTCTCAAGTTACACAAGCTAATATTAGTTTAAACTTACTGTCGGAGAACATGACCACGCCTATTTGACATCTATGAGTGGATAAAGCTTACCATGATGATGATGATGTTACTTTTAGTTAGATGTTAGATTTAGTTACTATACGTGATAACAAAATATTTATGAAATCAAATACCAAACAATAAAGAGATACTAAAACATAACCGCGCAGGTGATTCTGTGCCATAGAATGATTGCTAAGTATACTAAGAATCGTGGTTGCATATAAGCCAAGGCCCAAGGCATTTATTTGTTATTTGAGCTTGAAACATGTCATTTGTGAAGGTATACCCAGTAATTACGGTTAGTCATTTTGCCAGCATTGCCTGCGCTCATCATTGTCGAACGATGCCGTGTTTTTTCTCCTCAAATGACAACACGTTCGCGTCGAATTATGTTGGTTAATATGTCTTGGAATTTGCTTTAAGTTTTGGGTTTTTACAATCTTGATATATATTTACTTGATGCTTTAAAATTTGACTTCTACTGAAATTATTTCCATCCAAAATTATGCTGAAATTTGATTATGTACTCGATAACATTACATGTGGGAGCATTTTTTGACAGTAAATAATAGTTTTAACAGCTAAACTAGTCCTAATTTGAATTGTTTTGTGATCGAAATTAACGATCACTGATGCGACTCTATTCTCGGAATTGAAATCGGGGAAAGTCGTTCCTCGTCCGTAGCACCTCATTCGCCGTCACAAATAAATAAACCGAGACGGGTTCAGCAATAATAATAATTCGCCGAGCTCGATCAGCTGTTTCTTCCACCGACCCGCGTAACAGGTGGCCTATAAAGACATTCAATAAACTGAACCACACTTGTCTTTACGCGAAACCTTCTATTTTACGTAAATACACACACAGATGCACGTGCCTGTGAAATCTTTTTTCATTCCGTTTTCATCTCATTCATATCTTTGCCTACTTAGTTAATCCTAGTAATCTCTTTAGAGTCGGCGTTTATAAAGTTAGGGTAATAAATCATTACTGTAAGAAAATTGGGTGATTTTATAACAATATACCTAGTCCACTATTGTCTTAGTTACTCTGTGCAAGTTACTAGGGTTTTTGCGGAAAGAGAACCGTCTAGGGATTTTAGGTCGTAGCAGTGCTAAATTACCTTTTTTGTTATGTTGACAATAACTAACGCCATTATAGTGCGACTGTAAACACATAGATACTTTTGATGAAAACATCAAAAGTAGGAATCATTGAAACATTTCATGTTTAACAAAATCAATTCATGAAAACATTGAAATAACGCGTAGCAAAAAAGAATGTATTAGTTCGCATAACTGATTCTAAAGTATACATCTACTGAATACTATTCCCAAATACACAAGTGTCTCTTGACTACTTACGGGAGTTGTCTCATAGTCATTTATTGATGTAAAAATTTGAGAAACAATAAAAAAATTCATTTAATTTAAAAAAAAAATAAATACACGTGAAATTAAGTTTGATGTTAATGCAAATGGTATGTAAGTTAACAGTTTTTATAATACTACTAAATTCTGAATTATAATTAACAAGTCTTAGCGATAAATATCTTCATGTCGCATAGCTGAGCCTATAAATTTAAAACCAAAATTGACAAATAAAAGTTTGTTTAAACCGGTGTTAATGTAGCATCTAAGTGCACTCTTTCGAAAAACATACATCAAACGATCCAGTAGTAGCCGAGCCGCTGAGAATTGATTGTGGTGTTCACTTGGTCCGCACAGAGAAATGTAAATAGGGCAAGCGCAGCACGTTCAAACTAATCGTGATTATGCGGCAATCTCGGCTGAAGGCAATCGTAATAAAGCCAGCATTTCGCTCTGAATACACGGCCGATGACGAGCCGGTTATGTAATGTAAATGTTTACGTATGTACCTACACACGTGCCCCGCTACCACGTGCTCCGAGAGAACACTAGCCTTGTGAATTATTTATTTACGAGGCAACATTTTCACACGGCGGTCGATGAACTCGTCGAATGATCTTGGAACGCTTTTACGTCGATTAATCTCATGGCCTCGGGTGACATTGCTCACCCTTTATTGTGTCGTACCTTCATATCTTCATACTTGTATGTAGTCTGTGTAAGTTGCGATCGTTTCGTTTCTTTATGTAGTTTTAAAGTGTATGAGTATAACAAAGGAACACGCATAGTGCATTAGGAAGGTATTGAAGAAACGACACCGGCTAGAAATACTGTCGAGTTCTGTAACGCATCTCATCATACAATTATGACCGAGTCAACTTTCTAAGTTAAGCACAGAATGGTTGATAAAAAAGCTTTTTAGGTAAAGAATTCTACCAATTGCGGTATACCAATGCTTCACTATTTAAGTGTCAATTGACCTTCAATATTAAAAAACAAGTATGAATTACACACATTTTTTTGTTTATCAAACAGAGTTTTTTACGATTATAGAAACATTAATGATGTGATGTAATATTAAAATTATCATGATAACCCTATTTGACAGTTCAACGACCGTGCAACAACACTTAAAGACATTATTTGAAATTTTATGTTTTCTTAAAAAAAAATATTATTAATCTTAAAAAGATAATTATTTTTAAATGATCTTTTTGACACCGTAAGGCGAAATGTAATAATAAAATAAGATTAAACAATTAATTACAGTAACAATTACACTGTTTTACTCGATTATTTATGTAAAAGGGCTTGAAGAAGACACTAAATTGTTGTATGTCCATTTCTAACATTAAGGCATAAGTTTAACTTGAAGTACAAAGCTAAAAAATAGTATTATATATGTCAAATCAAAACTAAAAGGTATTCTTTGTCAGGTGTTAACGGTTATTGTGGATACCTGCGGCCATTGAATATAGAATGATTAGGAAAGTGAATGTTGGCAAAGGAAACAGGAAAATGTTAAACCACAATATGCCAGCAAAAAGTGAAATAAAGCTTAATACATGGCTACCGTAGATCATTAAGTTCAAAATGTACTTGTGTGTAAAGTATTGCTAGTGTGGGTCGAAGTTGCAAATGATTCGGTTTTTTTCAAAATTATATTACAAGAATAAACCAAATCATACTAAGCCTCATTTATCCAGAGGTTCAAATTTTTTATCGAATTAAGAACGGGCCAAGTGTACCGAAGCATACTTATATTTCCTTTCACGCAATTTTGAGCAAGTGCCTGTCAGCGCTGTCAAGCAGACTTGAGAGCGGAGTGTTAAGAGTTATGTGGTCGTAAAAAAATAGTATAATTTTAATTAAACTTGAATCAAAAAGACTTATGTTTTCCGGATTACTAGTGTTCAACTATGTGTGTGCTTATTAAAAGGATTCAACATATACCCCACTAGCTACTTTTGTTTCAGCCACATTTAATTAAACGAGCATAAAAGTTGATTTCTTTACAATATCGTATATTTTTGTAGGTGCGATGTACGTTATTCTGTTATTCCGCACAAAACTATTCATACTTTTAAAAAATGTTAAAAGAGAAGTTGGGAGGAAAAATTCATTCAACATTCCATTCGTTATTAGCAAGAACAGAATTACAAATCGAAATGAATTCTGTAATACAATGTGAATACGATTGCTTCAGAGAAATACACAGATACAGAATCTAGATAGAGTCGCCCAGCACGTCCCGACAGCTTCCAACAATAATAATTAATTGACTCGTCCGTTCGTTATCGTGCTTTTATATTGACGTTCCCGAGCGAGCAAGCGAGCGAGGCGCATTCGGAATGTAATTTCCATAAAAACTTTTGTGCTCCGGACGTTGCGAGCGCACGTTAAAATCGTGGACTGGCAATAAAACAGCGGCCGGTGCGGCGAGGCGCGACGAGTCGTGCTATAAGTGCGAGCGGGACGGAGCGATAGATAATGGACTCTGAACGAAATGAAGAACGCGCGGCTGCGTCGAGCGAGCGAGCTGGGTTGGAACTTGAAGCACAGCAAAAACATCAGGCGGTTATCGTGAAGGCCCTCTCGCCCCGCACCCCGCTCTCCTCCGGACTCGTCTGATCGACGCCGGAGCCTCTCGGCTGAGCTAACCTCGACAGCGGGGGGTCGTGAGTTGGCTCGACGGGCTCCTTCGCTTGTTGCCGCTATACAGAATGCGCTACATAGCTCACATTTTCTCTCTTGAATTATTGCTCCGTTTTCAACTTTATGAAGCTCAAGTTTTACGTGTTTGCCAGTCGTTTTTGTATGTTTCGATAATGAGCTTTATATTCCGGTAGCGGTATTAAGTACCGTTGCCCTGTTATCGAAAGGGATCACCTGATTTACGAGCAACGGGTCTTTGCTTTGAGTACCTTTCGATGACACATACCATGTGTTTGATAGTTTCCTTATCTGTCGTGTTCATAATGTCAATGGGTCAGCATCAATGAATGCTTTACGGCATTCATGATAAGATATATAACATGGAGTATTATAATTATTAAAATATCAAGAAGGCATGATTTTAAGTTCTATATTAAGCAACACGTGTTTATATTGCATACATTTCATTACGACTAGAGGGCCGTGTTCTATTGACACGACTCTGCTATTGTTGATGGCGAGGTTGTAGTGTCAAGGTGCTTCGGGTAACTGTTATTTGTTAACTAATGTATGCAAATTTAGCAATGTGTTGTTGCATACAAATGTTAGAGCAGATGTTGTCAACAAAAACTTAAGACTATTCAGATCAAAACGATTTTTTTCATTTGTCTAGCATCAATCTTCTATTGAAATACAGTGGATATCTCTTATTAGTCGAACCTCGACAAGTTTAGTCGAAAAAATTTGCCATTCCCTTCTGCTGAACCACTGAATACGCAAAAGTTATTTCCCTACGAAGTATGTACTGATAATAATACATATTTAAACTCCATAATTCGAATTTCATGTAAGAGACTCCGTAAGTCGTAGTTAGTAAAATATAATGACGGTTTGCTTGGAATTCCCTGAAATACTCGTAATAGCAATTAAATCCCAAATGAATATTCGGATTCGGGGCTTCTAATCTATTGTTTTTGTCCTGTACACTTGCAATGAGTGAATGCATTCATGACATACAATCGAAAATAACACTCAGCAGTTAAATCGTATGGATCTCGAAGGTTGTTACTCGATTTTTTTTTCATTTCCCTTGAGTAATAGAGATTCCATTGTATTAGATAAAAATGTCCTTTGAAACGGACTCATCTAGCCGATATAGTAACTATAAAAATAGAAGCTTAACTGAATATTAACATTTCTGTGTGTTATTCCAGGATCTGACCGGGCAGAACAGCAATGACTCGGGCGGCAGCGGCGGCGCCGGGCGCGCCAGCACGCCGCATTTGAGGCCTACACCGAGCCCCACAGGCTCCAGTGGATCGCGATCCATGTCACCGGCTGTCGGTGAGTATTAAGTAGATATAAGTTAATAGCACCAAGTGGAATATATTTATTAATGTCACAAATGCTATAATTCGAAGGATTGGAAACACGTACATTTCATAAATACATACGTTATTAACGTATTTATATTTTATTAATATAAATAACAATATTATATAATATTTTTGATTAATGATACCTAGACTAGAAAAAATATTATCTAAAAGAACATTACGTACCTTCGAATAATCATAGGGTCAGTATTTATATCCCAATCGAATACATGTAAACACTCAAAGTTACAAGCAGCCGTGGTGCATAATTTTATCTAGTATAAAAACAGCTCAGAAACTCTTTTCACAATAAAAAAAACTGGTACCATTATATAATAAGTGAAAGTACCGTGCGAGCTAGATTTTGTGCCTCCTTCACATTCACATTTTGTACTCACTAGTTAATACATTTCAAACCTATTCACAAATTTTATAAAGTACACTCACACGCAATCATATTAAACAAGTAACAAATCCAGTAATAAGGAAAAAAAGCTTTAGACTAAATAGTTTAGATGAATGATTCAGATTAAAATCTGAGTAACTGATATACTGTGAGGCTAGCTAGTGTTTAAGTGCTTCAATATGGTTTCATTGCGTTTACATGTAACATTTTGGTTCCGAAACAAGTTATGACGTAAGAAGTATGTTTGGTAGCTTACATATGTAAATGTCACAATGAGATATGTTTATTCTGCAAGCCACGGACTAGTGAGATTTTGACGTGTAATTAGTATTACTCGTTAGGTACAGACTGAACTTCAATTGACGACGTAGTTGATGCCGCGTAGTATTAAAGTGAGCTCTAAGCAACCGCAATAAGGGTCATCGCTGTGAGTACATAGTTTGCCAACTGTGTAGTTTCGCCAAAGGCGTGTTGATCGGATTCATTGTGCATACTTCGTCAGTAGCAGACGCGGGCTTTCCCGACATTGACCCACATAGAGCGGGCGCCCAGAGTACACCGTATTTTGCCCCTTTTGCGGGCGCGAACCACCCACCACCCGCCTTATGTACGAGTGAGGGGTGGTCGCGGTATATAGGGCCTCGTGAAAAACTTGCCCCCATCGCTACGAGCACGCAAAACAGGACCTTTCTACCTCCGTCTGTCTACACGTCACGCTCGCCGGCCGGACTTGCTCTTCAACCGATACATAACCTTATATACCAAGCTGAAAAGTTATCACCTACGTTCGCTCAATGTTTATTCACTAACTGCCATTGAGAAAGTGAAAACACCCTTTCCATCATGACGGTTCTCGCACGCAACCAGTATATAACGAATAGAATACAAAATCGTCTGATACATACTCATCGCACTGTACAAATTGTGTCATAAGTTCACACCGAAGTTGTGATACAGAAAACTCATAAGAATTAAGAAAGCCTATTTTAAAACTTATCAATAACCTTAAGGTTTGAGATTCTCATCGAAATAGAGACGTCTGTAATACAGCCCGGTCGCTTACACGGGTCACTAAGTAGATGCCCGCAGCCGACTTCTTAGAATTGTTTGACGACTATGAACTAACCTAGATATTTGATCTCAGGCCGTTCCATTCATAAAATATTGTGTCGAGTTCAAGTTACCACGTTTCGTTTCTGATACTGTAATTTCGATTTCGCCTTTATTAAGTAAATAAAGCCGTATAATACGTATATACGTACAAAGACCTTTTAAATATTTATTTATTTATTTATTTCCAGTAAATTTTCCTATCTTAACAGTTACAACTAATGCGATAGAATTCCATTATATTACCCACACCAACTAACCTACATACAAACATTAAAAAATTAAACTTAAATTCCTAAATCCTATAACTAACAATATAGCAAGCAACTCTTGTGAACTCAGCCAGCGTACAAACAAATAGGTCCACCTCAATGGAAATTTTGTCGTCGTTTATAGTTTAGAAGGTAAAATTTTTGAACACAAGTCGTGTAATTTAAATAGATGTTTATACCATTTGGCAAATTTTAATTACACATTTTATTACATACTTACAAAAATAAAATCTTAAAAATTAAAGCAGAACTTAGACTTTAGAGGAATAGAAATCTTAAACAATTTCACTAATTTATACCAGAGTTCTTCAATGCAATAAAACGTTTTTTGTGTAATTACTGGAATAACCGGCACGTGTAAGTTGTTTTGCACTGTCTAGCAGTTGAATGCAATCATGTTTATTGATGAATTACGCCAAGATATTTTTTCTAAGTACATAGTACATTTTTATTTTAACTTTTTATCTTCACACTTCTAATGAAATTACCACTAACCAGCGAAAGTAATTTCATATAACGTCATTGCTATTTTATCACGTCCTGCCTTCGAGCGATCTGTTTGTCATAACTGTGGCTCGTAATTGAGAATGCGAACAGTGTTAAGTTAACGTCAAGTAAACGAGGCTTTCTCAAAACAGCCAGCATAAACTTGAAAAGACTTGGCGAACGGCGATCGTACCGCGTTCAAATACCGGTTATGTGACCGCAATACACCTTCACCAACGGATCTCGTTTGCCACGAAACCGCCCGCATTGGACGCCATGCAATACTCCGCTCCTATGTACGTACATATATGTGGAAATTCAAACCCCGCAGTGTAAGTCTCACTTTGTTGGTTTCTCTAACCGTCTGTCGCTGGATAATGTGAGTTGATGACGTCAACGTATTTTTTGGTTGGCCTTCGTATCCAGTCCATATAAACTTGGAAAAGTATGCAGAGCTACTCGAAACGAAAGTTTTATGCGTGTGGTGATGATGTTCACAATTTGAAACATAAAATAGGAAATATTTTGAGCAAGAACATTTAACCCTCTACAAAATGACAAAGAAAATTGTTTCGCTGAAGCTGACCTTTCTGACCCTTCGCACATTGCTATATGTATTTTTATTTTTTCCTTGCCCACGTAGCCTTTTGCGTTCAAAGCATTATTTATCATTACGTGTTTATTCTTGATGTCAATCAGTATACAAAATGAAATATCGAGTTGAGCTAAATAAAAAATAAAGTTGTTTGTGGAAGGTATTGTGCTCATTTCGAATCGGAGTTCCATCGTTAGTGGAATACAATGAAGCCGCAACACCGCAACCCGACGCGTCCGAAGGTGAATTGCGTATTGTTCGTCGCCCGTATGCAACGTGACTTTCAAAAACGCCTTTAATTTTCATTCTATAAGGTTTATTTTGCGCAAAATTGAGTCGACTCGAATGATTTATATTTTGTATTGTATGCTTATGGTAAGAAGGTCTAAATTTCATTGCTCTGATAGCGTTAAATCGTACATGGACACTAAAAGCATTTCGCAGTCATTCTGTCGTGCGTATCAGTAGAGGAATGCCACGGGCTAAGATAAGACTGACCCTGAGTCAACTTGGCTGAATTTTTGGTGCCGAAAATTGTGTACTTTTTACATTCTTCCAGCGATCCCTTTACTGCAAGTTAATATATTTCGCCTTTGCCAGAGTGGAAATGAATGATAAGTTTAAGAGTTTATGTTCTCAAAATTATGGTTTTATGGTCAATCCAAGTTTAAGGTATCCAAATGTATACACATATTTGATTCATAAAAAAAATATCATCGCACACGATAATGTATATACTCTTTATATAGTGCAATTGCATATCTTATCTGGAACGATCACTTTATTAAAGATAAGTTTTCAGTTCTCAGGGTTATTGGAGTATGACAATAATTTTAACTTGGTTCTCAATAGAGACAACAAGCATATTATGTTTAAATAAGTTAGTTACTTTACTATAAAATGGTTTATTTTAAATTGTAACTTATTGAACGAAAGTGGAACACTCATAAAAAAACGTAAGAAAGTTTTTAAAAAACTTGGCACTGGTTTAGATTTTTAACTTTAAATGATAAAGTGTGACACTATTTTGTATGCTAATCTTGGCCTTGGCTTATACTTTAATTTATGTCCTCATCTGAGCTGTTTTTCTATATTTTCTAAAAAGATAATTAAAGTTCTTTTTTGTAATGGTCGTCATAAATTGTCATTGTTGGTAATTTCAAATACATACATCATTCATAAAACGGGGTCGGTCCCTGTAGGAAACCCGGGAAATATACATAACTAACCACCTGTGTATATTTTGTCCTCGCACAAAGCCTTTACTGCCACGTGTCCCGCGTCCTTGATGAGTTCAACGACCTTTTAAAGAATTTTAAAGCGAGGAAGGTTTTTGGTAACCCCACACTCCGAAATAATCTGCGAATAGCGACTAAGGACTTCACAGACGTAACGTCTTTAAATTTCGCACACCCGTATATTGTATAGTACTTTTTATAGTAATTCGATGGCTGAACATTTGTTTATTACAATATATATATAAATGTATTGACACATACATTTGAGACTAATGGTTAAAAACATTTTTGCGAATCAGCAAATTATTTCTCTGCTATTTGTACCCGGTTCTTTATCTGGCATTTTTGGGGACTCCGCGGGCAGCCAAGATAACCTCGAGCGCATAGCTCTTGCTACTCCATACGGCAACTCGGAGTCCTGCTTGGGTCCTGCTCTTTGTCTGACGGTACACCAGCTGCTCTGTTATAGCAGAAAATAATAGGTCTCGTGTTATGAGTTTAATCAAGTCGTTTTCGTCTTTTCATTTGATTAACTCAATGCGAGACCGCTGCGTCTTGTCTGAATTGACATGTCAGTAAAACTAAACTCTGGTTGTACATAACAATATCAAAAAGAAATGGTGATCTGGTAGTAATCATATTGTTCAGATTTACTGTCTGTGTTTATCATATCGTTATACCCCACATCACGAAATGTCAAACATCTGCCATGTTAGTCATGTGGACGTAACTTCCATCATCATTTGTGTTGAGTCAACGAGTTGAATTAATAAGAGCTCGGGACCTGTTGCGATGTGCGTTAACCTAACCAGGAATTAATTATATTCAAATAACGACGGAAAAGTGATAAATCTCAGTAAGTCAAGGTCAGTTGGGGGTTCGATACCGCATTCACCCCGTTTCACCCTCACCTAATGGTGCGGACATTCTTTCCCAGCCGGATTTCTCGCCCGTTAAAAACATTCACTTACATCGCCTACCCTCTCGTCTGCTGAGTTAATGACCCCTTAACGTAAACGGAGTAGTCACGTTGTTTTTTTTTTGCTTTTCGCATTTCGTTGCCGCTGGTTGGGCTTATCAGTCCCAGTTTTATTTCTACACTATCATATCCAAGTTACTCGTATTTATTAATAATCAAAATAACGTACCACAATAATTTATAAGGTCCAGTTCATACTGCAATTTGGGCTTGTAAACATAAAACACATTTTGGAAAAAGATTGGTTCAATCTATTCTGCTGAAACAGGCTGTGTTTATTAAACTGGCTCGCCGTCAGTGATCAATTTAAATGGAGCGCCGGCGGGCGGCGGACAGCGCCGCCGTGTCGCCGTTTGTTTCAACTAGGACGCTCTTGTTAACGCTATTGTCACACGTTCACCATTATATTGACAGACAAATAGAGTCTGCAACAATTCGTGGCAACAATGGACGAACTCGACCTCGGGAGACAGTTTTGTCGGTTTTGCATGGCACTGACAGAATTACATTAAGGGTTGATTGTTGTACTGGTACTTGGTTCCAACTTTTTACGCAAATGGAGAAATAAATTCGTCATAAAAAGTAATTACAGTCAAAATCTGTTACAACGACATCGTAGAGACAACATATATTTGGTTTTAAAAACTAATAGTCGTAACAGCCTATGACGTTGTTATTAGAACCTAATACAATGGAATTCAGCCAGGACCTTAGATTTTGGTCAATATAACTGGTATATTTTTCTAAACGATGTCGTAGTTGACGGTTTTGACTGTATATTTATTTATTTGAATATAATAATTTATAATGATAATTTGATATGGTATAAGTTGCAATCTATCTATTCTAAAATACATAACATTTTACAAAAAAACAAATTATAAAAAAATACAAGCTTTTCTAGGTTTAGGTAATGATCAACTCACTACCGAATATATTAAGTTCCTGTTGACAAATCCAGTAATAGGAAAACATAGAAGCTGAGCGTTGCATAGAAGTTGTAAAAGGTAAAAAGTGAGATATCCAGTTACTAAAATTTGTTTCGAAAGTTTTACGAAATAGCTAATGAGGTTTTATATTAAATTGGTTAATAAAGTTTTTAAAGTCTCCAAATGGAGCGGTAAAATGGAAATGATTAAACGAAAGTACATAGATATGTATACTTAAATATAAACGTAGATTTACTCCCTATATACCTACTAGTATATAAATAAGATTTCTTAACGAAACGAAAGAGAGTTGTGCCTCAGAATTAGAGCGTGTATTATTTCTACTCTGACCCTGTGTGACCACTTAGTTGCGGTATATACTAGTAGCCGCCACAAAGTGGTAGTTGCATTGGCCGTGCGGTGTTCATAACTACACAGCAATACGACCACGTAAATATACAATACAAACAAACTACATGTCTCAATCACTCAGTTAAACACCGGTTCCTCTAAGTCCACAGTACAAACGGTGTGATGAAAACTAAGTATAAAAGTTGGAAGAGTCTCTGGCAACACAATCCAAACAATGTTCGTATAAAAATTGTATTCAAGAGCTAGTACTCATCTGTTTTATGTTAGTAACATTCTGAATCGTCGTTGATTGTATATTTGAATCTAGCCAAGATATTTCTTAAGTTTTCATTAAATTCATTTTACATCCGTTATGACGCAGAGTGAAACCCACGAAGGACTGAATAAGACATGAATTAAATGTGAAGTCCTCTTAAATCACAGCAATGCAAATGTCAAACGACAGTCATACGATTGTATGAATGTAATGTAAATAATGGATAATGTGTTTTGAATATACCATCTAGCCAAAAGATTTTGATGTTCATTTAAGCTTTTTACAATGCCTGAAATATACATATATTAGTAATTATATAAGTAGACAATTAATGTCATTTACAATTAATATTCGTAATGTACGGCCAACATTCACACGCTATGAGAGCCGCTTATGAGAAAAGCCGTAGACAAAATAATAATGATATTGAAAAATATTAATTTAAATAAAAAATATTCAATTGTATTGTGCTACTAAAAGTAATATATCAAAACGTGATAGTTAATTACGAATCGATAATTGTCAGTAATAAACAGAGGTTTGCGCGGAATGCGTCCGCCACACAACGCACAACGCATATGCCTTACCGCATTCTAGTACCATACGTGACATTAATATGCCCAATGATTAACAATGCAAAATACACCTTATCTTGTGTTGATTAGTTTCCATTATCGAGTAGGATTAATTGAATGAGGTGACTCAGTCGAAATTCAGGAAATAACAGTTTCACCTGTTGCGGTTGAATGCTGCCCACGGGCACTACGTGATTCATCTCAGCTTGTTAACTGTTTATTGATAACTTTCATTGATTAGAGTTTAGCATGCCTTATTGTGGTTATAGTCGGGTTGATTATTGGCTCATCATGGCTACATGAAATATCGAATTTGATTTCACTGAAAATCAATTTTGCTAGTATCATAAGCAAAACGTTTTTGTTGCTTAGTTATTTTAACCATAATTTGTTATATTCCTTTTTTCAATTAAAGTATTCTAAATAAATTACGTAAATTTATTGATATTTTCTTCATAATATGTTTATTAAGAATCTAGGCGGTGGGTGGAAAGTAAAGACCTCGATTAGTGGCCGCCCTTGACAGAGCTGGTTACCACGATTGTAAAACTCACGCGCACTGTCTTGCTCTTTACATTGGCTTCATTTATCTTGTCCGACGTCGAATTAAATTATCGTAGAGTATTGTTAATCGTTATTTATATAACTGAAATGTTACAGAACTTTAATTGGCATGACCTACTTTAAATTGTTTGCCCTTTATTATTTAGAATGACCGCAAATGTATCGTTGTTTTTGAAAATTTATTGCTTTGTCCAGCTTTTTATATATTAGCTTATAAGAATCTTTTATGTAAACATCGTAAAAAATTCTTCATTGATTACTGTTCGGTAGTCGCCAATACTTTTACGTTGATTCGTTGACAAGACAAAATCTGTTATAACAATATCAAAGGGACTACTCATATGTGGTTGTAACAGCTGATAACGTTTTTATTAAGAACCTAATACAATGAATTCAGCGGAGACCTTTGATTTTGGTCAATATAACCGGTATGTTTTAAACGATGTCTTCGTAAACGGTTTTGACTGTATACGCATCGTGGAAGCCTTTTTATATAATATGCTATCTTTAGCTATTCAAACTCTTGTCTGCTATTGTAAGTTGTAATATTTATGCTTAGTACTTTTATTTATCAAAATGTATGAAAAGATCTTCAGTAATGAAATTGTATTGCATTTCTAAGACATGACAGTGAGGGAAATTATCTAATTTTGTATTCACATGAGCTCGTTCATCCTATTGTAGACATGAAACAATGCTACTATAATAAAATTAGCATAGCCGTAAAAATAAAACAACAGCAATCGTTTTTGTTCTGATCTAATTTGGATAAGCCTATGCGAGCATTTTTACAATTTCAATATTTTTTTATACTGAAGGCTTACCGTCGCGTTTTAAAAAGCGGCACCGGTATTCCTAAACATACGTCAACCATAGATATATTTTGTATATATATGGGTACATTACCTTATCTATGATTCACTGGCGCCTCGCTGTCTACCCAATGTCTCATCGTTCCGCCACTATATTAAGTCTTCGATAATAGCCCGACAATGAGATTATCAAACGATCTGACTTAAGTGTTCTGCATTTTTTATTACGAGATATCTTTGTCTGAAGTCTATCGGGGTTAGTATTCGTGTCAATAAAAACACATTGCCGATTTAGTTACGCCAGAACTTGTGTTTTACAATATGGGAGAAAAAGGCTGTCTCAATATATTAATTTTCTTGGTCAACTGTTTGCATTTTGCTAGTAGCATTCGAGCCGTGCCACCCAGTGTTGACGAGAAAACTGGAAAGGGCTTCGCCATTTATAGAACTAAACACTCAATGTTAAGATTAATAGACTATCGCGTAACAGTAACGTAACAGTCAAATCGACCCACATAAAAGCTGCAATACCACTTTCGTCGCAAATCTCGGCCTCGGTCAATGTGTATGTCGTATGCACTTATACGGTCGCGTTAAAGTGCAGAGAATTCGCAGGCTAGCGGTGCATGCGGCTCACGTTCCAGATGAAAACGAAAGTGATCCGGTGCGTCTCCCTCGATTGATGCAGGCTTAGCCGAGCCTCGTTAACTGTATTATTCAAATCGTGAGTGTAGATCGATCACACGCTCAAACATTGCTTGCACTCTCGGATACAATTTAATTCAAGTGCCTCCCTCCGTATTTTGCATATTCCCGTTGTTTCGGCGTTGAATTTTTTGATTTGCCAAATCAAATATACAAATTGGTTCGTATTTTTATTATTAATACTCTCCTAATATTGACAGTGTTCATCTATTTTCACCTACTGACCGATAAAAATAGTATGACCTTGATAAAATTATTGATATCAACAAAAGCAGTATCGCGTTTGTCTTATATTTATTCACTTCATATACACACTGCCAGAGAAAAAATAATACAAAGCATACAATTTTATCGTCACAGCTGTTTCTATTACGTGGATTTATCTTGTTAGTGTCTTGGCTTTATCTTTAAGCGTTATTATAAAATACAAAATATTCGAATCTTGATTCTACGTCAACTCTACGTACGGTGAAGTGTGTGGACAAAAATAACATATAACAGTTATTACCATTACGTATATTGATTGTAAAAACGAAACGAAAGAATCATTTAAAAAAATAAAACATCGCTACTTCGAATACACACTTTTGGCATTTCATTCTATATCTACACAGTATCGCAGTCACATAATGAATTAAATTAATATTCCAGGTACACAGAACGTCAGTATGCCACCGCGACCGTCATCGTCACTGTCAGACGGCGGCGGCCCGCCAGTGCGAGCCGGGGCCCCGGCGGCCGGCCCGCCTCCTTCTGGGGCTCCACCGCCCGGGGCCATGCTCCCGCAGTCCTACCACTATAAGCCCGCGCCGTACCCGCCACAGCCCTACGGATATCCGCCGCCGCGTAACCATCCATATCCATATGGCGGGTACCGACCTACGGCGCCACCGCATCCTTCTCAACACTATCCACCACTTAAGGTATATTATTAAATGAACCATACTAAATCTCGTGAATCCACAATTGCCTGCCTCTTGTCCATGGCAATTGTTCAGGGAAGGTTAATTAAAAGAAAGAAATATCATTTAATTAACCACATAACTTTTGAATTTTTTCACCAACAACTATTTAACATTAATATTTTAACCACTCCACGAGTACGGAAATTTTAGCCCTTCATTAATTATTTTACAAATTCCTAGCTATCGTTTACTAATCTTTTTATTCAACTTTGTTTTTTTTTAGTAGTTGTTAGTTATACACTATGTTTTCAGGGTGGTGTGGGCCGTCACATGGGTCCGCCGGGTGAATCAATGGGACCGCCAAATGCGCCAGGAGAGGCTCACGATAATGGTCCGGCGCCGCCAGCAACAGCCCTCGTCACGACCGGCCCTGATGGAGCTCCATTGGACGAAGGCAGCCAGCAGAGCACGCTCAGTAATGCATCCGCAGGTATATCTCTTTATACTATCTAACTATCATTATTTTCAGTTATTTCGAACAATAATTGTGATCTAACTCGGGGTAAGCTTGAAATCAAAGATTTGTTTTAATTCACATCCCCCTTAAAAAACGTTGATAAAATTAAGTCTTACTTGTGATAAAAATTAGTTTAAATGTTCAAATGTACGCTTTCCAGCATCGGGCGAAGAGCCATGCGGCACCGGCAAGGGCTCTCGCAAGGACTATGGCAGTGCGGCGCCTTCGCCCTCGCCGGGAGGTGGCTCACATTCCTCCGCCCACGATGACTACGAGACTTCGCCGTCGCCTTGGCCAAGACCACCCTCTAGTCCCGTGAGTGTTATACCTATAAGACCAACCAATATTAAATAGTCTATTAAATCCTCATGTCCAGAAAAGAACGTCAAATAATAAATATTAGAGCTCTGTATATATATTACTATATAGCGGTAATTGTACCACTAACATTACAAATTTATGTTCAAGATGTTGCCTTCCATTACCAAAATGCATATAGGCATATTTAAATTATATTGAAAATTATTAAATGCCTTACAAATCATAAACATAGATACCCTAGAACAGAGTTAGCCTACTATCATACAATTAAACTGTATAAGTAAATACATTAAGTTAGCAATATGTTTATATTATGTAATTCATTCAACAACTTACAACACAGTCATTGATACAATTTACGTTTTATACTGTACAGGTATTTATGTATGTGTTAATTTATTAAGACATATTTTAATCCACAATGTAAAAGTCTTATTTCCACGGTGTACTTAGGTAATTCAATAGCTCTGGTGTAACCTATGTATAACAATACTATAGAAATGTAGTTTCAAAAATGACATTTCTAAAATTTCCTTCAACACGAAAGTGTCTTGTATTGGTCTGTTTATTTTAATAAATGATAATATAAAAATACTATAAGTTTTGAGTAGTTATTTTTTTTTGTCACATATATTTGAAAAGTGATAGAACAAAAAATAATGAAGTATTCAATATATATTTGGGACTTAAAAGCCCCGTCATACTGTAGTCATTAATTGTGTCTGAAAATTATTATTTGATTTATATCCTTTTGTTTTAAAGGTATTCAGGCTTGACCACAATCAAAATTTAGTTTCTATTGTATTGTTACTCGTAGGATGTAACTAAATAATTATGACTAATCTAGCACATTGTTTCTTGTTTGCACCTGTAGCACAATTTATACAAATCTATATAACTAAACTAAAATCAGCAATTGGTATATAAAATGGAGATGGTAAGCATTGCATTGTCGTATCTTTCAGGTGTTTAACAGTCACATACCTCCGGAGTCCTACAGATCAAAGGTTTATATCAAGTTAAAAATCACTAAGCATGAGTAGTGCTCGATATCATATCTCTTTTGCAGGATTTGGTTGGTGTAATGTTGATTGTATTGAAAATATAAAGGAATGCAAAATATTGCTTGCCATAATTTCAGCATTTGAATAACGAAGCATGGCTAATGCAAATGCTATGCTCTATATTATATTTATGACGAAATCTATTCTGTTATTCAACAAATTTAATAACACAAAATCTTTATATAATTATTTTATAGCAATGTATTATGTTTTTTATTATATTGACTGACTTACAAAATTTATATATCTTTGAACAGTTTCATTATTTTAGTTGAACTATGTATAATCAAATCATTACACCAAACACTTTAGTGTGCCTTTGGTAACAAAAAATCCGTTATTGGTGCCCGAATGCAACGTAGTATGTTAAATTGCCATGCATTTTTGAATTCCTTCAAATAGTTACGAGTTATAGAATGCTTACTGCTATCTCTCTCTAATTGGTGTTGGCTCGAGATACTGGTTTATGTTGTATTAATTTACCATAATTTGCCGGTGAGTTTCATTTAACGGCATAGGGTAAGGTTCAGGAGACGATACTTAAGTCTAAGTATAACTCTTTGAACTTTCACTTACGGGAACAGTTTGAGTCTCTACACTGAATCTTGCGGTTAAGAGATTCGATCTGTTTTTAAAACGAACAAAATGCTTTAGAAAAGCCGTTCAATGCTACATTATGCTTATTTTATTTTAATTTAAAGTAGCATGTTAAAGAGCAGTTGATATCGAAAATATGTACACTAAAACATAAATTTTATCACTCGGTTGCATACTCGTATTCCGTTTAATGCATTTTACTAAGGCGAACGTTTACTAACAACGATTACTTCTTCAACGTTGGCTTAAACCAGGAATCTGTTTACAAAATTCAATTCCTAATTATTTCGTGAAAAATCAATGCAAGTGACCAATCTCTTCTACAGAAAAGAATATTTGTCTAAAAGAGAATGGCAGTAAAAAAACGTTTTTTGCCTGTCGCCTAAAATTTAGGACTAGGATTTTGGTAGTGGTACCCTGGTATAAGTCTCGCAGTAGTTAAAAGAAAAAATATACTTCATTGTCTATACCACATCTATAGACAAAAAGTGCATATTTTCGATATGCTGCGACCGAGCAGTAGTTACGGGGTATATGATGTCGTGTGTTGCGCCAGAAGTCGGACTCGCTGGTCAAGCTTTACGAGATGGACGACGCCCCTGAGAGGCGGAGCTGGGTCGAGAGGCTACTCGCCTTCATGGAGGAACGCCGGACGCCCATACCCGCATGTCCGACCATTTCCAAGCAGCCCTTGGATCTCTACAGGCTGTATCTACTTGTGCGCGACCGGGGTGGATTTGTTGAGGTGAGTTTTGGAAATTATTTATTCAATCGCGCTAATGATTTAATTTTAAAGAAAGTTGATTATCAACCAATACATTAAAATTAATTTGTTTCGTTTCTAGGACCTACAAGTGTATAAATTAGTTGTCATTTAAAAGTTTACTATTTTAAGATCAGCGGCTATTTAAAGAACTACTAGATGGTTCTCGAAATGTTTTGAAAATATCCTTCAAAGTGCGGTCAACTAAGTCATACTAAATATACAAATAAACTAAAAGCAAGCGTGAAAATTCTCATTATATATTTGTAATATAAAAAGTTGATTTATGTAATAAAAAGACGGTGTAACCCTAACTAATATACTTAGCGATTTAATGTGGATGCGTGTGCAGCTTTATGTGAATAGCCATAAAGTTTAAGGCTTTAACGACACTTAATAAATTTTTATCATTACGGGCCAGGCATTACAGTGTATTTTAAATAAACATTAGTGTTGCCAGGGCTAGCGTTAAGAACGGTGGTGTTTTCATTATTATTAAAATTAATGGTGAGATTTCTGGTCGTTAACAATAGAAATTATTGCTGTCGTTTTATTCTTAATGTTCTCATTCAGTCTTTGTGTAATGAAAGTTGCATTTAATAATACTAGTGATGGCTTTGTGAAAGTTAAGCCATTCAAATATTCCATATATTTTAAATAATTAAGTTTTTAACATGCAATTTATTAAGGATTTTATAAAAATGACTTTTCATGTCGATTCGCTTTTTGTCAAAAAAAATATTTCAATTCAGTCTGTAAATGTTATTCGATAATTTTGTTTTGCCTTCCATACTTTAAAAAAAATATTCACAATAATCCTTCTCGGTAACCTATGTTGTCTTTCATACCTAATGTCTTCATACAAGAACGGATTAAGTTGTTTCAAAAGCCTGTATCATAAATTATGGAGACTTATGCTTTAATTTCTTAATTTAATATTTATGTCCATATTAATTAATTCCATCAATTCCAGGTGACGAAAAACAAAACGTGGAAGGACATAGCTGGCTTACTCGGTATTGGAGCGTCTTCGTCCGCCGCTTACACGTTACGGAAGCACTACACAAAGAATTTGTTAGCTTACGAATGTCATTTTGATCGGGGTGGTATAGACCCGCAACCCATCATCAACCAGGTCGAAGCCTCCACTAAGAAAAAGAGCGGAAAGAACAATAACGCTGCAAATGCAGGTAAGGGTAAGAGACTTGACAATTCTTTGAATGTATTTTGAGTAGTGGTAGCTTAAAAATGTTTGCGCATATACCGGCATGCTTTATTTGGCTATCCAATCGTTTAGTAAATATATTGAATATTTACATATATACTTATTAATTTTATTAAGGCTTTTTTCGTATTAACTGACTAGCAGTCCCCGTGAACTTCGTTTCTGCCAAAAGCCTACCTTTTAAGTACGTACCAACATGGAAAATTTTGCTATGCTACCCTAGAGACTTCGGTTTTCCGGAATGAAATCTTTTTAGGATTTTTTTGTGATTTTTCTCTATATTAACCTCAATAGTTCAAGTTATAAATTCTTAACTAACAAATAAAATATAGGGGTTGGTTGTAGAGGGTAGATGAAAAGGGTTCTATGTATTTCTGTATGTTGTATCATAAATAAATAAAAACAAAAATTTGCCTAAGAAATAAATTTATTTTTTGCTGTGGACACCCTCTTATCACTTAGGGGTTTGAATAAAAGATAGTAGCTGATTCTCTTACTTACTGAATTTGCATTAAAAATCTTAAGAATTGGTCGAGCCGTTTCGGAGAAATATCGGAACAAACATTGTGACACGAGAATTCTATATATTAGATTTGATCTTATAGCATGTTATTTATGAAACGTATACGTAGAATGTAGTAAGTTAGATATATATTTAACTTGCATGTTATTTACCACCTCTGTGCTGTGTAAGATGACCATAAATCTTGGTCCCAAATTTGATTTCCGGAGAACAATTGTTTGTTGTTAGAGCAGGGTAACCTTTTTTTTTTTGCCTAAAAATGATTAATAAAATTCAAATCAAAAATGTGTCTGTAAATACAAATACTATTTTAATTTAAATATTATAATGTAAATACTTATTTGTGTTGACGCAGTGAAATTATTTGATTACCGTCTACTAGTAACTAATAGTTTTATATGTTATAGCAGGCAGTTCAAACAACGCTGAACAATTTGCGGGAAGCGGCGCCGGCGGAGCACCTATTGACGCCTACCAGCCTCACTACGCGCCTTATCCGCCTCAACCAGCCCAGCAAGGTATAACACAAGATCTGAACACATACACACATTTAACACACGGATAATTACACACCCAATTTTATAACCTTGTACTTCACAGGGATTATTTGCGATATATGTTGTAAAAATCAGCTATTTTAATGCTTAAACACTTATAAGAAAATACGCATTGCAAATTCTAACCGGGTGTGACCCAAATGTTATTAATTATTTAAATATATTAATCATCGCAATTAACGTTTCGAGTGGACAATACAAAACAAATATCAGCAGTTGACACAATTATATTGAAATTTAACACTGAAAAATATAGAGCAATTGCTGATCGATTGTTTCAAGTTAATTGGCCTAAATCCGGAATATTAGATTGTAAATATTTACCATATAGAAGCACGATACTGCTGTAAATGTGCATAATAGATAGTTACTAGGCACACACAGATTTAAGCTTGTTCTATTTTTTTAGCTTGTAAGATAAGACTCACGTCGACTAGTAAAAATAGTGCCATTTACTTAAAAATAGTATTCATTAGTCTCGAGTACTTTGTTTTGTAGTGTTGATCTATAAGAACTAAAATATCTCTTTATATACAATATATTATTTTTAATAAGGTACTATTTATACAATATTTCGAATATTTAAAAAAACTTTGATGATTTTCTCTCGCATGGGAGTCATTAAACGCAAGTGATGTACAAGTATTAAAAATGCTCACATTGTTTGAATTAATCATATAGTTGTAATATAGCTTATACTAACATAACAAATGCACAAGAATTCACCAATCTATGGATTTAATATCTAACAATCTCTTTTAATTCATACCAAAACTATGCAAATTTAGATGGCACTTTAATTGTAGAATACTTTTGATGCATAGAGAATTGTGAGTAAAAGACAGGAAAAAAATTATCGCACGAGTATGGAACTCGCTTAAATGCCTTACTTGTAAAAATATTATTCCTGTGCCAAAAGCATTCTATAACGCATAGTAAAGTTTCCATTAGGGAGATAGTACGCAGATAGTATTCCAAAACGTATTGTCACCATTTTATTTTAAACACATCAAATTTTGGTCACCTGAGCGTTTAAAGCATGACTCGACACACCGTTTGTGTTTAATATTTTTGGTTGTGCTATAAAAGTTCATAGTGCCTTTCAAATTCAAACAAATCCTCGTAAATTCGTTTGAATACATTTTGGAAAAGCATAGTATGGTACCGGGTGGTATAGCGTGGTGTGGTTGTAGGCGGCGGGGCGGGCGGGGACATCGCCGCGTCCAACCCGTTCGACGAGCCGCCCGGCCCGCGGAGACCGCCAGGTACATGCGTTAACACTTTACATGCACACGTTTCCGACCAATGGCTTTAAAATCACAAAAACGAGTTAAATACATGACATTTGGATTAGAAAGTTAGGTTTACGACAAGATGGATGAAGCCGAAGAGAAGTTTTCTATATCCAGACTAATAAAAAAACATATGTAGAGGGAATAGCTATGGATAGTTTATACAAACGTTTAATACAGATTTTTCGAAAATGTTTTGAATTTCTTATTTTTTATCTCATCTATTTCTAGATAATGTTATACATTTAAAATTAATAATAAAATAAAGGATTGGTCTGAAACGTGGGCATAGTGCACATTATATGGCAAACTAAAAGCTATGTTTGTACAGTTGCTGTATTAAAAATAAATTGCTTTGTAATGATTCACCAAGATCTGTTACTGTGTTTCTTAAGGCCTCAACTCTGCTCTGTTTGTGATTCTTGACACTCACCACTCTAACGCCTGTATTCCATAACAATCTTGACAACAAGATCTGCAATGAGTCAATCTCTCCAATTATTTTACACTCAAGCACCCATTTGGAATCCGGGTCAAAGAAGAATGTTTCACTTGCTCTTAACAGTTTTAACTTACAATAACACATGAGAACATTGAAGTATTGTCATTAAAATATCATACCATTGAAGTGTGTGAACTTGATAGTGCTTTATAGTTTTGTTGCTTAGTATAAAGTAGTTTGTGTTTTACTTACCTGTGTGATTTTTGTGTTATCTCGTTTGATATATTGTTGATTGTATTTCAGGTTACCAACAAGGATATGGTTATGAATATGGGTCCCCGTATCCGGGTAATCGGCCTGTTTACCCGCCATATGGCCCCGAAGGGGATAGGTATGTTTATGAATATTGTATAGTAGACTTACTGAGGATAATATTTATGATAATAAGTACAATTTTCACATTATTATCTATCTAGGTAGTCAAATAAAGCTAATTTCTTTTATAGGAGAAGGAAAATGCCTTTTTAACTGAGTCAGAAGTAGTTATCACATATTTTCTATGTGGAAATAGATACATAGACAAAATACATACACTTAAGAATGAATAATATAAAGGTACCACGTGACAAATATACAATTGCAGGGGTTACAGTCCTGGTGAATACGGCCGATATGGCGGTTACGGCGGACCGTATCGTGCAGGCGCACCCGCTCCAGGCCCTGGTGCGACTCCTGGAGCCCCGGCGCCACCGTCCCCGGCCGGGGCCCCTCCTGCGCAGCCCTACCCAGACTATTACCGCCAACCGCATCCGCATCAACCACCACACCCCCCTCCACATCCGCCACACCCGCCACATTCGCCGCAACAACCGCATGAGGTATGTTTTTATTTAAATAAAATATATAAATTTAAGAAAATGTCTGGTGTATAAGTGCTTAAAATTTGAAACAAATAATAAAACGTGACGTTGTCTATGAGTAGATGTTTCGGAAGCTAAAATGTCATATGAAATATGGAATGGTGAGAAGTGTTAGTTATGATAATTTCATACCAGAAACAATCTTTATAAGAGAAATATGAATCTTTGTAAGATTCAGTCTCTTGACTGGTAATATATGAGACCATATTATTTAGTACTGGTATACTAAAAAGCATGTCTATTTGTAGTTACGCTACACTTAATAAGTGCTTATACATATTATGTTGATATTAATATATTTTTATGGCTTTTCTATTTATCCATTTTATTATAGATAAAAAATTTGGTCAGTATTGTTAGCAACAACATAAATTTTTATTTTTGGATGATCAGTGAGATAATTAATGCGGAGGGTACAGTAAAAATGTTACTTTATTTAAATTTTGTCTTGTTAATATTGATTGTGCTTGTGAATGGAGATGACACGATTAAATATGTATCGTCGCTGTGCAATAACTTGTATTTTGGAAGCGTAACAATATATTTAACATCACCTACATTCACAAAGTATTTGAGCGTGTGCTTGCACGCATTACGTGCACGTGTACGCGTACGCCGACTGATGCATTGGCGGTGTGTAGATTGCGTCGTGCGGCGGGCTGATGGGCTCGCAACTCGCGAGGCAACTGGTGGCGCCGCTGCCCCCCGCCTCCAGACCATACGTACGGAACCACCGTTTGTACCACGCACTCCACACCGCTTCCCACCATTGGCGATACACTTTCCCACCTCGGGGCACTTTCGCAGATGTTACTCGGCCACCTCGTAATTGATACCAGCGGACATATTTTATCTTGTTAGATCATTTATTACTAATAGGTTTTCGTGTGGTGTGCAAATGCCAGGTATAGGCTGGTGGTATACGTAATTAAAAAAAAGTTTTGCCATAAATTTTGTACTGAAAGAGTAAATATGTTTATTGAGCATATCAGTTACGTTGTGACGAGTCAATGTCAATGCAAATTCAATTCCTTTGGTTCGTGAAAGTGATTAGCGCGCCAAAGTTTTGGACATTGCAGCGAGCCGGGCGGGACGTCGACTTCATACGTGGTTTTGGCTTCATTTAATTTCTCCGATAATACCACTCGCTTAACGAAATTCTCAAGCTATTCACTTTCAGTTTTCGTTAACAAGTTGGCTTGCGGTGTGAATAATTGGCTTTTCAACCGCGACTGTCGGTCGCTAACACGATCGATCGCACATGCCGAAACCGACATTTTTCAAAATTTAACCCAACCAAGTGGAAGATAAGGTTTAGAGTGTGTGGTGGTGGCTTCACATCATAAACGGAATAATTTCACTTAATCATTTGCATGCTTTCACAGGATCATGTAAGCGAGCGAAGCTTTGTAATATCGCTGTTCTAGGGATTGTTCTTACAATCCGATCTTAGAATACGGATCTTTCATCGTTTATATTTTGTATGTGGGTTCACGGCTAGTGTAAAAAATTGTTTCTAATCAAAAACATATCGTCGTATTTTTTTACTTATCAAAAGTTTTTGAAAATATCGACAGTATGTTTTGTATCATTGTCAATAATCATAAACTTCATTTTACTACCATTTGTTTGAAATTCTGAAAATAAAATACTAGTAATAGTATTATAAAAATTACTAAAAAGTGCATAATATTTTCGGCATTTCAACACCCATCACTAATCCATGGAATGGGACGATACAAACTAAATTCAAAATGTATTTATTATGATTATAACTACAGCAATACGGCGGCAAGGGCGCACCCCCGGTTCCTAATGCGGGTCCACCCGGCGTAGCGGGAGCACCTCGGCGGCATCCAGACTTCGCGAAGGAGCCCTACAATTCGAGTGCCCCACCCGGGGCGCCGCCGAGCCCCGCGGGGCCTCGATTTGGCGGCGGTTGGGGTCCCGGCTTTCAGCGTGCCGCATCACCTGGCTGGCGACCGCCTCACCATGCCCCCCTGCCCCACCATCAACAACCAGGATGGCCACCACAGCCTCATCAGCCGCATCAACCCTACCATCCACCGGTATGTACACAAAATCAAACTAACATGTACTAATAATACCTGAGAGATATTGGGCTACCTCGTCACTACCGCTTACGCTTATTTCATGATGAAAATTTCACTCACATTGATTAAATTTAATTGATAACATATAGTTTTGCTTGTCGTAACTAACGAATTGAAACTGTCAATACTTGCACTGTTTGTGATATACCATTATTAATGAGCACTGGTTTAACAATGAAAATTCATTCGAAATTCATAGTCCCGACACAAATTTACTAAATTTCCGGACACTGATTGAACGTCGAGCTTAGTATGAGAACCATGTTTGAAATTATATTTATTGAATGTCGTATATTATGCTTCATTGTGAATCTTCTCCTGGCTCATTCGTGTTAGCACACGAGTAGTTCGTGGTTCTCATACGGGCAGTGTTGTTGTAGGCGGCGGGCGGACCGGCGTGGGGCGGGCCGCGGCCGCCGCAGGATCTATCGCCCGCCGCGCCTTCGCCCGTGAGTCATGCACTAATGCACATTGCACTTAATAAATATTTCATCGTAACCATTATATTCCTTCTATATGTTTATGTATGTCAAACCAAAATATTGCTAGCGAACTTTATTCATCTAACCAGTAATATTGTCTTAAACATTGTATATGGATTCTACAAGGATTCAATTTATGAGCGTGTTTTGAAACCAGTTCAGTAATAAAACAATATGTTTTCAGGGGGCGACATCTGGTGTCGGACAAATTAAACGAGAATTGACTTTCCCTCCGGAGTGTGTGGAAGCGACGGTGCCCGCGCCTGAAAAAAGACGCAGACTGACAAAGGGTGACGTCGCCCCGGTGGACGCGTGGCGAATCATGATGGCGCTCAAGTCCGGTCTTCTTGCGGAGACTTGCTGGGCGCTAGACATCCTCAATATTCTACTCTTTGACGACACCTGCATTGGCTTCTTCGGTCTCCAGCATCTGCCCGGTTTGCTCGATTTGCTGTTGGAGCATTTCCAGCGGAGTCTCGCTGACGTGTTCGACGCGCCCGCCGCGGCTCCCGAGCCCTGGTACGCGCCGCCGGTGGTCCAAGAATCAATTGCGCCGCCACCCCGACGTATCGAGCCTCCCGACCCCGCAGACCGAGTTAAGGTTACCACGGGCGAGAATTACACGCTGCAGTCGCGTCGTCGCGTGCCCGTCACTTTCGTCACTAAGCTGGACGACGACGCGCTCTTTGCGCCCGAGGATCCCGAAACCAACGACGATGTCGAGGACGTGATAGAGCCTTGGCAAACCGACACGGTCAGTAGATTCGACCACGTGATGCCCTGCTTCCGTGCCGAGTTCGTACACCTGCCGTTCGCACGGGTTCTGCCAGGCGAGCGAGCACCTTCGCCGCCCGCGCCTCCGGCGTCGCCCCACTCGGACGGACCCAGCGATACGCCCGCCCTTCCCGACACGGCCGACCCGCCCCCCTCCGAACCGCCGTCAACGGCCACGGATGATGGGGACAACTTGGAGGCGGAACCGATGGACATAGAACCCGAAAGAAAACCGGCCTTACAAATTCGGGATTCTGCCGGAGTGCTCAAAAGACGACGATTGGAGGACTACGAAGACGAATGCTACACGCGCGACGAGCCTAGCCTAAATCTAATCAACGAAACGCGGGACGCCCTCGCCAAGCGGTGTATAGCGTTATCCAACATTCTCCGCGGGCTGACTTTCGTGCCCGGCAACGAGGCGGAATTCTCGAGGTCGAGCGCCTTCTTAGCTCTCGCTGGGAAGCTACTGCTGCTACACCACGAACACGCGCCTCGGGCGGCCCGGGCCAAGGCCTACGAGCGTGCCGCGAGAGACGAGGTGGACGCGGACGCGTGCTGCTCCAGTCTGAAGGGCGAGAGCGAGTGGTGGTGGGACACGTTGGCGCAACTGCGGGAGGACGCGCTGGTCTGCTGCGCCAACATCGCCGGCAGCGTGGAGCTATCCGGTCAATCCGAAGCCGTGGCGAGGCCGCTTCTGGACGGCCTCCTTCACTGGAGCGTGTGTCCCGCGGCCGTAGCCGGCGACGCCCCGCCGACCGCCTCCCCGGCGTCGCCCTTGTCCCCTAGAAGATTAGCCCTAGAGGCACTTTGTAAATTGTGTGTGACGGATGCGAACGTGGATCTCGTACTGGCGACGCCCCCGCGAGGGCGTATCGCCGCATTGTGTGCGGGGCTGGCACGGGACCTGTGCCGGCCCGAGCGGCCCGTTGTACGGGAGTTCGCGGTGAATCTGCTGCATTACCTGGCGGGGGCGGGCGGTGCCGCAGCCCGCGAGGTGGCAACGCATGCGCCCGCCGTGGCGCAGTTGGTCGCCTTTATCGAGAGGGCAGAGCAGACGGCTCTCGGCGTCGCTAACCAACACGGCGTGGCGGCGCTTCGAGACAACCCCGACGCTATGGGTACCTCCCTGGACATGTTGAGGCGAGCGGCCGCCACGCTGCTGCGTCTGGCGGAGCACCCCGAAAACAGGCCGCTGATCCGCCGCCACGAGAGGAGACTGCTGTCGCTGGTGATGAGCCAGATCTTAGACCAGAAGGTCGCGCACGAGCTGGCCGGGGTGCTGTACCACTGTAGCCAACAAAAGTGTGACGAACCGCAAGAAGAGTGAGTGAACAGTGCCGTGAGTGAGAGGCGAGTGGCGGCGGGCGGCGGCGTACCGATGGGTACGTGTACATATAGCGATAGCGCCCCGCCCGCCCTGCGCGCCTAGCGTGTACAATCTGAATTTCGTTATTTATGTCCACGATGATTTATTTACAAGAATGTCAATGTGCTATAATCGATTTCTATTGTTCGATTGAAAAACAGATGTATTATAACTCGTAATTTTGATTTTTATAATAAAATGGGACTTGAATCTGTTGATTGGTTTTATGATGGAGATTTTATACCGAATACCTCTAGAGTAGGTTTGGAGCGAGGAGCTTATGTGGGCGATAAGTTTTAGTTAAGTTTAATGTGAATTATTACAATAATCTATAATATATTGAAATTGAATCTGATTTTATTTTCTTTTCGAATTGGCTCTTGATTCCATACAACACCTAGTATTCAAATATTATGCATTATTTAATTTAAAAAATGCAAAAGCATGCTTTCATTCTGCAATCTATAAAACTATTTCAATGATATAGATAACAATTGGCACTTGGAGACATTTTTAAACAAAAGATTTTTATTTATCAATAAATTTTACACACCATTGTTATAACAATTATAGTCTATATAATTATTATTGGTAGAACATTAGTAATGACTGCATAGAAATCTGGCAGTTATTCTAGTTTTATTTGAAATGTGACAGTTCTTTATTCAACTTTTCAGTAATTTTATTTCTAGTAGTGTTTTTGGATAACAATTTTGCTAAATTCTAATTTATACATTTATTGTGATAAATTATTTTTTATTATGTAAATTCAAATGTCCATCGATCTAAATAAAGTTATACGATGGAGTGTCAGGCAAGCGATAGTAAGAAATTATTTAAAGTATTCGATGCAGCTAAACGCAAGAGGGCAAGAAAAAAGCATGAAGGCTACGAAGATAGCAATTCGGTAGCGACCGACGAATCTGTTGGAGTAAGTATGAGTATAAGCAGAATTTGTCCTTCAAAGTTAATATTAAACTATTTAAATAATGTAGGTACCTTTGCACTCAATTAATTTGAAATTAGTAAGGAAAACCTAATAAGTAGATATTGTAGTATTATTGAAATTCAGGTATGTCACGGAAATGGTCGACGAGGTACCTCCGCCAAGACTAGCTTGCAAGATATTCCTGCTAAAGGAATAGATCAGGAAGTAGCACCTACAAAGAGGTTATTAGTTTAAAGTTTTAACCTAGTTAAAAAAAGTAGCTTTATCGCTAAGGAGAGGTGATTGAGAATACCTTCGAGCTTAAAATAAAAATGTTTACTACAAGTATTTATTTACTACATAACACTTATAACATGATATAAGTATTTGTTCTATTTTAATATTGTCATATGAAAAATATATAGCGAATATTGACAGGAATATTTGTAATGGTACCGTATTATTATTTTGTATTTTGTTATATTTCCCAAAAATTAACCAAATCATTCCGGCATATGACAGCAGTCCATCAGTATCGCAATCCCAAGTCGCAGATCGCCGTCCTAGGTCGCCTCGAAGACAACGGAGATCCATGTAAGACGTTATGTGATAACTAAACATAAAGATGTAACATTTAATATGGACTTATAGGCAGCGGCACGTAAGTCTAGCGCTGGCCGATTCGTGGAGGGGGTTGCTGCGCATGTGATTTTTTACTTCTGCGCAATAAGGGTCAGCGCTAGAGTTTCGTGCCGCTACTTGTAATAGGTAGATTAAAGATTAAAAGAAATAGGTAAGTATTGTTATAAAGTTTCTGGATACTATCTATCGAAACGTCGTACTATGAATAAATGACAGTATGTTGAGGAATTGATGATATCAGTGCAAATATCGGGAGATTAGACATGTTCAGGATTTTCTTTCTTAGTTACATTAGGCAATTATCTTAATAATGATCATCGAAAAACGAGTAGTTCTCAGTTATTAACAAACATAAATGCGTTTCATTTTATTAACTATTTTTTTAAGTATACAAGTTTACATTACATAGTAATTACTGAATCTACTGTATATGTTACAAAGTCTTGTATCTAATATGTTTGACGATTTAGGTAAACTTAAATGTATTATTATTTTTTATATATATATATATATATATAAAGTATGTATGAACAAGATAAAATTCAATACGAGCAAGTGGATTATGTTCGAGATACGGAATCAGGCAAATTTTACGCCATTGTATACTACAATTTAAATATAACGAAGTATTTCTTAAACCAAACTTAACCAAAGAATAATAATACCAAACTTCAAGGTATATATACCCATGTTTTTATAATGATGATTGCTTAAGTACTGAACCAATCCAGACGCTTTTTCAGGCGTGACGGAGTATCACTTGCCTTGAAAGCTGGACTTGTGTCAACTCCTCGATCGATGTCTCCGCCCCAGGTACATTTGTAGTTTATAAATCAAAATAATATTCTAATATTGATGAAAAACTTCTCGACGGTTTTAGTAAAATCACTTCGACAAGTATATCTTGCCGTAATGCAGAAGTATTTCCTACTTCATGATTGTTCTTATTCGTAATATAAAATATATTATATTTTTTTAGGATGCAGATGATATATTCGATGCGATTCCTAAAGATCAAGATTCTTTTATTTATGCCTTTTTAGAAGAAGCCATCAAACGTGATAAGAAAAAGTGAGATTTTATTTTAATAGTATCGCCTGCTTATTTGTTTATCTTTCTATAATAATTGATGCAGATTCTTTATTACATATTTTACGACGGTTTAGAGCAGTGTTGCCCAATCTGGGGCCCATCCCGCTCAGGGGGGCAATTTGATTGTTAAGCGGGGCTATTATAAAATTTAGTAAACTTATTTAGAATTCCAATTGCAATTTCTCATGTTTTCAAAATTCACTGTTTCGTTAAGAATTTCCTCTTAATTTCTTCCTAAAACCTGTCCTTTTATATTAAAATTATGCACGTATTATGGGGGGCATAAATTTTTTAGAAAGGCGGCCAAGATGGGGCACAGCACAAAAAAGCTTGGGAAACATTAGTTTTTAGGAGTTTGTGCGGCGTAATTGCTTTTTTTTATCATCGTTACGAAGAGCCATACAGTTGGCCATCATTAAATTTTCAGCAAATTTATATTAAGCTTATTCAGCATAATTAACATATTTGAATTCGAACAATGTATATCTAATTTAAATATTATCCTTACTAGATATTGTATGCGATATTTGTAAGTTCACAAACATAAAGTACACAATTACATAATATGTTCTCGTTGTCATCTTTCACATTCAGACAACGCCACGCCAAGAAGCATGAGCATCGTAGTAGTCGCGATAGGGACTGTTCAGCTTCGAGGGAACGCCATCATCATCATAAATATCGGGACGACTATAAAGGAAGGGAAAAGTAAGTGATTCATAATGCTATCGGTCAGTAATTGTATATAAACACTGTTTTATATAAAGAATTTATATACAATTACTGACTTTTACTATAAAGAATGCCTTTGAAAGACAGAAGGTTTCTTACTTCCCTAATATAAATTAATATCATAAAAAAGTACAAGTGTTCTGTCTCATCCACTTTTAAGCGTTTCGAATCTATAATCTGTTAAATTATATAATATGCATCGTATAGAAAATTCCTTTGAAACGTTTATCTTTCAAACAGGGTAAAAGAAAAACCTCGCGCACCGCCCGTCGACCAAGGTGTTCTTCTTGAGACATTCGCCAAACTGTGTGCTCAAATGTCTGAAAAGACGGCTAATTACGATAGCAAGCAAATAGTTAGTAACAATGTACTTTGTTTTATGTTGACCCCAGAATATAAATACGTTATCTGCTAATGTATAAAATATTGCCTAACATTTTCCTACATTTGCCTTCATCATTTCATTTCGTAATGCAGGCTCGAACACAAAGTCACAAATCACTTCAATGTGAAGTGGTTGCACGAAAAGATTCATACAACGTTGAAAATCGACCAGTGCGGCTCAGCCGCGAGCAATCCAGGGATGTCTCACCTGCCTACACTCGAAGCTATGAAAAGTTCCGCCCTAAAGGTCAAAGCCGTGAAAATATCCCCACAGATCGTAAAGATAGATGTGTTTGCTGTGTCAAAGACAAAGAACGCTATTCAAGTAAACTTGACGTTAGCAGGAAAATTGACGATGAGTATCCGCCTGAGCGGGTGCAAACTAGAATATTTGATGATGAATATTACAAATCACGGCGTAGAGATTACAAGGATTACGAAGAAAGGGATAGGGATACGGGATCCCGTTATTACGAAGACAGGAAACGGTATTGTGAACAAAAAACCAGTAGAAGTTTTGAAGTACACAATGTTCACGACGATGACAAATATAGGCGTTCTGTTAGAAGTGAAGGAATGAAGGATAAAGATTACGATGACTTCAAAAGGAGATTCAATGAACGACAGATTAAAGACAGATACTACGATGAAAGAGATAGGAGTTTCTCTCATGTTCCAAAGGAAAGACGTTCGAGACGGAATATAGAAAGATTTGAGAGGAGTTCTGTTGCGTCAAAAGATGAGAATTACAAGGACCGAGAGAGATATTCGGAGAGAGAAAGAGATTCAGGCCTAAGTGTGGCGGATGGCGAGACTAGTACAATAAGTGGAAGGAGTAACTATTTGAGAGTTGTCAAGGTATGATCTTATTTTTTTATTAAACCTAGTAAGCTAAGAAGTCCGTATTACAAAGAGATTGTGAAACTTAAGGTTTACTCCTGCCGTTTTGTCTTTTAGCAAGAGATATCAGAACAAAGGGAGGCAATGGATAAAATGATGCGACTATGGAAAGAGCTGATGCGTTGCTTCAAAGGCGCTTCACAAACACCGTGTCGTGACAAAGACCAGGTAAATTATTTAAAGCGGTCGGTTTTAAATTTATCACGTATCACTATGAGTACTAATAATTTTGCCTACATTTTGATTTAACTATTTTATACTACGGCGTCAATTCAAACAAAACATTTAACACGTATAATATAGAAAAAAGGCCGGCAACGCACTTGCGCCTCGTATTGAGTATACGAGAGGCGGTATGACTTAACATCTGGCATCATGCCCTGCCTTTTGTTTGCCTTTTAAAAAAAATTGTTTCGATGAGGTTTGAAGTGAAATATTTTATTACATACAATAAGTATATTGTATTCATTTAGTTTTTAGAAATTAGGAAGTTATCGTTTTTATATGTTGCAAATACATAAAGGAATAATAATTACAGCAAGAGTCTGCTGAACACATGCAAGAATCTGCAGCAGCCCAACTTCGTCTATGGCGTGAATGTATGCGGCGATACGAGACTGTCGCGAGGGATGTAGGGGACACGGACGCCCGGCTTATGGTAAGATTTTTGTGGTATATCATGTCTTTAAAATATATGTAATTAAAATATAGTAACCAACTTATATAGATTATTGAAAACTTTATACGCTTAAGGACCCGGTAATTTTAATAATATTTTGCTAACAATAATTCATTACGTGCCTTGACTAACTGAACAAGTTAGGTGTGTGAAACGAAAGTTTATTAACCCAAGTTGTTTTGCTGTTTGTTAGTGTTTTACAAGACTTGGATCAAATTGAATAAATTAGTAACCTAAGTCAACTGAGAAAAACTTCTTTTTATAATATTTTTTCATTTACTGTTTGTGATTTATTAGTGGTTGCCTGGAAGAGATCGCTCGAAAGCGATAAGGCCAGTTGCTCTACTTTTCATTTAACTTAAAATAAATAAATAAAGGTTCTCGATATTTTTCCGTCCTGGAACAGATTTTTACGGATTCGAACACTCGTTTCAATTTTTTTGTGAATGTGTTCATAAGTTATTATGAGTACTACCATTAAGTTTTACTATACTAACAACATATGGACTTGTTAATTGGTCTGAAATAAATGATTTTATTTTATTTATTTATTAAACAACAGGAGGAAATAAACAAGCAGAGATCTGAAATGACCGAGATGGCCAGTATGTGGCAGGAATGTCTTCAGAGATACCGAGACATGAGCAACGAATTTAACAATCTCAAACAGCAGGTATTAAATTACTACAATATGGTCTATTTTGTCATACTGTCATATTTCTCTTTGGTTTTGTAATAATAAAATAATCAGAAATGTTGAGAGAAATATGATGTCTAATTTTTTTCGAAAATGTCGTTTGTTAATAATAATATCACGTGTTCTTCAAGAAGTCTAGACTTTAGATTGTTCAATTAGCGTCATTATGAAACTCTGATAAAAAAAACAAAAAGTATTTGTTTGTCCTAAATCGATCTTTCAGTTACCTTAGGACCGTTTTTTTTGTTTAGAATCATTATTTATTATATATCAAACCAACTATGAGTGCCCGTTGATATATTGGCTTACGTCATAGGCCATTTTGAGACTATTGGCTATTTGAATGTGTCCTCTACACATTCAAGCCCTAAATATCCGTAGGTGGTCGGTGGCGTATGATTTTTTGTTATAAAGCCTTTTGAATTTCAGTTGGCAACGTCGGAAAGTCCCACTAGAGCGCCTCCAGCGCCTGTGGTTTGTGCCGAGGGCGAAGGAATTCCTCCCCCGGCGCCCTACCGTCTTCCCCCCACTGGATATATACCACCGGTTAGTTAACCGCACCTGCGATACGTCTATATGAGCCAAATCATATCATCAAAAATATTGTACAGTATTATGCAGTTTTTTAATATATTTTATTATATTATATATAATTATACTTATTTGTTGCTTTACATGAAATTATAAATTTACGATGCATTTCCCAACATGCAATACAAACCGTTATTTTATGTAAATATATATATGATTCAGATGCCCCCAATGCCCCCATATATGAACGGATCGCCTCTTCGTCCCCGTGCCTCCGCTCCCCCAGCTTGGTGGTGGGGCGAAGGTCCGCAGCCTGCTCGCCGGCGCTCCTCCCCCGACTCTTGCACATCCAGGGAACGTCGTCACCATCACAAAGATCGAGACAGGGGTAAGCAAATCAATCAATTAATTTAATTTATTGACTATTGTGTTTTAGAAAGATTAATTCATAACATTTTTTTCGCCAACAATACAGGTTTTTTTAATTTATCAACTTTTTTTCATTGTTATTTCAAAACAATTGAGCAACTTACAGTTATGTTATAAATAATTATTATATAGACTTTAGGCAAATGCTTTCTTTACACAAATTATTATCTACTTGAAAATATACTAGATATATTGACATATTTAAAAAATATACATTTAATTTTAGACTCCACCCGGTACAAAGAAAAATCTAAACCAAGTGGCGCACGGTCAGAGCATCGTCATCGGAAGAGATAAAGAGCCGTTTTATATGTTTTTACCGAATACTCCAACTATACAGGGAACCGAACGTAAATCAATATAAGAAGACTCCAACATAACTACCATTTTAAAGTCTTTCAATTTATTGACAATTCACATTAATAAATATTATTATTATTACACATTTATTATTTATGTAAAACTAAGCAGTAAAAGCGTTAAATTTTATTGTTCGATTTTTTTTTCATTTTAGCCACTTTTTGTAAAAACGTTCTTCTGATTTGTAAAATATGTGATTTATATAATTTGTACTTAAATAAAAAATACATAAATTAAAATGGTTTTAATTGTTTTATTATAAATATAAGTCCCTGTAAGGCCTTTTATCTGACTTATACATATTGTATAGACTCCTAAACTTGTAGCTAATCAAGCAAGGTACTGTGGATGAGCGATAGTGTGTTCCTCAAACCTAATGTCTATAACCACTAACTCACCGGCCTGAAGGTCCAATTGGCTAAGGTCCTGAAGTTATATATACTTATATCCTTAGCGGGTAATCTATTAGAAATAATGCCATCTCAAATGAGAAGAAAAAAATAACTTATTAATGTCTAAATATATTAAGGCAGGCTCATCCACATATACAATAGGATTTCAACATTTAACATACTAAGAACAATTTCTGGAGTCTAAGGGAAAAATAAATACGTTTAGAATTTTTATGTCTCTTCAGTATCTGTAAAATATATTTGTTTATTCACTATATTTTTTACTTACTTAATTAAATATTTGAAGTAATGGTAATGAAAAAGATAAGTTATTTACCATATTTTATTAAAATCTTCAACTGACATTTTAATACAATAACCGTATAAATTTGTCGTTTTATCAAGAAAATGACAAAATAGTACAATTTTTTGAATGTGTACAGACTAAGGATAACTAAAATCTCATATTCAACGCTTCTTCCGTCAGTATTTGTAATGATATATTTGTTTCATAATGCAATTACAATCAAAATGTTATAAGGCATATAAGCTGTACCTGATGAACTTCTAGATAGCGTACTCTAGCGTTGAGTTTGAAATTTCAATTTGTATATAAAGGTTTATTAGTCATTCAGTATGCCCAAAGCTAGTCGGGCATGAAGACTTAAGATTGAAATTATATTTACAACAGGCTTAAATATAACACATGAACATTAATAACAAAAAGACGCACACAATTTGGTACTTAAGATACATTTCTAGAACTTATTAAAAAGGCATAAAATCCAAATTTCGATTCGGGAACATTTAAATATACTTGACATGGATAGTGTAAAGAAAATGTGCAAAATTATCTTTTTAAATTAGGCTTTCCTATTTTAGTGTGTTGTGTGATGCCTAGATGGGATATCTCATACTAGTGCTAAAGAAAACCGCCTCAAATCAACGTAGAAAATTATAACTAATTCATAAATCTGTTATTTGAGATTTGTCGTTAGAATTATAATAGGATCCGATTCGGGAAAAATCCTATTTAGTTCTGGCCTGACGGAGCAAGATTGTCTAGTTGGTCCAGGATCAACTAGACAATCTACGACTCCTGGTGTTGAATGACCACTCTAGTCTAACTAATCTCTTGCAGCAGGGAGTTTCAACCTTACTTTCGTCAATGGCATTTGATCAACTCAGCCATAATGTGAGTTTTACAATTCACGATTTTTCTGCTTTTCTTGCTAACAGTGCAAGAAAGGTTCTTTCACGCCATCGGATTGAGCACCCATAATTTTTGTTTATGTCAAATATTTGATTTTTAAAGGGACTAGATACATACATTTTTAATCACGAATACGATTAAATATTAAATTCGAAGAAGCATCTTCAAGATGAATCAATTTATATTGGGAAGGATTACAAAGGCACATATCCAATTCATTCAATATTCTTAAATATTATAATTTATGAGGCTGAAGTTATTTTATCCATCAATGGCCAGACATATTTTCCTCAAAATTTGTCTAACAAATGTATAAGACCTGTTATTTTCGATGAGTCTTCAGTATACTCCAGGTCCTGCCACCAGTCTCATATAATTATGTTAGCACTTTTTTCCGATGGATTTACAAGGACATTTTTACTTAAAACCGAGCACTTAGCTAAATTTTTGACTTACAAGTTTTATTTTCAAGGTAACTCATTTGTCTACCGACTTCGGTTCGACTGTATATATACAGGAGAATACAAACTAAACTTATTGTAAACTATTTAATAAATAAAGATCATAATTAGCCACGTTTCACTTCGCTTTGTCTTCTGTGACGTCAGCACCGTTTTGGGATCAGTAAACCTGCAAACAAAGTTATATATATATATGTATGGAAAATGTAATAATGTTGTCGATTTTATCTCGACTAGAAAAATGCCTTTTATAGTTAGATTTTAGGAGTTACATGCTCTCTGTGGTTAAGCTATGAAAATGAGTGGGTAATGAAAGCTTAAAAGAAATATGCTAAACATTGAAGAAGATTTTCACACCGGTATTATTTTAATTCTAATACCGATTGAGATCCTCACTTCAGTGCTACGAAATTTAAGATAACTACATCGAAATTGCTTACGTTGAGTGTCTATCGCTATTGGAAAATATTCTTTATTCGGAATGAGAAATAACGTATAAATTTAATTGATTTGTAGAACCATGCAAATGGGATTTGATAAGGAAATAAATGCTTCAGTTTGGAAAACATCGAAGGCTGATCACCTGACTAAAGAAAAGTCTCCTCGAAGGTCACGCGACGTCACAAAACAATGAGGTGAGAAAGTTTAAAATAAAAAGCGATCGAATACACAATAGTGAAAATTTCACGCTAATTAATCCACAATCAATAAATCAAAGTAAAAGTGTTTATAAATCTTAATGTGATACAAAATTGAATGTTGTTAGAAGTCATTTTACGTCTATTAAAATCTTATTTTATTTAAGATCGTTGTCACTAGGAACCGCTGAATCCAAATCAAAATAAAGATCGACAGGAAGGAAAATTAAACTTAAATTGACTTGTAGACTTTGGTATACGTCAGCACGTATCTTGGTAATATTAGAAGGGGTAAAGTTCTTATATCTAAATATAAGTGCATCATACAGTGGTGTCATACGTATGTACACACATGAAACCAGTTTCCGTTTGAGCTAAGCCTACATAATAAAGCCTACAATAATGTTAACAGTGATATTTTTTTTATTTCATGCAATGGTCTATTACCTTAACACCATAGGCCATTTCGTATCCACCTTTACTCTGCATCTGGTTCTGAATTGAGTGAAGCAATGATGACGGCATGTCTACATCTGTTGAGCCTGAAATGATAATATTATTTGGTTATAATTATATAATAATTATAATTGTCTTAAAGAGATGAAAGAACAATTATATTTATATTTAATCACGACTGCTGAAAACGAAATAATAAGTGTTAAGGTAACCAATAAATAAAATACCAAGCATCGATATATAATAGGTATAAGTAGAAAATTAAAACACATTTAAAAAGTTTGGTCCCTGTAGCAGTACCTACATAATATAATGCTGGCAGAATGTCCTCGTATATATTAGGATACTTATTTGTTGAGCAAGGAAAAAATAAGAATTTTGTTTCTTGTCTACTGTTGTACTTTTATTACTAGTATAATATACGGCTAGTTTATAAGCTAGCCTGATAATTATTATTAGTAGTAATTTAATTGTGTTAATGAATGTTTTTACATTTGATTGATTCATGATATTTTGTTCTCATTAACAATATTAATAAGAAATAAATATCCTAAACCTAAATCAAAATAAAATGACGGATAGTTAACTCTATTCAGTTAGTAAAGAACACTTTATATAAGCAATGTTTTAAAATAATTCATGAATTTGAGTTATTAATCCAGATTGACTATGCCCTCGGATATCAATAATATTTTAAAAACACGAGATAACACAAATCTCATATTACATTCTTCAAACACATTGAGATTAACTTCTATTAAACATATATATATATATATATCTATATATATGTTTAATAGAGCATATACGTGCGTATATGTATCTGCTAATACCCAAAACCTCACACACAATTTTATACTCGTTTTTGGCAAACTAATAGAAGTATATACTAATAACATTTAGAAAAACAACCTCCCAACCCGAAACAATTATATTCTGGTTTCGTGGGAATCGAACCTAGTAAGTGTTCAAGTCATCGAAATCATTCGAGCAATATAATAGATTTTAATTTAAATGTTCTGAAAAGTTTTTGATAATAGTATAATTAGCGGCAAAATTGAAAATATAATCAATCTGAAACTGCCTTGACCTTCGTACGTAAAATTTATTTAATAACATAATGGGACCACACCTTGATTGCTTTCTAAATGCCCATATTAATTATCATACATTAGTCTTCATAACAAGATACATCAATAAACAGAATATTATGTATTTTTTATTAAAATAAATTTTTTGTGTAGACTGAACTGACTGTAGAATTAGAGAGCGTCTTAAAGTTACAAGGATTTCTTGGAGACTAGTATCTGACAACAAAGTCGAATTTTAGTTACCAACGAGTAGGAATTTGGTTAGATGTTTTTATGGATTTCAATTAATGATCAAGGATTGTGATTCGATCAGTGATCAGCCGTCTGTGCCTGATAAAAGTCTAGTCTTTGTTTTAAAACAAGCCGTTTAGCCGCTATGTTTTAAATCCTGAGAAGTGACGAGAGATACATCGAGAAACTGTTCACTGTGAAAGAAAATCTCATGAGTTGGGGATATCCGGGATTCAAATACACGATCTCAAGAATTAAAATCGCACTCTTAAGGACAGAGCACAATTATCACATAAACCTTTTACAATAAAAATGTATTAAATAAAAATTAAGATATTTGCTACAAAATTTGGATAAAACAATGCGAGCTATTCTTTTTTTAACACCATTCCATTACACCAATGATACCAGATTTGTGATTTTTTTTAATTAATTAAACGTAGCATCTTTTACTTGCGGTGCCTGTTTTAACCTTCCATGTTTGTATTTATTACCAACTTAACAAATTCAATGAAACATTTGAAATGCTGCTAGTAAGCAGGGTCAGGCCGTGTTCGTGCAAAAAAAGCAATCATGAGTCACGACTCAAGACGGAAAACAAACACTAAACAACGAAAATAATTTAAAAATAAAAACTTATTCATGACGTTATTATAAACACATCAGGGCGACCTTGTTTTTTTCACGATTTCATAGTATTTAAATCTTAACTGTGTATGTTTACTGATGATCACAAATTCATGAATTCAAATTTACAAACAAGTTTGAACATGTTGTGTGTGTGTGAACGACTGGCTTTAAGGACAAGAATACTATGATAAGAATTATAACATAAATTGTGATAGGTAATTTCTATAAAATATATCTTTCGACGGAATAGTAGTTCACAGATATGTACATATATGGAAGTAAAACGTATAATTTTGCGTACACAAAAAAAGAATTTCGACAAATGTCAACTGTCAAAAGCGGTCTTAGAAGAGTCGTGTATTGTATGAAACCAACACATTTCATGGATTATAAAGTAGTATTTTTAATACTTTGGTAAAAAACTGAAAAATATATTTTATAGAAAAGTTGTTAAATTAAAACATTGTTAATAATTTATGCCCCGTTATTTGCTTGTATGCACAACACCCAATGACTAAACTCTGGATATTGTATTTGCGGTTGTGTTGACAATTCCGTCTATACAAAGACAAACGTTGACAAGATAGTTTCATTTTTACTTTGAATTCCTATGACGTCTATCGATGTTTTGTAAGCCTGTCTTGTCTGTAATAATTTATAAATAAACATAGATTATGTAGATTATGAGCGTAAGCCGTGTTGATTTTAATTGGCCCCAATTAATTAGTTTAATTCGTTACCCACGCTTAGGTAATTACTCGGTATGTGTCAATTTAATTCTCGTGCTTACCATCATATATGTATTATGTACTACATTTCGATTAAATCTTATAAAGTAAAATGTTAATGCGACAAAATAAGATGTTAAGTAAAAAATAAGTCTTAAAAATTCGTAGGAAGTATATAATAAAGAACTATATCAAAAGAAAACTTTTGTTCATATATCTATTATTACACGTCCAAAAATAGTGCACATTTTACGATTAGACGAATAAAGAACAATAGTTAAAACGTCACTATAATCAATGTGTATTTTAAGCTAGGTTGAAAGGCTAACAAAAACAGACGAATACTGACTATATTGTACCTACTGGGTGCGTCACCCGGGCAAAGAACTTTAGTTTATTTTGAACATCACATACTCAGAAATAATTAATTAATGCGTAGCGTAGATACTTAAACCTAAAAGGCAAGTAAGGGTTTTTAAAGTCTAAAATGAATTTCTATCAAACTGTGTTTGAGCTGTAATTAACAGCATTTTAGCAGTGTACATGATTTATTTTATAAATTAAGTTTTTAAGGTAAATGTAATTTTAACTCTGATTTGCCTGACTATATAATACCATAATAGGTAATATGGCACGTATAAGATTAATAAGAACGTCATTCAGTGCGAAGTAATTTATAAAAAAAGATATCGTCGTAAATTTTACACGGCACATATATAATTGATGAACAGGGCTTCTTGTTCTGAGTACTGTATTCAGTATAATTTGTCTCAGCACAAGTATGTTTCATTTGAACTTTAACGCCAACTTCTTGATATGATTATGTTGTTAGTATCAAAATTAATTTGTTTGAGTCGTATTGGAGACATGTTTTATTTATTTTACATGTTTAGTAAACAAGCAAGCCGTTTTCCTGTAATTAAATCGTGTCTCGTTGACGTTTTATTGAAGTTTTATTCATAGAATTAATAAATGTCGAAATGTATTTTATGAATGTAATGTTAGGCTAGCTAAAGTTGTACTTCAAGAAAAAATCCCGACGGCCTTCACAAAATACAGCTACAACAGAACGTAAATAGTATTTAACTTCTTAGGTTTGCGCACTTGAGTTCGCAGAACCAACCATATACGTATTGTACAGGTCTAATCAGTATTTATGTCAAAATTGTGCTGGTGACTAATCCTGTCCTGTGACCTTGCAGAACTAGGGGGCGCCTTCTACTGGATTTACCAATACTATAAACTAAGTTTTATATACTTTTGTATCTTATATCTATCTAATGTATTATTTATTATTTAACTGCAATATAAAATAAGTCCTAAATATATAATTATATGGATCATCATCCAAATCAGCTGTTTATTTATTTATTGTGTGTCCGAACAAAATAGCAAATAAATCTTCAAGAGACTGATACCTCTTTTATATAGAAAACATCTAATATTATAATATAGTATTCTACTTTTTCTAAACATTTTCCATGAATGCATTCCACGTCAAAGCAGACGTTAACCATTTTGTACCATATAAGGAAGCGAACTGACTACCATTACCGAAATGGGAACTAGTAAGTACGACGCATACAAATGAGTTTTTGATTTTATATAACCTCTGTGGATGGTTCAAATGGCTGTTTTTATGTGGATCACATAACATAATTACATTACTAGTTTATACTTCGATGTATTCTATATACGTAGATGTTCGGACTAACACCTGCAGATGAGTTTCATCATCAAGGCAGAATACAAAATATCATTTTTTTTTAAATATACGGCTGTTCGCCACTATGTGGAACCACTGAAGTATTTCCGAACCAATTCGACTTTTAGTCCTTCAAGAAAAGAGCCTTCTGGCAATGTGAGTGTCCATGGCCGGTATCACTTCACATACACAAAAAAAAAGTATAGTTTTAATATAAATTGTATAATATTTGTCCCTGAATATGACGAATACAGTGAATCTATGTTTTCGAAAAGAATGAAAATAACTATTAATTATACATATTTATCAACTAGTGACATCAAGAATAAACGTAACCCTCCAAAGTTTAAAAACGTCCGATCAATAGGTATTGTTTAGGTCAGGTTAGCAAACCAACCCAAAACAGCGTCAGCCTTCAAAAAGCCCACTAACCCACGGTGGCTAAGCTTACTTTAGATGATACTGAATACTGTAATGTCCACAAAAGTTAACATTTGATGCAGTTTTTTTCCAGTCCCCGGTGATGGCATCTAATATATTATGTAATTAGAAATTGTTTTGTGTGAAGAGTTACCTAGTACTCTCATCGTAAAAGGACATAATTAAGGATGTTTTTCATATGTATACACTGTGCTTTTTATGTCGCTAGTCATAAGACGATAAAAAAATAACTACGACCTCAGATATGAGAGTCGCTCGCTGTAGCCACTAGGCTGTAATATATCACTGGCGTCATATTTACTTTTATTTTAAGAATTGTTATATAAAAAGGTCCCTCTATGTATTGGAAAAAGTCAATTGAATTTTTCTTACATAATCTCGCTAATTACAAAGTATACTTTTAAAAAACATGTTTAAATAAACAAGGCATTTACTTAATTACTATTTTATATATTATAACAAATAATACCGCGGTCATTTACATCTACTTGAAGGTTATTCGTTCATAATCAACTGACAGTTTTATCGATACCACAATCATCGGATCGGATTAACGCTACACTTTTCAAGAACCACTTGAAAGAGTTTTAGTGACGTGATAAAATTATCGACAAAGCTGTGTGTGATGTCCTTATTTTAAATGCGACAGGCAAAAGAATAATTTAGAATGCGTAAATTATTTGACATTTGACAGTTAAATTTTCCCGCTTTGGCATCGCGTTTTGTTTACTCTGTGACAAACTACTTTTTATAGATATCGCGGGGAATGACTCGAGTACATATCAGTTATACATTTATTTTTATAGAACAGGGGACAAACGGGCAGGAGGCTCACCTGATGTTAAGTGATACCGGCGCCCATGAACACTCTCACTGCCAGAGATCTCGCAAGTGCGTTGCCGGCCATTTAAGAATTGGTGCAATTGGTTCTTGAAGTTCTAAGTCGAATTGGTTAATTTAAGTTAATTAATTTCTTAGTTCTTACCTATGTGCCCGGTATGCTGGAAATTGGTTGGTGCACTAATCATAGATCTGTCTATCCTCCGCCTCGTACGTTGCGCCTGCGCGGCCGGCTGGTAGCAGCACGCGAACCACTGAAGCCACATTTCGCTGCCCGTAGTTGCCATTTTAAAAGTTCTAATAGTCCTCACTTTTCACCAAGTTCACAAAGGCTTTAATAAGCGCTAAATATTTCAGTACCAGCTTAGATTGCCACTGATCTATTTTAGAACTGACGGTATCCGTCAGCCACACAACTAAATTCGAGGCACAAAATTTATCTTGATATTGTATCAATACGATTATCTTAAATCACTGATGATCCGATAGTGATGATCACATGGCTCATGGAGAGTCTCTGAAAAGAAATAACCATTTATTAGACAATTTTGTCAAATTTATAATTGATGTATTTACTTAAATAAACAATTTCCTAATGAAGTAACGGGCTAATTAATTAGTTAACAAATAATTCATTAGCGTCATGTTGTTTTAGTACGTAATCGAAAAAATATGACTAATATAAATATAGACTTATTATTTTAGCACGCAATCCTTAATGGATGAATAGATAGATCCTATTTGCAGTCGTAAATTTCTCTAAGAATCCCTCTCCCGTATGGGACAAGATATTTACAATTGGTCCATGTGCCTCGTACAAACACAACTTATCTCCGTAATTTGGAAATGTTTCGGGTTTTAGCTAACTACATACAATACAAATTATGAAGATTTTCACCTAACCACAGGATGTGAGAAAATATTTTAAATAGCAGGAAGACATTGATTATGTTTAGCAGTAGTGACAATTTAGTGAATTCTTTAAAATATAAATTGTAGTGTATGTAGTTTGTTTAATGTTTAATTTCAGTTTGGATTTTTTTTCAACTAAGTACTTATGTTTTCTGTTTCATATATTTTCTTTATCAATGTAGTCTGTTTAAGCGTTGTATGTACCATTATTTATAAACTTAGTATTAATACAACAAGCTTACATTTTTATTGTAGTAGGAGTAGGGATATAGGGAAGATGGCTTATAAAAAGTATAGTTTTAGTATAAAAAATAAGGCAAGCCGGTTTCCTCTCGATGTTTCTGTCACCGTCCGAGCGAATGTTAAATGCGCACAAAGAAAGAAAGTTCTTTGGTGCACAGCCGGGAATTGAACATACAATTCCAGGTACGAGAGATGCACGGTCAAGCCATAAGCCGTTCAGTAATTTTAGTATAATTTGGTAAAATTGTTTCCCTAAAATTGATGAGGACTTGACGAAAATATTGTATTTTTCGTAATAAATGAACTTCATTACTAAATCCACTCCGATATATTCCTGTCATTTTATTTCTAACGACTCATTAATACTGCAACAAGTTGATAGCTAATTAGCTTATCGGTGAATGACAACTGACAGGTATACGTCAATCGAACTATCGACGTCTGACAACTAACAGTGAAAGTGTATCAGCCTTTACCATTTGTAAAGTTTTCCAATTAGGTGGACGCAACTTGGGCTGCGTTTTATTTTTATGTGCACAATGTTCCATATATTTGAGTAGGTCAATAAAGTATATTAATTTTAACTTAAGGGTGTGTGCAAGCTTCGGATAAATCAGAGTGGAGACTTCTTCTATGTCAAAAATGTATTAGATACTGGGGTCATGGATGGCGCTAAATCTCGTTACTGAATCTCACACAGCTTGAAAACGAAACACTACGAAGTTTTGTACTTATTACAGTTCAAATGTTTGCTCAAAATGTTTAGGTACCATAATTTAACCTAGATAAGAGGTAGTAATATAAATAATATATAAAATAGAAAGCAATTAATATAAATTATCTTCTGAATACAATCAAAATAATTATATTTATTTATACTTAATATTAATGTATTTTAAAAACCAAATGTATAATGTATTTTCTTATATAAAATCAACTATTTAGAATAACTTTACTAGATCAAGAGTGGCGCCAGTAGCCAAGAGAAAGTAGTACTTAATAGTCTGTAGGCTTACTATTAATCGGTAAACAGGATATATAATTCTTAACCATAAAATTAGAATTATTATAATTAGTTCGAATGTTATCACAGCACTGGTTCTTTAGGAACTTCAATTGGATAGAATCTTATTTCAAGATCCGTCAAAACGTCTTTCCAATATAAGAGATTGACAGTGCTCCAACAAATTGTGTCATGTAATTTAAATTGATGAATAAATACCGTAATAAGATTTTGACTTTTTTTAATTATTATTGTGAATGATAGAGCTATCCTAGAATTTTTATAATTTTTACGACACTAACAATGTAGTGGCCTCACTCCTGGATTCCGATATTATCAAGTCCATACTAGTTTGGAAATGCGTTGTACCAAGAAAAATCTATCGTAAGAGTGACCGTAAAAATTTAGGCCGCTGAGATTCGTTTGTTATGTATGACCTTCACATATCAAATACAATACTTTTGCCACAAAGAGTCACACGTACCCTCAAGTCTCTACTCTGAATCTAGAAGTTAGTGACGATGTAAATGATTTTATAAGCAAAATTAATTTATAGGTTCCAAATTCCAGTCATTGTTCTCCGTTCGACTATATAATAACAGATGTAAAACAATATAAATATGAATATAATAGATCCGCTTTACAAGTTAGAAGTACACCTTAATCTGACGATAAATATTAGTGTAGCCTAAACAAATATAACACCGGATGAGATGAACTCATTATGTGGGTCCATTAAAGCGATAAGACGTGATATATAATGATTTTAAGACATAAACCATTGAGTAACAATTTATATATTTATTAATTTAATTATAATATTTTCAATTTAATGTAAGTATAAAAAAACATTAAAAAACATACAAAGAGAAAACAACATAATGTAATGCAATCGATAATGCTCTTTTGCGAATTTCGTAAACGTTTTTGACATTCATAAGCATGCCTTAAGTCGCATTTAAATTGAATAAATAAATTTTGATTTGATTTGATTTGTGAAAAATCTTTGAGACTCAAATGTCTGAAATCCTTTAATTGTTAATTGTTCTTTTAAAAATATATACACTCGTACAGTGAAAAATTTCAATGAAACTGGCACGTTTTAAGAACAAGCAAGAAGTCTAAGAGAGCAAAGAGATGTAGTGCCACAGAATATCGTATTAAATGTAAGAAATGTCGCAACAGAACTGTCGATTTCACGAATTTCGTTTTGTTTAGTCGGCAAAAGCCTTCGATTAGCCACGACAAGCATTTTCAATGACTGTTGCATAAAAATGATTTCACAATTTTGCATTGAATTAGTATTATTTGTTTATACAAATAAAGGCATTAACATGTTATTAACCCAATTAAAAATATAAGCAGTGTTTGCTATTAAAAATTAATAACTATTTACATACATAACTAGTGGACGATCTTAAACACAATAATTTCAAACATAAATAACAATAATCTCTAATCAACCTGGATACACACGTTTAGTAGGAGTTTAATTACAGTCACAGGCGTACAAGATTCATATATAAAAAGTTATGTTTTTAACTACATAGTAGTCACTCAGTAATGGTACTATAATACAATCAAATCCCCGTCGCGTCACCTCTATCATGGGATAGAGGTGACGCGACGGGGAGCTACAAAATCCACTGGCGAAAAGTCTCGCAAGAGGATTTCCTCGATTTAAGAGTACTATAAGCAGTCTACCCCCTATATCAGATTAAAAAGCTCATCCCTGTGAGCGTGACTAATTTGTATACGCAGCTTAATTCTGAATAGTCTGGAAGGCTGCCAGTGTTGAGAGCTTCGATCAATAGTCGTCTACAAAGCTACTTATAAGAATGATCCTGGCAAAAATTGATACTTCAGCGTCTATGAGTCTAGAGTGTTTATGTTTATTATTAACCAGTTTTAGGGCATTAAACACACAATCATCAGGATTGAAGAGCAACATTATATTAAAAAAATGGTACCTTTGCTATACGTTTTTCACTTTTAATTTAAAGTAGCAATACTTACGTATTTTTAGACATTTAAAAAGGCAGCGACGGTTTAGCGACATGAATCCATCAATGAACTTTCTGTTTATGTGCTAATTTAACACTCGTCAGTCGTTGGTGCGTCGTTGAAGCCATGTAAGCAAACCGACACGCCTCTAATAAGTAAGACTAAAGTTCAATTACACTTTATCTGAAAACTAAATAAATAACAACCAAGTAACATTTTTTTATTTACAAATTTACATATATAAGCTAAACTGGGAAGATTTTCCATAAGCAAATTCTACCGTCGCTTTAAAATTTTTTTTACTTATTATTAATGTTCCCATCGTTTAAACTTTAAAACTTCCCTGAACTTCCACAAATATTTCAAGATCATAATTAGCCAAATCGTATTTCTATAAATTACTATATCGGTTTAGAATATTATAAAAATAATTAATTCCCTGAAAAAACTTTTCAATTGTACTATAGATCTCCCGAAGAACGCTAATATAATTATAGCATTATCTATTTTTGTCCTGTTATCTCCCGCTATGACGTAAACTTAACACAAAAGGGATCAGAAGATGTATTGTTGGAATGTGAAATTTGACGCTAAAATAGATTCTCTTGAAGTTATAGGCAAAAAAAGCGCCAAATATTATTTGTTTTGTTTGTTGTTACAATAGTATTATTCTAAAGTAGCTAGCAACGGTTTCAGAGATTTAAATAAGCAATAAAATGACAATTGATAATACAATTAAATTTTCTTAATTCTTAGTCAGTTAGAGCGACAGGCGAAATTGTATTCCATACGGTTACATACTTATTGTTTCATCTACATATACAATATCAGAATGGTAGCAAAGCAATTAAACGCATTAAATGATGCAATGTGGCCCAAATCTCTAATTACATTGCGTACCTGGCGGCTATGCGTGCAGCGTGCCAATTCTTCATTAAAAATAATCTGTGGATACTTTTGATCGGCCTATTTGGCGCCAAATCACTGTTACAACACTATGACAAGTCCACAAGAGGTCAGAATATTCACTTTTTGCAAATTATACCGATAATAAGCTAGCAAGTAATAATAGAGTATATATATATAAAAAAAAAATATTAAAAGCTGTCAATATTCACAACAAATATACGCTGCTCGACGTAAAGAAAAACATAATTGTTTTCTTTGCAAAGTAAAGTAAATAAAATCCGCATACTACTCCAAGTTGTGAAACTTATGTCTTGCGAGCAAGCTTTGGAAGGGGGATATATTTGCACCCCAGTGAACACGAGGGCCGAGGTGAAGCACCTGACGTGAGTCATCCTTAGTGTTACCCTCTTATTAGAAATTCTCAGACAGTATTCAATCACTAAAAAATAAATAAAATACCGCTGGTAAAAATTGCATTGAATAAAGTATACTAAGTCGCTATTCAATGGTTCATATTTGACAAGATAAGTCTCATTTGACTAGATACGAAAGTATACAAGTTAAATATTCAAAATGTATTTAAGGGTAGAATGTGATAAAACGTGTAATGTATTTTACCTGAGAAATAGTCTGCTTTAAAGCATGGTCACGAGAGGTCAATCGGTGTAATGCTCCGTACTTTCTCACGCGGACGCAATACATTTTCACCTTTCATATAAACCTAATTACAAACAATTTTACGGCTTATACTTCACTCTAAATTTATGAACCGCTAAAACATATACAAAACAATAAGTTTCTTATATATTATATCTACATGATGTGAATTCAAGAATGGTTTAGATTTAGATACGATAAGATGATTTTCAATTTTTATAAAATGTATAATATAGTACTTAAAAAGTTCTATATAAAAAATATAATGTACATAGTGTCAATAAAACATAGCCATCCTACATTTTTAAAGTTACCGGCGATTTGTCTGGCTTCTGAATGCTAAGAATAACATGTAGACCTAATTACATTTTGAAGCATGCAATATTGTCTTAGTACTTAATGTTAATTAAATTAGCAAGTGAACCAACAACAAATTATTGTGTGGTGGTGTGTTTACCGCAAGGAGATAAGGAATGGGAAAGAAACATATATAATTATTCAAATAGGGTATGACATATAAAAATCAATGAAATGTTCGGTGCTATTCATTCACTATTACTCTCGTAAGTTTGGCAACGTCGCGTCGCGTTTTATATTTTGAATTTGGAACCCCGATAATTAGATACTCAGCATGTGAGACCATAGATAATTAAATATTTTTTTATCATTGATTTATGGAATATATTAATTTATAATATAACATATAGCTAAATACTAAACAAAAGTTTATTTATTAATTAAAATCTTAGCTAAAATTACGACTTACGTTAGGGTTTATCCAAAGATTTTAAAATGAAAATTTTGTTTTGTTTTAATTATCCAATTTCAATTGAGAATACAAATCTAATACAAATCTCAAAATAAAAATGCTTTTTAAGTGTCATTTGATATTTGGGTTAATTCAACATTTTACTTTGAAGGCCAAATTCTATTTGATCGTATTCAAAATCAAGTCGATGATCAATTAAATCTCGTTTGATCATGCGGGAGTAGTAGGGATTCACGGGTTCTGCCTCACTCGCTGCCTCAGTCAACCTAACCCCCCGTGCCGGGTTCTGCCTCACTCGCTGCCTCAGTCAACCTAACCCCCCGTGCCGGGGACTGCCTCACTCGCTGCCTCAGTCAACCTAACCCCCCGTGTGTTTCTGGCTCAGCCCCACCTAAAAAAAAAAAAAAAAAAAAAAAAAAAAAAAAAAAAAAAAGTTTGGTCTCTTTCCCCACTAAACAGACCGTGCTGAGTCGATAGCACTCACTCCCGAAGCGATATTTCTCTCTGTTTCGAAGTTAGGTTTTGCTATACGTTGTAAATTAATCGATTTACTAATCACCTCATAATAAGAATGTAACGTCTCGTCCAAATCCTCATTTACTAATCACCGAGTCAGTTTCGTATCCATAATTAGCAAATTACCATGCGCATTTACCTGCAAATGCACCAGGACAGATGGGAAAAGGATTTACTGAACATTAAAAATATGATTTCCGTGTTTTATGTGTTTATTTGCATTATGTTACAATACAACTTTACTAGTGTCATGTCATTTCTTGGTGAGTCATACGAAAAATTTCTGAGGTAATCTTCCAAGCTGAAACCCCAGAACTTGTAGTACAAATATACTACACAATACTCCCCACAAAAGGCAGAATAGATGTCCTGAACGCTAGCTGTATTATAGCTCCATACCCGACAATTTCTTCTTAAAAAATCCGCTATTACTCTAATAGGCTTACGTCCAAATGAATCAAAATATTCTCCAACTTTTTCGTGGTTGATATGAATAGCTACCCAATGAGATCCTGGTTGTGAGTCAGGATCGAGATTGCATATAATAAATGTGGGTAAGTGTACGTGCATTGGTAGGCGATTCGAGGGGTACACGCTATACTGGATGCTGGGATGTATTTTATGGAGACTCATTTGCAGGTTTAATGTATTCACTTTTACTCCAACGCGTTTGACCTTCTACTCTTTGTATTTAACAAAAACGGAAAGGACCCTTGAAAATCACGTTGTGCTTACTTCGCAATTTAATACTTCTTGTCGTCTCGTCTTCGAAAACTATCGGAAGTTTATCAGAGCGAATTCGCAAAAGCGACATTAAATCCATAACTGTTAAGATACTTGTATATTTAGAAATAAATAGATCTGCTTACGTTCAATATTTATTCATGATTCGACAAACTTACAATATTTAAAAAATTACACAAACACGGATAAAATCATTACATTACTTATTGTACATACGTTATATGACTGTTGTATTATTAACAAGTTTGGTATAAAAAAATAAAAACATTTTGATTACAATATACTATGATAAGAAATAACAATTATTTTAGTATTCAGAGAAACTTATTTTATATCAAAACATGACTTAAAATGAGTAGACATACTTTTATGATTGCATTAATTATGACAGATTCACATAATACTTTCTCTTTTCATAAAATACAAAAGTAGAAAAGTTGCAACGGAATGTAACAAAAATGAGATTCTGTAGTTGAAATATTATTATATTATCCCATACATTTTGAGATAATGAATCAGTCATACATAATAAAAACTTACAAAATGTGATGTATCCTTTAACTTTAGTGACAAAAAATAGCATTTTTTCTTTTAAACATTATGTTTGGCGGTTAAATAGAAGCAACATTTACTAATAAAATGTATTAAAATAGACAGAAATTATAATAACATAGGGCAGAAGAAAGTAAATTAGATATTTAATTATAAACTATAAATTCTTGTTAAACAGTAAAAATATTAACAGGATTAATGAAGATCTAAAACAATAACAATACTTGTCTTTTTGTAATAAAAAATCAAAATTGTTATACAATTATAAGAAGAAACTAAAAAAAAATTAAATACTATTACCTATTTTAACACCAACAATAAGATTTAAAATTTACATGTTGTCATTAATAAATATTTATCCTAACTATAATTTTTTCAGAACTTTACAATTACTTATTTTACAATTTAAAGCTAGTCATTTGTCAGGTTATAATTTTTATGATACATTGAATTCCTAATTACCCTAAGACCATAACTTTGATTACACTACTTATTTATTAATATTATGATACATTTATATATGATACAATTATAAATCTTAAATAATCCATAATACTAGTATTGGAATCTGTAATTAATTATTAACCATAAATATATTTATGTTGTGTTGTATAGATCTCTCAAAATCCTATAAGTAATTAAAATGTCATAGAACATAGACAAATCGAAAAGTGTATGTAGATAAAACTCATGTAATGCGTATTCTAAAATATTTTATCTGAATTTTTTGGAGTTTAAATTATGTAGGTACTGATTTCGAATAAGCCTCTTAGACCTTTAATGTGAATAGTAGAAAAATAATAGCAATAGGTGAACAAACAGTCTACTAGTAATAAATAAGACGCAAATGTTGACGATTTCTTAACACAAAAATAATCACATAATCTGGAGTTCCTCTTAGAATGGAATAATATAGTTTTATACACTTAATTAGTTCTTATAGTGTTTTAATGCCATCCACCAAATTAAAACTTACACAAACCTCAAGGTACATACGTGAATGTAAATACAGATATTAGTTTTATAAACTGTTCTATTAAACTGGCATTATTACATGAGTTACGTTTAATTTTGACAAAACTTTTGCTGGAAGTATGTACGAAATTTGTCTAAGTAATTTACTTTTTGAGGGATTCGTTATTTACTGATAAAATTTCTTCCAAATATTTAGAAGAAATCTTTGTATGGTAGGTAGTAAAAAAACTTAATGTTTTGAAGCATATAAAAATAATACTAATTCTTTTGTGAAATCCTTCAGTGGATATATTTCAAATTATTTTAACTTTATTGAAAGGTGTATGTATTATATGTATAACAATCTAAAATAATCAAAGAAATACAAACAATTATTTCATTTAGGTTTGAAGTGCCACAAGTATTAATCATCATTTTTTAAATATATAGCAAACGAGCCTGCGGAACGTCCAGTAAGGGACGACTCGATTTATTTTTATATGTTATAGTAAAATTAAAAAAAGACAAATACCTTCCACAAAAACTGCATAATATACTTTAAAATCTTGTAATTGTCTAGAGGTAGCTTTTCGAGAATCAATATTTTCACCTTTCTTGCCTTCCTAGGTATTACCCAGGCTGAAAATATAAATTAAATACATTCCTTTAATTATGACCAACTTCATTAAAATTAGATTAACAATTCTACTCCTGTTTTGTACATATATTTTCTGTTAAGGAAAACTAATATTTTTATGCCAAGACAGAAATAGTTGTAACGAAACACGAGAGTAGTAGTTTATTATTTTATATGAGTAAATATAATTAATATGTGATTAAAATGTACTACAGATTTTACTAAATACATGTTTAGTATATTTGTGTATTTACTTGTATATACTATAAAGCTAAGGTTAATCCCTAAAATATATTTACTCATATAAAATAATAAACTACTCTCGTGTTTCGTCCTAAAGTTTTAGGAAACAACTATTTCTGTCTTGGCATAAAAATATTAGTTTTCCTTAACAGAAAATATATGTACAAAACAGGAGTAGAATTGTTAATCTAATTTTAATGAAGTTGGTCATAATTAAAGGAATGTATTTAATTTATATTTTCAGCCTGGGTAATACCTAGGAAGGCAAGAAAGGTGAAAATATTGATTCTCGAAAAGCTACCTCTAGACAATTACAAGATTTTAAAGTATATTATGCAGTTTTTGTGGAAGGTATTTGTCTTTTTTTAATTTTACTATAACATATAAAAATAAATCGAGTCGTCCCTTACTGGACGTTCCGCAGGCTCGTTTGCTATATATTTAAAAAATGATGATTAATACTTGTGGCACTTCAAACCTAAATGAAATAATTGTTTGTATTTCTTTGATTATTTTAGATTGTTATACATATAATACATACACCTTTCAATAAAGTTAAAATAATTTGAAATATATCCACTGAAGGATTTCACAAAAGAATTAGTATTATTTTTATATGCTTCAAAACATTAAGTTTTTTTACTACCTACCATACAAAGATTTCTTCTAAATATTTGGAAGAAATTTTATCAGTAAATAACGAATCCCTCAAAAAGTAAATTACTTAGACAAATTTCGTACATACTTCCAGCAAAAGTTTTGTCAAAATTAAACGTAACTCATGTAATAATGCCAGTTTAATAGAACAGTTTATAAAACTAATATCTGTATTTACATTCACGTATGTACCTTGAGGTTTGTGTAAGTTTTAATTTGGTGGATGGCATTAAAACACTATAAGAACTAATTAAGTGTATAAAACTATATTATTCCATTCTAAGAGGAACTCCAGATTATGTGATTATTTTTGTGTTAAGAAATCGTCAACATTTGCGTCTTATTTATTACTAGTAGACTGTTTGTTCACCTATTGCTATTATTTTTCTACTATTCACATTAAAGGTCTAAGAGGCTTATTCGAAATCAGTACCTACATAATTTAAACTCCAAAAAATTCAGATAAAATATTTTAGAATACGCATTACATGAGTTTTATCTACATACACTTTTCGATTTGTCTATGTTCTATGACATTTTAATTACTTATAGGATTTTGAGAGATCTATACAACACAACATAAATATATTTATGGTTAATAATTAATTACAGATTCCAATACTAGTATTATGGATTATTTAAGATTTATAATTGTATCATATATAAATGTATCATAATATTAATAAATAAGTAGTGTAATCAAAGTTATGGTCTTAGGGTAATTAGGAATTCAATGTATCATAAAAATTATAACCTGACAAATGACTAGCTTTAAATTGTAAAATAAGTAATTGTAAAGTTCTGAAAAAATTATAGTTAGGATAAATATTTATTAATGACAACATGTAAATTTTAAATCTTATTGTTGGTGTTAAAATAGGTAATAGTATTTAATTTTTTTTTAGTTTCTTCTTATAATTGTATAACAATTTTGATTTTTTATTACAAAAAGACAAGTATTGTTATTGTTTTAGATCTTCATTAATCCTGTTAATATTTTTACTGTTTAACAAGAATTTATAGTTTATAATTAAATATCTAATTTACTTTCTTCTGCCCTATGTTATTATAATTTCTGTCTATTTTAATACATTTTATTAGTAAATGTTGCTTCTATTTAACCGCCAAACATAATGTTTAAAAGAAAAAATGCTATTTTTTGTCACTAAAGTTAAAGGATACATCACATTTTGTAAGTTTTTATTATGTATGACTGATTCATTATCTCAAAATGTATGGGATAATATAATAATATTTCAACTACAGAATCTCATTTTTGTTACATTCCGTTGCAACTTTTCTACTTTTGTATTTTATGAAAAGAGAAAGTATTATGTGAATCTGTCATAATTAATGCAATCATAAAAGTATGTCTACTCATTTTAAGTCATGTTTTGATATAAAATAAGTTTCTCTGAATACTAAAATAATTGTTATTTCTTATCATAGTATATTGTAATCAAAATGTTTTTATTTTTTTATACCAAACTTGTTAATAATACAACAGTCATATAACGTATGTACAATAAGTAATGTAATGATTTTATCCGTGTTTGTGTAATTTTTTAAATATTGTAAGTTTGTCGAATCATGAATAAATATTGAACGTAAGCAGATCTATTTATTTCTAAATATACAAGTATCTTAACAGTTATGGATTTAATGTCGCTTTTGCGAATTCGCTCTGATAAACTTCCGATAGTTTTCGAAGACGAGACGACAAGAAGTATTAAATTGCGAAGTAAGCACAACGTGATTTTCAAGGGTCCTTTCCGTTTTTGTTAAATACAAAGAGTAGAAGGTCAAACGCGTTGGAGTAAAAGTGAATACATTAAACCTGCAAATGAGTCTCCATAAAATACATCCCAGCATCCAGTATAGCGTGTACCCCTCGAATCGCCTACCAATGCACGTACACTTACCCACATTTATTATATGCAATCTCGATCCTGACTCACAACCAGGATCTCATTGGGTAGCTATTCATATCAACCACGAAAAAGTTGGAGAATATTTTGATTCATTTGGACGTAAGCCTATTAGAGTAATAGCGGATTTTTTAAGAAGAAATTGTCGGGTATGGCGCTATAATACAGCTAGCGTTCAGGACATCTATTGTGCCTTTTGTGGGGAGTATTGTGTAGTATATTTGTACTACAAGTTCTGGGGTTTCAGCTTGGAAGATTACCTCAGAAATTTTTCGTATGACTCACCAAGAAATGATATGACACTAGTAAAGTTGTATTGTAACATAATGCAAATAAACACATAAAACACGGAAATCATATTTTTAATGTTCAGTAAATCCTTTTCCCATCTGTCCTGGTGCATTTGCAGGTAAATGCGCATGGTAATTTGCTAATTATGGATACGAAACTGACTCGGTGATTAGTAAATGAGGATTTGGACGAGACGTTACATTCTTATTATGAGGTGATTAGTAAATCGATTAATTTGCAACGTATAGCAAAACCTAACTTCGAAACAGAGAGAAATATCGCTTCGGGAGTGAGTGCTATCGACTCAGCACGGTCTGTTTAGTGGGGAAAGAGACCAAACTTTTTTTTTTTTTTTTTTTTTTTTTAGGCGGGGACTGCCGCTGAGCCAGAAACACACGGGGGGTTAGGTTGACTGAGGCAGCGAGTGAGGCAGTCCCCGGCACGGGGGGTTAGGTTGACTGAGGCAGCGAGTGAGGCAGAACCCGTGAATCCCTACTACTTGCGGGTTATCCTTTATTCAATGTCAATTGACGGCCTTGTGACTTCAGATTATATATCTTTATCCTTATCGTTTATTACTGGCCATGATTCCTTTTTCAAAAATCTGAAGGAAAAGTACAGATTACACATAATTGTGTTGTGTATATAAGTTGTGAAATGAGATAGTTGAACACTAGATATGAATGTATAAATTTAATCTTACTCGACGTTGCCTGTAATACGACTATTTAAAAGTCATAAATTTTTAATATGATCTAGATGCTAGAATCACCAGATTACATTTTACAGTCCTATTACAGAACGAAAAGATAAAAGAGAAATCCTTTGCATTGTCGTTGGAATTTGAGTAAAAATGTAAAAGGAAAGTGACCGACGTTCACATGTCATATATGAACCTCAAATATTTTTTTTATTCAAAGCATTACAAGTTACAGTGAGTACTTACAGTGGGTAAGTGGAACCTCAATGGGAATGCAGGCAGACAAATTTCCGTGTTTTTATTTTATTTGATAAAACCTTTCCAACGCACACTTACATAGGCAAAACAACCACAAAATACAAATTTTAATGCGACTAGCACTTATAGGCATGACATACACAAAGAGTTCATACAAATAGTAAAAGAAACAATTATGTAATAAAATGAAACAAAAATTACTAGATAATAAAAAAATGTACATAATTAACGGAAATTACAACAATTTTTGTCAGCCAATCGAACTCGAACTTTTCACATGAATAATTTGCTAAACAAAAATGTGACCTTGAAAAATTAAAGCGATGCCACTATAAGGTGTGGCGACTTGTATTATCTGGGTTACCATAAATAATATAAAAACCACGAACTACTATGAAAGTAGGTTGATTGCTTGTTAAATCCGGCACTACGCTCAACATACCCTAGAAAACTATTGATTTCATTTATAAAGTTTAATTAAAGTTATGTTACATTTTTATCGCATCTTGCAAAAGTTTACGCTTCCACAAAATTATGATATTAGTCACCTTGATACCTCAATCATCTAGAAGCTACAAAATAAAAAATTGTGGCACAGTTAAAAAAAACAGTGGCACACGTGATTTAGACTGAGCTTCAGATTTAGCCTAATACGCAAGTTTTCCTCCAACGGTTTCCTACACGAATGAATGGAACGAGCGAATGTTAAATGCGCATATAGACAGAAAGGTTTACAGCCGGAAATCAAACCTATGATTTCTGGGATGGAAGTCGCACGCTGACGAAAAATACAAATGTGCAAAGTACAGTTCTACAAATGGCGGTTCGTGTAAGTAACTGTATGTCTCACAAATTACAACTAAGTAAAGAACCAATTTTTTTATATATTTTATAGTAATTATATACCTATAATGTACTTTCTTTCATATTTAGTTATTCCAGTCAACAACGGGAAAAAAATTTAATGTAATTAACGTCGTCATCATTCTCTAACATTTTCCTATTCCAAAAAGGGAACACTATTGATTTACTGTTGCTAAGCAACTACCTTGAATTTAGGGGTTCCGGGTTCGATGTTTGCGTTAGTGCTGGATTATCATAATTTCCACGCGTTACCCGCATAGTCACGTAAGTCATAAAAATTGACGTATTAAGCAAATTACATTAAACAATCTCTACATATATTTGGTTTTAAATAAACTTATTAACATACATTTAATAAAAATAGATTTAAATACAATTTTAACTAAGATACGGCCCCTGTCCGGGAGAAGGCCTCCTCAAACTTTTTCCACTCTAATTTACTCATTTTTATGTTTCTTGTGTAATTGAATTCCGAGAATACTCCTTTCAATAGCACGCTGGCACGAACTGGCTTTTGTTTTGTTTTTGAAAATCCAAGTTTGTGATCCATATGTCAGGCAAGGCAGCAGGAATCCACCACCCTTTTCTTTAGGATAAGTGGGAGTTACCTTTGAGGATTTTTTCAAAACTTATTCCAAGTTGTGGTGGTGCGGCGCTCCAGTTCTTAGTCATGTCTTTGATTCTTAAATGTAACTTACCAAGATAAGTATAGCTGTATATTGGCTGTTCTTGATCGATGGCTGTTACTTTAAGCATGAAGAATTGGTTTTAAATATTGAATACTCTTTAAAAAATATTCATGCAAACTCTATTACATAGTTTCTGTATAACATCTGAGAAATAATTACGGTAATTTTGCGGTTACATACATATAGTCTATATGTATTACCAGCAGAATTGTTTAAAATAAGCAATCTGCTGCGAACCCGAAATGGTCAGTACTAGGCTCGACATTAAACTACTGTTATACGGGATACAATTGTTAATTTGTATTAACAATAAAGTACATATATATATTGAGAAACTCACAGTTACATAAGGTAGTGCTATATCGCAAAGAATACTTAATAGAATTTAAATAATTGTGCTCGTATTGCACTGTGACCCAATAAGTTAGTAGGGTAATTCTAGCTTAGAGGCAAGTATGTACATGTAATACTATTAGAATCGTAACTTAATAAGTTAAACTATTGATGTTGCTCACTCAGGCTATCTTTATTTTTTAAGCGTGGAGATTTCCAAAATCGTCGGAGTTACGATACGCCCTGAGAGTATAGCCAGACGCAGGCACTCTTTATTACTCTTAATTGCAATCATTCGTTTCAAATCAATTAACAATTGATTATTTCTTTTATTCTATCGTTGTACGCGAGTGGTTAATAAAGAGTAAACTCTATAGTATAATTTATGTGAATTTCAAAAAAAACACCGATTATAATTTACAGCATATATCTTACAAATACCAAATGAAATAAAAACTAATAATATATATAGTAGTTAAACAGTTTATTGGTATTATTAATAAAATATACTGTATTTACAATTTTCTGAACCTTCATGGTAATAATAAAAAAAAGGTTAAAACCAATTTTAAAAGTTTGGTCCCTGTGGCCAGTGTACCTTTAATGCTAGCAGCATTCGACATAATAGCCTTTTTTCTAATGTTGTTAAAGGTTAAATTTACAACATAAGTTTAAAAACCAAAGAGTAACTTTCGTTGTAGGTTATGTCCGCTTACGATACGCTAAAGCCGGGTTTCCACCGCGAAAGGGTAATGAGTGGGAAATGGTTAGGCGGGACGGACGCCTTTTATATGAAATATGTTTACATTTCCACCAACAAAGAGATTTGTCTGTTGATTTCCACTGCAAAAGGAAAATGAGAGAGAGAAATCAGCGGAGCGAGCTGAACGAAAAATGAGAAATGGAAAATGAACAATCAGTTTACACAGAGAGCGAGTTCAGTTGGAGTTTTGAACGTGCGGTAGTGTTTTGTTGCGAATTTGCGATGTTGTCGAGTGACACGGGATCAAGTGAAGACAGTGATTATGTATACAGAAAGAAAAAGTACATATTATCTTAAGCATAGAAAAAAACGTGCAAGACGCGAGATTTTGGTTATGCCAGCACATTCGAGAAAGAACATTGAAAGGGGAATATAGGCTATTCTACGATTTAGACGATGAAAAATTTAATAACTATTACAGGGTTAGTACTTAGTAGAGAACAATTTCGGGTGATGGAAACCGCGAGCGAGTCCGTTTCAAACTAGTCGGCGAGACCTTGACACAGCGGACTCGTTTCCATCACTTTTTACTCGTTCGATCCGCCCCGCTCAGCACTTTCTGTGTGGAAACGCTACTATGTAATTTGTCACTGCGAGTTGAACGGACTCCGTAATTACTCCGCTCCGCTCCCTAGAACTGAGCGAGTTCCTTTCAACTCTTTCTGCTCGCTCAGTCCTTTCCGCCCGACTATTTGTTGGTGGGAATACAAGTATGCAGTTTACGCTTGCGAGTTAGACCGAGTCCTTAATGGGTCCGTTCCGCTCGCGGTGGAAACCCGGTTTACGACTTGATATGTACGTCATTTTTTTGTGATACCATGCGTTTGTACAAATTCTGTGCTCCAAATAATCCGGTACATTACTTTACAGACAGACTTTACTTATTAATAGACGTAACAAAAACAGTGGATTGTCGTTTAAGTACAAGTTTTTCGATATTAGTATACTTATTTAAGAAGAATATTGCAACGCTTTTTATTATATTATTAATACTTATTTCTTACGCTTAGGGATTATATTCTTTTAATAACAATTAAATTGTATGTGTTGTGAAGGGTGCAGTATATATATATATATTTTTTGGAATCTTAAATATTTTTTACTCTTATTTCCATGTCATAAGAGTCAAATTCGTCTACTAGAATTTGCAATCGCTGCTAAACGAGTCTCAGACCCGTGTTCTAAGGCCGATTACTATCTCTATTATTAAAAACTATGTAATAATTAATCAACTCGCAGCACAATGTCTGCGAATTCCCATAAAACAATGAACTCTTTGTTCATTCAAATTAACTCACACGGATGCATATGAAAGTAGTTGAGGCGTAAGTGATTTATGTTTGCCGAAAAGTAATGTTTTACTTTTTATAACGAAGAAAGGTCATGAACATTTTTTGTTTTAGTTTTAAATTCTCCCAGTTTGTTTCCATCACAGAGTAGCGCAAACGAGGATGTCAACATATACTCAAAAATTCGTACCTAAGGTAAATCGTACATAGTTTTAAATATTGACGAGTTTTACCCTGTTCAGCTCTTGTTTCCAACCATACAATTGATAATCAGGGCCGAGAGACTAAAGAACTATTTTTATGTAGTTAAAATACAGGATAAAAACAATTCCTCATATATCTTATAAATATCTTTCCTTGATTTTTGTTTACATTGACCAAAGTATAATATTGAAACACCATATATTAGCAGCACACGCGATATAATGCTATTTATAAACATTTTTGATAACGTACTTCGTAACTTGCTAATATTGCAGTTTTCTTTAGGTGTTAACGAAGAAACATGTCTATAAAATGTTTTATGTACATTAAATTAATACGCAGAAAGTTAACATAAAACATAGGCCCCTACCATTTATAAATGTCACTTAAATAGTCAACTGGAGATAAATACTTGTTTGTATCGAAGTAATTACTCGCTGACTCATACTTAACTAGATAGCGCACATATTATATCGTGGTTAATTTTTGTCCACTAACATTAGGTGCCAGTAATATTGTTTTGAAATAATAAAGTTGCGTGTTTTTCTGGGCAGAGATAAGTTTCAAGGAAGCATATTTTCATAACACAAAGAGGTTGATATAAGATTTAATATTTCTTGATTTACATTTTCGTGATTCATGTACACTTTTTAATATCACGGATCCAGTATCAGTTTAGTTTTTTTTTTGTTCCTGTTAGTTTCTTCTTAATAACTAAATGTATTTTTGCACTTATTGCCTAACTTATGTAATTTAATACATTTTTTTCTTCACTAACAGTAAGAGACACTGGAAGAGATTGCTCGAAAGCGACAAGCCGGCTTTCCTTTACATTTAATTATGTTCAATTTTATATTGTAATGTAACGAAGTGTTAATAAATAAATAAATATATACGCTGTTTAAATAAATATAGTATAAGCGATTTCAATGGACTTAACAATTAGTTAATACTTGGCATTGGCAAAGCCCTAATCACGTCATCTAACGACATAATCAATTTCTTTTTAAGCTGATGACATAAACGTTACGTAATACGAAAATTCAATCTTAAGATCAGGTTGACATCGATATCCCTAATGCAGTTACGAAGTTGTAATTAGTAAAGATGTTGTCATTTTTGCTATATATTTGTCAGAAGCAAAACGATTTTTAAATTGAATGGAACGGCTGAAACCCCGTTATATAATAAATAATGTAATAATAATAATAATAATGGTAATATATAATGGTGTAGTAGTAGAACTCTATGTCATTTCTGGACCATACAAATTTCCACCGAATGAAAACTAATAACTTCATGTTATTATCATCAAACAAATCATCGTTGTTCCTGTTTACAATACCAATGATAATAGTTTAAATACCTACGTACTAGAATTAATGGTAAAAAAACTTATGTATGTAAAGAAGCATATGATTCTAGGCCATAAATTGTATGTTATTTTGTTTAATGTCTATTTCTTTATCTATTAATTACTCTTGTTATTTATTAGATATATACGTACATTCTCGTGTTCAAATTCTTGTGCATTTGTGACTCGATACACAAAACTACTAATACGAGACTACGAAATTTAAAACAACTTTAATCCTAATCGATTAGCTATCCCTCCAATGGTTACATTTCATAAAACATATATGTATATCAACTTTTCTTCCAAAATGAAAGGAGTATTCATAAAATAATAAATTAAAGGTGCTTTTCCAAAGAAAATTCTATTAAATGGTAATATATTTCACTCTTCTTCCAGCAATCAAACAAGCAAAGTCGTCGATGGAATAAATAGCACAATTTCTTGTGAATCTGTAACGCGGGAGGCGGTTGCCATGACAACGCGTTTATTTTTGTCCATTTGATCTCGCAATGCATTCCTTGCCCATGCGCACGGCTTTCGACATATCGAGTGACTTGGTTTATATTTACTAATATAGCTTGTACTGTTTCTTTTAAGAATACTGCTAGGTTAGTTTTAAATGTGAGAACTAGGATAACTAATTCCTTCTTTTCGTTAGGTCTTTCTCATTTTACTAAAATTATATATTAAATGCTGGATATTAAATGCAGCTGCATTTATTATACCTTCTAGCACACAACACAGTCACAGTTTTTACTATTCAGAAGCTCAAAAACTATTTCAGCTGTAATGGCTGGTTTCGCAGTATTCCTGTAAATAGAGCTTTTTATGTCTATAATTTTTTGTTAAACACATTAAATATGTATTATATTTCTATTATATTAGCTATTTTATCACTATTAAGGTCGAAGGTTATTGGGATCGCTTCGAACAATGCACTAATGATATTTCTCGTTTATTCGACATATTAGAAAGTTCAGCGAAGAAAATTGCTTTTTTATTAAAGCAATTTATCGTCGATTTACTTTCCATATCTTAGGAGAAAATTCATTCGTTATATTACTTATGCAGTTGAAATTTATTCCAAACAGTTATTAAAGTCTGTATTTTTGTGTGCTTTTAACAAACAATGACTTAATATACAATCTAAGCGAAAAATACGGATCACAGAATATTACGGCCAAGATTCAAAGACAGGTCTCTTATCTAAACCCATGAGCAAAAAAACGAGCCCCTAAGAAAATTTACGTTCTAAGGCCCATTTCAGTTAATTAACATTTAATTATCAAACGTAGTGTATATACGTGTAAATTAATACATAACAACTTGTATTTCTAGACTCATTTATAAACTTAACAATTAATACAAATAACATTGAAGTTATTAATTAAATTCAGTAGAAATATTACCGACATAAATTAATATACCAAAAAACAATAACTAAAATATATTATTAAAAGGAGTCCCTTTAGGCAAGGTTCCGAAGATACTGGCATATGATTATATAATGTAATTAAATATCTAAGTTGACCCCAGAGCTTCCCGCTCAAAGAAAAAGTATCGTAATACAACGAGAAACGCTGCCAGCGTTAATATTACACTGCCACAGGGACCAAACTTTTTAAATTTACTGTGAAAAATGTTAACATTGTATATTTGATTAGTATAAAAAAATATTATTAAATAAACAAATTTCCTACATCTGTATTAAACATACTATCTGTAATATTTTTACTTTCTTGTATACCAAATACTAAGCTAAGACTCTCTCTACAGTCTGCAGCTCATGTCTAAACGTAGTGGGGAACGGCCAAGTGATCTCTTGCCAGTTGTGTTACCAACCACGATCAGTTTCTCCTAGTTTTAATCGCCTCTATGTATAGTATGGCCGAAATATGATTTAACTCGTTGTCGGCATATGGCAGACAGGCGAGTCCGTATGCGAAGTTGGATCAGAATCGATGTTATACTGCGCTAAGACTCTTAGCTAAAATAATAATAATCTTATGTTTGTTCTCAGTGTGTAGTAATAGGCTTATTATACGAGGCAATTTAGTTATTTAAGCAAACCGTTTAAATAAATTACCAGTAGTTTAGCTTAAGATGAACACGTAACGACGGAGTCACGTATAATTTGAAGCTAGATTCGTGATCCAAACGTGACCTCTTTAGACAATTATTTGTTAAAAATAATATGTACATTGAAGTAAATAAAAACTCGATAACAGTGATGTAATAGTTCTTTACAAGGAGTTTTAAACACGTATGAATGTTTAGAAATGAGCTAACGTAAATGAATCATGACTTTGATAAAGGTTGTATATTTGTCTAATGTCGGAAAAAGGAAATGAAACTGAACGCATTAAAAAACAAACTTTGTCACCCTGGACCATACCTATAAGACACTCAGATAAACCTGACTAATTTTGTTTATATAACAAGCGCAATTAGATATGTTTTTTCCTGTGAAAAAACCTTGAAATAATTTTTATTTTTTTGACAGCTATTGAAATTTTCGAGTACCATTAGTAATTAAAAAAACCTTTAATTTTATTAGCGATTTGGAATTTCATAAAACAATATTCCGACATGACGTGAAAAACTTTTCTGTTTAAAATTCCACTACTCAATACATAGTAGGTTTGATCTCTTGTTGCTTGATGTAATCTGTGATTTATCTAATACACTAAATAGTTTATAAAGATTTATTGTTATGCGTACAAGGAAATTGCGATGGCGTGCTTAACAATGATATTACCTATTTTATTTTAAACCGTGTCACCGTCAAATTTCTTTGTTATTGTTAACTGTCACTGACATAACAAAAGATTCCGTATAATGGATGTACCAGATATTCGCATCCAGATGCGATTGGACCTTGTACTACTTCGTCGAATGCTTTAACAGGTGCAACTCTAAGAAAATATTTTTATAAGGGTCCTTCTTTTTTCAAATAATAATAAAGAAATAAGAATATGGTTTTGATATGAGTAATAGTAATACTATAGATTGTTTAAAATGACACCCTAACTAATAGGAATTAACTTATTGCATGTATATATTGCTCGGACTTAAGTGCCTATGTGTGCCTTTTGCTCGGTCAATAGTCAACAAATATTGCGAGGAAACTATCGAATCTCAGGCAGAGGGTGTTTGGTTTCACAAATTTATTGCTATTGGATTAATAAAAAGTGACAGTAATGGACCACACGGTACATGGGTGCTTTAAAAATTAATTACAGTGTGAGGACATTAAAAGGGGTCTTGGTTCTTTCACATCTTGTTGCGAATCTGCGGTGGTGCGAAACAATTAGAGACCGACGTATACATAAATATATGTATTACATATACCATACGCCTTAATTTACTTGTACGTCTTGACTTTTGATATATATTCATTAGAAAATAGATTTGTAAATTATGTCATTAATGCATTTGTGTAAGACAAGTATAATAATAAAATAATATAAAATATTAAACTAATGAGCACTCAAAGGAGGTTCAAGAAAACAATATATACATAAAATTTAATGATTAAAATTCCTTAATATAAACATATGTGGTAAATTAATCAAAACGTCTAAAATCGTAATCTCATTCGCAACTCAAATTCCCTTTGTCTGCTACTGAGTCAGCCGTTTAAAATAGACGCGTAAGATGTACTATCAGCAGACGTTCTGAACATAGTAACGGATATAGAAAACAATTTAATTATTAAATAACATATGCAATTTACATACAAAAGCATTTTCTAAATTATTTCTTCGTATTTATCTGAGCTAATACACTGGAATTAAAACGACGATGAAAAATTAAATTGAATTTACGGTGTACGGGTTCACATAAGTTTAAAGAAACAAGTATACACGTCTAGTGAGCCGATTTTGCTGATGGTCAATGAACTTGCAAAAAATAGTCGTGACAAAGTGAATTTAATAGAAATTCAATCTAAACCGTATGTGAATTGCACGCAAATAACTGTTCCGCATAATGGTAATTGTTATAGGTGTCAGGACATATGAACATACCTACGCGAAAAATGTTTGATAACTTTAAATATACATTGTTTTCTAATATAATACTACTGCAGCAATGATAGGCTTCAGCGTACGACTCTTAATCCTGAGTTCGCAATCTGTCCATCTTATTCCGTACTATTTTTATTTAACTGGCGTATCAGGCGAAGAAGGCTCAACTGTTTGAAAGAACGTATCAAAACTCAAAGTCATTAGCATATTTCTAAAGTTTACTTTCACGTGACCACAAGGGGTAATAAAGACACTTGTCTCAATAGTTTAAAACTGTCTAATTATTTCCAAAAAACCCCGTTACACATCTCATACAGTTTTGTGTTATGTTAAAATATTAGCGGTCGTTTGTCAAATATTATACCTACCTATACTTTGAGAGTGACGCATAGCATAGCTAAGTACTTCCAAGAGTTAATATAATTAATATGTTATTTTATAAAAGCTTAACTAGTAATAAAAAGGGCTTTAAATAAACTCACACTAACGTGAAATATTTTAAAAAATTGTGTATTTAATGGTAGAACTCAGAAATGAAATTATTTTCTCAGATTTTTATATTGTCTTTGGTTACCGCAAGTACGGAAAAATATTTATCTAAAAGTCTTCTACGGTTATTAACTCAATTCGTTTTTCTTCCTTGGTAAGGTACAAAAGCACCTGTGGATTAATATTTTAAACAAAATGAATAAAGAATGATATTTAGAGATAATAAACTGACCTTTTTTTCCCTTTGGACCTTTTTCATACATTAATTGATAAATATGTAGATCAGGTTTTGAATGTAATAAACTATAACAAATGGTAAATACTTTTATATAAATTGCATGTTATCATGGTGTAATCTCCAAATAGGATTTGTGCAATTTTTGTATGTGATTTTTTAGCGGATGAACAGACATGTTGTGTGGCAGAAGTCAGAACCATCACATCGTGTTATGAATACCAAAGCGACGATAACCAAACAAACAAGCCTCTATAAATATTTATACTTATACCGATTAATAAGAAGTTTTCCTGTAGCTCGGTATTTCTTGTACATAAATAAGTTTAGTACAACATTAATTTAGGTTTTAACAGTTGAACGAAGTTAAAAATAGCTTGGGTAAGAGTAGCAGAGATATTAGCTTTTCCTTAGATTTTTACGAAGCACTTGCATATTAAATTTATTACTTTCTAGACTTTCGTATGGCAAACCGACTTAAAATATTTAAACTATTAAGTTAAAATATATACCTACTGAAGTTACAGCAGTAGGTACTTGTCTATCATACGTTGAACACAAAATATTTTCCTCCATATCCTATCTATTATTATTTATTATTACTAACATTTATTTTATATAAAATTTATTGCAGATAAAATACAAACCTCATAGGGAAAAGCTATATGTTTTTATCCTAGTATTTTTTAAACTTATGGTCACTCAAAATATTAATGATGAGAGGAAGTAAAATTTAAATATTTCTTTAGTCCTCTTACATCCGTTTGCTTGAGGAAATGGATTTATACTCGTTAGTCAAGTTCAAAAGAAGACACACGTAACGGAATCGCGGCCATGCTTTCGCCTTAACATTCATCAAAATAAAATGAACCCTCACTCATTATTGATGATAAATACTTACATTATTTTCTAACAGCTGACTAATAAATTAACACAAACACAACACCAAGTTAATCCACGCAAAACGCGTTTACTCAAAACACGGTTGGCACCAACTGGTGGCCACGTTCACTCCGGACGGCAAACGGAGACGACTGCGGGAATTGTCAACAAATATGTAGAATGTATTAAGTTTACATCCTGTTATGCTATTATATGCTATATGACCGAGAATTAAAGATCATTTTTGATTAAATAAAATCAATTTGTATGACATTCGTTTCGCTCTACATATATATTGTGTATGCCACGGTCATTTACACATTTCTTTTGAGTGGAGAAAAGGCAAAGGATATCGGCTTAATGGCAGCTTGAGATTGCTTGGACGTTTGTTTTACATTCAATTATTCTAATGGCTTACGTAATTAGGAACCGGTTAAGTGCTTTTAAGTTCTTCAGTAGTTTTCTTTAGCTTCTAAATGTCATAGAACTTTCAAGTTTCCGATTAGGTCAGAATGATGACAGGAGGACAGGTTCCTCTTACACTTACTAAGCATTATTCTTAAACATAAATAAACAATTCTGAGAATAACTATTGTTATCTTTCACTCTATAGAAAAATATATATAGTTATTGTAAAATCACAATTGGTTTACCATTGCCATTGCCTTTTCTAGACATATAATTAATTGAGTAAAAATGTGTTTACAGATTACAGATACTCTCACTCAAACGTTTATATTGTTATACATAAATTATATAAGCTTATGTCTCACACATGTCGTACGTGTACTAAGTACTCGCATTTTAATTTGGCGACGCGTCAGTGTGTTCACATATAATCGCCGCATACAGTTTTCTACATGATCACACAACGTGTATGACGCAGGCAAAATCACTCAACTAAACATGACTGTACTGTGACCATGAGCTTTCCATATAGAAAGGAAGAGATACAGCTTTAAATTATTTTCATATTATGTATCTCTTGAGTGGAGTACAGTAGCTAGTATATAGGTTATTTTAATTTTGGATGCCGCGCTTCTGAACAATGACTTGGTGCTTTTCTCAAGTTCGATGTCATTCGTTGCAGTGGTATATAAAGAGTTATTACCAGAATTATTTCTATCTACATTCTCTCATAGATATTTAGGAGTAATTTAAAAATAACGGCTAAATAAGAAAAAACTATCATGCGGCATCTTTTGTCAGTCGCTATGTACCCAGCAGCTGAAAGCCCTCTCAAACTCAACACTAGTTGGCACCAGTGGGAGCAAGATATTATAAGAAAATTGTAAGCTAAAAAATAAACCTCTTGTAACCAAAATTTCGCTGCGGTTACATTTATCTGAAGCTTGTTTCTCGAAGAGATTAACTTTTCTGATACTACTGCCATTTAATCTCGTTAATCCTACGATATCTTGCCATGTAACGCTTCGGGATTGATCTCGAAAAATAGCACGAGATCTACCGGATTCGCTCGCTCGCTCGTGAGATCAGGATTGTATCTACCCACAAGAGATAAAAATCATTGTCACCCTACAAACACAATGGCTCTGGGAGGTCCTCAGTGTGATGCGTAGGTACTTTACCATATGGATTTATGTTACTAAAATCTTGAACATTAAACATTATTCTAAAATGTACTGTATAACTCCTGTTGACTCGTATGCTTCCTGATGCCCGCAAAATTGTATAAGGCCTGTTATAGATGCAACAATAATCTTAGTTTAATGTTTCACGCCTCTCAATTAACTATTAACAGAACTATCTTTTAAAATAAATATTTAACCATTAGAACTGTCTACCAAACCATTATTTTTTAAATTCCAATTATACATTTTCAGAGTAAAACTGTGAGAAGACTACCGAAGTACAAATTTAGAATAGGCAAACGAGTCAAAATTTGACAGCAGGCGCGTCATTTTTACTGCCTTAAAAGTTTTTACAGTTTCGGTTAATGACGACGTAGTTATATCAATAGTTTGATCCCCTTTATAAAATGATAAAATGCGAAGTTCCCCGACGTATAAGGTCCAAAAATAGTAATTTACATCGACTGTAGTTACACTTGTTAAACCAGTGAATGTGATGAAAACAAAAGAAAATCATATCATTATCTACTGATAGGTACCATGTTTTGAAAACATTGAACCTGTACCATCTTATTTAAAGCTATTATAAATAAAAATATCCTTAACATCACTACACTCTACATTTCAACTTCTACAAGATTAAATTTTATATGAAATATTAATCATAGATGAAATTAGAATTTAAATTTAGAATAATATTAATAATAGTCAACTGTTGTCAATATCAACTATGTATATGTATTTTATATAATCTATATGTATTTATTTTACTTTTATTATGTTATAGTGAACTTAACGAAGCTTAATTTCTCAGTGTCTGTTCACGCGTTCTGTTCGTTCTTATATTATAATGATTGACAAAAAGCAAATGATAAAGTCATATACACTATAATTTATATACATAAAAATATATGCGCAATATATTACGTCAAGATAAGGCTAATACAAGTCGTGTTCATATTATCAGATTACCAGACGGACAACCTTTAGTAAAATCAAACTATACAACAACAACGCGAACTTGTCTGGAACGACAACGCGTCTTTCTAACGTTACTTGACTGGTCTTAGTAGTTTAGGGTCAACCAAAAATATTGATTATAGATATTAAGCCCCTAAGTGGGATTTGACCCAACAGAAATTATTATACATTGTTTCTAAACTCAATTCCGAGCCTCCGAGTTACCACTTTATTTTTGAACCTAAATGACCAAGAGTTCACGAAACTTCCTTAAACATACATATAAAAGATGTAACATAAGTTATCAGTCAACGGGCGCCTTAAGAAATCGCTAACAAGGAATGTCTACCAGAAAAGCCTGGTATAGAAAAAAAGGAACACCAACCGAGGGAAGAAAAATAACGTATATTACTTTTATAAGTTCCCTTTTTTCATTTTTGTTTTAAATAACTGTATGGTCTGTAAAATTTTATGATGTGTTATGAGATTCAAATTTAGTAGGTATAATACGGGTTGTTGTACCCAGCATGTTGCTATTATTGTCCCACTATTTTCTTAAAAGCAAACATGTATCTTAATTAAATTTATTAATAATACTCATTTTTCACAGTTCTATGAAATATTGTCGTCATGGATTATCACTTGTTATTGTAAACGCCTTCAGATAGCTGAAAATTCATATAAAATTATACTAATATATGTGAGATTAGATATGCAAAATGCAAATTACAGGATGTTCACGTATTAACCCCATTTCATATAAATGTTTGTTATATAAGATTACACAAAACTATTTAATTTAGGTACTAGTATCTAATGAAAACAAAATATTTGGTCTACAGTGAGTCCTAAGACACGAATGCTTCTCAACTCTCTCTCCAATTATTTCTATACCGTGCAACTCTAGGCCATCTATATGTTTGCCCGTCTATCAGGGATACCTACTATGTGATTCTGAGAAAAATGATTTTGATGACTTAATAATTTTTCTAGACGTTTTATTATTTCTTAATAACACGTATAGAAAAATTATTAACGTAACTAGGTAATAAAGCGTATAAGATTGCATTATTTTAATACTAAAACACGTAACCTCAGAGTTAGTTTATTAAAACCACCTGTATATTTTCTTGATCAGCCTTGCGATTCTGTATCTCACTTGTCAAACTCTTACTAATCAAATTACTCGCCAAGGAGTTATATTTAACGATTTGGCATTCTAGGGCCTTAGTCAAGATGCCTTAACAGTAGTGTATGCAGACAGTCGAAAACTAAATTTGTATGAAAATTTGTAAACACGAACTGTGATTTTCATCAACAATAACTGCCACAAAAGCGCTGCTCGAGTGACATTGTTTAGATTTGGAACGAAAATTTAATACTCAAATCAGTCATACCCAAAAATTTAGGCATTTGGCTAAATCGTTAGTAAGGTATTTGCGACCAATTAAAAATTGCTCTTTCTCCGGTGATTTCAAAGACAGCTATTTTCAAGTGAATTTAAAAGTTGTTTTATATTACATTATTACAATGTAACAAAATACATAATTATGTATTTATTATGCTTTTTATTTTATTTTCATAACTTTTACATATTATAATATAATTAAATATATTTGTTGTATGTTATTAATTTGCTATGTAAGGCTGGCTTTGAATTGGTTATTATTTGGACTCTTTTAGGTTCAATATTTTTAAATGTGAAAAAGTATTGGATTGTTCTTCTATAAAACTGTATAATATAACAAGGCTTAGGTGTAGGTATACATTTCAAATTTCTGCTGAGCAATGTAATTATTAGCAAGGTTACTCCATTAATTCATATGTAACATAGTACTTATGATGGATAAAGTTTATTCAACCTTAATACACTATATTGTTATTAAGCATGCAAGTCATTAAATAAATTAAAGAATAGTGTCTAATATCTTTTTTTTTTATTAATATAATAAGAACAATGTTTTCAGAAATCTAAATAAAATGTATGGTATGTAAAGAAAGTTTTCATATAATAATTAAGGATGACCAACTCTCTTTTTAACAATGATTCTGTTACACTAGTATAATTGACGAGGAAGTGAGTTGGTAATTCTCTGCCTTGTTTTTGACAACTACCGATGATGGCTGTAATATAATAGTTTGCTGTTTAAATTGTAAATAGTGAGATGTGTTAAGTTGTATCTGTATTGGCACAATAATATTCGATTCCATTTTAATATTGTAAAGTTTAGTGAAATAAGATAAAACCTACATAAACGCTATATATAAAACCTTAAAAGAAGGATAAACTTATGTGTAGTGAAGTATCTTAATATTAGTTTTTATCAAAACAAGTAACTAATAAGATACAGAAATTTCCATGAATATATCTTTAAAAACATGCTCAACAATATAATTAATAAGTCAAATTTAATATATTTCTTAAAGTTGATTGTAATATGGCTTAGTCATTCAGACACAGTATTCAATTGAGAACTGTTAATTAAAACTATCTTAAGGCAACTAATATTTCTTCAGCCCAAAAATCCAAGTACATAATATTTATGTATTTACAATTATTTTTAATAGCACTTCTATTCAATTTTTATGATTAGAGATTTGCCTAAGATATGTAAGCTAATATTTTTGTGTTTGATCTTTGAATCTTAAATTGATATAGATTGGAACAGTAGATTTGTTTCATGTTGTGAAAAGATGTTCTTGAACTTTGTTTAGCTAGGATATTTATAAAATTGTAACAATATACCTATCCAGATGATAATGTTTGGTATCCCTTGTTTCGTGCTAAAACATAATTAAATTTAAGTTTATGTCCCACACAAATATTTCACAAACACTACGGCTGGTAAGTCGGTCGGGTTCTCGTAACTACTAACTAAAACTCATTAAACAAGTGTTTTTATATATTTTAACATTTAAAAGAGGTTCCCGCATAACATGTTTCATGTACATTCCCTTTAATAATCAATCAAATTTTATCAAATAAAAGACAAAATACTAATATTTTATTAACAATACGAAAAGTTAGACAATTAACAGTTTTTTTTATTAAAATAGGTTAATTGTCACTACGTTCATAGACATGAACCACCAAGACGAATAATGCAATTTCTTAGCAGAATACCAATAGATTTCTAAAATAAGTTGAGTGGCAACGGGAGCGCTGTTAGTAAAGCAAGGTGCGAGTTGAAATCACGGATTATCAGAATGCCAAGGCATATGATAAATAATTATAAGGACAAAAGGATTGTGTCACTACTCACTACAAGGTTGCTTCATGCGCCGGCGCAGTGTGAATAGTGTTGCGGCAAGATGCGGACGTATATCTTATTCGCCTGCGTCATCGCAGTTTTCGCAGGTAATATTTGTATCTATAGAAATATATGCGATAAGGGTATTTACTGTTAAAATGTATTTAAAATGCAAGTATGTAGTGAACATATTATGTGCTATTGCGGAAAAGTGTTTGCTTCGAAAACGTCAAACTGGTTTTTAATGCGTTTTTTTTCCTGTAATCTTTAACTAATTTCTAGGGACGTGCAAAATAATATTAAAATAAACATTAGCATAACATATACAATGTATGGTTTTCGTTATTATAAGCGAGGGTTACTGAAGATTCTTCATGTTTTTATCCTCATTTCTCTTTCTATATGTCGCAGCCAACTAGCTAAATCAGCAATTCCATCAACAGCCTAGCCGCATTTCTAAACATCGGCTAATAAGCTAACAACCACGCCAACCATGGATATACGCCAACCATGCCGCGTAGCAGTAAAATGAAAATAAATACCTTTCGTAATGGGAAGAAATTGTTCACGCCGTATTTTAAGTTAACCTATACAATGCACCGGAATACAATCTGATCTTCTGGTTCCTTTGAAAACCCTTAGTCAATTAGGAACCCATCTGCTGCTAGTAAAGTTTCTCAGGGTAGCTATGTGCTATTATTTGGTACGAAATAGGAGTTGCATATAGAGTTGAAATAGTATAAGTTTTTACAGTATGTCGTATCTGTAAGTGGTATCTTTTAATCGCAAATATAAGATGTATCACAGTATGAGAAACATTATAAAATCACACTCATTGCTATTTACAAGCGGAATATGACAGTAATTTATTAATAATTTTCTAGAAAACCTTTATTATATTTAGTTGTATCATTTAAATTTTCTTAAACGAACCTTTGGTTAATAAAGTTTACGGTCTTAGGTATAAAGTATATATTAATAAGTTTTTTTTCTTACACAGTAAATACAATTGACATTTAAACAAGATAAGCGGCCATAATTTCTTGTTAAATCCTAGAACTAACTTAATTTTAATCGGTAGATTATTTTTTCCACTATTATACAACAGTAGTGTCTCCACAATTATCCGATATTTATTGCATTGTAATAGAAATCATTGCACGAAGTTTTATAATAACTAGGTATAAACTCATTTTTCAAACATAACAGCCGTTCTTACCTTGATAAATACTTTGTTTGAATTCTACCACATTTTTGATTAATCTGTTTGAAGTGATTTAATACGCTATAGGTAGATACTGTTGTATGTAACACGATAACGCGAAGCAATTGAAAGAAGAAATTGCCTTAGAATAAAATAATTTTATACCCATTACATTTACAACTAGGAGTGTAACAAAAGCTTAACTAAATAATATGTTTACATCGAAAATCATTTAGCACTTCTTACATTTGAACGTAAAATATTAGACACAAATATCGTACGTTAGACTTTACTTATTTGCATAACACAATAATTATATTACTATGGAATACATTATGGAATGCATTTGTTCAACTTGTAAGGCAAGATATACCTAAATTACTTAATAATTAATAATACCTAAATCTAATTACTTAATAATTATTAATGATTAAGTAATTAGATATAGGTATATCTCTAACATAATATTTGATATAAGTGTTATCTACATTTAAATTATGTACACAGAATCTAATTATACCCAGCAAATAATAACCACCTGAAAATACTTATTTAAATATTTCAAACTCGTACTCGTTTACTACGATTAATGGGACAGTGGCACTACGTTACCCACGAATCCGTCTTATATCACGTCATATACGTTGGATACCTATTATCTATTTAACACCAATATTTTAATTGACTTGTAAATCTATATTAATAAAAAGTTAATTGGTGATAAGATATAAATATTATTGTTAAGACATGATAGTATATTCAATAAAATTACAATTACAAATACACTTTATATATAACATATTATAATTATAATTTCAGAATCTGCGAATGTAGTACCAGAATATTTGGATGAAGAAACGGTAAATACAAAATTAGGCGCAAATCATATTTTTAAAATTAAAGACTTCACATTTGTTACCTCGGATACGTGCAGGATCATCTCACCAAATGGCACGACGTATGATCTACTAAAAGATGAGGTTGCAGGGATTAAAAAACATTCTGCCATTGATGTCTCATGTGGTGTTAATATCACAGTAAATTCGGAAGACTTCATCGGAAACTGGTCTCTACAAGCAAACGGCACAAGGTTAAGTGAACCAATAGAAAGAATACTGCCTTTTGTCATTGTCGTAGAAGGTAAGATTTTCCTTCCGTGGTATAATGTATAATAATTATAATCATACAATACTTTAAATCTATAAAAATCATGAAACAGTACGCGCAAGAAGTCACGTCCAATGATAAAATCGAAGTATGTCGATAAATGGATAATCTTTAATTACATCTGAATGATTATGACAAATTGGTTCACAACAATGTAATCCGATAGTAATAACAATAACCTCATTCATTTATTAAATAGAAGCTTAAAAGGACTGATCGAAAGATTACGGATCTTTTATAAATCCTGCTTAGAATCTAATATTTTTTTTTAGATCTACAGATGAGATAAACACTAAATTAAATAATTAATGGCAAATGTATTTTACAAAAATTCATTTTCATGATACATGACATGAACTGATTGAATAAGTTATAATTATTGTAAAATTTTATTATATATTAAATAAGTACCTACAAATAACAATTAACCGATTGCAGAAGCGGTAGAGGCCTCTCCCAGCGTACTGGTAGTTGCAAAGGGCAATAATTTTCATATTGGTCTAGCAAAACCAACCACAGTACCTGAAACATGCAAGTTGTATAGACCTCAAGGAATTCAGTATCAAGAAAATACAACTGAAATCTCTAATTATTGTTCGTACAATATCTACAATGTTACCGCAGATGACAACGGCACCTGGGTTATTGTGTATGGAGACACAATCATTTACAAAGCAGCGGTTCAAGTTACTGTTGTAGGTAAACCACTTGTGTCTTAAAAGAAGTTAAAAGTTTCAATAACCAAAATCCTATACTCGACGCCAGTTTTAAAACAGATATAAAATCATTCAGTGTTAACCAAAAATGCTAATTCACTTACACTCTTAATAAAGGTAAATTAGCAATTTACAGTAAATGTTTACAGGAAAAATTCAATTTATCAACGTTGTAATATTAGACATGACTCATCTCTTTTAATTTTATGTTACGATATATTTGTGCCTCAGTATAATTGTTTTACTTTCAAATATTTATATAATCGATATGCAAATTTAATTCGAGATTCAAATAAATAAATTCATTTCATAGATAATATGTTGTCTGCTCAAAGATATGCTATTATTAGATGCTTCTTTGTTTTTCATCTGAAAGCGCCACCTATCTTATCACGTCTTTATCTTCAACATCAGAAATTTCAAAGGTGTACTTGTTACAGGCAATTTTAATAAGAATAGTACCCAGGAGTATGTTTGGACCTTAGGCGCTCCCGTTAATCAAATGATTGGACCAGAAGATGCTATATATTGCAAAATAATTGATTCATATTCAGTTACTGTTTTTGAAAATTTTGGAAGGTGTAATATTTCTATCGATAAAGTCACTTCTAAACATGCTGGATATTGGAAGATGTCAGTTGGTATGCACGGGAGTGTGCTACCAGAAGAAACTATTTTCACTGTCGTTGTTAAGCAGGCTGGTAGGTAGCTATGCAATAACAAATGCAATACGCTCGCAAAGATTTTAAACACTTAGAAATAAACCGTATTTACAGAATATATACGTACACTTATTTTATATATTAGAAAAAAATCCTTAATATACAAAATACAGCAGTTAAAATATTTACGTACGTAGGTAATGTTTTTAAAATATTTTTTTTTTTTAAATTAAAATATTAACATTTTTGACTACGACATTTATACAAAATCAAATTTAATCAAATCTAAAATCATTAATCCATGACAGGTAAGGCTAATGCTTCTAATTTTGCATTTACTGCCAGTTCTCAAATCAAGGGCGTAGAACAGAAGAGAAGAACTCGTAATAAACCAGAATTCCATTTCAGATCCCAAGTCAACAATTTTGTCGTATGTGGTAGTAAGGGAGCCAATAGTGACGTTGACATGTTATCTTGAGAGCAAATTTCCGGTAAAAGCTTGCAAGTTCCGTGATCCATCTGGCAAAGTTCTGCTCGCTCATGAAGGAGTCAGTCAAAGCCGATACCGCTTCCACGGAGCCACTGTTATGAGGTTATTCTTATATTATTTATACGGCAAACTGGCAGGGCACACACTTAAAGTTAAGTGATATCGCCGCCCACAGACACTCACATTGCCAGAAGGCAAGTGCGTTGCTGGCCTTTAAATATTGATATTATAAGGTTTAGTTTCAACAAATATTATTATACAGTATTTACAATATAACCTACCTAATAATAATAATTAAAAATGGATTAATAGAAAAAAAAATTGAAAGTTCGGTCTGTGGATAATGGCCTTTAATACTGGCAACGTTTCCTTGCTTTATATTATACTAGTATTATTGATTAAGCGAAGAATGCATCAGCTGTGGGTCTACCGGTATTATTTAACAGGCTGAAACATTAATCTTTGATTAGCGCCCATTCACTTAAGCCCCACCGCCCAAGAGTACTCCAAAGAGAGCAATATTAAATTTGGAGGAGACAGTTATATTTTAAGTCCTTAATTTCTGCAATAAAATTAACTAAAAAAATTAATAGTTATTAACTAGCTTGAACGAAACAGAATAAACGGAAGAGCTGTAATTTTGGAAAATCTTTTTTTTTGTAAACCTGTCAAATACCTGTCAAATTTCGGTTCAAAGTATTCCGACTAAATCAGAACAATAACTATTTATTATCGCGTTATAGATAAAGATGAAATGCTAATAAGCTGATATAATTATTACTCGTGAGATACTTACAAAAGTATTCCAAAAAATAAAAAAATACAGAAATCTAGCCTTCTATACTTGAAACGTAATTCACCATACTAAAATAGTAATAATTGGTTTTGCTTGGATCAAGTTACATCTGTGATAAACGTTACAATTGTATAGTTTATTTTGAACTCATTTTCCATGCGGTCACGCGGATGGAAACTAACTGGAAACTGGTGCGGGACTACCCGCTCCAGTTTCCAGTTAGTTTCCCAAAATTATTCCTTTTTCTGCTTGATTTTTCCTCGTCCTTCAAGTTTCGCCTGTAAAGTCATTTTTCAACATTCCATCCTTTCTAGCCTTCGCATGATGGTTTGGTTGAAAAATAAAACAATGTCAACAACTTTTAAAATTTATAGGACTTATGACACCGTCGCTCAGAACCACACTTGCGCTCTCCAAATAACTGATCCCGTGGTATCAGACATCGGTCTTTGGCGATGTGGTGTTCAGACTGAGCATGACACATACTTCGGCCACTTATCTGTCCGTTGTCCTTGGGTCATTAAAGATGTTGAAGTCGCCGCTGCGATTATTACAGGTACATATGATCCAAATAGATTTTTATTTTACCAAAAAATATATAATGTCCAAACCCAAAATGATGTATACTCGGTATATTTTTTTAAAGACATTTCCATGTGAAAGACCGCCTTATGAACGTTTTAATTCTTTACAATGTACGTGATTCGTCTATTTATTGAAATGTTTACTTCCCACAACATTGCCTTTCATTAGACAAACTAAGACCATTTAGAGTAATGTATTAGATTTGATATGCGTGAGTCATAATTAAAAATCTTTGTTTTTATGACCTTTGCCATGTACTTCATGTATTTTCGTCTATAACATTTTATAAAATGTTCTTAATTCGATTTTCCAGAGCCAACTCTATCAGCGGATCGCTTTTCAGTTTATGCTTTTGAAGATGAAAGCATCACTCTGTCCTGTTCCATTCAGGCGGCTATCCGATACTGCTACTTCAGAACTAGTAATGGCACCGTCTTCCACGTCTCCCCTGGTAAGTATCCATTAGAAATAGAAATTTGGATTAAAAGTATTCGTGCCTTTTTATCTTATAGCGGGAAGTCGGTTCTTCTACTTTCTTTCCATGCGACTTTAATATTTTCTCTTACGATGAAGGACATCGTAGTGATACCGGCATGCCTTAGATCCAAAAAGTGATGAGACAGGCTCAGACGGCTGATCACTAACTCGCCTGATAGAAAGAAACAAATGATTACGAAACGGATAGACGAATTCTACATTCCAGACAATTTCAGGACAATCAAACTATGTGGGAGCTGGATTTGATGCTGGTGAGTGTGGCATTCGGTTCCCGGGATTGTCTGCCAACGATAGTGGAACTTGGAGCTGCCATGTTGGACTTACCGATTCCTCCCCGGAGCAGAAACGTCCTATCTCAATAAGCATTCAAGGTACAAACATAAACGATTTTATTGCTATTGAAAATCGAAATTAAAAAAACTCACTTCACTTTAAAGCATCGTTTCTCAAGCGGGATTCCAGAAAAATAATAAATAAAAAAAAACATGTGTGTAATTCACACGTGGTAGAAGTGAAACCTTCAAACACAAAATTTGTATAATTAATCATATATAAATTAGACTTTTTTCACTATCTAAATGTAATAAACTTTTCTTTAAAACCGTATATTTTAATGATAAATTGTAATTTATAGATTTAATATCAATCTTTAATTTGGCAAAATCTAAAATATCGAAAGCTTGACATTCGATAAAATTAAAAAGCGGCAGTAAAAAGAGTCTGTATAATGCCTCCTATCCCATTTTCTCCCACGTTACAATAAATCTTATGAATTGATGTTTCTGTCTCTCTTTACCGCTGCATCCGGTTTGAAATCACGACGATTCTAAAGAAGTTTATCTATCTCATTTTCTCCCACGTTAAATCATATGAATTAATGTTTCTGTCTCTTTTTACTGTCGCTTTTCCGTTGCATCCGGTTTGAAATAACAACGATTCTAAAGAAGTTTCACTTCAAAACTACAAAAGATTCGTTTATTAAAGGAAAGAATAATTATAGTGTAGTGTTATAAAACTAACTTTACAGTGACGGCGTCACATGACTGTTTTACATAATTTTTTGGCTTTTTCGTTGGTCGCGATATAAAAATGGTTGAGAAACAATGCTTAAAAGTAATTATCGCATACAGTTTTACAAGACTACTAGCAGACTCGGCCAAGCGTTGCTGTGGCTAAGGTTTTTGTTATATTACATAGTAGTTAACTATTCAAGGAAAACGTGAAAACAAAGGAAATGTGAAACGTTGGTACTTTTAACACAGCGCCATCTATTAGAATTGTATCAAATAATAAACAAATTTTTGCAATAAAATAATATTGCGGGGATAAATTGAGATTTAAGATATTCTCTCTTTTAAGTTAGATCAAACTGCACACAGTGTGCAAGTTTTATTGATATCGGTTCGGTAGTTTAGGAGTCCACCGCGGTATTACTTCTAAACAATCGTATCTTGCTTGTCTTTTTATTCTATTTTCCAGTGCTTACAAAATCTCATTCATTTTCAGAACCTCTGAGGGTGAAACAATACGTTCATAGAAATAATTTAATAATCGAAGCAGATGCCCTCCCGCTTGGATGGATAGACTACTGCGTCTTCGTTAGGATCGACGGGCTAGGTAATTATAATCTAGTATTTATCATTAAGATTACTCAGAAAGTCTGAGCTGAATTGAGGAAGACCTGGGTGAAGTTAATAAATTAATAATGTATTTAAAACCAGAGCATTTCGAAGAATTGATAAATTTCCATTCCTCTCATAAACACGAATAACACGTCATTATGGTTATTAAAAATACATTTTATAGAAAACTTGAAAAGCTCTATGCTCTACGATTTGCTTTCGTAAGCTACCAAAAATATGTTTAATGGTAAATATTACAGAAGTATTTTTTATGTATCTTATACTATATACTAAATCTTATATTAGGATTTAGTATATAGTATTTATTAGTATGAATTTATCAAGGATTGAGTCCAGTTATTGCTTCTTAACCCAGTTCAAATACCAGAAGTAACGTTTATATTTCAGCGATTACTTTTTATTGTATATAATAAATACAAGTATGTTTTTATGCCACTTCAACAAAAAAATGGGTTATCAATTCGACATTTGTTTTGTCATTGACATATATTTTCAAGCATAATACTTACCTCAGTACGTGTGTGATGTGTATTTTAATATCTTAATATATATATTTCTTGTGTGCGTGTGTATGTGACTGAACTCCTCCTAAACGACTGGACCAATTTTGATGAAATTTTTTGTGTGTGTTCGTGGAGATTCGAGAATGGTTTAGATTCACAATATTGTCCGCTGGACAATGTTTTTTTTAATTAATTAGTAGTTGTTGATTTTGGAATGTTTTACATTGGATCCGACAGACGGCGCTACCATCGCACTGTCAAATTTTAAATAATATTCGAATTTTAATTTTAGTCTGTCCCGACAGTTAGCGCTGCGATCAAATTAAAAAAAAGTTTTGTTATCATTGTGTTATTGTAGACCATGTGCTGGATCGTTAGATATTGTCATAACATTTGAATAATAATTTTCATCAAAATGGTCCAGAATGTTTTAGCTTATTAAAAAAAGTTTGAAATTTTCAAATTAAAGACGTATAGACAGGACAACGTCTGTCGGATCCGCTAGTATAATATAATTCTGCTTAATTAATTTTGCTTAAAAGGAATTTATTACATTACAGGTTTTACAACGGACAACGCTCCTATAGGCTATCGCACCTCTATACAAAATGCCATGGGCTCCTGCATGCTTCGCATTTCATCACCCTCTACCCTTGACCGCCAACCTTGGACTGTGATGGTCAAGGTCAGCGGAAAGGAAAACATGCTGTCCCAAGTCACTGATATAATCTTGAGGGTGCCTGATACAAGTGTTACAGGTATACTATTTTTTTATTAATACGGTTTTATCATCAATATTACATCATATAAAAAAGTTCAGGAATCTAAATAAATATACTTAGCGGATCGCTTGTTAAATGTTGTAGAAGAGACCGTATTCTAGAATGTCGGTCAAAGTTAAATCTAGTTTCACGAGCTGTCAAACCATTTTTTCTATGTGAAGTTAAAGATATATTTCGCAGCCCTTAAAAGGTGACATTGTAATATACGAATTATATGTATTATATGAATCTTCCTACAAGCTTACCTACACAATATTTTTTTAAACTACTATATATTTAGTTTATAATATACCTAATAAAAACAAATAATTAATTTAATGAAAGATGTGCGTGATGTATGAAACAAATATAAATTTCTGGAATTATTTATTCTATTTTTAAAATTATAAAATGTTTCAGGATTCCGTTTCCCAACAATATGGGTGATAGTAATGGTTGTGGGCCTGTCTATGCTACTAGGGTCGATTGTACTCGGACCTCAGAAGAACCGTAAATGGGCCGCCGAACGCTCAGTTTCTTTACGGAACAGCTTCAGAAATAGCCTCAGGAAACCACCACTGAACAATACATCAACGGCTTAAATAAACCATATAAAACATTATTATTTTTAAATAATGGCATTTTTACTTAAAATAATAATTTAATAAGTTCTCTCATATTTTATGGTGAAGTGTATCTATGGACATTTTTGATTCCTGACGAAGCTAATAACTTTAGGGTGTAAATATTTTATCTCTCTTTACAGGTTTGAGGTTACATATAACAATATTAAAAGGATTTTTATTATATACAGACGAAACATATTAAATAAGGATTTAAAAAATCACATTATTTTATTGTTTTTGTTACAATATAAATATTATTATAAGCGGTTGTTTTATTCATTTTGGTAATTAATTAATCTTTCAACAACATTTTATTCTAATCATTAAAAAAAATTCAGTGGCGCTACAACCTCTTTAGGTCTTGGCCTCAGATTTCTGAATCTGATACCTTATCATTTTTGAATCTAATAGGTAAGTAGGTGATCAGAATCCAGTGCCTGACACACGTCGTCGACTTTTTGGGTCTAAAACATGTCGGTTTCCTCACGTTTTGCTTCACCGTTCGAGCAAATGTTAAATGCGCGCATAGAAAGAAAATCCATTGGTGCACAGCCGGGGATCGAACCTACGACCTAGGGTAAGAGAGTCGCACGCTGAAGCCACTAGGCCAACACTGCTCTAAAATCATTTTTTTACGCACAGATATTGTAATAAAGACTTTGAAGGAGTCGATTAGCAAGCCACATTCACACACCTTTAAGCTTTAGATCTGTCAAATATGTCAGAAAAATTGATTTAAAAACTTTTGAAAAAAAACATATGTGCAATTCACACATTGTAGAAGTGAAACCTTCAAAAACAAAGTTTTTATAATTAATCAAATATAAATTAATCATTTTCCACTATCTAAATGTGTGTGTTCTTTAAAAACAGTATATTTTAATGATACATTTTAATTTATAAGTTTAATATAAATCTTTAATTTGGCAAAAACTAAAACAGCGAAAGTTTGAAATTCGATCAAATGAAAAAGCGGCAGTAAAGAGAGGCTGTATAATGCCTCCTATCTCATTTTCTCCCACGTTAAATCTTATGAATTGATGTTTCTGTCTCTCTTTACCGCTGCATCCGGTTTGAAATCACGACGATTCTAAAGAAGTTTATCTATCTCATTTTCTCCCACGTTAAATCATATGAATTATTGTTTCTGTCTCTTTTTACTGTCGCTTTTCCGTTGCACCCGGTTTGAAATCACAACGATTCTAAAGAAGTTTCACTTCAAAAACAATTTATTATACTACTCCAGTTTATATGTAGTACTAATTATAGGTTATCAAACAGATAAAGATAGATTAGGTACAAATTTTATCTGTTATTAGCAATGATACTATTTATTAATTTCAATACAGCAGTAGATAGAAGTAGAAATGAAAGTATTCTTTATTTTAAGTGTATTTATAATCACAACGTGTGATGGTAAGTCAAGTCAAGTCAAGTCAACTTGCTTCTAGTGTAATACTTAATACTTATATATTAAGTTACACATCTTGGCACTAGGACTACATTCAGAATATTCTATTAAGAAGCTGCCGTTAGTTATGTTTCAGGTCGCAAGCTAAACGGCGCCATTTAGTATAAAGGCTAGGCTGTTAATTGAATGGCAAATTAAGCTGGTTAGCTGCGACATATAATATCTTCTTAATAATCTTAATAATCATATGAATTTTATTTCTTCAAGAAATCTTAACCTTTTGTAAAATATACCAGCCAGTCTCACTAGTCGCATTGGCGGCGGATCCGTGGGTGACATTGCAAAGTATCCATTTGCTACATCGTTGCTACGACAGCAAGGTGACGTCTTTCGACACCAATGCGGTGGAACCATCATTAGTAACAACGCTATTTTGACAGCTGCTTCGTGCTTCTTTACTGGCAGCACGTATGTATATTCTTAGCTTTACTGTGAAGTTAGATGTTTCAATGTGTGGGGATTATAGGTTTACTCAGGACACAATGTTTATAGGACTTTCTGTGTGTTCATTTAACACTTGCTCGTACGGTGAAGGTAAACATCTTGAGGAAAACGGCTTGCCTTAGACCTAAAAAAATGTCTACAGCGTGTGTCAGCAGGCTGATCACCTACTTGCCTATTAGAAATCTGAGGCCCAGACCTAAAAACTTTTTAGTGCCACTGATTTATTTATTTTATTAATGTGAAGGTATGCTATATACATAAATATTGCAGTACGATCCAAACAGCAAAAAGCACAAAGTATTGTTTGACCAGATAGAATATTTTAATATACTTTAGTACAAGAAACAAAAGACGAAAACAAATAAAGTCTGCGCTGCTAACGATTCTTGCCAGCTTAACTGTAATTATATCTGTGTAAAATAATTCCAGAGTGGATGATGCATTTTTATGGCGCGCTAGAGTAGGCTCGTCGTACTCCAACCGTCTAGGCCTTATTCACATCATAAGACGTATCACAACGCACCCAGACTTCCAGCAGATCACAAAGGTGCATGATGTAGCCGTTGTTCGGCCCACAATACCTTTTATCTATGGGGAAACTGTCCAAGCTGCTTATTTAGCTGGAGGGGCGTATAGCTTGCCCACAGCGGAAGCTGTGCAAGCTATTGGCTGGGGAGTAACATCTGTAAGTATGTTTTTTTTTTAATTACGGGTAGATTTTAATTTTTATAATGCAGTACTGATTTAATATAATACAGAAAAAGGATATGTCGAAGAATAATATTGTTTGCGTCTATTTCGAAGTAGGTATAACATAATTAAATAAATTATAGACATTTTTTTAATTTAATTATTAAGTAATAGCCTAAATTAAATAAGGTAAATATCATGTAGGTCAGATTCCGTATCTCTAATCCGCCAAGCAGTCTTCGCGACAACAAAAGAGGATATCTTTCTTGATATTGTGTTTGACAATTAAGTGATCGACCTTCTATGCCTAACATCCTCGATTTTGAGGTTTATTAATGGTAATCTCAAGTTTTAGTTCTTAATTGACATAGAAGAGACCTCTTTTAAACTAGAAGAAGCGTGTTTTAGAAAGTATGTATTATTCTGTTTTTGATCCTTGTATCCAAACTATTTTAGGATTGTCAAGTTAATATAATAGTAAGCCTCATTAAATACTTCCAGACCAATGGCGCCATCTCGTCAGATCTCCGGGAGACCACTATTTGGGTGACCGACTTCGCGACCTGCGTTAACCGGTACAGCGAGCTTAACTTTACGGTCACAGACAATATGCTGTGCGCTGGATGGCTCGGCGTTGGTATTCGTGGACAGTGTGAGGTGAGCTTTATCCTCATAGAAGACAAAAGATAAATAGACTGCCGGCACCAGTAATACAATGCGAAATAGAATTGCAATATTTCTTAACGAATTCAACTTGAGGTGCAAACTGCAATAACATTTATTACACTATCATAAATGTACCAAACTGACTAGTTAAAATATTTGTATTTTGTTTTTTTTTAAACCCAACCTATACAATATTAATTATCTTAAATATAATATTTCAGGGAGATACGGGAAGCCCCCTCCTCAATAACAACGTAGTGGTTGGAGTGTTTTCTCACAGCGAAGGTTGTGCTGCTGTCCGATATCCTGGCGTCAATACTAAAGTAGCATCTTACTCGCGGTGGATTGAAGACGCAGCTGTTGCGGCATTGTAAAAAAATAAAAATAAAACAATCTTATTTTAGTGACATTTGCTTTTAATTTTATTTCCATTTCTTTAAAAAAAACAATACATTCAGAAAAAATATAGTATTAATCTGCTAAATTGATATATAATTATCGTAGAATCATATAATTTCAATTTTAATTAAATTTAAACATTTTTTAATCAATTAAAAACGACCTAAGCACGGTCCGGCTTCCGGAATATAATTTGTTTTTTTTTTTGGCATTTAAGACTTTATAAGAATCTGCATTTATTACAAAACCACTTTTTTAAGGATATCACCACTAAAATAAAGAGTTTTATTTGTCTTTCATTACTACTTTATCGCTTAAATGACGCAAAAAATATCGATAAAATAAAAAGTAATTGTTTTATTATCAAGTATTTTAATTTCTACAAAACAGACTTAAAAACGTTACAGTTGTAAAATCAACCATATTCATTGTATATTCTTAAAATACAATGACTTTGGTTAAAAAAGTACTCTAGCTTTATATATAAACCATTGATTTCTAAAACGTCGAGGACGTGCGACAGCCAACGTACCGTACGTAGTTATTGCCTTCCTGGAATGTATAAAACTTGGAGCGCACGAGTTAAGCGAGAACTATAAAAAAGTTAAGGTAATGTGAAGAATTTTAGGCTCTTGGTTATGTAACTGTAAATCCCGAGATTATGGCAGAGAAAATGGGTGAAAGTTGTTGAACCTCAAAATTGCACAGTCAAAGTAAGAGCTACTAAATTTTATTTAAAACATATCGTCTTCCTCAAATTAACCTTTACTGTTGTGGATTGCGCAAAGAAAATTAAATTGGTTCAACGCCTACATACCTACTAGTAAATTCTTAAATTTAAAGTAGTTAAGTATCAAGAAAAATATCAATCGTTTGCTTATCGAGGCCAAATAGATAACACTATCTATGTAATCTCAAAACACTTAGAGGGGTGATAAAATAAATCCAAATTCGGTATTGCTTGGGTCATTCACGCCTAACCACACCTATCGTTGTATTAAGTCCAAACATTTTGTCAATGGTAGTGATTTTTTGTTCATAATCGTCATAGTTAATATATATATCATTGCAGTTGATTCCTGTCGTCATTATAACTAGTTTAAAATGAAGCTTTACTTTTGAGAGTAATTCAAAACACAAGGTTTCCTTATGAAAACATAAGGCAGGAAAAGATGCGAAAAAAATTTTCAAGCAAATCAGAAGATACGTTATTTTTCCACAAACATTAGCTTTTCTTTCACCTGGCAGTCTTCTGGGTCTTTAGATATTACGTACCGTAATTCATTGCAATCAATGATCAGTGAACGTGAGAGCGTAAACCACGTGAAACAACTCTCATTATTTATGTAAATAGTTTAATTCATTATAAGATATAATTGTTAAAATTGTGCGTCATGCAAATTGTTTCAGCGAATACATATAGATAAATACATTCAGGTGACAGTAATTGAAACAAATCACTCAAACAATGGCGTACTCAGGTGTGACATTAATTAAGACAGCTGTTCATTAGGAAGATATTAACCGCGAAATATTTGTATATTTGATTGATGTTTTAGTAATAATTTATTTGGCCAAGGCTGCCATTATTGTGTCTTTTGAAGTCTAGAAAATTCGTAAAATTTTAAATGTATAATTTGATCTTTATTCTGCGTGCATCTATAATGTAAAGTTGGACTATTAAAGGCTTAGAATTTACTAACACATTTATATCCGTTACCACAGACCTTTAAATAATTAATATATTATTTGTAACTTTAAATTCCTTTGATCCAGGACCCGCAATATAGTTTGATAATTTTAATTACTCACATATTACCAACGGAAAACCTGTCTGTAATTTTTAATGAATTTGATATCGAAAAAATGTGATATGGAAGTTCAGTTAACATACATTTAAAGTCATGAACACACGCGTTCATTATTTATTTTATTTGTTTGCTGCAGTAGCGAGTATCTTTGTGAATGTGGATGAACCGAAATTAATACGTGGGTACAATTTATTTATAAGTATTACTATAATATATTAAACCTGATTAAATAGTAAATATATTGTAGGGATTTTTTTTACTTTTTTATGGAATACTTAATTTTTGTTATAACGAACGTGTATTCGACACATAAAATAGAACTTCATTTACTAAATTAACGAAACTTCATTACATTATCTTCACCTTTAAGTGCTCTACAACAGTCGTTTCATAGTGTGAAACACGTATTGCGTTTGTAGTAGTAAGTTATGTAAATTTACATATATATATATATAATATATTAATTATGAGATTATCTAAATTAAAGTATTTATTATATTATTTTCATTTTTCCGAGAAGTTTGTTTAATTTAAATTGTTCTATTTTAATGAGTTATATTGTAGTAATATTATATTGAGAATCCATTTTTATAGAGGCAGATTTCACGCCAATTTCAATTCCTGTTCACGCAAGACCAACCCAAACATTTGTTTAATTTAACTACAATCTTAAATAAGCGTTGCGTGTTGTTTGAATTCAATCCATCAAATAAACAGTTTTTAGCCTGCCGAGAACTTCAGACAATATCTATATACAAATGGTAATTTAACAAAGCGTGAGCCAATGTCAGTCCCACACAAATTCGTCTAACGTTGTAACAACTGTCGAAAAGTGATTTTTTCTCAATCTTTGAAAAAAAAAAATATAGGACTTAAGCGAATATGTATTCCATACGATTTTTAAAATATTATATATATTTTCCCAGATAACGAGAAGGTCGAGATATCTCCACTCCTAATTTCCTGTGGATTGAACGATATTATCATCATATCAGCACCAATTTTAGCCAACACATCGAAGTACTATCTCCACAGACCTAATGGAGGAACAATTACCCTTGACTTACAACCGACTATCCGTTCTAATAACGTGTCTACGGATGAATATAATGATATACAAATAACGTATTTCATATCAGGCGTACGAATAATATGTCCAGTTAATAAATATAGGATTTTCAATGTTAATGAGGGAAGCAGTATTTTCGACCCAATGGATTCTTTTCATGAAAAAGAACTACAATTGGAGGGAAACGATTTCATGATAGGCCCTTTAAGTGTGGAGGATCATGGGAATTGGGTGTTGAGCATGTATTATAAAAGAAATGGAAGGTGGATAGAAGTCTTCCAAGTAATAAGTGTAGAGATTATTGGTAAGATGTTCGAGTTTCCGAGTCCTTTTATTCATAAGAACTAAATCAGTGTAATTGTACTCTTTTAACGAAAGTGCCTATCTGTTAAATTGTGTTTATACTGTGATAAGTAGCTGGAAAAAAGTGCTGTTAGAATTAGAAGTATAATTGTCAATGACACTGAAATGAGTGACTGAACTGACAAATTTAGTTTTCAAATTTCTCCATACACAACTGTTAAGGTGTCTTGTCTAAGCCCCACGTGTGGAAGAAAAATATTGCTCTTCCTTTGACCTAAAGGGAAGATCATCGACACAGACTGGCCAACCCCAGTAAGAATTAAGTAGTCGAAATGTTGTATATTTCTGTAAGTTTATTAGCACGTTTCAGGGTAAGACGTAATCGCTGATTGTAGGGGTCGCTGTCAATGTTACATGACAGATGTAACAACTTTTGTCACTGTCTTTCCATTTGACCAATCAAAACATGTCTATTTAAGAATAGCCCAATTTCAAACAATGCTTTAATAGAAATCTTTTTTCAGAAATTATACCAGCAAAACCACCTAAACCAGTGTTAAATGTAGGAGATGATTTAGAAATAAGTTTCGCATATCCAATAGATAATATGACATCCTGCGAGATCACAGCGCCAAGATCTACATTTGATCGGTTTTACGATAGAAGCAAACACAGTTTTGAGTCTTGCGGATTTTTGATACCAAATATTACACGAGAAGACGCTGGCCTTTGGAGAATAGTTGGTGTTGGTCAAATAGTGTATGAAGCAACAGCATTTGTTACTATTAAAGATGTATTTTTATAGCATTTTTAGATTTTTAAATTATAATTTTACCACGCCGTTTGCACAGATTAGTAAATTACGGTTTATTTCCTAATGAAACTACAGCCGCTTTACGTCTGATTTTATATATTTAATTTCAAAATAGTATACAGAACCTATGATGTTTTAACTATGCAGTGCATACCTTCAATGAAAAAAAATATAATTCTGTGATTAAGTACGGTCAACGGTGTTATAAATTAACAAACAATTAATTAAATCAAGAAGTTAATAATAAAATGTGATAGTTGATGTCGCTAGGTTAAATAATAAAAATACTTATCAAAGACATTATAGGGAGTTATAAAAATATTTTTTATTTATTAAGACTTAGTTGCATACAGAAATACAAGAATTGAGATAATTAAATGAATAGAAGGGCAACTGGAGGCTTTTTTGCTTTCGCACAATCTCTTCCAGGCAACCAATGCGAGAAAAGAAATTAAATAAGATAAGGTAAACAAGGAGTGCAAAAATACACAAGACATATAGTTATTTAGACAAAACGAATGGGACAAATTAAAGCAATTGATACATATGTAAACAGTAATCAGGACAATATTAAAAAGGACATGAAAAAAGAAAGTTTTTTTTTAAATTTTTTATTACAATATTATTTACACAAATTATACTAACTATTTTATGATTCATGGAACAATCGTCATAATACAAAGACAATTTAAGTTTTTCTAGAGCTACAACATAATACATATATGTAATCGGACTTTATTTGTGGTTTTAGTTTTTCGGAAAAATCACAGTTCCACAACTAAAACAAACAGTTTATTTGTAAGGCTACAAAAAACACTTTTATATATATTTAACTTAAAAAAATCTTCTTTTCTTAGCTGAATTCAAGTAAAATATCATCATCACTTTCATCGTCATCATCATCATCACCAAATTCATCATCTATTACATCACTCGCTCCCACTCCCAGAATTAGAAGCACTGTGGCTCTTCTGGGTATTTGCATCTGCGTCACTTCCTTCATCATCCGAGTCCTTGAGAGCCTTCGCCCGATCGAGTCGTCGCGCACGCCGCGTTTCCATATCAGAACCATCAGATTCCGATGAATATATAGCCGAGGCTTGACCTGAAATATTTTAAAACGATAATAAAACATACATTATCATTAGTTGAAGCACTATCAGGCAACTTAGCTTGCAAATGCTAAAATATAATTTAAAACATTTATATATTTTTATATATTGTTTTTCGTCATTATGTCAAAACAGTCTAACTCCAAAATATGTATGTACTGTGTCGCTTGTGTTGGTTTGTTAGGAATCCCTAACTACTTAGAAGGTGATGAAAAAGTTACATTACTATAGACCCAAAAAGTCAACGGCCTCAGTCAGGCACAGGCAGGCAGGCAGCCTGATCACCTATTTGCCTATTAGATTGACAAATGATCATGAATCTAAACAAATTTAGGCCCAGACCAAGAAAAGGTGGATCAAAGATATTGTCCAAGGAAGCTAAACGTTTAAATAAAATAAAAACGTGTGACAGTCGGGGGCTGCCGCGGTAAAAATTATGCAATTATAATTATTTATTTATTTTTTATTAATGCAGTATTTTTTGTCTTTGAAATCACCACTCTACAAGACTCTGATCATGCACGACCGATGTGAGCTATTGTATGAGGTCTGTCCTACTCTAACGAATATTGGCCTAAATTACGTCATCGTGTGTTAGGTATTTAATTTCGTTACGGAATTTCTTGTTTCTCGCCGCGCTCAAAGCCCGCGATAAAATCTATGCAATAGATTAAAAATGTTTTTATTTTAAATTCTAAAAATAAATAGGTAAACAGAATTGTATACCTTTCGCTCCCTGCTTGTATTTATTCTTGATAGCGGCCAGAGACACTCCACCTTCGTCTTCAGAGTCATCCCTATTGGCTCTTGCAGCAGTTCCACCACCTCCTGATCGTCGCTTGGGTCTTGTAGACGCGCGGGAACGCATCGCTGCGCGGAGCTCCATTTCTTCTTTCTGTAATTATTTATGGATTCGACTTACTGATTTTGCCACCTTGCTCCTTCGATTTTTGGGTAAAAAAATAGTTGTTTAAAAAGGAAAAATTATTTCATTGAAGAAACGTGACAAAGTTCAGTTCTCTGTAGAACAGCATTTTTTTATTAAACTTAGTACGAAAGTTAATCGTAAAATTGACTTTTATTATCATATAACAGTAAATATTTAATCGGAAATTTTTAAAGTAAGTATTTGCAAATCTAACTTCGAACAAAATAAATAAAATATTTACTTTACACGCCTTCAAATGCGATCTGTTAATGTGATCCTAAGGAATTTTGAGGTTAAAATATCTTGTTTAGCTTATATATTATTTTATGACAAAAAATTAATTTGTAATTGCGCTACTTATGCTTGGTATTTATAATTGAAGCCAAGCCAACTTGACATTTATAATTGAAAGAAAAATTAATACTGCTAATTGTTAAGTTAATAATTGTTTTCATTATTGGATAACTGTTACAATAACATCGAATGTGATGACTCATACATTCAGAAGATATATTATGAACATTAAATAGATTAATAAGGGTCTTAAATAAACATATTAATTCCTCTTAAAATATTATATATTTACGCTGATTTATACCGTTCCGTCTTTTTCTACCTCGTAAGCACAAGAAAAGAAGAGTCTATATATATTTCTATTTAAATAAAAAAAAGTTATATAAGACGTTAAAAATTACCTTAAGTTGGTATTTCCTATCAGCATCAGGGTCTGATCCGACTTGCGACAGGATTTTAATAGCAGAGGTTTTAGTCGAACGATCTGCGACTGAGAGCGTCATCTTTCGGTGAGTGAACGAATCGGTTGAGTGGGGCCTGAATGAAAGTTTCGTTCGGAACACCGCTTGTCCTTGGAGACCTGTACCTTGACGAACGAATAGATGGTTGTGATCGCCCTGAAAATTATATTTAAAGATTTTTATTTCTATATAGCTTCTGCGCACGAAAAAATTAAATTTTAAACAAATTACTTGTACATGGGACAGAGACATATCCTCGTCTATTGTCACAGCAGGTGTTAAGAATGTACGCAATAAAATAATAGATACAGATAAGCGCTTAGCTAAGTCATCTACAAATCTACATCTACTATTCGAAACTGACATGTATGTAATATTGTTTCAAAAGAATTCATTATTCATTAACATTATAATATGAAATGTATGCTTTTTCTGTGGCTATAGGCTCTGCGTTAAAATAAAAAAATGTGTGCATCAGTTATCAAAATGTTCTATTATCATTATTAAACTTATAAAATAAACATGAAATAAGCGTCTGTAATAACAACTACTGACAAGTCGGCTGGTAATTTGTATATAGAAAGAAAGGTCTTTAAGATACCTTAATACACAATATTATAAGGCATGCATGAATAGATTTTAAATACTCACATGCAAGGGCTGTTTATAAACGTCGAATATCTCAGACCCGAGGTGCAAAGACATACTTCCGTCCGACCACTTCACCATTCGTGCGTTCGATTCCTTCACCGCGTTGCCTTCTTTGTCGAACACTGTTCGCCAACGAATTGTATTTTCTACTTTAAGTTTCAGTCTGTAAATACACAATAATTTTGGCCATTATTTTCTTACAAAAGTTTCTCAAAAGAGTGCGCCTTTACAATAATTACATACAGATATATTATGTTGTTTTCATTTTCTACAATACTAGTGAATATTTTAAACTTAATGAAAATGTTCATTAATAGTCTTAGTGCTTTATAATATTATGACACTATGTTCGTGTGACCGTATTTTAACAACTAATAGGATAATCTGCCTTGTTTCATTGTAAATGTTATTTTATATTATGAGCAGTTTTTATTATGTATTCTTATAGATAATTAGATTGCAAGAGAAGTATTGGCTTATTGGTTTTAACGTGCGACTCTCATCCACTGAGGTCGTAAGTTCGCTCCTATGTGCTTAATTTTCCATACTAAACAATGTGATTAAAAAAATTAACATATTAAATAAAAAAATATTAAGCGGTCGGTGACGCTGTATTAAAAACAAAGTATATTACCTGGCTCTACCTTCTTCATCCAGTGTCTCCTCTTCATCAATTTCATCTTCATAAGTAGCAGGATCGTATGGCCTCGTCTCAACTGACAAGAAGTTTGGCAATTTCACGAAATGCAGCTCTTTTCCCAACTCCGTCCAAATCTTGGGCATATCCACGTCAATACGGGTCTCCGGGATCTCTAGTTCCTCTTCTTCTTCTGGTTTGCGGGTTTCCTGAAACAAAAATTATGATTTTTATATAAAAGTTCTGTTATTGCTATAACTGACTGATTCACATTTAAAAGAGAAATGAGAAAGAATATATGTACTAAAAGCTACTTGTATAACTATAATAATGCCGAAAACATTTAATATTTCAAGATATTCTTTTTAACCCACATGTTATTAAGATATTAGTTAGAAATGCCCACCAAAAGCTTTCTTAGCTTTTAGTGGGTATTTCTATGATCTTCTGATCAACTTTCTTGTATATATTTATTTAAAATGGTTATTGTTTTGCTTGATGACAGACCCTTTAAAAATTGAAAAACACTTAGTTGTTCCCATACATCACTTCTCATTGCCTTGGTTTCAGTACATGGCATATAACTGAATCTAGACTTCAATTCAATTCTGGAATCGTTGGCTGATTACTTTTAATCATATCAATAAAATAGATGCAGAAATATATATAATATATATATAATAGGGGTATATATATATATATATATATATTTTGCAATATTATCTTTTATCTTTTATTAAGAAGGTACTAATTTTTTGAATATTCCAAAAAAGACTAACCTCATCTCCACTCCTTTTGTCATCATCGGACCGTCTTCCATCATCAGATTTATCTCGGCTTCGGCTGCGACTTCTGGACCTTGAGCGGGATCTGTCAGATCGCTTATCCTTGTCTTCATCCGAACTGATGTCAGATGCATCACCAAAGAGGGCGTCGGCCGTTACTGAAAATAATACATATTAATTTACCAAAGTGAGCTGGAAAATGATGAAATGATATTATGGCCCAAAACTATTAAATTACAAATAAATCAAATATAATATAATTGGTTAAATACTTTTTATTAAATTTTATAACACACCTTTTATTTTAGCTTCTTTATAATTTGTCTGATAATACTGTGAAATATGCATGTATAAAAACATAAAAAATAAAATAACAACTAGATTTCATACAACATTCGAGCTGAAACCTGAGACCAATCCAATATTTATTCTATGGGCCAACACTTAAATTTCTTTCCATAGCATCTAATCTTACTTACCGCCATCCCCGTCAGCCTTTTCCTGATTTTCATCATCTGAAGCAAGCCTTTTGACTTTCTTTTTGGGTTTACCACTTGTATCTGAACCACTGTCAGAATCTTTCTTCCTCTTACTACTCTTATCTTCATCACTCTCAGAGTCTGATAATACTGCACGTTTCTTTTTATCGCCTGAAATAAAGATAAAGGTAATACTATTGTACCTGACAACTAGACAAAGTAATCTGCCATTTAGAGGGTATTTTTGTTAAAACAAAAGTATTTTAGACTTTAGTGCAAACAGATTACTGCCTCAGTGAGATACTTTTGCTAATATATCTCTTGAAACATAAACTAAAACAGGCATATCAATTTGTTTAAGGTCTTTAATTGTTTCATTACCCAAGTAAGATTTCCAACAGTGATAAAAAAAAATATATGCTAAGATATCTGTTTATTAACATAGATTAAAAATGACTTATTGTCAATAATAAATTACCTGCATCAGAAGCATTTGAACTTTTTGAATGTGATCGGGATCTGCTTTTGGATTTACTTCTTGAACGAGATTTTGACTGTGTTGAACGTGACCTGAAATATAAATTTATGATTTGTATGTGTAAATTTAAAGTTTACATGTTTTATGAGAACCACCAAAATTAAATATAGGAGGAAAGATATCTATGTGCACCATGCAATGATTTATAGAAAACATTACTGAAATATTTTCACAAAAGAAACATCCTGTAAATGGTATTAAATACTTCCCTCCTTACCTAAATTTAATTCCAACCACCATACAATAAAATGACACAGTGATAGTTTTAAATAAATAAATAGTAAATTTATATTTATTACCTAGATCTGCTCTTGGACTTAGATTTTTCTTTCTCCTCCTGGTCGTCTATCATGAGATTTGGTGAATTTGATCGACTGTCATCTTTGCCAACACTCTTAGACCTTGATGAAGCACTGCCTGACCTAGACCTTGACTTCCGCTGAGGGCTTCCACTCACTGACCGAGATCCACTTTTAGCCTTAGGTGCCGGTGACTTAGACTGAGATCGAGACTTTGGACTTTGGGATCTCGACTTTGGACTCCCTGAGGCAGACTTAGGGCTCTGTGATCGTGACTTTGGTGTCTGAGGACCAGATTTCGGACTTCCTGATCTAGACCTTCCACTAACAGATCCACTTCTGGATCTTGACCTTAAACCAAAATGTATTTTTCTTTATATTTAGCATCTTAACACATACTAGAATTTACTAGATTACTACTACATTTACTAGAATTAAAAAAAAAAAACAATTGTGTAAATAAATTATACCTTGATTTTGAAGCCCTATTTGGACTGCCAGATGCTTGGGACTTAGGGCTTGAAGAACCAGATTTGTTGCTTTGAACAGATCCCGATCTATTTGATCCTGCAGGTGAATTTGATTTACTTCTAGATGCAATTGAAGCGACAGATGATTTCCTTGATCGAGCAGAGTGGTTAGATTTTGGTGACTGGCTTCCTGATTTCACAGAACCTCGAGATGCTGACCTGAAGTAAATATTACTTGACTAATATAAGATACAATAACTAAATGAATAAAATAATCTGAAATTTGTTGTTACATTATTTATGCTTATAGACCAAGACCAAATTAATGCCTGCAGTATGATCTATTATTTTAGATACTACATGAAACACTTAAATAGTTTAAATTATAGCTCACCTAGACCTACTACCTTCTTTCCCAGATGGTGCAGGACTACCACTTTTACTACGGCTGCCACTGGATCCACTATCGGAATCTGACCCAGAGTCTGTATCTATAAAATAAAAGCCAGTCTGATTAGTTTTATAAAGATAATAAAATGACTAAAACTTAAAACTCACAGAATAAACATAATTATTCACCGATCCCACGTAGTATAATTGCTAAATAACATCTATAAAAAAAAATGTCATTTGATGATAGAATACCTATTAAAATAAGAAAAAATGGTTTGTATGAGCTGAAAATAGTATTTAATGATTTTCGTTTCGACATTTAACAAATATTAATTAACTAAAATAAAATTAAACATAATTTACCTTCACTCCCCCTGTTAGACTTCGGAGACATGTTTATTGATATTCTCTTTTAATTGCAACACATACAATATCAACAATATATTATTTAAACAGAAATTCGCAAAACTCACTTAACACTAATAATAAGCAGCGCTTATTTCTATATAGTTTAAGGTTAGGCATAACATAGATGCATTACAATAATAAAGTTAAACATCCAAAGAGTATATAATCACTACCGTTTTAAACATCCTAAATCCAAATTCCAGTGATGCCAACTCTTACAAAATGTTCCCCCTAGAACCAACTTCAAATACCCCTAAAGGTCGATCAAAAACCCCTGATGTTTTTGTTGTAGATTTGGTTTAAGAGAATATATTATTATGAATTAAAAAAGAGTGTGTGTACTTATGTACTCACGTCAGAATTTATAATTCTTTGCTGTATGGAAAAAAAATAACTAAAATGCACTAGTGATTAACGATAAATAATACAATTAATCAAAAAGATTTTATTTAAATAAATAAATTATTAGTAAATACTATCACTGTCGTATATGAAATTGATTTAAAAATACCAAAATAATATTTATTCACTCTGTTTAATTGTACTGTTACGAAACACAAGTTCTGCATATAAAATTACTAGAACATACAACTTGAACATAGTTATCGATTTAACGATTTCGAATTCAGGTGTCGGTGTGCGTGCGCATCGTAAAAAGTCACTCTCATAATTTTTCTCCACCGCGCCAAAAGGACTATAACTTCAAAAATACATTGAAGTAGTAGAAAATAGCTGTTGTAATTATGGGAATTCATTTGATATAAACCATGAGATAAAACGATTTTTTTTTTAACTTTTCTTTCTTCGAATTCGGTTATTCTTAACTTTTCTTGGCAGACAATTTTTGTGTTTTCGTCAATTTCTTGAATGAAGTACCCCCTAAAAAATTCCCCTTAATAAATGTACCCCCTAAAACCCTTGGACATCTTGTTTTTCCCATAATTTGGGAGGAAACCCCCAAGTTGGCATCACTGCCAACTTCCAAATTTAAGGAAACCATAGATATAATATAATACTCCATACTACTCTATGGCGTTAAAACAATAGACACTAGAAAGCAGCCGAATAGTAAAATTATTATATTTATAACGTTGAAATAATTTACATAGTTATTTTTTATATAAATAATTGTTTTATTAATTATTATTGATAAGAAAGAAATTTTGTGATATTTATGTTGTTATAGTATTCTATAACTCAGAAAACCTTACGATATAATTTATCTTTGTTTTTATTAGAGAAGCAAAAATCAATCACTAGATGGTAGTATTAAAGATTTAGTTTTAAAAAATTTGGTAAACCTTTTAATTTGTATAATATTGTGTGCACAGTATAAATACTAGAAAAAAAAATTCTTCCCACTAATCAGTTAGGTATGGTTGACGTTTTTTCTTAGGTTTTCTCCGCATGTCCTTTCGTTTTCTTGCTAAAAAAGTTGACCTAAGTAACTCCCTAGTCTATTAGGATTTTATTGGGGGTTACCAAGCGGTTTTATTTATTTATTAGTTTTAATAATTTTGTAATAAGATAAATGGATGCATCTAAATAAAACCCAATAATTTACCTAACCATAAATATACACATATAAAAAATACTTAAGTTGACTTATTCCATATTAGAGAGCTAAGTTTTCTGTATTATAAATATAATAGCTTTCAATAGCTATAGAATATTCACCGTACTCGTAGTCCTGAGTACGTAGCTGCGAGCCGGCTGCCGCTGTGCCGACCGGCGACGGTTGTAATCCGTAAATTTTTTCTTTAGTTGAACGATGGCTATGACGGTAGATGTGTGTGCTTGCCTTTCGCAGCATAAAAGTACGTTACTTCGAGAACTATGTGATACAAATGTATTAGATGTGCTCGTGAAAAAGGGTTTATTTAGCGTAAACGATTTAGAAGTAATTACCAGTGCTAGTGGTAATGAAAAGTGTAATTATTTTATAGAAATTGTTGGTAAACAAAGCGGTGTGAAGTTACAAGAATTGTGTGCTGTGTTGAACAATGAATGTCCAAAACTAGCTAAGGAACTTATGAATGATCGACGGAAGTATGTTATAAATGGTAAATGATGGTTTATATTCGATAGATTTATAGCTTTTAAAGAATTTAATATGAAAAAGGTAGTTTGAAATTAACTACCCAGGCTTGGTTAATACTGACGTGCTGCATTCAAACCCCGGGGAAAACTTTAGGTGTTATCACATAGGTATACAATATCGTTTTGTCAGTAAGTTGCCTACATAAAGTATCTAACAATTTAATTAATACCGACCTCTTTATTCATACCGTTCTAAACGTAAAGAAGCCTGAAGATTTTAGTATTATCATAACTGATATGCTTTACGATTCTTAGTCCACAACATGAAGTTTAAGACCTCTAATAGTGAGCAAACTTGAAAATTGTCTTAGTTGTAACTGGGTTAAATTGGTACTTTCGAAGTCGTAACACGTTATAAGTTAGGGAAAAGTATAGGTACCGAGGAACGAGTAGCCTAGTTTTTATAAAACCAAAGTTATTTAATAGTTAGCTACAACTTTACAAAATGCCCTAAAATTGTCGTAACAATTTACTTTGCAGCAAATTTCGGTAAGAACGAACGAAACCATTGGAGTCACTGAAAATATTGCAATGGCGATATACTTATCGTTTAGAGAGAAATAAATATAGAAAATAATTATAGTAATAGATGTGTATGTAAATATATAATGTTAAAAAAATAAACTGAAACAAAAATGGTCTTTCGAACTTTAAAAAATCAACCTCCTAGATAAATAAAAGATCATAATCCCTCGTGATATTTGATTAGATGCCATTTTCTATTATCGTGAAATATTCAGAAAATAAACTGTTAGAAAAATGAATAGTGCGGAAATTAAATTATAATACTGTGTAATAACGTGAACTGTGACAATTACACTGATTGATAAATTGCATGTCGATTGTCCAAAAGAAGGGGAGAACTAGGGAGCATAATAAATGTGAGGATAAATGGACTTTATTTATGTAATATAAGGTTTGAAATCATTGTTAAATGAATCTATAAGTTTGTAAGATCTATGCGGGTATGACTGGTGACCCCATCTTTATGAGACCAATTCTATTAAAAATTACGACCTAAAGCCCAGTGGTGGCTATATACATCGTGGCTATTGTCTAATTAATGGGAATTTTTATAATTAAAACAAAAGGTATTTATGAGTTACGACCCAGGTACTAACTTTCAGATGAATGAGGTTAACCAATTAAGCAAGGTATTGCCAGCTGTGCATGATATTTGTACACTATTACTAATATTAAAGGAACGGTGCTAGTCAAGATTTGTTAACGACTGTTCTAAGGATCATAGGGCAACAAAAAACATTTTGGACCCACTTTAGATTACCATATTTAACGTAAATGTGTTAGCGACGGTAACTCTCGAAGCTTATGTTAATCTTAATTTGAATATGTATTCCGGATAAGGATACCTAAAAGGTTCTAAATTCAAATGTAGTTCTCAAAAAGGAAGTTGTCCCTCCCGACTATCCCATAAGAGAGATTGATAAGAACTACGTTGACACTTCCGATCCTTATGTAAATGTCTTTTGTTTTACTAAAGTGCGTCGAACTCTGTCCACGATCCGTGATTGTCTCACATTGTCGACTTCTGAGAAACTAATATGATGCCATACAATGAAAAGGCTATAGTAACACGACACAATTGAACAAAACACGGCTTAGTGGTTCATTGGCAACTAGTAAACCAAGGTTGATTAAGTTTTTATAATCAAGGATATCCCGTATCATACAAATTTAATTAAATGTCTATGTTTAACCCCGATATTGTTATGTTATCGTGGGAATCGAAGCTGGTGCCGTGTTATACGTCATGTGGTGGGTAGGTAAGGTATTATTATTAGGCCACGAAAATTGTTATGCCTCAATGGTAATAATAGTTCATTCATCAGTTCGAATGATTAATTATTTACAGACAATAGAAAAAATACAAGTAAAAATCGTCCGAGGGTTTTTACTTAAATAACAACTTTACTCTTGCTACTTTTCCTTTTCAATTTTCTCTTATAATAAAGTGAAATTTATTAAAGATTGTTTAGATATCGTTCAAAGCTTAGGTTGTATGAAGTGTGCACATTAAATTTAAAGACAATTATCTTTTATTATTATATATGACATCTTTGAACTACTCAATACAACTTGTAATACATAATACATAAATAGCATCTATAATGCATCTATTTTAGTACGATTTGTCTCAATTGGGCGATTGACTGTCTCGACAAATAACCATTGACTGTATTAAACGTTTTCAATTTTTCAATTGAACTTGCTTAGATTATTTATTAAAATTTAGTAAAACCATGTATTTCTTAAATATTTCTCTATTCTAGCGTAATACTAAACAGTAAATAACGATATAAACTTATTTGTTAACTAAATGTCTAAGAATCCAGCCTATGAGAGCTTTTAGTTTAGCTTTCAAAAAGGTATGAACTGAGCTAAGAATGATAGCACCTTGTATAAATACTATGACAGCCTTATTGTCTATTGCCTAGCAACGGAAGTCCAAGTCACTGGTCCAAAGCATAGGTATAACCGCAACCCTCAACGTTCAACGAATAATAGCGCTGGCTTTCCAATCCTAACAAACACATCAATAAAAAATATCTAGTATAATCACTTTTCCACCTATGATTAATCTTGTATAGACTAAAACGTTGTCAACAAAAGCTAAGAGGTATTTTCACTGCGTTTAAGTGCCAGTACCGTTACAACTTTCAAATCAGCTAGTGCCTTTACAATTTGGCAAACTGTATGTCGATTTGAGTCACTCGTTGTCAAGGACAAGTAATTTGAGCCACCACGTACCACAGATGTTCGTGATTTAACCACTTGTAAATTATGCGCAATTAGGCGACGACTTTAAAAATGTGCGTGACTTAAACATCTAAGTGAAATAGACGCGAGATGTGGACTATTTTAAAAAAACCTTCTTTGTTTTTACTTGTAGCAAATGTGTTTTTGCAGTCAATATTTTATAATAGTGACAAAACTAATTAACTCTAAATAAGTGGAAAAAATATTTACTTGGATCTGAAAAATTAATACAAAACTACTTATATATAAATAATATTTGTATCAAAGCATAATACAATTTTTTGAAACTGACCAAAGAGATCGGACTTTATGCTATAGCTATTAAACAGACTAGACATTTCTGAAGGCATCTATAAATAAATAACTTCAATAATAACCAAGTGACAATTATTTATTTCTAAAAAGACAAAAACAGCAGTTTTCACTCCTTTTTATTATGTAATTCGTTTGTCGTTTTTAGTATGTATCTTTACTTTTAATTTGATTCTCTACGTTTAAACTCTCCCTGAACTTCCACAAATATTTCAGGATCATAATAAGCCAAATCGGTCTGGCGATTCTTGAGTTTTATAACTAACATAAATTCGATGTAATAGATATATAAGATCATTTGTATACGACACATGATATTGTATATATAGATATACAGATGTATTCTTTTAACGTTTACAAGAAGATCGTCAGCTTTGTAAAAAGAAGTAATTTTTATATTATTGTTAATTGTATTAAATACCTTGTTTGTTTGTTCCCTTTTTTAAATCTTTTTATTATAATGTATCATGTATTCCGTTTGTGGCTATGTTCTCGGTGTATTTGTTTGTTATTATATGTATTTTGTGTTAGCTGTAGGAGTACAATATAAATAAATAAATAAATAAATGTATGCGTTATATCCAACCCAGAGAACTGCTTTATTAATATTATTGTTACAACTTCTAATACATAATATTGAAATTCACTAATCAAATTTCTGATTGGGTATGACAAGTGCCTCATAGAAAGGCTATTAACGTCTTGAATTTCAATTCCCCTATATCCGCTGGCCGTTAATGAGTCCTGTCGTGAATGAAAACACTGTTTTAGATACTTAAACCATTGCATCATTTAATTTGCATTCACGCCACTTAGTTACCACAGTTTACTGTATTCTACAAGCTGTGTTCTCCATTCCATACCCAGGCACCAGGCCAATATATGAGCTTCACTACCTGCTGATAAAGTAAACTGACAATACTGGAATTCGATTTAGGATTCTAAACATAAGTTTTAATAACTTATGGATATAACTTAGAACTCAGTTCACACAAGACATAGCATTCAATACCTTAAAGTTACTATGAAATGATTCCTCACGTTTTAATTAAAATAAAAATTCTTACTTATCCAAGTGATTACATCTGGTTCCTCATTGTAATGCAATGTCAGTGCAATCTGAACTAGCAGTTGTGATTTATCTTAATGCTAATTATATCAACTAAAAATATTTGAATGTGTCTTTTCTATTATTATATTATTATTCCAAATTTCTAGTTAACTCCAAAAAATTTTTTTATAAAAACCTGAAACTTTTGTACTAGTATAAAAGTAACGTCAAATCAAACGTACTATATTTTATTGAATAGAGATAATAGAATTAGTTAAAACTATGATTAAAAAATGCTAGTTATTCAACATTGCATACTGCCCGTTGTATAAACTGTAATAAAACTTATCTATGTGTCTACCAAGTACCATTAAGACCATAATAAATTATTTAACATTAATTTGATTAACATTAAATAGATTTATATGTTACTAGCTATATCTATCTGTTATTTTTTTATGTAATACGAGGCCAACGGGCAGGATGCCCACTTGATGTTAAGTGATACCGCCGCCTATGGACACTCACATTACCAGAAAGCTCGCAAGTTGCCGGCCTTTAATTGGTACGCTCTTTTCTTGATGGACCCTAAGTCGATTTGGTATGGAAATACTTCAGTGGGCAGCTGATTCCACAAAGCGGTGGTGCGCGAAAACTGCCTTAGCAAAGGCTCAGTTGTGGAAAGACGGACGTCCAGGTGATACGGATGGTAATTTAATAAAATGTTCTAAATATTCATTTGTAGCCTTTTTATATCAGAAAGAATTTTATTTAGAATATATATTGACAGAAAACATGTTTTAGTTTTACGCGTAAGCAATTTTGTAAAAAACAGTAAAATGCAGTATGTACTTGAGTACCGCTCAAACCCCTTTGGCTTACAGCATAGTATTATTATCTCAATTGCATGATTCCTACCAATTACAGGAACGTTTAAATATTTACAGAGCACTAGACGCAATTACCAGGCAAGTGGTTCGCTATAGTAATTCTATAAAATTTAATATTAGGTACATATCAAGAAATAAACAACAATCATATTATAATATGGAAACCTATTCTTGACATCGAATTGAAAGTTAATCAATAGACCGATGTTATAAATAGGCTTAGATTACACAAATAAAGCCGTATTAGCCTTCTTGTACTATGAGATTCAAAGCCGAGAATTAGCGCTAAGTATCTATCCTTGGGTTTAAAAGAAAAATTAAATTTTATCGTATGGAAGATTTACCTTACTAATATCAACCAAAACATTAGATGTAAGCTAATTAGGATCAAAAGCAGCCCCCACGTCAGTTCCCAACCTTTATGTAACATGCCCCAACATAGCCTTTCTACAATTTTATTGGAAATTATTTACGAAACACAGTAAGTAGATTTCAAAACATAATGGAAAAATCATAAATTTTCTAATAGCCCCTCACCCCTTAACTATCAAATTTCTCCCCTGTGGAACATGGGCCCCACGTAAAAACACGGACCTAACTAGTAGCTCTTTGAATTGAGACAAACTGAATCTAAGCAAATTTGTATGGCAATAACACTAGATCACGCTTTGTCACGTAAATATTTTCATATAAATTTGTCTAGATATTGTCTAAAGGGTTTATTGGAAAACGTACAAATTTAGCTAATACGCCTATAGTAATGTAGTTTAAGATCCTAAAATTAATTAAAGCATTTACTATTCACCTCATTGTCATTAATACAAAGAGGTGAAATTCGAAGAAACCGTTTAAATATCACAGAAACACATGCCTTCCGTGATCATCAAACGCATTTTCAAGGACTGAAAGCATATATGTCGTATGACATAGAGATAGGATGTGCTTTCAAATCACGGATGTTGGATGATGGATGTAATGAGCAAAAACAATCTCGTGATGCTCGAAGCGTGCATAATCACAAACTAATCTTTACTGTAGCCAACTAGTTTTATGTGTATTGTGACAGGAACCTGTCTGTTATAGGGCGCCAAATACTACGCGAGATGAGACATATTATAATTATTGTTATATGATTATTATTGGTTAGTGTAAGATAATTTCATACAAAGTTCTGACCATAGTAGAGAGTACAAGAATGATTTATCGCTAAGTAAGTAATAAATTTATCCTTAAAATTTAGGTTTAAAGACTTTATTTCTCAAAAAAGACAAAAATGCACTTACATGAGAATAATACTTTCTTGCCCTTCTTTCAATAATTACAAAAAACCGATAGCCGTACATGCAATAAATATAAAAGTAAAAGTAACCAAAGAAATATGAATTAAAAATTAATTAAAAATAAAGAACCCTGCTCTTTTTTTTGTTATAATTTATATATACATATATGTATATTACAAATCTTCTTTCGAGAATTTAACTCATCTGGCATGTCTAGACCGACTTTTATGAAGATTTTTGTGGGTGATTAACTAGATTCAGGAATGGCTTAGAATTAGATATGATAACTTTCAGATTTATGTATTTACGATCCAGTGTATATGACAATATGTCGAGTACGCTACTATTTTATAAATATCAGTGTGAAATAAATTCTTAAGCCAGAAACAATATTATTAAAATTGAGAAAAAACATTTTCTCGGGAAAGTTTTCTTATTTAGTCCGTAAGTTCTTTCAAAATGTCATATTTAATTAACCCGAAATGGCAAGGCAGCTGCATTTGCAGAATTCATAAAATTATAGGCAGGTGTTTGTAAACATCTTTTGTTACACTGCAATTTTGAGTTTCATTATGCAAGTGAAAATTAATGGGTTTTTATAGATCAAATAATGTAGATTATACCGTTATAATTTAAACAAGTTACACAGTATTATAGATATATTGTCCGTTATGTGCCTACACCATTAGCCCTACCTATAATAAGATTATAGAGAGGAAAGATTTGTATGTTTGTAACGAATTGGCTCAAAAAGTACTGTACCGATTTTAAAAATTCTTTCACAATTTGAATGCTCCATTATCACTCGTTAATAATGGCTATTTAATAATATAGTAACAATAAGTATTTTTTCTTGCAACTAAAACTACAATAATGTTGCCGAAGGTGTAAAACCTTTAATATATCTTTAATAGCATGCGCAGCAAAAATAATTGATGATAGAACAAACAAATGTTTCACAATATTAAAGAACATATATTAATAATAGGAAGCACAAATATCAACTGTAAACTCTTAATTTTTTTTTTATAAATGTCCACCCGTATGGGATGGGCCCGCTAGTACATATAGTACAAGTTATTTTCAAAAGTATACTCCATAGGATCGAAAAATGTGTATGAACTGTCCCGTACGAACTTGCCTTCAAAAACTTCATAAGTATAACTTAATACTGTTTATTTTAAAAAGCCTTTAACGCTTTAGAAATGCACCAAAATTAAAGTCAAAGTGCTAGGGAAATGAAATGAAAATTGGTAGGATATAATATGTTCAGTTGAAAATACGACAGATGCAAAAATCGTGAGGAATTGACACCACTAAATCACAAGCGTAATCAATGAACACCACATGAGATGGAAATATGTATATATGTATGTATGCTCAGAGATGTGATCCAGGATGGATAGGCTAGAATGAGATAGAATGCTTTATTTATTTCTTTACGTCTTTACATCATTATATATTAATAAAGTCACCATAACAGTAATAAACAGGTAAAAATGATTGATTACTTTCGTTCTCAAGAATTAGGAAAGTACTTATCATGTATTAACAATATCGATTTCACCCCTATAGAGAAATGTATCAACATGAAAACAGTAATTTTGGTTGCATGCATTAAAAAAAAGTCAGACTTACAAACATATCCTCCCTTTGCCACGCGTTATCAAGATAAGTAGACAAAAAAACGCGTCGCGACTGATGCTCCCCCTTTGGTTTTCCATATTTTACTCTCTTTTAATCTAAAGCGTTGAGTTCAGCCTAGTTATTACCTATGTATGCATTTCTTTATTACTACGCTTGATTGGTAAAAGCCTGAAAACCTTATCCCAAGTAATGTGTACTTTGACCCTTCAAGTTCAATAAAATTACGTCAATTGTTTCGTTTCGCCCAAAAGTCTAATAAAGAAATATTTACGCATACAATTAAATGTATATTACTTATTTAAATCAGAACCTTGTCTTGGCCAAAGGTCAAAGGCCATCAAACTCTGCGGTGATTCTTCGTGTTCATAGACCATAACGCCGCGTGTGAATCTGCCATGGGAATCTTCTAACTCTACTATCGATGCTTTTTATACAACCTTGAAGGAATCTGTCATGGAATTGTCTGTGTCATATTATGTCTATGGAATGTTAATCATCTCTGGCAATATCGTCTGATGTAATTACATTATTAGTTATTAATGTGTACACTTTAATTTTATATTAATACAAAGATGTGTAAAATTTATATTTTATATTAAATAAAGATGATGATTGTTACTCATTACTTTTAGCCTACACTGTTGATGTTCAGTACATTAGTGTATTCTCATGAATATAAGGTTTCATAAAAGCATATTAACTAATTAACTTTTTTAACTATGTATTTACTAGTAGGTTTATTACTATTTAAATGTGTATGTTTTTTTTTGGCACGTTAAGGCAGTTTATAGGCATAATATGTGAAGAAATGTTCTTCAAACTCCATTAAAATATTTAAGTAATCCTTTAAAGTACCTTATTATTTTTATATTAAATATAAATAAACTAAAACCTGGCATCTGTCAGCCCACATCGTGACATCATCTATATTATTACACGTTCTTTGTTTTAATTGTACTCATGATTATAATATTTTTAACATTAATTTCGCAAAAGAGAATGTCTCTTTAATGAATTATAATCAGACCCATTATATTACTATTGGGTACAATACCTTGCATATAAAGGTTATTTCATAAAATTCTTTCATAGATTGGTCAATGAGCGGTTATGAATGTCAACTGCACTTGATTGTTCTAATTGATTTATTGAATGAAGTCAAATTCATTCAGTACTTGATAGGAAAAATAAACATGTTTTTAGAGGTTTATTATAAATGTTTTCAGTACAATGTAATTTATTTCGGTATTTTTTGTAATACATTTTAAAGTTACCCCGTTTTTAATATAGCTGTGTTGGCTCCAGTTTGCAACTCTCAGCCTTCAGGTTGTATTTCGAACCCTGGCTATGCACCAACGGACTTTCTGTCTGTATACGCATTTAACACTCACTAGTTTGGTGAAGATAAACATGGCGGGCAAGCATGGCAGAACTCAGGCCCAAAAAGCCGGCGGCGTGTGTCAAGTACTTATCACTATACTTGCGTATAAGAAAAAAACAATAATCGCGAAACAAATGCAAAAATCTGAGGCCTATTTTTTAAGTCCGATCTGATAAGATTATATATGTTTTATTAACCTATTTTCCTTATACGATATGCGTCATTCTTGTTTTAAGAACCATAGTTTAAAAACTTATTACATTTGTCTGCATACTGTAATATTATAATAATAAATCGTTTATTGCAAAGAAAGTGAAACATTTAGATCGACTTATTATAAATATCCACACAAGCGGCCATATAAAAACAGGCAAATTTCGTATTAATTTTCATTATGAAGTTATGTAATAACATTAACAACACATCATAGTAATTAGTTATTTATAAGTGTCAAACATTTGGTCTAAATACTCGCTCTTGCTATAAAGACACTTTGCCTTAAAATTAAGCAGTAATAAAAATAATATACTCCAAATCTGACAACTAATCCGTTGTCGGGTAAAACTAGTAGATTCAAATTTATGCCTTTACTAATTTCGCGATGATGTAATTAGGTCACCTCTGCTGGAATCAACCTAATTGAATTAGCAAGTCAGACAGATTGCATACCTAAACTTGTAATCTCGCATTGGAATCAGATGCAAATACTCTGAATATAAATGTTAATTAAAAAATTGAGAACTTCCCATTAGAAAAATTGGTTTGACTGTACAAGTCATGAGAACGTATCGAATTCATTTTATGTATAATACTTTATTTGCTACGCTCAAATGCTTTTACTGCTTTAGTTGGAGTCGCTGATATAGCGTTTATGATTTACTTAGATTTACCTACATTGAGAAAATATTTAAAATAGTATTATTAGATTCAAATTCTTTTGTTTTTAAGTTTAATAAACTTAAAAACATAAATAAACATATATTTCTAAGGAAATCTAACTATGCCTCTCGCAACTCAGTTATTCTACCGCAAAAAGTTGTGAGTATCACGTTATAAGAAGTAGGTTCATTTATTAAATACCTACATAAGGGACCATTTTCATTATTACATATTATTATAAACTAAAAACATCTTATACTGACTAATCAGTAATAAAAATCTTTTATTTTTTAAATAAACATATTGACTTAGTCATTTAGAGAAAATTCAGACTTCTAATTTTAACCTGACGGAAGTTATAGCAGAACAAAAATGGCCTGAGTTATTCAAGAAAATGATGGTAGGTAAGGTGCCACTTTTTTGCTAGATTTTGGGGTGTCCCCTAAGCTTGAATCTAGTTATTATATAACTTTAATACATAATAAACCACTTACCAATACTGTAAGTCAAAGGAGACTAATAATATCATGCGCAATATGTTACGTGTACAAACATACACACGAGCAAAATCTTTTATACATTTATATATTGGGTAAGCTAGAAGCGATATAGTTTTTAAAAATAAGAAGAACTACGGAGAGTGGTTAATGTATTGGAATTTGGGCCAGGACCGGAAACGTGCCATCAATATTGACAAGTTTAATTATGGCGACGTTTTTTTTTATTGAAGTCGGATTTAATATCCGAACCAATTGTTTCGCCTTTTTGGAATAACACAATCAAGGATATGGTTATAGAATATTTATTTTTGTTACAACTTTGAAATGATTTTACCCCGAAACATTTATGTATATAATTAATTTGTTTGCAAATGTTAATAGCTACATAACACAAAAAAGAAAAAAAGATAAAATAATCCAAAAAAAAAAACACAAAAGTGAACGATAAATAGTATAGTAATTTAACAGATAAGACACAACTGTACCCAAACATTTTTTTTTAATAAAGAACTAGGTACAGAGCTCGGTACAAGAAATGTCGTACCTCACATAAGCTTTTTTAAATCTTATTTTTCACATTTTTAAAAGACTTAATATGCACGCGAAATTTATTTGGTAGATAAGCTGATAAGGTTAAACACTGTACTTAAGTTTTATGGTTAACATGCAAAACATATTAAAATTATTCATTATCTCCAATGTCATCATTAAACCGCACATAAACATCTGGTAGACAGGATCCATTCAGTGCTCCAGGTGAACCTTCTGCGCAATTCACATCCAAAGACGCAACTGGATCCTCATTCACAATTTTCTCGGAATGATTTACATCACTGCCTAGTTCTTCCTTTTTGTCTTTGAACGTCTTTGAGTGCCCGTCAAACAAATTTGTAATATGACTTGTGGCTCTTCCTAACTTTTCATCAAGTCTTGATATTGCATCCAATTTGGCTTTATGAATCTTCTCTGTCATATTATAGAATTTATTGATTGGTTTTAATAGAACATCTTCTAAAAATCCACTTTCTACTCGCAAAATTGCTACAAATAACAATATTAAAATCACTGTCCTCATTCTAAACATTACTTCCTTTCTTCGCGTGTAAACTTATACTGATAATCTTGTTAATTATTTCATATTTGTTATCGTTTAAGTATGTCTGGGTTAAAAGTGATATACATTTAGTCATATAAAACCTCTTGACACGAACCATCAGCTGCTTTTGCGTAACCCTGAATACAACCAACTTGAAAACTGGCTCGAGGTACTCCATCTTCATATTTTATGGAACTATTTATTCCTATGGAAGTTTCCGGTAAAGGATTGTCGGTTTGTAAAAAATCAGAACCCACGATAACATTTTGTACAGTTTCATTATTTAGCATCGGAAAGAAGGAATTCTGAAAGCTGTTCTCAATTGTTACCCCGTTCTCTTGTTTTATAATACCTTCACTTGTATTTCCAAAGTCAGAATTGATAAGTGGTGTAATATCGCCATTTTGCGCCGATGTCAGGTTTTGTTCATCAACAATTTTTACGATTACATTATCCGAATTATACAAATAAGTCTCCGTAATGGGGCCACAAGTAAAGTATTTTATTTCTACTAATAATAGAGTAATCAGATATATTACAATGTTATTCATGTTGAAATAACTTTCTTGACCGAAGGCTAAAATATAACTGCAAAAAATACAAGAGAATTTACTATCAATATTGATTGAAAATTGAGAGCGTAGGGGACAAGCTACACATTATGATAAAAGAATGGTTTTGATATGTCAATTATATAATTCAATAATATGCACTTATTAAATCTACACTTTATCTTTTATTTAAGAATACCAGTTATAAAAATACACTCGCACATTATATGTTATTATAACTTAACTGTACCTAACTGCTAAACTTTTAAATTAAAATAAATACAAAAATTTCCAGAATGTTCAAGTCTTCTAATTCATCTACAGCAGTATTTTATCATAATTTCAACGTACCCCAGCTTCCTCAAATTGAACTTCTCTGATAACATTTAATCACCACAGATAATAATATTATTATTCACTATATTGGAGTCAGGGTATAATTTTTATTGATTTTGCAATTAGTACTAAATCGTTTGCGATATCTTGTTAAAATTGAAATAAATATTTCCTAACGAAACATTTAGTATTTACGCGGATATGATGTAACAGTCAGCTTTAGTCAAAATGTATATTTATATTATGTATATATGTATAAACATGTAGGTATGACTCTGGGTGAGCTATTTAATGTCGGTTTAAAACATCGCTCACAAATACTAAAAAATATCTCACCATTCCGTCGTCCGTCTTTCATCTTTTCTGTCGTCTCAGGATTTTATATCTAGTAAGACCTGTAGTATAACCAAATTCCATAAGAATGGTATAGTCTTAACTTAGTTAAATATTATGGTTTTGCGCAGTTTACTTACGTATGATAAATTAAAATCTTCTATAATCTGGTAAAGCAAAACCCAGGAACGTTCTTTATTTAAAATCCGACATATTCAACTTTTGAGTTAAAGCAAGCAACATTTAGATTGGTTACATTTCGAGTGCATTTGTAAATTTAGCAGCCACGAAAGGTCATCAAACTTTGCTTTACGAGTTAACAAGCCACAAGTATACAAACAAACGAATTTACTAGCGAACGAAATTAAAATGTACTTTTAAAGAGGACTTATATTATGAACTACGTTATCTAGTACTAGACGTTGGTCGTAAAATTAATGATAAATTATGAGGATAAACATTTGTAATGGTACTATTATAATTAAGGGTATTAAATTATATTAAATTTATATTTGTTTCTGTAGCCTTTCGTTACGGCTACCAAAAATGTCCTGAACTGTGCTTAAAGCAGACCAATTTTAATATAACTTTTTGAACCATTTAACCTTGATCCACAACAACTTGCCAAAAAAGGAAGATATTGCAAAATGGAAAGTAATAAGTCACAAACAAATGTCAGCTGAAATTCGCATTAAAATCATTTATATGACGCATTAACTCATTTCATTATTATTTACCTATTCATAAGACGCCAGGAGTAATTAAATATCAAACAAAAAGGCCTGCTTGACTACTCTTATAAATAAATATAGCCAATCTTGTAAGTTACATTTTAACTTATTTCTACTTTATATACTACTACTATTAACAAAATTTAGTTAAGGTAAATGTAAATATTATCTCCTATTAGACACCGGCTTCTTGATCTTCTTGCTTTTCAGCACAGGCCTCTCTTGTTCTCCACAAAGATCTATCTCTTGCTTTCCTCATCCATGTGGCTTCTGCTACCTTTTTAATATCATCTTCGCATCTACGATGTTGTTACCTTATAAAGCTACTAAAATCTTCTTATTGCAACGGGATTGTTAGATTCCTTGTCATAATAAAATAATTATTAGAAACACAATAAGAAACCCTTCGGTTTAGTCAAAGTACTTATCAGTAGTTAGGATCATCTTATGATTTTCACTAGGATGATTTCGTTTTAATGGTTGCATAAACTATTGTCGCGTCTTTTAATAATAATTACAATTATTGATTATATTGAAAAATATTATTTTAAAACCCAAATCATATATTTATTTATTTAATTATTAACACTTCGTTGCATTACAATATAAAAAAATTATCATAATTAAATGAAGTGCAAAAATACATATTACATATATATTAAGAAGAAAAAAAACTTAACGGGAACATTAAAAATAAACTTAACTGATACAGGATACATAAAAAAAACAAAAAGTAAAAAGTGCACATGAATCATGATAGTTTAATTCAAGATCAGTCTCACGTTAGTACGCAAGTTATGGGATATGACGTATATTATAATATTATGTGTATATGTATATAATAGATATAAATCCAACTGCACTTACAATACACGTAAGTGTAATGTGTAATGTAACATGTAGGTACTGTATGATTATTACCGAGTTATTATTATATGTTCTCATTTTACAAGGTTAACTTTGATTTACTTATTGCAACGTGCATACTGCACATGTTGCCAGTAATTTTATACAAATAACAAAGCTGCCTTATTTATAAAGTAAGTGTGGTGACGGAAATATTTTAAAGTTAAAATTGCCTGTTATATATTTATATATAATAAACAAATTCAACGAATCGCAAATTATTTTAAAATAATACGAAAAAAGTACGCGAGATGAAATGTCGATAAGTACACGCTTGTCGCCCGACTTTGACTAAGTATTCTTTTAAGAATCTACGAAGATTATTTCATTTAACCTTCGTTGTTTTTATTATACGTTATACATGAATAGGGATGATGGTAAACAGTTACTCCAACCTAAAGGGAAGAATCGACCAGTCTAACCACTGACTAGCGCGAAACCGCCGATGTCTATAGTGGAGAAGTTGAATATATCATTTTCCTACAGTAGGAATCGCTACAGTTTAATAATATAAATTGAAGTTTTAAGTTTTTAAGACCGCATATTTACATCCCTAGCACTTTCTCTTATTTTGTAAATAAAGTGTTTATTAATAAATTTATAAATTTATTGTAAGGAAACAAGAACAACAAGAATAAAACATGTTTTATTATTATGTTATGGTCTTATCGTGGTATGTGTTTACACAAACACATTACTCAGAAATACAATCGTAGATAAGTATATAGATATTTTACTCGATTCATTTCAAAATAAAATATTTAGGGTCTGTTTCACAATGTCCGGATACGTTCCAAATAAGCTATTTATTACTTATTGGTAGGATAAACACTATTCTTGTGTTTCACAACTGTCAGGTAGCGCGAAATTTCTTCGGAACTTTTATCTTCCGAAAAATTTATGTGTTGCATAGCTGGTACTTTATCCATACATTGTGAAACAGGCCCTAAGGGGATTTCGAAATAACAAACGGGCGTGACGACGTCATTTGACAGACTCTGAACTTGCACGTAACTCCACGCGTAAATTTATTAGATACAGTCTGATTTACGTGAAATTGAATCGTGACTTTGTTTTCATTAATTCCTAAGGCTTAGGGAACTTATAATCTGTATCTATACCAAGGGCGAGAACCAAGCCGTTGTACAGATCCCTGTCAACTTTGCACTTACTTGTTTCCGCTATCGACAACTTTATATGTTCACAGCAGCTATAATGTGTGTAATTGTTAAATGTGTCTTGGTTTAGTACTGTAAGGATAGTATACGTATTTTTGATTAATTTATCAAAGTGTAAAAATAATTTTTAATTTTGTATTATACGAATACAAAAATTGTAGAACAAAAAATTCGCTCGTTTTGCATCGTAATTATTAAACGATTTATTTATTTTTCAGGATACTCCACAACGAATGCCAAAGAAAACATGGTGATGAATCATAACTTGAACAAGTAAGTTTGTACACATTTCAGACACGGAATTGAAAATCTTTTTTATTTATGCCATAGTCGACGCGCATGGACACACGTCATCGTTGGATTTTAGTTTTTTATTACCCACATTTTTCAACCGTGCGAACAAAAAAGTATTAAAAAACCATCGATTTGCTATTAAAATTTAAGTTTGCATTCAAACGCTATTAAAATTTCTTCGAAGTCGGCTTTTGTTTATTCAAGTTCGGTAGCACAAAATTAGTCTTGTATGAAGCAGTATTCAGGTAGACATGAGCCTTTTGTGTCATCATATCCGAAACAGAATCTTAACATTGTCGTCCCTTATTCATTCACAAGGTCAAATCAGAAGAATTTTCCAAATTCCGACTGTAAAAACCATCCTAAGAGTTCAGACACCTCTCAATCGAATGCGACAGAATAAACTCTACTCATAATGAGCTTGATATATTCAGTAGTTGGCTGATCAATCTATGTTAAGCGAATAAGTAATTTTAAATAATTAACTACTACTAATAGCTCAACAGCGGAACGACTCTCGATAATGTTAAGGTTAAATTTTAACTTTTAACACAGTTAAATTTTAAATTACCAAGAGTTCAAAATAACTATCGCTTAAATTACCACTAGGGGGAGGGGGATTCAAGTAAATAAGAGCTGGATTAAAATTCATTATTTATTAGTTCTATTGTAATAAATAAACAGTATAATAAAAATATTTACAAATTTTTATTTTGAAAAAAAAATTGTATTCTCTATCTCAGTATTTTTCAGGGGACTAGAAGTTCTAACTATCGAGAAATTCAAATCAACGAGTGTCAAACTGTTGTACCTACTGCCCTTCAAATAAAGCGCGAACCAATTTTTAAAAAGCCGGTAACGCACTCTCGATCTCTGTGGTATTAAGAGTGTCCATGGGCGGTGGTATTACTAAATATCAGATGAGCCTTCCTCATATATTTATTTTCTGAAAATTTGTGATCGCTGGAACTGGTATATATTTTTTAGAATATATAGATTGCAATGATGATGCACGGACCAAGGGTCTCGACACCGAATGGGATAAAATCATATTCAGAGCCTAGACCCCTGTATTTGCCGACTTTAGCTTTTTCAGCCGCATCACAAGCCGCACCAGCTCTCTTAAAAAAAAATAAAAAAATACAATATAAAAAATAAAATATATGTAGAAGATGTGTGAAGTATATATGATGTTCTGTACTTATAAAAATAATTAAGAAACAATCAATGCGTCGTTGATAATTGTACCACAAGCACACCAGTTCTTCTAGTTTATATAGTATTAGAAAAGCTGATAGGCAAACTGGTTCAGATTCTGACCTTTACCTTATAGTGAAAGTTAAGCTTGCACGGTTAACGCTTGTTACAATTGAGTATTAGTCTCGGCACGTAACTTGGTCAGATTTAGCGTGATGGGGGAAAGTTTGTGCAATATTCTGCAAAAGATATCAATAATATAAATATGTCTAGGTTTTATATTATTTTCAAACAAATCCTCCAGGGCATCTATGATTATGTCTGTTCATGATAAACTCAAAAACCACTGCACTAGGAATTGGAGAAAACCGTAATATCTCCTACAATGTTCCTCTTGATAACAGACGAGCCTAGTATTTAAATTTAGATTATAATCTTTTTGAGCATTTCTATTCGTCCCATAATAGCCACTTCCATTCTGTTATGACTCAAAAATAGCTATTATTTTTTATTATTATTTTATTAGATTTTAGTTAGTGTATTTTTAGTATTACATGTAATTCTATGTTTTTTGTTTATTTTATGCACTTCTTGTACTTTACCCTCAGTAGATATTTTTTTATTTGTTGTTTAACTTATGTTTTTTATAGGTCTAAGTGTCAATAAATAAATATATTAGTATTGCTTTAATATCTAGAATGATTTAAGAGGAAGGTTTTATATATAATATTTCAAGGATTACGGTTCACAATTGCCTCTGCGAAGCTGGGGAGGGTCGCAAGTAGTTGTAAGTCTGGGCGAGAGAGCTTATCTGGTCGTAAAGTGAATAATGATATGAAATATGTTACAACAATGTGTTGTTTATTGATCAAAATATATCAAAGAAAACTCTAGCTCTTTGTGTTATTCCGAAAATGGGAAGGATATATATATATATATATATATATATAATCAGACAGACAAAATAGATAAACTCTTTGTGGTTCGTGTTCGAAAATTTGTAATTTATGTTTTCTTACGCGTAATATGTTTAAATATCTAAAACAAAAGTAATTAATGTATAATTTATTTTTATATCATAACGTCAGTCACTCTGTAAACTTATAGTATGGATATATATATATATATAATTTACATATTATAAATATATAATAATAGTAATAAAGCTGTAATCGCTTCGATGATTATCTTTGTTTCAGGCGCACGTGCGCTTTTGTTGATACAGCGCATGCATTAAGAGGTGTAGTAGTTTAGTGATGTACGTTATATAGATTGTAGAACGTTAAAATAGCGAAAACTGTAGCCTTAAATGACTTATATATGGGATACAGACATTTTATAAAATCAAATAATTTATGTGGGAGTTATTAAGTTTATTAATTTTCAGGCTAAATATAGAGGGATTTAAACGAAAATGTTACTAAATACTGAAATCAATAATTCTTAACTCGTTTAGGATTAACTAAATATTTAATTTAAAAATTTTTATATGAAAATATACATACAATTATAACATACTAATTATGTATACTAATCACTACGGCTTGTAGAAATTTATATAGACTGTTGTTAAAAAAAATACAAAAAAAATCAATAAATAAATCGTTCAAATGTTAAATGAGAACAATATATAAATATTGTGTAACTTTTTTATTTAGGTAACTTATTACCTCATATAAGAAATATAATGTTCATAAGTCGATAACAAGAAAGTTTCACAACACTATTGTAATACAATCTTATTGCCAGGATATTCAATGTAACTGGAATACTTCCGGTCTACAAGGGCTAGTCCCTTACGAGGTTATAAAGGTCTCATAAATAAATATAATTATTTTAAGTACATAGTTGTAAAATCACATTATAAGTTTACGAAAATATATTTATTTTAATTTATCAATACAATTTTTTCTCAATGATTGCCTTTGCTTGACTACTTGATACTTCACTGCCGAACAGATAAACGCGTTTTAAACTGTTTCCATAAAAAAAAGCGTTTTAATATATTTTCAATATCCAAGGGCTATTAATGTAACGCAAAGAACGTACTAGAATTCGTGTATACACACAAATTAGTTTTGAGGATCACTGCTGACACTGGTTCCATAGATACGTGAAACTCTGATTTCTCAGATAATTATTACAGTATAAATAAATATGTAAACCCTTCGGTTAAAAGGCTTTAAAAGAATATGCATCGAACGCACAGCCTATAATCTAATTTTGTATTGCAAGGTTATATTCATAGTTATGTCTGATATTTTGACCTAAATACTCCTCAACATGTTTACCAAAGAGGTTGACTATATAATGATAATTAATAAACTTGACAGCTTTGACAGATGTAGTCATGTAGACCGCCAAATTAAAAAGCGCGAACTGTCGGTTCTATAATTTCATAAATATCTGTTACACGTTTTAATGTTAAAACAACAAAGTTTTCTCATATAGGAAGTTTTAACATATTATTTCAAATCTATCTTATTTTAACTGTACTATTAATCTTAATATAGGACATAGTAATTATCCAATCAAGTCTCATTGTATCGAAACAATTAATCTAGCTATCTTATTGAGTAGCAGGTTCAATTTGCTGCAGTAGACATAGTGACATTGACCTATAAAATAAGGTACTGCAGAATTCGCAGATGCTAGCCCAATCACAAGGGAGAATGTACTAATATAATCTTTATTGTATTAACTTTAGAAACCAGAACTAGCCTAGAAGAACAAAGAAACGAATATTGACGAAGCAGAAATATTGAAACTATAAACCAAAATACTCTTGATAATCAATTAAAATTCTAACTGTTTGTTGGTAACATATGGTTTAAAAATGTTTATTTCTAAAATTATTTACACAGAAACAATTAAACACTACTTATTTATACTGCAAATATGCAGCTAAACTACACAAAAAACACGGAAAGAATAGCAATAAATGGCATACAAGTATCACACATAACACACAAATGTATGTTTTATTTGCGGACATAGCACGCTTAATGTCTTTTAAATCAACTTCGCTAACAAATCTTAAAATGTTTCTGACAACATTCGTATAGATATACATATTTCCTAACTCTATATTCGCAGAAGTAAAATTATCATTATCATCATCTACATCAGGCATTTGTATTTCTCTAGTCGGTCTAAGCCTCAACTAGACAGAACGAGATCAAATGAACTTATTCCGGGTCCATCAATGAATCAGCCTAACAAAAATAAACGACGCACTCCGCTACTCCCAGTGCATTTGCGTTGCGGATGTTTACGTTGACAGACTCTTTATATCTATGTAGACGAATTAACTTCGCTAACGACTGAAACTTCATATCACAATATAAATATAACTTTTCAGATTCGTTGGCAGACGGCCGAATTGAGGGCCAGTCGACGCGAGCTTTGTGTAGCGTCGACCCGCCTGAACTGACGCTACGAAAATCGTATTTTAAGTTTCGAAAATTCATTAAATTTCGGCCAGTGACAAATTAAAAAATCGAAAGTGCAAGTGAATATTAGTGATCTAAATTCGAAAAATTCTTTGACTGTTAATGTATGGTTTTGAAACCGTTATAAGTGTTATAATAATTATTTATATGCTTATAATTTTGGCAGTCAATGTTGAAGTAATTAAAGTATTTTCTCAATACATTGACCCGAGTGGAGTATGGACGCGAAATTATTAATAACACAGACGAGTCTAATTAAATTTCCGTATTGGTGTCAAGTGAATTATTACTTTTATTTTTTAATTGTCACCCGGCATTAAAACATTGGATATCAAGTAAATAGATTATTATATAAGAAATACTTCTACATTATTAAATAAAATTCAATTTTAATATATAGATTCCTAATACGTGTAAAATATTCGATGCTTCTTCGATTTCAATGCGGAGAATCCTTGAACTCCGGGTAGGATTCAAGGTTAGAATTTTGTTTGCAATCATATTTTTCCATTTAACTGTATTGAGAAAACTCGATTACGTGTTATATATATATGACAGATCTTTCGCGTGACCTGAGTTTTATTTCGTGTGAATGGTTATTTTTATAAAAACAAAAGGTATCACATAAAGTTAGATGAGTCTTCTACCCTTTTGCACCCTGTTATATAAAACAAAGCGGATCTGACATCTGAGCTCGCCGCGACTATACACAATAAAATTACATTTTTCGCATCGTAAAGAAAAACTTGATATATACACAATATATTCTTAATTTTATAAATGATGACAGATGTTAAATTCTGCCTATGTAGATTTGATACGTATAAAAGGAGACTAAGTCGGTAAGAGTGATATTGCAACATTTCCATCTGCACCTGAAAGCTTACATATAACGTGATTCAAGTGATCTCAATATTTTGAATCATACGCCACGGAAATGGCCTAGTTACACGAATAAAATACATAATAAGTAGTTACTATTGAAATAATTCTATGAGCCACACTCTAGACTTGGGAATTGGATTGAAACATTATATAACTATTGTCAACTGAATGTTGCTTCAAAACTATATGTTAATTATCAATACACCGTTTTTTCTTATTTATCAATACACCGTTTGCTTTCAACTTCGTGACTTCCATGTTTAGAACTTTTATCTTATGGGATGTTCTATATTTTTATAAATCACAACCCATTTTTATCTTTGTTAAATTGATATATTTCTTCACAAACAACGGTAATTAATTTATATTCTTATAGAAAGGCTCATAGGAAAAATACATGCTCACTCATCTTAAAAGTCTGTTCTGAGTGACGTCTGTTTTCTTCTTTTCTAAGTGTCCTGTATATATTGCCACATACATCAAAATCGTATAGAAAATACTACACCATATAGTATGTACATTTTAGTGCGTATCTACGATACGCTACAATCTTAAAGGTTTATTCATATATTAAGTTTACCACATTATACATACATAGCACCGAATCTACGGCATACTTTACAAATAATACGTCTAAATTGTATGACACTTGAAGTCAACATAAATGTAACAATAAAATTTAAAACATATAAATATAGATAAAGAAAGCACACAATGAAATAATATAAAATTAAATTACCAGAAATTTTTGGTAAAGCAGTAAAAAAATGATCAATTACAAGTTAAATATATTATAAAAATATGACTCTAGTTGCCCAAAAGGTTGTTTCATCTAAAGATAAGTGTACAAAAACTCTTTAAATTTTACAAATATGTATGTAATCTTTGTCCATAGTATTTTCTAATTTTTTTAGTTGATGGAGAGTTCTAGTTCATCGCCCTTGATTTGGAAATTTATAGTAAATGTAAATTTAGAAGCATTAATGTGACCTTGATTAGTATACATTAAGTTTCATATGAATAAATGAAATGATTTTGTTAGTGTCATACAGAATTATAAAATTTAGAATTCTAAGGGGGAGGCTAATATTCGACTAACATGTGGCGATAAGGCAGTGTTTCTTAAGAAGTTGATTACCGGAATCATCAAATTAAGAATAGACAACAACGCAAGCGATTAATTTGTTGAGGCAGTCAATTGTACAATAACGTTAAATCGTTTAATGAAAGTGATAGCTACTAACCATGTTAAGAGAAAATTGCTCTAGTTTTGATCTCAGAATAATTTCGCTTTAATAATATATAAAGCTAATTCGCAACGCCTACAAAACATTTTATTCAATATCGAGCTAATTTTTTTAATACTAAATCTGAATCTGAAAATCATGGAACATTTTGTCTAGCCTAAATTAATACTAATGTAAGCCTAAACCAATTTACTAATAAGGCCATTTAAACAAATGAATGTATCCAATAACACTACTTACAGTATCTATTAAGGGGAAGACACTCTTATTGTCTTCTATTTTTTCACTAACCACTGTTTAGCACTTAAGGCTTATGTGGACTAAGACTAATTCACTAATCCAAATGGTTTTATTCAATAAATCTTCCAACTAGGTCCGTGGTGTCAAGAACTTGAATACCCTCGACATTTACGTGATGTTCCTGGGCTCCAGCAATCTTTTTGATGATTAATTATTAAGGTCCCGATGGAGGTCGTTTTGCGAATGTACCAGGGAGCACTGATTATTTCCCTGAGTACTTAGTTTTGGAATCGTTAATAATCAATAAAGAGAAAACAATATATTTACGCAGATCGCAACAATCCTTCAGAAATCATAAAACATCTTATCATAACGATTTGATGCGATATCCAATATTTTTATCATTTTATTAATCATTAAGACTACAAAATATTTTATGATTTGTTTTCATGCGAATATATTGTATATAGAAACTGTGAGAACTAGATCGAACAACAATGTCAAAGTATTAGAAGCCTTTAAAGTTTTACTATATTGTTTTCTTTATATAAAATTATAAAATATAATGTTGGATCGTAACAAAGAACGTTTTTTGAAAGCTATATTTACACATAATACATGTTAGTATGTTCAATTTTTACAGCTTTCAGTTAATGTAACAAACATTAATAGTAAAATAAATTTATGTACAACTTAATGAAAATAGCATATCCAAGTCTAATGGATTTTTTTTAAATACAACCGTAGTTTCAATGTAGCAATTGTAGTTTGTACAACTTTTATTCCACGAAATTGTAGAATATATTTAGTAGATAGAAAAAAATCGCAATTCAAAGCAGTATTGGCGAAATATAGACAAAAGGCGAGTTATAATCGTAATATTTTTGAAGATGTGTCAAACAGAAAATGTTACTAGAAGTTAATCGTTTTTGGAATATTAGCGCGCAAAATGTCAGGATGTGATCTACATACATGCGTTATGCGTACCGCTGTCTGGTGTTGATGCGACATATGCCTAAAATAACCTGGTCTATGACAACGCATATTCAATTACTAGACTAGACAGACAGTATAAGTATTATATTATTATAGGTAGGTACTCCAATCTATGTTTCGCAAAGTTACACGATACTTCTTTAACAGTATAGGTATATAAAACAACTGGGCTAATACAGATTTCCACGAGTGACGTAATGATTTAATGAAATTAGCGCTTTCAATTATTTAATCTGACGCGTAATGTCAACAAAATTTCTATGAAGTTCTTTTATAACCATCATTGAATATACGGGCTGCTCCTTGCTACACAAACTGAATAAAAGAGTAACAAAACTTGTAACTATTAATATGATAGTAAAATTCTCTATACACTGAAAAGATCTTTTACGCTGCATTTGAATACAAAACTGTTCATAGTGTTTACTTAAAAGATTAGTCTCAAATGCGAACTCCATTAGTGAGATTGCTTTCTGTTACACGTGAACTTTAATTTTTGACCATCAAGAGGAGAGGAGGAGAGAGAATCTCTGTTTTACAAACACGTTTTCGTGGGTGATTAGTGTAATGTATTAAAAACATTTGAGTGGCGAGGAGCGCAATCAAAATCAGTTGACATCAACTGTCATCAAAAATTAAAGGATTTTTCTTAGCATTTTAGTATACCCATGGCACCCAAACGGTGAAGGAAACAAATGTTTCTTTAGCTACATTAGTACAAAAATACGTTATAATGTTAAATTTATTACACTGTATACGCTTTGCAAGCTGTAAAGGTCAAATATAGTCACAGGTTGGTTACTAGTTGGGCCAACAACAACAAACTATCTCTGCCCTTGTACAATATTCATTTTTGTTTAAAATAAAATTTGTTGCTAAAGTATGTTATTATTTAGAAAATATTCAGTGCGCTGGAACATAATACTATAAAAAACCTTTTCATCTACCCGTAAAACGGGTTAAGGTCACAGACGGCACTTTAATACAGCTAAAGTCAACTGAAGGGTTGCGTTTCTAAAGGTGAATCATGACATTGACAAAACAAGGTATTGAGGGACGACGTTGCTCAGACTATTTATTGTGCCGCTTTTGTCAGTGTGACTTTCCTAGTATGTATTTAGTTTAAAAGTGTACACGCGGAAATGACTTTGTTATACATATTAGAGATGCATAATAAATACTCCATCTAATCATCATCCTCAGTCGCTTAGTGGTTCAGGAGAATGCATTAATCACTGTTTAAATTATTAGGATTACGAAATAAATAAGAAAACTAAATTAGAAATTTATTATTTCTCTTGCCAATTTCCATATCATTTAGTTCATTAACTAAATAATATGTCAAAATGTAGGTTATTCATTAATAACCTACATTTTGTCTTCATATTCGCGAAAAAGAGAACATTAGTTTTGTTTCATCAATTTTCACACACAAATGTGGATAACAAACAGGAGTGATATAAATAAAGGGTTTGTGAGGCGAGTCTGTGCCGGCGCCGGTTTAAAAATACAAACAATGCCGATGTCGTTGATGTCATCGTGGGTTTAAAAGTTAATTTAGATGACTTTTATTGCATTTATAGGGCCGAAGTCAACTTACAAATCATTGCTTTAACATAGATTTATAGACTATTAAATGAGATGACTTAAGATTTTTTTACGTATTTGCCAGAATTGAAGCATATTAGATACATGTTATGTAAGTTTTTGTATTTGTATAGTCTTAATGGCTGTGATATGTACACAGAATGTACTACGAAGGGACGGTCAACGTTTTTTTCTTAGTAGGTATCAGTCTCGTTTCATGTGTTGAGTCGTTCTGATAAAAAAATTTGAAGCACGGGTAGTCATAATACAGGAGTGCAAAAACGTATATTTTTAAATGTAGATGTGATTAATACATAAATCAATTTATGTAAAATTTAACAAACTAAGTAAATTTAATTTATGAGTAAAAGTGGTATTTCTGTCAATATTAAGTATTACTTAGAATGAATTGCAATTTTGCCAATTCGTAGTCGAACAGAAGTCAATGATCGATGAGTCATTTTGCACCTGGTATTGTTACACAATAGATATTGAAGTTTATGCTCTCGGCAATAAGATTGTAATTACAGCATGAGAAGATTAATTTTGGTGACACAATTTGACTAACATCTGTACGAAGATAATAAATGCGATGTCGTTAATAGTATTAACAAAGATACATCTGTATACATAGTAATCTAATACGAACGGATTAGACTACAATTGCCTTGATATTAAAAAAACTAAATTAATCATATTTCATCATAATAATAATCATATTTCACCATGCACTGATCTCTTCTGATCAAATCACAAAGGAGTAAAGTTGAAAAACGCAAAGTGATTTATAAATTTAAGTTCTGGTTTACTGATGAATGAGAGAAAAATGTAAACTGTATATGTAGTTAGGATTTTATTTATTTATTAACAACAATACATACTTTATACTTTAACAGTAGTAAGCCAATACAATAAATAAGTGTCGAAAAAAAACATTAATTTAGGCAGAACTATAAAGTAAAAGTAATTTTTTTTTACTATCACACTCGACGCGAGGCTTGTTCCGTCGGGGTTCGAACCCCGATCCTCTTGGTTAATTATTTAACAAAACAGGTGCTTGACCACTGGAAAGCAAGAGCTGTAAAATTTATAAAATTACATCTTAAAGAATCTTAAAGGTCTTAAGAAAAATATGCTAACAATTATAAGTTTAATACGAGTTTAATGTTTACGCGTGAAATTTTATGAGGGCATCGATTTGTACGAATAATTGTATGTTTATAAACATCAGTCTAAACCTCGAGAATTAGCACATTGATTAGTAGATCGTTATCCAAATCCAATCAATTTAAAACCTAATTTATGTGTCAAAAAAAAAGTAAATATTATCGGCAAGCTCTCATAAACATAATATTAATATTAATCGCGCAAGCTAATTTCATTTTTTATAAATAATTTTAAATCTAACATGTGCCCACAGCTATAGCCTATAAGTAACCTTTTAATAATAGCACATATTCGCTGAGATTTATTGTCCATTGAGTTTGACAAAAGTTCTACGAATTATTAATCATTTTTCCAATTCCAATTAGTCAAATTTTAATGAAACATTTTTTTCGTAGTGAATTTCTTAAATTGGTTGCATATCTACATACAGACAAAATCTTTTATAGTTTCAGTTGTTGTTGTTGATTTCCAAGATTGTGTTTTTTACAAATATATAATTAATGTTTATTGGAGTTGGTAATTTAATATACGAGAGTGGACGAATACATATTATATTCACGTAAATTACATCAATAATCCAGAAACCGCCGTGTGAGAGCCGCTTACAAACATTTCGTACGTTCGTTTTGAAAGCTACATTATCAAACATTTATGTAAACATCAGAAGTATAACCCTTTTTCGCATCACAGTCTAACGTTTGCCCCGTGTTCTATAAAAAAAAAAAAAAAAAACAATGCTCTAAATGTGAAGGGACAAAAATGTGTATTTTATTCAGTATCTACTGCGGTGGACGCAGCCGGTAGCAAGTAAACATTTCGAGTAGTCGTTTAAAACAAACAGTTGTACACCCACGTAACATTTTGTACATTGTGTGGGACCACACAAGACCTATGGCGTTGTGACCTTAGTATTTTGTGACCTCAGCATAGATTGAATTAATGCTCAAAAATATAGAAAACAATTTTTTTTATTTGTTTATTAAAAAAGGCATATTCACGTGCCGATGGAACTCAAATTGGTCACAATTTCTCCGTCCACCGAAGCGTCGACCATTGTTTAAGGCAAGGATCGGATATATGCGAGTACTATATTTATAGATTACAAATTATTAACCCTCTGCCTATCAAGCACAACACTATTTTCACCTGCAACCGAACCTAGAATCATCTGAAAACACGCCATGTGCATTTTAATTGCCAAAAGGTTTTTTTGCGTTGCAGTCCATGATTATCGATTTATTACAAGTCCAGTGTGTTTTAAATATATGATTTATATTTGTCGCGAACGCTATCCTATTGCAAATATAAAAGTCTTATAGCTGTCGGTATTGCACCTTGAATGACGCACAGTTGCCTCTTTTATAAGATTAGTATGAGTTGTGTATCTAATTCTGTTACGTATGATCTATTAAAAAAGGACTTGCACATCAAATCAAATCAAATCAAAATTTATTTATTCAGTTTAGATGCGACTTAAGGCATGCTTATGAATGTCAAAAACGTTTACAAAATTCGCGAAAGAGCAAAACTACGCCATCCGTTCGCAAGACTACCAGGAGGTCTTGTTCTGAGAAGAACGGGCAAGAAACTCAGCAAGTTTTATCATCCCTTTGAATTCAATAATTCAAAAGAAAATGTCATAAACCACAACGTCATTTAAGTTACATAAGTAAAAATAAAATAAAATCTGTTCAGTGATTTACCACATTCACCATTACATTACATTACATTCACAACACTTCCAAGAGAACAAAGCAAATTATAACAATATAATTAGACCTATTGCCAAGCGTTTTTATCTTCTCTACGTTGTATATATCTACTAACTCATTGGTTCACAGTTTACGTGCTTTTTTACATTTTCTAGCGGACCCGACACACGTAGTCCTGTAGACTAGTCTTACATATTATATCAACAACTTTTTTCTCTTAATCATTCTAAAAAACGGTCCAGTCGTTCAGTCTTCGGCTTATGTTCTTATCTATGTACCAGCTTTCCCCAAGGGTAATATATAAATACTCTGCTTTAAAATGGCAAAAATATTAAATGCTTAAACATATCTACAAACGATTAATAAACTGAGCTATACCAAAAAAATCTTCCCACGAAAGTAACACACTTTATCATTATACTATGAGAAATGAAAACAATGTTAGCTATTAACTAATGAAGTACATATTAACAAAGGAAGCAAACACGAATGGAATACATTTGCAGATATGTGTCATTCTAAATAGAGTCGGCCTGTGGGGATTGCAAACAAATAAAACAGTAAACCAACTTAATTGTTAGTTATACATAAAATAATATTATACATACATAAAATAACTTGGTATACATAGCTGTCTCTATATTATGTCACGCAATAAATCATTTATAGGTATAGGTTCGGTATAGGAAAATCCTTGATGTGGCGTAACGTTTAATGCCAGAATCCAATAATAAATCCACAATCGAAAACAATCTGAGATTGTGGATTAATTATAGGATCAGACCGTGACGATTCACGAAGAAAATCCATTTTTGGCGGCGGATAAAATGCAATCTAGTAGCTGTTTACACTCATATTTGATAATCAATATAAACCAAATAAAGTTAATAAAACCGTACAAATAATATTAAAATATACATGTCTATGTTTAAAACATATTAAATAGCTTTTTAATTATTTTAAAAACTGCTGTACGTTAAAATCTTCAGATAGGATATTGGCACAATCGAACTGACATTTTCATACAAACGTCTACTCACATACACCGATCCGACCTTGTATCGACCGAACGACGGAGAACATACTGATATTTTTGGGCTTTAAAAACCCTTCATACTCAAAAGAATAATAATCTCGAGGTTTCTTGAACTATTATTAAACAACCTTGTGAATAGTGACCATGCGACTGAATAACGTATATTATATTTTTTATGTAAATTCAGTCAGTGTTGTGTTCAGCCTGAAATAGTATAATTAACATAAAAATAAGCGTTGCAGTGGCCATAAACTCTATATTTGTCTTTATCTAACTTTGTACATTTGATACGTACCTAATCGTGTGAGTATAAATTTCACGGGTCCCGGTATGACGTCGTTAACAACGCCTGTGACTCACGCGATGCGGCTAAAAAAACTTAGGAATGCGCATACCCTCACGTTTTAGCCTGGGAAGATACAGGAAATTAGACTGGAAACAAAAGACACAAAATTGTCTAGTAATTTCGTGTAATTGCTTTTGTGGGTTTAAAAGTAAAGAACTCTCTTTCATATAGTTTACTTGGTTTTGAAGTTTTTGTTTTATTTATCTTTGGTCGACGAAGCATATGATGCATTTGTGGCAACTGGCAAGTTTATAAATGCTAATGGGAAAAAGCGGTTGTAAGATTTAAGCAAATGCATTAGTTATACTTAAATAAGTATTTAATCAATCTATCAATATTGTTCTTAATTAAACTACGTAGATTTTTGCATTTCACAATTCAGATAATCATTTCATTTAGAGCGGTTCGTCAGAGATTTACTAACAGATTAGGATCGGACGTGACACAAAAAGCATATTATACTTTCGTAACTTTTGTATGCGTACAAATGTGTTTAAACTTACGAAAAGTAGAGTAATGTTGCCTCAAAGAAAAATGAATGACGGTTTAATTTGACGTCTCTTGACTATTCCTGACCTACGCTTATACATTCCGCTCTACATCACTTGTATGGACATTTTCTCGTTAGTGGCCCGTTAGGAGGCATCCTTATTACTTTGTGCTTTGAATTTCTGCCAAATATTTGATAGGTCTTTCAGAGTGTATGCACTAAAATATAAGTTTTAAATTTTCTATTAAGAATATTATTATTCTTCTCGGAATTAATAACACTTGCAAAACAAAGGCTTGTACCGTAGTAAGGTACCATTGTTAAACATTAATTACAATGTTAATTAGATTAAAATTTAAAAATTATAATATCTAATTGAAATTTGTAAACTATTCCGCCAACTTCATTTGAAGGTTGTCTCAGAGGATGTCTGCCTGACCCAATAAAATAATCACACTTAGTCAGAAAATATGAAAATCAGTTATTAAACAACATAATATAATATGCCTCAAACTGTCGGCCGCGAGTCGATTATTATTAACTACAACAAACGACTCGCGGTAGCTGATTAGATGTAATCGTAGACTTATCAATGAACTCAAATAAACTTTTACAACAATTTATCTTATCTAATTGCACAGCCGAATTATAAACCGTCCTAATTTTTGTTTACAAAGCCAAAACTAGCAATTACTTCGATAAAACACGACGCGAGCCAGAAACTTGATATTTTAAATAAAAAAATAGTGCTCATAACCTGAAATCGATCCGTGAAAAAGCAAACACAAAAAGTGAAAAGAATTCATTCGAAAAGCGAGTGAACAGAGTGAAAAATGTTCGAGGCGGATTAAGTTCTGAAATTAAAAATGGAATGAAAGTTTGAGGATTTTTTTCAATCCGCAATGCCGTCTGCTCTGGATATTGACCCGTTCAGCCAGCCGGAGTGGAGTGACTCTAGTGATTCAACCGAACCAGGCCCATTACCTCAACTGGGCTATTTTGTACCTGTGAGGTGCAGGTGCGATGCACGAACGCAACACGTGTGTCGGAGAAATAGAAGGTAAATCGGGAACAAAAGCTAGTTGGAATCTTTCTCATTAGGACTAGTTTCTTTATTTGAGATCTTTCAAAGAATTATATTGTGTGACGTATGTTTTTTCAATTCAGGAATAGTAATTATGCATAATTAAAATTATTATAAATAAAAATAAAATTATATAAACATGATAGACAATCAATTATGAATTATAGCAAATATAGAGTGACGGAGAGTGTATTGCCAGTTCGTCTCTTGCGTTCTACGCCTTTGATTTGAGAACTGGCAGTAAATGTTAAATTAGAAGTCATTTTTATCGTTCACATATACATTGTTACCTATATGAACAAAGTATTTTGAATTTTATCGTTTGGTTAACAAGCAAGTATTTTAAATCTTTAAAACATTTTAGAAATACAGGAAATAAAATACATTGCTATCTGAGAAATATCTGAAAATACATGTAGGTATGTATGTAAAAACATAGTGTCTTTTAGAGCCAAAAACCTCCAATCTTAACAAAAAACTACATGTGACACACTACAACTACGCAACCTTGGTCTTCTGTTTCCTAGATAAGTTTTCTTTAGCTACTGCACTCAAGACTATAATTAAATTATCGTATTATTTTTCAGAGAATCTCCCCGTTCCCGTCGTTCAATATCGCAATGCTCCTGCAACAGCATCTCACGGCGATCTTCGGCCGCAGCGTCTCCGGTCACATTGCCTCCACTGAACAACACCATGGAGATGTACGTCGAACCCGTCATAGAAGATGTAAGTTTTTAAATGTATTTAAAGTATGAGGCGTATTGTAGACATACATGAATATAAAGCATTGCGAAAATATTTCTTAATTAACTCTAGAAATCAAAAAAGTAGATGATCAACTTATGATATTTAATTAATAAGAATGTTCTATAGTCATACTCATTGTTCTTCAGTTATTATCTTCTTGAATGCTTTCCTAGTTTCTTAAATTTACGTCAATTCTGAAAACATACATGAAAATTAGTAACATACAATATAAGTACATATATATAGTAATATTATACACATGTTCAATTTTTTTAAATTCAAATTTAAAATAATTTATTTATATACATAGTACATACAGTTCATGTTTATGTTAAATGGAAACATTCATTGTTCCCGAAAAATGATTTGCTGGTTAGATGCGATAATAAGATGTGGTTTAAAGGGGTTTTCGTATTAAAATTATAATGGCGATTTACCCCACCACGCAAAATTTGTTCATGTGCCGAAACTAAAATGTCATACTCACATTGAACTTTATATTTCTCGATAACCCTTTTCATTGACTTCGCAATTTGTTCCGGCCGACTGTAGAAGTATTTGTGTTGACTGCTCCCGTCCACATTGTAGATGTCATGGTCTACTTGGCCCTTTGGTGACATGAATATTATTCTGCAACAATACAAGGGCGTGATATGTACACGTATTTTTGCGAGGCCATTCGCTCTGATTTATTAACAAAATATCAACAAAGCTATGGAAGACCACTTATTAAGAAGTTTTTCAATTGTTTACCGCGGTATATAGTTCCCATCCGGCGCGAAAGTGTTGTTTTTGGGCTCTTCATTATCAATTAAATTCACCATAACAAAATGTTTACTTAGTGACTGTATTTCTGCAGAGTCCGCAAACTTTGGTTTCAAATTTTTACACGCTGTACACCACGATTTGTGTATGATCACCATCACGGGTTTCTGGTGTTGTGAGGCTATTTGTAATCCAGACTCAAGGGAGCCTGCCCAAACATAACTGGTGCCAAAGCCATTGTCTTTTCCACTAAATGCGAAGCAGGAAACCTTAGTAAATAACAAGCCGAAGAGTGCTTTTGGTAGCTTGGCAGTGGCCATGGTTTAAAAAAGGTTCACGACAGGTGTTTAGTCGTAGAAATAACATTTTAAATAATTTATCATGCTCGCTAGATCGCCATATTGTTTGTTTTACTTATTTGACACAATATGACAATGACAAAGTGAGTGCACTCAAACGGAACTAAGAAAATTATTTTTCTAAAGACACTTTAATGGATCAAGTTCTCGTATCTGAGCGGTAACTACAGTCCTAGTCGTAGTTCCTTCTTCCAACCGAGTCGCATTGGAAAACGCATTTAAAATTCGTGTCGTCTTATAGAACATCTTCGACTACTCCATGAAATTAATACTTGTATGTATTTTGGATATTCAACCCTGACGTACTTTGAAATAAAGATATGTTTAGCGCCATCTAGTGTTTGCTATAATATAATTACTGTATAGTATTTAGTTAACACCATCTAGTATCATTTTATAAAAGAATACAACGCATCGTATTAACTTTATTTATTAGTGCAAAGCCTAAAACCTAGATGGCGCCATATTGGTTTGAGTTAAACAAATAAAATTAACTTATATTTAATCCGTTTCTGATTCGTTTTTAACCATGAAAATTTTTTTAACAACAGTGTGTGCTACATTTAACGTCCAGTAAAAGTAAGCTATTGTTTAAGTTGAAGTTAGAGTTTAATTTACAAGTAAATATTCAATAAATAAACGTGTCTACGACTTTTTTACTATAAATCTATAATAGGTATATAAATAACTATAATAGCAGCTAACTATTTAGAAGTTTCTACCTCAATGAATGTGTAACAATTGAGTAAAACGTTTAATAATGCATGTTTTATTCATATGTACTTGCCACCATTTAAGTTACAAAAAAAAATACTATGTAGCTTTAAATCAGTGTTGTGTTAAATGAACCAGTGACAACTTTTTAAAACTATCCAAGTGTATCTGCTTGTATTTATTTATGCGTGTGCATGTTTTTCTCTCATTTTCAAATACATTGCATTGCCGATACGTCTCGCTCCAAGTACTCTATTGGAAAAAGCAGATAAAGTATGATAATAATATGTAATGTGAACATGATTGTCTGTTTTAACACGCATAAAGTGGAATCACATCTGGACGCCTGCACGCTCATTAAAATCATCAGGGACCTAAAGATTTAAATATTAATAAAATATTTATCATTTGGGATCCTTTTAGAACCTCCTTTGGGTAGCTTATTTTTTTTAATAAAAATATAGTGTACGTAGTCTGTGGCATCGTGAGTGAATTCGAGCGTTTTATCTGTGCATAATGTTACATTTTTCGCGCGCTTTCAAGTGAAACTTTCGTGTGCTGAAACTAGTGTTCATTCAGTGCGATGATTAACTTGTACGGAAGTCAGGGACGTAACCACAATGTTTATGGTACAATACGTTCCTTGGCACCAAGGGGCACCCCAATATCATCTCTTGAACAGTTCATTCCACCCTATTTCTACCACATACCGCCTCCTTCGCAACAAATAAATACTTTTCCTGGAAGAAAAAGGCGCAAAAGGGTAAGCATAATTATTTTTGAGGTAATTTTCTGTAACTATATGATTAATTGTTATTAAATATTATATATCCGAAATTCTATACATATTGTTATTTGAAGCTCTGTTACAAACCATTTGTAATAAATATTGTAGCTAACCTAATCACGCACAGCGGACCTATTGAGAGTATAAGTGCGGAAAAGGAGTCCCTTCATACAAATATTGTAGATGTTATAACTAACAAAATAAGTGCCGACCCAAAACCATATCAAATGTTAGAATAGACAACAAATGACCCACCTATAGATAACAATGTTATCTGAGCACCAGATGATCTGGGGGCGTATACTACATTTTTTTGTTCATAGCTTCAAATACGCTATTATATGTATATTTATATCAATAATATGGTAATATATATTGTTTAGTTATGGACCAATCCAATTCAAATACTGCAGGGCCTCGAAGTCGCAGTCCTGTATGTATCAGACAATGTTCTGTGTAGGATAAAGAGATAATGTTCAAATTTGTGAGCACGAATGAATTTCTTTTAGACACTCAATTAATTTCCTTATATTGTCGAGTATTTATTTTATGTTCTGCATAATCACTGCGAAGGTCAGACCTTTACGTATTTATAAAACTAACATAAGCATAACGCAGCCACAGATGTCGAATTTCATCAAATATTAATGGGTAATTAAAACAATACCCATCGCCACAAATTCCTTCGTCTATTTATAATTATAACAAAAACTCACTGCACTATTAACCATCGTGAAAATTACAATGACTTTCATGCTTAGGAATATATTAGCATCTTATTGCACACGCTTCGAACGATATCTCTTAATGAAGAGAGACATTAATTTGTACGACACGTAAAAAGATGATGAAAATATTGCAACGTCCAAAAGTATTTTTTTAGCTACCATTTTTATTTATTTTTATTTTGACGGCTTGGGTTTTGACAGGCAATAATTTCGTTGCCACTTAAAAATGTCATAGATGAAGCAATTAAGAAATTATGTACTACAAGACATAGAAGATAGAATTCAGTGGTGAATGCTGATTTATAGACACTTGTCACTCATATTCACTTAGCAATCACTCTGCTGCGTTTTTACGGTTAATCGACTATAAACATTTATAAAAATCTTAATATATAAATTATTGCTAGTAGCAGAAACGATACTACGAAAAAGTAGTATTTTTTTACGTCAGTTTAAAACGTCAGTTTGCTCAAAAAGCTAGCACTATGGAGTCTGGACTGGAATAAATTAATGATGAAATTTATAATTTCCATAATCTACACACTACCTCAGACAATCACATTTCATTTGATTCTGATGTCCGTTTTATGCAAAAGAGTTTATCTAACCAACTGCCTTCTCCTTTAATAGGAATCTACAAATTTTCTTATAAACAGTTTTACAAGTATAACAGTCACATCGCTATTTTCAAGTTAATAACGATTTCGTATTTAAGATATAAATTACGTTAATATGTTTTTATAATTAAATACAATAAAATAAGTTATCAAAAGAAAATATAATACGTCATTAACATTAAATTCGACTCTTAGGATCTTTTATAGTGTCTAGTAGCACAGCTCTTGGGACATGTGGAACAGTTCCCGTCCCTCCATCATCTCGCTTGTCTTTCGTCTGTATGTGCCTTGGTTTGCTTTGTTGAAATTGAGGTATATCTTCAGAAAAGAATCCTAGAGAGTACCCAAAAAGAGATGCTATTGATAATACGAAAAACGTCACTTTTATTTGAGCTTTTGGATCCATTTCAGAAGATTCCTTCTACAGACTATATAAACAAAAATTGCAAGCACGGATTAGAAATACACATCAATAATTTCTTAATTTATTTCAATAATAATTTTATACATCGATATTTGTTATACAATAAAAGAGTCTTCTTATTGACAATTTTTGACATACAAGAAATAAATATAGAATAAAATACCCACAAATAAGGTACAGATTTAACATAAATAGCATTTAATACAGTTACACAATTGTCAAAAATAATAAATATTTTAGAGGTTTGATTATTTTTGTATACCTAGATAATAGTAATTCAGATTGTCTATGCTAATGAACATATTTAACAGAAATATGAAAATACTTGTTTATTTATGAATACATATAAGATAATACGAACATAAATTTTTATAATTAGCCTACATTGCTACACCTGCTTCCTATTAGTCTACTATTTTAAGGTTCCTACGGAAACAAACATTCAAACAAATATTTAGTATTTTATTGCTTTATGTTTCAAGTTGGAAGTATCATGGACATCTTGGTAGCTCTTTTTTCTTCTTTGGAGGACAAACGAAGGGTTCCGGTGGTGTTCTTTTAGGTGCTGGTGCTGGCTCTGGTTCCACGTTTTGCGGTGATGGGTCACACGATCTCTCATTGAGTATTTTTGTTATCATATCCTTTGGATCAAACATCCCAAAGGAATACATAAAACATAAACCGATCGTTATAACAATCAAATTTGTTTTTATTAGTTCATCCTGTTTTCTTTGGTCTAGTTTCAATGAGAGACGATCGTTCAGAACAGATTCAAACCATTTTCTTGGTGTCCATTTCCATAAGTGGGGCGGTTTTATTCCTGGCTTCATCTTGGTAGGGATTCTATTATACTATTGTCATATTGTTGATGAATGTGAGGAATGAAAAGTCTATTTGGATAAAAAAGATGAAATTTAGGCCATATTTTGGCTGTTGTTAAAAGTATTTCAATTGTTATGTAGCCTGCAAAAATAATTCAATCATGTTATTAAAAAGTAACTTTTTATTAATAATGATGATTTATTGTTATTTTTACTGTCTTACCATCATTGCCTACGGCGGCGACTAGTTTTTTCCAAAACTGTAGCAATGCAGGAAAATCCTGCAGAAACTATTACAATAAGAGCAAATTCTTGACGGGACATGTCATGATTTATATTTTAACTTTACCTATGAAAATAGATCGTATAGATAATATTTTAAATAAATATCAAACGACGAATCAAAATACTGTTTCATCTTAGTGCAGCGTTGTGTAAAATAATAAGCATCTTTTTTATTCTTTTATTACTTCTGTGTGTCTATACAATGTCCAAGACCGGTTATCCTGAAGATTCTTCTTCAATGATTCACGTAGTAATTCACGGTCATAACAAACACTTCGCCTAATAAAATGGCCCATCAACTTCTTGCATATACTTTGTATTGAGCTATAAAAACATCCAATCAGATAGAGCGAATGGTCAGGTAAGATTTCCTAGCCTTCCTAAGGTGCATTTGTATGCGAAGTGGCTATAATCCTTAAATAATTCGGATATAAAATAGGAAATTCAATAGTATTATGAAAGCATAGGGTTCATTATGGTGTTTACGATTTAAATCTTGGTAACATAGCTGTGCTACGACCTTCACCAGTGATGCATTGAACCGGTTTATATAGATTCGGACAATGATTTCTCTACAACCAATTGTATTTCTTAACTTAACCATCTCGCATATCTCTTGCAAAACTTTATTTTGCTATATTCGATGGTATCTAGGTCTTATAATACAGGTATCTTAGTGGTATATTGCAAAAACTAGTCAGTGTCAAGACTAGCAACGTCTGCGCCGCGCTTATTATGTTTTTCAACTATAACTTTCAAGCTCGGAGGCTCAGAGTCCGCTCGTAGTGGGAACAAAACCTGTAGATACTGTTGGTCTACTTCGGTACGGTGTACCTGCGTGATTGCCGTCCCTTTCTTACCCACGTCGAACCCGTTTAAACGAGTCTCCGTTTCATAACACCACTCTGGTATGCAAAGATTGATAGCGTATATGACCATTTGGTTTTGAAAGTCCTGAGAAATCACGCACGGCTTTTTCGCTGGCGTCCTTAGTTAGGATCAGTGGTCGGCGAAACAAGGCACAGACTGTTTTATTAAAACTACAACAATGACACAAAGTTATATCGAGTTATTTAAGTTGTGACTTTGTTTTGCACTGTGATATTTAATTGCTAGAATTGCGGTTGTGCTTAATTCGTGCCGGTTGGATATGTGTAGTGGATTTATTTATTATTGTGTGATTGGATGATGATTTTACAATGGATAGCATGGCATCAGAGAACGGTTTAGTGGTCAACAATTTGAATCATGTCCGTAGTGATTCTCAGGTAAGCAATATCGATGAGACAAAACACGTTTCAACGATCTAGGAATAAGTGCAATGACTCCCCAATTATTCAATAATCTTTTAAGTATACGATGACACGTAACTCGTAAGTTATGCCAACAAAGTTTACACTGTCCGGTCTTCTTAGAAATTCGTTAATAATATAAAATAATTTAAAGTTTAATGTCTTGTGAGATATTTATTTCCTACTTGCGTATGTGATACGTGGGACCGAAAGCTAGTCATAATTATATTATGTATAAATATATTAATAAAAATAAATATATATAGAGAATAATATAGAAATGTTGTTCATTTTATTTCCACGGTTACAAGACGATAGAAGCCGATAAAAAAATTAAATCGCTAAATCGTCGAAAGCTTAACTTTAATCGTAGTAATAAATAAATAAATACGGTCACTGTATTTAAGAGAACAGAAAAACGCAACGATATTCTTAATATCATTGCGTTTTTCTGGCTTTCGTTCACTCTCATTGTTATTGGTATAATACAGTTTAAAAAATAACGTGTGTATTGGACTAGTTCTGAAAAACTTAGAAGATATAATTTACATTAATTTATAAAGCAATATTAAGTTACTATAGTAGTAATAGAAAGTAGTAAAGTATTTCCATAAGTTTTCCTTTGGTATTAAAATTGTAGCAATCATCATGCAATAGGTTCAATTATATCAATTTGCTTTCGTAATGAATTCCTCAAAGCTCATAAGTTAGAACTAAGACGTTTTTGATCGAATTCTTATGGTAAGATTGGTTTCGTCACTATCCAACATCCAGGTTTCACAAGATCTTTCTTAATTCAAATAAAAAATCATTCATTCATTTAGGTAACATCATGTACACTTCGTCACATACAAACGTCAAAAAAAAATGAAATATACATAAAATGATTCTAATTTTACATTTACTGCCATTCCGCCTTTCTTGCTAGTTGTACACACTTTCCATACCAATCGTGGTAGTTTTTTTTCCACGACAGGTCCACATCGTCGTTCCGGTCTGACCTCCGCTATCACTAGGAAAGATAGGATAGAATAGAGGCTGGGAGCTTTCCATTTTTTAATTTAACTATGAACATATTAAAAAAATTAGAATATAAAGGTGATCTTTATGTTATACTAGGTAGAGAATAACTTAAACAAACACAAAACATATTATGTACTAAAAATGTTGGTTCCATTTGATACACAAGAAGGATGTCTATTTAAAATTATATTCAATATTCTTCATAAGCAGCAACTTAGTTCTGTATACGAGCCAAGTCTTATTTTTAGGCATATATGTTCGTGTTTTGCGATATTGCATTCGGTAAAACAGACTTGTATTATTTATAAATTAGCTTATTGTATTGGTGAGTTATTACCTACTACAAATAGGTATGGTTTTCTTGGTAGTAGAAAATCGTATTTAACGTGAATAACCGAAGTATCTTCGGTCATCTATCGGTGAAGACTTGAAGTAATAAGTTCTCTTACCCAAATAATACTCAACACGCTATTGTTTAAATGATAAGAAAATGAATAAAACAAAGGCATTCCTCGTACTATACAAAAAGCCTCAAATATCACCTGTCAGCATAATAACAAAGCTTCAGACAAAGCTGTAACTTAACAATAAGGTGCCGTAAAATCGAATGAAATTAGACCCAAAAGAGGCTCATTTTTTATGAAGATCGGCTAAAATTGGAAGAGCCACATGTCAGATGACGTCACTTTTAAACCAGTTTCGCGCCAATTCGCAGCTGTCGTCGGCAAAGTGGCTCGGTTTTCAATAATTTACTATTTTTCTTATCGTCCAGCATCCGAGATACACAGTTAAGCTGTGGTTAACTTGTATAATAATGCTATGAAAAAAGATCGACTAAACTAACAAGTAAAGGTACAAATATAGTTTGAAATAACATTAAACGAATTTTAGTACATTGTGTACAGTGAACGATGGATGTCATCTGTATATATATAGATATATATATATTGATTTTATATATATATGTTTTTATATATATATATATATATACATAGAAATTGATTCCTATATTTACATGTAAAATATTCAACTTTCATTAAATTGAAAGTAAACGAGCCTGACAAGTTTCACGCCTAGGGCGAGGACTGACATTAGGTACCTTTAGAAGATAATCCTCATAATGTTAAACAATCATTTTCCAATTTCATAATATAAATTTGGAAGTGGCTATGATATGTAACTTCTTAAAAACTAAAGTATAAAAAAAACACATTTTTATAGTTTAGGTTTTAAGAAGTTTCTAAGCGCAGATACAGCCCTCCACAAACTAGGGCATTTAAAGTTCATTGCGAAAATTGTAGTCCAACTCGCTCATAGAAAAATAAAAAGATAAAATGTCATTCCCACTGAAAAAACTTACTTAATCGATCGGATAATCGATGCATACTAAACTAAGATGTGGAAAGTTACTATGTCAAAAATTTGTATAATACGGAAACTTTCACTTTCTTACAGACCGGTCAACTGATAATATTAAGTTAAAAATAGTACTATATATTAAATTTACAAGTACGTTCTCATAAATCCGAGAAGCAAGTTTAGCCTAAACACTAATTAAAAAGCGAAAAAGCATGAGAGATAAGAGTCGCTTAAAGTTAAGGCTTTCGTATAGCTTAAACCTACACCTATCGTGTATTTTTATATGGGTAATGCTCGTGCTATGATTTACAATAAATATTTGAATATCGGGCGTAAAACTGACACTTCTTAGAAAAAAAATTGACTAAAACTGACGCAGAAATATGTGTGTCATTAATACTCTAGCCGATAATTACGTAAAGATTTTTCCAGCCGAAACCAAACTAAGCCCCATAGAAAATACTTAATAATTTTCTTCGTGTTAGTTATTTATATCGCTTCAGTGATTTAGCCGTGAGAACTAAACTTACGCTACAACTAGTACACATATTTACTATAATTAATTTTATTAACTGTATGTATATTGCATAACATGTTATATTATCTTCTACTCTATGGATGGTATACGCGAACAAAATAAATAGAAAAAGTCGGTGATGCAACTGTAGACAATTATTGATACATATTGATTGTTTAAAGCGCCATCTAGTAAAAAGAGCAGTAGGTAAGTGTGGATGTTGCCGTGCCATGCGAGCGTTACGCAGGCGTGCGCGATTCCACGTGATCAAAGATATTTTATCTGTATACGGATTACGGACCGCTGCTATATCTATATTAAGCTGTGCAGTGCTGGTGTCAGTCACCCATTTTACTTCATAATATTAATTTGTTTTAAAAGCTGACATCCGACATCTAAGCAAACGTGCTTTTGGAAATGTGTTGATTTATAAACAACAAAATGTCTATGTTAGCTGAACCACGGCGAAAACAGAAAATAATCAATCTTCGCGCAAAAAATAATGCGTGGAGCAATGATACAAATAAGTTTGGCCAACGCATGTTGGAGAAAATGGGTTGGAGTGCTGGAAAAGGGTTAGGTGCAAAAGAAAATGGAATAGTTGAACATGTGATCGCTAAATACAAGAATGATGACAAAGGTCTTGGTTATGAAGATAAAAATGACCAGTGGACCAAGCATGAGGACGATTTCAATGCTTTATTAGCTAATTTATCAAATGGTAAGTACCATGCGAATTATTTTTTCTTGTAATATCCTAAGTCTATAGCAACTTGTTAAGTTTAATTGAATAAAAAGTATTTTTTATACTTGTAAAAGTAACTATATGTACACCACATTTATTGTAAGTTATTAAAAAACCATGGCTCAAAATATTAACAATATTATCATTTTATTTTTAGATAAAGATGAGACTAAAGAAGTTTTGCATAGCGGAGTTTCATTAGAAACTAAGTCAAAGAAAAGTAAAGCACGTATACACTATCATAAATTCACTCGAGGTAAAGATTTATCAAGGTACAGTGAGAAAGACCTAGCCAACATCTTTGGGAAAAAAAGCTTCAAGGAAGAAACCATTCAGGATATTAGCAAGGAAGAACTGGAATCAACTGAGAAAGTGTTCACTGAAAAAGGCAGCATGGAAGATTATTTTAAATCTAAAATGTCTGCTTTGAAGTCAAAAAAAATATTAAGTGATGTGAACTGTGATGTAAGCACTGATTGTCCAGATTTTGTATTCCAAGGGTTTTCTAGTACAAAAGAAGATGGAGCTAGTGTAATAGAGGAAAAGGAATCTTTATTTTATAACAATTCTGATAAAAACAATGAACATGTTCATGATGATACAAAAGAAAGATCAACTAAAAAAAAGAAAAAAACTAAAAGTAAAAAAGAAATCTCTAGTCAAGATAACATCGAGAGGGAGGATTTTGTTCCTCAAGGATCCAATGATAGACCAGACAAAATCTTTCCAAGTTGTGACTCCCCAAATGAATTGGAGGGTACAGTTTTGTTTAAAAAGAAGAACAAACGGAAAGTTTGTGATAATGAAGTTCAATCTGCAGTAGATAAAACCGAAAATGGGGACAACAAAAAACGGTCAAAGAAAAAGGATAAAAAAGCGGGTTTATTAGAGGTTTCAGAACAAATACTAACTGAAAGTAGTGTCAAAGATAATCCTGTGACTAAGAAAAAAAAGAAGAAAAATAAAGAATTATAAAAAATTATTTTATCTTTTACATAGTATTTCAATTTCAATAGCTGATATTTTTTTGTAATAATTGAGATTTGACTCAGTTATGATATACTTAATAGTACATTATATTTTGCCCTTTAAAATAGTGATAATAATGAGACTATTATTTAAAATGATGATTGCGTTATTACCTAGCCATTATAACTCTTAACCTTTTAACCATTCAGAGTTTTGAATAAAACGCAATGTACCTACCGCATACTGCATAGCAATAAGAGTCGTCAGGTCTCTACCAACGCGTCATATTTTGAATAGCCGCCATCTTGTTTAGGTTAGGCGTCGCCATTTGCCATACTGCATACGAGTCACGGCGGGGGTATTGCGCTTTAGTACATTTGAGATATTGAAAAGTAATTGTTATTTTTCACAATATTATCTGATGCAAGTGTAAATTCAATACCTTAAATTATGTTATTATTGAGTGTGAAAACTACATAGTGGTGCGTAAATATTGTAAATTGTCAACCTGACAACGTCGCAATGTTATAATGGCAATTCTCATTTCTCATTAGTGACATTTCTGTCTGAAAATATAAACACGTGTTGTATTAAGCTCAAAATAGTGATTTATTATTATACAATTTTGCTCGATATATGTTCGAATATTGATAATATGATCATTAAAAACATAGTGACACACCGCAGAACGAACTAGCGTTATCTGGCTTGGACATGATCCGTCAATCGAAGAAATCCCAAAAACTAAAGAGACATTCCAGTCAAAATACCTCTGAACGCTGTTTGAGTACGTCTTTGGATGCAGTATCAGAAATAAGCAAAGAAGATCTAAATGAACTCCATACTGCTTATAAAAAATGTAAAGAAGTTATTAAAAAAATTGAATCAAAGTATGGACATTTATTACACAAAGAGGACATTGTGGAAGATGACATTTTGGAAGAACAAAATAATTCTTTAAACTTATGTACATGTTCTTTTAACAAAAAAATTGTTTTTAATGAAGATGGACAGCAAGTAACAAGAGATATAGTTCCAGACTTACATATTTGTCCAAAAAAGTCACGATACCTCAATGTGTCAACATTTAATCCATTACCTAAAAATCAGCCTAATCTCCTTATTGAGCATGAATTTGATTCCTTGCCAAGTGATTTAAAAGAGTTGTCTGAAATACTAAAAGATGAAACAATTGATGTTGCTTACAGAAATAAAGTAATACAAAAAATTAAGTTAATTCGGCTTGATAATATTAACACTATGAGATATGATAGAAAATTTTTAATAGAAAAATTAAAAGTAAAACCTGATAGTTTATTTGAATTTAAAGGAGCTAATGTATCATCTATACCTGGATATCCTGCAAAACCTGTTGAGGATGCATAAAAGTTGTATATAGCTATTAAAAAATCAGTATATTTTATGACATCTAAGTACTGAAAATGTAAAAAAATAAGTTTATATTCCTAAAGCCTTAGTATTAATAAAACAAATACAAAAAGGACACATTTAAAGAAAACAATAAAAGACAAGACAAGAATACAAAGGAGAAAATTTGGTAATGATTTTGTAATATGTAATAACATTGTGATATATAAAGTTATTGTGGAGGTGTGTATAATTATGTATTTGCACTAATAAAAATGTTTTATCATATGTCATATATATTGCCTTAATTATTAAGTATCTTTTAAACTGCCTTTAAAAAAAGAAGGTGGTTATCAATTTTACACAATCTTTTTTTATAGTTAGTTAACAATGTTTGATATTTGCTCTGCTTGTCTTTTTTATGTGTTAGCACTTGTTAAATCTGTAATTAATAGAGTATATCAAGTAAGGAAGATCAAAATAAAGATAAAAAGCTGTTCTTGTATTGTTTCTAATTAATTAATTTTAAGATAGTTTTAATACATTGCCTGTCTTGATTTATGTTATGACATGTATTTTACCAGAATATACTCTAATTTTTATGGAATATTAATTTTATTTATAGAAAACTTCCCTATCCAATATTTGTTACATGTTGATTTTGTTGTAGGAAGAGACTTGGTGAAAAAAGATAACCATAATTGCTCATTAATGTTTTTGAGGTGTTTTCTGTAATTTAAAGTGGTTGAATTATAGAAAGTTATCATGTACAAAAATCATCACAGTATAAGATTTATATTAACAGTATCGTCAGCATCTATTCATGGATATTTTCAGTTTGGAAGGTCTAATCTAGTTAGAAAACTGAACTAGTCAAACAGGTTAGAAATTTACATCAACTCTCAAGGGAAAATTTTTAACCAGTCAGTTCAAATGTATTGAACTGCAACATATTATCTATATTGATATGAAGAAGTTTTTACTTTCTTTTTCTGAAACTAACATCTTAAGTTATATTAATATAATTTGAGTGGTAAGAAATAAACGAGAAATGCTTTAGTCTTATAAAACATAGCAAAATCCTTTATGTTAAACATATTACAATTCTTAAGTTAATATAATTTAAATAAAAGTATACAGTTTACATTTGGAATGTCCATTGTTTTTAGTTACATACATTAAGCTATGTAGTTACTTGACAACTTGTCAGTTAAATTTGTGCTTTATCACAATTAAATAAGTTTTATTTTAGAGTGTAGTTTGCCAACTCTGGCATGGTTTTTGCTGGATTGTAAACAGAATAATGATGTCTTTGCATACCATGTTTCACTAACACAGCATTGTAATTTGAACATTAGGAAATCTAGGTACTAGGATGTAGGTAACTAGTGTGTTGTTGGAGTTGATACCCTTATCTAGGTCTAAATACCTACAATATAATGGAGATAAGTAAAAGTTTTGTCTAGGAATCGTTTTATTCACCATTCTCGTAAAAGTCTTTTGTTGTAGTGAAAATTTAAATAGGCAGTATCAGTGTGATGTCATCCGTATGTCAAAAGTAGCAATTAACCAGACCGTATCATACGTGAAGGGCACCGAACCTTCATTTGTAACACTATAGGCCGCAATCCCACCACTGCACAACGGGGTCACTCATTCATTTGACAAACCAGTTTGCTCTAAAGAGATAAAATTCTTCTTTCACAGTATTGTATGGTATTTGCTAAACAAAAAACAATTTTGTCTCGGTGTACCGTACCGTACTCTCATTGAAATTAACACCCATACTTTCAACTCTATATACAGGATGCCCTCTTTCCCATCTACTTTAATTCAATTCTAAAGTATTTAAGTTCTTTTAGGTTTGTTTAAGGTGGCGTTAGACTTCAAACAAAATAATTCCGTAATTGCCCAATTTCAACAAAATAGTATTGTAATAGTAGTGTAATAGTATCCTCGTGTTACATATTATTTTACTAAGAAGTTAGATAGGGTAAATTCTGACTCAACTTTCTGAGTCTTATTATACTACGATCTTCGCGAAAAGAAGATGGTAGTTTAACATTAACAACAAAGTAACGTTCCCTTCTTACCAAGCTTTGCTTAAGAACTTTACTAAATTTAAGATTATTGAATCAGAATGTTTTACAATCAACGATACATAAATATAAAAAAATTGAATGTTATTGGTGATAAGTAAGTTTTTTATATTTAATGTACCACCTGTATAAAACCTACCGTACGGAAGGCAGTGTATTCTCAATTCTCATACGTCGCGAGACCGCGTCAACGTAGGACGCGTAATAAACATTACCGGATAGTGTACAACCTATTTGTAATTGTTTATAAATTGTGTTACAGTGTGAATATGAAAATTGACAACTTTGGATTTTACGATAAATCACAGGTATGAACTTCATTAGTATGAAGTTACTATGAAGTAAATATGCAGGCGTCGCTTTAAGTGTTTAGTTAAGCCAGTTATTTGGAAATCGAATATATATAATGAAGCTACAAAATCAAAAGAGTACAAATTCTGCTGGACTAAACATGGCCGAGTCTTCGTCAAGAAAGATGAAAATTCTCGGGTTATCCTCATTAACAGCGAAGCCCAGGTACACCTTTTGCTACAGGAAACGTGACTATACTGTGAAACTTCTTTTTATTTCTTACTATTCTTATCGCTTATTTTTTGTGCATGTATTAGTATTAAGAAAATAATTATTAGTCTATTCATACTTAAAGTTTTAGCATTTATAATTAACCTACATTGTTTTGATAAACCAAGTAACAGTAGTTCAAAAAGTTGTAATCTACGGTATCTAAAAGTATTATTCAGTGTAAAATCCCTTTTTTACGGACATACATACACACTTAAACACACATACACAAAATCATACACACTCTTACACAATAAGTTTAACTGTCTCAATAGCACTATATGTACTCTCAAAACGTCGTTATCCTGCAACGGTACTTACATGCAATTATTCAATAGAGTAAAGGGCAAGCTACGCCATTCTGCACGCGTAACTGAATATGGATAATCATTTAAACACCTTATGGGAACTAGATAATACAGAAATTAGTAACTCAAAAATAGTTGACATCGAAGAATTTAGTAACTACGTTGAGCAAAATAATTTCACTGTCTTGACACAAAATATTAGAAGTATTTACAGTAATTTTGACGACCTTCAGGTAAATTTACAGCAAATGAATCATGATGTGGATGTAATGATCCTTACAGAGTGCAGACTAAATAATAGTAAACGCTTACCACTCCTCCGTAATTACTCTTCATATCATACTACAAATCAGCTCAATCAAAATGATGGCGTTGTAGCATACATAAAAAACAACCATCTCTGTCGGGTAACAGAAGTTTCACTCTCGCACGCCTCGGCTATACAGCTAATTATCGCCGAATACGTTATTATAGGTATATATCGTTCCCCATCACACGCCTGTGCAGATAATTTCATAACTTCCCTAAATAGTTATCTCGATACTATTACTACACCTAAAAATATTATAATAACTGGGGATATAAACATCAACCTAATAGGTAGAGAGTCTGAATCCTTACAACAGCGTCACAATAGATTAAATTATTTAAACATGCTGGCAGGACATGGGCTGCTTCCCGGGCACTGTCTACCTACTAGAGAGTCGAACTGCCTCGACCATGTTTTTCTGAAATTCGATAAACTTAAGAGCTCTGCTTTTGTGGCTGTCTTGACTACAACTATCACGGACCATGCCATGGTAGTATTAAACCTAGCACAAAAAACTGTAACTAGAAACTGCCATAGGTATTCAACTTCTATTGACTTTGAAAACGCGTGTAAAGACTTATTTAACTCAGACATGTCATTTTTCAATATTTACAATGATCCGGAGACCTTGGCTAATAAATTTATCCATGAAATAAAAACCATATTACTTTGTAACACTAAAACTAAGACAATCTCTAATAGCAAGCGAATTCTTAAACCTTGGATATCACTAGGAGCCCTACGCTGTATTAAACTTCGCAATAAAATGCAACTTAAACTAAAGAAAAATCCTTTTAACGTAATCTTAAAAATAACATTTAGACGCTTTCGTAACTTCTGTTCAAACTTAATTAAAAAACTTAAACGACAATTTCATAAAACTCAAATAGCTAACTCAGTTAAAAATCCTAAACAGCTTTGGATAAAAATTAATGAAGTAACTCAATTTAAAACCCCCAAATCCTCAAATACATGTCTACTGAATATTACTCCGAATCCGCTTGACTCACTAAACCGTATCAACCAATTCTTTGTTAAAATAGGGTCAACTTTAGCTGAGGACATTTTACTTAACTTCGGTAACCCAACAACTACAGACATTTGTTCTCGGGTGTCTTCGTTTGTTCTTCTTGAGACTAGTCCTCGTGAGGTGGATGCTATACTCATGGGTCTCGATTCTGGGAGCGCACCTGGTTGGGATGGTATACCCACAAAGTTTTTGAAAATGTCCAGAGACTTTATTGTCCCGCTCATTAGCCAGCTGGCTAATTCCTGCTTCAAAACAGGAATATTTCCAGCCGTATTTAAGAGATCGTTGATCACGCCTGTGCATAAGAGTGGGGACCTGAACGACGTCAATAACTACCGTCCTATATCCGTACTGCCATGTATCTCTAAAATATTAGAAAAGTTACTGAACAATAGACTGGTCAATTACTTAAATAAATTCAAAATTTTATCCAACACACAGTACGGATTTAGGAAGGGCCTGTCTACACAAGATGCCGTGTCTGCACTTACTAATGACATAATTGATAATGTAGACAGAGGTATTAAATGCGTAACAATATTCTTGGACCTTAAAAAGGCATTTGATACCGTTTCCGTTCCCATTCTTCTGCGCAGGCTGGAAGCCATAGGAATTCGTGATACAGCTCTCTCCCTTTTTAGAAGTTATCTACAAGGTCGAAAACAACAAGTTAAAATTAATAATTTGATAAGTGAAGAAGAAACCGTGGAATATGGCGTCCCGCAGGGAAGCGTGCTTGGCCCGACATTGTTCCTGATATATATAAATGACCTTTGTAATATTCGGAGCAATGGCGGACGGATCTACTCATACGCGGATGATACCGCGATTGTGTACACGGGAGCGACTTGGATGGCTGTGAAATCCGCAGCTGAACTAGGTCTGGCTGAAGTAGCTGGCTGGCTTAATACCAACTTACTTTCACTTAATGTTAATAAAACAAATTTTATATGTTTTACTGCGAATCAAAGATCTCAGCCGGGTTACGACTTTGGAGTTAGGATTCATAGGTGTGGTGATCCGATTGCCCAGAATTGTAGCTGTCAGACCATAGAACGTGTCAACTCTACCAAATATCTTGGAGTTACAGTGGACCAAAGGTTATCATGGCACTTACACATCGAAACAATTATGGCCCGGGTTAGAAAACTTATTTGGATATTTAAAAACTTACGCTACGTCATGCCCGCGTCATTGCTTAATAAAGTTTATCTAGCCCTGGCTCAATCTATTATAATATACTGCATTCCCGTATGGGGAGGAGCAACTAAAACTAAGTTTTTAGATTTAGAGAGATCTCAAAGGGCCCTTATTAAAGTAATGAACTACAAACCATATAGATACTCTACCGATGACCTTTACAGAAATAGTGGCTTATTGAGCGTTAGAAAATTATACATTTTGCATATCACCCTACGTATGCACAAAACACTACCATTTAGACCAGGTAAACTAAAGAAGAGACGTAAAGATATTGTAGCATACGCCCCACGCGTGCACACAGTTTCTGCTCAACGTCAATATACTACACAGGCTGCCTACATCTATAATAAACTGAATCAGAAATTAAATATATATCCGATGTTATTATATAATTGTAAGAATACCGTAACTGGGTGGTTGAAAACTATCACATATGAAGAAACAGAATTAATTTTGACGAGAATCAGATAAACACACACACACACACACACACACACACGCACGCACGCACACACACACACACACACGCACACACACACACACACACGCACACACAAACACACAAACACACACACACACACACATGCACGCACTCACACGCACGCACGCAAAGACCGTGCGTTATTATTTGTTTAATTTAGTTAGTTTTTAATTCAAAAATAAATAAATAGAAAAATAATATATTTTGTAACTAAGTTTGTCAAGTCATATTTCAGTTGTTTTGGTCCAAACATTGTAATCTATAATTTAAGGGAAGTTGCGAGGTTGCTCCATCACAAGTATTATTTAACTTACTGGGGCTACCTCAATTTTACATGTATGTTAATGTTTGTGATTCAATAAAAAAAAAAAAAAAAAAAAAAAAAAAAAAAAAAAAAAAAAAAAAAAAAAAAAAAAGCTTAACTATTAATAAATTTATCTTATAAAAATAATTTACTATAGTAAAATACTTACATACTTTAAGTTTTTTGATTTCGGTTCCTAACGAAAAAGTACTTTATAGTAAAAAGCACCGGAGCTATTCCTATACATGCCCGAAATAATGAAAAAAGTAAATGATTAATGCAATTGATGTAGGAATGTGTCATCCCCACGTTAAATTTCAAACTAATATAAACAAAAGACAGTCAAAGAAATTAAAGTTTGTATACCTATACCTTCTGTGTTAATTGAGGGCGGCCGTAAGATTGATTGTGTGTTAATAAAATCATTATAATTAGTATGTCATAACTGGAGATTCTATTATTGCCCACATATGTTTTGTTGCATATAAACTTAGGCGTAGGTGTTATGCGTAGGACTAACCTATAGCGCCGTAATTTACTGTCAATAACATTTTATAACATGCACATAATTAGTATATAACAAGGTCATAATAATAAGAAACCGGACTATCATGCGTTTGCTGACTGTTCATTGCATTTTTAGGCGCTTGCCAATTTCATACCTTCAGGAGATCCGGGATTCTATATCCAGAAAGTATCAAATCATATGCAGGACTTAGCAGCTTAAATGTGATGTACAAAACTATATTACAAGATATATGCGCGTGTAATAAAATCTAGTAGTGTGAATAAAAACCCTTTTCTGGAAAAAATAAAAAAATCATATCTAATGAATTTGTTTTTTATTCAATGACCGACGATGCTATGGGGATCTTAACAGATTTTGGCATCAACCGCTTGATTAACTCGTATTAATTTTAGATAAAGTTTAATTTCAGTGTTACTTGTTAATTTGGTTATGCACTTTACCCTAGGTATTTCTTGTTTTTTCCTTAATAGGGTTGCCTGGAAGATATCCCCCTTTAGCCCGCTGTGTCCCTAATAATTTATGTTATTTGTTTTAATTTCTTAATGAAGTTTTTTTAATAAATAAATACCTTGATATTATTTGTAATAGATAACATTTGCTAAATAAAAATAAAGAATGTGTTGCTGAACCGCTCATGCGGATGTGTCTCTTCCCTGGCGGCTTGACATCCGTATTAATTCTAAAAATAAAATACATTTAATATATTTAGTTACCTTTTGGAATAGATAAAACTGGACCGAGTTAAAATAGCATTGGTAATGATTTAGGCGTCACTCATTCACAATCTACTTATTGTCTTACAAAATAAGTAGATCTTAAGACGTCACAAGGCTTTTACCTGGCTTCATAACATTCCTACATTCGTTAAAAGAGTATATTTTTTATGACTTTACTACCATTTTAAAAATCTTAGGTAGGTACTTAAAAACAGTGCATTTCTGAACAAAGCAAGTACTTACTTTGTGGTCTGATGCGAATCCGAATAGATAATTAAAAACCAGGAATCCTTTAAATTACTGCGTCCTTATGCTTGCAAGAACTTTGTTAATATCGTTGTATGAACTAGTATGCACGAATACTTATAGAATATTTTGTACCACATTTCTTAATAACTAACAGTTTTACTACTAGTTTATTAAGATAAAGTAACGAGAAAATTAAAAGAAATTGATTACAGATATTAACCTCCTAACACGTTTTTAGTTCTTGCTATTATTGTTTAAATATGGTTTTACTTATAAATCCGAATAAAATGTCAATATTCCACCATTATATTCCTTGAAGTTAGCATATAAAGCCCATAATAAATCTTTAGGTTAACATAGCCTAATGCATCGAAAAGCTATGATTCAAGCTGATTGCAATATGCATCTGGGTGTGTCTCCTGACCGTGAGAAGTCGCCTTCAAAGGCCATATTATATCTAATACAATTCTATTAGTACGTGAAAGTTTCAAGGTGCACAAACGAAGTTAATATAGGATATGCATTTTTTAAGGCCGATCTTAATCCGTTTCTTAAATAGGCTTATTGTATGGTTTTTCTTAGTTATCTCTATATAAATACTTATCGATGTTATTTGTATACTTAAATACATAAGGAGCATAGATAATAGAAATCTTTTAATACGATTTGATTTGTAAATTTTATATATTGTTTAATCTAATGCGTATTTTTATTTTATAACTCAAGTGTTGTTAATTAAATTATTACAGAGACAAATAAAATTTAATAAATAAATTACATAGACGTCTGTACGAGTGACATTTTAAATTAAATTGATAAAATGCCAAAGACAGTCCATATAACGACAATATTTCCCGGAATCAAGCAAACGCATTATAATCGAATCAACAGTTACTGCTTTGTAATTCAACACAATGCGTTGCTTATCGTCTCAATTCGCCGAAGACCTTAAAACCAATTTGCGTACATTCCGGACGCCACATCATCAATATTTAAAATACCTCATTCCGCCTTATCTGTCTTAATCATTCTGTCTTATTATCACGTGTTTTAAGATACATTTCTAATTGATACACAAAACAATAAAAACCGTTTTCATATTTTTATCTTAAAATAACTTATGATTATGTGTAGCTCGAAACAATTATATGTTAAGTCGATCTTAAAAAAAAATTGTCGAAATTATGTCGTCTGAAATATTAAATTCGTTTATTTTATATCACGGTAAATATCTTATATACAAATGATATCTAATTGCATTTATAGTTTAAATGTAGGTTGACATAGTATCGCATAGGGTTGACACTATAATGAGCTTACGAATAAACTTTTATCATTGCTTTCCAGTAATTGGATTTGTAATATCTATCACTAATAGCGTTCATATTATTCAGCACCTCAACGTTTCCCTTACATATTTATAATAATTGTTATTTTATCTTCCTCTGTTTAAAAGTATCAACCAACGTGTTCTTGAACATTGCGTTCTTATTATTTCAATTTTTTGATGATCTTAGTTATAAATGTTATTGTTATTGTCACATATTATTCATATTAAATTGCATAACTTATTGTAATTATTTAGTTTTACCGAGAATAATAACACATAGCTAAACATATTACAAAGGAGAGAAGAGAGTTATTGTTATGTTTCAGCCAACTAGATTATTGCTAGAGACCTATAAGTGTATAACTTGATCGCTTAGGTTTGCGAGAGATTTGTTCGCTAGTAATAAAGCTTACAAAAAGTTGCAAGAATGCGGATTTGAAATTCCTACATGTACTCGCACTTAAATCATGTAAAAAATACAATTTTAATTTATTACGATCTTTTGACATTTCCGATTCTAAACGGAGTTTTTGAGTGTTTACTCAGTTTTTACTACATTTAGTCGTAGGCACGTCGCTCGAAACATTGGAAATTTAAAAATATGATTATTATTACATAAAATAATATTATTATAAATTATACAGCAAAACCAGTTCAAATCGTTTTCTTAGGGACTAGAGAGCCAAAAAAAGTATGTTATCTGGAAAAGTTTGTGAATTATGGCTCCTTAGGGGCTGACGTAATATTGTTTATATCTTTTTAATTTAATTACATTAGCTTAGTTCCAATAAGCTTAATAACCAACTAAAACTGTTTTTTTCAGACGGCAGAAAGAAATTCCGGCTGGGAGACTCACAGAGTGCGTTTAAACAGAGTCCCTAGCTATGGATTCGGTATCGCTGTGTCTGGGGGCAGAGACAACCCCCACTTCGCTAGTGGTGATCCATCGATTGCAGTGTCTGATGTCCTGCGAGGAGGACCTGCGGAAGATAAATTACAGTAAGTAATGTTTTTGTATCCACATAGTACATACAACAATTCATTCGAAAAAAGCACTTTAAAATAAGAGATGTATCGCTGGACATACGTAAATATATATTTATAATTTTACCTATAAGTGTATGAAGCCGCTTAAAACGTAAAAATAATATCTATATATTTTTTGTATAGGTATCATAAAGAGATCGAACCTCACACTCTTGTACAACATCTTTTAATGGTAATCAGTTGTTTGTTTTTGTTTTAAACAAAAACTCGATGAACGCACCAATCCTGCAGTGGGATCTCGGACTAAGAGGTTCCCCATTAGACACTGTAAGGAGGGCGTTCGGCCAATTGTATCAAATTGCAAAATAGCCAGCCGCTATATCTCTATATTATATTACGAATAACAAATAAACACGTGTTTTATTGTACATTAGATAACCCATTAACTAAATAAGTGGGGAGGCGGAACACTTGGCTCTTATTTCTGTATACAAAACATATTATATGAGATATATATTTAGAAAATTTTAATCGACAATTACTATATGTATACTTTTTCAGGGTTAATGACAGGATAGTATCAGTCAATGGTGTGCCACTAGAGAATGTTGAGTACGCGCGAGCAGTGCAAGTGTTACGGGAATCTGGGGCTACAGTTTCCCTCGTAGTGAGAAGACGAGCACCCGCACCGCCACCAACAGCACCTACCTCCATCAAGCTGGCTCTGACGAGGAATGGGAAGAAGGAAGGTCGGTATAAACGGTGCTTTTTCTGAGCATAAATTAAATTTTTTAAATGTCTTCTTCATCATGTCTTGCCTTTAAATCCGAAACAAGGGTTATTGGGAATCAAACGTTATACCTCCGAGTTACAAGAAATTCCTATATTATTTTAAAAACATGTAGGTGTTGATTACTTAATAAGATAACACAAATTTCTAAAAATGTATGCATAAATGAGTTGCTTGATGTGACGTAAAAATCTCGCTTATGTGTGATATAACATATTCGATATAAAGGTGTGTTAAATATGGCTAATATTGTTGTTTTATTTTTAAGCAATATTTGAATCGAGTTAGTCGTTAACTGGTAAAAACTATTGACGTAATCTTAACAATCACGTGTGAATACTTTAACACAGCATAGCAACTGTTTCGTTAAAATATGATACGTGTAAAATATGGCATATGTATACAAATATCTTCATTTATTAATTTACTAGATGCCAATTAAACGTAAACTAATCTAGACGAAGTCTGACGTCAAGTTCAATATTTCCTTTTATCAATTAAACGAAATTCTATAATAGGCTTAGGGCTGTAACCTTTACTGAAATTTTAATTATAAGCCCGCCTAAGCTTATAATTAAAATTTCCTAGGATTAAAAGAATCTAGGATCTTATACAGATGGTCAAAAACTCGAATATTTTTCCTATCTTTAGACAATTATTGTCTCGTCTGCTCTTATACTTAATCAAAGGTCTTGGCGTCTGTGTTTCGTGATTATTTTATATCTTAATAGACAAGAAGGTGATTTAGCATTTTACGCACGGCAATTTTGAGGTCTAAGTCATGTCGGTTGGTTCATAATTTTTTCCTTCTCTAAACGAACGTAAAACGCACAAATATTCCATTTGTATACAGCTGTAATTCGAACGTACAGGGTTCAGCGTGTGTAATAAGCCGGAAACACTATTCTTAGTTATACCAGTCACAGTCCCCTTCTGAACTTCTTAAATAAATAATGGATTAACAATTAGGAGACCAAAATGCTCAGCAAACAAAAGAAAAGCTACTACAACTAATATCACACTTTCAGACTTTGGAGTCGTGCTTGGGTGTAAAATATATGTCAAAGAGTTGACGATGCGCGCTCGTGAACAATTGAACCAGGCGGGGCAGGGCCTCTGCGAGGGTGATGTGATCTCTCGAATTAATAACACACCGGTAACAGATGCCATGACACTGAAAGAAGCAAAGAAATTAATAGATTCCTGCAAGGATCGACTTAATTTGGTCATCACAAGGGAACTTATAAGAGAAGAGACCGTCAGTAATGGAAATTATCACAACAACTATAGTAGTTTAGGTGAGTGAAAATATATTTTTCTAAGTACATATATAATATAGCAGACTCGGCCAAGCGTTGCTGTGGCTAAGGTTTTTGTTATATTACATAGTAGTAAATTAATCAAGGGAAACCGTAGGAGAACTTATGTGAAACGTTGGTACCACGACACGGACCTAAACTAAACTACCTTTAACTCAGCGCCATCTGTTAGAATTGTATCAAATAATAAACAAATGTTAATGTTATCGTAATTTTAGTAAGGATGCCTATTTTTTTTGAAAATGAAATATAGCCTATGTCACTCAGGAATGATGTAGCTTTCCAACAGTGAAAGAATTTTTCAAATCTGCCAAGTAGTTTCGGAGCCTATTCAATTCATACAAACAAACAAAAAATCAAACCTTTCCTCTTTATAATATTAGTATAGAAATATGGAAGTCATGATGGCAGATGTCATTGCCATTAAACATTCTTAAATTCATTTTAAATTCACAATTGGATTAGACTTTAACGAATTTTGATGAATAGATAAAGCTGTGCTTTATGTTAATGTTTAAATGTGTATTCTGTTTTTGGCTTTTGTGTATAATATAATTATTTGAATATTGTTTAATGAGTAGCTGTAGGAATACTTTAATAAAAAAAAATATGGACAGTTAGTGCGATATTTATTACCTTGTTATTTTTCATTTTACTTACCATGGTATCGTTACCATGGTAACAAACTACCTTTACTGTAATGTTTTATAATAAGGCAGATAAATCATATCTAGCCTTCAGAAATCGCCAAAGTAACATACAAACAAACAAACAAAAAAAAACTTTATTTTTAGCATTAAACAAATGATGATTTATTTAATATTAATAATATTAATACAGAAGCGACACCACACAACACATACCCGAACAACAGTGGGGAATCTCTTTCATCTCCGTACTCAAGCAGCGGGCAGAACTTGTACGTAGCGGCTCCAGTCAGAGGGTCAGACAATCGCCGTGGTCAAATGTCATTGGACGATCAGCCACCGAGACCACCACCTCCTAGGAATGATGGTAAATATATATTAGTAAATTCGAAAAACATCCTTTATGTAGTACTAAACCAAATCCATTTTAAGGAAAAACACTTTTTTACGGATTATAGTTATGTATTATTGTATTGAAACTTATAATTATTTAGACATAATTTTAAATTTAAACAGACGTTTAAATACAATAATACATAACTATAATCCGTAAAAAAGTGTTTTTCTTTAAATGTGTAAAAGTTATGTTAATCAAAGACAATACCAAATCCATTTTTTTTGTTTTAATTAAAAAAAAATTAACAGTGTTTTTTTTATATATTTTTTCACTTCATTACACTATAACAAAAGCGTATCTTATCTATAATAAACTACTTACCGTGTTATATAAATACACTCAGGATTTGAATTTTGAAGTTAGGAACTCGCATTAAATGAATGCATGTCTAACTACATCACACATAACAAACATACTAATAGAAAAAGAAAAAAATTCAGCCACAGCACAAAATCATTTCAATTTCTTATCACTAAATTTAATTTACCATCATCCTCTTTATTTAGTCCATTTTATATTTATATGTTACTGTATACATAGATATTTTGATTTTAGTCTAGTTTTTGTATAATTCAACAGATTACTACAGCAGTCGAAGACAGCTGTACGAAGAGGATGTGATGACAAATCAAAGGAATAAACCGCAGTAAGTTAAACAAGAAATAATAAAACCAACCATGACCAATATGTTCAAAATTATTATTTGCTTCAAGGCATGATGCTAATATGCATTTCACAGTTCGTATACTTTCCGATCTCGGTCTGTTGAAATTTTTTTTTTTTTTAAAGAAAAGGGGGCAGACAGGAGGCTCACCTGATGTTGTGTGTGTGTGAGTGATACCGCCGCCCATGGACACTCGATACTAGAGGGCTCGCGAGTACGTTGCCGGCCTTTTCAGAATTTGATGCTCTTTTCTTGATGGATCCTAGTCAAATTGGTTCGGAAATACTTCCGTGGGCAGCTGGTTCAACAAAGTGGTGGTGCACGTCAAAAACTGCCTTGAAAAACGCAAAAACTATATATATAATTTAGATTACATCGGATCCTGACATTTTTATTAGTATTAATTTTTACTTATCGTTAATTTAATAATATATTACGAGGCCGTGATTGTACCGTGACTAAACAATGAACGGGAGTATAGTGTGTATTCCGCCTAAAGTAGTATTATTACTCTATCCTATGGAGTATTAGTAATTAACATATACGGTCAAAACCTTTTCCTACGACATCGTTTAGAACATACCAGTTATATTGACCAAAATCAAAGAACCCCTGAATTATATTGTATAAGGTATTTAATAACAACGCATTGGCTGTTACGACTATCAGTTTTTACGACCAAATATGAGTCTCTTCGATGACGTTATAACAGATTTAGACTCTATATCCGATAACATGTAGAACGGTATGAGTAACTGTTTGGGCAGGAATTCTAATTTCCTTGAAAATTATATTAGAAACATGTGTCTTCCATTAATAAATAATACAACAATTCACTAAGTCCGTCAAAAATGTCTAATAATTTGATAGAAATCTCATAATAATTGTAATTTTTTTAGGACTGAGCCGAGACTTATAAGCTTCCAGAAGGAAGGATCAGTGGGTCTTCGTCTTTGTGGCGGAAACAGGTCTGGCGTGTTTGTGTCAGGAGTTCAGCCGGCCAGTCCTGCCGCCTTGCAAGGCTTGCAGCCCGCTGATAAGATACTCAAGGTAATCTATATAAAAAAAAATGAATCACAAAATATATTGTAAAACTCGAAGACGGCTGGACCAATTTTAGTATATTATTGAATCTGGAGGAAGTCTCTATTGGGTAGCAAAATGTCCTCCCATTTCTACTATAAAGGTAGGTATTTAGGTGCAATAAAGTTCGCGCGGGCAGCTAGTATTTAATAATTTAATGTTTAGTATGCAGGGTATGCACTTACGTCACAACGTCGAATTAAATACAACTTTGGCTTGGTACTAAAAAAGAAAAACTACGATATACAATTACACACAAAACAAATAATATAGGTAAAGTCTTCGTAGCTATATTTCCCTCAAGTTATCTGCTTAACGTATAACATACATATTAAATTGGTATAGACATGTAGTTTCAGTGTAAGCATTGAAATGAATAAAATTAAATGCTATGAAACTTTCACACGCCTATTCAACGATATCCAACTAAATCTAAAAAACCTTAATAAATATTTCAGTATTCAAAAGATTTAGTTTAGAAATACTTTTTACATACCGCAATAAACGCTAATTTAAAAACAAAATACAGGTGAACGACATGGAAATGAAGGGCGTGACCCGCGAAGAAGCGGTCCTATTTCTGCTGAGTCTGCAGGACCGAATTGATCTCATTGTGCAGCATTCGCCTGAAGAATACAACTCTGTTGTTAGTGGACAAATGCGTGAGTAATTTGAATATTACTTATCTATATTATTAAAAAAATATTAAAGTTGTAGGGGTAAGAGTTGAATCTCTAGATCTACTGAACATTTTAAATATAATTTTAATAATAAAACGCCACGTTATTTGTGGTGTCATAGGCTATATTAAAACATACTCCGTATATATAAATGTTAGTGGTCGAATTTGCAAAGTTGAAGAATAAACGGTCAAACAAAAGCATTGCTTACAAACGTTGAGAAATTGAGTTTTAGAGAAAATTTGCATGTGTCCAACATTTATATTAGAAAAGTTCTGTATGTTCACAATAAACTCAAAAAGTACTGCACCGAATTTAATGCGGTTTGAACAAAATCTAGAATGATTCATGAGGAAGTTGGGTATATATTTTATTAAGGTATCCAGGTTGCGGTTGGCCGTTAACTAGCTTTATCTCTTTGATAGTGTGTTTACCTACCTTTTACTTGAAATTGTCATAAAGTTAAAACTGTTGCCATAAAGAAAGTACATAGAAAAAGACTAGGCTAATTAGGGCTTGTATAAACTGATTTCCTTGCAGCTGGTGACTCATTTCACATAAAGACCCATTTCCACTACACGGAGCCAACTGATGGCGAGATGTCGTTCCGGTGTGGAGACGTCTTCCACGTCGTGGACACGCTGCACAATGGCACTGTTGGAGCGTGGCAGGTTTACCGGATAGGTATATTTTTTATATTTAACATCCCTTTGTTTTATATCTGCTTGAATTTCACTTATTATACAATTTAATGGATTAATGTATTTTTTGACATTGACATTTGACATTTAGTTAATTCAAAACAAATAACATTATACATAAAAATATATCTAATAACTAACCTTAAAATTTAAGTTTATTATACATATATAATGTTATAGTTTGTATTATTAAAGCGCTTATCTTTGGTAATCGAGTTGAAAAATGGTTTTGTGTTGAATCTGTGAGATAGCTAGTTCATGCATCAAATACATAATTAAATTGAAAAAGGGTTATTTTGATTACTAAATACATTTTAATTTAAAAAAAACGTACATAGATTCGATTTTTAATAAAAAAAACAGTATTTTTTAAAAAGTACAGTTATTGATATAATTTTACAATCATTTGGTTAAATATGTGGTAGTATGATAACATCTATGCCTTCTCAGGTCGTAATAATCAAGAGGTCCAAAAAGGAACGATTCCTAACAAGGCGCGCGCTGAAGAGCTCGCAACGGCTCAGTTCAACGCCACAAAGAAAGAGATGTCAGGCAACGATGGGAAACATAACTTTTTCAGGAGAAGAAGATCTACGCATCGTCGGAGCAAGAGTCTTGGGAAGGTATGAATTTTATCTTCTACCTTAAGCAATACAATATTTACTTAAGAGTCGCTATTAGCGGTTTTATTGCTAAGTGTTTCAGGCGAGGTTTTGAGTTTTTAATAACAATATTCAAATCTTGATCGAAATCTAAAAGGCAGAAACGTTATTTATTTATTTGGAAACAAAACATATACATCTTTACAATAAAAACAAAGTTAAAAATAAACACATTGGATGTACCCACAAAAGGTTTCACTAATAAAGAGTTATGCACATATAAAGCAGAATTACATATATATCTTCTATTGAGCTTAAATTAAATGTATTTACTAGAACCATTTTCGCTTCTTTGAGTATTACAAGTTTATATTTAAAACTATTTATTTAAATCAATTAGAAGTTCATAATAATGTCCGGTCTAACGATACAAAAAATCCTTTGCTTAAATCCTCAAATTTCTGTGTCTTTTTCGTGATACAGGAGATCAGCCTTCTGTGTGAAAAGGATCGACTTTTTGGGTCTAAGGCATGCTTCTTCACGATGTTTTCCTTTGCCATATGTGCATTAAAAGCGCACATAAACAGAACAGCTAAAACAAAACATCCAATATTACTCGTATTTCAGGAACACTGGGATGAAGTGGTTCTCTCAGATAGTATAAGTAAATTCCCCGCATATGAAAGAGTTGTATTGAAGCAGCCAGGGTTTGTCAGACCCGTGATTATTTTGGGCGCGGCCGCTGATATCGCAAGAGAGAGATTACTTACCGAGAATCCTGATAAATTCGCATCGCCGAGTAAGTATACGTTACAATATATTTAAAATTGAATTATTTTTGATTTTGAAATTTGAATTAATTTAAACGGTTTATAGGTGTACATTGTTACTATATATAAATGTATTTATTTATGTTAGCAACAACGTTTCGTTGCATTAGCATGGAATAACTAGATTTTTTTTTTAAATCATTAGTGTCTATCACATCCTGTTCTCGTCAACTTTTTTGGTAATACATTCAGTATGGTATTAATTAATTTATAACATAGTTGTGAACAACCACGATTGTTTACTTTGGGCATTGCGTGTACCCTACCGCGGCCCGACTCTGATGTGGGAATGCCATTGTGCATACCCCCTAAAACCCCACGGCGCCACCAACAATCGCCTTAGGTGGGATGCGGTAACAGCAGAGACATCCGCTAAAAGCACTGGGATCCCAAAACCGCAATAAAATAAAAATCTTCAGTATTAAGAGTCAAGCACCTAACCATAATTAATATTAATTATAATTTCCCTAAAAATCCCTATTTAATATTCCTAGAAATGGATAGCACCTTAGAAGACAGTAAGACAAAGTCATCCGGAATTATCCGGTTATCCAGCATCCGATCTATAATGGAGCGTGGCAAGCACGCACTACTGGATATAACGCCAAACGCAGTCGATAGATTGAACTATGCGCAGTTTTATCCCATAGTCATCTTCCTTAAGGCGGATAATAAACATATCATCAAAACACTGAGATCGGGATTGCCTAAGTAAGTTTTTTTTTATTCTTAAGTTTAATAATTAGAAGTAACTAAATACTTCTGTATTCGTCCAAATCTTTTTAATTAAAAAAAATACATAAATAAAAAACCTCAAACATTGAACAATTTATGGCGCAAGAATTTATCTGGACTTCTGTCGTTCCACAACTGAGAGTTAACAACTTAAGGCAATTTCTACCTCGCACCACCTGTATATAGATTTAGCTGCTGATTTGAATGCTCATGCGTCCCTTAAGAAGGAAGCGTACCAATTCTTATTTGCTTCTGGCACTGCGAGTGTCCATGGGCTGCGGTATAACTTAACATCAGGTTTTCTTCTATCCGTCTTGTAATATAAAAAGAGGTAAAGTTAGAATTGATACCTCGCCCCAATCGTGTTTTCTAAGCCAATAGCAAGCAGTATTTCAAATTTAATACTAAAAAAATAAAATATTTAAAAGTGATACGTTCACGAGCAATAACAACAATTTTAGGTCAGCCCATAAATCCTCAAAGAAACTACTAGAACAATGCCAACACATGGAGCGGGTTTGGGGTCATGTCTTCACTCACACCGTGACCCTTAGCGAAGCGAACCTTAACACTTGGTACAACAAGTTGTGCGACCTGGTTCAGAGGACCCAGCAACAGCAATTATGGGTCTCAGAGACCAAGGTATGTGTTATAAATAGAAATTGTTTTATATTTCATTTAAACTCTAGAAACAAAACTAATTTATATAAATGAGCGGTATATGTGGTAAACTGGTGTTATAAGAGTCGAAACTCGAAACTATATTGTGGTCTGCATTGTATGTGTATATGTTTAAAAAATATATAGCATTTATGTATCAACAGAAAATTACTTCGAGATGGTCGCTTTAAGATGTTGGGTGCATTTGGTAAATTGTTGTGCTCAAATTACTTTATAACACATTGAAAAGATTTGGATTTTAATATTCACTATGGACATCTATTTCCCAGTCTTTTCAACCATACGTCGGCGCTATTAACCAAATTCTTTCTGTTCTGTCTGTCTCGTGTAGCACGTTGAAATGGTGTCGGACATTTACTTCCCGATTCCCCCTTCTCCTTACCCAGCCTTTTACCCTATTTCATACCCTGTCAAATACTATCCCCAATCGCCTGAGCCCAACCGCTCACCAAACATTTTCTCACCAGAGACTAACAAACGTCACGAATTGTATGACGCTAACAGAAATCATGTAGTTCCATACTACTACTCGGAAACATTAACACCAAGCATGCCTAACAACATGTACAGTGTAACTAACCCGAATAGAAATAGACATACATTCAGCTACCCGTACGATGAAAGACATCGGCAAAGACGCTTGCAAAACTCCACCCTAAATCCTGAATCTCAGGCCTTCAAGGCTCAGAACCTCAGGCCTTATAGTGTTCTGGAAACTTCGAAATTACCGATCAATAGGCCGCAGAGACCAAAGTCAGTCCTTCCACTATCAGATCAGTTTAGACCGGCCTCAGCATTTTTCCAAAAAGAAAAATCGAATGAGGTGCCAGAATGGAAGGCGCGTTTGCAAAAGGAAATGCCTAAGCCAATTCTCGATAAGCCTGTACGGCAGATCTGTAGAATACCGAATTGTAAATGCAGTCAGAAACCGTTCATGAATAGCAGAGTGAGCGAATCTCGGACACTTCCCTCAATATCTCAGAGGTCTCTAAATAAATCTAAGAACCTGTCATTGCCGACATTAAAGTTAGATGACGTAGACAATCTGGATAAGATCGAAGTAGAGAGAGATGTTAAACCGATATCAGAACAGAACTTGGGGTATGTGTAGAGGTTTTGGGGACGCTTGTGTGAAGACCACTAAAGCTTTTCTTGATTTGCTTGTAAATATTTGAGCATATTATCTCCGCTTTTTATTGTGCTTTATTTTTATAGTTTACGCTATCCTATAACCTAATCATTGTAGATATGCCTTACATTACTTTTATCTTTGTGATATATTTTTTATTTACCAAATATCTTTTGTTGCTATTTATAAATCCCCTGTATGATTTAAGTGTTATTTTTAGTTAGACATGTAATATACCAAACACCAGTGTTATATACCACGTTTGATGAAAAAATCAACATCCAAACTAATTAAAATTGAAATATTTCAAAGAAGCTAACATAGTTTTGCATGTTGATTTTTAGTGTGAAATCGTATTAATCATTCACAGAAGCTAAGAATTTAGTGACTTACCTTTTGAACAATCATTCATTTGTCTTGTCTCACCCCATTCCATAACCTACCCTCGATGCGACACGAAATGGCGGATTTCAAAATGGCGCATATCAAAATGGCGTCACAGCGACCAGAACCGTTATCCGATGACTTCTTGTTCTCAATGTCATCGAGTACGGAGAACAGGCTGTCGTATGCTTCTAGTCCCGAAAGCGATTTGGAAGTGAGTCCACCAGCGCCAAGGCTTGTCAAGTCATCATCTGATCCTTCCATAGCAACAACGCAGGACAACATGGATCGTGATGAAGACATAAGCCATATGGTGGACGCAGTCCCTCCGCCTTATACGGTAAGATTCGCTGCTCATTCATTATTCGTAAGTTTATCATTATATGTGCTCAAAGAATATCCAGTTATGATAAATACAAATCCGGGTACTACCTGTTATAGGATCATAATCCTCGACAAAAGGTACGCACTTATTACCTGCCTTCTGGTTAGGTATCAAAGGAACATTCTAAACTCCAACCCGTTACAAATTTATTGCAGCATGAACATTCAAAGTAAGTTTTAAGCTTTTTAAAAATAATAAAAAAGGAATTGTGCTTCTAGCAAAGTGGCTACGACAGCAAATATGGGTTCTCGTCTAACACAAATGGTCAATCTAACGGCGTGAATCACATGCCGACCAGTAATGAAGCCCCTCCATACCAATGTAATCCTTTGTCGCAGTCGCCGCCACATTCGCCGTTGTATGGAACTGGTGAGATTATAAGCTTTTATATTTTAGCCCTTTATTTCTAGCTCTCAGCATTTATTTAGGTTCTAATAAGGAGTCCTTTAACTAGTGTATTTAATACATTTGTTTTTAATTTTATAAAAAAAAAAATCTCGTTTCAATAAATATTGTTTTTGCTGTATGCTTATTTAAGTTGGGATGAAAAGAAGCAGTTCTATAATGTCTGTATTTTTTTATAAGATTCTTCTACGCATTTTCTTTGCATACTATTTTAAGGAGGATTAAATTGTTTCCATATTTCTTAGTATTTATATTGATTCGTTAATACCAATTATCCCCTTGTAAATTCAATGGGCAAAGCAATTAATAAATTACTCGTCTTTGCGCGCGGTGATTTCTGAGTTCATTCAAGTTCGGATACAATAGCCGTAATGAAGCACTGAATACCACTTTCATGTCGAACCTTCCACCTCTCTTCAACCTTTTTTCTTGTATTCCAGTACCCGAATTGCCACCTCGTACGACCAATCAGTCGCAAGTGACGCGTCCAGCGGGTGGAGTTTTGCTACCTGCTCCGCCGCCCGGTCGCCCACCGCATTCACTAAGACACAATCCCACTGTAAGTTGTACTTATTCTTAGGGCCTGTTTCACAATGTATGGATAAAGTGCCAAATAGCTATGCAACAAATTATTCGAAAGATAAAAGTTCCAAATAAGATACTTCGAATTTCATGACGTATAGCGCTATCTGACAGTCGTGAAACGCAAAAATACTATTTATCATACCAATAAGTAACAAATAGCTTATTTGGAACTTATCCGGACATTGTGAAACATGCCCTTAGTCGTATTGTGTTTAATTGTTGTATTTTTTTATAAAAAATCGTTACTTTGACAATTTTAATGTCCCTTTTAGGTTTTCAATATACAAACCAAATACGGGTTTTAAATCTAAATAATTTTAAGGCCTACTTTGTAGTTATATGACGAAAACTCTGTAAAAAATATTATTCAAATTAATTAAATAATAATTTATAATCTTGTAAGGTAATTTAATAATTTCTCGATTCAGCTATAGGTTTATTTTAATGTTTAAAACTTGCGTTTATGAACGAACAGCCTTAAGCCTTGACCTTTAACCTATCGCGAAATACTCGTAGATATGCTTTAAAGGAGTATTAAGAATATTCGTAGCGTAAAATCACCTGCATCATGAGCACACCTGCAAGGACTGACCCTCACTGTTACACCATTACACAAAACAGCCATATTAGTTGAATTGAATAGTTTTTATTGTTTTGTTACCTTTTGTAAATGTTTGAGTTTTTTTGTAGGTAAATATTATGTTTTCCATCTCTGGCTATATTTTTGGTGTAATTGTCTGTTATTATAGATAATTTTTGTTAACTGTAGAATGATGAAGTAAATATCATATGTATTAGCTACTGTAGGTTAACCATTTATACTATTCGTCAATAAATCTTAATCGCTAAATATAAAGTCTTGTTTAATGTTTGATTATAAAATACATTATTTTATAAAAACAATAAAAAACGCAATTTAAGAGCCGACCAAGTGCGCAAGAACGTCTATTCGGTCCGCCGAAAGAGAGCAGCGGCGATGAAAACGCCACGTACTCGGCGCGGCCAACGAGTATGGTGATACAGCCCACACAGGGTTCACTTGATAGACATCGACAACAGGTAATTAATAATTATTATTTAATATAAGGTTAAATATTAGAATAATTTCCAAGTATTAATTATTAAATTTATGTCAAATTTGAATTTAGGAATGAAATAAATTTCTAAAAAAGTATATAGGTTTGTTTTTATAATTTTATTGTTTTGTTTATTTATTTTTTTATTATCTCTTTGTACAATACAATAATTTATTTCTTTACAATTTTCTTAACCTACATACTTTGTATAATAGAAATAATTAAAATCAAAACAAATATAAAAAGTTTTGTTTTAGTAGTGAGCTATATATACGTAACAATTTAGCGCTAAGTTTGGCCATATAATAGAAAATTACAGGAAAAATAGGAGTACTAGGAATTAATAATTTTTTACATTAATTCTCACATATTTCAAACTCTCTGCTTGAATTATTTATTTATTTATTATTATTTATTAACACTTCGTTGCATTTCATAAAAGGAAAATATTAAACATAATTTAATGAAAAGCAACTGGCGGCCTTATCGCTTTAGAGCGATTTCTTCCAAACAACCACTTCTACACAATATTTATATTAACAACAATTATGTGAGAATTAATGTAGAATGAAATTTATATATTTATTTAGAATATTGATTACATTGGAGACTTCTATAAATTGGAGGTTAATATAAAATGTATTTCGGTTTTCGTATTGATTTATCCATAGAAACATGATTATTGCTTTCAGCAAACGTCATACGACGGCACATATGAATACAATAGTAACAATCAACACAATACCAGTATGGGCTCGCGTTTACCTCCCAACGCGCCTGACGACTTAAAAGTGGCTCCCTCTATGTAAGTATATAAAATATTATATAAGCCTCCTGCCCGTTTACCCCCGGTTCTAAAAAAAAAGTATTACCAAATATATTTGCTAATATCACTTAAAAATTTGATATATCGGCCAACTACGTCACTTATACTACGTATATTTGAATACTTAAATGATCCTAATCCTTGGGATTGATTTGCTCCAGTCCAAACAATTTGTATTAAAAACTTGGCGATTGAAAAGAGTAGCGGAAAGTTCTTCTTGCCCGCTCTACGCCCTTGACTTGCGTACTAGTAGTAAAAGTAAATTTACAATTAATTTGTTTTTGACGTTCATAAGTGTTCTTGTTTACCTAGATGAATAAAGATATTTTGTTTGTTAGTTTGTTAGTTCGTGCAGTTGCACGACGAGTTACGAGTTCGTAACTCTTATATTATATTTTAACCAACATGTTGATTTGATGGGTTTGATGGGTCAATTTAATTGATTTTTAATAAAATGTATCAAAATATAACAAAGATTGGAAAGAAAAGTTGTAATTGAAATATGAAAATAAGTTTTGTCAATTTTGCAGCAAAATGGAACCGCCTTCTAACCCAAACAGCATGACACAAAGTCCGCAACGCAACTCCAACTCGTTGGAGCATAATCCTATTGACTACCGACCGCCAGATAACACATACAGGTAAAGAATTGTAAATAGGTGGTTGGGTTTGACATAAATCAGAAGCGTAATATTCTGTGCGGAAAGAGAACTTCATAGGATCTGAGGTGCTAAATCACCTTTTTAATGATGTCAACACTGTAACTTAATTATAATTCGATATAACGAATTAGTATCGCAATACCTTTCCTTGCTGGAAATGCTGCCAGCGTAAAAAAACACTGCCAGTGCCAAACTTTAAAAAATTGTTAGATTTTTCTATTTATCTATATAAATTTGATTAGTATGTAGGTTCAAATTATTGTAAATACTGTATATTTGTGTGTTAGAAATAAAAAGTTTTATATGAAAAAATATAAAAAAGTAATAAAAATTGTATTGGCTCCCATAACCGTCAAGTGGGTTTTCTTTCCGCATAGACTATATACTAAGACTATTGCCAAATATCTTTTTTTATATTAAATAAGAATTAGATTATTACAAAAACTCTTAATCTCAAAAAGAAATCTTATCTTGCTTTTTCATTACATTAACAGCGCTTGGGTTATAAATAAATATTTTAATAATTCAACAGAATGTTCAAAGAAGTATTAAAGATGTAAATAATCATGAAAACACTTACTATATTTCGTTTCATATTTAACGACGTAATGAAAGAAAGAAAAAACTTTATTGTATATATACAGTTTATATAGTCTTAAGTTTTTTTTTTGTTATCTAACAAATATTCACACACATTTCATTGTATATATTGGACAAGGCGTTACCTTCCATTTTTCTAAGTTCGATAAAGAAAAATTCTATATTTCTCTTCTTGACCCAAAGCCAAACGTTACAGAAAGCCTAGTTTGTTTGCTGAAGGCCATTCTTTTAATTTGCATTGAGTCACTATTAAATTTTAACATGGGATCCCGCAGTAGGGGTCAGAACGGTCCAAACGGTCCGAATGGTCCAAATGGTCCGAATGGTCCGAATGGGCCGAATGGGCCGAGCGAGTATCGGCGTGCGTTGCCGAACGGGGTTCACAGTCACGCACGCGGCCCGTCACTGCCTAACGTCACCACTAACGATCATAACAAGTACAGGTATCGCTTGCTTTTAACATTTAGGGCCTGTTAACCAATGTATGGATAAAGTGCCAAATAGCTATGCAACACATAAATTATTCGAAAGATAAAAATTCCAAATAAGATACTTCGAATTTCATGCCGTATAGCGCTATCTGACAGTCGTGAAACGCAAAAATACTATTTATCATACCAATAAGTAACAAATAGCTTATTTGGAACTTATCCGGACATTGTCAAACAGGCCCTTAATTAACTTACCATTATACATCCTTAGATATAAGTATTAAAATGAATTGTTAATTTGATTAAAATTGTTGAAATTCTAAGTTCATATGTTCATGTGTTTTTTTTGCTTTTACTGTTTGTTTTTTTCCTTCACTTTTGACTTAGCTGGTTTTTTTATGCGAAAGGCATACTTTGAGACAAGGGAGTGTCCTTTTTTTTAAATCTTTTGTCGTGTTGTTTGTGATGTTAATATTGTATTATGACTCCAATGGGATAAATGTTTATGAATACCATACGAGTAATTATAATTTACTTATTTCCACTTTGCCAGCGCAAGAACAAACTCTGTATCGCAAGCAGACTATGCGCGTGCGCCGCCATACAAGCCAGTGCCGCCGCCAAAACCCAAACATTACCGACCGCCCGACAATCACCCGCCTAGGAATGGGGTATGTATTTAAAACATACTTTGAATATTTTTAAATGACTTTAAAAAAGCAGACTGTGACATTACTAAAAATATTCGATTTCAAACTAAATTTACATTTTAATTGACATGGGTTTTATGTTGTAAATTATATTGTATTTCAAACAAACATTTTTTTTAATAATACTTAGAACCACTCTTATGAACGTATTTATCATATTAATAATACATTGAAATTGTTAGAACATGGAGCCAAGCCAAATGGGCAATATGATGCCCCGTCCGCCTGGTCCCATGGGCCCTGGACCCATGGGTCCGCCCCCTCACTACTCTCATTCACACTCACACTCCCAACCCGCGCATCAGCCTCCGCATCCACACTATCAACAGGTAAGTTTTTTTAACGGATAATTATTTTAATTACTTCACTCATGACTGAGCAAGATTATTTAGTAAGATTTTTCAAATCGATTTTATTTATTGATTAAAACTAGCACAGTGAAATATACATTTCACATAATTAAATTTAAAGAAAGGTGGCCTTTTCGCTTTCGAGATATCTCTTCCAGACAACACTGAAATTTTACGACGCACGAAGAATACCTTGTTACTTTCTTATATTATCATCTTAATTAATTCGCTTTAAGATGTATTTCACAATGAATTAAATATATGGTCTTTGACTGTCACGTTATTTATTTCAAATGTTTTTTATTTATAAATAAAGATTTAATTACATTAAATAAACTAGTTCTATGTGAATAATATTAAATTGTTATACTTTTTGATAAGTTATAATAATAATTTGAAATACAACATAGAATCTACGTTTTTCTGTTGTAGGGTATGTACAGTGGTCAAATGGGTCACCAGCCCCAATCCCCACCATATTCAGGACCGCCGTCCCACCATCGAGCCATCAATTTGCCCCATAACCCGCACCTTATTGGTAAGTTACTATAGATCAGAGAATGTAGAATTTTTATAAATTTAAGTATGACACTTGTATTTATACTATAATTTTGTCTCTTTTCATCATACAGTAAATACGATTTGATTGAAAGAGCCCATACAGAATAATTAAACTGATATCGTTTCTTTGAATGAGTCAAAAAAATTATAAAAATTATTGAACCCTTCAACCTTGAGTAAAGTATAATTATTATGATACATACTTATAAATATTATTGCATTATCCTTTAGGTGTCGACAGTTCCCTAGCAACTAGCATAACAAAAACAAAGACGTAAATATTTGACAAAGCGTTTTTCATTATTCCAACTAATTCAATTGAATTATACACACTAAGTCAACAAAAAGTAAAAATATATCGTAGTTTTTTAGCCATTCACCTGAATCGTTACGTTATTAGTAATTAAAAATATCTTAAAAGTGTCCATTTGCCGAACTGCCAAATTAAGGATAGTTTACAATAAAAATATCTTCAAAACACTGAATAGCGATTTCTCATACAGATTTAGCCGGCAGCCGTGAGCAAAGAGGTTCCGCATTCGAACTGTATAGAAAGCCGCAACACATGCACAACTTGAGGTAACACGCTTTACAAACGCACACATATAAGTCCCTCAAATTGCATGTCCAAGTGATTTTTCGAATTATTCCTTGTACAATTTGCTCTAACATGCAAACACCGATCGCTTCACAAACGACTAACACGTCTTGGGCGTCTTATAGTATGGTATTGTATGTGGTTATACAATATAAATAATATATATTTGTATCATATATTCTCTGTCGGGGCGTATTATAACCTGTAGTATGTTAGAATGGTTGATTTTGAATTAAGCAGTGCGTGTCTGCATTTTAGTGCAACTTGTTAAACGAAAGCATATTGAATTAAGTTGTCACTTTATAATATCCCGAAACCTATATTTTAACCTTGCCAATTATCTACAAGTATATGCATCCTCCTTTATGACATTTATTTCAATATGCAGTTCATATAATGTCAAAAATCATATTTATTATATCATTTCGATCGATCAGGACTGTCAGATTTGTCAATATTCAATATTAATTGAAAGTTGGTAAATCCGAGACGTCCGTGTATTCATCATGAGTAACTAAGTGGGTCTGGTTGTGGGTTTCCGCAGCTCATCCGATGCCATGAACTCCAGCGCGGAGCCCGATGAAACATTCTCACCAAAAACTAAAAAGAAATTGTCCAAAAAACCTTCGTTCATTAAAAATGCCGTCCTCGATCTTTTCCGCTCGAAAAATAAAAAAGTGTCTCGACAAAAGTCATTGTGCGAAAGTGACTTGCAACAGAGACATGGTCAAATACCGATGTTGAGACGAGAAAAATCTGATTTAAGCGACTTATCCATTCATATGAGAAATACGCAGATAAGAAATCAAATGTTACAACGTAGTAACTCATCATGTGAAAAACCTTTACTGAAACCGATACTTAAAAGGCAAAGTTCATTCTGTGATGATAGAAATGGCTCCATTTGTACAGTTAGAGATTATGAAGCCAAACCTACTTTAAAAAGCCTTCGAAGACAGAATTCTATGTGTGAAATAGAAACCGAACCTAAAGTTACCCCCTTGTTACGCAGACAGAACTCTCTTATAGAATATAATAGAAGAGGTATCTACGGACAAACCCCAAGCTTTAATATGATTACCAAAATAGACCCGATTTACCAAAGACAACAACAAAATAAGCATGAACCCTTCTATCCAACCCAGCCTCTACCTCCAGAACCAGTATACCAAAGTAAGGAACATGTTATTTATGATCCTATTCCTAAGCCTAAAAGAACTTACACTTCTATATATGACACTTCTAGTGAGAATCCGTATGCGAGTAGATCTGAAGTATCCAGCCAAGGTTACGAAAATCCATACGGAAACCGTGAAACGGTAGCAATGCCCCTTATAGATCCACCATATGCGACGCGAGCAGAGTGTATACGAGAAAATCCCTATGCAACTAGAAATGAAGTCATGGAGAATGCATATGCTAAGCAAGAAATACCACGAAAAACTGAGAGTATTTACAATGAGCCACCATATGCTACTAAAGAACAAATGTTAAGACAAAGAATGACAAATGAAAGTCCTTACGCTACTAAGGAAGATATGCTTAGGCAAAGATTTTCAGAGTCTCCTTATAATACTAGGGAAGAAATGCTTAGGCAAAGATCAGATACTTCAGTTACCAGTAAGGAACCAATTTATGGCAAAAGAACCTATGAACCTCCGCCAAGTACTTCCTGGTCAGAGAATCCATATGCAATACGCCCAGACAGGCGCCTGCATACGCCTGTGACATATCCTGGTAGATCTTCTCCGATGAATAAATGCATGAGTGAGCCACCATACATTAGTAGGTCAGACATGCTAGCAAGAATTAATCAGACTGAATCGCTGTATGGTGCGCGAACTCAAATGAAATCGAGTTTTTCGGATTATGGCACCCGAAATGAATTATTTGATTTGCCTCAGCAAGTAAGACCAGCATCGGCCGAATGTACATATGTATCTAAACAAGAAATTTTATCGCAAAAAGCAGCCTTGCTAGCTAATAAAGAATCTTCTTATAGCGCTAAGTTAGAAGAAAAATTAGAAATAATAAAACAAAGAAATCAAGCGAAAAAAGAAAAAATATATCAAACTAGATTGGAAGCTAATGAAAGTGATGCGGTAAAAAGCCGAGAACCATTGTATGTATCGAAAAGAGATCTAAAAGAAAGTATCATCTATGAATCGAATCATGAAGCTAAAGAGGTTCAGCCTGTACCTACTCAGGATAGTGCTAGAAGTAGCCCATATGAGTTAAGTGATGCAAATCATTTGTCTCGACGAGAACCTGTGTATCAAACAAAAGCTGAAGCAATGAATGGGGAAACAGAGAAGTTTCAGGAAATAGATTTTTCGAAATTATATCTTACTGAATCTAAGACAGACGCGGAAAAAGAAAAAACAAAAAGCTTAGAGGCTAATGTTTTGAAAGGTGAAGCATTGTATGCTCCTCGTTTACATGGAAAAGCCGAACACATATCAAATGCACTCAAAATAACGTCGTCTCCAATACCATATGAATCTACAACATCCATGGAAACTCAGTATGCTTCTGAATGTAGTATGAATTTTGAAAATAAACCACAAAGCACGCCATATGCATCGCAGGACTTGCAAGACCGACCTAAACCTAATCGAACTGTGACATTCTGTGAAAAAATTGTAGAAAAAAGTCCTGAAATTAGCCAGGACACATCCGAAAACACTTCAAATAGTCGAAACGATACAACTATTATGAGCAACGATAATACAATTGTCAAGGTGACATCAGAAACAAGTGAGGAGAAAACTGAGGTGGTCGAACCAGATGCACCACACACTACTTGGGGTATATTCGATAGCGAAGGAGGGGTTCTAGAGGATAGGCATTGGGGTGTTTCCCTTATAATACCTCCAAAAGCAATTGCTCCGGGGATCAAGCAAAAGATCTACTTTACGGTGTCTGATCCGCGATTGAGCCAGCGCGTAGGAGGACCTCCCATCGACATGGATAACGGTAAAGCTTTTTACGCACGCGTTACCGTAGATCGTAGACTGCACTTACTAATTGGCAATTAACGAATGCGATGATGCAGGGCATTTTGGCACTTATTGAGACCGCAATTTGTGGAGTATGCATGAGTATTTAGAGCATGTTAATATGTATCATATTTATATCGTATTCATATAAACCCTTAAACACATTTAAAACAAGAACTTATTACATTTATTCATTATTAACCCAGCATTTTTAAACAGTTTCTGCCACACAATACACTCCTACTTAAAGATTGAGGAGCGACGGCGGCGAGCGTGCTGTCTGCATCCAACAGTTAAATCGTATGTTCGATAGTGTTTGGATTTTTGTGCACTGTTTGAAGCACTTTTCATTCCATTCCTTTCATACACCTCATTTGTTTTACTCGTCTTATATTTGTCTTATTTTTTGCTATTTTATATCTGTGGCTCGCTTTGCATGCTAATCCGCTAATCCTGCGATATGTGTTTGTGTGTTGAGTATTGTCACGTTTCGATCTTTTCACTGGATATTTGTTTATGGTTTCGCAGGAATAATATATTTTTCTATGACCAGGTGAAGCAATGCTGTCCCCACTAGTGATGTGCGGGCCTCAGGGGCTCGTATTTTTACGACCAGTGACACTCCGCCTACCGCACTGCGCTAATGCCGTCCCATCCCTAGGCCTGACTATCAAGGCTACTGATACAGAAGCCCATCTTAGTACCGACTGGGATAATATACACTTGCCTGCTACAACCACCCTTAATACTGTGGCAGTTAAAGTTGACCATTTTTAGTTGCGTTCGTTCTTTGTTTGTACTTGATGTCTTAAATCAATCAATCAGGCTCGAGGCTGAGAATTTAGTTGAAGCGTAAAATATTAGATAATTGACGTATTTGTATGTTAGAAAAATCAGATCTTCCGATGTGCTTTTGTATAGGTAGCGTTGACTTCTTTGACTTATGTGATTCATGTAATGTTGTCCGGCATTCCCACCTATATTGCAATTCTTTAAGAAGTGGTGCTAAAGGATTTAAGATAAGAATGAGACATAGGAATCTCTAGAGCTTATTAAGCATTATTAAAAGTTAAGCGAAAGTCTATTTCATTGTATTTGAAAAGACATTTTTATTTTTGAGACGAATTCAGAATAGATATCTAATTAATAAGTCATCGTTGTACTCTATAACGGACCTATGTAATTGGCAAATGAAATTTACGGCAAACGATTTCGAAGATAAAATTTCCACGGTAATCTTTTCGAATAAAAGATAACATTAACTAACTAACGCTTTGTTGGCCATTGAATTCCAAGCTGATACTAGAAGCTACTGGATTCAAACATAAAAGGTATATATAAGGTAGATATAAGTTCACAGCTGTCTTAAAACTGAATAAAAAAATATTTTCGTCATGGATAGAATTTCATTTCGAATTGCTGTGTCAAGGCTCCTTTGCTATTATCTTTTTTGAATTCGTAACAAAAATCTATAACTAAGACATGCCTTACCATATTGTAGATTATTCTAGTTATTCATTCATTAATATAATTATTTAATCAATATACGCGTATTTTTATTGTTAATTAGCACAGAAATTACACTTTGGCTTCCGTAATGTTAATTTTAAAATTACTAATTATAGTTGTATTCACGTAATTTGGCCTTTGGCTAGAGTCATATTTAGGTAATAGCATTACGTTTGTATGTATGTTTTCTTGTTACTAGTGAAACTATGAATTTACCTTTGACCCAACTATTAAATTTTATATTTACTGAATTGTGTTTTTTTATTATAATTTACTCCATAATCTATTTTATCCTTACGATATCGAAGTCTTTCAACATAATGATTCTTATAGCACGTAAGTAAATGACGATTTTAAAAGACATATTGTGTATAAATTTAAATTGTCATTGAACTTTACTTAATAAATGGACATACATAAAGCAGCGCCTGGCTGAGAGATTTTAAAATCAATCTTAATAGGATTAATAAAACTTGTAATAATCAAAGGTTACATAAGTTTCGTTTTTCTAATAAGTCACTGTTAGCCTTTATGTATATTGAATATTTTACAATCATTGACAGCAGTATGTCTATCTATTTAAAGTGATTAGACGACTGCGCAGTCTAATCTCTAATTACTGCCTGGATCGCATTTTCAGCGAAACAATAATTCATACAGTATAGGAGCCATAGAAAAGTACCTTAATTTCCTTAAAACTTCATATCAAAAATTTACTATAAATGTGTCTATTCCCTATTCTTTATTACAGGATTTCAAACAAGAAACAATAACATTAAACAAAAGGTTCAATTAGCTTAGTAGTAACAATTTTTGCTCAAGAACATTATTTCATTAATAGCAAGCCACATCCAGTACCTCCATGCAGTATGAGACGGCCTTTATTCTAAAATCATTGTATCAATATTATGCCAAATTTTCATATGAGAATACATACTTATGCAACAAGTTGAACTATGATAGTAGCGACAATCAATTGCAAGAATTTCTGTAACACTTATTATTACCGGGTCAAAGTTTAAGAGCAATCTTAGGATTTTAGTTCTGCGTTGCAAACTTAACCTTATATTTCCTTATCATAAAGCTTAAAATCGTTTAAATCATTTGGTATAAATTAATAGAAATGTCTGCTAGTTGCGATGACATGAAAACGACGATTGGAGTTACAGATGCGTTTGTAGTAATAAGAGCGGATTACGAAATAGATCCTTAAAATAATGTTAACGTTTTGCTGAAAATTGTCACTAAAGAAACTATTCTTAAAATAAATAGGACAGTATTGGATAAAAAACAACAATTCAGATAATTGTAAATGTCTGATAACCATCACGTTTTATTTCAGTACAATAAAATTTGTTTATAACTTTAAGGGTCTGTTTCACAATGTATGGATAAAGTACCAAATAGCTATTGCAAGACATTAATTATTTGGAAGATAAAAGTTCCAAATAAGAAACTTCGCGTTTCATGACGAATAGCGCTATCTGACAGTGGTGAAACGCAACAAACACTAGTTTATCCTGCCAATAAGTAATAAATAGCTTATTTGGAACTTATCCGGACATTGTGAAACATACCCTAATTATTGCTAATTATCAGTTATTAAGTCGCAATTCACAATAATGATAATCTTTCCATCATCCAAAGTTGCAATTAACGTGAAACCTAAAAGCAAAAACCTTTGACCGCAATAATAAAAAGCGAAATGGCTCTAAAGTGGGACCTTGACCTGTCCATCCCATAATGTAACGTTGTGCTCATAAGTTTGCATCTCACGCGAATTATTATCAAATCTTAGAGACCACTTACTTACAAAAATGTTGATCTTATCTATTTTACGAACTAATCATTACTTTTATAACAACCGCCTTTTAAGAGTTTTAAAACCAGGACTTTCTTTAATAATACAAAACTTATTACCTAAGCTAAAACATTTTTATTTCAGATAAAAATTTCAGATGATTATTGGATGTTGTAGGATTCCATTGGCTTCGTACAACTTGCATTGCTATATTTGTTGCAACTTAATGTTTGTTTTAAAATATGAGTTGTTTCACGATTTGCTTTTTTAAAAGAGTACCGAGAGTATTTATGCCGGCTATTTCTCTCGGCCGATGAATAGTGATGCCTACAGGTTCAAATTTAATGACGTGGAATAAATGATACTTGTCTACCTTGGCTTCCATAATAAACGTACTTTTTTTTATTGAGTGATCTGCAAAGACTGTTTGCAATCGTTAGTGTTAAAGAACATTAAAAGCTATAAACAACACGCTTTATTAGATTTAGTTCCGAAAGGACTCGCTTAAATTAATTAAAAATAGCGCCACAGCTAACTTGTAATAATAAACATGTCGTTCGCTAATGTCACATTTTGATTTAAGATAAGGCTTTGATTTAGCAGAGAAGTATGTTAACTCTTCCAATACCACGATAATTGTAAAAAAGACACCTTTATAGACTTTCTATATCTGACTCTGGCAGATGTCTGATAAGCAATCAGTTCAAGACGTCGGTGACGTGTTTTATAATCGAATGCCACTAATAATTGAAGATTATCGATAAGGACTTTATAATTTCATGACAAGTTGCGCAACCCAAATCTGAAATCAAGTTAGCTTGAACTGACGTCTGACGTCACACATTTAAAATAGCGCCGTTAAAGTCGTAGATTACTTTTATAATAAAAATTTAAAAAGTAAAGATGGAAGGTACGTAATATGTTTACTTATATGGGTAAATTATGTAATTAAGTATTAATGTATAACAACTTCAAATCAAACCACATTACTCGTTGATTACGTGTGCAATAAAACTTTATATTTAAATTAATAATTATTTATGTTTGTTAGGAATATACCGGCAAAAATATTAATTTCATGGGGACAATATGTTTATAGGTATAAATACTCGTTTTTGTTGCTCATTAGAAAACGACAATAAAAAGATTATTATGATAAGGGATGTCCAGGCTATAAGACTTTTTAACCTTTTGCTTCAAATTATAATCTTAAGCCTTGACTTGAATACTGATATTTTGAGAAATCTCATAAAAGTTGGACTATTACGCAGGATATGCAAATTCATGAAATTTATCGAGTAAATCGTCCGCTAAACGTTCCAGACAACTTGAGTTTCTGAAATGACGCTATAATCCTCACAACTGTTCTAATATTACTGTTATTACTGATAGATATTAAAATACCTATTATTATATGTAATATGTATATCATAAATTGTAATTAATACTGATCACACTAGTCACATACTTCTCTAATTAAAAAACGAATTTAGTTTATTTTGCCTGCTAAACAATACCTTCTGAGTAGAGATTTGAAATAGTTTTCCTCTATTCGAACTATCAAATTACTTCCAAAAATTAAAAAAATCATATCATACAAATACCATTTAAACCATAAAAATGAAATGAAACAGGCAGGAAATATACGAGTAGGTATGTACTACTCTGTTACTTACAAACAACAAAAAAGAATTGTAACTTTTCGGGAACCCCATTAATGTCTTAACAAAAAACTGATAAATATAAGAATATACAATTATTTATTATGTAAGTATTGAATCAAACTGATGATACTTTAATGTGAGATTTCCTCTATGTATCCATTTCGTGTCATAGGTGAATTATGATTTGATATGCGTGAGTTATGTGAATTTTCTTGGTAATAATTGAAAAACCTTCATATACATCTACGAGTTGGAATGTCGAAAAAACTTACGCTAAACATTAAACAACGGAGAGGGGGTATGGTGGAAGAGCTGTTGCATCTGGCACAGGACAAGAGGCAATCTCCAGTACTGGAGAGGAACTGAAAAAAAGAGAAGAAGAATATCTATATATATTATTATTATTTTATAATAATCCAACTGCTTAGCATTTTACACACTTACTGTTAAAATTGCTGACTATTAAAATTAGCGTGTTTTTGTCTTGAATCTTTGAATTAAATATAAGGTTTTACAAGAGTGAGGGGCAAGGATTTGAAACGTTATGTTCACGAGGTCTTGAAAATTTTGTTGTAGGCCGCTTATGCATAGCTATTTGTTTTGAGCAAAGGTTAGATGACAAGTGTATAAGTTTGGATATTGTTGTCTTATTCTGAGCAAGCCTATAGGGTTTGGTACATTTTTTAAATTCTATATTTTTGGTCGGCAATCGCCAGACGAATCATCGATACTCTATAAGGAATACAATAGAACCAAGTTCTTTAAGATTAAATTACTATGGCTATTAAAAGTTACAGACCTAATGCCTTCTTGTCAGTTATTAATTTAAACAAGAGCAAATCAAAACACAAAAAATCTTCACTTAAATATGTAATGCTTATTTTTATATATAGCGGAACTACATGAAACAATTACATCGTATTACATAGTTCATTGCCTATCAATTATAAAATTTCTGTTAAGTGGCATTGACAATTGACTCGATTGTCTTCCGTGCGAATAATACAAAAAATCGATACAACCACGGATATCGATCTATTGTTCAATTGTTTATGGTTGGCTGGCGTATGCATGGTACTTGATATTTGGTACTGCCATTATGAAATACAGGGACTTGTAATTGTATGGACAGCGTGGAATTTCATACGTATAAATAGCTTCGTTATATTAATCTTGATTTTCCTAATTTTATTTAATTGGCAGGAATTTGGTTTATTGTTTGTAAATCTAATCATTAATCTTATAATTGTCTTAATTAAAGCGAGGTGAATTGTTTCTAGGTTTGTCGCAAGACTTAAATGATACAATATTTGGCTGTAACTTTTGATAGTAATAATATTATACTTAAAGGTTTGGGCTAAAATTGACGCACTTTTCAAACACATGGGAATTGTAGAAGTATTTCTACAATATATGATATCCTAGTAATGACACGCTACATTTTGTATTGCCCTCTCGTATCTCCTTTTCTATACACATACATTCCTTAACATACAAATGGAATGATGTAGGTATTACGCTTAGATCATAATAGCCACAGGCTTCAGATAATAGACCCTTACTATGATTGATTTATCGTGCCAACATTTAAAACCAAATTATAGGGGTCAGCGAAAAGCAAGTAGTTAGCTAAAGGGCGAAATTAAATCACCGTGGGTATGAAACGATGACAATTTATTAGGTCATCTAAACACTTTACGTGTGTTGCCTAACTTTTTTGGTCCGAGTTTCTTTATTTAAATGCTAGGCGTAATTGCTACGAGTCGTAGAGTTCATGTGAATGCAGGTTCTAAGTTCAGACATATTTTTGGGCTTCATTCAGGTATTTCTGTATAGGTATTAAATTAATAAAAAAACCTATTTAATAAATTTGTTAATTGTAGCGATACGTAAATTATACAATACTAGCTGACCTGGCAAACGTCGTCTTGCCAAACTACTACCTTTAACTCAGCGCCATCTGTTAGAATTGTATCAAATAATAAACAAATGTTAATGTTATCGTAATTTTAGTAAGGATGCCTATTTTTTTGAAAATGAAATATAGCCTATGTCACTCAGGAATGATGTAGCTTTCCAACAGTGAAAGAATTTTTCAAATCTGCCAAGTAGTTTCGGAGCCTATTCAATTCATACAAACAAACAAACAAAAAATCAAACCTTTCCTCTTTATAATATTATTATATAGTATAGATTTACACGGTAATTAACTTTTGATAGTAATAATATACTTTAAGGGCTGGACTGAAATTGTCAGACTTTCCAGAGTATGGTTGGATTGAATAAAAATAGTAGGTATATTATACCGTTTTGTTTCTTTAACGACCATTTGTTTTAATGCAAAATTATCATAACCATGAAATTATTGTGAGAGCAGTGTTGGCCTAGTGGCTTCAGCGTGCGACGCCCATACCTGAGGTCTATGGTTCGGTCCCCGGCTATGCACCAATGGACTTGCTTTCTATGTGCGCATTTAACATTGGCCTCAGATTTGTGAATCTGTTTCAGGATCATTTTTAAATCTAATAGGCAAGTAGGTGATCAGCCTCCAGTGCCTGACACACGACGTCGACTTTTTGGGTCTAAGACATGCCGGTTCCTCACGATGTTTTCCTTCACCGTTCGAGCAAATGTTAAATGCGCACATAGAAAGAAACTCGATTGGTGCACAGCCGGGATTCGAAATACGACCTGAGGTATGAGAGTCGCACGCTGAAGCCACTAGGCCAACACTGCGCAAAATTAAATTAAACTTTTCCTTTTTCATTGATATACGATCGTGAACATCGTATATCAATTAGAATTTGGATATTATCAAAAACCAGCCTAGCCATTCATCACTTGAAAGTAGCCCACGATGTTCACCTATATGACAATGGATTAAGTAACGTTTAATTTAGAAAAACACCATCGCGTGATGATCTTGACATTTGAGCTGAAATTTGGGAGATGCCCACAGACAAACATGCGACATGCTATTACATCAAAATAACACACTATGAGCACGAATAACACCTATAATGTTATGGGAAGCAGTGGGTAATTATAGTTGTAAAATTAAATTGTTTTATTGTTTAAATTATTTGGAGGATCTTTGAATTACGCATATTATAATGATATGTTAGTTAAAATAATTTAATACATTTTCATATTTAGTGTTTTACCTATAGTTACAAAAATGATGATGTTCAGGCAAGCTTATTACAAAACAATCTAAATAATTATAAGTAGATACAGTTTCAAAAATAAAAAAAAATATTTTTTTCTTAAACTGTTTCGTTTATAAATTCATTTTCATTTTCCAGATTGAACACCTGTTATTTTATTTCAAAGCTTATAACAAATGGTCGAATATAAGTTAATAAATCAAATAACAGTAAAATTGTTGTCCTCATGTAACGCTTCCCTCTATAAATCTTGATTGAGGTCCAATAACTCGGCTTAAAGCGTCTAATACACGCTAAAATCGCTAAAATGGCCATATCGGGACAATGGTGGTGGGGATGAAATCGCCTCGAATTAGCATTTAAGTTAGGGTTTATAATAAAATTAGGATACGATTTTCCTAACACGAGGTTAGTACTATTTGCCTACACTACTACATCTAGGGAGCGATCTAGGGTGCTCCCCACCGCTTCGCCGATATTGCCTCTGATTTTAAGGCTGTATGTAGACGCTTTCAGCTGTGTAAATGTTTCATAGAGGTTTTAAGAATGCTACTTGCCAGCAGTTATTCAATATTTAATATAATAATCGCTTATATAAAAGAACTCGGTGTATGAAATAATAATACTTATTTAAATATTATGTAAGATTTTCACGCTTCGAAGTGACTTGTCTAACCTCTCAGGCGTGACTTAGCTTCGTTAGTGCTAACCATGTCCTGTTTCTATAATGTTGATTCCACATTATATTTCGTATGCAAATACGTATACAGATTATTAGTTCAACTGCCGCAACTTTTTGTTTTTGTTATCTTTATATTATTTTTAAGTCTGGTATTTAAAGATAATCAAAGAAGTGTAAGTGCAATGGACTTTGTATCCGGCTAATAAAAAAAAAGAAGTGTAAACCTCATTAGTAGTTCGAATAGAAAACCCATACATAATCTACATTAAGGTACTAAATTAGTTACTTTATTCGATGAAGTACAACAGTTTAATTTTATTTTGATATTTAACGAATCTTCAATTAAATACTGTGCTTATTGCAATTAAAACACTATCAACATCATTTTTAATTTATTTTTTACTCAATTATTATTATTTTCATTATTTTCATTCCTTTTTGAGTTTTATTAATTAATAGCAATTTCATTATTGGATAATAGAATACGTCTCCTGGCGCAATAATAAAGAATAGCTTTTGTTATAACATATATCAATCGTCATTTAATTTAAAAGTGTAAAAAGATTTAGTTTACGTTTGCCTTTATGAGGCTTAAACACATTTTATTAATTAGCCAAAAGATCGTGCAAAGATGTTCCCGAGTGACTTCGTGTCAACTGCATTCACGGAGTCGTGACTAAAACTAACATCAATGATCGATATGCCAAAAATAATAACATTTGAGAAAATAAAAGCATGATCTACGATGGGTCTTATGTAATTCTCTTGAGTCTTGGGAATTTGTAATGCAAATTGTGTGCGTTCTTGCAATAGAATAACAGAACTGGGACATTAATATTGGTTATTAAATATGTTTATTAAATAATACGTTTGTTTTAAACAGTTAGAATTTACACCAATGTATTTTTGTGTACATACATTCAAATAGGTATTAAGTTTTATTATTAAGTTGCTTTATTCTGTCCTAAACATTTTAGCGCAATACCTAATTAGTTCAATACTGAACTGGGATATCATCAATCGAGATATGATGTCGCAATGTTCTTTAAGGGTCGCCCTTTTAATTCGAAATAACATTACATAAAATTCAAATGTAAGTGTTGTGTTACAGTAACTCTATACAAATGCATTCACACAATCGTTCCGTAACAACTCAATCAGTAACATGATCGCACAATATCATATCCCTTAAATAACTTGTACATTCAAATATTCAAGGTAACAGTTAATTCACTATTGTTTTACTTTAGGTAAATACACTTTTCGCCAATTGATTGCATTGTTAATTGTAACGCAACGTATTTCAACTGATAAACTAAATATACTATCTTTAATGTTTTTCAAATTTTAGTGCAATCTGTGACTTAGAACTTTGGAAAACTATCTATAAATAAAACCTAAATAGCCCTCTAAAACAACCTCGTGTGTGGCTGTATAGAGCTCGTGTTCCTCAATTACAGAGGAATATCAATAAACGTTTAAAACCATATAACTACAGGCAAAAATTTAAAAATATGTCTATGCCTTATGTGAGCAAAGAGTATTACTGTGGAATAGTTACATTCAATTTTGAATCCGAAGATTTATGCGTTTTTGGATTTTAATTAGACGTCTCATCAAATACACTATTTACTTAAGGGTAACAGTTTTTACAGTAGAAATTCAGCGTAAGCATGACTTATGTATATTAAAGGTCATATAATGTTCAGACTAAGCAGTGTAAAGCCTAGTGGTATCAGCGTGCGACCCTCATATCTGAGGTCGTAGGTTCGATCCCCGGCTGTGCACCAATGGACTTGCTCTCTATGTGCGCATTTAACATTTGCTCGAACGGTGAAGGAGAATATCGTGAGGAAACCGACATGTCTTAGACCCAAAAAGTCGACGTGTGTCAGGCACTGGAGGCTGATCACCTACTTGTCTATTAGATTTAAAAAATGATCATGAAACAGATTCAAAAATCTGAGACCAAGAGGTTGTAGCGCCACTGATTTATTTTTAATTTTTATAATGTTCTGACACGATACAGATGCGGGAATCATCGTTTGCTTAAGATTCAACTTAACATTACCGTACGAACCAAAAAGTCAAATCAAGCCAAGAAGTTTTTTTTCTCAACTCCCTTCTATCAGACATTCGATTATTACGTATAAATAATTATAATTCTTGTATGTAGTCAATCAAGTCTAGAATCAGTTTGATGACTAATCAATTACAAATCTCGCATTTGAACATTTCTGCCTTCAAGATCTATATCAAATTATTGAATACCTATAGGCACAAATTGTGTACAATCAGACGTAATCATATAACAGAGGATCTATCGGACTTTCGTTATTTAGAGTTTCATAATTAATATTTAAATTTAAAAAATCATTTTGATACAAGCAAAATTTATTGCAATTTAGTAAAATAAATAATAGTCTGTGAATATCTGTCTTCTTTGCCGATGAGTAGGGATGCCAACAGGTTCGAATTTAATGACGTGGAATAAGTGACACCATGATGATCTTATGTTCCAAAATAAACGTATTTTTTTTTAAAATAAACTCACGTATGAGAGGTGTCTGTACAAACTCCGTCAGGGCAATCGGGCAAAGGGGCATATTTCTGCATCTGTGTCGCAATTACTGTCGAAGGCGTTTTGTGTATTTCGGGCATCGAGTTCAGGATTATCGGGTTTGACGCAGTGTTACCGAAACTCTAAATTTATGTTTATTCCCTGACTTTGGTTTAGAATATATGCAAAAATGCGGCATTAGTTGCGTTTTTTTTGCATTAGTAAAGAATTGACAAATAATTGCACCAGTATAACGTTAAAAAACGAGCAGTGTTGGCCTTATGGCTTCAGCGTACGACTCTCATACCTGAGGTCGTAGGTTCGATCCCCGGCTGTGCACCAATGGACTTTCTTTCTATGTGCTATGTGTATTTAACATTTGCTCGAACGGTGAAGGAAAACATCGTGAGGAAACCGATATGTTTTAGACCCAAAAAGTCGACGACGTGTGTCAGGCACTGGGGGCTGATCACCTACTTGCCTATTAGATTAAAACTTAAACAGATTCAGAAATCTGAGGCCAAGACCTAAAGAAGTTGTAGCGCCACTGATTTATTTTTTTAACGTTAAAAAAAGTTGTTTAAGTTTGTTAAAAATGTTGCGGTTCGCATTATAATAAGATATCTCACAATGCTCTCAGACGCGTTATATTTTCAACAGAAAAAATATGATTAGTTATATATAGTTTGTAGTTAGACGAAGTTATTTTATTACTGATATTTTACATTCTCTTGTAAATCATATATGCAACCAATTTAAATTATATATGTAAATTTTAACGTCATAGTACAAAGTAACACGACCTATATTAGGATGATGGATATCATTGCTAAGATTCAATACAAAAGGTTTATGAGCATTGCTTACTTGTAACAAAGTATTCTGAATTGAAATAACGACTATGTAAATTACATAACAAATGCTACTTGTTTTAACAATGCAAAATTGTGAGGGAATTCTGCAGGAACATTTTACATTTTACCTATCTTAAATTATTAATTTAAAAGTAGTTTAAGTGTAGATGATGAAGTGGGGTTGGGCAGGCCTTGTACATATATGGACCAGGTAATCCAGGAGGTCAAAAGTTCCCATAACCGACGAGAATACTTGGTAAACGTTATGAAAGCGGAAACGATCTCTGCCCGGGGCCCTAAATTACTCTATGAGCACCGTCGACTTCAGTTTCCTCGAAACTGTGCTTCTTAAAATCAGGGATCTGGAATGGCCCATTGCAGAAGAGTCCCACTCCACGTAATGATCAAAACGTTATTAAAAACATGGAAAGCTTGCTTCGAAAGATTTTAAGAACCAGCTGCCAACTGAAGTATTTCCGAACCAATTCGACTTAGGGTCCTTCAAGAAAAGAGCGTACCAATTCTTAAAAGGCCGGCAACGCACTCGCGAGCCCTCTGGCATTGAGGGTGTCCATGGGCGGCGGTATCACTTAACATCAGGTGAGCCTCCTGCCCGTTTGCCCCCTGTTCTATAAAAAAAAAAAAAAAAAAAGATTTAGCTAGAGGAAATTACTCTCGTTGTAAATAAAAAAAAATATGTTTATATAGGAATATAAGATACAGGTATCTTCTTCTACGTCGTTAAATTTGAATCCCTCTTATCACTCTCAGACTTATCGGCAAAGAAGATCGAGAGAAAAAGCTGGCGTAAAAAACTCTCGGTATAAAATAGCAAATTATCAAAAAACACTTAACTATTTAAAACAAATATCGTAAGTTAATTAAGAGTAGCCTGCCCTAGCACTAGTCCCAGGCCCTTTTATCAACTAGATAATCGTTAACTTTATATAGCCTTTTTACACAGCTTTTCTTTAATAAATTTCATAAATTTTTTAAAGGCAGACATAAAAGAGCCTCTCGGATTTTCTTAAAGAAAAGTATCCCTTTTCCCAAAAAAGAATTATCTTTTGACGTAAAAGTTATTAGCTTTTTACCTTTGTAACTACATATATTTAATTAAAACAGAAGAAAAAAAATTGTTTTTATTGCTGGTCACTTGTAATTGTTTGGCCGTGTACATCGGTTATAATAAAATCATAAAAATTTTTAAAATATGCCATACCAATATGCATTCTCTTTACGTGTATTCATTTACACGACAAGAAGTACACATTACTTAACTAAAATCGACCTTAGATAAATTTCCTTAGATTCCCGATATTTTATCAAAGATTTTGTTATAATACAGAATTATCTACTATTTAAATAGGTCTATCCTCGTGAAGACATAAAATAATTGTATGATTTCTCTATTCAACATCATACCAGAAATTGATGAATACTATAAGTTTAATTTGTTCAAACAGTTTTATTTTCATAATATTTATAGCAATTTTATATTTATTTAAAATAAATACACAACTTCACAATTGAGTCTAACAATTATGTTTATATTTTCAGTCAACCATTAAATGTATACAATTAAAATTTTAAATTAAATTACCTACCGTCTTATGTAAAGATTATAAATTTTGTTGCAAGAGTTTTAATTCAATACATTTAGATTAATGATATAATTATTCCAATTAAGTGCCGAAAATTAAAGAAAGTGGTATAATTGCTTCAAATGTTATTTAATAGAACCCATTCTTTCTAGTTACTATTGTATTTTACAAAATATAGAAATGGATCATAAAATTGCCACGCAATCGATATCTTCAAAAACAAGCGATATAAAACGATTTCTATGATGTTGAATACTGAATATGCTATTTACGATTAATACAAATCCTACACAAAACCTTTAGCAAAAATATAATAATGATTGTGAGAAAGAAATTACTTTAATATTGATCATAATGTCTATGTTTAAAATCTTGACATAAACTCAACGAAAAGACTCTAATTTGATGAAAATTGCACATAATCGCAAATCGAGTGCACTACTAAGCATTACAAAAGCTTTATCTCGACAACTGCGCTAATAACAATTCTTAGCCACGTACCAAATGACCTAGTATCGCTCTTCTTCGCATCCCTTCAAACGGTGGTGGTCTCCATAAAAGCGGTGGTCTTGTCAAATAGTCACAGTTTGAGCGTAGCTTGCACTGCGAGCGTGGTGAGTTTTCACGTGATATGGATGTGAAGTGCTTGGTGGCTTTTGTGATTTTAAAAGTTCTAAATTCATTCTCGATAAAGTGCATGCATAGAATTATATGGAAATTTAAAGTAGTACTGCTACACTCCAACGTTATCCAAAAGTTTAAAAACAAGTTTTTTAAACAATTTAAATCAATTATTTAAATGTAACTTAACAAATAAAGCCTGATTGAGTTAAAAAAACAAGAAAATACAATATTTTTTTTTAATTCAGTTTTCATCATATAAAAGGAAGAAACTATTATTTATCACATAAAACAATAAGGGATTCGTGAACTAATTTGGGACATTATGATGTTTTTATTTGGCTTTCGCTTGAAAATTTTTTTGAATTAATAAATAAATAAATTCTTCATCTTTCAGGTTTAGTAAATAATAAAATGACCAGCACCAACAACATGCTACGTTTGTCGACGATATGCCGTAAGTATATTTAATTAATGACTTTTTTAAAAACGTAAAAACTTAGTGTTTCACGAAGTAGTTTAATTGCCAATAGCGAAAAAAATTATTATTTCAACTCAAGAAACTTAAATAAAAGTTTTAATCCGCGGGCTTCGTCACTGAGGACTTAAAGAATATCCTAAAGGCCTAATATAAGATTTAATTTTAAAAAAATTTGGTCAAATTGTTAGGGACTAAAGTGCGTTTAAAAACTATAATTTTACGATTTTAAATATCGAACGTCGGTCACTTCAAGAGTCGACTTTATATGTAATTGCACCATTGACCCGTCGACGTTTTACTTTACAATAGCATAGGCAAATGTAAAGTAAAACATATTTTTCAGATAAATACATATAACATTATTATAAATTATTAATATTTACTTTAAATTATAATATGATAAGTTGAGCATAATTAATTAATGTATAATAATGACAATATAACTTTTAGAGATTTTAACCGCCATTTACTTCTCCACTTCCATTTCGACTCCAATCTCGAGTTCCAAAATAGTGTCTAAACTCCCGTAACACGTAGAACCTAATGGATTTTGACTTACATATTTTCCAAACAAATAAGATATTATTCATGATCCGAATGAATTAACGAATATTTTTGAAATATTTAGATTAAACATTGAAATAGCCCGTAGTAATTCTATCGTTTTTAACATTTACCTTAATTATTCTATATTATTTCATGATGAGAGTATAAAAATTATCATGCGTACGCATAGTCGTTCACAAAAAATTGGTGGTTTGTTAAGCTATTTAGTAAACTTAAAGTCGAAATCGTATCGCGTTTTGAATTCTGTGGCTTCGAATTTATATTTTTTTTTTAATATTTAGTTATTAAATAAATCCTTAAGAGATTTACTGGACGGCTGTAATGTAATCTTCTCTTGAACCTGATTACACAATGTTTCCAAACTCGGATAAACACGTGTGCAATTTTCAAACTTAGTTCTAAAATTTGCCGTAAATGCAGCCTACGGCATATTTGCCCACGGAGGTGGAAAGAATGAGAAACACCTAGCGTATAACTAAGCGTATAATTAATTCGACATCGCCAATTTGACCCCACTAATTGAATTGTTTCAAAATCCTTTGTTATGAGATGAATTAACTGTTAATAATGTAACATTTAAAATTGTATACTCTATTACCGAAAATATTTGCGTTGGGATAAGTGTGTGAAAACGTTGTCCATAATTTATGAATGTATGATGGATACTTTTAGAGATTTTAACCGCTATTTACCTAAATCTTAGCTTCAATTTTGATTCCTTACTAAGTACTGTGACAAACATGTAGGTTGGATGAAACAATTGATTTTGGTATACGGGAGACAGTACTTAAACTTAAATAAACAGTTTAATTTCTGATTCTTTAGCTTAGATTCATTAAATATATTTCTTTTCCTAAAAATCTGACAATAAATTTAGATAAGCCATATAAATAATTTTCTATGAGTATACAACTAACATATGATTTAACTTAGGTGACACATTTTATAATATTTTTTTGTATTTGAAATCAGCATTTATTAGTATTTGAGCAATAAACGTTAATTGTATAGGTACGTCTTTCACGACATAAATGAACTTTATTTTAAAAAAAGGTAATCTAAGATTTTTTTTTGTAATCAGTAACAATTTACAATTAAAATGATAAACCTTTTAATTGAAACCAGTTATATCTAGTTATTAAGTCAACCTAATTTAGTTGACAGCCTCCTCTAGAGCCTTCATAATTCTTAATGAAACGTGGTAAAGATAATGCAAAGATAAACGAGGTGCGTAATGCGAGTACACTCGGCAATCGTTAACCGCTCAACTCTCAAGTTAAGGATGTTTCAAACAGATATAGTGCACGGAAATTTATCTCTATAGCTTTTTATTGGCATATATTCTTATTATTATTTAGAAGTATTGCTTTATCTTTTGTGTTAATTATCAAACAAGATTAAAAAAAAATCCTTTTCATGCTTTTCCTGCTCAATAATGCTGTTAATTTGATATTAACAATTTAGAAATACCTTAAATAGCTCCGCACATCGATAATATCTCATATGAAAAAGCTTAAATAAATTATCTTTGTAAGATAGAGCCTTTACAGCTGACCGCAACCACGTTCGTAACAAAGCCTCCGTGAACGCAATTGAATGCATAGGTCACTGCAACAGACATGGCGTATTTTGAACAAATATCTTAATTAGTCTTTAGTTTTGCAGTTAAAAAACATTAGCTTTCAGTTAATTGATTACTTAATAGTCCAATACAAATAAAATTTAACTAGTACGTTAGAGTTAAAAGGTAATAATTAGATCTGTTCTCTGTACTGCTGTACGCTTTCAGTTTTATTGATAAGAATTTCAATACTTAGGGTCTGTTTCACAATGTATGGATAAAGTACCAAATAGCGATGCAAACCATAAATTATTCGGAAGATAAAAGTTCCGAATAAGAAACATCGCGTTTCATTACGAACTATCTGACAAGCTAGTTCATATGAATAGCTAGATATATATGACAGTCGTGACAATACTGTTTATCCTACCAAAAAGTACTAAATAGCTTATTTGGAACTTATGTAGAACTTATCCGTATATTGTGAAACAGCTCCTTAATATTACTCCTTAATATGTGTATTTTATAATATAAAAACAATGCCAACAAAGCGTTCTCTGATTTTTAAGCGAACTTTCGACATTTTCACGGGCACCAAGCCCTCGTACGTTTGTTATTTAGTAATCTTTCAACCTATATACTTAACCGTTGCTATATAGTCTTTGCAATATGTCCGAGTCTAGAATATTTTGTAACACATTGTTTTAGCATAATTATGTGAGTTGACAGCTACGACCGATATCCACGGAGATACAAAGATAGACGTTTTTCTGAAAATTCACATTCGTACAATTCTTTAGTAGACAATGAGGCACTCAATGGACAAAACAGTTTGGGCATAGAGAATATATTCTCAACAAGTTAAATACGCTCTTTAGTATTACTGCTTGCTTTGTTTAATTAAGCATGCTTTTATTTAAAAAGATTACAAAAACATCGTGACTGATATGTCATTTAATATAAGCTTAAATTGAATCGGAAATATAAAAATCGTCATATGAGTTGTGTTGTTGTATGTTGTGATCTATTCTTTCTTAAAATTCCGGTGATATTAAGTTCTGCCACACGTTCCTAATTTCACATAATGGTTAGAAATTTATGCGAGTTCGGTCAACAAACATTGTTTCACGGATGATTAGTTCTTGATCTAGTTTAATTCGTGATCTTCCTTGTTATGTTGCTACATTTTATAGCACGATTCGCATGTACTCAGAGCAAACAGAACTCGGGACTTCCGCGTTTAACATCCAGCACTGATTAATCGAACTTTCTTAGGTACTTAAAGAATATACTATATATAATTTATGTTAAAGGCTTTTCAAGTAATACATCATCTATTTCATATGTGCATACATATTATTATTGTGTTAATAACCATTTTTTTAAGGCTAGTAATGAAGGTACTAATTGTTACCATGGTACCTATCATAGCGTGGTACGATGATTATCTTTTTATGGGGAATTGAAAAAAAAAGCCTCATTACATATATAATTTCTTCTTAATGTATTATGATGTAGTTGTTCAAAATGTTATTCAAAAGTGTGCGTAATTGTTACTGATGGCAATGCCTATGTCACTAATGTTCCGAAAATAAGGTTTTACACATAATAGGAACATTAAGTGCGGTGATCATCATTTACATTTAGCAATGTTTCAAGGTCATATTTAGGGTTGTCAGTACACTTTAAGTAGATATGACAATCAACGCAACGTGTCAATATTAACCTCACTTTCGTAAAATTAATTTTAGTGGGATTCAATAATGGACAGTGAAAATCTACTTTTGTTCACATCATTTTTAAATATAGAGCTTTTGCAGCTTTAGAGTGAAATCATACCTAATAAACTCGCTTTTGGATTATTCGTATATTCTATTCTATTCTGTCTTTAATTAGAAACATACGTAAACTTTAAAATAAGTTCACAAACAATCTTGTCTTTATAAATATTTATAGTATATATGACACAATAAAAGGGGTTCCCAAATCTTACACATTTAGAAACAGATTTTAATTTATTATAAATGTTACAAAAATTATTACATATACACAGCCCTAACAAGCAATGATAACAATCTAACGAAAGTTTGCACTTATTTAATGTAATGAGGGCTTGTTGCTAAAATCTTAGGTCACTTAGATAAAACTGTTGTACATCAGGTACTGCGTAATCTGTACATAACTAAACAAACCCACTTTAAATAAATAATTATTCAAAGCCGCGATTGGACTTTTATAATTATTTGTTAAAGATATTTTAATATAACTCACAATGCATAATTATTAAGAAACATTTTATCTTACGCAAGACTAAGATAATCTCACGCGATGTCATCTACACCGCTCAGACGCATTGTATCCAGGCTTTAAGATTTCATGCAACATTTTGTAACACCATCATTTCGAACTCAAATGGTACTAATCCTTATTAAACGCATTGATGGAGTTGAATGTTACAGAAAAAATATCGAAATCAATTATATTACACGCGTCGAACTTGACAATATTTTTTTGTATTAAAAACTAGGTTCTTTAATAATATAAAAAAGTATGTGGCTTGCAAGAGATATATTTTATCGTAATTTATAATATTATTTTTTATCAAAACTCAGTAATGTATAACATCTTCTCATCAAGTAAATAATTATAATAAAATTTTATATATGTATTTTATAGATTAAATTTACATAACTAATGACTTGAAATCTTGATTTCAGTTCTACTGGCAATGGCATTAGCGCAGAACGGCTACGAATACAATAAACCAGGAAAGCCTTTTGGGCAGAATACATCTATCCAGCCAGGCTATCCCTCAAGTGGATACCCAAGTTCGACACCATCGTATCCAAGTGCATCTCAAAATGAGTACCCTGGCACTACACCTTATCCTTCAGGTATATCTACGGGAGGTAATTATCCAGGACAAGGACCATCAGGACCGGCAGGTTACCCGGGTCAGTCTGACAATAACTATTCCGGACAAAATTACCCAGGATCTACTGGACCTTCGGGACCTTCAGGATATCCCGGACAGCCTGGATACCCCGGTCAAAATTATCCAGGACAGACAGCTCGTCCAACTACACCCGGATTTGGACCAGGTTCCCCAGGTTCTGTGACAGGAGCCCCAGGATTTGCACCAGGAAGTTCAAACTTCGGTCCGGGTGCCGGATTTGGACCAATAGGATCAGGATTTGATTCGGGAGCATATGAGGGTGGCGATTATTCTGCTATCCCTGGAGAACCTGATAAAGATTACCCCATTTTGTCGTTCGTTCCCAAAACATCGTTTCGATGTGATGCTCAGCCTTATCCGGGCTATTATGCCGACGTTGAAACTCGTTGTCAAGCATTCCACGTGTGCGCTAATAACATAACTTATGACTTTCTTTGTCCGAATGGTACAATCTTTTCACAAGAAGTTTTCGTCTGTGTTTGGTGGAACCAATTTGACTGCAACTTAGCTCAAAGTTTATATGAATTAAACGCAAACATATACGACTATTCCATCATTGGATCTCAGCAACAAGTTTCTTATCCTGGAAGTCAAGGCCCCTCATATCCAGGTAACCAAGGCTCACAAGGTTCTTATCCTGGTAACCAAAGCCCTCAGGGTTCTTATCCCGGTAATCAAACCCCTCAGAGTTCTTATCCCGGTAATCAAAACCCTCAGGGTTCTTATCCTGGTAGCCAAGTTCCATCATATCCAAGCAGCCCAATCCCTCAAGGCCCCTCTTACCCAGGACCTTCTACACCTTATCCGGATAATTTTGGAAGCCAAGGACCATCATCCGGATACCCGAGCAGCCCTTACCCACAAGGAACAACCCCGTCATACCCCGGAATTCAAGGTGGCTCAACATATCCCGGAACAAGACCCAACCCCAGGCCAGGCCAACAAGGATCTAGTTCATACCCAGGTAGCTCAAACTATCCTACAACAGGACCACAAAATTCTCCATCTTCACAAAATTACCCTGGATCGCAAAGTACTCCAGGATATCCAGGTTCACAATCGAACCAGGGTTATCCGTCGGGAAGACCTTCAGGACCCAGTTTCCCAACTGGTACAACCAGACCGCAAGGCCCAAACACGGCGTATCCTCAACCACCTAACCGAGAATACTTACCGCCAAGAAAATAAGATCACTGTAATTAAATACCGAATAGCTGTTACTTTTTGAGCTCCATTAGCCGATCTACGAACGGAAGATATAACAGGTATAATCTAAATAACATAAATATAATTTTTAACAGCACCTAAATTCGGCAGGCGCTAAATTTCCTAGAAGTTCTTACTGCCACATTTTAAATATATAAGTATTTAAAAAGCCAGTAGAGCACATTGACAAACGAAAGAGTTGGTGCTGTGTATTTTCTTTGTTATCGTGCTATATATTAAAAACAAAGTATTAAACTTATAAGTCCTAAGTTAAAGCGTATTATGTAGTACTAAGTTTATAGTTAATTTTTATCCCTTATATATTACCTATATTTTAGTTTGTAAACCATTAGAACTGTAACAATAAAGTTACCACAACTAGTTCTGTATCAAAGTACAAAATGTATTTTGTTTGTAGGTATGTTATACATATCTGACTAAATATATTATAATAAATAAATGTATTTCAAGCAAAATTGTTTATTAATGTGCGTCTGTTAAGGCATACCTCTAGAAAAGCCCCTACTGAGTCTAACAAATTCCAAATTCTTTCGGCCAAGTAAGTCACTGATAAAATTCATTTCATGACACTGAATCGGAAGATTGTTTCCGTCAACAAGAACTTTAATCAATCCATTATGCGTTCTAACTTTTCTGATACCTTTTTGATATGTTACAACATCTTTAAGAGCTTTAACCATTATGTAAGAGAGATTATTATATGACATATTCAGATGTGAGAGTGCCAAATTCCCTATACAATATATATGGCCATCCGTGCGTTTAATACAATCAGCTTGGAATGGATCTACGAATGGGCCTAAAATTTGTTCCGCCAATAACTTAGCTCTCATAGAATCATCATTCAATATTGATGGTTGTTGAGATTCCTTTTCTTTTCTTGCATTAATCTTTTTTCGTTTAGATGGCTTGCTGCTGATTTCAGCTGATGATCGTCGTTCCAAATACTTTAAGTACAGTGATTGTTTATTTCTCAAATATGTAAAATACCTTTCCTTTTTGTTCAAAATTTCAAAATCAGTCAAAGGAAATTCCATTAAAACCTTTAAAATCGAAATAGCTCCATCATCAGTTATGTGGTTATCGGCGATATTTAAATACCGCAAGCAACGATTCGTCCTTAATGCAGCAGCAAGAGATTTTGCTCCTAAATCTGTTATGTGGTTTGAAGATAGATTCAAAAGCGATAATTTCTCACCAACAGTTGACATATGCAGCTTTGATGCTATTATCTCACATACATCATCATTTATGTTACATCTAGTCAAAGAAAGTGACTTAATGACTGATGTATCCAAAATGATTGCATAATTAGCTTCATTTACTGGTGTTCTGTCCAAGTGAACTTGCGTTATAGTTGACACTCTTACAATGTTACTTATTTCGTGTATTATTGCAGCATTGATTTTAGAGTTTATTATCGAGATTCTCGTCAAATTTTTAAAGTAGGGAACTAAATATCTCATAACTTTCAACATAACTCTCGGCACATTCTTAATTCTCTCGAGACGTATTTCTGTCAAGCAATTATACGTATCGTATATAGAATATACAGTCACTGTATTAATGGTGCTTGTTGACGAAGGTTGTGTTGCTGTTTCGATTGAGCTACCGATATCATCTTGCTGAACTGGTTCTGGTGTTGTAGCAGTTTCACGTTTTGTACTTAATGCCATACTAATACGTCTTTTTACACCTTCTTGCTGTTTAAGTGCCTTATAAAAATCATCTAAAACAACATACAAACATTTAATCAATCTTGTGGGTCCCACGTCAGTGGGTACTAAAAAACTATTATGTAGGTTCGATACGAGATAAACTATTCTCACAAGACTGATCGTTTTACCCTTAAAAGATACACTCTACATATCCACCTATTTACATAATAATTCATATGCGAAATCTCGTATTCATCATAAAGTAACATACAATTTCTCGTTCTTAAAAAATATTTTTTCATTGAAAATTAATAAGAGAATATTACCATTCCGCTGAGTTTTCTCTACGCAGATAACGTAGGGGCAGTTGAATTTTGCGCAAGCAAATGGCAAAATATTTTCGAAATCTATCAATTCAGTCTTAACGGGTACTGTGGTGGATTGTGCAGTAGATGTGCGTAGCGAACGAGTAGACCTCATAGAACGCACGGATCTAGTAGATCGAACTGGTTTCATGATAAATAAAAATTCTAAAATAATTGTAAAAATAAACGAGTTTATCAAAATAGGTAAATTAATAGAAAACCCAATAAAGTCAAATGAAAAATGTCAAACACCCAGTCAAAAAATATAGAGCCTAAAATATATATTAGTCCACAGTTTGTGAAATGAGTTGCGAGTTGAAATCACGGTTTAACAGAATCGACAGGCTGCATTGTTATAATAATTTAGACTCTGATACTATCACTTCGAATAGGTATCCAGATTCTTGTTAACCCTTCATTTCTTCCTCTAAATATAGCATTTCCATTTTTACTCTAGACATTACGGCGTATGGACCATCGCATTCATATTTGAAAAACTACAAAAATGAAATTGTCATGAAGCTAAGCTCTAAGTCTTATTATTAACATAGGTTTGTTTTATTTATAAGACGTCCGAGGTTTATTATGAGAGTACATCGTTTCCGTTACCGCCCAAATTATCGCTATTGATTCATTTTTTGTATCATAATAAGAGAACCAGGAAGAGCTTGTTGGGACCTCGTACGTCTTAGGAAACATAATAAAAATTGTAAATTTCTATATAAAGTCATTTTTTATCTTTTCAGATTTTTCTTTGTGTAATTTTAACTAGGCGACCAAAGCGAGCAACCATTGATAGACTTGTATAATATATCTTCAAATAACAGAATAAACTTATTTTGAAGTAACAATTAAAATTTTCTTTAAATATAGAGGATTTATTGCTTTTATTATAAATCAGTATTATTTTATTGACACGCATTTGCGTTATCAGACTATAATTTCCTGCTACCAAATTCATTAAAAAGCAATATTTTCCAAAACAAATTTATTCGGCATTTCTCAGGATTACATATAGCTGCCCGACATTTTGTAATGGTAATAACTTAAAATACGCAGAGACTTAATCTACCTACATAAAATAATTCCTTAATAAAAGTGAATCCAATCAAATTTCTATATTACTCATACCACCATATAGTTTAACATTGCTGAAATAGAAACAAAATAGTCGCTTATTTACTAAATGTAAACTTAAATAACATAATCATCTTATCTCTAGGCAACTTATCTTTAACACACAAATAAATATTATTACATTGAATAAAAAAGAAAATCATAATGAAGACCCTGAATACATCAATTAATTAATGTTAAAGACTGTATTTGCAGAGGATTTCGTTTCTTAGTTTTGGCATTTTTACCATATTTTAACTGTGTCGTATTACTGATTGACTGGCCTTGTACATACACCCGATTAGTGTCACCACCCGATATTTTTTTACTGAGAAGATTATTAATACCCTCTATTTCTCGGCAATCATTTGGTACATTATTTCCATCTAATACTACCCTTACAAGGCCTCCTAGTTTAGTAAAATTGTTTGTTTGCACCAATAAAGTATTGTATACTTTACGAACTGTTATATACGTCAAATTATTATACGCTAGGTTAAGAGAGGACATGCATAAATTACCATTACAATGTAATACTTTATTCATATAATTTATATGACTGCTGTCAAAGACGTCTACAAAATCTCCAATTTCTTCCTGAGTTAACTTTTCAGCTAATTGAGTTATTGTTGGTCCTGATTTATTTACAGATTGTTTTTTAAACTTCCTTCGTTCTTTACTTTCTGATCCGCTTATCTTTTCTTCTTCGCGACGAGAAATCAATAGCTGCTCAATTTTATTAAAAGTTGCTATTTTCTTTATAAAATACTCAAATCTCCTTTTTTTGGCACAACGAATCTCTTCTACAGTTAGAGGAAACATTATTAGACTATTTAGGATACAACCTGCCCCGATATCAGTAATTTTATTACTACAGAGATTTAAATGTACTAAGCAGCGATTCCTTCGTAATGTCTCTCCAAATGCTTTAGCACCTACATCCGTTATAGTGTTAAAGGCTAAATCTAGCGTAAGCAAAGTTTTCGTAGCTGGTTCTCCCAGATCGAGTCTTTTGGCAATTCTGACGCAAATGGCATCATTTATACATAAGCGTCGTAGAGACAGATGCTTCAAATTACATGCACGCTCTAATAAAAGATCATAAGACCCCTCTGGCACATAGCAATCTTCTATGAAGACTTCAGTGATATTTGAGTGTGCTAACAATTTGCCTATTTCATAGAGTGCGGGTAGTCGCAAGCCTCGTTTTCGTATTGTAATTTTTGATAACGAAGGATGAAATGGAACACATAGAGAAATAGCTATGATTAATTTCCTCGGTATTTCAATAGGTGATCCAATTATAGTTATTTCCACTAGACGTCCTTTGGTATCATACCAAGCATTTAAATTAATAAAACTGTCCATAAATTTGTTAAAATTTACATTACTCTTTTGACTCGTCGACTTGTAATCTTTTCTATCTATTTTATTATTATTGATGTGGTGTAAAAGGGATTTGGATCTTAAACGAGGGCCGTTGGCGATGGTTGAGATATAGTCATCTGAAAATATATCATTATAACCTTTAACCTAAAAAAATTAAAGGCTCATTTGACTACAAAAACTTGTTAACTACCTTAGGGAAATTATTAAGGATTTCATACTGTTTCCCACTCACCGTAAATGTGAATTATTGGATCAAACAAAATCAAATAGTTATGGATAATTTTATTCGAAATTATAGGTTTATTGTACTAAAATGCTCTGTTAGTAACATTCATTATAAACACATAATCTTTTCTATTTAATGCACATAAATTTTATTAGTTAGTGATAATATGACAATCGTCAGAAATTTTTTTTACTGAAATAAGACTATGTTATTTTAAAAAGTTAGTAATTCTGCATTCAAAGATTTACTAAAAATTACTTGCCTCGTCTGGGCATCGAGCCAACATAAATGTAAAAAAAAGTTTTAAAATGCGAATCGAAAGAATGGCCAAAACTAATAACTTTTATTAAGTAACATAGTATTTAAAAAAAAAAGAACAGCTTCAATCATTTTAATCAAATTAAAAACCATACGTGGACATGTCGTAGTAATAAAGTGGGTATTTTTTGTAAATTAAAATTTTAAGAATAGAATTTTGAAACTGCATACAAAAACTATTATTAGTCCCGCCCTATGTTCTATTTAAAATGGAAATGCATTTTTTTTAAATGTAATCTAATATTATTAAAATAATGCAACCTATATATTTGCTAATGTCTCAGCAAATAAAAAAAAATCTATTCGAAATGGCTACCTTTGGCTTTCATACTTTACGCACTGATTCCAAGAGAAATTTCGGCATTGCTTGCTTTGTCGTTTAGAACAGGCCGTGTCCTCTAAAACTGACCATAATTTGAAGTCTAAAGGCTTGAGGTCTGGGCTAGAAGTTTGGCGTTTTGATCGATACACTCTCTTTAATTGTAAAGATTAATTAAGGGCATATCTTGTATTTCGACAATTAGCACCGAGGTTCAGGTCTTATTTTATAATACGCGACAGAGTCCTAACGGGAATCTTCATTTCTCGCTATAATGTTTTGCTTCCTAATAAAGGTTCGACGAAATCTGGCTTTAACAGCATAACAGCCTTTGTAGTTCTAACGGCACGCTGCCGCCATGATTTTTTCTGTTCTTCTACAGAAAAAGTATTATTGTATCTGTTGATAGTACGATTTACGAACATACGGCTTTCGAAGTGTCTGGAATATGACCGACGGCACCATACCCATTTTGTGCATGACAAGCGCTGTAATCCTATTTTAACACCCCATTTCATATTATGTTGTATCGTGTTTTATTTGAAATTCAAAATATATAATTGAAAAGTTAAAAAAAGTGCATTTTCAATTGTAACAGAACACGTGCGTTAGTAATAAGGAGATACCGCTGACGGTATTTTATATGGTTTATTCCAGGTTTGCAATATACTATCTGTATGTGTCTAGTTCTGATGTTGATTCAAGCTTAAAAGTACGATAAAATTGATTATTAACGCCATTATTTATTGCCTTTATTGCTATTTCACCACGAAACATGACAAATAGTGATTGAAATTATGCATTATCCAACACACAAGTACGTCGATTATTATAATTCAATCAAATATCAAATTTTACTAGGTACCTATATTTAAGTACGATGATATATCTATATATGTATATAGGAAACAGTTTAAGGTTTCTCCATAACGGGTTCAGTAGTTGTCTATTTACTATCTGAAGCCTTCGTACTTAAAGAAGTTGATGGGGAATATTGGGAGAAAAACGTTCAAAAAAAAGAGGATCTTGAGAAAAAAAAATTGTATAGAATTTAAAATGTGTGGATCTTTTGTAAATTAATGAATGTTGTATGGAATAATAAATTAAATTGGCTTATTTATTAGTATTAAATTAATTTTATGATGTAAGTGATTTGTCTAATTCAAATCCCCTATTACCTTGCAAGTTCCGAGTAATATATATTTCACAAGGTACTGCAAATTCTTCACAAATCCAGGGAATGAAAGCATCAAAGTCTAGAGGTTTTGGTGCAGCAGCCGTGAATTTTACTGACACTCCTTTAGGGTCTGTTAATTGTTTTGTTTCATTTTCTTGATTCATTTTATTTCTTTAAGATCGCGTAAATTATACTTTATATTAATATTTGAAAAATAATAATTTTGTAATTAATTTTTGAAAACGTCCCTGCACTATGACGGACGCCGGAACTATTGTCAAGTATTGAGGGCATACTCCATTCGGATTCTATTGAATATTTGTATTTTACTTATATTTGAATATTTAGCAGGCCTTTAGCTACTATTTGTTTGTTTGGTATATTTTTTTTGTCTTTTGGTCTTTATGATTCCCATGTGGACACTGGCAAAATCCATCTTTTATGGTTAAATATTTTATAAAAAATATTCTGTCGTGTTCCTTTGAGTCAAAGATTAAAATATTTTAAATTATTACCTAAATTATATTATAACAACTTGATAAAATATGAAAAATTCGTGGTTTCGTGGTATCTTTAAGCTTTGTAATAAGTCTGTCATTACAAAATACAGACCATACAAATTTCCACTATAATCTACTTCTTTAGTCTGTGCTATTATTAAGTAATAATCTCTATAACGGTGTGTTAGTTAGCTGTATTTATAATATTTTTTCTGGTCTGTGCCCTCTGATAAATCTTCAATGTTGATCATAGATGTTGATTCAGTTGATACTTCTTGATCATGCAGTTTATGAAATTGTGTATTTTTATTCAATATTTATAACAAACATTCTACTTTTCGAATGAAACGCGGTTTAGTTTGAAAGTAGTAAAGGGCTCTATATGTGGAAATTGAAAAAAATCAACAAAAATATTTCAGTGATGCTGGTGACATAAGTGAACTGCGTATCATGTAATTTTTATTTTCTATTTTGTGCACTAGCTTCTATTTATGTATCAAGAAGATTTAATAATGTACGTATGTTTTGTGCTCCGGCCTACTTACTATAAAAACAATATGATTTTTTAGTTATAAAATATAGGAAATGTAATGTCAAGGTTTACATTTACATACTGTATATTTTATGTAGCCCATAGAACCTTTTCTAGCTCAATAAAAAGTAAACTGTTGTGAGATAATTGAAATAGCAAACAGGTTTTCAAGCTTGATAAAGAAATTTACTAAGTCAATTAAATATTATAATAATTCTGCATTCATAGAAATACAATTTCACAAAATTTCTGCTGAGATTGATTGTTGCAATGTTTATTCAGTGAAAGTTTATGCATATTGAATATCAGTAGTGATGTGTTGAAGACTGTCATATAATGTTAGTAATTAAAAGAACTTGTACCGTTAAGTACAAATAAAGGTTTAAGTGAAACATACGCATTATACATAATGAGAATTATTATTAATTTATCATATTATGCAAATAGAATTACTATAATTTTACATAATTATGTAGTTTTTAATTATAAATGGTTGATATTAAAGAAAATTATATTTACTCTACTATTATTTTTGATTACATAGCATCATAATCATAATAATTTATATTTGAAAAAAAATCTCTTGTAGATGGTTTAAATGTGATGCATTATGAGTTGGCTCCGCAATTCATCAACAATGCTTGCCCGACAATTGTCACGAACATTAGACCCTCGCCATGACTATGAGCCCCAAGCATGCTATAACTCATTCTGTAAGCATTGGCAACAAGCTCATGAAATCATTTTGAAGTCTAAGGTAATTTTTTATTTAAGTTCCATTACATCTTGTCATAAAAAAAATCCTTTTTTTTTTCTTTATACTTTATAAAGTAACTTTTTTTAAATTATATTGCTGAAACACAAAGTACTAATAACATGCAGATGATAGAAATGTGACAATATTATCATCTATTATTTTATTAACATAAAAAAGACAATTATATAAATATATTTGATATTTTTACAGCCACAGCACTTACACGATGATGTATTAGGAGTTGTTAACCATTTAGAGCAACTGTCTACCCTTCTTGTATTAGAGGCGAGAGCAAGAGAAATCAGTAATACTCAAAATCCACAACCATGCTTTGAATATTTGCTTAGTGAGAATGTGTTGGATAAATTATATGAATGGACTATATCTACTGGAAAGTAAGCATTTGATCACTATTGTATTAAGAATATTTCAAAGATTTTATTGTTATTGTTTTTAAAAACATTAATTTATGTTCCTTAGGTTAGTTTGTTTTAAAAAAAATGTGTTATGAGGTCTGCCCGAATCTTTAAGTAAATTCATTCTTGACAATCTAACATAACATTAAATAGTCATTATAATCCCATATTTCCTCAATCTACCAGTAGTTTGTTGGATTTCACAATAAAGCATATGTATGTAAATTAACTAAGGCAAGGCTTATCAGCATCACAATTTCCTGTGACTCATTTGTTTAATGAACTTAAATGACCTCTACATAATATATTATCAATAACTTCCTTGACCTAGTAAAATAATAATTCAACACATTTTATCAATGTTATTCCAAAATAAAAATTATTATATTAGTCCTGCCTTCTTTTACCTAAAGTGATCTTTTATATGTTGAGTTAACAAGTAACCGTGCAATAGATTCATTTCTTATTAATAACAGAGTAATATTTTTATTAGTCTCAATGATAATTTATTATAAAGTAAATAATATTTTGGTCATGTCAGTGCATATAAGGTTTGTAACTGAACATGAAAAATTTATAAGAATTGTAAAATATAAAAATCAGACAGTTTCATATTTTCTTTTGCCACTTACAAAATATTGAGCTTATTAATATATTATCAGTTTATTATCAAATGACTGATAAAATATAAGTGAAGAGCAAAATTAATCTCTCAATTGGATATTTTGCAGATTATATTGAATTATTAGGGTGAAGAGATAAACTGTGAAATACTTCATTTACTTTTATAATATTTATTTTCTCATAAGGATACAAATGGTTATATTAGATAAACTTAATGAAAGAAGAAACTATGATATACAATGTTTTAACCATGAATAACTCTTTACACAATAACAATGAAACAAACAAACATTGCTGTTTGATTATTTGTATTTGCATTACATTAATGACTATTATAACCTCCTTTTTAATCTTAATAATTGATTTTTAAGTTTCTGATCTAATATAAATATCTTGGCTATTTTGTATTTTTGTTGTTTGTTACATTTTTAATTTGTTCCCTGGGTTGTTTGTGGTATAACTTTGGGAAAAATCTACCACTTCCAGGTTATTAATGTAGGCATTATTAATAGAGTTGTGAAGCTAATAGTCGGTAAAAAATTGATGCTCATAAAATTAAACCTGTGAATTCAAAATAAATAATAATGTTTGTTTTGATTACAGATATGAAAACGCTTTAAGATTGGAACAACTGCGGCTGTTTGGGCATCTCATAAGTTTTTATGGATCACATGTATGCAATATCATTTATTAAACTTGTTTATGATAATGATTATATTCTGCTTCATACTCCACAAATATTTCAAATTTATATAATAGCCCTATGCATAAACATATAAGGAGACATATTTAAATAATTTACTAACTAGCTATGAATTCAAATTTATTTGCGCATCTACCTCATTTTTAAATATTGTGGTATTGTTTGATGACTTGCTTTTTTAAAAGAGTACCGAGAGATTTTTATGTCGTCTTTTTGATTGATTCGATGAGTAGGGATGCCTACAGGTTCGAATTTAATGACGTATAAGGTTTACCTTGATGAGATTGTGTTCCAAAATAAACGTATTTTATTTTGATTATGAAAAATTGGTTTAACGATGTCATTTTTGCTTTGACTTTTGAGTATCCTAGTAAAATAATGAGATATATTTTTGCTTGACTTTTTTAATAATAGACCAAAAGTATTAATAATCATTTAATTATGATGAAAACGTTTATTAAAAACGAATTTCAGGTTATAGCAGCTGAACCATTTTTACGTCCACTTCTGAAATCACTAAGCGGTTTCAGGGACCAATTGGCGCCGCCAAACCTAGAGAGTAAGTTATTTATTTGCGTTATGTTAGTAATAAAAAAAAACCAGTGGCGCTACAAGCACGTGAGGTCCTTGCCTCAGATTTCTGAATCTGTTTCATGATCATTTTTAAATCTAATAGGCAAGTAGATGATCAGCCTCCAGTGCCTGACACACGTCGTCGACTTTTTGGGTCTTAGACATGTCGGTTTCCTCACGATGTTTTCCTTCACCGTTCGAGCAAATGTTAAATGCGCACATAGAAAGTAAGTCCATTTGTGCACAGCCGGGGATCGAACCTACGACCTCAGGTAAGAGTCGCACGCTGAAGCCATTAAAATTATTATTTTTTCGAATTTCTTTGCAGGTCAACTTGTAACGGTACTCAATCAGCTATGTATAACGTTGATGCAGAATCTGAAATTTGTCGATTTGTTCTTCTTAACTACGCACACGCAAAATGGATCGATCCCTGAGTAAGTAACAAACCAGCTGCCCACTGAAGTATTTCCGAACAAATTTGACTTAGGGTCCTTCAAGAAAAGAGCGTACCAATTTTTAAAAGGCCGGCAACGCACTCCTGCCCGTTTGCCCCCTGTTGTATAAAATAAAATCAAATTTACAAAAAAAAATTGTATAGTGTCGAATTTTCTATTAAAAGATTACTGATATTATTTTGAAATAATTTTTAGCTGACAAATATTTATTTATACGATGTATTGTAATGGAAAATTCAATATTTATATTAACTATGTATAATTTTTTTTCTGTGCGAGTCTTCAGCCATCCTATTATTATTGCGGGCGTCGATAACAAAAATGTATACCTATGTAATGTCCTAAATAATATACTTTTGTCTAAATTCCTTTAAGGTTTCAGCAGTTAGGCTAAGGAATTCACTTCCCGTCACTATTCGCTTAGCTCCTTCTCTATCTTCCTTTAAATTTCTGCTGTACAAACCTTACCTGTCCACGTCATATCCCTAACTCGCGTACTAACTACTAACTGATATGGGACTGAATGATAGTGATTCATGTGCACTTTTTACTTTTTGTTTTTTTTTTTATGTATCCTGTATCAATTTAGTTTTTTTTTTGTTCCTGTTAAGTTTTTTTTTTCTTCGTATTGTACATATATGTAATATGTATTCTCTCTATTCTCCACTATTTGGGTGTTGTAGTGATCGTTTCATTAAATTATCGATCATTAAATTGTTATATAGGAATTAGATATTGGAATAACGCTTATTTGCTACGCATAATTTCGTTTATTTACAATATTAGTAACAAGATAATTACTGTCGAACGATAATCAAGTATAATACCGAAAACGCTAAAGGTGGAACATCCTGTCACTGGCGTGGTGTATACAAATATAGCTTTGAATATCAGCTAAATGTTATAAACATTTCAGATTTATAATAGGCCAGTTGTTATTATCATCAGTGCACCGTGAAGGTTCTTGCGGCTCCGTTTCCCGCGATGCGTTCCTTCTTTGTGCGAAGATGTCAGCTCGTTGCGAACAACTGGCTGAATGTTTGCTCGCGGGCAATGCTTGTCCGATACTTGCTACTGGTGAGTTTATTAGACGATTATTCAGTGGTATAGTTTCTTAAATAGTTATCCTTATCACTCTTGTGACATTATGAATGTGATGAAAAGAGATAACATACTTTTACGTTACTAAAAATAAATATTTACTTTTAATTTACGTTTTGTTACAAGACGGAAAGAAAAGGACATATATTGCGGTATTGTTATTTTCTGTTATTGTTTAGTCCATGGCAATTCAGCATTTATATTTTTTCGCGTGAACTGCAAAATATTTTAAATATACATATACTATTATGCTTCCAGGTCTAAGTGGTCTGTATTCCCTTCTCCCTCGCACATTAAGCGAAGGCATCCTCCGTCTCACTCCAGATGACGTCAATAAAGTGCATAAATTGACGTTGTTCATAGATTCGTTGGAGTTTTGCAATGCTGTAGCACAGGTAAGATGATATTTATCATAAATAAAACCAATAAGATTATTTAGTATTTTTAAGGGAAGAAAAAAAAATGGGTTCTATTAAATAACTTTGTATATATATATGACTGTTCAAAGAATTTTCATAAATGATAAAATAATGATGATACGGACCTAATTGAAACAGACCGTTTCAATTAGGTCCGTATTCCAATTTGTATCTCAAGTCACAATCTCGTCTTTGGAGTGTCAATATTTATATAGACAATAAAGTCTTGATAGCTCTTGAAACGTGAATAAAACTTATTTTTTGACGGTTTCGAATACGTGCCTTAATATTTAACAATAATATATTTCTAGGTCGCTCACCCATCGATAAGAGCACAACTCCTGGATTTGCTATTACAAGGTTTTCTTGTTCCTGTAATGGGTCCAGCGCTTTTGCAGGTATAACCTAATTTGTTCGTGATTTTTGGTCATATCACATACGCTTTTCATAATTCATAATTAATTTTTCTCTAACATTTTTACATTTGCATATTAGCACTAACAATATCGAGCGTAATTATTTTGTGTAATGCATGTTTTTATGTATTAGATATAAAATTGAACTGCCATGATGCTCAATTTCAGACATTTATATTAACTATGAATAGTTAAAATGACACACACACACACACCTCAGCCAAGAAATTATTAGTACAGTAATCCCTCCTATAACATTGTAGCGGAACTACCGCATTATAGAAAACGCGTTGTATTCTCGCATAACGCGCTTGTATGACCCTATATAAGAAGTCTTTTAAGTATGAAATGTCATCGCGTTAGCTCTAGTAAACTAAAATACGTGTTTCTCGTTCGTATACGTTAACGTTACTTATGTAAAAAAGTAAGATTTTTGTAATGAGAATTTTGAAAAGTTTTTTATACTACGCTTTATGTACAAATTATTCACATAACTTTTCTCGTTTATGAGGATTTAAATCGAATATGTGCGAAAACTGTTATAAACGAAATCTGTGCATACAAATCATTCTAAACGTCACAGTATAGAAATATAACGTTTGCAATCCTCGCGTTATATGGGGGAATACCCGTGTTATGCGAGGGACTGAAATCGCGTTATATGAAAATACGTTATAAAAGTACCGTTTCAAGGGTTTTACCGTACATTGTCTTGGTTAGTGCATAATGTTCTTCGTGTATACAAAAAAACATAGACAAATAGAAAAATATACCAGTCCATGGTATATTTTTCAATTAAATTTGTAATTTCGTTAATTAGCAGTCTCAAGCTCTTAAATTGATATTCCCAAAGCAGATTTCCTGTGAACTCCTATAAAAAAAATACGGAATTTCGATCACTAAATCCATTCCATTTCTGACATACCGGAGTCACACTTAGCTAAGTCTCGATTCTGCATATAACTTAGGATAAGAGTGACGATAGAGCCCTAAGGGCTAAGTATGACTCTCATGTGTCAAAAATATATTGGATTTTAAAACGGGAGTAATAGTTGCTAAGTATTTACTCTGAATATAACGCTTATATCATCTTTAATATACATCTATTTTACGTAATACTGTGTTGTTTTTTAACGGTTGTCGCAAATATATGGAAATACGGAAGCTTTCGTGGTAAGCGCGGGTTTGGTATGCTATTGTTTGAGACGGTTTAGTGACTGTGTGATTTTGTTTTTGTGCAGTACAAATAAATAATAGCAAAAAACAAGAGTTAATTAACATAAGAGAAGGGTATGTTTCACAATGTATGGATAAAGTACCAAATAGCTATACAACACATAAATTATTCGGAGGAAAAAAGTTCCGAATATGAAACTTTGGGTTTCATGACGAATAGCGCTTTCTGACATTCGTGAAATGCAACAATAGTTTTTATCCTACCAATAAGTAATAAATAGCTTATTTGGATCTTATCCGGACATTGTGAAACAGACCCTTATAAAAGTTTTTTATATGGAAACAACTCAGTAACTTTTGCGTTTAGAAGTTCGCATTGTGTTGGTATTATCAAGTATTCGTAACATGTTCAGTCATGACAGTTTCGACTGCAAGCTTATCAATACTGTCAGGACAATGTTATTAAGCATACGGTTTTTTTTTTAATTTTTCGTCAAATTTGTATAGTTTTTTACACGCTTTTTGTTCGAAACATATGTTTTTGTGTTGTTTCAAAATACGTCCAGAGCTGCTCATGTTTTCCATATAAAAATATTGTTACAATTATATTAACAATTTTTTTTTCGCCATTGTTTTGTGTTATTGTTTATTTTAAGGGTTTGTACGCTTTATATTAATTTCATTCATTTCTGTAATTTGGTCCTTCGAGTCGGAGTTTTCATTTATTAATTTGTCATTCTCACTTAGATTACACATTGCATGTTTGTTCTAACGTATCAATTTAACAAATTGGTTTATTTTTGCTTTCTTAATTTGTTATAATACCAATTAATTTTGTAAAAATGTTTTTATTACATTTAAAAACCTCAGTAAAAAAAAATACAGGATATCTCAGAGAATAATATACTTATCGTTCATATCCTTAAAAACCCATAATGTTCTTTAAAAAATACATATGTAATAATCATTAAAGTTAACTTTTTTGTTATTAACATAAATAGTAGTAGTGAATGAACCAGTCAAAGAATGTGTAACAAGGTGAATTAAGTTTGTTCTCCTATATCTGTTTACCAACTACCGTCACTGAACCGTCATACCTGCGCCTAACACGAAATACTAACCGTACGACGATCGTAGACGAAAGGGGAAACGTTGCAGACTGGGGCCATCGAACAAGCGGCGGCTACGGCGTACTTTGAGCTACTGATACGCTGTATAACGCCAGAGGGTCTTATGAGGGTAGTTCTACATTTTCTCTTCACCTATGAATATGATGGAGTGAAGATGATCGATGTTCTTCTGGCTCGGCTTGAAAGCAGTTCGCAGGTGAGACAAATTTATTTAATTTAATATTACTCATACTCAAAAGGACGACGAAATTGTGAGTTTTATATTTTTTTCTAATAGGTAAGTAAAGAACAGAGCCTACCGATTCTTAAAAGGTTGGCAAACGCACTGGCGAGTCTTCTTATGTGAGTGTCCATTTTCAGCGGTATCACCGGCCTTTTGTTTCTGCCCGTTTGCTCACTGTCTTTTTTTTCTTAGTATACATACCATTTCAATTTACGACAACTCAAATGCAATGGTGACGCAATACGCCAACATACATATTTCACATCACAATAAATAAATTATATTTGAAATTATATTTTTCAGCTGTCCTTAGTAACACTCTCCCTTATGGAGACCTTAATTGATCTAAATTGTGAGGACGTCATGATCGAGCTGGTATTTAAGTACCTTATAAATGGGCATCACATGGTCTTACCGCATAAGCACAAATTATCGGATCCCGAAATGTATAGGCTGGCATCTCTGGCCTTCTTGGAGTTAAGCCCGAAATGCTGTCAGAGGCCATTAGAAACGACAAAAGCGTGGGTCGAAGAGATGGCGGCCAGTGGAAGGAAGGTTCTGGAACTTAGTAGTACTGACAGTAGGAGAGTGAATGGAGTACACGGAGATATTGCTATGAATGATCTAGTCCAGGATATCAATTTTGATTATGGGGTAAAGTATATATCTTACGACAACCGAATATTTTGCGTATAATTCCATAATTAACTTTTTTGTTTACTTAAAATTTAAATCCAGGACTAACCAACTAAAATAAATCTAAATCAATATCTAAAAACAGTAGAATTTTTAGATTATTTTACCTCTACTGATTATTAAATACTTATCTTAAATCACGGTATTTATCTAGCCGATAGAAGAATATTATTTCAAAAATTATCTATAATCACGGTATTTATCTGTGCCGTAACTTCAGAATAATTAAAAAAAAAAGTTATTACAAACGTTTCAGAACCCGAACGAAACCCTAATCGGCAACTATCATGCATACCTTTGCGATAGTCGCTTTGAGATAGTTACACGATCTATTGCGTGCGCGCACTGGTCCTCGAAATACAATACAATTTCTCCCAAAAGAGAACCGAATAATAACACGAACATCAAAGAAACAGAGCATACGATAGATAGCCTAGTTTCAATTTGCACGAGTGGGTATGACACTTTTAAAACGTCAGAAAAAAGTGACACATCGGAAAAAGAAAACAGTCTGAATTCTTTGACAGAGGAAAAAGAAGGAAAGGAATGTTTGGAGGGAAAGCAACAAGCTATTGATGAAAAGGAAAATGTTAGTTTGAACTCCTTTGGGGAAACTAGCGGGTATAATAGCTTTTTAAAGGTGGATTGTGATGAGGGTTTTGCTGAGGATTCGTTTAGGAAGAGTTTTGAAAAGGAACTTGAAGAGTTCAGCGAGGGTGATGTGCCGGTGGGAAGTTGGAGGGTCAGCACTGATAGTATTATTGGTATGTCACATTTTTAAGTAACCTTCTTGTTTTTATACAGCGTCGATAATCTTGCTGAAAATATCAAAATTTAGTTAATTTTATAAAACCATTACCTACTTGTTAATTCCTCAGTAGTTACTCGCTTTATTCAATATGAAGGCTAAGACTAGAATGTGGCTCAAACATAAATGTCGTTTTAAGTCAACCAAATTTTCTGTACCAAGTTTGACATATTTGACAGCTCAAGACGAAATTTTCACTTGAGATACGAATTTGAATCTTGACTTTAAGTCAATTGAATTATTTTCGTTACATTTTGTTGATAAGATTTTATTGCTTATGTTTTAAGCTAAATCATGTTTTCGGTCGGCTTTCACCTTTATCAGAGCCATTTATCACCGTCCAATGCGCGCCTGGCACGGTACGGTATCCCAACAGTCGTCTACTTCCTCTTAGTATTAATCTTGTTTCAGGTCCGCTATTAAGCAGTCTTCTTAGGAAGACGTCGCGTTGTTTAGAATCGGATGTTACCAGCAACTGCCACGTCACGAGCATCATCTGTAAACTGTGCTCATTTCCATCGGCCCTACTGGTGGCAGTTGTACTGTGCCCCACTTTGACGCCGAATGTACCGTCGTTGTATCAGGTAAGGGTATTTGCAACAGACAGTTTTTCACGGAGAGATCCTAGAGCATTTCATTCTTGTTTTCTCATAAGTGTTATATAATTTTTTGTCTGAAAGAAAATGCTTTTTAGGGTCACTAGTTCATCTATTCATTAATTAAAAATATATAAAAGAGGTTAGGTAAAATTAGTTTTAATTATCAGTAGAGGCATATCTTGGCCCAATATATCCATAGTCCATGTTCTCATCATTTCAAATTATTGATCCTGTATTTTAGTTTTGTGAAAATTAACAGTTTTGAGTTAATTTAAAAAACTTAGGATATGACACACATTTATATCACGCTTTCAATTACAGCATTTATTATTATTATTAACACAATTACCTACCTACGTATTCATAAAATAAAGTATCATCATCGTATACTACTTCGTACGCTTTGCTGAGTTCACTCTAATCTCAGCAGTATTCCATTGAGGTACAATATCTCCAGCCTTGTTTTCACACTGTACGAGCCGTATCAATGCAAAATTTTATCAGCATCACCTTGATTCCTGAAAGTTTTTCTCGCTCAGATTCACAAGACATTTTCTTTTTCGAACTAGCCAAGTCTTCCCTGTGAGATACTACCTCTAATTATTTAAAGAAAGAGTTTACTTCTCTCTCAAAGGCCGACAAGACACCCACATATCGACCCTTTTTGGGCAAGCAAAAATCTGAAATCAAGGCGGCAAATGTGGTACAAAATTCGACCAATTGTGTAATTTTTTTATAACGTCATAGATTTTGAACAAACTCCGCGAGGAAGTGGATCTAGCGTTAGAAGGCATAGAGAAGGTAGAAGAATTGGTGGATCGAGCGAGAGTCTTCCTCATACAACGGGAGCTAACTTTAGTTCGGCGAGCGCTTACCAACGACGACAGTAAGTATGAACAAGCTTTGCCCTCCGGTTTTATGCTTTAATTCGGTCGTAGAGAGATACATGTATCGACTGAATCACATTTTATTAATCATCCAATAAGTATCAATTCTAACAATTAACTTATATATATACTATAATTTCAGAAATACATACATACTTTTCAAATTCATGCTAAAAAAGAAGATGATTTTTTTACAAATTAATGATTATTTACAAGTTATTCTATTCCATTAGACTTGATTTATAAAATACTAGTTTCTTTTGACACACTGTCAAATAGCCTATAACACAATACAATACACCCACACTCTAAAACATTCAACCTTATTATTAAAACATAGTTTTTATAACTTTATTGACTGTTTTCCTCATGTTCTTATTTTTGATGTGAATAAGGATTCTATATAGAAATTAATATCGCGTTACAATTTCAAAATATATAGTTATTATAAAACTAAATTATTCATGCAGTTATAATCGAATCTAAAACTGTAGTAGTTAAAAAATAAATACATTTTATAGATTATTATATTTTTGCATTTTAATATTCCAGGAAAAGCGCGAAATCTGAATCTTCAACAAGACAGTTCTTTTCGTAGAAGCGAATCAAAAAGACGCAGTTTCTCATCTAGTCTTAGCAATATGTTCTCCAGGAAGGCTCCACGTAAGTGTTTTATTAAACTTTAAAGTGTACAAAACTCTTAAAATGAATTAATCTGTGAAGCCAATGTATAACAAATACAATAATTCCTCCTATAACATGTTAGATTGGTTCCGCGTTATGTAAAATGATTCAAGATTAACATTTCTCATTAACAAGGATTTTAATCGAACATTAAGAAAATTAAGAACGCATTAATTATTAAGACAATAACGAATATATGCATAACAATTAAGAATTGATAATGATTTGAATGCATATAGCATTCAAATCATTATAGCATATGTAGGGAAATCGCTGGAAAATTGTATAGGGGAAATATCCGTGTTATACTAGGGACTGAAATCACGTAATATGAAAATGCGTTATAAGAGTAATATATCTTGATTTTTATCACATCTTGGATTACATTATTGAACTTTTCATATCTTCCTAACATTATTGAAAAAATTCTATAGCCTCCAGCCCTATAATGTAGGATTCTAATAGAGAAATAGTTTTCAAATCAGTAGTAATACTATTAGTGTAAATGAATTTCAATAAAACATAGTATCTTTAGTATTTAATAAATTCTAAAATATTGACTGTTCTTGGTAAACCGCAATTATATTAAAAATAAGTTATTTACTATCTAAATTAACCACTAGATGTTGCGGTTATAATGATGGTTATAGAAAATAAACCCGAATGTGTTGTTTTGAGACACTGGGATCATATACAGGGTGTCCCACGGCGATGCCACACGGAGGGAAAGTACCTTAAATATTAATGATAGGATATTTTACTGAAAGAAGACATCGTTTAATTTTTAATAATAAGTAGAACTGCATTCACGGATTTTTTTAAAAATCGCCTACCTCAACCGGGAATCGAACCCGCCAAATGTGACAGTAAATTTACATGTATTTTATAATAGCGTTTGAAAGGGCTACTAATAAGCATTATTTTTTCCTTAATAACCTAGCATATTAAATGAAACTAAAAACATAAAATTTTATATTTTATTAGAAAACAATAATTATCAAATGCTCAAAATGTGATCCGTTGTTGTTGTCTGTTGTATACAAATTCTCACTCTTTTAATAATTTCTCTTGAGATTTTAAGAAATGAGATTAATAATCTTCCTGATGCAGATCGACGAAATCTCATATTCCAGCAAGATGGGGCTCCGGCTCATAACAGTAGGAGAACACCCGAGTTTCTTAATGAACATTTTCCTTCCTGGATCGGCACTTTTGGACAAATTAGATGGCCATCGAGATCCCCAGATCTAACACCACTTGATTTTTTTTATGGGGTTATGTAAAAGATTTAGTTTACAGGAACCGGTACAACAGTGTGCAGGAGTTACAAAATGAACTTAGATGTATTATTTTAAACATCCACCATGCAAAAATAAGTAAATCGACAGGGAGAGAAATTATTAAAAGAGTGAGAATTTGTATACAACAGACAACAACAACGGATCACATTTTGAGCATTTGGTAAATAATTTTTTTTTAAATAAAATGTAAAATTTTATGTTTTTAGTTTCATTTAATATGCTAGGTTATTAAGGAAAAAATAATGTTTATGAGTAGCCCTTTCAAACGCTATTATAAAATACATGAAATTTTACTGTCACATTTGGCGGGTTCGATTCCTAGTTGAGGTAGGCGATTTTCAAAAAATCCGTGAATGCAGTTCTACTTATTATTAAAAATTAAACGATGTCTTCTTTCAGTAAAATATCCTATTATTAATATTTAAGGTACTTTCCCTCCGTGTGGCATCGCCGTGGGACGCCCTGTATATACATGCCCCAATGTATGTACCTGGTGTCTCAAATCAACGTAGACTAATGAATTAAATATTTTTAATAATTTTACTAACATCGTTATAAGTTTCACTATACTAACAACATATGGACTTATTAATTGGTCTGAAATAAATAAAGTTATTTATTTACTTTAATATAATACTCATTAATTGCCAGCATCTCCGTCACCACAAATTCAGCTACCCGTGCCACAGCTACCTTTCACCCAAGAGTCGTACTGGAATAAATCAGCCATCCACCGCTGTATATTAAACGCAGTCATACTCGACGAATGGCTCAAAGAATTATCAGCCTTGTGCCAGGAACAGGCGCTCAGATTATCAGCTGCAAGTTACGAACACGAGAACTATATACGAATATTAACCTTATGACTACGGGCGAAGGCCTCACAGGGCACAGTTAAGAAAAAAGTTGTCTTCTTCGAGCCTAACTTGGAGACGCAAGTGTAAATTTGAATAATTTATTGGGTTTTCGAAATGTGAGGTTGAGGTTCGAACAGTTTTGATACTTGTGTGCATTTTTGTGTTCTAGAACAAATTATAATGAATCACAAAATGTATGGAGACGTGAGTATAGTCAAATTAGTGTATTTTTTTTAATGTAATGACGTCATTACTTTTAGTTGTGTATTTGTCTTGCATTGGTCAATCTTTCATAGATTTTATTTAATAATGTAATGACATTCTAAAAAACATTATTATGAACATTGAATTGGTTGTTTTAAAACTAAGCTAACTTAAAATTAAAGTTTTAAATATATATTCAAGTTGCCTTGTAGTATTGTAATTGTACATAGTTGGTATAAAAAGCTATTATAGTCCTGCGGCGACGTAAAATTAATAGAAAAGCTCATAATACGTACGTCTAGCCTCATTAGTAACTACAGATCATTGTATAATCTATTTCAGTTGTATATATAATAATTTAAAACATATTTTCAGCAAAAATGTTGACAATTGTGCTAATTGTAAAGGCATTACAAGGTCTTATTAATATTAATTTTAAATAACTTTTCAGATAGTCGAATTTTCTGACATATTTATGAAGTAGGGCATTATTTATGTTGAAGTGACGTTCAATATAAAAATTCATCGTTTTATTTAGTAATTGTGTTGATCCACATGTTTAATTTAATTGGCATGTATGCCATCTACTTAATTCTAAGTACCTAATAGTTTTAAGAAAAAAATAATCGATAATAATCAACGAGAATGCCATGATTGTAATTTTGAACTGTGATGTTGTAATGTTCAAAAATTGGAATAATTTATTATAAATTTTAATACTTATTTTCTAACGTAGATTCGTATCTCAGTGATTTTTAGTGCATTAACTAACAGTAATTTTTAGGAAGTTTATATTTATAAGGAATATTTTTAACAATTATTTGTATTTAGTTTAGGGGAATGTTGAATCAACAATTTCAGATGTTCTAAATTTGAAAATATTATTTTTTACTAATGGCCTAATTCATTGCTTGAGTTTTTAATGAGCGTGTCTTATTATTTTGGTGGTTACGGTATTTTATATGCGAGAGTTTCACTATGCAACCTTATAACATATTAATTTATTGATAATTACACAATCTCAATATTTTGTTACTACAATTAATTGCATTTTTTAAATAATATCATTACAGCCGTAGCTCTTCATTAAAAAAACTTTGATTTTATTGACATTTTAATAAACAATTAAATTTAGAATAATTTCGCTCAAAATCTAAAATCGTCCTTTTCCGTCCAAGGATGTATATTTATATGGCACAAATATATTCTTTATACATTTCTTTTATTGTTTTATATATTATAAGTGCAGTTGTAGTTTCGTAAAATATAATGTATGTCATAAACTACAATGGCCGCTATACATTTCAGAATTATCTATATTATAATTACAAGTTTCATAGCTATTGTCTTTTACCTTTATCACACTTGACTAATAAAACCGGGAAAAAAAAATATTAGAAAATGAGCCAAACTGTACAAAGCTGTCAAATTAATTATGTAAATATGTCATTTAAATTTTGAATTAGACAACAGAAGATTTTATTTGAAATATTTTGTTTTTAGGAGAACACTAAACACGTTTTTGTAGTCTATGCTCATATCACAGATAATAATCTGTATTAATGCGTTTTTATGTTTAGCGGCTGTTGATAATGGTATTTAATTTGTGTGCAATAATTTGTTATGATTTTATATAATGCACTTATTAAAAAAACAATATTAACAGGTCACATAAATAGTGTTGAATAAAAAATCACATGTACATTAACTGAATTTACCTTGCCATTTAAAATTGTAAATGTATCATTTTACCCCCTAATTTTTAAATTTAAATAAAATTTTGCAAAATCCGTTTATTTTGAATAATTAGCATACAATTATGTGACATTACAAAGATTAATTAAACATTTTAATGCACAATGAAGAAATTTTAATTGGATATGTTAAAAAGTTTTATACATAGATTATTATTTATTAATAAAATAAAGGAGCAATTCAGTGTTTTATTTAAACAATAAAGTTGACATTGTAATACAATTTAGGAAAAAATAAGTTTAATTTTATTTTTCTTTATATTATATTCCATTTGTATGGTATATAAAGTAGTAGACCATTTGTGAAATGGTAATTAACTAGACAGCAGCCATTTCACTTAAACTGGACTTGACACACACTGCAACTGAACTTATGATCGTTTAGGGATGCTTTTCTTTATGGTTAGTTGGTTGTGTTAAAATAAAACTCCCTAATTGATTGCAGAGAAGATGTAAAGATGGAAGTTAAAAGTTTCTTAAAAATTAATGAGAAACAAGTCTTAGGTACTATTTAAAACAAAGAAAGACATTAATTTTTTACTCATTCACCCTATTTATCAGGTCTCTGAATGATATAAGGATTTATTTCCTATTATACTTGAAATTGTTGTGATTGTTTAGAGCAAAACGAACATAAAATACTAGTGACATAAACACTAAATTGAGTAAATGTAATTTATGCAAATCAATCAATATTGTAGGATTGTTTATGAAATTAATTAAAGTGGGTAGATCATTATCATTGTGAGACTAGCAGTGAGGAAGAGAGGTGACAGTCGGTTAAGACTGTTCGTGCACCTCGACTCATCCAAAGACAATGCGTTTTGTTTTTTTTTTTCAAAGGAATCTCGCTGTTGGCCTTAAGGACCTTTACAGCTAAGCTCAGCCTGAATTGGCGTGCCGATACAGCGACGAGGAGGGTTTTTATACATCCAAAACGTAGTGGGACAATGACGTCAGGTGCACGTGCACACGTGCCGCTAGCGTTCGATAACGCTGTCTCATTTGTACCAACTACAAACTACCAATAAATGCCTACAAATGTAAAATCACGGATACCATTATACTGTATATAAACAGGAACCAACTTTATTTGGAATACAATCTCAGGTTTTGTTTTATTTTATTTATTAGCCGGATACAAAGTCATGAGCAAATCACAGGTTTAGTACAGCAGTGCTACTAGACAAATCAAATGTAACACTAAACTATATACCACTTACGCGACTATGACTAGCTAATACACATACATATTTATATTGAGGCGATGAGTGATTACTTCTTTATTGCCTATAGGTTTATCATTTCTTTACAAATTATTATTTATTAAATTATCTAGTACAATGCCCACAGAGTATATTTTAATATGTAACTGGATAACTGAAACGCTTGTATCCAATTCAATTTCGTATATGACAATAATAACATTAAAAAATATATCAGACATCCCTGGTATTATTTTGAATGAAGTATTATCTTAACTTTTAGCCAAATAAACAAACTACTAATAAACGAATAAAAATGAAGTATATTTAAACATTGATTTATAAAAAAGTGATTTGCGTTTTTATTAAAAAAATATTGTATTTTGACTAACTGTAAAAAATATGAAAATATTGTGCTGACTAATATTTGTTACGTATTATAATTTACAAATAAAGCACTATGGCATCCTTTTTAAATCATAGAAATGATAGTTCCGTTTATATAGAAGAAGCTATCACCAAGGATAACGTAACTTATTATAAAATTATTGTTAAAGTCGGTTTTGTGCAGTGGGACGTATGGCATCGCTACAGTGATTTTGTAGAACTTCACGACAAACTCGTCCGCGATTATGGCATTGAACGGGATTTGCTTCCGCCTAAGAAGGTCATTCGTAACAAAACACCAAAATTTATTGAACACAGACGAGAAGGACTCTATGAGTATCTCAAAAATATATTTATCTTTTTGAATTTGACCATGCCTTCAGAATTTGCTCATTTCCTGGACTTCCATTTATATGATATATTCTTTTTGCTACAAGATTTAGCAAAGAAACTATTTTTAGAAGGTGACAAAATGTTACAGAATGAGAAATCCCATAAATTCACACCATTAGAGGTTAGTTGAATATTAGTATGTGTATCTTACCAGAATATGTATATTGTTATATACTTATTATTACTTGTCATAAATGGATAAAATTTAAAGATTCTTGGATTTTATTCCTCTTATATATAAGATTATAAGATTCATGTTTGTATAAATTGTAACTTATACATACACCATGTATTTATAAGTTAAGAATGTTACTTTATGTATTTTTCATGTATAGCTAAACAAACAAAAATGGCAAGGCCAAATATTTTCTATATAATGTCCTTTTCCTTTTTTCAGCTCCATGCTATCAGTGAAAGATTTAAAATAGCTTGTCCACCAACAGAGAAACTGGATCAAATGTATGACTTTAGTCATATTTTGGACTTTTGTTCCCAAATAACATCTTTGAGTATAGAGGGTAGTTATCAAATTCTTGGCACCAGTAATATTGTGCCAAATGATTTAAAGTTTGATCTTATACCCTTTAAGTCTTTGATGGATTTAAAAATTCTTGGTGTGCCTATGGCCTGTATACAAAGTGTTGGTTAGTATTTTTAGAGTATCATCACTAATGGCAATTATGGTTTAATATTTCACTACAATTCTATATTTTTTATTATAATAATAGTAATAAAAGACTTTTATTCTGAAATAGTATTTAAAAAATATTATTTATTGTTACTATATAATTTGACATACTATATAGGGCTGAGAGATGTACATAATATATAGACATATAAATATATCTACAAAGACTGCTGCAATCTGCATATAAATGCAGGAAAAGAATAGTAACTAAAATTGTATTATTTTGTTTCCAGGGAGCTTACGAGCATCATTGTGTACATTATCAGTATTGACTGCTACAGTTGTATCTCTTAATGAATTTCTATTAGTGGATGTTCTACATAAGGACCCATCAAGTATTACAGATTCTATGGTAAGTTAATAATCAAATATATATTTTAAAAAAATACAGACTTAGACAAAATATAAAGAAATAATTAATTTTTCATACAACTATAAATGGTTTTAGGATTGGTAAAGGAAATGAAACAAAAAGTATTTAATAGAATTAGTTGTAGTGTTATCACTGCAACAATTCAACACTGTTATCACAATGCTTAATGTGTCATGCCAACATATGCTAGATAGGTCAATGCTGTGGCCTTTCATTTAATATACTGATTATTAGATTTAGGTTATAGTCTCTTTAGTATCAAAACACTATATATCTCTTGCACATTCCTTATTTACTCTATTGAAACTGCATCATATGCAACAAATATACATATTTAAACAGTCAAAATCGGTTATGGATGTATATATATATATATCGGAAAAACTGATAGTTGTATTACAATGCCAATGTCATTATTACATACATACAATAGAATTTAGCCAGGGCCTTTAATTTTTGTCAATATAACTGGTATGTTGAAACATATTTTTCTAATGTCATGGATCTAAAAGTGATGCCGCTACAGCCCCTGGTCTTTTTTAATTGTAACCTTAATCAGCAAGGTGAAACCTCAAAAATCAAATTACAAAAAATATGCCCAATATTATATGTTGTGGTTATCAGTTTTGTTTTGTAAGGGATTCAGCCGATTTAATTCACTAATTATAAACATTTTACATGAATCATTTTCTTGACACTCGCTTATTCTCTTTTCAGATATGGAAAAAATTGACAATCATTAATTTCTCAAGCAACAACATAAACAAAATTGACTGGGCTATCCGCCTGGTACCAAAGTTGCAACATCTCAACCTATCATCAAACAAGTTGACAGAACTGTGTGATATATCTTGCCTCCATGATCTCCAAGTATTAAATTTATCAATGAATAATTTCAGTACTTGTGACAATTGGCATGCTAAAATTGGTAACATTGTTAAAATTGATTTATCACAGAATAAGGTTCAATCATTGCAGGGTTTTTCTAGATTGTATTCATTGGAAAGTTTAGATTTAAGTTGTAATGTAATCACAGATGTTGAAGAGGTCCAGCATATATGCAAGTTGCCTTGTTTAGAATATCTATGGTTGACAGCAAATCCTGTGGCCACAACCATTGATTATAGAGTGAAGGTCATAGAGCAATTTAATGCCAGAATGTCAGAGCTTTGCTTAGATAATGAAAAAGCGTCCGAAAAAGAATTGGATACCGCAAGAGTTTTGCAAGCATTAAGAGTAGTAAAGGAGGGTAAAACTCCAAGTTTCTTGCAAAATAATCACACAAGTCATAGTTTTCATAGAAGTTGACAATTTATGTTTTTATTAGTTAATTCTAATAAAAACATAAATTATGTTAACATATAGTATTTGATACTTTATGTATTGTGTTTTGTTTGTATTTAGAAAAGCATTCCGTTTTTAAAATGATTTTTATTTGCATAGCATAATGCAATTATTGTTGAAAATATACACAATTTCTGTTTAAAGACTTCTACTTACACTCTAAAAGATTATATGTGTAGAATCTGAAAATAGTAAGATATTTTCCATCAAGAGATTATGCCACTTGATTTGTCAACTTCAGATCAAAGATGAATTAAAATATAGTGTTCTCTGACGTTTCTCAAAGACAAATAAGTTTGTCTAAGATTTGAGATCCTGAGGTAAAAGTATGTAAAACAATGGCGATGGATACAGCGAGCGTAAATAAGAAAAATCATGACCTCAAAGTCAAAATGTATATGTTTAAGACAATTTTATAAACTACAACTACAACTAGTAACAACATATTAATTTTGTGATACAAGGCAACTTCCTGTCCTATATTTTGTTAAATCTAATTATAACACTCTAAAGTTACTAATCTTAACTAATATTATAGATTACTTTTGACTTGGATAAATATCCTTTTTTTAGACTGGTTTTGTGAAACAGAAACCCGTCATAATGGTGATGTTTATATGAGACTATAGATAATTATAGTGAATATATGATATTTTATTGTTTAAGTTATTTTAGAGCAAATGTATATTAGCTATGGTTTAAAAAATGCTTCTGGAATTTTAATCAGATGACCATCCTTATAAAAGATGGAATTCTAATTGCAGAACATATTATAAGAATCCGATAGATATTAAGCAAAAAAGATTTACGTTACAATTTGTATCGAATTTTTATGTTTTATAAGAGGTATGCCAGTCTGTAGACACCATTATTAATTAAGTAATTAGAAAAAACGCCCTTTTTCTTGTACATTTAGTTTGAAATTTACTAAAAACAGGGTTATGTAAAACAGAAACCTTTTTTTATTAAGGCTTTTTTGACCAGTCGCCAGTGTGTTTGAGTTTGCACCAAATGGTGAAAGCTATCGTTTTTTAATAGTATTATACTTGTGATTTTATTGTAAAACATATGATATGCGTTTTAATAAATATATTTACGTTATAGATTTGTTTTAATAGATTCATTAAAATCTACAGTAATGTTAATTCCGTTACACATTTAGTTATTGACTATTTATTATTTTTTTGCTTTTTCTTATAATAAATGTATTTATCATAGCTTGATTTCTGTCACAATCAGCTGTTACTTTATGAATAACCAGCGGTCACCTTGTTTAACCTTCCTACACTGAGTAGTTAACTTTTTTGACTAATGGTTAGATATTTGACCATTAATAACTCTTACCACGGATCAAAAAACGCATTTTGCTGAATTTTAACTATTAGTAACGATATTTGACCAATAGTTGAGTTAACTACGGATCAAAAAACTGGCCCTAAAGGTGCATTTATTATAGTTAAAAATGTCCTTTCTTTTTTCTTGCAGATGCTATGCTAGTATTCTGTCTTAGTATACTGTCGTGTGGGCCCTACTGGAATTTACCATGTATAAATAAAGAAAAAGTACTGTTGTGCCTAGGAATGCTGCTTTATCAAATAAGTTTAGTTCACTGTCCTTAACTTTCAGTTTACGAATATCTCGCTTTATGCCAGTAAATGTAGTTGTAAATTTAATACATTTTGTTTTATTCTTAGCAGTAATTTACATTGAACTAGTTAACTAAACGAAAGTTTGAAGAATTGTTTACATCGTCCAATCGCTTTTCCTATAGTCTGAAGAATTAATACCTATTATATATAGTTTACGGTATAGAATTGTTTTCTTTAAAACATTATTTTAAAAGAGGAAAAGACATTCTTGCTAACCCTTTCTTTACGAGAGCTATGCACTACAACGGCGTCCACAGCCACAGCCGACACTAGAGAAGAAGCTGTGTCAGCGAGCTTAAGCAACGTCTGTAGTCTGTAAGTACCAGTATCCGAAAATTACGAAGTTTTGTATGCAATTTTGAGATAGTTCTCTTATATTTAATAAAAAACGGGCAAAAAAAGATAATAAACAAAATAAAACAAGGTTAAGAAATTGTTTTTATTTAATAACTATCCGCATTGTCGTATCTAAATGTATGCGCGGGAACTCCTCGGCTGCCAGTATTCTTTATCGTAAAGATGGCGCCTGCGAACGGTTCGATGACGTCTTTTTCTCGTCCCGTGGTGACATAAAGTTCATCTAAATCAGGGCCTCCCCAACAAATAGAGGTTGTTCGTACGCCGGGCAGCTTGTACCCATATATAACTTGTCTTGCCTCTGGGTCTATGTGCAGTATCTGGAAGAGAAGTACATAAGGAAATCGGCTTTGAAACTAGTAAATATAGAAAAAATATAAGTAATATAAATTAAATATATTACATATTATGTAATTAAAATTCAAATTTTATCTCAAGATAGAATTAAAACTTTTTGTCCTCAACAAAAAATTCAGAGTAGAAAACGAGGTATTTGTGAAAATAAAGTTATCTTTATCGGTTTCAAAATACAATTGTGAAAATACTTACAGTTCCGCCAAACATAAGAGCGACCCACAAGTGTCCATCACTGTCGATTGTCAAGCCATCCGGTATTGCCTCATCGTATCCATAGGTTGTTATGTCCAAAATTGTTCGTCTGCCACCTTTTATGCGCAATAATTTAATTAGTGCTAAACTCTTTTAAAGCATGGACGAATTATCAGACGAAATTTGATTACGTCAGGGCCTATGAGAATGATCAATTGACAATCTATACCGAGACTATACCGAAGTAGGTGGTTGTTCTTTCGATTAATTTTTTAACTGTTTATTTTTTAAGGAATTTAACGAAATTTGAATTGTGCTGTAGTTGTGGCTTTACTTTCTTTATCCATACATTGTGAAACAGGCCCTTAAGAAACAATATTTTTGAAAAAGTGTGTGTAATAATTTTTATTTATAGTTAATTAGGATATATACCTTGTTAAAAATTAATTTGTACAATAATAAGGTATACTTTTACAATTAGAACTGATAATGTTACTAATAGTTATTAAATCTGAAAGAACTTACTAATTTCCCCTCTCTGCGCGTCATAATCAAACGCCTCGATCTTTTGAGTAGCCGAATCGACATAGTACATAATAGTATTATTCAATGAAAATGCCAATCCGTTAGATATAGAAACCGGGCGTAGGACGACGCGTGGTTCGACGTAACCCTCTTGATCCGGTTCAAAACTATATAAAGTTGCCTTGTCGGGTTGTACGTCATCACCTATTTGTGGGCCTTTAGTACCTGACGAGGGAAAAATAAAGCGTATAACGATCGTTCGCTGGCTTTGTACAAGTGTTTTTTGTTTGGATGTTTTAACACTTGCCCGTAAATCGTACGTTATAGGAAAACGTCGTCAGAAAACCGACATATCTGAGAGAGAGAGAGACAGAGATCTGACAAAGGCTCATTATGCTTACCATTGGGTTGCTTGTGCAAAGAAAGTAAATTAAATAAAAATGACTTTATGTTAGTTTTGGATGTCCAATTACAAAAAAAAAAGACTTTTCCTTTTTATTTTTCTTCACGTGTTTTCTCTCTCGTTCATTATAACTTACTTCCTTCTATCTTCAGGGTAATAATCAAGGAGTATAAATTTGGTTAGAACGGGAGAGTAATATCGTACAGAAAAAATATTAGGTTAAGGGACACAGTAATTTGCTGCCCCCTTAGTACAAGAAAATAAGAAGTAAAGATTATACTTTATCAAAACCTGAGAAAAATCACAGTTAAGTTGATTTCATACCAGCCCAAAACCGTCCTTCGCCATCTGGCTTTCCTTCATTTATGATATTGTCAGGCAGTCCTTGGTCTACCGTAGTGAGAAGTCTCAAAGCTGCATCACCCGTTACATTCCAATCAAGCAAGTATAACGCGGAACGAACCGCTACTAATAACCTTCGAGAACCAGCTACTAAAGATACTACATTCACTTGACCGTAATCTAAAAAAAGGTTTATACTGTTAGTATGGCAAACATCTTGAACAAATGTCAGATGCAGAAGCGATTTTTAGGTGTCACTGAGAAATCGCCGTGGAAATCAGTTGACGTTTGTATCCCGCGCTGCGATGCGATGCGCAAATTTCCCTCCACTTAATGTTCAAGAAGTTTGCCGGTATTTGTAATGCTATGACCAAGATTGAAGGAACCAGGCATATATCAATATTGGGCACAACATTTCACTGGAATAAATGAATTAATGCTGAGAATGTCAAGCTGAAGTGGACAGACGTATTTCTCAGGCATGGGCAGCTTTTGGAGCGAATGAAGATATGATGCGGTACCTCTTTCTATAGCACTGAAAAGAAAGGTCTTCAATCAGTAAATCCTGGTTATCTTCACTTATGTACGATATATACGAGCCGTTTGCACGATAGAAATCCTGAAAGTAGTGCGGCGGGCGATGGAGACCGCTTCAATACATTTGTTTCCCAAAACAAGGCGATCGCTCTGATCCAACTATAGTTCTATATCTAGTTATGTCTATTATAACCTCCTCGTTCTCCAAATGAATAGAAACCTATATAAACGGCCAGCTCTTGCGGTATCTAGAGGAACACCAGCTGATAAGATATGGCTTTAGCCGTGATCGCTCAGCTGATTATGTTCTCATTTACCTTACACATTGGTGGGCAGAGGCAATTGAGTCCAAGGAAGAGGCGCTGGCGGTAAGTTTGGACATATTGAAAGCCTTCGATCGGGTATGGCACAGAACACTTCTTAAGCTTAAGATTAAAAATAAAATTTTGTTCACTAATCCTAATTACATCTGTTACCAGGTAACATCAAAGCCATTTTATAATTAATCAAGATGTACATACCAATATGTTTAGTGTATAATTTCTTGGTGGCATAATCATAACGATGCACATTTTGACCGTGCACATCTACAAAGAATAGTGATTGCGTATCAACATCCCAAACTGGACTCTCGGCGTGCGCGAATATTGCCGGCTTGTCATTTACGTATATCTGATGAATGTTAATTGTCTTTATCAAAAGAGATTTTAAGAATATTTTATAAGCTTTAAGTAGTCTGAACAAACATTCAGACAAATCCGTCCGGTCAAAAAAGCCCGAATCCATTTTGTGCCTTAGAAACAGAACGTAAAAATTTTAAGTCCCAACTCGATTTTATAACAAAAAAATATTTCAGATTTGGATAGATAGGATAGAAATGGCCATCAATTGGATAAGAACATTGGCTTATTAATGGTCTCTTTATATTAATAAAATGCGCTCTGATAGTCAAACAAGTTATACTTACTGGAGCCATTTTATAGAATGTTTTATGCTTTTTCGCCTGTGATGTCATTATAAGGGTTGATAGTATGAATGCCCGAACAACATTTGTAAAAACATTCTCCATTATAAATATAGGAATAAACAATTCACTCAAGAACCGATCCTGTTGATGAAAAACCGATTTCTAGTAACAATGAATGCTGCGATATTTTTCTTTTGAAACAATGAGAAAACGTATGAATGGATGAAAAAAAGGAAAAATTCTTACTATCGTAGTTTTTTATTTCTTAAGTCACATTTACAGTTTTCAACCACTTCCTTTCAAAACATCGAACTTTCAATATAAACTTAGTGAAAAAAAATTCTACCAAGATATTATATAAAACATTATAATTATTTGACAGATCTTAAAGGGTAAAGTATATGTTAAAAGATGCGATACAATTCACGTTAACATAAGCATATTACTTACTAGTTAAATTGAAAACAACTTAGCTGATCTGAAATAGAAAAGCACGTAAGTGATAAAACTAAGTTACAAAAAGCTTTAAATAAATTACGAAATATATTTTTTTATATGTTTTGCTCCATATTGTTAATAACCACATTATATTATTAATAACCCACCCAAAAGTCTCATTATCAAAACTTTTATGCGACCACTAACATTTACGCTTTTTTATGGTTACGTAGAAACTTATTTCTAAACAGTGAATCTAACGTGATTAACTCTTGAACTAATAACTTCTCTTGATAAGAAATTAACGATGTTTTGAAGTTTAATCTTGTAATTTAGTGAATCATGATTTATTGGTTAAAACACATGTTTACAGCTAAATTTTCAATACACTACTGTGTTCATAAGAAAATTTTGCTACTTAAAAAAATAATAATCAAATGTAAACAAATATATCTATGAATCCATCCATTGTTTTGTATAGTGTATATGTACTGTAGTGTAAATTTATTTGTGTATTTTAAAATTAAATTTACGCTTTACCGTTTGTTCTAATAAAAAAAGTCGACGACGTGTGTCAGGCACTGGTGGCTGATCACCTACATGCCTATGAGTTTTAAAAATTGATCATGAAACAGATTCAGAAATCTGAGGCCAAGACCAAAAGAGGTTGTAGTGCCACTGATTTTTTTTTGTTTGTTCTAATACGCCCAATTGAATAGTTAACATAACTGAAACGTATTACTATGTTATTTTAAAAAATCTTGATCAAGGTTTGGGCATAGAACGAAACCAAAGCGGGCTGTATGTTTGCTTTTGAACAGTATTTATCAACTACCAAATGGAACGCTGGTAGGAGCACAGTAAAATAGACAATTTAATACAAAAAATAATAATGCAAAAGTAGTTCCCGAGTTAATTGTGTTCAAGTAGCCAAATTTTTCAGGCTTATTTTTAGTATAGATTTTATTAAATATATGTTTTTATTATTATTATTTGTAGGTACAATTGAATATTTCGATAATATCGAAAAATTGTCATAACTGAAAAAATAAAAGGTCACAAAAAACACTGAATAATGATACTTAATGCGATAGTACGAGTACATGTAAAATATGTTCTTATTGTTTGTTTAAGGGTAAAAATACACACACATACTAACTATAGAAACTGGGTGGCCATATCTTTAAAAGTAAATTTACTTACTATGTTGCCATGGGTACGAGGTTTTTCAATAACCGTGGTATTTAGAACTTGTATATTAATTTAGGCGTATTTTATGCATCTATTGACGATTATGAGACTATTACCTTTTCCATATAATATGAAGGTATATTAAAGACAACAACTCGATTTAAACGTGTTTAATTATGACAATAATCAAATATGCTTATGTGTTTTACGACTATAGTTGTTTATTATTTATTGCATAGGCGCGAAACACAGAAAAGGCGTAAGGTGCAGGCATCTTGCTGCTTCAAAACGCGTCACAAAATGTACGTAAACGGCACGTTGTTAATTATACTCAACGTGCACGCGCACGTCGTTTCGTCGCCTGTCCCGCATATTAATGAGTTGCAGCAAAGCGAGCGCATCTTCGTCATCTGAAGATGAAGACATGTTATCTTCGTCATCTGAAGATGAAGACATGTTATCTTCGTCATCTGAAGATGAAGACATGTTATCTTCGTCATCTGAAGATGAACACATGTTATCTTCGTCATCTGAAGATGAAGACATGTTATCTTCGTCATCTGAAGATGAAGACATGCTATCTTCGTCATCTGAAGATGAAGACATGTTATCTTCGTCATCTGAAGATGAAGACATGTTATCTTCGTCATCTGAAGATGAAGACATGCTATCTTCGTCATCTGAAGATGAAGACATGTTATCTTCGTCATCTGAAGATGAAGACATGTTATCTTCGTCATCTGAAGATGAAGACATGTTATCAAGATAAAGTCAACCTCCGTAATGACTCTTTGTGCCTCTTCGCCTCTTTGATATAATTTAAGTCGCATCCGTGCCTTATCTGTTTCGCGCCTTCACCTTGCCCCTTTTCTGTATGTTAGCGCCTTATGATGACTTTTAAAAATGGGTGAGTATAAAACACTCCATCGTTTCCTTCCTTACAATATCAAGCTATCAGTTGAAGCGTATGTTCTACAATTACTTCTATTCTAAATAAAAATAGACTTTATTTCTAGGTGAATAAGAACTAGGAGTTAGCTTATATTAACTTATTACTTAAGGGTGATGATGCGGAGTTGGTTGATGAGGCGGCTCGTGTCCTGTTTCAGTTGGGGGCGGTCCCACTGTAACTCCCGGAACCCCGGGAACGCCCGGTACTACTCCCGGGACGGGAACGCCAACTGGTGCACCGCTTTCCGCCTGTAACCTGTTGAATATATTTAGTAAATCCAGTCTGAAAAAGTTAAAACTAAAGCCTATAAGAAACGATACCAGATACTTCATATTAGCTATCGTTTTTTTACTATTATGAAAGTGATATACATGAAAAGATATAAAATTATTTCTTTCTGACTGTTGATTTTCTGTGATCTGTCAAAACTGACGTTTAATTTAATTGGAATATTGAGAGTTTGTTAGTCTGTGGGTTTTTGCATTGTCACTTGAATTTTTACAAGAAGTATTTTTTGTTCGAATATTTTCTGATTTTACTTAGGAACTAGATTAAATGAATTGTTCTGAAGAACTTTTCGGACATCCATAGATAACAATAGATCACGTAACATACGTAGATAATAAGTAAATTTCGCAGAATTTTTCAAAAAACCTTTGCTTAATTGCTATCATTTATTGATAATCATTTTATTACATATATATGCTCACTGTTGCTAAAACTGTTTTATTTAAGTATTTGTTTGTTTTTTTTTATACTGTATATACCTCTTATAGGAAGTGCAATTATTTTAAAATTTAGATTGGTTGTAATGCCTATTTAATCAAATGGTACGAGGTTATAGAAAATTACCTCTGAATGGCGTGGTTTCTAGCACGGAACTCGGCCGCCTTTAACTGTTCCAAATGGAACTGCTGTCTTTCCTGGATCAACTGCTGTCGTTGATATTCTAGACCTAAAGATTAACAAAACACGTTAGAAACGAAACTTAAGCTGTAAGTTATCTATAAATATTTTCGATAATTTTATATATATTATATAGATGGTAATTGGTATGTAATGTGATATCGCACGCACTAAGCCAGAGGGCAAGTGTGTCGCCGGCCTTTTTTATCTTTTTAAGTTTATTTTGATCTGATTAAAAAAAAATCCTTTTTAACATCCGAGTATATACTTTAACATTTAACCAAACAAGAGGATAAAATGCGCTTTTAAATTTAATAACTGGAATTTATATTAAAATAATGAATATCTATTCAATTTTTAAACAAAGATTACCTTCTCTTTCCCGCTCCATAGTCGCCTCCAGCTCTTCAAAGTGTCGCAACTTTATCTCCAACTTCTTCATCTGCGTCTCCACGAGAAGAGCCACGAGGGACTTGATCTTCCTCTCTTCGACGCCCGCCAGATGTTTCGCCTTAACCGCCGCAGCAGCAAGTGCTGCAGCCGCTGCAGATTGCAGCTTCGCGTCTACCACTGCTGGTGGATCTGAAGAGGTTTAAAGTGAATAAATTAAAGAAAAACACTTTTTTACGGATTATAGTTATGTATTATTGTATTTAAACTTATAATTATTTGGACATAATTTTAAATTTAAAGCACGCGAAACGTCGGTTTAAATTTAAAATTATGTCCAAATAATTATAAGTTTAAATACAATAATACATAACTATAATCCGTAAAAAAGTGTTTTTTCTTTAAATGTGTAAAAGTTATGTTAATAAAAGACAATACTATGTGCAACAGTACGGTGAATAAATTACTTGTACGAAAGGTGAAACTAAATGCTTGTACAAATAATATTTTTTCAGAAAACTCACTGCAACTATGTCGAAAAACCAAACTTAAATAAAAAACGAAAATATCTAGTAGTTTATGTTATAAGTATCTTCGGATAATCTTCGGATTAATAACATAAACTACACAATACATATAATTTATATTCTCACTTCTATTTCATTTACTTTCCTAAATCACTTCATTACGGTATGGGTACATTTTATTACCTCTTAGGTTTGGTATATACGATGAAAACAGAAAAAAAACGCCTCCCACAAAGCTAGGAAGATATAATAAAAGAGATAGCGGGGAAAGATTGAATAAAAATGGTGAAGATAAGATACAAATGGATGAATTTGGTGAGATTTATTTCACTTCGTTGGTGGTCGTGTAAAAATATTATAATTTTTATCGAAAATTAACCGAAATCTCGCGAGATTGTAACTTTTAATCTCACAAGATCACCACAGAATTATTTATTTATACACAAGTAAGTTCTTACCCTGCGCAGGCGGTGTTTCTTCTTCTTTAATCTCCTTTTCTTCTGCCGGCGGCGCTGCTTCTGCTTCTTCCTTGACCTTTGCTTCTCCACTTGCCTCCCCTTCCACTTCCATGGGCTCAGCTTTTACTTCGCTACCTTCCTTCTTTTCTGTGTAAGAAGTATTTAACAACGCTATCAAAACTGAGCACGTGTGAATTCTTATTATTGCAATGCCATCTTATAGTTTGAAGGTTAAGATGCATTTTACAATGCAAGTAGGTGATAAGCCTCCTGTGCCTAACACACGCTGTCAACTTTTTGGGTCTAACTAACCTAACCTAACCCAAGCCGGTTTACTCACGATGTTATTCTTCACCGTTTGAGCGAATCAAAAATGCGGACCTAGACAGAAAGTCCATTGGTGCTAATACCCGAGAATCGAACCTACGATATCAGGTGAGATGACAATGAGAGTCGCATGCTAAAACCACTAGGACAACACAGCTCAAATATCATTATTAAATTTATGGTATTCACTATAATATAGTTTAAACCATCATATAATTTTTATATAATTTTTGTTCTTACAAAATATTTAACTTAAACAAATCATAGACAACAGTCACATGTTTTACATGAGACAGACGATGTTTTAACAAAAGAAATTCATTGATATTTAAAGATTCAAATTACCAGGTGGATTTTCAGGCGCTGTACCAGCGATGCCAGTACTCGCGAGCGCGGCTTGAGGGCCCACAGCACCTGCGGCTCGCACGTGGGCCTCCATCATGGCTGCTGGTACTTCGTCCTGGAAAAATATACATTACTTGAAGCCGTTATACAATGACTCGGGTCAACCTGGACCTAGAGCCTTATTTTTTCTGTAAAAATGTTTAGTTTTTTTTTCGTACATATTTATAGGCAGCGGCACGTAAGTCTAGCGCTGGCCGATACGTGGTGGGCATTGCTGCGTATGTGTACTGTGGTGCGGGGGACGGAATGCGACTGGAGAGCCAATCGACGCTCTTCATTCCGCTAGCCCCCTTCAGGTACCTTATTATTTACTTCTGCGCAATAACGGTCAGCGCTAGAGTTTCGTGCCGCTACTTGTAGTAAACGTATGTTTAAGAAGTTTTAGAAATATGACTGCCCCAAAATTTACTTTATTGGTGTTAATTTCTGTGGGTGTTTGTTGGAAGGATGTTTAAATGTTTGTTAACCCTTTTATTAGAAGCTGGGAGTTACTTAGATCGTTTAAAATATTAGCTAACATAAAATTAGGGATTAGTAGGGTTGCGAGGCTGAATTAAAAAAGATCTAAATTGGCTTACTGAAGGATTCTTAAATCTATTTGACACTTACCTATAAAGAATATAACTTTATTCAACAACAAACCAGGAAAGGAGAATGTTATATTACAATTTATGAGTGTGGGAACTAAAGGGCTTTTGGCTTCAAGTGTGCGATAATTGCTAACATACATATATGTAACCAATTGTAAACTGTGACCAATTTCACAGCACCTCAAAAAATTGAGAAATTAGGGTACACACAAACACGCATATAAACAAATTTTACCTTGATAGCAGCAAACTCGTCCATCGCAGCCCTGGTGGCTTTGGAAGCAATGCGTGGGTCGACCACAGATGCAAGGAAGGCCACGGTGCTCATTACCGGATTTCCGGTTTTGCTGAATGGGATTGGTTGGTAGGCGAGAGGACCCAGAACACCACCTGGTATGACGTTTACAAATGTATAACCGAAAATGTGTAGAATTTTTTATATGTTAAACTATATACAGTTATAAACTAGCAGCGGCCAAGCGTTGCTGTGGCTAAGGTTTTTGTTATATTATAGTATAGTATTACAAATATAGTAGTAAAAACTTACATCGTCAAATAGAATGTTATAAAAACAATCTGTAGCAATTTAGCGTTTTCTTTGAAATATAAGCATTAATTGTATTTTTTTAATGTTACGTTTTATTTTTTTATTTTTTTCTGCGTACGTACGTACGTGTATGTACTTAGTTTTGTTTTCTGATTCATATATAATATTCGTTTGTATTGTGTAATTGTTATGTATAGCTGAGTAATAAATAATAATAAATTTATATATATATATATAAACCAACTACTCACTGTCGTTGAGGTATGGATCCTCGATCGGCAGCCTCAAGAAGTGTAGAATACACTCATCATGAGTCCTGGTTCCAACGTGAGCTGCAACCCTGTTCCAATCATCCCGGTGGAGTTCCAACGCTTCCAGCAGAAGTAAGGTTTCTTGTTCTGTCCATTCTCGTCCGCGAGTGCCGCCTCGATACTAAAATATATAATAATAAATAAAGTATTACGTCATACTAAAAAAAAACATTTTCGATTCCAGAAGAAAACGAAATCTGCCACCATCAACTTTAATGACGAATGGCTAGCTATGAAACAGCTATAATTTTTTTATAAAATAGCATTAATATGTAAACATTTATCATGTAATCAATATCAAGTAGTGTGCCACATATAATTATGCTAACTAAAATTTTTGAAAACCTCTCAAATTGTTATGAAACTAATGTGATTAATTCAAATTTATATCTACTAAAGCTTAAATATTCCGAACTTTTCCTAACATATCTCAGAGCTAAGCTCTAAAGGCCCTTAAGGCCAACAGCGAGATTCCTTAAAAAAAAGACATATCTTTCTTATATTTGTTTGTTATACAATGTTTAGAAACAAAAAAAAACATTTAATAAGCTTACACTTAATCCGACATTTATTATATTGTTGTATACAATCTGAATCATAGGTTTTTAGGCCGTTTCCTTTTCTAGGGTTCAACGGTCCAAAACAACTAGCAAAATTTGAAGTCACACAAAATACATTCATGTTGGTATTGGTTTTAGGCCATTCTAATATTTAAAAAATGTAAAAAGAATCGACTTACATTACAATAATAATATTAATTAATAATAAAATCAACTACTAAAAATAATATTTCAAATACACTAAGTTTTTACAATGCTAACTATTTGTGAGTTACAAAGTTTGGTTACAGGAACCTGAGTATTCTAAGTTACAGGGTGTCTTTGAAGTTGTATTATAAATAAATTTGAAATACCTGATCCATTTTGAGTCCCGGCGCAGACGAAATCTGTTCAATGGTTGGCTCAGTCTTGACCGAGGGCTCACTTTTAATTGGCGCACCTGCTTCCGTTCCATTAGGAAGACCTGCTTCAACTTTCGGTACTGCTGCGTTTTCTATTATGCAAAGATTTTATTTAAAGTACTACCACTAAATAGTTCTTGACACCAATCGAATTAGTTTTTTTAAATGAATCATATTGCTAAATGATATGTTCAGGTGTAAATGAGTATTTCTGTGTTCATAGATTTAGACAATGATAAGTACCTACATTGTTTCTCAGTATGACTTTTCATATGGCCACAGATTTAGTTTGTTTAAGATACGTAGTACGTATCTTAAACATTCTAAAATTTATGTGCTGCTGACAAAACCAACATTTTCATTGATTTTTTTTTAATTCAGCCGGATAGGCATCCCGCCTAGAAGTTAGTTATCCGGTATCCGGCTGGATAGTATAGAGGCCACCGGATAGGCCGGATACCGGATAGTTACCGGATATCCGTTTCATCTCTAGTTTAAAGCATACTTTAGTTCAAAACTGATGTGGCCGTCAGGTGTAGCGACTGTTTTTAATGAATAATTTGTGATAAATTACTAGAAATCCCATGAAGGCATTGCGACCGGAGTCAGCCGCGAAAGACACAAAGTTTTACTTCTTTTACAAACATTTCTTTCGTTTACATTCACGCAGATGGTCCGCAACTATGGAGACCTGTTCCATTAATAGATATCAGCTATTTGGGTCGGTAAGGGTATACGTTTCGGATTTAAATTTATAGGTCAGTTTCAAAGTGATATTCTTAGTTATTTTTTATGTACCAGTGAATATGTGTGGAAATGTTTTCAATAAGAAATTAATATTAACACCTGTACATGTCATTATCTCAACCACTGCCTTTAACGACTTCCATATATTACGACGAAAGTAGAGTGGTTTCTTCATTGTCGTTTTACGCAAAATCCACTGTTATCCCGGATTGCCAATTTTACTAAAGATTTTTATGAATTGCCGTGTCTGTAAGTTACTGTGGTCGAAAACAGTTATATTGTGAAAGGATTATTTTACTATTTTTTCATTAACCATACGGTGTCATCAAAATGAAACGATATATATAGTGATCATCAGCTAATTACCCAAGATACCCGGTCGTGGTATAGGCTGAGTGGGTCTTGGCTGCAATGGCTGCAACCCAGAAGGGGTATCCGACAACACATGGAAATGAGATGTTGGAGGTGGTCCCATGGCTGTGGGACGTACATCGGCCTCCACCTGTGAAGCATTTAATTTTAAATACTCACTCTCCTTACAGACTAAATCAACACAATAAAATTAGAAATATAATAATATTTATTACATAAGATATATATCATTAGCGGACAGACATCCTGCATGACGTTTCAAGCGATTAGGATATTAAACAAAGTCAGAAAATACCTATTGCAGCGCCATCTGACTGACTGTTTTGTGAATCTAAAACATCTAGGGCGTCACCCAAACGCATATAACAAACTTCATTCAAACCGGTCCAACGGACCGGTCGTTCGGTTTAAGAGGAGTTCAGTGACTTCACATACACACATACAGTAGAATTGTATACATAAGGAAGATGTATCAAACGTAAATATTTGCATACAATATGTATTGAACCTTATCTTATTATTAGAAATAAATCATAAGTTACAAAGGACTAAAACCTCATTGTATAGAAATTAATTCCATTCAACCAGAAACAAGTATTATAGAAATAATGTCTTCTAATAGAGCATTTTCTTTCGAGATGAAAAAAAACCATAGAGTTTAGTATGATGTTAAAGAAAGCTGTGCCGCAAGTTCGGCTATTATATGAATTAATTTATATTACATATCATTAAATAAATAAAAAACCTGTTTTCAAAAACAAAAGAAAAAAATATGTGCGGTAAACATGAAATTTAGGCTTTGTAAATCTACTTTGAGAATTTGGAAGTCACGTTAAAATAATAATAATATGCGAACCTGGTAGTTAATAAGTCCCCATTGTTCTAAGAAGCCGTGTACTCGCATAATTGCGCACACGTCCCCCGCTAGATTACGTCTACAGGCCGTACTCGTGAGATATTCTGTGGGATTCAGGCGGTAAGTGTCGATCATGAAGTTTCTGTAAAAGGTAATTGAAAAAAAAATGAAAATTAATTCACATAACATATATAGAATAGCCAGAAGTGTTGGTGTAAGAATTGTTCGTTAAAGTTGCGTTGAGAACAAAGGTCTCGCCTCGTCTCGAAACGAGTTTTTTTCCAATTTTAGGAAAATCTGTTTCTTGGCGCCTTTTGACAGTCCCATTTGCCGGATATGATACACATCCAGATGTGTTCTGTATCTGTTACAAAACGGATGTTGATGGAGGTTGATTATTTATTTATTTCGCAATACAACTATGTACACCAAAAACCATTTATACTAAGTTATTGCATTGATTTTTTATTTATTTATTCTTCCTCATTATTCTATCTTTACAGTTACTAAAGCGATAGAAAGACACAATAATAACACACTGATTATCCTATATAAATAACACAAATCTTATAACAAACCAATATAGCAAGCAACTCTATTGTTTAACCAGTGTACAAACAAATACGTCTACCTCAAAACAAATTCTGTTTATTATTTGTAATGCTCACTTGAGATATAGCCAAAGATATACAAAAAATATCTTTAGTTCTATATGCCTTTAGAAAAAATCACAATATTAAAATATAAACAGATAAAAAAAAGCCTGACCAGAGATCGACATATATTGTTAAAGATGAAAATAATGTTGAATTTATTTGAAAAATTATATTACCTGTACGCGAGATAGATTTCGGGCGTCTTAGATTTATTCTTGGCGTTAAAGAACTCTTGTAGAGCGCGTTTCTCTATCGTGTGTATGGAGTTGTAGTCGAACCAGGCGGAATACGAGGGCACGACTATGTGGTGAGTCTGGTCTGTAACGTTATCTTCCATCTCTTCCTTTATTATTGTTTCCTGCGAATTCAAAACAATATTTGAACTAACTATTTAAATGAATTGAGCTAATAATTAAGATTTTTGAGCTTTTCTCATATGTTGTTGTCGAATTAAGTATAAGATATATAAATAAAATGTAGGCACTGCAAGCATGCCGCATATATGAAGCATGTTACATGACAATAAGAAAAAGTGCGTGGGTCCAAAGAACACATGTCAGAAGTGATGAAGTTTTTTGTAATTTAATTCTTACTAAGGTAAAAGTCCCAATAGATGATCATTTAACAGTATATGTATCATTCCATGTATTTGTATATCTATAATCACACTGTTTGCACACTGTATACGTGGTAATGATAACATTAATAACTAAAACATTTGGATTTACTACTCTAAAGTAGTCAGATATTAGAATATGTAACTACTAAACGAATACATCTACCAATAGCGTGAATTTTTAGTAAGTCTTCCTTTCTCACACTCTTTCAATCGATCTCAATCTCTCTCTTCCCTTTCTTTGACAAAAACGCTGCACATGTTCGTGACGGTTCCGTTAAAATTTTACCCTCATGCGCCTTAAAAAGTTTCACTTCATACATTAATATTAAATTAAATTCTATTTTAAAGTTTTTAATTAAACATAAAATTAATATTTAACTGGATACTTCGGTGTTCTCTATCCAATAACATTAGATATTTTTATAAACTGGTACCTGTGTGTTGGAATCGCTGTGTTTCCCCTGTGAATCATCGTGCTCTATAGCGGGTGCAGGCGTAGTTGGGGCTTCAGAGGTGGAAGCAGCAGGCTCTTGTGATGCTGCGGCCGCCGTTGAGGATGTAGCTGGAGTTGCTGTAAGATATCATTTTTTAGAATTACTTTTAAACCTACATAGTTCGAGTAGGCAAACATTTTTTCAAGGGGACAATTTAATATATTAATTTAATTAAAATCGGTATAAATGGGAATTTATCAAAATGTTTATTTTGAAGGAATAACGCATCAAATGTTTTACAGTCAGATTAGGACCTAAGTAGGATTTCAATAAACGATTTAGGGGTCTAAACAAGACTTTTATTTAGACTTTAATTATTTTACTTCAAATTCTTAAAAGAACATATAATTAGGATACATTTTAAAATTCCATGTTGAATTTTAATTGAGTTTTTTTATTAGTACTATCTAGAGGTATACTAAAATCAAAGTATTTAAAACTCTCCTTTAAAAGTCTCCCTATTTTTGTTTCCTTTAGGTCCGAATCTCACAAAAGTCATATGCTCTTCTTAAGTATCGAACTATAATGACGTAATGCTGTTGTAGTGACAACAAAAAAGATAATTAAGAATTCCAAGACGTTTCTCTTTAAGCACTTTTTACTTTACTTTGCTTTTTACTTTACTACTTGTTATGTGATAATGCCGCAGACCATGGAGACTCAATGCCTTCTCAAGCACGTTTTATTTATTTATTTATTTACACTTCGTTGCTAAAGAAATACAAATAACACAGTATATATAAATTACAAGGGATGCAACGGGCGGCCTTATCGCTAACAAGCGATCTCTTCCAGGCAACCCTAGTAAGAATAGAAATAAATAAAGAAAAATGATTTTAATTTTTTTTCTTAAAGGACCCTAAGTTTGTTTATTGTATTAATTTGCATGACTTACGTTCAGGTTGTCTTTCCACTTCAGGCGCGGGAGTAACATCAGTGTTGTCTCGTGATGCGTTGTCCTCCTCTTCATCAACATCATTTTCTCGTTTTTTGGCTCCACGACTGAGAAGTGAAATAATATATATATATTAATACCGTAAATGCTCTTTTTTTCATATCCTAAAATGCGTATACATACGTAGATACGTACGTATATGTCAAATAATAACATATCATATTAAAAGACAGTAGAACTACCATTTTCATGATATTTCCATTTGATTTTGATGTTTTACAGTTCGTCCCGGTTTATTTTAAACTGTTAAAATCATACTCATACAAATGTTTTCAATAATTTAAGAAGGAACTTAGTTAAGTTTAGACGTATGACAAGCGAATAATAAATGTTGTTTTAATTTACCTCTTCCTTTTGCTGTGTTTTTGTGGGGGTGGGGACGGCGAGCGTTTCCTCTTTCCCTTTTTGCTCTTTGATGACGGTTCACCGCCGGCAATTAAGTCGTCTACTGATAGACGCAGTTTGTGCACCTACAATGGTTAAATATCATTATATTGGTCTTACAATTGTCACGCCCCATTTTCCCTAAATAAAAAATTTTCAATTAGCCATCAAGACATTTGACATTACGTCAAGTATTGTTGATTGCCTTCCAATTTGATCACATGTCAAAGAATTCTATAAGTGTTTAAGTTAAGTTATTAAAGTATTTAATTAAATTGCTTATGTGCGAATACGAAGTGTAAGTCGCTGACCACGACTGTTGTATAAAAATTGTAAATTACGATAATAAACGTTTAATTCAGTTAATTTTTTTTTTTAATAAGTAATGAATTCCACAAATAATGCAATATCGTAAAAAATGCAATAGTTTTTAAAAATTTACTTGTCGTGAATTATTATAATTAATATTAATTTGATAACGTTATCATATATTTCAATAATTTATGATGAAGTTATAAAATATTATAAGGATTGACTATAGTATGATTCATATGTAATATCTATGTAAAATTCAATTTAAGACAAATTTGCACGCCATTGTATGTGTATAAGAATATGCGAACATTCGATTGTACCACCAAAACATTATTGCATCATATTCTTGCAAATAAATATTATTAATATATCACGCCCATCATAGACCTTTGGATAAATTAGTCATTACTCATATTTTGAACTGTCAGATTACCTTCTTCTTTCCATTAGCATCAACTTCATAGTCCTCTTCATTCATCCATTCGTTATAATTTGGTACATCCAGCACCCAAGTGGCGGACACACGGTACGGCTCTGACCTATTGCAGTCCCAATTAGCTGTTTCTGGAACATCTACCTGTAAATTCATATAAACATTCCTAATTAAGTAAAGTAGGATGTGACCCTTGTCGCATTCCGAGCATGTCATGACAAGTCCCGACCTACCAACTACTTAATGTCTCCCAGTATGTGACAGATCGTAGTGAAAAAAAAGACAAAAAAAAATATAAACATTTCTATTATCAAGTTCTAATCCACTTGCGTCATCTGAAATCATAGCTCATTTATATTTCACTACGTCTTCAGTCAAGTCAAATCCATGATGTAGGAAAAATTAACGAATAAGCAACACAGCAAATTTTGGTTTTGGTAAAAAATATTTGTTGAATACTTTTTTTGTTTTTTTTTTGATGTGAAACATCTATAGCCGCACGTAAAACCGATTTCTGGCGTGGCGACGCATGCCGTGGCGACTCGTGTATGTGATATACACATCAAACAAGGTACAGTCTAAATGCAGTAGTAAATTTCACATAAAAAATATTTAATGAAAATAATGTTTATTCAACAAATAGTCATCGTTATCTGGAAAAAAATCGTAATATTTTATTTTATCATTATGAGATATTTACCTGGTTCCTATCACACTCTGTTCTTTTCTGCATATTACTTTTACAAAATAATGTCGATGTTTCACATTTACCAGGCATCCCGTGACGGCTCACATTTTTTTTGTTGAATTGATTATTGTCATTGATTAAAAAATTGCGAAACAATCAACACTCACCGGTAAATCAGCTTGTGCCCACGTATCATGGCTGTCCGGGAAGTAGTACCAGTGGATGAGGGCATGGTTACCTTTTCTGAAGACCGGCCTTGCATATTCTTCTTCCAGCGGGTCAACTGCTGGATATATTATGTGGGTCGCGTCTTCTTCGTCATCTGTTACATGAATTACATTTTTATTCATCTGAATAGTTTAATAAAACTTACTTTGAAACATCTTAGCCAGCATCACCATCATCAGCAACATGTTTAGTGTTAAAATAAAATAAATCAGTGGCGCTACAACCTCTTTAGGTCCTGGCCTCATATTTCTGAATCTGTTTCATGATCATTTTTTAAATTTAATAGGCAGATCAGCCTCCAGACCCTGACAGACATCGTCGACTTTTTGGGTCTAAGACATGTCGGTTTCCTCACGATGTTTTCCTTCACCGTTCGAGCAAATGTTAAATGCGCACATACACAGAAACTCCATTGGTGCACAGCCCGGGATCGAACCTACGACCTCAGGTATGAGCGTCGCACGCTGAAGCCACAAGGCCAAGGTTTTTCTAAATGGTTAAATCATGAATAGATAAAACAAAAAAACATCAAAGTCAACGATATAAAAACGTATAAAAGGCATTGACAATATAGATTTTACAATTGCCAGAATATAATACACTTTTTTTTAAAACTCACCGCAAACTTCAACTTGATGATTGCTAATGATATCCTTAACTTTATTAGCAGTGGCCTTATCAACTTCGGGGCGTATGTAGATACATGGTGAACGGATCACTTCAGCGGTCAGAAGAGCCGACTCTATTTCCATCATCATCTGAACGTTCAGGTCTTTCCGAGACGGGTTCTGCAAAGGAAATATCGGGGAAAGGGAAGAAAGGGGACCTAATTAATTTTATCATATCGATGGTCAATTGTCAAGCCTGTCAATGTCACAGTGACACAGGGTTCTTTTTGAGGATAAAAGTGTCTTGGTTAGTTTTTAAAATAAGAATTGTGTATTAGGGTTATCAATAAGGATTTTAAATAGTATTAAAGCTAAACTTTTACTATGGACTATTATTGTAAATCACACAACTATTTTGAAAACAAAACATGCACACAGGGGTGAGTCATATTACCCAGATTAGTGACAAAACAGAACACAAATATGATTTACAATATTTACATTTAAAACAAACCCATACCTTTAATGACCCTGCGTGAAATGAAAGGTAGGAGACCCGAGAAATGATACTTTTCTTCTAGAAATCTAGGTACCTAAAGACTATTTTTCTGAGAGAAGATTGGGACCAAACCGACTTCAAAGGCTTTTTTCTACAAAAAATATTATTTATTCCTTCATTAAATCATTAGATCACTGAATTTTGATGGATATTGGATTTAGAATTAAACATATGAAAAGCTTAAATACACTGGTCAAACTAAAGAATTTTACTTGGTTGAAGTCGGTTATATTAAAAATATACCTATGCTATACTTGTGGAAGAATCTTGATAAAAATATTGTGTAACTAAAGTGTATAATGTAAAGGTTAATCATACCATAAATCGTGCTTTTGGAATGGCCAACGCGACACTAAATACAAACCAAATACGTATTTATAAACAATAATTTTAAATTATTATTGCATTGTTAAGAGGGTTTTAAAAAAAAGTAATAAGAGGTAATAAAAAATATAGACAACACTTAAATATACACATGAATTTAAGATAATATACGTATTAACATAAATATGTATAGAAAATATTTATTCGTAAAGATTCGTTTGAAATTACTTCTAAATCATTGATTATTGCTATTGGAGAATATTTGCTCCAAGTTTGTTTGGTTTTATATTTCTTTGTATTCTATGAAAATATGAATACGCTATTAGTTGTAGAAGTATCGCGCCAGCATTGTTAGCCTGTGGGGGTCGGCGTGAGAGGCAGCGTGCGAACGGGTGCATACCTTACCGACCTGGAAGTCGAACTTGCGCCACCGCTGCTCCGACTTGAAGCGGAACATGGTGGATAGCACTGTGCACAGCGAGCCACCCGGCTTCATGTCCATGAACACTTTCATCTGAAAATATTCACTTTAAAATGAGATAATAAATAATCAAATTTTACGTTATTATATGAGTATGAGACAGCCCCCGTAAGTAGTCAGAGACACTGGGGTTGGGGTTGACTCGCTACTTCCCTTATTTGTACATATTCTCATAGTTTCTCTCATAGATTTGCTATGAACTTATTCTATGCATGCGTGTTTGTGTATGTGCGCATGTGTGTGTGTGCTGTGTGTGTTTGTGTGTGGGTGTGTACATGTTGGTAAGTATATAATTAGGTATGTATGTCTCAAACTAGCGAACTCGTACTAAAATGTGCTCAGTTTCCTCATATGTTAGAGTTTTTAGCCAATCTGTTTTAACTTTCTTACATTCATACTAAACTCTAGGATGAAGTTTAAGTTTAGAGTTTATTTTGTTGTAAATATTATATGAAGGTTTATTAATGTTTTTCCTCTTCATAAATATACTTTGAATATAAGTTAAATTATGAACTTGGTCCGGTTGATATAGACATTCGAAATAATAATAATTCCCACAGAGCCAAATAGTATGATATGTATAAAAGACACAAATAGGTTTTTATACTTGTCTTAAGTGCCTGATTATGTATATACGTGGCTTATATGTGCATATCATGTATTATGTCACTCCTTAGCATCACGATATCTCAGGAGTGTTTTAGGAAAAAAATTATGAAGATCATTTTGGTAGAGAATTTAGCGCTCTACAATTTCGGTTTGAAACCTTTTTTCAAAAACTAACCGTTTTCGAGAAAAAATAAACAAAACTAAAATTTTAACCTTTGAACCCAAATAACTTTTTTAGCACACATGGGATCGATGGGGATTTTAAAACTTTATTTGTAATGCTTAACCCCAGTTCTCCACCAAAATTTGGCTCTGTGGGAATAATTGTTATTTAACCACTATTTTTGTGTCTAAATTGACCGGACTAACTGGTAAGATTCATTCTCTCTATCCGCTTAAGAATGCATAGTGCAGTGATGATAATAGTGCTGATGAATTTCCTCATTTGCAACACAGGGCTTGAATGATAAATTTATTTATCATTATTTAATATAATTTTAACAGTATACATGCTAACACAGGTTTTAATGAATATTAGAAAAAATTATGAGTACCTAAAAATTATTAAATTATTATAGTTAAAATTCTAAACAATGTTTCTTTTTGTAAATTAATAAAGGTCATGCGTTTGTAAAAATAAGGCAATTAAGCATTTTCCTTGTATCAAACATTAATATTTAAAGGCCATGGAACAAAGGGGTTATAAAAAGATATTTTAAAACATATCTGGCAAGGAACCCATAAAACTTTCCAAATATGTTTCAGAAATTGTTTGCAAAATAATCGATTGCCATTACGGATTGCTATAAATCATAACCATTGTCTGATCCCTTCAAGCGATTGTCCCACTAACCTAAAAAGCAATTTTGTATTTAATAAAAAGTACAGACGCATCGGAAGGACCCGATTTAAGAAATAAAGAACAAGGTCGTGATCACAAACCGTTTCGAGTTTATATCTCTTTGACGAAATAAAGATATCTTTAAGTACTTTGAGATATTATGTCAATGTGAATTTTATCGTAACATGCCAATATTTGGAAAACTATGATGTAATCATGTCTTTACTTAAAATATTCAATGTTTTTCTGAATAATTCGAAATGTAAATGATGTTTTGTCAAAATATTATCCTGTGTATACAATAATAGACAATGATACACTAAAGTAACAAAGATCCACTAGAAATAGTAAAAGCTGTGTATTATGTTATGACTGATTTAATTTTTAAAAAATGAATAAACTTTTTTACTACTACTAAAAAATACGCAGCTTCGCAAAGCACTATTTATAAGTAACTAAACAGGAATTAGTAATATAAAATAAGTAATTTATAAACATAATTAAATGTTAATTGTTTTCCTTACAATTCTATCGTCTTGAATTATAATGCAAAAATATATATATATATATATAATATATATAAAAGTTGCGTGGTTTCTCAACCTAGACATGACCATGGGAAGTTTTTGCTCTATCTCTGTCGACGAAACTAAATACAATTCGTTCGATTTCATTAAGCAACAGACGTGTTGTTGCATTGCGTGAAATTTATTCTTAATTGTTTTTTTTCGACGTTAGCTCATATAATTATTGAAAAATGTGGTTTTATTTAAGCTGTGCTATTTTATGTATAGTTTCAGCGAATGGATACAAATCATCGACACCATTTATAAAGAATGTAAGTTGAGGGTCATATATTTTACTAATAAATACATTGATCGAAATTATTTAGGATTTGTGTTTTAAGTTGTATTGGCCTAGCATTACTAAGGGTCTGTTTCACAATGTCCGGATAAATTACAAATAAGCTATTTATTACTTACTGGTAGGATAAACAGTATTTTTGCGTTTCACGACTGTCAGATAGCTATTCGCCATGAAACGCGAAGTTTCTTATTCGGAACTTTTATCTTTCGAATAATTTATGTGTTGCATAGCTATTTGGTACTTTATCCATACATTGTGAAACAGGCCCTTAACCTAGTAATTATATAATAACAATAAGAACTTTTTAACTGGCGATTTAATTACGCTCACGTTCTAAATGAAATGAAATATATACCTTTATTTGGAACATTAGATCATCATGGTATCACTTATTCCACGTCATTAAATTCGAATCTGTTGGCATCCCTAACTCATCGGCAAAGAAGACAGAGGGTGTTGTATCAAAAATAAGCTGTTCAAATTTGACATTCTAATTCGCATTAGAAAAAACCTACCAATCAGAACTTTCGTGTCTGTTTCAATTTCGATTCTGATATGAACGAAGACATAACCTGATATATCCTTTGAACACAACCGTTAAAAATAGTCAATTTCAGTTAGTACGTGGCGGAGACCACTTCGAAGGCCCACATTGGGCAGACAATGAAAATGCTTTATACTGGACAGATATAAGCGCGCAAAAAATCTACAGACTCGATGCAGAAACCGGAAACGTGACAATACGGGAAATAGGTATGCTTGCCGGTAGTGAAGCAATAAAATTTCTTTCGACAATAATTCTAAACAAATTATATACGCGTTGATGTAATGTATAAGAAATAAAACAAATATTAGTTTTTGTAGTACTTTTGTCGGATCGATTTCGAAAACAAGTAATATTTTGTACTATATGTAAAGGGGCCATGGGCGCTTGAATAGGTATCAAATGTCATATTTCATCATTTTCATGTAACATAAAAATTAAACACAACAACATTATTACTCAATTTATATAAGGAAAAATAAGCACTATGCCGATGAATTTTCTGTACACATACTTTTGTATTGTTATTATATTGTTTAAAGTATGTTATAATTATAACATAGCTCGATTTAAGCTGCTGAGGCATTGAGAGTCTTGTCAAGCATTCAAAACGTCGTATTGAGTAAATAATCTAGAGATTTTGCATTTATATCCATGAAAGCAGTTTCATGGATATAAAAGAATAATTTTTTTGCAGTATACGGCCAGTATATTTCAAGGATAATAATTTTTTTTTAGTATACGGCCCCGTCTCATTAGTAGTCACCGTTAAAGACTACCCGAAGTTGATATTAGTATCATCACGAGCGGAGCTATATCTACTATCGTGGGATTCAGAACAAGGAGACAGTGCCTTGAGGTTGTTAACAGCTGTGGATTTGGGCAAACCTGACAACCGCATTAATGATGGCAAAGTTGATAGACGGGGAAGGCTATGGTTTGGTAACAATTTTTTAATAAAAAATGGAGACCCTTTTAATATCTACGTCACACTACGTATTTTATTAAAGAAAGATTGAGCAGTTGCACTTTTAAGTAACGTTTCTTTACTTAAAAGCCTAAATTAATAACTTAATAAATTAGTTTCATTTTAAGTTGCCCCCCTCCGATGACGGTAATTTTAAAATTTACGGCATATTATATAATTACTAAAATTCCAGGAACAATGGGCAAGGAGGATGAAAATGGTGTAGAGAAAGAACAAGGTACACTTTATATGCTAACAAAGGAAAACTATATCAACCCCGCAGAGAAAGTAATGCCTGTATCAATATCTAATGGCATTGCATGGACTTCAGACGATCTGTTCATGTTTTACATTGATTCTGTTTTGAGAAACATTCAAGTTTTCGATTATGACATGGATACTGGTTCTATACGTAAGTACATTAGTTTATAATCTGTGACAGTTGCAATATAATTCATTGATGAAATATATTGTTATGCAATTGAAAATACAGCAATGTAAATTCGAGATCCAATACACCTCAATTTCCTATGAATCAATAATAGGATCGTATGTACTCAAATAGGTGACCAGATTTCTGTGCTTGATGCCTAAATCAAAAATTATTGAAAAGGTATCAAACCTAATGTTACAAAGGTTTGCAATTCTTATTACAGCACCAAAAGATTTAAGAATAAATTGCTATTGTGGAGGTGTTTATTTAAATAATTAAATTTGAATAAAAGAAAAAAGAGTATTTCGATGGTTTCTTCATAGTTTTACTTTTATAGCATCATCATCTAACATAAAGTTATTAGGTTGCTTTTGTGACTAGTCAAGTCAGTAGACCCTTACAATTATTAGACGAGAAATAATAATAACTTCATAATATATATGTATAATCTTAGTTATAAAATTATAAATATAATTTAACTATAAATTAATTTTATATAAATGAGGTTTTTTTAGATACTTTATATTTTTTGTATTACTTATAAATTATTATTATTACAAAGTATATTTTATGTAAATTGCAGGTAACAGAAGAACTTTATTTGATTTTCAAATAAATAATGTCACTGGAGTTCCCGATGGTATGACTATAGATACAGATGGAAATCTTTGGGTTGCTTGCTATGATGGTGGAAAGGTAACTTGTAATAAAAAAATACTCTTATTTTGAACTGAATCTTAAAGTTAAAGAATCTTAAAATGATTTTAAAACTTAAAATTTTACATTTCATAAATGAGTATTTAGATTTACCAAAAACTAAAATAATATTTCTTTTCATTTCTCTTTATACAAATATGTTAATATGATTATTATTTGAATCAGGTTATTAAAATAGATTCAAGGGCTGGAAAGCTCTTAGAGCAGCACAAAATGCCTGCTAGCAAAGTGACATCAGTAATATGGGGTGGTCATAACTTTGCAACATTATTTGTTACTACAAGTAAACGGGACCTCAATTCTATGCAACTAGCTCAAGAACCTGAAGCAGGATCACTGTTTGCAATTGAAAACACTGGATCAAGAGGATATCCAAGTAATCAGTTTATTTTTCCAAATGCTGATTTATATTGATATAAATAAAAAAAAAAAAGTATGATGTTTTTTTAATGTTATGTTTGTTTTATAGTGCATCATTGTAAACTTATTTGATATGTTGTGTATATAGCAATAATTACTTTATATATTTAAAGATTTTTTCACAATATATACATTGAAAGTATTTTGAGTTATCTTTTACAATATGTATTTATTTATTATTTATTATCTATTATGTTTTATTTTATTTATTTATTTAGTACTCCTACAGCTAACATAAATTATATATAATTACAAACAAATACACTGAGAATATAGCCAAAGATGGAATACATGATACATTTAACAACAAAAAGATTTATAAAAGGGAACAAACAAACAAAAATATTTAATACATGTGACTAATTGTGATTTAATTTATTTAACTAAGCCTAAATTAGTTGTGTTGTGTGATGATGTAAAAGTGTGGGTATGTATGTGATGGTGTGTATGTAGGGTGGGCTCATGATGTGGGCAGCATTTTCTACATATTTTTCATTTGTTTCTAAATACACCCACCCTAGCATATTGGTCCTCATACAGAAAGTTTTTTAAACAAATATACATTAACTTATAAGAAAACTATTCATATTCCAATCTGTTAACTATGGATTTTTTACAAAAAATGGTTTCACATCTCTTAAAAGAAGATACAAATAGACCATAGAGAGAGAAATATAGTAAGTATATAGTAAATCTTACCGGAAGCCTCAGGAAAGGTGGATCTGTAGCATTTTTACCTAGTTTATTTTCTTGGTATTGAATAAGTTGGATAACAAGTTGTGCTAAGCCTTCTTTCGTTGGTGGGTCAGTTTGAACGTGCTGAAAATAAATAGCTTTGAAAGAAGGGCAATAAAAGGTTTTTATGTATGTATGGTCAATTTACACTTGACATTTATTAGTAAAACTATTAAATCTATCATCTACACTACCAAAACATCATTGAGTAAAATAAATCATCTAATTACCTTTTTGCAGTTCTTTTGCAACCACACACGAATTTGATCGAACTGTGTTAGGCATTCCGATGATTGAAAGAAGTCCACATTAGGACCCCCATCCTTTTTGGGACCCAAAGTAGTCATGTTTTTTATTTACTTCCAACTACAAAACTTTATTTACTGTTATAATATTGTCAAAATTTACTAATTATATATATAGTAAGGAAATAAAGAGTAAGTTTATCTTATAAACACCAAACCTAAACTCTAAACCCGGAGAAATTGACACAATATGCAAGCGTCGCTTCAAAATAGCCTATGACATATAAGTCTGACAGTTGACAGCTGCTATTGACAGAAAAATGTCAAATAAATTACAGTATTCACAGACGATTAGAATAGACGAAATGTTACTTTTTTTATTTACTTATCTGTGGAAATCAACCGTATAATATGATTATTTTTTTAACCGTATTTAAGAAAAGAGAAACTCAGTGTTGAGTGTGATCGCGTTCTCCTAGTAGAGAATCGATGCGCTCTGAGCAGTGTCACATTTAATGTTTGTTACGTTTTATGTTTTCGATACTTAATAAATTAATAAATTCTACTTTCTGTTTTAATAACTACAACGGAAAGAGTATGCTTACTCACCCCAACAATGGTAAATCCAAGTTATTTTAAGTAAAAATAAAACAATATAATTAATACAATGTTTATTGAACACCTAGATCTATACCAAATCTCTCAACTTCTAACAATCGCAACATAATCTAATTTATCCAGTTCAGTTTGAAATCTATTACTTAAATAGCTATTCAATATGGACATGGTCTTAAGGACTCCAGGAATTGACGACATTCAAAACAGCACATTTATTGTCTTGGTAAAGGAAGATTTATATTAAAACTAAATGCAAATTTAATGCTATAAGGAATGTTACAAGCAAATTTCGTTAATTTCACATTTATTAATGGAAGAGGTCTATGTCAATTTAGTATGAATTATTCCTTTTTTTAAAAGAATACAAAAAATATATATACATATACGCTTCATTAATATATGTTTGTCTGCAACAGATTAATTCAGTCTGTTTCTTACTATATGTTATTATTTCTATGGCCACTGTAATTTTGTATTTTCTTTTCAAAATAAAAGTAACAAGCGTTATATGACTAGCTTTAGCACGATAGATACACATTTATTATTTGAACTGGATATTTGAGTTATTTCAATATGGATTCATACAAATACTAATGCATAATTTAAGAATTGACACAGAGCACCATACACAAATCAAAGGCGTTTATTACCAAATTTGTTGAGATTCAATTACTCACAAAGTTTCATTATTTTAATAAATCTGTAGTGAAATTTCGGTTAGCAATATAGGTTTGTGTATGGTTTATTTTAGAACCGTAGCTAGATTCTTGACCTTTAAGATAAGTATAGTATAATTAGTTGTTAAAAATAAATCCTAGCTACGGTAATATTATTGTATAACTTATCAATTTTTAAATTCCAGTATGAGGAAAAAAGCCATGTTTTTTTAAATTTAAACTTTTCCCCAGACAGGCTATACAATAGCAACACTTAATTACTAAAACGACATTTAAACATTTATTGTCAACATCATAATTGAATATTTTGTAAGATACAAATAAACATTTGCAAATGACCATTTATAATAATTTAAAAATGTAGCAACAAAATATCACGATCACATCGTCTTTAAGACTAATTTTTCAAATATAAAACATGTATGCAGCTGCAAATAACTAGAATTATTATATAATAAGATTATATGCAAAGATAAGAATTTATAATTATTTAAAATAAGGGATTTATACTAAGAATTAAGAACGTGGCATATTGTATTAAAAAAAAGAAATGTTCATAAGTAATCAATTCTGATCTAGCCAGAATTGATATTTTAATTAATATAATAGTATATTATTGGAATTGTAGTAATGCTTTAAAATTAAATAAATTTCGCATAATATGCTAAATCTTAGATGTCTGAATAAAGCTTTTTATGAAAAAGAAAATAACCTAAATTGAACAAAGTATAAATTACGCACTCATTTTCCAATTCCTTTTATATCTGAATTTCTTTTACTCTAAATCTATGATAACAATAATTTTAAAGACAGTAAGACTCATAGTGTGGACTGGCTTTTTAAATCAATAAAACCGCGGACATATTGTTCGCTCAAGGTCAACAGAGTTATGCAGGCTATTATTAAAGCGCAAACCAATTTAACGTAGTCATATTGTATACGATAGTATTAAATTGCGTGAATAAGAATTTAATAATTGTTTAGTAACAACAGTGTAATAAACATTAAAATTAAAATTTCGCTAAATCTAATATATATATAATTTCTTAAACTAAAATTTAAAAAAAAATTGAGCTAGAAAAGTATACTAAAACTGTGTCAGCAATATGAATTTTCATTTCTTAAAACTTGATATAGAACATATAAATATTAAATAAGGCACAACAATAAAATAATTTAACACGTTAATACATTTACCAAAATAAATTATAATTACAAATAAATAAATAATATAGATAATAATAGTGATGAATTTATTTTCATAGACAACAAAATCGTATCCTCTTTTGTGACGTTTCGGAAAATTTTATCGTTCAGGAACTAAAACACGCGAAATGATAGTGTGTTGTTAAATACCAACTCTATGGCCACTATGTTCGTATCAGGTTGTTTTGGTAACTGTCGGTAGTAACGTAATATAGGTTTAAAACCCTTTTATATAAAATAAAAAGAACTAGCATTTATTATGCTTAGTTAGCCGAAATTCAGATGTTACATAATTTAAAAATAGAACTTGAAATTTGACATTGACACAACATTACTAAGACTACATTTCATTCCATTTATTAAATTTTTGGGATATATGGAAAAACGAGACTTAACGCTGTGTGTGTGTGTGTGTTTGTGACATACGACAATCACAAGTCCTGTTTCGTACCCGAAGTGATACCAGTATTCAGTATGATCAGTTAGCAAAGTTAGATTAGTCAGTGATACCATGGTCTTATATTACCAAGTTCTTCAAATATTCATAGTATTGTTGTAGTATACATGTCAAACATCACTTTACCCCATTTACACATAGGTTTTACATTTTTTGTAACATAAATTATTTAAATAAGCGAAATAAATAGTTCATTAAAATTGGGTCGAAATTAAATGCACTGTAAACTTATCAAAACTTGTTTGTGTAAATTTATTTAATGCCTAGGTAGTTCTCGGCTAGACCTAGATAATAGATGGTTTGCGCAATTCCAAAGAGCGGGGCTATGACAATCATACGACACGCCCCACCTTTAAAGAAGGCTGTTGGTCCTTCATATTTTAATGTTTTTCTGAAAATTAATAACACAATCTTAGAAAAAAAGTCTGCAGTGACGAATGAAAACAGCGTCAAGCTTATGCGAACTAATATAATTTATTTTTTTACATAAATTAAGGGTCAATATAATTCAAATTCGTGTTCTCAACACAAAAAAAAATTGCAATGGTACCAATAATAACATAAATGAACTAGGATATAATTCTCAGTATTTTGCTATCCTTAATCTCAAATAATTCAATTTAAACACACGAGAGATAATATTTTAAATAGTAATTTAGGTAAGGCGATTAAACCTATTAAATATGGTGGTAAGTCAGTGTGGTGTTTTGATACATATATTCACATTCTTAACGAAATTAGCGAATATTGAGTATAATATACTCACGTGATACAATCTAAGATGGAGGTGTACTGTCTTTCGCCACTCCCCTTTGTCAGAGTCTGCATTCGAGTCTTTATAACGTCGAAGGGATTAACAGCGAGCGCGGCCGTTGACCCCGCTGCACAACCCGATCCGAAGGACCACCTAAAATATTTAGTTATTTATTCACACTTTGTTACATTAACACCAAAACAAATAACTTGATACATAAAAATTATAAAAGATGCAACCGGTTGCCTTATCGCTAACAAACGTTCTCTTCCAGGCAACCCTAGTGCATAAGCAAATCTTATATCCTTATCTAATTTTAGAACCTTAAACTGAAATTAGATTTGTTTTAAATAAATTGTTTATTTAATACATACATTTTATTCCAATTTATAGAGGCACAAGGTTAGTATGCTGTCTATGCGCGAATATGAACATAACAACTAAGATATTGTTACTAACCCATTACAACTACATATTTAAAAAATTGCTATGTTTTGTTAAAAATTGTTTGCAGTTAATGGTATTGTTTTAATTAATCACAACCAAACATAGTGAAAGACAGCAGTTGCGAAAAACAGACATTATTCATAAATTAATAAAATATATAAAAGAATTTAAATCATATTTAATTATAACTTTATTAGCTTTATTACACTTCTAAATCGCATTTATGAAATTAAAGACTCATGATTACTTCTATATAATCTGTGGACAAAATACGGTAAAATTTTTCCATGCACTATAAGCATGACACTGCACTATTATCAAAAAAAACCATGAAATAAATTATATACTTGTAAGAATAATTTAATATTACAGTTTGGCGTATAACGATGATGAAGGGACCACTATAATTCCTTGGTTACATCCGGAAGTCGTTACAGGCAATGGATGAGATAAAGATATGTACATGTGTATAGTTTATATTAATTTATTATTTTGCACAAACATTTGCACACATAGTTATTCACTGGTACATAAAAAATAACTTAGAATATCACTTTGAAACTGACCTATAAATTTAAATCCGAAACGTATACCCTTACCTACCCAAATAGCTGATATCTATTAATGGAACAGGTCTCCATAGTTGCGGACCATCTGCGTGAATGTAAACGAAAGATAAGAAATGTTTGTAAAAGAAGTAATTATTTGTGTCTTTTGCGGCTGACTTCGGTCGCAATGTCTGCATGGGATTTCTAGGAATTTGTTACAAATTATTCATTAAAAACAGGCGTAACATCAAAAATTGCTAGCCATATCGGTTTTGAACTGAAGTAAGCTTTAAATTCTTATTTTTTTTAATAGCTAAATTGTACTAATAAACGAAAACCACTAAATGGTATTTTCGGCGGCTAGTTTTCTATATCTACCGGACCCGACAGAGGTTGTCCTGCTTGATATTTCAAGCGATTAGGATATTAAACAAAGTATGCAAATACCGACTGCATCGCCATCTGACGGGCTGAATTGAGAATATAACCCATCCAGGGTTTCACCCAAACGCATACAAAAACATCATTAAAATCGGTATAGCCGTTTAAGACGGGCTCAGTGACATACACACGTACAGTAGAATTATATATTTATGTAAAATCTTTTAAGTTAGATCAAACTGCACACGGTGTGCAAATTGATTGAAATCGGTGAATCGTAACGCATAATTTATATATATATTAAGATAACGCTGATCCAAGATATGATAAAGCATAGAATATATTTCGACTTCTGAAATCCTCTCACTGATAACGTAATGGCCAAATAAAAGTTGCAGGTAATTTTACTACGAGTCGGGAATTATATTTTTGATTATTAAGTTCTCACCCTCTCATATACTTAGTTATTTACTAAACAGACACTGAAACTTATCACATAAATACACATTGTACAGGCACTGTTATAGAACAATAATCAATATAAAGAAAATCAGAAATCTTCATACATTGTTAAATTTTAAATTGGTGATAGTGTTATAGTGTCTAGAGAACATTATGATTTCGAGTCGAAGAAATATATTCTAAGAATTTGTGCAATTTTTTTTGCAGCAAATGTATCTGGTCCTTTTCTCAGTCGACTATCATATGTCAAGATAAACGTCTAAAATTACCTAGGTCTGAGGTGACGCGACGAATTCATTTCATAATTTAAAACATTTCTAAAGTAAAATAAACGTGTTTATAAATAAATAAATACGATTCCTACAACTTTTTACTAAAACTTTTTTTTATATAGAACAGGGTGCAAACGGGCAGGAGGCTCGCCTTATGTTAAGTGATATCGCCGGCCAGTCACTCAATGCCAGAGGGCTCGCGAGTGCGTTGTCGGCCTTTCAAGAATTATTACGCTCTTTTCTTGAAGGAACTAAGTCGAATTGGTTCGGAAATACTTCAGTGGGCAGCTGGTTCCACAAAGTGGTGGTGCACGGCAAAAACTGCCTTGTAAAAGGCTCAGTTGTGAAAGGGCGGACGTCGATGTGATACTTACCAGAATGGTGGCGATGCCTGACCCGGCTCTTTGGGCCCAAGATCGTTGAGCGTCGCAAATAATGGGAAATAGACAATACTGAATGACACGTCTCTCGCCGCAGTTGCCGTGATACCCTTGTAAAGGCCAAAAATACCGCGCTCCTTGATCAGCTTACGAGTCAATTGCATAGCTGTGACTCGTTCAAATTTGCGGCCCTCTGAAAATCCCGTTATTAATAATAACATTAAGATTATTATCGTAGAGGGTTGAAAATTTAGGGTTGTATGTATTTTTAATGATGTATCATAAAAAAATTTAAAAATAATCTAAAAATTTAAAAATCTAATTTAGGGATGGACTACCCTTAACATTTAGGGGGATGAAAAATAGATGTTGTCCGATTCTCAGACATACTCAATATTCACACAAAATTTCATGAGAATCGTTTTGGAGGAGTTTAAACTATAAACACTACGACACAAGAATTTTATATATTAAATATATATTTCTCGCTTTATGAAATTCTATATACGTTACGTTTAATACATTAAAACCAAATAGTCATGATAATATGTCATGCTAAAATCTGTTCTGAAACTGTTCTGTTCGGCCAACAAGTAAAGAATTTACAATTGGATCACTTTTTTTTAGAAACACATATTACAAAGTGCTGATCTCGCGTCTAAACCAAGCGTAAATAGCATAAACGCATACCCGCTTTAGCTTGCGCGGCGAGTCTGCCAGCGTCCTGCATCTGAATCTTCAACAGCTCCATAGGTGTTGTGATGACAATTTGGCAAGCGCCTGCGCTGCCACCGGCGATCATTTGACGAAATACTGGCAGTGATCTGGAAAGATTATTAAAAAAGCCATTTAAAACAAAGAAGAATGAGGGCCTGTTTCACAATGTCCGGATAAGCTATTTGTAACTTATTGGTATGATAAATAGTATTTTTGCGTTTCACGACTGTCAGATAGCGCTATACGTCATGAAATTCGAAGTATCTTATTTGGAACTTTTATCTTTCGAATAATTTATGTGTTGCATAGCTATTTGACACTTTATCCATACATTGTGAAACAGGCCCTAAGTATAATATCAGAGTATAAATTTGCGCTATGTATAAATGTATGTCAAAAACATATCATGACAATGCGATTTATAGTGCGCGCCAAGTCTCGTCACTGATTTCCCGAGGTCCTGAGAAAGGCTTAGCAGGTCCATATGCCAGTACAATAATGATGCAATAGTGAATATTATATAAGAGTGTAAAATTATATATTATATTACGCAGTTTTGAAAACCTACTCGTTTTAGTTCGCGATAACTTAAAAAGTTTAAATGACCTACAATTTTGTTTCATTACACTATTATCTCTAAAATATTTAAACAGGTTATTTCATTGTGTATGATCTTCAGGCACACGCGACGCAATCGTAGATTAATTCCCAAGTAATATCTTTAAACATTAAGAAAATAAAGTCTCCGTAATTGATTTGAAATCAAAAAATTTCAACACCTTTACTTTAACGTTTGCCCTAACATGTGACCGGAGAGTATATAAAACACTAGTCACATATACTTAGTCTTATATATGTCGCAGTAAAGTAGTTAAATCAGAAAGTTAATTGAATCTCTAGGTAGATAATTAAATATCAATATTCAATCAAGTCGCTAGCATTTACATTAACTCTCTGATTTCACTACTTTACTCCGACATATATATCGACAATAGGAGAATCGATAAACCGTGTGAACTTAACAATTAATCTACGCATATATGTACGCTTAAGATAGAACAAAATATTTTCCGTCTAATTCTACGCTAGACGACACATTTAAATTATCAAGTCATTCTTACACAATAATATTTTATGGCATTATAGCTCGTGTAACAGATATGCAGTGATTTATTTAAGTCACTCTTATCAAATTATATTGTTACTGTAGATTATCACAGATAGGGCGTCCTAGACATTAGCTTTTTATAAACACAATAAAACCGAAACTGCCTACAAAAGTTGAAATAAAACATTCAAAAATAATATTATAACCAGCAGACGACCCAATTCATGATTCGTAATATCGCGACAGTTATAAATAACTCTCCCTCGGCGTTCATATTAGACGAGTACAAAGTATTATATGATACTCACTTCTATACAGTTTTAACAGGTGCTACAATAAAGTGTTGTTTGAAATCTTGTATTAACATTATTAGACGACGAATCACAACTACTCGTAGCATTACTTATATGATAACGATATTAAAGATCAACCGTAGAAAAATAGCCTGCCACCATTGTAGCGCTGCGTTTTCTATTTTTTTTTGTCGACACTTGAAAAACTTTTCTTCAAGTATCAAATCAAATCAAAATATCTTTATTCATATAGGTAAACATGTACATATCGGCGCAAATTTATATATTGTTACGAAAAATATTAATAATGTTTGGGATTCATATTTTATGATAGTCTGTAGTAATTTTATATTCTTTATTATTTATGTTACAGCAATGGCGTGTTAGTGTCAGCTGCCAATGTCATTATCATTTAATGACATCGAAGTCAAATCTCTTTAAAACCGTTAATATGACTAGTTCATTTAACTTGTCAATGTTGCTAGATCTTATAATTAATCACTATTCAATGATCGATAATAATTCTGACTCCATAGTCATAATTATTATTATGGAAAGTTATTTATCATAATTTTAAATATTGGAGACTAGATAACAATAAATATTAAAGTAATCTTTGACACTCGTTCTTATGACTCTGTTTGACTCTGTTGTCTATTCGGGTTCGGTCGTGGAACGAGTACCCGAAATGTTACGAAGCTTGTTTATTACAAATTCTGGTTGTTATAAATACAGGAACTGATTGGTGCGAGCCTCAGTTCGAGCGGTCGAACCAAGCAGAAGCCTTTAAAGTGTAGACTCTAATGTCGAAATTAAATGGCAGATGCCAACAAACTAATCTATGACACCAGTATTACTGACGTCATTACCTTCAATAATTTAATGACAGCTTTAATTAATCTGGATTCGTTATTTACAGGCCCTTCGCGCCGACAGCAGCGGCGGGATCACACATCTCCAAGAGACTTCGGGAGAGCTGATCTATACGTAAGTGACGTGTAGAGTTTCGGTACTCGATTGACGTGCCGAAATGGCGCAACTACACTTCGGACCAAGCGAGCCGTTACGCAGAGTATGCTACAATGGCACGGACGTTTTTTTAAGAGGATTCGACCATATGCTACCGACGCCGACGCCGAGGTAATGGTTGCGGTGATCACAGGTATTTACCCTGAGTTTTTTCGATCTGAGTAACTGAGAATTACCACCGATTCACTAAATAAATTCTTATCAGTTCTTATAATATTTCGTAGGCGTAAAATCGAAAGTAGAGTAAATATAATGATATAACAAAGATCCCGTGTTATGGTATCTTCAAAATATCAATTCGTTCGTTTCACTTTCTTAAACCGGGTCGTTTGTCGTTGTCGTGTTACCGGGACTGCAAAGTGAGAAATTCGTCTAAGCATAACGTTATTTCGTCATAATTCAGTAACAACAATACCGGTTTTCATGGCACAGTTTATTAAATGAGATTTCTGCCGTTGTGTGGGTCATCTAGAGTAAAATTGCTACTACCGTCAAAATGACGAATGTAACTCGCTAAATTAAACTATTAAGTATTGTTCATTTATTAAACTTACTACAACAAAATATGTAATTAATTGTTCAAAGAAAGGTATAAGACTTTTTAAAACTATTAAAATTGTCAATTAATTCGAGAAAGTCATAATAAGATATGAATTTTATGAATCGAGAAAAAGAACGGGACGGACCAACTTTGCGTTGATTTTTGCGTGTTGAATTCAAGTGCGGTTAGAGATATTAGCGGACCAAATTTAGAGATTAGGCAGAGCCCGATATTACAGATGCTTAGATATAGCATCTGGCTTTCACGGAATTCCCTAATCAGATGACACTATTAAAAAAAAACAGCTTTTGTGTTTTAATATTTACGGTAAATTTATGTGTTTTTACTTTTCGTCATCGCTGAAAGTGAAAAGAGCATTTTATATCGGTCATTATAAACATTCGCTAGTATTTTGCACATATGGCAAAGTAAGATCTAAATCAAAGTTGTAAATATAAATTTGAACATTCAAATATTTGGAGACGTTAACAGCTCGCAAAAAAAAAAAATTAAATTTGATTTGAGTGGTTAAGTTACTAATTCTTTTTGGGAAAAGGGATACTCTTCTTTAATATAAAATCCTAGAGGCTCTTGTATCTGTCTTTTAATAAATTTGGGAAATGTATTAAATAGGAGCTGTGTAAAAAGGCTTACTATAAAGTTAGCGATTATCTAGTTGATAAAAGGGACTAGGACTAGTGCTGGGCAAGCTACTTCTAATTAATTTGCTATGAGCGTTGTAGTATTGTTTGATGACTTATTTTTTTTTTAAAATTACCAAGAATTTTTTACGTCGGCTTTTTCTCTCGGCCTACACCCTGTCTTCTTTGCCAATGAGTAGGGATGCCTACAAGTTCGAATTTAATGACGTGGAAAAAGTGATACCTTGACGATCTTATGTTCCAAAATAAACGTATTTTATTTTAATTTTATTCATAGTTGTCATGACAAATATCAACTTTGTATGAATACTCAATCCAAAACGCTTTCTCTTCAACTCAGTTACATTCTACACATCAAAATGCAGTGATTTTTGTCTACCGTACGTTGCGTATTCGTTCTACCCACTTTTCGTTGTTATTCTATTTTGCTGGGTTTGGCCCATTACTAAAAACTTAAGTGTGCATTTTATATCAACCATCATAAGCGAAACATTCCATACGTTACAGATATGAGTAATTAAGATTTGAATTTAAGTTGTAAATGTAACTGTAAAAGTAATTGTAAAATTAAACCTTCTAATATTTTTGACGAACATCAGGTGCATGAATGTAATTTGATGTGAATAACTAATGTGATAATAGTGTGATGACAAAAAAAATATATCAAGTATTTTGTGATACCATTTTACTGTGGGTTTTAATTTTTAATATTTCTTTTTTTAAAGAGAACGGGTATCGGTATATTCTGTCATTAGACTGCTTTTGAGAAGAACTGCTTTATAATTCTTAGTCTAGATGTCAGCAGGCCGAGGCGGTTTACATGTTGTGGTTGGTTGAGTAACCAATTGGAGCAATTCTTTGAACGCCATGAGTTTATACTTCAGTCGAATTGACCGTATCGGCGGAAGATTTGTCGGAGAGTTTTATGTGAGGAGGCCTCGACCTCTTCTACTGACGTTTTTGGATCTAGGTAATTGCATTGAATTACTGAATAACTAATCTAATTAAAGGTAATAATTATTTTATGTATATGCATTGACATGTTTATGAAAAAATAAAAATGTGTTTTACCTATCCAATATCCTTCCTAAAACGCTGGCTGGCCACCATGCGTATCCTTGATCCTGGTCTTGTTGGCTGAACCCAGGATGGGTGATGCCTTGTGTGGGCTAGATCTCTAAATGAGTGATGCCTTGTGTGTGGGCTAGATCTCTAAATGAGTGATGCCTTGTGTGTGGGCTAGATCTCGTAATGAGTGATGCCTTGTGTGTGGGCTAGATCTCGTAATGAGTGATGCCTTGTGTGTGGGCTAGATCTCTAAATGAGTGATGCCTTGTGTGTGGGCTAGATCTCGTAATGAGTGATGCCTTTTGTTTTCCTATCCAATATCCTTCCTAAAACGCTGGCTGGCCACCATGCGTATCCTTGATCCTGGTCTTGATGGCTGAACCCAGGATGGGTGATGCCTTGTGTGGGCTAGATCTCGTCATGAGTGATGCCTTGTTTAAAGTTGTTGCAATGTAAAGCAGCGCAAGGGACGCGCTGGAGTCAGTATGGCCGTATCGGCGCAAATTTATATATTGTTACGAAAAATATTAATAATGTTTGGGATTCATATTTTATGATAGTCTGTAGTAATTTTATATTCTTTATTATTTATGTTACAGCAATGGCGTGTTAGTGTCAGCTGCCAATGTCATTATCATTTAATGACATCGAAGTCAAATCTCTTTAAAACCGTTAATATGACTAGTTCATTTAACTTGTCAATGTTGCTAGATCTTATAATTAATCACTATTCAATGATCGATAATAATTCTGACTCCATAGTCATAATTATTATTATGGAAAGTTATTTATCATAATTTTAAATATTGGAGACTAGATAACAATAAATATTAAAGTAATCTTTGACACTCGTTCTTATGACTCTGTTTGACTCTGTTGTCTATTCGGGTTCGGTCGTGGAACGAGTACCCGAAATGTTACGAAGCTTGTTTATTACAAATTCTGGTTGTTATAAATACAGGAACTGATTGGTGCGAGCCTCAGTTCGATTGAGCGGTCGAACCAAGCAGAAGCCTTTAAAGTGTAGACTCTAATGTCGAAATTAAATGGCAGATGCCAACAAACTAATCTATGACACCAGTATTACTGACGTCATTACCTTCAATAATTTAATGACAGCTTTAATTAATCTGGATTCGTTATTTACAGGCGCTTCGCGCCGACATACACTTAGGAACGTCATGACAAAATATATCGACAAAAAAGTGTGAATTTTCTCATAAATGAGGCAGACACCGAGGCCACTGATATTCCGAAAGCGAACTTTTTGAATTGTTTCAATGTTATTTATTTAATTTTATTAGTTTTTCACGAGCCAATGATTAAGTATTTTTCTTTACAGATTTATACCCCTGTAGATGAGAACTGTAGCTAAAAACGCAGCAACGTACGACCTTAATTAATTGTGAACATTTTTCGTATTGATCTCAACTTTATTATACTTAAAAACCATATACTTAAATACCCGCCAGCTCCCTAGATATCGTAAGTGCCGTGTACAATATTACTTCCATGTAGAGAACGGTTACCATGGCAACAACGGTATTATCTATAATCGACGTTATAGAATAAAGCCTTCAAATAGATTTATTGAAAACAACTGAGCTTTATAAAACACGGGATAGCTTAGATTTTTTTATTAAAAGCGGCAGATGTGACGCAAGAAGTTGTTAAAAAATGTAATCAATAATACTGTGGCCTGGCATTGCTCCATTAAAATGTTTAGAGCTAGGCATAAAAACGAGCGCTGGCAAAATTTTCTGAACCCATACAGCCAACCTGTATTATTACTTGATTTAATAATTACTTGCAATTAATACAATCATTAGTAGATATATTGATGAGAGTAGTATTCGCCTAGTGTCTTCAGTTTGCAATTCGCTTCCTTGAGGTCGTAGGTTTGTTTCCTGGCTGTGCACCAAACGACATTCTATAGTCCCGTATTTAACACTCGCTCGTTCGGTAAAGTACAACCGGCATGATTAAAAAAAGCGGCGAGTGTCGGGCATAGAAGGCTGATTTGATATTAAAACTCATGAAGCAAGAAATCTAAATCCTAGACTAAAAAGGTTGTAGCTCGCCACTGACGTTGACAACTTAAGGTTTTGATAGGTAACAAATGTAGGTAAATCTTGGTATAATAAAAGGTTTATCACTTATCTACTTGACCTTGAATGTACTACTTATCTACCAGAGATCAGGTATTTGTTACTATGTAAAAATTATATTAGTTTTTCATACTACACTTACTTACAACTTACTATACTTGATGTAAATATAGTAAAAAGAGACAGAAACATAAATTCATAAGGTTTAACGTGGGAGAAAATGAGATAGGGAGCATTATACAGTCTCTTTTTACTATTGCTTTTTTATTTTGCCGAATTTCAAATATTTCTTATTTTAGTTTTTGCCAAATTAAACATTGATATTAAACTTATGAATTAAAATTAATCATTAAAATATACTGTTTTTAAAGAAAAGTTTAATACATTTACATAGGATTAACTATAAAACCTTTTTGAAGAACGTGTGAATTACACACATGTTTTTTTTTAAATTAATCAATTTCATTTAAACTCTTTTATTTCAATATTGTGTTTATTATCTGTGTGCTTTAATAAGTCTTTATCAAAATTGACTGCTTAAGGGTATATAAGGTGGACGTTTTGGAATCTTTCGACACATACAAAATTAATTGTAATTTCAAATAGGTTTTGCTTGTTAGGATTAATTATTTAGAAAAAGCCCTATGGGGCCGTTCAAGTATTACGTAAGCACTATAGGGTTGGGTTTTTGTATTTCTTATTTGGAGATTACGTCAACAGTAATTATTTAGTTTTTTATATATATTACCCTCACATTGTCTATGCTTGAAAAAGAAATGCATTTTTGACGATTAATACGTTGTACATTATTTTTATTTCTTACAATTATTTTCTAACCCCTCCTACAAGCAGTTCAATAGAGAGACTCATGAATAGAGAGAATCAATACTTAAAATTATAGGTTAGAGGATTATTTAGAATGGTATTTTTGTACGTAGCACGGACTTTTTATGTTTTCATGGCTAGCTAAATTTTCAGAGCATATAACGTAATGGAGACTTACCCATCCGGCAGTGTAAGGTAGAAACGGAACATGTCATTGGCAGCGAGCTTTATGGCCTTTTCCGGCGTGATGAGGATGATGTTAACAGCTGATCCCCTGTACATGCCGAAGTAACCCTCCGCCGCATATGTCTTGCGGAAACAATCCAGCCTGTGATAATGTTCTCAATTAAAACTGTTTACCGCGTCGTGTTTATCTACGTTCCAATTAAGAAATACGAAGGAATGAATAATTTTAAGAAGCGTTGGCCGTATATGTCGGCAGTGGTTCAGCGAGTCTTAATTAACTAGGAAGAAGGATTTGCTTATGAAAAAGTATTGCACGAAAAAACGTTTATGCTTCTGTAGGTATGGTTCGTGCAATATTTATTTTGCCATATCATCGTTGGTCAAAAACAATATAACAGAAGATGTCATGTCAATCAAGGGGAAATAATTTATGCCTGATCATCAGGTTTTGAAACATAAAAACAAATAACTGTTGCAAATGAAATTGGATTTTACATTTATCAGGAATTGTCTAGAATATGAATGATTATTTTACAGCGCGTGACGTATCTTCTAGCTTTATAATCACAAAATACCAGAACATATTTGGTCTCTTTTAAGCATAATAGATTAATGATTAACCCTTAATGTAAATATAAGATTTTTGTACTAAATAATTCAATACGCAATACTCACATGTTCTTATATTGTTTCTCTCCATTTGGTCCGACAGTTTGATTTTGCAATCGCGTCTTCACAAGATCCAAGGGGAACACTACGGAAACCCCAATGATTCCCGCAATGCCACCGTTTATAATCTTTGGTACTGGACTGAAAAGTTGTAGCATACAAAATGCTGTTCATTCATATACAAGATTCAAAATACGTTTCATAAGCTAATTTTATGATTATATTAGTCTGACTTAAATATGACTATATGACGATAATCAGTAATTATCATTCACACTCATTTAAAAAATGTATTTCTCTATGCATGACGAATATGCTACCATTACACCCTAATACCTAATTTGTTTTAAAATTATGACTTATTATATACAGGGCGTCCCACGGCGATGCCACACGGAGGGAAAGTACCTTAAATATTAATGATAGGATATTTTACTGAAAGAAGACATCGTTTAATTTTTAATAATAAGTAGAACTGCATTCACAGATTTTTTCAATTTAATTTTAATTTAAAAATTTCTCTGAACAAAATTTTACTTAAATAAAATGTAAAATTTTATGTTTTTAGTTTTATTTAATATGCTAGGTTATTAAGGGAAAAAATAATGCTTATGAGTAACCCTTTCAAACGCTATTATAAAATACATGTAATTTTACAGTCACATTTGGCGGGTTCGATTCCCGGTTGAGGCGATTTTAAAAAAGTCTGTGAATGCAGTTCTCCTTATTATTAAAAATTAAACGATGCCTTCTTTCAGTAAAATATCGTATCATTAATATTTAAGGTACTTTCCCTCCGTGTGGCATCGCCGTGGGACGCCCTGTATACTAAGTACCTATCACAGCGATATATGATATTATGACATTTCTCATAATACTAATACTCATTTCATTCATGAATGTGTGGTCTTACATGAATGAAAAATTTTAGTAAGATATAGTGTAAATGTCTAACATTTCTTAAGACAGCTAATGTGGCTTAGATCTTGATAGAGGAGCTACAAGATGTCAAGATGACTTAAAGTTAAATATAAAAATAGCAGTCAAAATAAGCATCATTTTAAAATTAGCATTTCCACATACATCAATTATAATGAATAGAATGACCTTCTCAATTAAAATAATTTATTCCAGTTCTCATTGTTAGCAATATGAGAAATGAATTGACAACATACTCATCATAAGTATAATATTTTCTATTAATAAAGAAGTTTAATGAGTAAGAAGTGGCTTAGAATATTCTTGCTATTGAAACAGTAATGGGAATAGTCCTATAGAAAATAGATTTTTTTTTAACATTTATCAAAGTTAAATTGGTTTTATAGAAATTAACATGCCTTACAAATCTTGATATTCATTTTGAATATAAACCTTTGGTAATTTATATATGTAATATTTAAGAAACTTCAAACGTGTCTTCAGACAAAATTGAGTTAAGAATATTTTATATTGGGTTAAATTATATACAGCAAAACATTTTAATAATACTTTACCCTATTTTATCTATTAATCATTACTTTACATGTGATAGATGCTTTGAATTTTCTAAGGCAATTGATATTCTTATATAAAATTGTCAATTAATGACAGTTAGGTTGTATTTACTGTTAAAGTTTTGTAACTTACTTGAATTGTGCTGGTGGTGGAGGCTGTGCTGGTTTACTCATAGCTGCTTATTTTTTTTCCTAAACAAAAATAAATTATATAGATTACATTAGCTATTGGAAAATATATTCACATAAATTTGACAGTAGGTACTTTATTTATACTTTAATACAGTAATAAAATTTCTAAGGAGAACTAATTTATATTTATTTGTATTGGTATATTTCATATTTTCAGTTGTATTCAATATTTAAAGGTCGATAAAATCAATGTATATATACATAATATTTTGAAGGAATTAAAATTAGACATTTATAAAGCTACATATTACGGTTTAATTACCTGACAAAATTAATTATTAAAATTAAGTATTTTGTATAATATTACTTAACAATAAATATAGTGAATAAGAATTGTTTTAGACATTAATGTTTCAATAATTTTACGTAATTTTTCAGAATCAATAAAAACTACCGCTCAGAAGTTAGTGGTTCCGAATTGATTCTTGAACACCGACTTAATTTAGAAATACCAGAGCCCTTAATCCTTGCTATTGCATTGCTAAGAAAATTGGAATTTAGAACAAAATTTTCAAGTGATTAGTGATTTTACACGAGTCGAGAATAGCCGGAAGATTTTTGATTTTGAATTTAATAAAATTGATTGATGGCAATTGTCAATGAACCACAGACTACAACCAACTACTAATCAAATAATCTTTCAACTTCCATGTCACATTGATTTCGACGATAATTGTTTTTACGTCTATTATTATATATTATTATCTCTTATTTTCTTTTCTTTAATAATATAATATGGAAAATAAAAGCCACAGAAAATAAACAAACTTGTTTGGGCTTAAGCTTGTTTATACACATATAAATATGTGAGTGGCATAATGAATGTATAATATTATGGTATCTGAAGGAAAGCACGTTGTGGCAGCATAGAAAAATAAAATTTATGGTCTTAAAAGTCTTTCGGATTTGGAGACATTTAACTGATAGTAGTACTGGGTAGAAGCGCATATTGATTGTATTTTGAACAATATCTCTAAAATTCAAGCACTTTACGAAATATATTTTTCTTAACTGCCACAACGTCCTCTTACCACTACCCACACCACCCACTCTGAATATACAAAAAATGTGTTTTGGGATTGCATCTATTCTTTCGTTTATGCCCCATGATATGTCGAAAGACCTAGGCTAGTGCTATTTCGCATTTATTAAAAAAATATTTTTTGTACCGGCGGGCGGCGTGTATATACTGACTGGTGTACGGTTGTCGGTTAACAGTGTGTGTACGCCGTACGGTGTACCAACTAACATTTGTTTAAATTTAATGTTAGAGCTTAGAACGTGTTAGTATGGTTTGTAGACTGTAGTTACGTTTTACGACGAATGAAATTACCAAACCAATTAGCTATTTGGTGATGTTTAAGTTCCCGGCACGTATAAATACAATTTTATCGACTTCTCAAAGATATTGTAATATAAGCAGAAGTTCGCAGTTGTTGAAAGGCATTGGTATGATGAAGGTTAGTATTTTTTAATGAAATTATTAATTTCTACCTTGCCCTTTGTAAAGTATACTTCATTGATCAACGTTTATGTTCTGAATATATTAATAATAAATTTGTCTAATATTTCAATCATATAATAAAATTAAAATGTTTACTACAACATAATATATTTATGCTGCCTAAAAGACTGACTGTTCTGATAGGTTGGAACACATGATGGAGTCTTTCATTGTGATGAAGTTCTCGCCTGCTATATGCTCAAACTCCTTCCGGAATACAGTGATGCAGAAATTGTGCGCACTAGAGATTTGGAAAAACTTAAAATGTGTGATATAGTAGTGGACGTTGGAGCTGAGTTTGACCATGAAAGAAAGAGATATGATCATCATCAACGAGAGTTCAGAGAAACATTAAGTACAATAAAGCCAGATCTTGGTAATAAGTATAAAATTAAGTAAGTTATCAATAATTGTGTAATGATAGTGCTCGCTATCCATAATATAGCTTAATTTTGAGTTAATAAATAACATATTATTAATTTAAAATTAAGCAAGAGTATTTTCATGTCTAAATTAGACTCCAGTTTGGTATAATTCACTTACGGCTTTCAGATTAAGTTCTGCTGGACTTATATATGCATTTTATGGTGAAAAGATTATCCAATCTCTTGCACCAAAAGAGTGCCCCTTAAATCAAGGGGACCTTCAAATTATTTTTAAAAAAGTTTATGAATATTTAATAGAAGAAATAGATGCTATAGACAATGGAGTACCTATGACAGATGAGGAAGAACCAAAGTACAAAATAAGAACACATTTAAGTGCTAGAGTTGGCAAGCTGAATCCTGAATGGAATACAATGCAAACTACCAATGTAGATGAAATTTTTGAAAAGGCAATGAAAATGGTCAGTGAGGAATTCCTACAGGTAGTTAACTATTTCATATCTGTCTGGCTTCCAGCTAGAGACTATGTTAAAACTGCCATAGAAACACGTTTTGAAGTACATAAGTCTGGTAAAATTTTGGAGTTTAAAGAACGGTTTCCATGGAAAGAGCACTTATTTGATTTAGAAGAAGAAATGGGATTGATTGGAGAAGTTAATTATGTTGTTTTTAATGATAAGCCAAAATCTTGGAGGGTCCAAGCTATACCTGTATCACCAGGTAGTTTTGTTACAAGGTAGGTCCTTCTCTTACAATTATGATTTGTGTTCTACTTTGGCAATTGCTAAAGGGTATCTATCTGGATAGAGCATTAAAAAGCTTAGGACTACATTATTATTTTAATGAATTAGAGATGAGGGGTAGTCAAAAAATTCTCAGAATGGAGGAGTTGGCGAGACGAAATTTACTCATCCTCGCCAACTCCTCCAGGTAGGCACTAATTAAGCGATTCATTGTTAGTTTATATACAAAATTTCAGCCTAATTGCGTCATTACCTTAATTGAATGAGGAAACAAGTAAATTGGCTACAGTAATACATTGAAAAAGTAACATAGTTTAATGTGTCTCTCATTCCCTGCCATTCCGTGAACTTTCTGTTATCGCGAGTATCTTTAAATAACTTTATATTTTCTAAGAAAACATGTGTATTGCTAAATATTATACTATTTCAGAAAACCACTGTGTGAAAAATGGTGGGGTGTCCGTGATGATTTACTATCCACAGTTGCTGGTATAAATGACTGTGTATTTTGTCATAGTACAGGTTTTATTGGAGGAAATTGTACCAGAGAAGGTGCAATAGCCATGGCAGAAGCAAGTTTAAATGCTTGATTTTAGAAACTACACTTATTGTACCAACTTTTTAGAACATTATAAAAAATATTCTCACACAGAAATAAATATAATTGCTTTTTAATTTTACTATTTGAATTTTTGTAAATTTGGGAATGACTTTATATTTAAATCTGGATGTAACTTAGTTTAGTTTAATTTGTTAACATCAAACCTAAAAATATTTAAATATTCCAACTATTTATTTCTAAATATTATAATGAATAATAAAAGTTTCTTTACAATTTCATTTTTAATTATAACTCTACTTTGTAGTAATAAACAGTTTAAAAATTTTCTGAGCAGATCAAAATTATATGATCTGAGTTGTGTTAATACATCTCAGATTTGATTTGATTTCATATTCAACTCAATCACATATATACTACTGTACAATATTTATTCTTTCTTTATAGATTTCAAATGAGACACAATACTCAACAAGCAACAGAAAATCTTTGTTACCAATAACAGTTCAAAATTACTACATTATCATACAAATATGTATCTACTGTACACAAGTACTTTCTTTTTTATCTTCACTTACACTATTTACAACTGTGGAATCAGTATTTCCATTATTATGTTTTACCACACCATCACTGTTATTGCTGTCAATGTCTTCAACAATTTTTTCACCATTTTTTATGTCTGTGTCACAATCATTTATGCCAGCATTTTTTCTATCAATGTCTATTTCTCTTTCATCTGCATCATTTTCAATATCAGCATCAACTTTCTCATCATCGTCATCATCTTGAATGTTGTCATCTTTATCGTCCATAACATAATCATTGGGATCAAATGAGTGCTTTTCAATTTTTTCAAGCCAAAGAGCCATATTTCTTCCTTCTATTTCTCCTTTTACAACATTTGGGTGAATGTGTTCCATTTTAAATTTTTCAATTGTGTCATCTAAGTCTTCCCAGGTAAGACTTTCATGGGAATCTTTGTAGCGGTTATCATACCGTTCATAATGCACCTGCAAATTGATAGACTTCAATAATATATTCTTTAAATTATGGCTTTTATCACATTAAAGTTAAATTAAGTAGACTTTTTAGAATTTTATCTTAATGTACCTTATCAAGCATGAGCCCGAGGCCAGGAGCTGTGGGTATTATCACCTTTTCTTTACCAAATGCTTTATCTATCATACCTTGATCAGCTATCCCTCTGGCAATAACTATCACTAAACCAACCATTTTTCTTATCTGATGTAACATGAAACTTTGTCCCTGGAAATTAAAATTAAATCATTTCGCAAGTTTGAATTTGCATAAAACTAGCATTTACTGAAAAACACACCTTAACTAATAGTTCAGCAAATTCGACCTCAGATTCAATGAAGATCTTCTCCATTGTAAAACTCATCATATATCTTGAGGCTGAGGGGTCCTGATGGTGCCTGTTAGCAAAAAATATATTAACAAGACAACCACTAACAACATGTATGCATTTAATTGCATAACAAAAATACAACATTCAAATATTTCGAACAGCATATTAATATTCAGACAATTTACAAGACATGCTACTTACTTTACTGCTACATTATCGAAAAAAACTTACTTTTTTTCTGTGAAATTATGATAACTTTTAGTCCCTTTATAATGACCTAGTAACTGATTCACCAAATTCTGTTTTTCTGCGGATATTCTGTATACTTTTCTTTCTTCATCTGTGCAAACTGCTGGTTCAAATACATATGTTGGAAGAGTATAACTATATGTGCGTGCATTGCACTTTGATTTTGAGTTAAATTTATTGGTCACCCTTTTTATTCCAAATACTCGGATGCATTCTGGAAGTCTCTTGTTTATTTCATCTACATTGACTTCAAGGGCTGAAATTGCAGTTTGGACTTAATAAGATTTTATTCTATAAATAAGAGTTGTTAAATATGGTAAGGATTGTAAGGATGATGCTATAATTGCTAATATTTACCACTATTTCAATATTATACTTACGTAGTTTGAGTGACACAACCTGTCTAGCAGCTGAAACACCTTTGTCTGTTCTTGAACTTCTTTGAAATTGTGCATTTTGTTGGTTGGCAAAATCTTCCTCTGTTATGTATTTTGCTCCTAACAATGCTTGTAATAAGTCCTCTTCAATTGTTTTAACACCTGGATTTCTAAAACAAGAGTATCTTAAATCTTTAGATTTAAATATTAGCTTTTGTATATAAATTTAGAATATAGTTATTTGTTTGTTCTGTATTTTAATATCATTCTGAATGTGGATCTATGATACAAAAATTTGAAAATGTAAAAGATACCTAAACTCCAACATATTATTGAATCTGCTTACTTTAATAAAAAAATTAACTACTTAAGTCTTAAATTTTTTACCTTTGCATTCCAAAATAGTCAACGCCACAATAGCCAAGCAGCATTGCCATTTTTTTTCTTTTAATTCTTTCAAATGGTTGGTCACATGGCTTTTTTGCTTCGCATTCACCATTACCTTTTTTTTCATTAAACTCCCATTGACGTTTTCGTTGACGTTGTTGGAACCTTGTACGCTGTTTGTCTACTAGATTATCATCGTTTTCTATTTCTTTCGTTGCTACACTCATTGTTTCAATTTGTATTTTAAGAGGACCTGGAATAAGATACTTTAAATGAGATTTAGTCAAATTTTATGTGATACTTTTTAAAAATGTGACAAACCCGTAATGTTTTGAGCAATAACATCATGAACAGCACATCTAGAATGTAACCGCAATATTTACATTAAGACACGTGTATTAATTTTTCGTCAAAAAAGATATGTACCTGTTTTTACAAGTTTAGCGTGTTTCGGCAGATTTTGTTTAATGGAAGAAATAAATCTTTGAAATAATCGAACTGACATACCTATTTATTTTGCACAAGGTAATTTGTTTATAATATAAAGTTCGTTATAAAATATATTATTATCAATCAATAAGGTAAACAAATAACCCTAAAAGTTTGTTGTAAATCGCGTTTTTTTTTTATATTTTACAATGTTGGTGCTCTACTTAGGGATGGCGATCTGAGATCGATTAATCGAAGAATCGATTTTTCGAGCAGAAAATATCGATTTTTTAAATCGATATGAAGTACTGTGTCGATTCACTGAATCGATATATCACCCTTGAAAATCGACATTCGATTTTTTCTGTTTTGGTATAAACCATACAATTATTTGCATTTAGTTGAATGTGCCTGAATTATAAGAGTGCTGCCGGTTAAAGAGTTAACTACTCATAAACTCGCGAGATGGCTGTATGTTTAGTATCCTTTACTCGCCTCTCTTTAATAAAAAAGTTACGTTTGTAGTCTTTGACTTTATGTATTTATAATCTGTGACGATTGATATTGCATTATTCATTTGTTGTTGTCGTTTAATGAATACTGTTATTAGCGTAATATAAGATAATAACTAATTGAGAGTAGGTAAGTAAATAAGTAAAGCGCTTCTTATTTTTTACTTTGACGCTATTATTTTCAGTTTGTTCTGTTAGTTGTGATTATCATTTAAATTTACTTTTACACAGGAATAATCAGCATTGAAATAACTAATAAGTAATATGTGGAATTCTTATTGATGGAAGTGTTCATACTTCATTCACGATTACTTTATGTCCAATTATCTATTTAACGTCAAAGCATCAAATTATTCATCTTGTTTACAGAAAAAATAGTAAAGCTCCCATTATCATTTTAAAAATAAACTATCGCTTTTACTCTAATTTTATTTTAATCAAGTAATCGCCAGGCTAGGGATGGCGATTCTTTCCGAAAAATATCAATTTTTAAAGCAATTCGTATCTTAATTAATCGATTCACATTTGGTGCTATTTGTATATAAAGGTTACTTTTTTATAAAATGTTAAACTATTCTTTCATATAAAATATTCTTTTAAATTCATTAAGAAATTATGCTAACTAATCCTAATAGGATTTTGAATATTACTCGAAACTAGTGACTAATTACTTAAAATATCATTGTTTATCAAGTTTAATACATATAATAAATGAGGAATAAATATATTTTTTCAGCATGTCGGGTAGAAGTGATTTATGGAATCATTTTATTAAAAAAGACTTCGGAGGCACATGCAAATATTGTCACCAGGACGTAAAAACTAAGGGACCCTTGGAAACGCAAACTTGAAAAAAAGATCGATTTTTTAAGAATCGATTTTGTAGGCCTCGATTTTTTCGTGAATCGATTCATTAGACTACGATTCGAATCGATTTAAAAATCGATCTTTTTCGTAAAGAATCGCCATCCCTAGCTCTACTGCTCTATGATCATATTTCGCTTTTTTTGTTTTATTTGTCAATTGTCATCAGTATTCTTTCAGTATGGACTAAAGTTTTTTGCCTTTCCCACCAGGGATAAATTGAAAAAAAAACATACATATATGAATACCTCAGAATACATTTTATACTTTCTGTCCATAGAGTAAACTATTTTCTCAGGTATCCAGGAATAAGAATTCTTTTTGGCGTTAGAGGGTCTCGCCTGACGTAAAGTGACTCAAGCCCCTGGGCCTGTTATTATTTTTGCGATTGCAATTATTTATTTATAGTACTAAGCCAATTGCCTGCCAAAAGCAAGAGTAATAATTTTTTTATTTTAATTCAATATTTAAAAGTTGAAATAATTTATATTTTTTTAAATTTACAACACCCGTATCTTTATTATGCACCACGAGGAAATGTAGCTTTAATATTAATAATATTTTTCAGTCTTAAACAATTTTGACAGTTCGAATACATTTTGGCTATAGCTCTAAGTAAAAGTCTACAACGATACCCACTGCAAGGCTAGGTATGGTAGGAGGAAAGTTGGTACTAGCTAGATACAACGGTGAGTCGTATACCAACATAATGTCATTTAAATATTTATAGTAAATGTACTATATAATTTGGAGGTCTTCCACATATTTCAATTGCTATGTAAATATGTAGAGCCATCTGCGCACGCTTGAACTTGGCGCATGGCAAATAATTCAGTGCATTTAGGACAAGGTTTCTAAATCAGCATGGGTTGACGCAGTGCTCGAAAATGCGCGGTGGAAGTTCAGAAAGGCTGGTCGTGCGAGCTTCTAGACGCAGGGGCGACACGCGTGCTAAACTAACGAGATATATAACGATATCTTTAGCAGCTGTTCTCGGAGGTGGGAGCTCTGCCCTTCTTTTTCTGGTGCCACTTTACGCGGATCCGGCTTTAAGTGCCCTGGCTGCCGATTTCGATCCGGTACCGGCAGAGTGCGTTACTGAACGAAGAGATGATAGACTTGGCCTAGATAATTGCACTTGGGCATCTTGTCGAGAAGGGTGCACCAGCGATGCCTATAAATGCATCCAGTTACATGTAAAGTATAAAGCGTATGTTGAGGATTGGCGCCCCGCAGTTCTATATGTCAATATCAAAGGTTGCGGATACCCACCAGCCGTGAATTGCGAAAATTTCACGATGAACTACGGATATGTTGGTGCAAGATACCCATGCTTTTGGTCTCGGGCGGACACGACAGTAGTAGTGCCAACATGGTCAAGGGGAGAGCAGGTTGCAACCGTAACACGTACCCTGGCATTACCTTTGTTTCTTTCTGGATGTGCTGGCATTGGTCTGTGCGCATTGCATTGTGAATGTAGACCACGGCGACGCCGAAGGCCGCCTAGACGTCCCCCGCGCCTGCCTACTTTATCAATAGATGATACAACAGTTTATAGGCTTGCTTAAGCCACAGTGGAATTGCATTTTAATACCTATCTTAGGATTCAGCGGCGACTTTCTTGAATCGCACATTATTATTGAACCTCATGTCTTCAAGCACATTTAGAATTGATTTTACGTGTGAAGTATATATACTTAATTGTATTTACGAAATTCTTGTTTTATTTATCCCCTTTTTTAAGAAACTTATGCTTTGTGGATATTTGTGTAAGTTATATTTCATCTGTCATCATTGTCATCACTGAACAAATAAAAGTAGAGGAAATGTATCAATAATACAAGCAAGTAAAGAGTAAATACTTTTATTTCAAGTTGCATCTTTAAATTTTATTTAACGAGTACAAAACTATTTCCTTTATCAAACATACTCAGAGTAGAACCTTCACATCAGTCTTTAAGCAATATAATCAATTTTGCTAATTTTACCATCGCGCTAACCATTTAGGCCTTAAAAACAGGGTTACGACAATATGTTTTTAGAATAAAATACAATAAACAAAATGATACAAAGTACCTATGGCAACCTATTTTAAAAACAATATAATTTTATCTGTTGAAATTTGTTTCTATTATCTTTTATAGTTTGTAGATGTGAAACTTATTGCAGCAACCCTGACTTTCCTTTCCATTATTATGAATATTAAGTACATATAGATGCACATCGAACGATTGCGCAATATTCAATACGATTACAATGCATTATAATATTTGATATACTTTTAATCACATTCAATCATCGTAATCAATCTTTTATATACCAGAAGCGCAGCATAACAATTCACAATAATTTATTATGTTTAAATGACTACAGATAACGTCAAACACATTCACACTGCTTTGATTTCGATTATATTGAAAAAATCGACATAGGATATTACGTTAAAATGTAAATTTACGAAAAACATATTTTTAACTTAATGTAACAAATGTTTTTATAATCATAATTTAGAAAAAACAAGAATTTATAGTGGATTTAATTTGTTAAAACTGGATGAAAATTTAGCTTGCTATCGAAGTCTTACACACTTAGATAAACAATGGTAACTTGACATTTTTACAGCAAACAAGGCTATGAACTGAAAACGAAATTTTAATAATAAATAGTGATATGCAACACCTGGCTGAAAATCGTACAAAATAATTATTTATAACGAAAACACAAACAAGTTTGAAACATCAAAAATAAACTCTGTTCACAACCATACGCAATATACAATTATGTATAGTTTCAAAGATTTTACGACAAGTGGATTATTATGAGTTGGTGGCCGTGTTTCCTTCGAATATTTCTTAGTGGGATATAAATTATTTATATTTTTGCAATGGCAATACCCGTTACATGGCATCTGGCCGACAACTCCAATATTAGTCCTAAAATTATCAGTCAAATATCCGTACCATCGTAATATCTTTAAAAACCTTAATTGTTCTAGATTAAACACTAAAAAATAACGAATTTTAGTCCAAAAATTAAGGTGATGTCTGTAACAAAAGGTAGAAAATTTATGTCTCGCGTTAGTTAAGATGGGAATTCGGTGTCGTAATAATACCGAAATTTACCACTTAGCTTAAACGATGCTTTATAGACATAAGTATTTTTTCAAATCCCATACATGTCATAGACTTTAATAAGTTAATAAAAAAGCGATGATTGTCAGCAATCACAGATATAAACATTGTTTAAAAATACTTCGCTGTCATGTTACAATTGAAACTACGATTCGGAAAAAGCGCCATACCCACCTGTCAAATGGTTTGACAGATGATGATGACAGATATGCTAAAAGAAAAAGCTTCATGACTTTAGTCTAATTCTTAGACATGTCATGAAGATTAACAGTCGAAGTTATATTTTTATACGTATAACGTTATGTACGAACACGAACTAGATAAATGTAACGAACATATACAAAACCAGAGCCAAAGCTAATTTAAATAACAGTATTACGATTTTAACCATTACCAAGAAATGATCTTCTTAGGTTTGGTAATTTAATATACGAGTTTAACTTTACCAGTTTTCATTCGTTCGTAATTCTACACGTTTTCTTTGGCATGCATTTTTAACGACTTTAAAAACGCGAGATTATCGAAATGTTGATCTATTCTGATGGAAAAGATGTATTAAAAATAGTATTAGGTTTAAATATTGGTTAGTTTTGTTGAAGTTCACAACATTTAAGATGTTCAGTAATGGCAGTATATCATTCCGTTGAGAATCCAATTAATTAATTTGTTGCTAGCTATCTACGTATTTACGTGTTAAAACTCTTACGAAGTCAATTAAATCTCGGCAAAATAATTTTCAACGCACGTTATGAAAATTGCAGGAAAAACTTAGAATATTCAGAAACATTGAAACAAAAATATTAGAAAGTAGAATGAAGTAGTTACGTTCAGGACCTGAAAAAAGCTTAAATCTTTTAAATGACTTCGTCAAGGAAAATTAGCTAACAGAACGTGGTTGCTAAACAGTTTTATAAACTTCAAGAATGGCCGTTACATATTTAATTAGACTTCGCCGAGATGCCAAGCTCTCAATGCCGAGATTAACTTTAAGAATATTTAACAGCCACATCCCATAACCATACAAATAAATAATACATCCTATTATCCACAATTTTCTGAGTGGAATGGCGATAATTCAATCTATAGGAACTTAGTATATGTGAATATGTACAGATTTTTCTAGCGAGATAAGGTCAGAGGCACTTATTTAACTATGCCATATAAAAAGCAAAAACTTATTTAGCACAACCCTAATTTTATTAAACTTTCAATAAAGGAAAAAAATCAAATTTTATTATAAACTCAAGGGTTTGTAGATACTTTATTTTATAGGGCATAGTCTGTCATATATAGCATTAGTGTAAATTATTGCTATGTTATATGTATGAGTATCATAATCCTATTTCTCAAAGGTTGATCACTCTTAGACATATAAAAACAAGTAAATTATTCCAAGAATCATTAGACGAATTAAAACCTTGTCTTTGATAAATTACAATTTAAAAATACATATGAGATAAAAATATTCTACAAATAAAACCTTCATGCTCAAAAAAAAGTTAAAAATCATTGTTGGTCATTTAGAATAAACCTTTGAGAATCGTTTAACCTTACCTCGCGGAGACTAGCAATCATTGAACCGCTTGAGAAATAGCTACCCTATATCTCTTTCTATCTAACTCTATTTCATTTTGATCTCTAATCCGTTTCACAGCCATACTGGTAGAGGGTTCAACGCTTGCCTCGATTAATCTGCTAGCCCTATATAACCTATAATCTGTCTGATTTTGGTAGTAGCTAATATTAGAAATACTTTGAGGGTAGTTTGAAGAAATATGATATTGCGGTGATGTGGAAGGTGTTATATTTGGTGTTGTTCTTGCACTGCTATAACCTTGATCCACTTCGCACTCGGTAGTTTCCCGTGATTTTATTTGCATCATCCTGTAAGAAATTAATCTTTAGATTCATTCAGATACAACTTATTTTCGTAAATATTGAGGGTAGTCAGAAATTCGCTTCGGTGTCATAAACATTAAAGGACATCAACCAGATGGGATATCAACTTTAATTTTCGGCCTTTGATCATCATTTTGAGTCATGTTTAGGATATATTTGAAAACACAGATATTTTTAAGAGTTAATTCAACACTGTTTAACTAAAACATACAGTCAAAAATCTGTTATAACGACATCGAAGGGACTAACCATATTTGTTCGCAAAAATTGATGACCTTGTTATTAAGTAACTTATAGAATAGAATTCAGTCAGGACCTTTAATCCTGGTCAATATAATTGGTAGGTATGTTGTTCTAAACGATGTCGTTGTGAACGGTTTTGAGTGTATATGGTTTGGCATCATACTTATCTTACTGAAGAAAGAAATCATATAATAAGCAATTTACATACCTATGTAGCAGTCGTGCAATGGGTGCGATTGTCTCATTAGTCTTTCCAGCAACGTCAGCTAAATAATCGGGCCACGCGGATAGACCAAGCTCTGCGCGCGCGCAAGACACGCACGCACAACCCACTTCCACGCTGTCTACTACTTTTAAACGTACGTCTGGAATAAAATATTTGTAAAAAATGATTATCAACAAACCTTATTTCGATGTTATTAATTTTTAGCAGGCTAAAATTTAAAATCCTTTTCACGTAACGTTTAGTTTATTCTTTACCGTTACACTTTGTAAAGAAACAATTCTCAAGAAATGTTGAGTCACACAGAAAATATATGTATTTGGTTTTGGTTAGTAGTGTGGCCTGTAATAAGTTAACCTCTTTAACAATAATTCATACTATTGCTAGATAGAACTCATGCAATAACTCTTGTATATTTATTATCTATGGATTATAAAAGCCCTTACCCGACAATGTCAAATCTAAATATGCTTCCAATAACTTGATGCCGTCCCGTCTGAAGCGCCTTACAAATTTCGGATGTCGTGTGGTCAAATCGCTGTCCGTTACGACATACTGAGCCAACAAGGACGCAAAAGTTACAGGCGTGGGCGCTAGAAGCCTCCATCGCACATGCTGGCCTACCATCCATTCTAACTGCCGGAATGTGTTTCCACATAATTGGACACCGCTGGCCTTTGATAATGTTTTCAGGGTTGGTGCTAGGCTAAATTTTACGTCGCTCTTTGCTGAAATAATAAAAACATGTATTTATTTACACTCGTTTGCGCAATTTAATGATAATATAAAATATACTTATCGCTACTATGCTATCTCTTCAAGGCAACCCTTATTAAAGAAAACAGTAAATTGTGAAGAAGTGTGAAATTAAATTTAAAGAAAATGAAATCTTGATATAAATGAAGATACCAAAGCAAATGTAAATGTAAAAAAAATATATTATTCCATTTAAGTCAGGAAATTAAATACGCTGGTCCTGTGGATTATTTGTAAAGCGCAATTCTATGCCAATTTTAATACTATTGGGGAGCACTATGGCATATTGCATAGAACTGACATCAATTGTAACAAGTACAAACATGGCCTAAAAGTGGGCGGGTTTATGGCTTTAAATCTGGATGAGGCCTAACATGCCTGCCTGTCTAATATTGTACTGGAGAACGTAATAGTAACAATTATAAAAAACACCAGTAGCTTTGTACCCTTTTAGTCTTAAGCCTATATAACACGGGGGCCATACTGTGCGATATTGCGGCCTGCCACAAAGCCGCATGCTACAAAGTATGGTTAACCCCTCGATCATACAAGTACTTATACCAGTCCATAAACAGCACAATGATTTGGAAAGTATCTAAACCTGGTGTTGCCTCGGAAAAAATAGGCTGCCATGTATATACCCACAAATGCTTTCTATTTATAGCATGCGACAAGGTACCGCATGCAGCAATGTGTAGCATGCGGCAATGTCGCACGTTGTTGCCTCGGTCAGGCTAAAGCATTGAAGGCCTAGTATGAATACTGAGCCTTACATTTTTGTAACAGTTTTTAAGAAATTGTTTTACTTAAAAGACATGTTGATGAGCTTTATGTACCTTACAAAAGCCTTACATTTTTTGCTCAAGTCATACAGGTTTTAATTTTTGAACAAAAAACTTCTCACCATCCATGTCAAGTTTTTCCAAAAACTCGTGCTAATGCAAGGACACGGAACAATTGTGATACAGTAATCGGTTATTTCGTTATATAGCCTGATTCAAGAGAAGGGAGGGCGCTACTGAGACGCGGTAAACAACACAGTCCGTATAAAAAGTTACTAAAAATTATAATAAAAGTGAATTTTTTTTTTGAGAAACATAACCTCACACCTGAATGAATCTGCAACTTCCCTTGTCATAGAATAAAGAATTGTAGTACAGCGCCATCTATTTGAAAAGAAACGCACTACCTTCGACTAGACTTGTTCGCTACAGAGCGTACAACAGATCAAATAATACTACCCAGTCCTACTAGAGGGCGCCACGAGTATCAAAACAAAAATAGTCACCATGGAGGAAATTATGAAAGCTTTAGAAAATATCCAAAAAGAACTGAACGCACAAAAAATTGAAATTCAGAAAAATGGTGAAAGGGTGACAGAACAAATAACACATAACATAACCAACAAACTAGAAGAAAAATTTACAATTCTGGAAGGAAAACACCAGATCTTGAATGAAAAAGTTGAACAACAAGAAAAAAGAATTCAATTTATGGAAAAACAAGCAAGACAAAGAAATATAATTTTCTTCGGTATTGAAGAGGACGAGACGTCGTACCATAGCTTGGAGAACAATATATTGCACTTTATAAATGAAAAACTGTCCTTAAAACTGAATTGCCGAGATATTCAGGAAACAAAGAGACTGGGAAAGAAAGGTGATAAACCCCGGCCAATAAAGGTGACTTTTTCTACCCTTGGTTTAAAGGTCAGTATTCTCAAGCAAAAAAGATTATTGAAAGATACCCAATACTATTTGAACGAAGACTACCCTAAATACATATTGGAAAAAAGGAAAGAATTACAAGAAGAAGCGAATAAAGAGCGTGAGAAAGGAAATAAAGTCACAATAAAATACGATAAACTCATTGTACTAAAATCAAACAACAAAAGATCACTGGCGAATTCACCAGAGTCAGATCCCAAGTCTCAAGGACTAGTTGGTAACAACACGAGAGCCACCAAGAAAAACAAAATAAACCAATCCAACCCATCTTTACCTCGATCAAACAGTGTCTCAGAAGGAATTCTAAAACCAAGCATACTAAGCTACCTAGCGAAAAATAACGCCAATAAACAAATCAACGACAAAACAGCCAGTAGCTTACACTCATAGCAATTAACAATCCCCTCCCTCAAAGATACAACATCTAATAAATTTCAACTAAACGACGAAAACCATCTTCCAACCCGGCTGGTCACCGTGGAAGATCAAGACCAAAACCCTCTAAAGAAAAAACTTCAACATTCTTCAACGAAAGAAACTAAATCCCTAGAAATACTTAACTCAACTAAAAAGAAGAAAGACCAGCTCTACATATTATCTTACAACGTCAGAACTTTATCTACCTACGAACGCCTAATTGAACTTAGCGAAGCAATCACTAGAGTCAAATACGACATAATTGGATTGTGTGAAATAAGAAGGGCGGGTACCCGGATAGAAGAATACAATAATTTCGTACTATGTCACACAGGACACACACCTGGCAAATATGGAGTCGGTTTCATAATAAATAAAACACGTAAGAACTGGATTGAAAGCTTCTTGGGCATAAACGAGAGAGTAGCATTATTAAACTTAAACATACAAGGAATGTCCATGTCGATTATACAAATATACGCACCGACTGAAACTGCGAGTGAAGAAGAGATTAACACCTTCTACTCGAATATTAATAGAGCCCTAGACCAAGCTCATAAAAAGTATATAATAATGGGCGACTTTAACGCGAAAATAGGACAACCGCGAAAAGAAGAACACCTAATAATGAAACCAAACGGGTATGGGGAAAGAAACCAGAGAGGTCAGAGGCTAATTGATTTTGCCCTTGAACACAACCTTGCCATCTTAAATACTTTCTTTCACAAAAAACCAAACCAAAGATGGACCTGGCGATCACCAAATGGTAAATACAAAAATGAAATAGATTACATTGTGTCAAATCAACCAAATATCCTTCAAAACATAGAAGTTTTAAATCTGAACTACCCGTCAGACCACAGGGCAATCAGAGCAACAATGTCTCTCACAAAGCAAAAGAAAAAACGCACAACGTACAGAAGTAACCGACTTTCATCACTGAAAACTGAAGAAGAAATGAGATCTTACAAACAAAACATAGCATCTCAGTTACAGGATATAAATAAATGCCAAGAAAATACACCAGTACAGTATTTCTATGACACATTAACTAAGGCTATAACCCAGAGTTTACAGGACGCTCGAACATCCAACGAAGTACCAAAAAGTAAACATAAAGTTCTAAAAGAGCGTACTCTAGCACTTATCAAGAGAAGACAAGAGTTACAACATGCTAAGATAAAAACTCGAGCCTCAAGAAACGAACTATCAGCTCTATACAAACTAATAAGTAAATACATCAAACATGATTACAAAAACTACAGATCGAAAACTATAAAAAACCACTTGGAAAAAGCAGGAAGCTCAAAAAAGGCCCTTAAAGAATTAAGAACAAATAAATTTTGGATAGAAGGCTTAAACAGCAAAGACAAAATTGTAAATAATCGCAAAGAAATTATAGATGTAGCAACCCACTTCTATAAAACCCTATATAAAGCCCAAGGAAACGAGCAAACTAGCTATAGAAATGCAAATGACACTTACTCTACAAATAAGAGCGGAAACATAACACCAATAACTGAAAGAGAAGTCACGCAAGAAATAAAAAGGCTAAAGCTCGACAAAAGCCCTGGACCAGACGGCATTACAAATGAAGCCATAAAGGTTGCCTGGCCGCTACTGACTCCCCCACTAACATATTTATTTAACCTTGTATTAAAAACTGCCGAAATACCGTCGCAGTGGACGGAGTCGGAAATTATCTTAATTTATCTTAATTTACAAAAAAGGGGACTCAAAAGATATCACAAACTACAGGCCTATTAGCTTAGTCTCATGTATTTATAAACTGTTTTCCTGTATAATTAACAAAAGAATAAGTGTCACAATAGAAGCACAGCAACCAGTCGAACAAGCAGGCTTCCGCAAGCGCTTTTCAACAATAGATCATATACATACTCTCGAACAAATAATAGAAAAATATCAAGAGAAGCAAAGAACACTCTACATCGCATATGTCGATTATAAAAAAGCTTTCGATACTGTGTCACATTCAAGTATCTGGACCGCTCTGCAAGCTCAAAAAGTTGAACAAGAATATATAGATATAATCAGAAACATCTACAAAGGTAGTACAGCAAAAATAAAGCTGGAATCCACTGGCCCTACGTTTTCCATCGAAAGAGGCGTAAAGCAAGGCGACCCCCTGTCTCCAAAACTATTTATATCTATCTTAGAGTCAATAATAAGAAGATTCAACTGGGAAAAGACAGGACTAAACATCAATGGCAAGTATTTATCCCACCTACGCTTCGCAGATGACTTGGTTCTGATGTCAGAATCAAGCACACAATTACAAAGCATGATTGACTCACTGAACACAGCCAGTAAACAAGTAGGACTAGAAATGAATCTCTCGAAAACCATGGTCATGACAAATAGTATACAGAAAAGAATATCAGTGGAAAACGAAACTCTGAATTATACAGAAAATTACATCTACCTCGGAAAACAAATGGGCTTCAGCAGAAAACAAAACGAACTAGAAGCAGAAAGAAGAGTGCAAAACACTTGGAACAAGTACTGGTCCTTAAAAGAGATATTCAAAAGCAACATGCCAATAAATGTTAAAACAAAAGTCATGACGTCATGCCTCCTACCTTGTCTAACATACGCTTGTCAAACTTGGAAATATACATCTAAATTAAAAAGCAAAATCACTACCTGCCAACGAGGAATAGAGCGAAGTATGCTGAATATTAAAAAGATGCAAAAAATACGTCACACAAAAATTAGAGAAACCACAAAAGCGACTGATGCTCTAACCTACGCTAAGAAATTGAAATGGAAGTGGGCTGGGCACGTAGCGAGGTTAAAGGACGAGAGATGGACTAACAGGGTAACAACGTGGAAAGGTCCAATCGGCAAACGTCCCAAAGGCAGACCGCTCACAAGATGGGCAGACGAGCTGATAAAAACAGCTGGTACCTGCTGGCCGCAAATAGCTCAAGATAGAGACTCATGGAGTTCTTTAGAGGAGGCCTTCACCTTCACTTGAGGAGGGGTTCATGCAAAACAAACCTAGTTATACATTTAAACTATTTTCTAAATTAATTGGAAACAAGTGTAATTAATGTCTTTACTATTATTTCTTTCTTTCTTAAAACTACACATGTAACCTGAAAAATTGCATGAAATAAAAGGTTTATTATTATTATTATTATTATATAGCCTGATTCAGTATCCTTGTGTAAGGTTACACTCTAATATTAATTACACTATGTCGCCATATTTCGCAATATTTACGTTAGGCACTGGGACAGGTAGATGACCTTACTACTCAATTTTATGTTCAATTTAGTCACTTCCACAATATAAAGCTTACAAAAAATGTAATATTACTTTGTTATCAATTAATTATTATTAATGTTATTACATAACCGCAATTTATATTGTAGATATAGATCATCTCTGTAGAATAATATAGGATACTTTATCTTTTAGCCATACATGATCCTGTGTATGGCTGGATCTGCTATTTGGGATATGGTCCGTAGAGTAATTAAAACTTACCTGCTAAACTTAAGCAAGCCAGTGCTACGTGTGTCAGTCGATCGGACCTTAATCTGTGGGCATCCATAAATAGGTCTAGGTGAGCCACAGCTGAGTGTATAGTGGCAATGGACAATCCTAGCTTTTTAGATACTTCACGTAACTGTTGAACTAGGGCACCGCGAAACTCCAACTGTAATGAAAAACACAAATTTAACATTCTGACAGAGCTGTGAAAGAACCCACTTTTAATTTTTTCAATTTAATATTAATAAATAAAATGTAGCTTAGTGTTAAAAAATTTATTGTAAAAAAATGCAGTGGTGCTAAACATTAAATTAAAGACATGGAGGCAATCAGTCTTGTGTTTGAGCTTTCTGGTTTTTGTTCACGTTTTTCCATAATAGCAAGCACATAACAAAATTCCATTGGAGCAATACTGTAATGTGAATGCTCATCCTAACTGTTGATGGTCATCCTAAAGATACTAGTCAGCTATTATCATTTCCCAATAATCTTAAAATTAAAATAATTGATAATATGTGATTAATAGATACAGGAAAAACATAATAAAGTCATTTGAGAATCGAAAGATATTGAATTACTACACATTTTTTACTACATATTAAGCTTTTTCCTTTACTGTTACTAAATATTATGCAATGTTAATCAGTTTATATTACACTCTCATACAATATTGCATCAGCAATGTTGTGCCATGCAGCCATCACATATAATTTGGAATCATGAAAATTATAGATAATTTTATACTTGTCTGTATAGAGCCATTTCAACATATTTAAATTTTAATAACAACATACTTTACTGGTAGGCAATATTAATCATATTTAATCAAATACTGCAAAAATACCTTTTCGCAGACATATAAAAATTTCAAGACTTGTTTTGTATATAAAGGGAATTTTACTTATTGGAACAGTATGCAAAAATAATGGAATAAACTCTACTTATTCAGAGATTGATATTTTCGGCAGTGGGCTGTTCAATTTAAAGAATAAACATAAGCTTCCATCAAATAATTAAACCACATTGGACAAATAAGTAATTACTAAGTGTTAAATTTATTACACATGATATGGTGTAGGTAAATAAATAAAAAAGAAAGTGTCAAATATCAAGTTCCGCAAAAAAAATCATGTGTTTTGAAAGAATAGGATTTTTACAAACAAAATCTTGAAGCTATGGATTAAAAAAAGAAAATTACCTGTGGTGACTGAAGTTGTATTGTTGGTTTCATAGTTTCCTGTTTAATCAAATATTTCCAAATGTCCTCCTTGTATTCACATTTGAATTCATCATCTGGATCCAAAAATGTCTAAAAAAAGAGTAAATATATTACATAAATAATTATCCACTTCAATTAAATTATGTCACAATATCTATAAAAGGTTAAATTTATTTAACTAAATAGTATAGTTTAACATGTTTTAGTTTTTAGATTATATAAATTATTACTTAATATATAGTGCCTAGTAGTTAATAGCTTCTAGAATAAATCCAAGCTGTTACTTAAATAATGAAAATAAATCGAATAATATTCAAATAGCTTAAGAATCAATTAAATTCTCGAACTTACATTTGATTCATATTTAACAACAGAAACTTCATTTTTTCTTGTTTCATTAGGAGCTTCAGTTTGAACGGTAGATAAATTTAATTTAGACATATTTAACGAATCCATTTGGTATATTATTACTTTAATAAATTAATATTATAAATAATATGAATAAAAATTAACACGTCGTCTTTCACTTGACAATCACCACGTGGATATGAACGTCAAATAGTCTAAGAAAGAAAAACTATTTGTATATATTTAGCTAACAGATTTATTGGCAGATTACACATCATTTAATATCAATTATACAAAATCGATGCGAATATCACTCATTAAAAATGTAAATGATGCAATGCAATGCAATCAAAATTCAGCTCAGTGCAAAAAACTTGAAGAATACAGTATGCACATTGCGAGCGACAGCCGACAACTGTGAACAGACTACTGAGTAGTGAGTACTGACGTCTGACTAGACACGCGGAATTGAATGATTAACTATGCTACTGTCAACTGTGTGTAAAAGCAAAGAAATATCAAAATGTTAAACTTCAAATTAGACACTGACAACTTGACTGTCTCAGATAAATTATATATAGATTTTAAATTTTGCTACTGCGTGGCCAACAACGCGACTTTTAAAATGAAAATAGGAAGGCCGATTATTAGAGAGATATATTTGCGATATTAATAATAATTTCCCCTTCACTTATGTAAAAAAAGGTTGGCAGGTTTTTTTATATGTAAAACAAACATTTTTACTTTTGCCTTTTTAGAAAAAACACCACAAAGAGAACATTGAATATTTATTTATAACATTACTTGGTAATGTATTATTATATTATATTACTCTAGTACTGTAATAGCTACGGCTAGCGAGCATTTAAGTAATATATTTTTTTATAGAACGCGGTAAACGGGCAAGAGGCTCACCTGATGTTAAGTGATACCGCCGCTCATGGAAATGGTCAATGCCAGAGGACTCACGAGTACGTTGCTGACCTTTTAATAATTGGTTTCCGCTCTTTTCTTGAAGTGGTGGTGCGTGGCAAAAACTGCCTTGAAAAACGCTCAGTTGTGGAACTCAGCTGCAGGTATTACTAATCCGAACAACTCCTCTGAACACTCTCCATGGTAAATGCGGTTGAAGATGTAGTGAAATAGCCCAGTCATATTAGGGCTTTCACCTCGGAATGAAAGATAATAAGCTGCAAATTGGTATGAACCTTTGTTTTGTCATTCTAAATGTTGTCTCAAAAGTCACAATCGTTATCGTGTTCGCGTCTCAAGATATTCAAGGTCAAAGGTCACAAAAATCGGTTTTTCGCGAATATCTGGCTTCCTATCGGTTGAATGAGATTTGCATTTATTATAAAAGTTGTAGGCTATAAAATTCCCTACAACTTTTGTTTAAACTTTTTTTTCATACGACCAACCGTTTTGAAGGTAGAGCGCGAAGTGCACATCGTACAGTCATATACGGCCTAATGCAAGGTCAAGCGTGAGTTATGGTTATCAGTACGTTATAAAGTCAATTATTTACTTGGAAATTATAATTATTAAACAATGCCTATTATTTATGTACTAACTATTAATTATTTATATTTAATTAAAGTAAGTAACTTGATTATTTATATATAATTATTCATATTTAACTATTTAAGTATAAAATATTAATTCTGGATTATATATTTTAGTTTTATTTTAAGTTAAAATGATAGTAAGAGTATATATTTTACACATATTTTTATTTATTATTAAATACGGCATAATATACATTTATCAAAATGTGAGTTCAAATATCAAAAGAATCTTTGTTGATTTTAATTGTAATGAAATTGGAAATGGAAGCTAATTATCTTCTTCTTCTTATCGCTCAAAAATGTTCGATTCATTGTCATCATCCTCATTATCTGTCATGTTCATCTCCAAACCTTCCAGAATATCGGGATCATATGTATTTTCTTCATCGGGATTACTTGGATACAGTGAAGCGTTGAGGCAAGCTTGTCCGTTGCACTGGCCGCAAGCTAAAGAACATTGTAGCCCTGATTTTCTGCATCCACAGCGGGAACCACAACCATTTTTGCAATTGCAATATATTACGTTTAGTAGTTCGGCTGGTGCTGGAGGTAATAACGTTCGTATGGGCTCCAGGATTTCATTTTCAAGCATCCAGCCCCATTCTTGAGGTTCTAAGTCCTTCCCTAACCACGTTTGAATCTGGTAGTAGAAACGTTTTATGTGTTGATGAGCTGCTACACTTGTTGGTGGAAGTGTTGACAGTTGTACAGGTTTATTTAGTTTTGTAAATTTGATGAATTGCGTGTAGCGGAAATGATCAATGTTGTCCTCAGATTTTGGAGCATTATATAATGCCAACAAGATGCGCACTCCATTTTCTAATAATGTTTGTTTTGGGCAGTTTTCTTGTTGAAATACTTCCACCAGTTTATCTAAATCAGGAATTTTTTCCAATGCTCTAGTAACAGTTTTTTTTCCTTTTTTAAATAGCGCAGAAGTCGTGTCACAGCCACTGAATGCGTGTAAAAATAAAATGTGCTTTTTAAATATGAATAATTATATATAAATAATCAAGTTACTTACTTTAATTAAATATAAATAATTAATAGTTAGTACATAAATAATAGGCATTGTTTAATAATTATAATTTCCAAGTAAATAATTGACTTTATAACGTACTGATAACCATAACTCACGCTTGACCTTTCATTCGGCCGTATATGACTGTACGATGTGCACTCCGCGCTCTACCTTCAAAACGGTTGGTCGTATGAAAAAAAAGTTTAAACAAAAGTTGTAGGGAATTTTATAGCCTACAACTTTTATAATAAATGCAAATCTCATTCAACCGATAGGAAGCCAGATATTCGCGAAAAACCGATTTTTGTGACCTTTGACCTTGAATATCTTAAGACGCGGACACGATAACGATTGTGACTTTTGAGACAACATTTAGAATGACAAAACAAAGGTTCATACCAATTTGCAGCTTATTATCTTTCATTCCGAGGTTGACCCCTTTTCTTACCTAATATGACTGGGCTAAAACCACATTTCTAAGGAACGCAAAAGGATCAGGCTGCTCGGATAGGCATTGGTCGTCAAAGTATATGATATGCTAGTATTTCGTATTGATATGAATTAAAGTTCAGATCAATACGATTCTTAATCTTAGTGACGGTCGTACTTTGCTGCGTTTTTAAGCTACAGGGGTTTAAAATTTTAAATCTGTAAATAATATACATATACATAAGGAGGAAAATCTATAAGTTATAGATGTCTGCTTCATTTATATTTTTTATAATAACACTTAAAGAGGCAGACACGAGCTAATGACAAAGCACTAAATCGAAAGAGCAGGGCTACGATGGTGGTTAAACTATTTTTCTGTGGACAACCGTAGAGTTTTTAAACAAACACTGCAGGTCTGCCAAGCGTGCATTCAATAATATATATATTTTTGCATGCATCTGCATGCATCATGTCTTGTAGTCAGTGCGTTCAGACAAGCACACTTGGAGAACTCTAATCGTTGAACTATAAAGATATATTATTTCCTGACCAAAAAGTTGACATTGACAACCGCCACACATACCAAAAAGTTTGAGACGGTGTGAGAAAAGTTTCACTTTCAAAATAAATTAATTTCTAAAAATTACTAAGTAAATCTAAAAGAAAGTTGACGAAGCTTACAAGATACTTTGTTGCTTTGTCTAAGTTATGTTTCTAATAAATGTTCTGTTTCACTATAGAGCTGGGTGCTTTTTAATTTGTCATCATACATCTCTTCTCTTTCTTTTTTTAACTGTCAAGTGGCGTGTCATCAAATGTCTAATGTCATGATCTGTCATTGTTTACATGCACCAATAACTAATAAGAAGTGTAGACTGTACTCAAGACTAGTCCTCCTAGTCTGTGATGACTGTTGGAGTGCTATTAGAACTTTTAGCTCTTCCAATTTTATATTTTTGAATAATTTTTGCAATCTCATTTAGAAAAGTGCAGAATATTGTGCGAAATTAAGTTGCTAACAATGTCTTATTCAAATAGTAAGTTGCTACAATCGCGCCCTTATTTTATGGACACGTTAGTCTTTGGGGCGTGAAAATTTTATAAAATTATTTTGCCTGTAAACGAGTGTTCACTGTTCTTGCCTATTTTTCAGAGTATACACTAGCGGCGCTCCCTAGGACTCAGCGGGGCACACCACTGGTACTTGGGGGGGATCCCAAAGGAATTAATTTCTTGTACAGTAACGGGAACTCGGTAATAATTCGCAATATAGAAAACCCGGCGATTGCAGATGTGTATACCGAGCACTCTTGCCAAGTCAATGTTGCTAAATACTCTCCAAGTGGATTCTATATAGCTTCCGGAGGTAAGCTAAGCTTATAATTGCTTTAAACAAGTAAATGTTGTTTTTTAATATTTCTCATCATCATCCAAATTTTGTGCAAATTTTGATGAAATAAGTCAGCTTCTGATCGGAGTGCAAAATAAACAAAATTTTAAACATTCACTTCAAACTAATCAATAACTTTGCTTTACTTTCAATTTTGAACCATGCAAAACCTTACTGACATTGATGAGTCATATTGTAAAACATTTCTATTTAAGGACATTCCTACTATCTTATTATTGTGTGTTTATTTTGCCATATTTGGTTAAGAAGTAAATCATGGTTAAGAACAGGACACAAATAAAGTTGTTAAAATATAATTAGTATAATATACCTAAAAAGGTTTACTTGTAAATAAAGTCTAGAGTGTTAAACAATAAAAAAGTTTAAAAAATTTAAAATTTTTAACAAACTAGGTGTGGCATTTATATTAGGAGTTATATTATTATCAATAATTCTTAAAAATGGCACTTATCAGAACAATATTTTTTTAACAGATAACTTGATTATTGATATTATCATTTCAACTAAATAGGTGGAAATCATGTGTTTCAGGTAAATTTTGCTTTAGCACTTTAAAAAAGGCAATGTCTTATTTCGGTAGTCTCCCATTTATATAAAACAAAATACTTGATTGACTGTGATTTTTTAAAAATATATTCACTCTCTGGCTTGATGATCTGATTTTATTTTTTTTGATAATAAATATAATAAATTTTTTAATAAAATAATTTAAAGTTGATTATTTAATATTTTGCTTGCAAAAGTACACTGTAATAATAATAATAATATTTATTTATTTTCTCACAAAACTTACAAAACTTCATACATTATATTATGTTACACCTATTTATTAATGTATCAATATAAACAATTGTCATTCTTCTTATGAGAAATTGTTATTGTTTATGTGAGACTGATGCCTTCTAAAGGTTGTACACCTGTGTTACAATTCATCAACACACTACAATATGTTTTTTTTTAAATTGTTTATTCTAAAACAAGTTCGAATCAAAGTAGTTGCCCTCATGCTATAAGATTATACAAATAAAATAATTAACAAATAAGGCATTGAAAATTGTTTGTTGTTAAACCCCAGTCGAGCTTGGGGCTTACACATGAGTGTATTTGTTTCATTGGACTTCTCTTTATTTAAATTTGCATTACTACTATTTGATAATACCAAACATAAATTTCTTACCAAATTTACCATATTCTTGTCATAATGTGGCAAAGTTCAATTATATGTAGGTCTAAAGTTTTCTATATATCAAAGTTCCTGCTGTACATAATGTTATCGTAGATATGGGATATTAGACATTAGGAGTGGTTTTTCCATAAATCTTAAATTGGTATAATATTCTATTTAAATAAACACATAGAATGAAAAGCGTTTTGCAACCAACTTAGATTTATGACTTACCATTAAAATTCAATAACTTTTTGTTAAATCCAATGTAGTTAGGGAAAGCTGTGTTAGTCTCTATTGTGACTGTAGAAAGTTCAAAGAATGTCTCAAGAAGAATTCATTTATTTCTTGACACATATTTTTTTGTGTTTATCAACAAGAAACTTGATCATATCTTTTTTTACTAAAGTGGTCAGCTATAGTTAGGTACATATATTGTGAAACATAGTTTTTTTTTCACCTATTTACTAAAGTCTACATAACCGTACCAAACATGATAAAAAACACTTTGAAATTTATATTATTATGAAGTCATACAATAAATAGTACATAGAAAAAGTTATAAATACAACAAAATCACAATGTGGAGATTTAATTATTTAGACTTTTAGTATTAATATTGGTAATTCTTCTAGGTTTAATAGTTATATTTAGTTACTATATAGTATAGTTATTGGATTCTTAAAATCAAAAGCAGATGAAGTTCGCTTTCTATCGTTGCTGTTCCGACCGTTTATTTCGGTTGTATGAAATGTATGTATGTTCGTTTGTTTCGCGAACGATACCGCGCGCAATAACTAGTCTAAAAATAAAGTTACCACTGATTTCCAAGTATGCGAATTTTTTTTGTTATAGTAGCCATGCGGGTAATCTGATACTAAAGGTTAGTCGTTAGGTTTCTGAGGCGATTCAACTTAAGGCTTTGTTAAACTAAATTTATATATTACCCGATTTTTATCGGGTTCGGTATTTGCATTGTATAACGCTGCCAATGATAACCTTAGTATGAATATATTACTCTGAATGAAGCTTTGTATCTCCTGATTATTAAATTAATTGCTATTCTAAAAAAATATTTAATTCTGTCTGATATAAGCATAAGATCTAAACAATCTAATAGGAATCAACGCTCCAGTTGGCTCTGATCCAACTTCTATCGCCTACAATCTCTAAAACCGTACAACTTTTACATTCGTATCATATTTCCTAGCTATAATTGTGATTATGACTACTTAATTTAATGATTGTTACTGTATTTGAAAATAAGTACCACAAGGATTTCGGTACTCGGTATTGCGACTATATTGTTATATTTTAACTATTTTAGGTTTAGAACTACGATGTGGCTTAAACATGCGGGTGACTCGCTTGGCAATTTGTTATAGAAGATATTCGCCTCTATTTTATAGAAATCACTCGCTTTTATGAACGTGTTAATCTTGGGCTTAGGAAGCAAAGATATAAAATTAATATATTATGATAATTCAAGATATCTGGGTACAGGAACCCTTTTTATTGATTGTTATTTATAACCTATCGTTCATATTTATTCCTAACGAAAATTAATGATCACAATCACGCAAGTCGCCGGCTCATTTCACAGAAGCAAGCCATCAACTATTTATATTTATTGCCTTTAAGTTAATTTAACCCAAGCATGAAGTTTTTTAGTATTGCAAAGTTTCGAGAAAGTTGTTTTATTTTGAGTCGTTAGCCCGTGACGTTACCAGTTAAAATGTGCTGCCACATAAATTAAAATCAAGATAGGTGATTGTTTTTTGAAAATGGTGGGAAGGAATCTACTACATTATTTTAGGATTTTTTTATTGTGTTATGTTACGTTCGTACTTTGTGTTGGCGTTTAGTGATGAGCGGCCTAGTGTTTCATAAATAAATTCTAGTTCTATATAGGTAGGTTTTTATATTTTTTATTACTTAGATACAACACAAAATAGTAACTATAATTACAAATAGTACATACTATATATATAGTAGTAGTAGTGTAGTATAGTATACTTTGGTGACGATTCTCCCACCGTACGGGTTTAAAAAAACTTACGCTAGACAGATCTGTAGGTGTACCCAAAGGATTACGAAAAATAATATTTTAACAATACAGCTAAAGCAAAATATGTAACAAGTACAGACAAAGAGGAAAATAAGTCATAAATGCCTATCTCGCTGTAGTTTAAGCCCAATAAAAAAAATAACTCGCTACAGGAAAATTTACCCTTGCACTTGACAGGAATTTTTCTCAATCCGTTATATAAGATAAGAGTAGTGCCAAGTAAGTAATACACCTTCTGTCGAATGCTGTTTTGAATTTTGGAACCCTATATGTTTCAAAAAGTGTACAAGATATCGTTGTAACATACGTTGTATTCTTAATTCGAATTTTAGGCGGTCGTTTTCCTTAATGCACAACGTTTAATATTAAATTATTAAGTTATTAACGTAAATTTATTTGCTCTCAGACGTATCCGGCAAAATTCGTATCTGGGATACAGTAAACAAGGAGCATATCCTTAAGAATGAGTTTCAACCAATTGGAGGTCCTATCAAGGACATCGCTTGGAGCTCAGACAACCAAAGGATGGTTGCCGTTGGCGAGGGTAGAGAGAGGTATTGAACTTCTTATTAAGTAATATTAAATATGGCTCTCAGGCCAATAAGTTATAATTATAAAAATAAATAAATTATACCGCTAATGAGCCTGCATGATACTCTTAATTATTCAGTGCTTTGTATTTTTTCTTTGTATGATAATTTACAAGCAAAGAAATTACACATCCATCAGAATTACAATATTATTATTAATCTAATTGTGCTCAACGATCTATTTTTGAATTTCACGTCGTTTCCATTTTCAAACTTGTCTTTTACTATCCATATACGCATTTGCTCCATGGCAGGCTTCACACGGTGCATGAACCTTTACAGATTCGGTCACGTGTTTATGGCGGAAACGGGGACATCGGTAGGCGAGATCAGCGGCCAATCAAAGGCCATCAATTCGGTCGACTTCCGGCCAGCCCGGCCCTTCCGCATTGTTACGGCTTCCGAGGACAACACGCTAGGTGTATTTGAGGGACCGCCCTTCAAGTTCAAATGTACAAAACAGGTATGTTGTAGTTTAATTATTTGAATATTTGGATTCAATAAAAATCAAGAGAGAGAGAAAAAAATTGTAAAATTTTGCAATCTAGTCTGGTATAAGATCAAAATTTTCTTTAAAAAATGTCTGCCATATAGTACTTTGGTTGAAATTACCTTAACTTAACCATTGGTTTTATCAGCACTACATACTACATATACAGTACTACTAAAATAGGGACTACATCATATCCTTTCTACGACAAATATTTTATCTTTATAGTAAAATTTCTAACCTTATCCGTCTAACTAAAACATGGTTTCAACATTAACTTTAATGTTCCATATGATCACACTGCAACTACATGACAGTTCTGACATATGTGTAGTAAAATCTTTAGCAGAAGTCTTTTCAAATAGTAAAAATTTCAATCATTGTCATTCAAATTTATTTTTTATTTTTATTTACAAAACAAAGATGCTGTTTACAATGTAACAATAGAATTATAGAAGATTGTTTTGGTGAAATTGAATATTCCTAATATCAATATGGTATAATGTCAGGAGCATACTCGTTTCGCCCAAGCAGTGCGGTACAGTCCTGATGGAAAGCTGTTTGCCTCAGCTGGCTTTGATGGGAAGATATTCCTCTTTGATGGACAGACTTCGGAGCTGAAGGGTGAAGTAAGTTTCAATCGTCTAATGTTCTTATACATGAATGAGAATACAATAATTTTGGCCAATAAGAAAAAATCATAAAAAGTATATTATAAATTTAAAGAATATTCATACACAACTTAAATTAACATAATGTTGAATATAATTTTTAAAGAGCTATAAAGTTTTAGCACTATAATATACACTTGCAACTGTACCTCCTTATTTATAAAAATACATATAATTATTTTAACTCTCTGTCTCTTTCCATTGCTGTCCAAACACAATATGATAAAAAGTGATGAAAAATAACTTAAAGAGAGCAATTAGAATTAAACTAAGTCTGTATAAACACTTGCACATAATCAATATTAGAAAAACAGTTTACTTCAATAAAAGTCTAAAAAAAATTTATACCTAAAATTATAACTTTAAATTTCTACTTTTCAGATTGGTTCCCCAGCCCACAAGGGTGGTGTATATGGAATATCCTGGTCTCCTGATGGTAAACAGCTGTTATCCTGCTCTGGAGATAAGACTTGTGCCATCTGGGATGTGGAGACCATGCAAAGGGCCGTTCTCTTCCCCATGGGTACTGCTGTTGAAAATCAACAGGTTAGTATCTAGATAGCTAAGAGAGCTTGCTGTACCACTGGAAATTAGGTTTGACATTTAAAAGTTGTTTTTGATTTGTGTATTTTGAATTTTGATATGTTTCCTGAATATTTTTTTTGTTCCTGTAACATAATATATAATTAGAACTTTAGATGATTCTCTAAGAAAATGTGAGACAATTTTTTCCTTACTTAATCTATAATGTCTCCAGAGCTCTCAAACAATTTTGTATGTAACAAGTTTGACATATTAGAGTGTACTCAAGACAATATTGTTTCCTGAAATATGAATATGATCCTGAATATTTTTTCATTAAACCTTGTCAAACTAAGAAAATTACCTGTGTAGCATTGCTTTGCAAATTAGAGTAATGTTGGAATTATGTTATATACCCTTGTAATTTACAAGAAGTCAATTTTTTGTAAGGTGTGGTGCTAGCAATAACATCATATATAATTATTCAGGTATCTTGTCTATGGCAAGGCAAGCATCTCCTAACTGTGTCCCTTTCTGGGGACATCAGTTACTTGGACATTGATAACCCTGAGACTCCCCTCCGAGTCATAACAGGTCATAACAAGCCAATCACCTGTCTCTGCTTGTCTTTGGACCGGAAGAGGCTGTATACAGCTAGTCACGATGGAGCGGTGTCTCATTGGGATGTAAGCAATGGTTAGTTATTCAACTGTATATAATTAGTATTGTGATGACTCAATACTATATAATATAAATAGATCAGACCTCATACTACACCTATGAAATACATTATTGACGGCATCAAAAAAAAATATCGGTTTTTTTATATTTCATATGACAACCAAGTAAAGATTTTTTTTTATAAAGATAGAAGTTGTCTGGAAAATTTAATTGTCGTTTTAAGTATTTTTCTTACTTATTGTTTATGGTTCCCTTTACTGTCAGAAATTATACAAGATCGTAATTAGCCAAATCGGTCCAGACATTTTCGAGTTTTAGCGAGACAAACAAACAGCAATTAATTTTTTATGTATAGTACAGAAATATCACTGCGAAATTGTGTAAAATAGCTGAAAATGCTAATTTTCATATATTATTTGAGAACCTAAAAGATTTTTTGCCGTCTGTTTCGTTCAAATCTAAAAGAAAATGTGCAATTTAATTCAATTTAACTAGCACAAGCTACTATAGAAATAAACCCTTTACCATTATTATATTACATAACTTTAGAATCATTTAATATGTTGTATTTTAACAGGTGTCGGTGGTAAGGTGCTAGGTACCGGCCACGGTAACCAAGTGAATGGAATGCGTATGACGAATAACGGGGCGTTATTGACTTGTGGAATCGATGATACGCTGCGCAGGATTGACGTGCAGGCGGAAGGTAGATTTTTAAAAATACATTAAATTATTTATTTAGTAACTTGTTTAGCTATTATTTTACGACAAGATTTACTGAGTGCATATTTTTTTTAGATGTTTTTTGATAAAGAAAATTTCTCCATTACTATCTTATTTTGAGTCTGAATTTAAACTGAAATTAATTCATAATCAAAAGCAATGCTTGTAATACTAAGATCTATTAAATATTTAAAAAAAATGTGTGGCACTCGGGGACTGCCGCGGTAAAGCTATTGCATAGCATTTTTTATCAACTTATGCAATTATAATTTTATTTATGAGTATTTTTTTTTCTTTGATATTAATTCAATTTTGTCTCACTCTAACGCACTTGTGCTACGACGTTCACGCCGTTGTATGCACGCAGTATGCGTTGTGTCCCGCTTCAACGCGTATTGGCCATTTATTTCGTTACGGAATTTCTTGATTCGGTCGCCACGCTCAGAGCCCGCGATAAAATCAATGCAAAAGCTTAAAAACTTCTTTCTTTCTTAATATTTTTCTTTGTTAGTAAAAATATTTTTATTAATTGGTTTTTTTTTCCAATTTCAGGGGATTCCCCATCATACTCCGACCAAGCAGTGACTCTTGGAGCACAGCCACGTGCTTTGGACCAATTATTGGACGATGATATAACTATCGTTGCTACTGTAAAGGAGGTTGGTACTTACTTCATTATAATACGATCACATTACAGACGTCAAAGAGTAATGGTAACAGATGTGATTTTAAAATAGGGTCTCTCTATTTTCTTTAATATCTTAGAATTATTCTGGTTATATTAAGTATGTCACTATTTTATTTTCAGCTTATTGTCCTGTCGGGTGGTGCAAAGAAATCGAGTGTGCCGATAAAATACGAGCCATCATGCGTTACAATCAACCATCAGAATAAACATGTAGCAGTTGGAGGTTAGTATTTTTAGAGTCCGGCAACGCACTTGAGCCATCTGGTATGGATAGTGTCCATGGGCGGCCTATCGCCGAACATCAAGTGAGCCTTCTGCCCGTTTGCCCCGTGATCTATTAAAAAAAACTGAAAAATTTTGTAAAATTTTCTATTGATTACTGCTTTATTGAAATCCAGACGGACCTTTAAATTTGAAGCCAACCTCTTTTTTCATTAAATATATTAAATTCTTAATTGCTCTATCGTCTCTTACTGTCATATTGTGTTAAAGCTGTGATGGAAAGAGACAGATGCGTACAGTTAAAATCATGCAATTTACTTTGTATAATTTATTATTGGAACATTTACCAACTTGAGGCCTAGGCCTTATAATTACCTTCACTGCCATTAAATTGAGAAATGTTTGAATCTACAAAACTTATTTCCCGAATGGATGAAAAAACTTGGCGATTAAAAAGAGTGACGTAGTTTATTGCCAGGAACCGGCAGTAAATGTAAAAAAGCAATTAATGTATTTTTTTTGACGTTCATAAGTGTACATTATGTGATATGAATAAATGATATTTGAATTTGATAAAGTGTTTCAACTCTATATTGATTAATATTGCTTGTTGCATATTATTTTAATACAAATTTACAGTATGAATAAGTTTTTTTATATTACATCATTTAATAATATTGTTCATTCGATGTTTTTATACCAGGTGATGATAGCAAAGTGCATATCTACACTCTGGAGGGAACGAATTTGTCTCCCAAGACTGAGTTAGTGCACCTCGGTGCTGTGAGTGACGCCCGCTACAGCCCTGACTGCAAGTACCTCGTCGCATGCGATGCTAACCGGAAGCTTATCTTGTATGATGAGGAATATAAGGTATGTATTTTTAGTACAATTATAAGAATTATTATAAACAAAAAAAAATACAAAAGGAGTACAAAAAAAAAAATAAAAAAAATAAAATAAAAAAATTAAACGCGTATTAAACCGTTTTATAAATTATTAATATGTTTTTGTATTTTCTTTTTTATAAAGTCTTCTCGTTCAGTTTGTATTTTGTCTAAGAACAGTTAGAAAATAATGCATGGTTAAAGCCAGAACTTGGTTTTGTGTAACAAGTGTTAATTGTTGAAAAATATTGATGGGTGAATTATCACACTTTGAAAAGATACATTTTCAATGAAAAAAATAAGCAAAAAAAGTGTCTTGTCTTATCTAAGAAGTATTATAGCATTTATCCACTATTTTATCATTATGCCTTTTTAATTATTTTTTTTATGATTTTCACAGTTGGCCCATAATAAAGAGTGGGGTTTCCATACGGCTCGTGTAAACTGTGTTTCTTGGAGTCCTGATAGCTCCAGGGTCGTGTCTGGTTCCTTGGACACTAGTCTTATTGTATGGAGCCTCGCGCAACCGAACAAACACTTAACTATTAAAAGTAAGTTTCGTATAATCACAAATATTCTAAAAATAACTAAAACATTTAAAAAGTATAAATAAAATAAAATTCAAGAAAATATTTTATTATCAGTTACTCTAAGCTTACAATTATTACAATTATTGTAAGCTTAGAGTAACTGATAATAAAATTATGTCCATGATTTCTAAGTCACTCAGAAATCATAGAGTTCTATGTTAAACTTATATTGAGATTGGTTCTGGTCGTTCAAATTATTTCATAAAAATTTACTTTATCCATTTATTAGAGCAATTTTTTTTGAGGTCAAAAGAACCGAATAATATTAACGATTTGATGTTTATTTTTTTTATTCTGCATTACATTGTGATATTTATTTCTTAATTAAACCAAGATAAATAAATCACAAAATTATTGTTCTTATATGCGACAAAACATCTATACATATAAGGGAATTAAAAAAATATATTGTATAGTATTAAACATAACATTATTTTCTAGTATTGTCTTTCATTAAAATAGCTTTTACAAATTAAAAGAAAACACTTTTTATCGGATTGCAGCTATGTATTATTGTAAACCTATAATTATTTAACATAATTTTAAATTAATCCGAGCTAAAAGATAGTCATCTTTAAAATATTAGTCGATCCCAACCCCGGGGAAATAAATACAGATAATACAACTTTTTCTACAGCTGTGATATTTTTTTGACAATCAAAAAAATTTAAATTTATGTTACATTATTATAAGTTTACAATAATACATAGCTTCAATCCGGTAAAAAAGTGTTTTCTTTAAATATTATTATTTAAGTTAATGAATATATTTAAATAATTTTATTTCAGATGCGCACCCACAGAGTCAAATTACAGGCGCGGTTTGGATTGACAATGAGACGATAGCGTCTGTGGGACAGGACGCAAACACACGCATTTGGACGGTGCCTAGCGCTTAGTTTTATAATGCCACAACGATATATATTGCGGTGGTTAAATCCGATGCATGTTGATTTAACCGTTACCGGGCCAGACAAGTATCTGGCGTCAATTGTAAGACAGTTTAAATACTGTATAACAGCGTACAGAGATGTACTTTGGGGGCCCCATGCTTTTAAGGCGCCCTATTAAGGAGCCGTTCATAAAATACGTCACACTGAAATCAGCTTTTTTTGACCCCCTCCCCCCCATTGTCACGCTGTGTCACACTTTTTGTGACCCCCCCTAGAAATATTTCGTCACAAAAACTAAGACCCCCCCCCCCCTACTGAGTATGATAAATTCTAGAGAAATAGTATTTTCATTTGTTACTGAATCGAGAGCGCAGGGTACGTGGAAACGTTACTCTCTCAAGTATTGGAAAAACAAAGAAACCCGTTGTCAGCGCTCATGTAATGTAATAAACGGCGAACGTCACGCTGCCCTATACCCCCCTCCCCCTTGTCACATCTTGTCACACTCGGCCAGACCCCTCCCCCCCTTGTATGCGAACGTAGTTTATGAACGGCCCCTAATATATATAAAAGTTTTATTAAGTCCATTTTTGGAAATATTTTTTTTAAGCTTAATATTTTTGGTACTTGAACAGAAAATGGCGAGCATAGATGGACTTGCCAAATTTGTTTTTGAACTAAATCTTTAATAATACAAACAGTACTAAGAGTATTCATTTGTATGTATTTATAACAAAGAGTTCTATCCTTAAAATGTAACTAACGTATTTATTTAGCTTCTAAGATTTTATAGGAATACTCTGAACTGCATTTCTAATGAAATTATATTTATTGCGTTTATACTTAGATCTCATAGATTACCGGTAACTTATAATTGCGTATTTTAACCGCATTAATATTTTTCTTTGCACAACACTACAAAAGATTTTAAAATTTTATCAATCGCATCGGAAATTAAATCTATAAGTTACCAGTAGTCTCTTCTGCATAATATTGTAGAACTTCAACTAATTGTGTGCAACGCATTTTACGCTTTTTTAACTGATTGCGTCGAGAAAAAGTGAACAGTATTTTTATACTAGCTAATTTTCTACAGACTTTGTCATTTTGATGCGTTTTTCTACTAATGTAAGGCAGAAATAAATTGTGTACACTTGTACTTGTATTTTTATTAACCATAACATAGTAGTTGAATACTTAAATAATAAAATAAATTAATTACATTATAACAATTATAACTGAAAATATGCAAATAAATATGGTGATTTCTTTTCTGCATACAACTAATATTGAATCTACCTACATAAACAAAAGTAACAGTAAGTATCGGAAATGGAAGAAATTTTTAACAGTTCATGAAATTTATCTTAGTCTACTCTTATAGAACTTGGGTATATACGCTGGGATTAAAAAAATATAATGAAACAGGGACGGACTTGGGGCCCTAAATCGAGGCCCTTTATTTGTCTTGGCTATCGTCAAAGGGAACTTTTATTCGAATGTGCATGCCTATACGCAACGTGTTTCCTTAATGCGTCACGTGATCGAGAGACATGCGAACACGCGCGACATGCGTGACGCCTTCCAGCATGAGTCTCCATGTGCACGCGCAGGTTGTATTGATTACTAAGACGCTTGTTGCATATTGTACATATTGATCCACCGCGCCATTTCTTTTCATATTCCATTTGGGATATTGATGGTTCTGAAAATATAAGCGCAAAATATATGGTGAAAGTCACTAAGACAAATGTAAGCATTTCTTTTGTTTCTTCAAGACTCGAGCCAGATACTTATTGTTCTTTACTACCAAGTAAGTCAGCGGGCAGGGGGGTGAGAATGTAAAACGAAAAACGCAAAATGATTTCTTGCGTTCGATTGTAAATAACTAAACGAATGTAATAAAATGATATATGACGGCGACTAGGCAGTCCAGGGAACAACGCCATTGAAATTTGACTATCGAAGGGAGACAATTATTTTATCTTTCGCTTTATATTATCACCTGTAGGCATAAAAAATAAGAAATTACAAAGAACATTGTTTTGGTGAAAGGAATTCAGGATCGTTCGGGGTAGCGTTTCAACAAAATTTCGGTACAATCCAGAGGTCCGTGGAAAGAATCTTTATAGTAATTATGCCTAAGATAATTGTTACTGTTTTAAAAAACTTACCCGTTAAGCTCTGGAGCACTGGCTGTGATAACATTGGCGTCGTCATATTACCAATTTTATGTGAAGTGTACAGATTTTGAACTATTTGGTCTAATTTACTCAGCTTGTCATTTCTTGTAATTTCCGACAGCTCTTTATTTAATAACTTATCTGTGTCTTCTTTGTTTGAAAAATCTAAGTTAATGGGAGCATCGTTCGGTACTTCTTTAAGAGGTTCATTTTCACGCGGTAGAGCGGTGGAGTCCTAAAAAAATCGAATTATTATAAAAATACGAATCCGAAGGCGCACTAAAATAATCTAGTACTCACAAATAGATATTGTCACGATTGTCCGGAGTTTGAATTTTTTTATTTATTATTATATCACCGAAATGTAACAAAATCCAAATTTCGTAGGAAATTTTAGATTTTGTTGGTTTGGATTTAAAATGTTTGGTTATCGATTACTTAATATTTTACCCGTGAGTTCGGTAAGGAAATTATCCTAGGAAATTTATAAACATGCGGATTTTGTTATATAACGGTGTCATATATATTATAGTTTATCAGAGAAATAATGAAAGCAGGGAGATACGAAAGGGAATGCTTAGGTGGTTTGGCCTTGTAGAACTGATAAATGAGAAGCGGTTATAAAATGTATAAAGAAAGGCAACCGCGAATGGTTATTCGCGTACGGTAGGCTTTGTCGTACATGAACTCTGAACGAGATCCAGAACGTAGTAGACGAGGGACAAGATAAAAGTACCCGACCTGATGAGCCTGCATGGTGTATGACATGAAAGTTGATGAAGCGAGAGTATGTCAGAACCCTAGCAAGTGGAGATGCGTAGTCTCTGCTTACCCTTTCGGGCAAAACGCTTTAAAATATATATAAATAATAGTTTTAAAAAAAGGGTTTTGAGTTTTGACTATACATAGTTTTTATATCCTCCAGGGTCTAAGAAATTTAAAACTAATACCAATGATAATACATTGTTCAAGTAACACAACAAACGTTTGGGAACTAATTGGAAGGACCTAAGTTATGTTATTAAACTTATGACACGTTTCAGCGCTTACAATTATTAGCTACTTATAGTGGGGGTAAGATTAGAAAACTCACAGAACATATAAAGGAGGAGGACCTCCTTTATATGTTCTGTGAGAAAACTCGAACACAACCATGACCTATGTGACGTTGGTTTGTTTGGTTGGTTGATGTGTTTCGTTCCTATATCCGTATAAAGCATTTAAGTTGAAGTTGCAATTAACATTTTCTTTAAATAATTTATATATGCATAGGTTTTAACACACTTAGGGTCTGTTTCACAATGTCCAGATAAATTCAAAATAAGCTATCTATTACTTATTGGTAGGATAAACAGTATTTTTGCGTTTCACGACTGTCAGATAGCGCTATTCGTCATGAAACGCGAAGTATATATTCGAGACTTTTATCTTTCGAATAATTTATGTGTTGCATAGCTATTTGGTACTTTATCCATACATTGTGAATTAGGCCCTTAGGATAATAAGAGCGTACCGTTAATACTATTATTACAAGTATAACATACATAATTGGCATCAGTAAGTCCGGACACTTGTAATGACTGCGCCAGTCGTAATAGCGAAGGCAAATTATTTCTTGTCGCTGTCACTTCACCAGTGTACATAAATGTTAGAAGTTGACGCAAGTCTGAAGCATCACAGTCCAAGATGACGACAACAGTGTTGTCTTCTACATCCTGATAAAAAAAAATGTTATTTAAGAGCGCAGGCAAGAGTTTGAAGACAAAAGACGTAGAGTCGTTGAGAAAGATAACCAATGAGGCATATTATGATATGATAGACATTATCATAATTTGAAGAAATCAGCCCTGAATGTCTGGCACTCATATTTTCTATTGAAGTGAAACTTCTTTAACGGCATTGAAAAAAAAATTACCGTCACATTTTCGGTAACGCGTCACATAATTACGTTACGCACCATCTTTTTCTTGTCCCTACCACGGTTGATTATATAAGAGGATATATAAAAATATATAATAACGATAACAATAATAGTAATAATTCTATAACAATTAATGAAATTCTGTAAAAACTCAATCTAATGGTTGAAAGATTTTTCTTAAATTTTTCTATATTGTGATGTCTTTTGATTATATCTATGTGTGTTGTTTTTACATACTGTAGTTTGTAAATAAATGAACATGAATAAGATATCTTTTTTTATTTGCTACCATTCAAAGTTAAATAAAAAAAAAACTAAACCAATATTAAGTTAAACTAGGTCCGTTAGTGATTTAAATTGGCGTAATGCAACTAAATACAACGAATTACCTTCGTTCATTTTAATTTGTATATTTGCCTGTGCGGAATAAATTTTAATTGAAATCCATAATAATAAGTAAATCATTTTTCGAAAAATAAGGTCATAAAGAAGTTTCACATCTCATGTGTGTACACTAGCACACGTTCACATTTTTATTTATTTAAGAGTTCTTTCATTGAATATAATATGTTAATTGCGCTCAATCGATTAGTGCTTGGCTAATGTTCAAACTCACGACCTACGAACCTGAGAATACCACAATTAACCACTGGGCTATATTTGTATTAGTTTTCCTTTATAAAACTTGTTCTTCTTAAATACACACCTTGAAAATCTGTTCGAAATATTGACTGCAAGCGGCTAACACTAGTCTGTGGGCCTTCAGGGATACTCCATTCGCACTGAGCGTGACGTCACTCAGAGCCCCGGATTCTAACATGCGTCCGAGAGCGCCGATAATGCTTGTCTGAAATGGATTAATAATTTAAATGTACTTCGTATGTACTGAAGATAGATATTACAATAGAGGATATTAAGGGATGTAACACTGATATTTCCTCATTAAAATGGCATATTAAATTTTGATTATCTTTTGCTTTCTTTCGTTTAGTAATTGCAAAATTGTGCGATATTTAACTGTCCTTAGTTAAAATATTATTGATTGAGATTTAAGATACAAAATGCTGGAGGTGTATAATATAATGATGTGTGGTATGTCTTAAGGATTTTAGAAGAAGGAATAAAACATAAACATTTCAAAGTTAGTTATAAAAATATCGTACCCAATAAGGCAATATTCTTCAAAAAACATTATTTAGGAAGGGCTCGCTGCAGTCTTGCACCATTTGTAGTGTGGTGTTCGTGTGAGTGTGTGCTCAGATAACACCGTCCTCTGTGTATCTGAAATTATTAACAATTAATATAATTTCATTCACACGTATACGCCATGATTGGCTGTTTCAAAAGCTTCCAAGCGCTCAATAAAAATATTGTGTATAAAAACAATTCCATTTTCAAAATCAACAAAATTCAAGAAACATTCAATTTTTTTACTGGCAATTCAAATTGTTATTTACGATGAAAAAAGTTAAAAATAAACATTGAACGTGCGCTCAGACAATATACTGTATAGTGTATAGTGTATAAAAAAATACTCACCTACCTGGTGGTTATGCCAGCGTAATGAAAATTGTTGAGAATCTTCATCCATTATCACACAATAAAAATATAGGTAATCCGATTGAGAACAGATCTGCCCGCTCAGTAAGCTCAGACAATAATATTGTTAACCGAATCCAGGCTATTTTATTTTAGTCGGCACGCCTGGAAAACCTGTAGCTACCTATTTCTGGAGCTGATTGTATTTATAAATCCAATGACATTCAGTGAGTGACGCGGCGACATACCAAAACTCATCCAAAAACAGATTTAGTAGCTCGATACGCTGATTGGCATCATTGTCTGCTTGTTTGCTCTGATTTATCGTTATAAAATGAATGTATTTAACCTCTTTTCATTAAAGCAGTTTTGGCAGCTGATTGCCTCCGTCTGTGGGCGAATTAAAAATGTACGCGTTTCCCGCCAATTTGCTTTGACAATCGTTTTCGTTTTATGAAATGATTTATCATTCATTCAACCATCAGCGATTGTATTTCAATCATTTTTTTCTTGCGACTAGTAATTTACCTTTAAAATAAAAAGAAAAACATTTCTATCATATACTTAGACGGTGAATTAAATTTATTTGTAGAAATAATAATCTATCGTTCGATACAACGGTTCGGTACAAATCGATTTCTAGAAAATGGCTAAAGAAAACAAGATTTCGGAATTCTTGAACGATCCCGATTTCTTCGACTTGATAACAGCACAGATAAACAAGGATTTGTGTAATCTAAAGAAAATTGTAGATAATATAAATCAAATGAGAGGTTTGTTATAATAATTGAACTAAAAGTTTAAAGAACGGTCGAGATTAAATCCATTTCAAATACAGAGCACTTTTATCGTAAATCTTGTATTTATTTTGCTTTTAATATTAAGACTTTATTTTGAACAACAAAGGAAAATGTAGTTCATATACTTAGTTACTTCTACAAGTGTAATTATTTATTTACACACCCATACTGTTAGATATGAACATAATATTGATGTTAAATGATTTTACGATTACCAAAGACAATTCGCTATCACCATATGTAAGATATTACTGCCTCAAGACTTAGGTATTGTATACATTATTAATATACCTATTATCCATTACCCTGATTTATAAGTGAAGAATATACCTACTTGTGTCCACTACCTAAAACATTTTATTATAAATAAGGTATTCTTATTTTCAATGTAGGATATACAGTACGATATAGGTTTAAAGATTTAGATAAACCCGTAGAGAGGTAACGAATTACGAGGGAATGTATCACAGTAAAGTAACACCGTCCCTGTAGAGCGGACCAAACTTTTGAATTAAAAATACCTCTATCAGGAAATAGTTACACTAAATTTACATTAGACTACAACTTTTAAAATACGCTTAACTAAATATAATTCGACACCCTTCTCAGTAGTTATCTAAAATCTTTGAACCTACATCGTACTGTATATCCTACATTGAAAATAAGAATACCTTATTTACGTAATTATAATAAAGTGTTTTTTAGGTAGTGGACACAAGTAGGTAGATACTTGACTTATACATCAGGCTAATGGATACTTGAATGAATACTTGACTTATAAATCTTATAATAAGACTTATAAATTATAATATGTATTGAAAAAAGTACACTTTTATTGGTAATTAAAAGCATGTTTTCTTGATAAAATCAAATCAACTCGGTTGTCTTTCAGATAAAACCAATTATAGGTAGGAATAGAATAAAAACAAATATCTTGTTAATATTTATTGAGAAGGTAATTTCTTTTCCAGTGGACACGAATCAAATTGAAAACAATTTAATGTCAGCTGTTGGAGCGAATTCCTGGGAAGAGATTGCTAACTTCATTGGTCATAAGCCACTCCAATTCAATGCTTTTCATATAAAAAATGAACATTAAATTATTGAAATAATCCTTTATTTATTTTTAACTCTGGCATAAATAAGAAATTATTTTTATTTCAGCATTTAATACGACATTACGGTAGGCGTTACAAGACCCCCAAAAACTGTGGGCAGACAGAACTAAAATAAATTATTGTTTCGTCGAATATTAAACTCGTTTTATCCTACATGTACTATATATAGTACCGTGCCTTATTATAATGTTTGGCTATAGCCACCTATGATTAAAAAAAACAAAAGTACACAAATAAATTTTCTATAGATTGTATCCCCACGCATAAGTATTAACTAAAGTGTTAATTGTGTGCTCTGGCCCATTGCAATAGAGCAAGTTTTGCTTGTTCCATTCGTAAATTATTTGCTTCGAGGCGTTTTAAACCACTGTGGCTACGCGTTTTCAATAGGGTTACCATAATTTAAATTTAATGTTGAACGAGCAAATTACATTGATTCATTTAACTGTACTTAGTAGTAAGTTTATTAATACTTTTGTAAAAGCTTGCGGGTAACGATGTCTACGTTATAAATGTTATATCGTTATAGTTAATGCTTTAAATTTGTAATTTATATAACGATATATAACAGCTCTATTGCAGCAGTGTTGGCTTTGTTGCTAGGCGCGCGTCTCAATCATCCCTGAATCACAGCTGTCTGCTTATTATTTTTTCCAATCCGGCGTGAAATTGGAAACCGGCTTGCCTTAGATATATAAAGTCTACGGCGTGGATCAGGCACATATGTCACCTACCTGCCTATTCAAAAAGGAAAAACATGACTACACCTATTCCTAGTCCTTGATTTATCACTGACTTTATAATTAATTTCTCCTAAAAAGTTCTAGGTGTAAAAGTTGTATACGATATGTATATTTTTATCTCTCTATGTCTCTCATACTCCAATAATCGTAGTCACCTTACAGTGACCATTTTGTATCGGAACTAAGGTGATACAAAGTTGGTCCTGCAAATTATGCCATCGCGGTCGGCTCTATAATATTAAACTTCTACTTGTTAGTGGCAGCTGCATTGACCCGAACATTTCATAATTATTGACGTGGAACTGTAATGTTTCAAATAATTCTGTTGAGGATATTCGTGTTAACATGTTACGTTTGCGAACTTGTGGGAATACTAAATTGCAAATGTTTATTCATAATTGGATTACAGATTTCATATATTATTTATACTATTTCTAGTACACAATCACGTTTATATAAATTTGAAATATACAGCGATTTTATTTAGTTGTCATGGATTCGTAAATAACTATATTTTTTAATATCTTTGTACTGATTTGCATAGATTATACATCAAATGTGAAAATACGAAAGATCATTTCTCATAGATCGATTTTGATAGCAAAGGCTCAGCTCCCCACTTCACGATACTACATACAAGAAACAAAATATATGATTACGTTCTGATATAGCCAAAGAAAACTACTCTTTTTTCCACCGTGGAACCTTTGTAAAAACGTTTATTTTTTCTTCATCAGAGTCATGAGTGGTATCCCAGTTCTTGTAGGAAATAGGGTTCATGACGAATAGCAACACAGGTTTTTAATTACGAATAGCTACCAAAAAATTATTGACTAAAGGTATCACCGAAGTACATCAATGGAAAAAAATGTTTTATTACCTAAAGTAGCGGTTACGCGTTCGAGACCTACCCACATCAGTAATAATCGCGTTACGCAACGCAATGTGTTTGCCGAGATATCACAAATGACGTCTTAGACGGAAGATGTACGAGGCTGGAGTTTTATTTACTGAATACCTGAAAGACTTGGAGATATGTTTTATGATTAATATCTCTATATGGGTAATGTCTGAAGATTTAAAAAGATTGAGCAGAGATGATTGCGGAAACATGTGAATATAATTGACTTTTTGCCTGGAGTTGTATAAAATTAAATTTGATTTTATACAGTTTTTAACGGCTTAGTAGTCTGTGTTCCTAATTGGCGTAAGGGCTTAATTTGATACCTTGTAAAGATACCTGTTTGTAGGGACTTAGATTGTATTGTTTGATACTTGACGTTTGTTTAGCACATGTGACCACATTGAAATTAAAACTCCGTCACACGTGTAATAGTTTTTTTTTTCTTATTCTTTTAAGATTATCGGTAACGACTTGGAAGTCATATACACGAATTTGATGATACTGATTATGCAGGTGTGTCGGAGGATCTTGATTGGAAAAGCCAGTTATCTATTATTAAGAATGGTATATAAAGCAATTTATATATTTGTCGGTTTAAATTACTACGTAACCTATACTTTTTTGTTAAATTTCGGGAATTTAATGAAAAACTAACACTCGAAGTTTTATCTAGTCTATCTAGTCTATTAATCTAGAATAATAAATTGTCTTTGTAAGGAAAAGCTTCACGATTACAACGTAATAAACGTTGACCAGGTCAAGAATGACAAAGCAATTCTCGCAAGGACTCAACTGGGAATAATAATTTAAAAGTTCTTTTAAAACTTCAAGAGATCGCGATAAAGAACTTAAAGCCGACGTTGTTTTCATCCTTCTTCTCGCACGTAGGAAGGTAAGGGTTTGCGCTCACTATAAATGCATGAGTACAATTATTTATTAATATTTCTTACATTCATATTTGGCCTTAAATATAATTTGCTTGTTATAAAAAAGAATTGTTTGTAGTATTGTCTCAGTACAAGACTAGTCTATGGTATTTCCTTCGCGTAAGAAAATAAAACTGATTCAAACTCAATATATTATTATTCTTTATTACTCAAGATGTCATATAGAACAGGTTGTAATGGATGCGACTCCTTACAAACGTTGTGAAAAAAAAAACTTGGCGATTAAAGAGTGGCGGACAGTTTATTGCCAGTTCTTCTTTTCTGTTCTACGCCCTTGATTTGAGAACTGGCAATAAATGTAAAATTAGATGCATTTAATGAATATTTCTTTTTTTGACGTTCATAAGTGTACATAATGTTACCTACATGAATAAATGATTTTTGAATTGTTTGTTGTTATTCACGTTGTATAACCACCGTATGGCAATATTTACTAACATTTCAGCAATTATTTAGAAAATGGTGCAACTTAGCTATTCATGTTCATTAACAAAACTTAAGCCCTAAGTGTACCTGCCGTATGTCAAAAATGTTTTTTGACATTTTATTACTCATAATTTACGCTGAGTTTTGTGTTTGAATCTTACCATAAAATTTGCTTACAAAATACTAACATACTTAAAAATCCACACGACTAGAAAGCCTTATTGCACTATATAATAATCGCATAAATTAAAAAGTATATCTAAGTGTTAAACCCTAATCACTAAATCCAATAAATGGATTATCGGGAGTAACTCAAAAGCCGACTTAAGCTAATTTGATCTGCGTGGCAGTGATAGTTGATAAGCCACGAATTCGATACGGCCTATCTTTAGACGAAATTCAGGCGCAAATTACTTTTTAATAGCGCAACCTTTAGACACGTATTATCATAGTCATCGGTCTGAAGCAACTATCGAAGTTCTTCATACATATCGATTTATTCATACCGAATGAATTTTATTAAGAAACTTCTGCGTCTATAAGGCAGAATCGGTAATTAACGCTCAAAATCAATACGTTTTTGATTTACGGGATTCATAGCTCGCGTTAAATGAAATTTATTAGACTTTTGATACTTTTGTACATTATGATAGTCGCATCTGATCTGATGAACTACAAAATGGTGGGCCTATTTCAATCTTGGGATTAAAGTTAAAAACAACTTATATATGTGTATAGGGAAGTGTGAGCCTTGTGACTTCGGCGTGCGATTACCGTCCCTGTGGTTGTTAGTTCTATTACCGACTTTCTACGAAGGCAAACATTGTTAGGAAACCAGCATGCTTTAGAACCTAAAAATCGCGACGTGAGTCAGACACAGACTATTTAAATAAACAAATGTTCACGAAGCAGATACATACACTTAAAAAATTGTATCTAACAATATCTACTCTATGCCCCACTTGGGAAAAGGTTAAGAACATTAAATTAATATAGTTTAGGGAAATATCAAGATACACAGTAAGGTAATTAGCGACGTGCAAATGTATCACATAGACTTTACGTTGTAAGAGGAGTGTACATGCCTTCCCATGGGACAGTCGGGCACATAAGTGATAATGTTTAATTAGCTGTATAAGCTGAAACTTTCCTTGAAACTTGTTCTTCTTATGTAAATAAAATAAATATAGTTTATTACTAAGATGAGTGTTAACCAAATAATAAATTACTGTAAAAAAAATATTAGTCTTTATCTTGCAACTCTAGAAAAATTATGCTATAAATTATGAGCTTCGATGGGGTATTGAATAAATTACATATAGGCAAGTAGATATTTGCGTACTTTAATAACCAAATAAACATCTTTTCCTATTTTAAGCTGGGTAAAAATTATCGATTCGACTTTATTCTTCACGCGTTGCGAAACGGTAACTTACAATGCAGACATTTAGACTGGCAAATTTCTTAGTGAACTTTAAAATTATTTCAATCCAACAAATGGAGGTAGGATGTTCCCAAAAGTTACTTTACTGATTGTAAAATTTTCATCTTTTTGAATAATAGAAATGTTTTCTTCAATCGTCTATTGCGAATTTAGTAATGGAATAGAAAAACTATAAATTGTTTATTGCATGTATAAATTATCAATCTCATCAATAATATAAATAATATAATGTAAAATAAGACTAAAAATAAAACCACTAATTACATTGTATAATAATAACATATCTGATGAGTGCTAGATGAGTCTTATTATTATACACTTTGTCTACGTTAGTTATTGTTATTTAGACCCCTTTGGGGAAAAGACTTCCTCCTGAACTTTTTGTACCCAGAAACCTTTATGATGTTGTGACGTAAAATCTGGATATTGAGATTTACTATAACTAGATCGAAATTATTTTCAAAACACCGTTGCCGTTGACAATTTTAATTTCCAAGTATGCAATTAAATTCATTGGCTAAAACAAGCGATATCCTTTATAATTGCAAGTGATTTAATATTTGAATTTAATAAATAGGGATTCCATTTTTTAAGTACCAGCATTGATAAGAAAAGGCAGGCCCTTTACTCTGTATCCTTTCTATTGCGATTGTTTTGCGTCATCTCAAGGTTGCGACATCAGCGCTACGGATATTGAGAGAATTAAGGCGAAATTGCATACAAAATCGTCCCGATTGGAAGTTATAGAGTACGGGCTATGTTTCGTTCATTGATTTTTTTAACGGTAATCTGTTCAGAATATTTTTCTTCAATAATGAGCAAGAAGGAGTGGAAAGAACCAAGGGAAGAAGAAGAAGAGGGCGCTCTATAAAAGTGGATGGAATATATAGAAGCGTTAGTAGGAGACAACGGAGAAAGAAAACCATGAATATATTGGTAAAAAAATTAGAAGAGGCCTTTATCTATGAAGTGATTCCGATTAATGGACCAAAAAGAAGTTAGGAAGGAAACGTGCTTTATTATTATTATATTAGTAAGAATTAATTTCAGTCCTAGGCAGATTCCAGTCTCGGGACAGCCGACGCTCAATCTCACGTACGCAGAGTTGAGAGTGCCTAGCCAGTAGGGTTGCCCTAAAATATACTATATCGTTTTACTGATTTAATCTAAGAAGAATAAAATTATAATTACACATGCAATTGCATTGTGAGTTATTGTCACCATATGATATAACCCATTGTTTAAACTATCACAATGTAATATTTCCTTATATATAAGAACTATATAACACTATTGTTATCACAAATTATAGTATTTTTATACTGGGTGAGTACTATTATTTACTTTATATTGTTCGATGGACTATCTTATCCCTGAGATGACATAATATGAACTTCAATGACTTTGCACCGTTAGGTTAAAAAAACCGACATCACATACGCCAAGGAATTATTTAATAAAGCAAAATAAAACCGACTATTCATATTGTTTGACAATCGTTGAAGGAAGTTTTGTTCATGAAGTAGCATAATGTGATATAGTAAAGTATATATAAATATAGTAATTAAGGAAACTAGGGTATGAATAAATGTTGGTATTTATATTATTTGTTCGCGATAGTACCCTCAAAGTAAAACTTAGCTTAAGTGGAATCTATCTCTAGTTAATCTTTCATACTAATAAGGATCTTGCTAGGAATGGTATTTTATATAAAGAAAATAAACTGGAAATTGCGTACGTAAGGCTTTCGTTCTTATGAGTGCTTTTTGTATAAAGTGGCTGTTGGTTTTACTTTGGTTTTGTATCCAAACTTTGGTGTTAAATAAATATCGATCTATTGTTTCTTCACTTCTCAAATTTTACACCTAATTTTTATAAATAAATACCTAGATGACTCCCTTTAACCAAACAAGTGTAAAATCTTCTTTATATAATTAAATTCTAATATAATATCACGTTTTAATGTTAAGATCGAAATGCGTGTGTATGTATAGTCTCAGCGCAAACAAATTTTAGCATCATCTTCTATAAAAAAATCAATGAAACTAAGGTGCTATTAACGATAACAACACACAATATTTATTGGCCATTGTCTTCATTAATTCTTTCCGAACAACATGAATTGTGTTTTATGTAGATAAATAAAAAATATATATAGCAATACTATGAAATCATACAAGCGGCCGCTAAAGCATAGTATGATATACTATAGCATAATATTATATTATTATCTGTAACTCATAATAGGAGGAAGCCGAAAGCTAGCCGATCCTCGAAAGAAAATATCCACTGCGCTGATTTTCTTTTGGTTTCGGGTTTTCAGGCTTTCATCACCTTAAATCATTGACCGAAAATTTTCTCAAGTTAAATTAATTTTCACGTGTAACAAGAGTATTAGATTTGCCGCCAATTCAAAAAAACAAATGACAAATAAATTCAATATACTACATTAGGTTACCAGAGTTCTAAAATTGAAATTCAAAAAAGTTTTCATAAGCAATGTTTCTAACTGGCCAGTTCTAAACTTTCAATGTTACCCACGAATAATATTGTTACAACATTACTTTCTCGTGAATTGTAAAGTATGTAAACTAGTCTCCGACATGGCTTTGTGCCTGACTAATTGTAAAACTACTGGAGGGTATCGAATGGAAGTTTCCTAACAAATTAGTTCAGGATATTTTATTTGGATACTTACAGTTAATTACTTTGCGTTTACTTACGAGGTAATTCGTAATTAGACATCCTACTTCCTGTTTAATGTAAACCACAAAGTTTGCGGTTAGGTAAATAGTGTCTCGCCCTGGAAGAAGTTTTAGACAATCCTTAAAAACATATGTAACAAAAAATGCTTATTATTAATAGTATGGATTTATAAGAAATACATTTTCTACGCCCGCTACTTCCTCGTATTCATAATAAGAAACTGCGCTAAGATTAATATACGTTTACCATTAATGTGCAACAAGTTCTTATAGAAATATAGAATAGAAAATCCATATTTGAATAGAATTCCTTATTTTTTGGTAGTACGACTTGTGAATGAAGGATGGTGAACAGTTCCTGCATAATTCCTGCTAGGATTAATATCCTAGTCTAGTTTTACCACTGACTGACCGAGAAGTTGTATATATTTTTAGCGGCAGTAATAACGTTGCTAGCGCGTTTCAGGATAAATTGACCATTTATCCTGGAACCTGATTGGATGGCTAAAGTGACCATTTATTCATTTCATTTCATTCTTTTACTGAAAACGGGACAATGGTTTAATTTAGGTCAATAAGTAGTCAATGAAAAAAAAACAAATTTTTAATTTTTATTTCGAAAAAGTTAGTTCGCTTAAAAGTTACGAATCACAAAATATAGGTCAAAAATGTTTAGTTATGTTATCACAAGAACTTTGTGTAAAAATATGTTTTAATATAGCTCGGTGACGATCAAATAAGAATGTACCTCTTGGCACCATTTTTTTATATTCTGCTGCTCAAATTTTGGCGCGGTTTGTGAAAACGGAACAATTTTGCGTCCCCAGTGCATTCCGGGAACACCGGACCTCGGTGCTGGAAAAAGGGATAGACGTCTGGTCTGCTTGTAGCCGTAAAATGTAGGTTTCCAACCACATTTTTTTACCAATACATTATACACGTAATATTTTGATTGGAGTCTCAGTGAGCAGCTAAGCTCTATGTTCGTGTAAAGGAACATTACAAGCTTTGTACTGTTTTGTATCTGTACAAGGCTAGTCTCAATAGAGCCGTTGTGACTTTTTAGAGATTTTTTTCAAACTTTATATAATTATTTACATACCATGTTTACGATTTTTGATTTATAATATTTTATCAAGAAAATCATTAAACATGTATGAGAATTCGAAACCTTCAATTGTTTGTATATTACTAAAAACAACATAAGTCGAAATAAATCCTTTCAAAAAAATAAATACCCACTTTCTTAAGAAATAAGCTGGCTTAGTTCAAGTCTTGAGAAGTACCTGCAATATTTTCCAAGGTAAAATGATAAAAGATATAACAATATTTTCTTTGAGAAATAATCTGACCGCGCCACGACTTACAACTTTACATCTGACGTGGGATCACAAAAGGATTTGAACTCTTAATACTGAAAGGCAACTTTATAAAACATTGAGTAAGTCTCTTTCATATCAGCTGCTTTAAACAAAGATAGCAACAATTTTCATTATATTCACGTGAAATGCATGAGCATGCATTTTATAATAAGGTAACTAGATTACTATAATTAAATTTTCCAGCATTTTATTTTGCTGCCCATCTCATCGAGTGGTCCATATCGAGTTCATGATGAAGATTCTATATTAATCATTCAAGAAAAGTATTTTCGATCATCAAAAGTCTGGCGGGTATTGTGTTGGTGACACATCTCCAAGAGCCGAAAGTTTCATGAACATCGCTCGCTTCGATATAAACTTCACATTATTACCGGCAAAACTTACTGCCTTCGGTAAACACGCCGCTATTGTTCGCTAATTTGATCCAATGAGTGCAAGTCACAAGCGAAATCCTATCACATTCATTTGCTTTCTTATATACCTTAAAATTAGATAAAAATATATTATTAAAAGGAGTCCCTTTGGGCAAGCTTCAGAAGATACTGGCAGCGTTCCCCCTATTTAGAGTTGATTGTGTAAGTTCTGATATTCATTGTCTTTGATTTAAAGTGTTTTTGATAACTTTGATGTTATAGTTCGTAAGATTTACGATAAAAATTTAGCATTTTGTTAAAACACACATAAACTATCATGTATAGTTTATGTGTGTTTTACGTAGTATTATGCTAGTATTATGGTATTTATTAGAACATTTTATAATTGATATTACATAATATCTAAATCCCTCCCCTACCATTCTAAAAATAATCCACATATTAACATTTTAATATTTTTTCAGCGACAAACCTTATCATGAAGTTGAGATACATATATCTCGTGATTATTTATCAAAAACAGGTGACAGTTTTAGTCTATACCTTTGTTTATGCTACACATGAAAGCTACTTCTTATGACATAAACATGGAATAATTATATCGTCGAGTCAGCGTAGCGCGGGTCGCGCTCCACGTAGAACTTTCAAAGTTCGGATTTCGGAATTTTACAAAATTCCGACAGGTTCCGACAATCAGTCGCCGGGGAGATGGGACGTTTATTTTTCAAACTGCACGTAATCTATGCATCGTGAACTCAAATAAAAAAGGAACCCCTGGAAATAGGTAATGTTTCACGTTTCTACGCTTTGCGACGCTTTTTGTTAAGGAAATTTTGTAACCTCAGATGAATTGTTTTGTGTATAATTGTGGTTTTAATAACCCAAGAGCCTTGGTATGATTGTGTGTCGGTGTGCATTTGATGGAACCACCGAGAAAAGCAGTGGGTCCCTTCTTTCTTAGGGTTCTCTTCTATGGCATTTTCACCGCATCTTCAGGGCTCGTAAAGCGACCGAATATTCGAATTTCGAATACCTCGAATTTTATCTTTAGTTGGCAATAAATGAAAGTCCAGGTCAGGACTGTATGGCGGAAGACTCATTGACTCGCTGTTAAAGGACGTCCCTTACGCGGATCATCATTGAAATTGCCACGTCCACGCTTTAAATCGTTAAATCAACTGTAAGTAGTGGCACGAGATGGGACTTCATTAAGGAATGCCAATGGCGGCCTATCATAGCTTTGTTGTTGAATGAGCCGTCATCGTAAGTCATAATAAATGATTGACCGAAAATTTTCTGGCCTTAGGTTCATTTTCATGTGTAAAAACAACTGACAAATGAATTCAATACACTACATTAGGTTACCAAAGAGTTCCAAAATTGATTAAGAAGAAAATTTCATTAGCAAAGTTTCAAACTGGCCAGTTCTAAATACTTTCAAGGTTATGCACATAAAATTTTTGTTTTATGTTATTTTCTTTAATACAAACATCTGATATTGACTATTAATATGTTATGTAAAATATGAAATATCTTCTTTAAAACGGAATATAAATAAACACTTTATTACAACGTTTACTTCATCCATCTTAGAATATTTTCCTAATTGATTATTTTATTATGTTTAAGTTATGCGTTAATGAATTAATTTCCGTAGGAGTACCAAAGTAAAATAATTTTCCCGGAAATGTTGAGATATTAATGTTGACTCGTAAATGTTCTTTGATCTTCTATCATAAACGCTAATATTAGTTTCTTTGAACGAATTGCACATTACACAATTTGAAATAGGTCATTTTACTATTTAGGTATAAACCTAAGCAAAACTATGCATGTTTTGTGATTTTAATAAGTAGTAGTAAGTATTGTCCGATGAGTTCAAACTAAATATGTGCCTTAAATTTTAGATTAAAAGGTTCTAAAGCCTGTGATACGAGTTTGATTTTAGAATAAGAATTGTGGACTACTAATGTGACTCGAAGAACTCGCTGGACACAGTTCCCAATATGTGAAGGTTTAAAATAAAAAAATCTTGCTGATTTTCCAAACGGAATAAATTGATTTGAAGTTTATTATACAAAAATATTACCATTGACAAAATGCTTTTGTTTCGTCTAGCTTTCCACATACAAAATATGCTTTATATATGATGAAATATATTTTAATATTATGATGAGTTCCAGTCACTTGTCAAAATACATGAAGTTGCAATTTTTTATTTTAATGTAAGTATCTCCCGGACCTCTAATAATCTCTCGTGTTAATATTCTGTATTTTTCATCAAATTAATTACATCATCGTGTGATTACACCAGTGATGATTATTTTCATACGCACTAATGGTATTTAGAAGGAAGTTTAGCGTTTAGCTAAGTCCAACTCGTCGTCAAAATGTATTGGATCTTGACTTACGGGAGACTTCGTGGTTTAAATTTTAAGTCGTAGTGCTAATATATTATGTAAAAACGTGATACGTACTACACAAAACTAGAACCAGTCGCCCTCGGAATATAATAGAATCGGAAGATGATTTGAGGTATAATAAAGCACATTTCCAGTAGCAGTACAAACGGGAAATCAGTTGAGTGTTTGGCCACTCAGGATATTGATCTGCTCTCAACATTTTCACTTATTCGAATTACCAATGTTACTAAGTGGTGTCCGACTCGCGGTTAAAATTCGGAGTCTAGGGTCGGCTGGCAGATTAAATATAAAAATGTTTAACAAATAATATGTTTTCTTATTTTTTGCTCCGACATTTGACTATATATAACCTCTAGATGGGGCAAAGGGTTTCCATCGCGATCGGTCTTGGGCCTCATATTTGACCTCGCTCCAAGTCTTTCTGGCTCTCTTTGCTTCAACTGCAACTGTATGACGGCCACGCAGCAGATTCCAATCAAGCGACTGCATGGGGAAAATATATACTATTGGTTATAGTGAAAAATATAGAGAAATGTGTTTGTCTATGACAAATCTATGTTATGTATATGAGTCGAATTGTAAATTGTAAAAAATCAAATATAATATACAAAATTTAGATAACATTGCTTTTACCGGCTATGTTCAATTTAAAATTATTCCCTTTAAGAAAGTTTTACATAAAATGTCCAAATGGTATACGATCGCACAGGCGATTTTGTACATATTAAAATTTCATTCGGTCGCGAGCGCCGCGCCAGCGAATTATTAATTAATCGAAATATGCTTCGAATTTCTTTTGCAAATTTTTCAATTTCGTATGACGACGGTCATACAGAATATTTCTCATTGGCTTTAATTTATATGGGTGCACGTTGGTACTGAATATTAATTTCCCTTTATTAAACATTCATATTTTGTGATAACTTTGAGGACTTCGAAACGGTTTTATGCGGTGTTTTGTAATAAAGAAAAGAGTTTAAAAATAAAAGACGCAAGCACAAATTCATATTCATCTTATTCAACTTCTAAATTTTAAAAGAGGGCAACGGGTAGGCGAGTCACATACAGGTTTACCAGCGCCCATCTGGACCCCTGCAACACGATGATGTTGGCAAGTAAAAGCCTTTAAGGTGGGCTCTTCTATTGAGCTGTTCGACCTGGGATGGTATCAGGTTCCACACATATTATATTATATAAACCTCTGCTGTATTTGTATAAAATTTAACATACATCGATCATGTATGTCTCTCTCAATTTGAAGCATGGTCTCAACGTTCAACGCAACTTAAACTTGGCAGTTAAAAATAGTGGCGGAGACTTGCCCGTTATTCTTGCCAGCTCCCTTGATTTAGGAACTGGTAGTAAATTCAGATTATTTTTATTTTTTATTGATGTCTATAAGTGAAAGTATATAATAAACACCAATATAAATGAATTTTGATTTGATTTCACTCGTACCTTATTAAACGTATTATAGAATAATTAAGCCTAATAGAACTCCAGTTAAACCTACAGTATAAGCGCTCTTTGTAATTTTCTGTGTTGCTTGTATAAACTTTATTATAATAAAGTCGTAATAATAAGAGGAATTCGAGGACACAAAGCTTAACTCCTGTGTCGATGAATTTGTTACTAGTTAATTTTCTCCTTCGGCGGACAATGGAGGAGCTAAGAAGTTTAGACATATCCATTTTAATACAAATATTAAAGACTTCATCCATTTCCCTTCGCTTCCCATTTGTAAAAGGGCTAAGGCTGGTGTTCTATAAATATTTAGACCAATTATTTCGTAACTCTTTGAGTCAAGACAAATGTGGTTTATCTTCTGTTCTTCAGATAATAATAGTATTTTACACCTGAATATCAAATATGTATTACAACTTTCCATGTAAGAATACTTTAACTATATTATTTTTATCAACTTTCAGATGCAAGATGATGCTGCATTCTTTGTCTAACTCAGCTCTCTCTACAATATGCCATCTAGTAGCAAGAGATATAGAGAAAATATTTGATTATATTGTGGTATACCGTATCCATAATAAGTAAGACGTTGTAGGTCTCTCAGTTTGTAATTAGAGTTCCTCGGTGCCGCACTTCCGACATTTACGAGTTGGACTAAAAACTTCTTTATGTCTTTTGCATTCGCTCAACTATTGATGAATGAGTTCTAACTTTTACTTATGCCTTTTCTTGCTTTCACTCGGCTCAAAAGGAAAGCTTTCCTTAAGACTATATTGTATTGAAGTATAAAGTTCATGTACTTCGATATGATGATCTGTGAACTAGAGATTTACGGTAAGTTATGGTTAAGTACGGAATTTAAAAGAACTTAAACGTGTATAATTCATGTATTGATCTATACTGTTAATTATATTATATACATATATTATTTCATATATTTATTACCACATTTTTGATCCGTGTAGAATAAAAATAAAGTTATTTTGTGTGAAGGATAATAGGACAAAGTGTTCGTCAGATTAATTAGTTTTAAGGAATACTTTATTAATTTAAACTTAATAGGATTCTTGTGACAATTTTATATATTAAATATATAAATAAAATTAAATAAATTGTATATATTATATTTCCTCAAAGGTCGGCAATGTGTGTTGCAGGTGTTCATGGGCGGCGGTGATAATTTTATCCAAAGTGTACCTACCCGTTTGCCTCCTGTTCTAAAAAAAATATCATATTTTCATATTTGAAATTGTACTGTTCACACATTAAAAATAATATGTAATATGACGGTTTCACTTCGATAGATTACAATCTACCGTAGTACGTTGAGGTTCACAATCATTCGCGAGATATATTACATTTTAACAGTATTTACAGTTTTACGGTGACATATTATACAATTAAATAAAAATCCTTAAAGTTAATAAATCGTTCTTCATTCACTTAACACAGCTGATATAATAATACACACGATACGCAGAAGCGAAAAAAGCCCGTGGGATCTAAGCACCGATGTCCAGCCATCTTTTTATCCCATATTGTTGTGGAAGATATAAACATCGTTTATTCCAAGGGTCCATAAATCTCGGCCGGGAAGATTGGGTCAGTCAAATAAAGATGATGGCACACAACGGGTCTAATCTACAGCAAGTGGATACGTACCTTAGTCGGCTCCCATGGGGCCAGCTGATTGCCCATTGTGATACATACAGACGTCTGAATTGGCAAAAAGTATAAATTTAGTTGTTTTAAAATCATTTTGGGTCGTTACAAAAACGTCAGGTTAGGTCTGCACTTACTTAGACTTGTTTACGGTTATAGCTCAGGCATATTGACAAAGTGTTTTAGATTAAGTCTTTGTTGAACAATTTATCTGAGAAAATAAAACTATGAATATAAAAAAACTATGATCTAAGAATTTGTATGTAAAATTTTACCCAACCATGAACCGATCTAACGATTCAAAAAAGAAGGACACTGTATGTCAGAAGTGATACTTCTTTGTAAATTATTATTAAGGTAAAAGCCCCAATAGATAATCATTTAAGTTTTGATCACTCCATGCCTTTCTTTATCTATTTACACATTGTATACGTGCTGATGATAATATAAAATAAAAAAACCTGCGTTTACAGCATAAGACGTTATGTGACAGAATTGCCATCTAAAGTTATAATATGTAACTACAAAACGAATACATCAACCAAAAGTGTGTATTTTTTCTCAATCTCCCTTTCACACTCTCAATCGGTATCAATCGCTCCCACCCTTTTCTTCGACTGCACATCGTTCGTGACGTTTTATCCGTAAAAGAATTACCCTCATGCGCCTAAAGAAGTTTCACTTCAAAAACTTATAAAGTAGTTTATGGATCGGTAATTTGCTTTATTTTAGCCACATTAAGCCCTTTACATACCGCACTGGCCTGTAGCACGTACCAGCAAGGATATAGTACTTTAGTAGTTTTGATACACAGGATTTGTACAGTTTTTCATGTCCGTAAGTATCGGAAGTGATAAGAACAGCCGAAGGAATTGAAGTAATATTACCAGTTGTTACTTTGTTTGCGGGATACAGTATTAGCTTCCCCCTCTAACCACTTTGCACAATCTACATCATGAGGACGTAATCCAGCTATTACATAGATTTGAATTTTTCTCCTCCGACAGTCTTATTTCGTTGGCAATTTTATTTTTTCTTAAGGAAAATATTTGTGGCTGTTCCTTTCTAAGTGTTGTTGATTTCTTTTTAAGTGTTTTATGTATGTGTTCGTAACGTAAAAAGAAAATAAAGAGTGAAATTTGATAATACTATAAGCTTCAAATATTATGTGAAAATAATGTAGCGACTTCTTCAATCTGCGCTTACAAACAGTACCATGAAGGCAAACCCTGAATCGCACTAACAGTTTTTAGTATTCCGGCTGTTGGTTGTTTAAATTTTTACCTTAGACAATGGGGCCTTCACGGCGCCAAACTTGTCAGGTATCCACTTCAATCATCAAAAAAGTTTAATCCCTTAAAAACTTTATAGCCCAGGAACAGGAGGCAAATTTGGATGAAACCCATGAGTTGGCATTACTGTTTTTGTATGTACAACGTGAATTAATATCGCAAAAATTTATGTAGTTTGAAAATTTAATAAATACGTTGTCACTTACCAGGGGAAACTTATGTAGGTACACTCCCACGTAAATAAATAATCGAGCCATAAGCCGCACTTACTTTTCTTTTACTGACCAAATTATTTATATTATTACTACATAGTAGTATATGTAGGTTTAAAAAATTGTAAATAAATACTGTGTATTTGATTGTTATGTTTAGGTTTTAATAAACTCAACAAAAACAAGACAGAATAAAATTATTACCTTAAAAATGTTATGTCGGTCTATATACGCTGTTAACTAATTTCAATTAAGCGTGACATTCCGATTTTTTAAAGTGTAATCCCCTGAGTGTTAAGACTGTGAAACAAAAGACGGATTGCCGCGTTAGAATGTGATTGGACAATCGGAGTTACATATCGTGTCAGTTGTCAACACTTCCAATAGCATTCAATGACAACGCGCCATAATTTTCGACTTTCTTTTGTTACTTTGGTTACTATGTAATATAATATAATATAATATATCATACCCTGGATGATCTTAAGGTATTAAAAATATTATAATTTTAGTTAGCATAGTCTAATAAGGTTTAAATGATTAACGTTAAGCTTTAAATAGAAAATCCGCTCAGAGGGCACCCGTGCAGTTTAATTACGAGCCGATCTAACGAACTAATTAAGTGCAGATCTGATGCAAATCTGTTTATTTATCCGATTTACGTAAATAATAATAGTCACCGATCTAAACTAGAATAACGTTTTACTTATAGTAAAATTAGTTTTATTTCATTGTTAATTGTTCAGTAGGATTCCATAACTAACATGTTTTTTTCAAATAAGCTAGTTTTGGATTCGACCAATGTTGGCACAGTGGCTAAGAATGCGAATCTAATTACTAAGGTCGTAGGTTCCATCCCCAGCTGCATCAATGGAGTTTCTATGTGCTTGCTTAACCAACTTGCTAGACACAAAAAGTCAATGACGTGTGTCAGCGACAGGAGGCTGACCACCTAATTGTCTATCAGATTGATAGAACATCATGAAACAGATACATAAATCTAACAGAGCATCATCTAACAAGGTTTTAGCGCCAAATTTAGATGGTAACAATTTAGTGGAACAAAATTACGATATACATATGTTTCAATATTTTTATGTACAAACAAAAAATCTTTCTTTATCATAAACGATGTGATTGTACTTTTACTAGAATTTCTAGAAACAAGACTACCAGTTGAATTTAATATGACATTTTCTTTTCACCCACAAGTCACTATATAAAAGTTGAACGTCGATTGATAATACATAATACAATAGATAAGAGCAGTTTCGTATTAGAAGTAAAAAATATGCTCAAAATGGTCGAGCTGTTAAGTTTGAGAAGTTATTCAGATAAAATGGAAGACGTCTCAAAGGCAAAGTTTTGGAGATAGCGATATCTGCCCGGGGGCTTATTCCGAGACGACGATTAACTTATACTTGAAACGAATCTCACTATTTTTGGGAGTAAATAAGTGTTAAAATATTTTGAGGTACATATTGATAATTCCCGTAGATTTGATATTTCGTTTGTCTTATTTGTACCGTTACTGTATATATAAGGTATGTACCTATTTAAATTTGCCGTCGAAGACATCTTGTGCTGTTAGTTTCGCTACAATCCTATCCTACTGTATAGCTGTACATCCTTTTGTATGTGTATAATAGTATTTTTCTTGTATTCTATTTATCTTTATTAATATTTTAAAAATGTAATACCAGGATTTTTTAGTATTATAAATTAAGTTTTGCACTCATGCGCTATTTGTCTAATATTTCTTCTATTCTTATTTATATAATATTTCTTTAAATCTTAAATAAGGGTTGCCTGGAAGCTTAGTATGCCCGTTACACCATATCATTTTTTAAGCTTATTGTTTAAACTAAAATTTGTGTTTAAATAAATAAATGAATATTTTGGTGGCAGTGTAGAAGTAAGCACTACTAAGATACAAATAGATAAAAGTCAATTCCTTATATTATTGAAATAATTCAGTAATAGATAAGTACTAAAAGCTTAAGACTATACCACAATAAGACCGTGATATCTGATAAAGCAGCCCGCATACACCGCAATTATTCCTCGCAAGCCTTAAACAAAGGCGTAAGTTGGCGGTTAAACACACAGTTATCCTGATAACCGTTTAATTTAACTTGACACTAGTTCAAACAATACCATCCTTGATCATTTGTCTTCGCTTAGTCTTTAGATTTATTATTCAAGTGAAGTGAATAAATTGCATTGTTTTAAAAACAATTGCAAATGCAAAAGAAAAAGAGATTTTTATTAGTTTATTACAGAAGTTAAACGGTTGTTGATGTAAAAACAAAATATACAAAATATTGCTAAAAAAACGCTGTGCGTTATAATATATATAATAATAAATATATTGTAACACAAAGAAGGTTCTATCCCATTCGAATAGACACGTCTAAACACTCCTACAACAAAATTTGTGATCAACATTTAGAACAAGTAACATGATCACAAAACCACTTTTTTACTTTGTAAGTTTTGACATTTATTAGAAAATTGATAGGACAGATAACTCCCAAAACTTTACAATTTGAAAACAAACTATTTACGAAAATAAACAAACTAGGTCGTTTATTCGTGTTACTTTAATACTGGAAGAGATATTTCGAAGCCGAGCTGTCCGCAAAGTACTTTTTCCTTAGATTCTTAAAAGGCCGTCAACGCACTCGCGAGCCCTCTGGCATTGAGAGTGTCCATGGGCGGCGGTATCATTTAACATCAGGTGAGCCTCCTGCCCGTTTGCCCCCTGTTCTATAAAAAAAAACATTAGTCAAACGGGCAGGTGTGCAGCCCAATTAAGCATAAACGTATGCCCTAAAGTTGGCGCCGGTTCTGACGCGTCTTCCCCAAACTGAGTGACACCGGGGACGCCTTTTATACCGGCCGTGCTAATATTTCTCACGTTGATACCAAGCAGTATCCAACAAACTTGTCACTAAAATTGAGACCCTTTTACACAGACTGGGGTCAACTTCATTTAGTCCAACTTAACCTCACCTAGTGTCACGGTCATTTGGAGGGTAATAGCTTTCAGTAAGGCGAAACAGTACTTTACTCCGGGTCACCTCATCGGCTGACCCGGGCGATTGAGAAAAGTCGAAATCATAAAATACTTCTCAAAAATAAATATGTTAGATAAAAAAGGAAATTCAGAATAAATTCAGACACCGATCCGAGAATGATGGTGCCGACGAGCTTGCGAGGAGAAGCTCCAAAATTATGCCCGCTGGCCTGTTTCCGTAAGTGCGAACCTGAATTCTCCAAAGATCTGCAGTGCTCCTACATCCACGATGCTCGCGAAACGCGGACTGTGGACAGTCCAAAATGGCTGTTCCAGAAGTTAACCACTAGTAAGAAAGCGACTTTTAAACCTAAAAAGAACTCCACTCTATAACTAATCTCGAAACAATGACAATGACAATGACAGGCCATTGTCTCCTAAATAAACCTTTTTTTTCAGAGAAATCAGTCTTCCACGTAGTCCTGGAGTGCGAGGCTTTTCGGAGTAGTGAGGGATTGCGTTTGCATAGAGTCCCGGAGTAACCAAAATTTCGACAAAATACCTTATGTCGAGCTTTCTGCATCATTTATAAGCGTTGGATCGTTCTAATCGACAATCAAGTGGTCCAATGTTTGACAACTGGCTCCTGCACTATTATCTTTAAGCTTTGCTAGCCACGTAAGATAATTTTACGTACAGTCAGCAAATATGCATGTTTCAAATATTTATATTGGACAAATGCCTTTCTTAAAAACCAAAGAAACACTTTAAAAACTTCAGTCTGCTGACAAAAACTGCCGAAAAACTGATTCGCGTCGACCTCGTTTGCCTCAAGAAAATAAATTAATATTAAATTCTTCTTTTTTTACATTTGCTGCCAGTTCGCAAATCAAGGGTGTAGAACGAAAGAGCAACTGGCACTTAACTCTCCGCCACTCTTTTTTTAATCGCAAAGTTTTTAGTTTTACATAATTTTTGTATGGAGCTGCAACCATTACACCATGTTCTACATGATATCTTAATTAATTAATAGTTAATTAGTAATAATTAAATAATTTAAAAATAAATATTGGTCCATATCAGCAAGAGACATGGTGAAACAGGAGCACGCACTTACATTCTTGTGGAAACAACATGCAACTACATATTCGAAACAACTAACATCACCGCATACACGAATTCAAGTACGACCAGTCACCACAAGTAGCACCCGTTCACGAGTATGACGCATGGCCAGCGGCAATACTGCTCAAAGTGGAAAAGTTGATGAAATGAAAGTGTTAGTAGCAACAACATTATAGTTTTCGTCACTTAAACAAAACTCCAAACAAATCGCAAGAAATTTTGTGTTGTTTTTAATAAAGTATAAGCATTTTTGTTAACCGTACTCGGTACTACGGTGCACTGTGCATCCCGCATCACGCCCAATTAGTAATGTGCTGAGTGTGGTCTAGACCGAATCGTGAGCACTAATTGCACTCTCGTGAGCTAATGTTTAACGTCTTACAAAAACGCTTGCTTATTGATAATGAATGTACATGCTCTTTTATAATTAATTATTATCTTAGGATAGAATTTTAATTCTTCGCTCATTTTCGTTTTTGAAATTATTTTCCACTTTCATCTAGGATAGGTGATATGTATAGTTATAATGATATAACTCTATACATATTTAGTATTAGTAATTTAATAAGCAACTGCAAAATATTCAGCTATAAGTTCGGAGCTATTATTTTATCAATGTAATTCCCAATCTCATGTTGTGCCAGCGCCATCTAGTGCATAACAGAAGAAATAAGTCCGCGTCCAGCGATCCCGGTAGTATACATTCCCGGTAAACAAAACAATTGAAGAATAATTCTAAAGATTAGTCCTTATTCTATCAATTTTAGAACAAACTCTTCAATTTCCTTTATCGTGAGCCAGAGAAAAGCTTCCTCATTAGATAGACAATTGAGGATTCCAACTCAACTAAACGGGGTGGATTAAAGTCACCGGAGATATTATTGATGTGAGTTATTTCACTGATACTTGAAACCTTTTTGCTTCTTAAACTGATCAAAGCAAGGTTCTTAGTCGGCTGGTATGATAATCCGTCGCCTACATAATCCAAACAGGTCATTTCATCATAAATATAATTGTTTTAAAAAATATAAAAAGTCACTCATGCCTGTCTGCCCTGGTTATAAATGTAAATTTACAATTAATTTAATTTGTTTTTTTGACGTTCATAAGTGTACATGTTTACCTATATGAATGAAGATATTTTTGAGTTTGAGTTTGCCCCATAATGCCCATAATGGTGCTCGAATGCAATGGATCAGACATGGTGTTGAGGAATTAAACTATTGATAATTCTCTCTTCTCCATTCAATGAGTGTAATTATTTTCGAACTAATCGACTTTTTAAGCGTCTAGTTTAGCAATCCCTAAAAGGCCGGCAACGCACTTAACACCCTAAATCTATAAAACAAATTGAAGTTCTGGACCAAACTACGAATTAATCTGCATCAAATGGGGAGATGGTTAGTTGATATTCAAAGGTATCGTTAAATATCAAGGGGATGTAAACAAAGCGTAGGTTGGCAGCGAGACGCAGTAATGGCGCATTATCTTGGATCGATTACTGCTATCCGTAATAAGATCTCATTCTCCCACCACACAATGAACGCTAAAGCTAAAGGTGCACGGGAACGCTAAAATTACGCTTTTGAAATTGTTTAAATACATGTAAAATCGCAAATAAGTTATGAAAATTTGCGACATTATCACATGGTGTGATAAATGTGATATTTAAAAAACTAGGTCCACTTACATATATACAGTATTAACAATTTGTATAACGTACATAGTAATAATAATTAAAAATGAAATATAAGATTAAACAAAATTAAAAAGGTTTCTTACCTGTGGCAGACGGCAGTGTACATTTAACGCTGCATTTCCTCGCAATACTTATTCGTTGAGCGAAGAAACCGCCAGCTCCTGGCTAGGATAGATAGTAATCTACCAAGCACAAACTTAAACCTTTAACTAGCGCCGGTGTACTTGGACCCTACTGCCTAAGAGTCTATCTTTTTTTTTATAAAACAGGGGGCAACCGGGCAGTAGGCTCATCTGATGTTAAATAATACCGCCGCCCATGGACACTCTCAATGCCAGAGCGCTCGAGAGTGCGTTGCCAACCTTTTAAGAGTTATCCACTTCAGTGGGCAGCTGGTTCCACAAAGTGGAGGTGCGCGGCAAAAACTGCCTTGAAAAACATAGCTCAAAAATCTAAGTTATATTAAGTATTGCAGTGAGCAATATAGATGCATTAACATCATTATAATCCAATTTGTGTATAAGGATAGACGGTATGTCATAGTAAAATAGCAGCATTTTATAAGCACACTAGAAGCAGAATGAAGTCTCCGTTCATTAGCATTTCCCAGTTAGCAGAATGTAAGACTCCGCCGAATGGACCAATGAAGCTATTTATATTCATTTACTTTACAAAAGAAATTAATTAAAAAACTTCATTACTTGTACCGCCATAGTTTGGTCACTATGATTTAACTATGCCATAGTAGTGGCATGGGCTTTGAACTATTTTTGTAACCATTCCAAGAAATTAAGGCATACACATTGAATAAAGTTATCAGTTGAAATATGGGCAATTATTCTTCTAGAGAAAACCGTTTCGCCTTATTTACGTATAAATACTGTATTTAGTGCTATTCTTTCGAAGGGGCTGAGGGCCCTCGAACACAATACTTTATGAACAAACAAAACAGTTTAATTGTCTCCAAGTTTTTCAATTCACCAAACGTAAACAATCTCGACGTACAATCTACGAAATAGTAAATTTTCATACTAATACTTCAACCTATAATCACTCTTAGTATAATAACATTAGTGCTATTATTCTTTGTAAGATTTTATAGCAGGATTTTCCAGAGTTTGCTTAAAGTCGTCGGTGAAATTACGCTTTTTGCATGTGAATTGTTCATACATTTTCCACCTTTATAGCTACGTAATATGGGTTGTAATCACTTATTACCACAAAGTATAGAGTAAAGATTATATTTTGTGTCAGTTTGCGCACTAAAGTTGCAGTTTAGATAATGTAACCAATTCATTAAAGAGTACTTTTAACCCTTCAAAATACCGTTACATATTACTGAACCATAACTAATATGTAATATACAATAAACATAATTAAGCAGCCTTCGGAGCGTTGATAAATTCACCGGTGTATAGGATTATTAGCTATTATTTATAACTGAATAAATAGATTTGTAGAAAACTGTTTTCTCGTACTTGAGTGATGGTGGGGTTGAAAATGTAAAACGGAAAAGAAAGGTGAAAGGCTGGCGTTTTGTTTGCTTTTTCATTTTTGTTGTCCTCAGCTAGACACTGTTTTAATTTAAGACACTCATTTGTCCTTTTTTGTCAAGATGAATTTATGCTGTAATAAAAACAGACAAAACAATGATGACTGATTTAGTTAATAGAAAACTTCGAGTTAGGTGTAGCCGAGTCATACTGCTAGCTAGTTAGTATTAAATATGAATTGTAGACATACTAGGATGTCAACAATATTTATTTAGGCCGTCTCGAGTGGGGTTGAAATCGTTTTTTGTTTACGAAATTAAAAACAAAGTTTTTTAATAAACATTATTGGCTATGGATTTTGTATTGCTCTTTTGTTTCGAAATTTTGCTCATTAAAACAGGATGAGGCATTTGTTATAAAACAAAAGATGAAACAAAGGCTAATTTAGACGATGTCAAATTTTAAGGTACATATATTTTATGTTTTCATTTACAAGAAGGAAACTTGCACGAGTATATATCCAACATTAGTTAAGTTAAATAAATATATTTTAGTTTATAGTTAGTAACGCAAGGCAAATGTTAGCAATGAACTTATTCATATAACCAGAAATTTTTATACGCCAACTTTAATGCCCTTTGTTTTTGATACATTCATAAACTGTAACATAGCATTTTCGTTTCCCATAATGTCCGACTACGCTTATAATCTAGTGTCACTAATACCCGAGTTACACTAGGCTAGTTTTTCAAGCTAGGATAGCAAGCTAATGTCAGTAAGCTAGTAAGCTAGTAAAGTAGCTAAGTAGTAAAGCTAGTAAGTTCTGGCTTCGTGTAAACAAAACTAGCTACATTTCTGACCTAGTAAGTTAGTTAACTAGCTTACAAGCCAGGATATATTATATTAGAATGAAATTATATTTTTTAGGATAGTAGCGCCCCCACCACTCATTTTGCTATCCAGGCTTGTGTTCTAGCTTCATGTGGTCGGTGTTGCTAATTTTCAGTTGGCTAGTATTAGCAGAAACCGCGTTTTGTTTATTTTTGATTGAGATTTTAATTTGCCCAAATCGAAATCGTTCCTTATTCGAAAGAGATCGAAAATCCTTCCTTATTTTTACAAAGTAAGAAAGACACTTTCTGTCTATCCACAAGCATAACTTGAAAATCTTGTATCGTTGCCGTAAATTATTCATATCAATACAATTGTTTTAATACCAATTTTTTTACTTAAATTTTGAAAAATCATTTATTACAAAGCTTTTTTTCATATGTATAAAAGTTATCCTTAAGGAATTCCAAACGCGAGCAAATCGAATAGTCAACGTATCAAGTAGGAAATAAAAACGTATATCGAATCGTAAAATACAGGTCGTAAACTTGACCTCAGTTTAATATATTCATATATGTACGAGAGTATAATATGAAATAAGATCGAGTTTTGAAAATAGAATGTTTAAGAAATGTCAAACTGGTTGTTTTTTCCGTTATTTTACAAATATTAAGTTATTTATTGTCTTTGGTAGTATTTATATAGACGAAGTATTAGACACGTACGCGACATGTATAATATGTGGGACATATAACAAAGTATATAAGATATATAAGATACTGCTAGTATCTTCGGAACCTTGCCTAAAGGGACTCCTTTTAATAATATTTTTTAATAATTAAATTTAAGGTTAGTTATTAGATATATTTTTATGTATTATGTTATTTATTATAAATTGTCTTTTCACAAAGACATTAACATCTAGTTTAATTTATGACTATTTTTTAACAAAGAAATATCTCATATTTCCACTCCATTCATCTCATTTTCTTCCGAATTTCAAATTTCGAATAGCAATGCCTTGCCAGTATTTATAAAGTAGTCCGTCAAAACTTCTGTGTTATTTTGTATCCAGAATATATAGATTTACTAGCGGATCCGACAGACGTTGTCCTGTCTATACGTCTTTAATTTGAAAATTTCAAACTTTTTTTAATAAGCTAAAACATTCTGGACCATTTTGATGAAAATTATTATTCAAATGTTATGACAATATCTAACGATCCAGCACATGGTCTACAATAACACAATGATAACAAAACTTTTTTTTAATTTGATCGCAGCGCTAACTGTCGGGACAGACTAAAATTAAAATACGAATATTATTTAAAATTTGACAGTGCGATGGTAGCGCCGTCTGTCGGATCCAATGTAAAACATTCCAAAATCAACAACTACTAATTAATTAAAAAAAACATTGTCCACCGGACAAAATTGTGAATCTAAACCATTCTCGAATCTCCACGAACACACACAAAAAATTTCATCAAAATTGGTCCAGTCGTTTAGGAGGAGTTCAGTCACATACACACGCACACAAGAAATATATATATTAAGATAAACTATTATTTTAAAGAGTTGGTTTGTTTAAAAGGCCTGAAGTTCTAACTCATTTAGGCGTGCAAGTTGAATTCGTTAGCAAGTTCAAGAAATCAACTTGGATGCTACTAACTTACTACTTACTCTACCTATTAGTCCAATTACTTTGTAATAAGGAACTTGAATGTAAATCTGGAGCAATTTAACAAATAAATTTTATTCATGTAGCTAAACAAATCAAATATATATATATATTTTTTGAACCTACATAATAATAATAATAAAGCTTTATTGATTCCATAACAAAAAAAATATTATTTATTTAAATTAAGACCTCTTTCGGGTAAAAACCTCCCCCAAGGCATGCCATGATTCTCTATTCTTGGCTATATCCATCCAACTTCCCAATCCAACTTCCAACATCCATCAAACCCCCCAAAAGGAAATGCTGAACCTACATAGCAAAAATAAAAATATTTCAACGTTATAAAAAAAACAAATGTCAAAAGTTGGATATTTATTGGTTGAGCGAGGAATGCATCTGGTGTCACCGGTAGTATCTAACAGTAACAAATAATAATTGTGCACAAACCGTGCGGGCCAAGAATATAAAAAAAAATTTGTAAAATAAAAAGGAATGCGTAATACGAAGTGTGTTATTTAAGTCACGATATAAAAAAATGAATGAAGATTTAAATTTCTGTGTTTTATTTATTCTTGTTGATATAGTTTTAAAGTTTCATTTTATTAACCTAACTATTATTTGGCTACTTTAATTTTGGATACCGCGCTTCTAAACAACGACTTGGTGCTCAGCCATGATGACCGCAAGCTTCGCAAGGAGATGGCACTATGAGAATTATTATTATTTTGCCCGGAATCGAACTAATTTTAATTATTTCGGATCACATCAAAATGAGATCTATTAATTAAATGAAATGAAATCATTTATTTGCTAAGATAGTGGTACAATTAAATATGATATACATTTTATATCATATGATATGTCATATAATACAAACATTAACATAATGTAGTTATCATAGGTATTAGTTAAGTTATTTAGAATTGGTGTCAAACTTATGATCGAAATACTCGCCCACGCTGTATCTATGGAGTTAGAAGCAGATTTATATAAAATATTATTAAATTTTCTTTGTGGGGAATAAAACAGGGAACGGAGGCATTATTTCTAGAATGTTTTTCGACAAACAGGTTCAATTGGGGATGAAATTATATAATAAAAGTAATGGTCATTCAACATTTTAAAGAAATTTTATTTTATTGAATAAGTTTTTTAGTGGTTAAAATAACACACGATCTTGAACACTTGCTAGAGGAGTTTCTAATACATATATATTACAGACATAATCATCAAAAATTCACTTGACACATCTTAACCCCTATCGTCAACTGCGTAAAGGAATTTAAGAGTATATGGTATGTATATGGAAATGGCTACAGACTTGGTAATTATATTCCACTATTTTCGTATTTATTAGCATTACTCTGTATGTAGTTTTAACTATCTTTTAATTTAAACAAATTATATATGTTAACCTAATTAGAGTAACAGAAACCCTTTAAGATGAATTGTATTATGTTATTTTTAAGTATTATTATTTCTATCTTTAAACAGACACTCCTTTTCCTGCTGCTCCTTATATTAAAATAAATAAATCAATGGCGCAACAACGTTCTAGGTCTGTTTAGATTTCTGCATCTGTTTTATGATAATTTGTAAATCTAAGTAGCACCTACTTGCTACACCCTTTTGTGCCTGAAGCATGCCCTCGACATTTTTGGTCCATAGACAATGTTAAATGCGTACATAGAAAGAAAGTCCATTGGTGCACAGCCGGAGATAGAACCTACGACCTTAGGGATGAGAGTCACGCGGTAAAGCCACTAGGCAAATCCTCCACCGTCAAAAATTTGTTAAAATAATATAATCGCTCTGTATAAACCAATTAAAATCCTTACATTGTAACAGATGTAATTTAGACACTGATTATAGATTAATTTATAAGATAATTAGCTACGTCTATCCATCTACAATTCAGTGGAGGCTCTATGAAAATTTCAAGATGGGATTTATTTGTCAGAGTAAGCTTCAAGTTGTCAAATGAGCGACGCTTCGTAATGAGAAAAGTTTTTTGATCTCGCCGATGTAATCGCAACTTTGATCGATTATTCAGTTATAACTCGATTGCGGTTAATCCGATGTGTCGTTTAGATAATTAATTCGTTAGATTTACTAACTCAGCTAATTCCATTTCGCTATAAAGGGTTGTGAAAACTATGAATTTATTTATTTTTTTCCCATTTAATTATTCTATCTTTACAGTAACAACAAATGCGATAGAACTACACAATAAAACCTACACCGATAATTCTACAACTATAAAACAATATATATATATATATATATATATATATATAACATGCAGCTATTGTGTACTTAGTCAGTGTACAAACAAATAGGTCTACCTCGGTAGAAATCTTATATATTACATGTATCTGTCGTGAGTGAAGCCTTGCTGACCATGTTAAAGTGTACGCGGTACGTGAAACGCTTGGAACCTGAAGTCTCTCCATTATATCCACATTAAGAAGCCAATCCGTAAATATCCTAAATAGGAACTAATATAGCAAGGTATTGGATAAAATTAATACAGGCAAAACACACTAACTGAAATAAATTATTTTTTGATGTTAAGAGCATTCAGAAGTACCTATTGCATGATAGGTAGGTTTATCAAAGCAATAATAAGGTACATAAGCAGTATGGGATAAAAGAGGAAAGTGGTTTGGCCAAGTAGAAGCGGTTTACATGGCAACCATTAGCATAGACAAATGTTACATATGTTGGTATGTCGCTGCTAAAAACGTAGTCTAAGTAAACAATCATAATAAGGCAAAACGAAGTTCGCGGGGGCAGATATAAATCTTTAACAGCAATAATTAAGTACCACTCATGCTTTGCCACGGCTTTTATTGATCTAATATCATTCCCGTTTCGAATGAGGTATGTTTTTTATACATCAGGGGCAAACCAGCTGGTTTACATGCCACCACCTATGGACACTCTTACTCAGAAAGCTTATGAAGGCGTTCTATTTCTTAGGCTCTGTGGCAAACAATATATTACAGTTCAAATATTGGTGGTATAGGTTCAATATTTCCTTTCATAGATATTTTACATTATACTTTTGTTTTTTTTTAATATTAAAGGTTAAAGGTTTGCGGCGGCGATAGATTACATAAAATAGAAAGATATTATGAATTCGTAATTATATTCCTAGTTGCTCTGATTTCACTATTTGTATGTATTATTAAAATGATTTTTTTATATGCTAATGTTAAATTAGCTGATTAAATGATTACCTTATTACTATATGATATAATTTAAAAGTATTATCATTGTATGAAATATGGCAATATGTATTAAGTAGCACACTTTACCTTTATCGAAGACACTTACGTTATCAATATAAAATAGCCCGACTATATGTGAAAGTGTTTATCTTCAATTTTCCTATTATTAATAATTTATTTACCCTAACGAAATACATACAACATATAGACACACACAAAACCATAATACACATGTGCATTGGTGAATTGGTGCATGGTGACAAACGTGCACAACAAAAAGGACCAAAAAAGTGTGTGGACTTTCAAAAACTGAAATTTCATTTCATTTCATTCATTATAAAAGATATATTCAAGTAGTTGTATATTTAAAAAAAAAATAAATATTATTTTTAAATTTAAAGAAATGAATTAGATTAAAATAATTGTTTTCTATTAGTAGTAAGAGTACAATTGTAGCGAGTAAATAGGAACAGTGTTTGTTGGCTAAACGGAATAATATTAGTGCAGTGAAATAGTCATAACTGCGCTAAGTACTTTGGAAACATACGGCACGTAATCATGCTTTTATTCGCTTTCAACACGACTATCTGTGACTAGAATCGGTTTTCAACGATGAGTTTTATGTAAACGCGTCCAGTAAAAGTCTCTTTAAGTTGTCTCTCTCTACTCTGGTTGATCACATACGTTATCCTGTCTCTGGTAAAATATTTATCCTATCCGGAATTTTTTAATAATGTACCAGACCGACATCGGGCGTTAAACGGCATTATAGTGTACGTACGGCATCGTACGTGATTTTCTTTTACACACTTCATCCGTCATTTTGTTTCAGCTAATTAAAGTCCACTACTGGACATATGTAAAATATCAAATATAGTACAACCTTCTTTATCCTCAATTTCACGTATCACATCAAGTGCGGAACATACGGATCTTAGTGCGAGCTCACCCGTTTTTGGATCAATGGATAGAAAATACTAATTACCCGATTTCTTGTAAAATAATTAAACAAATTTAGAAAACTGAGGCCAAATCGCTGTAGTAATAACAAAATGTACGTTTTTAAATGGATCACTGAACACTGTGTGTTCACAAATTGCAGTCGCTGTAACCGTTAGACGCCTACGCTTTGTAGCGCTTAGCGCGACACGTAACACTGGCGTTAATATGAATCGCTGCAACCTTAACTACTGCATATGAGGTGGCTATGATTGAGGAGGTCAAAGGATATTTAAGGCGTAAAATAGGCACTCTTCGCCTGCCATTTTGACCAGTGTTTAGATGTGCACAGTACGTTTAGGGTTTGTCCTAATAAAAATAAAATCACGCCATGTACCCATATCACGCGGTGTTCCGCGCACAGATCAACCTTAGTTGATCTTCTAAAAGATGTTTTCTTTATTTTGTCTATTATTTTTTTACTTATCGTTCATCATTCATCGTTTCTGGACAAAAGGGCAACTAAAGCAACCAATTTACAGTGTTAAAGATCGATGGAACGATGAATGATAAGGAAGAATTAAATAGATTAAAAAAATAATACAGATTACAGGTAGTATCAATATACAATATACATGCATTGAAAAGCTTCCTAATAATCACCATGCTCGTGTTCTTCTTTTTCATGACTTCTAAGCGCCCAAAATCTCTTCCCATACCATACCAAAGTTCTTAGAAACACCCAATTCGTGGTCACAATACTCAAAATGATATTAGTGATGTGAGCGGTAAATGCTTATTAGCGCTATCCGACGTACGCATAACGAGACGTGACTTTTGGTAACTGATAAGAGATGCTATTGCCTATTGCAATGTTACGCAATCGATTCATTTCTGTTATTTCCATATAGTTTGCATTCATTCAAACTAAACGTAAACGTAGTTCTATTTTCAAACACGAAAAATAAATAAATAAAAATAGCCTATATTCGAGTACTAATTAAGGATTACATTGAGTATATGTTATTATTGTACATATTTAATATTTGTACACGACCTCTGACGAAGCGAAGGCCTCCTTCAAATTCTTCCACTTCTCATCTTCGGCAGTACGTAGTTACTCCCAAAGTTCTATCACTGGCATATTATTTTTAAATTTCGAACATGATTTTATAAAAAAAAATATTGTATTCTATTTTAGAATGTTTGACTATTGTTTTAAAACAAAAAACAATCACTTTCGGTAATTTTTATCATTCATGAAAGAAAGCCGAAAGGATGTTATTGCGTTGCACCGCTAAACCTTAGAGCGTGTTCAAGTGCATCTGTATGTTTTGTTTTTTTAACGGTTGTCAACATTTCTTATTTTGTTAATTCTCCTCAACTCAAGTAAATTTTTTTTCCATTGCATACTGGCAAGACAGGATTTTTCTAGTTGATTTCTTGCTGAAACCCCACATTTGACTTGCGTATGTCAGTGAATATTCCTTAATTAATCTTAATATATATATTTCTTGTGTGCGTGTGTATGTGACTGAACTCCTCCTAAACGACTGGACCGATTTAGACGAAATTTTTTGTGTGTGTTCAAGGGGATCTGGGAAATGGGAATGGTTTAGATTCACAATTTTATCCGCTGGACAATGTTTTTTTAATTAATTTTCAATTTATTAGTTGTTGTTGATTTTGGAATGTTTTACATTGGATCCGACAGACGGCGCTACCATCGCAGTGTCAAATTTTAAATAATATTCGAATTTTAATTTTAGTCTGTCCCGAAATTTAAAAAAAGTTTTGTTATCATTGTGTTATATCGTGTGTGACCATGTGCTGGATCGTTAGATATTGTCATAGCATTTGAATAATAATTTTCATCAAAATGGCTTATTAAAAATTGAAATTTTGAAATTAAAGACGCGTAGACAGGACAACGTCTGTCGGATCCGCTAGTATTCTATAAATTGATATATCACTCATTAAAAACTGATCAGTACTTTTGTTTTGATCATTATTTCCATTTATGGCAGAACTTTGGGACTAACTACGTATTTCCAATCTTTCCCCGCTTTCTTATATCATCCTCCTAGGTTTCTGGTGGTCCTTCTTTATAAGACAGGATATCCATCTGAAACACGAAAAAAACCGAATACAAACTTTTTTATTTTTTACGGATACATGTAATAAAGATATTAAAAATGGTTCCTATAATTGGAGGATACAAGAAAAATCAAATAAAATAGGTCTGACATACAGATATCTATAGTCCAAGGTCTTTCTTGCAATGGATTGGAACTCATATAGGTTCATTCCACCGGCCGCGGCGGCGGAATAGGCATCTCCTGGATGGGCTGCATGAGATATGGCAAAACGTCGATCCAATTTTGTATAACAATATATAACTGTTGAAGTTGAATTCAGTATAACTATACAGACAATACTATATCTTCTCTTATTGTATCCGTATTGTGTCTTATTTTTTATATTCTAAAGCAAATAACAAATTTAACGTGGTTGCAATCTTCATGATACTATCAGAAATAACCTTAATGATATAGACGACAACCTTATTAAAGGTTGATGTAATATTATAACATTCTTGTTAGTCATGGCATCGCTTTTTAATCCTAAAGTAAAGATTTCAAGATATGAATGGTGTTAGTAAAATAATGAAAAATACAATTATGATTTAAAGAGCTGAGGGGGATTTAGACATGAGAGGATGCTGATACTACATTCTCTGACAAAGATATCGATTACATACTTTTCCTTGATTTATTATAGTCTTGTTCCAGATAGTAATGTCTGTAAAACCTAAGAAAAATGTTTCTCCTTAGATGAATAAGTTGGAGTAAAAACTATCCAAGATTTTTACGGATATATTATTTTAACTTATTATAAAACTAGCAAAAGAGTACGTATTAAAATAACTTTGAAAGGTTTTCCCTTCATAAAATAATAAATAAAATTTAGGTACTCAATACTACTCATTTAATGTATTCCCTATGGTACTGGATTTCTTGTATTTATATAATATTATTTTACCAAATGTAGTATAATTATTATTGTGTCGTTTTCATAATATCAAAATTTTCCTTTGCTATAAGGCCTATAGGCGTAACAGACCAAACAAGATGAGAAAAAAAATGCTCATAACATTTTTATTCTTTTTTGGTATTGTTAGAGCATACAACGTATATGGCGAGAGAACGTTGCGGTATTTGCTACTGCGGCTAATAAATAGTCTACCCAATCACATAACAGATAGTCTTACACTAACCAACATAAATTCTGAATTAAAAAACTACTTTTACATGCAGTATAGCATACATGTATTAATACAAACCACAGCGGTTTTCTAATGTAACAGACTGTAATATAAATAAAGCGGAACAAAGTTCGCCGGGTCAGCTCGTAAATATAATAAAGAGAAAAGAAAATATAAAAAAACGAAATATAAAAAGTAGCTTTAAGGTCTATCTACTAAAAATATAACAGACTGTAATATAAATAAAGCGGAACAATGTTCGCCGGGTCAGCTCGTAAATATAATAAAGAGAAAAAAAATATATAAAAAAACGAAATCTTAAAAGTAGCTTTAAGGTCTATCTACTAAAAATATAACAATGACTTCTATAAATATTAGTTTTGTACTTCTTCAAGTAGATTAGAAACATAAACAATAAAAGTTTCCGTAAACAAACGGTCATAGATTGTCTTTGTCTGCTTAATTGTTATGCGCGACGCCGAGCCGGAATGAAGTACGTACCTACTTCTTCCTTATCAAAAATATTTAAGGATTCGAGACCTTGAGAAATTAGTTCCTATAGTTAACGAACGGAACAAATACATTTTTAATTTTGAGTTCACCCAGACACAATAATGCATTTTATAATGTGGCACAAGTACTGATTTTATATGTAATTTAAGGGAAGTAGTTTCATTGTAAGTTATAGGTTTTAGGAAGGATAAGGCTACATCATACAGTTGTAATAAACATTGTTCTGTTGAAGGAAAAATATTTGCAATGTAGTTTCCGTGTGTTAGTGCGTGCATCGCTTGCCAACAACGGACAAAGACCTAGTATGATACAAACCACTACAATATACACATCAAAATTGGCGTCAAACATTACAATGGATTAAAAAGAAGTGTATGATTAAGTATAATTAATAATAATAATAAAAAATAAAAAAAAAGGAAATGGTTCAAAAAATAGGTTAAATAATGCCATTATTTTAAGTAATTAAGTTTGTTATAGAAGAGCTTGGAACCCTGACACAGGTATTTTTTACATAAAAGGGTTTCCAAATCTTACACTTTGAAAAGAAAATGTACTTAAAATGAATAAAGACTTTTTATTATTATTATTAAATAATAGTTCTTTAATTGTAAAGATACAAATCAGACACGATAAATAATGTTAATTCAACATGTAGCTTATTTGAATAGCTAACGAGATTAAACTAAATTTATAAAAATACTTCAAATGCATCAAAAACAAGTAAAAGCATGATTAAATAATAGATTTAAATTGTTCATAAATTGCGTAGCGGCAGTCATGCGAAGTAAACCTTTGTTCAGTGTAGACGGGTCATTTGATCTCGTTATTCATTCAAATATTGTTTCGAGTTACTAGATTTAATTTTAACACTTCACTAACGCCCGTCTATATGCGAAATGTCAGACGTAAACCTAAGCATTTACATTGTTTAGAAATTATAAAATCTATGGCCCATTTATGATTGGATGTGGAAAGCGCATTTGTTTGATTAAATTTATTGTATACCAACCGCAGTTTTATGTCTGAAACTCAGATTTTTGTATTTGTTCCATGGTTTCCTCAGCCAGGGATTGAACCTACGACCCCAGTGCTAAGATTCGCACGCCACTTTGCTTTTGAAAAATTGCAACGATCTTTGGAAGTTTTAAATATTTTCAATAAAGTACGCGTCACTTAATATTTAGTCAGAATCAAAATAATCAAATTCCTATAAGTTTTTACATTGACTCGTAGAATAATTCGTCCTAACTTCCGCCATATTGGATGCCGTACTTAGTGGCAAGTAGTATGTTTGTATAAACAGGGTGCTAGACGCGTGTGCAATATTAATGCCCTGAGTCCCTTGAGTCATTAAGATCTACAAGAGACATAGAGCCCAGTTGTAGGAAGACCGGCGCTCGCGCAGGTGGTTGCATACATACATAATAAAGTACGTATATTTTGGTACAGTGCGGTGAAAAAGTGCCTTTTTAAGTGACAGATCCGTTTCGCATAATTTAGAATGTTTTCGTAGGCTCAAATAAGATTGACAATATAACTGCTTAGGCTATCTTGGCGGTACAGTAAGAAAAGTGTTGATAAACAGTTTTGTTAATTAAATTCAACATAAACCGATTACTTTGATTTATTGTCACAGTAAATTATTAGAAAGGCTACTCGAATTACATAAAAAGGAAGACCTGGTTGTAGTAAATTTATAAAATAAATAATTTCAAATCTTTCCGTTTTTATGATTCGTAATTATTGGAAATGACATTTTAATTATTATTTAATCATTGTTTTATCAACGCGCGTATTTTTATGACATATAAAGCACTTTTTCACTTAACTATTCGTATTGTTCGATATATTATGTTAATTAATTTATTCGGCGTTTATTCATGCTAGCTGCTGCTCTAGTTTTTTGACACACATTTGTTAAAACTAGTGCATTCTTTAAAAATCACGTCAATACGCAGTTTGGATAGTTAATACCTCGTAAAAGATACCGTTAACATTTTAGGATTTCTAATCCTTCGTTTAGAAACTTTTTGGTAGAATACTTTTTTGATACACAGTTTACTAATTTTATATAACACAGATTAAAAATCATAACGTTTTACCGCTAACTAGAGTGAAGTAAATAATTATTTATTTAAAATTATCCCGCTAAACAAATTAACTAGTATGTCAATGTGGGATATAATTTCCTTCATCTACGGTATTTAGAAGGTTCAAAAAATTTAATTATTACAATAACCTCAAACGGCATTTTTCACCCTTGACCGCGAAGCGAAACCGGTAATTTAAAATTATTCACGTAACTTTTTATAACATTTACATTTTGAAAATAATATAAGCCTCCCGCCGACATATTACCGATTTATTTGAGATTTGACATTTAAACATGATAGTGTCAGTAAATTAAATAAAACATGTAATAATAATTCTGTGATAAATAAGCTTCAAAGACACGTAGTTATTGCTGTGTATAAGAACCTTTCAAAATTTGGGTTCGTTATTTGTGCTACGAAAGCGGTTGCCATGTAGAATCTCGTCAGATTTAAAATTTATTCAAAAACGCGCTTTTCATATAAACATCTAAAGTCAAACAATGCAATACGTCCAATTTTACAATAACACAAATAATGTTCTAGGAGAAAGTTTATTTTCGACTCATTCATACAATTGTTTTAGGGGCTTAAGAATTTGAGACGTTTATGTTCTACTACGTTGATTGCGAACATATTTTAATTGTTATGACAAGAACAGAAAAATGCTCTAATTTTTGTTAATGCGTAAAAGGGACATCGTATTTTTTTGCATATAAAATTATAAATAATAGATTTTATTGTTTTACAAAATATATATATTATAACTATGTCCTGGGAAACTCATTCAACAACTGCGCAACTAGTCGACAGTATCAGTCCAGTTTAGTATTGCCCTATAATTAAACAAGCTAGATTTAAATATAAAAATAGCAATTTAAAATAATATTTGTTTTTTACAGGTTTTATCTATGAACAAATATTTGTATAATCTATTTGACCTGTAAAAGTCGATATTTCAAATCAAACAACGCTCTATTTGTGTAGTACACAAATATCGAACAAGTTAACAATTTACACGAATACAAAACGTGAAATGCCGCCAGTTACAATATAATTATTTATCACACATTGGTTTAGATTACACGATTGTATCAAAAAGCATATTGTATCAGCTAATGCTAAAGTTTGTAGTGAAGTACTTCGGTAGTGTCATATTACGAAAATAGGCTTAAGACAATGAAGAGTTATATTTATTGACATTTTACGACTTCTATTATAAACTGGATGTCAACTCTCACCGTATAGGCGCGTAGTTGAAATTTTTTGGAGTCCACTCGATTTTGGAGTCTCTTCGAAAACGTCAAAAACACTTCCCTAAACCTTTGCAATAAATGGCGAAGAATGAACGTGGTAACTTAGTTTTATATAGAATAAATATAAATGTAACACGATAGAAGAATGTCATCACTTTGTTGTCATTGGTTAGCCGCGTCTCAAGACCAATCAGAGACACGCGATCTAGCTTTCCGTTTGGCAATTACAATTAAGCGAAACGAGTGTGGTACTTCAGATTGGAGTTGACGATTTAAAGTAAAAAAAAACTTTTCGGTTCTTTAGCCTGTCATCATCAAATAGCATTGCTATTGGAGGCTCGAAAATATAAGAGATAATGATAAATGATAGTACAAATTTTATTTGCAAAAATACGATACAAAAATGTTTGGGTGGTACAATCTAATGTTCGCATATTCTTTGAAACTGAATTGAAGATGAACTTATTAGTCTTTTTACTAATTCCAAGACTGAAATATAGTCTGCTTATAAGATGCAATAGCCCCTTAAAAACAACATAACAAACTTAATACATTATATTGACAAGCAAATCAATATTGCAGTATATTACACATGTAAAAATGCAAACGAGTTCAATGCTGTTTATGTAAGATCATTGACTTTGACCGTGAAATTATACTAACAACCTTATTCCTTTACAATAAGGATTAAATTTAAACGAATTAATTGATTTGATTATGTTCGCAATCGCAAAGGGACATCTAACGGTATTTTTAAACAGTTATTAGTACAATTTGTGTTATTAAAATCTCGCGCTATCTATAGTTTGAGGGAATAACAAAATACTGTCTTTAAACAGGCATGTTTATTATGAATATCGTATTTATTTAAAAACAATACAGTTACATATGTGGTAAATTAAAAGCATGTCAGTTTAAAATCGTGATGTATTAATTCTAAACTGGAATAAAGATGTAAGCACAGTTATTGTTTTGATCGATCACGCGTTGCAAATCTTACTATTACATCTATTCGACTTGCATGTTATTATAGTAAACCGTCACATTTAATCATATCGTCCATTAATTTAACTAAAAATGAACTAAAACCGTGATAAAAATATAATATATAAATTAAACAATTCTTAAAGTTGGGTTTGTTATAACACTTATAACTTGAGAACGGCTGAATAGATTTTCAGAATAACTGTTAAAAATTTTGGTAATTGGCGTAAAGAAAATGAAAAAAAAAAACTAATACAAAATGTTTATGGGTTTCGTTACTGTCATGTAAGTCCGTACTAGGCTTGCGGTGTCAGCTAGAAAAGAATATTAAACAAAACATCTGTTTTTCTCACAGATAAACACAATTTGGCAAATATCAATAGACAAACGGGTCAAAAAGTCCAGTCAGCCAAGGTGGGCTTCTTAGACTGTGTCCACTAAAATACTTTGTAGAACTAAATAATATATTTAAAACCGGAGTAAGTTATTCCTACAGACAAAAACTGTAATAAAATCTGTATTAAAAATGTATTATTATTATATAAAAAAATATCAATTCTTTTTGTTATAAACAAAAATAACTAGATTACTGCTCGTTGTTTATTGCAGTCTAAAGTGGAAATCAAGTATGTATGTGCCTATATATTCGAAACGAGCCCGTATTTGTATGGAAAAATGTCAAAAATGAGCAATGTCCTTAACATCATCAAAAATGAATTTCATTTATGATGTATGAGTGACAGGTGATACGGGTGATTTAAATAATAGTTGTAAACAATATCTATTAAGAAGATTTTAATATCCAAATAACAATTTGTAAAACTTTGCCAATTAAAATTCAATGTTGGCTTGAATTACATCTATTTTATTGAATTGGTAAATTCAAAATTAGAAGCTTCTAAAATTATAAGGGCCCAATTAAAATCTAATCAGGTATTCGAAATCCGGCTGCAATAACACAAAACAATTAAACGTTTTGTTGTCGACGATAATTTATAGAAACACGACTGTCGCTTAATGTCGAGGATGCAACCTTTACGATAAGATTAATAAAACTTAATAATTGTACACCCCTTGCAATGCCGCAAACTAACGCTCATCTAAGATTTTAGTGGATTTAGTGTAATCAAAGCTCTGTTTATTAATTTGCACGTTTATGATATTGAACAATTTACTTATGTGACAATCTGCATTGATTTTGTCTGAAATACCTTCAGCAGTGGTGTCGCACAACTTACTCCACTCTCCCCTATCTTAGCTTTCTTTCGACTCTCAGCTCCACTAATTTCCAGGGAATATAGTACAGTTGTTTCCCCTTGCATATTGCACCACAGTTTTTGTGCTCGATACACTCTGTCGCCAGTGCTCGATATTTTTTCTTTGTAATTTCTTGTGGCCAGACCTTACCTTCCGTTTGCTTGACTTAGTGCTGACGCAAGTATGACTCTAGCGGGCTTACCGAAAGCTGGTGGAAGCTCACCAACGGTGAGGAGATGCTGTTTTTAGGTCATAAATTCCCCTTCACTCACCCTTAAGTCTATCTATATACCTATTTATAAGAAATGAAGTAAAAACAAAACAAAAAAAACTTTTTAAGGCTATCGGGTTAACGCACGAGGCGAAGGTTCTGGAACTAAACATTATGTAAGTGATATGGGTAAATAATCTGTTTGCTTTAAAATAATGTAAGCTATTTCTATCACAAACTAAGCTACGTAATTTTTATAGCTGTAAGAACACTAATGTCTCGAAACTAAATGTCCTTAATTCTAGAATTCGTCTAGGCTTTACTCTACACTAATACAATTGAAAGTTTGTTCTGTTACTGACAACTTTTAACATATATTTGTTATTTAATTGTCTCTAAATGTGCTTAAAAATTTAAAAGATATCAATACAAAATTAATTTCTTTTTCCTTGATAAAGCTAAGAAATCATGTTTAATTACAGCAACACCTTACAATGCGTAGTAATTAGTCAACTATTGATACAAGCACTATACTGTCCATTATACTAATATATATAGATTAAAATTTACTTCTAAAGACAAACAAAAAAATGTTAACGTAATTAAATAGTTAGTCATTTAATTCCGTCGATATCTACTACAACATACTTTATTTATTTTTATTTATAGGCCTCTCAATTTAAAGTTATTATATTTTTTTTATTTTGCAATAATGAATGAAAAGGTAATTTTAGTTTCTTCGAGTAAGAGTAACGGACATTGCATAAAACTTTAGCAGTTAGTTATTAGGTGTCTAGGTCCAGGTTATTAGGTACTCATATTTTAGAGTTTAATATAAGACCGAAGTCAAAATTTATTTTACCATGCTACGTTACACCCGAGAAACAGGTTATATTTATGTCCAAAATATTTTAAAAATTACCGACTCTAATGCGAGATAATAAGTAATTATTATCTTCACTAACATCATAAATATTCAACAATTCCATACATAAAGAACTCAGTACATACTGACAGTGTACCTAGGAGATAGGTCCTTTCACTACATAAAGCGATGGATTTATTAGCTCTTATTCAAACCAGTTTTTTCAATTCTTTTGGCTTGACTTGGACCTCAATATGCATTACGGGTTAATGACCTGAACTTGAAAACCCGCCCAGCAATTGTATGCAAATCGTATACTTTCTTATTGTTAATTGTTACAAATGTGACACATGCGGTTAAATGCGTCATATTTGTTTTTAAAGAAGGGTTTGGAGTAATCGTATTTAAGTTATGTGGTTGGCCAGTCTTATCAATTGTTATTTCCTTTTCACAAAAACGTATGCGTCATTGTAGGGTTTAGAACTTTTATAGTCTGTGTAGCTATTCTGATAATTAAAAAGAATAATGTTTATGGTATAAAAAATCTATTGTTGTTATAAAGTATTGCAAGTTGTAAACTTGAGTCTTATGAGTATTCTTGAGTTTAGTACTTTTCTTTAAATCTTATGTCATCTTAACGCGTTATATAAAAATTATATATAATAAATCATTACATAAAGTAACACTATATCGTTTATTAATAATGCATTATACCACCATTGTGTGTACTGTTATTACTGTTATTTTAAAGCTAAAATTTATTATAACATGAAAACTTGTGTTTTTAAATTATTTTCACTATAATATCATTTGATTACACTTTTAATGCTTGTAATAAAACTTTCAAATAAATGGCCAAATAAATTTTAATAAAATGTTCAGATTAGACAATACTACATATTTCTGATATTCGATTAATAATACGGTTTTGAATTTATTACATTTTATTCTTGGTACTAGGTAAAGAACAACAAATTTTACTTAAAAATTAACAGCGATAATTCTAAAGCATACATTAAAAACTCTATAGTGTTCAAGTGACTAGATAAAAATAAACAAAGCCTAGTAATAACCTAGCAAAAACTTGAAATTACAATCATCATTTAATCTGATTTAGATAACATATCTTTTACTAATAAAAACACTTCATAACGTAAACTGTGATTAATTTATTAATATTAACAAGGAGTCATAGAAAGTGATAGGTCGTTAATAGCTAATTAGATATTCTGTATCAACCGCAGTAGACCAAATAGGTAATAACAATTAAATTAAAATAAAGTGGCTATTTTGTATTAAATCTCTTTAGGGGAAGGTGAACGTGAGTAATAAATATTCAAATATTTATCTTTCTACTTAAAACAATACATTTGTATTAATTCTATATAAAATAATTAATAACAACGTAACTGTCTTGGCTCTTAAATATTATTAAGAGTATGAGATTAATAAGTCGTAATAAATTAATTTTCCTTTTTATTTAAGGGCGCTAATGCAAGACAATTATTTACCTAAGATACATACGAACATAGTCCACTAATGTCTATATGAAACTTAAAGATAACGTGCTCTAAATTAGTCATAACGGGTTCGGCCCATTAGTCGCACAAAACCGATCATTTGGGAGACAATAAAGTGATCTGTCACCTTGACCGACCCAATGACCGGCATAGGTAACTGTGTTAACGATTTTTATTAAGTTTAACAACACTACAACATTCCATACGGGCTCCTAAACGGTTGGCCTACTCTACCCCTCATATAAATAAGATTACAACGAGATGAGAGATCAGTGCACCTCCAACGCTCCGATGTAACTCGCGGAGCTTAAGTTTTGATACTGTTTATTTTTATAGGAATCGGGATGAGTCAACAGGCGCTGGGTTTGGCTTTATTAAGCCTTTTTGCGACCGTGCAGTGTGGACCTCCAGGCAAACCGACACTAGGATGGGGTGAACGTACCTTTGCTATCGTTGAAGTCAACCAAGCAGCTACAGCTTATAACCAGCTTGTAACAAGAAAAGATGCAGCTGACGTCACAGTTACATGGAATGTCTGGTCTGGAGATCCTGCAGATTCAGCTAAGGTTTTATTAGATGGAAAAGAATACTGGTCTGGCAATTCCAGGGCTGCTGGTACAGCTACTTTTAAAATTAAGAAAGGTGGTCGCTATATGATGGAAGTCCAGCTTTGTAACAAAGACGGCTGCAGTTCCAGTGATCCGACAGAAATTATTGTTGCCGACACAGATGGTAGCCATTTACCACCCCTAGATTACACTCTGGATGAAAAACATAAGCCATTCAAACAGACGTCTGGAAAGGTTGTCGGCGCTTACTTTGTTGAATGGGGAGTTTATCCCAGAAAGTATCCCGTGGACCGTATACCAATCCCGAATTTAACTCATCTTTTGTACGGTTTTATCCCGATTTGTGGTGGTGATGGAATCAACGACAGTTTGAAAGAAATTGAGGGAAGTTTCCAAGCTTTACAGAGATCTTGCAGTGGCCGAGAAGACTTCAAAGTATCCATTCACGATCCCTGGGCTGCCTTGCAAAAACCACAAAAAGGACTTTCTTCCTGGAATGAACCATACAAAGGCAACTTTGGCCAGTTGATGTCTTTAAAACAAGCAAGACCTGATCTAAAGATTCTTCCTTCTATTGGTGGTTGGACCCTCGCTGATCCATTCTTCTTCTTCGATGACAAGGTAAAGAGAGCGCGTTTCATTGACTCAGTAAAAGACTTCCTTCAAACCTGGAAATTTTTCGATGGTGTAGACATAGACTGGGAATTCCCTGGAGGTAAGGGCGCAAACCCGACACTTGGTGGTCCTAAGGATGGTGAAGTCTATGTTTTATTAATGAAGGAGCTTCGAGAAATGCTTAACGAATTATCCAATGAAATGGGCAAGAAGTACGAATTAACATCAGCTATTAGTGCTGGATGGGACAAAATCCAAGTTGTAGACTACAAAGCTGCGCAGAATTACATGGACCATATTTTTGTTATGAGCTACGACTTTAAGGGTGCTTGGTCCAATGATACATTAGGTCATCAAACCGCACTGTATGCTCCCGAGTGGAACTCAAAGGAAACTTATACCACTGACTTCGGTGTTCAGTACCTATTGGCTCAAGGCGTAAACCCGAAGAAAATTGTCGTAGGTGTTGCAATGTATGGACGTGGGTGGACCGGAGTACACAATTATACAGACGGTAATCCTTTCACGGGGATCGCAACAGGACCTTGCAAGGGCACATGGCAGGATGGTGTGGTCGATTACAGGGAAATTGCAAATGGCATTGCTCAAAACAAATGGGAGTTCCACTACGATAACGTTGCCCAAGCTGCTTATGTGTTCAAACCATCTACAGGGGAACTTGTTACATACGACAACGCGAGATCCGTTACCGAGAAAGGTAAATACGTAAGAAAGAATTACCTAGGTGGTTTGTTCGCGTGGGAAATAGACGCAGATAACGGTGACATATTGAACGCAATGAACATGGCTCTAGGTAACAGTCCTGCGTAAATCGTATTATTGTGATAAATGTAAGTTTAGTATTATGTTACTCGTAAGGTCTCAAGTAGATTGTATTGATAATTTAAAATACAGACTGATTTAAGCTAATTTGTCTTTTTTTTCTATTTATATAAAAAATACCTTTAATATCGTAACGACATTATTAAATAACAGGTTTTTTGTGATTATATTTTTTGACCAAAGAGATTTTAACTCTACAAATTCAACAGTAAGATCGTTAAAGAACTTACCAAAAATATCAGCTAGCAAACATAGAGCAGTTTAAAGCTTGCTAAAAAGTTTATACTTTTTCGTAAATGTAATAAAATATAAAAATACTTTTACTAGAATTAAGCATATATAAAACAGTTCTAGGCATTTTAAATTTATGAAAAAGATAACACCTAATGGTTTATTCAGAGCAAAAATAAATCGTAATGCAGATGAGTGGTTTTTAAAAGGCAATATTTTGTTGTAATAAAACTGCTATCTGAGCAACAAATATATTATTTTTTAAGTTTTGAACAGTGTAACTCCATGAATAAAACTCTGAGTCGCGCTCAGTTCAAACGACAAATTTGGAATACACAGGTATTTGCTTGTTATGGTAAATTAAAATTTATTTCATTACTAAATTGTAATCTAATAAATGCCTCCTTTAGGATTGTTACCGGGCAAATAATATAAAGAATTAATTATATTCTCTGTTATAATTGTTGATTAAATTATAAAAAGAAATTTTTAAATATCTTTAAAACCCCAAAGTAATTACCTATAAGGTTTTACGCCTGGTTTGGATTGGATGTTAATAATTTGGCCAATGATTATTGAAGTCAATAATATTTATTACTTTTATTTTATCTATATATATTTTGCGTAAGATAAATAAATGTTAGCTATTTTATTGTTATGTATTCTAATCACCCAAAAGGCCAACAAGGTATCATAATATATTAAATAATTAAAATAAGATATGTTATTTTTGATGCCAGAGGTACATAATCATTTTGCACCAATTTCATATGATTTTTTAAGCCAGAATATGATTTTTATGTACTAATAACACAAAACAAATATTTTTTTCCTTTAGACAAAATCAGGACTTTCTTGCTTTAATGATGAATCCGTAGCGTAATTGTTAAAATAAATTGTAAATATCTATATCAGTGATAGATATGTAAAAAAGTTTGTATATAAACACTTTTATTATTCTTATCAAATTTAAACTTGAAAACACGGTTAGCTTAATTAAAATGTTTTTACGTAAGAACTCTTTCGTTAAGAAATCGATTTAGAAAATTCTTTTCGAACTGATTGGCCTGTTTTATAAGTTTACATTTTAAATCGGGTCTAAGAAGAATTTTCCTTGTTCATAATTAAAAAATTGCTTAGCTGAAATAACGACACAAACTTGCGACAGCGTTAAATGGTATTATGTACATATTCATCAAAACAGATCTTAGAAGACATTTATTCATAATAAACATAGTTTAAGTTTTATGTTTGTCGAAATGTAATCACTACATAGTATAAAACAAAGTCGCTTTCTCTGTCCCTATGTCCCTTTGTATGATTAAATCTTTGAAACTACGCAACGGATTTTGATGCGGTTTTTAATAGATAGAGTGATTCAAGAGGAAGGTTTATATGTATAATAACATTCATTAAATAGTGGAGAAGTACTGTTATATTTGAGGTTTCTAATGTGATGTCGTAAATAATTACATTTTTTCAGCTTACATTGCAAACGCAGGCTGAACCCTACGAGTTTTATCAAAATAATGTACTAAGTATTGTACAACTTGAAAAGGTCTACAGAAAAGTCCGTGATGGTATATGTCTATCTCTTATGGATAACCCACAATCCGCATCAAAATCCGTTGCGTAGTTTCAAAGACTTAGGCATACAAAGGGACAAAGGGACAGAGAAAGCGACTTTGTTTTATACTATGTAGTGATTACAAACAAATACACTGAAAATATAGCCAAAGATGGAATACATGATACATTTTACTACAAAATATTTACAAAAGGGAACAGACAAACAAAAAGTATTCAATACACTTAAGTAATTGTGATTCAATTTATTTAACTGTATAAAATATATACAATATACTACAAAAAATATTTCTTCAAAAACAGGACGTAATTATCAATGTCATTGATGAATGCGAGTTATTTTCTATGTGTAAGTTTCATCAAGAAATCCGAAAGAGATCTTTCGGACTTCAATATAAAACTTACATCTTCAAATCCTTAATGATTAGCTTTTGCATAAATCTAATGGAAATAAGAATTTATAAATAAACCTTTCTGAGATTAAAAAGTCATTGCCCAGGCTAAAGTTGTTTTCAATTTATTTGTATTCGGAATTGCGTGTGTTATCAAACGTTTATCTGCGTAACGGAACTTTTAAGTGCTCGTTTGCGAAGTATCGTGTTCTCGATTTATTTATATTTCTTTTAAACGATTAAGTTTATGTACTTAAGATAAACTGATGTATATAAATATATCTGGAAGAAACGTACTGTTGTAACTGATGTCGAAAGTTCTTACATTCAATGGCATCTTTAGCATGCCTGTTTAGTTATGATTTGTATCTCACCGTGCGAGCGAATTTTAAACATGTATCATATTGTGCGAAAAATTTGGCAATTATTCCCTGAAAACTGCTAAAATCTATGTTCGTAATTCGTAAATATCGCCATATTTTTTCTATTGGTGAAGATGCACAAGAATCCTGTATAAGGGCTATAGAAGATTTCGCTTATATCATGCTAGAAAGTTCTCTCGATCATTTTAATTACTTATCGAGATAGGTGTGAGCTTTATTATTGTTGTTTTATAATAAACTAATTAAAAAATATTTTTTATTCGCCACATTTTCCAACGACATTTCTTTTAACTGTTGATTTTATCAATTATTTATATTTACATACTCTAATTGAAATAAAGCCCTATCTAATATCCTATGCGTGTGCAAAAATTCCATCGTCTTTCTTGACAAATAAAAAAGGGCATTGGTACAAGAACAATAAAATACAATCTCGTATAGGCAAACATAATATACACGAATTCGTATAATTATAAAAAGAAATTACAATTTATTAACTAAACGATAATCGATACGTTTGACGTGAGCAACTATGTATATATAGTCGCCTTACGTTTTGACAGCTGGCGGTCATTATTTGAGACCCTGACATTCTGAGCCATAAACAATAATGACAGTGACAGCTACTCGACTAGATACAAAAACGTATAAGTTCATTTAACATACGTTGCACTATGTATAGTTAAACAATAAATTTATAGATAAGGCACATCACGTCGTAATGTGATATAAACAATACAATATCGGAAATAGGTCACGACCGGCGAGTGGATTTTAATAGCTCGTTCATACACCCAATAAACTAGCGAACATGTTAATCGCGTAATTTTTTAATATCCTTCCTGAATTCGCTTCATGATATCAGTGATGCCGCGATGGAGTGAAAACCTTTTTGCATCTGTTTTCGACAAGTACTTTTCTTTAAAAAAAATTAGTTTATTTTAATTAAACAATAAACCACAGGCATTCTTTAGTAACTTCCAAATGTGCCCAGAAAGAAATAGAATTTCGTGAAAGACGTATCCATGGACTATCTGAGCTACGGCGTAATTCGCCGTCGGTTAAAAAGTTTCATGGCTTATTAGTTGACTTCATAGACTTAAGAATGGGTCTTGTCTTCATTTAGAGATTACTTAGGAACTATACTATTAATAATACTATTTGTACTATTAACGCGTGTTTCATAACCACATTCGTATATTCTTTTGTTACCCCGATTTCCACATGACGTCATTTAATATATAGAAAACTGCCGTTTAAGGTTAATTATGTCACATATATGTAAAATGGTATACGTACCAGAAAACCTTCACTTCTATGTTACACATTAAGAGACCTAATTCTCGTATTTTATGTCTTAAAGAGTATATGTTTGATACATTTAACAAAGTTATTACTAGGTGACAGAAAAAACTTCAAGTCTAGCCATATAACGCTAATTATATTATAAAGTTAGAGATATTTATTAAAATATGTAAAGGTGAAAATTTAAAGGTAAGAATGAGGACCGACTCTATAAGAATTTACAAATATAAATAAGACTTTTAAAACAATAACTACAATCCACGAAACAGTTTTTACCGCGCACCACCACTTTGTGGAACCAGCTGCCCACTGAAGTAATAACGAACCAATTCGACTTAGAGTCTTTCAAGAAAAGAGCGTACCAATTCTCAAAAGGCCGGCAACGCACTCGCGAGCCTTCTGGCATTGAGAGTGTCCATTGGCGGCGGTATGACTTAACATCAGGTGAGCCTCCTGCCCGTTTGCCCCTGTTCTATAAAAAAAAACGACAGCGATTATAAACCAAAAATTAAACTAAACACCAAATATCTCTCGAAAAGCACCTTAAGCTGTTCATCAGCTTCCGAAACCTCTTTTATTGGACCTTTTGGTTCTAAAACGTCGATTCAAAAACTAGTTAATCAAAATGTATAAAGTTTTTATTGATATATTGAGCTACAAGCTGAGTCCTAAAGTTCAGAAATCTGAAAGGGTTGCGAAACACAAGGGAAAAATGATCTAAAAAATATACGCATACTGTATTTTCCGCATGTCTCATCAATAAAGTTGAACATCATACTAAATTCTAAATGTTAGGTAGGTATCGTTGTCTTGATTAGTAGAATTACTGTGTCATCAGTAAATATTACAAGTTCATGGCGGTCAACACAACATGATAACTGGTTTTTCTGCTTGAAGTTTTAAATACTACCGACTCGATTCGACTTTATACGTTGTTTATGATAAAATATAAATCAATTGATTAATTTACGTAATTGATAGTAAAAAGTGCATGTAATGAGTTTAAGGCGTGGTACAGGAAATTGTCTACTTTTTGAGCATTTGACAGATCCCTAGGTTCGAATATAGACTTTAGCGCTATTAACATGCTCGAAGGTGAAGATAAAAATGACAATATGTCTTATAAAATCTATGGCGTGCGTAAGGTTCCGGAGCCTGATCACTTACTTGCCTATAAAGAAAAACTATCAACTACTATTTTCTATTTTTAAATTTAAACCTATATTTATTACATGTCAAAAATGCAAATCTCATCTAAAGATTGCATAGTTCCCAGTTTATGGGATCATTATTAATGTTAATCTTCGAAAAATTATAACCTTAGTTTTAATCTGTTTTTATAAGTTTTTAAAAAGAGCAATACGGCTTTAAAAAAAAATGTGTATAGTTATAAGTTTGCTACATTCCAGGAAATAATGTACACTGGGCATGTAGCACTTATAATTGTTGTTGAACATAATGAAATTGATTATATTTTTTGTATATTATATACCTTTAAAAGGTTATTTTATTCCAATAACAATACATAATCATCCATGATATCTTGACGTTTGGTATATACTTGTGCTTTAATCTTGTTAATATGAAAAACATATTTATTTGGTTTAGCACAAAATATAGAGTTTCAAATCTAAAAGCTATTTCTAAGAATACTTTAAGTTTTATAAAAATACTAGCGGATCCGACAGACGTTGTCCTGTCTACACGTCTTTAATTTCAAAATTTCAATTTTTAAAGAAAAACACTTTTTTAACGGATTATAGATATGTATTTAAACTTTTATATATTTTTTATTATTTGTACATAATTTTAAATTTAAACCGACGTTTCGCGTGCTTTACTGCGTGCGTGGTCACGGTGACTGCAGACAAAGGTGTTAAATGTCAAAAAGTATTACAGCTGCAGAAAATGTTGTGTTATCTGTATTTATTTCCCCGGAGTAGGTATCGACTAAAACTATCTTTTAGTATTAGTGACTGAAGACACCTTTGTCTTCAGTCACCGTGACCACGCACGCTGTAAAGCACGCGAAACGTCGGTTTAAATTTAAAATTATGTACAAATAATTATAAGTTTAAATATAATAATACATATCTATAATCCGTTAAAAAAGTGTTTTTCTTTAAATGTGTAAAAGTTATGTAAATAAAAGACAATACTATTTCAATTTTTAATAAGCCATTTTGATGAAAATTATTATTCAAATGTTATGACAATATCTAACGATCCAGCACATGGTCACACACGATATAACACAATGATAACAAAACTTTTTTTAAATTTCGGGACAGACTAAAATTAAAATTCGAATATTATTTAAAATTTGACACTGCGATGGTAGCGCCGTCTGTCGGATCCAATGTAAAACATTCCAAAATCAACAACAACTAATAAATTGAAAATTAATTAAAAAAACATTGTCCAGCGGACAAAATTGTGAATCTAAACCATTCCCAGATCCCCTTGAACACACACAAAAAATTTCGTCTAAATCGGTCCAGTCGTTTAGGAGGAGTTCAGTCACATACAGACGCACACAAGAAATATATATATTAAGATTAAACAATCCTTATTGAAGTAAAACCAATGTCATATAATAAAAAATACAAAGTATATACAAAGATAACATATACGTATGTAAACGTATATGTTATCTTTGTGTACTATAAAGCTTGACCGGTTTAATAAGACAGGTCAGTAGTAGTCGTTGTTCCAACGAATCAAGAATTTATAATGAAACTTCTTATTGCTATAAGTTTTTTGTCTGTGGTTGGGCTATGTCTAGCTAATACAGTTGCTTATCCTCGAGGATGTATCTACGTCATGGGAAAATGTAAGTATTGTTTTTTCCCTTAACTATACATTACTAATTAATTTGTGCTCATAACGACTAGCGTCACGTCACTTGACAAATAAAATCAACGAAGTTTTTACAGACTAATTCGGGCTTTTAATTATTAAACGCAGCTAAAAGAAGAGACATCCCCTGGTTCTTTACGTCAAAACAAATATAAATACTTTTAATATACTACAAACAATACTCCTAGTATTCTACAGTTCTAGGTATAACGATATTTACTTGACTTGAGTTTGTAAAATGGTTTTAAACAAAAAATACTTAATATACAAGCAGAATCCGTAGCTACCCTAGTTGCCATAGACTTAATAATTATTATAATAAATATCTTATGTCGGAATATTGTTGTCTATCTTTAGGGAAAATCTTATATATAATCTTAGGTGGATAAATGTAAAACCTGTGTAAAACTCGATATATATGGTTTGTTATCTATATATAAAGGTGTTTGATATCTGTACATTTTCCAACACGGCTTCGGATTAAATAAAATAAACGGAAAGCTTAACTAAAGACGTTTAACATTTTAAATTGTTTACAACACGAAGTCAGGAAACGTTTTTAACTCTTTTCTTAATTTCTACGTCGGTTATATTTTTGTAGAATTTTTTCTAATGTATAAATATATTAAAGTGGTTTGGTTCTTGAAGATAAAGTCTAATGATGCTTTACAAATTAGGCTTTAGGCAGTGCCGCATATAATGAACGACCTATGGATATATGCAAAAATATTACAACAATGCAGTGTTTTTTTATGCTTCATCACAAGATAAATTTTAAGATGAGCTCCGGCCTCGTACTTAAATAAATATTAAATAAAAAGAAAAACAGGTTATCGCATTCATATGACCGCTTTGAACTATTTACTTGCTATCTATTCTATTCTATTATCTATCGGCCCATGCCGATAACTTAGAAGACCCATGTCTTCGGAGATAAGAAAAATATGAATAGGCAACAAATTAATTCTTATATATTATCTTTTTAAACACATTATCCTCATTTGAGAACAATTAGTTAAAATGTCTTTTTATTGTATTGAAACGCTTATTTATATTTATGTTAGAATGTGGCTTTACCTAGTACGTGTTATAAGCCTATATAACAATGAGACTATATTTTTTGAGTATTATATATAATTTACACTTAAAATAAAAAACAAACAAGAAATTATTCAGGAAAACACAAGGTAAATACCTCTATTATGAAAAAGTTAAAGACTGAATATCAGCACTATAATATAGCACATAGTAGAACTTTGGTCAGTTCAATTAACGAACAATAAAAAATCCATTCACCAATGTAAAACCTTGATAAATGTAATATAGCGATTAGTATGTGCTCTTTTTAGAAGGTTAGTCTAATTGTGGGCATATGAAGAAAACCCGACGATTTCGCTTAAAGAACGAAATCACGTGGTAAAATTCTGTCTTCAGGTTATCGTGAATGTGAAGTAGGAACCCGGGCCTACACAACTGGTTGTGGGAAGCTGACGCCGGAGCCGACTTGCGAAGTACCGGAACCTGTAGAAGTGGAAGGCTTTATCTGCGACTACTCCGCATGCTACTGTGAAAAGCCAACCGTACGTCACAAGCCAAGCGGCAAGTGTATGCTGCTAGAAGATTGCCCCAAGGCTAATCCCGATGTCTAATCACGTTTCTTGATGGCTTTTTAATGATTGATATTTTATACGAGTTCCACACTTTTTGATTAAATATATGTTTAACCATAAGCTAGATGGAAATTTCAAAAATAACCAAAAAATAACACATTGCGTTTATTACTCTTAAGGGGTATTAAATAAACTAAGAAATCTATTAGGTATGAGGGTGTGCAATTATTTAATCAATTACCATCTCAAATTCGCAATATTGGAGTGTTTGACAAATTCAAAAAGGCAGTAAAGATGCATGTTAGAATAAACATAATTGACTAAAATTGGGACGGCTAATGGCGACGTGTATCTCGCTCGTATATATACATATTAATATTAAGTTTTTCATGTAAATAAAATATTTTTGTTTTTGTAATGAGAAATAAAGTTGCTTAAACATTAAATCGTTGATATTTATTTGATATCCCGCTATTAATATGACTTAACTTTAAAAACGTCCGTGTCAAATATTTGTATGAAAGAATAATACGTATTATTGATTGAACGGGGATTGGGATCGAGGACTGGCTGTCCCAAGCAAACCTAGTGCCGTACAGTAGCACACAAAGTAGACGGGGCAAAGACCCGAATAGCCATACCGGCTCGGTAAGGCTTGGAGCGAGGTGAAATACAAAGCTAAAGACCGAATGCGATGGAGACTCACTGTGGACGCCATCTGCCCCACCTAGGGGTTATAGGACATTAAAGGAATGTTACATAACACTTAATATTATTTTTGACGTTAGTGTTTTGGTACGATGAAAAATAGATAAGTACTAATGCTTAATGGGTAAAAATCTAAAGTAAAGATGCATACTGTACAATATCACTGAATAATAATACATATTCACGACTTTGCTAAATAAATATTGTAGGCGCATTAGAACGTTCCGTGATCCAATCGCAAAATGTTTGTTAATTATATATATAAGTATAAAAAAAACAATTGCTCTACAACTTCTAGATCTTAACTGCGATTTTCATATCTGTTTCGTGATATAATTAGAAATTTAATAAAAATAATTCACTCATCAGTCACGAATCAGTTGTGAATGAATGAATGACTTAAATTGCACTTTATATACAGCTAATTAGATTGAGGAAATTCGAACATTAGCTTAAATTATAATTAAAAAAGTAACGTAAAAATAATTTAAGAAGTTTATAAACATATAGAAATATTAAACATTAAGGTCATGTGTAAATGAAATCCATAATGAACATTTTTTTAGAAGAAAAATATACCTTATTTTAAACTTTCACTAGTCCTCATAAGATCTTTACATATCATAAAACGAAGAGCCGCATCTATCTGTTTGTATGAACGCAATAAATTCAAACATTACCTGTGGGCTTACTAACCAATCGCGTGATTAATGAGCTAATTATAAATAAAGCTATAATTCGGCCCTATATTGTGTACTGTTGTTCCTCTGGGCTCCATAGTACCAGCGAATCTATACGACATTATACCCTTCCTTATATACTTCTTTAAGCGCGTCCCAATTCTTGAAATACTTGCGAGCCCCCGGAAATGTATCTTTGGGCTGCGTATGTTTTAATATCAGGTGAACCTCCCGTTATATAAAAAAAATTGATTGTATTAAACGATCATGATTATTGTTGAAGCCAAAGCTTTTGCCAAAATCCACTGATGATGATATTCACCACAGTCATCTTTGTCTATGATCGGATCTTTGAAGGTAATAAAAATCAAAGTAATCCTTTTACAATTGGATAAAACACACGGGGATGGATGAAAAATGATTGTAATTTGCTCACGAACGAGCCGTACTTGACCTGAAGGTTAAAACCCTTTTCCCGCAAATTAATACTAATGTGCGCTTTAAGGTAAAGCCGATAAGCTCAGTTTATCCAAATAAATGGGAACAACCTGCGAAAGTTCAAAATTCATAAAAATTATGTTCCTATCAAATTTTCCTCTTCATTTTGCAAACCAGTAATATTCGTGGTACAAAGAGCGACGATTAACGCCCAAACCGAATAACCTATCTTAATGCATTTATATATCTTAAGATTTTAACTTACACCAGTTTTTAAAATAATTAAAAAGCTATTTGATTGATTTTAAACAGACATGTATATTTTAATATTATTTGTATGGTTTTGCTGTATTTGGTTTATATTGATGATCAAATATGTGTAAAGAGCGAAGAGATTGCATTCCATCCGTCGCCAAAAATGGATTGTCTACGTAGGGTTTGGTTATTGGGATGTAGATAGGGACGATCGACTGTCACGGTCTGATCTCAGATTGTTTTCAATCTAAGATTGTGTATTAATTATTGGGTTCGGGCTTAAATGTGCTACCCCGAGAAATGAAGCTGTTCTCAACTTTAAAATATCGTTATGTTTATAAAATATTAATAAATGTTAGTCTTCCATTCTAAAGTCAATGCTAGATCAAGCGACACCAATGCGATTTCATTACAAAGAAACTCATTTTCGTTGCGGTCTTTATTTTATTGAAATACTTTATGATATCGGATTTTTCTTAGTAGTAACTATAACAAAGTATCTACCTTTTCAATATAATATAAAATGTGTCGCGAATTATTTTTTTTTCAAATCTGTTTACGAGCGCGTAAAAATATCATAATTTGAGAACTTGTTTTATAAGCCTGAAAAATGTTATATTATATAAAAAATTCTATGTGATGAAATCAAATATTTGCCACTTGCCATTTTTAAACATTTTCTGATCATAAGGTACCGCATTTAATACAAAAGCATATAAATTATCACCATTTTATATTAATAGGCATAAGAATTAGACAGTTGATTTATATTTTTTGTTTGATAAACTTTAGTCTCTTATCGTTAGGATTTAAGTGAAAAAGCTTGTACAATTGTTGCTATTCGTAAGGTAATAAGGTTTGAAAAACCTCATATAGCTACCAGAACTAAGTCCTGAATCAGATCTGACCCTTAAAAATGCTGATTCTCCGTATCTTTGTACCCAACGCATATTTCAAACAAGAATATCGGTACATGATAGCACTGTTGTGGTGTGAATACAAATGTCTTATAACGTTTGTAGGAAATAAAACCTTTTGCTAACAGTTTGCTATAACTTAGGTATTGCTTAATAAAATAAATCATACTGATTACAGGCCTAGATCTAAAATTGTGATTTAACCCTACAAGGCTCAATTTTTGAATTAAGACCAACGACTAAGGTGTCACTATCATTCAAGTTCACATGGAGTACTCTAGGAACAAAAAGACGAACGACTTCCTTAGGTAGAGATTCGTATTACTACATTGGTAAATGTCATTGCTTCTATCAAGATGGCAAGAGATTTCACTTTAAATACTTTTATAGCCGTAGGAAATATTAAAGTCGGTGTTCCACATATGGAACTGGATGTCTTATAATTATCGAATTATCTTCATAATAATCGTTAATTCTTTATAATATATACCTATCTATATCAGTGTAAACAATACATATAATGTAATAAAATATAGTCATAATATTCTATATGACTTTCACACGTTTGATACATGATTTATTAATATTATTAAAACATAGTGATCGAAATGACAGCATATTATATATTGTTGTTGTATTAAAAATGACAAAACATAAAATCCAATTCTTCATAGTTTATTTTTTAAATGGCACGTTTGACAACGAAACGTAACATTAATAGAAAATAGTCAAAAAGTAATTTTGGGAAATAAAAAAAAAATTAATGAGAAAGATAAAGCTAGAAAAAACCCGCTTACTATTAGACAGAAAACTAGCTTCAGGTAAATTGCGGTTAAGAATCAATCGAGACGTGCTCTGAATCCCAGTGAGACTCCAGTGATGTTTCATAAACCCTTCTTTTACTATTAATGTGCCCCTACCTGTTAATAATGCTTACTCAACTATAATGGTTTTGTTTTAGATCTAAAGGTTCCCAATCTATTTGTGTCTTTAAGACATCATACTCGTGAACGGGTTCTACTTGTGGTGACTGGTCGTACTTGAATTAGTGTATGCGGTGATATTAGTTGTTTCTACTACGTATTTGCGTGTTTTTCCCACGAGTATGTAAGTGCGTGCTCCTATTTCACGATGCCTCCTGCTTATACAAGACAAATCATTGTTTTTAATTTATTTTATAATTCTTGATTACTGACGATCATATGGAGCATGGTGTAATGGTTGCAGCTCCTTACAAACGTTGTGTAAAAGAAAAAACTTGGCGATTAAAAAGAGTGGCATAGAGTTTATTGCCAGTTCTTCTATTCCGTTCTACGCCCTTGAGTTGAGAACTGGCAGTAAATGTAAAATTAGAAGTATTTTTGACGTTCCTAAGTGTACATTATGTTACCTACATTAATAAATGACTTTTGTTTGTTGTTAAAGAAAAAAGTGTTAAGGAATAGATTATAATAGTCGAAGAAGACTGCTGGAAGGTTTCGTCATCTTCCACCATACACGGACAAAGTTGTTAAGTCTAGTATAGTCTACTAGGGACGACATGTCCATTTAGATACATGTATAATGCAAAATGGAGCTCTGTTGACAAATTTTAATGCAAGGAATTAAACAACTTACAACTCTGAATATTTGAAACTTAATAAACAAGTGTTTGTACGTGTGTAATGTGCATAGCCCATCTTAATACCGGTAAGAAAATGCAAGTCTAAGATTCATTCTGTAATGTATTGTCGGATAATAAGAACAACTGTACCGTTATCATCAATTAAAGTTGAAACATTTTTTTTTTTTGCATTAAATTTGATCGGCCTACATAAATGTATAAGCGATTGGTCCGTAGCTTGCGCGTAGAGCCCTCGTAACTCCTTGAAGTTTAAACATTTTGATCCAACTTGCTGCTGCTTAAATCGCTGTATATATAAAAATTGAGTTCATTTTGTTTTGATTTTCCAAAGCTTTATTCCTAACAATCACAATTCATGAAACATTTCTTTAGGTTAATATTATCGATTTTCATTTCTTAGGGTAAATATAAAGGAAGATTATTGTATTATATTAAATTTTATTAAATTTTAGAATCGTGTTTGTATTTTGATCTATCTGGAGTATACATGTCTTGCAAATGAAAATACAGTCACCGAAAAATATATAACTAATTTACAATATTCACCACACAAACTTTAGAAAGAATTTTCTTTGTAAGTAAAGTAAGATTTGTTACTTGTAGCAATAAAAATATTCCCCCAGGACATAAGAAAGGGCGGGAGGACATAATGGTGTCGTGAATTACTCCACACATTTGTCGATTATATTTTTCATTCGGTCAAGTAAAACTGTTATTATTGGTAAAAATTTCAAAAACATATCGCACTAAAACTAATTTTATTATCTGTTTCAGATGTGTTATAGACATTTGATTGTTAGTATTTTAGCTTCATGTAACCGTATTACCAATTGCATATTTTAGTTAAATAATTCTTATATCTGTATTTGTAGCAATATTTTTTCTTTTATTTTATCAAGCAAAGAACTCAAGTTAAATTGTTACTGATACATACCTTACGATTTTTATTAAATTTTGGTGATGTTTAACTATTAGCAAAGTACAAATAGAATACCGTGTACACAAAATATTGTTTAAAAAGAAACTCTTAGCTTCTTGCCTGCTTTTCTCGCCAGCAGTAAATTTAGATCTACTGGTTTTTAGTATTATCGATCACAAGTGTACTTAGATATTAATATATAGATATAGACTAAATATACGTTGGTCTTTATGAGACGTCCAATAACTGAAATTGTACATTTTAGGTTACTTTTTATATTTTATATTGTACATTTTAGGTCTAGATCACATTCTTTGACTGAAAAAACAAAACCAAAAGCTTAGCAATCTCGAGACATCGGTAACCGGACAAAAACAACAATTACAAGCACAGAACATTTGAAAAAGGAAAATCGCCCCAACCCGGCTGGTCACCGTGGGGCAAGAGACCAATACCCCCTAGGATTGCCCCCTCCCAAAAAACACAACATACAGAAACAAGACAATACACACGAAAAAAACGGAAAAGAAATAAATGTCAAAAAATATAAGAGAAATAGTATTTACATAGCAACGCTTAACACCAGGACTCTAAGAACAGACGAATCTTTACAAGAACTGGAATATGCCTTAGGTTTTATAAAGTGGGACATTATTGGCCTAAGCGAAGTGAGGAGAATGGGAGAAAAGATTGAACAACATGAAAACTACATATTATACCATATAGGAACCACAGCAGGCCTACACGGTGTCGGTTTCCTTATTAAAAAATGCTACAGTCAATACATACAGTCCTTCATTGGAATATCAGAACGAATTGCACAACTAAATATCAACTTGCCTGGGTATGCAACTGTGTCAATAATTCAAGTATATGCACCCACAGAGCTGACACCAAAAGACATAAAGGATAATTTCTACGAAGACCTGGACAGGACTCTGGCAGATGCACACAAGGCAATCATACTGATGGGAGATTTCAATGGCCAGATTGTTAAAAGATTAACAAACGAAAATAACATACTAGGCCAATTTAGCACAGGAAAAAGAAATGATAACGGACAAAGACTAATACACCTGGCACAGGCACATAACCTTAGGATATTAAATAGTTTATATAAGAAAAACAAAAATAAAAAATGGACCTGGATTTCTCCAGACGGGAACGTGAAAAATGAGATAGATTTCATATTGTCAAATAAACCTAAATTCTTCAAGGACGGGAAAGCCTAGGGGAGGCCTATGCCAAAAGGCAAACTGATACCGAAAATTGAAATAAATCTAATGTATATTTGTATCAGGTTAATCAGTAATAAAGGCTATTTTTACTTTTTATATACAAATTTATATAATTTATATAATTTTTTATACCTTGTAAGGCATCACTGTGGATTTATCCTGGCTGCCAAGCAATGGAACAAACCTATGACCTCTTAGTTACTTTGATTTTTGGAACGAAATGGATGGATTGATTTTAATTTTTAAATACGATTATACAAATGTGCACGGTTTTTACTTTGCCAACCCCTTTATATTTAGTGAAGTTTAAACCAACAAAAATCATTTTTATTTGTCTCCGACATGATTTCTTAAAACAAATGTTAACATTTCTAAACTGCTATACTAAAAAGCCGCTGAGCACATACAGTTCAGTCAGAAGATTTGACTGATAAATAATATTTAATGTGTTCATAGTAGCTTAGTTAAATATTGTTGAAAAGTTGTTCTGTTACCGAAAGAGCGAGCTTAGTAAAAAGCCGAACCTTTGAATACCCTTGAAATCATTTAATTAACTCCAAAAGCCGTGTGTAGAGCAAGTTAATTACAATGAACGGCCATCGGAAGTAGAGCCCGCTCATGAATAATTAATCAGCTGTTTTCAGTATACGTGTCGCATATACCAACTCGGTTGAAGTTTGGAAGACAGGGTACATGAAATCTAAGAACTGAAAGAAAATCTCAGGAGAGAAGTGAGTAATTACTTACATTCGGAAAGATTTCTTTATTGTATATTTATAGCTTATGGATTTTATATGATATAGAGGATGACAAGGAGCTCTTAAAAGTGTTTTTTTATAAAACATAGAACATAGGCTGGAGGCTCAACTGATGTTAAGACCACCACCCGTGGACACTCTCAATGCCGGAGGGCTCGCGAGAGCGTTGCAGGCTTTTATGAATTGGTACAATCTTTTCTTGAAGGCTCCTAAGTCGAATTGGTTCGGAAATACTTCAGTGGACAGCTGGTTCCACTAAGCGGTGGTGCGCGGCAAATTGGACGAACGAACCAGATAGACCAGTCACAATCGGACGGAAAGTACAATCGTATCGTATTTTGTTTCAATGTAATTGTACCTCAAAAAGTATTTAATACTTTAAAAAGCTGAATATAATAATAAATTGTTGCATTTGCCATACATTATGTTTATAAATTTAATTTAATTTATAATTAATCTGTTTCGTTTTAGTGTGTTTGCACTTCGACGCAGGCCTTTAAATAGTTGCGCTCCTTCAAACGTCAGCCGTAATCAAGTTTGATTACTTGTTACATAGTTATGTACCTCAATTGACTTGTAGCTTTCTTTTGTTCTCTCATAAAATGTTCCCAGTTTGGAAACAAAAGAAGAAAGTTTCGTACTGAATATATGCATAAGTTGGTAATCGAATTAATTACATTTATGGTGCCACTGCACCTACGCCTCACATTCAAAAAATATTATGTATACAAGATTGTTATGCTAAAGTGAGTATCAATCAATCAATCAAAATTTATTTATTCAGTTTAGATGCGACTTAAGGCATGCTTATGAATGTCAAAAACGTTTACAAAATTCGCGTAGTGATTCTCAACCACTGTTCCGTGGCACTTTAGTGTGCCGCTAAATTATGCAAATATATAATCAAATCAAATCAAAATTTATTTATTCAGTTTAGATGCGACTTAAGGCATGCTTATGAAGCAGCATAGCAATGCAGCAAGTTTTATACTCCCTTTACATACAATTGAAAATGAACAAAAGAAAATGTCATAAACCACAACGTCATTTGATGATGTATATTATATTATTATTATAATCCTTTATTAAATGTTTAAATATTATTAAAGCATATATTATTATTTTATATTATATTATTATTCATTTCGTATATTTAAACTTAGTTATAAACTATTTATGAAGTGTGTTCTAGTAAATAAATAATTTTTAGCTTTTACTTTGTGTGCCGCCAAATCTAAAAATCGTTAATTGTGTACCTTCAAACTTTAAAATCATTAAATATGTGCCATGACAAAAAAAAAGGTTGAGAATCACTTGAGTAGACAATAAAACACAGGTTTATACCATATTAATTAAATATAAATAATTCAGGACTATCATCAAAACTGCGGCAAAAATATTAATATAACAGCTAAAGCATATGAATTGCATATAAAATGAAAAGTGACAAAGTTAATCCCTGCTATAAACTACACAGTTAAATTTCATTCTCACGGTTTAATCCGATCAACAGTGCGCGTAAATAATTAAAAACGAACCAATAATTTTGGTTTTCATATTAAAACTAATATTTAAAATTCTCGTGTCACCGACTTTCGTGAAATGTTGTGTGCGTATCGGTTACGGCTGCGAATCGCAAAACATCTATTTTTCATCCCCCTTAATTTTACCACAGACACACAACGTCGACTTTGTTGGGTCTAAGTCATGCCGGTTTCCTCATGATTTTTATCTTAATCGTAATGTGAAATGCGCAAATCGACAGTAAGTCCTTTGTTCGGAGATCGAAGCAACGACTCCAGAGATAAGAGTAGCATGCTGAAACCAATAAGCGAACACTGCTCGAATACATCACATACAGTTCTTTATTTGTCATTTGTTTGTGATGATAAACACTGATAATGATAATAGATAAATCTTTTGTTTGCAGATACAGAACATGTAGATTGATTTATTATAAAAATACACAATTCATATTAAATAGGCATGCAAATGTCATATTTAATCAAAATTTAATTTATCAAAATAAATTCTTATAATAAGAACATTAACATAATGTTATAATGTTAAGTTCAGTTAGCAAACTTATGTTCTAAACGATATAAAGGCAGGAAGCTTTTAAAATTTTAATCACCTTCCCTTTGAAAGTATTATACGGCAGTGTTCTATACTTTCTAGAAAAGTGATTAAATAGTACAATATGGCGGTTACAGTGGTCAAAATCAAAATCAAAAATTATTCATGTAGGTAACACAATGTACACATATTAACGTCAAAAAAGGAATATACATTGAATATATAAATGCTTCTAATTTTACATTTACTGCCAGTTCACAAATCAAGGACGTAGAACGGAAGAGAAGAACTGGCAATAAACTCTCCGCCACACTACTGATCGCCAATATTTTTTCTTTTAGACAACGTTTGTAAGGGGCTGCTACCATTACACCATGTTCAATATGACATCTTAAGTAATAAGCTACTATAGCTACATACTTGGTGTATGATATAGATAGATATCCCAAATATTTTTCTTTCAAAAGTGTTTCATAATACCTATATTCTTGCATTGCACACACATAAATGCATTTAAAATAAAGTTGTAATTTCTTATTTCATATAGAAAATTTGTTTGAAATAAACCTTAAAGAAAACTTGCTTAGCAGCCCATTGAATTTCCGAACCAATTTGGATTAGCGTCCTTCAAGAAAAGAAAAGTGTAGTGAGTGTAAAGAATTAAAGGCCAACAACTTATGTGGTGTTCTCCAATTAACTATCATTAATTAACCCATTCATTGTTTATCACGTAATGGGTAATGGGTTATCGTATGTGGTATACGGTACGTTATAGCATCTATAACAAATTATATATTTTATTTTTATTTATTTTATTTTATTTATTTAGTATTCCTACAGCTAATCACTAAACAATATCCAAACAATTACATTACACATAAAAACCAAAACGGAATACACATTGAAATTTGAAACAGAAACATAAAGCACAGTTGTAAGATTGATTGATTGTTAGATTAGTAAAAGATACCTGAGTCTTTTAAGAATTTTTTAGTCACATAAAGTATATCGATTTCCTGGTAATTTATGTTGTAATCTGTAGGTTGCGATACATAACCGAGTTTCGTAAATAGTTACGTCATATGTAGTGACATATTTTTTTAGACTCGTTTGAGTAAAATATTTGTTAACTTTAAGTTGATTAAAAATAATAAGATAATTGGATTATTGTTATAATTACTTTTGTGTTCACTTTATTGTCACTACCTAAACTCGACTTAATAAATTGCTTCCAAATTGTCAGTATAGAAGTCTATACGTCTAGTACGTGCAAAACAAGCAATAAATTAAAAACAATCTGATTGGCAATTTATTATCCGCTCTGCTCAATTCCGTTGGGACTGCTCAACACACATAAAACTGTTAAAAAGGGAACCGATAGGAAAACTCAAAGTTTGTTTGTTTATAATTACAACCTAGAGGAAGTAAGTCAAAATTGTTTTTTAAGTAATTAAAATTTCTTTAGTGAATATATAAAAAAATGGATCTTTATACGAAGAAAAAAAGAGGACGGGACATAAAATGTATTCAAGAGAAGACAAAAACACTTCAAGTAAAAAGATAGGCAGCACTCTGCCAGAGATATGTAGCAGGCTTGCCCGCGATATAACAGAATGGCAAAAGTCATATGTCAGAAAAACTAATCCTAAAAGTGATTGCTTAAAAAGTATAGTATATAGTTAAAAAATATGTTAAAGGATTTTTTATAAATCTTTGTTTAAATAGCGGCCAGACAATACATTTACTTATTTATTAGGGTATTTATTTACATATGAATACCATAAGGAATAATATTTATTTGATTGATTTTGTTCTAATTAAATCGGTGCACATATGTATATTAGCGTAAATGTATAAGAAAAACGTAAATAATTAAGAAACCCAATTTTCAATTTACAAAAAAGGTAAAATGAATCATAGAACGTTAATATTATAGCTAAGTTCACTTATGTTGAAATCATAAAAAATTAGATAACAGGATAGGACTGTTTAATTTTTAGAGCTCAGAATTGTCGTGTGAATATTTAAATAAATTTCAACTATACCTAATGATGATGAATGTATCTTTGTTATTAAAAAAAAAAAAAAAACGTGGCGATTAAAAAGAGTGGCGGAGAGTTTATTGCCAGTTCTTCTCTTCCGTTCTACGCCCTTGATTTCAGAGCATTTAATGTATATAATATGTACAATGTGTTATCTATCTTTGACTTTTGACTTTTTAACAAATTCATTAGGTTCACATTTACCTATTGAATTTACTTTTATAATGTTACTTATAAAATATTAATTTCCTTGTTAATATTATATGACTTAGATTATAATATATTTACAATATTAGGGAGAGTAATATTCTTAATCTACTCTAAGATTTAGCCAATATTGGTAATACTTGAAGATACAAACTCTCCCGACTTGACGTTCAACTCTCCTTGAAGCTTGAACGAGTTAACAATGTAAGTTTATATTTAGTTAGTAGATAATAATAATAACAAGTCTTTATTCATCCACCGAGGGATCCAACATGGCTGTGGGTACCTGCATGCTGCACCACGATGTATGAAGAAGATTGTAACGCCATGGCTATTAAACTATTTAATCAATTTCGAAGAAGTTATAGATCACTGTCGTGTAACTTTGAGAGAGAAGGTGATTAATTTTTTAAAGGCAAGGTGCCTTTATAGCGTTGGCGAGTATTAAGACCATAAGTTTAATACCAATTCTAAATAACTGAACAAATTATTATGACATTATGTTCTTATTTTTATACTTATTGCAAATAAATGATTTAATTTCATTTCACATATATTTGACATATATGCAGCTCTTGCCCGAGAGAAGGCCTTCCTTAATCCACCGTATTTTATTTTTGCCGTCGTCCTCCGATTGTTACCAGCTTCGATATACGCCGGAACCCAATAATTAATCCACAATCTTAAATTGAAAACAATCTGAGATCACACCGTGACAGATCGATCGATATCATATCGGCATCACAATACCCGAATCCTACGAAGCCAATACATTTTTGGCGACGGATAGAATGCAATCTCCTCGCTCTTTACACTCATATTTCATAATCAATATAAACCAAATACAGTAAATAAAACCTTTAAAATAATATTCAAATATACATGTCTATGTAAAATTTAAAATCTATCAAATAGCTTTTAAATTATTTTAAAAACTGGTGTAAGTTAAAATCTTAAGATATTGGCACAGTTGTACTGTCATTTTCATATACATAAATATCGATCCACATACACCGATTCGGATAAAGGATAACTTATATCGACATATGGCTATTACAATCCGTCGATTGGTTATTGGCACACTTTTATCAATATTTGATATAAGATGTCTTTCTTAGATGGTCAAAAATGGATTGTGATAGGTTATTGGGTTTGGACGCTAGCAGGCCTATTTTATATTATTTTATTATAATATTATTTTAATACTGAAGTATATATAATTATGTTAAACAAATTACGCGCTAAGAAATTATTAGTTTTCATTTGCAAAAGTTTTGTACGAACTTACAATTAGCCTAAATTAAATTTAGTTCCTATTTCATATGTCACGAACTAATTTGTACGCAGAAGTTACATTAAACCTGTAAGACATTAACAACGAAGTTTACATACTCACAAATGTCCGGTACTAACAAAATTAATTAAATTATTGCGCTGCCTGCGATTCGTGTTTTAATAAGCCGTGTACCGTATTTACTTTAGATCTAGTTTGTACTGACTCAAATAATAGTCCAAATTAATTATACATTTAATTAGTTGAACATTTGAAATTAGAAAACCAATACAAATAATTAAATTCTTTGTTGGTCGTTTTACGTAAACTTTTAACAAAGCACTCGCTCAAAGAAATATGTAAAAATGATATATATTATAATGAAGCCATTATTGTCATTAATACGTTGTGCTAATAATGATCTCTTAGCAATATTTCATTCATGACAAATGTGGGGCAAACGCGGCCATAATTAACAATCGGCGGACAAACTGTTACCCTTATTTATGATCCGTTCGGCTTATAGCATTAAGTGCATAATCGATATTGGTTTAATTGTTTCTGTTATGGGAAGAGGAAACCTAGCTAAGGAAGCTATTTGGGTGACACTATCATCTACATGGTATAAAACACAGTCGTCTCATCGTTGCGCACTTTAAAAAATAAATCAGTGGTGCTACAACATCTTTAGGTCCTGGCCTCAGATTTCTGAATCTGTTTCATGATCATTTTTATATCTAATAGGCAAGTAGGTGATCAGCCTCCAGTGCCTGACACACGTCGTCGACTTTTTGGGTCTAAGACATGTCGGTTTCCTCACGATGCTTTCCTTCACCGTTCGAGTAAATGTTAAATGCGTACATAGAAAGAAAGTCCATTGGTGATCAGCCCGGTATCGAACCTACGACCTCAGTTATGAGAGTCGCACACTGAAGCGACTAGACCAGCAATGCTCCTTGCGTACTTTAGGACATAAAATATTTCCTAGAAAATGGGTTGTTTACGCGTTAATTTAGACAGGGTTACTTTAGTTAGTCTCTTTATACACTGTTTTCGAGTGATATAATTTTTTCAACCAGTCGCAGTTTCAGCCAATGTACACCGTGAACGAAATCCCGAAGAAAACGGGGCTTAAAATTGACGACGCGTTTGTGTTTTGTTCTCACTATGCTAAGCGTTTATATAGGGTATCGACATTTTCTTTCAAAATGTAAAGCAAAGCATGACGAATGGTTGCAGTTTCATACAATTTCTAAATAAACTAAAACTTGACGATTAAAAGAGCGGCGGAGAGTTTCTGGACAGTTCTTCTCAAATGCTCTGGAACTGGTAGTAAATGGAAATTTAAAACTTCATTTTTTATATTGACGTTCATATAATAAACTATGGTACACTTTAATTAAAAATAAATTTTAACGTTTGACAAATTAGCTAATTACATAATAGTATGTAAGTGTTTGAACCAAAAAAGCCTTTTAGTTGAAATACACTCGTATTATCCATAGTTGTCTAGAATTTACCAATCAGCGGTTGTCCCCGGAGGCTACAATTCAATTTGTTGGCGTCCGTCCTACCGGATCCCTGTCTGTCCTTGTTCCTTTGATATTGCCTTGTGACATTTAAATAGCCTTTTAACTTATTTACACATTAATGAATTTTAAGCCTAAAATATGTTTTTTGCATAGATCAGACTTTTAAATGAAAAAACTTATTTCATTTAAGTATTTAAAATCCTTACCCTCGGTAATCGGGTATAAACTCACAAATAAATAAATGTTTGTTTCACGGGCGACTTTTATAGACTTCTAACAGTGACCTTCCTGCTCCGAAAGGGATTATTTTTAATTAATTATCAATTTAGTTAGTTATTAATATTCTATTTTATATTTTTTTTTCTCTAGATTAAGGTTCTATAGATAAATATTTTTTTTATATAACTTCCTGGTAATGCACTTCTTGCATCATCATTTTTTTCTTTTCTTACTAGGGTTGCCTGGAAGAGATCGCTTGTTAGCGATAAGGCCGCCCGTTGAATCCCTTATAATTTTTATGTATTATGTTATTTGTGTTTTTTTGCAACGCTTTTGCTTTATAAGTGTGAATAAATAAATAAATAAAGCTATAATTAAATAGTTTCATGTTCGTTCAAAGCATAAATATAATGATAAACAGAGAAATGTCTATGATCTGCACTAACACCTTCAGACATTTCAACAGCCTAATTTCTCTCTGAAATCTTAGACAAAATACAATATCCCAATTTTTCCTGAATTGGGGTTATTAATCTGTCGAAAATCTCCTTCAAATACCAGCGCAGGGCAGCGTCAATATGCTTAGCGACAAGTAGGTAGCTACGCTGTTTATGTAATTGCGCAATTGTTTATGTTGTGACGGGTAATAGCATCGGTATTTCAAATATATACGCGACACAATCCGTCATTCTGTTTGAACTATCTATAAACGAACCGCGCTGGTGTTTTGTTTTTCACATTAAAATTTATTGTTTAAAATTAAGTTTTCACGGGCCAAGTCAGACTCATCTCGCGTTCCAGATGCCAAGGGCTATGTAAAACTCCGTACCATATAGGCAATTGGACTCCTGCCATTGAGCTTAAAAAGTTATTTTCGTAGTAAAATTATAGACTAATATTCAAATAGATACTAATTGTATTTTACTCATATTAAAAACTCATTTTTGTTGTTTCTGTTTTCGTCATTATTTATAAATAAAATATACTTCATAATTTCCTAAATTGGGTTCTTAATTTTAAAATGTACTTTATTACTAGGAGGTAGGTACTCTAAACCCTAGCTGTGCCAAAGACTAAATTTTCCTAATCCATTCTATTTTCCATATGCCAAATTCCTAAGTTGGAACGCAGGCTTGGCCCTCACAGGGGTTTCTTTCGTAAGCACAAGATTACGTGAGGAATTTGGTGCCTCTAAAACGTAATAATCCATGAAAAATATTTGAATTTCCAAAGACATTAAACGCGTTATTATTGGTGTGTGGTTCGTAATGATAAAACACAAAGTTTCCAGCATTTATTTCAACATTAATTAATCATAATTGTTTGTAATTTTAACATAGCTTATTTTAATGATAGAAAAATTAGACATTTGTATCTCCTTGGTTTTGAACAAATGTTTAATTTTTCCAATAATTATGATATGGAAGAATTCGTCTATATTCCCTTAAAGCTAAGCGTTGGCGATTTAATTTACATAAATTTATTTACAGCTCCTGACATCCGATTTTGTATGTTATCTTTGCGGCATCTGAAAAAGAACAAAAATTGAAATTGTGCTATTCGCTAATAACATAATAATTTTGTTAAAGCTTAAAATTCTACACATCTGCGAAGATTATTTTTGTGGCCGAATGGTATATTTGAATCCGACCGATCCTAAATGTTTCGTGATAGTCGTTAAAAAATTAAAAATAGAGGTGCTTAGCAATTTTAGCTATCTTTTGTTTTTCAGGCAGTGTTTCAGCCTAGAAACACCCCCATGATGATGGCCCCCTTCATTAGGTTTTCAAATGTTGTTTAGTGTGTAATAACTGTATGTATGTAATCAATTTGTTTTCTGTTTTTGTACCTAAATGTAAAAATAAAAAAATAAAAAATATTTGCACACTTGCACACTTGCACGCGAAGGAAAGCATCGTGAAGAAACCAACGTAAAAAACAAAGTAGATAAATCAACGGTCTTCTTCAGGCATATAAGGCTGATCATGTACTTGCGTATTAAAAAAAGTAATTACAACACAGATACAAGTCTGAGGCCATTTGTTGTGCAGTTGCTATGCTCCTTTATATTTATTAATACCAAATAAAGGTTCATCTGGTGTGCATTAAATTAATAGTATATTATAAATTAACTGGGAATACGTTGAACAAACGCTTTCAACTCGATAAATTAGACCAAAACACTGTAGTGTAAAGTTAACGATCATCTCGGGAGCTTTAACCAAGCTAAATAATTATACGGACTGACATGACGAGACAGTTATGGCACAATGGGGATTACATTCTTCAGATATTCGATGCAATTGAACCTTTATCTGTTAAGCTTAATTCTCTTTTCGGGATTGCATGGCAAAAATATAAAAGTAACAAAAATGTTTCAATTCAATACTAAACCTACTTATATGCCACAATAAGTGAGTATTAAACCTTTGGACTTCTGAACAGCGATGATTTTTGCATTAATAATGATTGACAAAGAAATAAAATACATTGAATTGGTTAGAAATTTATCAAGAAACAGAACAAATAACTACATATTCCGATATTTTTTATCAACTGACTGGTTTAAAAGTAATCTTGATAGAGAAGAACTTTATATATATTTCTTTGTTGATAAAGAGTAGTGAGGAAGTGTGAGAGAGAGCGAGCGAGACTACGCCGACTACTACCTGTGCGCAAAGAATGTTTACGTGTTCAAAATTTTAATAAACCAGTTTATGGATGCGTTCCTAGAAGACATAATTAAATAATTTCTCTGGTCGTGCATTCAAAGTTGCATTGGTCGTGCGGGAGACCGCGACTTAACATCGATGTTATAGTTCGCGTTGAGACTAATATTTAATATAATAATTGCAATTCCTACGAGTCGAGTTTCTTTATAGATTGTAGTATGCGAAATTATTCAGGATTAAATTACATATATGGTTACTTATCGATCTTCCAACTTAGCCTATGCAAAATACCCAAATTATTATAAAATCAATGTTAGGTATGCGAGTTATAAAAATTACCAATACCATATCCTCGTGTGGTGTGTGCGGCAGACAGGTGGAGTGAGGCAGTGGGTTCGATTCTCGGATGATGTAACTTGTGTTGTCACTGGATTCTAGAACCACTCGGGGACCCTCAGCTTCATCTATGAGAAAAAGTTTCAAACTTTTCAGTTATCACTTTAAAAGTTTAAAATCAAACTAGGCGTTACCAATGGTTTCCGAATATAAATATAAACTACTTTTATCTAGCAAAGATACAAGAATAACGGAACGTTAAGGTATAACGGGACGTAAGGTATTGTACCTTACGTCCCAAAAGGGTGTCCTTAATGCAGGCTTGAGTAAAAACTATAAAAATGGGGGAATTCCAAAACATATGCACACACGCATAGTATTTATTTTAACACTAGCGGAGCTAACCTCAACAGCCACAGAACAAAAATGCTCTTATTGTAAATTGTCTATTCCAACATACAAAAAATTTCATCAAGATTGGTCCAGCCGCTTAGAAGGAGTTCATAACGACATGATTTATATATATGAAGGTATGCGATGTACTTTTGATGTTGTACAATTAAAATAATCATGTTAATAAAAAATGGTGATCGTTAACTTAGACTCTTCAGCTTGACGGCTGGAAGTTTTCCACGTTCCCTATTCATTTTCCTTTGCGAAATATGGTATAAGCTCGATGGAGGTTTTCCTTGGAGATAAACAGAACTAACTCTTCTCTCAAAGGCAACGTACCCACTTAAATAAGTCCAGCAGTTGCGGTGACTGCATAATATGGCTGACCGGATATATCTTTGTCTTATAAAATAAAAACATTTTCCATTTATAAAAGAAGCGTTAGTAAGCTTACTGTGTTTGGGGTTTAGTATATCCGGTTTGGTCTCCATTTTCTCCTGGCTGTGTGTCGTGGGGTAGGCTATGAGGTAGCGTCGACCCTGAGCGTCAACTTGCACCACACTTTGACATGGCCTCTTGCTCGTTGTTGAAGATTCGTGACGCCTTGTACGTATAAAAAAAATCAATTGTCTATTCGTTTATTCTCATATATATAGCCAACTAGCTTAATCAGCCGTTCAACTATAAACAGTCTAGCCATTTAACTAAACGGCGCCGTTTAACTAACGGCCTGAAAGATGTTCAGCCAGTTGGTCAAAGAGCTAGACAAATGGCTTGGATTGGTGACATTTCATTACTTGCTTAGCCTTGACTGTTAATTTAAACATTATTATAAACTATTCAAACTGTCAAAATGGCGTCGGCAAACCACAACTTTGATTGTGTTTTCCAAACTTTCATGAAAAACAACAAGTACAATGGAAGAGTGTAGTGACAATAATAATTTAAATTGGACTGAAGCAATTTAATTTAAAAAATATATTTTTATATCATGTTTCATCTTTTTATTTCTGAGAAATCTATAGTACGAATGACCTAATCTTTTAGGCCGTTAGTTAGACGGCTAGGCTATTAATTGAACGGCTTATTAAGCTGGTTGGCTGCGACACATACATAGAATTTGAGAATGTAAATGTAAATCTAGTCCTACCATGACGTATTATCTACTAACGTAAATAATACGGTGATATTAATTACACTACAACACAGACCAGCGATAGGATATGTTTCATCGTTCGTTTTTTTACATCAGAATTATTTAATGGAACGGGGTGCGATAATCTTTCCGTTTACCTATCAGTGTAAAGCGATGGCATCGATACGTATTTGTTTTACCAAAGACTTTCCTTCTGGACCAATTATATTTTAATCTTCTACATTAAAAAAATAATGTATCCTATTGAAGGGACCGCGGAACTATTAAATTGCCTGAGTCTATTACAAGTGCCAACAGATGGCGCATCTTAAGAGACTTTTGGCGTGCTTTATGACTGACAATAAATTATAGATTTGTGTGTTTATAAACGACTTCTATTTATTATTCATTGTTGTTGTTTATTTGTATTTTTATCTTGTTTTTTGTGTTATGTAACTGTTATAGTCGGTTCAAAGATTAATTGGCGTAACTAAATAAAGATATATTCATCTTTCGCCTTAATCTAGGTTTGTAGAAAATACAACACTATAATAAATTTTCAGTTTTATTATAACGCATTATTAAGTTAAATTTTATTTAAATATAACAAAAAAATGTACATAATTAAAGAAATTTACATTTTTTTATTTTAAAATGTTGACTATATTTACTTCAGGGTGTCGAATTTTTTAAAATAAATAAATAAAAGGGTTTTTTGTGACGAATTACCCTCATCATTTCTACCTAACGCGCCAAAGCAAAATTAAATAGTAATAAAAATTATATAACAAATGAGCAAATCATGCGAAAACATAGTCTTACATGAAAACAAACCAAAGAATAAACAAATGACTACGCCATCTTCATCATCAGAGCATAGAGGTTTTATAGAAGTAACAAAAGAACAAGGATTAATTTAATGAACATGTACAGAAATCAAAGTTTGCTTGTTTTGTATTCGTAAATACAGACGTATTATACGTAAAAGTAAAGAATCACAAAACGTTATGCGGAATGAATAAAACATTTTAAACACAAATAAGATAATATTGAGGTTAAACTACTGAAAATTTACGATTTATATTTTGAACACGACACAATATTTTATAAATTTACCTCGCGTACAGTTATTTCATAAATGAACATGTTTCGATGTGTCGAGGCTTTGAATTTTAAACTATTAAATCTTATTGAAATTTAATTTTATTGTTGAAATATGGGCATAAATGTCATTTAAAAAATAAATATAATACGAGTCATATAGTAATAATGATTTTGTGAGTGTATCATATTGTAGGTAAACGTAGGGACAGATGTAAAAATATTAATAAAACAGACACGGAAATTTACTGCAAGTTATTAACAAAAGAAATACTAATTTATCAGACCAAAACTTTATTCTCAGCCTACGTTAGCCCAATAAAATAACCCTATTCTGTAACAATTCAATTAAGCACATTGAAGGCATTTCACTAACTTCTTGTTGACCGGCAAGGTTGTGTCAAGGGTGGGACGAGAAATCGCAGAATAGATGAGCCTTGGAGGTCTTTGTCGTAACGTATTTTTTTATTTACTTACTTCTTAAAGACAAGTGCAATGATGGCTCCAATAGCAGTGACAACAGCAGCAGAACCAGCAAACGCAGCAGCCAGTGGAAACTTCGCTATTACACGATCCGTTTCCTCTGTTTAGTGTCAATAAATCAATTTAAAATAAAAATGTTTTTCCTTATTCTATTATGTATAATTAATTAATTCGGTTTTTGTACCTCGGTTACTATTCCATATACATGGATAAAAATCATAAACACGGAGAAACACATTGTATTCAAGAAATATTTTTTAGACAATTTATAAAAATCTATGACGAAAGGATTTTCTTCTATATATTGGAAGTATAAAAAAATATATATTAAATTATATTTTTTTTATACTTAAGCTTAAGCTTTTAAGAGCATCTTTTAAACATATTCTCTGTTATTACTTTTTCAATACTGACAATTTTGGCAATAAGAGATTTTTAATTAGAGAAAACTCCGTTAAATCTACTTAAAACGACCGGTTCAACGACGCCGTGTGTAACGACCCGTAAAGAGTTGGGATGGCACTTAAAAGTTCTGCAATATGTAAGAAAAATTCTGACATTTAAACTTATAAATTTCTTTTACGGAGTTTTTATGGAGAAGTGTATATTTTACGATAATAGGTCGTAACAACAGAAATATTTTTGTGCCTGTATGATAATTATTTTATTTATTTTGTTTGAATATACCGTTTCTTAAATATGTTATGAATATAATGTTGAGCGATGGCCATAAGGTCTTATTTATAAATATAAACAAGTTTTGTTCACTGCATTACCTCTGAGTCAGTTTCATAGTCGAGATTTAGTGTCAAATTTTCTTCTCGTATGTCAAAAATGTATAATGATAATCTAGCTATTCAAAGGGGGAACGCTGCCAGTATCTTCGGAACCTTGCCTAAAGGGACTCCTTTTAATAATATTTTTTAATAATTAAATTTTAAGTTTAGTTATTAGATATATTTTTATGTATTATGTTATTTGTTATGAATTGTATGTAAATAAATAATTAATGTATTAATGATGAGTACATCGCGCGATGTCTGGTAACTTAGGTAATTTATTTATACATGCAAATGAGTTAACTATTAAAAAAAATATATTTTATAGTAAATAATGTTGATAGAGGACAAATCTTTGTTTTTAATTTTTTTAATTTTTTTAATTTTTTTTTATTCTTTATTACTCAATATGTCATATGGAACATGGTGTAGTGGTTGCAGCTCCTTACAAGCATTGTGTAAAAAAAAAACTTGGCGATTAAAAAGAGTGGCGGAGAGTTTATTGCCAGTTCTTCTCTTCCGTTCTACGCCCTTGATTTGAGAACTGGCAGTAAATGTAAAATTAAATTCATTTAATATTTCTTTTTTTGACGTTCATAAGTGTACATTGTTACCTACATGAATAAATAAATTTTGAATTTGAATTTGAATTTGTTAATCTTAATAAATAATTACGTGTCACGTTGTTTGTCCGCTATGGACTCCTAAACTACCGCACCGATATCAATCAAATTTGCACACCGTGTGCAGTTTGATCTAACTTAATAGATAGCTTACATCTCAATTTATACCCGCAATATTATTTTATTGCATATATTAGTTTATTATTTGATACAAATTCTAACAGATTGGCGCTGTGTTAAAAGCACCAACATTTCACATAAGCTATGTACCTTTCACATAAGTTCTCCTACCGTTTCCGTTGAATATTTTACTACTATGTAATTTAACAAAAACCTTAGCCACAGCAACGCTTGGCCGAGTCTGCTAGTAAAAATATAAATTTAACTTTTTGGTGTGGACGATTACACTTATGGCCACAACATACACGGCCATACCGTGCGCATAGTGAATATTGTCAATGGCATTTTGGCAAAAGGCGTTAGACGCACTAGAAGTTACTAAGGAGCCTCTAGTCTAGTTATGTGTAGACGTAAATTTAAATTATTATTCATTCTAATAACATGCAAAGAAGTTGTTTAAGACGTTTTGCTTCATTTGATATATTCTGTGCAAAAAAAGGTGCAATCTATTCACCATTATCGCGAGAATTGCCAAGTGCAAACAAGAATGCCGTAGTAAAATGTACAGATTAAATTAATGTGTGACAGTGACAATTTACATTACAGTTTTTTACCTGTTTGCTTGACAGCATCTTTGAAAACCAATTCACTCAGCATTACTGGGTCTGACGCGCCCTTTGTATTGCGCGCGCTGACTGTTAATACTTCGTCTTCAGTCAGGGTTTCCAAAACCGACCAGCTGGTGTTCAACCATACCACCAAGTCTATAATAACTTAACATTAGTATTGGCCAAAATAAATATGACACATATTATATTATTGAATAAAATTAATATTAAAGTTGAATAACCACAGATAATACATGTGATAAGTAATTTATTCGGTCTTGTCGTAAAATGTAATAAAGCACCAAGATTGTTACCATGGTAACCATTTCTGAATGGCAAAACTATGTAACCATGGTAACAACTGGGTATTGTACTCGCATATAATGCAAGGCAAATATATAAAGTGATTGAGATAAATTTATTTATTATTACACTTTATTACACGAAATTGTTTTCTTTTTAAGGGCTAAAGTTTATTATTGCAGTCCTCATGCAACTAAAACTTTATTTTTAACAAATAGTGTTCAAAATTCCGAGCACCGACACTGATGAGATAATTACCGTCCTTCCCGGCAGTGACATTAGCAAGCACCCTGCTGTTGTCACCGACTGCTTCCAGTAGAAAGTGCTGGTGTAACCCACCATCGTATCCTGCTAAACACCTCACTGATAGGAACACATCCTTTGATACGATGCGTTTGGCTGTGCAGTTGCGTGGCGACGAGGGGCGAGCTGTAACAAATATTGTATCAAATACAATTCATATATAGGTTAGGTTGATGGCAGAGGCGGGCCTTATGCTAGAAAAATTATGATTTCACCCGCGCCTCTTCCCTTCTCCATCTCCTTCTCTTCACTTCTCCTTCTTCCCCCTTTAGTGGCAATCACCGCGATGGAACCGCCGCGCGTATCTCTATAGTACAAACTTTAGTTCATTTTGAACGGTGCGTCTCCCAAACCAAAGAGAGCACCATCATAATATGCAAACTTACTTACAGGGGCGTAAGTGTTTTTATTGTCAGAGCCTAAACATACAGCGGTATATAGGAATCACGGAAAATAAATAAATAAATCACTATATATCATTTTCAATAAAATCAAAAAGTAATTAAGTAATTCAATTTTTCTTTTGAAATGATTGAATAAGAACGAAATTAACAAAGAGTTGACTTTGTGATTTTATTCGTATCGAGGAATTTATATTGTTTTGTGTTTTTAATAAAAGAGACAATAATTATAAATACAGTAAAGGATTAAAACATTTTTTTTTCATTCAAACATTACATACTTAGATCAAATCATATCTAGGGCGAGATGGTTACACCCCGCTTTAAACGCGTGTGATGTAAGTTCGATAGTTTAATTTTTTTTATACTAAGCTTTTATGATGACAATTCGCGAGACCTCTAGCATTGTCAAGTACTGGCAAGTGTCCATGCGCTATCATTTAACATTAGGTGAGAAAATAATTAAATATTATCTTACGTGTTAGTTACTTGAAGTATAAGCTACTTAGACAAGGTAGAAAAAGTTTTTAATTCTTAATTATAATGCATGTCTGTATTTTTAGTGTTCTCTTAGAGGTTGATAAAGGAAATAGGTTGCTGGGTTATTACCTTTTTAAGACGTCAATACTTAATATATAAATCATTCACGAGTAGCAAACTTTATTACCCAACGTACCCAAAATAGCATAAATAAAACTATGGAAATTCGCAGCGACACGAACAAAAGGCATCGCAGTTTCTCTGCCATTTTGAACTTTTATTTGTGTCCGTCGTCGGTGAACTGTTGCATTGAAATAGTGCACAGTTAGGAGGAAGTGATGTCGAAATGAATTGTCCACGACGTTTTGTCACGTACGTCCGCTAACTTTATATTAAATGGGATTAATTCTAATAACGTTGGATACGAGTAGTTTACTTGTTTGCAATATGGTATTGAAATTGAAGGGAAAGAATGTTCGCTTTTTTTTAAATAGGCAAACGGGCAGGAGGCTCACCTGATGTTAAGTGATACCGCCGCCCATGGACACTCTCGATGCTAGAGGGCTCGCGAGTGCGTTGCCGGCTTTTTTTTCAACATACAAGAATTTCAACGTAAAGTTAGTCAATGAATTCGTAAAAACACGTAATTACAACAAAAATAGCATTAATTATAAAACAATTATGCACTGTACTTATAAAACTATTTATTTCCTTTTTATTTTGTTTTTAAGCTTGTTGATATAACACGTTTCTGACCTATATTAAAAAGTTAGGATACCTAAAAGCCGACTTATTGTAGTCGATGCAGATGCAGCAGCAGATGTTGTGGCGGGTCGCTTGTACATTATATACTAATGCACTTAGAACTTAATTATTCCATTAGCTAGTCAGTATATAACACTTGTTTATTTCTGAACTTGTCAATAAAAATAATACTTATATAAATCATTAATTTGATATAGGACAACGTCACAATTTCAATTTGAATTTGATATATATATATATAGTTCAAATTGTGACGTTATATATTGGCTATTTATATTAAAGAAAAGAAAATACGTTTATTTTGGAAAATAAGATCATCATGGTATCACTTATTCCACGTCATTAAATTCGAGCCTGTTGGCATCCCTATCCATCAGCAAAGAAGACAGAGGGTGTTGGCCGAGAGAAAAAGCCTGCGTAAAAAACTCTCGGCACTCTTTTTTAAAAAAAGCAAATCATCAAACAAAACAACTATATAATATCGTTTAACCTTATATACCGTTTTTAATAGATTTGTGCTAAAAGGGTTAATATTTTATGTGTAAATAAAACAAGTACAGTAACTCCAAAAAGGGCATGACACTACCTTCATTCCAGTATCTGTTGATTCTACTTAACCCACCGGAAATTGGATCCAGAACCTCCGGATTGTCCGCAATTTAACCCTTATGCCATGATACTTCTTATATATGGCAAAAAACTACATTAACATATTAAAATTGTATGTGAAGTTCAAATAATTAACAGTATATTCATTCATTTCGTTTCACATGTAACGATATTGTTTGTATTGCATAATAGAAGTATAACCTCTAATGTGAGAAAATAAATCATGTCATAAACAATCTATATTTAAAAATACAGATTATATTATATAGAATTTATAGCAGTAATTAAAGTATAATTGTAAACACTGGTCCAAGCAAATCAGGTTTCGATTCCACGTATTTACGAGAGCATTTGTACTGTAAATAAACAAAGTTTGGGATAAGCTGTAAATCGCGTGTGAGTTTTCTCGTTTCGAGTTTCCTATTGACTCGAGTTCCGTATTTTAAAATTAAGGCTTTTAGGCACTTAGCAGTGTAATACGAGTTTGAAAACGTAAAATGTTTAAAATATCTTTTGACTATTGACACTGCAGTTGGAACTAGATGAAATTAATACACATTATCCAATTGATTTGTTATATACGATGTATTTACAAGGTTCTTCAGCCGAAGACTAGAAGTGGTATATTGGCATCAATGGATTTCTAATGTAAACCAATTATAATCTTCTCTTTATCTTTCTTATTAGTTATTATTACTAATGTATTATTGGAGAAATTACGACGAAGTTGATCCACCGTCATTTTTTTTTAAGTAATTTTTTTTTATTACCGAACGTAATTATAGATCGCGAGTTCGACTACTAAACTACTAATGGTTTCAGATTGATAGATCCATGAAACACGCGCGGTAATGTCCCATGTTCCATTGGAAAGTTACGGGTATGCAAAAATTATTTTATTGAGTTACTAAAGTGTGTTTCATCAGTAAGAATACACTTCAAGTGTTTAAATTACGAACTATTTTTTGCGATGTTTATAAGTAACGAATAGGATTATGATATAATAAAAATAATTTTAATTTACCATATCAAAATCCTCATTACAATATTAGGGCATAATAGATTATTTACGTAAAACATTTCAATCCAAAGTCTATCCCTGAGAGCAATTCCAAGTTGAAATTGAAATTTCAGTAAGAGGCTTAGTTTATTAATTTTAGCAAGTCAACTTTATAGTTCGCATTCGAGCTGTATTTTGTTTTGTTTCCAATTATTAATTTTGCGCGCTTAAATTAATATTGTTATGAATTTTACAGTTTGTATAGACTGGGGTGATATACAATAATATAATTATTAAAAGGCGCGCAATGCACTCACAAGCCTTCTGGCATTGAGACTTTCCATGGGCATCGGTATCACTTAACATCAGATGAGCCTCCTGCCCGTTTGCCCCCTGTTCTATAAAAAACCAAACAACTAACTACACTTGCCTTATTTGAATAGGACATTAAGCACACTATATAATATAACAGATTAGCATTAAAAGTCTTTTAATGCTAAATCAATGTTTTATCAGAAAACAATGATTAGTGAGAACCGATTATATAAACCTTTATTTATAGAACAGAAGGAAAATGGTCAGAAGGTTTACCTGAAGTTAAACACTCATGGACACGCAAGTACGTTGTTAGCCTTTTAAGAACGGGTGCGCTCATTTCTTGAAGGATCGTCGTGGTTCAGAAATACTTCAATGGGCACCGCATTTGTAGGCGACAAAGAGACTAAGGGTCTGTTTCACAATGTCCGGATAAGTTCCAAATAATTAAGCTATTTATTACCTATTGGTAGTATAAACGCTATTGTTGCGTTTCACGACTGTCAGATAGCGCTATACGTCATGAAATGCGAAGTATCTTATTAGGAACCTTTATATTTCGAATAATTTATGTGTTGCATATTTGGTACGTTATCCATACATTGTGAAACAGGCCCTTAATAACGCAAATTGTAATGCGACGGACGTCGTGGTGAAACAAACCCCGGACTTTGCTTAGAGTATTGAATAATGTTTAAATAAATCTAATGCAATATATTGTTTGAGTTAATTGACTTGAAGTGAAGTAAATATAGACGTTAGTTAGAGAGCTTAAACAAGCTACACAGTTAATTAAAACATTTGCACCGGACTTGAGATTGAAAAAAATAATTAATGAGATAAATACGTGCAGAATATTAAATAGAATACAAAAATGTTTCCGTTAAAGTCAACCTTGAATAATTTATGTTAATTTAAATCATACACTAAGGTACAATGGGGAAATTTTATCAACGATAAATAACAAAAAAGGGTATATAATATATTTATAAAAAAAAATCTTAATAATATAACTCTAAAATGAAACCCCAATACCGACTATGTAATACTTCCTTTATAACTTTTTTAATAAGTATTGTTTAATGAAATTTATAAATTCTATTATTCAGTTAATATATAATTAATAAGGTTCCAATTTTATTTTTTTGCGTTTTTTATTAAATTTTAAAAATAATAGTTAAGTTATTATACTATATTTGTTGCTTAGAGCCTATACGTACACGAATACTGACATCGCATTTTGATTTACAAAAAAAACAAAGGAACGACCACAGACGTCAAAGATACAAAAAACCCAGCGTAATATATTTTTGACTTAGGGTCTGTTTCACAATGTCCAGATAAGATCCAAATAAGCTATTTATTACTTATTGGTAGTATAAACACTATTGTTGCGTTTCACGACTGTCAGATAGCGCAATACGTCATGAAATGCAATGTATCTTATTTGGAACTTTTATCTTTCGAATAATTTATGTGTTGCATAGCTATTTGGCACTTTATCCAAACATTCTGAAACAGGCCCTTAATCTGTAAAATTATTATTATGTGTACATACATAACTGTAGCTTAGATTAAGATTTTATTAGTTTATTAATTTGTATATTTTATCTAATGTTAAAAAAATATGACATTACAAAAACTTATTTTTATAAATAAATGTAAGGTATGTATCCCCTTTTATTTAATTTATATATTCATAATTACTAATTAATTAGGGACAGCTAATTAAATAATATGAAGTAATTTGGATACAAACTTTTTACATGAATTAAATATTATACAACTTTGTTTAAATTTAATAGTATTTATAATTTGTAATAAAACATATAACATACGGACTATCCCGACTTCGCGCGGCGCGTGTTATTTTATTTAATATTGTGGCAATATATTATATGGCCTTTGTTGCTAATTAATTATGATTATTAAGTTTAAAGATAAAGAAAAAAATAATCATTTAGTAAGTATTTGTGTAAATTTGCTAGATATATTTGCTGCATATTATTACAAAAATCATTACATTACATAATATCTATATTACAATATCTATATTGTAACAGAAATCGTAGCATCGCGTATGAAAAGCCTAATTGATTATCAGAAAATCAGGGTAGGCTTTAATTGAGTTGTAAAATTAGTAATTTACGGATTAACTTCGACTCGGAGCGCATTTCCAGATAATATATCGATTAAGTAACATTTAAGAAGTTTTCATACAAGCATTCGCTCGTGGTTTCATCCGTAGGTTTTTCTGTATAATATTCATGTAAAATGAAATGAGTGTAGTACAGTTTATTTTTATTGTTATAATAATACTAATCGGGTAAAGTTTACAATTCAGTACCTCGATTTTGAGGTCAGAGGGGAGGGGAGAGGGGGGGGGGAGGGAGGGTGGAGGGTCTACTTATCACCCCCAACCAATTTCAAGAACCAGAAACAGTTATTTCAATAAAAAATTAAAAAAAAACCAAAACATATATACCTAACATTAACCGGACCCATCGTCCTCAAAGTCATCCACATAAGCCGGTCGTTTACCAAGCATAGTTCACCAAGTTTCAAAAAAATGCAAATAAAATAACGCACATTCACAAAAAAACAAAAGAAATGTAAAAAGTAGCGGATTTTTAACGGCTAATCCGTACTGTAACACTAACACACTCTTCTGGCAAAATCCAAATTCGAAATGGCCGATTGTGTTTAAAAAATGAATAGGGATGTAAAAAATATCGATTTTTTAAAAAGTTATATACTAACTTAACCTAACTGAACCAGATAATAATTCGTTTTTTGAACAGTTATTTAAATTAAATATTAATATACTAACTTAACCTAATTGTACTAGATAATAATTGGTTTTTTGAACAGTTATTTAAATTAAATATTAATATACCAACCTAACCTAACCGAACTATATAACAATTCGGCTTTTGAACGGCTCCGGCGCGAAGGAAGAGCAGCCCCCACCCGCTACGTACCAAAGGACAGGCATGAAAGCCGTTCAAAAGCCAACAGATAAGACTAGACCACGTGGAAAGTGGGGTGCTCTGATTTTTGAATATAAAATTTAGAAAATAAAGTAAACACTTTATTGTAGTAAAAATTAGCTTTATAAGCTGTAGGAATAAAAAATTATTTCTTTATTATCATCGATTTTTAGTAAGAATTAGCTTTATTGTAGTAGGAATAAAAAAAAAACAATTCTTTATTATCATCGATTTTTCATACTAAAAACAATCGATTAATTTTATGCAAAATGTCACATCTCTAGTAAATCTCTAGTAACCAATAGAAAAGTATTAATTGGATAACCAATAGAAAAGTTCGAAAGTTAAAATGGCGGATTGTTTACAAATTTGTACTGTTGCACAAAACATCAAAAAGTGTTTTTAAATATTTAATTAGTGTAAATTACAACTCAGATACCATAAATGACTCCAAATGTCACGGAAGTGTTCAAATCAAGGCCCCCGAGACCCTATCTAGGGGTCTGAATAAGCAAATTCAAGGTAAATAGAAAAGTTTACAATGGCGGATTGTTTACAAATTTCTAATAATGCACAAAATTTCGTAAATTTTTTTAAATATTTAATTTATTTAAAACTACAACTTAAGCAGCAAAAATTACTCCAAATCTCACGGAGGTTTTCGAATCAAGGTCCCCCGAGACTCTTACACACTCAGTTTAATCACAATCAAGGTATTGAATATAAGATCCAACCCTACTAATCGTCATACATACTATTATTGTAATAATAATAGTAACTTACACACTTCATAGATAATATAGTTCCAACAGACAACATCCAAAGAAATAAAAAATTTAGAATTTGGCACGTATCATTATCTGACATGGAACGATGTGTTTCTCCTTTAGAACCTACCTTTAATATTACTCAATATATGATCTTTACAAGAAAAAAATCTAGTTGGTTCATTATTAAAATTATGATTTGATAAAATGTAAATAATCAATAAATTGTAATTAATAGTTATATTGTTTACCTTTAAAATATTTGAAACACAATTGAGACAAAAACTTGAGACACAATTCGATTTCAACATTGGCTAATATTATTTATAGGCAGTTGTATGTGTTTACGCTAAATAATTGAGTCCGGGTAAATCAAAACATATTTATTTTTATCCATGTAAAGGAGAAATATTATTTCAAAGTGCGTAGAGCTCTATAGTGTCCAAACAACTTCATGGAAAAGCCATTTGCTCAGAACCCGCACAAACGCTTTCAGTGAATTATTAAAAAAAAATTCGTTACATTTAGTTACGTATATAAATAATATTGTATTAAAATTTGAGTAGGAACCTTGGCTGATAAATTATTAACATTTCACTAAATCACAGTCTTCAGGGCGCTAATAAAGGCATACAATATTAATGGTTTATGTACGAATAGTTTGTGTACAGGGCTGGCACTATCGAACTTTGTAAGGATTACGATTTAAATAGGTATAGGGGATTAGCAGGGTTGGCCTTGTGACTTCAGCTTGATACTCTCTACCCAGAGGTTGTAAGTTCGAACCCCTGCTGTATACCAATATACTTTCTGGCCCGCACTGGTACGGTTAAGGAAAATATCGTGTGGAAACCAGCCCGTCTTAAAACACTCACACTCACACTCTCTCTCTCGATCTTTCTCATTTGCTTGACTCTTACTCCATGGCTATTCGCTTGATGCTACGTTCGCCCTTTCTCACTCTTTCTCAATCAGTCTCAATTGCTCTCTCCCTTTACTTTGACAAAAACGCTGCACATCTTCGTGACGCTAATATTATTATTATTGTGTTTCATCCGTAAAAATGACTTCTCTTACTCTCATGCGCCTAAAGAAGTTTCACTACAATTAATTGTAGATGACTTCAACAAACAAAAGAACTAACACATAAATGAAACAAAAATTTCTAAAGTCGATCAGTGTTGATTTATACAAAGTAAACAGCTCCACTTGAACAAACTAACCCCAGCTTAAACTATCTTAAATCCCTACTTCAAGTTTGAATATTCAAAAATTCATCTTAAAATCCAATGTAAATGAAGTAAGGCTAAGTTGCGAAGTTTTAAGTTTTTATAGATTAAACTCTAAAAGTTGTCGACTGTCATTACCCAGTGCCGCTTGTAAAAACTCGATTAGCGACTCCTAACTTCATTTCATTTTGATTGTGAATAGATCGACATCTATAAAGCTGGCGATCTGTACAAAATACTAGCTAATTGTGATGATAATATAAACTAAACACCAAAGCATACACGGAAATATAAAATGCACTTTCTATTGAAAAATTTATCACGTGCAATAAATGGTTATTTAAAATTAGAACTCGTGCTCTTGAATATTTGTTTTGATATTCATGTTCTGTTTCTCAATAAATATTTGTTTCATTGACAGGCTTTTGAGAGTGGCACACGTTTGAACATTTTTGGTGTTATCCACAACTATATTATATTACAACTGTTTACATTAAAATCAAAATATAAATTAATAAAAACAGCAAATTATCAAATATCTGTAGATGTTAATTCTTTATAATTAATAAAACAAGGTGATATAATTATAACAATTTTATATAAGCAGAATTAATATTGTTTATTATTTGATTATGCTATAGACCAGTATACAACCTTCTGTGCTTAACATGCCGTCGCCTTTTTTGGTCTAAGGCATCCTCACGATTTTTCATTCACTGTATGAGCGAGTGTTGCGCAGATAAAGAGATAGAAATTCCATTGGTTCACGTACGGAAATTGAACCTACGACCTCAGGGACGAGAGTCTCAAGGAGAAACCAACACTGCTCTTTTTGTAATTGCTCATATTTTCTAATATTTAGAGGTAAATACATTTAATTACTAAATAATCTACCGTGAAACACTGCGTTTGATCAAAGCAGCTATTAATTGTCCGATTTTAAAATTTCAATCAGAATTACGACAAGACTTTTAATATCGCATAGATATAACAATTCTCATTGAATTAATTAGAACAATAATTATTAAGGTATGTAAAGTATATATAAGGTGCCATACGCTGAGGCGATGAGAACTTCAAGAAGCTAATCATGGTTGGTAACACAGAAGGTACAAGATCATGTGGCCGTTTATCAACCAGATGGACCGTCCAAGAACAAGACTCACCGTCCTTAAAACTATAAGTATATATTACAGTAGTAATAAGAGATGCTAGACAGAAACCGGTGGAAATGGTCCAGATGTTTTCTTGCTGTCCACGCACAGACATGCGCTACCGGCTGAGGCGATAATGTAAAGTATAAACCAGAGGTCCTGGATTCGATATTTCGCAAAACGTTTGAACAAAAAATATTGTATAAAATTTAATCAGATAAATATTGTGCTTATTTATTTGGTAACAGTCTAATCCAGTCTCGGCCAGGTGTAAAATTGTGCAAAAACCATAGTTTTGGGTCGCCAAATCGATTAATTGTTCGGAATAACTTGTAACATGACGTATTAATTATTACAAAATATAATTAAATTTCAAACTAAATATTCATTATTATCGCAAAACCAATTATTACGTTAATGAACACATTGCGCGTCTAAAGGCGCGAAAGTAGGCAATTTATCAATACGCCGGTGACTGATCTCAGTAATAAAGTAAATATTAGCAATATCAGAAACTGACGCAACGAGGTGGATTAGGTCGACATAGAAGCGATTAGGGTTGCCACACATTAAATTTTATTAATCTGTTTACTAGAGTAAGGTAGTTGACGAAAGGAACCAACCAATTCCTGTGTCTATTTCACTGACTTCCGGGTTATAGAAATAGGTTATCATGATTACGATTGATATAAATGTATGTTATTTCATTTTACTTTTTTGTTTGTATTTAGGGGGAAAGAGAAGAATGTAATTATGGGGAAAATTCACATTACTTGTAAATAGAAAAGCTTAAAACGACTTCTGCGCGTCTGACAATGGCAAATTAATTTGCTGAATATAATATATTAATGAAGGTTTATACGTCTTGTACGTCTATTTATAGGGTCACCATTTTTCTCTAAGAAAACAAATATATGTATTTACGTATTAAAATACATGTAATTTGTAACTCGAACTTTTTCTGTATTATATATTTAACAAAATTGTACCACCGTACAAAATATAATGAAAAATATCATAGATACCTATCTAAATATATAGCAATTAGCAAATATTGTCTATTTCTTATTATGAAGACGAACTTCAACACTTTCTTTTATAAGTCGACAGCCCTGCGCGCGATTTATGTCCTCAAGTCGAAACGATGAAATAAAAACTTTTTTACTTAAACCCTGGAATTAGCTCGGAAACTTCACGTTCTGACGTAACCTATTCACTTTATTTCAAACTCGGGAAGATTGATGAATTTCGCTTATAATCCAATTTAGTTTGTACAATTTTCGTGCATATTGAATAAAGTTGGCGTATGACTTACGAGACGTAATGACTGACTAATGTTTGGCAATGAACTATATTCGACTTTGATTTATCTGTAGCATTAGCACGAACTGTACTCTGTATGTCAGTTTTTGACAGTTCAAGCGCCACGATTTTCCATACAACTTCTATAGTTTATCTATATATATCTATATATTACATATATATATATATATATATATCTATATTATATATATATATATCTATGTTTTATAAAATTTGTCTATGCTTGGCGTAGAGGCCCTGTAAATACCTTGAGAATTATATTCGAACTAGGTTCGAGATGTTCAACTCGTTCTGTGGTACTAATTTCTTAACTACCAGTTTTGGTCGATAGAAATATGTACGTTTGCTTTTCTTACGAGATTATTTATTGGCGTACGAACATGTTTTAATTGTTATTAGTTCTGATTGGCAGTAGATTAGTACGTACAAATACTGCCTCTATAAATACTGGTATAAAATGTACCATATTATGTACATTAAATAGGTTACAATATTACATGACTACATAGTTCAAGCAACCACAGTGAGCTTAACTGGTGCGGCTGTATGTTCGCAATACAGATAGCTACCAGACCTACATGTTTGGTTGAATAGATCGAGATATTGAATATTAATGTTCTGATTTCTGGCATTACGTGCACGTTGTGTGTTATATACTAAAATTTGTGCGTACTTTAATACGTCTACGTAATTGCTTAGTATTTAGAGCTAGCTTAGTATTGCTATAATAACTGTGATTTAGTAGAAACTTTGTATTGACAAAAGTCTGAATATAATCTGTGCTTATCCGTTTGCGTCAGACTATCCGGAACCGGATTTCAAAACCCCTCTCACATTTCACAACCGGATGATTTGACATATCAATGATCCACATACGGAGACGTTATTCGTGAACCTTAAAGATTTTCAATATTTATTTCAGAAACAAGAACGATAATTGAAAAAATCTTATCTGTTGTTTCTTGATTTATGAAGAAAGCCAAAACGGCATGCTACGGTCGAATAACACGAACGCCACAGAATACACCTAGTAAAGATTTAAACTAACTGACTATTATATATATATAAAATTCTTGTGTCACGGGGTTAGTAACCGAACTCCTCCGAAACGGCTCGACCGATTCTCATGAAATTTTGTGTGCGTATTGGTTAGGTCTGAGAATTGAACAACATCTATTTTTCATCCCCCTATATGTTAAGGGTGGTCCACCCCTAAATTTTTTTATTTATTTTTTAGACAAAACTTTCGTTTTTTTTACGATACACCATACAAAAATACATGCAACCCTAAATTTTCACCCCTCTACAATCATCCCTTATGTTTCTTTTGTTAATTATAAACTTTAATTTTTTGGCACAAAAACATGGCAAAACAACGTTTGCCGGGTCAGCTAGTATTCTATATAATTATTACTGACATACCGGCAGGAACAATTTGGAAGACACAAGGCTTATGCTGCGTGCCCACGGTGTTTGTAGCTCTGCATAGTAACGCGCCGTAGTCCCTTTCGCTGGCCGCTCGATATCGTAACTCGCTTGCGGTACCACCAGTAGCAACTAGAAATACAATTGAAATAAATCAGTGACGCTACAACCTCTTTTAGGTCCTGGCCTCAGATTTCTGAATCTATTTCTTGATCATTTTTAAATCTAATAAGCAAGTAGGTGTTCAGCCTCTAGTGACTGACACAACGTCGTCGACTTTTTGGGTCTAAGATATGTCGGTTTCCTCACGATGTTTTCCTTCACCGTTCGAGCAAATGTTAAATGCGCACATAGAAAGAAAGTCCATTAGTGCACATCCCGGGATCGAACCTACGACCTCAGGTATGAGAGTCGCACGCTGAAGCCACTATGCCAACACTGCTCAAGAATTACAATAATAAACATTTATTTATTTTCATTATAGACCATAGAAGCCGCATCTATAATCAATTAATAGTTTTTATATTCTATAGCTAAATACTCATTGTGCATTGGTTCCCAAAGAAATTGCTCAGAAGGAATTGTCGTAAATGTAACTTACGTATAAAATAATATTTAATCGGGAGAAATTCTCACCATATCTAGCAGGAGAGACTTGAAAGCTTTCCCCACTGTTATTGAACTGCCAGTAAAATGCCACATCGGCCGGGTCAGCGCTGACTGTACACCTCACACGGAGAGACTCGTCAAGTCTTGCTCCAATTACTACTGGTGTGGGCTGAGCACAAGTTGGCGCATCTAAAAAACAAATAAGTGCCACATAAAATGTATGTAGTTCTTAAAAAATAGGCGTTTGTAGATACAGAGAGTAATAATCAAAAGTTGAAAGCAACTACAATTTCGCGGGAAATACATATCTGCGGCCACACATAACTTATGACACATGTTTGGTAAATGGTATAAAATTACAGAAGACAGTATAAATTCCACGCCATTTACTAAAATCGCCAGTATAGTACTACGTTAAAAATAGGTTTGACGATTGACATCCGTAATTCAAATATAACTTTTATTAGGGTGGTTAATGACTAGCGTTTTTTACGTGCGCTCGTCATTGGAAGCGCATGTAGGCACGTAAAGGCGCACCTTTTGGCACACGGGCTACACTAAGGACCGTTGCCGCGCTTCTAAGCCTGTATTTGACCGGTATTCCGTCCTGCAACCATCGATGACACCCAGCATCTATTTCATCTTATCAGTCCACGGCGAGTAAGTTACGTAAATTGCAATGTTTCTTCGTCAGAATCCATGTTGATACACGACCACCAACGGTTCGATCGACCACCATATGCCAGTTTGTTCGCTTTCGGTTTTTGAAAACCCCGTATACGCGCAAAAAATACGCTAGTCTTTAACCGCCCTTCAAGAAAAAAAAACAAAATAGTCGGCAAGTGTGAGGAAAATGAGCAATTTAAAACACTTAGATGCAGAATAGAATGTTAAACGAAGTACTTTGCAAATAAGCAAGCTGAGTTCGGTCACTCGTTGCATTTGCATCACAATCACGAGTTTGCGGTTTCTCTGCAGACGTCTTAAGGACCAGAGTTTATAAATTTAAACTATTTCTTCATTTAAATATTGTTTTAAAAAGTGTAAAACATCCAAGCAATGTTTCTCAAAGCTTTTTTCCGACTAATCGAAAATTATTAGTTTTTACATTTACAACTGTGTATGTTTTTACAACTGTGTAATGCCAATAACTTGAAATTATAAGGTACTGCGATAAAGGTATATTAAAATCATCTTGGTTGTACCACGGGGAACACAAGAAGGTGGAAAAGAAAATAAATAATTACATATAACATACATAAGATGTTGTTTAAGATTATTACTGACTGTATAAAGATTTGAATCGTTAGTAAAAATTGCCTAAGACATTGCATTGATCTGTGATTGTTGAAAAAGTGTCGATTATAAATCAAAGCCAGAGGAACGTCAACACGGTTATATTTTTTAAGGGAACGTTTTTATACAATAGTTTTTATATACTTACATTGCACTCTCAAGTACACAGACTGACTGGTGGTTTCCCCAATTTGATTGGCTGCCCTGCATGAATATAAACCAACGTCTTGTCTCGTCACACGCTGGAGTACCAACGATTTGGTACTGATGAAGACCCCCGAAGACATGTTCTGGCTGACTGGTTCATCCTATTATTGTTCAAAGAAGAACTTTATTTCTCATTACAAAACAGAAATATTTAATTTACATGAGAAAGTTAATATTAATATGTATATATTATATACGAGCGAGATACACGTCGCCATTAGCCGTAACAATTTTAGTCAGCTATGTTCATTCTAACATGCATCTTTAATGCCTTTTTGAATTTGTCAAACACTCCAATATTGCGAATTTGAGATGGATGCAAAAGGAAAGGATGCAAAACATCTTATTGATATTATTGAAATATCAATAAGATGTTTTGTTATATTTTTAAATACTCCATTTACTCCAAATAAATTAGCTCATTACTCCAGGCTTTATTTACGTTTACAACATAAACGAAACAACTTTCGCGGGAAAGAAATGTAAGTTTCATCAGCGCTTTCATCATAGTTAAAAATAAATTAATAATTATAATATTTAATAAGGTTTGGTAGACATTAACACATATAAGACTTTTTATAAGTTCTCATTGAATTATTATTTTTATTGCATAGAAACAGCTCGTACCAATAACTGTTTATACCCAGATTATACAAAATGCGTAGAAAGAATGTACGGAGTATATCGGAGATATATTAAAATATATATGTAGTAAAATAAAATTGTACTAATTAATCACAAGTTGTGGAAAGTAGCTCACCAGCCACTTTTAATATTTTTAAAATGTTCTCTTAACAACTCTTCATTCGAGCTACCCTGTTATAATTTTACGAAATACGACTTTATTTTTATGAATTTTAAACTGTATGATGGGCTCTTAAAGAATATTCAGTTTTTAGTGATTTCGTAAATTGATAAAATAGTTGCGTTCGTTTTTATTTTACTTAGTTTTCTCAATTGTACGTGACTTTAAATTGCAGGTCAAAATTACAATAAACGAGATTTAAAGTAATGATAAAACAAAATTTAAGAATAATTTAATTATAGGCTCTATTTCAAATATATTTTTTAAAAATGATAACCTCCAGCTATTATATTATTATTATTATTATTATTATATTATTATATATTATTATTAGCTATAGCTACTGGTACTGAATGAGTTTTGACTTAAAAAGTCTTAAATTTTTATATCAGATTTTTTACGGTTTGTGTCAGTCGTCAGACACACGCTTCGTTTTTTTTAGGTATAAGTCATATTTCCCCTAGAGGTTTTCTTTCATCGTACAATAGAGTGTTAAATGAAACACACACGCAAATTAAAAGGATGTGGTGGCGTAAGCTGTGCTTCGAACGCAAAACTACTTCAGTTCAATCTAAAATCACAATCAGTTCTTATCTAAACTTTAACTTCAAGTTATTTTCATAGTGTGCTAAAGAACGAGCACGGGTGTTAAAAAGCAAAAACTAAGATATTATTTTTTTTAGATAGTGAAAAGCACTGTCGTTCTAATTGACGTAAGCACATATTCTCAAAGAGGCCATATGAGTAATACCAGTGCCTAGTTTCTTTACGAAAAAGAAAATTTTATAATAAATGTTTAACTCACTCACGTTATGATACCATGAGATGCGGTGCTCTTTAGGATTGGACTTTATGTTGCACTCAAAGTATACGTCGTCGCCTTCCTTTATATCATTCGGGTTGAGGGTGCTGCCCAGGGACATAGTTACGACCGGCCTGTCTGTAGAATTTAAACCTTATATCACACTCATAAAGCGTAATATCCCTTGTGATAAAAACTGCACGAACCCAGTGCAATTTCCCAAAAGTTCTCGAATTGAGTTGTATGAAATCGAGGTGTTTATTTCATATCCGTGTGTTAAGATTTCGTTAACGTTCAGAGTAATTTGAGCCTTATTTCGGTGATACTGAGTACAATTTTGAATGAAGAAAACGTCTAGTTTTGATAAGAAAATCGAGGATATTTAGATAAAAGTCGGAAAATTAGTTTTTCTATCTGAGAGATCTCACGTAGTCGAATTGTTGTTTTGCTACATTACGCTTATTTTATGTTGATTCGTTTTATTTATATTTCGAACGGACTTTTGCAATTTAATGTCAACAAACGTGAAGTAACCCTACATCGATACCAACCCCTGGGAATTAAATACAGATTCTACAGCTGTGATACTTTCTTGACATTTAACACCTTTTGTCTGCAGTCACCGTGACCACGCACGCTACAAAGAACGCGAAACGTTGGATAAATTTAAAATTATGTTTAAATAATTATAAGTTTACAATAATACATAACTTAAATCCGTTAAAAAAGTGTTTTTCTTTAAATGTGTAAGAGTTATGTTAATAAAATACAATACTATGGTCAACAAACGTTTTGGTTTTTTATACGAAGAATTAACTAATATTTTCTATAAGAGGCCTTCGACATTTGCGAACTATTGTTTTTGTTAATGCAAATTTCTATAATATAAACTGATAACCTGAAACAATTGATTACATGAAACCAATGAAAATAGCATCTGTAGAATTATTTAAATTCATAATTATTACGTATTTAATAAATGTATCAAATTTGATCTATTGTGTAAAATTAAATCTATTGTGAAAATAATATTATGTAGACATCAACAAATTTTGTTTATAAATTATAGAGTGTTAAATTATTATATTACAAAAAATAGAGTGTCCATGGGCCACTTAACATCAGGTGAGCCTCCTGCCCGTTTGCCCCCTGTTCTATAAAAAAAAATATTGTATCGAACAGCCAACAGTCACTATTATTCCAATGTAATACTTACAAACAACACTCATTTTAAATGAGTCCTCCAAAGCGACTCTCAGTATCGGATTATCAGCTCGACACCTTATCGTTGTACCATCGTCTTCTGGTTGCGGTAACATGCTGAGTTTACTAACAGTTGACGTGTCGTTGATATACTCATTGTGCTGTTGAATGTAATTACAAGCTTATGTATTTTAATATGGAATTAGAACTATAATAAATGTTAAAAATAAAATTGGCGCGTTCTATGGTCTGTTGTTTGATTATACTTTATAGTTACATAATTCCTTTTGATGACTTTGTTAAACTGTTTGTTCCTATTGTAATCTCTGTTATATTAAAACAATAAAACTTTTTTAACAAATAAATTATTATTCAATCCAATAGCGTTATTTGCGTTATATTTGGTGTGCCTAAACAATAACGGATGTTATAAATAAAATAAATGCTATTTGTAACCGATTTTGCATTCGATAAAATGCTGTCATGTTGGTGTCTGAATGGGTTTCATTGATGGCCGGAAATGTTGTCTGCCTATTTAATTCTATCAATTTAATCTAAAAACAATTATCAGAAATGCTATGAATAAATGAAGCTGCCTTATTTTTTATTCAAAATTATTCAAAGCACTTTGTATTTTAATAATATCTTAAAACTAAGTCAAACATATAATTGATTGACTGAATTTTAACTTGCTATATAATATTGTAGAGTTAAGACTTACTTAGAAGATTACTAAGACGTTTAAAGCAAAAGTTATATTCAAATCACATGTTTGTAAACATTTAACGTACCTTTCCTCTCGTATATTTCCTGTTCTCTCGATACCATGTGATCTGGGCTGGTGGTCTACTGCCATGTGTGATGCAGACCAGTGTAACTTCAGAATCCGCCGATAGCTGGCCAGGCTTCTCTATTATTGATACTGATGTTGGTCGCACTAGGATAAGTGAACGATTACCTAAGTTCTTATGCTGTGTTCGTCGAATTTCAGAAATTAAGCAACGGTATCAAGGATCAATCAATAGTCGTATAGAGTGCAGAATTGATTTTGTTCTAAACTAAAACTTTTAATTGTATGAAAGTTTCAAAGTTTATATTCTACTCGTTCCAAGTTGAATAGGAAACTTAAAAATTCACCATTACTAAAACCATCAATCTTAAATGATATTATTTAACACTGATAATTAAAGAAATTTGAAACTATTAGAGCATATGGTTACCTCGTAACGATTATCTAGTTGATTAAGGATCTGGGACTAATGCTATACAGTCTAGTTCTAATTAATTTACGATATTTATTTTAAAATAAGTGTTGTTCGCAATAGTCAGTTTGCGGAGCGGGTTCATAGTATCGGTGTCGCACACTCGGATCCGTGCGTGCACCCCGTTTTTTTTTGAACCATTGCCATCGCTAGCTCTCGGATCCGAATATTCAGCATCCAATGTCCTGTATGCCGACGACTCGGATCCGAAAAATGATCATAATATATAATTATACATATTTTCAAACATTTATATTTACTAAATCAAAATTCACCATGATAATTTTTGGTTTCCGGCTATAGCTCTGTATCCATTGTTTAAGCATTCATATGTTAAAAGGAACTTACAATTCATTTCCACCCTAGCGGTGCGTTCGTGTGGACTCAACAGCGCTGTGTTCGTCGCCTGACATCGCACTGTGCTATTCAGCCAGCTTCTTTCCGCGCCACTTACGCTGATTTTACTGATGATAACTTTGCCATCATTTTTCAGGATGATGTGGTCATCAACGGGTGTGTTATTGATGAGCCAGGACAGTGTTGGTTGAGGACGGCCTGAACATTGGAACACTAAGATTAATGCCATCAAAACCTAACTTGTAAAATAACAAGTTTCGCACTGCTGTCGAGATTCTTTCTTCAGAGACGATATTCAGTCCTTACTTAAGGGTTCAACTGTCATAAGTTATTACGTAATTAGCTACCCTAGCGACATCTTATTCTGACCATATAGATAATACAAATCTTTTATATTTTAATAAATACTTGACCATCGCATGGAAATACTTTAATATCTTACAAGTAATGCATATTAAATTAAATTAGTGTGTGTTTAGTGCGATTGCCGAGTCATTATATACTAAGAGAACTTCTAGCCATAAATAATAAATGTATTCTCTATAAGTTACCGAAGACGTACTAAAGAATTCACCTCAATTCAAATCAATAATTCCATCAGCGATATCTTGAAAGTGTTCGAATAAAGTATGAAAGTACTGACGTGCTGCGTGAAGGTATTCAGTTAAAAGTTGGGCACTTTTCATAACGAGACGGTATATTGCATCGGCACCAAATTTTAAATTTACCTCGATATTTTCAAAGTAAGAGAATAATACTTATTTTAATAACCATATTTAAAAAAATACTCTAAATATGTCTACATTTAACGAATGAAGGATTTGTTTTGTGATTATTAAAACTATATACAGTCAAACTCTATTATAATGCCATGGAAGGAATTTCTTATATTTGTTCGCAAAAACCGATAGTCGTAACAGCCGATGACATTGTCAATCAATACCTAATACAATAGAATTCAACTGGGATCTTTGGTTTTTGTCAATATAACCGGAATGTTCTAAACGATATCGTCGTAAACGGTTTTGACTAACTACTAAATGACTTATTTAATATTATTATACTAATGTTTGATTTGATGCAGTGATTTTTTTACAGTTTTAATCACGCTTACATTTCAATATTTTACTGGATTCAACGCGAGTTATATTTTTGTATGCTTTTTATTACGATTAAAAAAAAATCTGTACCGAAAAATACCTTTTACCTCATTCTTAATTTTAGATAAAATTGAAATAATAAATCGGATTTTTATCTAAACAAAAGAATTGAATTTATTTAAGAATTTAATCTTACTGTTTTCCGAAATTAATTACAAGCTTATTCGAAATTTTAAATTATTCTTATTTTGAGCACTAAAAACATATATTATATATTTATATTCAGACACACTAAAGTATAAAACATAAAATATACTTTTTAACATTTCAGGTTAAATTACTAGAAGGTTACTCATTCACGTTACACATCTAACAATATATTTAATTCGATAAAGCGTGTCAGAACATTTTTTTACAATCATATTTAGGCAACTGAATAAAATCCATGAAAACAAAAAGATAAGAACAATCTTTTCTGAGCCTTTTGGACAATGGTGGGAATAACACAACCTTGAAACGAGATTTCTTTAAGCCTTTTGTTGGAAAAATCTTGCCGAACTCCATTGAGATATCATCAAAAGAAAATAAGCTTAGCATAACGTTGGACCTCTAGTCTTAGAGATGATTATTCGTGTTCAGTTTAAATATAAAAAATATAATGATGAATTGTTGGAGGTCGTATCTCTCAGATATTATAATATATTCAAATTCATATTCAAAATTCGAGCAGGGTGCGCTGCCGGCCTTTAAGGGTGGAGCCCTTAAAGGCCGGCAGCGTACCCTCTAAAAATGGATGTCTATGGGCTGCGATTACTGCCTTTTTGGGGCTCGTTTGCCCCCCTATTATTTAAAAAATAATAATAATATTAATTATTGTTTTCGTTATAATTTGACAAAAAAACTACAAACAACAAACTTTTACAAATTCGTTACCTAAATAAAACTATGTTTACATCATGCAACGGTAGACAGTCTATTAAAATAGCACGATTGGTAGTCGCTCTTTATTTACCACGTTTTATTTTTCATGTAGAAAAAAGCACTAAGGGTCCGTCACGAAAAGAGTATACCCATTCTTAAAAGGCCGGCAACGCACTCGCGAGCCCTCTGGCATTGAAAGTTCTATACGAGTATATAGGTGGTATCGCTTAACATCATGAGAGACTCCTGCCACCTGTTCTATTAAATAAAGACAGTAAACCTTCTCAAGTCAAAAATATATTGGGTCTTAACGCTGACAGACAGGGATTGTTGCTTATAAAGCCGATCCAAGCAGAAATATGTCCAGTCCACGCTCCACTGGTTAAATGCGGGACTTTATATATTGTAAGAAAATTGTCATAGATCAATCGACTCGTTTTACCCTGATTAGCAGACATCCAAATTTAACCGGTTAACCGGTAACTCTCAGTCTATAACGGATATTTACGCCACCTCGTTAAATTTTACACCGACGTCAGCGGTCTGCGGTCCCCTAACGAAACATACGGAATAACTTATTATTGCCACAATCTAAAATATTGCGAATAAGCTTTTTCGAATTAATTAAAATTTTTGACATATATGCTGATTAGTCATAATATACGTTTGGCTCAAAATATATGTTGCGGAAACCGAATGTATTTATTTATTTATATTTTCTATATTGGCCCAGGGTCCCGTATAATAAGAAATCTTGGAATTAGGCTAATAATGAAATATTAATCAAAAGAAGTTGAGTGCTTTGATTTTTAGAGTACCCATCAACATTTTGGGTACTGTGAGAGTAACTTAACCTAACCCAGCTAAATCTCTTTAGTTTTCCTCGTATCTCTTATAGCGTTTGAACTTATACATTATAATAATAAGTATTATTTATGTTTGTAATCCTATGTGTACCTATTGTATGTCTGTGTAGAGTTATTGATTGTAAGTATTAGTGTGTTAAAATCATTATGTTTGTGTATGCCGTCCGTACCTTTCGAGGTCACACATAGACTGCAAAATTTGTAATTTCTTCAATATAAAAATCAAATAGTTTTTATAAACATGGAAAATGGTTTATACTATAACATACTATAACTTAAATAACATATGTAATTATGTGGGTCGTCTTCATTAAAATTCCTGATTTTGAATCTTCAGAGACATATCTTTTATTCATCACAGGAAAAAACTCATAACGCAAGTCCGAAGTCGAGCGACAAAATATTTCTCATCTCGAATTTAAAGTTTCGAACTATGTACAAAGTTTTCAAGCACTCAATTCAGTTTGTTTTTTTCTACTAATATCGTAGTTTAAATTAAAAAATAAGTTCTGTGTAACCTAATCATTGCCAAGAATAAAAAGAAGAATATTTGTATTATGATTATAACGAATAAAATCAATGATTGAGATAATTTTAAATATATTTTAAAAAATCTCCGAGTACAAAAGCCAAGAACATCCAGCCGTGCAGAAGCCGCCTGAACGTAAATGTATTACTAAATCATATAAGATCAGATGATCCATCTGCCCATTTGTGCTGGTTCTATAAAAATAAATATGATGATTTTTATTGATTTTTTTTGAGGTTATACGTAGAATATCTGCTATATTTCAGGTATTAAAAAGATTCCAGCACCGGTCCTCTATAATAACTATAAAATATAAGGAGGCATTCTAAGATTGCAACATCAGTGACACAGCTACATGAAAATTGCATAAAAAAGGTGGCAGATGTCAGTATGCTACCGTTATTGAAAGAACAGCACTGCTACGTCGTAGCAGTCATGGTCTACGGGAATGATCGCTGAACGAAGACTATACGTTTATTTTAAATTCTGCTATTCCTAGTATGTGTAAGTTAGCTTAAAAGTTTCCCTTGAAATTATTCCTACAATTTGGCAGACCTATCTTCAAAGTTCAACAGTAAGTTATTTCTTATATTGCTGCCTTTGTTAAATCAAATATGTATTGTTTTAATGTATATTAAGTATAATACTGTGTGCCTTTTAGTGGACGTACAATTAGTATTTATTGTTATTTTTGTTTGATACTAGATGTAAGATTTTATTGTTATATATAATATTTTTTAAATATATATACCCAACAGCAATACATAAATTGTAAGTTATTGTAGAATTAAAGGAGTGTTGTTACACAGTGTGTAGGAGAGTTGTTATTTAGTGGGGCCGTGATTAGGCGTAATATTTGAGTGATACAATAATAAATTCATTGTAATCCTAATGAATACTTCATCTATATCTTGAATAAGCTGAAAGATACAGCTGTAATAAATTCCCTGTCTTACCTGTTATTTTTCATAGAAATTGAGATTTCCCTCCATCAATGTTTACGTAAACATTATTTTGGCAAATCAACGCGGATAAGGTTGAAATTCGCTTGAAGCCTTTTGATAAATGCCCGGCGTTGTAACAGAAGTGCCATTTGTAACGTTAATAGTTTGTTTCTACCTATTTCCGCTTCTATTTCAACTTCAAGTGTACCTATTGTCCTGTCTGTTTGAGCGATATCATATTCTTCGCATCTTTGTTATGTATGTGATTCACGACTTTGTGTGTACACGGTAAAGTTATGATTCCTTTGAAGTATTTTCTCTGTTTGATTGATGTTATTGTTTCTTTAGGATTATGAATTTGGGGAAAAGAAAGAGGAAATGGAGTGTAAAATTATTTTAATGTTCCCCAGCCTAATGTAATGATAATAACTTTGACGATCGTTCCGTCTCTGTTGTAAAGAAATTTATTATTCGAGAATGTTTTTATCATGCTTAATATAAATAACATTTACATTATTTAAGACGTAAAATATCTATGATAATAAGGTAAATGCTGACTGTGGGCTACGTATGAATAGACAAGAATTATTGATGTGGTTTACCAAATCGCTTCCAACTTCGTATGTTCGAATCCCGTTCCAACAATAGATTTTTGATTTATCTAAACGCAATCAACACTTGTTCATATTTCATAAAAGATAACTTCACAGTATAATCAAATCAAATCAAAAATCATTTATTCATATAGGTAACATAATGTACACTTATGGACGTCAAAAAAAAAGAAATATACATTAAATGATCCTAATTTTACATTTACTGCCAGTTCTTAAAGGCGTAGAACGGAGATAATATAATGTTTATACTTCGTAAAACTGATGTTTTTTGTATGAGAGAGGGCAAACCAGCAGGCGGTTGAACACTTAAAATAAAATGCAAACCGCCGCGCATCGCCTGGAGACTTACAGTTGTACTACATAATGTACGTAATAGGTACACAGTTTCTCTATATAAGAAATATGTGCATAAAACAGATACAGTCTAGAGTCTAGACTTTAAATAATTAATTTAAGTCTTTGGTCTAGAGTCTAGACCAAAGACTTAGACTGGGCTTCAGCCCAGTCTAAGTCTTCAGTGGTGCTTCAGCACCAGTGAATTATTGGTTATTGATTACAGTAGAGTTTTCGCTACTTACCACCTCTAAGTTCGCAGAGTAATGTAAAGTTACCGCCCTCTTCTAACGGCCCAACGACACCTGCCAGATCTCGACCAGCTTCGTCGTATAGCAGCAACTGATGTGGTGGTACTTGAAATGTAAGTAAAACGAATATAAACTATTTCATTGCGTTATTTACTTTGATGACAGGTCTCGCTGAAATTGTATCTAAATGGGCGTTGAATTTAAAATTATAAATCGTATAATTACAAGATTTTTTTATTGTAGACAATTGAAGGTATGAGTCGACTGTGTACAAACAATTAATATACTAGTACAACAATACACATTGTGAGGAAACATGCCGACTCAAACCCAAATATGATGACATGTGTCAGACACAAAAAGCACTAATCATCTACGTGTAATTGGGGTTCAATTTGTGGCCAAGGACTATAGATATATAGGGTTGTAGCAACATTGGATTATAATTTACTAATGGCTTGTGTAAATAATAACAGGCTGATCTTATAAATTATCAATAAAACAAACATTGCAATGGAATACTGGGAATAATAATGGGAAAACATACACCCATCCCTAAAAGACTTCAAAAATTATCCTCTATTCCGATTGTCATCTTTTTATATTAAATCAGACTTAAGTATAAAGTATAAACATACACTATAATTCATAAAATACTATAAAAATTCTCTATTTCCTTGCGCCTATTTGTTAAATTAATTTTGTCATATTATTTAATTGTAAAAATTTTCTATATAATATACATGGAAAATAAACTTACCGATAACATTGAGTCGTATCTGAAAATTCCTTGTAGGTGAGTTTTTAAAATCGACCCTACACCTGTAAATGCCCTCATCATCCAGTTGGACAGCTTCCACGGTTAGAGATGAGGGCCTGGACATCGTCACGAAGTAGGCTCGCTTCCCGAAGGCCAGAGGGTCACTCCAATGTAAGGCTTTGTTGAAGCTGCGTCCACGCACATCAAAACTACGAAAAAGGAATGTATCTATATTGTTTTTATCTTATCGAATATAATATTTATATAACATTTGTGATTGCCTGGAAGAAATCGCTCGAAAGCGGCAAGGGCGCCAGTTGACCTTCTTTTCATTTAATTAGGTTCAATTTTTATATTGTAATGTAACGAAGTGTTACTATAATAAATAAATAAATAAACATTTAAACGTTTAAACTTGGGAATAGAGAAATCCATAATTTAGTGTCTTACGCTTATCTTAAAAAAGGATTAACGTCTTAAAACAAGTAGTTGATGGGGCAAAGAATGCTTATCTTCGGGACAATTTATTTAAAAATTGTATTAAAAATAAATAGGGTTTTTAATTCACGATCGTATATCTCACAAAACTATGTTAGAAGTTTAAAATTAAAAAAAAGAACAAAATATAGGGACAAAGACACGCTAATCAAAGTTTCGATTTCTCGTTCAATCTTTCAAAGTGATCTAAAAATACCTATAAAACGTATAAAGCTTCAAAGGTTTTTTTCTACGATTTACAGGCGACTAGCAACAGAAGCTTATTTCCAAGCTGAAAGAACAGCTTATCTAATGCCCCGTTTATCAGACGCTGGCGCACACGTCTTTACTGCAAACACCAGGGTCGGACTTTGTTTATTTGCCATTGGAGCCTAATAATTACGAATATTTCGTTGAAATTATTTTAACAAAGTCGTGGAGGATCTGAATACATTAGTTGATTACCGAAAAAAACGGAGAGCGTATCTGATATATCTAATTCGGGGGAATTTTTTTTTAAAGTAAGCTTTATGTTTGTGCATCAAATTATAATTTAATTATAGAATTAAAAAATAAAGTCATTCTAATTTAGCTTGAGTAAAGTGCCAACATCAAACGTTATTGTTATATTTTTAAACCGCGAGGTATCTTTTCTTACGTTTACTATATTTTACAAATATAGTACATAATGGTTCTTATGGTATATATAGTTTTTAATAAATTAGGTTAGTAAATATGATAACGTTGGTAAATTAATTATTAGTTTTAAGTAAGGCGAGATCGTAATATTAAAATATTACTATAATCGATATAATAAGAGAATTAGAGAATTGTGAAGCCAGTTACAGGGCCCACTAGCTTTAAATCTGTTACCGTATCACAGCACACTCCCATATTGAAGCCGATTTGCGATAATCCCACACGTTAATATCCGAATCGGAATGGAAGCACAAATGTGGAGTTCGCTCGTTAGATTATTGCGAAATTACCTGCGATCGTTTTGAGTTTAGTTCAATATTCAAAATGGTGAAAACAAGTGATAGCTCATAAAATGCAGATCAATTAAAACTGAAGAAAATAATCAAAACAAAAGAAATAAGTTTTTGATGTATTTATTGTTTAAATATATAAATAAATACATAACCAATAATTAATCATTTATTTTCAGGTAATTCTTCCAGAATAAAATTAAAGTTCTACAATACAATGTATAAGTATAATAAAAATATGTTAACATATCTTTCATGGAAGCAGTGTTAACCGTAAAGTTTATTGTAAAAGAAATGTTTCCTCAGTATAACAGTATTTTAATTTAAGATTGTGTTATTATGCTATTTTGATACTTTATACTACCATTCTGTAATTTCTCTTGCAAAATGGCAGAGCCTAAAGGAGCGCAATAGTATTTAATTTAAATGATGAACACTATTTTTTGTGTAATTAATTTCATACTTAAACTACTTGATTTCAATGTTACCAAGGCCGTAATTTTAAACCAATGGACTTTTCTATTTATATGTACAGAAAATATGAGCAGCGTAAGAAAACGGTTAGCTAATACCAAAATGCATTCAACGTTAATCACCTACTCTGCCTTCTAGAAGTAGACAGAAATGTGTCTGTTCCATAAGTTCTTATCCTTATTTGGATAAACATTGTCAGCTGGTATTTTGGCACTACTAAAAGGGATTAGTTTACGTCAGCTATCAAGAAATAACGTCAGTACAACTAAACTAAGTACGAGGGAGCGAAGTAATTCGTCTTGCAAGCTCCTCTCATTAAGTGTGATAAAACGGTCTAGAATCTAGGCTATATGTGCACATAATTACAGTACCTATGAGATTAGCTTAGCGCTAAAGTGCACGCTTAGGCGTTAAATTACTTACCATTTGTTTGCGTAATCGATGTATTTATTTACGTTTAGGGATTTTGAGATTTTAAACGATTCAACATTTTAGAGGAAGAAAAATAAAAAATAAATTAAAATATCGTTTTTCGTCTCGCATTTTAAATTTGTTGAATGTTGTATAACAAAAATCTTTTTAATTGAAAAAAACCTATTAAGCATTTATTCTGACCACTGTAAGTGAGTTAATTGCAATTGCGAATCATTAAAAAGAAAAGTGTAGCAATATGAAAAAAAATTGCCAAACACAGATAAACAATTGAAAATCTAGGGATTGTTGCAATTATAACAAAGCCAAATCGTCATCCCATTAGCTTTTACCCTTTAGAGACCTAAATCTTTACAGTCGAATAATTGCAATTATTGCATCACAAAAGTCGAGTGGTTCAAGTCGAATGAATAATTGACGGAAAACAAACAGAAAATGTTCTAGCTCGCGAATGCCGCTATTTGCGAAACGCTTCATTACACGGCTCTAGCGATACATGTCTTATGTTACTGATAGTGTGAATAAATAGGTGTTTAGTGGAACTCCTAAAAACAAACATGTAGACTTATTATCAATTTATAAATGGTCTCTGAACATGATGCATACAAATGAAGTTGTATGCAAATATGTAGAAATGTGGTTTTTAAAAAAAAATGTTATTCTAATTTCCTTCTTTAATAAAGATTTTGAACCGGTACATTTTAACAGTCATATTTCTTAACAATTATCTATAGATACTGCTATTATATATATCTACTTAAAAACACTTAGACAATGTAACAAAGTGAAAACAGATTACATAGATAAACGATATATGAAACAGAAAACATAAGGAAGTTCATTAATAGAAGAAAATAAATCAAATAAAAGAAAACTGACATTTCACAAATAGAAATAATATGTACTTAATATTTCAAAGAAAAATCTTAACGGCTAAAAAAGTTAAGTCTTCCCGCCTCTTCAAATATTTCCTCACATCCTCTTTGGTATGGTGGAAAATATCAACATCCTCATAATTAGTGTCTTATTTAGATAAAACCAGAAAAAATTGGGAATTATGTAGGTAATGCGTTTGTATAGTAATTTAATTTAACTGATTTCACAGAATTTACGCAAATTTATGTAAACTATATCAACGAATATTTTATTACATTTAAAAGGTTATTAGATTATTTACATCATAACCTACATCGTAATAATAACACCTTAAAATGTATAATAATAATACACGTAAGTACGGCTTTTCGATTAAACATCTAGATTTCGATTCTAACCACAACATATCCAGCGACACAACTGAGCATAAACATATATAGTTAAAACAGTTGGTTTCTAAACCGCGGATTAAACGTCATATATTCATTAAAAGGGTATAAAGTTAGTAGCTTTTTGGCTGCAGCTCCATACTTTGCTGCCAACTGTGTTCATTACCAAATTAAATCTGTTTAATTTAATAAGTTTATTTGTCATATTTAAGTATCCAAATTAGATTACAAATGAAAGTAAAATATTTACTTTTAAACTCTTTAAACCGAGTGCAAGTGTGGTCGAATTAAAGGATTTTGTGTAATTTTGCTAAATATACTTAGACTATTTTCGTGTGGAATCCAGCACGGGCACAGAATAAGTAATAGTACTGTTGCACGCTTGCGGCAAGCACATACATTATGCATAGTCTAGTTTTAAGTGAATTGAAAAATATTAAATTGTATAAAGTATGAATTAAAAATGGTATTTTGGCGATGGCTAAGAAGTGTTGCCACACGAATCATATGTATTTTAAATTGCCGACTTATAAAATAATGGAATTGACAATCTATAAAATCTATCGAATATTTTTAATGCACCCAGCTACGCACTTACGTTCCTTGTTATTCTGTCAGTGTTCAGGGCGACGGTATCAGGTATTCTATAAAAATATGCGTGCGTACAAAGCACACATGTCAGAACTGAAACTTCTTTGTAAATTTATTAGTACTAAGGTAAAAGCCCCAATAGATGATCATGTTCCAGTATACTATCACTATGTATATCTATATTCCCACTATTAACACACTGTATACGTGCTAATGATAATAAAAATAAATAATAAGTCTGCGTTTACTGCACGAGACGTTTTGCGACAGAATTGCCATCAAATATGTAACTACTAACCGAATACATCAACCAATAGTAAGTATTTTTCTCGATCTCCCTTTCTCACTCTCTCTCAATCGGTCTCTTCACTCTTTACCTTTTATTCCATAGAAAAACTGCAGATCTTCGTCACATTTCATCTGTAAAATTTTCCGCGTGCGCCTAAAGAAGTTTCACTTCAAAAACGTATAGTTAGAGATCCAGCCTTAGATCGTCCTACACCGAGGTGATTAATGAACGAAACATATTTTAAATGAAATTTACAATATTAAAAAATAAATAAACAATGGGTTCGCTGAAAAAATCCTGGACAGGCTGTATTAAATTATTAATTAAAAAATGATTTTTTATTGAAAATTGTACTGATGAGATTAATAAGAAAATCTTATACCAGCTGAAAGTATGAGACTTGCAGAATGTGCAATTGTTAGGTTCTTTATTTTTTTCCTGGACGGACACAAGGTTCACAGGTATACACAGGTATATTAATAGTAGGTTTTTACACTGAAATGATTAATCAATAAATTGTATATCAATGTGAGCGCTGCTTTATTGCAAACACGTTGATATAAGGTTCACTGCAAAAATGTTGGTCCTAAGTGAGGTTCGCGAATTTTGAAAATTTGAATTTTAGTCCGGCTGGGAACAGGCCGACAAAGAAGTCCGAGCTGTGTATCTCATGGGACAGAAAAAGATGCAACATTAATAATAATCAGCGAATAAGAAACAACCAAACCAACACCTTGATTGCATTAACTGCATCGACTTAGCACTAAAGTTGGGACCAAAATTCTGTAAAAGTCTACCTGCTTTCCACGCATTCACAGGGTCTGATTATACTGCTGCATTTTATAATAAAGGAAAAGTGAGACCATTTAATTTTTTTTTATTTTTACATCACTAACTGATGAAGCTGATATTGTCATTAATGAAAAAATGGATATTGTTCAAGAGTTTACGGCAAAAATGTATGGCGTTAATTACTGCAAGAGTGATAATGATGCAAGAAATCGTATTTTTATGAAAAACTACGGTGTAAAGGAAAACAGCGAACAATTTAAAAAAAAACTTTTGATTCAAACACTATACCACCATGCTGGATTTCACTACTACAAAATTTTTTTAGAACTATATATGTAAATTCTATGTGGCTTAATGCGACCGACTCTACCTGTGCAAAATCCAACCCTGAAAAATACGGGTGGCATTTTGATGATTATTTGAAACCAACGGGGTTTATTGGGGACCAAACTCCTTTGAAAATCCAGGACATTGTGGAAATGACGGAAAATGAAGAAGAATCTGCTGAATCTAATGAATTCGAAAATCAAGATTTTACTTCCGATGAGTCAGATATTGAATAGAAAATATTAATTAAAACTTTTTTTTTTTTAATTTAGAAAATATTTTTTTTTCATTTAAATTAAAATTTTTGTACTTAATGCAAGAACCTGTTTTTTAATTTATGTTTTTACTTAGGTTACCGCACGGGTGTTATCAAACGAACAAGCTTCCGTCCTGCCCTTCAGGCGATTGACCCCTCCGCGACGGCCCAAGCCGAGGTTCGAGTCTCACAGGAGACGCCCTTGCGCGAGTCGCGGGAACCCCACCCATTCAGGCTGAGCTAAGCTCGCCAAACAGCCCGTGCTGAGCTGTAAAGGCCCTTAAGGCCAACAGCGAGATTCCTTTAAAAAAAAAAAAAACAAACGAACACTCTTGATAACACCCGTGCATTATTCTTGCATCTTTTTCTGTCCCATGAGATACACAGCTCGGACTTCTTTGTCGGCCGTTCCCAGCCGGACTAAAATTCCAATTTTCAAAATTCGCGAACCGCACTTAGGACCAACATTTTTGCAGTGAACCTTATATCAACGTGTTTGCAATAAAGCAGCGCTCACATTGATATACAATTTATTGATTAATCATTTCAGTGTAAAAACCTACTATTAATATACCTGTGTATACCTGTGAACCTTGTGTCCGTCCAGGAAAAAAATAAAGAACCTAACAATTGCACATTCTGCAAGTCTCATACTTTCAGCTGGTATAAGATTTTCTTATTAATCTCATCAGTGCAATTTTCAATAAAAAATCATTTTTTAATTAATAATTTAATACAGCCTGTCCAGGATTTTTTCAGCGAACCCATTGTTTATTTATTTTTTAATATTGTAAATTTCATTTAAAATAAGTTTCGTTCATTAATCACCTCGGTGCAGGACGATTTAGGGCTGGATCTTAGACCAGTATTTCAAATTTCGAACTACTATTTGAAATATGTTATGTGTACCATTAGTTCCTTGTTATCAAATTGTGCATACTCGTGGTAATGAAGACCGTGGGATACTTAAGTACAATTTACGTAGAATTTAGAATTTTTTTCCCGTAGCATCCCTGCCACACTTTGTAATAACATAAAAGTTTTATTTGAATTAAATTGTTTAATATGTTTTTTTCTATAGACCTTCAGTGGCCAGCAACATAAATAACATAATTAATTTTTACTTAATTAAACTAGTTTACTGTTTGTAAAATATCTCGATGTATAACGTCATATGTAATTTTAATTCAGCTATCACTGATTTTAAATTACTTTTGGACTCTTTATTATAATGTTCAGCATTATATGCTTAGCATACATGTAAAATTGGTAAAATAAACTTTTATTTGACACCTAAAATAATTAATATAACAAAAAATAATAACTAAGTTTAAAACATAATAACTAAAAAATGAAAAATCTAATTCTTATTATTCATAGCTCTCACTTGTATCTACAGTTACGTCAAAATTAAAAATATTTTTTTCATATAGGTAATAGGTTTCATATGTACACTTATTAAAGTCAAAAAAGAAATATACATTAAATGCTTCTAATTTTACATTTACTGCCAGTTCTCAATCACTCTTTTGAATCGCCAAGTTTTTTCTTTTTTTTGTCTAAATGTCCACAGATTATACCAAACTGACCATTTACTATATATATACTTTACCAGTTAGTCTTAGTATTTATGTAATTTATGAAAATAATGAGTAGCTTACAATACTGATTATAAAATTTTGCGTCAAACGTAAACTTAGACAGGAAACGACAAAGGCTTTAGCAATGAATGAAGGAATACAAAGTGTTATCGCGCAGTCAGTACCATTCCTTAGAGCGCCTTCAGTCTTCTCAACAAACGATGTAACGCTTCGCTGGCAAACGAATCTTAGGTGGTATAAGTTATAAGCGAATACATTTATAGCCAAGTGAATGGAAAATCCTAGTGTTGTGAATATATGTGTAGTGCAAGTGCTTTCCGTATCTCGGACACACGAACATAGTGTTAAAAATACAGAACATTGAGACTGTTAATGAAAATTACCATACTAAATAAAAACTTGGCGATTGAAAAGAGTGGCGGAAAGTTTCTTGCCAGTTCTACTTACCCGCTCTACGCCCTTGACTTGCGAACTGGTTGTAAATGTGAATTTACAATTAATTTAATTTGTTTTTCTTGACGTTCATAAGTGTACATGTTTACCTATATGAATAAAGATATTTTGGTTTGATTTGATTACCATAGTTTAAGCTATTTATTTGTAATGTAGAAAGTTAAATCAACATAATATTACTTATTAGCCATAATTATTGTATAGGCTAGATTGTAATTGAAGTAATTTCGCATTCTTTCTTGGGAATTTGATAGTAGGAATAAAATATTTAAAACTCTTTTGAACCTAATCTATCATACATCATATAGGATATAGCTTTCAATTGACCGATGTCCATGAGATTTCACATCAACATCATCATTCCAGTAATACCTGATATTGTTCCTTCGCTTTAGCTGTATTCACCTTTACCTTTACAAAATCACCCACTCCATTATAGACTCTCCCGAACTACTAGCTCACATTAGCCTTAACATTAGATTTAGTGCCCGTAGAGCTAACGAAGTCAATTTATTTTCCCTTCAAACTTATAAGAATAACATCTCTTTTTACAACCCTTTGACCAGGATGGCTCGTCAATATAACGAGTTGGCAAAGAGCAACCACTTACTTGTGGACATATTCTGTCGTAACATCAATAAATTCATTAGTGTCGTTAAAGACATCCTCCATCGTAGGTTAAGTGCTGACCCTTGTGGTCTTGGTTAACGTTACGTTAAATTGGTGTCGAGGAACTTATTATTATTATTATTATTGTTTTTTTTTTTTACTATGTTACCTTTGTTAGTTATGAGCCTTTTATTGATGTAACATTAATTTTGCAGTGTGCACATGGTTTTACATTAGAATCCTGTTCATAACTATTAGTTTTAAGTTTATTTTTGTAAAGATTATAATGTGTTTTGTGCACCAAATAAATAAATAAATAAATAAATAAATAAATAAAAAAAATTCAGTATATTGCGTAAATTTACGTTTTGCTTATAATATTTTATTAAATACCCAGTTATCTGTATCGATAAAAATAAGTCCGTCCAAATAAAGCATTTTAACTCAATCTATTTCAGTTTAAACCAACGTTAACACTATTTGGCAGAAAGAGGCTGAATATTCATTAGTTCATTCAAAAATAGAGCTGTTTAGTTTAGACAGATATATGTTTATGAATAAGGTATATGATGAATAGCATATATGTTTAGGAATAACTATAAAACTGTATTACTTTATCTATACTAATAATAATATTATAAAGAGGAAAGGTTTGATTTATTGTTTGTTTGTTTGTTTGTATGAATTGAATAGGCTCCGAAACTACTTGGCAGATTTGAAAAATTCTTTCACTGTTGGAAAGCTACATCATTCCTGAGTGACATAGGCTATATTTCATTTTCAAAAAAAATAGGCATCCTTACTAAAATTACGATAACATTAAAATTTGTTTATTATTTGATACAATTCTAACAGATGGCGCTGAGTTAAAGGTAGTTTAGTTTAGGTCCGTGTCGTGGTACCAACGTTTCACATAAGTTCTCCTACGGTTTCCCTTGATTAATTTACTACTATGTAATATAACAAAAACCTTAGCCACAGCAACGCTTGGCCGAGTCTGCTAGGCGTAAATATAATGTTTAAAAGCTCTACATGCAAGAATATTTTTTCCGCTACAGCTTATGACATACAGTATAATGCAGGTAACGAACCATTGAGACACTTGTCTCGGTCGGTGCTTCGATGAAATTTCAATATCGTGTGTGGATCGAAACGCTTGAGCGGCCTTCGTGAATACAATCTGTGTTTAACGGACGGACACGCGTTTACATTGTGTATGGGAACTCCATTGGGTTAGTGGACACACATTTGACCTTAGTGTCATAAGCGGTGGAACACACCACCTTAGACGCATGAAGACACCGGAAATGTGCACACTAGTCAGGCTCCACTAATGAGGAAGTAGATAGAATAAGTATATTTAATAGATATCCTAGTTGTGTTATACATTAATTTATTACAAAAGAAAACAGACACAACAAATGGAAAGTAGATAAAAAGAAATGCCGGCTAAAATTGGTTCACAGTTAAAAATGTTAAAATAAATTAAACAGAAATATACTACCTATAGTGTTGGCCACACATTAAAAACACATCATAAGTGGTTTACAATACAAAGGAACATAAAATTTCCTTTAATTTATTAATGCTTTTAAATTGCAAAACAGTAATATTGCAATAACTTCTATAAAAAAGTCACGCGTATCAAATAAATAATTTTCACGTTTCCGGTTTGCCTGCAGTACGGTTCTTTACAGAACAATAGGCAAGAGGCCTACCAAACAGGGAGAAGACTCATGTGATGTTAAGTAATACAGTGCCATGGACACTCTCAGTGCGTATCATGAGTGCTCTTTTTCTTGGAGTTTTTCTAGAATATTGTAATATTAAAAGCAATATTATATTTAAAAACAATAGTATGAGTAGTTGTTGTTGTTGTCTACGCTACACTACTTAGGGAAAATTGTGCCATTATAACATAACTGTTTACCAAGAGCGAAATCATATTAAGAAAATCTATCCGTTCATTAACCAAGGTAATTCCATAGATCCAAAGAGCAAAAGAGTCATCTCCAATACACGTAGTATTGCACTATGGTACTTTCCCATTTGTACTCCCTATTCTTGAGTATCGTAGGAAAACTATTGACCCTTTACAAACATAGTACAATTACTTGAATTCCAAGCAAACATCCCATTATAGTTGGCTTCTAAGAGCAGCTTACTCGAAGCCATTTAACTCCAGAAATTGCAATACTAATTGATGTTGAATGCGATCGATACCGTTCGAGACGGGATTTATGTGACGGCGGCTTTTACATTGATTGGTGTCATTCACGATACCAAGCAATTTGTTTAATTTGAAACAAAATATAATATAATAATATGAAAGATATCTAGCGATGCGTAAAGACAAGTAGTCGTAGCGCGATTTCAAACGTACTGCGATCATAGTCGTATTATATGACGTATACTGTAGGTCTATCGTGTTACAGTAAATAGCTATAATTAAATTCTAAATTATTGGTTTTAGCGGTAAATTATTTGATATTTATAGTATAGAATACAAGCAAATTGATATCACCTAAAATCAAGTATTGGCGTCGCTGTACTTTTTTTACTTATAATGGGCAGAAGGCTCACCGGATGTTAAGTGGACACTCATATTTCAAGAAGAATTGCAAGTGCGTTGCCGGACGGATGTCGAGGTGATACCGGTGAAATTTGTAGTAAGATGACCGATGTTGAAACCCCAGCAGTTCCAAACAACTCTGAACACTCTCCATGCTAAATGCGGTAGAAGATGGAGAGAGAACCCTTATTACGCAAAGCCAAGGGATCAAACCGTTTGAAAAGTGACTGGTAGGCGACGATTCAAATCGCTCTTGGTTGAACGATCGGGAAGGAGCTGGCACTACGGATTTATATAAGTTTCGTCAAAAAAGTTCTATGAAAACGATTTAATTTAATACGTTTTTAGAAGAATTTAAACCCAGGATTAAAGTACTTAATTGGCCACTAAAGGCTATTAAACAGTTTAACGTTCATTCAAAACAGGTATTTGTTCTTAATTAAATCGGTGACTAGAGTTGTGACATGGAAATAACTGAATTTTTTTGCAAGAATTTTTAGTTGAATTTTATCCAATTTTCATTGATTTTCCACGCGACAGTTGGTACATGTTTTGACAAGTTTTGTTTTCATATTTTTCAACGTTACAAAAAATGTGTCTCGCATTGAGTTCTATTAGTTTATTTAGTATTCAGTTTAGCCATATAGAGTTATCTGCGAAACACATGGCGACAATTTTCACCGTAGTAGCAAGTGTTAATACACAGAAAAATATACAGCCTGCGTACTACTGATTTACTAATTCCATAACCAATATTCAAAATAATCTTTTATTCTAAATTCAAATTATTACTTCAAAGCACAGTGGTTTTCGAAAGTAATATTTTTTAAATATTGTATTATTTGTTCTTACAAAACTGATTTATTTCATTATCTTTAACTGTAACTTTTAATAATCTGGAACTCTATTGCTGAGGTAGAAGATTGTAGGGTCCTATATAATATCAAATAAGAGTACGTATGTACCAACTTTTTAAAGGTCGGTAACGCACTTGCGACCTTATGTCCATATCAGTGTCCATTGCTTGGTATCAGTAAAGCATCTTGCTTCGCAATAAGATATTATTTTTTGCTTTCAGATGCTTTCAAATTAAGCCTTACGCAGTCCACTATCCAAGATTATTTTTTTCTAGCTTCAATATAATTTTTTCTATTTGAAATGTAATACCTGACAGTGGTCAAGCGAAGACTATCACTCAGCCCGTAAGACTTAAAACAAAGTAAATATTAATAGTGTTATTGAAGCCGGAGTAACATACATCATTTATAGATATTCGACTTTGAATTGAGGAATATTAACAAAGCTTTGTACTATTTTTATTCGATAACAATATTTCAAAATTAAATACACGGTAGCTTTTGTCCAAACAATTTCTGATCGCTTTGATAATTGATACAGTAGATTCTATTTTAATGTTTTTGGAGGCGATGTACATTCGTATAGGTTAGAAAAATGTTTATGTATTTTCAATTTATTAAATTACAATTACATATTAAGACAAGCACTGGATTAATTTCAATTAATTAAATAATAATTACACTAAGCTAGACAAGCGTTTATTTAACCCTGAAGTCCCAGATTGCACGTCCGACTAATACTTTTTCTGGTTATTACATTACTAATACACTGAAATAGTGTAACTCTTGTCTACAATATTAAGACATTATTTAAGCAGTCTTAATTGAAGACAATTGACGTAAACAGAAGCTACAAGCTTTTACTGGATTCTTAACTCATTTATTACTAATTCATATTGTGAGTTATTTTTTTTATGTGATTGATCTGATTTATTTAATTGCTATGGTCACTGGAAGATTAGGTTAGCTAATTATGTTACCTTAAGACAGAAGGTCCCTTAAGTAGGGACTGAATAAATTGACCGGCTTGGTACTACATAGATTTCACAACTTTTTATGATAGAAAAACTAACTGCGTTGCGAGACTTGTTTTTTTTTAACCTTATCATCTCTAATGCAAGATCGTTAGAGACACTATCTCTAATGGAACGACTTTTTATTGTAGGAGCCATCACGCCTTCCGTATAAGTTCATGAATATTAAAAAAGAGATAAATTATGGCATCGAAAATGATGTGCACAGATTTACATGCGTGTGACATAAATGTACTCGTGCATAAACGGCCTTAGCGCTACGTGTCATTTGTAGCGGTCCTAAAAAGCTGACACAGCAACAATTTATATTCAGCGAGTATCACGTATGACAATTACAAGTTAGTAAATTTCAAGGAAAATCCATTTCATATTTGTAAAGTGACTTGTATATCAAGTTTAAAATTTATTGTACAGAACAAATAAGTTAGTATTGCAATAATTTATAAGAAACATTCATGTTTACAATTAAAATATATGTAGCCATCTTTTAATATACACGAAAACAGAATTTCCGATATTCTTAAAAATTCGGTCCAAAAACAGTTAAAACTAGACAGACATCCTGTTATCTTAAAGAAAAATCATCTTATTATAAATCACATTTTACAAAATGATTTATGCATTTTACACACACACAAAAACATATATCGAAATTGATACAGCTTAGGAGGGGTTTATTCAAAAACAAAAGATTTATATCACAAAGAACGGTTCGGTGGCCGTCGATACGTAATCTTATACTAAAATAAGTCCTGAGTACATACCTCAAGGTTGCTCCTTGTTAGGGCGAAAGGCACAAAAAAAACACGTCAGCCGTAAGGATGGATAGATTGTTAGTTTTGGGCACAAGAAATGTTAGGACTGATGCTGTACCTTGCCTTACAATAATAGTTCACGAATACGCACAAAAACACTCACTATAATAGTCTAAATGGAGGACGTAACTATTGACAAGAGATGCACAAAAAAAACACTATAAAATTGCATCTAACTGTACGCAACGAATGTTCAACCACGACTCTTACAATGCGAATGCGCGGATCAGCCGAGTTAAAAATATTTTTGGGACCACCCTCATGGCCCTCAATTTATTTTATCAACTAAATATGATTCTATTACGAACAGTCCCCCGTCCCAGTCAGGCTTAACATGACTGAGTCTAAAACCGGAGGCTGGTAGCAAAGGTTATGCCACTGGAAGACGTGACAAGCAGGCCACGGCTCTTTTTAAAACCGATTCCCCAACGCGGACCTCGGCGACTCGTGGGGTACCATCTGCACCCGGGAATAGTTTAATAATGCGACCGCGTCTCCAAGATAATGGTGGCATATTTGGTTCTTTGATAAGAACCAAGTCCCCAACTTTAGGCGGATCTGTTTTATCTATCCAACGAACTCGTTGCTGCAATAAATGGAGATATTCTATATTAAAACGTTTCCAAAAACTCTGAGATAATTGTTGTAGCAGTTGGAAACGTGAGAGCCGATTTATTGGTGTGTCTACAAATGGATATTCAGGTAACGCATTGAGAGGAGCCCCAATCAAAAAATGTCCAGGAGTTAAAGCTTCTAGATCATTTGGGTCCGAAGATATAGGACAAAGTGGTCGTGAGTTCAAAACAGATTCAATGTTACAAAAGACTGTGGCTAGTTCTTCATATGTAAGAACTGATTCTCCTATAATTCGTCGTATATGTGTTTTGGCCACCTTCACTACAGCCTCAAATATTCCACCCCAAGATGGATATCCAGCCGGACTAAATTTCCATTTAATTCCACGACGAGAAAGTGCACTTTCGATAGGCAGTTGGTTTTCAGTCAAAAACTTATAAACTTCTCCGAGGTAACGTTCACTGCCCTTAAAATTTGTCCCACAGTCGGAGCGAATCAAGTTTGGTAATCCTCGACGACTAACAAAACGAGACAAACAAGCGATAAAAGCTTCAGTACTAAGTGATGACACCACCTCCAGGTGTACGGATTTTGTAACAAGACAGACACAGACACAGAGGTACCCTTTTACGATCTTGGCGTTTCGCAATGATGAAACCTTGATGGAAAATGGCCCAGCAAAATCGGTGCCTACACCAGAGAAGGGTCTAGCAGCAGTAATGCGATCTGGAGGCAAATCTCCCATTTGTGGTTGAGTCAAGGATGCTTTAAGTCGATAACAAGGAATACACTTAAAAATAACATTTCGAATAGCCCTCCTGGCTGACAAAATCCAAAATTGTTGATGAATAATAGCCAAAAGTGTATTTAAGCCAACATGTGCATTCTTTTCGTGTCTGTCAGTAATTATCAAATCTCCCAATGGAGTTCGATTAGGAAGGAGAAGCGGATGTTTATGATTATAAGGTAGTTCTGAATGGCGTAATCTCCCACCTACGCGTAACAAACCCTTATCATCAATAAATGGATTCAGCCGAGCAACAGATCCCTTTAATTTACCTTGTCCTTTTAGAGTAGCAAAGACTGTTTCAAAATGCTTAGCTTGGATATAACGAACCCAGAATAATAAGGATTCATTTCTTTCATCTGGTGATAATACATTTGACATATTCTTAATTGTTGGATTCCTTGAATTATAAATAAACCTCCTAATCCAGGCGGTCACTCCAATCAATTTGTCTAATGAACTAAACCTTGCGAGTAACGGGTCTAAGTTTTCTATCGATTCCTGAACGACAAGAGAAATAACTCTTAAACCCGGAAGAGGCTCAACAAGTTCCGTTTTAATGCGAGGCCAACAATTTTCGGGTTGGTACAGCCAACCTGGAGCCCACCATAAGGGATGGTCTAATATTACTGGAGCCTCACAACCTCGAGATGCACAGTCTGCCGGATTAAATTCTCCCGGTACATGCCTCCAATCCAAGGTCACGACAGATTGCTGAATTTGACAAACCCTATTGGCCACAAATACTTCCAAAACATGAACTGACGCTTGCAGCCATGCAAGAACTATCTGACTATCAGTCCAAGCAAAACACTTCTGAATATTCATTTTTTGGCCAAAAATGGATTTAACGTGGTTTATCAAACGTGTCAATAGAACAGCACCTGATAACTCTAATTTAGGAATTGTTAAGCGTGTTCTTACCGGTGCAACCTTACTCTTTGCCATAACTAGTTTAACCGTTACAACACCAGATTGATTGACAGAACGAATATAAACTGCAGCAGCATAACCACTTTCCGATGCATCACAAAAACCATGAATATCCACTATGCATTTCCCTGGTGGCAATAAAGACCTATCAATTTTAATCAATTGAATTTCAGGAAGCGACGAAACAAACCTAACCCAAACACTTAACAATTCACCAACTAAAGGGGCATCCCATGTTAATCCTTGTAACCAAAGCTTTTGTATAAAACATTTTGCCCAAAAAACAACTGGAGCTAACCATCCATTAGGATCGTATATCCTGGCTACAGTTGAAAGTACTACACGCTTTGTCCAAGATTTAATTACATCTATGTCTTGCACTCGAAAGGTAAATATATCACCTAACGGTTGATACTGAATACCTAATACTGCAACAGCGTCAGGGTTGTCCACGTTCTGAAAAATATAAGGATGTTGTTGATGATCCTCGGGTAAACCAGCAAGAACAGCTTGTGAGTTAGACACCCATTTCCTTAACTCATATCCACCAGCCTTAAGAATCCCAATTAGCTCATCGCGTAGTATCAAGGCTTCTTTCTCATTTGCAGCTCCAGTGCAAATGTCATCAACGAAAACATCACTATTCAAAACATCAGATGCTCTTGGAAATTGCAAACGTTCTCGCTCAGCCAATTCTAACAATGTACGAATAGCAATATAAGGACTTGATCTGAGTCCGTATGTATTGGTATTTAATTCAAATACTGTAACTGGATCGGATTCCTTCTCACGCCACAAGATAAGTTGATAGCAACGGTCATCAGTATGAATTACAGTTTGCCTAAACATCATTTTAATATCTGCAACAAATACAATCTGATGTCTTCTAAAATTTGTTAAAATATCACCAATGTCACGATGTAACTTTGGGCCCGAATGCAAACATTGATTTAAAGAAACTCCATTGGAAGTAGGCGCTGAGCCATCAAAAACCACTCTTATTTTACCACCTTTAAACACAGCATGATGTGGAATGAAGTAGTGCTCCTGTGTGCGCCAATCAAAATCAGAAACTGACATATGTCCGAGCTTAAAGTACTCGTCCATAAACTCTATATACTTAGCACGAAAAGTAGAATCTCTCTTCATTCGTCTCTCCATGGATGTTAACCTTTTCTCAGCTAAAGACCTGGAGTGACCCAAAGGTGGTCGGGATGGTAAAAAAGGTAACCTCGTGACAAACCTACCAGAGCGGAGACGACCAGTGTTATTCTGAAAAAACAATTCACATTCTTGGTGCTCCGGATTTTCACGAGCCGCTGTGGGAGGCTCTTCGACTTCCCAAAACCGTTGAATGGCTTCAGCAAGTGAGAGTCCCACACACAAGTTACCATCTTCAACGCTAAGAGATTCTATTGGAAACACAGGACCCATAATGACATCACCAAAATCAGTTGTGACTGCTACTAAACCCGCTGGTTGTAAAAGTGTGCTTTTACTTAGCCGCAGCATTCCCAAAACTTCTGCTCCGAGTAGCAAATCGATTTGACCTGGAATATGAAATGTACAATCCGCTAAGTTTAGACTACGTGTAAAATCTAATATCTCCGATGGTAATTTAACAAGTGGGTGTCTGCCCATAACATTATCTAAAATCATGGCAGAAATTGTAATCTGTGGCTGAGAGCATTGAACAGGAGAAAAAGTAAGTGTAACTTGTCCCCGCAAACCAGCAACCTTAGAGCCACCTACACCAAATATACTCCCGCTAGCAGGGAAAATACGCAACTGTAACCTATCCACCAAATCCATTGACACTAAACTTCCCTGTGCTCCAGAATCCAAAATTGCACGCGTGGTTACCTGCTCACCTGATGGAGAACCAACACAAATCTGTGCGGTGGGTAACAAAACAGTAATAGGAGATGTAGGAGTTCTAGTAGGGACGTGACCTAGTCAATATCCTTCTGGTTCAGGGACCCGCTGGCCTAAACGAGGCCACTCAGAAAAGGGCAAAGGCCTAACAAAATCACGACGTTGCTGTTCAATAACAGGTGATGCACAAGAGTCATAATTATCTTTGCTCTTAGGAAGTTGTTGCTGATCAGAGGTGACACGAGTCCTGTCATGAGACCTTAAGTTTCCCCCGCCCCTGCAGGGTGGTGGCTGCCTCCGATGATAATCATAATAACCTGATCCTGTACGGTGCCTGGAAGCATGACCAAAACTACAGTGTCTAACCTTCACACCACCATTCCACTGATCACCTGTATTTTGCATATCTTCAACAAACTCCCGTGCCGGTGCAGCTGATTGGGGTGAACCATTCATATTACCACAAAGTATAATGTGATGAGTGCCATTACATTGTTTGCATGGTCGTGACACTTGGCATTGTGATGCCAGGTGCTTACCTAAACAACCATAACACCACTTCCGCTGTCGGGCAATATTTCGCCGTGCTTGAAAACGTAATGCTAAAAACTTTTGACATGACACTACGGTGTGATCAGGGACTCGACAATAAACACAACATTTGCCTGAATGTTGAGTTGCCACGTTATAAACTCGCTGGTCAGGGCGTCGCATTAAGCGCATATGCTGTTGTCGCGGCCTAGTAGAAATTGGGGCCGGCGTCGTGGACGGCGCTGGAACATTATCCTGTCTGCGACACTCATCCTCTAAAAACAAGATCAATTCATCAAACGTGGGAAGATGAGTGGTTGAATCTCCACCATACGCCTGTTCAAATCGGGTGCGCATATCTAAATTTAGTTTTTGTAATGTAATATGCAACAAAATAAAAGACCAACTATCTACAGGCAAATTTAAACCCCTTAAGCCATTAATTGCCACTAATAAAGGATTTAAAACTTGAATTCTTAAGTTGTGGCTCTGCACATTACTATGTAAATTTAAAATGACATTTACGTGGCTATCCGCTAGCCTACGTATATTTTGATACCGCCTCATTAGTAAATCTCTGGCTATATCATAGTTGTTGTCCACAAGTGCTAAATGTTGGACTAACCCTTTAGCCTCCCCGGTGAGACTAGCCAACAAATATGCCAACTTTTGCGCAGATGTTAAATCACCCCTTGAGTGCACTAAACTATCGAATAAATGTATAAACGCTACCCATTGGCTTAAGTCGCCACTAAAATGGGGCAAATCTAATTTGGGTAACCTACCTATAATACCACTTGAAAAAGTTAAACTATCCTTCGATTGAAGGTTATTTGACTGAGTAGCCGAATTTAATTTAATAATACCAACGGCTTCCCTGATTTGATCAGCCAAATCCTCAGCCTGATCCATGTCAGCACAAACCTTGTCCATCACCTCCGGTTCCAAACCCAATTCAAGTAATGCCTGATACGATTTATATAAATCTTTCATCCTATCCTCTAACGCGTCACTTCTTGATAGAAGGGCCTGAACGCGATCTTTTCGCGAAATATTTAAAACGGCCGATCCTAGCCACCGCAATACACCAGCTATTTGTGCCTTGTGCGAAACCGCCATTATATAAAAGTATAAAAGTACAAACAATAGCACAAAAATCAAATAAAAAGCAAATTATAATAAGCGGCTAATAACTTACTACAAAAAACGATTTATAACACTATCAAAACACTATAATCCCTACAAACATAACAAGATATATGCATTAATAAGTTATGAACCCAGGACTTATATACCGAAAAATCATTAACTAAAATGAAACCACGCTCTGCTACCAAAAAATTATGTATCACAAAGAACGGTTCGGTGGCCGTCGATACGTAATCTTATACTAAAATAAGTCCTGAGTACATACCTCAAGGTTGCTCCTTGTTAGGGCGAAAGGCACAAAAAAAACACGTCAGCCGTAAGGATGGATAGATTGTTAGTTTTGGGCACAAGAAATGTTAGGACTGATGCTGTACCTTGCCTTACAATAATAGTTCACGAATACGCACAAAAACACTCACTATAATAGTCTAAATGGAGGACGTAACTATTGACAAGAGATGCACAAAAAAAACACTATAAAATTGCATCTAACTGTACGCAACGAATGTTCAACCACGACTCTTACAATGCGAATGCGCGGATCAGCCGAGTTAAAAATATTTTTGGGACCACCCTCATGGCCCTCAATTTATTTTATCAACTAAATATGATTCTATTACGAACAGTATTATATCATTGTTTTACTTTAAATGCACAAAAAAGCTTTCCTCACTTTTGGCCCACACAAGGACCGAATTGACTTCATGGTCAATAAAGTGTCATAAACTACTTTCTCTGATGACGAGTGTATTCAAATTAGCCCTTAGCAAGAGAATAATTATTAGATTAAATGATTGGATATATGTGGCGGTTTAACATGCTTCTCGAGAGCCGATCATTTGTCGAGCGAGTGTCGCTAGCTGTCGATAATCCATTTTGTGGAGCGCTTCGTTAACCCTGGTAGGGTTGCCATAAAAATAAAATTTTATATTTTATTCATTCATCAACCGCTATCACTCAAGTTGTCTTCCTGGAATTCGTGAGATTTGCCAACATCTATTTTTTATAGAACTTGCGGCACGCTGACAGAAAGCTCACTTGACTCACTCGACTCACACTTGTTAAGTGATACCACCGATCATGGATACTCTCAATGCACAGGGCTCGTTAGGGCTTTTAAGAACTGATACGCTCTTTTCTTGAAGGACCTATCATTTGTTTCAATAAACTAAATATACATATAACTACCTATAGTTAATATAGTTTATAACTATTAAATTATACACAACTTATCTGTATATATCGAAGAAAAAAATGATCATGAAACAGATTGAGAAATCTGTGGCCCAGACCAGATTATTTTATCTGTTTAGATCAAGGGAAATAAAGTACACAATCTTAATACAGCTATCATTCCAGTATTCAAACGTATCATATTTTTATGGTAATCCTACTTAAACTGTAAAACCCTGGCAGTACGCTTTAATTGTATTATCATTTAGTTTGCGGCAGCCCTACAGCTAACGATGTGTACACACGACATCGAGACGGCCGCTCCTTAATAGCGAATATTCGCGAGATCAAAGTTTTTTCTTTACCCGCAATATACTACGCTTACCTTTCAAGGTTTGCCTTAACAGAAATTACTTTCAATTTGCTCATGAGGCACCTTGGGAATGATTGTAAATTTTATATGATTTTTATATAATGTGAACTGAGTCGATATAAATAATTTCTTGAGATATTTAAAAGGCAATAAGGTAATTACCAAAAAAGATATTTGACGATACGGTGATACGGTGAGACACTATGCGATTCTAATTTGTTAGTAAATACTTATTTTAAAGAAATTATCTTGCAAAGTTATAAATGATTTTCACATTTTAGTGGTTAATAAATAATTTATGACAATCGACAAATTGCGGTCAGAACGACTACTATTTACTTACGATTATATTCGACGTACTCAAATCATCATTTTTGTAAAATATATACAGCAAATTTTAGATAATTTTCTCTTATCTCTTGTCAAACATTATTTCTTTAAATTTCGTCTCAGTAATGTTTATTCCCATATTTTTACTATATAAACACGCATTAGTTGAATTCAAATCACGTTAATAATGAACTTTAAAGTTCCTCGCAAATATAAACTCGGCCATCGATTTTGTGTTCGAATGATCGTATAATTAATGATGTTATCGTTAATCGAATTGTGATTAATTGTTATTGTGTAAACACCCCTCTTTTGCCCTCACTAATTTCTGTATAGACTTGTAAAACGTGCCCTAATTACCGTAAATTCTTACTTGTAACACCATTAACAGTTCTCTGATAAGATTTAAGGATAATAAGTAACACGAAAAAACTTACAATCTATTTTTACTGTTTACTAAATATTTCTTTGATGCAAATCATTATTCCTTCAACTTTTTCTGTTTCTTTTGGAGACTCTTGAGTCGTGGGGCTCAAGAATACAGACGCTAATACAGGATTTAAGTTGGCTCCTGGTAGATAGTACCGGAGACCCCAGAGCTGTTGCTTTGCTGTTGCTCAACGAATATATCATATATATATATATATAATCTATAATATATATCGCAAAACAACGATACACTGCCACAGGGAGGTAAAAATTTAAATTTGTTTTAACTTTCTTCTCATTAATTTATAATTAATTTAATTATTTCTATATGTAGATTTGTGAAAATTGAAAATACCTACCGTATATTTGATTGTTGGAAATACTTTTTCATCGTTATTTCATTAAGTATAGATAGAAACTAAAGCGCCTAATTAATACTTGTGGCTTGATCATATAGCGTCGATAGAGATGTAGACCAGGGAGAGTATTAATTAATACCTACAGCAGAGTTTCATCATCAGACATCGAGCCAGAATACGAAATTCCATCATCATCATCAGAACCACTTGATTCCACCAAGGGTACCTCCAAGAAGAGGTAATACCCTCTGGCAATTAAAATGTCTAGGGTATAATATATGATATGATGTGGTATAATATCGCTAATATTACTATTGACCTCTTTACCCTAAGTCCTATTTAAAACCAGTTGTGATGCGCTAAAGAAAAACAATAATATAAAGATTGTAAATTCCATTTAATTCATCCCATATTTCGTCTATATTGTTGTAAGCTTTTGATTATGGCGAAGAAATTTGCAGTTAAAGTTCAAAAAAATTGTGTTAGGCCAAAAAGCCTAGTGCTTAATAGCATCGTTTTCCGAAGTACGAACTGGATGTACGGAAAGCGATGTTATAAATAAACCAATGCCGCTAAGAACTTGTTCTTGCTAGGGACGCTTTTGGAAGCTAAGTCTTGGATAAGCAATTAAGCAATATAAAGTTGTTTATAGGAGTAATGTAGAACCTCTAAGCGACTCTTTTTTACCAGCAAAGGTGGAAATTCAGTTACGCCTATACCACCAAACAGCACAGGTAGGTATATATGATATTTGGTTCTAAATGGAAAAAAAACCTATAAGAAGTTTAAATAGTTATGGGTTCGGGCCCTAGAGGTCACTTTCGAATTCTACCAGTAGCCGCAAATGCATATGGCGTTATCGTCTGGTCTTCTTCTCTATCTCCACTTTAATAATGATATAGATAACCAACCTGTATAGTGGTTTACCACCAGCGTGTCGAAACCAAAGCACCATGTAGACCCTGTCTTCGTGCGAGTCTGGCTCGATGTCGCAGGGCAACGACCCCGTCCTCCCCACCACGGCCTCCACTTCCATCGTGGAAACTGGAACAAAGTCCACTACCCTTCAATTGATATGACCTGTTCATAACTCATAAAAGGAAAATTAGCCCTTTCCAATGAATAAGTGGTCGTAAAAGATACAGGTTTAGGTACCGATAAATAACCGAGCATTTATATCCCGAACCAGAACTTTATTTTTATGACTGACTTACTGCAAACTTCAGTCCAATGTCTTTTAAATGAACTTGTATAACATGTATTCAACGTTTTTTGATGTAGATGTATTTTTGTGGCTGCCTTCGGTGCCAAGCCGACATGTACCCATGATCAGCTGTCAAACCACAGTTAATAGTAAATAACAATTAAGTCTTTATAAAATTAATGAAACAGCGAAGTGCCCATCTGTCAATTTAATCCTCAGTGAAGTCGTAAATAAACGGCATTTTCATAATTATTGTTTACAGTTTAATAATTTAAATAGTGCCGAATTTTACGACGTGTGGCAACCGCGGTTGGATACTAATTTATGTAGCGAAAAAGGGATTAATACTTGAATTATTTCATACTTTCCATATGTCATCATTGGCTATTTAATATTTTCATTCCATAACCACGCACTGTGTATTAAGTATAAACTACAAATGGAGCAAAAAGCTTACTATTACTTGCTTACTTTCATATCTAATATGTTCATTAGTTCAGTATAATACTCGAAACAGAACTAATTTAGGCACACGACCAATCAGGCTTCAGAAGATAAACCACTCCTTATATGGGAATTGTATTAGTTTTTCTAACAAACTCCCGAATGAAATATTTAGAGAATTATCACTGAATAATTCAAGGCTCTCGTTAAATTTAAATTAATCCTAAATCTTTTTATAATTTGAAGAATATTTACAACAATTAGTATGACTCAAAACTTTGCGATTATAAAGAGTGCACTTTTTGACCTATATGAATAAAGTAATTTTGAGTTTGAGTTTAGTATCTCAAAACTTATAATCTAAGAACTCCATTACATAATGAAGCCTTGATAAATTTTTGTTGATGTATTTACCTCAATGTCAAAACTAGCTCTAGCCCGCTCAACGCCTTTGACTTGCGAACTGGTAGTAAAAGTAAATGTATAATTATTTTTTTTTTACTTTCATAAGTGTACTTGTTTACCTATATGAATAAAGATATTTTTGTTTGTTTGAAAGCATGCTAAATGCGTAGTGTATTGTAAAACATCATTAAAGGAAATATATAAGCTAAACTAGTACTGGGTGGAAATCGTTTTCTAATTCAAAAGGTGTACATCGAAGTTGTGCAGAAAACTTTTATGACACGCCCTGCCTTTTAAGAATTAACTCGGTGTAAGCTATTTAAAGCTAATACTATTTTAACACCAAACTTGATGTTAAATCCCGTTACGGCCAAAGTTTCTCTTAATTCAAATCTTAAAGGAAACAATGTTTATGCCATGAATTTTTATATTTATTTTATTTAGGTAGTCTACAGATTTGTACAAAATAAACCAAATGTATAAATAAAAAAAGAAACGTGTGACACTCGGGGACTACCGCGATAAAGCTATTGCATAGCATTTTTTATCAACCTATGCAATTGTAATTGTTTATTTATTTTTTATTTATACAGTTTTTTTTTTCTTCGAGATTAATTCAATCTACCAGACTCAGACTAACAAGCCTATATAGTCTGTCTCGTGTCTAACGCGTACCGGCCTTACGTTACGTTAACGTTACCGATCTCGTCTGAGAGATGTGATACACAGTATGCGTTCTGTCCTGCTCTAATGCATATGGGCGCACCTTTATTACGTCATAGTGTGTTAGGTTATTTTCGTTACGGAATTTATTTATTCGGTCGCCGCGCTCAATGTCTGCGATATAATCTATGAAATAGCTTAATAAATATAGCCTTTATTGACAATCTTGTAAGTTATATTTTATCTTATTTCTACTTTATATACTACTTATACTTATTTACGAAATTTAGTTAAGATAAATGTAAATATTATCATATTATTTCCTAGTAGACACCGGTTTCTTGATCGTCTTGCTTTTCAGCATAGGCCTCCCCCAAGTGTTCTACACAAAGACCTATCTCTTGCTTTCCTCGTCCATGTGGCTCTTGCCACCTTTTTAATATCATGCCCTACACATAAAGCGAGAAGTAAAGGTAGACAACATCGTAGATGGGAAGATGATATATGAAACCAAATGTATAATAATTATGAAATAATTTCTATCATTGGTGTATCTGTGCGTACGTTAGTGTTTATGTGTGAGAGAGAATATATATCTTACTTTAAATATTATTATTATTATTTTTGTGTCCTATAATATATCAATAATATTTAAGTTATTCACACAAGAAAATACACAAGAAAATAATACAACGGAAAACCTTACAACAGCACTTCCTGCGTTAATAAATAATTAATTATGGACGTTGAAGCTTTATTTTAGCATATGGTGTACATTTCAGTTTTCATTCTGTAGAAAAATAACAACCGTGAACCATTCGCGCGAAAATTGGCCTCCCGCGCGACTGAGCTTAAATTTTATAGCGGCGGCCGATCGCCTCATATATCGGCATTACGGCGAATAAATCATGAATGAATGAATGAATGAACGAAATGAATTGCGAATGAACGAACGATCGACGTTTTTGTCCGTTTTTATTACTTTTGATGGGATTACTGGATTATTTGTTGGGTTTTTGATTTTAAAACGCGGCTATAATCGGATATCATTAAGCGCCGAGTTCTACTGTGAATTATAAAAGTAAATAACTTATAAATTATTTTGAAAATTCGTTTCTTGCTTCCCGTGTTTCAACCTACGCAAACTTTGAAAGCCTTATTGCGATGGACGTCAAACGTAAAGATTAGCCTTATTTAATTTTAATTATTTCGAAAATTTTACCTTTTTAGCCCTGTCTTAAATATTTTTTACATAATGTACGGGCGGAATATTAATCAATTAAATTTATATTAATAGTGTTGTTACTTTTGTATGTAGGTTCTCATACTTATTTGTATGTTTGGGTATAGGGTTTAAACGGTTTAAACGCTACATCGGAAAAAGCCTGAGAAACATCTCTGTATATCTAGGTAACTCTGAAAATGTTTAGAAAATGAAAAACGGCTCTATGGAGACGTAGAAGTTGCCAATACTTTTATTGTTTTTCGAAGTAATCTACGTTACTATCTATACATCGCGATCGTCGCATTCGATGAAATTACTGAGAAAAGAAAGAGAGAGAAATTACTAAGCTGATTGTATTTTGGATTCGGGTTCGTAGCAATATATCCAGCGTTCATCACCTGTGGCGGTGATCTGCTGTATTTGATCACCGCCATTGTAATTATCTAACATGCTTGCTTCTGGTCGTCTGTATGGTACGTCTGTAAAGTATGGGGAATCCTAACGCCTAAATATTTGTGTTTTTTTAGAACTTGACTCATACCAATGCCTAGGCTTGCCCATATCTGCTTTGATGTTATCTTTACCTCATAGTGGTACGAGATGGAGCTTCATTTTCACGAGCAACAAGAGTTTAAGATTTGCTGCCAATTCACAAAAACAAATGACAAATAAATACAATATACTACATTATAGTCCAGGATCCATCGCCCATTTTTGCACTTGATTACGATCAAGCTAATTTTCCGTGAGTAGCTTTATTTTGATGAGACGCCCAATAATTTCCTATACGAAACTCTCGATTGTGGTAGCAAGGATAAAATATGTTGATTTGAAGATTCTCAAATATTTATTACTAACTGAATTTTTTTTGTAAAATCTCAAGACAATTATCTACGCACCGCGCAATTTATAGGATGATGTATTAACTAAATAAAAGAAAAAAAATCAGCTGGTTAGTAATCATAAATGATGACCTCGTTATCGATACATGTCGGAAAGAGGGGACTCTTTGATCAAACCATAGATTTTGTAGGACAAATATTTTTTCTAATAATTTAGATAATAATAGCTACTCACGGAAAATTAGCTTGATAGTAATCAAGTGCAAAAATGGGCGATGGATCCTGGACTATTAGGTTACCAAAGAGTTCTAAACATTTTCAGTATTACCTACGCATATCAGCGTTTTTGCCTACCAACCTAAAACAATAATTGTTTCGCTGGGAAAGAGGCCTTTGGAGAATACACAAAATGTGATTTATTGATTGATAACTTAAATACCCTTCGGGGCATGAAACGCTTTTGAAAGGTATATTTTCCAAATATTTAGATAATTTATTGTCAAAACAATATTCAATTCTCGCGTAACACACAAAACGCTTAAAATCATTTTCTCCTAAATATTGACACGTTTGTCAAAATTACTGAGGTAAAGGTATTTTGTATATTTTTTACGTTCAATATTATTACGAACGAAAAATAAATATGGAAAATAGTATTATTAAATAATTAACGATTTAAGAAACGAAACCAAGAAATCGTGCCACATACATATTAAAAAAAACACGTTCGGTGTTTTAACAATTTAAATTCAAAGGCAAGCGGCCTTTAGAACTAAAAACGAATTTAAATTTAAGTTCAGTGCTGACTGTGGATAAGACGCAGAAACGGGACTACAGGACACTTAGCACTAAGTTTTTGTATATCAGCAAGTAACTCCGAATATCGACAGTGATGTGATTCTGACGTCATGTGAGTTCTTTATTGCAATATATCAACGCTGTGGATATTATGACGTCCAAGCTGCATACATACATACATTCGGGTCAATATCGCTATTGGAAGTTCCATATTACCGTTAAGGGCTTGAAGGTGACACATTTCAAATCTCATATTGATGAAAAAGCCGCTACAATTCTTTTCAATTCAGTCCTAGCCTCTGTTACTTCTGACTCTGGTTCGTGATTATTTGCTTTTTATAATGTGCAAGATGATCCTTCCGTTCTTGACACCTAGACAGAAGAGTCCATTCGAAGCTAAGACCTCAGGAATAAGACTCGCACGTTCTAGCGTCTACGCTACTTTCATTCTTCTTGCTTCAAGTCTTTCTGTCTCTCTCTGCCTCAACTGTAACTGTATACCGCCAGATTTGCCTAGGACGGCCAAGCTTTCGATTTCCTTGCGGGTTCCAATTAAGCGCCTGCTTGGGAATATGATTGGGATCCCTTCGGTCTATGGCCTATCCGTTACCATTTGCGTCGCTTGATGAAAATATATATGTTTCTAATTATATAGTTTTTAGGAACATCTAAGATATCGCCTGCCGAAGCTAACTTAATTATAATTAACAGTCTGCAGTTGTATTTAAAATGTATTACTAATCGTATGTAACGATGTTTTTGTTAATGAGCACAAATTTCTTTTAATTCCACATTGCGTTTCTAGATACGCAACTTAGTTAGTTCGTTATACAACAAAATTACTCTATGAAATATTCTACATACATTTTAAATCCGTAAAAGTCAATTATAAATGATAGTACAAAATACACTTACAAGGAAGTTAAAGAGCATTTAATTTCGCCGTAGTCGTCGGGTAAATAAGGCAGGTAACTCATTAGAAGCACAATGAGTTAGTACGATGACGTCACGGGCACGCTACTACAAATTGCGTCTTGATTAAAATTAAATGTGCATACAACGGAAAGCTAACGGCAACCCGCTCTAGTTTAAGGTTAGGTTACTAAGAAAAGTCTATCTGGCTGTATTTGTGTAATATATAATAATATATTACATATGTTTTATACGCCTTTTCTCAAACACAGAGACCATAAACCTACATTTGCTGTAATAAAGACTGGAGAAGGATGGCTTAATCACTAGTTATTTGATAATGTTGAAATAAAAGATGATGATCCTGTTTTGTTCTTGAATATGTGATGAATAAACTGACTTGGACCTAGGGCGTTTTTTAACTGTTTTTGCATTTTGGGATCCTGTCTTCCTGTCATAAATTTAATAAATACTGTAAAAATGTGTGATAAGATTAAACCTATCAATACGGTTATATACAACAAAGATGTCATAAGACTCATATATACTTTTATGATTTAACTCAAATTCTAATTTATCCATAACAAAATTTTACATAGAAAATAGACTAAACGTGAAAATTAGTGCCCCCAGATATTCTTCACTTCCGATCAATGTAGTTAGTATAAATAGTTTGGAGTGCAAAACCTTGCTGTGATTTTTAATCGACCCTAAATTGATAAATTAATTCAATTAGGTGCAAAGAACGTTTCGTTGAAATGTGAATACGAATTGGAAGGCAGCAAGTATCATAAATAACTTAGTAGATGCTCAAAATTTATAAGCTATATAGATATTTGAACGACAGCCGTTTCGGGATGTCGTAAGGTTTTACGAGTCGCAAAACGTAGCGTTGACGACTGTATGTTAAGTATAGATAAACATAAACTCTAGAATAACTAAAGAACTTTTTAAGATATCTATTCAATTATTACAGTGAGATATATATTATTATAAATATTTATGTATTTTTAAATACACCCCGAAAGGGTTAGCAGTGATCAAGGATCTCCAAGCCTGCGCGGTAAATAATATTCTAGATCTTTTTTATACTTGGGTATACTACCGCCTTCACCGGGGAAAGTATGGACTTTTCCTTCGGACTCCACTTACTCTCCGGTGAGTTTCGGACCTGCCGTTTAGGCGACGCATCATGCCGTGTCGGCTGAAACCGAAGACCAATTCTCACAGACGCCCTTGCGCCAGTCGTGGGAAAACGCCCATGCCGACCGAGCTTCGCTCGCTTAACAATCCCTGGCTGAGCTGTTTGCCCCTTTAGCCCAACAGCGAGATTTCATAAAAAACGGTTCTCTTCGGACATTGAGTTTGAGTTGACCTAGGTATGTACTACAAGGTCTACCCGACCCGATCTCAAATAGCGCACTCGTAAGTCCCTTGCACATTCATCGTATCTGCATGTCTAAACCACCTAAATGTTCCTTTCGTATCCTTGTCGCTACGCCCTTTTTTATCCCACGCTGTTCATGTATCAGAGTTTTGTTTATCTTATCACAGAATATTATACGACATAATTTTCTAATGCTCTCTCTGTAGCTTCATTTTGCATTGTAACGAAATTAATGATAGATTTCTTTGCTACATTATCTTAGAGTAAGCTAAGGAGCTATTATATTATAAGCTATTTTCTTCAGTGTTAATAAAAGGTCCAGTCCTGAGAAGCTGTGACTAGTAATTGTATAAGGTTGTGACGCAAGTCATACTTAACTCTACTACAATTAGAGCAGTTAAAGAAACGACTGATTATTTGGTTAATACATAATCCAAACGACGACAGTCGATTTTTTTCCCAACTTCCTCTTAAATCATTTCCCTTAAATATTAGTTGTACATTTTTTCCACGTTGACTGCTTACAGAAGTACAGGCAGCACAGTTTCTTTTGAGTTAATTTCTACAGGAAAATAATTTTAAATTTGAGACTTCCAAAGTCTCTACTACTATCCACGCTCTTGTTACAAACGATTATGTGATTTTTAATATGAGTATAAAACTAGCTAAATAATATTACATACATAGTTGCTAAAAATGGTGCCAATACGTAGTAAATAATAAACAAGATTGCGTCTGGGAGGACATTAGCTGATATCAACGGAAATGTGAACGTTTAACGTTTGTTCCGCTCTCCAACTTCCGGTAACAAAGCCGTAGAGATTCTAGACTTGTAAACAAGTCAACGATAAACCATTTACGAGTCAAAACTCAATTTACGATGGAAAATTTCCAAACGAAACTTTACGTTTAATTTTAATATACAGACAGAGAAATGCTCGGTATAAAATTGTGTGTTAACTTACGGCTGACGGTAACGCGATTGATTCGACATACATACGCGTCGGAGACAAAAATTTGTGTAATCGTTGCAGAATGTTTTTGAATATAGTGACTAACATTACAATTTAACAACCGAATTGTGTGAATTCTGATTTATACTTGTAAATTAATTAAATCCATCTCTTAATCGGGATTTAACCTAACTCTAGATTGAGACTGAAATATTTTCATTTTGTGTTACTTATTTTATATCTCTTAAATGAACTTTTGCTTGATTTTATAAGCTCAAGTTTAGAATATATGCATAATTTCCAATGTAATTTACGGTAAATGCCGCTTGTAATTAAACGAGTATGAGCCTTGTTTGACACCTTATTTAATATTATGATGATCTAAAAGAACTTTTGGTACATCTATATTTTTTATAGTCTATGTTGTTATATAGATACACTTCCTAAAACTTAACAAAGTTGCAATTCTTTTAATAATAAATCTGATAAAATTCTTCGTAATTCTTTCGTAAAAGGACAGTCAGTTAAGTCTCTTCCAGAAAACAACGACTCTTTGCTTTCAACTCCGAGTATTGGAGCGGCAACGCGCTACCAATCGACTGCATCTGACCTAACAATATTCAAATTCGGTCCGTATTGCGTCGTCGTAAACACAAATTTCGTTTGAAGTGTCTTATCTCAGCGTCAATACATTTTAGGGAATTTTCAATCGTATCCTAATAGAATATGGTTGATTTCTGTTTGTGTTCCATCGAATCATTCAAATAGGCTTTCTTTGTATATTCCCAAACGATTTTCAACTGCCGCAAGTTTGTGATTGAGCCAATTTGAAAAATACGTAGCATTTAGATTGCAGTGAAACTCGTTGTTTGAGTAACCTAAATCTATGAAACTGAATTTTGTATCTCCATTGCAATTTGCATAAACTTCTATTTGCCTTGATAACGAGTAACGAATTTCGTAAACATTAAATACAAGTAATTCGATTTCTCTCCAATATTGCTTACAAGATTTACGCAGTCAGTAATTGTGGTAATTTGTAGATCGGTTTTCTTATATGCCTAAAAATGACGTGTTTTAAACTCTTGCTAAAAAAAATCATTTCAATATTTTATTTATACGAAGCAAAAGGTATATAATTGCCTGAAGTTTCGAATATATCGTTTTATGTTAATATTTCGTAGTAAATACAGAACACATAATGATTAAAAATACTTAGCACTTTAGGAAAACTGAACAGTGTCAGAAAGAACTGTGTGTAAGTGTTATTTTATCTTACTGTTATGATAAACCCTTCTTTTCTAGTGATCAAATATTCCATATAATAGATAAAACAATCGACTATAGAAGCCCATCTATGAGGTATAAATAACAAGGGATGCGAAAATGGGCATCATATAAAAATTATAACCCTTAATATACCGGTGTATAGTCGAATTTACCGCGTATTGGTCTAAAGGACAGGCGTAAGATATTTGAATATTTTATAGATAATCAATGATATTTACAAACATCGCTTAACATTACTTTGAACGTGATTCTCTCTCCTCTTTTTTTCTCTTATTTTCGAATACTCAGAGATCAAAATCATCTATAATATTTTATTCTACTAGCCACCGCCTGAGCTGCTCATAACAAGTGTCTTTATGGGTATCATTCTTATTTTTTAAAACAAGACAACACGTTTGCATGTTTTTGTATTTATCGCGTTCATATAAATAGACACTAGATTATTTCAACATTGGGATAATTACTAGGTATTTATTAATTATTATAATGACTTCTGCTGTTCTTGCAGCTGTAGCAGATAACTGAGAGCAAGGAACTGAGGAGAAGTTAATTTACTTGGGTCACAGATCCAGCATTTATAGTAAATAATTTAAAGAAAAAGTTTTAATTATGTTTTATTTTTATTTTTACATATAGATGTTACAGGTGAAAAATTTAAATTTAGAATAACGCTTCACTGTATAACAGGCACCACACGTAAAAAATAAATAATTGCTGACGGGTCGGAGAGCAGCACTTTTATCTTTACGCGGACGATACGCGTTCGGGAATTTTGGAATTGCGATTTTTGCTTTTTATCTGTGGCCATGTCTCCTGTTAATGAAATAGTGGCTGGTTAAGGTTTTATCTGACAGGCAGTAAACGAGCATCTGCCATACTTACCTACTTAAATAAATCGAAAGAAAATTTTAAATTAATATACATGTTCCAAATTCAAACCAATAAAAAAGTTTAAAAAAAAAATATATTTTCATTTATGTAACAGAACTTAAGCCTGGGTCGTATATGTTTTGTTTGTGTATGGAATGTATTAATTTTATCTTTGTCTTACTAGTATAAAGGAATTTTTACTGTGGTTGCAAAGGTAGTTTGTATTTTTTTCCCTTATTTAATGTTACAATTTTAAGCAATAAAAAATCTTGGAGTTTAGTGCTAACCACTAGCTGCCACATAAAACACGGAAAAACCTTTTTCAGGAAATCAAAAAAAGTTACAAGAGTTTTCATACTTTCTATTTGTGTTATATAAGTGTAATTTACTGATGGCACCATAACGTGTAAATTATATGACTTTATAATGCGAACTGAAAATTTTCTTTTTCTTTTATCTCTGACAATAAAGTGTTTTACAAAGCTACCTAATCCAGGAATACATATTTCAACATCTATTAGGGCAAATAAACATTCCATATATACTTAACCCCAATAGTCTTAGCCTTATTCAAAATCAAACCCAGATAGTTTTTATATGCACCCAAATATAAAAACCATTTTTCGCTTGTTGGCTGAGTATAGCGAATCAGGAAGTATCTCAAATGCGGACGTTAAGTGGTCTTCTGTTTACACTTTCATCCACTCAAATCCATTTTTATTCCACTCCAAACAAACATTAGACAGAGATTCCAAATACTTTCCATGGTTTTCCTTAATGTCACTCGTGTGAAAGTGTGATGCCCCAGGATGATTTGACGCGGTTAATGTATTTCTGCGGTCAGGCAAACAAAACTTTTTAATGCAACAAAGGTTTAGTTATAAATGTAAAATTATTTTACTGAAAGCAAGAATAATACTATAGAATTTATGTGTAGCTTAACGTTTTTATACTATTACTAAAATTCTATTTTTTTTATAGAGCAGGGGCAAACGGGCAGGAGGCTCACCTGATGTTAAGTGATACCGCCGCCCATGGACACTCTCGATTGTAGAGGGCTCGCGAGTGTGTTGCCGGCCTTTTAAGAATTTGCACGCTCTTTTCATGAAAGACCCTAAGTGGAATTGGTTCGCAAATACTTCAGTGGGCAGCTGGTTCCACAAAGTGGTGGTGCGCGGCAAAAACTGCCTTAAAAAACGCGCAGATGTGGAACGGCGGATGTCGAGGTGATACAATATACATAATAAATAATCATTTCGAATATCTTTAATCTTTAATTTAATCGATAATGAAAAACACATTTTTTTTATATATAATATATTATATACATACTATAAATATTACAAATATTAAAAAAAACCCTAATGAGGAAAATAATCGTAAAAGTAATGAAAGTATTAAAAATGCTACCCTTTTTAACTTTCAAGCAAATTTTTATAAAAGGAATATGATAATTCCAAGGCCGTAAGAGATGCGATGGCCATATAAGAGTAGGAAAATTATTAGCGAATCTATGATATTACATGATCAAAGTGACATTGTAAGTGTAATATGTATCTCTAGCAACGTGTCAAATAATTCAGATTTGCAGCGAATAGGTCCCGTCCCACAAGAAGAACTTACCTACCGACAGCATATAGTATATATAGTTTATATATAATAGCCACATAATCAGCCATCATCTTTATACCTGTATATAATAAAGTAGAGATAAAAAATATTATTATTGAAAAAATTAAGTACATTTTGGGCTCCGTAGTTTTGTTAGAAAGGAATTTATTACCACTTTTTCCTATAAAACTTAACTGCAAAAAGCTCTTCTCAAAATCGAGATTGTTTTAAAATGTCTTTCATTTATTCCATTATTAAAAGTTTATTAGTCTTCTACAACTGACACAAATTGACATGCGTGAGGTTCTATGAAAAATGTTTTTGCTAAGACAACGGTTTTAACAAAAAACATTCTTCATATAAAAGCTAAAATGCTACAAAAAACTACCGGGAACCGATCAAGAATCACTCTAATTAAACGGCTGAACCTCTATATGAAACATTTTGGACGCAACTAGATGGTTGCGGCTTGATTTTATTTGAAGTAATTTCTTTGACGTCGAGTGGCGCTCGCTCGGGTTGCCTTTGCTAAATCATAGATCGCTGCCTCTCACTTAATAGTTATTACTCTGTGTAATTTTATTCCCTTTTAGTAAAAAGGAATTTTAACGTTTTTTTAAAGTGGTTTACTCAGTTTTTGCCTGAAAAAGATATTTTAATGATTTTTCCTTTTAAAAACTTTCAAGTTTCTACGAAGCTTGTAATGTTATCGAGAGTTTATCTACTTATTATATTCAAGTGTATTTATTGTTAGTTTAAATCGCCCCTTAATGTTCAAAAATATTTGACTTGAAAAGCTCGCAAAGCGTCTTCGAAACTGTTCAAGTGAGTAGTTATTTGTAGCTTGGTATTATCAAAGTTCTTTATAAATTAACGCAGTTAAAGTATTTACTTATGAAAGGTGAAAACGTGGTTGAAGAAGCCGAAATTTTCATGATATGTCTTAGAATCCTCGTAAACCCAAAATAGAGTAATATTTCTAGGTCGAGAATAAATATTTTTTTAAAGCAATCTTGTATTTCAACCTGACTCCATTTGGGAATAGACACCTCTCGGTTTTAAGATATGTGTGTTGACCACTAAGTGACGTGATATAAAAAAATTTCACCAAAATTTCGATATAAATCTTGCTACAGCTCGAGCTGCAGTCTCTTGAATATCTCATTGTTTAGTTTTTTAAATAACTTTATGTATTTTGTATTTCTGCACTTCTTGCTTGCCTTAGCTATTTTTTTTTACAGGCAGTATTATAAATCCGCAACTTCTTTGAAGCTCATGTGTACCACAAACATTGTCTAAGATATTAGTTCTATATTCAAAATAGAACACAGTACACAAGCATTACGTAATGAAATTATGTATGAGCATTATCCAGGTACACGGTCAGTACATGCGTGGAACTAATGCCGCAATATACAGAGCGGTAACGATCTCCGATCCCTATTTGTACCACATCATTTTGGCATATTAGTTTAGAGATATCAAAATATGTACCCATGGATAAACTTTCTTTAAACAATAGAAACACACATAATTCATTGTATTCCTTAGAAATGCTAGTAATGATAATAAAAAAAATAAAATAAATCAGTGGCGCTACAACCTCTTTAGGTCCTGGCCTCAGATTTCTGAATCTGTTACATGATCATTTTTAAATCTAATAGGCAAGTAGGTGATCAGCCTCTAGTGCCTGACACACGTCGTCGACTTTTTGAGTCTAAGACATGTCGGTTTTCACGATGTTATTCCTTCACCATTCGAGCAAATGTTAAATGCGCACATAGAATATATAAAATCCACTGGTGCACAGCCGTGGAGCGAACCTACGACCTCAGGTAAGAGAGTCGAACGCTGAAGCCACTAGGCCAATAGTGCTCTTTTACCAATTTCTAATATATATTTGTGTCATAATAGTCATTACCAGGTTAATATAAGACCTTTTTGGGGTACACCTAATGCTACGTTATTGTGTTTCTTAGTCTGTAGCAATTATTGTTTCGAAACTGACCCAAGATGTGGGCGGTAACTCAATCTCGGATATAACCCGTAATATAATTAAACCTAATATTATCTCTAATTCTGAATCCACCTAACATACCGTACTCTATCTACGTATTCTGTGTAAGTGGACCATGGAGAGTGTTCTGAAGAGATTTTTGGGTCGATCTCTCTGCCTCGTTTGGTACGAGCCGTATTAATTCAAAATTTCATCAGCATCACCTAATATAATAAGAAGTCTTCCACAATCCGCTTCACGAGACACTTTTTTTACCGAACTCAAAGCCATAGTCAAAAATCATTTATTCATATACGTAACACACAAATTTATGAACGTCAAAAGAAATATACATTAAATGCTACTAATTTTACATTTACTGCCAGTTCTCAAATCAAGGGCCTACAATGGCAGAGAAGAGCTGGCAATTAACTCTCCGCCACTCTTTTTAATCGCCATTTTTTTTTTGTTTTACAGTGAACTGTGGATTCACTCCCGATGTGGATCTTCCCTGGGACATACGACCTCCAATTCTTTGAAGAGAGAGTATACTCCTCCCTCAAACGCCGACAACGCACCCACTGAAATGAGTGTCATGGGCTGCGATGCCTGCCCTTTTTGGACGTAGGCTCGCTTTCCTCTAATAATATAAAAACAACTGTATTTTTTATATACAGAGGAGAGAAAACCGGCTCATCTCATTTATTTGAGACACATATAGTTTAATCGGAGAGTACCTGTTAAATTCACTTACTTAAACTTGGTAGACAGTAAAAATATCCATATTTTTTTATGAAATAGTAGGCAAACGGACATGGCTCACGTGATATTAAGGTATACCGCCGCCCATGGACACTCAATTTGCCAGAAGGTTGCATTGGCGGCCTTTTGGCAATGGTACGCTCTTCCTTGAGGGACCCAAAGTCGAAATGGTTTGGTTTAATCCATAGTTCCAAACCGTTTCACACATGTATCGGTATAAATTTTCTTGTCAATGTTGAACATTTATTGCGCTATATAAAGCTCGTCTTAGTACCAGAGCTTACAACTTTGCATACATCAAGTCTCATCTTTATGCGACCGCATAATTTACTTGCATTTCTACCTAAGTACTATTTACTATATAGCTTTAATGTAAATTCTTAGGCCAACGTTGGCTGACATTATAACAGTCCACATTGTTTAAAAAATGAATTGTCAACGTAGCTAGTAATGTAGGTAGGACATATTCCTTTAATTAGTATAATCTTTAAGGAAACTAATAACAATTTTAGTTGAAGATTGTCTTTTCCTTGATATAATGTTTCGAGGGATCATAAATTGTGTAATATTATTGTAAATTATACCAATATAAATAGATTCCAGCGATAACAGAACACGATCCTAAGAGCAATTGCAAAAGCACCATGTATATAACCAACGACAAAGTTCACGAACACCTTCAAATGAGAACAATCAAAGAGAAACTCCGGAGACTGACAGCTCGGATAATCGGTCACCCGAACGAACTTGCCCGCCAACTTACCATAGAACAGTATAAGAGACGACTAAGACGTCACTTTATTATAGAGTTAGAAGACCGACTGTAGCTCTAGACAATGTATAAGTAGATGCTTCCAATGGGAAGCCATTCCACATAACAGCAACATAGCACAGATTTGTACATAGCCTTATTGCCAATACGCCCAAAAAAAGTATTATCATAACTGTCAAATATGAAAACGAGGACGAATAGATTGACTGGCCGAACTGTAATTTTCCTGACGTTATGAAAACTATATGCAGTAAAAGGGTTTAAAATTATAAAGGGCAAATACTACGTTACAGTCTTTATGATTGACATCAGTCAGAGTTGAAAAAGGACATTGATCAATCGTCATTGATTTATCGTCGTTTATAGGTCTTATTCGCACTGGGCCGTTTTGTGTCTGTTTCAGTGTTTATTAATATTAGCATGTTTGCATAATTATGCATTACGCTTTCTACATTTTCTTTACTTTCTACGAGGTTCTTATGCTGACACTGGAATATTATAATCGTTTTTTTCTTCAGTCGAGAAGAGATTTCTGAAGGTCGTGTCAGTGGCTCCGCCAAACCACTTGTGCCTGGGAGATGTTAAGGCCTGTAAGGGTTGACAGGTGGTTGTACTTGATCGGTCCAGTGAGTAAAAGATCAAGGTCTGGTACCCTACAATCTGCCACTCAAGTCAAGTTACAAGACATCAAAGTCAAAGTCAAAATTTATTTATTCATATAGGTAACACAATGAATGTCAAAAAAAAGAAATATTAAATGAATCTAATTTTACATTTACTGCCAGTTCTCAAATCAAGGGCGTAGAACGGAAGAGAAGAACTGGCAATAAGCTCTCCGCCACTCTGTTTAATCGCCAAGTTTTTTTTACACAATGTTTGAAGGAGCTGCAACCACTACACGATGTTCCATATGACATCTAGAGTCCGTCCGTCATCCGTGAGTGTCCAGACAGTTTATTTCTTTTGCTGCCCAGAAATAATTGTTATCGCATAAAGATAAATATTGACACACTTATAAGTCTATTATAAATGTTTACCTTGCCTTAAATAGCATATTAAATAATAAATATGTTTAAACCACCTGACAATATCACACACGGAAACTTATATCACAAGAACAAAGCCTGCTGAAGCACGTACTATTATATAATTTCCTGATAATGTTCCGCAGTTCGCCCGTTCTTTCTAAACTAAATAAAAGTATAAATTGTGATTCCAGCCAAGACTCCCCAGTTGTGGTCAAGTTGTTATGTTGCCAGGTACACTTGCCAATATTACCAGTTTATAGCTGTGGGGACGCGTTATATTTTACAATTAGTTTAATAAACGACCTAATACTTGCGGCAAAGATCGCGGATGTTTTAAAGGCATTCTTTTCTAGTGTTTTAACTCTTTTTTTAATTGTATATTTTGCAGGCTAAATAAAACTGCCAACCCAGTTTTAACAGCGCAGCGGACAATCGTTTTCTGTAAGTAAATTTAAATATGTCTACCTACATTTTTGTTGCTGTTTTTGTTTTGTAAATTTTATATACGTACCTACATCTGTGCGTTTTAATAATAATTATTAATCTTAGTTTATAATGTTTTCTCAGTAAGCGAATTTTTTTACATAATCCATATGAGAAATAAAGTTATTCTAACCTTAAATATAGTTTATTACAATAGATAAGATAACTTTATCATTACTTCCAAATGTATTGCATTAATTATCACTATATAACAGGTCATTTGTAAACAATGGCAAAGGATGTAAAGACACCTGTAATCTTGGCTGGATTGGCTAAGACACGCGTATGAACGTACCCATATTGTATTGGAACGTTCATACATACGCCTCATTTGATTTATGTTCTACTGAAACTAAAAATAAAAATAAAACCTTCATACAAGATTAACATTCAATACAAGATTTTAACTTCTAACAGTTTTCAATTATCTTTGTAATGATAGCATTCGATTATAGATCAATAAGAATGAGAAAAATATATTGTAGATATCGTATATATGTATAGTATCGTGTATATGTAATTGTGTATGGTACATTCACAATTATATGATATTAAAATTATTCAAAATTATTAATGAGTAAGAGACTTAAGTTTAATATAATTATTATAATTTTCTTTCTCCAGAGTTTACAACAAATTTAAGATCAGAACTTTACTATTAGTGAGACAAAACCAGATAAACAAATAGTTGTACACGAGGTGCACGTACATTGCGCATTGTACTTTTTATGAGTATTTTTTAAAATTAATTTTACAATAATATCGCTTATCATGAATTGTCCTAATTAATAGTTTTAATACTAGTATAACATTTTATTCTATCTAACAAAGCAGCGAAAATAAACGAGGCACCATTAATCTCTCTTAGTGCTAGATTTTCATTTATAGCCCAACTATCACCCCCTTCCCCCCCGTTTTGTATAGTGATATACGTTTCAGCCCGACTCGTAATTACAGGTGTAATTTTCTAATTTATCTTCTAATAATAGCAAATTTAAACATTTAACATTGATAGTAGGACTCAGTGGCGTATTCTGCGCAAGACGACTTCTATGCGACATATTGTTCGGTGAAACAGTAACAGTAAAAGAAAATACATAAATGTATTTTCTTTTACGCATGGGACTGCATTTTGATCTGTTTTTTTTTGTCCAGTTTTTGTCAGTATGGTGGATCACTTGAAAAATTGTAAATATCTGATGCGATGGTAAGCATACAGCTGTCTGCTCTCTTACCCCATTTCATAAAAAAGCGACGGTAAAAAATGCCTCCTATCTCATTTTCCCCTACGTTAAATCTTATGAATTTATGTTTCTGTCTCTTTTTACTGTCACTTTTTCCATTGCATCCGGTTTGAAATTACGATTCTAAAGAAGTTTATCTATCTATCTCATTTTCTCCCACGTTAAATCTTATGAATATGTTTCTGTCTCTTTTTACTGTCGCTTTTCCGTTGCATCCGGTTTGAAATCACATCGATTCTAAAGAAGTTTCACTTCAAAAACCAGGCTTTAGCCCAGCAATTTTCATAAATAGTGAATCCGGTTATTTTTTTAATTCCAAAAAGTCCTAGTTTCTAGTAGTTGCTATCTGTCGTCGGTAGGTATCGTTTTAACTCAACAATGTTGTACAAACATTGAGCGTTGGGGGAGTACTGCGGTATAATAGACTTCCACAAAATATAAAAAAAAACATATGTGCAATTCACACATGGTAGAAGTGAAACCTTCAAAAACAATTTTTTTATTATTAATCATATATAAATTAATCATTTTCCATTATCTAAATGTGTGTGTTCTTTTATAACAGTATATTTTAATGATAAATTTTAATTTATAAGTTTAATATAAATTTTTAATTTTGCAAAAACTAAAACATCGAAAGTTTGAAATTCGATCAAATGAAAAAGCGGCAGTAAAGAGAGGCTGTTTAATGCCTGCTATCTCATTTTCTCCCACGGTAAATGTTATGAATTAATGTTTCTGTTTCTTTTTACTGTCGCTTTTTCAATTGCATCCGGTTTGTAATTACGATTCTTAAGAAGTTTATCTATCTATCTCATTTTCTCCCACGTCAAATCTTATGAATATATGTTTCTGTCTCTTTTTACTGTCGCTTTTCCGTTGCATTCAGTTTGAAATCACAACGATTCTAAAGAAGTTTCACTTCAATAAGTGCGGGCAGCCTAGCAATATTTAAATTAAGATTAAAAGAGCATCTATTGAGTGATCCCAATCTACGGAAATGAAAGTTCATCCAAGTTCTAAAAAGTTTTTTTTTTTCAAAATATAACGTTAGCATAGTGTTCTCGTGTAAGCGACTAATGTCTATTATGAGAATAAATGTCTTTAATCCTTAGTAACGAAGCAAACGAACCGAAACCAATAGGCCAACTGAACTTCTAAACAAAAGAATTAATTTCACCAAAGCATTTTGTTAAAAATACTTCACTTAAGTATCAAAACAAGAGAAACATTTCAAATCTCACTTCTAAACGGCTTATGTAAATACGCTGCATAATATATGGCGGCAAATAGCCGTATGGCTATAAAAGAACATAAAACTCGTACGAATAACCAACAAATCTGACGCGTCTATCCCAAAATTCCCTGAGGCGCTAAAAAATTCACACAATGCTGCCAATGCTTGTACGGAATAAAAATCAAGATAAGTCCAGTTATAGATGGTATGTAATAAGCCAGTTCTCAAAGGAATCGCTTAATATGATTTGCTTGGAAATTCTTTGAACTTTTTTCCACTGGTCTGCCTAGAGATGATATGAAATTGGATAGGAATTATGCGAATGTAATCAAACCAAAATATGATTTACCGCCGGTCTGAGCGTGATATTAGTAAATATATTGTGTTAGTAATATGTAATCTGCTTAGTAAAAATGTAATGTAAGACAAATATGCGAAGTTTAGTAGTACCACCATTATACCATATTCGTGCAAGTAAATCATGAAAACTTCCGGGTTGAATTTTAAGGTTATTAATTTTCTTAAAGTAAGATGATTAATAGTGTGTTTTAATAACATATTTTTGTGAAGTCCTTTCATTTGTTCAACCGCGGCTTAAATATAAAAATTATGTCAAGTGATTGAATTTCTTGACAATTTGCTGTTTTTTTTTTTGCATTTTTTGTTTTTCTGGTTGCTGATCTAATTTAACATATTTTTATTATTTTTGGTTTTATAATACTATAAACTGTAATATTATAAACTGTAATTGTTTTATTTTTATCTTACACGCTGTTTTATTGTTTTTATATACTACTAATAAAAAAACGATAAAACAGCTATAGATATACAGTAAAAAAAACATTTCATAGCAGCGATTTGTCTTAATAATGTATGAGTAATTAATGAAAATTTCTCCGAAATCATTCAATAGCTGAAAACATTAAAGGAATTATAAAAATTCATCAGACAAATTAGCGTTTAGGTTGAATTAGAAATACCTGTTTATGAAAATGGAATTTTAAGCAAGGCTTCTTGAACGAGGGCATTCACCTCACCTTACTTGACCTCATATGCATTTTGAATAACGTGAAATCATTTTATGAGGCTTAGTGGCTTTTGTAGCTCCTGAATTCGAGCTCCAAAAGTTTAGGTCATCCTAATCTTAGATCTACCTTATGTATGGGAATTTTAAATGCGCACTCGACTATTGAATTCAACGGTCATATTAAAAATTTATTTTGTAATTTCACTTTATATTGAACAATAATTGGACAAAAATGCAATGGCGATTGTGGTGGATAAATGAACGAAAAGGAACGATGTTTTGGACTATTTCTGTATAAGACAAAAATGTAATTATTTATTTTTTTAAGTTGCACAATTAGGATTCCTCACAATTAAGATTGAATTGCATATATAATAACTACAGACTAAATCAATGAAACAGATTAAATAAATCGTAGATCTCTTCCAACGGTCAAGTGATATTCGAAGAAGCCATATGACTTGTTTTAAAATAGTATTTTTTTATGTTTTCATACATAAAAATTATTAGTAATAATGTGGCACCCAGTCTCAATACGTCTCTGTTATACCTCGAATAAACCACAGTTTATATGCTCGTAGTTCTTACAAAATAATCATAATAAAGCACGTGCAACTAACCCGGCTTATGTAAATGTTGTTACATAATTTCTATGCTTTATAACTTTTATTTATAATTCCATACTTTCATATGAAATAATATGTTTACGTGTATGTATAAGTTCCCCGAGTCCTGATTTTCCACCTATGTATAATATATGTTTCTATGTAATTTAGATTTTCTTACATTAAGAAAACTTTGATATCTGCAACTCTAGGCGACAACTACCTACTTGACAACATATTTAAATAAATTAAATAACCAGTAATTTTAAATAAAGTCTTCTATGGCATTCTATCGCAAGGTAAGATAAAAGCAGTAATTTAGGGTTGTTACTAACCTTACTTAACCTAAGGTAACCTTTTTTTTATAGAACTGGGGGCAAACGGGCAGGAGGCTCGCCTGATGTTAAGTGATACCGCCGCCCATGGACACTCGTGAGAGTGTATATAACCTAAAGGTAATTACTTCAAAAGAAACATTTCAGGGCAGATCAGATAACGTTATTATATTTTTTTTCGACCACATAACCGAATATTATAATTTACGGAAGTTCACAATGTCGAATTGAGAAAGATCTGGAAATTTCTGGCCCTTACCCGAGAAGAGGTTCCGACCGTAAGTCGTAACTTTAGGACGGTCACCAGAAACCTGGGAAGATAAAATAATAACGATAGCGGGGAATGATTGGAAAATAGTAGCGAAGATGAGAGACTAATCGAAGAATTTGTAGGAGGCCTTTAAAGTCGGAAGTCGTATACTATACTCGAATATAGGCTATTTTTATTATATAAATTTTATTTTAACCAATCAAAGGACTTTTTTATTATTATTATATACCTGTAAATCTGTTTTAGACTATAATACTTTAAAAATACTGCTCGTATTATGTTTCCTTGTATAATGATGTTGCTAATTCAATTTCTCTTCCCTTGTTGCGCCGTTGCAAATAGACTAAAACGTTTTAGGTTATAAATAACTTACAGGACTTGTAGCATGTGAAATGTGTATAAAATTATACGGGTTTGATAAAAAACAGCGTTGTTGCCGGTATGCAGTGTGAGTTATGACTTATTATATAATTAATTAAATGATCTTGAATTAGATTATCGTGATTCATGTGCACTTTACTTTTTGTTTTTCAAGTATCCTGTATTTTAGTTTAATTTATTTTTTGTTCCGGATTTAGTTTCTTCTTAATAACAATATGTAACTATTTTTGCACTTCTTGCCTACTTTATGTAATTTTATACATTTTCTTCACACTTCGTTACTCACAGTGGTTTTACACTCACCTTTTCATTTAAATATGTTCAATTCTTGTATTGTAATGTGTGTAGAAAATTTAGTTTGTGTGTTTAGTTAGTGTTAATAAATGAATAAAATAAAAAATAAATTATGTATTAGCTTATTGCTTTTAATTCAATAAGAGAAGTACCAATGTACATCTAGCCCATTGTTATGATTTTAATGATCGTACAATATTAGCAGATTCATCAAACATTCCCGTACAATAAGCGATTACAATCACTGAGGCGCTACGGATGAGGTAAGCACAGAATTCGAAGCACGCCTTATTGGTCTTTAATCAGAGATTTCTAGGCCTAGTACCAATAATCGGTTCCTATATGCTATACCTAGGTAACACTGGGAATGTTTAGAATTGGCCAGTTAGAAACATTGATAATGAAAACTTTTTGAATTTCAATTTTAGAACTCTTTGGTAACCTTATGTAATATATTGCATTATTTTTTTCTGTAAATTCTATAATCAAATCTAAAACTCTTTTTACAGTTTATGGCTAATCAAATAAAATATAATCAAATAAAACAGGGCTTTATGGCTAACAAACAATATCTTCCAACACAAATGGAGGAACCTGAGATAAATCCTGTATTCCAAAACAAATTTGGAGGTTTATTAAATCTTACAAACAAATTATCGAACTTTAATAAGTTACGAGTATCGGGGACCTCAGAGATCGAAGGGAATATTATTTATTAGCGAATTAATAATTAATTTCAACCGTCGCTTTGTAACTTTAGGAATTAATAAATGTAATTTCAAGTTAAAATGAAGGAATGGCCGATATTTGATGTTGAGTTTGGAAGCTTCTACCTCGGTTCCGATATCTTGTTACTTTCTTATAATGTAGGATCCTCTTAACATAGCTTATATAACCTTAGCAACTATATCAGCATCTAAGTAAGAATGTTTGAATATTGCTACTTTTTTAGCTTAAATGCTAAAATACCCTCCACAGTTACGAGGGACTCCGTTACTGTACCCTACCCTTCAAACTACCCTACAATATTTTTCCCCAATTAATCTGCATTTGATGTCTTTTTTAAGCTTTTACAGTTAGCAAGCCGTTAGTTAAAAGTGTAAAAACTAATACATTAGCACTAAAAGCAACGTCATACGGTCATAGGTTCGAACCCTGACTGTGCACCAGTTGACTTTATATGTATCTGTGCATTTAAGACTTGACTCGGTAAAGAAAAACATCGTTATGAAACCGGCATTTAAACCAAAAATAGACTGAGTTTCATATAAATACTTACCTACTAGAAAAAACAAATGCTCAAGAAGCAAATACAGGGAGCGCCACGGGTTTTTTCTATATAAATATTATGAAGATCGATACTTCATCATACTTGATTAGAGAAACAATTTTATGAGTTGAAATTCCAATTACCCAGATTGCACACATGGGATTACCTTCATCATACTAGAGTTAAGCAATTTTGAAGTTAATCCCAGACATATCAATACCAAAGTGTCTATTCCACAGTACCTCAACTTGGCATTGCTAACACGAACTAGGTATGCGAAAGAACCTATTTCATTGAATAGTTATGGAAATATATGTTAGGAAATGCTAGGATTATCGAAAATGTTATTTTTATTGATGAGATTTATATTGTTTCTTTGTTAATCGTTCAGATTTCTTCTATTACCTTTAAGAATCATAATTTATTTTGATTAAATGTTTTGTTATTATTGAATTTATTTATAGTTTGGAATGATTGCTTTACGAATAAAACTACGAATATTGAACAACTAATCAGAGCAGAGAAAATGGCGCCACTTTGACTTTGGCAGTGCGTTCAGGTAACGAAAGACAGTTTTGTGACAGCATTGTGGTGATGAGAGTTTGGACCTAATTGGGTCTAGTAGATTTAGAAAGAGATTGGGTCTCTGAACTGTGTGTTATAATTTCAGTGTAATTTGTAATGCTAATAGAAATCAATCTAAATTACGAAATTAAATATTGTACGATAATTATTCGTTTCTTTTGTTCCCACATGCCTAGTAAACCGTCTAAAGACGATGGAGAGATATTTCTTCGACATATATATAAAGTATCTGAAAGAATTTTCGCATTTTTCATAATTAAAGTTGAAGTGGAGACCGCATTGCCCTTCTAATTATTTAAATTCCCAAGCGTATTGTATATATTAAGCAAAGTTTTAAAAGAAATAACGTAAGTAAGAGTTTTCTTGTTTATACAAATAAAGAAACTGTATTAATATTTTAATATATTTCAAAACGATTAAAGCTCCTTTTATTTGCTATATTTTCTGTGATTTATATGATATACGAGAAAGCCGAAATTATAGAATATATTTTAAAATGGGAAAGTGTTATGCGCAATATTCTTAGAGCTCATAAAACGTTTGTCATAGGGTTGTCGCCAAACAATAGTATTTTATATATTTTTATAAAGAATTCAAGAACCAAATAAAGATATTGAGTGTAACTTAGAAGACTCTTTTTCTGAAACATAATTATACCAAGAGAGAAAAACAGACAAACCTTTATTTTAAACCCAACTACGACGCTGAATTTAAATAAAATCACTTTTATTATTGAAGTTTTAAAAGAATATCTCTAGGTAATATCCATGGTACTTTCTAACTGGGGTGTATTTTGATTCAAATTGTTAAATGTGTCCGCAGCCCTATTATATGAAAATAAGATAATATAACGAGTGTGGAATACCTCTCATAAGTCATGTCCTTATTTGCATTTCAAATAAACATAAAGGCGAGATTTTAAATTCTTTACTGTCGCCATGTAATAGCTATTTAAAAAGGCTGACATATTTAAGATAAATATTTAATATTTAAAAGCCGACAACGCACTCACGATCGCTATGGTGGTGGAAATGTGTGCAGTCCATTCAACACTTGACTTGAGTGTTGCCCCTGCCCGCTTGCCTCCTGCTCTTTACGAAAATATAATATATAATATATAACTATATAAATATAAATATAATAAAATAACAAATGCTCTGTATGGGACAGAATTCGAAGCCTTAAAGATGGAAAACGCTAAACACATATTACCTTTACTCTAAAAGTTTTAATCTTATAGTGCTATCACGCCTACTTTAAAGTTCCAATAGCGATACCAATACGTCGTTTTCGTCGTCGGCGTTCGTCGTAATTCCAATGTGCGTAGCTCTGATGTTACAACCTTGGAATCGCATGGTACGATCTGCATTGATTCTGAGAAGGCGCTGCGTGCCATCTCGAGCATACACAAACGACAGTATCGCTGTCGTTATTATAAGTTACTGGACTCAGCCAGAATTGAAGTTGATAGTTTAGAAACTTTCTACCGTTCCTTCATTCACTTATTCGTTTTAGAATATAGACACCGCATGTACGAATGACCCACTTATTATTCAAACATTGTCACTTATACTAAACAACGAAACAAAAATAGCGAAATCCGATTATGAAATACACAATAAGGCTTACAAAAGGAGAAAAGTTGTAGAAATTCTTTGTAATATGTAAATGGGGCCGGGTAAAGCTACATCGATTTAAAACTTCGCAAAAAACTTATTCGCAAGGTCGCTTACTATTCAATGCGGACTGTTTTTTATTTGAATATTTTCGTAATAGTCTCCGTGGCAGATAGGGAATTTCTCGGTGATACTTGAGGATTCTTACGTCTATAGGATTATAAATGATATCGCCAGATGAGGGAATTTTTATAGAGTTATACATTTATATTAAAAAGTACTTCGAAAATTTTATCCAAATTATACGTATATAAGATAAATTAGCAGTATTATCAAGTGATTGTCACACATTTAATAATAGAATTGAGTGTATAACTTTCTACCTGTGTTGTAATATTTATATTATTTATATAAATATTACAACACAGGTAGAAAGTTATATTTTTATTTAAAATATTCATGTTATTTTAACGTATTGTATTTAAAGAGTAGCGATTAGTAGAGTAGTAAACTTTAGCGATTGTTAAGAGAGATTGTGTGTTCGAATCGTGACTAAAAAATTGTAAACGCAATTAGCACTTGTTTACGGAAAAGGCAGACATCGTGAGAAAAAAACCCGAAAATCTGACATGTGTCAGCCCAGACTAATCACGATCTATTTAATAAAAAAGAAAAAAAAGAAACGACTGCAAAGAGGTTGTAGCGGTGTAGAATTTATGTTTACCGTAACAAATACTGTGTTCAATTTTCCGTCCCACCACCGCTTTCCATTGATATGTTATGCAAAGTCAGTGACGCAAGCTAAATCTAGCAAAGATCGAATAAATCGCAGTTCATTTTTCAAAGCGAATCTAAGTTCGGGGAAGCCAGATGAAGCCGATCTTCACGCTAAGCGCATTTCCCCAGCGCTTCGATCAAATTCTCCCAACTTCATACGAATTTTCAATCCACTTTTAGCGAACTAGCATTGAACCGTAATGAACGTCAACACTTTACGAGTTTGGCATTTTTAAAAATACACTGGCGTGACTTTAAAAATACAATTTTAAGTTATAAATACGTAAGTATTGTAAAAGTAATTAATTTTTATTTTTGTTTTCTTTTAATTTTGTGTTTAGTTTATGCTAGAGATACATTAAACAACACTCTTTAGTCTGGATTTTTACGATTTTATCAATTCAGAATTAGTCAAGTATTCGAAACTTCAACGTACAATCAACTCAAATTTTAGTTAAGAGATTTAATTTATATAATAATAAAATAAAAATAACCTACTTTTGTGTATATATAAATTTCAATAACAAAGTCTTATCTCTCAGTCAAATATGAGAAACAAATGTAGGTTAATCAGATTTCTTAAACTTGATATTTTATTAAAATGTGCATACAAAGACTAATTGCGAGATCTGGACCTGAATTCTCGTAGACTCCTTTCAAATGACAATCGCCGAAATTCAGGTGAAAATTTAAAGGAGAAAATCTTTGTTCTGAATAGAAAGCCTTATTAGCGCGACCCAGCTTCGAAGCTTGAAGTAATCATTTCGGTCACATTAAACCAACTAGCTAGCCTTGTTAAAACATTTATCTTATTCCCAAATTGAAAGAAAAACATTTTTTTTCTCATTATAGACATTTGTGTCAAATTATGATTTATCAATCATAATTTTATACTTGGAAAATTGGAATGATAATGGGACTTATAAAAGTAGACTTCTCTAAGTAAGAAGTAGAAGTCTCCAACTAATATTTTTATTGAATTCTCTGTCTTAGAGAGTACGACATACATAATACTTAACAATTATTTAAATTATATACACATATTCAGATAGCGTGGAGCACTGGCACAAATGAATAATAGTCTGTACACTACACGGTCAGCTGCTGCGAACTATGTGCGCCGCCATATTGGCCTTGGCGGCTATGACAAGCGCTTTTCACTTTATCCCTACTCCGCGGCCGACCGTCACGCGACATGCACCACACAGACCAAAAAGTTTGAGACGATGTAATAAAAGTTTCATTTTAAATATGTTTAATTAAAAGAGAAAGTCCACTAGCCTACTAGGATTCTCTGTGATGTCGGTAGCTCTGACATTTGACATTTTAACGGTATCTAACCTAATAATTTCTATATAACATTTTGATTTTTATAATTAAACTACTGTTGTATAATACTTCAGCACAAAACAAGTTGAGAAGACGTTGTTTAAGATTTTTAGTGACTATAATATATATATATATATATATATATATAGAGTATAATGTTTTGAGTTGTTAATGAAAATGTTCTTTTTAAGAAGTGGTAAAAAAAGGACGAGGTTATATACAGTGACGTTATATTTCTGCAACAAAGTGTTAATAAATAAAGTCACACGCTTAAGTCATTAAGCAGTTACTGTTCACGGTAAACAAAAATTGCAAAAATGTAGGATGGTTCATGGTAATCGTCTGAGAGAAGCACTGAGTTTAGAACTCCTTTTCCAACCAACCGTAGAGACCCCAATTTCAGAACACACGGCCATACAATAAATATACCCTCACATAACTTTTATTGAATTAGTATTACGGGAATAAAACAGCTTACTCAGGCCAGATGGTAACAAGGCACAGGAAGGAATTAACAGTTGTATTTTAAAAGTCTCATCGTAATTCGGAGTTTTAGATTGTGGGGTGAAAATTACATTTGATTGTTTATACTTTAAATTATGGTTATATGCGTAGTAATTATTACAACTATAAAACCTAATGTTATGTGTTACTGGCACTCCTAACAGATACAGTGCCTGAGGGCTCGCAAATGTGTTGCCGGCTGTTTAAAAACCACACCATATCCAATATTTTAACCGACATCAAAAACAAAAGCAAGAGGCTAATAATGCCAAGTATTTTTCGATGCCTATCTGGATAATTTCGGAATGTAATGACGTCTTTAAATTAAACTATAATTTATTACTCGAAATAAATTAGTCTATAATCCTAAACTGACGAAAAGATTCTGTGGCAGGTAATGTTTCTTAAGAAGAAAACTATTCAGGGTCGGTGTTTCTGAGTAATAAGTTGTAACGATTCGCGTTAATAGCATCGTGTTAATTAGCGTTCTTAGGTTTTTCTCACAAGCTGAATAGGAAAACTTAATTAGGTATTTATTAAATCAGAAACGTGCGTTAAGTTTTTGCCTTGTGTTAATTTTTTTTATATAACAGGGGACAAACGGGAGGCTCAAATGGTATTAAGTGATATCATGGACAATACCAGGACGGCTCGTGAATTACCAATTGCTGTTTATATGTTCATATATTTGTACCTAATATTATCTTTATCTGAGAGGATATTCAACGACACTTCTCTAATACCTATAGATCTTTATATATGTATTTGTGTCTCTATTGTGTTTTCTATGTCAATAATACTCATTAACTACTTAATATATTCGATGTTGTCAGTAACGTAAAATCAAATCATACGTTAAACAATTACAAATAAAATTAACAATAATACAGCAGCGTTAATGCATTTGTTCATAACTCTTATATATTATATACTAGCAGACTCGGCCAAGCGTTGCTGTGGCTAATTTTTAAGTTATATTACAGAGTAGTAAAGTATTCAAGGGCAACGGTAGGAGAACTTATGTGAAAGGTAGATAGCTTATGTGAAACGATGGTACTTTTAACACAATAAACAAATATTTGCAATGAAATAAAATTGCGACTATAATTAAAGATCTAAGCTATCCTATCTCTTTAGTTGGACCAGACTGCTCACGGTGTGCCAATTTAATTAAAAGTCAGTAGTTTAGGAGTCCATCGCGGACAAACATCGTGACAGGAGATTTATATATATTAAGATTTATATTATCTCTCTATATATCATCTGCCAAGTAATAAATTTTCAGTTTTCGTACATGCTTACGTTGTTTGAGTTAACTGTAGGAGCAAGAAGGTGTACGTATCATTGCTACAACGCTGTGTGCTCTTAACAGATTTATGCCATCGTAACATCCACTAGAGTCTTTTAAAACCTACTGTACAAGTCTGTCCCTGAGCTTTTATTCAAAAAATTAAGTAAGTGATAAGCCTTTTGTGATTCATATCATTGACTTTGTGGAGCTAAAGAATGTGGTTGTGGAATGTGGTTTCCTCACGAGGTAGTTTTAAATGTAAGACAGAAAGTCCACAGTCGTGAATCGAACCTTCGACCAGGAGTATATGAGTACTAAGTAGAAACCTGTCAACGCTGCTCTTGCTCTACTAAATATATTTATAGACATACCCAATCTATGATCTATTGTATCAAAACTGTACTTCAATTATATACTCAAGTTCTCTTGTTCTAAAACATTTTACAGTCAATCATTCTGTCACACAATGGTAACGATAACTTTTATTCCTTTTAAACGGCCTACATGAAAGAAACCCTAAAGAATTTTTCGGAGATAAATCTTTCTACATTCGTCAATCTATGAAACAGACTGGCCAAGGCCGTGTTGAAATATACCTTTTGGTTCTGTGATTTAATACAATCTAAAAAATAAAATGTTAAAAATCATTCACTCTATGTCCAACTAGAGTTTATAATATTTAATAATAATAATTCACTAAAGAAAGGACAAAAGTTTATTAACAACGATTTTAAAGTATATATAAGTAACCTTTATTCCAAGAAAAATCATATAAAAGTTTACTAAGGAAGACAAAGTACTATTTTGTATCTTTAATCAAATAGCTAGTTCACGTTGCATTTCCATAGAGACCCCAAAACTATATACAGTAAGTGGGACAATGGGGAGAAACTGACCTAACCTAACCTATTATCCGTTTAAAATGCTGGAACGAAAAATCTTTTTTCGTAGCAAATGAGGTGTAAAATCGCCCGGGATTGGAGCATAGTATCGGGCCGGCTTTACTTCGACCAATAAATTGTGTAAGATAAACGTGGAAATCGAATTTTATGAATACCATGTTCTACGTAAACTACCTTCCGATATCGCATAAATAACTTTCAATTTGATTTAAAATATATAATGGCACTCCATTTTACGTTCACACATTATATTGTAATGTACGTATATGTATATATATGTGTGCGTATATTTGAATACGAACGTAAAGAAGTTGGTGGGAAAGGTTCACAGAAAAGTCAAAACAGATAGATATCGAGCCTAGAGATAGCTTATATAAAAGTGTGTATTTTGTAAATAGTTCTGGTTTCATGGAATAAATTCGTATAATTTTGTTGTTGCACTAAGCGATGAACAGAGAAATCTCATTATCGAGAGATATAAATAATATTAATTTGACGATTAACGACAAACAAAATGTTTGAACTAGGATTTTGTAGCGTTACAGATTCGTTATATTTCTCATAAAATGACTGAGTTTATATTTGTTTTCCTTTATAGACTTACCTGTATCTTCATTTGTGAGAGCCCTGGTCCTCAAACAGGAACACTTAAAGGTGAGCAAAAGCAGCACTACCAATTTCCCGCCAAAATCCTCCGCCATCTTGTTTATATGCACTCCATCTTATCTTTCCATTTTAAGTCGCATCAGACCATTGTATCTGCTGGAAATATAACATTCAATTACATTTTGGTTAATGTTAATCAAAATATAGATTTTTATTGGAGTTGGACATAGATAAAGATTAGAAATAATAATACGACTATATGTTTTTATCTATCTAGTAAGCATAAGAAAAACCTAACCTATGACAATCACGTCGGAACACAGGCTTCTAATTGCAAGTCGAGCGTTTCCTGTCTTTTCACTCATTTTCTTTGAACAAGTACGCTTACTTCCTGATCCTTCCTGGAAAGTCTATGGGTAGACATAGAAACTTTTTTCCTCAAGAAAAAGAATCAATTTTAATTGGATATATGACATCCGTGGCATTCTGGGCCTAAACAGAAATACAAACTAACTACAACGTATGTGCAATGTAAAATACATCTTGACAACATACTGAAGATGCCAATACAAATCACGAGGTCCAAAGGATTTAAAAGTAAATTTAAAAGAATTAAAAAAAGCAAAAGAATTTCATTCAAGGTAAGTGCAAAAATATTTTCTTAATTTATAATGTTTGTGGTTGCCTGGAAGTAATCGCTCGAAAGCGATAAGGCCGCCAGTTGCTCTCCTTTTCATTTAACTTTGTTGAATTTTTATACTGTAATGTATCGAAGTGTTAATAAATAAATAAAAATATTTTTCTACGTAGATGTAAATCACGTACAATGCTGGAATAAACAGTTATTGGCTGTTGTTTAGTTCTTTTTACTCGGTAACAATCCACCCCACGTACAAACGGTTCATAGAAATCAGTCAAACCTTACATATTTACGCCAAGAATATGTGTCCTAGAAAACCTATAAAGTTACTTTAAATAAAAAGTGCTGTTTACCATTTCAACCTTTCCATGTTCGCATTCAGCATTTCCTCACAATGTGTCCTAACGGTAAAAAAATACATTGTCAGGAAACCGGCTTGCCTTAGACCCAAAAAGTTGACGGCGTGTAGATTGACATTTTTTTACAGAAATCTGAGATACAAACCTTATTAGATTGTAGCGGCACTGATTTATCTGTATAAATAATCCAAGAACAAAATCTAAAGTGAATTGAAACAGACTTCAAAAATAGTTGACCCTATTAGAAAAATGTTATCAAGAAAACTTTATTACTCAAACCCCGGGAGGCTTACACCGTTTCGACTAATTACTTAAGTGCTAGTCAGTGAAAACAAATAAAACTATCTGAAAGCTAGATTAAAATGAAAACAATCTACAGAAACATTTCCACACAAAGTGGGAACGGGTGATATTTCGAGTGATGCTAATACATATTATGATGATATTACGTTAAAACGATAGGTGATTTTATCGCTTTTCTGCAACTTTAAATATGCTTTCTTGCTCTTACAACTTTATCGATATTAATGAAAATATTGATTTACGTTATAACAATCTACCAACAGCAAATAACATTGTTTATCATGCTCTTAATGATGTTTAGGTTTTTATTTAGTTTTAGGTAAAAAAAAAATATTATTTGGGGTTGTTTAATTTTCCCTTGCCATCTAGCTTATCTTCTAATATAAATGAAGTATATGACTATATGTGTAAAAGTCGTCATATTTTCTTGTATAATTTTATGCATACACGTTGTTTTAGAACGAAAAATAAATATATAAGTAGCAAAATATCGTATATTATAAAGCATTCTATATTCAAAGTGTCTACATTAATAGAATTACCATGAAACCTATTATAATTAATTATCTTTAGTTAACTAACCAAGTCCTTTTACAATAAATCATACATTATTACATTGGATATGTTATTACTGTGTACTTAAGATATTGTCGCTAAAAGTAGTTCCTATACCTGTGAAAATAAAGAACTAGGATTTATCTTTTTGTTAATGGTATTTAAAGCAACATATTAGTCTCACTCGCAAGAAGCTTTGTTTTAATACTACGTTTATGAGTAATAGTAAATATTGTCATTTTTAAGACCGTGTATGAATTTTGAGCGATGTTTTGTTCAAGATAGGGGAACGTGATGACATATGCAGGAGGCTTATAACGAGTTAAAAAAATCTTTATTTTATTACAATTTTACATTTACCTTAATTATTTTTTCTTCTGGCTATAAAACAGTAGATATACCCAAAGCACGGGACATTACTGCAATGCTGGTATTACGTCGCAACTATTATGCATGTTTACAATTCACGATGAGCTTGTTAAGAGGGCCAAAGGTCGGTGAACACACTGTAATTATACGGAGTAAAGCAGTACCGGAAAGAATAGTTTCTTTAGTTACTCGTTTTCAAGGTCTTCAATTGTTTAAAAGACTAAAAGAGACTCTCACTGACCTTTTGCAAAACAGCATACAGGTTTAATGGGTTTTTTAATAAACTACAAAATCGCGCCTATATTCCATTTTTTTTATCCAACCAGCATCAGTTCGTACAGCATGTTATATGCTCTATATGGGCTTAAATATCGAGTCATGGCTACGAAAGCGAAGTATTCATAGGCTACGTCGTAGGCATCTCTTTAAAAGGTAGCTAATGTGAGCTTCGTGGTCAGCAACGAAGCATCTAGAGTGGACTATCTGCTTCCACCGGTTTCTGTCCAGCGATTCACTTATGTCGTAGGCACGCCTCGTGCAAATTGGTATTTTATATTAAGAACTTCAGGGTTAAACTAACATTTACTTTATGAATTAGATTTCGTAACGCATCGTAGGAATCAAGCAATTAAATAAATAGTTGCAAGAGCAGGTCAGTTTTTATTCATTGGTATTATCATAATAACTGTGAAAAGGTGATTAAATATAATATAATAAACACAGAGACACCAGCCGTGGTTTTGTATAATTTTGGATAGTTTTTTAGTCATATCTGCTGATGTATATCAAAGCATCGTTCATATATATGATGATTTTATATTATATATTATCTCCTCTCTCTCATCCTCCTCCTCTCTGGCTCATCAGCAACCTAAAAAACGTATGAAGAAATGGTGGTAACTAAAAAAACTAATATAATTTCGATAACAACAGACCTAACCGATTTTTGAGGTAGTTTCTGCTGCGTACGACCTCTGTGGATCCAGTTTCCGACTCACTATTTACGAATTCGAAAATGAAACAATTCGACTTAGGGTCCTTTAAGAACATTTGTTGAGTACAAATTCTATAAGAATTGGTAATTTGGCCTTTTAAAAGCCAGAAACGCACTTGCGACTTATCTGGCATTAGGAGTGTCCATAGGCACTATTACTAAAACAGCAGCAAGAGCAGAACGGTATCACTACACGCCAGATAAGCCACCCTAAGATAAAGAGATTATTTTAAATATGGAAATGAGTAAAAGGCAAAATAAGTAAGGTAGATAAGTCGATATACCGACCGAACGATTAAAACTTTCTGGTAATTTAGCGCCGATTTAACGGCGTGTTAAAATTTAATACACCTTTACATAAAATATGATGGGTGAATGAACTGGCATGAATTTTTGCGAAGTGTCCATTGTGTGGAACGCAAACAGCGCTGCAAATATATGTTAATACCGGCTATCAGGCGCTGACAGCGCTTCTATATTTGCATTGTATTGAATTCGAGCGGGGTATGGCGGCTGTTCAAGCGGAACTTTCAAAAGAATAATATCAGATATAAAATGGTAATATCGACGAGAGGTTTAAGTTCCTTCTAATAACACACGTATTACATTAGGTCTTGATTATGGAACTTATGGAAATAATTAAATGAATGTGCAGTATATGTATTAAGTCGACCCAATCAATCAACCAACTGTAAACAATTATTGGTGTCTAAAGATATTAATTACGTAATTTTTAGCATAGAAAAATTATTTATTGTCTAATAGAGTATTTATTATTTGTATTTTTAAGATGTTACAACTTTAAGTTAAAACAGAATCATTTAGATAAATAAATATCGAATTCGTTACAGAACTACTGAAACAATCGATTATGGAATAATTTGCTTTTTATTATTAGAACATTCAAAATAAATAGTTATATTAGTTAATAAGGCTGTTATTATGAAAATTTAAATTACGCAAACAGTAAACGTTGAGGCGCTGCTCTAGTGACATAAGTGGACTAAAAATAATCTATATATCAAGGCGCACAAATATTTAATAAAATGCCTTCCAGTTTAAAATAAATTAATATAATTATAATTATATGTATTTACAAATTTAAAAAAAATTACACACATTATATGTCTATAAAAATCATAAATTATTAGCATAATTATGTAAGGTACATATTTATACTATTAATTTATATTTACAAAACATAAAAATTCTACCATTTATTTATATTTGAGAACGAGCGCCTAAGACATTATTACACACAATGCGTGTTGTAACATCGACGCAACCCGCCTGCAATTTTGTAAAAAATATCGTACATATTCTTACGAACTATAATTTTTATTGTATATAGCTCATTTTTAATAGTTTCTATACGATGTATATTACTAACCTCTAAATTTTCTAAGTGAATGTAATTCTTTGAGAAATAAAGCATCTTTGAACCGAAGCGAAAATATTCTAAAACAACCCACTAAACTGGGTGTCCATCGGATGCCGTGACTGCCTTTTAAACTGCCCAATGGCAGGCGTAATAATAAAAGGTAGTTGCTTTTATGAAAAATGTAATTAAAATGACATAAGTTGAAATACTGCTTATTTGATCTCTCAGACTATAAATTTTGTTGATTACATTATTAATTATTATTTACATTACGATAAAGCAGTTAAATACTAAGAAGTAAACAATAATAGTTCCAAAATCCAACTGGAAGCTGCTTAATACGATGTATGTTAATATCCCCTATCACACTCTGACAGGTCCTGCTATTTGCATTGTATTGAATACCGAGGTAGCACGGACTGCGGACACATAGATAGCGGACTAGTTTATTCAATTATTTCTAGTATTGACAGCGTTTTTTCATGAGACAAAAATGCAGATATTTCTTGATGTTTACTAGCAGATCAGTTCAGATCTACCCTATTTGTAAAAATATAATTTTAATAATCTAATTTGTGTGACAGTATAATATATATCAAGTGAAAGGTTGCGTTTCATTCTTAAAACCACCTCTCTACACTACCAGGATAAAATTTATTTGAGGGCTATTGATATTTACGCTTTAGAATATAAATTGCAATTAGCGGATTAAGTTGCTGAAAAACATTTAATTGATAATATATTGAATAATGACTATGATAGAAAGCCTAAGAAAAAATATTTCCTCTTAAAAAAAACAAGAGTGAAAACAAATGATGATTGAATTTAAAGGATAAGATTTGTCCTAATGTTAAGATGTCGAAAGAACAAAATAGAAATAGTTCGTGATCTTACGAAACCTTTTAACATGCCTTTTAAGGAGGATGATGTCGTGTGGAGTTCAATTAGTGTGGGGGTTTAAAATATAATTACCAAGTGAAAAAGTGTTCTTAAAATCAATACAACAAAGTAAATAACGAACCGATGTTCTATGGCCTAACATGAAGCGTGTAAACCCTTACACGTTAATACGTTTTTGTCATATGGGAGTCGTTAAGCGTCTCTGAATCTTACCCTAGGAGCGTTTGGACGTGCGTTTATCTTGGTAATGGTCAAGAGCGTAGCTCAAAGAGTAAAGATAATGACAAGAAAGATGAAACTAACTATGTCATCGCCAATCATGTTGCCATTTTGTCAATTGTCACGCTGATATTATCCGATCACAGTATGGACTAAAGTCCTTTGCCTTTCCCATTAAGGATAAATTGAAGAAAAGAAAAAAAACAATCACACTCAAAATCACCGCTTTTTTTGTGTGATATTCTATTCATACGTGATTTGTTTTTAAGGTATTATATTGATATTACCAGTAATTTTCTGCTTTAAAACAGATAATGTGAAATATTTAACTGCAATTATAATAATCCAGATTCCACTAATAAACCAATGGATTCAATAACGAGATAACTTCATTCAATTATTACTGCTTTCGATAAAGTGTTAAAGTTAATTTGAATGATTCGATATCTCGTAATTATTACCTGAATATTACAGTATGTAATTACTGTTACGTGGTTAAATATTATTGTAACAGATATTTTTTTATGATAAATAATTTATACATATTTGTTCACTTTTTCTAAACACAAATACAATTGCAATGGTGATATCAGTGCATAGTACAACATTTTATGTTAAATTAATAATACATTAATTTTATTTGGACAGTTAGCTTATGCTTATATAACGTTTACAATTAAACGTCATTATTCGTCTTAATTTTGGAACAAATATACTTAGCAATATTCAATAAAACTCTCGATGTCAGCCAAATCGTAAGGCAATGTAGTCTAGTAGCTTCACCGTGTGACTTTATTCCGGAGATAGTAGAATCAAACCCCGGTTGTATACCAATTGACTTTCAGTCTATGTGCGCATTAAACACTCGCTGGTACGATGAAGGAATTGTGTAGTACAGCATGTTTCAAGTCCAAAAATCAACGACATGTGTCAAACAGAAGGATTATCACTAACTTGTCTATAAAATATAAAATATTAAAGAAACCTAAATAATTATTATGCAGTCGTAATACCACACAAAGTTCAATGTAGGTAAATTACAATTTAAAACGCTTCGCTTATGAAGCTCGCTAAACTCCTCTAGCGAAGACACAACATACAATACATATGCTTGTCCATTCACTGGGAGCGGTCGATAGCAACACTATTGTGGGTTATGACATTTTAAAACCACTGATCGTGTCTACGTTGATGCGAGGTTATTTATGTGCATCAAGGTGTAAAAATAAATGTGAGCAGAAGTTAACTATTAAATCCTTACATATGAAATTAACGTTTTGTCGTACATGCCACTTTGGCCTTAAATATCTTCTCTTGGGTAGGAGGTTAGAGTCGTTCACTATAAGTTTCTGACACCTGGCCTGACGGTAATGGCAGATGTCTATTGTCGGCAATTGCAGATCATGATGGAAAAGCTAGCTGTTTTACAAACATGGCTGGTCAATCGCATTAGGCCACTGCTGCTTTGACAACGCTAGACACACTGCCCAACAGACTGCTACCAAATAAGAGAAACTTGAATTGGAATATCTAAGATATCCACTGAACTCCTAGGACCTTACTCCAAAAGATTTGCAAGGAAAAAATCCACTTCTGGGGCAGTCGAAACCGACTTCAAAGATTTTATTGATTCCTGTCCGAATGTTTTTTACTAAAGGGAACAATTGACTACCTATATTTATTGTTCCTCCCACACATAACGCCAATTTCAACCTAATAAAGAAAGTCCTAGTAAATTATTATTATTATTTATAATGTCACTAGCGGATCCGACAGACGTTGTCCTGTCTACACGTCTTTAATTTCAAAATTTCAATTTTTAATAAGCCATTTTGATGAAAATTATTATTCAAATGTTATGACAATATCTAACGATCCAGCACATGGTCACACACGATATAACACAATGATAACAAAACTTTTTTTAAATATCGGGACAGACTAAAATTAAAATTCGAATATTATTTAAAATTTGACACTGCGATGGTAGCGCCGTCTGTCGGATCCAATGTAAAACATTCCAAAATCAACAACAACTAATAAATTGAAAATTAATTAAAAAAACATTGTCCAGCGGACAAAATTATGAATCTAAACCATTCCCAGATCCCCTTGAACACACACAAAAAATTTCGTCTAAATCGGTCCAGTCGTTTAGGAGGAGTTCAGTCACATACACACGCACACAAGAAATATATATATTAAGATATATCATAAATGACAAATGTCCCTTATTAAAGTGATGATTAAAGTTACAGAGTACTGAAATATGATGCGTTGTTTAGTAACTCAAAGAGCGTAACATTGTGTAATACGATTTTGTGTGGCTACCAATAATAAATAAACCGAATTATTTCTGCTGGTAACACTATAATTAACTTTACTAAACAAATGTTACCGCATTCAAATTGTGTTAATATTCTAATCCAATCAACGCCGAATGAAACATTAATGTTCATTATTTATACTGGCTTTATTAATTATAACTCTGATGATAAAATCGTGAACGAAATGGATGGAAAAGCTTGGTTAAGTTTGGAAATTAACTCTCAGACCATGAATTTCTTATTGTTTTAAGAATAATAAAGCTTATGCTGCAGGAGCGAAAACGCTACTCGCTAGACGAAACATAAATATATATTATGTAAAAATGTTATTGTAAAATTCTACAAATTGCATGCTACGAGGATTCGTAGCAGAGATCTTATGTTGCTCCGTGCGTAGCTTAATGCATACGAAAGCGCGTAACGACTTACACAACTCTTTGTAGGCATAAAAATAATACTATCAAATGTAGTCCTTAGTCTTCATTAGTTATTTTTATTTTTAATGTGTTCTGCAGTGTGTATCCTTTTTGGGTAGAGACCTCCCACTGAACTTTAAATTTGGTTCTGTTCTTACTCCATCCATATCTCCCCAAAAACTTAATCTATGTCGTCAGCCTATCACTTCTTCTTCTCACGTTTCCTTTTTTCACATCACTTTTAAAAGACTATATATAAGAATGAAAGGTTATTAACACCGAATATAATCCTCGAAAATATTTTAGGCTTTAGTGTTCTATACTGGTCCTAATTGTGAATACAATACGTTGTCATTATATTAAATATATGACCTACTGTTTATATAGAAATAGTAAAAAAATATTTTGTTAACATGAAAAGGTAACTTAGATTTTCAAAGTGAATAAATGATGTTGTTTTAGCTGTAGTATGAAATAGGAGCTATTAAATAAAAAAATCTTTAAAATGAAATACTCTTTGATGATAGACATTAACTTATTTACACATAAACCCTCTGTATAGTCCTGGTAATGAGCTCCTAGACAATGTATAATTTAATATTGAACTTATGCCAACGTTAGGAATCCTATTGTTTGAGGAAATAAAGCATTATGGAAAAATTACTTAGTATGATTGTTAAAATAATTTCTAAAGCGAAGTGTTTCTCGCAAGCTAATTTTTATTCAAGCCGGGTCTCAAACGGTCGAGGATTTTAATTAAATTTTTAGCCAGCTTCTAATTATAGGGCAAATAAGTCAGAACCGCTGTAAAGAAAGACGACTTAAGAGAATATACTGTAAAAACTGTATACTTATAGACGTGTTCATTTCTTACAGTGGTATGGAAGTAAGGTTTTGATTTAAACAACGGAAATTGTTCATGATTAAATGTTTGTTTTCCAAATGATTTAAAAATATTTCATTAGCATAGATGAACATTATAGTGAAATATTTTATTAACATACTAGCTGAACTGGCAATTGTCGTTTTGCCATGTATATCATTTATGGTTATTGTCCCTCACTCGACATAGATAGGTATAGTTTGTACTTTTTTGTAGATATTTATAAGATCTATAATTACTTAGAACATTTTATGGTTCTATCTTTAATAGTTTAGGCAGGGTACGCAAAATAAGTAACTTTTTTGGTTGATTTTTTAGACCTTGTGTCCGAAAAACCCTAATATCTTACGGAACCCTATTTTTGTTCAAAATTAAATATAGCCTATATTACTCGTGGATAATGTAGCTTTCGAATGGTGAAATAATTTTTAAAATCGGTTCAGTAGTTTATGAGCCTATTCATTACAATCAAACCAACAAAGTTTTCCTCTTTATAATATAAGTGTAGATAAATTTATTGGTAAAAAGGAGAATGCTGTGAACCTTCACAGAAAATGCTTATCATACTTAATACTTCACCCTTTTCTGATAAAATCTAAGAAGTATCAAGGAAAAGAATTCTCGGCAATGTTGCCTTATGAAAAATATTCGAGTGAAACACATAAGTTTATAGTTATTTAAAAAAGTATATTATAGCGTATAATTGTAACAAAAAGCAATATTCTAGTTAAGTCTCATTACTTTTTCTAAAGTATGTATGTATGTATGTAATATATTTATTCGTAAAAAGTTACACTTTCAATTCAACCATACCCTGCAAAACTGCATACGCAATTTGACTGCAGCTAACTCTATAACATAGCTTATAAATTATTTTAGCATATAAAAATTTACGTAATAAATATGATATAGTCATTTTGTTGTTTTTATAATATTTTTAAAGGCAATTTTACCATTACACTTCACAGTTTAAAACTTTCCTGGTAATGGTTGAACACGCAACCGACTTCTATGTGGTCAATAATCCTAAGAAATCTACATTAAAATCCGAAAAGTATATCGTAACTACATTAGATTTTGTTTATTTCAAAAAAGGATAATGATGAAGAATTTGAAAAGTTTAACCACAGCAGTATTACTTGTTCAAAGAATTACTCGTAGACATCCTTCACTATTAATAGGCTTAAGCTTGTATTCACAGAATTCACTGGAAACTATTAAAAGGTTCTAGAAATGTAATAGTTATTTAACGTTGATACCGTTTATATATTTTCCGTTTATTTCTCTAAATTTTAAATCTTTATTCTGTAACATTTATTAAACAAAGCTACGAATGTATAGACTGTATTTCTGGTATTAGGATTCAAGTATATATCTGTCCTATTAAGACAACAAACAGACGATATTTTCGTTTGTTATTTTAATTTAAACATATGTGTTTACTGCTTAGCTTACCAAAGATTACAAGGGTTGCTTTCTGTGGTATAGGCATTATATATTAGTAGAAAACAACGAATATTTCCTAAATTTATGATTATAAATTTAAATTTAAACATAAATTCCAACATACCATTAACATTTTGGTATTCCCTTATATAAGGACAATATTCTTAAAGAATATAAAAAAAATCATTATATATTACACTCTTAAAAGCGGAAATGAGTGGGATAGTATTTCATTCGTTTATAATATTAATACATTTATTAGCGCGGGCTAAAAGATGGACACTAGAAATAACGTAATGGACTGGACCTACTAGAAAGAGATGTGTAGGACGACAAAAGAAAATATGGACAGGTGACAGAAAAGAACTAGCGAGGAAAAACTGGATGAATGGTTGTAAAGACAAATGGATAAATATGGAGGAGGCTTTTACCCTAAAAGGACCATACAAAAACCACCACTAAAAAATAAATCTAACATATATATATATTTTTTATTTATACAAACACAATTAATACCAATATTAAGGAATGTGAACTAACCAATTGTTTTATGGATTAATAATGCTTAAATAAAAATAACTTAAATTAGTCTTAATCTAAAATGCTTAAATAAATTACGTAAGGCTTTTCAAACGCGCTTATAATTATTTATATTGATCCTGATGACGTTGTCTATTAAAATTTTGTTCCGCCAGTGATTTTGCTTATTTTTTACATACTATTCACATCAAGCGCCAAATTCCATGCATATATTTTAATAAAACAATTAACTTAATTTTTAAAAACAACGCATTAAGAAGACTTACGTTTTAAAAGCACATTCACTTCACCCAGCCTTAAACCATTACAGTCAATGTCACTGTAAACAATCACTTGATACTAAAAAAGTTTTACGATCGTATAAATAGGGGTTAGAGCAACGAAACAGACCCTCGCGATAGCTCCTTGCGTACTGAAAGCATTTACTAATACACCTTGTGCCTTCAGCGCTGTGTTACCATGTTTCCCAGCTTCCCTGATACGTGGGAGTTTAAAGTATAGGTAAAGGAGATTTATTAGCTTTACATTAAATTTAGTTTACCTTATGTTTTATTCAGTAAAGAATATCGCTAGTTCAGAGATGTCCACATTCTGGTCATATAATAAAGTAAGTCTGTAAATGTTAAAGAATTAATTAAATTATAGATTTATTTTAAATAATAAATATAATTATGTGTTTACCAAACAAAGTGAAAAGTTAAAATTAGTCAAGTATCAATATAAGCGTTTAATGATGGCAACACTACCTCAGGATGCCGTAGTATTAACCGAATAATTTGAAAACCGCTGAAAATATTCTATGAATTTTAAACGTGTGTTACTGCTTAAATCAGCCGCTTTGCCCACTTGGCTATAGGACTCTCAAAGTTATTCTAGCTTTTTATACATTATTAAGTGGTTTTTAAAACATGAAGCACCATTAGCCATGGGTGCCCCTTTTCGAATGAAATAGGAAATTACAAATTAATTTGCGTATATTTTTCTTTAACTAAAAATGTTTTGTCAATAGTAACATGTTATACAACCATTCTTTTCAAATACTCATGTTCCGGGTTTTAATTAGTTTTAGTTCATTTTGCCGATTAAAGTTCCAATTAATATTTTGTTCATTAAATATTAAGGATTTAGCAATAAAATGGAGGATAAAGATCTAATAGAAAAACCATTCCACCGAATTTTAAAGCCTCGTAAATCACATGTGCATGTGAAACATCACGCATTATTTTCTACACAAAAACATCTCGAAGTATATATAGAAACAGCTTTTTCCTATTATTTATATATATATATATATTTGGGTATTATGTAACTAATATAACTATTCCTAAGCGTTTAAGATTAACGCAACATCAGATGTTAAATAAAGATTGAGGAACGAAGATCCACCATTCAGTGAGCTGTGAACGTTAAGGTGAATTGTTACATACACCCATATAAAAATCCTAATCAAGAAATCTAGAAACATATGAACGTATCAAGTGACATGAAGAGCGGCAATTGTTCAGTCCACTGGGTTTCATTATTGCACCACAGAATGTTTGAATGCAGTATTTTCTGTCCAATTTTATGAAAGATGAATTAATCGAAAAGATTGTAATAAATGGATTCAAAGCTGTTTTAGTAATATCCTATCCAAAGTTACTATTTTACTGTTACTATAACAAATAACAGTTGGACTAAACTAGGCTATCATACAAAAAGACTATATTTGATCATTAAATGTATCTAATAGTTGCTTTCGAGAGCGATACAACATTTATAGTGGTCATACAATTTTACAATGGTATTTTTCTAATACGATTTGTAATTAGTCTCAAAATTGTACTCAGTTTCAATTCTTCATCAGCGCAAGGTCTGAAATTAGGAAAAAGCACTGGGGGACAAATCTGGAGAATATGGTCGATGCGGAAGCAATTTTAAGCCCAATTCATGACATTTTTCGCCAGTAGGTAGGCGGCTTATGTGCCTAACAAAATAAACTTCTTTACGGGGAATCGAACCCCCGTGACACGCTATGTTATACCGCCCATCAAGCATGCAGGCAGTAGGTCGCTGATATTATATAGGCTTATATAAAATAGGACCGAAACCTTTACTGGTCGCAATAATTAAAGACCTATAAATTATGTTTCATCTAGCCAAATCAAAATAAAGAAAATTGTAAATTTCTAATAAGATTAACCATCATACATAACTACTGTAATATATTTATTTTAATTGTCCAACTGATTAAATTATTCTATGTTGATGCCCTGAAAAACACCCGTGACAAGACACTAGGGACCTAGACACTTTGCTACGATGTTTTTGCAAATGTATTAATATGGGACAGTAATAAACTAAAGTGGAGTTGCAATTTATCGTTGATTTTTATATAGCATATATGTATATGTATTTAGGTTAATATCTGGGTTATATTTTTAACTAACTCACATTTATAGTGATACAAACTTGTTTCCATATCTGAACTGGGCGAACGATAAAATTAAATCATAACTGATTGATATCATGAATTCTCTTCAACTATGACTTCAACTATGGCTTTAAATTAATTTACAGCGATACTCAAACCCCTTATTACTATTGTAGGTTAATAAAATATCTAACTAGCGGTCTAGTAGATCTTCCTTCATTTATTTAAAAGAGAGTTTACTCCTCCCTCAAAGATCGGCAACGCACCCACTAAAAAGAGATCCCTGCAGTGCGTTTTGCGACTATTGTTGTCCCCTGTTTTATTAAATCCCACAGAACACTGCAACTCAACTATCTGGTAATACCCGATAAATTAACGATCGAGTAAAAGAAATTCAATACGTTTTAGCTTAGATAAATTTGTTGGCTTATTATTATTAATTTAATTGCTTATTATTATTAAATTAATGCTTCAAATTATAAAGACAAGGTGCCTTTATACCGTGGCCTTAGACCATAAGTTTGACACCAATTGTAAATAACTTTGACATTATGTTGATGTTCTTATTATATGACATTGTATGTTTATATGACATTTGCATGCATATTTATATATGTCTGATTGTGCGGAGATTTGTAGTTGATCGATCTAATTGCACTATCTTGGCAAATAAACGATTTATTATTATTATTATTACGATTATTTTACCTACTTTCGCTGGATTTGCGACCCAAGAAAGTTTTGCCCTCCAAAATTACGATTATTTGTTTAATTTAAGTATTTACTTGAAAGTGATTATTGTCTTTATAACTATGTTTATTGTATAAGTAAGTGGAGTTGTTTAAGTAAATTGTAAGGCTTACAATGTTCTGTCAAAGTTCACCTAGAACACACAATATATTCAATGTAATAATTAATATAAATTTGCAAATTAATAATAGTAAACAGCTCCATTATATTAAGTCAAAACAAATGAAGTGTCGAATGAAGAGAAATAATACGAATTGTTTGAAGTGGTCATAATGAAAATTAATTACTGTCCATCATTATAACCAATACTGGTTACAAACGTGTTAAAATAAGTTATAAGCTAAAAGCGGGCTTTTAGATATAATAATAATAAGTTTAGGTACACATATAAACATAGATTACATTAAACTAAGTATTAGAAAGTTAAGAATAAACTATTCTAATATTTGTAACTTCCTGTTTTTTTGTAGATCTGTTTGCCAGTCGGCAAAGGCCTCCTCAACCCCTTTCCATTCATACCTTTCTTGGGCCACTCTGTTCCAAGAAACATCACTCACATCACTCCTGCCACTCGTCTCGTGGTAATGATTTTTGTTGTCATTTCCATTTTTTATATTATTGTCTTTCATTATTATCTATGTTGTGGTCTATGTATTTCTTGGGTTTTTGTTTTCCTTCTTGTTCTGGGGACCGCTGTCCGGATTGGTGATATTGATGTCGATTTTGGGTTGTTTTAATTTTGTAATCTTCCGGTCCCAAATTAAAACTTTTTATCTTCCGGTTTCTGATATGCATTGGTTGTTATTGATTACTTATTCCTGATGCTTTGAAATCATTACATTCCTCGTGATTCCTTTGTGTAGGCTAATCTGGTGGTGTACAATTCCTCTTGTCGCTTTCCTCACTACTTCCTTGGGTTTTGTCTTTCACCACCAGCTTATCGAGCCGAAGAGACCCTAAGGAAGAATGGATCCACTGCTTTTCTCTATGGTTTCACCGAATGCGACGATGCCTAAAGAGGAACGGAGATTACTTCGAAAAGTAATAAAAGAATTGGCAACTTTCTACATTAAGCCGTTTTTTATTTCCTAAATATTTTCAGTATTACCTAGGTATAAGACTTTGTTTTCTTGGTTGGAAGATTATCTTTGTTGAAAGGTTATCTTGGTTGGTAGGTTATCTTCTTTGGAGGTCGGTGGGTTATCTTTAATAAGACGGTGTCATTTTACAATTACGTAAACAAACAAATATTTATTTCTATTTGTTTTCTTTTTAAATGAGGTTGTAAGTTTTTACTTTTCAAGGACAATCCACAATTGAAGCAATAAAAATAGATACAAAAATTATTGTTTAAAATAGGTACTTGAACAAACATCACTTTGTCTTTGAACAAATTTGTAGTTTGGGTCCTATCGTGAAATAAACTACAATTAAAATCAGCAATAACTAAGGTACATTTCAACGTACAATCCTCTATATATATATAAAGTTTTTAGGGCTAAAATCTCTATATTCGAGGCTTATTATAAGTTAAAAATAGTTGATTTCGTGGTTGACAGTATTCGTGGCTTCAATTTCGTATGCTCAATTATTATATTAATAGTTATACTGAAACCAGTCGTTTAATATTAAACCTCCACGGGCTAAGTTTATAACGTGCGCTCACAAAACGAAGTGGGGCGTGAAATCATTATCACCGATCACTCAGCCATCGCCCGGGACATATTACTGTTTTGTAAAGATTTTTAATACATACAAATATTCAATAGCGTAATATTTTTGAAAGTTTTTATTATATTTTCAAGTCCAGAAATGAAGCTTTGCGTGAACTGTTATCATCGTATTTCCACGTCTTTATTTTTGAATCTAAATCAAAGCTGGGTATAAAACGTCACAATGGAGTTTGTTTTAAATGTTTTTATCAATAATTTTGTTGGTTGTAATAAGTTCATCTTGTAAATTTTCAATAGATAATTACCTACGCATTTACATATATATATTATCGATATATAAATTAGAAAATAATGTGAACGGATGTATGTTTCACTTGCTATGTACATAGCGAATGGCTAGAGACCGTTTATTGTATTTACTTAGGACTACAAATATCAGCTCAGGGCTGCCACACAAATATGTTTTAGGGGTGCCAGAATTATATATAGGTAGAAGTATATTTTTATCAACGAACTAGATGAACTTCGTATCTACTACAAAACGTAGTACATCATTTTTAATACATACCAAAGGCAACCTCAAACAACAGCCATGCTAGTTTCTTAAGTTTCTTATAAATATGTGACGACCAAGTGACTTCTTTACTTCTAAAAAGATACAGAACACACAATATGAATAGATTTTATTACAAAATTCAACTATTGTTTTTAGTACATATTTTTTTATTTGTTATTTTTGTTTCCCATCGTTTAAACCTTCTCTGGACTTTCGCAAATAATTCAAGACCAAAATTAGCCCAATCGTCCAGCCGTTGTTGAGTTTTAGCGAGACTAACCAACAGCAATTTCTTTTTATTTATACAGATAAAAGAAGAAGCCAGTCCAAAAATTACACTTACCTGCGATAGTAAAACAAACGAACATTTTTATAGAAGAAGCCGAAAGTTTGACACTTTGCTAAGTCTGTCTTTATGATGATTTTATTAAAAGACTAGATGTATGTAACATCATCATCATCAATGGATGGACAGCCTTTTGTTAGCCATATAATCCGTGAATATATTTCGCAATCTTTTTAGTGTTTCTTGCATTCAACTTCGAACACCTATTGTTTAGAGATATTTGCCAATTCCATCCCTTCAGTAATCTAAAGTAGTGTAAACTGTGAGCCAGACTAGGGCGGGCTTTCAAAAATACTTATCTCCTCTTTTTGTTAAAATCAGCACATTTACAATGACTATGTATAGACTGGAGAGAGATAGTGAAGTGGAGATATCAGTATTATCTGTGTTCCATATATTGCTTAATACTACGCTGGTCATTCCTCTTAATATACAATGGATGTTAATAATATTTTTATACATTTGTCAACCCTTAATAGTACAGTCGACTAAATGAGGATAGATGACAACCCTGAATCCGGCTACACTTTTTTGTACTAAAACTAGGCCATTACCGCCAGTTACATAGAGATAAATAGTGAAAAAGGTTCACAGTAACCGTAAAACAATGTTGGAGTTATATAATATATGATCGGGCGTGGTCAGTTAAATAGCACAAAGTTAACACATATAGGTAATTCAGTATTAATTATTAATATTAATTGTATTTAGAAAATCGCACGCGATATTTCACACGTATCAATTAAAATTCTAGCCGTGTCCTCGACGTTCATTGTCCGTTAGACAACTGATCGTTTTGGAGTTTACTCCTTAAGAATCGATTTTCACATATAAGGCGCCCGGTATGAGAAAAATATGACAGGTAAAATCTACTGATGAATGACCTCGTTACTTTTTTACCTATGGTGCGCAACTTTCTAATTTGGTTGTCAGTGTATTAAGACGTACATAGTGTATGCTGCAAGGCGACTATACCTATATGTTATTGGGCTTGTTTGTGTCTATCAGTGTCAATGTACTTATATTGCTACTTTTGTTATACATATCAATAATTAATATTGTTATTGTGAAGTTATAATTTTTATCATTATTATTTTCATTAATTTCTTAATTTACCCTTTCATATGGTATTAATCTTATTTTCAGTTGGATAAACTCTTTTTGCGTATGTTTAGACAATCGTACTTAAGGAGTAAACTCCAGTCGTGCGTCGGAGCTGACACACACAATTTTTTTAAGGCAGTAATTGCCCCACACTATTGGGGACCAGCTGCCCACTGAAGTATTTCCAAATCCATTCTTAAAATTTCGGCGAAGTACTTGTGAGCTTTCTTGCAGAGTGAGTTTTCATAGATAACACTTGACATCAGCTCTGCTGCTACTCTTTTTTAATCTGTAATTAATCAAATGAAAAAAGCTATCCATCCTTCTACTAAAACGTGCCAAGTTCGTATTATAAGACATGAGAACTGATTTCGAAACGAATCAATCAAAATACGATATATTTGCTTATTAAAAGCAAAATTCATAATTTCAAAGTTATTATTTTGTCCTGAAATATATAAGTAATAAGTCAATTTAAAAGGTATCATAATCTCAGTTGGATGAAATACTTATGTTTTGGCCGTTTCTATCATAAAATTATGTTTGTTTTAATATTCAATATACATTTTACTGCAAAAGGAATTAATCCTTTGAAAGTAATTTTTATTGTAATAAACGACTCAAATATAATATTATTTCCTCCAACTTTGATTTCGTTTCCTTTGGACTAGTGACTCTTGGGCCGAGTGGTTCAAGTGCACTGGCGCTAGTTACAGATTCAACTTGGTGCTTGGTTGACTGTACCGCAGAGTTGGTGCTTTTCTCGCTCAACGAATAAGTATCGCAATACAGCGAGGAGATGCCGGCAGCATTACAGGTTACATAATACACTGCCACAGAGACCAAACTTAAAAAAAAATACTTTTCTTATTATCATTTTGTAAATATGTTTTTCTATATAAATTATTAAACACACATACAACGTTATAAACATAGCAGTACAGACTAAAAACCAATGTAGTCTAACAAGAAAATCGTCACAATATTAGAATTATAAGAAATATATTTTCACGTGCCTAATGGGGGACGTGTTAACGACACGCGTCAGCTGTGACAGACAGACAAATGGGAGATCGCGATATTATTTATAAGCAGCCTTTATTATATATTTTCTACCTCATTGTTTGTGAAAAATTATGCTATTTATTTGTATTGTCTTGTTATATGGCCGTTTAATATGGTTTTGTTTACAATCTATATATATAAAAGAAAGTCGTGTTAGTTACACCACTTATAACTCAAGAACGAAAGAACAGATTTGAGTGAAAATTGGTATGGAGGTAGCTTAGAGCCAGGAGACGGACATAGGATACTTTTTATCCCGTTCGACAGCGTTCCCGTGGGACTTGACATGAAACGTCAGTCACTATAAAAAGTGGTATAACAAATAAGAATCAGACTTGGAATAATAAAACGCAAATGATAGCTATGTAATTGACGTATAATGACAGCTATGTAATGACGTATATATGACAATTTGATATTTGTAAGAAATCAATATTCAAAATATTTCTATTAAATAAATACGTTTAATTATTTTTACAATTTACAATTTAATTATAATGATAGTGCTATTGCCCATTCGTATAAACAGTGAAGAGAACTATAAAACTCGGTATTGTCGTATGTATACAGTTCATCCAAAGAATGATGAATGTTTCTATTTGTTGTTGTTGTCGAATGACGCATTTAATCGAGTATTGGAACGGGAACGTGAATATGATCACCAGGAATTAGATTTAGTAGTTCAAACGAATGTACCCCTGTTGAAATACCAACAAAAGGAAGTTTATGATACTTTAATGAAGGCAAACGATGATGAAAATGGTGGATTATATTTCCTAGATGCCCTTGGTGGAACTGGCAAGACATTCCTCATGTCATTAGTTTTAGCAACTGTTCGGGCGAGATCCAACATAGCGGTTGCAGTTGCTTCTTCTGAAATAGCAGCCACATTGTTAGAAGGATGCCGTACGGCTCATTCAGAATTAAAATTACCGTTAAATCTTCAAACTATTGGAGAACCAACGTGTAATATTGCAAAACACTCAGCAATGGCCAAAGTTTTAGCGGCATCGAAAATCATCATCTGGGACGAATGCACAATGGCGCATAAACGTGCATTGGAAGCACTTAACCGAACATTAAAAGATTTACGCAATGAATCGAGATGTTTTGGAGGAGCAATGATTTTACTGTCTGGCGATTTCCGCCAAATACTGCCAGTAATTCCAAGATCTACGGCTGTCGACGAAAAACGCTTGCCTCAAATCGTCAAATCTATGGCGCTATGTGACGAAACTGCAGCTGACAACAAACATGAGAGTTACATTGCTTACTGATAAAAAAGAAGAAAAAGAATAACGATGTAGATGACCTGAACTACATAATGGTATGCGTTTGGTGGTTAGAAAATTGAAGAACAATGTAATTTACGCTACGATAATGATAGGAAAATTCAAAGGTGAGGAAGTTCTTATTCCGAGGATCCCGATGATCCCAACCGATATGCCGTTTGAATTTAAAAGACTTCAATTTCCGATACGTCTTGCATTTGCCATGACCATCAACAAATCACAAGGCCAATCCTTAAAAGTTTGTGGTTTAAATCTAGAACATTCATGTTTTTCCCATGGTCAATTATACGTGGCATGTTCACGGGTCGGAAGACCATCAGCGTTGTTTGTTTTTGCGCCTGATAATAAAACAAAAAATGAAAAAATGTGTATCACAAGGTACTTAAGTGAAGAGCAACCTATGTACTAAAATACAGAAATAATAATGAATGATTAATGTAGGTATTTAATTTTTTTGTATTTTTTCCAATAAAAAAACCCAAACTGCTTATTTATTGCCATTAAGGCGGAACAAAGTTCGCCAGGTCAGCTAGTTTTATTTTAAAAGCAGTGTTGGCCTAGTGGCTTCAGCTTGCGACTCTCATACCTGAGGTCGTAGGTTCAGTCCCCGGCTGTGCGTATTTAACATTTGTTTCTTTTTATGTGCGTATTTAACATTTGCTCGAACGGTGAAGGAAATCGTGAGGAAACCGACATGTCTTAGACTCAAAAAGACGTGTGTCAGGGACTGGAGGCTGAGCACCTACTTGCCTATTAGATTTCAAAAATGATCATGAAACAGATTCAGAAATCTGAGGCTAAAACCTAAAGAGGTTGTAGCGCCACTGATTTATTTATTTTATTATTACAAAAAAAAATATGTGAATTGTTTGATTGATACTTTCTTGGTAACGTGTAGCCTAATTTAAGACTAATAATATTTATTTATTTATTTCGTAATCCTACAGCTAATAAAAATTATATCACACTCAGTAAACAAAAGACTCCTAAAGTGGGGCATAGACTTGGAAATACCAACGTTTTAAGATATGCGTATTCTTTGCGATCACATTGATTTTGATTACATTGGAATACGGTGGTTCAGGGCTGGCATGGTAGTGGATATAGCTGACACTCTGCATATAAAAAAACATTAATGAGCAGTTAATATTGGAACGCCCGACTATATAACTCTACTAGGGTTATGAGTATACGCCAACATTGAAGTAAAAAAACCAACCGAACTCTAACTGAGCAGATGCTAGAGCGTTCAGGAATATTCGTATGTATTTCTAGAGAAAATCAAAGCACATTGTAACGTGTTTGGAGAAAATAAAGGTTCCATTATGTTCGAAGCAAAGCAATTCAATATCATACATTTCAATAGGAAATTGAAGGTTTGGAAAATGGTTTGGGTATAGTTATAGCGATTAAATAATTTTATACAGAAGTATTCTTTACTAGTATAGAATATACAGATATTACGATAAATAATCTTAGAAATTTCCTTTTAAGTTGGAAATATCAAATATAGATGTCGAAATGGCGCTGGTGCCAAATTCCAAACCGTTATATTTTTTATTTGATTTGCCAATGTTATAAGATCCTCAAATTAACGAGTATTTTAAGATACGATATTGTAAGAAGACCTGTCTAAGTCTTGGCTGTCTTAAACACAAAACACGCTGCCACCAAAAAAGAATTCGTTTGCAAATGATACCAGCGCCTTTGCCTTTATCTTTGCGAAAAAATTACACACTATTATGTATTGCAACTCAGAGATTTTACATTAGGGATAAGGATTACAAATAGAGTATGTACTATTAAATACGTACTTTTAAATAAGACTATTTTCATAGAAGCGCACCAGAAAATAAAAATAATTACACTACGCTTCAACCCTATATAGCCTTAGATTAGAATTGGATGATCCGCCTTCTGCCTAACACATGTCGTCGATTTTTGTTTTTGAACTGACTCACGATAATTTCCTTTACCGTACAAGCGAGTGTATGAGTGTAGTTGCGCACATAGACTGTAAGTCTATTGGTGCACGACAGGAGATCGAACCTACGGCCAGGCCTTGTATTGACCATACAGTTTAATGCGTTAGATTTTCTTATAACTTGGTATTGAACGGAATAAACAATAATAGTTCAATTAAACGCATTATACACACCTGCATTTACAATCTCATCTAAACCACTCACAAATTTGTCAAACATCATATAGAAAAGTGGTTTGACAGTTCTTATAACTAGATTTATATTTGATTGGCGATTAAGAACACCGGCCTTATATATTATTGACATAATATGTCAAGCGAAATTCTAAATCGCTATAAGTGGCGACATACAAAGCGATTTGTCTATAGGAATGCTTGAAGAGGAAATGAACGGCTTCGCGGGGCGATAGTTGGATTCCGGCGCAGCGGGCATTTAGCGGATCTACATAACATCGGAATACTTTCACTCCACATTGTTTATACGAGATTACACTGCCTCACACCCTTTGCTATACAGTTTACTCACTAATTGGCTAGTCTGTATGGTCTGTATTGGGATTTCCAAAGTATTTACTTGGTTTGTTTGTGTTCAAACCAATATTTGTTTCTTGTTTAGGTAAAAGCCTTTATGTACCCCAGTACATACAGGTTATATGCAACGAACGAACTGACTGCAAACAAATAAAAATAAAAAAATGACGTTATATACATCTCATAAAACATTATTAAATTAAACCATACATGAGATGTTCTTATCATCCTAACTTAGATGCCACTACTAATACTAACTGTATTACTGAAATAATTCGACTTAAGGGCCTTCAAAAAACGCATGCAACGCACTCGCAAGCCCTCTGGCACTGAGAGTGTCCATGGCCATGGCCATCACGTAACATTAGAAGAGCCTCCCGTTTACCCGTTGTTCTAAAGTAAACTGACGAAACAATTTGTAATTGTAATGTTTACCACTGTGCTTACATTACATACTATGGTGTAATACGTTTTAAGAAAATAAACATTTTATATTGCCCTGGATTTATACAACACAGATACTTATCAATTGGTTAAGTTGAAAGCTTTCTAAAGCCCACATAAATTTAATAATTCTTTTAAATTCTGTCAGTCGTGATGTTATCTTTTATTTACGTAACACAGATTTAAATATAATATACATATATGATATATAAATGAGATAAATTACACACAATTTTAACACAGGAAAGTAATTGAACTCCGCAAAACGGACTGTTGAATATTTGACTATGGCAGTTGTCGAGATAATGAGTCATCCGCCATATAGTCCTGACCAAGCGCCCTGCGACTTTCATTTATTCCCAATAACTAAAGTTAAAGCAAAAATGGGCGTACCTACTGCTTTTCTCAGTGGTTCCATCGGTTTCGGTTCGATTTCAGTGTTACCTAGGTACTAAAGTGTTTTAATTAAGAGTTTAATTTAAATTTAAAGTTTAATTATTTTTTCGTTCTTTAAGGATGTTTTTTTATTGTTTAATTATATTTTTCACAAGTTTTTACTTATTATTTGAATGTGTAGTAGTGGCTTTTCAGGCACCAAAAAAAAACCCTTCGGGTTTTGGTGCTTCTGTGTAATGTTCAAACAGTAAATGAAAAAAAAAATCGTATTTCTTTTTAACTGAACCAATTTGATAGATCTCCTTGAACGGTAGAATTCCGATTTTGGAACATCGGAAACAATTGAATGTTCGCAGAAGCATTGAGTTGCATCGAATGTGTTACCGACACGACATTCACACAAAATAGTATAAGTAGTTCTTGAGCTATGAAAACTGCGTTCTTCGACCCGTTTTGTAATAATCCAATATTGTCCAAATATGAAGATTAAATGCACATTAGTGAAACATTGATATGCTCTAGCTAAAATACAATCACGTAGATAATGCCTAATATTAAACAGAAATCAGCAAATATTTAATCTATGAAGCCTATAGTAGTGGGAAGCTCCATCCTTTCACTGTTATCAACACTAATATTTCTCGCTACTCGCACACTCATTTGCTCTGCAACCTAACCTGTGACTTAAGCTCTGAAATAAGAAACATCCAGCGCTCCCTGTCCCGTGCCATCTCCTGCCAATTGCTGGCTTTCAGTAGCAGCAAGTCCTCATTACCGACCTGGATTACTGGTTTCCGACACGCTTCCTTCACCGCCATTCTAACCTAATCAATTTAATCTCTATCTATACCATATAAAATAAAGACAGTGGTATCCGACAAGAATGTAGTTGCTTGTTTCCAACGTTGTTTCAGGTAAACTTGAAGTTACCTCCGATATTTTGAAAACAGTGTGGTTTTATCGATGAATGCAACAAGCAGCCTGCGGTGATTAAAGTCACAGTACCGTTACTTTTATCAGACATTTGACATGCTTTATGTGTGACAATATAATACAGATTTGTGTTAATTATTTTATTACTATTTGTTGTTATTATTTTATTACTATTTGTATTGTGGTAACTTTGTACTCTTATAGTCTTTTTGTATAACTATAAATAAACGGTGCCCTCCAATAATGTGTAAATAAAAATCTATAACCATTTATTACAGCATGAATTTCTATGCACTCATACATAGACAAGCCGTCCAAGTGATTATTATTCATATGTGTGACAGCGATCTAGCACAAACACATTAATAAGTGACAACGAAAGCTTTGCTTTATGGAAGTAATGTTTGTGGCCACAGTAGGAAATAAAAGGGAATCAGTATTCAAGAGGTGGGGACAAGTTTTACAGCCGTCGATAATTTAAATCAATTCCTACCCCGGCTATAAAACGAAACATTAACTGTCTCACTCACTATAAAATGTATAAATAACTTCACGGGTTCTTTTGGTTTTGTTCCTTCAGATTAGTTTTTCTTTTAAAATTAAATTATTCATTACTGTAACCATTTCCGTATATTCGTATTTCATTCATCCAGAGGCTGTTATTGGTCTTGGCTTAATAATTCTACCTCATCCTTTAATTCAGTCTTTTATACATTTCTGAGTTTCAGTATCTGATACCAGTGACAGATTTTTATACATAAAACATACATTCAAATTAATTAATCGCAATATTATCCAGGGCCTTTTAATACAAAAAATTGTTGTAAGAGAGTAAGTATCGGGTTGTCTCTCTCCCTAAAATATGGCGAGGGGGCCGATGGCTGGCCATGCGTCATACTCGTGAACGGGTGCTACTTGTGGTGACTGGTCGTACTTGAATTCGTGTATGCGGTGATATTAGTTGTTTCTACTACGTATCTGCGTGTTGTTCTCACGAGTATGTAAGTGCGTGCTCCTATTTCACCATGCCTCCTGCTGATAGAGGACAAATCTTTGTTTTTAATTTATTTTATAATTTTTATTTCTCAAGATGTCATATGGAACATGGTGTTATGGTTGCAGCTCCTTACCAACGTTGTGTAAAAGAAAAAACTTGGCCATAAAACAGAGTGGCGTAGAGTTTATTGCCAGTTCTTCTCTTCTATTCTACGCTCTCGATTTGAGAAGTGGCAGTAAATGTAAAATAAGAAGCATTTAATGTATGTATATTTCTTTTTTTTGACGGTCATAAGTTTACATTATGTTACCTATATGAATAAATGATTTTTGAATTTGAATACTTAATAATATTATATATAAATAGTAACAGAAATAACTTATTAAAATCTACGTCGGGAGGCAATTAGTATTAAGGAAGTACTTATACGAATAATATCTCACCCAACATAAACCCCACAGACATACTATAAACTGTCCGTTTTCCATATAAATTGTTTGAACAACCTTCCCGTAATTACGGGCCTACATAAATATTATTTATAGCCTCGAATTCGCCTACAGCTGCATATTGCACGAAATCTATAACCATGTACTAAGGACTTTAATGGCGCATTATTGGGGTCATATTAATCCATTTTAATCATTAGAGCAAAAGTTCTGCAAAGATGCGTTCTCATTTCAGAGATGAATGCTTGCTTTGAGTCGCTACTAAGTAAGTTAAAATCTTAAAGAACATATACTTAGTACTATAATATTTAATTTACATAAAAGGATTTTTTTCGATGTGCGTACAAAAATCAAGTGGATCATAGAGACGTAGTAAATTGTCATATATAACAAGGAAACGTTAATTGTGTAAGTTCCCAACTTTAAACTTATCCAAATTTATTTCAAAATATTGTTAGGACAGTTTGGAACTTGTTAAAGCTAGTTTTACAATGCGTATAGTTACTAATTACACTCTAATTTTAAAATGATAAAGTGGCATCATTTATCGTGATACTCTATGTAACGTCTCTTGAACTGACTATGCAAAAGACACTCAAAAAAAGTCCTGAGGATAGAAAAAGAATGTGAGAAACAGTTGTGCTATATTTACCGTCTGAACAAAATTAAATGGAATGGAAGGCAGCCTGTGGCAACGCATTACAATAGACCGATAAAAGCTTTCAAACGAGAGCTGCTCTTTGAGGAATTCTCTTTACGTTTAAATTCTATATACAATTTTCTAGCATATGGAGTATGTAGTAATTCCAATTTAGTCTTTGTTAGGACAAAGGTCGAAACCTCGCGTTTTGAAGGGACTCGGAGAAGTGTGGTTTCAATTCGAGATAGTGAATTCTAAACAAATAACTGGCTTTACCAAATTACCTATAGATTTAGGTGTCTTCGAGTCTGATCTGATTTTGGCATATGATTGGTATGAATGGAATGCCTTACATATTTTTCGAGAGTGATAAAATATAAAATCTATTATGACCATTATGATTCTATATATCAATGTAATGATGCACAAGAAGAGTTTACTCTCATTAAAAAGGTCTACCCATAACCAAAACTTATTAATTTATCAAAAAATACTACTTATATACTATATACACGAAAAAATCACCTATCGCAATTTGTTTTTATCATCCCGGCCCCTATAACGAAAACAACAAGAACCCTGAGTTCTCAGGCGAACAAAACAAACAAACGGGCAAACGAGCAGGCCGAAGGAGGCTCATCTGAACATCATGAACACGCACATTGCCAGATGGTACGCAAGTGCGTTAACTATACAAAATAAGCTCAATAACAAACGGTTTGATTGCATATCCAAAGTAGAATTATGTTATTAATTAATAATGGAAGATGCACCCGTACATTGGAATGGGTTTATTTATTATATTTATTTAGCCATATGCATATTATTTAAATCTTTTCTTATAAGAAATCACTCAGTAGTAGGTAGTGGATTGTTACACTAATGCATTTTTTTCCGCCAGTACAAATCTCAATCCCCGAGCTTAATGTGATTAAATAATTCAGTTCAAGAAGTAGTTAGGTATTTACTTTAATATTGGGAATATTAAAAAGTATATTTCAGTATTTTTATAGCAAAACAATCATCCTGGCCCCTATAACGAAAACAACAAGAACCCTGAGTTCTCAGGCGAACAAAACAAACAAACGGGCAAACGAGCAGGCCGAAGGAGGCTCATCTGAACATCATGAACACGCACATTGCCAGATGGTACGCAAGTGCGTTAACTATACAAAATAAGCTCAATAACAAACGGTTTGATTGCATATCCAAAGTAGAATTATGTTATTAATTAATAATGGAAGATGCACCCGTACATTGGAATGGGTTTATTTATTATATTTATTTAGCCATATGCATATTATTTAAATCTTTTCTTATAAGAAATCACTCAGTAGTAGGTAGTGGATTGTTACACTAATGCATTTTTTTCCGCCAGTACAAATCTCAATCCCCGAGCTTAATGTGATTAAATAATTCAGTTCAAGAAGTAGTTAGGTATTTACTTTAATATTGGGAATATTAAAAAGTATATTTCAGTATTTTTATAGCAAAACAATCATCCTGGCCCCTATAACGAAAACAACAAGAACCCTGAGTTCTCAGGCGAACAAAACAAACAAACGGGCAAACGAGCAGGCCGAAGGAGGCTCATCTGAACATCATGAACACGCACATTGCCAGATGGTACGCAAGTGCGTTAACTATACAAAATAAGCTCAATAACAAACGGTTTGATTGCATATCCAAAGTAGAATTATGTTATTAATTAATAATGGAAGATGCACCCGTACATTGGAATGGGTTTATTTATTATATTTATTTAGCCATATGCATATTATTTAAATCTTTTCTTATAAGAAATCACTCAGTAGTAGGTAGTGGATTGTTACACTAATGCATTTTTTTTCCGCCAGTACAAATCTCAATCCCCGAGCTTAATGTGATTAAATAATTCAGTTCAAGAAGTAGTTAGGTATTTACTTTAATATTGGGAATATTAAAAAGTATATTTCAGTTTTTTTATAGCAAAACAAACAAACATACAAAGGACATACGATTCGTAGATATTGTTTTTGCAGCTAACAACACCCTACAATTAGATAAGACAGGAAGCGCTATATGTGATTCTTATAAATAAATCAAAATAAAATAACTATAAAGTCTGTTATCAATTTTTTTTGAAAAACAATTTAAATTTGGATCAAAAGTGACTTTGTGGAAAACGACTTAAAATGAACAACGCTATATAACAAATATAGCGGGCGGCATGAGTATTTCAATTAAAATAAATTTTCTTATTTTCACAGTACGTGCAGACCCAATAATAGTAGTATGTAGTTTAAATCAGATTCTATAAGAAAAGCCTAAGTGCATTATAGAGCTTTTCAGTCTAGCGGTTTTATGAATAATTAAAACATCATCTTGAATTCCTTTGCTGGACGTAATACCAAGATGTTTGATATCAGGGCCCGATTAGTTTACAATCCCTCTGTACATTACTTAGTATGATTACATCACTTACAATTTAATGAACCAATCTAATTTATTATAATAAAGCACATTGCAAGATTTAAGGAAGTCGAAAAAAACAATAGACAATTTTTTTCACACGAAAAAAGATTTTACTAACTATTGTACTATATGTAGTCTGTGCACTAGCACATAAGAAAAATAGATTGAAAATTTAGCAATGAATTTATTAAATATGGAATAACTTAACCAATTAACTGAAGATTTAAAAAAAACCGACGCATTTAAACGTAATATAACATTTCCTCAATCCTTTGTGTACAAACCGTACAAGCAATAAAGTTCTTCGTAGCAAATGGTACTCATCGATACCAAGGCTAAAGTAGTCCATAAATGATTAGTCGAGTTATTTATATCTAGAAATCGATTGTTAGACCTTTAGCTTTCTAAGAATTTCGGCCAAGGTAAATACTAAGGTAATACTTTTTTTTAATATTCCATCTATATCCTTATTTACTTTGTACTAAGTGCGATGATTGAAATTAAATTAACCGAGCTTAAATAATAAATGTTTACTCGTTATTACTAAGAAATTGCTAACTCCAAACAAATTGAATATACTGTGCTTATCAGTGTTAGAATAAATAGTAAGACAAAACATTAAAGTTTACAAGAAAGCAGATGGTCAGCCTTATGATATTTGCGTTTAAGACCTTCTAGATTTTCTTTACGTAATATTATTAAGAATAATAATATTTTTAATAATATGGTACAAAAATGTTATGGTAGTTCAATATAAAGTTCGCATATTATGCCAATTTGCCTTAAAAAGAAAAAATGTGCATATTATTAATTGCGAAAACAAAAAGTTAATTAACATAGAAAATAAATAATATTAAAAGGACTACGTTACATTGTTATTTACCCTTAAGGTTACTTCATTGTTACTCTATAACAAGCAGTATTAAAGCCATACAATACATTTAATGTGGGAAGGATTATTCACTAGTAATTCTTTGAACTATAAACTTTCCTTAATAAATCGTATTAAATGCTTCTTGTGTAAATCGAATAACATGGCAAATGAGGAACCACGTGCAACGTACATTATTAATAACCACTCAAAGTTCCCTTTATGTTTATAAAGGCGGTACTAATAATACTATTAATATAAATCGTTGGTTCTATATTTTATCAGGCAAAGTTAGATTCTCGGAGTCCTCTTGAAAACTTCATACTTAAGACAAACAATCTTATAAAAGTCGCATTAATTTATTGCGTCATAATCTTACTTAATTAACTCAGATATACATTTTATATGAAGCTTTAGAACTCATACGCTACATCATCACATTGACACATGACAGATAATTTTGCGTTTATACGTTTTGGTTTTTCACGAATTCAAAATGATTAAAGAAATAAAATTTACTATTTAAAATCAAAAAGAATCACTGTGACAATACGTGAGTTTTTTGTTTCTTAAGCACGTCCAATACGTCTTATAAACCGTCACAAGTCATAAAACCATAAACAAAGGCTCGTGAAAAATCACGAAAATGCCGTTTATTTCATAATATTTTATAGCAAAGTCCCATCTTTTATTGCCTCCTCACTCTGAGGAATGTCGACGAAAATAATTTGATCATTTTTGTCCCATGGTTTGGATTTATGTGGGAACATCTGGACATATTGGTCCCGAGATAGGACCCGATAGCCCTATATTGGGGTGTCTAGGGATTTGTGGGCCGTTAGCGTCAGCAAAAATGCTTTCCGTTTTAAATCGAGATGAAAGCTTAGTATTTCTTGTAGATAAACTGAATTTATTAGCTCCGAGAAATATAAAGACAACGATAAGTTGTTTACAAAATTATATTAAATTGACTGCAGAATTCGGAGTATTTCAAAGGTTAACAAATCTATTGAGCAGTGTTGCCCTAGTGGCTTCAACGTGCGACTGTCATACCTGAGGTCGTAGGTTCGATCCCGGGCTGTGCACTAATGGACTTTCTTTCTATGTGCGCATTTATCATTTGCTCGAAGGGTTAAGATAAACATCGTGAGGAAACCGACATGTCTTAGACCCAAAAAGTCGACAACGTGTGTCAGGCACTGGAGGCTGATCACCTACTTGCCTATTAGATTTAAAAATGATCATGAAACAGATTGATAAATCTGAGGCCAGGACCTAAAAGAGGTTGTTGTGCCACTGATTTTTTTTACAAATCTATTGATAATTGATTTACACTTGTAATCTAGAAAGCTCTTTGGGTACAGGATAAAAACTAACCTTATTTACAATAACTAAGAATCCCTTTGAGCGGCGTTAATGTATAAATAAAGAAAGGAGTAATGAGAGGCCTAGGACTGTCTACATGTGGTCGTGAAAGTGGATCATGATTGAGTCACTGTAATCCCAGTTACACGTTATTGCTAATTGGGTACAAACCTAACTGTTATTGTTCCTTGTTGAGGCTAGTTTTATATCCCTTTATAGAGTCCCTTAAGAAAATCATCTCGAACCATATAACTCAAAGAAAATTTGCTAGGAAACAATTTATTTGATGATATCAGTGTGTATAGTATTTATTTATAGCCGAACGATCAATGCCACATAAGAAAAAAGATACTATTTATTTACATTAGAAACAATGTGTGACCTGTGTAATAGGTGTGGACAGCGTGCACAAGCTTAACGTTTATATATATTTAAAAGTATAAATTCATATACTTCAGGCATTTGTCATTTGAATTTTTCGCGATTATAACGGATTAAAAAGAACTTATGGAGCATTTGCTTAACAAACGATATTTTTAAATATTTTATATGTTTACCAAAATTATCATATATTTATTTTGGAAAAGATAGCTTGTTACATATACTGTAGATATAACTATACATATCGTAGATATATATTTTTTGTGGTAAATCTCAATAAATAATGAAAAAACGCAATGCGGCCGATAGTTGGTATATCAAATATGAATATATATTAAAATATAAATTTTCAAATCATTATTTATCGCACTTGCAAGACAGAGATCTACGCAGTATAAATAAGAATCTATATACGCTTATTTCAATTCTGCAAAATTATACGCGAACACATTTTCATATGTATTTTTAGAATAATATACGAACAGTATTTATGTCAATTTTGAACCAAGGATCTTTAGGTGGGATGGTAATGATCATAAATCAGTCTAATTGCACAATTCAAACTAAAATCCTTAATTGTCTATTTCCACAGCGTAATCACAATTTGACAAAAGAGCACCCTAACTAAAGTAAAAGTCCCCATTTACTTTTTAACCGACTTCAAGAAACCGAAAGAGGAGGTTATTGAGACTATAATATGAATGTGATAAACACATACGGAACTATCGCAAATTCTAGTTACTAAGCAATGAGTTTGATCAAACGCCTTTATTCGCTCTTCTTTGAACAACCCACTCAAATACATTCGCACGTTTCTTGTATCTTCGTTTATAGCAAGTGGTTAAGAAATAGAGATTTTCAAGTTGAATACAAAATGGGAATTATAAAAACAAAACAATGCTATGTAATGTAATACAATGAATTATTTTTAAACAAGAATTGTTCATATTAAAAAAAATACCAGAACAAGAGTATTGGGATTGTATTTGGGACAATTGGTGGTTAAACCTGCAATTTTTCTGTTAGTAGACAGTTAGGCTTATAGATAACAATAATCTTAGATCTCCGACCCGAAGAAAAAAATAAACTTCTCCAAAAAATATATATCTGATATATTCATAATAACACATAAGACCAATACTAACAAATATAGAAGCCATATTTCTTTTTTTATATTGTATATTTATTCCAAACCCACAAATATTTACAATATTCTTAATCTAGTAATAATAATAATAATTAAATGCAACATAATTAAAAAGTCTGGTTCCTCTAGCAGTGTACTTTTGATGCTGGTAGCATTTTCTCGTGGTATTGCGATACTTATTCGCTAAAAGATGAAAGCTTGGAGTCACCAGTACTATCTACTCCAAAAGAAACGGAATCATTCTGTTCAATCATCAGTTGGCGGAAAGACTCTTATATCCGAGGTGTTTATTAAAATATAATCTGAAACATAAATAATAAAAATGAATGATTTTTTTCAATAGAAAAATGTGAACGTATAGAAAAATGTGAGGAGTTCCTTCGCAAATCTTCGCAATATGGTAATTTTATTTCAACGTCGCACCTGAGCCAGTAACAATGACGACAAAAGGACGACAACCTAACAGAGCCAACAAAGCCGTTCTATTCCGCCACACGTCATATACAGTGCTTTTATTTGCGAAATTAATTTCTTTCAAATAGAACGTTCGTCTATTGTTATTATTGGCAAATATAATAAGAAACATTGGGATCGGAAAAAATTGGTGTTTTAGTTTTGTATGAAAAAGCCCATGTTAAGGTTATTTTATAAAATCATTTATAATTATAACAACAGTTCTATTCTAGGCGTCGCCACCAACAAGGAAAAATGTTTTAAGATGAAGGACTATAAGCTAAATTAAAATAAAAGCCTGGACAATAAGCTTTATCACTTTATTCTTTATTTTTTTTATACAACAATTATTATAAGATATTTTAGTTTTTTTGTTACTTATTGAATACAAGCGAGTCTTTGTAGACGTGACATGAGATTTTAATTGTAAAATTTAATTTCACCTACTGCACGATACTTAGTGAAAAATATAATTAAACAATACAATCTCTACTAACAACTTAATAACGTTTATAACTTTTATATATAATACACAATCAAACACATATTTTCTATTAATAAATCTGCCTCAAGACGAGTATCTTTATAATTAGGCTAAGATAACAATAATATAATCTTACAATACTTTACAATGAAAGTCTTTACCACTTTCTTCTTTGTCTTTGCCACGGCCCACGTTTGTTACATAATGTAAATAGCTGCAGGTGCAATACACCAACAGCACACAAAAATATCATGTATATGTGAATAGGTGTTATTAGTATTTAAGAATAAATCAGATTTAAATATTGCTCTGTCTTATTCATTGATCGCTTCCTCTCAAAGCGGTGAAGACTACTTAAAGACTGTGGTCAACCCGCTTTTGGATTACGCAATGTCGACCCAAAAGGACCTAAACACAAAAAGAGTCGATGAAGAACTTATAAACGTGCTAAAGAGGCAATAGTGGCAAGAAGGCAATTGTTTTTAATTACACTCTGCGTCTATCATGTTTCAGTACTATAGTTTTTCTTATTCTAGTTACATGGACTTTACATATAATTGTCAAATCAGTGTATATTGTAAAAAACTATTTGAAAATAAGTATGGAGTTTATTGCCCATTCTTCCATATTAAACCGTTTGGAAGGGGCAACTAGTTATATTCTTTTTATTTTTTAACATTTTACTTTGACTTAGAAAATTGCCGATTAATAGGCCTAATTGAAATAAATGATTTAACTTTCACATGCAGGTCGAGACTGCCCATCTCTTCGACACCTCGCTGCAAGTGCTTAGACTTAAAAATTCCAAGCCTTTAGTGCTAGAGTAGTTTTAGATACTATACGTGTAGTGGCAATAAAACTAAAAAGCTTAGTGCTAGCGAACTGTTAAGATTAGTGCTAGATGTAAAAGCCAGTTCTTTACACGTGTTTTTAGACAGGATATTAAATTAAGTAAATGTACACCTATTTTGTGTTAGCCTATAACTGTTTATTAACTCAAATATGCTAGTTCACCGTTGAAATAAATTTAAAAGAATTTTTATACTAGGCATACAGAAGATCGTATTAAAAATATTATTCATAGACTCAGCAATCTGCATTTTAATGTACGCAACCTGGCCACATAAAAACCGATGAAAAGTGAATAAGATCTGTATTTGACTAAATCAACAAATTAAATTAAAAGTAGTGTACCTAATAATAAACCTTTTCCATAGAGAGTATAAAATTACATACTAGAACATAATGGTTCATACGTTCCGTAACATTAGCTACATAATTACTGCTAAGAGCTCAAAGTTTCCATTGTGGAAGTTGTGAAGTGGTTTAAAGAATAACGTATTATAATAATTAAGTTTGCGGCCATCAATCACGGCGCCATCTGTCCGACTGCGCGGGAAACACCGAGACGTGGCCTATTTATAGTCAAAGGTATATAATTTTAGTAAAAATTAAGGTCTTGAAATAAAAAAGAGGCTGTATAGGCCATGACATACGTGGGAAAAACTGATAGAACTGGCCAGTTAGAAACATTGAACATTGAATTTTTTTTTTAATTTCAATTTTAGAACTCTTAGATAACCTAATGTATATTGCATTCGTTTGTAAATAGTTTTTGTGAATTGGCGAATTGTGAAAAAAAATCTAAAACTCTTATTACACATGAAAATGAACCTAAAGAGGTTCGATTGAATGTGACTATGTGCAGAGAGATACATTAAATCGTTTTTCATTTTCATAGTAATAAGGTTAAAACTTTTGTGTCGATAATAATTTAATTCTTTTCTTGATCAACTTCGAGTACTTCTGAGTTAAATAAATCAAAATATTTTGTTTGAATGTTTAGTACAATTCCATTTAATGAATAAAGATCCTGATTCTATTTCTATCTATGTGTTCTTTCTAAAACACATTTAATTTCCATTTGCGCTTGGACTATATATAGACGCTGAAAGCCAAACAATTTTTCCACTGCCAAAGGTAACTTTTGTTTGCCGGATTCGTATAATTGATTATACTAAATTTGAGAGTTCCTGAATTATTTAGTGATGTTATTCTGTGAGGTTTGCTTTCTTGATTTTCTAAAAAGAATGATTTATTTACCGCCAAATATCTAATGTAAATCTAAAATCTGTGTATTTTTATAGATCTATGATAGGTTCATTATGTTAAGTGTCGATTACGGCGGATCATGAAAATCGAAGAATTTCAATCGACTGTAAATTATCTAACTGGTATGTGATTTTATTATTATTAGTTCAGCCATTTAAAATATTAAAATACAATATAGCATGCCTCTCACAACATTGCTGTGCCTAACCAAGGTCCTTATTGTAATAAATATAAGGTGTCACGTGTAACATATTTACCTAAATGTATGAATGTAATAAAGATTTGAGTTTGAGATTAAGTAAACACCTAATTTTATCGATAAAAAGATTCTCGCGACATCTGACAGACCACGGTGACTCAGTTACAGTTACTTAATGTAGAGATACTTATACTATAATAATGGGCGCATACTTATGGAGTTCTAACGGTGATTCAAATGCGCTTCAGACCTGAACATCACTATAAACCAACACCACTGTCCTTGTAATACTATTTAAATTACAGGTGCTTTATATAAATTGGGTCAACAACAAAATGTAGGAAACTGCAAAACCAATTCAATAGACATTCCTTACAAAGGAAAGTTTCAATTGAAAAACTAAACAGAACTCATTTTGGTAGCAATCGTGTGTAAACTTTTGCATTGACTTGTTTTCCGACATTCAACAGTTTAACAGTAAGTCAATCCCTCACAGTGCTTAATGGAGAAAAACAAATGTTTTCGAATTATAAATACAAAATGATTGTATTACTTTGTACTTATAAATTTAATTAATTATACTCTTTGTTAACCGTGAAAAAAACAAGAAAAAAAGAAAGAAACAATAAAAGCTATAATAAAATTAATACGTTTTATTTCGATATAATTAAATGCAATAAAATCGTAAGAAATCCTCAGTTCCTTCGTGATTAAAATGTAATGTGATACAAAAATGACGATTAACCGAAACATTATTCAATTAAAATACAAGGATTACACATATCGTATGTACCCATATAAAAGTTATATATCTATGACCAGACAGTGAGAAATTCATTTTTCCTCAGTATGATTTATTAATATATCGAGTGTTTCATATTTTAATAGTGCCTTTAAGAATTCTGAATAATTTAATTGCTAGTCCTGTAAAGTAATCAAATTTTGACCTATGACCACACATATTCTTGACGATCAGGTATTTATTTAGAAAACAATTCAGAAGATTATCTATAAAACGTCTGTCGTATCCAAGCACCCGAATGGATAAGATAGCAATTGATTCAGTCAGCACACAATATCCCATCAAAATAACATCAGGCAATGTATTCTGCATGCCAATGATTCTTCCTTCTTCCTATCAAAAATTACATTAGCTGATTCCCTCAAAACTCTTCTTATAATATATACACTCATATATAAACTCTAAACTCATAAAACGCATCAACAATATTATTATTATAGTATTATGATATCAAGTACATAAAAAAACAATTAAATAAATCACAAAAACATACCTTATGTTTATAATTGAGGCTATTCAGATGCCGTTAAGAAAATTCAAAGGGAGATTTTAATTACATTTAATAAAGTCCATAATCGAGTTTCAGTTAACTCCGGCTGACGACAGATGCGTGAAATTACTCAATTAAAAGTATTAAAGAAATTTCCATTCACCCCTTCGTTTGGGCTTTCCTCTATTGTGGCGAAGTTCAAGTTAAAAACTAGTTGAATTTCATTCAGGGGTATCGACATTTATCTTATATTGCTAATAAAAGATAAATGTCGATAATGTATTTCAATAAGGCAGGCAGTTCGCATATAAATATGCGCTAAACAACAACAAAGTAACACTAAGCTAGCATAAGTGAGTTTATAGCCTATAAGAAAATGACACGCGCTTTTCTTGATCCGTGGATCGTAGTTACGAAATTACCGGTTAGTCTATATCGGGACGCGCATTTATTAAATCTATATTTATTTATTTTTATGTAGAGAAAAATGTAAAAATAAGGCGATGTCCAAATCGCAATACCGGCTTTATTTCATTATAATTTTCAATTCTGAGGGTTAGTAATTGTTATTGTTTTTAGCCTTAAATTATTTCCTGATCCACTAAAATCTGGCTATGTGTTAGTAAATATTTTTAACAGTTAGTATGTATCAGGAACCCTCTCTGGTAAAGGCCTCCTCCAAGTATTGACATCTTTATCCATCCCGAGCTATTTGCATCCCCGCGATGTTTTTGATATTATTATCCTATCGAGCGTAAGGTCTGCCTCTGTACCGTTTGCTTGGTGGGCCTCTCCATGTAGTTACTGTTTTCGTCCGCCTGTGATCTGTAAGGCGCGCTATATAACCCGCCCACTTCCACATCAGTTTTTTGCGTGGTTTAGAGTATCAATTGCTTTGGTCTCTGATCTTATTTTATGTCTCCTATCTTGTCTACCTTTTTAATTCTTAGCATGCTCCTTTCCATGCCTCGTTGACATATATTTATATTGTTTTTTGTTTTATTTGTAGATTTCCATGTTTGACATGCATATTATGTCAGACATGGAATAAAGCATGAGTCCATAACTCTCTTCTTAAGCATTATACGCCCCAAGGACAATATATGTTATTTTATTTAGCGTCAAAATGTAGAAAAATAATTCAGATATCTGTAGATAGGAACGATATGAAAGAATTTACCATTAAGAGCTACAAAATGGATAAAAGGCATTAGGAAAACTACATGTAATATAGAAAGTCAAGTGAATGGATGTGAAACAAATAATTGGACGCTTAATGTTTGTTCGCTCGTAAACGGTTAAGCGTACTTATGCTGAGAGCTTGCCGGACTGTCTTAGAATATCGGGACTGCGTTCACTTGAACCATTTTCAGACGACTGGGTTTTTACAGCTATTGGATGCTTAACGAAATTCAGTAATCAACACCAAGCGTCAAGAATTTAAGCAATGTTCTATTATAGTGTTGTTTTGTTTTAATTTTAAAAAACCGAAAAAAAAAAACTATCTAATATCAAATAATTATCTCGTGCGTAAAAAACGTAAGTACAAAAATACCTGCTCAAAAATTATGGTACGTGAAAAAATTGTATATTTCTGCACAAGAAATCTTGATAATGAATGTTTTAGGTAAGTACTATTTATTTTTCCTTCTGATTATATAGATTATATTGATAAAAAAATTTTCTTAAACAAATCCTATAAAAAATTAGGCGGTCACACACCTTTTTTATAATTTAATTTAACTCGAATTAAAATTGTCGTCCCTAATGCGTCTATGTAGGTCCATATGTAGGTATGTTGAGTGAATAATTCCTTTAACTTCGCTTCCGTGTGTGAACTAGAGTTTAAATTAATCACTGACTTGGATCTGACACTTCTATTCTAAACCACTTGGCGTAAAGTTGAACGCTTTTGATAGATGTCTCCAAATGCAGTCAGCAAAAAGTTAAAAGGTTAAAATAATAACGTTTAGAATTATTACATAAACGACTAATCAGAAAGAAAATTCATTGTTTGAGTTTGTGATCATTTGAGATTTTTTCTACGAATACGGTAGACGACATAATTGTCTATAAAGGATTTACTCGAATTTGCATATTCAAATCCATTTCAGTGTAAGGTGAACCTTTAATTAGAGGCAGTAGAGATAGCATGGTTGTTAGACATTCGAGAGGCAATCAGACGTGCCTTATGTGTTGTGCGCCAGTGTCTTGAAATTTTAATTATTTCGATTGTTATTCAGGGACGAAAATTTCACATGCTTTTAGAGCTTTTAAAACATTTTCATCATTGTTTCATTCAGAACATTATTGTTACTTCTTTTTAGATACGATTAAGTTTTTAGTCCTGGAAATCAAGTTTAATTGTATGAATTCATTATAAAATTTGAAATTTATTAAACACTAAAGAAAACACTGTTTTACCGGATTGAAGCTATGTATTATTCTAAATCACAAGGGCGCATTTAATTAAACAAATTTAGGGGAATTTTAAATTAAGTTATCTATGTATATTGTCCTGATCACTGTTAGTATCAAGTATTACCGAAAAATATCAACAACTCACATATTATAAATTAAGTAGAAATAATAAAAGTTTAATTTCAATTTCAAAACCTTTATTACAACTAATACAAGAGAAAGTGTACTAATATATATATGTATATAAGAAAGTTCTTTATGATTTTGTTGCACGACTGTCCTCTTGTACAGCTTGCCTTTGTGGCACAAAGGCCTCTTCCAGCTGTTTCCAGTGCTTCCTATCCCTGCAAGGCTTTGCCACAGAGGACCTGTAGCTTTTATAAAGTCATCAGCCCACCGCGCACATGGTCTTCCTCTCCTTCGCTTGGTATTGTAGCGAGATGTCCATTGAGTTACTTTTTTCGACCATTATGCAAAAGTAAAAAAGTACTTATTTAAAAGTAATCAATGATAAATTGTTTCAAGATAAGTATTGTAAGAGTACCCAAAAACATATTTCAAAGATTTAGCGAGTTTAACGTCTCTATGTCTAAGTACACACAAGTGTAGCATTAAAAGTTATACCGTAGTAATATTAATATACGTTTATGCAAAAACGTTTTTACGGTCCGGGTTTATCATGATTACGGCACATAACGGTACTCGTAAAGTCAACCTATTACTCCTACTCTTTAAATGTACTCTTGAGGTTAAGAGTTTGGTAGGATAATTACGTTGCCAGTGAAAAAATTCTTTAATCTACACACTTATCCAGCTGCACAGCTGTTGAAATATAATTTTGACCTCGTGCGTTGGCTTAGTGGCTTCAGTTGAGTGTGGTGGGATGCGGACAAGGCTACGCTGTTACCGTGTCCTGCATCTGGCGATTGCTGGTGCCGCTGCGGAGTTTTAGCGGGTATGCACAGTTGGGAGTCCCGAAAACCCAGAGGAAACCCCGTAAACAGTAGCGGGTATGCGTAAAGTATTTACCTAAATAAAAAAGTGGCTTAAGCTAGTCAATCCTCCTTCCTTTTACGGTTGTACATTATTTATCTCTGCGTGTGCATTTGACACTCGCTCATACAGTTAACGAAAGTATCGTGAGAAGACTGGCATGCCCTGGATCCTAATATTAACGGTGTGACATCCAGAAAAAAAGATTTAGAAACATAATAATAATTACATAATATATCACAATGCCACAAAGCAGGAGAACAATAAAAAATATAAACAAAGGATGTCTAACTGCAAAGATTTTCTTCCGGACTACCCAAACATATATATTTAATATAAAAATATACATATATGTATAGAAATCTGAACAAGACCCAGGGTTATTGTAGGTATATTTTGTCCTATATAAGATTATCCCTTTGCTGATTATTAACTTAAATAAAGCGAAATAAATTGGAAACTACGCAGTTCCTTACAAGAATCATTAAATAACAGTAAAAAAGTTTACAAGGTAGGATAGATAAACCCAAAGTTGACTTTTAAATTTTTTGAAAAATTATAATTAATTAGGGTAAAAACGATATGTAAAGAACTGAGGGAAATATTGCACCGCACGCTGTGTTTAAAATTAAAATAAAAGGTATAATATCAGTTATATATATAATAATATAAGTTTTTATGTAGAATGGGTGTCTATACTAAAAACGTCATACTAAAATCTTAATGGTGTCTATTAAAAACGATGTCCTAAGCTACCTAATCAGATTTGTCTGATCAAATGCGCTCATAAAACGTCAAAGGGCAAATCCCCACTTTAATTAATTAATCTGTACAAAGAAGTTACCAGTTGTCAAAACAATTACCATCAATTCGAGTAAAATTAAATCCTTAGAGACGTTTCTGGGACACTCAGTTGACAAATCTGATAATATTTTGATCAGGCTTTTACCCTTTAAAGTTTTCAACTACGGTCTCAGATTTTATAATCTTTGACGCGCTCAAGGGTCAGAACAGAATTACTCAAAGACTATTTACAATCTCCAAATTTAAATTTATTAATTCATTATATTGAATTCGTAATATTTCACAAACGTATTATTTGTGAAATAATCGTGTTAGTTTAGTTTATAAATATACATTCAATTAAGTGAAAGAGAATTATGAAAATCTAATCATGTGATCATTAAATTAAGATAATACTTCCTTCTGCTATTAGTTGAAATACCAATTTTGACATCTGATTTTACTAGTTTGTTTGATGTAGTTACAAAGTTCAAATAAGATAGTTAAAAGTAAAAAATTGAAATCAAATAACTACTACAGTACTCCAATATTTTGGAAACTAAACTAAACAAATACATGGCCATCCAGTCAGTACGACTCGTCATCAGATTTCGTTTATTAGAATTCAGTTGTTACGTCGTCAAAGCTACTAACCCCACGTGTGAAAAACGTCTCCATGGCAACCCGCATACAAACTAATATATTGAACCTTTTTCGTGGCCTTTAGCCGCAATTTTGTGAAAATGCCAAAGAATAAAAAAGGAAAAGGAATCGTATGGGAGGATAGGGAGGTACTCTTCGATTTACCTTATGAGTAAGAATTTATTTGTTCATTATGTAAACAGATATTAAAGAGATATCATTGCAATGTGTGAGTGACGTGTTGACTAAAATTTTACATCAAAACATCAATGACTTTCGAATCATCAGGTATAGTTTGAGTAAAAGTATATTTAAGAAATATCTGTACCACTGACTTGAGATATGGTATATTAATAAAATATAATATAATGTCATGTAATATATAATTATAATGTCTTTTTTGACTTTCAAATATCACGAGAGCTTAAACACTTTGGTTATTCCCACATATATTTGTAGCTATTTAAGCATCCAAGTATATACTTTTATGAATAAAGAGGACTACAGCCGAAAGTTTCAGGCTAACCACGTGAGCTTGAAAGGTCACAGAACAAGATAAGTATATTTTGCTGACGTATTTTAATTAAAAACCATTTTTAGATACTTAAAACTTCGTTCAGGTGAGAAAATATTTGATAGAATAGAACCTATTGAAGATACTAAAGGAAACGCCGGTGTCAAAGGGCGGATGGTGGTCACTAACCTAAGGGTTATTTGGCATTCACTCACTTCCCCCAGGATAAATCTATGTAAGTGAATATCTAGAATTGACCTCATTAATTTATAAGAACTCTTAAATTACATAAATTACGGTTTATTTTAATTATAATATTAATAACAAATACATTCACTTGATGCTTTTATCTTTAATTACTTTTAAATACTAAAGTTAAATACAAACTACAATCGTACAAAGTCGTCCCTATTGTATTTAATAATACATGCATGTGTGAAAGAGAGTGTCAACCCCGTTGTTATATTTTCCGTCTCGTTATACTTTTAATTTAACAGAATGAACACAGTACGTGTTAAATAAACGTTAAACAATCAAGACTCAAAAAATCGTAAATAATTTGTTTCTGTACGTATGACAATAATTAATCTTAAGTTTCCAAACCGAAATTTTCGATATTGCTAATTAATTATTACTCAGCTCCTACGATTAACCCTAAGGAACAGGGGATTTAACTAATTTCACGAGTCATGTAATTGTTTCTACAACAAGATTAATTATTCACATAGGAGAAATATAATTATCCTACGCCTAAATACAAATGCAAGAACGTATTAAAATTATTTGATATATGAATCAAAATCCTTCGATATAAGTCAGCCTTTACGAAAGACAAAAAAATAGCCCACTGGCCCACGTTGAGTTTAGTTAATACCGTTTAAAAAAAATACCTAAGAGACAAGTAGGGTGATCTGTCTTCTCCTGACCCACACCGTCAATTTCAGATAAGGCATCCTGCTTTTTCTACAACGTTTCGAATAAAAGTCCATTGGTGCAAGCGAATGCACGAGAGGTACCTGGCACCTGGCCAGACCAACGCTGCTCATAACAATTATTAAAAAATAAATTAACAAGTGTTTCAAGTGCATTAATATTCATTGTTGTACCATACAAATTGATGTTTTTAAAGCTTAGTTTCGGTTACTTTTACTACTTATAATTATCTTAAAAAAATCTTATTTGGCACCATAATCTGCTTATGATCCAAAATTATGAGACGCAACGTTTTTTCCAGCGATCGGGTTCAACTGCGTTATTTCGACAAGCAGCAAGACAATTAGCTCCGGTTTACGAGGCTCTACACAAGCGTTCTACTGTTTAGCAGCGTATAGAAACAATAAATACGAATTTGTTTTTACCAACCTTTCACCAAACTGTATACGACATTACACAACAGTTACAGCAGTGTATAAGTAAGTCATATCTGAAAGTTATTACGAAATATTGGAACATAGTGGAGGGAACATCCGGTCGAGAGCTAGATAAAATGCCTGAATTGCCCATAGACAAAAGATGATTTGTCCAAATCCTTTAATTTTGATTAAACTAATGGGCGTAATAAAGTCATCAAATTCAATCAAACGGTTTGCATGATCTTTAGTTTCATTTTACCCACTGTATATTTTCTTAATTCTTAGGTTAAGCTTATATATATATATATATTTTTTTTTTAAATTTATATTCCTACTTACACATTATTATAAACACAGAAATGCTGTCTACGCACAGGTAGCAAATACGATTGGTTTCTTTTTGAGTCCTAAAATCTATAAATGTAAATCAATTGAAATAAACAAAAACACTGATCCGTTAATAACATTTATTCAGGGCGTATGCTGGATCAAGATTGTATCGCGACCTAAGACTGCGAGGCGCTATTATACAGAACAAACAACTACACGTATTACCACTTGAACAGGTACCTAAAATGTTTAATTCATATACTTTCTTTTTTATAATAATCTACAATCCAAAAAAATTCGCTAATTTACAATGTCGATAGTTTTGTCGGATCACCCAAAGAAATGTGAACGAAATTTTACCACAGTTAAAATCATAGAATATTTCATTATTATTCTAGCCTTAGAAAAAATATATTATTAAAACAATACCACCTAAATAGTGTAACCATATAATATTTTGTAGATATGTTTGAAAGAAACAGGATTATGGAATCTATCCAGTGACTCGGGAAATTTGGGTACATTGATTATCAGCAACGTAAGAATCGTTTGGTATGCAGACATTAATGAAGCTTTTAATGTTTCATTGCCATATATCACCATTGAAAGCGTAAGATTTCTATTATTTTTTTACTTAAAATGTGGCTTAAACATTAAGAATAAACTGAATTAATCCATAGAATATAAATCCCGTGCGCACGCGACTTTTCTATAGTAATACTTATAGTAACACTTCTACAAATACCTCCATGCAATAACCCGCCAAAATCCGTATAAACATTGTCTATTTTGATAGATACTGTCTATAATTTTATACATACATAACTATTGTTAGGAACCCATAAAAAGTTAAAGTTTTTGGCTGGGTATCCTGGCGACACATTAAAGTGTGATTAACTAATTTACTACGTTACTAAAACTTTAATTATTAATTATATTTCGTTTTAGATTTCCATCAGAGATTCAAAGTTTGGCAACGCTTTGGTAGTCCATGTCCGACCTACATCTGGAGGTTACGTGCTTGGATTTCGCGCAGATCCACAAGATAGACTAAGATCTCTTCTTTCGGAACTACAAGTCTTGCATCAGGCATACACAGAAAAGCCTATTTTTGGTGTCGAAACGAATTGGAATCAAGATGTAAATTTTATTCATTTTTTAACGTAATATTAATTTGCCATTAATAATAACAATGTCGTTGATTCTAGGATCCAAGGCCGACGAATGATGATATCGAGGAATTAGAAGAAATTGGAGAACCGCGCGGTGAAATGGGACCAACTCTATACTTAGCCTCACAGTTAGCCCTAAACAAGGAAGAATCCGATGCTCAGCCTGTTTATAGTCCCTATTTAGGCTTGGCTATTGAACCATTAAGAGAGGGCATAACGTTAAAAAGTCTTTTTGAAGTTCAGACATCATAATTTATATACTAAGTTGTAATAGTTAAGGCGGTTGAAAGAAAAATGAAAGTAAAATATTAATTATTACTTAGTTGTATTTAATTAAAAATTAAAAAAGACTAAAAGCTTGCTTGTAATATCCAGTCCCTCGCACGACTGGATACTGATCGTTCAGTAAAAAAATATTATAAATATAATAAACACACATTGAAGTTTTCGTCTAATGCGTGTTCTTTATTCTTGTGCGTGTTTTTTTTTAACTAGATGCCTCCGATCCCATGAGGGTTCTCGACAAAACATTTTTTTTTGTTGAACCCGATGATGACAATTGACATGTATATGTCTAAAACAGTACTCTGTGGGACGTATAGCCTGTATTAAGCTCTTGCTTCAGTTGCTCTGTAATCTGTGTTTAAGTCTTGTTTGAACTTGTTCAAAAACAAAATGATCTATGTTAATATGTTTGTTTAGCTTTTACGTTTTTGTATCCTGATGTTTTACAGTTTATACCTACCAATATGAATAAAGAAAATAACAGGAGTGCCGCTGGCCTGGTAAGTTATTTTTCTTAAAAGTCAAGAATTGGGAAATTTAAAATTATACTACCTAATTATAAATTTCCCACTTTTAACACTACAAACTTACGCCTTTAGGACACATCTACAGTTTTAAAACTACAAATATGTAACAAAATCCTACACATCTTTTTAATTATATTAAAGTTTTAAAACAACTTTTAAATATAAAACAGTAAAATAGAATATTAAAATTTATTCTGTTTGACAGTGTTATTATGAGTAAATTCTGGAGTTTTCATATTAATTCAGAAACTATAATATATATGGACATATAATAAAGGTTTAAAATTCATAAATTTATTTATTTTCTGTTGTAACTCTGTTACAGAGACGCTCAGCAATTGCTGAAAGAAAGAGGCTTAAAGAAGAATGGTCTGTGCTAAAAGGAATTGTTACTGACAAGCAAGAAAATAGAAATGTGTTGAAAAAGAAACAATGTAATTCTAAACCATATAAATCACAAACCAAAGAAATCAAAGGAGTAAGCATGTTTATATTAAACGTCAAGGGGCTCTATATTGCCTTTTCTTTAAATTAGTATACTTATGAAAAACTCTTTAATTGATTTAAAAACATTATTGAGTTATTTACTCAATGTGTTTGTTTCTCATTACCTACTGTAAAAAATACATACTACTTTAAATCCATTTAAAGAGTTTTATTGAAAAGACTACCTACATATTTTCTATTTTATAGTTATATTCCATGCTACATAAATTACTAAGCCTTTGGCAACTAATGTATAAGGAATATATTATAGTGTATTTCTATCTATCTTCTATACATATGTTATCTAACGGACCTTACCTTAAGTCAACCTTACTGATAATAATTATATTGATACACTAGACGAAGTTGGAAACATTATCAAATTATGTTTAAGCCTGAACAAGTGGAAGCATGTGAAGTTCTCAGAGGTGTGGTAGCACTTGTGGAAGTAGGGGCAGAGTCTTGTGCGTTGGGACTTCGGGCGGCACTGATGGCACTTGGAGCTAGTGTTGTTCCTGCATGGAGTCCACTAATTACACATTTAATATGGACACATGGTTAGAACAGTAAAAATTTAGTTGATAAGTTTTGTTTCTGAAATAGGGAAGACATTTGGTGTATGGCTCTTTATACTTTTTCACATACTTTGATTTTATTAGTGTAAAAAAAACATTTTGCATTGCAAGATAGACCAATGTGGTTGGATGGTTTGTTTTGAATGTGAATTATTCTAATTTTTACATGGTCAGTGAAAGACTTGTTTGTTTTAATACATTAATACTTATGGAATCTAAAGACAAAAATTTCTATGTTGAAATTTCTGTCCTCTTAAATTTGTGTATTTATATCACATATCTACATGATCACTTATTAAGTTCTCTTTTATTCTATTAAAATTTCAATATTATAAAATGGTAATTGATAGCACCTAGGCCTGTGATTCTTTAAAAGTTTGCTTTTAAGTCAAATTATTGTATTATATTCAATTAAAATTTAATATTTTTTTAATATTTAAATTAAATCACATTTATGTTAGATATCACTTCCTGTAAAAGTTTATAAAATATACTTCGCACACATATAGCAGTTGTCAGCTAGTAATTCTATGTCATATTTTCCAGGTGGCTGCCGTAAAGTACGTGCTAGAGCTCGGGCACTCGCCTGTCACTTAGTTTCACCTCTATGGGTAGAAGCATGTGCGGCAGCTGCAAAAAGACAGCCAGAGAGGATATTCCCTGCACCAAGCAGGTCCTCCGATTTACCTTCACCAGCGACATTACGCATTTTACTGGTAAATATCTTTTCATTAGGGGGCCGTTCATAAAATACGTCACACTGAAATCAGCTTTTTTTTTGACCCCCTCCCCCCCATTGTCACGCTGTGTCACACTTTTTGTGACCCCCCCTAGAAATATTTCGTCACAAAAACTAAGACCCCCCCCCCTGCTGAGTATGATAATATATGATAAAATTTAAATAAATTAATAAATATCTTTCATAACGAACATATTAATAATAAATAATATTTCTATTATTCAGAAGTCCAAGGATTTTCTAAATGGGCCGAAATATCGAGTCGCGCCACAGAGCTAGCGCTCATGTCAAAAAATAATAAACGGCGAACGTCACGCTGCCCTATACCACCCCTCCCCCCTTGTCACATCTTGTCACACTCAGCCAGACCCCTCCCCCCCCCTTGTATGCGAACGTATTTTATGAACGGCCCCTTGGCAGTAATCAAAAAGATAAGTTTACCTAGGTTGTCAAATGCCTAACTACAGGCTAGATTCATATAACAATTAAACAAAACTATTACAATAATACTTTTCAGAAAAAAGCAGAACACGAAAACATACCACTTATCGATTTCCTCTCTGACAGCCGAGAAAGTGATGAAGAAAATGCCCCTAGACTTCGTATCTCTAGTGAAACAGACAGCACCGACAAAAAAGCACACGACAAATCTACTGGAGAATCGCATGACCAGAATGCCAAAACATTAAATCAATCGGCCAATTTAAACAATTCACCAAATAAAAATTCTCCAAGTAAGTAAGAACATCCCGTTGTTACATGCTATTTGTGTGTACAAATTGGGAAATGTAGTTACAAACTTATTGTCATAAGATTATAATTCAACATGCTACAGACAAAATAAGGTTGGCAAAGCATTCACAGCCTTCTAGCAATGCCCCTTTGCTATATAATGAAAAATATAAAATATGGGCAACATAAGATGAGCCTGCTGCCCCTTTTCTACATTTTTTATGTAGCAAAGCTTTGCTACATAATAAATGGATGGATGGATTTAAACAAGTCCAATAAAAAATGTATTAATATTGTGGGTAAACAGTATTGGCCTTCAGTGTGCAACTCACATCCTTGTGCTTGTATGTTCGATCCCTTGCTGTGCACCCAAGTACTTTCTGTTTATGTGAAAGAAAACATCGAGAGGGGAGGAAACAGTGAGCCATTATATATTGTCCATGAATTAATATAATCTGAGGCAAAACCCATAAGGTTGTACCACCACTGTATTATAGGTTATTGACATAAGGGAGTTTTAATTCGCGTTTTAAACGCGTTACTACTATATATGCATTATAAAATACACTTTAAGGCACTACTTAAGTAGTATTGTATTTTAAATATATCATATATTTAAAAACTTTTCAGTATTTTGCTTTGACGGTATTATTATCTCTAAATTAATTCAAAGCCCTCGTTTAAAGTTAATTAATTATTGTTTCAACAGGTCGGGTAAACACAAGGCCTCGCGGTCTACCTAAGACTGATAAACGCCCCACTAATACTAGACGAAAGCTGTTCACATATAGAGAAGATGCTATCGTCGATTTAAACGGTAAATAAGCCTAAAAATTAAAACCTCTATTCCGACAATCAATTCTAATTTAAAACAAAGAATTTTTAATGTTTGTACCAAGATAACGCATGCCATCCCGAAAGATTATTTTTCTTCGGAAGTTTTAGATATTTTTCGATAATTTATAATATTCCAAACTTCATACTGTAAATATCTTCATATTTTATCCAACAATATTTATGATGTTTTTATAATTGTTATGTTCACTTATTCTTCAGATGAAAGAGAAACACCGACGCCAGTTCAACCAAAAAAACATTTTACATATCAACAGAGACAGGAGTTGATACAAGCCGAAAGAATTGCCAGAAAAATAATAAAAACACCAATAAAAAAGACACAAAGAATTGGACCAATTCTAGGAACACAACGGAAGAAAATTGTACCAAGAATTGTAAGTAATGGCCCGTATTCGGAAACTATCTTGAGTTCTTTTAGATATATCACAGAACCTCTGTCTATCGTTTACACAGTGAAACAATCTTTTTTATGATAACTCAAATTGATAGAATTTTCTCATTTAAAAGATAAATCAGTTTAATCGCACTGTTAGAACTATACTAGTTAGTTGTAATATTAATAGTCATCTCTTGCCATCACAAACTAACGATAATTTGATAGAAAGTGACTAAGAACTTATGGCACTCATAAAAGTTGATTTAGTTTTAATTGTAGATTTTGTTAATGCAAACAAAAAAAATCTCTAATGTTTATTCATTTATTTTAATCCTTCTATTGCTTAAATATTTGATGCCTTGGACCATTAAGGTGCCTGCCAATGTGGTGCAGGCACTTGATACATTGGTCCATAAAAAGTAAAATACAAGTATAGCCTTATAAAACCGAGAAAAACTATGACAAAGTATCAGGCATTTTGAATGGATATGGCAAAAGAAAGTTTTTTTTTTTAATTTCCAGGTATTAACAGGAATGTCAAAATCTGAACGAAGCGAAGTACACAAAGCATTGAACTCATTAGATTGCAAGATCAAATCCAAAGTGACATATAAAACGACGCACATTATATTTGGCTCATGTCAGGATGATAACAGAAGTCATATAAATCAGAAGTGTACCAAACCCAGGACAGTTAACGCTTTGCTTGGAGCGATTAGAGGGTGTCGGGTATTGGGTACCCAGTGGGCAATTGACAGCGCTAAGGAGGGGCAATGGTTGCCGCACTATGGGTATGAAGTGCCCCATTTACTGAAGATTTCTACGGTAAAATATTTTTATAACGACACAATTGATAAATATTTTAAAATGCTGGAGTCATTCAATGCAATACGTTTGTGTGTTTCACTGAAAATTTTCATCTCTATGCAAGTTTTGTTTCGTCGGGAAACTAACCCAAGACCTACAAGACCAATAACGCTTATCAGAACTTTGTCTTCAATCATCTTTTTTAGATTTGAAATATTTGAACATTTTAGGAAATGGTTTTATTTATGAATCCATTCTAATTAAATACTTTCTTATGAACCATATATTTCATGATATTTTAATAAATGTTTGCCATAATATAGTAATAATAATTGCCAGAATCCCATATGTCCATTTTATGAAATGACCATTTCCATGTTACAACTAAAACATCTAATTACATAAACTATATCCCATTTTGTTAGTAAGGATAGTAAGAATTAATTTCATCTATCTCAATCTACACAAAGCATATGCTATTGATTTACCCAATAATTCGTAAAAAATCATCAATTTTTCGAAAATAATATTTATATAATTTCCAGAAAGCACGAGTAGAACGCGCAGCTCTCGGTCGTATGCGTTCGGAATACGCGTACGATATTTTTAACGGCTTCAAAGTGAAAATTCAAAGTAATGCCCACCAGAAACTCGCTATAACTGAACTTTTGACCTTATGCGGGGCAATTATTCAAGATGGCGGCTGTGACGTCACAATCGGCCAGGAGGAGGGGGAAATTAACTCCAAATGGGTGTTTGACAGCGTAGCGAGTGGACGCATGAGAACTACACGAAGATATGTAAACAAAAATATACCGGATATTGTTAGTTTGACACAGAGTTGGAGTCTTAGTCATAGATAGTATTGACATTTCATATTTACCAGAACTTTAAAATAACAGTTGTATTCGATTTAAACTACACGCTTTTGTTTACGCAAATTAAAATGGAAGGTATTTAAGAGCTTTAGAAAAAAAAATTCCAAAACACCTTAAGATTCAAAGTGAAGACTTACATCTAGATGACATACGAAACCCCTTTTTTGACCCTGAGGCCCGTATTCTAGAACTAGTCAATAAAACTTAAATCTACTTTTAGGTAGATAGGCAATCCATTTTTGTATGAAGTTTGATATGTTCGATAGCACTCAAGACAACCTGAATCTTTCTCTTGAGCAATCACCAAAGCGAAGTCCACTATAATAGCACTATTTCCACTCTACATTGTACTTACTACTATTACTACTACTTGTTTAGCATGAACTAATCGAAAATTTTTACAAATATATATATATATATATTTGTAAAAATCATACCAATTTATTATTGGTTATTTTGACCAAAATCTAAGGTGCCGGCTGAATTCTAATGTATTAGGTATTTTATAACAACGTCGTCGACTGTTACGACTATCGGTTTTTACGACCAATGACTACCCTTCGATTTCGTTTTTACTGTTAAAACGACATCGATTTTTTTTAACTATTTACTACCTTTACTATTTATTTTCGTGCATACTGTAGAATTATGAAAAACGGTTGTTTTGTCATAATGGGTGACTATGCGGTCGCGATGTTATGAAATGCCGTTTTCTGGTAAGACGTTGAATGATTAAGAGAAGTTGGTATGTGCCATTAGGTTTTTTTTCTCGTGTGTTGGTTTGTTATTTGTATATGGAATTGTACACCGCTTATATATTGTTAATAAACAGTTAATGAATAAAGTATTGTTATTTAATTTTCTTTCACTTTTGTCATTTGTTTCACGTGTTTTTTATAAAACAAATCGACGAAGATCTTCGCGAAAGTCAGAAGATGAAAGTTCGATTGCGTCGTGAAACTCCAAATAAAATAATAAAGTATAAAAACTACGCGCTAGATGTCGCTAGCAAGATGTTACGCGAATGAAATCGGTGTGATAACATTTTGTTATTATTAAGCATTTCATTCCACGTATAATAGTTGCATCTAGCATTACAAAATACTTGACGATTTAATCCATCTTGGACTGTGTGTGTTAAAAAGATTCTTGCCGGTTGTATTAGTCAGTACTACACCCTCAATTGGAAAACCGGCAGAGAATGGTAATTTTTATTGACGTTGACGTTCTGTTTGAGGAATCCACATGGGGCCGAATTTGCGCTTGATACAAGCAAAAGCCCAGAGTGAAGTACCGTCTCACCTTTCTAAGCATATCAAGCCTTTTGGAGGCCAATTTACTCTTCCTACCAAATGTCCGCCAAACTAAACGTCGTTCGATATGTCAACGTGTGTCGTCTTGGGGTTAAATTGGACCAGATTTAGTCGGCCCCAATCCGCTAGCAGACGAAGGTTCTACAGCAGCTGCCCTTTGATAAAGGTTACCATTATTTTCGAAAACAAGGACGTTATAGCAAAATCAGCAGGTTTGTGACCAACCACATTTGATAGTCGCGTAATTGCGGGATTGGATGAAATATTTCATATTAATATTGTTTTATCTTCTTCACATTAACGTGGATTAGCAATATTTGAGTCTTTATAAGGCAGTGTTATGAGGCAGTGACAAAAACTTGTTTTTAAACTAACAAAAACTTTATTTAAAATTATGTTTAGAAAAACTAGCGGGAACGGGACTTGATACTTAAAGGTTTGGGTTACGTGGTTTAAGAGTAGGGATACATTAAGTGGAACAAACTAATTAATCTTAACTTTTAACTACGTAAACAGATGCAGATGTTAACTTATACTAGATATAGAAATAGTAATTAGGTAAATAGAAATATTAATAATACAGTGGGGACTACATAATAGCAGCTGATAGACAATTACAAGTTTTGCATTAAGTACTAAGCAGTAAACAGTGTATCGGTTTGTATTTACCTTGCATAGTTTAGTAAAACTTTCTGTGTTACGAATCACATCAACCGTAACTATTTTAAAAATTTCTATTCTGCCAATACAACTTTCTTTCTAGCAACACATTATTTTGTAATATCATAAATCTTTCATTTAAATGTAATTCCAAGATATCAGTAATTCAGTCCATTCACAGTAACATATATGAACAGCTTATTGTGCTATATTTAGGCACGAACAAACGTACATGATAATCGTTGATTGTGTTGTATTTTGCATTTTTATCAAACGCCATACATTACTTTATGATGACTGAAATCCGGGAACATGCCCAATAACGCCCGAACCCAATAATTAATCCAGAATATCAGATAGAAAACAATCTGAGATTGTGGATTGCCAGACCATGACAGTCGATCGATCTCCTATGTGCAGCCCAATTACCAAACCCTATGAAGACAATCCATTTTAGACGACTGATAGAATGCAATCTCTTCGCTCTTTACACTCATATTTGTAAATTGAAATAATCAATATAAATCAAAGTAAGTAAAAACGTAAAAATAATATTAAAATATACATGCCTATGTTTAAAGCTTTTTAATTATGTACTTTAAAAACTGGTGTAAGATAAAATCATAAGATCGGATACTGGCACAGTTGAACTGTCTTTTTTACAGTTTTTTTCAGTTTTGTCACAGTTGAATTGTCTGTCTGAATCTGGTGCATCATTAGTATTCGTCTAACCTTTTAGCTTAAAATCTGTTCAGGGAGCGATCAAGTATTGCGTAACGAATTTTGGGGGGGGGAATGAATTGAAATGTCATTGTTGTTATTTTTTCGACTTTCTGATAATTTACACAACATAAATGGCTAATATATATTTAAGTTAATGAATCACTGTCTGGTAACTAAATGTTACCACGTTTTCTATTGGGTACAGAAAAACGTTACGGCGCGTTACATGTGGGGGGGGGGGGGGTCAATTCCAAAAATTGCGTGACATAATATGTACTTGAACGCTCCCTCAGTAGGATCAAACTTTGATTTTTTTTATATAATTATCGTATCTGTTGATTATTTCGTAAAATGTTACACTATTTCATGAAAACATAAACGCAACAGCTGACATGTTGTTTACAGTAAATATCTACAAAATAAGTGATGAAGCGCCAGCGAATTAAAAGTGATTTAAACCGTAATTATACACGAAATTATTATATGTATATTGTATATAGGTATTTGTTTTATTCGCTACGAAAAAACGACATCGTCTGCGCAGAACAAAACCTTTTTATATAAGTCATCCATTCCGTTGTTTATCTATGTAATCGTACCAAAACTCACTTTCGTATATATAATCAGCTCTAAATGTCTTAGATAGGCTTACATATTCTACAAGTTTAACGACCAAAACTTACCGTTTGTCGACCCATTAACTTACAAGATTCAACGCAACGTGGGAAAATGAAACTAGTATTTTTTAAATAACTATTTATTGATAATTTTAAATCTTATATATCACGGCGAGTTTTATGTCGGTATTTCTCAAAAAACTAATAATAGTTCTAATCCAGCCATAAGTTCTGTTGTACTGAAAATCCTTTTTTTTACATGAATTAATGCAATATTAATGTATTATCTGCATATTTATTAAAGTCACAGCAAAATGTTATGTTCGTAATGGCCACCTTTAGCTTTTATATAGGCCTTTAATCTGTTTGGCCACGAATCAAGGGATTGACGCAATGGTTCCCGGCAAACAACTTAACCAATTTTTAATGACACTGGAAGAAACTAGCGTTTAAGATACAGGCTAGGCCTAGTTTAAACGCTCATAGAAATATATTATGTATAAGGTTAACCACAGTGAATATTTTATTTAGAATGTAGTTTGTTTTGAGTGAAATTAAGTAATTTTTTATTATTTATTTTTTGACTAGTTCCATATCAATTTTGTTACTACAGTCATGATTATCTACTCGTATAAGATAATCATGACACTTGCCTTCAACCACTGCTTTTTGAAACCAGCTGCCATTCTTGGTATTTCCGAACCATAATAACTTAAGTGTTGCGGGTGGGGTCCATGGTCGGCAGAAAAACTTTAAGTGACCCGCCTGCTCGTTTGCGTCCAGTATATGATAACTTTATAAGTATTTTAATATCATTACAATCATAACATAGTTGATTAAAAAGGTACTTTCTATAAATACGTCAATAGAATATTCAATCTACTTAATTATTGAAAAAAAGTTTTAAGAATTTGTTACATATCGCTTACCTGGGAACTGGGTCTTGTTCTCGTATCTTGTACTAAATAACAAGACACTTAAAATGATAAAAAGTTAATTTAACATCTGCTCTGTCAGCAGCATACAGTTATTCGTACAAATATAGAAACAAGATTTTCATTAACCGTTACTAAGAGAGTATTTACATACATATTATCAATACTAAATATAATTCCGTCATGGTATCTAACTTTATCGCACGTGGACTATTGTTACGCATGACTTGATGGCCCTTGGATTCCCCCCCGTATATAAATCAATGGTATATGTAACGGGCGGCCTTATTGCTATTAAGTAATCTCTTTTATGCATGCGGAGAACATACATTTGTTCAAATTGCTAGTTTTATTGTAATGTAGAAAGTGCGAAGTGTGAAAAAGGTCTTCTCGAAGGACGGCACACTAACGGGGTGTCCATGGGCTGCGAAAACTGTCCTTTTGAGCGTGACGTAGGCTCGTTTTGCACGTAGTATTTTAGAAATATGAAAAAAAGAGTCGATGTACTTATGTACACGCTTTAGAAGTTATAATTCTTTGGCGTATGGAAAAAAATAAATAAAATGCAGTAGTGATTAAGGATAAATATTAAAATTAATCAAAAAGATTTTATTTAAATTCATAAATTATTATGTACATATTAGTAAATATTATCACCGTCGTATATGAAAGTGATTTAAAAACACCAATATAATTTTTTGTTTGTTTGTTTATTCACACGGTTTAATTGTACTGTTACGAAACACGTGTTTTAAATTTAAAAATACTAGAATATACAACTTGAACATAGCAATCGATTTCCATTCCACCTAGACCTAACTTTACGATGTAGAATTTAGGTGTTAGTGTCATCGTAAAAATTCACTCTCATCATTTTTCTCCATCGCGCCAAAAGAAGTATAACTTCAAAAGCTTGAAACGTACGATTAAAACAAAAAAAATATGAATTATGATAGCCTTACACTAAAAAAAAATAAATAAAAATAGGCACTTAAGTATGTTAGGAAATTTAGAATCTTCCTAGTAGGTAGTGAAAAAACCAAACGTACGATCGTTGCGTTAACAGAAATAGAATTTCATTTCTTTACAGCAGATAGATTTGTTATAAAAATTTGTGGTAAAGATCTATTAGGAGTATAGATTATACACTTGACGATTATTTAAAGTAATAATGAAATAATCATAGTAAAACAGTATAGTAAAAAGCATGTATTACTTGTACATGACAACTTAAATGCCATATTTTTTTCTATATATATATATATGATTTTGTTTGTTCGAATATAATTCGCTAACAATTTGGTATTTCTACGACTGATAGGTAAGGTTAATTACTTGAGTTTAAACAATAAAAATAAGTACATGGCTTATTGGTCGAATGACTAAAGACCTGACCACATGCAAGGGCGGATCGAGGGATGTCATGGCCTTGTCAACCCTACTACGGAGCCTTGACAGAGTCCTTCTGTAACACAAAAATGTAATTGATATGGTGTCCAAGTAGATTATCAAGTTCTTTGCCACAAGGTGGAAATAATTTAAGTTTGAGTAAATTAAACCAAGCCCCGGTTGTTGTTCATTGTGCCTTACTTAGTCCCACGAGATTTTGGGATAAATAAAAATATTAATGTGATCAAGACAAATTTATGAAGACATGAGACAAGACAAAACACTCTGGTTGAAAACCCCCAACCATAAACTCAATTATTTGTCAACCTTTTATCGCTCCTGGTACGTATACAGTGTTTATTGATAGATAGTGACTTACGATTTAAGTTCCAAGGACACATTCAAATCAAATTTTATTTATAGATTTTTGTAACTATCAGTACACATAAGAACATCTACAAATTAAAAATAAACCCATACGAGATGCACGGTAGCGCTAGCATTTTCAAGTTTTAAAGAGTATTAAAGATCAAAGGGCTAAATGAGTCTGCCGGGGTTTGCACTCTTAAGAAGCATCCATCCAAGCATCAGTTCCCTTAGTGCCAATAAATCCTTCAAACAAATCGAATAAACTTGAATGTTAAACAAACACAGTTATTACCAAAATTTTCTCGGTACTAAAAAACAACCGGACTGTTTATCTTTTTACAATATCAAATAATTTCAATGTATTATTATCAAAATTCGATCAAATAATTGAACAATTGCAGTGGTTAAAGCTAAACGGAACCATAAACAAATTCGGATTATTAAACAATAGGTGCTAACTAAAATATATTTCTTAAATAACATTTGATTATGCTTCAGTCTTAGACAGTTGTAATTTCTGTTCTTTAACGAAAGCAACATAAAGTTATAATAACAAAGAAAAAAGTACAACATATTAATTATCATAGGTACACATATAGTTATGTGTACCTATGATAATTAATATATATAGATTAGATATATAATAGATTATAGTAGTCTACGCCTTTACAGAATGGCAAGGCACGGGGAAGACGTACATATTTTACCGGCAGTTTTATTGATCTTTCAAAGGGGATGTTATCAGCCGTATATGTACCTGACAATGGAACCAACCTTATGTGAGAACCCCAATGACGATGTTGCTTATTTACATATGCGTTGCGTCATATTAACCCTTAACAAAACGCCATGCTCATAACGTTGGATTCTTGTTAATTTAGGCTTCGTTACCAGTAATATTTTTGTAGTAAAAATATTTTTCAAGACAAGGATGTATCATGCATGGTCTGCACACATACAGAGGTAAACAGGCTCAAGGCTGCACTGTATAATATAGTAAATATAATACTAAGAGACCTGCAGCAAGGAGAAAAATTATAATCCATCCATACAAATATGTATACAATACCTACCATATCACCTTCGATGCCATTACAACATTAATATGAACTCTAGTCCATTCTGAGCTGGCGTCAAAACGGGTAAATTGTAACCCTCCAAGCAAATGCAACGCAGTTGTACGCACTACGCAGGGGCTCATAACCTTGACATAGAACCAACCAACCGTCAATTCTTCACTTTTATCCTGCAATTAAACAGTAATTATTAACATGCACTTTCACTGAATAGAGAATTACTTTTTTACTAACATTACCGTACCTAAAAAAGTCATTACTGTATTATTACATATTAATTGATACATTAGATTTTTTCTAATTGAGATCGTTGTTTCTAATTAACATGTAACGGTGAAACACTATTGGTTATATTTAAGAACGTCTTACTTTTCTTAAATACATACAAATAATCAATGAAGTTTGTATACATATTTACTGTTTATAGTTTATACACATAATAAAATAGGAAGTACCTATGTATAATTGTTAAATTAGGGCAATGTAAATAACTACACAAATAATGTCTACTGATTAAAGGAGATGCCTAAATTTATTAATTTAATCATTCATGTGTTAAAATATATAAACCAAGGCATATTTTTTTAAATTTGACAACACAATTTGCGAGAGATGCAAATCTATTGATTAAGAGATCTCATAATAATAATAACAAAGTCATTTAATACAAGGTGTTCCGGTCTAAAAACCTTCCACTTTTTGACCTAACTTTGCACACTCCCCAAACCTTTAAAAATATAAATTAAAGTCTTCTATAACTTTTTTGGTACTATGTGTATCTAAGACGCGAACTTTCACACATCTCAGCCTACGTGCCGATACCGATAATAACTCCCTATGTACTTGAAACCACTTAGAAAAAATACTAATATCCAGCTGCATTTGTATTAAGTAGAAGAATAATTTGTTTATGTCACTTATTACATAATGTTATACATACAGCTGTGACCGGACCTTTATCATAAGTAAACAGTTATCCATCGATAGGTATTCTTGTCCACAAAAACGTCTAGAAAATGAATCAGGTAACGTAACGCTCCTATTTTCTTTTGTTCGCAATGTTTTACCTGATTTTAAATAAAGTAGAATCTTGGCAACGTATTGTCGACGTTGGGTAAGGGTTAGCAGATGTAAGTCTGTAAGTACAGATTAATTTAAAAGGAACGGAAATGCTTATGTATTACTGTTGTAAAAAAAATGTTAAACCACTGCAAAATACGACCGGCAGCCTATTCATAATATCGTAATGTTTTTTATAACTAATCGGAAGATTCTTTTCTTTTCAACTTAGTTATTGCAAAGCTATGCTTTTTTATCAACCCGTTCTTCGTGGTTCCGCGTAATTTTTAGTATCCACTTGAATATATAATAATATAATAAAATATTGTTACTAAAGAATAGATAGACAACACAAAAATGTTCGAATAGCAATTCCAATTCACCGAACACTAAAAGTTATTCTTACGTTGCAAAGTATAAAGAGCTTGTCGTCAACCCTAGTCATAAAACTTTCTAAGTTCGGACAAAGAATGCAGGTACGCTTATAAGTCATAACAATTGAAACAAATAATGCAAGAGTCAAAATGCCACGTGCTAACGCAAATTGAATCGATGCTTATTAGGTCGATAACTACACAAAACATCTAATCCGTACCCCAATATACAGGTACATAATATCTACATATTCCTATATCCTACAGTCTCTTAGGCAAATACGATATAACTACACTACAGATAAGTGACTTAGTCGTGGTAATTATAGTGTTTGAGAGCTTTTTTGGTAGTGTATGAGCAAAAATTTATTAGGTTTGATATTGCAGTGTGCAAAATCCCAGTAATTATCGTAATACCTACTTAATTAAACGTTAAAATGGAGGTTTTGTTTAGTTGTACATTGCAAAATATTGCCTCGCCATATAAAAATAAAACATGTATACAATTCTATTGTTTTAAAAGTCCCTTTACGTCAATTTCAAATGGGGTGGTTTTGTGTTAACGACACAAACAAGTCAATACGTAATTCAATATGGCTCTCAGCTATTTTATGTTTAATACTATAGTTTACATTATAAAATGGAACGTGCAATTATAATTTACGCATAACAAGTTTCATAATACCGTTTGGCGGCGATCCTCGAAGGTAGATAGGTAGGTACCGCAATTCGTGAGTGCCATGACAGCTGTAGTAATTTAAATCATAACGGTTAAGACTCTTAGCCAGCGGTGAATCATCTTTCCGCTCGATTCACGATGCCTTGTAGATATTATAATAATGTATACTAACTACATGCGACAATACACTAAAGAATTTGATAAATCCATCATTGAATACAGATTGATCGAACTCTGTGCGCATTCATTGAATATTTTATTCAACGAAAACACAAAGAAATCAGCTGTTTAAGTTACTAAATTTTGGATTTATGTCCTTCAATTTGGTTAAGTTATTAGCTATATCAAGTTATATGCTACAATTTACGGTGGAAACCGGTCTGTGCTCGATCTACCTACTTCGATTAACTGGCTAACCAAATGTTGCACAAATGTAATCCCAAATTTCCTCGAATCTCCCGTCACCACTGCAGATTCGTTGACATTATCTTTCAGTCAAGACATCTTTTATTCAGGAACAGTTGGATAACACAAAGCAAAGTTACCTTTGTTACAAATGCCACGTGCAAACTTGATCTAGCACAACACTGAACGGGGACCGCATGCAGGCCGGGATTGGTGCAATTTGATAAAAGCACAAACGTTTACACCGAATCACGTCCTAAGCGTGGCCACCGCTGTGAACGACCGGCCGGGTAACGGGATTGCGCGCCTTGGATGCTGAGCGTAGCGGTCTTCGAAGGCCGAGCCCGTTTGGATAGGCCGGGACTGGTGCAATATCATTCAACCAGAATATAGCCTCAGTCACAGCCTAACCACCCGGGCTTTGCAAGATCTTCAATCTTCTTTCGTTGGCTCATCGTATCTTGAATTAAAAACTAAACTCGCGCACGAATGTACCGAGCGGCCGAAGCACGTAAGTCAATACGATACACAAGTTATCTGTTCGGCGGTCGGCGCCGGATTGCGAGCGCGGGGAGAGCATCGCGCGCGCAGCTGTCGCGCCACAACCCCTCTGCCCCTCCGCTCGGCCCTTTATCGTTCTGGGAAGTGGTTCCTAAACTTCCCGACTATTTTGTACTTAAAAATTCTCCCCGACACGTGGGAAATTTAACTCGACAAATAAAAGTCGAAAGTAGTAGGCCTTGACATGTAGGTGATGTGACATACATTGCTTAGACAATGTTTAACGAATATACCTATATGGATACGTGAGGTCAGTCAATGAATAGATAACTTATAATTAAGTATTCTGAACATAGCCAGTTTAGTCTAAACAGATCTATATCGATCTATAGGAAATAATTTGCATACAAAATGTTACTTTTGATGACTTGATTAGATTTGACGGTCAGTTTTTGACGGTAGATATACATTACTTTTATAATATTAAATTACATTGAAAAACAACGTTTATATTAGTATTTCATCATAACTTCATTTTATTCTACTCTCTGATTAATATTAATATTATACGGTGATTAGTAAATTATTAAAATAAATAATCTACTATCACTAATGTAAGTCAATTTTTGTATACTAAAGCTGGCAATACTGATGTTCGACATTCGAGCCAGCTTGGATGATTCCTTCATCCCGTCGCTTCTACCTGCGACCAAAGAGAAGTTAACTACAGAACTCCAAACAGAAATTCACCACGAGCGACCAATTGTAAAATCACAATGTAGTATATGAACACTTAGTTATTATAAACTTATTAGTAGTAGGTTGTTATGTTCAATAAAAAATATTCTGCTAGTTATTTTAGTAATATAGTCTTCTTACTGGTAAAGTTTTAAACAGGTGTAAGATTTCCAGTATAGTATGCTTCTTCCTAAATAAAGTAAGCTGAAAAAACCACTCTTCTGGGAGTTTATTTCCAAAAAGGATCTATTTATTGCTAAAAAAAATATTATTTAACTTATGTTAAAATATGCTTTACTTTTGAATCATTGTCATCGCGAACTCGTTATAATCCATAAAAACATGCTAACTAAAGCTTAAAGCAAGTTTATTATAACCCACTACAAAATTCAGAAAAATAATTTGCACCTAATCAAGAAGTTAAGATTTGCGCGGATGACCTGGGTTCGATTCCAACAAATAAAGCTTAGTTTTGAACAAAACAATCTTAAAATTTAAAATTAATTTAAAGTAATAAATTGAAATTATTCATATCATCATTCAATTGGACAAAGTGTTACTGTTTCATTGTATTAATTATGGGCATTAGATAACATTGGCCTATACAAACAAACCAAACTTTTACAGATAATATTACCCAAATGTTAGTAGAAAGTACTACGGCTGTCTACTTAATGGCTCGCAATCAAAGCCACACCATCGAACTAGTTATAAATCCGTTATTGGTTACTGACGCTCGTACGCAGTTACAGCTTGCATATTTGAAGGTCACTCACCTCACAAACTCGTTCCGACATCATCACAATTTATTGTTTTTACTACGATCACTAATTATCGGAAATCAGATTGACGCTTTATTTAAAATTCTATAAACAATATGGAATGACATTTTCCAGAAAATCTACGAATTACAGTTTGAATTTGGAATAAGTAAAGTAGTAAGTAGACGTCAAAACGTTCACGTTTGTTCAGCATCAAGACTAAAAGGGGAGTCTCAGTCCGCGCTAAGTGTCGACTTAGTTTCTTACACTAAACTATACCTATTCCAGCCATAAGTTCTGTAACAAATAAAATTGCATTTTTTTAATGAAATAATGTAACAATAATAAAATTTACACTACATATTCAAAGTCACAGCAAAAAACAATTATAACCGAAATGCCCACCTTTATACAGGCCTTAAATCTGTTTGGCCACGAATCTACGGATTTACGCACTATTTCCAAGAGAAATTCCGCCACTGCTCCAAAAATTTTTTAAGAGACTCAACGTCGCCGTGTTGTTTAGAGCAGACCATTATTTGAAGTCTAAAGGCTTAAGGACTGGGCTAGACGACCCTTCTGGTCAAGCCTTTAGACTTCAGCTCTTATAAAGTCCGGAACGTTCATCGTTCTTTGTGACCAGGTGCAGCATCCTGCTGGAAAGTCCAAGGTATATTTATATATATTTCTGAAATCTGATTTCGTTTACGGAATTTTTTTTATTTGTATAAAAATTAATATAAATTATGAAGGTTGTCGAAATACTCCTATGAAATTTCATCCACGATCAAAATTGTTCGTCAATCTCTGCTGCGTTGTGTTTAAAGTTTTTATTGAGTTAAAATTGGCTTACGATTGACCAATTCAGTTGCAAAACTACCATTACAATACCAAAGCAGACCCTTCTTTCTTACACATTATTGTTTCTTTATTCAGTCAAATAGATTTTATGACCACTGCATCATTAAAGTAGATAAAATATTAACACGATTAACAAAGTTAACAAAATCGTCAGCGTCTGAATGGAATGAACCGTTTACTCTTTCTCGGAAGTCCCGAGGCCGACAATACGAGACGGGATAATTTCAACTTAATCCCAAACAATAAAAGCCTAAAATTCATCACAGGTAATTTGTATGGCCCTCGCATTGTTCCGAACCAGATTTGTTGCAAAAAGAACGCCACGAAAATAGATATGATGGGAAATGGGAGTTTCTTTGCATGTTTAATTGTCCTTTCTGAAGAGCTGGATTGGACTAAATAGAGCGAAATTAAGCGAGATTATAGGTCGTGAGAATCTTGATGCCGCACTGTACATGCCGTATGGTTCCGCACCTTCGTATATAGTCGTGCCTGTAGGTAAGCTGTTTTATTCTAGTATAGGCCTATGAAGCTTTGGATGGCATACACAAATTAAATATGTTTTTTCTTATAGAACAGCGAACGGGCTCACCTGATGCTAAGTGATACCGCCGCCCATGGACACTGTGCCTGAGGGTTCGCGAGTCCCCGGCCTTTTAGGAATTGCTACGTTCTTTTCTTGAAGGGCCCTAAGTCGAATTGGCTTGGAAATACTACAGTGGGCAGCTGGTACCGCAGAGTGGTGGTGGGTAGCTGAAACTGCCTTTGCTCAGTTGTGGAATGAAGGACGTCGAGATTGGACGGGTGGAATCCCTCGACGTCCGATGATGAAACTCATATGATTTTTTGATTCATTTCACACACAATTATTAAAGAAAACTCTCAGATCCTTAATACAATTAATCGTCAAAACTAAATTATCCGTTCAGAAATATATTTTAATTTCCCGATATACTTAGTTTATATTAAAGTAGTAGTTGTTTAGATATACTACTGTAAACCAGAGGAAGCAATCCGGAAATGTTTAATTTTGCAACTTCACTATTCAGTACTTGTCATAACGTTGCAATACTGAAATTGTCAAATCTGGAAGCGAAATAATTTTTTGTATAGTTTATAATTTATATTTTAAAGTTTTTATATAGGGGGCGGACGCGTAGGCTTACCTCATGTAAAGTCACGCCGCTGCCAATGGACACCCATTCTTCATTTATTTCATGGTAATAATAAATGAACGAACATTTTTTTTGTACTTAAAAAAAACTGCAAAGATTTTGCATTTTGACAATAATTTGCCGGCCTCACCTACCCATTGTAAGCTGTTATCGTGTCTATTGTAAACATTTCTACCTAGCATAAGTACGAGAGGACTTCATTCTTTTCAACACATTTTATACCCAGTCCCAAAATAAGGCAAACTGTAGTTGGTTTTAAGAATCAAGGAGGTTTTTTCCTCATTTTATGCTATCTTCCACTCAAATCTGAAATATATTTTCTACTGAATTGTTATTATGAGGTCCTATCTTCACCGACTACAAGAGCTATGCAAATAAAGCGAAAGTTTATGGCTGAACAAATATTATTTCGGATTGGAAACCACATTTCGCATCCTACTTGCCTATAAAGAAAAACATCATTTAAATATTCAATATATCCCATTTTGTACGATTAGATGGTCGTCATAACTTTCAGCAATGATTTAGCTAGCAAGTTAATTTATTAAGGAAACTTTAACGGGATATTTGAACTATATACACAATTTTATTGTATATATATGCCGATCTTAAGTTTTTAGAGGCTACAATGTAATGTATTATTGCTTGTAGCAGGCGACTGGTATTATGAATCCAAACATCCTGTGTTGAGGCAGCATTTTCAGTATAATCTCACTGTATATATAGCACTTTATATACGTTCAGAGTATTGTAATGTTATCTAAGTTCCTACTAATGTAAAACCCCTATATACTCCATAGAGTTTTAATTAGAATGTTTTATTAACAGTAATTTGGTTGAAATTCTAACCTATTATATACTACGTGAAGCAAAATCTCACTCAAGTCTGTTATAAAGTGAGGTTTATTTGAATTACGAAAAAAAAACTTTATTCACTTAATGTGTTTATACAAACAACATTTCCGCGACTCGGTTCGTTAAAATTATAAATTAAAAGAGATAATTATAATTTTCAATGTGACTACATAAAAATATGAGAGTCATCAAAGGGTTAAAATAAATTACAAGATCAATTAGATCTTGATGGCTATGAACCATAGACACGTGATTATCCTGTCAGGTGCAACTGTCCCAGTTTTTTTTCTTTTTGTAACTTAAACTGAAAGGGCGCATGATGTGTGATTTTTTGCAAATAATTGACACCCATTAGCTATTATTTAATTACATTTGAAGACAATAAGTAAAGGTTGTGGTAATAACAAAGCACTGATTACTTGAGCCAGAATTATTTTTAAGATTCTAATGTTACCGAATAATCGTTAACCTTTCCCTTGCCTGCCCAATACATTCTGCATATTTGGATTTCTCTTGCATTTTTTATGTAATCTATTATCTATATATTTTTATATGTTTTTCACAAGTGTAACGAAGCTTCTAATTGCTCTTTTTCGTAAGATTCAGATTTGTATTCTTCAAAAGAATAAAAACGTCTAGAAGGCAAAGATGGCCAGTAATGTTGATTGGATGTAAAATTGTGAACAGTGGATGAGCAGATGTCTAAACAGCTGCGCGCGTGCCACAGACCCACCTTTCCCGCCTTTTTGCTCTTTGTTCAAACGTCAAAGATTGATTTGATCGGATAGGCGCATCTGCAAATTTTCCTATTTCTAAATTTGTACCACATTTATAACAAATATTAACCACATACACATTTTTGCAGTAGACAACACCACCAATTGGGACTTATTTACTGATTTATTTAATGTTTTTGTAATCTTACAGCTAACATAAGTTGTATATTATAACAAAAAACAATTATACTAAATATATAGCCAATGAATGGAATACCTAATATATGTACCAAAAGGTTTAAACATTTACAAAAAGAAAACATATCAAATACATATAACTTAGCAATACCTAATTAAGTTGTGTTGTATGATTGTGTGAAAGTGAGGGTATGTATGTGGGGCGCCCTCATGATGCATGTGATGTAGTGCTATGAATATTCTTAAAACTCTTTTTTCTTTTAGCTTAAACAAATCAGGCTTAAGGTCGTCGTTATAAATCCGGTCTGCGCGATACAAAACTGATCGCTTTGTTACCTAGGTAGACTATATATTATTATTATTAAAGCTTCATTAATCCAGATAACAATTGGTTAGCTTTTCAATTCCTTAAAAACCCTACTCCATAATTTTTGATTTCTCTTTGTCTTGAGAAACTTTTATCCAGTTTTCTCCGCTGGTTCTATAATATCATCTGTCCATCTTTTCTTTTGTCGTCCTATACGTCTCTTTCCAGTACATAAATTTCGTTATTACTAGCGTCCATATTTTATCCCGCAAGGCTATATTTAATGTTAGTTGTATGAACTATATTTAATATTAATAATATAAACATTACAGTCGTAATTATGTCCATTGATCTAGACGATTAAAGGACTTATATATAAAAAAATTGTTATTGTTATTTTATACTGGCTTCTTTATGCTTAAAGAATACCTTTTTTATTTAATCAGACATAACAAGCCAGTGATCTGCGCGGCTTCGTTTGCGGACTTACGGAAAACAGAAGTATGAGTGAATGTGGTTAAGCTTGCGACTGTCAATGTTGAGGTCATGCGTTCAAACCTGTGCATAATTAATGTTTCTGTGTATATAAATTACTCTTCACATACGGAGTAGAAGGATAACATCGTTAAGGACATTAAAAAAAGGTTTTAGGTATATATTATTATTTAATATTGCCTAAATTCACATATTGATAACAATAATCTATCTAAAATAAATTATTTATAATTAAATAATTTACACCTGTAATTTATAATTCTAAAAAAATAACCATAAAAACTCGTGGAATATTTAGCGTGTATTTTGTGTGTTTAAGAGCCTGTTTCACAATGTCCGGATAAGTTCCAAATAGGCTATTTGTTACTTATTGGTATGATAAATAGTATATTTGCGTTTCACGACTGTCAGATAGCGCTATACGTCATGAAATTCGAAGTATCTTATTTGGAACTTTTATCTTTCGAATAATTTATGTGTTGCATAGCTATTTGGCACTTTATCCATACATTGTGAAACAGGCCCTTAGTGTAGCTGTAGATTACATGACAAATTACTGGCCACTTGCAATAAATTAATGATGCTCGAATTAATAATCATTTTAATAATAAATATCTGCTTTATTTAAAGTGTACAGCTATTCTTGCTCACATTAGACAATTAAATTCTAATATTTCGAGATACCAGAGTCTGTAGTCATTGGTCGCGGCCTAAGTCCCATTACCTAAAAAATATCCTGAGTTAAATGTTTTACTTAAAAGAAACATGATCACTAAACACATAAAGTCTATCTACACTTCCATGCTAGTAACTTAAGCTTTAAAGTACAGAAAGCGCATTGTTCTTAAAGTATAACCAGCTCGCATTATCTTTGCACCTAATAGTTTAATTAATTTTACTAATAATAGCCAACTAAAGAACCGGCAATGGAGTAGCGTGAACAATGTTAATAAAATAATTTTATTTTTACTTACAATTGTTGGGTGTATAGAAATGCAAGACGTATCGTGTAGTGGCTAAATTATCGGGTATTACTCCATGTGCACATGTCCTGTTTTCTTTTAAATAGATGATGTATCGAATGTCCTATTATACGTGGTGAACTGTTGTGAATTTTTTTCCTGTGCATCGCTGTAAAAGTAAACCTTTAAACTAAAATCTATTATTGTAACGCATTTAATATGTAGCCTACCTTGATACAATTAAAACAATTCAAAAAATCGGTTGTCTGTAAAGTCGGTTAACTGACGATAGTTGAACGTGACAACGTCATAAGAAAATCTGTTGGAATGGATGCAAAATTAAAATTTTCTTTTGAAAAATGCATTATATATTTAGATATTTTGTAGATAAATGAAAATCACAATTGAATTGATCAAGTTACATTTATTTGATGATCGCATAAATACAATTTTGTCAATTTTTTAACGAACGAACGCTGCCGAACGTGAAGAACGATTGTGCCTCTTTGTCGCTCGTTCCGCGCTCTTGCTTGCACATCAAGCCTTAAAAGGAACGCGAGGGAAAATTGGAGATCGTATCTTCCCTGAAGGACAACAGAGATACGAATAAAATGTGTGTCATGGGGTGCGATGAATTCCCTTTTTGGGCGTCTCATAGTCTCGTTAGCCACCTATCCTATAAAAAAGAAAGAAAATCCTCATGCACAATCATAACTATTAATTAATTAATTTTTAAATAACATAAAGTTTTCAAAGAGCGCTTCATTCATAAGGTTACCAGCGAAGTGTAAAGATAACGTGACAGAATTATAAGTACCGCACACGTGTTAGCTTAAATATTCAATAATAACCGTATAAAAACAGAAATGTGTGTCACATCGGTTAATAATTGTTTGAAACCCGCTACTCATATACATTTTGTTCACGAAATTGTAAATCTTCCGGTCTCAAATGGTTTTTATGTCGTGTTTCGACTACATATTTCGTACCTTGAAAACATTTCTGATTTTGAATATATCTCATTAACTTCTAAACTTTAGACCCTTGAATAACTTACTCGGAGTCTACTAAAATTTAATTTCACGCAGTGTAAGTTGATTTTTGTCAAATGACTTGATACAGTTATATATTAGTTACATTTTTTATAATTGTTTAACTATTCGGGCATTAAAGATGCATGTTAGAGCGAACACAGTTGACTAAAATTGAGACGGCTGATGGCGACGAGTATCTCGCTCGTATATATAGGTACATATTAATATTAAGTTTCTCATGTAAGTATTGTTTTTTGTAATGAGAAATAAAGTTCTTTAAATATTATTTTAGTTACTTAGTTAACACACAAAACAGACCTATAAATAAATACCACACGAAAAATACATTCATACTATGCGTTTAATTCAATCATTATCTCAATCATATCTATAGGATCTACTCATTTTAAATACCAATTTTTTTACATCCAAATTCACGTGTTATTTTAATTATAATTTATCCAAAACACATTATTTATAATTAAATAATTTGCACGTATAATTGTAAATAATTAACTATACAAACTCGTTGAGTATTTTACGTTAGTGTAACTGTACATTATATGGCAATTAATTTTTCAAAGCAGTCCCCAGTTTCAATAAATTAATGATGATTCATTTAATAATAATTATTTTAATTATAAATATCTACTTCACTTTAAAGTGTACAACAACTACTTGATCACAATAGACAATACAAGTTAAGTTTAGTTAAGTTCAATTATTAATTATAAATATAAATTATTATTACCATGTAGGTCAAGAATATTGTAAACACAGTATGTGTGTTGGAATAAATATGATTTATTAAAAAAATATGTATGTATATACATATATAAATATCGTTCGATATCACTAGATTCGGCGTTGCGTTTTGGCATAACATTAAGCTTCATAAGCCTTTCAAAAGCAATTAATAGTCCTTGAAGGTGGTTAAGTATAATAACCTGTGATTGGTCACAAAAAGCGCGATGAAATTGGTCAGATGTCGTCCAATCTGGCAGATGCACGGCAGCTGGCTTGCGATGCACCCACTACACACTGTACATGGTGCTACTATATTATTTCTAGGTCAAGAAGACATAATATAAACGAAATTGAAAAAAAACTTTCTTGGCGTGAATTTATTACGTTCTGTATATTAAACGACCGCGTTTCGAGTGATTTTCAGCAAATGTGGGCAGGGATCGTCTTGATTCTGTACTTTGATATTTCTTTTCTATATGTTAAGGTATATAAATGAATAGCTTTGTATATTATTTCTTTCACAAATAGAAGAATGTTAGTGAACAAGAAGATTTTTTATAAATCATCGAGATATGTCGTTTAAAACTGAAACACCATGTATAAATACACATGACACGTAGCTTTTATTGTATTTCAATCCATTTACTTAATTTTTATCGATTAACATTAAAAGTATGTTAAGAATGAAATTAGAGATTGCTGTAAAAAGTTCCTAATGTATTTAAACATTAAACTTTTTAATAGTTCCGAATAGAAATACTATTTTTTTATATTATCTCATAGACATGATATCAATAAATGTTATTATTGCACATACACTATCCGTAATGCATGTAGTAGCAACACATTGATCCTAATAAGTATAAAAAGTATGCAGTCCTCATTGTATGCAGCTTGCGACAGGTGGAAGGGCGACAGATTTTCTGGCTTCCCTTCGCATATTTCTTTTTTACTATGCTAGTAGGACTAGGTCTTTATGCTTTTAGTAATATAGTTATACCGAGTTTGTATCGGTGTGACAGTATTTCTTATTATTTTGTATAGGACAGGAACCAGACGTAAAGGCGTCTCATTCGCTGCGTTACTGTCATTATTGTCAGGACACAAAAGTCGAAAATTGTGCATTAAATTTCGTACTTTATCCCTACTATGATAGTTTAATCACGATATACGCTGTGATGTCTAAATTATTTATAAAAGTTTGGTTTTACAGTCAAGAGATGGACCGAATATTAAATATTTTCATAAGAGTGAAGATTTCATTTGATGTTTATGTTACACTTTTAGAGAATGACAAAAGCAGGTTGATGAAGCTGAATTACTAAATATAATCTATGATCACAATAATATTTTTATATGCAAAGTATCAAAGACAATTAATTCTATAAGTTATTGTACTTTATATTGCGCACACAATAAAACCTTTATGGTCAGTACACATCATCTATTAGACAACAATTAATAGGTGATACACATACGTATGTTAAGAAACATGGTGATTTTTGTTGTTTTATTTTAAATTTATAGACATAACTCTTTGAAAGTAAACACCGCGTTTGATATAAAATATCTAAACAACGAACGTTTATACGAACTCACAAATATAAACAACTTAAACTATGTTGCAGTACATAATAAGTACTTAGGATTTTTATTGTTAATGACACTTGACACCGAGGCATTCCTATTCCGACTACATTAAATCCAAAGAAGAGGGATTAAAATTCGACGAACATTTTCTTAATTTAAAAAGATACCAATTGCTTTCGCGTAGTGTAGAGTTTAAATCTTTGTTACACAGCACAGATTATTATACATATTCAACGATTGACACGGGAAGTTCTTTATTTGAATTACTCTTATTTTGTCGTATTAACAAACATATCATAGATTTTTCCATTGAATACGGATGACCAATTTAGCGCTCGGCGATTGGTATTTTGAATATAGACAAACTACCTTTTTAGACAAACTACCCACATCATAATTTTACAACCGAACCTACAGCTGATAACATATTTTTATGAATTCTAATAGAATTTAGCTTTGTAACGTATGTGACCGACGCAGGCCCGGGGGCAGACCGGTCGCAAGCGGGACGACCGTTACTCCACTGTAGCGACACGCGATTCTGTTTGCTTATGATAAACTTTTCTATGATAATAATCACCATTCAGCTGTAAAATTCTTAAATAGTAGGTCGACATGTGAGGCTTGGTTTTAATTGTCGGGGACAGATATATAGTACATTATTATATAATTATATAGGAGTAGTATTTTCCTATCTCTGTAGCTAGATGGCCATGACTCATTTGATTTGTTTTAAAACAATATGCCGATCAATAAATATACTGAGGTAATGATCATATAAAATATTAAACAAAAGCTCTTGTACCTACAAAGTTAACAACATAATTTTTTTCTGTTTATTGCGACTTCCGTTTTTTGCGATCTTTTCAATCGGGCACAGGAAGCTGATCGCCAACATGCCTATTAAAAGAAGAAAATATAATGAATCACACCAAGAAATGTGCCCATTGGCGGGTTAAGGCACATCATCGAAATGTTTCATGGTTGAATGTTGACTTCTCATTGCTAATAGTGCAGATATCTCAGTCCCGTTCCTAGAGCTAGGCCTTTTGACCTCGCCTCCTCTCACTACGCCCCCGCGCTCCGCTACTTTCCAACTGTTTAATACGAAATTGATTTTGATCCCTTTTAACCGCGATTTAAATGTGTTTGTCACTTTTGCAATTGATTATGACAGGATAGTTATAACAACTATAATGAAATAATAAACCGCCCAATTTAAAGATTTACCGAATTTAAATTTTACCGCTAAATATGAGATACCTCTCTGGTATATATATATGTTTAATTTTTGTTATTAAATAACGATAAAACGTAGCTGGAACAATGACATGTTTCGGGTTAAATGCTATGGAGGCATCTACTTTGACTGCCTTTTGTAACATTTCAGAAACTTGCGAAACTTATTAATTATTATAGTGTAAATATTCGGCACGTTTGATTAGCGAAATTATACTTCTCATATACATACAATACATACATACTATATATATATTAAAAATACTAAAAACAATTTTGCTTTTAATTATTTCAGCTGAAATAATCACACGTAAATGACTAAACAAGGTAAGCCTGCTCGTTAAAAACCAGGTACAAAATAAATCGTTACAATGCGCCCAAAGATTGGTAAAATTCAATAGTATTCTAATTTCAAAAGTCTAAAATGTCAATTGTCACCATTCAAGCTTTCTCGAAAGCTGGCATTAAATCATAAAACCCGAAACGTAATAACCAAATGTATTGTATACGTACCTGGTTTTCTAGGAAGAAAAAAACATCTTTTGTATATACCCGGACGTACTTTCCCCAAGCAAGTTTGTGAATAAGTTTTTTTGGGACGAATTTTCTAGGGCTGTTACTCTTGCCTTTAATGTTAGTAAACGATAATGATTTACTGTCAAATTTGTTTTAACTTAAGTGAGATATAAATATGTTTTTGCATCATTAAACATGTGATTTATATTACATATACATAAATAAAATTATATATATTCTTATTTCACACTAAAATATAATATGTATGTATGTATTACATTATGTAATTATTTGGGACAGTAATTATTGTAAAACGCAAATTCTATCGTAAATATTTTTCAATTTAGCAAGTTTTAAATAACTATACTTTAAAAATAATATAACAATAAGTTAGTAATAATATTCCATAACCATAAATATCAGGAAACAACCCCATAATTGGGGTTGTTTCCTGATATTTTAAGGCGTGTACACAGGTTAAAGGAATTCTGTCGCTTCTATACGGAAATAGTTATTTTCCCAGGAAGCGAACCTGCATCGTGGGTGTGCATGATTATGTGAAACTGAATGATACAGTTATATAAAACGATATTACAATACGCCTCGTTAACTAATATCTAATGAATGTACATTGTATTTGTTTTGTTCATTAAATTATTTAAAGTTCACTTTCATGAAGTCTTTTTGAATATGTCATACTCATAATTCATTTCATTGCGTGTACGGTTTCATCATCGCTTGTCACATATAAAAGTATTGTCTTCGCATGGGAAATGTATCTGTTTGTTTGTGATATCATGTTATCTTGATGCCACTATTTCGCTAAGATTTCTATGAAAATTGAGAAATTAAATGTCTAGATTGTCTACGCTATTGTACATTCGCAATTTAAAAAAAGAACGTTGAAAATCGGAATGACAGCTGCGTAGGAAATCTTTAAGCAAAGGAGGCGTACGAAGATCGCTTGAAAAGAGCGCGCACCTGGCTTATTGTAGCTCTGAATACGACGCACACATGCGCACACGCACTTATCCCAGTACAATACCGGATAAAGATTTACCCGTGATATAATATACCTGGGAGCAAAAAATCAAGGATAAACTCTGGTCTAATGATAAAAACCAGAAAAAGTTATTCAGGAATCCCGTTCGCTCCAATGCACCATTTTACCTCAATTTAATGTTTTAATGTTATAAAAAAGTTTTTTAAAAAGATTCTATACATATTTAGATAATTATATAACAGTATTTTATAAATGGTACGATTAGTTTAAACGCATGTTTGATGGTATAAGAAATTTTCAACATATAGCAAGAAATAGGTATCACGCTAAAAGTGCAGAAATAAAAAAAAAACAAATAAATCAAAAAGCTAAATAAATTGAAATATAAATAACTTTAAATTAACTTGCTCTTTCAGCCACCAAAGTGAAAATTTAAATAAAAATTAATACTTGATATTTTATTCGTATAATATTAAATCTCAACTTGTAATGTAAATTATCACCGAATATTCGGTCATAATACTTACCTACTTATATTATCTTTCAAATGACTGTATTATAATAAATTAACATTTTATTTGGAGTTAAGCATGCCGTCAATGCCCTACCCTTTTATGAGATGGCATAACTCATATCAACTTGTTCCCAGGGTGTTTACTTTTTTTTTCACAAAACCATCTTAAGTTTTAAAATCAAAAATCTAAGCATTCAGTGCAATTCAACAACATTTTTTGTCTATTTTATAAAATTTAATTACATGCGTTTTTAATCGTCTATGTGTAGCACATTTGTATAGTATTCGTGAAAATTCATTAACAGAAAATTTTCGAAATAAGCTGAACTATGTTTAATTACGTAAGATCTTGGGCACCTGACAACTGACATCTGACCTTGGCGCTCCGTGTCCTGTGGCCTTGGACCGCGAAGGGTCTCACAGACCCACAATAGCTGGCCGTTAAAACTCGTCTGATGAATACCGCGGAAACCCTCCCCTTGTGCGAAATCCGGCTAACGATTTTCTCTATTTGTCCTTTATGCTCTATTTTAACTACGTATTGATATGTAGGGTCATTCGAATACCGTTACTGTCATGTTAGATCGTTTAAATGTCCATAACTTTTTATAATTTTATGACTTCTCTTCGCAAAATCCCTTTTTTTAATTTTAACCATTGACAAAGCAAGTCCGCAGCTCTATTTGCAAGAATAAGTTTTACGATTTGTCTATTATTATTTTTGTGATTTGTAGGGTCTATTTATTGTTATTGTAAAGTTGTCTATTATAAAAGTTTATTACTTTAACGTAACCGTTTAAGTTTAACAATTAATTCTTTGCTTGTTTGTTCATATAATAATATGTATTTAAAATAGATAAATAGATGAATGATAAATAGAGGATAAATTCGATACAGTTTATAAGGTAATATTTGGTAAAATTTTATAAAAGTCTTAAGGTATTTAAATAATGTTGTGTTCATTTTATGCATACGTGTTCTTGTTCACTGCACGAGTAATTTATATTTTATACAGCACCTTCTAGCTGTTGCAAAGACGTAACAACATATTAGGTACATACATTTGTACTACCCCTTTTTTACGTCACTTTATGGAACCTATATGGTTCCGTCAATAATAAAATTACTTCCTTGATCAGCCGTGTCCTTAAAAACAAAAACATTTAATCAAAGTTAATATTTTGTACGAATTACACTTAAATAATACATTTTGGCTACTATTTTGTTTAAATGTATTCTTACATATTACGTGATTTTTGTTTTACTATAAATAGGTATTAGGAATAAGCTAGGCACTTGTACGTATATACCTACTTACAGATGAAGAAACGCTCTATTTCTATAATAATCGAAACTATGAAAAACTACATTGATTGCTTTAAAATAGCACAGAGGGAGCTAACGTGTTTATCAACTTATATACAGTTATGATAGTAATCGTGTTCAATCTGTAAGTACTCATCTGATATATGCCTTTTTATTGACTTCAAAGTACAACCACCGCAAATTGCAATAGAGGTTTTTCTCCTCAGTGGTAACATGATAAATTAATAAAATAACCGTTGTTTCGGAATTAGGTTCCTACTTTAAAGGACACGCACCAGTAACCAAAGTTCCTGATAAAATAATAATTCTAAATGCTTTTTACTACAAAATAATATATATCACTCATCAATCATGAGAATAAATTTAACATTGCTTAACCCAGTTTCCAGAACTGTATAGACTTTTTGAGTTTATTATCATTAAATAAAATATTCTATCGATAACTTGAGTTTCTAAGTCCAAGTAAAAATTTAACAAGGTTCGAAATCTCTATGAAGTCGGTTAAAATTTTAAATATTTTATCCAACAAACGTGAAACATAGGGTCCAGGCTATTGTTCAGTCGAGGACTTATGAAACTTAATAGCTCAGTCTGGTACAAAGCATAGTATTTTCTATTCAAATTGTAGTTTTTATGTTCCTAGGCAAGCTGGGGATTAGGGTACATAATTGATGTTTATGAATGAAAAATGTAGTTAGTAGAAAAACATTTTTAAATGCAAGTCGTCAGTGAATCTTATTTATTTTTTTACTTTTTTATTATGATTTCATTCATTATGAAGATTGATCTTTGGCGTAGGTATCTGGGGTTACTTTTAGAGTAGGCTTGTCCCATTTCACACTGCTGTCGAACAAAAGTACTATTGTAATAGATATTCACACTAATTAGTTGATGAGCTAAAAGGTATTGTAATTTATCACTTGTTAAATATGAAATTTATTAAATTTTGCAATAATAAATTGATAAGTTAATATTAATATGTATAAAATTTGAGGTCAACAAAGTCAACACTTCTGAATCATCATTTCGTGGCCAATGTATATAGGTGTAAATAAAAAACCAATTTGATGTGTCGCCACATTTATTTGAATTTTACTAAAAAAATTGAATAAAAAATATTGTATTTCATCAACATTACTTTAGAAATGAATAATATACAGTGGTAGAAAATCCGTTTGCTGCACCCGGAATTATTGTTATTATGACGGGGTGAGCGTCGGTAGCGCCGCCTCGTGGTTGAACGAGACAATTAAAAAAAATGACTTTACATTCATACATGGATAACAGAATATACATATTTATTATTTTGTTCAATCATACTACGGGCAACACAGTTTTAAATTTTCTTTCACAATACTGATACGGGTCAAGTTTTCTAACTGTCTCTGGGTTGGGTGGATTATTGGCTTTTCTATGGGTTGTTTGAAGGCGGCCGCTGTCAGTCTCACGCTGCTCTTAAATTAATCTTCTTCCTCACCACTCTCCGACTCTGTGGAAAAATATTTTATGAAAATCGGTGCCAATACGCTAGAAACTTGTGTCATGATATAAATATATACTTAACACCTTACTGTTGTTGCTAAATTGGTGGCGTTAATTAATCAGGGGGTTTCATTTTATTACTTAATACTGTTTGATATTTGTTTGTAGATTTAATTGGAACAATTGTTGTTTCTTAAAGAGTTTATAAGTCTCGAATAACTCACCCTCCTCAGCACTCTGTAGCCACTCGACAAACTTCTTCATCTGATCGAGGAACATATGCTTGCCCTTGGAAGAGTTGGGGTCGCGGTACCAGCGCAGGATCACTTCCTCGGAAACCACTTCACTCTTGTACAGCATTACAACCAGCTTACTGAACGCGCGCATGAAATTCATGTTCTCGTAGCAGTACTCTTGGACCTGTACAAATTTATGTATGTAGTCACAATTATATGGAATCCGACGACTAAGCGGGACTACCATTCATCGTAACTAAGTTGACAAGTGTCCGGAGATGCAATGAAGTATTAATTATATGAACTATAGATTTAAAGATTTTCCGTTATCGTTAGTGTTTAAAATATATGTTGTATTGGTTTTGCCGATTCAAAAGCACAGATGTAGGCAATTTGTTAAGAAATATTGTTGCGCTTCAATATCAGTCTCGGCTTTGAACCGAACCTGGTAAATATATCCACGCGATACTATTGCACACTTTTCACACCGACGCGACTATGTTCTAATCGTGACTGTTCTACTTATGTGCAACAATAAAATGTAACAAAATATATATACTGTTATATCTGTGACGGTACTAGGGGTACAGGTTCTAATAATATCAAAAATGATAGAAGGTACGTATAACAGATAGGATACGAACAAAAACCGAATTATTTTTGATAAACCAAATAAATTACCTTGGTCAGCAAAGCAATTTCAGCCTTAGCAGAATGAGCAAACGCAGCTAAAAGCGGCGTATATTGGCGCAAATGTTTCGCAGCTTGCTCGGCCAAAAGTTCCTCTTTCTTATTCCACTCACCACGAGCCATCACGCACTGCCAAATCTGAAATTTAGTTTCCATTAGTAGGTTGTAATTACAAAAATATATAATATTTTTATGAGATTACTGATCAGATTGCCATGTCAACATAGCATGCCAGTTACTGTGTAGAAGCTTAGCGACTCCCGAAAGACTCAGTTGCCACCAGCCTCAAACACGAAAAACCGCCACACTCTGACTCGTCATCAAGTTTCATCATATAAGAGGGTTTTAAATCATTTATTTTACTGATTAAATTTCTAATAAAAACAAAAAAATCATAAAAATCAGAATACTTACAATCGCGACCACCTCATGGTCTGGTATGTCATTTTTTTGCGCCATGTCTCTCAGATCTGGTATGATGTCTCTCACTGGTTTCTCATCATTTAGCTCCTCATCAAGAACACGAGTTAGTTCCCTACGAGCTTCCTGCGAAGCTTGGGCCCGGTGCAAGCGGACAACTTCGCCTAGACCCCGCGCCCCAAACATCGTGGCTAGAGATTCCTCACTGCGACGATTTAGGGGCAAGAATTCCAGAAGCCTGATGGAAAAGAAATTTGATATAAATACTAGAAGTATGTAGTAATCCATGGTCGGAATAGGAAAATATGCTTTGTAGCCACATTTATGACGATATCACAACAAATGCGATAAGCCAGTACATGTAGCTTTTATCTTTCCCAAATCTTCAACATGATCATATTTTAGAAGATCATATTACTTTAACAGATTGGGAATAAACCATTTCAACATGTGACAGTAAAAGGACTCCTGTATTTGTGTATTTATTGTCTAAAATGGTAATACAACTTCATTCACGTTAAAAAAGATGGTGGGTACATAAAAGTATATTAGTATTGAAAAAAACTCATGAACTAAGCCTCACTCACCTGCCTTCAAGTTGACCCCTCTTCAACGCAGTAACTAACGAAGTGACTCCACGTTCGTTCTTCATTGTTACGAATACTTCGAGCACGAATTCTAAAGCTACATTTTCCTTCAGAAGGTGCTCATTCACCAGCACTAGAAGTACTGATGGTGGGACGCATCCGTTGCCTGAAATAAGGCATTTTTGTAATACGGTCTATGTACGTACATATTTGAAAAAATTAAAAGCTTTAATTAAAATCTTTAACGAAAGTAAAATCAATAACTATCTTAAAAATTCGGAAAACAAAATGGCCGCAGCCACTAAACAAGATGGCGGATATCATTAATATGTAGTTAAAATCTTAATTTTAAAAATAATAAAGATTTTAATAGTTGGATAGCCAACGCAATGATGATATAATAGACCATTAGAGGAATTTGTTTAAATCTTTAAGGTCAAATTCAAAAAATTATATGTAACACCGCCAGTGTATCGAGCCCCGCAAACAGGGACCGAGGATAGTCGGCGTAATAATATCGCACATTTCGACACCTACCAGGCTAGGTAACGCCAGGCCGGCTCTAATTGTGTGCCAAAAGATTTTTTTACATATATAAGTTACGTTATTTACATACAAATTAATAAATAAATAATATAATAATACAGTACACATTGGCAAACTGGGCTAATTAAGTTAGTTTGGATTTAACTCTAATCAAACTAATAGTACTTGACTAACCAGTAAAGACTATAAAGTACTATTTAAAAATTTGTCTACTGAAAAAGCAAAAATTAAAGACCTTAACATAATGTTACTTACATATCCACAACGCCGTCATCCTGGCCAGTTTGATGCGTTGCAGCGGTTCGAACCCTTTAATGTACACCAGCACCTGAAGAAGCAACCGTAATTTTATCATTGAAAAAAGTGTGTATGTACAAAAGTCAGAAGGGAAATTTCTTTGTAAATTTATTATTACTAAGATAAAAGCCCCAATAGACGATCAAGTAGCAGAATATGATCACTATTTGTATGTCTATATTCACACTGTTAATTAAAATCTGCGTTTGCACTGCACAAGACATGTGACAGAATTTCCATGTAAAGTTCTAATATGTAACTACTAAACGAATACATCAACCGATAGTGTGTATTTTTTCTCGATCTCCTTTTATCATTCTGTCAATCGGTCTCTATCGCCCTCCCCCATTTCTCAGGAAAAAAATTAACCTCATATGCCTAAATAAGTTTCACTTCAAAAACCTTTTTGTAGTTGTAGAAAAATAGCATTTACTAATAGCTCTTACAATAAATTACTTTAAAAATCTTATTAATGATTGTTAATGGATATAGTAAAAAAAATGTTATATATATTATTACCTTTTTCATCTCCTCTTCAAACATTTTTTCCAGATACTTATAGCGTCGCATTAGTTTCACGAATACCTAAAGAATACACGTCTGATGAATACAATTTTCGGAAAGATTATTAAATTTAGGTTTATTTCTTTTAAATCAGCAATAAAACGAACGAGTGAGGATTCTCATCAGAATTCAGATCTCTAGCCAGTTGTTTCATCATTTTAAGTCAAACATTTACTTTATTATACATTTTTAAAATACATAGTTGAATAATATTGAGGATAATATAATAATTACTAGATAAATTTTAATTATGGTTACTACTGAGTGGGCTAAATGGTCCCAGATATTTTTCTTTTTGTAAATTTTAATGATAAATTACCTGTTCAAAGTTGTGCATTGACTCCATATCCTCACTAGCGTTGAAGATGCAAGTGTTTGTCTTCGGTGTCTCCCCATCCATCGACACCGAACCACCAGGGACTGTAGGAACATAATCGAAACTATTACATATATACAGTAGATAAACTATTAAAAACAATTATTTGTATTTGTTAATGAAAATTTTTGAATATGTAAGGCAAGGCAGGTAACTACAAAATGAGAATCCAATTATTGTTATACCATTACTAATCAACAGTATTTTATTTTCTGTTACTTACGCAATAGCCCCCCGGCAATAAGAACATCGAAAATGACCTCGCCATACCGGCGATAGTCAAGTTTGGAGCCGGCAGCGTCTAAGAACTTATAGGCCGCCTCCAGATCGCCGCCCGCGCGCTCCAGTCCTTGGACCAGAGCGTCGCGGAACCCGTTAGGGTCATACTTCTCTTTCTCATCTGAAACAAACAATAATAGTTGTGAATTTACTTTTAATTTGGAAATGTTCTGTATACTCTCAAATTTTCAGATTTTCTAAGTTATTTAATATTTGGTACTACATAGCTAGGATATTATATAGGTAATAGGTATTGTTAATAAACCCTTAACTAAATGTTTTTTCTTTAAAGTTAGCGCGGGTAACTGTTTAGAGAAAATAATGTTTGTAGAAACAGACAAATTTATAAATTATGCTCTTTATCTATGCGTCAGGAAGAGATTACGCAGACAGACATTTCAGATGTTAATTTACTATATCACTGTCATAAATCTCTTGTGTATCATAATCATATCGTATTTTTAGATCATCAACAATAAACAGAATATGACGTAAATAAAACACGTAAGAAATTATACTCAGATTGTTTTGTTTGTACTAAATCAGTTGATAAATTGCGTCATACTTAATAATTTTGTTTCTACTTATTATATGAAGTCTGAAGAAACTTTGACCAAATTATGTAATTTGAAACAGGCCTGGTTTCGCACAACATAACCCCACATGTTTTTAACTGTCTGCAGCTGAATTTGCACGTGTACGCAATCAAACATTAACATAGAACAAAAGGTAATGTTAAAATAACTTGAATTGAAAAATAAAATCTGAAGAGTAGCTACTAAATCCTTGTAAAAATTAATAATTGGCCACAGAAATAAATACCTGCTACTGTTTCCCAACACTGTACATAAGTATTTATATTGTTGAATTTTAATTACGAAAGTCGAAGGAGTTAATAAATAGACCATATTGGTTGAATAAATGCAAGGCAATTGAAATTATTTATTTACATATGTGTCAATATATTGTGTAGATGTCTCAAGCAAGGTTACGTGATTCATAAATAAGCACTTGGCTAAGGAAAACTACTTGGAAGCCATACAAGTAAATATATAATTAGTCAAGTTAATAGATATATGTACATATATAACTTAATAATAATATGTAATATATAAATTGTTGCCATGAAGCCAAAGTTTTTTGCAACAACAGCATAGTGATTTATTGGTTAAATATTAATTAGTAGAAAATCATTACATTGACAGTTAAATGTTTAAATAAAAACTTTTCAATATAATTAGTTTTTGAATAGTTCAATTCAAGGAAGGACTCTTGATACAACAATGTTTAAAAAATTGTTTGGAATGTGCAATTATTCTAAAAAGTACTAAAATAATAATATATCTATGTACATATATAGAAGTGTGAAGGTTTCAATTGAGTTGTCACCTACCTTGGCATCTTATCATTAACTTATTTCACACTACAACTGATTTTAGCTAGATTCCTTTATGCCTGTATCGAATATTGATAAGTAAAGGCTTTTTACTCTCAATAATAAGTGTTCTTTCTTAAAGGGCAACTAAAGCTAAACTACAAATAACATTGAGAATTTCAAGTTCCAGTTTGCCCATATTACCCATTCATGTTTTTTAGCTGTTTAGCTTTAGTATACAGAAAACACTTAATAAATTAAATGTAAATAGATGGATGTGTAAAATACAAATGTTTATTGATATGCGTACCAAATCTATTTAATGGAAATAGCTTGGTATAGCTTTTATCAATAATTTAATCTCCACAGTCAAGAGAAGCCAGTTTGGACACATATATTCCATTCTGGGGCAAAGCTGTGGCTACAATATTTTTTAAAAATAACAATCATGTTAAATACCATAGACATACATGAAATGTGTCAAAAAATATAAATATTTAGAACTGAAGAAAATGTAACATGCGGTAATTACTGTTTTACAGATTAAAAAAATAACCTTAAAATTTATTTTGAATCCGAAATGTATTATTTAAAAATCTTTCCTACAATAAGTTCCACTACATTGAAGAAATATAAATTTGCATTGTATATGAACTACCCAATAAATGGTAATATCTACTAGCTACTCTTTTGTATCATGACATCAGTTTCTATAAGGTTATAAATTTAATATCATAGAAGCTCATCAAGATACTGTTATTTTAGCCATTATTGTTTAACAGTACTTTCACAAGAGAATTATAAATGTTCACATGACCCACATCGTGTGATTCATTAATATTGTTACTGTGTGCCAAGGTGAAGGCTATGCAGAAAAAACGGCTACCTACTTCCACTGAACAGCTCGAGGCGTTAGATAAGTAATGCTAAAATAATTAGGAACATGCGACATAAAAATGCTAGAATGCTTACCTCTTTTTCTGGTCTTGATCCGTTGACCCGATAATACTGGTTTTTCTACCTTTTGACTCATACAATATATTGCTGAAACAAAATACACGTGGCATTTACTTGAGGAAAGAGGGGCCCTAAGATTTTAACGAAAGGTCATCGCCCCGAAGGGACCACATGTTGAAAAATTTAATCATAAATTTATTTTAATCAAACCAAATAATTTCAGGTACGATTACGAGGCGACGCCTACTTACCACAAGGGCAAGACACAATCAATGACACAAAATCTCTAATCCTTTGTGAAATCAAATCACAATCTCCGCAAATGACTAAGCAAGGATATCGAGATTTTAATAATGAACATCAACTAGTATTGCAAATACAATGAAAAACTAATCGATTATGCACTTATACTTACGTAGTTACAGGTTATGTAGGAGCCTTTTACTCCTTTTGCGAGTTCACTTCGACTGCGCCTGTTCGGAAAAGAAAGAAACGCTCGAAGATCTTTGGGTCGGAGAGCTAGAGACAACGTGTATGGAGTCGCCGGATATCCGGTTTTAAACAACCGACATATCGATTTTCTCAGTAAATGAAATTTGTTCTCTTAAAAACTGCTATTTTAATCTTCTATTTGCTTTTACACAATAATTTAAAAATTAAATCAACCCTCAGATTTACGTGTTAAAAAATATAAGATTAGGAAGAAATTGATGATTGTCGTATAAAATATAAAAATCACTTAAAAACGTAAAAATGCAAAAATCTACAATTAAAATTTTAATTATATATTTTAAAAAGACGACACGATAATTTAATCAATTTTGTAATATTTATTTAAAAATCACAATTTGAAAGGAGAACATATGATTACAAAAATATTATTAATAGACAACATCAATTTTTTCGTCAGGCGCCTCTTACATGCGTAGTCTGTGGAAGCTTAAATAACAAACATAGAGCAGTAGCTTATACTTTAACTACTGTTACTTAAACAAAGAACGCAAAGTGAAATAGAAATACAAGAATTAGGAGCATATAAACCACGTTAAAGTAGCCGACGAAATAGTATGCCGATTATTTATTTATAAATATAAAATAATGGTTACTATATATTATTTTACGTAAGTTGACAGTAGCTAATCGATATCTTGCTTTTTCGGAAAATAATAATATCGTGGTAGCTGGCATAGGTCCGTTTTTTAAATTTAATTGTATATAGGATTTGATTGTAATCGTATTTTGCTTTAATCGGTTTTCATTGGAACTTCTTTTAAAAATAATTTTTGGTAATGCTTATGCTTATAATATATGTATAATAATTATATAATATTTTTGACAAAAATACATAACATAACCAAAAACGATCAAAACATATTTTAGGCTTTGAAATTTGAATTACATCTTGTATTACAATTATAATATTACCAAAAAGCGTTACTTTTCAAAAGTTATTAATTGTATACAAAGTATACACTTAATTTGATGGTATTTTAAAGGCTCACAAATAAGAAGGATTTAAAATTGATTAGTTTACGAACATTCAACAAGAAAAGCATGAGACATTATTTGTTTTAAAAATAGAACCAAATTGATAAGGTTTCTTGTTTATTTCAACATTTTCTATAATGTAGTGCTTCTGTTGTTTAATCGTTCGAAATTCTCTGATCTATAATTTTCACAGCCTGTGACATTACAATGTAATGTCATGTAGTGACTATTATAGCCTATGCCTAGTCTCGTAGTAAGTGTAACCATAGAGTTAAACTACTTGGCGTGTGAAATGTGAATCTGTATACTGTAAATGTTAAATAATACGGTGCCGTGCCGTGTCTAAAATTAATTAATTATGTTGTATTAGGATTTATGGATTAAGAGTTGAAAACTATATCAACTGAAAATACTAAGGCGAGGAAAACATTCTAATATAGTATAATACCACAAATTTAACAACTAAGCGTATATAACGTGGGTTCCGAGTTCTGATTCAAAATGGCAAATTGCATATTGGCAAAGGTAAATATAGTAATGTACAGAAAGTTAACTGAAGATTCCATGACGATTCCTATAGATTATCGTTCTAGATTTTGATATACAGCATGTGTATATATATAATACGTTACGAATATTTTATTAAGTTTGTAATAATCTTCCTTTCTACTGAAAAATATATATATCTTTTTGTGTGTTAGACTATTTAATATAATATGTTACAGGTAGGTCAACTACGATTTCTTCCGGTAACAAATCTATTACAACCATACCGTACAACCACATCAAAACATTATAACCCCAAGTTTAAGAAGCTTCGTAAAGAAAAATTCCTTAAACTAAATATTCCGGACTATAATGAGGATATTGATAACCTTCCTGAAGAAAAAGTCAGACAGAAAATGAAAGAGCGTGGCTTGCTTCCTACTAGACCTTGGAATGACAGACCTTTTTACATTTCAGCGACAGGTATTACAAGATTGCATTAAATCCAATATGTACAAGGCATGACAATTGGTCTTGGATGCTTGTTCTACATAAATATGTATATATGTTTTAGGTGGTGTATTTGAGGCATACATCCCACCAGAGGGTGATGGAAAAGCCTCCATAGTATCAACTACAAGAGCAAAACAAACTGTAGAGCTACTTGAAAAAAAATCTAAATCAATGATGGCAATACGTAAAGTTAAATCTTTTGATGAAGATTTTGACACCAAAGAATTTTGCCGGATAGCTCAAGATATTTATGTTAAGGCACATGAAAGTCTTGTTAATGATGATAGGCATGCCTTGAGAACATATGTTACAGAGAAGGCATATCCTGAATTTCGGCATAATTCATTTGGAAAGACAATAAGATGGAAGTTTTTGGAATCACTTGAGCCACCTAGAGTAGTTCATGCCAGGTGTACAGATGTTATTAGCAAAGAGAATATATTTGGACAGGTTTGTAAAGAAGCTTTCTAATATCCATAGTAAACTTCATATGTTCAGTTGAGAAGTTTTGAATTTAAAATAATATTTTATTAGCAAATTTCTGTTATAGATCACTGTTCGCTTCCACACTCGTCAGCAGTTGTCTGTCTATGACCGTTTTGGAAGACTATTACATGGTAGTGAGATTCTTGCTAAGGATGTCTTGGAATATGTTGTATTTGAGAAACATTTATCCAATGTTTATGGTAATTGGAGAGTTCATGGGAAAATAATACCAGATTGGGCACCACCTAAAGACCCTTCCAAACTAACAAGAATAATACCAGAAGAGAAGACAGTTGTGCCAGAAAAAACTGACAGTGAAGAAACCCCAGTTGTAGCTGATAAGTAGTTAATAAACCATACAATATTTGATTTTTGTTTATATGTATACAATTAGTGAACATATACATTGTACATATACCGGCAAACATCTTGAACTTATGTTCTTGCAATTGATAGAGAAGCAATTTTTAGGTATCACTGCGATGGGGGGGAGAGTGACGTGTGGACTGTGTGATTGGTAAATCAGTTGATATTTGTGTCCAGCGCTGCGATGCTATGCTCAAACTTTCCCCTACTCCCTTGTTTAATGGTCTAGAAGTTAAGAAGTTCTAAGAAATCGGTCCAGCTGTTCACGCGTGATGCCTATTTTATATATGTGTATATAGATTGCATTAGATATCCTAAAAGTGGGTATAATAGCAATATTAAAAATCAACATCAATTGCAACACTTTTATTGTATCAAAACTCTTAAATGTCTACAAAGTATAGTTATTTTGTATGATAATTTAGATGCCAGTTGACTTAAAAGTGCAATAATTGTACATCAAAACATTCTACAAATATAAATTAAATTTTATATTTCTTATTTACAAATTTTAGCTAATAGGATTATATTTTGTACATTAATAATACATTTTGATATATGAAATATATCTAGTAAAAATAGCATTTTCAACATATTGTTTCAATATTAGTAGACTATTTTGAACTCTAAAAGTAAGAATTATAATATGTACTTTGATTTGTTTTCATTTTGAAAGCAATATTTAACCTTTATTATGTTGTATTGCCATATTATTATTATTGCAAAGTAAAGCTTGTTTTTATTTATTAGCACTTAACTATTATTTCACTGGTATACATTTGGAATGATAAGATTTCAAAGGAGATTACATAAGTCTATGAAAAGATTTTTATTATTCAAATAAAAATACCTATCAATCTTTTAAGATTGTTTACACTTAATAGTCTCAAAAATACTTAATATATAAAATATTATTCAAAATAATTTGATCTCGTCAGATCCAATGATTGGAACATTGCGTTTCAGGCATGTTCCATTACAGGTGGTAGGTGTTGTTCCACTGTCCCTATATATGTTTGAAGCGCCTTCATATATCGTTAGATAATGTTGCATTTAACTCCGTCATCTTGCACTATGGCATTTACGACGAATCGTAAGATTGTACACGATTATCCGATTATATTGTTTCGGCGTTCAGACAACAGTGGGCGCTGTGCGTTGCGTGGGTTTAGGCGGAAGGGGCGGCGGTGTCCGCGGTTGCAGACGTTGCCTCTGGGTTTCACGGAGATTCTCTAAGAAATCTGTACAAGAGAAATTATAATTTAATAATTATATAACAGTTTAACTTTTTTACTATAAGTTCGGCAAATAAGTTTCAAAGATTAGCAAAAGTTTAATTCATAGGGGTTTTCATTATTATTATTTCTTTTTGTGTAAAAAAATTGTGGATACTCACGCGGTGGGTGATGATGTAAGGGTGGGCCGGGCCGTAAAGTGGCTCTAACTCTATTAGCAGGTACGGGGCCTTGAGACAAAGAGGACTGGGGATTGGGACCATCTGTGTTGACCCCATTACGTGACGCCTCGCTAAGGCCTCCAGAACTGCCAGAAGTGCGGTCTATACTCTACAACAAATAAAAAGTATTGTTATTGCATAGTTTTTGCTTCGCACCACCACTATGTGGAACCAGCTGCCCACTGAAGTATTTCCGAACCAATTCGACTTTTGGTCCTTCAAGGAGCGTATCAACTCCAATGTCCATGGGCGGCGGTATCACTTATCAACTGGTGAGCTTCCAGCCGGTTTGCCTTCTATATATAAACATATTTTTATTTTACGAAGCCCAAAGCCTGCCACATATGGCAGATCTTATTTCGTTCTTAAAGTTGTTTCATTCGTTTCTAGTTTTAATAAAATATAGGACCTATATCTATATTGACTTAATTTTTTATGACAACGCAAGTCAAATATATATAAAAAAGAATGTTAATACATGTTCTTATCTTCTAAATTACAATCTGGGGTGAGAATGTAAAACGAAAGACGCAACACAAAGCATTATACGTTTGTTTATACGGTTTATGTAAGAGTATACGATCCTTCTCTCGCGTCTTTCGTTCTACAATCCCACATTATTATAACTTATAGCTCACCAGCGTATCTTCATCGTGAGGTCTTAAAGTGACGTCAGGTATGGAGTCAGCGTCATCTTCTCTTTCCCCTCTCTGGTGAATTCTCACAGCGCGCCATTCTCCTTCACCGAATTCTACTATTTGCAACCGAGCGCCGTCTAATTCCTAAGAATAAATAAATAATTTATATTTTAACAATAATTATGGTCGAAGTGTGTCACCTAAGTTCCAACGTGTTAAAGACTTTAATATAGAAAATCGTTTGACAGCTCTGAACACTTGAAGTACATAACATGCTTTTAAGCGACAAAATTAAAAAAAAAAAACTGTTTGGGGATCAGTGTATAATAATCTCGAAAGATCCATATCATTTGTCACCTGGGTTCGTTTGTCTAAACTCTAAATCATTGCTCACACAAGCTTGTAAATATAAAAAAATAACTGACTATATACAATATTAATATATCGAACCTGTAATGATGTATCAGGATGCAACGCCTGCGCATCTGTGGGTACATTCCTCACATTTCCATCTGGAGGGTATCGTTGCAATAACGGCCTGAGAACATGACGTAATCGTCTTGCGGGGCGACATCTAACGAGCACGGCGCGTGGTCCGATTCGTACGCGCACGACACAACGTCTCTCTACGACCGCACACTTGCCCGAGAGTATTGTCGATGGTGTTTCGGCGTCAATCACGCGGGATTCGCCCTGTAATAATATAGTATTACACATATTGCCCTTTGATATATTATTATTTATGTGGGGCTCGATCATCGAATAAACGTTTTGTGGCATTTATACACAAACTTAATTTTTCAAGTAGGTATTTTTGGGTTCCGTAAATTCACATAATCATATTTAAATAATATAAGTTATTTTTATACTTAAAAAATCTAAATACCAAAGAAATGTTTATGTCTCAAACATTTGTTTAATATAATAAATTTGGAAATATTCATATATGTAATTATAAAGAGATGTTTTTAGTTAAAATGGCATCTTCATTAATCACTTTCTTTTTTTTACCTGATCATCAAGCAGAACGTCGTAAGTAGTACACAGTAGATTTCTCCTTTGCAGTAGACGGTCTACTAATCTTCTCACCGTCACGCCCTCGTCTACGCCAACCACAGATGTCGCTCCATCCGGTAACACTACACGGCAAAGTGAACAGCCTCCAGATAACGTTTGACTGGCTGCAACCACCTGGAAAGAATATTTATTCTTGAGTGTCACTTGTAAAATATATAATACTGATAAATAATTTAACAGTTCGATTCAATATTTTTAACAAACAATTGCGCAGAATTTCAGCCAAAACCTAAACCGATAGTAGGTAAACAAATTACAACATGTACGATAAAAGTCTTTATTAAAATTTCTTGAATCGCTTAATTATTCAAATCTTGCATAAGATTGTCAATTTTGTAGTTTATCTCTGTTTGTAAAGCGCAAAACGCTTAAGACACTTGATTCAACGTCATTACGCAAAAAATAGGTAAACTTAAAATGATAAAAATGTATGTTTTTTCTTATAAATTATTTTTTTTCATTGTGTACTTTATTGTGTATTTCATTAAAGAAAAAATGTAGTTATTGAAAATGTCACGAGCCTTTGGCCTATAAAATTAACAAAAACCATTAATGAAAAACAAATCCTATAATAAAGACAAGAAAGTTATATTTTTATACCATCCATTTTTGATCAATAAAGTGGTTATTGTATGTTGTTAATTATCATATTTATTTATAGAATATCTAAAAGTCATCATCTAGATAACACAGAACATATAAAAACTCTTGTCTCATAATTTATGGCATGTAGGCGTGTCTAATGATAATTGCAAATAATCATATCGTCAAGATAAATATTAAAATATGGTACAAGTTGTTTGGCATTGTGATATTCCACGCTAGCTTGATGCTTGAAGCGTGGGCAAATTAATATCAGTAGGGCTGCCAAAATCTAAACATAATTAATTTTTGAGTTTTTATCAAAATTGTACAATAATCAAAGTTTTAAACAATAGTATAATACTATTTAGTCATTTCATAAATCTTAATGCCGAAGAAAGTCATATTTGTGATCTAGTTTTTTTTATCCATTTATTTTTATTGTAATTATTTGAAAACATTGACTTAGTAACATATTTCTTCAACAAAACAATTACTTACCTATGTTGTTCAGTTGTATAAACACGTGAACAACATAGGTGTTGTTTATTTAATCTATATTTTTATTTGGTTGTTTGTTCATTAATAGTGGTCATAATTCATTTTACAATGGGCTTACAGGTGGAATTTTTATAGAGCCCTGAAATGAGATTTGATAAGATAAATTTTATATTCATAATTGATACATTTCCTTTGTAGGTAACAAGACCTATGTGATAAATATTAATGTTAATTCTAATCGGAAATGGTCTCGTTATGTTTTGGAAAATTTGGGTTAGAGTCCTGGAACCTAATACCTTCCTAAGATCTACAAACAATATATCAGTAACAAATAGAAAAACCAAATAGATGAAGTAACAAAACCATGCTAAACGTTTACTAAACTTTTCCAGTACACTGAAGATCACACTCGTACTCTAAAATAACGTAGGTCAACGTCTTTATTTACTTCGTAAAAAAAAAATATTTTGCGCCTACAATTATTTACTAACAAACAACATTATCATAACCACGCGCTGGTAATTATTTCACAATTGTGAAATTCTAAGAAATAGTTCAATATTAGTTTACTTATTTGTTTAGTTCGGTATTGTTTATATTCCTGTGTAAATTTTTTTTTTTTTAAATCATTTATTCGCCGGAAACAAGTCCATAGGCATACAAACATACAATAAAAACAAAAATAAACTAAACTAAAATAATTACAGATAAAAACACAACAGCATTAAATTTGTTCCACAGTAGTGGTTATAAAATTAAATAAACACTTAAATAGTTTTTGGTTAGCTAAAAAATCTTGAACGCGGCGGGGTACAGCATTCCAAGGATGACAGGTGTCAACTGTCATTATTTGTGCAGGCATTGACGTCAAGTTTGAATCAACCGTTTCTTCCTCATCCTCGACTGTATACAAAGCTTCTCCTATATCAGCCACAAGAACCAGTCTCTGCATATTAAATTTAGGACATTTCATAATGATATGGGTCAAGTCTGCTTCATCAGCTTCACAATAAGTGCATTTGTTATTGTCAATTATCTTCATACGATGTAAATGGGCAGGTGTTTGGCAGTGTCCAAATCTCAGGCGATTTATTATTGTTATGTATTTTCGCTCATTGGCGTCCTTATGGTTATGATACCATGGTTTGTTTGGAAGTTCTTTTTGTATCTCTGCATACCATCTTCCTTTACTTTTCGAAATATCCTTGTAATATTCATTCCATAGTTGTCTTTTATTGTTCTTTAAATTCATGTATAGGTCCGTAAAAGGAATCTTGCATATGTCTCTATGATCGTCATCGTGATTCGAATTGACTATTTTGTCAACCACTTCATTGCCTTTGATACCTCTGTGAGACGGTACCCATTTAAAAATCACATTGACATTGAGATTATATACAATATTTCTAATCTTATACACTATATAATTGACCTTATAATTAAAACTGAAATTATGTAACGACAATAGTACACTTTTAGAATCAGAAACTATTATTATTTCATTGTATTGTTCAATATTATTCAAGTTTTGGATGTAAATAAGAGTTTGATAAATTGCATATGCTTCTGCTGTATTAATACTACAATTTTGATCCAACTTAAAACATTTAGTTGTCTTATTTTGAGGGTCATAATAACCAGACTTTACAGAATTCAAAGACTTTGACCCATCGGTGTACAAATATAAAGTATTAGTCTTATTAGAACAATATTCTTTAAAATCTCTTTCATCTAGAATAAAACTAGTATCTACATTTAGTTTACATATTAATGCTTCATATTTACATTCATATACTGGCCATGACTGACTCTTGTGCATATTTCCAGACAAATCATTGACAAAACCCATAATCCGGGTAATTAAAGGATATTGACTGTTAAGGATATCTGATGCTGAAACATAAGGAGTTGTTTGTAAAGACGATTGCAGAACCTCAGGTAAACAGATCCTACTACTGACTATTTCATTATTTACTGCTAAGACTTTCAAACAGAATTTCTCTGTAGCAAATAAACGCCTTATACATAAAGGTTGTATACAAGTCTCTGCTTCCATATTATGTATAGGAGTTGTACACATAGCACCGCTAATAATGCGCAGTGCCATATTTTGTATTACATCTAACTTTTTTAGTAAAACTGGACTTATGTTCATATATACAATTGCAGTATAATCAAAGTGGCTGCGAACTAAACTTTTGTATAACATACTTAGGACTTTAGGGTCTGACCCCCAAAATGTACCAGCTAAAGATCGCATAATATTTATACCCCTCATTGCATTTCTACAAATATAATTTATATGTTTTTCAAATTTTAATTTTGTATCAAAAATTACACCTAAAAACTTTTTTTCGTCTGTTTGTGTTAATTGGATATTTTTATATTTAATATTTACAGACCTATTGCTACCAAATACTAAAACTGAACTTTTACTTGAGTTAATATTTAGCTTTAAATCATTTGAGTAATAAGTATTAAGCTTATCTAAAGCTAAATTAATGTTTCTTTCAGCAATCTGTACATTACTATTCACACAATATATTAAAATATCATCAGCAAACTGTAATATTTTAACATCTTCAGGTAAATGATGGAGAATTTGTGAAGTATATAAATTGTATAATATTGGGGACAAGGAGGCACCTTGCATTAAACCTTTGTATGCATTTTTTGGTCCATGTAAAATATTATTATACTTAACATATAATGTACGACCAAACGAAAAGTTAAACAACCACTTTATTAATTTTCCAGGTAGATTCAACGAATGTAGAACCTTTGCCATTTGATGGAGATTGACATTGTCATAGGCTCCCTGCACATCAAGGAACACACACACTGCTGCTGACTTAGACAACAAACAGTTCTTCATATCTATCAGGTATGTAGTAAAACTTTCAACTGCACTTTTTCCTTTCCTAAACCCAAACTGGCATGAAGGGATTATATTCTTATTTTCAACATAATAGTCTAGTCTCATTTTTATCATTTGCTCACATAACTTTCCTATACAAGAAGCTAAAGAGATAGGTCTATATGAATTAGGATCATCATCCAGTTTATCTGGTTTCAGTATAGGTATAACACACTGAGTTTTCCATGACTCTGGAATCAGTTGTTGTGACCATAGTGAGTTTAGGATCTGTAATATACTATTTTTTGCTGATATGTGTAACTTTTGTAACATAATATATGGAAAACTGTCTAATCCTGGAGTAGTGTTCTTTCTTAAAGCCAATGCTATATTAAATTCCTCATCTGTAAATGGTTGTAACAAAAAAATTGTTGTATCATCATTACTATCTGAGGTAAAGATATACTCCAAATCTATATTAGTATCATTATTTGCAGTTTGTGCCAATTTGTCTATAAAATTACCAATCCATTCGTCATTCTTAGATATATTTCTATTTGTATTTATTCTTTTAAATCTCCGTATGTAGTTCCACACTCTAGAAATTGGTGTATGTCTATTAAAAGATGAACATAACTTTTTCCAACTTGAGCTTTTAGCTTCTTTAATAATCATTTTTTTCCTAGCATCTAATCTTTTGTAGTCAATATAATTTTCAATTGTCATATCATTCCTATACTTAACTAACGCATCTTTTGATTTATTTACAGCTTCAGCACAGTCCTCGCTCCACCATGGAGCCGGAGCCCTACATGTTTTGCCAGCATGGCACCTATACACAGGTACACACACATTCCTTAAAGTATTAAGTATTTTACACATTTCATCATATTTTTGTAACGGACACTCTGAATTAGATTTAAAATCTGTAAACAAAGCCTCTGATAAGTTGTGGTAGTTTTCCCAGTTTGTCTTATTAAATAAAAATTTCTCAATGTCATCATTTATTTGATAGTTTGTAGTAGATACAATAATGTCTGTAAAGGTCTGTAGGTGATAGCTACCCATAGCATCATCACCCACGCGCCACTCACATAATGGAGCAAGGTCTGGGCTAACACAAGTCACGTCTATAGCTGATGCATTACCTGCAGGCCTACCGACAGTGGTCGGTGCACCAGTATTTAGTAAACATAAGTTGCACTCATCAAAAAGGTCTAGTAATTCCCTACCTCTAGGGTTAGTAATTTCACATCCGAAAGTAACATGATGTGCATTAAAGTCACCAGATACTATACAAGGTTTCGGTAGTTGTTTTACAATGTTTCTTAGCTTATTTATCCTAATGAGACTATTGGTGTTTTTTGTTTTAGGTGGGCAGTATACACAAAGGATTGAAAGAGGACCATTTGCTGTGGACAAAGAAACTGCTATGGATTGAATGTCTTGATAAAAACTAGTCTTCAGATGTTTATACTTAATGTAGTTACGGATTAAAATACCTACACCACCATGTTCATTTTTTGCATTTTTTCCTATGTAGTTATAGCCAGAGATTGATAAATATGGGTTTGAATTTTTTAACCAGGTTTCATTGAGAAGACACACATCTATGTTATTTTGAATTAATGATGATTTAAGTAAAGCCTTTTTATTATTGACACTCTGAATATTATGTTGCATTATTTTTAAAACAGCCATTATTTGGTAAGATTTTCTATCAATATATCTTTAATGTGTGTGGTTGTGTTTGTTTTATTTGAATTAGCTAACATAACTAAGGTTTTTATTATTTTTTGTAAAAAGATATCATCTTTTACAAGGTGGTCATAGGTTAAGGTGTTGGAGTTAGTAATTGGTGTTTGAACGGTTGAAACAGATGCTGTGATAGGGAACTCATGACTATTTTCAATTTTCTTAACCGGGGTAGACTTAGTTTTCAATGCAAATGTCAATGATTTGTCTGTTTTCGCTTTGGGCAACACAGGAAAATCTTTGTTTGATATTACTGTTGAATACATTCTGTTCAAGTAATTTGTTTCATGTCTTTTACGTTGTTCTATTTTAATGGGACAAAACTTAGATATTGCTAGGTGGTCCCCACCACAGTTGCAACACTTCAAGATGTCTGATGTGCACTCCTTGTAGGAATGTGCACCTGAACATCTTGAACATATCTCATCATTTCTACATATTTTGGCATTGTGCCTAAACTTCATGCACTTGAAGCATTGCATCAGTGGTGGCACATAAGTGTATACCCTGTACCTCCACTTGTCCAAAAAAACATATTGTGGGAGGGAAGTGCCTACAAATGTTACACTCACTGTAGTGAGAGGGACTATTTCCTTACCTACTTTTTTGGTGAACCGTCTCACAGCTATAATTTCGGCATCCGCCATCAGTTTTTCATATAGTTCTGCATTGCTCGACTCCTTGTCGACGAATCTAATAGTGCCAGTTCTCTCCACCGACGCTGCTGGTATGTACGCCTTCAAATTGTTTTCCTTAAGACAACTATGGCTTAGGAAGTCATTTGCTGCTACCGCCTGTTTGAAGACTACCATTATTTTGTTCGCATTTATTCTACGCTTTTCAACTATGCCCTTTACATTTTTAAAAAATTTCGAAAGATATAAGGGGTTTTTGTTCCCAATTTTCTCATTCATTCCTTCAACATAGATCGGGAATTCCTCCTTTGAGCTGTTGTCCGGATATGACCTCTTATATTCATGTTTAAAATAAGGTTTGTACTTATCGTCCGGTAACGAAGATGCCGCTGGAAGCTGCTCCTTCATTTTTCGCTTCTTTGTTGTCCGCGGTGTCGGCATACACCCATCGTCATCTCCGCCGCTCTCCGGCTCCATTATGACTAGTCCCAGCTAGGTATTTCGTTAGTTTACCAACTTATTTGAATTTATTGAAAAAATTGTTTAAAAAAGGCGCCCTTCCAGTTCCCGCCAAAAAAGGAAGTCGTATTCCTGTGTACTCGTACAAGTGTTGCATGTATATTTATTGTTAACTTTGACGTTCCGCTGTATTAATTTTGTTAAAATACTCAGATTTTGACAGTTGACATACATCCAACGATTATAGACAATTAAAATACGATATCATGAAAATGATGTAAAAATTTAACATTTCTTTTATTTAATTTTACACAAAAGAGAAGCTCTCTCAAATTTAGCAATTATGAATTCCAATCCAATGCAATGGGTTATATATAAAGTACCCGTAAGTTAGTTTTGGGTACCATTATTCTGAGGTCAATTTGTGTTTTGTTCAGAAACCTAATATATTGAAAAAGGTATAAAATCCGAATTAATATATATTATTACTCACATCTGTGGTTGGTGGTGTATCTTCTTCAACGCGATCTCTTGAGGCAGAGCGCAGCCTCCAGCCCAATAGGGAACCGCCTCCGCTGCGACGTCTGTCTGATGCGTTAGACGACGACTTTTTCACCTGAAAAAAAAAAAAATGTTGGTTTTCATATACAAAAATTTATACGACCATTTGTAACACTTGCCTAAAATGATTTTCACAAGTCTAAATTTAATCAATGGACGTTTATAATTTACGTGCAAGTACATACATAGTAGCGTGTACATGTACATGGCAAAAAAATCGATAGTAAAAATAATTAATTAACAAAATATATTATAGACAAATATTGAGGAATTACTTTATTATTAGTCTCAGCCGGCGGTAGATAAGGACAGGGAAGACCACGTAGATCTGCGCGCGCGCATTCAGCGTGCACTCCTGATCGTAGGAATCGTGGGTAGCTGTCGAACTTCATAACGTTGAATATTTGTTTCTGAGCCTGTAACAAACCGAATTTAACATTAAAATTGCATAAGATACTTTTAGATAACAGTTAGATATCTATAATATGGTTAAGTATTTTATTAATAATTGATATGAAGTAGCCATCTGTGTTATTACAACTGTAAACCCTTTAAAAATTTCATAAGATAAAATCTAGATTATTAAAAAAATGGCTGACAAATACTCTTTGCATAGAACTAACTCTTCAAAACTATTGATATTTACTATTAACGGGCGTACATCATTTTCCTCATACGTGCTAGTTTTCCTTCATCGTATGAAGAAGTCGATTAATTATGTAAGTTGATGAAATACCTGAATAAACAAATCAGCCGGAGGTGGCCTTTGATCTAGGCGTAATGCCGTAGCCCGCTTTGCAGTAGCGTCTATATTCACTGGTTCTGGGGCTTTGTCACCCAAATGCCTTTGCCAGATCTCATTCGCGAGCGACGCTCGAACTTCAACGCTTTCAGACTCATTTTCCGAACACGTACGATACTGTTCGCAGGACCACCAGAATCTGTTAAAAATTTAATTATTGATAAATCCAGAATTAGGTATCAAAGGGGTAAATTAGACTATTACTATATAAATATATTCGGCTTTCTCGGACGATTAATCCTATGTGAACCTGATTCATACTTTCATCTCTTTCTGGCAAAATGTGTCTTTGCTGTGATGAAAAGGAACAGTTTAGTAAAACGATTCAATTTGGCATATATTTCAGTGATTGGGATATGTTTTTAGCAAAGTGAGACATTTATTAAATCCTTCCGCTGTTTTATATGACGCGGCTATTGTTTTTTAAGACCAAATATGAGTAGTTGCTTCGATGCGTTGTAACAGATGTTGACTGTAATAATAATGTATTTGCCTCTTCACATATTGTATTTAGCATGTTTACATGATACCGGTTCTATAATAGGACTACGAACAGTGGTAACAGGTAAATTGTTGTCTTCCACTTTATGTTTTATTTTATTTAGTTAGTCTGAAGTGCTAAACGGGCAAAGGACAACAAACAGATATAGAAATCTGAGGCTTTTAAAAGTTGTAACGCCACTGATTTATTTAATTAGAAGCATAATGAGAGTTACTTCCCCTTAGTAACGACTGTAAGTAATGTTATTGGACGCTGATGAATTCTGATGTTAAATAGCCTTTTTAGTTTACATTTAAATTACTTATAATGTTAAGTTGGACTATATCGTTAATGTAAATGATTTTTTTAGAGACAATTTATAAATGTTTGACTCTGCACAATTACAGAGATTACGAATGTTAGGAGTACCAATACGTGTTAAGCACTTGTGATTCCAAATCCAACATACATGCTGAATAAACATAACAGTACAAAATCAGTAAATAGGAACAGACGGAAACGAAGGTCTCTTTAAATGTTACAGGGTTAGTTAGGTTAGTTAAAACTTCTCCAAATAGCAAGTGGTCGTACATTATTGTTATCTATTTTTAGATGAACTCTTATCGTGTAACACAAATATAACATTTGTATGAGCATTGTCTATTCTAAATATTTGCTATCTTATAGCAATATTGAGCAATTCTAACGACAATTTCGTCACCCGAAATAAACTTTATATGAATAATAATCAAAACTCGTTTTTTTCTTTATATAGACATTTAAATTGAATTGAATGCATTAATCGTAATATTTAATTATTATAATAAATTATAATATTTTAAAATAATATAAGGTTTTTTATACTCGGCAAATATTTGAATTCAATTCCAAAATTAATACCGAAACAATTTATATTATTGTTTTATTTAAATCCGAATGAAATTAGAACAATAATTGCTTACATAGAATTGATATAATCTTCTGCGATCCAAAAAATATTATTAGGCCGTCAGGGTTGCCGACAAACACCTCACCTAATATTTTCGGCGGCAAACTCCTTGTCCAAAAAGTGGGCAAAGGCAGCCGCGCCGGCCGAGTCTGCAAGCAGGTGTTCGAGGCCAAGTGACCAGCGAGCAACGCCGCCGCCGCTTTTACCACCGCCAGGGTTGCCACCTTCGCTCATTTGCTGTAAAAAATAATTAACTAATTAAACAATTTGCATAGAATGTTATGTTGTAGTATATTTTGTAATATAATATAATAAGGGAAAAATTATAAAGTAGCGAAGATGAGAGACAAATGGAAGAATTTGGAGGCCTTCACTCCGTCGTAGGTCGTTTACTTCTATTAAATATAATAATACATAGTTAATGTAATCCTTATAATAAATAGGCTATTTTTTATGGAAGTGAAACTTGTTCATGCTCATGAGGGTTAAATTTCCGAACGTCACGAAAATGTGCAGCGTTTTTGTCGAAGAAATGGGAGAGAGTGATTGAGACCGATTGAAAGGGAGTGAGAATGAGAGATCGAGTAAAAAATACACTCTATTGGTTGATGTATTCGTTTAGTAGTTACATATTAGAACTTTAAATGGCAATTCTGTCGCAAAACGTCTTGTGCAGTTAACGCAGATTTTTATTATTAATTGATATCATGATTAGCACGTATACAGGGTATAAACATTGTGGATAGATATACAAATACTGATCATATACTGGCACGTGATCTTCTATTGGGGCTTTCACCATAGTAATAATTAATTTACAAAGAAATTTCACTTCTCACATGTGTACTTTGTACGCGAAGTTTCCGTTTTACCAATCGGCATATATTTCAAATCAGAAGTAGGTGACAATTCTCATGTGACCACCCCAAACTATTACTTATATATTACCAAGCATAGCATAGCATATTAAATAATTATATACACACAAAAATCTTAGCAAGCTCTTCAAGTCTATCAGGCTATTTATTTAGGCATGATGTAAATTTAAAAGGCATTGTATTAAAAAAAATATAAATACACTAAAAAGAACTTACTTTATTATAAATATTGCGATGCTCGTGATGCCTATAGGAACTGCCCGCGCCACTACCCGTTGTCCACCGGCGGAATGGTGATGACTGATCACTCTGAAACAAGGATACGCAGACATTAGTTACTATATACTTAGTCAAAGCGGAATTTTATTTTCCGACTCTTCCTTATATGGTCCACAATCACGTGCCAAATATTTTCTTATATAATAACCAAAAAATACGTTTTCATTCCTAACAATGTAATCAAAACTAATTATTAACTTCAGCCACAAATTTTAATCCAAACGACAATTTGTAATAAGTTTTTACCACACTAATATTAAGAAGACACACATCGTTATTACTAGTCCAAAAGTATGAATACACTTGTAATACTGATCATAATTTAAATTAAAATACCACTTTGTATTAAACCACAGACTTTCCTCATGTAAAATTAAGAAAAATTCTTATCATTAAATCTACTTTTATATCACTATAAAAACAGTGGAAACTTGGGTTAACACACAATGTACATATTTGGTGTCCGACATTAAACTGAGGAAACAGGTGACAGTTTGTTCGGAAAAACCGCAATCAACAAAATAAGCTTGTACCAGGAGAAATAATTAAATTTGTATAATTGTAACGTAATTTGTTATTAGGGAAAACTCAATTAACAAGTTGCGTATAAACCAAACTATTTAATCATCTTCGTAAAAGTTATAGATCACTGCTGTGTATTGCTTTCGAGAAGAAAGTGATTAAATTTTTGAAGACAAGGCGCCCTTTTGGCTTGGGCGAGTGACAATAAGTTTGATAACAATTATAAATAGCTTAACTTATTATAATGACAATGTGTTGATATTCTTATTATGACTTATTGAAAATTAATATGACATTTGCATTTCTATTTTTATATGGCTGACTGTGCGGATCTTTATAATTGACCGATCGAATTGTACCACTTCTTACAAATTAACGATCTATTATTATTATTACCTCACTATCGGCATCCGTCACATACCACACCACCATATTTAGACACTTAATTACAACCAACTTAAATATCTAAACTGTCACCATAGTTCACAATATTATTTTATTAAATAGGTTCCCGTGGTGTGTGGGTGTGTCTCAAACGCTGTCCAGAATGACACTATATCGAGTCATCGCAAAATTACAATGACAATCGCAACGAGCAAACAGCCCCGTTTCCGCTGAAGCCAGCTGTAAGACACAGGCTTTAGCGGGCGGGAGCGAACGCTACATTAGGCTGGAATTCATAGAGCTTAAACTTTGCTTACGCCGAGCTTAAATGAGTTCTTGCTCAGTGAAATCTCAGAGTGCAAATTTATAGTCCTTCTTGGGTTTACAAAGTGCAGGTTAAGCAAGAGCTCAGCTAAAGTGACATGTTGCCCATGATAATCAACAACTGACGGAAAACTAATTTAATTTAAATTTTTAAAAGGCCAGCAACGAACTCGCGAGCCCGACCGAGCTGGGCGGCGGCATCACTTATCATCAGGCGAGCCCCTGCCCATTTGCCTTCTGTTCTTTAAAAATATTGTTCTAAGATATAGGATAGTAGACATAATTTTATTTTAGTATTAATATATTTAAGTTTTGTACATGCTACAATTACAAATTTATACAAGTCATACTGAATGGATTAACGTACGCATACTACGAACACAACGTATAAAAATATGTCTGCTAATATAACAGATTATTAGTTTAAACTAGCCGGATAAACACGGACGCCTACTCGTAACATTGATATAATTTATTAAGGAAACAACTTCAAAGATGCGCTAATATCTGCGTATGATTGGCAATAATTGTAACAAGGCCGAGGTTAAATCAATGTAAGCAATTGAACGCCCTCAATACTACGTTTAATTAACGAATAAAATTGTTTAATGCATTTTCAAATGGTTTTGAATTGGATGTAATGCTATTAAAATGAACTTCATATAAATGATTAATCAATCTGTGGGTGAAATTGGTTCATATTTTAGAAACTTATAAAGATTTATTTATAAAATCTACAAAACACAATAAAGCCTAAAATTTATCATTTTCCCCGTAGCTTTCTCATATATACGCTTAAAATAGGGTACTAAGATGTTAAAATATATACTAGTATTAAATATAACATAATATGTTTATTTTAAATACGAATAAATGATTGCCCGTATTGGAAATACTTTTTTTTAATTTACGTATTTTAACCTATTATCAACATATATTAAAATAACATAAAAACCATGATTGCTTTCTGTTTATTTAAATTTAGACTTTGTAAGCGCTTTTTGCTATCACTTATACCAAACATTCTGACGCCAACGAATGAATTGAATAATGAATTTTTCACTCCATACAGCGGTTTCAATGACCAACTCTTATAAGGACGCTATTGTACTACGTATGGTGGTCCATTGATTAAATCATAATGAACTTTAGTTAAACTGTGTTAAAGTTGAAAATATCTTAATTTTATTTGTGCATAGGTGCATTCTTGCGTTTGATAAACAAATACGTTTACAACAGTTTCAACTGACCTAATACATGGCCTGAAAACAATAATATCCACTGTATATAAAAATGACTCAACTCAACTATCTATTTTTGTTCTATAAATTGAAAAAATATTTGATAATTAATGTAAGTGTTTTCTCAAGTTATAAAGGTGTGAACGCTGAGAAAATCCTGTTAAATTATTTCTCAAATATTGGCAAGATTTCGTCTAAAGAAAACACTTTTTTAACGAATTGAAGTTATGTATTATTGTTAACATATACAATAATTTTTAAAATAATTATATATTTTAACATATTTTTAAATTTATCCGACGTTTCGCGTGCTTTACAGCGTGCGTGGTCACGGTGACTAAAAGTGTTTTCCTTAAATGTGTAAAAGATATGTTAATAAAAGACAATACTAAGATTTCGTCTCCTTTTTTTTGTCAAGCTTAAGCAAATATTGGTGTTATAAATTCTTATTCTTTCTCATTCTCTTTGTATAACTTAAAAAATACTACTGAAGTTTTTTTTTACTACTAATAACTAGTAAAAAAAAACTTCAGGGTAACTTATTTAGCTAAAAAATGCTTAATTATCCATCGTTCTTAACACGAAATTGAGGATTTAATGCCGAAGTTTTTACCATAATTCTAACATTGCAATTTGTGCTTGTGTATCAAGAAAATATCAAGAACAGAGCCGATTAATGGATTCATCAGAAGTACCATTAATCTCTAACTCTTGAGATACGTAAAGATACTCCACAGGATATACATTTACAATACATTTTACAAAAGCACTTCCGTTTCTTTAGTATAAATAGTATTTAACTACGTCAACTATTCGATTGTGCGTTTAGTTAAAGGGTACATTATATAGACGAGAATAAAGTATAGGGGTAAGAGATAAACATCGAATAAATGTGTTTAGTACCGGCATGGCAACACAGTGAAACTAATTAAGTTATTTATACGTGCAGTTCGGCATTCGAGAGTAAAGATAACACGATAGCGATATAAATAGAACGATGAGTGTTTTATTTATATGGATGCGTAGGAGGCTCCTGAATGGGTGGTATAGGGATCGTGTCCCTGGTAAAAATAAAAAAATAAAATACGTTTATTTTGGAACATAAGATCATCTAGGTATCACTTATTCCACGTCAATCAATTCGAACCTGGTATTCGATACCCTAAACCATATATGTTAAGATATCTATGATATATAGATTAGTAGAACTTTAAATATAAATTGTATGTTAGTAAAATGTTTTAGTAACCTTATCTGTTTTCCATTTTTAAATATAACATTTTAATTAACATAGTTTAATTAGTAAATGTATTCGTTTAAATTTATTTCAAGTAAAGTAGTATTCAAACAAAATGTTTTAGACTAATTAATACAGAGAATTTAATAAGGAATACTCTTTCTACGACTTTCGGTCACTTAAGATAAAGAAGTTCGAAAAAGAAATTATGTATTTCTTACATGACTTTAACTTATTCTATGGCCTTACACTCGATGTGTCAAGGATATCAAATACATATGTATGCATTACATGTACTTACAAACCACGAGAGCCTCGCAAGAAACTTTTCAGTGAGAAGCGTCGGCATATTCTGTGCAATTTTCACTTGATACAATAATATTATTTTGATAAAAGGCAAGTTTAAAACACCTACAAATATTCACAGACTTCACTATATTTCGGAGTAAGCACTGGCATAAAAAGATAATTAGTGTTCTTTTTTCAAAAATCCTTGAATCTAATTGTACTCTTTGACGTTCACACTTTTTCTATTCCAAATTCAAAACAGCATTACAATAGCAAAAAATCGATAATACTGGCAGGTTTTTCACAAGGAAGGGATTTTGTCGCGCGTCTACCGTGGTATCGTATCAACGACTGACGCTCTCAGCTACCTGTTGTCTTGTTATAAGCTCTTATCGATAATACAGGCCGTTCACGCGTGATACGCCCACGAAGTAATTCGGTGAAAACTTACTTTTATTAAATAACTAATTGTATATCGGCCTTGAGCGGTCAATAGCTTTTGGCTAGTGCTGTAATATTTTGTTTTGTGGATGATAAATATAATTAATTAATAATTATTAGGTAAATCTGTCCTTAATTTTTGTATAGATTGACTTTCTAACAATTTATTCATTTTATCACAAATCACAAAGTAATAGAAATTTGACCTGTTTGCCGAGTGTATGATATTTTAAACCTTTATCATCTATGGCTTCGATATTCTCTCTTTCACAGCAGAGGTAAACAAATTTTGCAACAAGACTAAGTCTCGACATTCACGAAATTGGACAGTATTAGCCCAAAGTCATTGGGAAGCATTTTAATCCAACTAATCGCAATCTTAGGCTTATGATAAGGACTACGGCTTATAGAAAGGTTAACAATACACGAGGAAAACATTGCTTTGTAACGTTACAACGTCCCGGCCACAGATTTTTCTATCTGCTTCGTGATTTTTTTTCTCAATAGACCAGTTAATGATCAGCCTTCCGTATGACGTGGCGATTTTATCGTATGGCACATATAATGCTGGCTTCCTTACGATGTTGAATTGTGTACTTATAAAGAAAAGTCAGTGCAAAGCCTTTGAAGGCACGCTTAAAAGCTGGCCGCTCGAGCCACTAGACTAACATTAATCTTACTTCCAAAAATGAGATAACAAGTATTCATTTTATACCTAAGAATTGCATAAAGGGTATTATCGGCTTTCAAGTAATTTTCAAAACAAAACCATACAATAGCTTTGTATTTGTAAAGCATCCTTTTTTTGGTTGCCCTATTTTACCAATACTACCATTAATATCATTCATTATAGGCAAAATGAAAGAGAAAGTTATATAATAATACACACATAATAAAATACCAGGTAAAAATAAAAGATAAAGCAAAAGAGAACAATAGGTCATAGATATAATGTAAATAGATGCACAGAAATAAATCTGTAGAAATATAGTGATAACAGGTATCTCGCGTTGGAAAAACACAACATAATATAAATAGATAAATTTACATAAGTAGGCGACATATGATTGCGATATGGTAATGATGTGATGTTCCAATATATTTTGAGAAGAATAGTGCAATAAAAAGCCTTAAATTTTTAAATAAATAAGAGAAAGAAAGAAAATAAAAATTTATTCCTATTCTAAAACTTATCGTGAAATGTATGAAATTATCATATCTCCGAAAAGCATATTTTTGTTTTGACTTACAACTCTATACTAGTATATGTTTAATTAACACATTGGAATGTTAAACATATCAGTAATAAATATGTGTCTGTCGCCACTACCGACAACTTATAATAGCGTTAAAACCTAACTGTAAAATGTCATAAAAATTATTGTAAGAACGTGTATTGGTATTATTACAGAGTACCAAGAACACAATGTTGTATGATATACATTATTTATACAATTTCTATTGTTTTTGTATTACAAAATTTAATTATAAAATAAGACTATTAATAATTACACTTTTATACATTTTTGTTAATAACAATTGTAAAAATAAATGAGCATATAAATCTTCTTAATCAAATCCAGTATCATAGTAATCCTCTATATATATCAACTATTCGCAATACATGTAATCATTACAATACATCATAACTACATAATATTCTTTATTTAAATAACTTTTATATTTTATATTAATAACATAGTCAGAACCGACGATGTCGTTAACAGATTTTGACTGTATATAATATTATTTATCAATTTAGAGGCTGGTTCAATATATTTATAAAACCGACTACACTACTACATAGGTAGAGCACGAAAACATTAATTATATTGTTAAAGTCACTTGTGGCTCATAAAATAGTGTTAGTGATATTATCTAGTACTTTCTCTGGTATCCTCTCTGTGAATCTCAGGCGCCATGTTATTTTAGTTTTTTGAACCTCATTTTATTTTAAGAATATGTTTAGACTATTTTTTCGGTTAGAGAATTGTAAATATTTCGGGAAGGTCTGTACATTTGCAAATAAAACTTTACGAGGCAATAAAAACTTTGCGATTCGGTTGATTGAAATCACACATGAAACATTTGATTTCAAGTTCAATATTACGAAAGTTTTTATCTCTATCTAAAAGTAATTCCATAATAAATTGACTAAAGCTTTTTTAGTTTCTGGAAACTCAAGCGTTACTGAGCTGCAGTATCGGCCATAAGCGGTTAAAAAGAACAATAAAAAAAACGTTTACCGTAATTTCTTACGTCTTCCGTGGCGTTCAGTTCCGTGGGCTACTATTATCTTCTCTAGTAGGCGCTCATGCTGCAAGCCCTTTTGGATGCAGTTTAAGTGATGGTTTAACTCGTTAGCGAGAAAAAAGGTGCCTGGAAGAGATCGCTCCAAAGCGATAAATCCGCCAGTTGCTCTCCTTTTCATGTAAGTATTATTAATGTAATTTAACGAAGTGTTAATTAATAAATAAAATAAAAATATTCAAATCTCAGTGTACCTAAACAAAAGAACCAACTTCGTCAAGGGCTATAATTTAAGTTCATGTTTGATAAAATCAATTTTTGTTTAATTTCATTAGCATAATTATAATAAATCTCCATTCAGGCAAAAAAAATTAAACTTTTAATTTAACGTGCGTAAATTACATACATATAATGTTATATTGTATTGATTTTTTGTTATAACGAAATACACATTACATATACATATATATTACCTATTTACCTACTACAAAAACTATGATTATTAAACTCAAGTGCTTGTCCCAGTAAAGTCTGTGTATTTTCTTTTCTGTAATATTTTTGTTCTTTTAATTATAGAATCACATAGATACTAACTTGATTACTTTTTGCTTACGATATCGCTTGTCGGGCTGCGATATACTTTTCTTCAATATTAAACGTCTCTCTATGGCGAAGTGTCACAGGTGTGAGTTGACAATGTCTTAGCATAGACTGCTATTCATGTTCACGTACACTATCTGTGATGAGGTTTACTAGGTATTCTATGGAAACAAAAACCACTTTCACTTCACGTTATGCGTATGCGAACGATGTATGCAACAGGAAGGCACATGTCACAACGCCAAACTGATAATAAATATTTAAGAACCGGTTCCTATTAGATTAAAGAAAGTGGAATAGCCCAGTCATATTAGGTAAGAAAAGGGGTCAACCTCGGAATGAAAGATAATAAGCTGCAAATTGGTATGAACCTTTGTTTTGTCATTCTAAATGTTGTCTCAAAAGTCACAATCGTTATCGTGTCCGCGTCTTAAGATATTCAAGGTCAAAGGTCACAAAAATCGGTTTTTCGCGAATATCTGGCTTCCTATCGGTTAAATGAGATTTGCATTTATTATAAAAGTTGTAGGCTATAAAATTCCCTACAACTTTTGTTTAAACTTTTTTTTCATACGACCAACCGTTTTGAAGGTAGAGCGCGAAGTGCACATCGTACAGTCATATACGGCCTAATGCAAGGTCAAGCGTGAGTTATGGTTATCAGTACGTTATAAAGTCAATTATTTACTTGGAAATTATAATTATTAAACAATGCCTATTATTTAAATAATAGGTCTAATAAAAAAAAAAATTATCGACATGCTTGTTGAAAAATTTAAAACTGTTAATATCACTACAAAACAAGCCAGAGATGATGCTGATGTTCTCATCATTGACACAGCTATTGCCTTATCAGAACATCAAAAGACTGCTGTCATCATAGGAGAAGATATCGATTTGCTCGTTATTTTAATTGGACGTACTCAGTCACATCATCAGGAATTTTTTTTGAAAAAAGTTGGCAAAGGCAATGTCAAAACACAAATATATTCTACTAAAAGTTTTGACCAATATCCTCGTACTAAAAAGCACATTTTATTTTTACACGCATTCAGTGGCTGTGACACGACTTCTGCGCTATTTAAAAAAGGAATAAAAAAACTGTTACTAGAGCATTGGAAAAAATTCCTGATTTAGATAAACTGGTGGAAGTATTGCAACAAGAAAACTGCCCAAAACAAACATTATTAGAAAATGGAGTGCGCATCTTGTTGGCATTATATAATGCTCCAAAATCTGAGGACAACATTGATCATTTCCGCTACACGCAATTCATCAAATTTACAAAACTAAATAAACCTGTACAACTGTCAACACTTCCACCAACAAGTGTAGCAGCTCATCAACACATAAAACGTGTCTACTACCAGATTCAAACGTGGTTAGGGAAGGACTTAGAACCTCAAGAATGGGGCTGGATGCTTGAAAATGAAATCCTGGAGCCCATACGAACGTTATTACCTCCAGCACCAGCCGAACTACTAAACGTAATATTTTGCAATTGCAAAAATGGTTGTGGTTCCCGCTGTGGATGCAGAAAATCAGGGCTACAATGTTCTTTAGCTTGCGGCCAGTGCAACGGACAAGCTTGCCTCAACGCTTCACTGTATCCAAGTAATCCCGATGAAGAAAATACATATGATCCCGATATTCTGGAAGGTTTGGAGATGAACATGACAGATAATGAGGATGATGACAATGAATCGAACATTTTTGAGCGACAAGAAGAAGAAGAAGACGAAGAAGAAGAAGATGATTAGCTTCCATTTCCAATTTCATTACAATTAAAATCAACAAAGATACTTTTGATATTTGAACTCACATTTTGATAAATGTATATTATGCCGTATTTAATAATAAATAAAAATATGTGTAAAATATATACTCTTACTATCATTTTAACTTAAAATAAAACTAAAATATATAATCCAGAATTAATAATATTTTATACTTAAATAGTTAAATATGAATAATTATATATAAATAATCAAGTTACTTACTTGAATTAAATATAAATAATTAATAGTTAGTACATAAATAATAGGCATTGTTTAATAATTGAAATTTCCAAGTAAATAATTGACTTTATAACGTACTGATAACCATAACTCACGCTTGACCTTGCATTAGACCGTATATGACTGTACGATGTGCACTTCGCGCTCTACCTTCAAAACGGTTGGTCGTATGAAAAAAAAGTTTAAACAAAAGTTGTAGGGAATTTTATAGCCTACAACTTTTATAATAAATGCAAATCTCATTTAACTGATAGGAAGCCAGATATTCGCGAAAAACCGATTTTTGTGACCTTTGACCTTGAATATCTTAAGACGCGGACACGATAACGATTGTGACTTTTGAGACAACATTTAGAATGACAAAACAAAGGTTCATACCAATTTGCAGCTTATTATCTTTCATTCCGAGGTGAAAGCCCTAATATGACTGGGCTAGAATTAATAATCACAACAGTTAATAATGGCTGAAAACTATTACTTAGGCTAACATACCTAGATAAGGGTATAATTGACCATAAAACTAAATTAATCCTGCGTTCGTAGCGCGTTAATTTTTTTTAAAACAATTATGACGGACCTTCTCTTTTCCTCCCGTTTTTAAGAGAAAACATGAATTAGATGAAAATTACATAAATATGTACCAAATAACTTGAACTTCCATGTTTGTCCATACCGTAAAACGTTCAAAGATTGGAAATGTACTAAATATCTAGATCTAACCGAATCTATAATTATACACACGTCTAGACTCTAGACACTATAAAAACTGGAGTACCACAGTAAGAAAACATGTCGATTACATGCAATTGGCAATCTATAATCTATTACTAGGAAATATAACTTTCTATCAATATAAGGATATTGATGGTAGGCCACTATGTAGAATGAAGTAGGCTAAAACGTTATCTTTTTATCATAGATATAAAATATGGGCCGATATACTCTATGGGTACCATGATGAAAGAGCGTCACTTTTTGAATACGGACATAATAAATATATTCTTCAAAACCAAATACAATGATATAATCTTAATTATCTAAGTGAAATACGTTCTATTTAAATTTTAAATACAAAGTTTAACTCTTTGAATTAGTTTTTATCTCTTACGAGAGCAGACATCTGCGTTCAGATAAATGATTATTATTAATTATATATTTGGTTTTATATATTATTATTTTAATAAAATATTAAAAGAAATACATACCCGAATATATATACGTAATTTTTGTTCGTGCCACAGGCAATCACTGACCACTAGCTTTAAGCAAGCTTTTTGTTTGTAATAAATGATATGTCTGTTTAAGAATAAAGATACAAGGCAGAGACAAGACAACAGAGAATAAACATGTTATAAAATCGATCATATTACACTAAGGGTTTTAGATGTAGCTATCACTCTACGGTAAAGTAATGTTATTTTACTTAAAGAGAACACAGCACCAAAGGTAGCAATGGGCGACTGAACATGGTGAGATTGAGCTTCCCACGGCAACAATAGCCAACCAATTACGGTATCTGACCGCTGCACGCCATCTTTCAGTTTTATAACATAGTAATTTTACGCCTTTTGAATTTTATCAGATTGAATTCGGGTTCAAGAGTTCAAAACGTATCTGATTCTTGTGTGAGGCTATTATAAAAACAATTTTTTTATATGAATTAATGTATCTGCATATACATACAATAACGTTAGATCGTAATGTTAATACGTAATGTATTAACATTACGATCTAACCTTACTTATTTACTAAAAGAGATATTGAACATAGATAGAAAGTGTCAACTAAACACTAAACAACGCAATACAAACAGTTATTGCTGTGTGTACTTATTTAAAGATATTTATTAAGCGGAAATAAAAAAAATAACTTAATTTACAAAGTACATGTAACATCGTATCTAATTTCAGATAGGTACCGAAATATAACGTTTAACTGGCAGACATCCGTTGCTATGTGGAAGCATTAAAAATATACGTTAAACATAACTCATGGCATGTGCCAAATAAACACTTGAACAAGCAGAATATTATTTATATTATATGCTATTTATTGACGTTAGTATATAAAACATTTGTGCAAATATATGCATATGCGCGTCATTTTGCTTACACGCTGAAAAGCACAACGTTAGCAAAAGTAAAATTTTACATATATGTATTTTTGCAAGAATTATAGAAATATTCTCTTTAATATAACCGTCTTAATAAAAAAAAAAACGAGTGTGCTTATGACCACACGACTGAAGTAAAACTTCTTTCGCTCCATCTCTATGTATGTATGTGTGTGTGTACAATATATAACAATATCTGTAAATCCAATCTCACGTTCGGAAGACCATTGTACTATGCGCTACATTTTAATTAACTAAAGAATTAACATTTCGTGGGGCTTACGAATACAATGGATCATAAACCATGCCGTATTGGATAAAAACTGTTAGAATACTTGTTTTAATAAACCCATTACGTACTTTGTACGAACATGACGCTAAATAGATTTAAAATAATGAAACATATCTGACAGGTTATGATAATATAAAATTACCCAGCAATATTTGTAAGCTGATAAGTTTGTCTTAATTAGAGATGTCTTTAAATTTATTGCGTAAAAAACAAACATGAAAAAAAAATCTATTAGTAAGCAGTACAGCCATAATAAACCTCTGAATATCAGGCTAGTCAACAAAACCTGGCGTATGGTTCCCTCCGGTGGGGTGTGTTGGTCCAACGTCATTCGATTAATAATAATAAAAGCCCTTTATTCGATTGGCCCGATACAAATGGGTGCCATATTTCTTATCAGGTAAAAGCCTATTTTCTATTTCCGCCAAGTTATGCTTCAAAAATTCCTTAGTTTTGCTTTCATCTTACCCAAAGGATTTTAAAACCACCGCTAGCCTATGGGTAAGATTCAGAGTCCAAACCGACGCATCCCTATGTTAAATCTCTATTACCCTATCAACGTCAGTTAAGCACTTGCTAAGTTTATCGCTTACTACTCCACGACTTTGGAGTCAACGTCAATGTTCACGTTGAACGATTTGGTTTAACTTTATCTCTCCATTGATCTATTGACGTGTGACGTCAGCATTTTTACGTATATAGACGATTAGCATTAATTACATACGTCAGCCGGTAGTTGATATTTTTCGTTAGTATTAAGTTTATATAGTGTGTAGGTTGATAATGCTTTGATAAATAATATTTAAAAATAAAAGGCCGTCTGTATTTGTGCAAATGCGACAAAATAAATAATGATAGTAGTCTGTTACGGCATAAAAATCTCATTCTGTCAACGCCATATCGGAAGAGATTACATCGACTATGCAAATTTCTTCTATTTTCACTTCGCACGTGTGATGCAAACAAAGGTCAATGCAATTTATGTATGAATACTAAATCTACGAGATTTTTCTTTCATAGATTATCAGAAAAGCGATTCAAATTTGAGAACTTTTTCCTCCTATACCTTCCGTAAAGCTGTACGCCCCTGTAAACCAATCATTTTAAAATGTGCACTATTTTAAGGATTCCAAGTAGAATAAAACCTTCTTGTGGTCATAGTATTTACGGCATAGACAACATTCTACTTTGTATAGAGTAAGCTAATCTATAAGCCCTTTTCGTTTCATGGAAAAGCTAATTAGGGACACGCTAAGCAATAAATCGCCCACACGCATTGCCTTATCACGACACTCTTATGTGCTTGGTAAACACTTAGAGCTTTCTATTTGATTGTATTTAGTGCGATGCGGATTTAACCGCTTAATTCTAACCAATGTTTATTGTATGGTGCCATATATTATAATAATCTATATGACTTAAGTTACTGATAATGAATTTAAGGGTTATATAATATATCCCCTATATCTTTTCGGCTAAATGTTATAACAACAAAATTATAATTCTATACATAACAGTATTTTAAAATTTAATTCTCAATATTTATTTATATATTTTTAGTTTTAATGACTGTTAACGCGAATCAGGGGGCAAACGGACAGGAGTCTCACCTGATACCGCCGCCCATGGACACTCTTGATGCTAGAGGGCTCGCGAGTGCGTTGTCGGCCTTTTAAGAATTTGTACGCTTTCTTCTTGAAGAACCCTAAGTGGAATTGGTTCGAAAATACTATTTAATTATTATTATTTGTTTCTCATCTACGATCGCTTCAAATGTATGACAGATACGATCAAAACGTGAGATAATAAAAGAAAACTTTGTATGTTTCGCTTATTGTATAATTTGTTGTGTATGACACAATATTATATAAATTTTACACTATTATTATAACTAAGACTCTCATCCCTGATGTCGCAGGTTTGAACCCTTCTTAATGTACTTTTCTTTCTATGTGCGTTTTTAACACTTGCTCGTACGGTGAAGGAAATCATCAATAAGCATGCCTTAGACACAAATGTCGAGTTGATCATCTACTACGTATTGTATAGAACTAATGATCACAAAACAGATACAGAAATCTGAAGCCCACATACAGACTTGTAACATCAATGGTACTTTTATAACCAAGGATTCTAAAGGTAAATTACTTTACTTGCTGAAAGGTCAATTAAACTACATATATATATATATATATATAATACAGTGTTGCTAAATGCCTACAATTTGGTTCGATATCATTTATCTAAACGCCGGTTAACACTTTTATACAAATACAAATATCGTCTACTTCATGTTGTCAAAAATACAAGACTGCTAAATTATTTAAAAGCAAATTTAATAGACAATTCGCGTGTCTACGCCGATTATGCTTAGCACTGAAGTAATGACAAATTGGCTATCGAAACATAAACAAAATTTAAGGACATATTATCACGATAAATATAAATAGATGTCTAAATTAAAATAATCTTTTAACTCCAAATATCAAAAACATTCGATAAATAAATGATTCCTTGCACTGATCTTTTTATTACGGAATTGTAAAATGAATTGCCAAAATTTCATTGGATCTAATCTCTATGGAAATAAAACCGCAATCAAAATATGTATGCGGTACTTAAGTCCTTAAAATTGTTTTATAGATAAACCGTTTATGCATAAATAGTCTATTTTTTTAAACTTACTAATGCACAGAGTTTCGGAATATTATTTACTATCGAAAAATTATTATAAAAAAAAATTGAAAACTTATTTATTGTCTGTCACCATTACTACAAATCCCGAGATTACCTCGCAACAAGAAATACTATATATTTATAATATGTATTAAAAAAGTAAATGTTTAAGTTAGTCACGTAGACTGTAAAATCACAACTATAGTTCCTTAAATAATAATAAATCAAGATTTCAGTACACTGCGAATTACAAGCCTATCAGTATAATAATGACAATGACATAAAACTGTACAAAATGTGGTAATGCATACTGAGCTTAAATTTCCGAATAGGAATTTTTCAAAGAAATTTACCTCAGTTTCGAATAAATTGTATGTATTGCTTATATGGTTACATTGAAACAATTGAACGTTAAGTTACAATTGCTTCAATATACTGATACAATAATTAAAGTTCCCTAGTACGAGTAGAATAATCATATCAAAATTAATTTAATATGAAAATTAAATTTGAAGGTCTAAATTTACATTTACCAACAGCTCCTAAAATAAAGGCATAAGAGTAGGCTAAAAATAACAGGTAAGGAATCCGCTACTCTTTAACCGCGTAAAAATAATGAATTACAATATTACCAAATAAGACTCCTTAGTGAGAAGGTTTAAATTATATATATTCAGCTGAAGTAAGAGAAAGACTGTCGACGCCGATAAGCAATGATTCGGAAACAATAACGTCGAATACCGGAATTATTTTATGGCGACCATAACTTTTATAGCATGATAAAATATTATTTCATTTGCTTCTTTGTTTAAAAATTTTGTGCTGAGAGAAAAAAATTTTTCATTCAAGTTCTTAAATTAAATACGATTCAGATAAAACACGCAGACATATTTTTTTAAATAATAAATCTTATTTATTCTAACAATTTAAGTACACATAGAAATCAAGAGCGCACCTGTTTTCCAAGCAGAAGAAACTTCTGAGGGTTCAGCTCTTGAAGCCTCTGGCAGAGCTGAACGGCACTGGTAGCTAGACGAGCCATTGTACAAAATCCAAAACACACTTCACTCAAACTTCGTTTAAATCCAGTTAAAAACACATCACGATAAAGACGTTTTTTAAATGTTATTCACATTGTATGTAAAGATCATACGTGCACTACCTTCGCTGGCCAGCGACGGACTGAATCAAGCGAATTTAGTTTTCCACTTGCCGTTTCTCGTATCATCTTAACAAACATGTAGACGTGTGCTATCATAATTACATCGATATACTGTAACCACTTCCATTCCGAATGTTTAGATAATCAATATATCTTTAAATAACTTACACTTCGTGCTCTTGATATCAGTGGATGTTTAGCAATTTTATTGAAACTGCCATAAAAATTCCTCTGCAAAATAGTGAAGATTTGTATATTGAAATATTTTTAAATTATAAGAAGAAGGTTATCAAAGGGCTGGACATGGCGAATAAAAAAAATCTCCAAATGGGAAACTTTCGGAAAACCATTGGGAAACTTTCTAGACCGTATAATGAGGCCAATGCATGCAATGCAATCTAGGATGCCCATTTATGTTTGGTGACTGAATTGGTTCCAATATGGAGTACAATGGAACCGAAACTGTGACGCATTTTCGGATTATTCAAACCGATATCGATCTTATAGACAATGCAATCACCATAATAGTAATACAATCAGTTTGATGAATGAAGAAAATGATTGATACATATTTTCAACAGACAAGTCTTGAAAGTCAGTAACGCTTCTTGCAATGTGTAGATAATCCTATATTATCACCATCGACGTTGCGAACCGCAATAACCGCTATCCATATATGAGATATGTTGGGTTAAATACGGTCTTCGGTATACGGCGAAAGATTGACCAACTAAAGGTTTGTAGACGATCTGATTATATTTGCCTCCACACGTGATGAGTTGGAGAAGATAGTCACAGAATTCGAAAGCAGGATTGTCGGCGTTACAATGAAAGCGTGATAAAGATAAAAACGATGTCTCAAATTACAATAATTTTGACAGGACATAGAAACGCTTAATGAGTTCGCCGAATACCTATATCGCTTTCAAAAGATCTGCCGCATGTGTGACTCCGAAGTCCAAGGAAACGTATTACACCATATTCTGGAATGTTCTGTGTTTACAGCTACTAGATGCGACCATGAGAAACAAATCAAAACAATGATAACTCTGTAGCAGTTTCCTGCAAAGAAACTGTTAAGGTGGAGTCCTAAATATTAAAAGAATATTGACGGATCATTGGCGAAGTTCAGATGCATGTCAACGTTTCTCTGTTAAACGGTAAATAAGGATAAAATATTTAAGAGAATAATTAATATATTATAATCAAATGACCACATGTAATCCGATAGTAGGTAATTGATAAGCGCTCACATGTACAGTAGTACATGACAGTAACTCAAATGACAACGTTTATATAATTAAACACCGGTATGGTAAGGGCTAGGCTTTAGTGATAGCGTCAAGTATATAATTGTGTTAGTCGTAGCGTAAATCCCTCTATTAAGTGTCTCTCTTTTCATCTATGGGTATACACTATTTGACAGAAAGAGACACAAGGGTCAGTTAAACAGCTATCATCTCTCTTCAAAACCTACTAAATATAAAGGATATACTGATACCGATTTAAAAAAGGAATACTCTTTGTTCCACTGTTTTCTTTGTTAAAACTATAGCTGTCGTTTCGTTTTTATTTCTAAACAAAAGTACGTTGGTAAGTTGTAATTTTTTTAATAACATTATCACCAATAGCTACAGGCCCTTTGTGTGCCTTAGCCTACGTATTCAAGTATATTTCGCTATAGTAATCTACTTAGTGCTACTTCCGTCCCAAGTTCGAACCTCAACTGTTTCGTTGCCCTTGACAACTCCATCCCACCAACCAAGCCTCAATCTACCGGGTTTTCTCATGCCACCATGTTGTATGTTCAGTAAGGACCGTTGACGTCAGTCATTCGGTGCCCGTTTTGATAAATATTACATTTGATTATTTGAGGTAGTATATATTAGGATTAATCTAAAGAGTGATCAAAATCGCTCAGCTTATTAACGAAAGCATACACAACGACAAAATGAACATCAACGTAATATGAGATATTAATGTGTAATAAATTACATAACTCATTACAATTGTTGTTGTAACAAGTTATTACTACTTATTGATATTGATAAACGAGTATATTTGTACATATCTATTAGATTACTTTATACATTAATTAATCGTTTGTTAATTGCATACTTGTGATGAACTTTTACAAGGACGATGTATTAAATTTTCACCATTACAATATACTTAGGTAAATATTTTTTTCAATGTTACTGTGTGAAATTGTTCAAAAGGCTACCTTTTCTGCAGATGACAAAATGGCATGTAAGTATGTTTCTATGAGAAGGCATATTAGTTTAACACACAGAGGTTTTATTATTTAACTTGTGCCCTTAGTTACTTTGGGTTAAGAGTTTATTTAAATTAATTGTGTTAAAAGGAACTAAAGGGAATTTTTCATTCCTTAGGTGAAACTTAAAAAATATCATTTAAATGATTCTTTTAGAAAGCACATCTAATCGCGACACAAAAGAGGTTCTATTACATTTACCTTGTGTCTTTGGTATTATTATATTGGCCCAGTATTAACTTATAATGCTTGATTCGATTTGAAAAAGCGTCCTGAAAACATTGTATAGACTGATGACAATATTTTTTGTTATTTAATTGTTTTTAAATTTATCAATCAATTCCTTGGGTAACATCTCATAGAATAGCAATTACAATTGGTAATCCACTACATCTGAGATAGGGACAAAATAAATTTAAAATGTAAGAAAAAAATATCGACAGGAACGAATCGGGAAAATATTGTGTTAAATCCAGCCGATCTCCGGTCGAACATCGTGATAAATTAGGATGTCCTCGAGAATTAAACTAAATTTCTCGTCACGATTTAAGATGAAGATCCACTTAGCACTTTAAAGGTGAGAATACACAATAGCGGGTTTGCAAAAATAAACTACCAGTAACTATAAACGAGAAAAGATGGAATCTTACATTGGACAGCAAGCCCACTAATATTACATCTAAATAGACAGTAATATAAATTGGAAAATACATAATTTTTCATAAACGTAGTCTAATTATGTAAGATATAAATGGTAATAACTTACTAATAAGTCTACTAAATTCAACGGACAATAAATAGAAGAGTTTACCACTAACTTAAATTCCAACACACTTGCAAGCCTTTATTTAAAACTGACCTTAGCCCATACAAAAAAAATTACCTTTTGATCTTTGAACGAGCTTAAATTATGTTCTTAATTTTTTAATATTGTTTTGAGTTTTGTTTTAAAATATTCTAAATAATCATGTGCACTAAGTATTACGACACTGTTTATTTACCACATGCAAGTCAATAACCGAACCATCTATTCAGGACACAATTATCCTCGAACTGAAACAATATTTGCAAAAGAGTTTATCAAACATGAGTGACGAACGAACATATGAATTTTAAGTTAAAAGGTGGTAATTAGCTAACTTACTTTGATTTAGTAAAATGCAAATTCCACGGTAATTCACAGATTATTTATTAATTTATAAAATTTTCTACCATCACAGCAACTTAACACTAAATCAATAGAAAATGTAAGGACTTCAAATAGGCGCTAGGGAAGATATGGTCTGATATAGGCATATTCAAGTTAAAAAAAAATATTTCATTTTTCAGATATAATGTGTTATCGCAAAATTCAATTTAACGGCTAATAGTAATCCTTTAACAATGTAAATTATGACATACATGTGAATTTGTAAATCACGACGAGAACATACATTATTTATATATTAACGGAATAATAGGGTGAACCAAGGACATTTGGATAAGAGGAAAAGGAAATAATTTAATATGTATGTGCATTTGTTACATAAATATTGCGTTTTATGGACTATAAATAACTAATGATTATGGATTTTCAATCTAAATTACTAGAAAAAGTACAACAACCTTCGACTTGAATTTTTGGAAGTTATTTCTGTTTCACTGATAATGAAAGTTGTTTTGTATATCAAAATTAAAATTTGTATTTACGGTGAAGCAAAATACGTTTCTCATTTGAAAAAATTAACAAATTGAGATTTCCTATTGCATATAATGTTAATAGTCCAATGAAGCAAATATTTTCTAGTGAAATGCCGTTTTTAAGGTTACTATGCTTATACTGTCCGAAACAATAATTGTTTTGACGGAAATAAATAATACTTTATTTAACAGACTAAGCGCTGTAAACAATATGAAAAACTTAGAACTTAAAAATAATCAGTAAATACGGTTAGAATAACTTTATTTCTCATATGAATTAAAAAATTCGCTTACTGAGAAAAACATTACAAGACTAAATAATTATTACTAGAACGCACAGAAGGTACCCATACAAAAATTCACAAAACAAATACAGTAACAAAAATGCAGGTAGACACAACAAAATCGAAACGGTCAACAAAGCAAAAACATAGGTTTAAATACCGACATCTACACAATTATCATTATTATTATTTAATTTTTAGAATCTTAGTACCCACAACGCCAATACGTGACACCGAACAGCTAGACAACACTGTCCTATTGACGTCAATGGCTCCCTAATATGCTCAATGGCACTTTAGAACACAAGTCGTGTTTCTATTGTTACGCTGAATACGACTAGTGTTAATTAAGGACACCTGTTGTTGCAAGAAGTCAATTGTGGAAGTCTTCGTGATGCTGTTATCAGTAACACAATATCAAACGATTGTACGATTAGTTATCAATTAGACTAGATACGTTCTTATATTTTTGTAAAGTGTAAATAACGTGATTCAACCGCTAAATGTTCTAGTTATATAATAGTGTATAATAATTGAAAGTTATGTTTTCGTTTAATTCGAAAACCATCAACGGAGCGTCGATCATAGATTCTATTATTCAAATTGTTGCACTCTGTAGTTTTTTTTATAGATATAGGTGGTTTTAGATGTATATCTAAATTTATAACCCGATCTGAATATAATGTAATTCTGATTACATTCCCTTTCCCCAAAGCGTTGATGAATAAATCCCGAAATGTTCTAACAATTCTGCTTCCTGTACAGTATTTCTAACCGTATACAAGCAATTAGGAGCACAAATAGGCATTGTTGGCATGAAAGATGAATTGAAAGCGGTCAGTGACATGGATAAGATCGACAAACAAGATAAAAGATGCATTCTTGCATACATTTGTCGCAACATACTGTTTGTATTTCACAGGGACAACGGTATCAAGTCATATATAACGCAGATATTTTTATTACTATCCCCCGCAAACTTTCGATACGCCTTAATATCATTTTCTACTCAGCCTACCTTTTTAGTAGCTACTTACCTACCTAGCTATGCTACCTCATAGACAATGCTTGCTGCATTGCTTGCTTTTCCGGAATAAAAACTGGTTTTTAGGGTTTTATGAGCAATTTTTCTGGCCCTAAAAACTTCCTCAGTGTTCATGAAATAAAAAAAAATACTTGAATGGGTCCAGCCAGTCTTCGAGTTTTGAGCTTAGCAATTTATTTTCCGATTATTTTATATTTATATAGATAAGAGCTGTATAAGAGGCATCAATACAACTTTTGCCTTCCGGACGCAGATGAAGGTTCTATATAAATAATAAGACTTAATACATATGTGCGTATTACACAAATAGTGTCAAGTTTTTTAACGCTTTTGATTAGAAACTTTTATCAACCAGTAATTAAATAACATAGTGTTTCTTAATAAAGAAATAGTATAGATTTGGCTATATGGCAATACATTTCATTCAAAATTTTAAAGAAAAGTCAAGGGACACGGGGCCGACATATCAACCGCGATTCCACGCACATTCCACGCGAATACAATTTTTTTTGACACAAAATTGTCAGTGTCATTTATTGCGTGTATTTAAATGTACACCTATCACAACAAAACTTTATCTAGACAGTGCTCTAAGCCAGCGATATAACACTTCGTAGAAATAAAACGCATAAACCACACACATCCTTGTAACTATACTAAGCTATAGTAAAGAAAAACAATATTAACTTATATTCTACAATGTACAATTTGCACGGATAACGTAGGAGAAATATGTTCCAGAGGCGCTAGACCAATTATAATTAAAATTAAAAAAAATGTCATGTAAATAGATGGTAATATTTTTTATCTGGAATACAGGAAGTCATTATGTCTGTGATTCCCTTAATTACTCGTAACTTCCTGGATCGGCTAACCGTCTCGATCTAATGTTGTGTTGTATATTTAGCAGAGTAAGACACTGACTAAAACTTATTTATTAATTCTTTTACTATAATATTAAATAATTATATTAAGGGCCTGTTTCACAATGTATGGATAAAGTGCCAAATAGCTATGCAACACATAAATTATTCGAAAGATAAAAGTTCCAAATAAGATACTTCGAATTTCATGACGTATAGCGCTATCTGACAGTTGTGAAACGCAACAATAGTGTTTATACTACCAATAAGTAATAAATAGCTTATTTGGAACTTATCCGAACATTGTGAAACAGGCCCTAAGTAATATAATTATTTAATATTATAGTAAAAGAATTATATTCAACTTAGCGTCCTTCTTAAAAGTCCAAGGCAATCCATTTGCGAGCCCTCTGGCAATGTGAATGTCTGTAGTCGTCGGTATAACTTAACATTAGATAAGCCTCCTGCCCGTTTGACCCCTGTTCTATATAAAAAAAGCCTCTTCTTGCCCGGTTGCCACGTTTTGTACAAAAAACAAAAGAAAGATATTACGACCTTATGTTGAGTTGAACTGCAAGTTCCTTTGTAAATACATCTCAGAAAATCCGATTGTTGACTGAATCTTTTTAAAATAAAAATGCGTGTTTATTACGTTCTATCGCAGTCTCGTGAGTAAGATAAATTCGTACATGTTCTATATAATTCACAACGACTATTTATATCATACAAGTGGTATAATTTATTCACGTTTAAGAGGTATTGAAATCTTTTGTTAAAACGCCATTCAACCAGATAAAGACAACACAAAAGCTATTCAAACTAAATGAAATATTATACAGATAGGTTTCTGAAAACAAAGCACACAAAAACTCAATAACGATCGCATGAAGATGCGGATGTTTAAGCTGCCTTTAACGAATAAAAAGGTTTTTTATTTAATTTGCAGTGTAAATGGGGATAGGATACCACAAGATATTCTATGCATAATCTAAATAAAAACGCACATACATATATACCATATAACGATAATTACGATGTTTCGAGTGATTTTCAGCAATCGAAGTCTAGGAAATATCATGTTGACAGATATTTCATATTATACATTAAAAAATAATAAATTGGATAACTTGGTCATTTCTTAAGCAACCAATTTTCAATTAAATATTGACTGAATATATTCAGTATTATATTTCACTGGAAATAGCAAATTGCTATTAATAGACTACAAATGATTGCTCAACGGATATTACGTTAACAATTATTTGTCATGTTAATATAGGAATAAAAAATTTTTGGGACTAAAATTCTCACTCACAAAATCCCATGAGCAAATGATTAACGTTTAATGATTCACGCATTACACTAATACGGACTAAACAAATGAACTGAAGCAATTGCCAAGCAAAATCCACGCTATATATAGAAAATTATTCCGGAAGTAAAGACAAAGGAATGTTTTAACGAAGGAACTAATAATCTTCGAAAGCAATATGGAGCATTGTACACTTTTAAACAGGTCTAAATAATACGGAATATTAGGAGGGTGCTCACCTGCCGTATCAAGCGCAGGTGTGGTGCCACCTGATACAACGACCCCTACTTCTGATATTAGTACTGAATTGATAGAACGCCGATTTACAAAAAAATATAGTTCCATCAAGCCTTACGATGTTAATTTAAGTTTTATGACTCTTTAAATATATTATATACGCTATGTTTGTAAAGAAAGGTTATTTGGCGAACAGTTTTGATAAAGACATGACAAGCGGGATTTTAAAGATATATGTAAGATCACCATACCTTCTTGCTCTGTTATCACGACTAAATCGCAGACATAAAAATAGGAATTGGTATCACAAAAGGTATACTAAAACATAATAACTAATGAAAATAAACAATTTTTAAATTACAATGCATGCGTTACACATCTACACTAATATTATAAAGAGGAAAACTTTGTTTGATTGTAATGAATAGGCTCATAAACTACTGGACCGATTTTAAATATTCTTTCACCATTCGAAAGCTACATTATCCACGAGTAATATAGGCTATATTTAATTTTGAACAAAAATAGGGTTCCGTAAGATATTAGGGTTTTTCGGACACAAGGTGTAAAAAATCAACCAAAAAAGTTACTTATTTTGCTTACCCTGCCTAAACTATTAAAGATAGAACCATAAAATGTTCAAAGTAATTGTAGATATTTATAAGACACACTATACCTATCTATGTCGAGTGAGGCACAATAACCATACATGATATAAGTACATGGCAAAACGATGTTTGCCAGGTCAGCTAGTAATTGAATATATAAAGGCCTTCTTGAATTAATATAGAAAACGGTCGAAGCGAGTGAGTTACAATATGCTTGTGAAGCAATTTAAAAACTATCAGACATGTATGCTATCTATTCGAACTCTAGATTATCAGTTTTGACACACTTCCGACCACTACAGAAAATTATTACTATGCACTTGAGCGCATTTGGCTTTATCTTAAAGCGATATACATATATGTATTAAACAGGTATGACGCATTTAAGAAAGATACTGCTATGCAGTGTTAAAGGATTCAGTGCGTCTCTCATTCCTGTCACAGGTTCGATCCTCAGCTGTGCAACAATGGACTTTCTAAGTGCGAAGTAGTCGCTCATACGGCAAAGGAAAGCAAGAGGAAATCCGCATGCTTTATCGGAAAAGTCGACGGCGTGTGGCACAGAAGACTACTTGTCTATTAGAAGAAATGAATACGAAACAAATACACAAACTTGAGTCCCAGACGTAGAAGGATTTTTCTTTAAAGTTAATGATGCAATGATCAGCCTCTATTCTATTGAATGAAATACATAGAACTACGCAGTATTAGATGTTATAAAGACGAAAATATTCCATCATCTATGTGTGTTTTGACGCGATAGGTTGATTGATGGTTTGTTATAGTTATAAAAAGAAGAGTTCAAGCTGAGATCATGACCTGAACTGAACTAAAGAGAAAAAGTCTGGTGTGTTTTTGTTATGATTTTTATCTTAAATGTTTTACACGGAAAAAAAATTGATAGACCGGAAAAGAGATTTCCAAATCCAGTTGGAAATCTATTTCTAACTAACTAACGATTCAAAATAACAACATCTTCTCAACCTGTCCTATGGTGAACCGCAAATAATTATATTATGCAACAGTAGATTAATTATAGAATTGTAAGTAAAAATTATTAAATTAATATGTCAAAAGGAAGCTGCCAACAACACAGGGAAACCTAGTATGGGAGCTAGTGTATTTTACTTTTGCCTAAATATGTAACCTATAAAATATCGCTTCAATAACATGATGCACTCAAATGTGTCAAACTCGATTTAGATTTACATATAATCAATGTCTGGAAAGGGTGGTATCTATTTGACTAAACATCGTATTTTTTTATGTATAAAAGTTTTAAATTATATCTGATGTTAGAGTCAAACAATCAAAACAAAAATCATTTATTCATAGGTAACATAATGTACACTTATGAACGTCAAAAAAAAGAAATATACATTAAATTAATTGATTCAAATTATACATTTACTGCCAGTTCTCAATCAAGGGCGTAAAACGGAAGAGAAGTACTGGCAATAAACTCTCCGCCACTATTTTTAATCGCTAAGTTTTTTTACACGGTGTTTGTAAGGAGCTACAACCATTACACCATATTCCATATGACATCTAGAGTATAAAGGAAACGAAATGCTTCCTAATATTGCTAGACTTAGATTTATGAGGAAATTACAAAAGCGCTTTCAACCGAACAGTGATGCTTTGTATCGTGAGCCATTAAAATGTAAGCACAAACACGAGGCACACAATATCGGGTATAACGATCGTAAACGTTACGTTTCCGTTTCACGAATTTAATTATAAACAATAGCCCGTAACGGAGGTTATGTGGCCGTCAACTCACGAGTAAACCAAGTCAAGAATTCAAAAATATACGCACATATACCATCACAAAAAAGCCCAATTAGGTATTACATAATTGAATTGAATGTATTTAATCATTTTTATTGAATGTTTTTTCTTTCTAAATTTGAACCTTTTACATCTAAATATATATAAATTACGCGTCACGTTGCTTGTCCGTCTTAAACTACTTATTTATTTATTTATTTATCCTTTATTGCCTTATACAAAACACACATAACAAAAAAAATAAAAATAAAAAATAAAAAAAACAGTAACAAAAGATATAAGGCAAAGGGCGGCCTTATCGCTTACAAGCGATTTCTTCCAGGCAACCCTAATGAGAAACACAACGTTAAAGAAAAACCATCAGAGGGTAGAGTACAAAAAAAATCAATTAACAAAAGCAACAAAAAAACAAAAAAACTAAAAACTTAAACTTAAAACATGCGTTACTATAACTAATTGAATATAATAAAACAAAATCAAAGAAAAAATAGCAATAATAATAAATAAAAATAATTATAGACAAAAATTTAAAAGCAAATAAAAAGGTTAACCTATAAAAATAAATATATATAAGCAGAACTAATTACGAGGTAGAAAGAAAATGATCAAAAAGAAGCTTTTTAAATACATTTAAAGATTGCGCTCGTCTAATATCGATTGGTAGGGAATTCCATAGCAGGATACTCTGCACAGTAAAGGACTACTTAACCCATTTCAATGCAATTTTCACACCGTGTCACCTGATGTTATGATCTAACATAAAATATAGGATTCTACTGTACGTGTGCATGTCAAAAAACTCCTCTTAAACGACTGGACGGATTTGAATGTTTTTTTAATGCGTTTAGGTGGTTTTGATTTACTAATCAGTCCGGCAGATGGCGCTGCATTCGGTAGTTACATACTTTGTTTAATATCCTAATCACATGAAGTATCATGCAGGACAACGTCTGTGGGGTACGCCAGTATATTATGTATTCCACCTGTGGCTATATCTTAAGTGTAATTGTTATTTGGTGCATTTCAGTTACGTAAGCTATAGGAGTTAATTTATATGTCTCACTAACTTTCCAGCGAAATAACCAACGAACAAACGCCATGGTTGTCTTCAGACAAGTTTGTGGCGAATACGATGTCTACTTCCATTAGTGAATTCAAAATCTTATTACGCAATGTTCAATAATGTAAATATTTGAGAGTACTTTAACCGCTTCATCATGCTCACGTGCCAATACCTACGTAAATCTGCGCTCGTTGACTATATACAGTGTGATATGGTATCAGATAATTAATCACTTTTGAAAGCGGTAACTACAATGGATACATGGTGTAGACGTAGAGAAAACAATTTATATTTAACCTCAGAACTAAGAGAGGACGAAAGAGAATTTAATATGGTCCCTGGTGGTTACGCGTATTACGTAAGTAGACTTACTCCAATTTATTCTCTTGTCAGCAAAGATAAGCAAAGCTCTCCAAAATAACAGTCTATAAACGTATTAATATTTGTAGGAATTCTCGGAAAATGCAGTTCGTTTTCAAGCATCTATGCTTTTTATAATTTTATGTTGTCTACAAAAGGTAAAATGTATAAACAAGTAAATAATTACTATTGACGTGATCACCAAAAATGAAAATCAAAGACCCTCTATAGTTCTTAAGTAATACTTGAATAATCCCTTATTTACAAGACAACAACGAGAAAATACATAGAAACTTAATTGAGCAGGACCTCTTTTATTTAAATCATAATTGATATATTGACAATTGGTATCATTACTTAACTCGGTTATCCATTTATATACTGCTTTGTATGAGAATCAACCAGCGTGGTCCAACCATAGGTTCGCTTTGAAAACTGATAAATATTGTGTACACGTAAAATAAATTTAAAAAAAAACCTCCGGTTAAATCACACGAATAAAACAGAAATGAGGTACCTCGGTATTGATGATGCACATTGTGTTAGTCATATGTGACGCTTATGTGAAGTAAATAACCTAAGGAGTGCACAGTACACAGACCTCGAATAAGGTAGGTATAGTACATATTTTATTATAGTGCATACTGTGTGATGTCTCATATAAACCACGAATATTGTAATAATAATAAAAATTGGTTTATAATTTTAAGTCTTACACAAAAATTGATACTCGTTCATTAGGCTTGATTAAATCAGACGAATCAAAAAGGTATTGAAGTAAAGGTGTAAGAGAAATCATAAATAAATACCATAGCTCTTGTATCGTTTTTTTAGATGTAACTCAACCATTAAAAATCAAATAATGACTATAACGACTGGTGAGAAAATTTACAGAAACATGTAGGCTAAAAGTAAACATACCGTTGTTGTAACTTGCGGTTTGCGTGCGCGCAGTGACATATACGCCCTGTCCATTGCCGCAACCGCACCATTGGTCGCGCACAGCATCCTCACAACAACCGACTTGGATATATCCTCAATTGTATTGGCTTCTCACACTTATTAACATCAACCTTTGGGTTAAACCCAGGCAATAGATAATTGCGTCAGAGTACGAAACTAGTCGTTTACGCGTCAAACGTTTTTCACAAAATACAATTTTTTCACGAAAAACCCCAATTAAGAATGTAATAATTTAATTTGATTCGTTGATAAATTAATCTAATATTTAGTGTGAAATAAATTAATACTGTAAAATACAGTCTCACGTGATATCGACTCAACGGTCAAAGCATGACTGAACACTGAAGTGAACGTTACTGCCTACTGCCTGTCAGCAGTGCGCATACGCGCGCCCCTACGTTATTTTTGTATCCCTACATTATAAACATAATAAATGACAGTGCGTCTGTTCCTGTTACATACATTTTCAAGCTCAATTATTAAATGTGTTTTAAAGAACTTAATTACATATAGTAATGAAGAAGAAGTTCCTAATTTATTTGGATATTATTGAAATATGTATAGATAGAACAACGTATGCAAATCGATGTAGATGTTTTTAAACTATAAGCTAAAATATTTTACTATCTTCCGGGATTCGTTAAGACAAGAGTTAACATTCACACAGAACGCACATCCTGTTCATTCGGCTAATTATGAAGAGTAAAATTACTTTATAATTTTTAATCTTGATGATATAAACATCACTCTCGATGCTAGAGGACTCGCGAGTGCGTTGCCGGCCCTTTAAGAATTTGTACGCTCTTTTCTTGAAGGACCCTAAGTCGAATTTGTTCGGAAATACTTCAATGGGCAGCTGGTACCACAAGGTTATTATTGACATATATTATTATTATATTATCCTTGATTACATACGCAATATGGGTGTGTTAGGATTAAGAGACACACAACGAGCGTAAACCTAATGTAATTACCATACAATTAGGTTAATAGCAGATCGTGACCAACTGATGGCGTGGATGTACAGGTTTACGTTACTCATTCGTATTCTGACTGTAACTTTTGCTTCTTCATAATATACAACAATTATTAATGATTTACAAAACTGTTAAAAAAATCCCAGCTGATGTTAAAAGTATTTTGATATATAATAGAAGTACAATATTATATTTCTTGTTGATAAATTAGTTTCAACGTATTAAGCATTTATTTGTGATCAAGGAAAATCAAGAAACTCATGTATAGTAACGGATGTAATCAATTTGTTATTCTCCCTAATTAATACATTCCAACGAAGAAAACTCTGGAAACAATAAAAAGAGAGTCGCCATGACAATTATTAGCGCAATTTTATTCATTATTTAATTCCAGCTACAAGTGTAATTGGACAATTTGACGTTCGAGGAAACAATTTGTTAAGGCTTCAAGGCCGACGCTTTTCCTGAGTTCTCTATGGCTGTAAATGACCCTAAAGCTATACTTCGGAATTGTGTAGATTCGTGAATCTTAGGAAAATTAAAAAAAAAAGAAAAAAAAAGGCTTGTATCAACCAAAACAACACTAGAAATGTAAAATATATGCACGATAATTAATCTCTCTATCTCGATATCTCAACTAGATACGCATTTTAGTGGGAGGAGTTTACACTTTTGTTTATATAGTTGTAGGTCGGATCTTTCAAGGAAGATTACTCCCGGGAGTCGATTCAACAGTTCGATAGTTCACATAAAAAAAATTCGACCACGGAAGACTTGACAGAATACTTTCAGTACAATTGTGTAATGAATATGCTTTGTATTAAAATGTACATGAAGACTAGATCGTGCCCCAATTCCGTATGTTTATTCGCGTAACGGTTCGGATGTATCTGTGACCTGTAACAACGCTGTTTGTTCTACAACTATCACATTACCTAACCGTACTAGCTAAGGTGTGTCTCTATTTAGTTTCATATATGATTCTTGAAGATTAATTGATATTGAAGGGAAAAAAGAACCGGTCGATTATATTTAGTTTTATAAACATTATATACAGTCACTAATATCTTAAACATCTTCTCCACCTGTCCTATGCAGAAACAGAAACATTCCTCTTATCCAACAATAGTTTAATTATTAAATTTGTTATGTAGAAATTATTGTTAAATAATAGGGAATCTTAGTATGGGGACTAATGTACTTTATTTTTACCTAAACATCATTTTTGTAAATATATCACCGCTTTGATAACACATTATAGGAAACCAGAAAAATAAAAAAATAACAGATACATAACAGTACAGAAAATAACAGATGCACTCAAAATTGTAAGACTATATTATATACAATTAATGTGTGCAAAGGGAATATGATCAATTATATTTGGTATTAGATATAACCTAAAAAATATCACTTCGATAACCAATACAGGTGTCCAAATAATAGACGCAAAACTGCGGAGCTCTATCTATCTGTATATACACATATTTTATATCAATGATAACATTTTTCATAACAATTGAAGCAAGTCGGCCTGAGTCAGACCTTTGTTCCAATTATTCTCAAGAGCCAACGTGCGTGGGAACGCCTTAATGAAGCAAATGAATAAAGATGGGTCATCCAGACGAAATTGTTAAGGAAAAGCATACGTTTAATTGCAAGATGTATAATAGATTATAAGATCATGCTGCATCATGATTACAGCTGCTATGCCTAAGTCCTATAAAAACAATATGCAAGCCCCGTAACTTTTAATCTATATTTTAGCATTCTGAAAATATAATTTGTAAATGCATCCACCACGTAGGTTGCATACTACACCGCTTGAAATTACCAAACCATAAACAACTCATTTGCAACATTATATTAACATTACCAAATAATGCCACAGATAATGTTATAACTATACTAACAACATTCACGTAAATTATATTTTTAACCTATTACCATATTTTACGTCACCGATGGCAGAAACGGCTCACCGTATCCTTCGACGCTAGCGCACCGTTTTCATTCAACAAAGATGTTTAATGAATGTGTCAAGGGACAGAGGTGAATCACAGTGACGATAGACAATAACGTGTACATTGTCATAGGCGCCACTGACGTACTGGAAATATAGCTAGGGCTGGCATTTATTCTAGTATAGAAGCTTGTACTACACGAACTTATTCGAATTCAACAAATGCTTAAATACTTTGAGAATCTATGAGACGGAATTAAGTCACTCATGTAAATATATAAAAAACATTTATATTGTTTTCTTCTGATCAAACCAATGAAAATGAAATTTGAGATTAAACCAAATTAAATTACTCATAACAGCGCACGTTTATACTGATCTGTAAATGTAAATATATAAACATGTTAAACCTTATACAGTTTCATCAAAATTCATTTTACATACGTAGAAAATACATGTCGATAAAATCCAAATTGACAACCCTAAAGCGAACATCTAAGCGTCATTACTCGTTATTCTTGACTCAAAGAATTCGTAGTAAGGCAAAACTATTTCTGGACACCATAAAGGCGTTTCTGCGTAATTTTATTAAAGAATACACATTATAAGCTTAAAGAAATATTTTTCCTTTATGTAAATTTTCATTTATAATAAGATAACAATACAGATTGTACGCAACAAAAAACAAAAGTGGCGCTACAAAGTTTTTAGGTCTTGGCCTCAGGTTTCTACATCTTTTTCATGATCAAGCTAATCTAATAGGTAGGCAAGTAATCAGCACACGCCGTCGACTTCTTGGGTCTAAAACAAGCCGGTTTCCTCACGATGTTTCCTTCGCCGTTCGAGCGAATGTTAAATGCGCACATAGAAAGAAAATCCATTGGTGCACAGCCGGGGATCGATTTTACGACCTCAGGGATTAGAGTCGTACTAGAAGCCACTAGGCCAACACTGCTAACGTCATAACTAGAACGTTTAAATACGGTAACATTACAAATTGTTCGCAATGAAACCACAGCAAAATAAAAGTTCGGTCACCGAATATAGACCAATGTCCCAATTGCAGTTCACTGACCAATACTTTTTGAGTGTGTAAGATACACGGAAACAAACAATAACAGATGTGTGTCAAGTGACTATTCATTAATCCTTGAATTGAGATCAGGGAATGTATATAACTAAAGTTTGCAATGTACGAAAATAATACGCCATTGGAGTATCTATAAAGGCATATTGGCACAGAAATCTTCTTAATGAAAGAATGTGTCTAATAAGTCCAATATAAAAGTAAATTATTATTATACATCATACTTCGACAATGGAGAGGGCCACCATACAAACGGTACAAAGGCAGACCTTACCCTCGATGGGATGATGATATTAAAAAAAATCCCCAATGGATGCAAATAGCTCGGGATAGAGAAAGATGGCAAGTCTTGGAGAAGGCCTACCTTAGAGAGTTCCCGATACATACTAACTGTTAAAAATATTTACAAACACATAAGATAACCAGATATAAGTGGACCAGGAAATAATTTAAGGCTTAAAATAAATAATATAAATAACTTCGACAATAATGCCTACCCATCGAATATATTTTTAAAGTTTTAAATCAGCTCCTAGGGTAAATTTTATGAGGACTTGCTATTTATTGGTTGGCTGGTATATACTTATCTTAAGGAGGGACAATCAAAATGTAGTACATTTTTAATAAAAAATTTGAATTTATCCTGTTATTTACACGAAAATAACACAACAAATCGAAACAGATGGCCCAGAAATTAGTACATGCAAATTATAAATTCAGTTCATATGGGCCCAATATAAATGTCCTATTTATTTGGACGCTGAATCTGGGTGACATATCTGGTATGATTCATTTTAAAGCATTTTGAACGGATAAAATGAGATATGATTCGTTATACATACCTCAACGCAAACATTAAATTAATCTCTACTAAAAACTTTTTGGACCATTCAAAACTAGGCACAAGGACAACGAATAAAATATGTTATATATATGTAAATCGCGTATAATTCGTAAATAAAAAGCGCGATAATACAATACTAATAATAATTATTGAAAACAAATATTAAGTAATAATACATTAGTGACCTATTCATCACTTATTAGACACGAATTTAAATTTTATCTCTTAGCGGTAGGTAAGACATATTAATACAAATATTCAGCAGTCATATTGTTTAATACTTTTGTGGAATTTAGAGTCGGTTCAATATTTTTTTAAGAATATTGGCCTATTCTATTGATTTTTTTACTGAGAGATACTGTGAACCACTTAAACCTCATCTTAAAAAAAACTCATAAATAAGTAAATTCACGTACCAGGTCACATACGTCAAATTTTATTTATTTACTCCTACAGCTAACATAAATTATATATAATAGCAAACAAATACACCGATAGTATAGCCACAGATGGAATACATGATACATTATATAACAAAAAGATTTATAAAAGGGAACAAACAAACAAAGTATTTAATACAATTAACTAACTGTGATTAAATTTAATTAATTATTTATATAATTAATTTTAATAGAATCCTTTTTAAGTCTTACTTTAGAAGCATTAATCGGGGCTATAGATACGAGACGTACTATACAGGGTCTTCTAGATAATATATCCACGTGAAGAGGATGTTATGTAACGATCATCCGTGCTCCGAAGCAGGATGTCCGATGCTCGATACGGCGTGACCGTCATGACAATAGCTCATTATCACAACTTATATCTCAGCTTTGTTTCTTTAAGACAAGGCCTTTCGCAGTAAGACCGTTATTTTTCTGACTGACACAGAATAAGATTCAAAGACGACACTCAAAAAGAGAAGTAAAATTCTAACACGTCTATAGTAATTTTCCTATCAGAAATTTGGAATTTTATTAAATTTGATTCGAGTTCTATTGCGATATAAAACAAGTGAAACAGTTAATAATTGTATTTATTTAACAGTAATTAAACGTTTATCATCAATATGTTTCATGTGAGGTCGAGCGAGTTTGGTTATCTTGCCGAATAATATTAATTATTATTAAATAGATAACTTTCAAAATAACGAAACATAACTATATTTTTAGGCAACGCATTCGAGAGCCCTCTGGCATTGAAAGTGTCCATGGGCGGCGATTAATTTTAAAAATTATTGTTATGTATAGAATTTTCCTTTTGTTGTTATAACATTTAGCCGAAAAGATAAAGCGGATATACTTTATAACTATAAAAAAAATTATATTACTATTCCATAAAAAAAAATTATAAATTATAAAATGGCTTTAAAATTAAAAGCTTAGAAGACAAATCAAAATTACCACTGTCGTAAATAATTAGGTTCTCATAATAATAATGTCATTTTCTTTATGAGAATAAAGTTCTTTTAACATTATATATATTGTGACAATTAATACTAACAGTGAATGTTAGGTCAGCTTTTTAGTTTAAAACAGGAAACGCAAATTCATTTAATGAAGTGGCTGTGAAAGCCGCCTGACACGGAAAAGTGCCAACAGCCGCTTAATGGCGACTAATTGGTACTGTGTAGAGCTCAGATGCTATCAGCCTCTATTTTAATGTGACTGAACTGGATAGATTAAAATACACATTTTAGTCTGATTGGGCTGAAAATTGTGTAAGGGGTGTGTTTACAGATTTAGGCTCACTTATTTTAAACTAAACATCTATTTCTGTCAATATATTTTATGCTCTGATATAATGACACAGATCACTTTAGTTGACAGGATAAAATTAAATACATGTATTTTTTTGTAAATAAAGGGAGGTTTTACGAAATAAATAAGAGTCAATAATTATATAACTGAAGTGTTTCCGAACCGAAAAGAGAAAAGAGCGTACAAATTCTTGAAAAAGGCCGGCAACGCACTCGCGAGCCCTCTAGCATTGAATGTCCATGGGCGGCAGTATCCCTTAACATCAGGTGAGCCTCCTGCCCGTTTGCCGCCTCTTCTAAAAAAAAATACTTAAAAAGCAAGCCTTTTCTATCTCACAGAGTTGTTTATCTCTTTTGTATTGCTCTGTTTAATCTATGGTATCTTACAAGGTAGATAATGGCATTCTTCTTGTAAACCCTTAGAAGAGAAGTGGCCTGTAACGACAAGAAACATGTGAAGAGCCATCAGGTTAATTAATTACTGTACGACTTTGATATTTCTTATTCCTTATTTATTCCACTCGAATAATCTCTCGAATTCTAGTGGGCTGTAAAGGTCAGCTCTTCAATCAAGAGCTGCATATCCTTCTTCAACGCCACAATACGTCAATATACCTTAGGCCCTTGAACAAAAGTGAGTGAATCACTGAAGTACTACTAATAATAAAAACTAATACGATATGGATTTATCTATAATCTTTGTTGACGATACACTATTAAATTAAATAAAAATGTATATAATCACAAAGAAAATTCAAACCAACCAACATGTCAATATCATTTTGAAGTACACACACGAATTCACATACATACGCATTATGCTCTTCGATTTATTCTATAATTAGATTGAACTTTTCTTTAAAAAGGCTGTAATCTAGACACATAGCAGGTACCGTCAGAAAAATGTTGCCTATTATAAACTAAGCAAGAAGCAATAAAATCTCTTGCTTTCTCAAATATTCTGCTATCTGTATTCGTGGCAAATAAAATTACCTGTTACTTTTTAAGTGAGAATACTTTGTATTGCATTGCACATTGAATTTGAACAACACTTGTGCTCAATGGATACAATTTACGCCTTCAAAATCTAACCGATTGATACAATAACAAAACACGATCAACATCGGAATGCATGAATGTACATTCCAGATATTTATGGATACTACTGTTAGTATTCTTCCCGTTGAATCATTCATCTATATATACGTACCAGATTGACGCGGAAGATAATTGCTTTGTGACACCAAAATACATTTTTGTACATTGGCGCGTCGTGAATCTTTCAAAAGAAAACAAATGAAACGCGAAACAAAAGTTGACGAAATAATTTTTATGTCCTGTCCTCAGCATAATATGAAGAAAGATAAATTACCTATAGTGATGCAATATATCAGCCGTGACCATAAATTATTCGTAGCATATCATTCAATTGAATATTGCTACAATATTCAATTGAACCATATTGTACATAGTCAAGACAAAATTTAAACAAAACAATTCCAAAAGTTACAATATCAGCGAATTAAACAGACTTAAACGATAATATTTAAAGAACACTTCTTACCGGATTGAAGCTATGTATTATAAACTTATAATTATTTAAAATAATTTTATTTTTTCCCGACGTTTCGCGTGCGTGCGTGGGTGACTATGTGTAAAAGCTATGTTAATAAAAGACAATACAACTAAACGATAATACATAAATTACAATACTCTTAAAACTATAAAACAAGCATTTTAATGCATTGTTCGTACTGTTTAACAAGTCGTCTAGGGTTCTGACTTATCATTGGATAGGAAAAAATCTATGTTTTAGTATTTTTTTTTTTTATAGAACAGGGGGCAAACGGGCAGGAGGCTCACCTGATGTTAAGTGATACCGCCGCCCATGGACACTCTCAATATACTTATACGATAGAAGTCAGACTTGCGTTTAAAGACTGAAGCAATTTGCTTAAAAAATATAGATTTATGTTTCTTTGGAAAGCAACAAATGAGATATACGCCATGAACCTATGGTGACGCCACAGCCGCCATTTCGTAGCGACAAAATGCAGCCACACCCCACAGATTACTACGACATGTAGACGGCACATTCCGCAAAAGCTTTAATTAATCTAAATATAGCACTTGAACAATTGATGACGTGTGGCAGACGAGGCGTGAATCACTATGTCCTGATTAGGCATATAAAATACCATGTCTCATTGGTATAATTGATTTGTTAAAGTATGTACAGCAGCGGAGTATTGATATAAGCTATAGAGGAAAGTATGACTTAGGAAAATATATATAATGAAAGAATAGCATTGTAGCATAACCCAATAAAATTTGAAAGTTAAAACAACTATTTAATAATAAGTTGGTTTATTGTTTTCCATGTCATAACATACAAATTATAGCAGAAGAATATATTTTAGAAGTTGCATGGATAATCCTGTGATATTCGTATTTATTAAGGATTTCAAACTATACCATTGCATAAAGTCACTGATATTCGTGAAGCTATGTAATATACAAATATACAAAAATCAATATTAATAAAGCATATCATTACGCGACGTTATCTTGATATAGTATAGTTTACACTTAAAAGTTTGATTTTTGTGAATTCCGATATCAAGTATCAGAAGTCAACAACTATTAACTAACACGTGATTTAGGAAAATTGATTGTAAAAACAGATTTGTCTTTTCAGGAAGGATTGATAAATATGGCCTCTAGATAATTTGAAATGATACAATCTCCGTATTGATTAAAATTTCATTTGTTTATTTATTTCTCAGGTATGTTATAGATTATAACAGCGGACAGTTGCGCCGCCATGACCTCTACCACCTCCATCAATTAATTACAATTGGTAAAATCCACGTTAAACGGCGTGCTAGTAGAAAGAAAGAATCATGGCTTCGTAACGTTTTGGAAGGGGACGGATATTGCGACTGCGGATTAGTTACTGCGCCTGGTACTGGGCAAGACAGGCTTTACGTAATGGAGTGGCGTGATGGAGAGGCACACAGCTGCTTCAGTTTTAAATTAACAGAATAGCAGGCTTTAAATTCGATTCTCAACATTCAGATCGTGTCTTTAATTTTCGACTGTTAAGGAATATTTATTTCAATGTGCGTAACGTGCCACATTTTTATCCAACTTTAATAAAGCAAAACGAAATTTTATTCAAATGTACCCTAAGTATAAAATAGGCATACACACACACACACACACACACACACACACACACACATATATATATACTATTCGGTCTTACCTACTAATTAAGTAATGAACGAACGATGCGGGTCTTAACTATTACCAATTGAACTTCATTTAATCTGTTATCTATGAAAGGAATCGTTGATACGAAGCAAGTCATATTAATAAATTGCGCGCCTAAGTAGAGTATAAAATATTATTGCCAAAAACGTATACAATAATAAAAACTACTAAATACTTAATATATAATAATGTTTTGTAAAATTTATTTAGAGGTCAAATTTCGCTGAGCTATTCGTTTATTCGTATAGCAACGGCCGCGGCGCGGGTCGTCGATGTCGCCTCGTAATCTGAGGCCTAGGAGCAGTGCCGGATTATATTCTACGTACCAACGTAATAAGATATGGGCGAATTCGCATTCGAGTTCGTTGTAGCCCACCGAACATATTATGATTTTAGCTGGATAGGAAAAACTTTTTGTATAGACGCGACTGATAAAGGCAAAGTTTGTCGCGCTATTTCCAGTATTTTTTCTTAGGTTAAAATTAAGGTAGCACGTTTTTGTAAACAACATTCTTTACGTTTTAAGTAACTCTGTGAACTGACCAATAAATAAATATTTCATAAATTGCTTTGTTTTTAATAATAATAACATAATAACACTCGCTCGTACGGTGAAGGAAAACAACGTGAGAAAACCGGCATGCTTTAGACTTAGAATAGATGAAGAAGAAGAAGAAAAATAAATGATAACGAAACAGAAACAGAAATCCGAGGCCCTAACCTAGAAGGTAGTTGTAGTTACGCCATTGGTTTGTTTTATCATATGGACAAACAGATTTTTTTCTGTAATTGCACTTATGTATTTGTCAATCAAAGAAATCAGAGTAATTCCAACAATGTGTGAGAAACTTGAAAACAAAAAATCGTATCACAGAGAATAACGTCGCTTTTCCGCAATTTCCATTTGTATTGTTTCTGAGAAACACATCTAGCGGTTTTACGATGTGAGCGCAATCGAGAAATCGGTATTAAATTATTACTTTAAAAAAAATTAAATTATAATTATCGCGCCTACTATTGTTTAGGCTAACATTAAACACCCAATTTGGGCGGATAAATATAAAACACAATTCTTTTGTTTATATTTACATTGAGATTTGAACGAGAATTTTTACGCAAACTATGATTTTAATAAATGATACAAACCAAATTTGATACACGAAAACCAAATTCAAATAAGGAACGTTCACTCAATTGCGGTCATATATATTTATTGAATTAAAATAGACTTTTGCCAAAACCATCGTCAACAATTAAGATTATTTTAGTAATTCCAATAATTGCACGATTTATTTTGATGTTTATTTTCCTTATAACCTTATAATAACCGCAACATTGTCCTTAAGCCTGCTCCAGTTTAGTCTGTAATTACCTACTTGCCTCGACAGGAACGATTAGTGGTACTTGACTCGTTGAATAAGTATATCCCTTCTATGAGTCTTAAATTAAATTCATTATCTGCTATAATCTAAGCAATTTTGCTTCTGTATTTCTAAACACCAGTTAGTATTACAATGTTAATGCTGCAATTTCATAATATCATATAACAGTTGTTGATATAGAACGAATTCCATTTTTAAATATTTTAATTATCTGTGGGTAGGGTTAACAGACCTCTTTCGTTTCTCAGTACTCAGTACTCAATCACCGTTACAAGTTAAATGTTCTACAATTTATATCTTTACTCCTGTACTCATTTACAATATATAAGAGAACTCACCATCAAATTATCCATAGAATTATAACCGCATATAACGTATCCCATCATTTTATTCGCCATAATCACTCGACAACCGTTTTAAACACAGTAACACATAATCACGTCAATCTGTCGCGGTAGTCTGTAACGCACTGAAACGTCTTCTCCCTGTGGTGTATGGGATGTATCGTAAACACGCGTAGAATACCTAGCACGAAATAATGACGTACGTTTTCGCAAACATTTCCGTTTTGCCATACTCGTCCATTAGATAACCTCACTTGGTACTTTAATAATTACAGTATAACCAACTGCAACATGGATTAGATAAGCAGTGATTCAAGGAAGATAAGGACTTGTAGCTTCCAGCCTTACTTAAGTCCTCGGAAAACTTCCGGAGGATAGAAGATATAAGAAACTTTCAGCATTCTTCTGAATGTTAATCTAATTTGAGAAATGGGTGATCTGAGAAAGGCCAGCGGCCAAGCTCACTGTAGCCTTCTTAAATCTTTAATATAACGTTTAATTTTACTCCCAATGAATGATTTTTAATACCTTCGTTGGAGATACTTTTAAATGTTAGCCTAATGTTATATATGGGTTAGATAGCATCAGAATTTCAGTCCTACTGAATTATACACATTACACATTTCTGGATGGACATATGCTTTTCTTGATGCCTAAAAGGTACCACAATACTATTCTTGAAAAATCTTAAACGTATTTTAACACGATAATTACATAACCTGAATTCATACTAGGCTGCTAATAATTGTATATGTCTCAGTTGCGGTCAACAAGATATTTAATCTTTCGTTATGAGTTGCCGCGTTATGCCGCGGTTAAAAAGGCCAAATAAAAAATTAGATTTTTTTAAATTTAAAACCCATTATGCTTTAATTATTAGAAAATATTGCTAAACCTATTCATATATAAATATTTTACACTGACACTCTGTTATTCGTAAGTCATTCTAGATACATTAATATGAGATTTTCTTATTCAACATAGAAAAAGATTAAATTTTTCATGATAATAATCAGACGAAAAATAATTGCTTTACAGTACTCCATCAAGCTATAAGAATGAGGAAATCTGTAAAAATAAATTTCTATTTAAAACTCTAAATATCTTTAAGCACGACAAAAATAGATCGCCAACGCATCATTGAGTTGTATGTGGAAGAAATCTCTCAACATAAACCCTGTTTGTCTGTACTTCAAGTTTATAAATATTTGTTTTCAGATATTCAAAATGGCTCATATAAAATAAATTAAACGACCAAATTATTATGTATTGTTTTATTACACCCCAAAAAAATCCAGATACAAATTTATTAATTAAAATAATTAGTACGATTCGCCTTATTCACGATACACGAATTCATAATATGTCTATTATTATTGTAACACTAATTTTTTTCAGCAATCAAATAAAAACTGTTACGAATACTCCACTGTATTACGAGAGACTTTTGTAAGGTTTTTTAACGGCTAGGTTACGTTTAATATGAATTTGGTAACAAAAATGATATATACGCATTATTTAATTCATATATAAACTTTATTATACAAAATAAAAGTACAAGAGTATAGATATAGTAGAATGTTTGATATATTGCAACTTTGTTATATAATTACATCTAAAATCTGCAAGTAATGTGTACTTTACTACCATATTACCGTTTCTATTTATACTATAACAATAGTATCTGCAACGACTAGTAGCATTCCCTTAGCTTATGTAAATCGTTCATTTCTACATAAAGGAATATAGATCTAAATGGCTGTTTGATAACCCGAAATTCATTGATAAACTTTCAATGACCGAATTGCGTGTGGTTTACGACTAATTTGACGAATTGTGTTTTGAAGACGTGATAAGGTATAGAATATAGGAAAATAATAAAAATACTGTTAAGATTCTTATAAGTATTCATTCGAATTCGCAACTTATTTACGTTTTATGGATACACTACCCAAATATGTATCCAGTACTAAAGCTTAGCCAGGTTTAAGGATCTAGTACTGGATACTTATTTGAAATCCTAAGCTTTGAGACACTAGGCAAACACTCTGAGCCGCAGGCGTGCACTAAATTGCTCAGAGATGAACTACTTACGCGGGCATAGCACCTATTATTAATGTAACGGTAAAGACCGTAATGCGCACAAGGCTACCCACCCTGTTAACTGTCCTGGCGATTGCTGGTGGCGTCTTGGGGATTTAGTGGGTATGCGCAGTAGCGCATTACCCTCCACCATAAAGCAGTCACGCCGCAGGAAGTTATTATATTTTTTTATATAAATATGTTACAGGAAAAAAAGGGCAAACGGGCAGAAGGCTCACCTGATGTTAAGTGATACCCCATGGACACTCTCAATGCCAGAGGACTCGTAAGTGCATTGCCTTATACGAATTGGTACACTTTTTCTTGAAGGATAGGGCAGTCGAATGCGTAACGCATGTCCCCACGAAAAAGCTATATTCAGTTTTAACACTGACCGAATTCATCAGAATCGTGGTCTATATTTTTTTTTAAGTTTAGGTTATTTTTTTCTTCTAAACCGAATTAGAGTTAAGTTGCTGTTTTGGTAGAAAACAAGGTTACAAGAAATCATAAATAAAATAAATCAATCATATTAAATTAAACTGTAAAATAGTTTCAGTACTAAGGTAGGGGAAATTTGTTTTTTTAAATTATTAATTAACTATTAATTACTTATGATGTCATATGGAACATGGTGTAATGGTGCAGAGTTTATGGCCAATTTTTCTTTTTTTTCCGATTATTATATATTTATTTTATTCCCTTGACTTAAGAACTGGCAGTAAATGTAAGATTAGAACCATTTAATATATATTTCTTTTTGACGTTCATAAGTGTACATTTTGATTTGATTTTAATTATCTTTATTCATTGAAAATTATTCGGAAACATATTGTGATCGTTAGCTTAAAGAGAGGCTTTTTTGAGTAGATTACAGACGTAGGAAAAAAATAGGCCTCTAATAACGAACATAACACGGAAAACAAACCATGTGTTATTCATTATAACCTAATTTTATTCACGCTGTTCAACGGATATAAATAACATCGTAAGAATTTTTGACGTAAATGTGTTAATCCTGATGAATATAACAGGAAATTGATTTAATAGTACAGAAAAATGGAAGTAAGAATGAAGTTCTTCTATCAAGTAATTGTAGCATATACATAATATATTGCTAGACTCCTAAAGGGAAGAGTCTCCTGAATGATTTATTAATTATTAAACCCGCTAAATATTTTTAGCGTAGTAGTTTTACTTTACATAAAAAACATTAAGTGGATTTAAGAATAGGTTAGATTTACAAATATATATTTTATTTTTTATTTCAAACCTAGATATATTAATATTGCATTTATTTTATTTATGATCTCTCCACAATACAATATTAACAAAAACATGAGCTGATTTTCCCAATAAATACAACAAACAGTATAAGTTAATTGTTCACTAGACTTTTTCCACAGCAAAGTGGAAATTACTTTGTTTCACATTGACACAAGTAAGGACAATGTTTGTCAACATGTACATAGTATGGTGCTAACTTTATCGAGTCGTGAGGCATTCGTTTAGACTAAAACACGTAGTAAGATCTTAAAATATACCTATAAGAATAATATGAAACTCAAGTATATTACGTAACTAGATTTAGTGTAAACTACGACAGTAATTTTTTTAGCATTTAAGTCATTGTCTACATTGTATCTACCCGTATTCCTATACCTTATATATTAGGTATACCTTCCGCTGCTATCTCCGCCAAATCCAGCAAATAACGACACGCTTTTCTCGAAACAGTTTGGGATTACTGTTGATACGGTCAGTAGAAGATGTTGCTACGTTAGAAGATGTAATTACGTACGGTCCCTTATTCAGGGATTGAATAAATTGACCGACTTTACGTTACGTTACGTTATGCTATTGATTTGAGGTTTGTCTAGTCCGCTTTCCTTTTATTTGTCTTCATTCTATTAATAATATGTATCTATTGTTATATAATAACAATATTGTTTATAACGTTCTCATTAAAAATGAAATTTTTTGTGTTTGAACATTCTATGGGCTTATGTAGTATCACGATTGGTTTTAATCACTACATAGTATAAAACAAAGTCGCTTTCTCTGTCCCTACGTCCCTTTGTATACTTAAATCTTTGAAACTACGCAACGGATTTTGATGCGGTTTTTTAATAGATAGAGTGATTCAAGAGGAAGGTTTATATGTATATGTAATAACATCCATTAAATAGTGGAGTAGTACTGTTATTTTTGAGGTTTCTAATGTGATGTCGTAAATAATTACATTTTTTCCGCTTACATTGCAAACGCAGGAACCCTACGAGTTTTATCAAAATAATGTACTAAGTATTGTACACATTGAAAAGGTCTACAGAAAAGTCCGTGATGGTATATGTCTATCTCTTATGGATAACCCACATTTTTATATACAACGTTCACAGATTTTCTGTAGTGTATTTAGTATCAGCATTGCACCCGTGCGAAGCCGGGGCGGGTCGCTAGTATTAAATTAATTCATACTAATGTGTGTCCAAAAAATGGTTAATATTACAATAATATGTCTAAATTAGTTTAGTTCACATTTCCACACACTGTCATTATATTACTCTGTAACAGAATTTACACATCGTTAATATTTAACGTAAATATTTTGCTCGGGAGTACTACGTTGTAACACTGCGTACACGCACCTACCTACTAAGTACATTAAAACTCAAATAAACAACTATTTCTACATTATGAAATCTAAAGTTTTCTGACCCGTTGATGTGCTAATAAAATTAGTAGAATTATTTTGCATCTTTCTTCCAAATGAGTTCTCCTACTGCACGTTCAATTGGAAAAAGCATCGGTATCGGTATGTGGACTCTGTTTCCGCACTTAGTTGGAAAAATCATTTGTTTAAATTATACATACATACATACATAAATTGTTAAAAAATCCTAGTAAAGCCTTTTCAAGGTAAAAAGGTACATACGAAATACCTACCTACAATATGTTTAATATCGTACTTTATAGCAGAGCAAAATGCTTGTACAGATCTGCGCTTTGTATAGAAAAATAACGACTTATATAAATAATCACATTCATCAAATATTCATTCGTTAGTCGAACAAGCAAGTTTGACTTTAATATACGATACGATATTATACTATACTGTTGAGGGCGCGAAATTTATGTGGAATCTATGAATGTTAAACAAATACGCATATGCCACAGCTTTCTATCATTAAATCTTTCAAAATCAATAGTTCTCAAAAATACATTTTAACATTCATTATTAGTAACGAAACACTCAAAATAATAATAATAATAAAAGTCTATGTAACTATAAAATAAGAGTGTAATATAAAAGCTATATAAAACACCTCAGAGCAATATACGAAGGTAACTCAGTTTATTAGCAACGGCAAAGATTTATCGTATTGTCTAAACGTATTTGGGTCAGAAGTCGGCCTCGATACATCGCGATCAATCAGTCTCCAGTTATATCGTCGAGCCATTTATTGACCCATTTCGAGATCAAGAAATTTATTTTCATTGCTTCAAATGCTATTGAAATATATATTTTGTTTTCAATTTTATTTGAATTATTATTTTTGATTAGTTATATTATATAGTTGATTTTAAAAATGATGAGAGTAGATTTTTACGATGCGCGCGCACACCGTCACAAAGAAACGACACCATGAAGTTAGCTATGGTCAACATTTTAGTTTTTTTTTTGTAATACATATCTAAATAAACTTTATTTTAAGTACTAGATAATGCGTTATACTAAATCTTTAAATTAATTAAATATATTTTTTCTATTGTTAGTGTGTTTCAATTGTAAGTTCAAACAACATAGAAGAAAATTTTTGAAAAGATGTTCTATCTTGTTACGCCAAAGTAGTATAACCTCTAACGCGTGTACAAAGTACTCAAACGTTTTTTTATTAGCAAAAACAATTTGTTACATATAAGCAACATACTAACATACATCTATGTATAAAAGCATACAAGTAAAAAGTATATTCATACTACATATTTGCAGATTTTATTTGTTCCAGTTTAAATAACGTATGAATCATGTCGATTTCTTGTCTAAATAGCTTTATTTAAATTTCCCTTAAAAAAAACACAAAACAAACGTAACTCGACCTTCGTTCTATATTTAACGGCCCTTGTGCATTGATAACGAGTTGATAACGATCGTATTGGGAAATGTAAAAATAAACAATTCGACGAAACGTTGATAGTATGTATTTAGAACGATTAGTTCAATGTACATTCGTCATTTGTATCAAGCATGCCATGCTTAAAAAGCTAGTATAGTTCAACGAAACTTTGTGTACAAGTAGCGGCACGAAACTCTAGCGCTGACCGTTATTGCGCAGAAGTTAAATATAAGGTACCTGAGGGGGGCTAGCGGAATGAAGAGCGTCGATTGGCTCTCCAGTCGCATTCCGTCCCCCGCACCACAGTACACATACGCAGCAATCCCCACCACGTCTCGGCCAGCGCTAGACTTACGTGCCGCTGCCTATACCACCTACGGTATATTCGCGATACAACTACAAAAGTATCTAAAAGATATTTAAATGATTGATTAGTAAGTTTAGTAATTCCTAATAGAAATCCGGTTTTTCATATAGAACACGATTTCGACATCAGTGCGACGAATATTGAAAGATCTATATCGAAATTGCATACAAAAACGTCTCGACCTGTATCGCTATCGAAATCGCACACAATACTTGGAATCAATTAATGATGATATGGTGGTGAGGTGGACCACCTATTTTACCACATAATCTGATGACTGACACTAGTTTTGTAGCAAGATAGCCATTGGTCGATAAGGCGACCTCATTCAGACCGACTTGAATTATCAGAATAAGTATTACCTTAGAATTTAGTATATACAATATACATTTATAAGAGTACGAGAATGTAAGTGCGTGCTCCTATTTCACCATGCTGATAGAGACAAATCTTTATTTTTAATTTATTTTATTATTACTTAATATGTAATGGTGTTATAGCTCCTACAAACGTTGTGTAAAAGAAACTTGGCGATTTTAAAGAGTGGCGGAGAGTTTATTGCCAGTTCTTCTCTTCCGTTCTACACCCTTGATTTGAGGACTGGCAGTAAATGTAAAATTTGAATCATTCAATGTATATTTCTTTGACGTTCATAAGTCTACATTGTGTTACATGAATAAATGATTTTAGACTTTGGCTTGTATGATTTTTAAGTACTAACCTGTGAATCTCTTAGATCGGGTTCACTGGCAGCAGCAGGCAACGCATCTTCGACGTGTGATTCATCGCCTGCGCCTGCGCTTAACGATCTACGCCGACAGTCCTCCTCCCGTTTGTCACTCTTGCCCGTCAACATATTCTTCGTTTTTGATAATAGGTTAAGAGGTTTGATAGATTTGCGAACCTAAAATTTTAAAAATAATTATAATTATTTAAATTGTACTACATAAGTATTTTATAATATATGTTGACTTAGCAAGCTTGCGTAGGAAACTGCAGAACGGATTTAAAGTTAAAAATAACTTTTTTTTAAATGTGGTGAGCGACAATGTAATGTACTTTTAAAAAGTGTATCTTGGAGATAGTATAGGAACACAGAATTATTATAATGTTTACCTTGCATTTAACAGCTCCGGGATGCAAGAATTTACCCTCATCTTTATCAGACCCTTGAGCTTGATCCCGCAGTCCAAGTACAAGCATATCATCCAACGAAGCTTGAAGATGCTTTCTTCGTGACGGCCGAGCCTCCTCATGACTCCGAGACGAGTATACTGATACTGTGTCCATACTAATCTTACTTCTCCCTGAAATAACTGTCACATTTTCCACCGACTCATTAGAATGATAGTCCGGATGTCTCGCTCGCTCTTCGTAAATCTCCACAGAGTTAAAAGTCTCGCCAACGCGATCTACCTCATCCATCTCCAAATTCGATGGTATAAACTCATAGTGTCCTTCATTCTCTGTGTATACCTGGTCATACACTGCACCATTGAACCCTCGCGAACCTGATGGCATATTACCATATATATTATTGTAATTATAATTGTCATCTTCGCTTCTAGGATTATGCCTTGCCAAATCATTTGCGTTTAGTATTACGTCATCCAAATTCAATGGTCTGCCTTGTCCACCAAATCCATCAACTACTGGTGTTGTATTAGATAAAAATGAACCATCTGCGTCAAAACTACTACAGCCAACCAAGCCTAGAGGCCGAGAAATTTCTTGATGATACCGATTCGGAACTGGCTGCTGATTCGCGAAGTCAACAACCAATATTCTATCTGCAATATTTCTACAGTCATTATGAAAACCAATGCCTGAGTCGCTGTTACTCGATGTAGTTGTGATTTCACTGTGATTACTCGGTTGGGGAGAGTTAGCAACAAATTCAGGCTCCATTCGAATCTCTTCATGTCTACAAGGTCTTCTCTCGCGGACTGGTCTGAATGCCGGTCTATTAGACCGTGAGAAATTACTTGGGGCTGGACTTTCACTTTTCACGGCTAATTTAGATATTTGCTGAAGTACAGGACTAGCACAATCGTCAGGTGGCAAAGAGAACATTCCTCGTATAACTCCTACGACGTATTCAGCAGATGGCGGAAATTCTAAGCAGCGCTCTGCAACAGGATCTCTTGTACAATTAATTTGAAACTCTCTAGCTCTTGATACATGCCCTTCGTGTTCTGTCATTCGCGGATCCACCACAAAAACATGACAAGAATGAGAGAACACTTCAGCTTCCGAATCACTTACTTCCGCTGCAGTTACAAGTCCAAAGAATCTTCTATCAGCTTCGGAACCACAACCAGCGTAAACTATTCTTTCTCGCTGATACTGAGCTAGTACTTGTCCAGATGGTCTTCTAAGTAGTAATGAACTAGGGAGTACTGATAAAAGGACTGGTGTTGCTGCTCGTCTTTCTTGACGAAGTTTTCTTACAGCATTTCTGACGTTTTCTGGAGCGGAATTGGCTGTAGCTTGAGGTGTTTCTATAGTGCCTAAATAGCCCACAACTGCCCGGCATTCCAACCGCGCAGCTTGGCTTGGCGCAAGCTGAGCGCGACTTAAGTTTTGAAGAATTTCGCTGATGCCGGATGTTGTAGGAGCAGCATGACAACCTGAAATATGCAAAAATATATTTTATTGGACATTCAGATAAAGAGACTAAATGTAGAAATAAAATAGTACTTCCAATCAGTATTGGTTGAGAGTAGAGACAACATTTAGGTGAAAATGAGATGACAGTGTGAAATTTTAATGATTGTTTTAATTTGATACAAAAAGTAAATAGTTAAATTTCATTAACAGATTAATTCAAAATATTTTAAGGCCACATGAATTAATTTAAAAATAATGTTGAATTTTTTTTAATTAGTTGTATACTTATTTATTCAGAATACCTAATAAAATTATTAAAACCTGCTATGATAACTATTATAGTTACAAATACAGACAATAAAACTTTGAAAACTAAAAAATCTATAAGCTGATGAAAAGAGGCATGCATCACATAAATTTTTAATTTTTTTAATTATCATTCATAATGTTCAACAGTGTATATATATATATTATTAAAGACTGTTTTAATTACATAATTTTTTATGTAAGTAATTACAGTTAGTTTTGTTACAAATGTTAATTAATTTATTAAATTATGGAACACATTTACTTTAGTAACAATATATGTATTATAATTAAAATCAAACAAATTTTAATACACAGACACACAATGGTGAAAAAACATACAGTAGGATGTGAGCTCAGACACAATACTAAATTACTCACATACTTATTGTATTAGGCATCAAGTCATCTGAAAAACAATTTAAAAATTTATTCTGCAATACACATTTCAAACTTAGTGTAGTTTCTATCTGAATAAAACTAGCTGTAAAAATAATACTAGCACCCTGAGTGATAAGCACATTTGAGTAGTAATTCAAGTGAGTGATGACATTTTTTACATCTTAACAGTCATATAAAATAGTGTACAATATATTTCAATTTAATTGATTACTTACAATAATGCCACCACCATAATAACAATAGGAATAGTTCCAACATACCCGGATGATGTAAGACAGCAGGCTGTGGCCTTCTTCGCGGGGGGGGATATCTTCTACGAGTTCTAGCACGCTCTTCTGGTTCCGTATCTTCTGTATCAGTAGGTGGAGATTCTCTAGGTGCAACTGTGAGTGCAATCGGCCCATCCGCTCCTGCTATAGTCCTAGCTACGGACGCGTGAGGAGATCGCGAAACATTGGCTCCGTCCACAGCCAGTAAAGCATCTCCAGTACGGAGACCTGCTCGTTCTGCCGGTCCGCCGGTTGCGACGGCAGAAACGACACAAGGACGCTGTCCTGCAATTGTAAATCCAAAACCACCAGCTCCTCTAACTACTACAACACGTCTTTCTGCATTCTTGGACAATACAGCTCGTCGACGCCTTCTTCTTTGCTGTTGAGGCACCATAGTCAAACTTTTACACTTCTAGTAATTGAATCTTGAAAAAACTTAAGTAAGGAACGTAAAACATTTTAATAATTTATGGATTCCTGATGGTATCCATCACTCTTACACTTAGAAAACTAGAAAAACTTGAATTTAAAACGCAAGAAAGTTACGAGGTCTTTGTAACTGACTTGACGTTTAGACTTATTTAGAAAGTTTAAGTCTGTTTAGAAACCTGTTTGATCAGTGTTGTGGTGTAAAAAATATTTAATTTTTAATTTTTTAATCTGCAAATCTAGAAGGTTAATTAAAAAATAATGAAATATAGCACTTACAATTAATATTATAATTTATTTACCTATTTGTAACTTTTCCATTACATCTATTTTTACCTACTAACTTCTAAGCGAAATATTTTAAAAAATCCTATGTCTATTGTCAAATGCCTTAGATATTTAATTAATTTTGGCTGTATGGACTAAAGTCCTTTGCCTTTCCCATTAGGGATAAATTAAAAAAAAAAGATATTTGATTACCAGGAGTTGTCAGTTGGGAACTTGTGAGTTGTGTCGACTGTCGACAAAGTCAAAACAGCATGGTTAAATTTGGTTGATGGTTCAAACATTGTATATTAATTATTAAGGTGTTTTTACTTAAATACTTGTATTTATTAAATATTTATTATTTAAGTGTATAGTAGTAGTTATCAACTTTAAAAATGGCGGTAAGTGTAACATGTTTTGCATATTTTTAAGTTATAAAACACAACACTAAACTATAAATTTGACTCTCTTGAATTTGCTCGTTATTTCAGAAAAAAGGCAAACCCAAAATAAGTAAGTTGAAGAGAACTAACCATACCACAAATAAAATGAAGAAGGCTGGTAAATTGAAACTACAAAGGCATAAACAGAAACTACAGAAACAAAAGCAACCTCAACAGAAGCAAATAGAATATAGCAGTGAAAGTGAAGAATCTTCTAATGAATGGGCTGACATGTTGGATGATGAGGAACAGAAGTATATTCTAACACGGCTAGCAAAGCAACCTCAGCTGCTATCCAATGTTCCAGAGGAGGTAGAGAGCAACAAGTAAGTTCTGGTTATTGATAATAATTTTACTTACATAACATACATAATTCCAAATATTTTACTTACATGATAACTACTACTGTTATCATGTTATTTTATAAGCATAAGCTATACTGAGTGGTAAGACACAAAACTAATACCTATAGATTCTGTAATAATCATATTCCACTTACTCAGACAAGGGAAGAAAAGAAAAAGAAGTCGAGTTAAAGTACAGAACCAAGAAAGAGACAGTGGAGCAGAAAGTGACATGGAAGAAAAATATGAACAAGAACAGGCTGACAAACCAGTTAAGAAACTAAGACCATTACTCCCTATCAAGACAAAAGAAGGAATTGTTCAAAGAGCTGAGGAGGTGGAATGTAAGTTTATAATATTTTCACCTGTATTAAAGATTGGTATTAGAGATAAGTTACTGCTACATAATTTCTAAAATTTGGAAATACATGTTTATAAGGATTCAGTGACACTATATTAATACAGGCATAATCCAATTATATAGTAGAAACACAGATGAAATAAATCAGAGACTTTACATGAACTTATATGTTTTACTATGGTTATGTTTAATATGTAATTTAAATGCTAGTTAAAAAATACCAACTGCCAAAAATTTAATGTATATATTGTATTATTTCAGTATCGGACACAGAATCAAATGACAAAGATGAAGAATTGCAACTTGAAGAATCTGAGGATGACCATGAGCATCAAGAATCAGGGGATGAAGTAGATCCTGAAGCAGATTCTGGTTTAGACCCTGGTGATGAAGAAGGAAAAGTTGTGACTACAGTGGAACTATTGGCTGAGAGAAGGAATCGGCTGCAGCATGAGAAACTAAGAATTGGAGCACTTTGTTCGTCGCTGCTTGAGAGTCCAGAGAAAAAGGTAAACTAAATGTATATCCATTGATTTCGAGTGATATGTCAATATAATATATATTTGTTTTAAGTTTTATTAAACTTCTATCTATGGTTAGAGATTAGGCACTCAACTCAAAATTTCTGTTTATCACTAATCAGAGATAAAGTTAATAATAATTAAGATACATAACCATTTTAATACTGATAATGACAAATTACTAAGATCTCTAGTCTGACTAAAAATCTTAATAATTTGTTTTTTTTTAAGATTTGAAAAACCACAAATTTAAGTTTATAAGTTTTTATAATATATTTCAGCTTAAGAATCTTTATCCTATTCTATATTTGATGGAAGACAAACTAAAAGATGGTTCTTTAAATCTACTGTCAGTACGTAAGCTGGCAACTGTATCTGCTGCTGAGGTATTTAGTGATATTTTACCAGAATACAGGATTAGGCATCAAGATTATTCTGACATCAAATGTGAGTATTATTGACATGACAGTTTATATAAGATACATTTTTATAACAAGAAAAATAAGGTAACCCATCAGTAATGTATAAATATTTTTGCGAACACCACTGATCCGGGGCTTCTGTCTTTCCTTGCATTTGTTGTCTCCCCTTTGTAGTATAGATATAAACTGAATTTTACAGACACATCTGTGCCATCTGGCTATGAGAGTTGTGGAACACAGATAGCGACTGTGTCTGTATAGAAATTGTGTGCCATGAAATATGTCAGTTGTACTGAGATTGCTATCTGTCTATAGCTGCCATGGCAAATCTGCCAACTGTTTAATCGAAATAACTTCATAATTGTTTAATCTGAAGTATCATAAATTAACATAAAAATATTTTTTTAGTAAAAAAGGACACGCTCGCTTTATACAAGTTTGAAAAGGAGCTGTTGGAGTTTTACAAGAGATACCTTGTTAGAGTCGAGAAAGCTGCTAATTTATTGAGAAAGAAGAAAGGCGACAATCGGTAACGTACTTCTAACAGTAACATAAACTAGTGATCACTCACACAAACACTTTTATATTGTTTAAGTACAAAATGGATTTCAACGATCCATCTTCTCATGATCATTTAAATAGATAATTTATTAAGATATATAATAAGAGCATTATGGCCTTAGCATTAAGGACTTTCAATTTATCTGTGCAGTAATTAAAGAAATAATAGTAGTAGTAGAAGATATATAGGGTGTAAAACTTAAGCACCGAAGTAAATGAGGAAGTGTCGGTCTAGTGGCTTCTTCTTGCGGCACATATCTCAGGTCGTCTGTTCGATCCACACCTATGCACGAATGGAGTTTTTGTCTATGTCTATCTATTTGACACTCGCTCAACGGTGAAGGAAAATACAAAACCATCCGTATCACCTTTATATCAGTTGTTCTACAACTATGTGGAATCAGCCGTCCACTGAAATATTTCCCAACCAATTCGACTTAGGCTCCTTCAAGAAATTGAAGAAAGAAAAAGAGCGTACAAATTATTGAAAGGCCGGCAACGCACTTGCTAGCCTTCTGGCAATGTGAGTGCCCATGGGCGGCCGTATTACTTAACATGAGGTGAGCCTCCTGCCCGTTTAAATGTTATTATAAAATACTTCACATCAACAAAATATTCAGGAAATTATGTCAGTGTAGTACTAGGTACTACACTGACATAATTTCCTTACGTACTTAATAGGACTATCCATATTGTACATTCTTATAATACAATTAAATTGACAACACATTTAGAAGATATAAACCGAAATATAATGAAACAATTTTTTTTTATGTTTTTAGGAAACTAGATCCTCCGACAACTAGTCTAGCGTTACTTTCCCTTCGATCAATGTGCAGTCTTCTTGAAGCCAAGCCCAACTTCAACTTTTCAACTAACATAGCCCAAAGTGTGGTACCATTTCTAGATAGCCCCATTCCCGAAGCCAGGAGCTTAGTTACTGAATGTTGTTGTAATGTTTTTAAAGAAGATAGAAAAGGAGAGATTACTCTTGATGTAAGTTAAAATTTTAATTAAAAAAAAACTTTAAAATCTGTTGTATTATCATAAAAGAATGTCGCTAGTTAAAAGTAAATCAAAATGTCAACGTATGGTAAATTAAACATGAAGTATCAATAATTTGATATGATAAATTAACTTTTTGATATCAAGAATTTGATATTCAAAATATTCCTTTTCACGTATTGGGCGATAATTCATGACGATCACAGAACACATACGTATACGTCAATATGATGGTATTAGTTTTTGACAGTTCGAACCGATCAACGAATTTAAATACTACAAGTTCTTGAGCCATGCTTTTTTAGTTCTAAATTCAAATTGTTTTCCAAACAAAATGTGCAAAAATATCTATGAAATCTAAAAAAATCATCAGTTGTCGTTGCTTAACCATGAGACTTAACCACTCTGTATATTTACAGATAGTACGTCTAATTAACCAATTAGTTAAACGCCGCGGTGAACGCTTACAACCAACCGCCTTAGACTGCCTATTGTCTCTGAAGATCGCAGATGTTCAACTTGATGCCGAAACGGACATTAAGATGAAGAAGAAACAAGATGAGAAGCATAAGAAACGAATTGTGAATTTATCAAAGAAGGAGAAAAAGGTATTTATTAGCAAAATGTCACATTATTATGTTTGGAAATATGATTGTTATTTACAAGATAGCTACGATTGTGAAGAATGTATGCATTTTTTATCTGTTAGAAATGATGTTTTAATGTTTTACCGAAAGATGGCGGTTTACGAACCGAGAATCAAATATTTAATTTAAGATTTCATATAAAGTTGTTCCAGTTGGTAGCTCCCGATGCGTACATACAAAAATATAACAATATTATTTTCACTGGCAATCAAACAGACTCAGGAATTTTTATCTGTCGTATACAAAAGTTAGAAAGGAAAGGAAAATATATTTAAAAAACCCGTATTTACTTTCAAAATAGATAATGTAAATTTATATTTAATTAAAAGAAATATGTTTAGCGTGCCAAGAAACTTAAAGAAGTGGAACGTGAACTTCTAGAAACAGAAGCTAAAGAGAATGAAACTGCTCGACTAAAGCAACTTACGGAAGTCACCCGACTGGCCTTCCATATTTACTTCCGGTTGCTCAAAACAGCCCCGAGGTCAAAACTACTCACCGCTGTTTTACAGGGATTAGCTAAGTAAGTCACTTATTTTTAACCGACTAAATAACTGACGTAAAAAATATAATAGTTTAACTGTGTATGATTGTCTACAAATTTAATAAATTCTGACTTATTTAAATTATGGAATTGTCGAGTTTTTAAAAAATCGGTTTAATAATTTTAAAGTCAAGTCAAGCATTTCTTATTTATTTAAACTAGTTACTACTAAGCATATGCCTTATAAAGTATATTGATTAAAGATACCGATTTTTCTTGTAAGGTATCTTAAGTAAATATTGTCTTTTTTATGATTCTAAATACCTTTTTTGTTTGTTATTCGTCGATATCATATCAACCAACTAACCATCGCTAAAATATTACTGTTGTTATAATAATATAATGTTTAGTGTTTTTTAATCTTGAGATTAAATTTTAAATATAAGAAAATGTCTCGCCTACCACAGAATAATATTGTTGATGTCGTTTCAGATTTTGTAAAAATTATATGCAAGTTATGATTTTAAATTAGGCTTAGGTATAGGTATGTAAATTTTATTAGGTATATGAAGTTAATGATATCAAAGGACATCTAGTCCACTAGCTTATTTGTCATTGGTTGGATAATAACTAATAAACGTTATCTGTCGTTTCTAAATTTTACCTTTACAATAAAAATACGATGTGTCATTTAGCTCTAGATGTTCTTGAATTTCCACAGATTCACACATGTCATAAATTTGGAGTACTACAGTGATTTAGTTGCGATTCTGACGCAGCTAGTTCGTGACGAATTAGTCGATGCTCGTTCTAGGCTTTTGTGCGTTCGTACAGTACTTGCGATGTTATCGGGTGCGGGGGACGCGCTTAACATTGACCCCCATCACTTTCACGACCATTTGTACGCAAGTGCACTCACCGTACACGCTGGTAAGTAAATATTTAAAAAAAATAGCGTAGAATTCTGTGATATTTCGGGTTTGAAGGCACGACAGACAAACATGTATTGAAATATGATATACGGGAGTCAAAGTTTGCGCTAGTCTTGTTGCTGAATCTCTCTCCTTATCTTAATATATAATCGTGTAAACATTTGTTTTTTTTTTAATTGATATAAACTAAAGTTATACTTCATTTAGCGCGTTAGGGAATAATGGATGGAAGTAAATTTTTACAATGTGCGCCCTGAAGTGAGTCAAAATTTCAGTTTTTTTGTGACATTTAAATAAACTTTATGTAAGAACGTATTATATTATTTAGAAATTTGTATTATAATGCGTTATAATAAAAGTTTCATTTAATGAATATGAAACTAAAAATTAAAATTATGAAAAGATTTTTGTATTACGCGGTACGCCAAAGAAGTATTACTTAGTAAGACTTCTCACGTGTGTACACATTTTTTTTTATTTTCTATAGCTACCCAATTTTGTTTATTCACAAAAATTATATACATTTCTTAAATATTAACATATCACAGTCAAACTATAATTAAACAAATCCCAAGACAGTTCTTTTTCCGTATAGACTTTATCACAAAGAACTATGAATTTAATGTGTGTCTCCGGTTCTAGGACGGAATTCTACTAGCAGCCTTTTAACCTATTTGTCCATTCCACGATTTTTATAAACAATATTTTATTTGCAGCATCAAACGATTCAGATATTCGCTTAGTACTAGAGGCGATATCAGCCATTTGTGGTCGTGCTAGACGCGTGTCGGCCAGTGTACTTTTGGCTTTCAGCAAACGTTTGGGAACGCTTGCAATACAACAACAACATCACGCGGCATTGGCTGCTCTCACTTTGCTTCATCAACTTGTACAGGTACAACTATATTATGTATGTTCGTTAGTCTAGTAGTTTGATTTAAAACTTCTTTTACTAATAATAATGGCTTTGTTTGTTCTTTCAAATTATAAAAATATTTTTATTATAAATATATATATATTTTAATCTACCAATCAATCAATCTAACAACTGTGCTTTATGTTTCTGTTTCAATGTGTATTCCGTTTTGGCTTTTGTGTGTAATGTAATTGTTTGGATATTGTTTAGTGATTAGCTGTAGGAATACTTAAATCAATAAAACGTTTTAATTAAAGTAAAAAATAGGGAAATGCAGTTTAATTTATTCTAGTAAGCAAATCAAATAGCGTAGAATTTAAAAACCTTAAGAATTCTTATAAAAATATATCCTGATATTTCTGACTCTTTTCATCCCATCGTAATTCGTAAACACAATTTGATAGAAAGAGACGAAATAGTACTTAACTTGAAGTGTAATTTATACGGATTTAGTAACTCAGAATAAGGGAACAAGTAGATTTCTTTATCTAATACGTCATTGCATCAGTAGTCCGCAATGTAACATTGAAATACTGAATTTTTAAATTAAAATAACTCTTATTGCTTATTTAACGGGTTTGTTATACCGTTTGATTTTAATTTTATAATGAATGTTATAATATTTTTCAGCAAAGCAAATCTGTCTCGTCCCTCCTAGACACGGAAGAAATAGTTGGATCAGGTCGTTTTGATCCTTTCGCGAAGTCGCCGGAACATTGCGCTGCGCATGCGGCGACTCTTTATGAACTAAGCGCTCTATCTCGACATTATCATCCTACTACAGTGAAAGTCGCTAACGCTTTACTTGCTGGAGGACCATTGCCCAATGAGCTTTTGAAAATGTAAGGATTATTTATTTGTAATTCAAGCAGAGCACCATGTCTTATTTTAAGTCTTAAGACAATAACAGTATTTCAGTGGTTCAATGGTTTAGGGAGCATTCAAGTATATTTAATTAATTCGTAACGTATTGTTTATCCCCCCCTCTATGTAAGGCTACTGTTACCCCCTTCACCCATAAAACATTAGTGACGATTTTTAGCGTGTTAATATCACTAAAAACAACATAGTTCCAAGCCACTCCCCCCATGTCATGCATCACGCCCCCCTCCAGATACGTTACGTACGTTCCCTTAATTTAAATATATTTGTATATATATATATATTCTTTATGAATTGATTTCATCATTAATAAATTACTGTTCAAACCTTAGTCAATTTTGTGCTATATATCAATTTTCAATTAAAAACATTTTTTTAACAGGAGTCCTCTTCAAATATTTGACAACTACAATGGCTCGCAAATGGCGTTTAAACCTGCAATACCACCTCCGGCTGCCGAAATTAATAGAAAGAGTGGTTCAAACCGTCCACACGTCTGGGCGCAACAAGAGTTTAAAGCACACTGCCTTAATGTCGAAGAAAATGTAGAAATCACCCTTGACAATGTTACATAAATAAAAGGCATTTTAAATTTTTATTTACTTTAATTTGACTGTTTAAGTAAAAACCATGGAGAATACATTTTTTAATTATTACAATTGATACACATTATAATAAAAAGCTTTTACTTAGCAATATTAATTACGACATCTTAATACATACACTTTACATCATACACATTTAAAATGTTATTTTTACTTAACATGTATGTTAAAAATATCAAGGCATTATAAGTCCGATATTAAATGTTCACTGTTGTCTTATGTTGCGACAGAAATATTTAGTGACGTCGTATGTTATAATAAAACAAGGCGATTCACTGGAAATCCTTACGAATCCTTTCCCTGACCTTGTCAATCGTATCTCGCAGCAATTGTTCGTGTCGTATTCGGGATTTTTCAAATACTTTGTCTGCATGCGTACGCGCAGCGTCCGCTACAGATTTTAAATATGCTACTCGCTCCTTTAAGCTGTGAAAAAATATATACCGCTTAGAAGCCATACCATTATATACTTACAAACTTAGGTATACCAAAGACAAAGTAATAGACCAACAGTGAAGAATTAGAATTTAAAAATTTTTTTAAAGTAAGTAAGTATCGTAATTCGTATTAACAATAATATAATATTTCAACCCAAGATCTTATTATTAAGGTACATATACAAAACATAAGTTATAATTATGATACTAGTATTCCTATTTTATGCAATAAATTTAATATTGATTAGTGTTGGTATGCAAGTACTAATTGCAATATTCAGTCATTGTTTGGGTCTCTTGCTTTTGAATAATTAATTGTCTTTTTTTATCTTTTCTATATGCAGCCCCCACAGTTTGTTCATTGTGGCCCAGGGAATTTAGGTCTGATACATTTGAAACGTTGCCGTTGAATCTTACCTAGCCATCAAGCAGTAGGAAAGCGATATTCGCGGCGGTTTTCGATTTATTAGGTAAATATATATTGTGATAAATCCATCAACAAAATTGGTAATTACCACAAGATTTACGGCTTTTCCTTAGCAACCTATAAAGTCTATTTACTTTCAATTGTCATTGGATATACCCAATAAATAGGTCATATGTGAAATTTGTGTTTCATAATGTATGAATGGCATCTGTCTTAAACTTATTTTTATTCATATTTGATATATTCAAAAACAATTTAATTTTGTAATCTAATAGTAAAAATATGTATTTCACATAAAATTTACAGTTTGATTTTAATAAAACAAAAAAACCCAGTAAACCTGGATTTGAGAAGAACTAGAAATAAATACTCACAGATGATGCTGTTCCTGCCTCTGTTTGAGCTGGTCCTCTATCTCCTGGTACCTCATGAGCTCTGCCTTCATCTCCTCAGTTCTTTGTTGCAACTCGGCCTCTTCCCGGCTCCAGGCAGCTGCTGATGCTGCATCAGACGTCATCTCTTCCTCCAAAACTTGCTGTTCACGGTCAATTGACCTTTTCACTTCAGATATTTTTGAACGGGTTTCCTCCTAAAAATAATAGTTGCAATCTTATAATTCCAAATCAAAGAACTATAGTGCTTACGTAATACTGGAACGGCCCCTTAAAAATTCTTATGCCCAAACATACGCATAATTTTTAATACATAAAAAATAATTGCTCATTTATTAAGAAAATACTTGGAAATTGTTAAACAAAATGACAACATGGAATTCAAATTACGAGAAAAAATGACCCAGAAATCCTGTGAGGCGTGGGCTCCATGTTAGGAAACACTAAGTTAGACAGAATATTTTTTTTAATTTTAGTCATAATACTTTATTCCATTTTGTCCAACATACCTCGGGTATTACTGGTTACGACCAACGTCTTCGGTTACTATACCAACTGTTTTAACACTTATCATCCAAATTTAGGGTACTTTAAAATTTTGCTTACAGTTATAAAAATTCTAAAAAACTCCCTTGGAATTTGTCTTGTTGCAAACCCTTTTTAATTGATAAGTTCACCTAAATCTTATACATAGAGTCTAGATCCTTTTCTTATTTTATTCTTTGCACAAGTTTAACTCTTTGCTGTTCCTCTTATCACATTCTTTAACTAGAAGATATAAGATAACTAAAAGACAATAAGAGACTCAGGGCCTGTTTCACAATGTCCGGATAAGTTCCAAATAAGCTATTTATTACTTATTGGTATGATAAATAGTATTTTTGCGTTTCACGACTGTCGACTGTTGACTGTTGGAACTTTTATCTTTCGAATAATTTATGTGTTTTGCTTATTTGGCACTTTATCCATACATTGTTAAACAGGCCCTAAGTAATGCTTACCGCCATCAGAGCATTCCGCTTATGCAACTGCGTCTTGGACCTTGCCCGTTGAGAACGTCGACCGGCCAGCGCCGCCTGCTCACGCTGCAACTCTTCAACTGCTCGAGCCATTCTTTGTATGCATTGCTCACTCATCACATCACTGTAAATACATTTCTTTGAAACCCCTCAGACAACAACCAATGACATTTTCAGGTTGTTTATATGAAATTATTAATAGCATTTGTTATAAAATAGGTTTAATCGTTAGGCTTCCTTTTCTTGTATTTAAATTGTAATTATAAAATAGGTTAACAGTTGAGATGTATCTGTTATTAGAAATGATTATATCGCGGGCTTTGAGCGAGGCGACCAAATCAAGAAATTCCGTAACGGAAATAAAACCTAACATACGATGACGTCATATTGGTGCGGCCAATACGAGTTAGAGCGGCACAGAACGCATACTGTCATTCACATCTAAAGCAGCCGATACGCGATAAAGTGTGACAAACTATATAGGCGTGTTAGTCTGAGTCTGGCAGAGTGGTAGAATCACTATATAGTATAAAACAAAGTCGCTTTCTCTGTCCCTATGTCCCTTTGTATGCTTAAATCTTTGAAACTACGCAACGGATTTTTATGCGGTTTTTTTGATAGAGTGATTCAAGAGGAAGGTTTATATGTATAATAACATACATTAAATAGTGGAGAAGTACTGTTATTTTTGAGGTTCCTTTTGAGAAACCTCCCTCTTGAATCACTCTATCTATTATATCTAAGAAAAACCGCATCAAAATCCGTTGCGTAGTTTCAAAGATTTAAGCACACAAAGGGACATAGGGACAGAGAAAGCGACTTTGTTTTATACTATATAGTGATTATGTTCATCTATATAAATCCTGTAAGTGTATGCTGTTATTGTCACTAAAAGTCATATCGTGACGGTGATTTTCATATTCAAAAAGCGAGTGGGTTTGTCCAAAGGATTTTTGTCCATCTGATATAAATGGTACTCACGATTCATCTACAGCGAGTGAAGCCAGGTGTGGACAAACCGGGGTGAGGTGTATGAGTCCTTGCTTGTACTGAGCACAACTCTCAAGGGCACGCTTTTGCCATAGTGCCAAATCGTTCTCTTTATTTAACAGCTTCTGAAAATTTGAATCAAAACATGAAAGTTATCTTAATAAAAATGTTCCTAAACATAATTATTTAACATCAATTATTAAGCAAATATTTAATACTAAACATACACAAACATATAATCAATTTTTTTAATGTTATTCTTTTTCACGCAATAAATATGAATAAAGGTCTTTTTAATGTATTGTTGGTATTATCATAAGAAACCTACAATCTTACCAAATAAATTTGGCAAATCACATTAATTAAATTAAAAAACAGTTAAAAAAATATTCTACATGTAAAAATGATTCAATTAACTATATTTAAAACATAATTTCAGTATACTTTAAGCAGAAATATATATTTTAAAATGAGAAAAACAAAAAATATACATTTTTGAAAATACTTGGGAGCGAATCTGAATTGCTGCAAATATAGATTCTAAGTAACATGCAGATGTGCACCTCACCTATGGCTATCAAACTGTTTTGATAGAGGCTGATTTTTTAACTTAATTTATGGAACAACTTTACTTACTTTAGAAATTTCTTCAGCAAGTATCCGTTTTGTATCAATAACTCTTCTCTTGAACTCAAGCTTATCGAGCAATCCATCCCGTTGCTGTACTGACATGGTTTGAGCAGCCAACTCGCTTTGGAGCTGTTCTTGTTGGGGCCTGTAATTATTTTTCTCCTCAATATACAATAGCAAAGAACAACTGAAACGTTTTTCGTAAGACAAATACAAAGCACTAAACAAAATTTTTTCTTTTAAACTGAAATTTCAAAATGTTAATTATATTTCATTCGAAAATAATGCATACATTTTATCTTCGCTAAAAAACAGAAAATGTGGACAACCTCTTGAAGAAGCATGCAGCAGCATAAATATGGTTATATTATTGTATATTTCTATGTTATAAATAAAATATGTATCTATCTGAGTCTCAGTTGTAAACCGTTTATCAAACCCAAGACTTACTTAAGCCTCTCAATCTCAGCAGCAAGTTGTTTCTTGCTCTCTGCCAAATCATTCGTACGCGTACGTTCGGATGTCATTGTGTGTGCCAAATTACGTCTGTCGTTCCTGACTGCTTTCATCTCAGATCTGATGTGAGCAAGACGAGACGATAGTGCCTCCTCCTTCTCACGTTGTGCTGAGACCTCTGCTTCGCTCTCTTCTAGGTGGGTTTTATATTCTACCGAATGGTATAATTCATATTAAGGGCCTGTTTCACAATGTATCGATAAACTGGCAAATAGCTGTGCAACACATAAATTATTCGAAAGATAAAAGTTCCAAATAAGATACTTCGAATTTCGTGAAACGGAAAAATACTATTTATCCTACCAATAAGTAATAAATAGCTTATTTGGAACTTATCCGGACATTGTGAAACCGGCCCTTAGAATGATTTAAAAGCAAAGTATTCCTATTTTATCTGGAACATATTACTATAAAAGAGCGTTTTGTCTAGATAACTCTAGGCTAGTTTACGTTTAATGGTTAAATCTTCCAGAAATAAAAAAGGCGTTATTTTCTACCTGATTTTCATTAAAGAAATAGTGAGAGACACTAGAAGATATATAGAGTATTAAACTTAAGCACAGCAGTAAATGACATAGCAGCGTTGGCCTGGGGCCTTCATTTCGCGACTCATATCTCTAAGGTCGTCAGTTCGATCCCCGAGTCAGGACCAATGGATTTTCTGTCTATGTGCGTTAACACTCGATTGTTTGATGAAGTGAAACGTCGTAAGAAAACTAAACCGGCATGCCCTAAACCAAGAAAATCGAGGGCGTGTGTCAGAAACAGAAGGCTGATGAATTGCTTCTTAAGAAACAATAAAATATGAAACCGATATCTACATAAAGCTCCATTGGATTTTTTAATGACGTAGGCGTCATATGGATTTGTGTAAATAAAATTCAGAAATTGTCTTACAAAACAGTAGTGTAAAGCATTGCGTTCTGTAGTGAAAAATAATTTATTTCAATATACATTGAATTGAAAAACAATTCTATTGCATAATATTGAATTAATATGTTTATGAGGGGAACGCAATGTATGAAACTCGCTATAATATCCTTAATTAATTTTAAAAACATACATTAATGTCAATATAGTGACTTTTTCTTTTTTTTTTTCAACAGGAATTAATATTGCTACATATCCAGTATACATTAATTTTCTGGAATGTAACGAACTAAATTTAACAATGAGGTAAACTACCTGGGAACTATGCAATCTTTAGAAGAGATTTGCATTTTTGACATGCCCAGATTAAATAGCTAAATATAACTAATAATAATAGGTTAATACTTATAAATATTGACTTACTTTTATTGATCTCCTGTAACTCCAGCACTTTTTGCTCATCAAATCCAACAAGCTCTTTGAATTGATCGACATATAACTTTACACGATCAGTTGATTCTCCTTGGATGTCCGAGTTGAACCTTTACACACATTATTAATCAAATATACTTCTATTCTATCCAAGGGTGGGACGGACAAATCTACATCTATTTATGTACAACTATAATGGCAAGGCAAGCGTTTATTCCTTTAAGCTTAATTGACGTCAATACTATAAAACATAGTAGTTTCATTTGCGAAAACGGAAAAAGTAATATATAATCAAGACAAATCTACCCTTAAGTACTTTTATGTCAGACATACCATCTGCCTTTTTTTATATATGTCAGAGCCAAAATTGGGCAGGATGCTGATCTGATGTGATGCTACCGCTGATGGAAACTTAATGAGAAATAATTTTATGTGCTGAATTTACAAAGTGGAGGCACACGCACAAAACTCCCAAACATGTTTTAAATAATCACTTACATTTGCCATCCCTCTTTGAAAAACTCTCTCCGAAGGCAGGATACCTCATCATTATGTTTATATAACCATTCATCATTGACGGGCCGCCTCTAAAAGTAATTATTTTATGAGATATTCTTAAGAACTATGTACAGTATTAACGTTAATTTCATACAGTGACCATTATTAAGAAGATTTTTATTAATCTGTATATAAGTCACTTATGTTATTTTAGGCTGTCTACTTATAAAAAGAATATATAAGTGATTATAAAATAGTGACACTTGCCCCAATTTTCATGTTTCTTAACTAATCTCTAAGAGATTAGTTTCCTTGACAATCTCCATAAGCACACAATTTTTCTCTAAGCAAGTGTTGATTGCATGATAAACCTATTGCCACGGCCAGTTTAATAGTGATATAGCTTAAATCTAGACTAACATTTGATTTTTACTATGTGTAGAAATGCAAATTAAATTAATTTTATCTTAATATTACTTACAAGATCACACAACATGTCAGACAGGTACGATATAAGTGCTAATGCATGAGGAAATGCGTGAAGGGTATTGACGGTACGCAGCCAGGACTTTGATACAATACCTGGGTATAAAAGGCGTTTCGCTTGATGTGGCATCTGAAAAGCAAAATCCATAAATGTAATAGATGCAAGTATTTATTGTAAATTGTATTCAGTTATAAATATTAAGTGAAGCTTTGATTAATTTACTAAATTATTAAATCTATAATTTCTGGTTATTATAAATTTAATAATTTAACTATAATTACTGAAAATTACGGATTTAATAGTCTTTTATCCGATATACATAATTTATTTACAAAAAATGTTTGGAATATATATACATCAAATGGGGACATTCTAAAATAGATAGAATAAAATGGGTTCCTAAAATGACACTAACTTCCAGCAAACTAAACTTATCCAGAAATTGTCAGATATAATTTTATACATATAACAAAGACTAACTATTTACCTTAGCAACATATGTATCATTATTCAGTTTAGGATCTTTTAGAAGGTGCGTAATTAGCCCATTTATAATTTCAACAAAGCGGGCAATGGTCAATGGTCGGTTGAGTGCTCCTAATTCTTGAGATGTTAGTAATTCATTAATTCGGGAACACTCTGAACGTTGCCATGCTATATTGTTTATTTGCCTGAAATTAACATAAAATTAATAAATTCAGTTTCATTATATTTTTACATCCTTCTTCATCTTAATAATCAACACAATCTCAATATTATTTATATCAGTAATGCAAAAGCATTTATAAATTAAATGTATTTAAATAATATAATTCTATGATAATAAACTATTAAATAAAAACCTTTGATCCTTAACAGTATAAAATGCCAGCACTCGGTCCAAGGCAGCTTGTAGGTCAATTTTACCTCGCTCCTTGGATGGTGTCCTCTATCAATTTTAAAATTTTATTAAAAACTACACATACTATTGTTTCCTAAAAAAAACATAATATTTTTTTTACCGTAACAGTTTTCTCAGAAATCTTTAAGTCATACTCTCTTTAAAAGGGAGCATAAGATTTGCTTTACAAACATTACAGTGTAATTATGTCTAACAATTTAACTTAAAATAAAAACTTCTTAGTAAATAAAATATATAATAATAAGATAGTATAAAATACATACATTTGGTGTATTAAAATTCCTGCTGTATTGGCTTGAACGTAGAGGAGTTGTTTTTTCATACTTTACTTCACCTCCACTAGTTTGAGAACGGGACCTCTAAATTATAATAGGATAAAAAATTATTCTAAAAGAGAACACTTCTTTACCAGATTAAAGCTATGTACTAACTTATTTAACATAATTTTAAATTTTGACAACAAAAATAATCTTCCTTATTTCTGCTGTAATACTATTATTATTAATATTGACAGCAGCATCAAAGGACCTAGACTAGAAAACATTAAAAGTAACATATTCATGTATAGAGAAAGTCAGTATCTAGTCAATTTCGTAACAGAAATTAAGATAACTCTTGACCAAGATATTGAATTAATTTTATAATAGAAAATAATAAAGGGGAAACAAAAAAATCTTACCCCATTAAGAGGTATTTTAGTCGCAGAAGCCTCTCGACTTAACCGTCCTCCGAGAGTAGGTCTAGGGGGTTCTGCACTACTGGACCGATAATTAACTGCTGATGGCCGTTTAGCATCTATAGATGGTCTGTCAACCGAACCTGGACGACGTGGCTTAGGCAATAAAGACATCTTGCCATCCATCCTGATCAATACATACATAAGACATAAACTTAATTTGTATATTAATGTAGCTGTTATTTATCAGTGAGTTGTTACAATAACGGAACCTCGCAATTTATTGCGTATTAAATACTCATGAAAATTATACAAAATCTTAACTTACCTAGATTTTCTAACCGCTGACGGTGGTCCCGCCATTGATCCATATCTACTAGCCATATTGATACTTAGTACGCTTTTGAAACAGTTATTTAAAATAGTTAACTATTCAGTTTTTAATAAATTTAAAACAAAGCTACAATTAAAAGCAAAAAAACAATCATTTAAATACCAGTACAAAATTCAAATTCCAAACAGCTATCAAATAACGACGGTTGGCGATTGCCGATTGCCCTATACATATCTCACAGACTAAAGATACTGTAATATAACCTGTAGTGCTTAAATATTGCATAAAAAAGTAAAACTGCTAATACCTACATTCCACTGTGTTGATTGTTTAACAGTTGCTATTTAGTATTTAAAGCCGGCTCCGGAAGTCCACTCTTGCGAGGTGCCTTGTTGGGCCTTCGACTCGTTTGTTTTAACTAATTGACGATGGAAAAAATAAAATAAACATATGACTGTATGTTTTATAATAGTTTATTTTAATGTATATGTTCATTGTTAAGAATTTTTTGTGTTTCATGAATAATCAGAGGAAAAGCTGGATCAAGAAGGCAAAGTTTCACAAAATTCTTATAAGCTCCTGGCAATGGTAATTTTAATGTTTCTGAAAAAGAAAAGATTTGGTATTAAATACTTTTTTATTTTAAAAATGTTACTGAAACTACTATAAAAATGTAGAGGTACCATTGTTATTTTGTATGTTATTTAAAGCAGTTTGAAAGTGCTCATTAATATTGCGAAACTTCATATTTTTATTAATATATCTCGTAGATTGATATTTTGAAACTGGGAAGTGTTGACTTAACTGTCGTATAACACTAGAAGTATTCGTTTTTATTTGAAATTTTAGTTTTCGTACCTAAAACAAATTTATACTCATTTAATCTTAAAACTAGCGATTTATATGTATAATCAGCTATTGTATATAAATTCAAATTTTATATGTATCTAAAGCTTATTTGATAACTAAAGAGATTTTCTTATTAACTAAAAAAGAAAGGAAACGTAAAATTTAAATTTTAAATAATTTCATGTTATCATTGAAATTAAAATATCATGAAATATATATATTTCATGGATATAAAAAATATATATTTCATTTTACCAAAACAGGATACTTTATTTGTTATATAGTACCATAAATTTCGATGACAAAGAAAATAAAAGTTGTTTAGTGATTAATGATCTTAATGATGCCATGGACAAGTGTTAAAAATATATAAAATTTCATTTGTTTTTCAATCGTTAGAATGTAAATAGTCAAATTACACAGAAACGTCATACCTTTTGAGAATTTTCAGAAACCATTAATATTAATACGTCGTTTTTATATATGCCTTTAACTTTGCAATTCATATTGAATGTTTCAAAAATTTTATTATCTATATCTGACGTAATAAGAAGTTGATCTATGTGTACATTCAAAAACATATCATTTGTTTTGGAATAGTAGGATATCCAATTTCCTCCGCGCCATAGCCGTAAATTGCAAATTGGGAATCCTTAAATAATTACACACTATTTTTTTAATTCATATTGTTATAATAATAAACAATCAATGGTATACGTACTCTTATTCATTTTGAAAAGATTAATAAACTTTATTATGAGACACTGAAGTTTGATTTAATTAATAAAGATTCCAAAACGAGCAGTGGTTGTAAATGAAAACATTAAAGAACCGAAAATTCATAATGTACTAAGCAGTAAGTAGACAAGTTTATATTGGCGCCTTTTTTATAATTTTTACTTATATGGTTTCTGTCAGTACTCGGTTCTCAAGCTGTCAGCCGTCAAGTATTAATACACTTGATTATTTATGTAAATGTCAGAACTTGTAAATTTGTAATTTAGAATTTTGATATCGAGGAACAATTATTTTCGTTTCACAAAAATGTTTATTTTACCGAAATAAGCTGTATTAATATTTTTGTTTATAAATTATTCAAAACTACCTAGCTATTCTAACAGGATAATTATAATGGCTGGAACTTATTATTTCGTTATTGTTGGCCATTCTGATAACCCCATTTTTGAAATGGATTTTATACCAGTTACCAAAGAAGTAAAGGTATTCATATTTTTGATTTCTCACTATGTCTCATTTTACCTAAGACTTTTACTGGCATTACTTAGCTGGGATGTTTTCTCATTTTTCATACTACATGTCCTTGTCTAAACAATTTTATATATATATATATATATATATTATTATTTTACAGACAATACTTATAATATATTTTAAGTATTAATTATTAAAAAATATATAGATACCATATAGAGACATATTAACTTCCTATTTCAACTTTTTTCGTTCTAGGATAATGAATAATTTGCATAACCATCTCATCTCCATTATAATTTTCAGAAAGAAGATAACAGACATCTGAACCAATTTATAGCCCATGCAGCCTTAGATTTGGTTGATGAACATATGTGGAAGGGCACAAGTACTTATCTCAAGTCTGTAGATAAGTTCAATCAGTGGTTTGTCTCGGCTTTTGTTACAGCTAGCCAGGTGTGAAAATTTTAGTAATATAAATATTATATTGAATGGCAAATTATGTCTGTATTTTTTAACATAATATGTAAAATATATATGTAGATAAGAAATTTATGTGAGTTAGTTCTGACCAATGGATAATTATGAGAATTTAAGGAAATTAAATTAAAATTTTTCAGATGCGTTTTATAATGGTTCATGATGCTAGAAATGAAGATGGTATAAAAAATTTCTTCACTGATGTATATGAAGCATATATAAAACTTATGTTAAACCCATTTTACAAAGAAGACACAGTTATTACCTTCTCAGCATTTGAGAAGAGAGTTCAATTACTTGGGAAGAAATACTTGACATAGCCCAAGTTTGACTTGAAGGGCTTTTTGTTGAAAGACTGAATTATAAAAATTTGATGAATGGACAATTTCAGTGTGCAATGGTGACTCATACTTCCAACAAGTGCCCATAAAACTGATTTTTGTAATCATAATTTTTAATCTATGTTGTTATTATTTGATTATATAATTATTTTCCTGATAAGTTGTCTGTACTGAGTTAAAAGTAAAAAGTTTTCTACTTGCCTTGTAAGTTGTATATATAGTCCATTGAAATGTTACAATTTGAGGGCCAAACTGAACATTTGATAGAGGACGCAATTTTATTTATGGAACATGAAATTGTGGGGTTGGCGCCCTTGTCCCCCAGCTGCCATGTTGGAAAAAGGGGTGAAAGAACATTTTGGCTATATATCGTACATAAAATATGTAACTTTTTATCTTAAATCCAAAAAGTTATAAGTAAAAAAGTGAAAAAAATCCCTATTTTGTTTAATAACTTTTTTTCTTTAGATTATATCAAAAACCTATGTCAGAACAATTTTGTAGAGGATGTCTTTCTGAAGATGTTCCTATATAATTATTTTTAATTTTGTTAATTGGAAATGCTGTAACAGTGCTCACAAAACAAAATATTTACCTTACTTTTAGGATCTCTCGTTTTATTAAATTTTATATGTATGATTTAAAAAAGAAAATTGCAAGCTTATTTCATTGAATAAATAAATTTTTGTTAATGTAATCATATTTTCTTAAAATACCCAGAGACCTTAAAAGTAAGGTAAATATGTTGCTTTGTCCGGCTTATGAGCATTAATGAGTTCGGCATGTTGGGGATGGTACAGGAGGGTAGCAGTAGACCCCACCCCCAAAACCTCATAAATCCTCCGGCTGGATACTAAATGTTCTCCAATTTTTTTAACTGTGATATCACCATAACAACTTATACATTGTTGATAGTGTAGTGCAATTGAAAAATATAATTTTTATTCATTCATTTATTCATAATAAGTCACAACTGTCAGTGGTACAATAAATTAAATTATTTAATTTCTAATGCAAAAATTTTTAATTCAAAACAATTTGATGTCATCAACATTAAGCTTTCCTTAGATACATACAGAACATAGATGTTGTAGAGTTTGATATTCTTGAATATAAGCAAAAAGCTAATTATTATGATAAGAAAGATGTATTTTTTCTAAATTCTAAGAAAATTAAAATATCTCAGGTAAGTTTAATTCAAGGTCTGGTAAGCTGTCAATGGAGGTATCATCTGTAACAATAAAACTAATGTAGATAGGAACAAATCTTAAATAAACATCATTAACAATACAAACAATGATTATTTCCAGACACTAAACTAAGACAATTCCAAAATGAGATAAACAATTGTTGACTTAGTCAAGCTCAGCTTAAACCAAGTAATTTAATCCTCTTACCTGTATAAAAATCATCTTGATAGGAGCAGTTTAAATCCATTGTTGGTTTAGACATAGCGGGGGGTGGAGTATTTGGAGGAGTAACTATTGTTGGAATTTTTAACTCAGGAAGAGGTAAATAGTCTAACATATCAGTGTGAAAGTTATCTGAAAAAAGATTTTTATAGGTACTATTGTAAACATCTTTATATTTCATAACCTGACATCAGAATATATAAAATATTTATATATATGTGTACTGCAATGTGCTTTGGTGAATTACACCATTTCATCTAGGAACTGTTGGTTCCAGTGTAAATTTTAGATTGATATAGAATCCATATAATAATGAAAATTGAATTACCATATCTATTAGAAAATGCAGTAAACTGTATATCCATGAAGGAAGATATTTCCTCTACATCGGCATTGTCAGTGTAAATCAAAGTTTCTACTTTAACCCCAGGTGTAGACATCTGTCGAATTGGTGTACTCTGTAAGGCTTTTCCCTTGTTTGACATGAAAGACCTCTTGATGTTTGTTTCACCCTTTTTCATAGGTAAATTAGATTCCATAGGCTTAAGAGGTCCATTGGACACAGTTTTACCCCTATTCTCTAAAAGAACATAAAACGTTAAAACTACCCACATTAGAATGAAATACAAATTGATAAATGGTTGATGCTTAAAGATATAATTTGAGAGCATAAAGGAGGTGAATGAGTAAAGTTTACGCTAGTCAGTTAGCTTGCTTACCAATTGACGATATCGGCTGACGAGCAATAGTTTTAATGGTCGATTTAGACACATCACCAAAAATATCAAATAAGGAGTCCCCCATTATTGTTTAATAAATAACAAATAGTTTAACGTGAATTTATTTGAAAAGCGTAATTACAACTGCGAGACTTTAGACGTCACTGACGATTTTATATTTATGAATTGAAAAATAACGATTAACGATGACTTATTATCATTGACCAATAAACGTAGCTTCCGGTAATCGGAAGTTCACCAAAGACCACAGGTAACGAAAAGATTTTTAGGCTATGGTGAGTATATTTTGGGATTTTCTTGAGAGTTTGGCAATAGCTGTGGTTGTTACTTCTTAAGAGCTTATTACACCACGCGATATTCGGTCGGTCTAATTAGACAGGCTAACTGGCTAACTCTTATTACATTAGGCTAAATCTTAGTAAGACTGTCTGAATATCGACTTGTAATTGTTACATCCTCCCTCGCAAGGGGGATGCTTAAACCCGTTCGAGCATGAGGCTCTATCGGGTGGTTTGTTTGTTCGCGCCCTGCTGATACAGGGCGGTACGGGGGCGGGCTAATAGCCCTTGGTGGGGGCTGCTGCGCGCGAGGAACAATGGCTCGACTCGCTGCGCGCAGCCGATGGGGTCTTGTCCGGGGTGTCAATCCGGTGGTGGTGTGGGGTCAAGGAGTAATCTCGACTTGACCCTGGTGTCGTGATCGGTGGTATCGGGCAGCGAGCTGCGCGGCTCGCGGTCAAGCTCCGCCGGGTGAGACCCCCGGTAGCCCCGGGGGAGGCCCAGCGAGGCGACCAGCAGTCGAAGCCGCGGCTGCTGCCCTGGTGTCATGTCCGGTGGTATCGGCATCCGCGGAGAGTAGCTCACGCGGATACCGCAGGCGATCTGGCGGCCTGGAGTGCCATGGCGCGATGTTTTGGAGATGGGGATGCTGAGAGCCATCCGCTCGATCGAACATCCCCTTCGCGAGCCGCGCGACGAACTCGTCGATGGACTCCATCCGCAGGTCTCGCGCTATGGTGGCGTTTCTCACGTAGCGGGGGGCCCCCACTGCGCGCCTCAGGCAGGTGTTCTGCACGGCGCGCAGTCTCTGCCGGTAGGCCTCCTTAGTGTAGGAGTACCACGCCGGCGCCGCGTACGTGAGATGTGGGCGCACGTACAGCTTGTACAGCGCGAGCTTGGTGCGGATCGGTATGTTGCCGGTGAATAGGGGGCGGAGTTTGCTCGACACCCCCTTCGCTCTTCCTGCAATCCTCTTGACGTGGTGCCGCATGGTCAGATTCCGGTCGATGGTGACCCCTAGGTAGGTGACCGGCGTCTTCCACGGCACGTCCTGGTCCTGGAGGAATGTCTGAATATCGCGTGGTGTAATAAGCTCTTAAGTAGTGATATGAAATACAACTGACAACACCGCTGACTTATTTTACAATTGCTAATTACTGTCAATTGTCACAGGCCTAAAGAATTTATGAAATTTGATTAACACAACACAGTATATTATATCAATATGTACTGACTGATCACTGAAGTCTTACTATATAACTAATAGTAGTTGTTATTGACAGTGTTAAATAGATTTAATTCCCATTTTAAAAGTTTTAATAATTAAAAAAAATGAATTAAAACAATCACATAATATATAATTACTTAGACAAATGTGGAAACAGTTTTTTGTTTTGAAATAGGTTGTTGTTCTGTTTACTACAACTTAATTATATTTCAAATTCCTAACTCCGCCAACATACTTCTAAATAACTTTTAACCATAATAATTGTTTATAGAAATGTCTAATTTAGAGGATAAGACTAACGGAGTTGGTTCGAATCCTCTCCAAAGATTGGCTTCCTTGAAGGCGCCTCGTGATCTTCTTCTTGGTGGGGTTAAACCCAATAAAAAGGTGTTTACCCCAAACCTCAATGTTACAAGAAATAAAAACAAAGGGTAAATATATGAGTACTTCACATTTTAACTTTCATTCAATTGTATTGTATATAATTTTACTCTATTACAGACCATCCATAGGAAATACTCGGGAACATAGGAAAGATGAAAGAAATAAAAGAGATAAAAAGAATGATAGAAATAAGAATTTCAAGAATGGATCTAACATTATTAAGTCCTCTGGTGTTTTCTCAGAAGGTATAATTTAAATGTTTACACATGCACAGTTTTTGTGGTTAAATAATAAATAATCTATTTACATATTTGAATATCTACATATTTTACAATAATAAATAGTATTATATGTACATATTATGTGTATGTATTAGATATAAACTTGCACTATATCATAAATTATTATAAAGAGCATCTATCTATAGGTATGGGTAGTGCTGAGCGACATTCTAACCGCTTGTCATATGGAAGGGATGTTAATGCAGCACCAACTTTACAAAAACCAACAATAAGAGTGAAGGATGTCATAAAGGTTATTATTTTAAGACTATTTATAACACCAAAAATACATACATAATACAATGGAACTATTTAAATTTTACACTGTGGTCTACTGTACCAAACTAATATGTTTTATTGATAAAATTTGCTAATACTATATTATATATATTACTATTTAGATTGATAAAGAGTTAGAAGATAAAAAAATAAAGGCAATTCTAAGTGAAGACGGAAAGGAAATTGAAGAAGCAGAAGATTTCAAGCAAGTTCTAGAAACAGATGCTCCTGTCAAACTACCTATGGATGATGGAGGTATGTCGGATGTGCAAATATGTTTATTAAAGTAAATTCAATTTTATTGGTGGCATTCCAAATGTATATAAATAATGTCTTTAATTTATATACCAATAAAAATGGTAGAATGTTGAGAACTTGTTATTTTGGAGAAGCCAACCCCTTTAATATTCAGTTTATTGGACATTTAATAAATATAATTTATGTTTGACTCACGACCCAATCATTTTATTTTTGTTTTGATATGGACGCAACTCCATATATCTGAATATTAGCCCTAGTGTAGTTTATTTACCAGTTATTCTTATTTTATTTATTAAAAAAAATGCTTATTTTTCTATGTGTAGAAGTTCAAGTTTAGAATTTTTTATTATTATATATTATTTTATAACTTTACAAATAAACATAAAAACCAAATGTTCATCTTAACAATTTTTTGTTTTATGTAATAGAAAATTTATATGTTCACCAATTAATATATTATTGCTTAATTAAAAATGTAAAAAGTGCAGGCAGCCTAGCAATATTTAAATTAAGATTAAAAGACCATCTATTGAGTGATCCCAATCTACGGAAATTAAAGTTCATCCAAGTTCTACCAAGTGTCTTTTTTTTTTTTTCCTTTTTTCAAATTGTAACGTTAGCATATAAGTGTTCTCATGTAAGTGACTAATGTCTATTATGAGAATAAATGTCTTTAAACCTAAAAATTAACTAGAGTCATATCAGCTACTCTTAGAACCCCACTTTAATATCATTTTTATCTTTTAGGATGGTCAAGCAATTCAATGAAAATTAAAAAGGAAGTAGTAGTTAAACAGGAGCCAACTGATGATGAAGATATGCGTAAGCTATTCTTCCGTATAAAATTATTTTAAAGAAAAGTTATAAATTTGTATCTCGACATAAAATACTGAAGTTAATTGGCATTTATACAATGTTTGCTTTATATAATTATTACTGATACTCGCAAACTCGAAAGTTAGTTTGGAAGTGATTTGAACAGGGTTGGTTTTACTTAATTATCGAAGCTGTAATATTCTTAATAAATTTTTATTTTTCTGCATGGTAAATTAAACAATGCGATTATGAGAATTCAAAGCAATAATATACCAACATTGTTTATCAAGGACCCGTGTTTGATTATATCCATGATTGAAGAAAATCGAGTGTTCCAGTTGTGGTATGGAGTCTCAAGTGTTTTGAAATTTTACACAATTTTTTTCATACAAACATTTTAACAGAGACAGAACCAGAAGAGAAGCCAATTCCAGATGTTAAGGAAATATTTGAAGACATCAGTGTGGCCAACCTAATGAAGAGTGACAAGCCAACATTGATATTATTACAGGTGATTATTCTGACGTACCATATGAAACGTAAATCCCGCAACGGGGTGTAAAGCAAACACACTTTTTAATTAATGTTTCATTGACTTTTTTATTTACGCTTACCACCTATGCCTGATGCACATCGTCAAGCTTTGGGTGACACGTTGGTTGCCTTATGTTATACATTAGGTTATCCCTGCTCATAAATGAATATCCTTAACTATTCATTATTTATTTTTTAATCACTTAGGGCCTGTTTCACAATGTATGGATAAAGTGCCAAATAGCTATGCAACACATAAATTATTCGAAAGATAAAAGTTATTAATAAAGATACTTGATACCAAATAAGATACTTCACATTTCATGACGTATAGCGCTATCTGACAGTCGTGAAACGCAAAAATACTATTTATCCTGCCAATAAGTAATAAATAGCTTATTTGGAACTTATCCGGACATTGTGAAACAGGCCCTTAGTATTTCAGACATATACCCACACTACAATGGCATTTTTATGCTAATTTTTAAGTAGAGTCCATCCGTCCATGGGCACTAGTAGCGATTGCAGGTGCACATTAGTGGTGGTACTCTCTTTATTGAGGACCTAAGCGCGTTTCAGTTCAAAAATACCGGAACTGTAAAAATTTGTGTAAAAGCGCTCTAACAAACAATAAAGAGTATTTTGTCTTCTATTATAGTTATCGGATACGCTACCGGGTCGTGGAGGCAGTGGTGATGATGATAGGAAGAAACCAACCAATCAACCTTCTAGTTCCAGCGAGGAGACTGAACCAAAACCGGTGAGCTTTAGTAATTAGGCCTTAGATTGTGCTTTATACAGTTAGTTAGCATATGTATTAAAGATGTCAGAATTTTTGTGCAATTTACCAAATTTATCATGAGACTGCAAATTGAAATTGATCTTTCATTGTTAATTAAGATAATACTTTCCTAATTGTCATCAACCAGTCAACGGTTATCTGTTTGAAGTGCCCTGTCGTAGGGTCGCTGCGGTGTTATTAAGCAACTGCAAAGCTCGGGGTATCCGGTGTGAATCCCAGTCATTTGGATTGGAGTTTAATGTCATTTAAATTTGTTCCCGCCTTGGGTAGTTCTGAATGGTGCCGTCCGGAATGTTAAAATTGCTCATGGCGGATGCGGTTGAGATCTTAGGTTAAGAGATATAGAAAGAAGACTGTGGTTGGAGATCTAGATATATATCTAGGCCAAGGCCTAAAAGGCCGGAGGTGGAAATTGCAAAAAGCGTGTCCTATTAATATAAACAATTTTGTATTGTTTTTGAATACTGATATAGCCTACATAAGGGTTTTTATTGAAATAAGTTTGCAACAAAATGAATTTCCTATGCTAATGTACTTTATTATATTTCGACTTTAATGCCTTATTAGAAATTTAATTTATTATTTACAGCCAGTGGACACAAAATGCCGTCTTTCCGATTTAGAAGAAGGACGCATAGGAAAACTAAGAGTGCACCGCTCCGGTCGAGTAACACTTGCTCTTGGGAATACTATTTTTGAGGTATTTATTTAAATAGGCTTGAACCAAGTGAAAAATTGTTACTACCACCGCGAGTGTGACATATTACATATACTATTATATAATAACAATAAAATGCTCCAGTTCTAGTTTTATAGGTGATATACTGATTGCCTATAGGAACTTTTAAAAGCAGATATTGCAATGACAAAATAATCATGCCGGAGCATGTACTGTATTGATTTGTTCGCAAAATTTTTTTATCTTTCTGTCAGTCTCTTTATTGGACATACTTTCCTAAGGGCTAAACAATGAAATCTAAAAATGAAATTGGCCTATGGTAAAAAGCCGTAGTGGCTTAGTGTGCAACACTCAACTTTAAGCAGTTTGAGTTTTGATTTTATGTCAATAGGTTTAATTTTCTGTGTGTAATAAAGACGTGCTTCTCGATCGTGAGCAATGAACACCTAAACAGCTGTCTTCTAATTGCGAATCAATGATGTGCTGCACAGAAGGCTCATTATCTCGCCTAAAACAATGATGACATAGGTTGAAATGGGTTTCCGGTATTAATGGGGCTATGTCAATTCATGCTCATACTATTGACAGCTATGTAGGTAGGAGAAGGGTAATGTTTAACTGATATTGCTTCATTGAATATACAAGTGAAGAATTTGGTATTTGTATTATAATGTTGCAAATGAAATAAAATACATAATTTAAATTTGGGCTATGCATGTAGTGACCATTTATTCTTTAATTCAAAACGGAATATTGGTTTTATTAAGGTAATATATTATAATAATTCGTAGTGAATTGAAAAAAAAACACTTGTTAAATGATTAATTTGGAAAAAGTTAGTTGTCAAAAATGTTTAGTAATATTTACATTTATGAGAAGAAAACATTTGTTTTAATATAGGGGACGATTTCAAATAAGAATAAAACGATTTTTTATATTCTGCTGCTCACACGTTTTGCGCGGTTTTTGAACGGGTCCATTTTGAGTCCCAAATGAACTCATTTCGGGAACACTGGGCCTCGTAATTGGAAAAAGGGACAGTCCTGTTCAAAAGGGATCTTTGGTCACGTTAGCTATGCACCACATTGTTACTTGATATTTAATGCAAGCAAGGTTTTAATCTAGGTATTGTATCATTTTAGGTGAGTTCTGGAACAAAAGCTTCCTTTTGCCAAGAAGTTGTATCTGTGAGTGTTGATGATAGAAGCCGTTCTGCTAGTATGATATCTTTGGGATCTTTGCAACACAAGCTGAATGTCACACCAGATTGGCAGGCAATGTTTGATGAGATGGCTATTAAGTTGTAATTAATGTTTAGAGATAAGTTACAGTATTTTAAGGATTTGTAAATATAATGTTGATCGAGGACTACTGACAATTTTTATTATAAAACCCTTCTATATACCCTACTGATCTTAAAGATAATTATTATATGTTTTAGGTATTGACTGTGCATTCTTAATCCTTACAAGTTGATACAACATTTCTTATAATTATAGCAGTTATTTAAAACTGTATATCACACACTATATCACAGTGTAGCTGTGAGCTGCTCTTCTATAGTTGTATAATAGTATTTGGTAATTAATTTAACTTTATACATTAATTATTAGAAACCAAAATAGTAAAAAATACTTAAGATAAACCTACTGTACACACTACCCATTGAATAATGTTGTTTTGTACTTCAGGTATTAATTATTAAGCCAAATAAAAATATTGCCTGGTCTAACAGATTTCATTGCCAATTTTACAATTAAGTTTCTGTATCAAGTAATAATTGGTTCAGTCTTGTGCTTAAGTTAATAATAAAGAACGAAAAAAACAGATGCCTATAAATATTTATTAATCTAATAGTATATATATATCAAATAGATTAGTTTGCAGAATCAGCCCTTTTCTTATCTTCATATTCTGTTTCTCTTCCTTCACAGATATTTCCTTTAAGGTCTATTGCAAAGTTGTAATCAATAGGGTTTGCTAAAACATTTTCAATTGTTTCTTCTAAATTTTCACGTGTGACAAAAGTTGTACTCAATTCCTGAAATAAAATATACATAATTATATAATATTAAAGTTAAGTAAACAAACTCATCTTAACAATTTATAATTTATATTTGAACCAAATTCAAATGCCTATGTATTATTATGCAATGCATCTAGTCTATTCGTGCAATGTTAATTAAAATCTATACCTTTTCTTTTTTAATTTTTTCTGAAGCTCTTTCAATTCTTTCCTTTAATGCCTTGTCTTTAGTTTCCATTCTCAAAAGAGCGAATTCTTCCATAGCTTCGAGTTCCTTCTTTCGTCTCTCTTCTCGGTCAGCAGCTATTTGTTTATTCCACTTATCATTGAGTTCTTCACATTTCAACCATTCGTCGGCTTCTAAACGTTGAGACATCTCCGATGTCGCACTTTCTAGAGAGGATTTTTCTCGTACCCAGTCTTCCACATAAAACCTCCTAATGGCACGCATTTGTGTGTTATAAGCATTGTTTATTCGTCTCAATTCTAACCGTTCATCCTCGGATATTTCAGGGCGTTTTGGAATTCGATATATTTTACTTTTAGCAACAGGCAGCCACCGAGGTTTGCGGTGAGCCTCAGCGTGTTGAATATATGTAGGAAGCCCACGTTTTAATAAATACCGTTGAGATAGCATTTTATACTATAATGAATAAACTGTAAACCTTTTAAAAGTTACTCTTTAAAAGGTATTATTTTTCTTCAACTGTTGTAAAACAACCTAAAATTTTAATTTACTAATATCTTGTCAGTTGTCAATGCCTAATGCCTTTGTTGAATGATAAGTGAAGATTTACTGTGGTTTAAATTTTAACATCACAGATTACTGATGACATCATCAGACATGAGGACAGTGGACAAATAGACATAATATAGCTTTTAGCTTGTAGCGTATCGTAAGCTATTTCACTTATTTGTGACTAAAAGAAAGCCCACACTAAAACGTGCTAATTTACTTGGTTTGATAAATTAGTTTACGATAACCAAGAAAAAAGAACATGAGAGTGAATTAAGCTGAGATTTACTCATACACATAACAATAATACACATAATAGTATATACATATAATCATAACTATATAACGTAGAATGCCGTTTGACTTTGATGTATTTCTTGTATAGGATGTGTTACTAATAACAAATTACTAATGACTTTAGTTAGTCTAACAATTTACACAAATGAAATATGTTAATATGGATTAAAAAGTAAATTTTACGCGATATTATATATTATGGTAATATATAATATAACGTTAGACTACTTACTTTTATGTATGGATTAAAAATTTGACTGTATAACAGTTTACCTTCTTAATTCTTAATCTATCCTCTCTTTGCTGTAGTCTGTGGCCCAGTGTTTACTATTGTTTGGTGATTTGTTTAAAATTTTCTCATTACGGACTGTTTTGATTTTACTTCTGAGTCCTAGCTGCTTGCGTGATTATAGCTGTTTTTACTTTAATATTTAAACCAAATAAAAATCGTGAATTAATGTAATAATAATCCATTAATATGATAAAAATAGCCGCTTTAAATGACGAATCCGAAGAGGATAGCGGTTCCGAAGAAGAAGTCTCGCGAGAAGCTTTAGAGCAAATAGCATTACAACAATACACGAAAGCTTTAGATTTACAGAGAAAGGGGAGTCTAAATGATGCCACACAACTGCTTAAAGATTTATTGGAAACTGAATTGTTGTATGATGTTAAAAAACCAGTACAAGGCGAGAAAGTAAGTGGACCACTATTCAATTTAAAGTATTTGTGTTATAAAAACCTTGCCTCTATGCTAAGTATGGCCGGGCAGGTGGATGCAGCTATTGAAGCTTATACTTGTGCTACAGATCTAGATGATACAGATTTGACACTCTGGTATCGTTTTGGTTTAGTATGTTTCAAAGCCCAACGTTTTGAATGTGCACTATATGCTTTTGAGCGTGGTGAAGATATTAATCCCCGCCATTGGCCCTGTATCGATAAAATAGTTACACTTTTACTTGGTATGGACATGAAAGAACAGTGTATAGCTGTTATACATGATGCCCTTAAATTAGATGCATGTTACCTTCGAGGGATTGCATATCGAAGACATATTTATACTGTTTATCGCCATATGAAGGAATATATGGAGTACTTAAATCCAATTTATAAGTGGGATGAAAATGATGATGAACCTATTAATGAAGAAATTGCAAAAAAGCTGATTAAAGAAGCAGAAGAAATATATGATTCATTTATAGAACAACAAAGAGCTCAGAAGGAAATACATAAAATGCCAAATTTACTTTTACAAAAACCAATAAATAGATTTACTTGGGAATCAGTTGGTGAGTCCTTAGTGCATATGCATAAGTACATATCTGAGAATGGACTTAGCCATGCAGCATTTGTAGAATTAGTTTTTAACAAGGAAGTCCAGCAGAAAAAGATAGAAATTTGTGAAGATCCTCATGAGAGTGATAGCGACAAGGTGGGGTCTAAACCAGAGGAAGTTGATGAAAAACCAGTTGAAATAGTCTCCTCAGAGAATGAAATGAATGATATGTCGGATAAAGAAAAACCAGTAACTGATAATGAAAAAGTAGAAAGTGACATTGAAATGGTAAATACAGAACAATTAGAAGCAGCATCTGAACATAAAGAACCAAAAAAAACTCGTGGGCGCCGACGGGGAAGTGCACTTAGTTTTTTGGAGCAATGGGAGTGGTGTACAAAACGTAGATCTAGTCGAAAAAAAAACTCTAATAAACAAGATAACATTTATGATATACTTCGACGGATGGTTCCATTGAATTTAGAGATTGAAAATATTAAAAACAATGAAAATCCAAGTGACGAACCATCTTTAGTTAACTTGGAAAACTTGTTTGAGGGAAACCAAGAATCTGAAATAGTACATTATTTTAATTCAGAGAAGGAAGAGAAAGATGTAGAAGAATTTATTAAGAAATATATGGATCAAAAGAGAGATATAATAGACATGCTGAAGGATTACCTGAAAATACTTTCACAAAAATGGAAAATGAAGTGGCCAAGAGATTTGTCCAAATTTTTTGTACAAGCAAATCAATGTTACAACAATCATATTGAAATACCTGCTTGTACTGATGACAATATTGAAGATTTATTGCACTATACAGCTACCAATCTCCTGGTTGAAGAGTTTGTTGTAAATGATAAATTAACAACTACTGATGAAAAAGTATCACATAGCTTAAGTGTAATAGATAACATAGAATTTATACTTACATTTAAACCTGAAATTTATGGAAGCACTGAATGTTTAGAAGTAATATTAAGACAACTGTGGCTCAAAATGCACATTTACATTATAAACAAAGAAGAAAATTTTGCCTTGGATTGTTTATATCAACTATCAGAAGAGTTTGAGGCTATGGGTGAACATAAAAACTCATACCAGTTACATATTATTAACTTCAGTTTTAAACCAATAATAAATAAATATGAAGTTTTGGAGTACATAAAGTTTTTGGAAAGAAACAAAAAGCTATCCACTGTTAATGATCTATTTAAACGAAATTGCCATGAAGAAGTTTTAGATATAATTATAGATTCATTTGAACACTGCAGAACCTTAGCAAAAGAACAAGAAAGTGAAATGTCTCTTGATTTTGCTGTCCAACTATCATTTATATTAGACTCTTATTGGGCTTTGGAAAAAGTTGGTGATTGTTTGAGATGGTCTTTTATATGTTTACATGAAGCTTTAAAGCATTATTTCCGATTTCCTTCTGGCTCTCCTGATTATGAGAAATGGACTTTAGCTGTGGTTAAAATATTAAGTTGTATGGAACATCTCTTATCATCAGAGGGCTTTGCATGCTTAGATGCCATTTCACCAAGTGAGATGAGTCAAGGGCTTGAAGATCTTATAAGAATCATTGGTCATCAAATGGAAACAAAAACATCTGATATGCCATTAAATACAGTTTCTCCTTGGATAATAATGCATTATATACTGCAAAGAGAAGAAGATCAAGGAAGAGGTAGACCAGTAGACGAATCTGACAAGACCTTAGATGAGGAAATTTCGAACCCTCTTATGGTATTATTTATTGCTCACGAAAAACTAGGTAGTAAAGGTTGGTGCAATAATTCAAATGGAAAGCTTTTATATTTTATCTTAGATGCAGTGGTTCCCTTATTGCGTTCTCCGGCATTGTCTAAATCTTTAGAAATAATATGTCAGTATATGGAACAGTGTGTTTATTGCCTTTATGGACATCCGGCGAATCGAAAAAACAAAGTTAAATATGTGGAAATACATAATAATATTTCACCTCATACATTAGATTGGTTCAGAGCTCAACAACTGTACGAAATCTTTCGCCCACCTGTAATCCCTGCTTTAGAAGGAAAAATAACTGGTATAACTGCGGATATAGAAACATTGTTCCACCGTATTTTAGGATTGTTGCCTAACGAATGTGACCCGCAAAAATATGTTCCTGATTTGGAAAAATATATTAAAGGTATTGATCCTAAATTGCCTCTGTTTCCTCCACTTTTGCCTTTTAAAATTAAGGATATCTATTTTCTGCTTGGAGACTATTATTTTAAGAAAGAAGAGGGTAAACTTGCTGTAAAATACAACATGTTAGATGTTATAATCAATAAAAATAGATTGGAATCGTGGGCAGAAATATCTCTTGCAAAAGCAGTTAACCTAGAAAGGGTGTTAAATTCATGTAAGAATCTAAATAACGAGAAAGAGTTCTTAAACCCTGCCAAAAGTACAATACGTTGTTTTAAGAGATCTTTAGAAATTGATCCTTATCACTGTAATTTATGGATAGAATATGGAAATTTTGTTTATTCTGTTCATTCTTTCGTCTCTAGGTTGCTAAAGCAAGCTAGTGAATCATTAAGCATGGAAGATTTTGAAGCTCTAGAAAGACAAAAAGAAAATTTACTTGATACCACTCAGAAATGTTTTACAAATGCACTTGATCTTAATAATAGTGTTGAAAATGAAAAGGCAAATGAAGACTCTTGGCTATTATATTACATGTTAGGAAAAGTAGCAGAAAAGCAAAACAAACCTCCATCGATATACTTAAACTTTTATATGAAAGGCGTTAAGAGTTTACGAGAGGTGGATGCTACATATCCTTTAAAAATTAACTATAGTTCACCTACACAATTGTGCATAGAAGTATTGGAGTTACATTATAGAATTCACGCGTCAATCCTTAAATATATAGAGCAACATGAAAATAAACCTATACCCACATCAGTAGGTAAAGTATTTTTAAATTGTATTGAGGAATGGCAACAAGGCCCTTTTACTGGTAAAGCAAAGAAAGAAAATGCTGAAACAAAGTCTGAAGAAACTTCTGTTCAAGCTGCGAACATTCTAAAACGGTCTATTAGTGATGCAGGAGAAGAAGATAACCAAGAAGCTAAGAAACTTAAGTTAGAATCTGCTGCAGCAAAAGTTAGAAGGTCAGCTTCCTACGATACGGAGCGTATTAAAGATGTTCAACAAACTAACTTTAATTGCTCTGAAAGAAAAATAGTTGATATAGAAACAAAAAGCAACGTTGAAGCTATAAAAGAAATTCAAAAAAAAGACGAAAAAGATATGACTGAGCAAGGCAATGATACTCAAGTAAACGTTAAAAAAGACAGCGATTTGGAAAAAAAAGAAGTTAGCTCCAGCTCATCGTCTTCATCTTCCGACTCAAGCAGCAGTGAATCTTCATCAGACAGTTCTGATTCAGAAAGAGTCAGTGAGTCTTCTAGTAAGTCCTCAAATGAAACCAAACCAATAACCGAGGAAGAAATTATGAAAATAGTGTCAGGATGTCTAGATGCTTTAGAAGACTGTGCGAGTCGGTTTCCTCCACATTATAAAGCCATTTACAGACTTGCACATTACCACTTTTATTACAAAAAGGGTAAGGATATAGAAAGATGCCGCGATTTAATGTTATCTTCTTTCACATCACGATCGGGCCAAAAGTTGGGTGGTTTATTCAGTGAAAAAAAGACAAATAACTTTTTTAATAATATTTGGAAAATCCCATTAAACGAAGTTGATAGAGGTGGTAGTTTTGCTTTCCATATGAATCGGTCGGTACTTCTTACCATGGAAATTCTTAAAGAAATTGACGATCACAAAACATTACTCGATTTAAGTATTCATTTGCAACGAATACCCGAGCCAGATAAAAAGTATTTACGGGATTCAGATAGAGAGGATCTGGCGCAACAAGCCTTTTCGTTATGCGTTCAGGCGCTTAAAGGGCAGTTAGTTAAATTTAGTCAACAACCAGATATTAAAAGTAATGAAGTCGAACGTCAAGCATTAAAAAGTTTGATGTTAGATATTTATCGTTCATATCAAAAAGTGCAAAAACAACCTCTTTCAAAACAATTCGTGAACTTATTAATTGATGCGTACAAACTAATAACGACTACTCCAATAAATGAAAGTATGAATTTGGTGGACTTAAGTATGAAATACTGTCAGTCTATGAATTTGGCCCTGAAGCAGCAGGCACTTGCTCAGGCAAATTTGGACAAAACGCAGACACAGAAAAAACATTCTGCTAAATCTACTGAAAATAGCAAAATTACGCCCAACAATATTCCAACGTCTCAATCCAAGTCTGAACAGAAACCTCCGCCAACTACTACGTCAACTTCTGCGGTACCCAAGCTCCCATCCCTTGACATTACGGCATCATTCCAAGACTATATGCCAATGTTAGCTGAAACTATGCTTTCTCAACAAAGAGCTGCTCTATCTTATCTCAGTAACATGAGCGCCCTCGCAAACTTCACTTCATTGCCGAACCCATTGCAATTTTCCGCTCAAAACTCATTTCAAGCCGAGTTTTATAGACAATTTCTTAGTCAAGGCCTGTCTTCATTTAATCCACCTCCGACAAAAAAGCAAAAGCGTGCCCCAAAACCCACATCCAGCCGTTTAACAACATCACAACCGAAGCCCAAGTTTACATCCACTGTGACTAAGGCAACATCGACGCCGGTTATAGCGAGTATGACGAAATCAGCCACAACGACTTTAACGCCCAGTATGGGGACAGTTTTACAAACTTTGCCTGCTTCGATGACCGCAAATTTACCAAACTACGCTGCATCTAAAACAAATAGTTTGCCAACATCTCAATTATCGTCTGCTTCATTAAACACAACTGTACATCCAAAGCCAGTGTCCAATCAGGTCAGCCCAGGAAAAACTTTGCAGGAGAAATTAGCAGAACGTCAAAAAAATATTCCGGTGTCTAAAGCTTCAATCGATATAAGTGCATCTATAAGTAGGTTACCATCTTCGCTTACAATAACTAAAACTTCCAAATCTGGACCTAAAAAACCAGAGGTTAAGAAAAGTATTTTGTTCCAAGAGCCGATACCGAAGTTGGATGATGAAATTATAGTATTAGATGATGATGATTAATTGTGTAAGTTGTTAATATTTATAATTTAATAAAAACAAATACTTTTACTTATTGCTTTTTATTTTAAGTAATGTACATATTAGTATTTACAAAAAGACAAAAATTGTACATTGAAAAACGTTCGATATTTCGCGTCTAGTTAACATAACGAATATTTAATACATTTACATAATTTTAATTATTGTTTCATACACTTATTTAAAATCTTGTTATTCCAATGTAACTTAGAAAATATATGCATTAATATAAATGAAAGTAACGTGTTTGATTGCGAAACTATTAAATCGCTTAACCATTGTTTTAAATGCTTCGCAGGAGTTGTGCCCCGCAAGCCATTGACTAAGAATATACGTATGTATTAATTTTTATTTAAACCCATACATGAGTTTTATTTAAATATGAAGAACTGAAACAGCATTAAAGATATCAAAATGATCTCCTAAAGCAAATAAAAAAATATGTAGCAAAAGGCAAACAATAATAACAAGTAGGTATATCTTTAATATAATATATTAATAATGTTTTAAATAAAACACTTATACTAAAAGTTTACAAACATGAATAAATTGTATTGCCTTCACTTGAGTTCATAAAATTACTCATAAGGGTTTATTCACATATCAATACCTAATTAACTTTAATATCCATTGTATGTAGTTGCAGAATTTATTAATTATTTTAGAATATCGTCGCAAATCATTAATAAAACAATGAAACACATAAAGAAATGGATTCTATTATCCCCTTCCTGCCTTTTACAATAAATAATGAATAATTAAATCCAAATGTTACTATTTATTTAGTGCAAATGATAACCAATTCAAAGACAATTAGTTTCTTAAACTAAGTAGTTTTATATTTTTCATACTAAGTTTTTAAGGCAGATTTTACATGTAATAACACTTTGCACTATATATATCTATGGATATATATATATATTTATTAAAGTACTCTGTAATGGTAAAAATTCATTAGCATATGACTTAGATTCCAATCTGCCATTAGTGATGCTAAATAGAGCAGCACAAGTAAAGGTAGGGGCAGGAGAAATATTCGAGTATTCTTCATCATTGGTAGATCTGAAAGAAATATCATTGAGGCCAAGATCTAAATGTAAGAAATATGACTAGTTAATGCAGCATTGATACTGTCAAAGTATTCAGTAACATGGCAATGAAGTAAAATTCAAAATTCTATACTTGCCACTTTTTTAGTAATAGGCTAATAAAAATACTCACTGCTGTATCCCAGAAATGTGATGTACAAATAATATATGAAGGAAGCCAACCAAAATGTGTTTGAAACAAAGCATGAGAGTAAGCCGCCATGACTTAGAAGGCCTGAAATTATAAAGAAAAATTAGGCTCACCTCTATCTGGAGTACTTCATTAAACTTTAACATGCTTAATTGCAGAAATTGAGTTCACATTATTTACAAAAAAAAACTTGCAAATCATAATAATATTGAATATGGTTTAATACATACCATTGAAAAGTAATATCTGAAAGCAATGCAATAACGATAAGGGTGGAAAGAATGCATTAATATGGACATCAAATGCATAACCCCACTCTACATCAGGGGCTGAAGAGTCCATTCGTAGGTATTTGTTGCTTACAACCCTAAAAAAACAAGTGAAGATAATTTTTACTGGTCTCAACAATTATTATATTCTCTAACAATATAATTATTATATTTAATAAAAGTCAATTCCATAATATTAATGAGTTTATGAGCAATTTATACTGCATACTGAATCTAACCCACAGGCTATCCACTACATTATTAAATAGAATAATTATTTTTATATTTTAATGGTTTCAATGATTTTGAAAAGTGGTGCTTACCTACATTCTTAGTTACAAATACAAACATATCAGTAATTACTGTAAGTAACAATCTGTTTGTAAGTAGTGGTAAAATTCCTACGAAATTCCTTTTACATTTAGAGAGGTATTATTATGTAATAGAATATTTCTGCTTACCATAATACTGTTGACATAAATATCCCAGCTCCTATAAAGTCTACAAACACAACATATAGTACAAATAATGCTGTTTGTATTGTTGTAAGTCCCATAGCCAGTGCAAAACATATTGAAGATACTGAAATTTATTTATTGAAGTATTAAAAGATTGAAGATATAATGATTACCTAATATATTTAAGTGTTACATTTTTTTTAAATTTTAAAATTGATATATTTTAATGGTTTCAATGTAATTAATATTTCAATACAGTCATGGTCAATTGATATAAGTCTAAGATTTATTGCTGTGTAAAAAAGTGTAGACAGAGAGTTATCAATATAACAAAAATACTTACAGAAAAGCCACACACTCAGTAAAACTAGAAATGCGGGGTCATCTCTGGCAAATTGTGATTTAGTATCTGAAAAATAAAATACAGTTTGTATTACATATTAAGATAAGATCTTCAAGATCAATATCATCAAATTGAATTGAATCTGATTTCTAAATCCAACCCCAAGCTATATTATTTTAATAATATAAAATAGTTTACTTGTATAATATTGTATTTATAGTAGTACAAATATTTGGTAAACCCTAACAGAATATTTACTAACTACATACATAAAAGTTATTATTTTTGAGGTTTGCATAATAAGGTGTCTTGGAAATAGACCTTCACATAATAGAAAATTCTACTTACGTTTTCTATAATTGGAATTCCTAAATACTTTCTGTGGCGAGACAAACAAATATACCATTTGCCAGGCGGCAAAATCAAAGTCCATTTGATTGAATTTGAACAATCTTCTCAAATATATGTAGCGTTTTGCCGCCGCACTAGGTGTAGATGGTTGGTAATTAGCTGGTGCAGGCAACGGAGAAGTACTTCTAGGATAATTAGATGGCACAGGAGAAGTTGTGAATTTTACCATTTTTATAAGTCTATTTACACCTCCAAAACACACACAGAAAAGTCAAAAAACAATTTTATTAGTTTTGTTGTTTATACAAAAAAACTATTAGAGAAATAACGGGCATCCTTATGTAAATAAAATCTTATTTTTAAATTCATATCAAGTTGAAAAATATTGTAGTAATAATCATTCTTGCTTGCGTCTGCGTCATTTTATTGATAGTTGATAAGTGACTAAAGTCACCACTCACTGTCTAAATAAGACGGCACAGCTAATCTCTTTGATTTATAGTCTATATATGCATGGGTAGTAAGAGAAATCATATAGAAAGTTGACCAACATTAGAATGCATTATCTTCTTTCATAATCAATAATAATATTAAGATTTAAATAATTATTATTATGTATATTTAAATAAGTAATATACATTTAAATAAATTAATATTATCCTTTTAACTAGCTTATCCCTTTGGTTTTTTGATGTATTTCTTTATTTTTTCTCGCGTTTAGTTTCCCTAGCTTTTACTTGAAACTGGCATAAAGTTATAACTATTGCCATAAAAAAAGAAAAAAAAAGTTGACCAACTAAAACAAGGACAAATATTTATAAATTGGAATAGACATAAGATGACATACCGAAATAAAAATAAGTCAGCGAGTTTTATGATTACTTAAGTTCGGATAAGAAAATTAAAACTAATAGAATTTTAAAAGGTACTGCTGCTGGGTTTGGTTTCTGACTGCTGTAGATGTGGGACAGTTAAAAATGATTCGTTTGATGCCAGCTTTTTTACTATGTACCCAGTAAACTTAAAAGCATTGATGTTACACCCAGTTCAAACAACGTACTATGAACTAGCGTTGATTGATGTTAGAAAAACATTGACATTAATATCGATATCATAAAAGCCCAACATCGATGTTCGATATTCATCGAAAACCGAACATCGATGATTTTTGTATAAATAATAGACAAAGAAATAAAATACAGTGAATTGGTTTGAAATTTATTGAGAAACAGAACAAATGAAATCATTTGTTCTGTTTCTCAATAATTTCGATTACATATTCCGATATTTAAAAAATATCGAAATATGTAATAATTTGTACTGATTTGATTTCAACTGACTGAATGAAAACTTTTCCTTGAAAAGTATTGTTGATAAAGAAGAACCTTTTTATATATTTCTTTGTTGATAAAGAGTAATGAGGAAGTGGGAGAGAGAAAGAGCGAGCGAGACTACTACTACTACTACTTGGGCGCAAAGAATGAATGCAGCATGCAGCATGAAGCAAACACATCGGAGTTGCATTTGGAGTAGTGAGCGAATAGCTCGGCAAAGTGATGCGGGGTACATAGGAAGGGGCGCAAGCTTTAATAAAGGACATAGGTGTTTATCGGGTTAAATGACTCCATCACAAATAGTTACTCGAGTGTATTTATTAACTTTTTGAGAGTACTAATCGTTTCATGTTATTGTCATTAGTTGTTGTTCCAAGGTGAAAAACTAGATTCAATTATTTTCACAGCCAATTGATTTTTATTCTCTAAATTAATAAAATATGCATCATTTTCAGAATTTTGTTAAGTTAAGATTTAGGATAAGGATAAAGCATTAGAATTAGTATTACTATTAAAATAAGCGTTAGGGTCAGGACAAAAGAGGACAAGACCAGGATCAAATGATCAGGTGAGTCAGGGTAGTACAGACTAAAATGCTAGTCGACGCTAATGAACACCCTATGACACTTTTCGACAGACAACAGGCGTGACCTACTTAGCCTATCTGAAATTGTAAAACATTAGCCCATGCTTTATCATTTGACCGTTTTTATACAAAAAAAATTGTGACTGTCTCGTCAGGTGTCGAGGTACCTAATACGGATGAAATTACAAGGTAATTGAATTGCGTCCCGACGTTTTATGATGAAATTAGCTTCAGTAAGAAAAAACTCTCATGTAATATCACATTATTTATTATTTCTTTTTAGTACAGAAACACGGAATCCTGTTATTAGGTATGAGTTATAAACGTAATATATTAATTATATTATCAATGAATAGAACATTATTTTTGAATAACAACGGCGGAAAATTTATCAGCCATACTTAAATAATAAATAAGCATTTTACAGCAGTATCCTTAATATAAAAATACGTGAAATAAATAATTTAATAATATTAATGGAAATGTTGTATACGGCACTATTTTATATATCTATTAAACTCATATTCACATTTAGCTTCCGTTACAATACACATTACACATTTTATACCTATAGTACAATAAGTTAATAATGGTCAAAACTATATAAGTTATGTTATATTTTGCTGTAGCCAAGTGAGATAATGCGTAACACGTGTGTAGACACCCGGATAACCGGGCTCTCCACACTTGTTTCCAAACGAAACCACACCAATTTGTGTCCACCGACCATTAGCTTGCAACATTAACGGCCCGCCAGAGTCACCCTGAAAAATTAAAATTGATAAAAATAATGTTTAGTTTAATACATTTTATGGAATAGCGTAATGTTTAATAAAAATGGAAAAAATTAAGGGTTCAATACTGCTTCCCGGTTTGACTAAGGAGAGTGGGATCTTAAACGTTTTTTTTAAATTAAATGATGCTATAATATGATAACATAGATGTTTTTTTTACCTGGCAAGCGTCAACACCACCTCTGGCATAACCAGCGCAAAGAAACGTGTCAGTAATAGGTTGAAAATATGCCCTATCACACTCCTCATTCCTCCAAACAGGTAATTTGGCTTCCAGCTGCTTGGAACTCTCTCCACCACCATAACGAGTGGTTCCCCACCCCACCACCGTGGCAACAGCACCATCAAATTGTTGTCTTGATAGTTCTCCATGAGGAAGACATATTGGGATAACGTATTTTGACTTTTGAACGTTTTCTGAAAGTGATTATTATATCGTAATTTTTTTGTTAGGTAATTGAAAAGTTAAATCGTAAAAGTGGATTTTAATAAAAAGTTGTTGTTTTCATGTTGCGAAGCTTAAATTGTTTAAGATAAGAGACTCGAAAATAAGAGATTTGAAGAGGTTAGTTTTACCTGCTAGCACCAATATAGCGATATCATTATAAAATCCAACTCTAGAGAATTGTTCATGGGCGCGGACAGCGGTAACGCGCAACGTGACAGGGCGGGACGGCTCGTCCTCACGTGACAAATCCACGTCTCCGAGGCGCACTGTGAATTGCCGAGGTGGGAAGCTGCAATCAATAACATCAGCCATTATTTGAAGAATGACTTGCTATATAGTACATAAGTACGTTTTCTAATAAGGTACAGAGAACAAGGTGGGGAGGTTATAGGCGTAAAATTCAAGATACGGGAGTCACCAGGAATCGAAGGAATAACAAGTCTTGTTAGACGTCACGGACTTAAGATTAATTTCTCCAGAATTAAAATTCATTTTATGAAATATTACTCACGGTCTTTGCTTAGAGTCTCTAGTACAATGTGCAGCTGTAAGCACATGCCGTTTTCCAACCAAGGTACCTCCACACCAGAACTCTCTTCTCTTGTTTCCATGCAAGTATATTGCCGCCATCCAAGGCCAGGCACCGGGCTTTGATTCTGTACCTCCTACAATGCGACCTCCTTCATCTTCTCGCTGGCCGCATTCTGAAATATTTCATCAAAAGTATAGATTCCTGTGTTCATTACGTAATCGAACAAGTTTATTTAATAAGATTAGAAGAGAAGAGAAAGAGAACAATTAAGAAATCAGAGTTTCCTCATTATTTATGCAGAATAACTAATTCCAACGATTTCAACAAATATGTATGTAAAGGCGGGTTTAAACGCCTAAAAATAAATGCAAGTTAATTAAAGTTACAAAATATACGTTTTTTTCGGAACACACAAAGAATAACATACCGTTAGCATCCACAATATTGGAATAATTTGCGATTATGGGTGGTGTAACTGTGTAAAAAGACGTAGTCGACGGAGGGCGTGATGACGTCACCGTTGGTTTTGTCACTGGCTTTGACGTTGTTATCGGTTTCGGCCGTTTTGTAGTTAGAACTAATACAGCTGATGGTTTGCTTGTTGTAACTTTCTTGGTCGTTGTCGTTACAGGACGTTGAGTTGTGGATCTGTGTGTTGTAGTGGTTCTCTGAGTGGTCACTGGTACTAAGTAAGTTGGCTTGCTGGTTGTTGCCACAACTGGCTTTTCTACTGCTGAAGTCGACGGCACTACTGCATCCCTTGGACAGCATACTCCAGGAACGAAAAGCTCTTTAAAACACAATGATTCTCTAAGATTTATAAGATTTAGTAATAATTGTGGACAGTTGCTCAAATCCTCACATACGCCATCTTCTCCTTCAGGTGTGGTGCATGACTTAGAATCATTTTCATTGAAGTTAGAAGTAGCTATTTTAGTAATGGGTGCGTCTGGCAGTACTTTGGGCAGTGCTTTCTTTACAATAGGCGCTATTTTATCAGTAACATTTCTCCCCAATACATTTTTACTAATTGTGTACAAAGCTTGAGGTAGTTGTTGCAGATTTGGGTCTCCGTCTCTCCTATCATTGTCGTTTACCATATCTACTAGATAATGACCAACTGTATTGATTGCTCCGAGAGTTTCAGAGATTTTTGTAAAAGCTGTATCGGATAGAAGTCTTCCATCGTTTGGGTTCTGTATAGAACCCGCTGGAACCAAATCTATTGGTGATCTGCTGTCGTAATATTGAGGTTGTTGTGGGGATATAAATTGTCTATTGTAATAAGCTTGACTATATGGATTGTTCTGGAAGAAATTACTTCCTTCTGGTGATCTCTTGCGAGGCATGGAATATTCGTTCCAATGCGGATATCGGTGCTGTAGGCTCGTTTCATCCATAGTCCGTCTGAAGGAGACTGAAAATTAAATTACGATTATATACAAAATTATATAAAGAAGTCACTAATGTGCGTTTGGATATATATTATATAAAATATGTTTTCGAAGATATACGAATGATGCGTACCTACCCGGGTGGAGAACAGTTTGTTGGCATTTTGTTCTCAGCGCCAGGAAGGGTATAGCTGTAAAATGGAAAAATAAATTAATATAATATTAGGTTTTTTCAAATATATATATATATATATATATATTATACATATTTATTTAATTAACAGCATATTGAACAGCATGAATCATTTACAAGTTAGATAGAAATCTGTGAAAATAACAAAACAATGTAATTGTTAAAAGACCGAATATTATGAACTAAATTCTAAATGAGATTGGTGAACGTGACAGAAGATAAAAACAAGTCATTAGGTAAATAGACATTTTCCCAGACGTGAGAGGTGTGGTTTTGTCATGCACAGTGTTTGCTACACACGAAAAGGCTTTCACATTATTTAATTTCACAACTTAGATCCTTGATAAGATGATTGCATTGTCTTAAAGAGAATAAATCATACATATTAATGCGTAAGTTTCAAATAGCTTCAATTTCCATATGAATAAATATGACAACAGGAACTATCAAACTGTAAAGGTAATATAATAAAGTGGCAGTTTTTTTGTCTGTAAATTACAAATTCAGTTAACCAAGTCAAAGTAGGCAAGTCCAATCTTAATTACAAAATGTAAAAGATAGCTGGCAGCTATATAAAATATAAAAGCCTCTTATCCTGAACTGCTTTAGTTCAGTGTGCCTCTTGGCAAAGGCCTCCTCTGACAATCCCATTTTAGTTCCTTTAATGCTTGTTCAAGTTCTAATAAAGATTCTGGCGTTCGTAAGGTTCTGGTATTTAGTGTTGCTATGTATAACTTGTTTTCATTCCTTTTGTTTTTTATTCTTGTTAGAGGGTGATGGTCTAGATCTTCCGCGGGGACCAGCCGTGGTGGAAGACATGAAGGACATGGCAGCTACTTCGGACAAAAGAATTAGTCTAGCTTGTCAAATGGGGAGCGCTGCTAGTATGTTCGGAACTTTGCCTTTTTTGAACATTAAATATTCCTTTTAATAATATATTTTAGCTTTTATATTTTAAGGTTAGTTTATGTTAAAGTACTAACAAAAATATACTCATTATTATATACGTGTTAAAAAAAACGGTAAAAAATTGTATGTCACATTTTTAAGAGTTTATTATTATTCAAACACCTACTACATATTAGATTAAAACCTATTTACGTGGCTAAGTCCCAAATGGGACCTTGTCAATCAAATACAAAATTTTATTCGTTCTACTTGTGGAATTAGTATATTATTTAAATATAAAGGAATGATTATGCGTTCCGTTTAACGGTTGAGAGGACGAGAAAGTGTCTATTATTTAGCTATTCTTGCGTAACTTGTCTAAGTTTTTCTTGACAATATACTGACACTTGTTGTCAAAAGAATATCTTCAATCTTTAAAGATGTGTAGGTTAATTCTCGTTAACGAAAGTATTGGTAAATGTGCAGCAATTACAAAAAAGTGCAATGTTTGTCACGTGAGAACAATCTTATCGAAGTGTTACATATGTTATCTCTACAGATTTTATACATTTTGACGTATGTTAAAGCAATAAGAACTAAATTGAATAACATAGAATATAAAAATTTCAACTTAAGGTACAACTAATTCTGATGTCAATAATTAGTTAATAATCGGCATTTGCACTTCTAAAAACCTTGCTTCATTCGTATATAATGTGAAAAAATAATAATATTTGTTTTGAATAAATATGCATAAATAATAATATTGTCCCTTCAATATCCTTACGGATATAAACATGGAAAAGGGTAAAATATGTAGATTTTTATTGCATCTACATTCATATGCACGTTCAATTCCGACACTAGTCAAAAGCCCTTAGTATTAGTGTACTATTACATCAATATAGATGCTTGGTTAAGTATTTCATAAGTAGACCTTGGGGAAATACGTCTAACAAGAAATATTTGTATGCAAACTGCGTTTCACCTACTTTAAACGTAACACATTACAAGTAGTTGTAAGACTAATATAATCACGTAACTTCATTTAAAAGAATTAACCAGAACAATTTATTCCATAAATACTTCTTAACGCTTACCAGTAAGATTATTTGTCTTAAATTTATATATATTTTTAATGGTTAAAAATTGTGAATAGAATGCGAACATTATGCAAATAGACGATACTAGCCCGCATGTTTATTTGTGTAAATTAAATAGGACTTGCCCTAGAAATCAAAAGTAAAAAAATATACGTAAAATTATCGACGGATTTTTTGCTTTAACACGATATTTGCTACTATGGTTACCATCTGTATCATGAAAAAAAACCTTAACAATGTTATTCGAAATGAGAGTCGAGGGTAATATTAGTTTGGATAGTAAAGCTCCTAATTTAATGACAATATTGTTATTAAATTGCTGTCTTCAGCCCAAAATCTATAATATCATTTTTAATAAAAAAAATTGCCAATACCCACTAGAGTATCTTAGAGCAAATATTTTAAAATTACTGAATCAGCCCACCATTAATATATTTATTTAGATTTATGCGATAGAACTACACAATAATACCTACCTGATTAAAAATAATAAAATGAGCAACTCTTACGAACTCGGCCAGAATACATATATATAAATAGGTTAAAGACCTATTTATTGCTACATATTAATTTCGTTTCCGATAAATATTTAAATAGTCATGAAATTTAAACGCATGTAAAACGCTCTTTTCTAAACGGCCTTAACCCGTTGACTCATTGACCGGCATCTAGTGAAAGTGTGTGATGTCACGCGCTCAACTAATCTACTATCTGGCTAAGTGTTATTAGATAAGCGAAATTTACAGCATTTTATTTTATATTATTACTATTACCCGCGCGAACTTCGTTTCTCCTTAATGCCTCGTTTGGCTGTTAGTACACACCAACATCACTAGTGACACTATCTTAACTATCAAATAAAAAACGGGGTTAGTGGGGTTAATAAATAAAAAATGGTTAATGGTAGAGGGGTGAAAATTAAGGGTTGTATATGTTGTTGTAAAATATAAAAAAAAATTCTTGAGGTGGACGCCCCATATCGCTTAGAAAAATGATATTTGAATTTAATTAATACAAAAATATAAATAAATAAATTACTTAATATCTGTTTTAAATACACAACGATCAGCCATGTTTAGGAGGTTTGCTTAACAAATGAATATAACTGTAATAGTGCTTTTATTTGATTTCGATTTATAATATGTACTTATTAAATTATAAGAGATATAATAATAAATTTAGATTTTTAGGCTCAATAAGAATGTTTAAAAAAAAAATCTTATTTCATGATGGTTTACCATTTTATTTATGATAAGTATGTATATATACATATATTATATTTATTTAATATAACAATATTTTTTTAACAAATATTAACAGATATGACGTTCTCACTATTTTTTGAGGAAGATCACTTATATGCCCGTTATGTTCTAAATTTGTTAAGTTAGTTTAAAATTATGTAAATACATATATATACATTAATTTATTTATTACTGCTATGTGCTTGAAAGTTCACGTAGTGACAAGACCACCCGCCATCTGCCGAATTGATATATCTTTACTACTCTTTCTTGTTTTGTTTGCAATAGATATTGTAGAAGAGTGACGTTCACATCTAATAAACCGTATTTGTCTAGCCATAATTCCATATTTGACACTGGCACAAACCGTGTTAGAGCCAAAAGAAAGAAAAAATACCTAGCTATAATATCACATTAAGCTTGCCAAGTAATAATTCAATTGTAATATTACGTGAAATTATGTAACAGCAGACAATGCACGCGGATGTTTCGACATTCGAGAGATTGGATCCGGTTCAGCCGCTGCAAGATGTAAGAACTGTAAGGTTAAACTATGTAAAGAACAAATTTTCGTTTAAAACTATATTTTTATTTGTAATATCGTGGTGTAAAGGAATCTTAATATAAAAACAAAATAAGGATAGATTTATAGAGTTCTAGCGACCCGTTCCAGTCTTGTCCTGCTTATTCTTAAATATATACCTAACAAATATTTCTAACGCTGAAAAACATTAATTGTTTTTATTACAAGTATACTAAAAACAAATATTTATAATATATTATAATATTAGTATGTTAACATTACTGTTGCATTAAGGTGTAACAAACAAATATATACTTCGTCTAAACTACCTTTTCTACCATCGAGCAGGGTTCCCCTATTATCGTTGTCGTGGGATAATTTAAAGGCCGGCCAATACCCCACTTAAATGGGTGTCCATGGGCTGGGATGGCTGCTGTTTTTGAGCGTCACATACACTTCTTAGAAAACTCCTCTTACGCAGATTGTACGATATTTTTTAGTCTAAAATTCGCTATACTCCTGTTAAATGCTATAATTATGATATATATAAAATAATAATATTTTATGTAATATAATAAAAAACCAATATAAGTTAGCTTTACTGCTAAGCTGGCTTCAGCAGGCACTGAACACTGGTGTAGAGCAATGATTTTCTGAAAAAAAATTTAGATTCAAACGAACCGCGGTCAATTATTTTTTTAATAAATAAAAAAATAAAAAAAATAATTATTTTATTATCTTAAAGCTGAATCGTCTCATTTAGTAAGTCATTAATTAACGGCGACGAGGAGTAAAAGCCCGTGATTATTGGTATTAAACGTATACCGTTTGGTGTCATTATAAATTGAAATCCCAAAAAATACCAGTACCCGTAAAACCGGCTCGAAGGTTCAACAATTCCTTTGTTAAGGGTCATCGTACTCGGCCCAAATATCTCGATCACACATGTTCAGTTTTAAGAATTTATTAATGAGCACAAATACTCATGCAATGCAATGAGGGCTGATTAATTTCTTGGTATTGTGTAATTTTTTGATAATAATAATGTATTTGCAAGAAAATGGTCCATCAATACTATGCTGGTACTGTGGTACTATATACTACATAATTAACGACATTGGCTTACATAATTTAAAGTAACAATTTAAAATAGTAGTTACATATTAGATGACATTATCAAATCCTAAAAATATAAATTTAACAAAATATTTATATTTAATATAAATTATTACTTCTTCTAGGGAGAAAAGAAAATGGTTATAGATTATATTAAACATTTCATTAATCAATAAAGTAAGAAGCTATTCAAGTGATTAATTAGTACCTCTTAAAATACATTCACTTTTACGTAATAATTAGCAAATATTGAATAATTCATTCGAATGCATCTCAGTAAATCACTGACACAGAACAATTTTTATCAGTGGCTACGAGATTTATTTTGTTTTATAAAGGTCTAACGAAACACATACATAAAAACACACATGCATCTATGACAAGTGTGTGTTACAACAAATGGACTCGTGATATGTTTGTGATGTTAATACATAAAGGAAGACCTTACTAACCTATTACGAAGTTAATAAAATATACAAGAATTAGTGTCCAAGTAAGCAGTAAAGATATTTTTATTGTAGTGATCTAAGAGAAACTTTGAGGTGTACCTATAATTATATTGCAATTTACGTACGAAGATTTATACGTAAATACTTAATGGTAGAAGTATGGAAAAGTGAGAAGTGTAGATTTTATTGTATTAAATAATTAAAAGTGACCAACTGATTGTATTAATCTGTAGCCAATCAATAAAACTATGAAGTAATAAACAAAACATTATTAATCCGGTCAGTGACTCATGCGCATGTCGTGATGCGTCCACATGTGACATAATAGTTTATTGATGCAATTATATTTAACATGTAATATACTGACTAGTTCCATACCCTATTCCCCATTAACCGAACTTTTTACTATCGTTTGCAAAAGATATACATACATAGGAAATGCGTAGTCTGCCATGAATGTAGGTAAATGCTTACGATTATTTTTAATCAAAGAAAGATCTGATTTTAGAGCATTAGAAATTTAAACCGCCTAAAAACCGTAATTTATCAGTTTCATTAGCAAAAAACAAAGGCTTTCTCTAGAACTAGCGTTTTGTTTTTATTTGGCTATAGTTTGTGTCACTTTCACTGTTTAATTACAGAAATGGTCAAATGCGTAAACCGATTTCGTAACAGAGGAAAGTTTTACATACAATTAATGGGTTAACAGCCGTTGTTCAGTATTTAGCGTAACATGAGGATCTGTATTTGAGTCACTAGAAAGTTTCCTTGGTTTAAGGCGCATACAAATCTCTCATCGATCAGTCTTTTTGAGACAATTTTATTTTTGCAATGCCATTGCAATAAATAATCATTACATTCTGGACAGTGTGAAATGAATTTTGAATGAAAATGAATATGGTGAATTTTTTGTAATATTTAATTAGTGCAATTTACTGTTCCAACAATTTCAGGGGTTCTACGCTGTTTGAATTGTTATACAGATATAAAGGTTATAAAAAACATTGTATAGGTAAAACGGTATTTGTACTTTGTAACGTAATAAAGATTTTCAATGATTGTTATCTTATTTTATAAGGGTCCATTACACTAAATATGTATATTATACTTTGCTGTTAGTTTTGCGTTACCTTATTTTTAGTAAAAAAATTTTATTGAAATTTGAAGTGGTAGGACTGTAAAATTAGGTGGGTTAAATAGATAAAATGTATAAGACAGATTACACACTACATCTTTAAGAATGAGCTGGAATGTAAATTATTATCATATTTAATTCATAGTTACTTACCAAATACAACTAGAAAAACTATATCTACGGTACTGCACTTCCCTATACGCATAAAGTCCGCCATAACGTCTGATCTAATGTTTACGTCACAACACTTTCACTACAACAACATCGTATAATCACTTATGAAACCGGGGGCTCTGCACTCGTTGAAGTTCAACGCACCAAAGAAAAAAAAAAGAAAAAAGGAACGTCAAAATGAAGTGGGATGAGCGGGAAGTCAAAACGTCAGATGGAACGTTTTTTTGAATTTGAAAAAAACGTGTTTCGCGCTTACTTTCATGGCGCGTTATGCGGCGCGCGCGGCTTGCGTTGTGCTTTTACTTTCAAAGAGAAGACAGAGGGGATTACTTTGATCTTGCCAAATATATTAACAAAGGGTCGGTGATGCGTCATTGTTGCTTGTGTATCGGCATTGACCTCTTGACTGGCCTAAATATCATTCTAAGAATTTTAATATTCACTCAAAATATAATGGAACTTATAGACAGAAAATAATACATTATTAATTAAATGGTTCAATTATATTGTTAATGTCCTAATTCGAACGGCAAATCAATCTATTTCTCTGTCAACAGCACTCGATAAGAGAGGCATATTCGGCAGCACTATGTTGTTCCTAACTCTGAGTGTCCTAAAGTCGTATCTCGAAATTGGCAGCTAAGTGATTTTCATCATCAAAATTTATTTTATAACCGACCTGAATAACGTTTGTAAAAAATATAGGTCTTTGTTGGCAACCTGCATCTAAGATACAATTTATTTATAACCACAATAAGTTTTGTACTAATTATTATAGCTATCTTAAAAGGTATCTTCAATTTTTACTTTAGTAATTATTCAGTCATAAATAAATTTTGTAATTTATATATCGTATTTTGTATTACAGTCATAAATAAATTTTAAAATTTATATATCGTATTTTGGATGGACATAGCTGGTAAAAAATCAAAATTTCTTTTGAACCTTCAAAATCTATAACTTTCTTAAAGATGTCGCAATAACACCTTGGAAGCCAAAGGAAAAGTCATATTATTAATCATAAATGGAGTTATTATTGTCCGTAAAACCCGACTTCGCAACGTATACGCTCCATTTGTGGAATTGTTACAAAACTCTTGTATAAGGTCCGGCCGATGACGGCATACATTTCTAATTTCTTATTTATTATAAAGAAGCTAGCTAACTGATTTACGAAATATGCAGCAGCTGAAAACACGGAAAAACCAATCTTTATATCTTAAACGGAGAGTTAAGTGACTTTATTTTAATATTTTATATGTAATCGCAGTTTTACAAAATTTTTAAATAATAAAAAGCTTATGTGACACATGCATAGTTATCAATATTAAATAGATGTGCTTGAATATAGTACAGAAATAATCACTAATTTAAATGTATTGTTAGTGACAAAACCCTCGCTGTTCACCTCCATCACCTGGCCGTCGAGGTATATCTGAATCGATACGACTAAGGGATCTTCTAGAGCATATTTATTCTTAAAACGTTTTAAAGAAATAGTTCTCACAAGTCTTCAGTGTGCGTACCCATGGGCACTCCAAAAATGTATTCGAAGAAGAATTTAGAATCTTTTGCAATTATTTATTTTAAGATGGCGACTGACATTGAATATTCGCTCGATGTGAGCACGTTACAAGTGGAATATTCGGCAGGTCAGTACATCGAGTCGAGCAGCTCGATACGAGCGCCCAAATGCGCTCCACTCGGCTGTCGGATTTTTAGCGAATTGTTAAATAAAATAATAATAAATAAATGTTACATTACAAGTCAGAGGCCACTTCTACGTCCGCCATTTTGACTGCAACTGTGAATGGGATAGAGCACAGGCGAATCGCGTGTATTCAGGTGTTGTGAGCATTGTTGCGAGCATGCTCTCACCGAACCAATATTCATGCAAATATTCACATCAAGCTAAAATTCGATTTCAGTCGCCACCTTTAGATATAGCTCGTTGTGTAAACACGTCACAAGTAGTAGTCGAAATTTAAGCAAATCTATAATTCCCTTCTAGGACCCTAGGCGAAGCCAATTGAATAGTTAGAAACCAGGTTTGAGCAAAAAATTTTGCAAAGACGAAAATTTTGCATGAAACCTTCGGTCAAACCTAGGACCGCATGCGGGAACGCTATAACATATACATTTAGCATGTTTAGTTAATATAATATTATGATATATAAATGACCCAATTGACAACAATGGGCCATATAATAAAAATGCCGGCAGTACTTCAATATAGATTCTCACAAAGGAGAGGACGAAAGGCTCACGAACGAATCTTATAACTTCCTGTATAGAGCCTTATATTATGTGGAATTTGGGTCAGTTGCAGAATATTGAAAATATTTTGTGCAGGAATTTTTATTCAAATCTCACGACTTGGAGGTGAAAATATCAAGAATTATAAAATACTGATGCTACTGTGATGTCATGCAATTTATAGGGTATTTAGCTTAAAGCATAAGTCTCAGTCTCAGTCTGGTAAACACCTAAACGACTGGATCCTTGAGTATGATATTTTGCATAGATACTAGAAACTCAGAAAAGAACTCGCACTTGTTGTAATTCTTGTCATGGGCTTATATTAAATATTTTTCATTAACACTCAAATAAATGTGTTAGATAATTACTTAGTATTACTAACGTAATAAATCTCTTATTATTTACTAACATAACAGGGCCGGAACTATGTAATATGAGTCGGGTTGTAGTGCGTGATAGCGATCCCAAAGTCATCAACACTACGGATGTCAAAAGAACTATAAATATATATACGAAGAGGATGTGAAGATTCACCATTGCAAGTTACAGAGTACCGACGCAGAACAAGACAACAGACAACAATTTTGTAGTTATAGTACCACCCCCGAAATTATGTCGTTTAGTTTTATTAGACTTTCAATCTAAAACATACTTAGTAGAAAGCATTATGCTTATATTTTACAAAAATGTTTCGTAAAATATAAAGTAAAAAGCACTAGTTAAATAAGTCAATTACGCCGTAGTGCAGAATACATCAAAGCAGCACTCACTGTAAGAGGGATTATAATTAAGTTACCCTCCGTATGAAATGAGAGGGCATACAAGCTTTATAGGCCTACATTTCAGGGACAAAGTTGCAATAAGATAAATAAAATCTTTTACTTTCAGTTACAATTGTCTGTGTTTGAAATTGGAATGCGATTTAAATTTTATAATTAAAAAAATTAAGTTGAACTCTTTTTTTCATAGAAAGTATTATGCTTTGTTTATTATTATTTTTGTTTAATTCATCAGTTAATTTATTTTTACTTAAGTATTATAATATTATTGTAATGAATATCGAGGATTTGTTAGACAGATTGTGTGACCAATTTGAGAATTTCAACACATACATCTTTATACTTTTTTTAAAACTAGTACATATATTTATATAAAAATAATGTTAATCAAATTAATTGCAATCTTTTCATTAAAGTGCACTCGGAAAAAGCCTCTGTCTCTTTGTGAGTAGAATAAAGTGAACAATCACATTTTAAGTAACTTTTGCTCTATAAATTGTACAGGAGAAATTTTCTTAGGCACATATAGATTCTTATTAAATAACTTTTCAATGACTATGGCATGTTACTGTATTGTGTCGATAGCTCATCATAAATGTTTTTTTAATTAGTAAGAAGGGCAAGATTGCACTTAAAAATAACTTACAAGGAAGTGCATTACATTTCTATCAAGTTACATTAAAACCGCGATGTCTCTAGCGATTGAAACTGGGGCGCTTATGGCTTCTGATGGTGGTTTAAAATTAGAACGTTTCGCGATTTTTATCTAAAACGCAATATTTTTTTAATAATCTGTGCGTCTAATATCTCTTGAATGTCATAGATACAGCAGTTTCCTTTTGGTAATCACGTTATAGACGTCTTTATTGAAAGCGTCGAAGAAGAAATAAAAATTAATTTAATCAACAGAGCCTTCTTTATGGAAATCACCTCAAAAAGACTAAGCTTTTGGGGCTAATATTGTTATAGCAACTATGTACGATGGGTAACACTGAAAATGTTTAGAACTGGCCAGTTAGAATCATCGCTCATGAAAACATTATATGAATATCAATTTTAGAACTCTTTGGTAACCTAAAGTAGTATATTGCATTCTAATGCACAAACCATTTTAGAGCCAAAAAGAAAAGTACATTTGTTTTTGTGAATTGGCGGCAAATCTAAAACTCTTTTTACACGTCAAAATGAACCTAACGCGAGAATATTTTTTTAAAAATTAAAAAAAAAACACTGCTATATTGTGAAAGTTAGTAGCTTGTGGCAAGAAAAGGCAATTTCAGGAAGCTTCGACTTGTGTCAAACTTGTCACAAGCGTGTGCCCTCGTTTGTAGCGTACCCATGCGGTACTGTAACCATAATTTTTAACTAGTCGTGCTTTAATCCGTGGTCTTCGCCTTAGATATCGCGGAAAAAGAAAATTTATTTGCACAGATAAGGGTTAGGGTTAGGACAGGGTTAAGACCGCATAGGCTATGCTAGTACTGTTAACAAACTTATGCAGAATTTTTATATAGTTTCCATTACAAATTATTCTTTGCATTATGGTACTTGTTGACTTGCGAACTGGTTGTAAATGTAAATTTCGATTTAATTTAATTTGTTTTTCTTGACGTTCATAAGTGTACATGTTTACCTATATGAATATAGATATTTGGATTTGATTTGTAATTAAATCTATGTGATTGGAGGAACTAGAATTCTTATATTTTAGCAGTCAGGTGTTTTTTATAGCATTTATTTTTATTTTTTAATAGCATTTATTTTTATTTATTTTATTAGGATAAAAAAGGTTTGTTTGTTTGTTACTGTACCACTACTAAATCTTAAAACTAATTTTGGGTTCACTGTTTTTTAGATAGCTATATGTTAGATTTCGGGTGTAGATAATATAATAGATAATAAATAAAATAAAATAAAATAGAAAGATATTCACACACATTAAAGGATCAGATTGATTAATTTTGAATACGTAATCAGTCAGATACTATTCATACATAGTTATTAGTAATTAAAGTCTATTATTTTAATAAGAAATATCTAGTAAATATTTTATTAACAAGCAATCAAGCATAAAACACACGCCTTAAAAACCAAATCATATCTTATAATAAACAATCTTGATTCTATATAATTTAAGACATTTTTAATAAAATACTCCGGAAATGTATTACCAATATAATATTTTAATAATAAATTTAAATATGGAATAAAATATTTCAACGAGTAAAGCCTTTAATAAGTGACACAAAGAGAGTTTGTAGAGTGCTTGAAGATATCACTTGCGAAGTGCCTATTGGTTGGCTATTTAAATTAATTTTTTCTCTAACTTATATCTAATACCGTATAGAAAACCAACGAAGAGGTCCTTGGTATAGTCGGAGAAAAACGTAATCTGCTGAGTACCATTGAAAACCGGAGAGGGAAGATGATTCTTACGGATTCTTCGGGAATTTCTTTATGACTAGGGAAAGGTAGAAGGCGGGAGAGTACGAGGAAGACCAAGATTGGCTTACATAGATCAGATTAAAGAAAAACTGAGGTCGTAACATAACAGGAGTTCAAGACACTGACGCAAAACCGAGTGAGTGGCGATTAATCCTCAGAAAAGAGCCCGGTTCTTAAATATGATGATAATGATGATATATCTAATACAATCAAATATAGAGTGCCAGTGGTTCTTATGTGTAATAAAACCGTATGTCATAAATGGCATTAATATTATTTACAAGTAATATAATAATATATAATACCTGTAATTTAACTAATTTTAGAACAAAAATATTTTTAATTTCTCCTATTTGAACTGGTTTTCTACTTTACTTAATTCTTTTTTATAAACCGTAAAAGTTAGTCGTTTTTAGTAGAATAAATTAAAAGAAAATTCTTAGAAAATAAATAATTTACAAAATAATTTTACTTTAGCCGTTTAAGTAATAAGCGAATTGTTATGGAGACCAATAAATTATATATTTGATAAGTAACTTTGTGTGTAACATTAAACGATGTAAAATACACAGGCGAACCACAAAATGTTTTTTTTTTAATCGTGACCCTCGTTAATGGAGATCTTTTTAAACAGTTATATAAAGAATTAATACTTCAGACACGCAGTTTATACTGTTATATAATATAAAAAATATTAATAGATCAATCTACAGATATGTTTATGGTAAAGCACTCAAAATAACAAATAATCAAATTCATTGTTTTGACAGAGGCGTCTAGCGTCTAGACTAAACATTTTATATCTAAAGTACTTTGTCCCTTCGTATTGCCAGGGCAGTTATTTCTAAGCAAAGTAGTTGAATAACTTGTCGCGGTTTCTTTCTTATTTAATAGTAATTATGTTTGCTGGAGCTGGAGGCAGAGCCTATCAAATAGTTTTTTAAACAATTATTTTAAAAGTTCCAGACGATCAGTCACTTTCTGTGCGGCTAGCTCATTTGGTGTGGGGTATCTCTGCACATTCTACCGCATTTACCATGGTGAGTGTTAAGAGAAGCGGTTCAGAATACCTTCTGCTGAGTTTCATCATCGGACGTAAAGGCAGAACACACCTGGACCACCGTCCTTTCACAATTGAGCGATATTTGAGACAGTTTTTCGTGTGGATCCAGCTCACTCAGTATTTCTAAACGAATTCGGCTTAGAGTCCTTAAATACAGGACGTAAGTAAGCTATGCCTTGGTGAGTTCTCTGGTATTGAGAGTGCCCATGCGAGGCGGTATCACTAACGAGTATCGAGTGAGGTCACATTCTAAAAAAAGAAAAGACAAATAAGCAACTTTCAAATAGTATTGCTTATAACAGTTAGGCTGTAATATTTTTCCGACGTGGCAACGTTATTTTACTGTAGCACGTTGTATAATTGGGGAAAACGTTAGTATACTTCATAATAAAGAATAGGACAAATGACTCGTCTCATTTGAGGCTACAAAAATATTCATAACATTCTAGGCCGCGTTAGCTAAGACTTGAGCAAGGTTTTGCGAAGGCTATGTCAATTCATGTACGAGGTCACGGGGCACAACTAGTGTAGAGAGCTTGCTAAAATAGATTAATAGGGATGTTTTATGAAATATATACATAAATAATTGCTATTAGTATGCACTTATTTTTATAAATCCAGATTATTTTTTCAGTGCGATGCATTTGGTTCATATTTCGAAGTAGGCACTTAAGACGAATGGTTCTAGCTTTAAATTTTGAGCATACATTCTTTATTAAGTATACCTATTTAAAATCATATGTTGTACATATATATGCATATGCCATATTGCTACGCTTTTCTCGTAGCGTAGCACGCGCTACCAAAATTAATGTGGGATTTAATTGGTACAGAATTCTGTTTTTGACTCAATAGAAGTTTCATGGAGAACCATACTAAAAACAAGGACGATAAAGCTTAATTCAGAGTTGAGTCTTAGCGCTAAAATCGGCATCCCGTACGTCAAAAACGTAGTGCCTTCACATAGGGTGGTAAGAAGGTTCAAGATTAAAAATTCAAGACAACGCTGTATGATAAATATCTCAGATACTAATTTTTATTCAAAGTGATGGGAGTTATTATATCTGTGAATTTAATGTAATAAACCATTATTTAGTTGTTTTGAAACTTAAACCAGAACCAGCAACTCTAACAGAAAAGATGGTTTAAGTTAACAGTGAAGTAAAAAATTTAAATTTGTAAAAATCCCACTAAAAACTTTGCAATAACAGATGGAGTTATGATTAATAGCATTTATTACTCAATGACTTCTTTATTTTGTTGCAAACACTTACTTTCTAATTAAATATGAACAAATGTGTTCGGTTTTAAAACGTAGAGTTCTATCTAAATGGAATGTTCACGTTTATATTAAAGATCTTTTTTTAAAAATAGATTACGTATCTAAACCAATAATTGATTAAGTTTTAGCTTAGTGGCTTCAGCGTGCGATTCTCATCCCTGAGGTCGTAGGTTCGATCCCCGGCTGTGCACCAATGGACTTTCTTTCTATGTGTGCATTTAACATTTGTTCGAACGGTGAAGGATAACATCGTGAGGAAACCGACATGTCTTATGCCGAGATCTATAGAGCGCACTTACACTTTGCTCAGACTAAACTATCGAGTTAAGTCATATTTGGTATTTATAGAGCAAACTACGAATCTCTGGGAGTGTTGGCTTAGCTTGATCTCAAGTCCACGAAATCGACGACTTACCAAAAACTTTGACTATAAGCCTAACAAAAATAATGGCCCAAAATTTACTTTGCCATCATATCTTTTACTTGACTTTTTATTTTGTCGTATCTGCCCTATAGCAGTGACATATTATGTTGACAACAAAATTCAAACTAACTTCAACTCTCGCTTCAAATCTGTTATTTTCGTTTGCCTAAAAATATTAATATCTTAGATATTTAATCTTCTCTACCGTGTCACATACTGTAAGTATCTACACTATCTATAAATATCAATATGCTGTAAGATAAATACAAAGATCTTCATACACTTCATTCACTAATTAGGTATAAGCCCGCGGCATCTTAGCCAATAAAAGACATTCCTAAATGTTTACTTATAAGACTGTTTACTTTTTTAGCTGGTACTGATCATGACTATAATAGTCAGAGCTGGAGACCAAAGAGGGCAAGAGCGTCCACTATAGATGCCACATTTAAATATGTAAATCAGCCGGGAACAAGCCACAACTAGACTGAAGAAGCTGGGTTGACGGAAACCAGTGTTGAAGTCACCACTAAAAGTCAATCAGCAAGCAGAAAAAATAAACCTTCATTTGAGGACCTTAAAAAAAATTGCTGTGGCAAGAGTTGGACAACAACAAAAGAAAATATGAGATAGAAATGGAACATTTAAAATTAAAAAATCAGTTAGAAATAGATTCTTCAACAAAAAAATAAATTATCATTAGAAGCTTTACAGTTAAAAAAAGAATCGGAAAATAAATGGTTAAAATACAATAAGTTTTGTTTGATTTTCTTTATTACCAAAAACGTAGTTAAATTGGGCAATCACGGATTGCCGGAATGCTAGACCGGTAGGATATATTTCATTGTTTTTGTGTTCTTCAACTTCTGGTGTCTGATCAGCAAGATTGCCATCGTCATAAGCATCCCATCTCTCTATACCTATATTATGCAGTACTGCATAAGCAATATTTATATTACTGGTATTTTTCAATTTTGACCGTAGTCCTAGCTTCATTTTGGTTGTGTTCGTTCCGAACATATACTTTTGGTATTCGGGGATTTATATCGGCTGCAGTTCCTACCCTTTCAATGTTTTCTATTAAAGATAGAACTCTCTCTCTATATTCTCCATTATGTCACTTTCGATAAAGCTAGGTCCAGGTCCAAGTCAAAGCCAGTCGTTGTTTTAAAGTATAATTAAACATTTGTAACAGCTCACACAAACAGAAACAGCAAAAGAGAAAAAGCGATTGAAAATTTTTAATTGTAAATACAAGTTGTCATAACAATGCGATCCGTTCTACATAACAAAAAATTATTGTCATCTCTGTAATTATGTCATTTAACTTTTAAATAATTTTTCTAAAGGTAAACTTGTAAAATTCTAGTTATTGCAATAATAAAATAAATAGATATCAATAAATGTGTACCGTTTTAGACGTTTAAATATTTGTTATTGTTATACTTTTTTAAAGAATAATAAAGAAGGTATTCCGTGAAATGAAACATCACTTTGTATTTTGTCATTTTCTGTCTTAGCTTGTGCTTAGCTTAATCTTACCGTTAAAATGTCTATAAATACCAAATCATAGTTTATGCTAAGTGTACACTAAGCTAAGTTTTTCGTTAGTAAAGTTTGAGCTAAGTCAAAGCGCGCTCTATAGATCTCGGCATTAGACCCAAAAAGTCGACGACGTGTGTCAGGCACTGGAGACTGATCACCTACTTGCCTATTAGATTTAAAAATGATCATGAAACAGATTCAGAAATCTGAAGCCAAGACCTAAAAAGGTTGTAGAGCCACTGATATTTTTTAAACCAATAAATACGATTATTCACATCTGGTATACTGCTAATAATGAAACGAAAAACTGAGTTTTTTTTAAATATTTAGTATTGTTAGATGTGTTAGACCTCTCCCAACCAGTAATGCAGGAATCAGGATAACGTTTTTAAAGAAGGAAACAATAGAATTACTTTATATTTACACACTGGTTGTAATTAACTATTTTTATGACCACCACTAATCGCTCCCAAAACAAAGAATTCCCGCCGAATCTTTTTACTGCCGATCGTGGGTCTTGTCAATAGAACTATTATTTAAAAAATCACATTAAATATACATATCATTGTATCTATTTTAAGTAGTAATAATTTAAGATAATAATTATACAAATCATCTGTTTTGAAATGACCTGAATTATAACAAACTTGTATTTATTGTAAAAACCACCGGATGTTCTTGTACAAAGTCAAAAGTATCATCGTCTGTCATCCGTTACTATGATTGGCTAGCGTCTCCGCAGGAACATTGAGGACAAATGTAAGGCATACAATAGAAGTGTTATTTATATTCTAATTATTAAATGCAATAAGTTTATGTCAACTACTACGATATAAACCAACCATAAATAAACATATTAATTATGGTAAAATTAGCAACGTATTCATTATACAATTTTAGAAACCCTAACGGATGATATTGCAGTATACGAATACACAAATGATAGCCAAAAAGGATATTTTAGAGTTATTAGTTGACCTTTCGAAAACAGGGCACATATCGAACTTAATGTTTCCAACTACATGACCTTTGTAAACATCAAAATCACGACTCAGGTGGGTAGTTTTCATTAACGAAACAAACATGGCGGAAGCTGTATTTATTAAATAGACGTCGATCAATATGAGGGGGTGCGTCAGACGGGAGCAAATTTAATCTGAAACCCGCCGTGGGGCAAGGGGAGATGTGGTCAGTTAAGGCTTAGTCACACTAGATTCATGATATAATTCGAATTACACTAAAACATTGGGTTTTTGGTGCCCACATTAAACTTATGTGTCTTTTGTTTTACGACCAAAACGTGTCTGGTGAAAACATCTACAGAATGGAATTTATGAAATAGGCTTTTAAAATTCGTAGCTACAAAACTTCCAAGAACTAAAACATTTTTAATTATACTATTTCGGTTCAGACAATTAAGATAGTTATTATAATGGCGAAATTATAGGGCCAACATAAAAATATTAGCATAATTTTTAATACTGGGTTGGGTTGTGCTTTCCATTATGACTTTTGTTTTACACTATGGGTGTGTTCGGTAAAGGTAACATAACATCTATGTATGCTTATGTATACCGTCTGGCTGTTGCTATATGAATTAAGTTATTAGTTTATGTATATGGGTGCTTTGTCATAAAAAATTGAGCACTGGCACTGACCAAGAATTTGTCGTAAAGTATTAGAGAAATCTAAGCCTACCGATGAAGCTTATTTTAATAATTACGTCAAATAAAATCGTTATAGACAGTTGTAATGGCCAGATGTTTGATGGCCATGAAGCTGTTAAGTGTTAAGATGGATAAAAAAACGGGGTTTTTGAATAACCCTATTAGAGAACTAGAAGTTTGGAGGCCTTCAAAAATACAGTAATACGTTTATTAGAATTAATATAATTTATCTGTTTTGTTTAATGACCATGCGGTCACAACAGGAACATGCAGGTAAAATGATAATACTTCGAGCAGGTATTTGACAGATGACATTTATAAAATCATTACTTAAAATCATAGTAGAGGTAGTATAACGATGATTTCTAAATTTAAAGAAGGCGCTTAAGCTCTTTATTATTGGAACGAGCCACCTACGTCATAACTCAGAGGTGCTAGCGACTACATTGCGTGACACATTCTTCGTTTTGCATACATTGATTCACGTCGAATACTATTTTGATTTTGTAATTGGTGTCCATATACTAATAACTTTATTAAATTATATCAACATAACGAACTAAATAATAGCTATTCAACTATAAATATATTTGTTATGTTGTGTGATGTAGGCTTGGTAGCTTAGTTATCCTTTTTGTACTAAATTTCTTCTGCATCATTTGCGTAAGGCAATGTAAGTCAAGCAAACCTTTTTCATCTTGAAATTCATGCGATCTCGCCAGACAGGAGTCTGCGCGTTTGCTCAATCGATACAGCCTCCGATCCAGTCTACCCGCGGCCGTAGAAGCCTTCACGCGCCATTTTTTACACTTTATTATATGGAACTGTTTTTTTTAACAACTTTATTAGAGGTTTTTACGTAATAAATACTCCGGAAATATATCTGGAGATGGCACACTGCTGAGGGTATGTTGTATTCTTTAATATGTTAATTTTCAGTCTTAATTGAAAGTTAGTTAAACCTCTAATGGTTAAGAAAGGAAACAATAGATATATATTCCTTTATGTAAGAAGCAAGTTTAAAGTAAAAATATTATGTTTGTATTTTTTTCATATGAGTGTATTAAATTAATTGTTATATATAACGTTCTTTGTTATAAAAATCACAAAAAAAGTAGTGATTTTGTACAAAAAGTTTATATCAGTTCATTAATTATTGCGGCATTTATAATTAGTCTAAAAATAACGTGTTTTCGTGGACGGATTATTTTAGCGCCATCTAGTGAGATAAATGTTAGGTTGGCCTCGCCCATTGAAAGTGCAATGTACGCAAGTGCAAGGAGATGCAGTTTTTTGTGGAAAATTATGAAAGACGATGTCAATTGGAAATAAATTTTAAAACTTTTACTTAAAGGATTTAACATAGGTTCATTAATTCGAGTGTTTAAAACAAGTCTTAAAATGTAAAAATTTCTAGGTGTACTTTTCTATTATGTGTGCATGATTTAAATATTTCAGTACTAAAAAACTAAAATATCAAAAGTGTTCTCTTTGTAGTTAACAAATGCTTTTTAAGGCGTCGCAGTGGCCCGATCAATGATGATAATCAGAATATAAGTACTAATCTGACACATTAGTAATTCAAACATCAAATAGTGCATTATAAATTTAAATTTCTTCTTCGCTTAATTACTTTTCTTCTGCTTAACCTACGATTACGAAAATTAGTGAGAATACTAACGTGGCAGCATTCGGAATAAATTTTATAACTTGGGTGTTAAAAAGTTTTAATTTCAAGTTTTCTAAGCACTCTCATAACAACAGAGACAGAAGTAAGGTCAGAAGGAAAGCTTTCTGACAAAGAATTTTTTTTGCCTTTCCATTTTATATTTACTCTATGTATATATTACCTTATAAACTGTGGGAGCTTTGACATAAGATTTAATTTAATTCCGAGCGGGGTGTAGTGCGCAGGTTTTCTGTAATTCCCGGAAGAACTCCAGACTTATTTTATAATCTGGGGACTTTGTGCATCTTCTAACCGAAAGCTCCTCCCTTTTACGGGGCGTGTCCTGTAAATTACCCCCTCTTTTGACACGCCCAGTTGCACTCCACAGGTAGTATTGATTATCAATAAAATCCCAGACTATACTAGACCCAGGCTACATTAAATTCTTATCACGTTTTGCCTATTTACAACTTTAGAAGCATTATTCGAATATTCCATTGATTTGAATTGATAATACATTATCAAGATACTACAGAAATGTTACTTTGAACATAATATATTCAGTATTTGTCAATAGTTACAAAGCGGGACAAAAACATTGGTGTGACATATGTTTTGTTACGCTTATTGTCCATTACCAAAATGGTGGTTTACAAAAAGTTATTATAATATAATTTTAATTAACAAACTGCCATTCACATTTCATTCATGAACAAATACAGAATTTCACCCCAATTATACTTGTTAAACATTATTTTTAGCGGCAGCTCGTTACGGGCGTAAACAAGGCTTTGAACAGCATGCATTGTGCTACTACTTGACCGGAATACAGCTTTTGTTCTAAAGTTTAGTCTATGCCGGTATTTGGATTATAGATTGATATTCAAACGCTACAATGATTACATTTCACGTTTTTTTTTAAATCATATAGTTCGCATTTTATGTTTCAGATGGTTCTTAAGATTTTATCGAATTGTTTCATTGATTTAACTCTTCCTTTTGGTTTTTATAGTTTAAATTTTTATGTCGCCGTGTATGTTATGTTTGCTTGAACATTAAATTTCGTTTTTCTTTTTTTTTGTACCAATGTATCAGTGTGCTAAGCGTTGGCAAGTTTTTATAAATAAGTGAATAGTTTGTATAAGAAAACCTTTTTATTATATTTTTTGTGCGTTGCTTTTGTTTTACGAGTGTCGAAAAGGCGGACTATAACGTTCAGCTTATGCGTCGGACTCTTGACCGGGATGGAGTTATTGTTCTGACGAGAACTGAAATATTCCAGTGGGAAATTAGCTTGCTCTGCAGTTATTGAAGTATCTAGCAAAGCAAAATATCTATTTGGTGCTTTTCCTACGTTGAAATAACAGACAATTCGAGTATTACGACATTACAGTTAACACGCGAAATCTTACCCAGATTAAAAATAGATTGCTGTTAGATAAAGATAATTTTTTCACTTCGATACTAAATACCATATTTACCTATTATTTATATTAAGAGCGGCGTTATTGTAGTGATTAAGAGAGCGTTTTTAACCCTGTGGTTGTGGGTTCGATATTCGTTTTTGTAACAATATTTAATTCTTGTTTGTTCGCAATTAACACATACAGTGAAACTTTGAAAGGAAACCCACGAGGAATCCACTTTCATACCCCGATGAAACAGACTCATAATTAAATCTGCTCTTTTTAAATAATAATATTTTTACTTAATATACTTAAAACTTTTAATAGAGTTTATTACTGATCTTAAAAATGTAAATGTGTTATTTATCACCAATGCAATGAGTATCTAGTACGTGTGACATTAATGCCATTAGGGTCCATTTAGAAGTTCTAGACCGCCATTTTAAAAGCATTTCCCGCGTAAAAGGGTCTGTCAAAGTGACATTTGGTTCCGATAAAAGGTCATCGCGCAAGCGACGGAATGCGCAAATGCAGTTTTATATGTTGGCTCTCAGTACTCAGAAGTCGGGGTACTTCTCAGTTCTATTTCGGCTGTCGGCAGTAGCAGACTGCTGTCTGAAATAAATAATAATTGCGGTATAATAAATTACAAGTGTCTAGTTGAATTAAAGCATTTATTTTCGTTGACATTCAGTACTGTGGGCGAATTTTGTGTTCTCATTATATTACATAAATTGTGCAGCGTTAGTGAAATAGTTTTCTAAGTTTAGACAGGAATTTAAAAGGTTTGGATTTGTAAACTTTTCTGATCTGTTTATAAATAAAGTACAATACTTTGAAGTTCAGATTTCTGTTGTCGGAATATGATATATGAAGATAATATTTTTGCGGCTAGGCTGAATTTTAAAAACAAGTTTTAGTTAACAACAATATTGGCGTATATCCAAATGACAAACAGTCACACGAGAAGAGTTAATTTTATAAAAGGCTCGTTTTACCGGTTAACACGTGTCCAATGTTAAGTCCCTTTTATAACATCGTTTCTGCATTTTCATTCACTTTTTGATTTGTCAAGGTATTTGGTATTTATAATTATCTTTATTCACTTTTTAAATTACATTTAAAATAAATTCAATAAAGGGTATTATTTTTCGTAGAACAAGAATCCTATTATGCATATATGGTATAATTTATACGTTAATGGTATAATTATACGTTTACGTAGCCTGATCGTAGCAAGTTTCTCGCAGCCTCTACGAACTTCGCTCCAGCTCTTTCTAGCTGTCTGACAGTTTATTACATTATTATAATAAATATTTAACGAACAACACTAAATTAAAAATAATTGATTTAAATGAAAGATATGTATTAAGTGACATGTACTTTACTCCAAGACCTAATTAATAAAACGAGTATAATATACTTGTCAAAGCGTGCTTGGTATAAAGTGCTCACGTAGAACACAGGCTAGCAATTAGCCACTCAAGAGCCAATTTAACTTCTTTGCATAATTGCTTGTTAAGTACGTTGTTAACTTAATTGACAGGATTACTTTGAACGTTTTAACTAAAACAAAAGAGGGTTAATACAGTGGTCATGTCTGTGTTACGCGTATATAGTAGCTGTTTAGGTATAAAAATTATCGTGCTGGCTAAGTATTTTGTGGATATAAGGTGCAATGTATTTATTTTTAATTAAAAACTTCCGGTTTTATTTATTAATACAATTTTAGGATACACATACTTATACATAGACAATTTATAATATTACAATTACAATTACGGCTATACATAAACGAATAATTACTGTAATATAACGATAACTTTCGAGATGCAGAATACCAAATTGCTGGCAAATATGCTCTGAGAGAAAAAACCTGATAAAGAGCACTGGAGTCACCTACACAAGGCACATATTTTCTGAATTAGCGCTGCACCGCTATTAACTGAGACTTTATCTCTATTAGGTTTAGATTTCTATGCTAGACAGTTTCTTTAATTATTGCTATATAGTATTTGATTGTAAAATTTAAAGAAATAAAAATCTATAAATAAATGTTGTTTCAGGGAGAGGATGGACTACTCTCGGCCAATATGTGCCCTCCTTGCTCTAGTAGTTTTCTACTTATCACACCTCGCACAGTAAGTAACATTTCCTGAAGTCGTATTTTCTAAATTAATTGCGCAAAATCCAACTTTTCCTTAAAAATTTAGATTTAGATAATTTAATGTAAATTTTTTCGTAGTCTTCCTAGGTGGACAAGATGTATTGTTTATATTTTCACCACTTATTTTTGCAAATATGCATATACCTAATAAGTTATATTAATTCAATACATGGTTATTATTTCACTGCATTTAAATTTACTAAGTACTGAATATACGCTTAAGGGCATAGAATTGTGTTCAATGCGAGATATTTAGGCTTCTAGTGACGAGTTATTTAGAACAATTTTCGGATTAAAAATCTGTATTGATCAGAGATAATCATAGGAGTAGATAGTAAAATCGAAAGAATAATAAACAATAAAAATTTAGCTTATTTAGGACAAAATATTATCCTAAATTAATTACAGAAATAATGGATATTTAAATCAAATTTCAAAGTATAATTCCTCTTCCCCCGGACCGCCGATAGGTGTAGACGTGTAGTGGACCCCTTGTAAAAGTTTATTTAAATATTAAATAATAAATTTGGTAACACTAAATTCAAAGAAGAAAATAGGAGCGCATAAAATCACAAGAGGTAACCGGCGTGTGAAGATACCCAACGTGTGAAGACTACGTAGACAGAGAAACGATCCTGCCACCCTGGTACCTGAGATCGGCGACAACAAACCAGCGCCTGCGCAGCGAACAAGAAGTACGGGTAACACACCTAATTATTAACTATTGGTCATACGTGACCTTGAAGGCGACCACTCACCGCTAAGCTCCACCTTTCACAAGCGCCACTGGATAATTACCTAATTAGCGACACCCCTTTCGCTAATTACCTTGTGACTAATTGGCCCGTTGTAAGATACGCATTAGTGGTTACTTTGCTGTGCATTATTCCCTGGTACAATGTCCGCAACACAGTTAAATAAGTCGTTATCTGACAGTAACATAAATGAAGCAGGTATTGAAAGTACACCACCGAATTTTAATTCCATGCGAAATAGTAGGGTCAATAAAAGGTGCAGAGTAGAAAGAGAACAGGAAATGCATACTTCACCCGCTGAACCTTCGGATTTTTCTCAATTTAAATTATACATGAAAGAATTGTTCGCGTCATTTACGAAGACTCAGCAACAAGAACTTAGAGAAATTAATAACAATCTCAAGGAAATGCAATTAACTAACAGTAACATAGAAACATCAATCACGCGTTTGTTTGCTCAACAAGAAGAGTTTCAGAAGAAGATAGAATCACTAGAGGTACAGACTAAGAAAGATAGGGAGTATATTATTATCCTAGAAGATAAAATAGAGGATCTGCAAAGGACAACTCGGAAGACATGTATTGAAATTAAAAATGTGCCAAAGAACGGAAACGAAAATAGAGACGACTTAATTAATATGGTATTGTGTCTCTCAAAATCTGTAAATTTTAATATGAGCCAGCAAGACATAAAAGATATTTACAGAATCCAGAGTAGAAAGTCTGGGGTAAATAACACCCCCATAATTGTCGAACTAGCCTCATCGATTCTTAAAATGGATTTACTTCTGAAAGTCAAGAGCTACAATATTAAAAATAAAACAAAGATACAGGCTAAACATCTCGGATTTACCAAAAATGAAGAAACCCCTGTCTTTATATCGGAACAGTTAACATCAAAAGGAGCCCGACTATTTTTCCTGGCCCGAGACCTTACAAAATCAAAAGAGTACAAATTCTGCTGGACTAAACATGGCCGAGTCTTCGTCAAGAAAGATGAAAATTCTCGGGTTATCCTCATTAACAGCGAAGCCCAGGTACACCTTTTGCTACAGGAAACGTGACTATACTGTGAAACTTCTTTTTATTTCTTACTATTCTTATCGCTTATTTTTTGTGCATGTATTAGTATTAAGAAAATAATTATTAGTCTATTCATACTTAAAGTTTTAGCATTTATAATTAACCTACATTGTTTTGATAAACCAAGTAACAGTAGTTCAAAAAGTTGTAATCTACGGTATCTAAAAGTATTATTCAGTGTAAAATCCCTTTTTTACGGACATACATACACACTTAAACACACATACACAAAATCATACACACTCTTACACAATAAGTTTAACTGTCTCAATAGCACTATATGTACTCTCAAAACATCGTTATCCTGCAACGGTACTTACATGCAATTATTCAATAGAGTAAAGGGCAAGCTACGCCATTCTGCACGCGTAACTGAATATGGATAATCATTTAAACACCTTATGGGAACTAGATAATACAGAAATTAGTAACTCAAAAATAATTGACATCGAAGAATTTAGTAACTACGTTGAGCAAAATAATTTCACTGTCTTGACACAAAATATTAGAAGTATTTACAGTAATTTTGACGACCTTCAGGTAAATTTACAGCAAATGAATCATGATGTGGATGTAATGATCCTTACAGAGTGCAGACTAAATAATAGTAAACGCTTACCACTCCTCCGTAATTACTCTTCATATCATACTACAAATCAGCTCAATCAAAATGATGGCGTTGTAGCATACATAAAAAACAACCATCTCTGTCGGGTAACAGAAGTTTCACTCTCGCACGCCTCGGCTATACAGCTAATTATCGCCGAATACGTTATTATAGGTATATATCGTTCCCCATCACACGCCTGTGCAGATAATTTCATAACTTCCCTAAATAGTTATCTCGATACTATTACTACACCTAAAAATATTATAATAACTGGGGATATAAACATCAACCTAATAGGTAGAGAGTCTGAATCCTTACAACAGCGTCACAATAGATTAAATTATTTAAACATGCTGGCAGGACATGGGCTGCTTCCCGGGCACTGTCTACCTACTAGAGAGTCGAACTGCCTCGACCATGTTTTTCTGAAATTCGATAAACTTAAGAGCTCTGCTTTTGTGGCTGTCTTGACTACAACTATCACGGACCATGCCATGGTAGTATTAAACCTAGCACAAAAAACTGTAACTAGAAACTGCCATAGGTATTCAACTTCTATTGACTTTGAAAACGCGTGTAAAGACTTATTTAACTCAGACATGTCATTTTTCAATATTTACAATGATCCGGAGACCTTGGCTAATAAATTTATCCATGAAATAAAAACCATATTACTTTGTAACACTAAAACTAAGACAATCTCTAATAGCAAGCGAATTCTTAAACCTTGGATATCACTAGGAGCCCTACGCTGTATTAAACTTCGCAATAAAATGCAACTTAAACTAAAGAAAAATCCTTTTAACGTAATCTTAAAAATAACATTTAGACGCTTTCGTAACTTCTGTTCAAACTTAATTAAAAAACTTAAACGACAATTTCATAAAACTCAAATAGCTAACTCAGTTAAAAATCCTAAACAGCTTTGGATAAAAATTAATGAAGTAACTCAATTTAAAACCCCCAAATCCTCAAATACATGTCTACTGAATATTACTCCGAATCCGCTTGACTCACTAAACCGTATCAACCAATTCTTTGTTAAAATAGGGTCAACTTTAGCTGAGGACATTTTACTTAACTTCGGTAACCCAACAACTACAGACATTTGTTCTCGGGTGTCTTCGTTTGTTCTTCTTGAGACTAGTCCTCGTGAGGTGGATGCTATACTCATGGGTCTCGATTCTGGGAGCGCACCTGGTTGGGATGGTATACCCACAAAGTTTTTGAAAATGTCCAGAGACTTTATTGTCCCGCTCATTAGCCAGCTGGCTAATTCCTGCTTCAAAACAGGAATATTTCCAGCCGTATTTAAGAGATCGTTGATCACGCCTGTGCATAAGAGTGGGGACCTGAACGACGTCAATAACTACCGTCCTATATCCGTACTGCCATGTATCTCTAAAATATTAGAAAAGTTACTGAACAATAGACTGGTCAATTACTTAAATAAATTCAAAATTTTATCCAACACACAGTACGGATTTAGGAAGGGCCTGTCTACACAAGATGCCGTGACTGCACTTACTAATGACATAATTGATAATGTAGACAGAGGTATTAAATGCGTAACAATATTCTTGGACCTTAAAAAGGCATTTGATACCGTTTCCGTTCCCATTCTTCTGCGCAGGCTGGAAGCCATAGGAATTCGTGATACAGCTCTCTCCCTTTTTAGAAGTTATCTACAAGGTCGAAAACAACAAGTTAAAATTAATAATTTGATAAGTGAAGAAGAAACCGTGGAATATGGCGTCCCGCAGGGAAGCGTGCTTGGCCCGACATTGTTCCTGATATATATAAATGACCTTTGTAATATTCGGAGCAATGGCGGACGGATCTACTCATACGCGGATGATACCGCGATTGTGTACACGGGAGCGACTTGGATGGCTGTGAAATCCGCAGCTGAACTAGGTCTGGCTGAAGTAGCTGGCTGGCTTAATACCAACTTACTTTCACTTAATGTTAATAAAACAAATTTTATATGTTTTACTGCGAATCAAAGATCTCAGCCGGGTTACGACTTTGGAGTTAGGATTCATAGGTGTGGTGATCCGATTGCCCAGAATTGTAGCTGTCAGACCATAGAACGTGTCAACTCTACCAAATATCTTGGAGTTACAGTGGACCAAAGGTTATCATGGCACTTACACATCGAAACAATTATGGCCCGGGTTAGAAAACTTATTTGGATATTTAAAAACTTACGCTACGTCATGCCCGCGTCATTGCTTAATAAAGTTTATCTAGCCCTGGCTCAATCTATTATAATATACTGCATTCCCGTATGGGGAGGAGCAACTAAAACTAAGTTTTTAGATTTAGAGAGATCTCAAAGGGCCCTTATTAAAGTAATGAACTACAAACCATATAGATACTCTACCGATGACCTTTACAGAAATAGTGGCTTATTGAGCGTTAGAAAATTATACATTTTGCATATCACCCTACGTATGCACAAAACACTACCATTTAGTCCAGGTAAACTAAAGAAGAGACGTAAAGATATTGTAGCATACGCCCCACGCGTGCACACAGTTTCTGCTCAACGTCAATATACTACACAGGCTGCCTACATCTATAATAAACTAAATCAGAAATTAAATATATATCCGATGTTATTATATAATTGTAAGAATACCGTAACTGGGTGGTTGAAAACTATCACATATGAAGAAACAGAATTAATTTTGACGAGAATCAGATAAACACACACACACACACACACACACGCACGCACGCACACACACACACACACGCACACACAAACACACACACACACACACACGCACTCACACGCACGCACGCAAAGACCGTGCGTTATTATTTGTTTAATTTAGTTAGTTTTTAATTCAAAAATAAATAAATAGAAAAATAATATATTTTGTAACTAAGTTTGTCAAGTCATATTTCAGTTGTTTTGGTCCAAACATTGTAATCTATAATTTAAGGGAAGTTGCGAGGTTGCTCCATCACAAGTATTATTTAACTTACTGGGGCTACCTCAATTTTACATGTATGTTAATGTTTGTGATAATTATCCATTATATTGTTACGTTTAATGTAAATGCTATTTAATTCCAATGTCCAATAATTTATGTTCATCCGTATTTTATTTAGTAGACAGGAATGTCACAACATTTGCCAAATAATTAATTTGTGTGTGCATCATGATGAAAGTAATATTTGTGATCACAGACTAAATATTAAAGAAATTTATCATCAATAAAACGCAATACTTAAACTGCGACATATCACAGATAATGATAATCCCGATAAAAACCTTAATTTGTAATATGAAATTTAATATCAATTTAGGTTTAAAAATAAGTAAAGATTGATATCGACGAATTCAAAATTAATGATTTATGATAATCAACTTTTATTTAATTGAAATCAGGTTAAATATAATTTAACTTTTTTTATAATTCATAAAATATGTAATGATAGGGAAATGCGACTAACCCAGTTAGTTAACGTAAAGAAAACACCTCAAAGAATCAATATTGCTTCAGACTAGCTTTTATCATACAAATAGAAAATCTATGAATAGCAAAGAATGCCGAAATTGAGTACACAACTGCCAACACCGTACAATATCTTAATACTTACACATGTCAGAGTCACATGTAACATATTATTTTACATTTTTCAAGTATTTTTATGTAGCAGATAGAAGTCATTGTTATAAAGTTGCTGATAGAAGACAAATCTTTGTTTTTAATTTATTTTTTTATTATTTATTACTCAATATGTCGTATGGAACATGGTGTAGTGGTTGCAGCTCCTTACAAACATTGTGTAAAAAGACTTGGTGGTTAAAAAGAGTGGCGGAGAGTTTATTGCTAGTTCTTCTCTTCCGTTCTACGCCCTGGCAGTAAATGTAAAATTAGACTCATTTAATATTTCTTTTTTTTGACGTTCATAAGTGTTCATTATGTTACCTATATGAATAAATAAATTTTGACTTTTGACTTTTTGAGTCTTAATTATTGAATAACACTTCATTCATTAAATAAGACTCGATATACAAATTTCGTGAATTTTAAGGCTCAATGGTTTTGTGTAATTAAATACTTAATGCCAGATGCACGAATGCGAAGATAAACTTCAGGGAGAAAGAGAAACAAATTCTGGACCAGATTCTAGGTCCAGGGAGATACGACGCTCGAATCAGACCTTCCGGTATCAATGGCACTGGTTAGTAATATACTTCTTTTTATTTATTTCTATTTATAGAACAGTCTTGTCTGCGGAATTGTTTTAATCGACAAAATGTTTCAATACAGAACTATTCGTTATTCAAAGCACGAATCTACGTTGGAAAATGTGTTCTTAATTCTTTCAAGAACAATGTATAATAATGTATAATTACTCATTGTTGGAAAATTTTTAATTATGACAGGGGTAATAAATCATACTTACACGCTGTAAGGGTAATGGAATGCAAAGACAATAAAATTTGGAAATAAATTTTTAAATATAATTAATGTATCGTTCGAAGCTTTAATAAGGCTTTTATCCTCAGGCTTTATTGTTATACGAGCTGAACCTGTGAGGTTATTCACATTTCATGGCCTAATGATATTATAATCGTTTCTAAAGGAGAAATCACCCTTGTAATTATGATCGACTAAATTGTTTGTTAACTGACTAATATCTACAAATCTATAAAATAAATATCTATGGTTTCCTACGATTTTCACAGAATATGTTGTTCTAAATATTTATGACAATAGTCTCTGACTACCCCGACAGATGGACCCGCCGTAGTAAATATAAACCTGTTCGTCAGAAGTATAACAACTATAAGCGACATTAAGATGGTTAGTAACAACAAAGGTGACGAAGATCTTTGTTAAATAGTTATAAATCTCATTTTGTTGTCGCTCCTTAGGACAATGAAGTGAGATCAAGTGTTAGTGTATCTCTTACCATGGGGACGTTATTAATACTAGTGAGAGAAATGAATGAGAGAACGAGAGAAAACAAAACACTATTGTATGCGCAAACATCTGTTACTGATATTTTTAACACTATGGTAAGGGAAAATTAATTCCGTACGCCATTTTAAATCCCTTTGCTTAAATAAATACTTTTTCGACTTCCAAGACATAAGTATTATAGTTATGTCTAGAAAGTCGTTGAATGACAGCTCATATTACGGCCCGGTGGTTTTTTTTTCTTCTTTTTTTTGGGTGCGGGCGTGGGTATGATTTACTAAATGATTTTTTTCAGCTTTTTTTATAATTAAAATAAGAAAGGGATCGTTAATGTTACTTGCAACCATAATTTGTTAACCATTTAAAAAATCAATACCATGTCACGCTATTTTTCATGTGATTTGCTATAAAAATTATATGGCAACTAGATACTGGTCTAGTCGTATTTAGATAACGATAAGGGTAATTATTATAATTGTAGTAATTTTAAACGAATTAACGTGAAATTATAAATATTAATGTTTTCCTACGGTTTATTGTGAAAATGCAATGTTTATTATTATTTTTATATAGATTCGAAATCTGTAATGATGTTTAGCGCTATTAAATAAATTAAGAAAAATGTACACAAATTCGTATTAACAAGTTGAGAGATGAAGATTTATGATCATAATTTTAGTCGTCCTTAATTATGCCTGAGGAGTTAGGTTTTTCAGGTTTCAAGGTGAGTACGACACGTCATCGCCGCGAGTTATATAAAATACTTAATCCCTTAGGGTTTAGTTTCTTTTGTATATATTATCAACCGTATATTTTGCTTGGTACTTAGATGGGCCAGCCGTTGTGAGCGTCAATATATTTGTCCGAAGTATATCAAAAATCGATGACGTCACGATGGTAAGTCGACTGGACTAGATTAAGCACTATGAGATAACTATTTTCCTTAAAGCGGTTGTTCGATTCTTCCTAACAAGTCAAATGAATGGGCAATTCACTCCGCAACGAAGGAGAGTATTACCCGGTCGTGTTTTCTTTAATTTTTTTTTTCATGTTCCTCTTTGGTGTTGACGACCAAAATCGTTTTTCGCGCGCGGTGATCGGTCGTTGCTTTAAAGCTGGTGTCATCATAGTCATGAAAGGTGAAGCTATATGTACGAACATTCCATATAGTCTGGCTCATATCTGGAACTAGATAAATTATCATATAGAATCATACATTAGAATTTTTTCATCTCGACATCAAGAATCATGACTGTGTCATCGATTCGCTGGAAAAGGCTAATTATTTAAATGATTTTTTTTCTGTCGTTAAGGCGATGCGCCAACGTTTGTACACGTCAACATGTTTCTACGATCCATCAGCAAAATAGATGATTACAAGATGGTGAGTGCGGCTGTACTAAGGCGCAAGCCGAGACTTTTTCACGACACTTTTATTAAGCAAAGTTTCGTTATTACGTGTGAAGCTTTGTTTATAGAATTGGCTGTTCTCAAATAACTGTCAAATTGCACACTGCTACGTTAACGCTAACAATTGGATGTCTGTTTTGTATTATTTTGTTTGATTTCTGTTTTACCCTTTTGTTGCCACCTTAACTCTTCCATCTGTCCTTTTCTAAATGATTGCGGCGCCGCGGTCCCCTTTTCGACTTAACATTTTTATTTACTTCCTGTACATACACAATTAAACCGTTGCAATAGTAGCACAACGTATAGCACTAGGTACAGTACATACAATTGGCACACACGGCTTAGGTCAGGGGGGTATCCGCGGCCCGCACCTTTTCTTCACCTCATATTATAATTTCATCATGCTTTATTTGTCATGCATTAACGATTATGATCGTAAAAACTATTTTGGTCGTGTACGTTGATTGTGATTTTTTGATATTGTCTTGTTCATGTGAATTTGTGTTGTAAAGAATTTGGGTTTAACGCGCCCGCACTCGCATTTGGTGCTTACGGTGGTTGACCACCCGACCGCAATATGTGACCCCCGCCATAAGGCTAGATGTACTATACTGTAGCTCTAGTTGTACCGGCCATGCCTGCTAAGCATTCCTTCATCGAATGCTGTGGTGAGTTCTAACTTATTGCTTCCCTAGTTGACACCGAGCATGCAGTGCTTGATATCGATATGAATGTATATAGATTTATATTTTTATCTTAATCTATTTATGTCGATATCTCACTTTAAATAAGCTTTTGGAATTCTAAGTATCTACTTTATACTATGTAGATACTTATTAAGGTATATGTGCAATATACTTTTCTCTTTAAGATAATTTTGTTGCTTTTTTAATTTTATTGTATTATATGTATGTATAAGAAAAAATAATCAGTTATATGCAATTAGGCAATGGTTTTTTTATCCAGAACATACAATATCTACAACTATGTAGACTGGTCGCCGTGGCTATGCTAGAACTTAGATGTTTTAGAGATGCGTCGTAAGGAAAACATTTTTAACCAGATCTAGAATTCAATTTATTATTATGTGGTAAAAAATCATTCTCTTTAGGTGGTACGACGATTTACAACAATAGCTTATTCTGCAACAATTAAATCGATAATTCTTACCAAGTATATAATCTGGCTTTTGTGCCTAACACATATTAGGGAATGCAGAGTCAAGTTTTAATAAGTCGATAAGAGAAATACAATACTTTTCTATGAGATTTTTACAATCAACTATATTATTTATAACAAGTATGTTACCACGGTAACTTCTTGTATGCCAGTATATACATACTTCAGTGTTGGGATTTTAATCAGACTCGTCGTTTTCCGTAAATTAATAATTATTTTATACATATTTGTTTGCTGTATATTTTATTGAACAACCAAATTTCGAACTCACGACTACACTTTCCACACATTTAAACATAACTCTTACATAGCCCTATGTTATTTTTATTAACTTAATCAATTTACACCACGCAGGTACAACGTAAAATTTTTTTAAAACACAGATTTCGTCAATCAAGTGGTTGTTTGAATGAATTCATACAGTCATAGATAAAAATGAATAGAACTGTTTATAAGGGAAATATTTACATTGAGTATCGGCCCACGCGATGCGTGGGTGGTAATATGTCTTGATAGTAGCATTTGGCAAACAGCCAATATAGTAATCATTCATAATAATGCCGCATCAATCAATGTCCACCTAATATTTGATAACTTTCAAGTTAATTTTTTGGGCTTCCGGTCCTGAATATAGGAGTTGTTTGCGAAAACTGATATTAAGCTACGAAGATTTAAGGACTTTACTTCTGTGTTGACGACAACAAATAATTATTGTTAACATTGACAAAGTGGATAGAAGCAGTTGGGGGCGTTTATTAATATTATATTAAATGGTGGAGTACACTAAATTTAAAAAGGCCCTAAATAGAAATCAGTAAACGTTGTAAGTTTTTTTAATACGTAATATATCTTAGGGCAAGATTTACTGGCGAGATTTAGTGCTAAGTATTACTTATGTACGTTAATATTAACACAATCTTAATTTCAATTACTCTTACCACCATTCATAAATACCTAAAACGTAATTACATATTTAAAATCCAAAAGCTAATTTAAAAACTATGCAGCTTATACAGGCCTTATTTATATTATCGTAACATAACAATTTAGCAAGACTTTAAATATCGTATAGTCTTTTTATATTATATGAATTCCAGAATTATCTAACGCCGCTTTTAATAATTATAAGCCACGCTATGCTAAAAAGCTTATAAAATAATATCTTTATACTTATTGCTTATAATTGCTTCTAATAAAACTCCGATATATATTATGTTTATATATATTTGTTTAAATCTATTGTCTTCTTATTATTTATGGCATGCGCAGGTGGGTGCATTCACATCGATCAACAACTGAGATTTTTATCAACACAGTAAATATTTAACTTCGTCCAAAAGATTATTAGTTGCCAAGTTGTCACAAAGATCTTGTAAAAGACATGGCAGTAACCGGCTATTCGAAATTTAAAAAAGAAATTCGTGTATCCGTTGCATAAAAAACAACAGAATTGTAGAATATGAAAACTAATATTCAATACTCTCTGGTTTGAATGCACCAATTAATAGCGTAACATCTGCCACAGAAACGACTTAAATTGGAAACGCGAACGCTTGAGGAAGATATTGTATTTTCCAACATAATTAAGTAATGATAAACTGTCAATGTGTTGAAGTAATTGAGGATTTAATCATAATGCAAGTATAGGAAACGCTTATCCTGATTTATCTTTGTATGTTTAATATATGGAATACGCTTTTTCTTCAAGTTTTTTTGCTTCTGTTTCCTTTTTTTTGACAGCCGTTCGATACACCTTTAAATTTATGTTTGAGTCGTTTCGGTGCAGACGTTTTGATGTAAGCTTTTTCGTTAAAAATTCATTTGACTTGCTGTTTTGATGTCGAAGGCAGTAATTTGATGTTTAATGTAATATATACCTTCGACATCATTGTATGTGTGTTACTGTGTTTGCTCTACACGAATAATACGTTATCACTTAAGAACACGTAATATTAGTACATTTAGTTTAGGGTTGCCAATTATATAAACTATTTCGTGAATTAGATCATCATTTATTTTATATCATCAAAGATGTTTTGTAAAATAAAGGACTGTACTTTATTTTAGATTATCTTAAAGAAAGTACAGTCTTATCTCTTCTTTATGACTCTGTAAACTCTTGTCATCTTATGTGCTCCCATTGGAAGTCGAGTAAAGAAGTTATTTTTAAGACTTTTCCTTTTTAAAGTAGATGCGCGTACTAAACACTATAATATATAAATTGCTTTGACTCTGTAAATATTTTAACTCAAACAAAAGCAAGAATAAATTTGGCAACCCTATTAAGTCTCATAAAGGCACATTAAACTATAGATTGCTGAACCAAAGCTTCATAGAACTTGTAACTTTGATTAAAATAAAAAATGTAATATAAAAATTAAAATTTCCTTTTCTTAAATAACTGACTTGAATGTACCTTATATTAAACGCAGTATGTGTGTACCAATATATAATGCAGTATTTTTGTGATATTACTTAAAATTTACTTCGGGTCTTCCTACTTCGAATGCTCTAATAAAATATTACTCATAAAACGTCAAATTTGGCCGTGAGTTTAGTCCTTATAACTCTCGTTAAATATGTCTTTTTATTTAACTAGAGATACTTATGTATATAGTATATAGTATATAGTGTTATATGGCGAGTATCATTAAATTGTCATTGGTCAACTGCATCTCTCGTCCAACAGGCGAACAACTTACATGATGATTATTATTACATCCGTGTGGATATCCATAATAGTATAGTTTCTTTTATTTTATACAGCCACCACCAAAAGTGTATTTTATAAATGTTATTTTATCAGCGTAATATATACAAAATGCTGCTAAAGGACACATGTAAACGTCAAATTCAAGTCGGTTTAAAAACAAACAAAATAATGACGTTCATTTTAAAGCAATTTTACGTTTTTAGGAATACTCTGTTCAACTGACATTCAGAGAACAATGGCTGGATGAGAGATTGAAGTTCAATAATTTGGGAGGTAAGTTGTATTTCTATACAGCGCACATACATTGTCTTTTATATAAAATTCTCGTGTCGCGGTGTTTGCGGTTAACTTCTCTGAATCGGCTTGACCGCTTCTCATGAAATTTTGTGTGCATATTAGGTATGTCTGAGAATCGGATAACATCTATTTTTCATACTCCTAAATGTTTAGCATAGTCCACCACTAAATATATTTTTTTAAATTTTTGTATTTATTTTTATTTTTTATCAACTGTATCAACAGCATTAAAAGTACATACAACCCTAAATTCTCAACCCTCTACGATCAACTTTTATTTTTTTTATAAATGATATACATGGCAAAACGTCGTTTGCCAGGTCAGCTAGTCTTTTATAATATTGAAGATAATTGAGTAATAATTCCCATTTATAATTTTAGTCTATGAATAAATAAATAAATCTGAAAATAGCCGACCCTAACTTTAATATGCCAGTGGGTTACTCACGCAATGCGTTCGTAAAAAGCTTTTAAAGTTTCGAAATAAACTTTACCCTTTAACGGTGTCTCGGAGGGAGTTAATGTTTTGTTTATTAGCTATACACGTTATGATACAGTTAGAAAAAAGCTATATAGTTTTAACGTTTAGGTGTTTGCTACCGCTCCTAAAAAATTAACAAGACTCTGTCATATAGATAAATAATGACAGAATGTAGTCAAATGCCAAATAACATAAAAAAAAACTAGTTGAAGAATTTACTATGTTTATATGAATTTATCGCGATCTTAACAAGAGTGCATTGTACACGAGTACAAACCACAGTAGTTTTCATGCGTAATACACCATTATTTAGTTTGTATTATTCTGTAATTAAAAAAAATGGTGTAATAATTGTTGTCTAGCTACATTTTTTAAAATAAATTTAGAGAAGTTTTTTTTAAATATTTTATACTACTCCCCTGCCACCGTGTCCAGGGACTTTATATATCTCACATTTGCTTTTTTTCAACAAACATAAAAAAATACATTTCACTGCTACTATTTGTGAAATAGTGTACTGGAAGTGTTACGCGTCGGGAAATACGCGGTAAGACTACATCGGTAATATTTTTATTAACGAGACCCGCTCTTTTTGTCTTGTTTGCCGCCTTTATATATACAATGATTTTTTCACAGAGCAGTTCCAGGCACGGTCTGTGCTTTATAGCCCAGTCATATTAGGGCTTTCACCTCGGAATGAAAGATAATAAGCTGCAAATTGGTATGAACCTTTGTTTTGTCATTCTAAATGTTGTCTCAAAAGTCACAATCGTTATCGTGTCCGCGTCTCAAGATATTCAAGGTCAAAGGTCACAAAAATCGGTTTTTCGCGAATATCTGGCTTCCTATCGGTTAAATGAGATTTGCATTTATTATAAAAGTTGTAGGCTATAAAATTCCCTACAACTTTTGTTTAAACTTTTTTTTCATACGACCAACCGTTTTGAAGGTAGAGCGCGAAGTGCACATCGTACAGTCATATACGGCCCAATGCAAGGTCAAGCGTGAGTTATGGTTATCAGTACGTTATAAAGTCAATTATTTACAATAATTATAATTATTAAACAATGCCTATTATTTATGTACTAACTATTAATTATTTATATTTAATTAAAGTAAGTAACTTGATTATTTATATATAATTATTCATATTTAACTATTTAAGTATAAAATATTATTAATTCTGGATTATATATTTTAGTTTTATTTTAAGTTAAAATGATAGTAAGAGTATATATTTTACACATATTTTTATTTATTATTAAATACGGCATAATATACATTTATCAAAATGTGAGTTCAAATATCAAAAGTATCTTTGTTGATTTTAATTGTAATGAAATTGGAAATGGAAGCTAATTATCTTCTTCTTCTTCGTCTTCTTCTTCTTCTTGTCGCTCAAAAATTTTCGATTCATTGTCATCATCCTCATTATCTGTCATGTTCATCTCCAAACCTTCCAGAATATCGGGATCATATGTATTTTCTTCATCGGGATTACTTGGATACAGTGAAGCGTTGAGGCAAGCTTGTCCGTTGCACTGGCCGCAAGCTAAAGAACATTGTAGCCCTGATTTTCTGCATCCACAGCGGGAACCACAACTATTTTTGCAATTGCAAAATATTACGTTTAGTAGTTCGGCTGGTGCTGGAGGTAATAACGTTCGTATGGGCTCCAGGATTTCATTTTCAAGCATCCAGCCCCATTCTTGAGGTTCTAAGTCCTTCCCTAACCACGTTTGAATCTGGTAGTAGAAACGTTTTATGTGTTGATGAGCTGCTACACTTGTTGGTGGAAGTGTTGACAGTTGTACAGGTTTATGACTGTACGATGTGCACTTCGCGCTCTACCTTCAAAACGGTTGGTCGTATGAAAAAAAAGTTTAAACAAAAGTTGTAGGGAATTTTATAGCCTACAACTTTTATAATAAATGCAAATCTCATTTAACCGATAGGAAGCCAGATATTCGCGAAAAACCGATTTTTGTGACCTTTGACCTTGAATATCTTGAGACGCGGACACGATAACGATTGTGACTTTTGAGACAACATTCAGAATGACAAAACAAAGGTTCATACCAATTTGCAGCTTATTATCTTTCATTCCGAGGTTGACCCCTTTTCTTACCTAATATGACTGGGCTATTATTGACATGTCCTGTTGGCCGTTACATTCTACAGTACAGTTCTACAGTTTAGAAGTTTATACATTTTCATTTTCAGGACGTCTAAAATACCTTACACTAACCGAAGCGAACAGAGTATGGATGCCTGACCTCTTCTTCTCCAACGAGAAGGAGGGTCACTTCCACAACATCATCATGCCAAACGTATACATCAGAATATTCCCCAACGGCAATGTACTGTACAGCATCCGTATCTCTCTGACGCTGTCGTGCCCGATGAACCTGAAGTTATACCCACTGGATAAGCAGACTTGCTCCCTCAGAATGGCTAGCTGTAAGTTTTAGTATTATACTAGTTAAAAGGAAGTAACTGGCTGATCATGGCTTAACTTGTGTTAATAATGTTTTTTTTTATATAGAACAGGGGCAAACGGGCAGGAGGCTCACCTGATGTTAAGTGATACCGCCGCCCATGGACACTCTCAATGCCAGAGGGCTCGCGAGTGCGTTGCCGGCCTTTTAAGAATTGGTACGCTCTTTTTTAGAAGGGCCCTAAGTCGAATTGGTTCGGAAAAACTTCAGTCGGCAGCTCGTTCCACAAAGTGGTGGTGCACAATAATTGTACTATAATTAAACTTTTCAGTTCATAATCCGTTCAAAACATATAGGGAGTCGTAATAATTAATAACAAAAATTAACTTATCTTATTTTTTTATTAAAAAACAATATTTACCTACTCAGGAATAATAATTATAATATTAAAAATATAAATAGATTAATATCCAAACCTTGATCCTTACTGTTGCCTTGTATTGCGATACTTTTTGTAATTTTATAATGCTTATTCTAATCGATTATATTAAGAAATGTAATACCCACTGTTATAAATAAGATCTAAATCCTTTTGAAATCCTCCTATTTGTGATAAAGAGCAGATTTCAATAATAATAAAGTAACATTGATAACTTTAGGGGCAATTATCAGAAACGAGCCGATTTCCTAAGTAACACAAATGTAGTATATCTAGAAATTATTTCAATTTGGTAAAAAGAAACGAATCATTAATCAAATAATAAAACAGAACATAGTAATAAAAATAGCACACATATAAACATTGTCTTTTACCAACTGCTATATTTTTAATAGTTATCACACATTACATTAGCGAAAGATATAATAACGGTATCGCTACCCAGCATTTGGTTAATGTAAACAGAGGCCGGTTATTTTCGTAAAGGTATACGTTTTTACCGTCTTGACATATTTACTGAAATTTTCCTCACGAAAATGTGTTTTTAAAAATGGTATTGCTAATGGATGTAATGGTTAAAAAATACTGTATCAAATGATAACAATCATAGTTTATATAAACCGTGTATAGTAATCATACAGGGTTTTATACAAATCATAAAAATTAGTATTTTTTCAGTTAAAAAATTCATATAGGTACACAAGTACACTTATGAAAGTCAAAAAAATTCAATTGTAAATTTACATTTACTACCAGTTCGCATGTCAAAGGCGTAGAGCGGGCAAGAAGATTATCAAAATAAACAAGCTATCTTATAAGTCATGGTAGTTAACTCCGGAAAATTAATAAAATTTAAATATTATTAAATATATTGCATATCAAAAACCTAACCAAAGTACAGAGCGGCTGGTTAAACGCTGACAACGCAATCGCGAGCTCTCTGGCATTGACAGTGTCCATGGGCGCCCATGGGCCTCCTGCCGGTTTGCCCCCTGTTCTATACACAAAAAGGACGAATTGCTCAACATTATTATTACATTCAACTGTATAACTGTATTGAAAAAAATGTACATATTACAGTATCGTAATAAAAAAATATTTAATTTACATAATTAATGATAGTCCATACCCCCTTCGCCTTCACACGTGAAGACTCATCACCTATAGGGCACATCAAACCAACCAGAACATTTATATATATATTGATTTACAGACGGCTGGACGACAGATGATCTCGTGTTCCTGTGGAAGGAAGGTGACCCAGTCCAGGTTGTGAAAAACCTTCATCTGCCTCGCTTTACCCTCGAGAAATTTTTAACTGATTATTGTAACAGTAAAACTAATACAGGTAATTATTTTTTTTATTTATAAGTCGTATTAGATTACTACATATAATTTCTATGAGGGATATAAATCGTTTTAAATTTTATCTTAAGGTTTTAATTTAATCCAAAATGTTTTTCGAGTAAATTCAATATTGAAGATCTATTAAAAAATCCTTTCCTGAACAAAAAAGAATCCAAATTAGTAAATATTAAAATTCCTATTTAATATGAAGCGAAATTACTGGTATACGTTTGGATAACTATGACAATCATTAATTAATTATACCCTATATATTGGTATTAATGTTAAGTAAAATAATTAATATATACTTTCAGGCGAATACAGTTGCTTAAAGGTGGATCTTCTTTTTAAGAGAGAGTTCAGTTACTACCTCATTCAGATCTATATACCATGCTGCATGTTAGTAATCGTTTCCTGGGTGTCTTTCTGGCTCGACCAGGGAGCTGTCCCGGCGAGAGTCTCACTGGGTAAGACAAATTTTCTTGCATAAACCCCAAAGCTGCATTTTGATCCGTTTTTTTTTCTTTTTTAGTTAGTCTTATATTCTATTTAAATAAAAATAACTCACATACATTGCTACGACAAAACAATACTAACAGGATTTTTATCGCTAGATGATAGCCATGTTTTTTATTTACCTATTACGTTTTTAACAGGAGTAACGACACTTCTAACTATGGCGACTCAGTCGTCTGGAATCAACGCGTCGCTCCCTCCAGTCTCTTACACAAAGGCCATCGATGTTTGGACGGGAGTATGCCTTACGTTCGTATTTGGAGCCTTGCTTGAGTTTGCTCTAGTAAACTATGCGTCTCGCTCTGATATGCACCGGGAGAATATGAAGAAAACGAGACGGGAGATGGAGGCAGCTGCAAGTATGGATGCGGCCTCCGATCTCCTTGACACAGATAGTAACACAACGTTTGCAATGGTGAGCTCGCATTTAGTTTAACCATCTGGGATCAAAGCAGGTTTAGACCCGAAAGCATGTCCTATTTTATTTCTATTTGGACAATTTATTTTGCATGTCTTAAAGTAATCAGTTAACAGTTATACTCTTTGATCCCATGAAATAGATGCTTCTTATTTTGGTATTTTGAAGGATACTCGGTTTGGGTTAGTGTAGTTAGAGTCAATTTTATTTCTTAGGTTTGAAAATTGGTGAATGACTGTATTTAATTTTATTTTGTAGAATGTTATCGATAGTTTGAACTTATCAGGCATTCTGGAATTATACATATTAAATTAGTAAGTATTTTATTTGACAAAATACACTTATACGTGAAACATACCAAATATAAATTCATGACAACGAAAATCTCACTTTACTAAACATATTTTCTAAATTTGACAAACCAAATCTGGCCTTTAAATACCAAAGGAAGTAGCATTCGTATCCTAGAGAATGTAATGTTACTGTCGTGCCTGACTCTCTGCAACTGACAGAAACCGCTGATGCGCGGCACCAACGACAAGATGCGACAATGTGAGATTCACATGACTCCGCCAAAGAAGAACTGCTGCAGAATTTGGATGTCCAAGTTCCCGACTCGCTCTAAGAGGATAGACGTAATCTCGCGCATAACTTTTCCGCTAGTGTTCGCGCTCTTCAACTTAGCCTACTGGTAAGTATTTTAAGTACTAATTTGTTATTTACTTGATCTGTATCTGTGTTTTCTCAGGAAAACAAAAGTATTTTTCGACGATTGGTTGAAATAGACCAGTGTTTGGACCACATAAAACATTGCGGATTATTATTGGTTTATGATTGCATTAAGATGAATGATTAAAAAAGTTTATGTGAAAGAAAAGCTCAGGCACTAATGTTGTTCAAAAAAGAATAGAATAATATCTTAATCGAAAAACATTTTTTACATCCATCGTAATTCTTTTAATAGATTTGCGTAAACAAAACAAAAGACTGCTGCTTCCATGACTCCTTAGAAAAGATATATACTAACGGACTATGTCATTTGGCCATAGATGTTTCATAGCAAATTCTCGTGACACTACAATACCTTCCAGGTCGACCTACCTATTCCGCGACGAGGAGGAACAAAAGTGATTCTCGCGTTCAAGTGGCGAAGTAGTGCAGGCGATACAGCTGACCGCCGCCGTGCTTGCGCCCTACGTCTTATTCGTGCTCGCCTACCTGTGCTGCCTGCGACGGCCCACCGCGTCTTCTCGCGTGCGCATGCGCAGGCATCGCATATAGTCAATGAAACGTTTCCGTTTCTTACATTATTAGGCTCGCGTCAATCACTGTCGAACAGCTGAAAACATCTGGTGCATTATTTTAGATCTTAAAAACATATTAAATTGTGTTATACTTGATTTCTTACTTGAACTGTAAAAGATACAGAAACGTTTCATTCACTAGACGCTCTCGTTCATTTTACAGAAGCGCTTAAAAGTATCATAAGAAAAATATAATTTCTCTAAATTACTCAGGTTTAATTTGTCTAGATAAAAATGTTCTACTCAAGTGATACTTTAAGCCTTCTCGATTTGAACAAAACAGAAAGCATTGAAACGACACAAAATTTTGTTTGGTCATAATCATTACACATCACGGCAAACTAAATTTAGACTATGACAAATTCAAGTCATTGCGGCTCTACAAATCGCCCGAATTATCCAATTGAAAAGTATATAAATCATTTTTTACATAAGCCACTTAAGGTGACACAATCCGAAAGATCGGAATTGCTATCTTACATAATGGAATGTCAGAATTATTTAAATATTCTAGTCCACAAACATGGACATAACATAAAACTTAAATCAAAATATCTTAACGTAGCCTACAAGCACTAGAGTTTACCAATTATATTATACACCCATGTAAATTAAAATTAACTAAAGATATTCTTCAATCGTAAACTTCATATCTTCGTAGAGTAGTATTTTTACAAATTTCTATCAGTGCTTTTAATCATCCTTGATCTTTTAATATTTTGGGCATTCTTAGGCAATTTATCTTTCAATTTCGTCATTTTTCACCCGACATTTCGTGCGTTCTATTTTGGCTGTGACTATTATGTATCCGAAACAATGCTTTCATATATATCTCTTTTATAATCCAGGTAGACACATTAAGACAAATCCAAGAGCACTGCGGCTGGAAGCTTAAAGGAAAGCCGTTTGTTTTATTAAGATTTTTGATATTTTTTACTAAAATACCCTTGGCGTAGTGTATGTGCGGTGAGATGTAAAGTAAGGTAAGTGTATTATAGTAACTCATCACATACTATGGAAAAATCCTTTTCACATTACCATGAACTAACAAAATATAAAAGTTATTCATATAACTGATTAAAGGATTTTTTCAAATCTATCAAACAGTGAAATCACTAGTAAAATTATTAATGTACCTTTACAAAATAATTATCAGCAATGTTTTAGATGTAGATAATAGTTTTCGAATATGAATCAGTATGACTGTGGCAATTGATGTTTGACCACAGAATCGTTACTGATTTCAATTTGCAGCATCACTTATTCGTAGATTAAACAGGAGTTAAAAACCTGTCATTAAGACTATTAATCTTAGATGATTCTAAGAAGGCAAACTTAGAAGATAAAATAAAGGAATTTATAAAATAAACGTTAATAGTAGCTTAGATGTAGTGGGGTTAAAAACATTATCTTTTTAAAGTTCATTTTACGCTAGAAGATAAAACCAAACAAAACCAAAAATCTTGTATCTTGAATCTACATTCTGCATCACGGTTAAGTAATATAAAAATAATATGGTTAAAAAAATAAAACTTATTTCTTTTTTATAGTCAACAACGTATACATTTTTTGTGCTTCGATAATCGTTAATAATAATAATAATAATAAAATCATTTATTTCAGACCAATCAACAAGTCCATATGTTGTTAGTATAGTAAAACTTATAAGACTTATAACTATGTTAGTAAAATTATTAAAAACATTTAGTTCATTAGTCTACGTTGATTTGAGACACCCGGCACACGGGCATGTATTTGCCACAATCAATTAATAACATTCAAACTAGGATACAGTTTTTTAAACGATCCGACACAATAAATGTTGGTTTAAAAAGATAATGTGTTTACAATAAAGTAGGTATTTATGTATATAACTGGCCTACTCTACACCTGTGTCGCTCAGTGTATATAAATAATATTAATTAATCTAAGCTTCTATCTGTTACTTTATCACTCGTTTCACTGAATGTAAATAAAAGTGTCTTTACATCGAATATTATAATCATCGCATATATATTCTGTCATAAAGTATCGGGAAAAAAGGATTTGTTTTCGCTTTCAAATTCCATTTTTTTTTAGTTTAGCGCAACTGTTTTTTAAATCTATTAGTTATTGTGTATTGTCAATTAATAATAGACAAAAACATCGAACAAAGAACTTTTCTCACATTTTGCATCTTGCATATTTTTTTAATTTTGGATTACCATAAATGTTCAATTTGCCAATTTTCTCGAAAAATTTCGTGTCCATCACTTGTAATGTTGAGAAAACATCCATATGAGTGGTACAACGCAGTCGTACAGTGATGCATCTGCATCGCTCTGGTAGACCATCGACCTCAGAAGTAAACGTCGCGAAAGTGAAGGAAAATCTTCTTTTAAGACAGATATCTCTAAGCCGCTGAACTTTGTTACGAGTATCGACTCGAACGTCCATACGTTAGGATACGTTCCATTTAAATAATCACTTGGGTCTATAACGTATTGCCTGTCAACTAGAGTTTGAACATACACGTACATACTACAAATACCATCCAACATCTACCTTATTTACGGGATAGCTTCAACCAATATCTTTCTTTTAGCAAAACTACCATTGTGGCACTGACCAGAACTGACGTCGAGTCGTCTATCGTTTAAGAAAGAGTTTAGTTTGAAGGCAAGAACATGAATATAAATACAAAACATTTGTGTATTTATATTCATTGTTTCCCGGTACTCTCTATATAAAGACAGTTATAAGGTTTCGAAAACGAATGAATATTTAAAATACACGCAAAATTAAAAATTATTATACATGTTTTAGTACACGAATATAATTGTGAAATGTTGCCTATTTAAATATGTTTAATATAAAGGAAATAGTTTCAATTAAAGCATTGGCAAGACGCTAAGTAAATATAGTTAAATCAAAGTGTGAAATTCAGATTTTCTAATATTAGGAACAAAACATTGAAATAAATATAGGTTTGCTTAATGTCTTAAACGCATTATTCGTACTTGCAACGTCTAAATAATGGTATACTCATGCAACTACCATATCTATGTATTTCTACAACATAAACAAATACGTCATAGAATGATGTAATCCTACATCTCCGTATTGGGGCGGAGCAGAATACATTCCCCAATACCATGTCGGAAGAGATGGGTGTCGTAAGAGGCGACTAAATCCGACCGGTGGGAGGGTAAGGTACCCGCCTGGCTAGCTACCACCCCCTGATGCTGCATCAGGAGCGCCAGATGGCCATTTTTAAGGCCTCAACAAAGTAGTCGATTTGGTGATTGATCTGATCAATCATCAAATCGCTGGCTCGAAATGTTGAGGCCTAATGACTGGCCCAGGTGTGAACGACCACGCGGGCAGCATTTGATCCAATGCACTAATCTTTTGATTTGATTTTATTTCGTTGTTTATTTGACGTTTTCGAAGTGCCTTTACCTTCTTTTAGACAATGTTAATATTTTTTTAGAAATAGACATTGGATGCGGAAGAAGTATATTGTTGGTTAGGTTTCAGTACAAAATGGTAATGTAGATAGGTACAGCATTTTAGTTAAAGATCTCCAGTCGAAAATGGACGTTACCTCTTACAATACGACTTGTGATACGACGCCCTCTTGCTTCTGTATTGTTAATAGTTAGAGTGTGCCTTTATTTCGTTTGATTTAGATATTTCACGCATCTAAATTATAATGGCTTTGAGATACGTGAAAAATCTTCTGTGGGTGACCTAACTTTGAGTTGCATTGTGAGAGCATCTTAGGTTAGTTTATTTAATTGATTACTGATTTGGTTAAAAGTAATTTTGTTTTGTTGTGTAACAAACTTAATTTTCCAATTTCGACTGGCCGTCGGCCATCATCTGTAGGATACACCATTCACAACATCTATAGACACATAACTTCAAATTATCATTATGTAGACACGAAATATATTTAAGTCTAGTTGTAATAAAATAATTTTTAAATCCCAAATACACAAATGTATAGAATTCTTCCGCCCAGAATTGTGTAATATAATATTTATATTATACATTTCTCAGAATTCTGTACATTTAATAGTAATTCTAATTTTAGTTTTCTGATTGATTTTTTTTATTTTTACCGTTTATTGTTTTTATACCCGTTATTTTTTCATTCAGGTATATATCAACATTATATTTAAAACTATAATTTTAAAATGTATCTATTAGTTACTTAATTTATTTTATTTTACAAGTTAAATCCAGAGAGTAAGGGCTATCTCTATACTGATTTTGTTTCATTTTTGTTAATAAATCGAAGTAAAGGAAAACAATCGTGGTTTCCTTTACTTTGATTACTATAAATAGGTTAATATTAAGTATAGAAAGTAAGTTAGAAATAATTGTATATACATATAACGTTAGAGTTAGAGAATCTACTGTGAAAAGTCTGAAAAATCCAACAATATAAAATTAAAATAATGCATAAATATATGCATTATTGGCAATTATAATGCAACAATGTAGTAATGAATTTAAGTCTAAAATACCTACGTATTAACCGTACTGATAAACATTTATAAAATAATTTTTAGTAGACTTAAATCACAATATTTTTTTTTATCGAAAAAAGTATTTACGGGGTGCGTTGGTGAGTAGCATTATTTAGAAGATATGCAAGTATATTAATATCATTAATTAAATGATTATTTCTAGTACTTATTCGCGTATTGTGCAAATTCAATAAAGAGGAAATGGCATTACATCTTTGTTAATGTAATATTGATGTTACTTTAAATGAAGAACTGTTTTAGTGGGCTTTACCTGCCTTCATTTACCCTTTCTGTAGAACATAACGCTAAAATTATGTCACTGACTAAAAATATATTTCAGAAAAATGGGTTCAAAATAAAACACCTTATATGCTGCGATGATTATAATATTATAAATAGTTCGGTGATGATAAATTACACATTTCTACCATTTTATTTTTAAACTTGCTCATTTTTCCGTCCTTTGTTTTCTTTACATTCGTTAATTGTTGACTCTAGTTGTTTATGGTTTTTAAATAATACTACAAAGCAAACACTTAATCGGAAAATAATGCCATATTGCACTATTTACATCATAAAATCTTATCACTGTTTTAAAATATATTTGTAAGCTAGATGACATATAAATAAACCACGATGTATACAGTAATACAATATCATAGATTTTCGTAGACACATAATGGATTGATTCTTTTAGGTACTATTCCCTATTATAGATTCTTTGGCTGTGATGAAGCTAGATAAAAAAACATCACTATTACGTCTTATACCTAAATATCGGCAACAAAAACTGGTAGCGTTGTTCCTTTGTCCTTAAATGGTCGTCAGATCGCCTAAAAAGTATATGTCAATTAGAAACCCCTTGACAACTACAAAGTGCGGGAAAAACTCTACCAATACCGCGATGTTGCTACTTCACTATGTTTCTGCTATTAAAATAAGACATTTTAAGCACTTAGATGTACTCATCAGTAAATGTTTAGCTATGTTATATGGACTGTTGGAATAAGAAAAGAATGGAAGGGGTTTTAATAAAATTATACCAAACAAACTGAATTTAATTTTATATTGACCTAGCACCAAATGAATTAACGATTTTATCTTTACTACATTATAACCCTTTGGTTATGCCACAAACACCTTTGACTATATTACTGGCAAAAAAAACATTGATAAAAATTATTATGAAATACAAGCTATTCTGGAAGATTTTATTTTTATTTAAAATTTATCCACACCAGTTCTGTGGTTTTGGTTTAAAACTGAAAAAGCATGCTGCTTTATTTAAAAATTTAGAAGTATATCAGTTGGTTGCGCTAAAATGCAGACAGAATAGTGTCACAGTGTGTCAGAACTGTATGTTACATAAAATATACAGGTATTAATTAAAACAGTGACTTACGGAAGCTATTGGAGCTGGTCATCCAAGCTTATTGTGATCTCGTCATCATTACCAGACCGCTTTCCCCAACCACTGGAAAACGTGAGTTGCCCATTCGAAGCAGCAAAAAGATTTGCAGCAGCAAACAAAAGAATGACAGCCACTCGTTTAAAAAGACGTAGAGATGCCATTGTGAATTATCCAATGAATGATTTTTCGCCTACGTTCCCGTTTTTATACAACCGTAAGAAACCTATGAAATGAATGTAATTATCTAGTTTATAAGAAAAACTTTCCGTCCGTGGGAATGTAAAAGTTTTGTATAGGAACGAAAGAAAAGATAGATATATTTAAATAATAGTATGCGATAAACGATAACAGACCTGTAGTAAATGTAATAAAAACTCTAATTTTCTATATTTCTTAATGAAAAAAGTTTCATAACGTAAAACTACACTTTTAAGACTTTTGTGATGATACAATAAAAATCTGAATTTTGAATTTTGCGACAGTTCTATAGTTGGCAAAATGATGTGGTTTTTAAGTTTGAGAACCGCCGAAACCAACAAAGCGTCTAATTATTTTCTAACTTTCCCCTACTAATTTGCCATTCCTTGGAGAAAATTAAAATAACCTATGGCTTCTTGGTGTATAAAATGCCCGTATTTACTATTAGCACCATCATATCATCTCATCTTGTTAACCATTACAATACAAAATGTACAAGCTTTTTTTCTTCCTATTCATCGCCACGTGCTTGTGTTTGACACAAGCACAGCTTACATTTACATCAAGTTGGGGTGGAAAACGATCTCTAGGCATGTCCTGCAGAAGTGACGAGGCTGTTGCTAAAATCTACCGAATGATTCAGGTAAGGTTTATTTCTATTCATGTTTAGAATTTATATCTAGAAAACTGCATTTTTAATTTTATATGCACCGTCTCATTCTTTTTCTTAGTATGTACAGTTTGCTCTATATTTCAGTCACAATCACAAAAATTGCCAGTATAAACTAGCAACATTGTTTTTAAACTAGCAACATTTAGTCAAATGTATTTTTTTTACAGCACGAAGCAGAGCGACTGCTAATGTGTCAAAAACCCTGAAGGCCGAATCTCTCGTTAAATTTCACATGACGATAAAGCATTTGTATGAAGGAAATTTCATCTTTAGTTTATCATGTTTTCACTATTTATAAGTGTAACTTTGTTATTAATTAATAAACATTTGATATAATCATTTGGATTTAAGTAATACCTACTATATACTTTCAATATTTTGTGGGTACCATACTTGGTACATCACATACCCCATAACCCGGAGGTTTTTAGGTGGTTTCTTAGCGAAAAAGGATTTTTTGTAGGCACGGAAGACTGGTCCTCTGTTCTTTTGTTTATTTCCGATATGTTGTTTATTCACCACATCATCTTTATATATAAATTAAGTGCTGTTCGTTTGTCTCGTTAAAACTCGAAATGGCCGGACCAATTTGGCTATTTATGATCTTGAAATATTTGTGGAACTTCAGGACGATTTTAACCGTGGGAAACAAATAGTAATTACAGAAAAATGCTAAAACGATCATTGAATTTTCTATGATAACTTTTCCTAGCAAAAAATTTTTGATGTCTTGTCTTTTTATAAATCTTTAATTTTCTTTTGGTTGTCATGTATTTATGAGATGCTTTGCAAAACTGTGTATTTCATAGCTGTAGTTTAAGGTCCGATCTCTCTGATCTATTTAAAAATGGTTTCACAAATATACGTAGGTGATACGAAGTTCACCGGGTCCATATAAGCAGTATTGCTCCAGCACTGCATTTTTTTCCAAAGACATTACGTTTTATTTGAAAAGAATTCGTACGTCATAAAATTATAATTTCCATACACAAAATAATACTCGTACATGCAACATAAAGTAGATCGACTAATTTGTATTCCATAAGACATTTTGAACATTGCACAAAATTCTTTAATGTCGCCCACAGCTCTAATTCAAACCGCGCTTCGTGCTTTTCACAAAACAAACAGGAATGTATCTTTTGTGTAAAGATCATAAAACCATATGATGCTACTTATGGTTTTTACATCAAGTTTAATAATGTGAGTTAACCCAGTTTTATCAAACTGGAACCTATTGAATTTATTTGGTGAGGTATTTAGATTTTAACCGCTAAAGAAATTGCGCGTTAATTATGTACGTATATAAGTATGTGTTAAATATGTACATAAAAACGCCTTTTCGCTGAAGACATGTCTGTGATTCTATTAATTACCTAAGGGACTTTACAATGAAATATGACGATATCATACGACACTTCTAAAAAGTAAACAATCGTATAATTAATCTGAATTTGTTATTATTTCGACACAAGATATTAGTATAGTTATATCGATTAGCACCTAATTACGGACAAACGAATTCAGTATAGTACTTATAGATAAATAGTACGGATATAAAATAAATCAAGCCTCTGCTAGTATACCATTCAGAAAATTCAGAGCCTGTAAATCACGTAAGATTTTTAAAGACTTGAGATCCCTTAAAAATGTGAATTTCAAATCCAAATGCGTGGGTTACCTGGAAAATATATGAAATAAACTTGCTGGTTGGCCCTTATGTTATTTAAAATATCTACAGGAAAAGCCTTCCATGTAAGCCGGCACCAGATCTCAAGATGATTTACCTACTCATTTTATAAAAGTTCTCTATATACATCTTAACACCGCTCCAATCCTGCAGCCCATAGATCAGTACGTGATTTCTTATTTTAACAAAATTGTAGACAAGCACATTTTTTGCAAAAGCGCTGCGAAGTGTGGATGCAGAACCGAACCTTACCCTTCCATATATAAATAAATAGATATATTGAATAAGAAATTTAAATTTGAATAAATTTTTCTTCTTGTACATTTTTCTTATTTAAAAATACTTGATTACAATTGAGATGGTGTTTTGGAAGCTGGAAAGGAATAATGATATTTCAATAATTTCCAAGTCGAGGGCATTGTTTATATAAAAATCAACTATTCGGAAGACGACTGAACGTATATTGCACATCTTATATAGCCTACTTTTCAAATCGACGAAGCCAAGAACTTGCAAGTAGGTTACGCCAGAACAAATTAATAAAAAAATCATATACAATACTTAGTAATTAATGCTACTGTTACATATATTACGGGTTTTTTAACAGAATTAAAACATATTGAGATTATTAATTGTGAAGACAAATTAAATGTAACCGCAAAGCAGGCGCAGCTGCAGCAAATGTTACTAAAAAATAATAAAGCGGCTTGAGGCTATGTGGGTATACTTTGAAGAAATGGTTTGAACTTGAATAAAATAAACCTTTATATCTTCTATAAAGTAATTGTTTTTTAAATTTAGATATTCTGTATATTAAGGATTACTTTGTCTTTGATAAACCAAATATTAAAATACAAGATTAAAAAACCTCTGTTAAAACAAAACACAATTCAAGTCTCAAATTTTATTGGTCAGGCTTTAAAAAATAACCAAATTTAGATAAAGTAGTCATATATACAATAGGTTTAGGTTAGTCGATTTCTAATTTAGAATACATTTTTAAATGATAATAATAAAATTGTATCTTCAACCATGTAATTGTTTGAATGTGCTTTGTACCCTCGGAATTTATGAATTTATAAACAATATCATAATTGTGATTGGAATTTTTTAAATCTACATGAAGTTTTATACATAAAAAAATTAAGTTTCATTTATGGTCATTTACACCATCAACAACCAGGTCAAAGTGTAAATAATAAATTAGCACTAGTTTTCCAAGCATTTAGTGGTCACATTAAAAATTTCTATAAATTTAAGATGCTGATGGAGACAATACTTGTGTTACTCCACTTGTATCTAATGACATTCTACTAGTACCAGTGTACTGCACATCATCCTCATCTAAAGCTTCTCGGATTCTCCGTTTATATATCTCACTATCAGGATTGTTCTCCTGATTTCGACATCTATCCAATTTCTTTTCTATGGCCCTAACTCGTTCACGAGCAGGACTCTCAACCATTTTAACCATTGATCTTATTTTTCTAACAGCTTCTATTAAAACTGCTAACTTATCAGGACCTGCATCTCTAAACAACATGTCAGTCACATAACTATCCAGGTTCTCTTGTTCTTTACTGGCTGCATGTAATACAGCTGCTAATGCAATTTGTGAAGGAGCATACAAAAGACAAGCATCAGTGAGAAAAACTTTTTCCAGAAACTCATCAATTCCTGAACGTAACCGCTCCGGGTTTGCCAGAGAGCATCTTGTCTTAATGTCAATAAGGAAACCCTCAACAGGACGGAAAGGGTTGTGAATAGTCAAGTGATAATTTAACTGCTGCATAAGAAGTAATTCATTGTTTAAAATAATATCAGAAGCTTTTTCTCTGTCACCTTTAATATTAGCAACAAATTGTCCAATGGATACGTTAAATTCTTCTACTTTGCATGCTAAATACACACATGTAGCGAGAATTTCTTTGGGATGATAGTCCATAGAAGAATTGTACAGATAGAAACGTTTGAAGTAATGAAATGCTGTACCAATAACTCCTTTAGGCATAGGAGGCTGGAATCTTTTACAGAATTCTTTTAAATGCAGCTCATACTGCTTTAATAACAGTCTTTCCTCTTCTGGAGATAAAAAATAATTGTAACGTTGTTGTTCATCAAAGTTCTGACCGTGTCTTGAAATAAACTCTAAGTTGTGCTTTTCTCGATGACATGCCAATTCATTTTCGTCACTAAATGTCCAAAACTTTCTTTGCGAGCTAGTTGAAAACATGATTCCTATATGAGAACCCTCAATAACTTAAGCACAATACATACATTTATTTTTAAACTTATAGAACAGTTAAAACTGTTGTCCTAGTCTTTAATCTTTATACTGACTGATATCTGATCAGTGTCACTGATCAGACACAGACTATAAATAAGACTAGAAGACAACGACAATGGTGCAAGAATGTGCAACGAATATTTCCCAGCACTGACACCTAATATATGATCCTAAGGTCCCCAGATGCTGGTAAGAAGGGAAGAAATAGATAAAGACTAACAACAAATGATAATTTTGATATAAAAATGCGCGGAAGTGCTAGTCACTACCGGGGGTTTGTGAGGGCTGAGTGACGGAGGTCAGCGAGCGCGATTAACAAAACGCACACGAGATATTTGTCACATAAATCACCGGATAACCATATTAAAATCCGTCTTAATTACTGTAATGGGTAAATTATTATAATGTATTTTTAAAATATTCGGTATAAGCAAAAACAGGCGTATTTGTTAAATTTTATTATTTGCGATACAAAGTAGTTTTACAAACGAAATAATATATCTCTAAGTAACATAAAATATTATGTTCACTAATCGGTGTGTGAAATATTTGGAGTAAAATCAATGCTAATAGAATAATATTTTGCTTGTTTTATTTCTTCTACAATCGAAAGTAGCACTTCGTCAGCGAGCAGTAAAATAATTTATTTCGAACAACCTAAAAGGCGATTTTATTTATTGCATCAATTATAGTATTTTAATCTATAAATTAATTTTCCCCATATTGACAGATTACTAAGTCTGTGATGAATTTTGTATCTATGATTAAAAAACTGAAAGGAATTGAAAACTGAGAATTTAGAACTTAGAACAGTTTCTGTCGGATTACATAGAATTTTTTCAAAACGAATTTATATTAAAATAGACAAAATAATGTCGCGGCCAGGTGATCGACCAAATCAAGCCCAAACCTATAAATTGGTAGTTGTCGGCGGTGGAGGTGTAGGAAAAAGTGCTATTACAATACAATTTATACAGGTATTTTTATACACCACCTACGATAAGAATTCTTATTTCCTTATTCTTAGTATTCACATCAATTCTGGTTATTGTCTAAAAAGATAGCAATAAATTGTCAGAACTTGATGCGTTAAGATATTTATGGGTTCGTGTAGAACATTTATTCATCAATATAAATAGCATAATGGGTGCCTGTGTTTTTGTCAAGGTAAAGAAGTAAAGACGCCGCCCACTAGTGTAAATTCATGACTAGATTTCTACATAATTTTTATTATCAATGCACATGGTAAGGATTCTTCGAATATTCTTACATCTTTTAAGGAAAACGTGTGTCGGTTACATATTAATGTGTGTATGTAATTAAAATCTTGAATTGTACTGGATTAGGTTTTCTTATTTTTATGTCAAATTACATCTGAAGAAAATGATTTTAAAATATGAATCTATTCTATCACTGTGTTTTTTCTGATTTCAGAGCTATTTTGTAACTGACTATGATCCTACTATTGAGGACAGCTACACAAAGCAATGTGTTATTGATGATATTCCTGCAAAACTAGATAGTAAGTAGATAACTTACTAGTGTTAACAAGCAGATTATTTATATTCTATTCTTTACATGTGAAAACAAAAGTAATTTTACAAAATTTTATTGTATATATTCTGTCTTAAAATGCATAAAACATACATGCTCTTAAAATTTAAAAATACATGGTATAAAGTAGATCTTGTTCTTGAAATTCCTTGATTTACTTTATAGTCCTTGACACTGCTGGGCAAGAAGAATTTAGTGCAATGCGAGAACAATATATGAGGTCAGGTGAAGGCTTCCTACTGGTTTTCTCAGTGGCTGACCATGCCAGTTTTGATGAACTTTTTAAGTTCCATAAGCAAATTTTACGTGTAAAAGATCGGGATGAATTTCCAATGCTGATGGTTGGAAACAAGGCTGATTTAGAAAGCCAGAGAGTGGTAAGATATAGTATATTATTTATTTCATATACATACTTAAATAAGTGTGTTTTTCTGTACTATCTAATATTCATGTCTATTGAATGCCATCTTAAGATCCCAGTTATAGCCATTTTATTCTATGAATTATATTGCTATATCCTCATATGATTTTCTTAAACATTTCCCCTAATACAATTAATTATTTTTTTATAAATCATTTATTATGATATAAGTAATAAATTTTTTACAGGTTACATTAGATGAAGCACAATCTCTATCCCGTCAACTCAAGATACCATACATTGAGTGCAGTGCCAAGGCTCGTATGAATGTAGACCAGGCCTTCCATGAGCTTGTGAGACTTGTTCGGAGATTCCAGGAAGCAGAGAGAATTCACATTAAGTCAGAGCATAGGAACAAGAAGAAGAAATGCACTATCTTGTAATAAACTCAAAATTGGGTGAGAATTGCAGCTATGAAACAGTAAATATCAAAGTTAAATGTCTGCAAAGATTTTGTTTTACATTTGCTGCTTTGCTTGATTTTTGCTATTCTTATTTTATTCAAAACTAAACATTTGTTGTTCAATTGACTTTGAAACTTGATTTATTAATAAAAATCTAGGCTATCTTCTAATTTATTAATTTATGTAACGATCCAACTAGAAAACAATTAGTTCTAATTCTGTGTTTTACAAATCACATAATTTTTGTGTTATTTCGTTGATACAAACATATTTTTTGTTATTTGTTGTCATTAAGTATAAGTTATATACCTCTTCACTTGCAAGTCTCTGTTATTAGTTTTATGTAAGTTAATTCATAAAGGTATTTAAATATTAATTTTTCTGCTGTATTGAAAAACCAATGCCAATTTCATAAGTTGACCTATTAATTACTTAATAATTGGTCTGACATTTCCTAACAAAAGACACTAATGACTTTAAAAATATGTAGTTTATGTTCCACTTAATATTGTATTGGGATCGGATTCGCTATGGAAGTTACATAGTGAGTGTGCTGGAATAATAATACCCTTTAAAAATTCTTGAAAAATGTTAAGTCAAGCAAAAAAATTTACACACTGCAACGCACATTTTTGCTGGTTAAGTCAAAACGCACAAATACCTGTAGAAAATATCATTCTGAGTCACATTTGAGTATTAAAATTTAACTTTTAGGCAACATGTCTCACCCCAAATTCTATGTTCTCAATTTCTTTCTTTAATATCAGTGCTAAATGTAAAATGTCGATCACATGGATATTGTATTTTAATGTAACATGGTTTTTATTACTGTCTCGAAACCAAAAACTAATTTTTATACATAAATATAAGTTGGCTCTTAATAGACATCTAAAAAATTAATTTTGTTATATGTATTTAAAAAAAAACTTGGAGGCGACATTTTTAGAACAACATATTCCGTTCAGATGTCTATTATGGGCTTTAGTTGTTTTCACATTCTCGTCAAACGAGCGTTTTCTCGATTTGAAATTTTTTACAATTTCATTGTTATGATAGTTTTTACACCAAAGTTATACATTTTGTACAATGTTAACACGAGAATGTAAATACGACGTTAGTATAAGTTTTGTATTTATTAACTATTGTATATTAAACAATTATGTTTTCAATGTTTTACGTGCCAAATAAACAGAAAAAAAATTGAAGGTTTATATTCAGCATTAAAACATTGGAAATAAAGTAAACTAAACATAATTAACAATATTAACATCTAGTGTATTAGTGTTTTATATAGGAAATCATATATTTTTATATTATTATTTGTTTTTAGGTTTTTTTGCTAAGCGTCAATTTACGTACATAGATTTTGATAAACGTTTACAATATTTAGTATGAACGCTATATTTGGCGATTTTAACGTTACAAATGTACGCACATTATTTGCTAGCTTTGATCTTAGTATTCTTTTCCGTTCCAGTACCTGTTTATCTTGTAAAAGATGTGGGTTGTTAGATCTAAAAGCTGATGTAATTAGTTCAATAATATTCTACAGCTTCAGGTATCAAACGCCGCTACCGAATTCTTAATACGATATAATGAAACTATTTCATGTTTTATCTTATTGATGAAAAGTATTTTTTCAAATCAATTTTGTGCTTTGTAATTTATTTGCTTTACGCACTTGAAAGCTTAGTCTTACTTGTTCAAAATATACATATTTTATATATTGTAACTAATTACATTTGTTTTCATATTCAAATGCTGTTCTTTTATATAATGTTGTAAAATATGATTAATCATTCTAGGTCATTTTGATACTTCATACCATAGACAAAGCAAAAATGAACACATTTTGAACAGCAAAAAAGAATGATTATAACATGCCTAATATTTTTTTTTACTCAAAGGCTGCTAAAACATTGTCTATATTATACCATATTCCATTAGTGTAAAAATGACAATTTACAGTGGATTTCATGAAAATGCTGTGATATTTTAATATCAACAGTCATTTTTTATAAAAAAATTAAAAGAGCTTTAACTAAGGCGAGAAAGTCTTACTGTTGTTAAGGGCATATTATATTATGTAATTGTAGTAATAAAGTAACATGAAAAGATAAGGCTTTTATTTACAATTTATTATGTATATATTAGTAACTGATTGCTGACAGTAGCATAATTTTGGAGGGTGTAGAAAACTAACAAAAAAGAAACTATCACGATACAGCATTTATTAACATAATTTATACATAATTCTAGGTGTTGTAGAATGTACATGAATTCTAAAGGCAGAATAATTTAAAATTTTGTGAAATCTAGAATGTTCACTTGTGAGCCATAGCTGCTAGATCAGCAATGCAGCGGTCCAAGGTCTGTTTCTCTTGATCAGGAGTAATAGCCTTATTGACATTGGTGATAACCCAGTCAACAAGATGCTTCTGTTCAAAGCGGCGTTCAAGTGCTGCCTTCTCAAGTTGGAAGTCCAGTCGTTTCTTGACCTGATTGGATAATTAAATATTTCATTTATATATATTGGTACTGAATTGATTACACTGCTTGTTGAATATTTTTTGAAATGGTGTTGGAAATAAGAAACCAAATAATAAGGAAATTTTAAAACATGGGTAGCATTCCCAAGTTTATAGCAAGATTTCCTGCAGCCCTGATAAGATTTACTTCATCAGGGATCATCAAGGATCATTAAAATTTCTGAAAAATATATTGAAAAAGTAAATTTCCTATTACCTCCTGGTAGGTATTCATAAGGCGTTCACGGTAAGCAGCTTCTAGCTGTAGAAGTACATTTTCTTTCTTAGCCTGAATAAGCAGTTCCTGGCCTTGGGCGCGCCATTGAGCATCCTTTTCTGTTGCAATACCCTCTTCCAGTGATTTTATGGTTTCTACTCTTCCTTGGTTAAGGTCAGTTTCTATTTGCTAAAAACATAATTTATTATGTGTTTAAAAATAATATAATTCAATAAGGTAATATTATTGTATAATGCATTGAAAAAGTAATATTTTATTTATAAATTTTGTAATTTTCTATCTTCAACCATATTCTTTTAAAATATTTGTTATAGACACTATAGTTCGAAAAATAGAATTATTAACACTTACATCAACTTCCTTGTCCAGCCAAGATGCAACTTTAGGGCCAAACTTAGTGGTAGCATAATAGACCATAACAAAAATAGAAAGACCAGTATAGTATTCATGTTCCATTACATAGATTTCTTTGCTGAGCAGGTATGTTACCAGACCAGCGCCGAATGTGTATGGTCCTGTCACTCCCGTTTTTGAATGAAAGAATTGAAACCTGAAATGTTAATGAAAAATACAGTTTTATTTCCATATATTTCCAATTCTGTTTATATTAGAGTAACTTTTGAAAGGTGAAGGAAAATTGTTACACTTTCTTAATGTAAAAACTGAATAGAATACACACCATTCTTCTGGGATGAAACCAAGCCTAACTTTGCCAGGTTCACCTCTTACAGGTCTAGGAAAGTTCTTTTCATCTCGTACTCCACAAGCATCAGTGGTGGAAGTTCGAGCTACAAGGGCTGTGGGGGCTGACTGCCGGGCCACTACTGAAATTAAAAGATTAAGGGTTAACAAAAAAACAACTTTATACTTCTGTTACTCGAACGAGTGTCTAAGGCAGATAAGAAAAAATCTTACAGGGAGTACTGCATATAGTCTCATTATGAGATAAAGGTTAATATCATGATTCGAATAATAAAAGAAATATTATTCGATTCATGCACATAATCGTACTAATTTAAAAATTACAAATAATGATTTCTATATATCATCTTTGTTTTCTAATAGAATTTTCAAAAAAAGAATAATCTAAAACACTAGGTAGGGTCTTGTCAAACGATTACATAAACCTGCGCAACAAGGTTAATATTATTTTTCTGTCGATGTGTTATGTTTTTGTAATTAATAGTTTAATATAAATCATACCTGAACGCAAAGCCACGCGAGATAACATATTTGTAAGCCTAATTTTCAAATAATTTGAATTTTTCCGACAGTCTCCTCAATAAACTATAAAGTACTTTGCGTTAGAGAATAGAGATGTTCCAAATTCCAATTTCCAAGCGATAACTGGTAACCGTAAACGGATCACAGATTAAAAAGAAAAAATATTATAATATGGTTTCAAATCCAGCCAATATAGTATGGGTCATGCTTTAATTATGAGATATAAACAATTTTAATATCAAAAGTATTTACTATTTTTATTTAATATATAAATTATTTTGATTTTAATTTAATTTTTTATAGCTAGCAATAGCTTGCGCTGACTAAAATATCGATCATTTGAGTTTTGCCACCATTTTACGGATGATTTTGCAACAAAATCTTAACGGCAAATAAATTCTAGCGTATAATTTTATTTCTTGTCACAGTTTAAATCGTGCAAATTGATACAGAATGGCAAATATGAACAATATTATGAAGATGATGGTTAGTTAATAAATTAGATTATTTCCAATGATTACAATGTGTATATTTTTTATTTTACACATACTTTAGGTAATTTAATAAATATTTTGTAAGTTATGTCCTATCCTACGATGTATGGAAATTGCCTAAGGTTTGCACGGGAAAATAATACAAACTTATTATATTTGTTTTTTTTTTAATTAGTGACACCTTGTTTTTGTTTAATAACACGTCGCCATGTCAATACGGCTACTCTGTTGACACCTTGACGTTTATTAATTTATTTAGATGTCAGATGATTATTCGGTACAAATAAAAAATTTAATGAACGATGCAGTACGAATATTTTCAGTATAGAATTCTAAGAAGTGGAAAATTTATATTGTTTTTCTCAATATGGGGCTAATTACATCCTGTTGCAAACCCTCAGCATCAGATGTATTGACTCCAGATACAGTAAGTGTATTCCTAACTCACTCAAAATAAAATTTAAGTGTGTTAATAATTATTCTTTCTAAACTTTGCGCAACATAAAAAGCTCATATGTAATCCATAATTAATTTACGAGAACAAGTAAATGTTACTACACTTGATCAATATTTTTCTATATACCTTATTATTTTAATGCACGATTTGATAAAGTATGAAGAAGCATGTTTGGCTATTCAAGATAGCATACTATTTACCACAATTTTTTTAATGGTTTCTTTTAATTAACTGTATTTTAAGATAATAAACAAGACCTATAGCTTCTGAAATTATTGGCTGCAAATAAGTTGTAAGTACAGAGTAATTAGATGCCCAAAGTTTGTTTTTAGTTTAGTTACAATTTGCATATTTAATCCCAAAAACCCAGTCCCTGCATTTGGACAGCTCCTGTACTTATTTAACATTAAATCTTATTTTTATACAACATAATTTGTTTGCATTTATATAAATATACTGATAGGAAACACGACGTCGTCAACAAGTAGAAGCAGCTGAACGTCGTCGTGTTCAAGAAGAGGCAAGGGGTGTCAAAGATCCAAATAGAGTGAAACGAATGCAACAACGATCTGAAGAGATGGAACAAAGAGAACAAGAGTTACAAAAGCAGGGTGGAGCTACTTTAAAGGTAAATCTACAAGAGGAATTCAATATATTTATAAAAATATTTTGTAGGCATGAATTAGAATAGCTTTAGTAAATCCTGTGATTTTTATTGATACTTCTCACTACAGGTAGAGTAAGGAGTTGCTACTTTGTTATAAGTATTTTGATTATTGTATTACTAAGTCATAGAGAATGATTACAATGGTTGAAAATGTAGGATTTGTAAATATCAATGACTGACAGGAAACCTTACCACCCATTTGTTCAAACCAAGACACAATTTCATCTATAATGCTTATTAACTTATATATTTATAAAATATTCTGATGAAATAAAATAATTTTTATTTTGAAACCCAAGAAGAATTATTAAGTTGGTGGACCATCAAGTATTTTCTTTCCTTTCATTCATGGTACAACTTCAAACATACCTAAGCATAATAAGTCATTTACTCCTTTTTTTTCAGTGGTCAGCTGACTGAGATAAGGCCCAAAGTGGGCCTAGCAGTGTGAACCCAAATGAAAAATATAAATACAAAAATTAAGCTTGGTATCATTAATATGGTATCTGTATCAATATATTTTCTATATATCTATACAATAGTCTATGCCTATGCCATGACCAATTTTTCGATGCTATTCTATACACCCCACAACATTTATACCTATTAGCTTTTGTGTATATTATGGTGAATAATTTATTGAAATATATTCTGTAATACATAATTTATATTTCTAGTTATAAAATATGAATGTCTATAAGATAAGAATAATGTAATATATGCTATGAGATGTGTTATGTATGTCACAGCTTTGATTTTATTAAAGTGTTGTTCAATAAAGTATTAAAATAAGAGGTTTTTTTATTTCTTGTTGAACAGTGAGTTTTGGTGGCTTGTTTGACGTTGCTTCTATGTGCGCATTTAACATTCGCTCGAACGACGAAGGAAAACATCGACATAGGAATTTGGATGAAATTTTAAAATAAACTTTAAAAATTTATATAATTTTATAATTTGGTGCAAGAAACAACTCAATCTACTTATAAATTACCGTGAACAAATAATAGGTTGGGGAAAAAGTTTCTTCGCTTTTTTAAAAAAATTCAGAAGATTTTACAATAGTTTATTTATTTCGTAATCCTACAGCTAACATAAATTATATATAATTACAAACAAATACACAGAAAAAATAGCCAAAGATGGAATACATCATACATTTTACTACAGAAAGATTTACAAAAAACAAACAAAAAGTATTCAATACATGTAACTAATTGTGATTCATTTTAGTTAACTAAGCCTAATTTGGTTGTGTTGTGTGATGGTGTAAAAGTGTTGGTAGGTATGATAGACATACACACCTGATGGTGTGTATGTGGGGTGTGCTCATGATGTAGCTTCCCTACCTAAAATAATCCCATTGCTACTTGAGTTTTGGGACTTCTGATCAAAATACTGTGACAATTGGCCTTTGCAGTCCTCTCGTGATATTTATCTGACACTGCCTAAAGAATTCTGCAGAGACCGAACAGTTGGAAATCTGAAGGTGCAAGGACGCAGGACGATACAGCGCAGTGTTATCATGATGAAAAGCCACAACCCTTCTGTTGATTAATTCCGGCCACTTTCTAACTTCTTGCTTTAATCTCAACAGTTGTTCAGAATCGATGGTCCTGCCTGGTAATAACCCCACCACACAAACAGCATCACCACAGTCTGTGTAGCCTGAACGGCCTTTGACCACGACCGTTTTCGCACATACTTGTCGTACGTAATTGACTTTTCATCACCAGTTATCAGATTCTTCAAAAATGGTTCGGTTTCATTATAAAGGATTTCGTAATAAAGAATCAGAAATGAGTACACGGTTCATTAGGTTTCTTTCAGTGAGCTGGTGAGGTACCCAAATATCGAGCTTCAAATACGCCAAAACTGTTTTGTGGTCAATATTCAGTTCTTCAGCTACGTCGTAACTACTCATATGTCGAACTTGCTCCACTTCTTCAAAAATAGCATACATTTCATCCGTAATAGGGTGACCATAGCGACGTGCATCTTCGACATCAAAATTCCCGGATCGAAAACACTTAATCCAATTTTCTGCTACTCTCACAGACACTGCACCTGGCAATAATAAACATATATATAATAAGCAATTTTTATTCACAATTCAATATAATTGTCCACAAAAGCAGATAAGCTAAGTTATTAAAATAAAAATTACTAGGCTCCGAATATGATTCTGTCCCAGTCAGTGTCGAGACCCTTGGTTCTAGCGCTATAAGGCTTTTTAGGGAGAAAAGTTAGTCGACATTACAGAAGACCGAAGAGCTGGCAGCTCACTCCGGCAAAGAATTAGTCTAGCTATTCAAAAAGGGAACACTGCCAGTATCTTCGGAAGCTTGACTGAAGGGTCGGAGGTTCACGACAATGCTAGACCACACACTGCACAATGCACATCAGACTGCCTCCAAAGATTTTATTGGTTACCGTCCAAATATTTTTTTTAGTAAAGGGATCAGCCTTTAAGATGGCAAGAGTGTATAGATAGCAATATTCGCTTTGAGTATTTAAATATGCACATATTATAGATATTTCAAAAGGAACTACTTTTGTTCCTTCCATACACGCCAATTTCATATGTAAGGGCTTAATGTAAGTACCTAGGTAGAAGTATAAGATTTTTAAGGAATATGAATTGTCGTGAGTGTCGTAGTAAAAATAAAACTGTACTTTTATTATTAACAACATTGTTTGGTATGTATAAAAAGATTATCATTAAAAAGTGGATAGAGTCAATTGACATGTGACGCTTTCTTTAAAACTTTTTAAACATTAATATCTTTCACACTCACACTTCTCTTTAATTTGCCTACCTCGATAAATGGACTATCCAACAGCTAACAAAAATAATGGAATGCAAAGCCATCCTTTCTGAGATTAGCGCGGTCAAATAAACGACTCTTTAGCTTGCTAGCCAGCTACATGTAGGACACGTGTGACTATTACAATGCCGATAGAGGTATTGTTACCTAATTATCTTCGTTGTTAATCGAAATTTATTATCTTTGAAGAAAGTAACATATAATTGAAAACAGCCACCTTGAAAAAACATTTGGTTAGTTCGCCTTGTTATGAACGCATGTATATTTTTTAATACGTTCTAATCGCATAATAGTTACCTACTGTTTTGCACAAATAGTTGAAGAAACAATTTTGTGACAGGATTGCAGTCACTAATAACTTTGTGGACAAAACATTATTCTGGTAAGTGTTATATTAAGCGCTCAGGCCGTGTTTACGTATTTGACCATTTATAGGGCGCAAATAGTTAAAAATTATTAGACTAATTACCATGAACACACACTAGAACCATAAATGTTTCCTATCGACTTAAATATAAAAACGAATAGCTATAGAAAATTCGAAGGTCAATTTTTAATTAGTTTTAAACGATTTTCCACATTATATAAATTAAAATATTAAAAGAAACTTACTTTTCTTACGAAATTTGAATAAAAATTAAACTGAACGACTGCTCTGACATTTTTTTTAATTTTTTAACTTTTTAAGATTTAATTAGTAAATTATTAGCCTAGGAGAAATATAACCCTACACTGACCAAGAACTTACTAGAGCTTGGCATTACTCTAGGCAAAGTGAAAATTTAAACATCAGCACAAAAAAGCAAAGAAAAGAGTGTACTGAAACGTAAAAGGTACTTCAAAACTCCTTAACAATTGCTACCAAATACAAAAACTTAACATAGTTTTTGTATTTTCGACATCAGCACTACGTTGAACTATACCAAAATCTTATACAAAAATTACTTTGTTTTTGTCATCTTTATTTAGATGAAAACTTCTCTCATCGGATCTTGGCTCTATACGTTTTGTACGACGTACGACTAAGTCTGTCTTCATTAATCTCTGAAATGTACAAATAATATGTTTAATATGGTTATATGTAGCTATGATAACAGTAGTAATACGACCGAAAAGCATACCTTTTCATTTTATTCAAATTCAATTCAATTGTAATAAATAAATAGCGTCGCTCATAGTTTTGATGCTGTATTATGCTTAGATTATTATATTATTAGTTCTTTACATATAAAATTGGCGTTTTGTATGGGAGGAACAAAAAGACAAATATTTTTTAATAAATATATTTACTTAATCAAGAATGAACCATTGTTTTCTATGCAATTTTGCCATCTCATAGCCCTTATATCCCTTTACTAAAAAAAACAGTCGGACGGGAATCAAATAAAATCTGTGGTGTGGTAAAAGGTGATTTGGACTGCGCCATCAGAGTTAAATTTTTTCCCTTGCAAGAAGATGTCCAATTTTCGGTAATCTGTTAGAGCAAGGTCCGGGGAGTACGGAGGATGTCTTAGACATTCCAATTGAAGCTCTTCTAATTTGGTAGCCGTTTGTTGTTCAGTGTATGGTCTAGCGTTGTCATGAAGTAGCGGCGTCGAGCGATTGACCAGCCTAGGTTGTTTAGCCGCTAGCTTTTCCATCCTGGTTTGCAATTACTGACAATAGATAGCCGATAGCCAGCCGTAATAGTCTGGCCAGATTTGAGAAAACTGCAATGAACAACACCGGCACTAGACCACCAAACGCTTACAAGTAACTTTTTTTATTTTGCAACATGACCGCCATACACATCATTCACCCTTCGAGTCGTTTCAGCACTAAGCTGCGGAAACAGTTCGTTTTTTTGTTCCTCCCATACAAAACGCCAATTTCATATGTAAGGACCTAATATATACCGTCAACTATCGTGAAGATACTTATCAAAGCTATTAGTTAAAGTAAGATACGGAATGGAGACAGTTAAAATATCAATCCTATGTAGGTTATACCTATATCTGTGGGATATATTTTCATGTAAAAGCTTACTGAGAACTGCTTATAAAGGCCAAAACAAATTCCCTTATTTGGAAAACTGCTATTTTATAGTAGTTTCTTATACAGTTGTACGAAAAAGTAGTAGTTTTTCTTAGTTAAAATAAGCTATAGAAGAAATATGACCATGTTCTAAAACGATACATAGAAATGCTTCTGAAGTATATTTAAGTAGTTACCTAATAATCAAAACGAAAAATGACTCATAAAACCATGCTCGGTGACTAAGATACACTTCAGTCTGAGTGAGTACATCTGATAAAGCTGACAATATTTATTTATTACAGCTTCTGTAATCTAACTATATCATAGGATGTGAAACACATATTATTTATTTAAGTAGTTTTAACTTTGAAACTAATAAATACAAATGTAATGTAAACAATATGTAATATCTAGATAATATAATCTATATATGTTACAGATAACAGTTAAAATAAAATTAAACAATTTCAATAAACTTTAAATAAAATAATAGTAATTTGCGTATAATTTGATGCATCGAATAAGCAAAGACAAAGTCAATTTTTTTCCTATATTAAACATCTTTCGTAAATTAACTATTAAAATGTGTTTAATGATTCGATTCAGTATAACAAGGAATAGTTTATTGATTAAATGGTTTACCTTTTAATTAATGTTTGAAGTGAAAATGTAGTCTATTTTCCAATTTTGTCACCGTTCTGATAGCTTTTCGTTATCTTGTAGTTCCATTCTCTTATCAAAAAAATTCTAGGTTTATTTATTAGTCATCTTCTATAAACTTGCATGATAAAGTGAAGTGATTGTATAGCGATTGTATCCTTCAGTAATTTTTTTTGCTGAAAATACTTATACCAGTAATAAATATGAAGTACACACTTATAATTAATCGGCAAGCCGGTTAATTTCTGTTTTACAGCTTATCCTTAGGCCGTACGTAGGCCTCCTTTAAGAGCTTCCACTATTCTCGATGTTTAGCTTTACGTTTTTACTTCTCTTTATAAAGAAATTTTTTTAACTATAAATCCGACGCCGTGTAATTCTGAAAGTCCCCCTTTAATTGTGACATGTTAAACCAAGTCAATCTATGTTCTATAACAAATAAAAATGCATTTTTAAATGAAGTAATGTAATATTATTAAAATTTATACCTGCATATATATATATGTTACAGCCAAAGTAATTAATCTGGATATTATGTATATTATCTAGCCATTATTTATAATGTCTACTCAATTTAGATCAAGTGATAATTGACACGGAATTAATCACATTAACTAGCAATTTTATATAATATCTTCAAAGACTTGGATAATGTAATAAAACAAGTAGGTACTGTTAAGGTTATTATATATAATGACCAGTCATTATGTATAATATCTATTTAATCACTGTGACTGTAACATATATATATATATATATATATATATATATATATATATATTATAGTCTAGATCTATAACAATTAAAACAATATTTTTCTTTACGTATGGCTTTAATACATACCTTTAATACGTTTGGCACAATTGATGATATTATGATTTACGCACTGTTACAAAACTGTATCTTGATAGTTGTATCAAGATACAGTTTTGTACATCCAAATTGTTGTTTTCACTCCTCGATAAGACTCGCTTCACGAAGCTATGACTGACGCAGGATGACGACTTGAGCATCTTCTTAAGAATTGCACTTATTATTTTGCTCATTGAAGCGTTCTTCAATCGTGAAAATTTTGTCATCGGTAAAGAGGTAATTTCTGTGCTTTTCACCTGCGTATCGTGATAGAAGTCGTTTTTATCCATATGCACCGAGTTTGTCAGGTCTTAATAAATACACGACAGGATGCTAGCGGGAATCTTCATCTCCCCCGATAAGGTTTTTTGCTTACCTTGTAATTCTAACACGCGGCCCCCTGATTTCTTCAGCTCTTCGACAGACGAAGTGTTCTTGTATCTGTTGATAGTACGATATACGAACATTTTATTTATTTATTTCCTATTTCTACCGTAACTTAATACTCATACAATAGAAAACATAAAAAGTAAAAACTTAAAACCTAAACCATTTTGTAACTAATTATAAATAATGCAATTCTTGTGAATTTATCCAGTGTGCCACTAAATACATTTGTCTCACACTCAATAATATTTAGGGTGCGCAAGACACGCGTAAATGGTGCTTCTCTAAGTAAGTTCGGACGCGCCCGAGGCACTATCACCAATTGAGATCGCTTACCACGCCGAGTGTGGTAAGCGATCTAGAGAGCGGCACACTCAGCCCCAGTCTGTCCAAGATTTTTGCATTATATATGTACTTTACCTATTAATTTTTTTAAGGACCTTAAAAAAAATATAATGAGATAGAAAGATCCCTCCTTACCTCTAACTTGTTATATCATACCATGCCCAAGACAAACAAACTTGGATACATTACTGGATAAAATGGGTACATTCCATACAACCTCATGTAAATCTATCTCGTAAATTTATTTTGAATACGCTCCACCATTAGAGATTTTTTTTCTTGTAGGGCCCAAATGATAGAGTTACATTCCCAGTGGCTCCTAACAAGTGAATTATACACTGCCATTGGCGCTTTTATATTTCCCACCACCGGTCCATTACAGTCACTCTGTCTACCTTTAGGTAACCTATTGTTCGATCTGGGAATGTGCAAGGTGCATGACTGCAATCCTATTCCTATTTATTTTCATACCATTTAGATGATTAACACGAAAAAATATGTGAAATGGCGTAAAATCGAAAAAAGTTTTTAATAATCATATACATTATAGGTGTTCCAAATTCTTACTCAAACTTATAGCCAGACTAGTATTCTTGATGTTGTTCGATTCCTTCATCCTTCTTATTTCACATATTCCCAATAAATTATTCTATTTAATGTCAACGAACGCGAATTCATGTTCATGTAATTTATCGTGTTGAATGTGGGTGCTTTTTAAATAAAAATAAATATATACCCGAATAATTTTGTTCACAAAACCAATTTAAAAGAAACTTTAAATCTGAATTTGCTATATAAATTTTTAAATTATCATGGTATCTGACTTCAGAAAAGAATCACAGGCTCACAGCCATGTAAATGTTACTTAAGGCTACTGACGAAAAAAAACCTTAAATAGATGATTAAATCTCTTCAAATATATGATTTTTAACATTACCAAACTAAATTCCATTATATTTATGTACATAAAGAAAATTTGCTATATTTAATTTGGAGTATGTCTTATCTATTTACTCCTTGCAAGAGATATACGTGTCAATTTTTTCATTAGTTGTTGTATGAGAATCGCAAAATTATCACAGCTTCTGTAATCTCGATATATCTAGTCTATATAACTACGTATATATTCTCGAGATACGATGAGAATATATACATAAACCTACTGTGATACGTAAATTGTGAGCACTGGTTTATCAGTGGTCTGAGAGTTTTGTAGTATTTTATGGTAAGTAGTTTAGTGTTTTATGGTAGTAAGTTTAGAGAAAGCATTGTTGGGTGCCTTTTTCGCTCCTAAATTGCTTTTTTGCTGATTTTTTTTCTGCTTTAAGTACCAACAATTTCTGGTAATTTTATTGCGTGCTTATCTTATATACGGTATGTTTTAATTGTATTTTTTAGTAAAACTTAAAGATTTTGCAAAATAATCAGTAGACCTAGACTAATGTATGATGTAAACTCAATAAATGAATAAATAAGTATAAGCTTTGCTATCTTATTTTATTCACACTGAAACATTATTAAATTACATTTTATTAAAAATTCGTTGCTTATTTCTCGATGTTTAACGAAATAAGTTCGCTAAACTTCTTTTTGGTATTATTATTTATTTGTAATACATTTATCAAACTTAAATTAATTTTAAAATCAAATTTAAACAAAAATTATACATACGAATGAGCTCATAAATATGACTTAATCGCTATTAAGGATTGGTTATTTTTTTATATATTACTTTATAATATTTCGATCGTTTCAGTGGTTTACTATATACTATAATAACGATTTTATTATATAGATTAGGATAAAGTTTAAATGTTTTGATTTAATGCTATCAAAAGTTTATATTTTATATTGTATAAAATATTATTTATAATGCGTTACAACAAAGAATTTCAATTGTTATAAGTTAAAGGAGTGTGTTAAAACAGCTGGGAAATGATAAGGCTCTCCAATATATATTTGAACCATTTAGAAATGCAATTAAGAATGATGAGGTGATATATAAATTAAAAATGGAATTTCAATATAAGAAACAAATACATTGATTTAACATCCAGTGTATCTTAGTTGTTCACATGGAAAAGTTCGCTAAATACATAATGAAAAATAAAATAACAAGTATCCATTATATGTATAGAGATAGTATCTAATCGGCAATCACATAACCTTGCCCTAAAACCTCAGTTATCATAACTCATTATAGGGAGCGTTCAGGTATTACGTCACGCAAGTTCTATTTTTTTATATAATAAAACAAGGCAAACGAGCCTTCGGGACGCCCAAAAAGACAGTCGCCGCAGCCCATAGACACCCATTTTTAGTGGGTGTGTTGCCGGCCTTTAAGGGAGGAGTACGCTCGAACTTTAAATTTTTGTATCTCTCAGAGAAGATCCCAGCCGGTAGTCGATTCCACAGTTCGCTAGTTCGCAAAAGAAAATGCCTTGTGAAACGGACCGTGGAAGATTTCCAGCCATCAAGCCGATGTTGGTGAAATTTAGCTTTCATGCGGTTTTGGAGATTGTTGACCGTCCCCCCCCCCCCATGTAACGCGTCGTAACGTTTTTCTGTACTCAATAGTAAAACGCTTCGTGACGTCACTCTTTAAATCTAGAAGTTACCATTATGAGGTATAAAGAACGCTATAGTCGAATTTTTTTTATTTACTATAACGCGTAATTCATTCCCCGTCCGGCATCGTAATATGTAAAAAAACATCGTTACATTATACTTCAACGCTTCCGTAATGGGTTGAAAGATGTGATTTAAAACCGGATGCAACGGAAAAAGTGACAGTAAAAAGAGACATAAACATATTCATAAGATTTATCTTGAGAGAAAATGAGACAGATAGAGAAGTTTCTTTAGAATCCTAATTTTTAAAACCGGATGCAATGGAAAAAACGACAGTAAAAAGAGACAGAAACATAAATTTATAAGATTCAACGTGGGAGAAAATGAGATAGGAGGCATTATATAGCCTCTTTTTACTGCCGCTTTTTCATTTAATCGAATTTAAAACTTTCGTTGTTTTAGTTTTTGTCAAATTAAAGATTTATATTAAACCTATAAATTAAAATTTATAATTAAAATATACTGTTTTTAATGAAAAGTTTAATACATTTAGATGAAATACATTTAAAGTGAAAATTGTTTAATTTAAATATGATAAAAACTTTGTTTTTGAAGGTTTCACTTCTACGTGTGAATTGCACATATGATTTTTTGAATTATTTTTTTAAGCCATTCATTTTTATTCTCTACACAAAACTACATACATAAATAAAATACGTTGTACCTGCTATTTAAGGGTTTTCTAATTTTATCGCTATTGTATGTGTGCATGTCACTGAACACCTTTTAAACGGCTGAAATTTTCTTGTATTTGTTGTACATAGATGGTTTAGATCCACAAATCGGTCCGCTAGATGCCGCTGCAGTCGGTATCTAGGTTATTGATCTATACAGCAAATAAACAGCTGGTATATATGTCGCAGTAAAGTAGAGATTCAATTAACTCTCTGATTTGACATCAGGGAGTTAATTGAATCTCTGTCTAGAGACTAATTAACGATCGATCGATGGAAAAAGTCTGCCAAGGATAGAGAAAAATGGAAACAAATGGGGGGGGAGGCCTATGTCGACAGACAACCTGACCAAAGCGTTTAAGAAAAAATATTATTTTTGCTATATTTAGATTTAAGAATATTACTGTTGATAAGAATAGCATTTAAGCGAAATGGTCAGCGAATAAAGGGCTTTTATTATTATATTATTATTATTATTTAATTAACGATCGATATTATATAAATCTTCTGTACATGTGTTCGTAATTAAGCACTTATATGCTAGAAAGATTTTGATAAAAATAAATTTTGTGTGGGGTTGAGAATGCTTTACATTACGCTAGATTGTTTTTGTATGTAAGACTACATTCTAAAAATATAATAAAATCGACGAAAATTTTAAGCATTCCGATTTGTTCATGCAATTTTGTTTTAAGTAAAATCTTGTTCTATGTATAATAAAACCCTAATACATTTTTCACATGCGGAAGTAGTTCTTAACGCAACATACATCTCTGTACTAGATTTTTTAGAAGTTTAGATTAGATATTTAAATAACCTTATATAATCCCGGGTTACGATTACTCCATGAGCGATGACATGTTAAAATAAATGGTTTTTATACTTCAAACGATACATTTTCGATAAGTGTTATCAGTCAAAAGATAATCAAGTGATCTAATTTTTTAGTTCATACTGATTTGGATTCACGGAATATGGGCTGTTTCAATACTGTGTGGAATAAAGGTACTAGTATTTTTTCTGTATAAAAAATGACTGTATTTAAAATCATCAAACTTTTTTTTTATTCTACACAAAATCGTTACGATTTAAGTTTTATTTTATATAAACTCCGGCTTTCTACGTTTGTTTGTTAGTCAAAAGTCACTAAAAGAAACTCATAAGAGTTGGACGCAAATTAATTATTGAAATACATAGTAATAATATTATTGAAATTGATAAGAGTCTGATGCAGATAGATAACAAATGTCGTAAGGTCAAATTGTGCCATAAAATGATCATACATTTTACGCTTCCAGCAAAATCAAAGGTGCAGTCATGGCACAAGACAGAGTTTGTCCCAAGCAAAGTTCGGGACCCTATATTTGGGAACATAATAACTATGTCCATAGCGGAAACTGCAGCTTACAGGATTATCTGCCAAGATCTGAGAGTGGGTCTATTACCTTCATATGCACCTTGTAAGTATTAATAAGAGATACATATGGTATAGTCTCCACAATTTATAAGGTAAATATTATTATTGAGTTAATAAGCCTCTAGATTTTTTTTATATAGAACAGGGGGCAAACAGGCAGGAGGCTCACCTGATATTAAGTGATACCGCCGCCCATGGACATTCTCGATACAAGAGTCAATAATTAAAATGTCCATGAAAAGCAAAGGGTCAACTATTTATACTGTGTTAGAGCTTATAGACATAATTAAACTGAGGTTGGTCACGCTGAATTAAAAAATATATTTAAAATTCTTATTTATTCATTAATATAAGAGGACCAAAACTAATACGAAAACTATATTAATTTTAAACTATTTTTTAATTATTGTTTTGTCGTTGAGATATTCACTCGAAAATTTCATTCGAAAATTTTCTCTATTGTCCTATTATTTAATAATAGCCAAATTAACATAACTTAGGTACGTAAATAACACGTTGTTTTTGCCTATTTAATTATTGAAACAGCAGTGTCTTAGGGTGCGTCCAAATCGCGGCACATTCGCCAGATGTGGACGCACCCTTAGGTGTTGTATGTTGTCGAACTAGACTGAAGTAAAAACATTTAACTTTTTTTAAATTAATCGTCTTATATCTACAAATTAACTTTTTTCTTATATGCCCTTTTGGCGAAATGGTGCGACTTGGTGCGACAATCAAGAGGACGTGCGTGAACCATGGCACATATAACCATTTAAATTAACACTCGCTTTGCACATGCCTAAGCCTTAACAACAGACGCTATGTGTCAGACGTAGAAAGTTGATTGTCTATTGCTTTGAAGAAAAATATAATCGAGAAACTATATATGGCAAAGGCCAGATTTATTTTCTGTTGATAATTTTATATTACTTATTTAGTATTTAATTTTAATTTAAATTCATATGAAGACGGGATGGGTTGTAGTTGGCTGTTGTTGTTTGATGTTATACATCTCTTTTATATTATTTTTTTATCGAAAGCAAAAATGAATCTTTAGATTTGCTGATATCATTCGTCGCAATGTTCGAGGCATTACTGGGCCCTTTCGTCGCATGGTGTGGATATAAGACACGGAAGAGAATGATGCTTGGCTGGTCAATTGGTTTCATCTTGGCTTCCTTTTGCTGGTTTGCAATCCCATCACCCGTAAAACTAACGGAGTCAGGTAATGAACTCAATTAATATAACACGACATTACCTCTATTTAGAATTAATAATTTACTCCGTACATATTGCGACTAATTGTAATTTAAATAAATTTGCGTATATTGGGGCAAAGCATGGATTTAACGTAAGTTATTAAAGATGAACTAATATTTAAAACTACAATAATTTTATTACAATAAAAAAATAATTTAATTTATGTATTCAACAAGATTTTCAATACATGCGTATAAGGAAAAAAAATAATTTGAAACAAGCCTAGAATTGGTATATGTACTTAGTCCACTATCTGATAAGCGATGCTCACAATGTTTACTGAGGAGTATTAAAATAAATATTCTACAGATTTTTATTTACAATTACTATCTTACGCTATTATCAATATCAATTTATCTTACAGATTTTTGCGAAAATCCAAGTGTCAACACAAACATACTCTTCGCTGGTCTATCCGCGCGGACAGCAGTGCGGATGTTCGTGACTGTGTTTGTAGCAATATGCTTCTGTCTAGCGAGGGTGGCCACATGGAGCCATTACATAGCTTACGCAGACGACCAAGATCCTAAGAGAACTACTGTTGACTTCGGTATGAAATTATTGTGTTAATAACAGTAAACTAGTACAAAGTTTCAGCACTGGTTAGATTAATATGTATTGCTGATGATACCGTGACGCTATTGTAACGCGTCGGCCGCGGCGGCCGTCGGGTACGGGCGCCCCGCATAGCCCCGTCCTCCTCTGCTTCTCCCCCTCAAATACCTAATATGTAAAAGGACTTCTAAATAACAGCTTCTCAACCACGACAGTGCAAATATATATATATATTTATGTGTATACATTCATTAATGATTTTTTTACGCACAGAAACATTTATTATATGAATAACTGATCCGGCGAACTTTGTTTCTTCGCTTCGTTCGACTATTAGTCTAATAATAACGATACCATGTAACGATAATAATAATGTTACCTTTAGTTAAACTTAATTTAAAATTTCATTAAGATTCAATTCAATAACATTAATACTTGTACTACTTTTTTTTGCAAATACAGAAATGTTTTATTGCGATTGCGAAAGTAAAATGGCAGTTTTACACATAAGGTATCTTCTCTGTAGCGGCAATAATGCTATACTGCATCATAAAGCACTTTCTGATAGACATACAAATTTTTTTCGAAGTCTTCGATCAAGATTAAAGCTTGGTTACGCATGTCCTTATTTACCTCAAGATCGTTATTTCTTGGACTGTCAAGAATTCGATGTAAAATGATACGTAGGTTTGTCAACAGATGGCACACATGCTGCATTCGTAAAATTATTTAATTTATTTAGTCTTATTCGATAATAACTAATCCGATATTTTATTATTTATTCTGGTATACCTAGCGGAAAAGAATCCACTAAAAAAGAGATAACTAACATCGGTCCAGCCGATCTTGAGTTATAAGTGGTGTAACTTTGTTTTATATAATATCTTTAGATTAATTTTTTTGCACATACTATTAAAAGTACAACACAACAATCAATTAAACGTATACAACACAACAACAATGGACAATAAATTAATAAATGAATTCTAAATACTTTAGCTAGAATAATGGAAAAAAATGTTATGCTGGCGTTTCAAACTATTTGTTTATTTTCCAGGACTCCTTGTTATTGCTCGAGTGATACCCCTTATTTTTGGTTATAAGATGCTCAGTATGATTGTGGAGGTGTCCGTCCTTCTAAAGATTCTCATTATAACACTAACAACGCTCCTAAATATAGCAAAAATTTATTTCGTTGTACCAACATCTGAGCATCAAATCGAAACGAAAGCACCTCCAATGGAAGACAGAGGTATTATACATAGTTTTAATAATAATTATTTGTTCGTTTTACAATGAAATCTGTTATTTTGAAAAATATAAAAATTGGATCACACCTTGGGTGGCACAGAAGGAGTGCTTTAGGACGAATCCTAGGGGTAGAAGATGGGGAGTAAATAGGAGAAGATATGTATGCCCATCTCCTACCTCCTCTATGTAGTGTAAACTGCACCGAAGGGTTTTCAGTGTAAGATGCCGTTGAGGTCCCGGTAGATTGCGACAGCGACCCCGGAGCTTCTGTAACGCGGCCTTATAGGTACTTGTCGAGGTGTTTTAGTGGGTATTGTTCACCCAGTCTCTGATTAGAATAGAGAGAGACAGAGATTTGGTATGGGTCGAGTCCCACATACCCCTGAAACTTTTTAAGGCGGGTCTTGCGCAAATGCACCAGGTGCGGAAGTTGTCGGTGTCAACCCATCGAAAGTAAAGAGCAATAGGTTTTATATGGACATGGAACATTTATTAAAATAACGCGAGTATGGAACGGGGACTTCCCCACTGTTGCGGGAATCCCCGAATTCTTCATATGTCTACTCAGCTAGTGCTAGTGGAGGAATCCCTGAAAATGTAATTTTTATGGTGGCGATTAATTTTTTTATTTGTACATTGTTCTTAAAGTTGAGAGACCCGGTGGGTGTCACCCCAAAAAAGGTTACACTCGGCCCCCCCCCCCCCCCTAGCTACGCCACTGGATCACACACTTTCAATGAATAAATGAATTTCATGTTAATAGGTTTCTTCAGGAGTTTGTTTCGGGTGCTGTGTAATGTTCTCGCTATGTCGCAAATGCTGTCCGTAGCGCTTATCGCTGCTGCCTTCTGGGGATTTGGGTATAACGAAGAAGAGATAGTCAAGGTTCGTAAACAGCTTTAATAGGAGCAGTAATAATACAGCCGGAATGTTTGTATGTAAAAAAATGTAATTTTGCGATAAATCTGCACATTTTTTTTTGTTATATTGTTGGTAATTTTAGAATATTACCACTAAGTTATTTTTTTCGGCATATATTTTTTATTATTTGCTATTGACTTTGAAAAAATTATTTTGAATTACGTTATTAACTCAACTAGCAGTCAGTTACGGCTTCGCATGGCTTTGGCACGCAATTGCTTATGTAATAGTTAGACATGGGGACGGGACTATTTGTAAGCATTATAAAGTTCTACGACATTTCTCTAGAACTCAATCATTGTAAGGCAGCGATAAGGATTTTTTGTAAATCTGACTACTATGAAATTTTTTAATACTAAATATTTTTTTATCATATTAATTAATTAATTAATGTGACGCCTAAAAAAATCACAAACAACGTGGAATTCTAAAACTTTTTAAAATAAGTTCAGTAGATGGACAATATAAGTTTGTTCATAATATTATTACAGATAACTCAATTTTTAAACAACCACAAATGTACATTATAAGTATTTTCTTGTAAGAGAACTCATAAGATTACTTTTTTATTTATTGGCTACTGTATTGTTTTTTCCCAATATTATATTGTATCATACAGTAGCGTACATACGATACCAAAAATTGTATTGAAATTAATCCCTAAATCGCGCAGACCCTATAGGGTTGCAGTGCGAAATTTATCGAATCTTGAAAATTTAACTTATCTGACTATCGCGAGCATAATAATTGAAACAGTATTTACAATTTCAGACAAACTTCGACATTGACACCTCGGATGCAACCATAATCGATCATCATGTGGAATTTTTTCGATATTTATGTGCGATTCTTGGTGTGGTGGTGAGAACAGTTTTCTTAGATATCGCAAACCTAACTTTTGGCACTTCAGTTCTTATTCTAAATTTTTATTCTAAACAAATATGCCTTTTGTGGCCAATGCCGGATTAAGAGCTCTGGAGGATTCGGGCAACAACAAAGTGGAGGTGTCAAATTATTTTAGTGTCGAGTTTATCCATTATTTTTTTTTATTGTTTTTTTGCCTCCATTGTGGGGACGCCACTTTTGTGGACGCCCCGCCCCGGTTGCCCTCCTTATGTTTATTGCAAAGTAAATTCATCACAGAAATAATTTATGTCGCAAAACTTTAAATAAAAAAGAATAGAGAAATTATAAAATTAAATAAATGTTTTTTTTTTATAGAACAGGCAGGAGGCTCACCTGATGTTAAGTGACACCGCCGCCCATGGACACTCTCAATGCCAGAGGGCTTGCGAGTGCGTTGCCGGCCTTTTAAGATTTGGTACGCAAGAGCGTACCAAATCTTAAAAGATTCTTGAAGGACCCTACGTCGAATTGGTCCTCTTCAAATTCGTGTAAAATTGTTTAATTGCATTCAAAAACTTTTCAGTACATTGGCGTCAAATATTCGACACCAATACGGACTGACTACGAAATACCCAGGGCCCTCAAGCACATCTCTAAAATGACACTTATCGCTGCAATCATGTATATACTTATTGTTGTGGTGCCGCCTTGTACAAAGGGTCACGTGGCAGGCTTAGAAAACAGCAATGTATACACGCATCCCCAATGCAGTTTGTCGTGTGGGTGAGTAAGAAACTGAAAAACCACCTTCTGCAGTAAAAAGTAGATATAAATAAAATATTATCCAGTAATATGTAACTACTTATGCCCGGGTTTTATGATCGGCCGTCAAACAAATAATCTTTATGTTGGAAAGTTTACGATTGCATTGTTATTTTGCTTTGTGAGCATTATTTAATTCTATACATATTCTATGTAAAAAGTGCGACTGCTAGTTTTAATATAGAATAGGTGTAGGAGACACACGGAATATAAAGCGTGAATTCATATCAGACTTATTAACAAGACTTAGCACTAAGGCCGATTTCCGTATCTTATTCCGTAATCTTAACCTCTATATGAAGAAAATATGGTAACTATGGTATGGTACTAAATTAATACACGATATGATTAAGCCAAATCACTATCACTACATAGTATAATATAAAACAAAGTCGCTTTCTCTGTCCCTATGTCCCTTTGTATACTTAAATCTTTGAAACTACGCAACGGATTTTGATGCGGTTTTTTTTTAATAGATTCAAGAGGAAGGTTTATATGTATAATAACATCCGTTAAATAGTGGAGAAGTACTGTTATTTTTGAGGTTTCTAATGTGATGTCATAAATAATTACATTTTTTCCGCTTACATTGCAAACGCAGGCAATAGGCCCTACGAGTTTTATCAAAATAATGTACTAAGTATTGTACACATTGAAAAGGTCTACAGGAAAGTCCGTGATGGTATATGTATATCTCTTATGGATAACCCACAATAACTTTTTTTGTCATTTACTTTTTACGACAAATAATGGCTAATTTCTGCTGAAGCGATTTTAACCAATACAGCATTAATCCTTAACCAATTAAATACCTTGAATACATTCTTCGTTTAATATAGATCTATACAGCCCATTACAGCTTATTTAGCAGCGATCGAACGCGTAAATTATCGGAGCTTTCCAGCGACGGCAATAACAATACATAAAAAAAACCGGCTTTTCATCAGCATTGCACCCGTGCGAAGCTGGGGCGGGTTACTAGTACTTTATAACACAGAAAAAATATACGTACAGACATAGAGCCTGTGAATTAATCTTTATTGTTTTTACTTTTTTTTTAATTGCAATTTTTTCAATAAATGTTTAAAGATTTTGCTTTATTCTAGTTGCGTGCCAAAATGGAATGAATACAATCCTGTATGTGTAGTGGACACCATGTCGACCTACCTTTCACCATGTGAGGCTGGCTGCACAGGTTCCTATACAATTGAGAATTTACTGTAAGTGTTTTATAGAAAAAAATAGGTTTATTCACAGTATATAATATTATTAATATACATAATATGTTTGTTTGTGGTAAAGTTAAGAGCATGAAGTTAAAGCGATTATTATGTTTATTGTTTATCGGTAAAAGTAAATCGTAAAATAAACTATTGTCATAAATACAATAAATATTTCATCGGAAATGAGAAATAATGCAGTTCTAACTTCGATAAAAAAAATTATATACACTTTATTTTCGTCGTAACAAGGTAACGTAATTTAATTTTGATGACGTGTCTAAAATATAAATCTAACCTATTAAATTAACCCTATTACAGCTACTCTTCTACACTTTTATTACCAGCTCTATAAGCTAAGGTAATCAATGTTTTACAGGGTATACTCCAACTGCAGCTGCGCAGGTCTTTCAGGGCAAGCGGCACCGGGTGCTTGCAGTAATTTCAACTGTCAGACTGGATATAATTTTCATATGACAGCCTATGCAGCAATCATGATTTTGTCAGGTTAGTTTTTAAGTCGCATATAAAAACCTAGCCATACGATTTGGGCGATTTACAAATTAGATATAAATCTGAATACTAGATGTCGCTACGCCTCTAAATATGTACCAAAAATTGGTCATTACGAAATTGTGTTGTATCTGTGGGGAGTGTTTAATGGTTTTTCTGAAAGTGAAAATCGCCCTGGAATGAATCTTCTATAGATGGACAATTTTCTAATGTATGCTCAAATAAATGAAATTTCCTTTTTTATATCATTAAGTAAACTATTAAAAGGAGTAGGTATAATAAATAACGTCCACCCTGAAACCCTCTGCCTTTATATTACTTGCTTGATATTTCTTACTATACTAATATAATATAAAGTTTATGTTTGTGAGGTTGTAATTTTTGGATCTATTAATTTTTAAATGTGATAGTCTTTATATTACGCCGATTAATTAAAATACATGTGACAGTCGGATATACAAAGTAAGTCGGAGAAAAAACGACCGCCGAAGGAGTTTCTCTTTGCCTTAACGTTGTAGGAAAAATTGAGTTTTAGAGCTTGATGATGCCAACAAAAAATCAGCGACACTATATTTCCTATGCTACGTCCATCTCTAAAATACCTACGCTACAGAATTTTCGGTTGGGTTTTCATGAGAGGGTTTTGGTAGATAATCTTTCAAGGTCTTATGGGTCTCGATTGCCCGTGCACAGCGGAGTTTTTTATACTATACTTATTTCAAAACTATCGGTTTCAGTGCTGGCGTTCCAATCACAAGGCATGGTGATCCTCAAATCAGTGGACCCGCGAGATAAGTCCATCGCCATGGGAATGATGTGGTCTGTCATTGCAGCTGTTTCTTATGTCTGTGCTAGTAATATCTTCTTTTCTATTGCATGTAAGTATAAATTTTCTACAACATAATCCTTCGGAAATTGAGGCGGCAAAAAGCAGTGTTATTACAATTGCAGTTATAAGAATTTCCTTATTTTTCTTAGAAAATATTCATATTTTCAATTCAATTTAAATATCTCCAAAAACCTGTTATTTGACGCAAGCCAATTAGGCTTAATTCATTACTTAACATCTGATAATTATAACTTAAACACCATATTAAACATTTAATATTGCATTTTAATAGAATAAGAGATTAACAATATTATTTGTTCCAGGGAAAACATGCAGTTGGTACACAGGTGACAAATGCCAACTTTACGAACAGAGATTCTCATATATTATCGGATTTACCTGTGCGGGGCTCGTGTTTATAGCGTTAGTTATAAACTTCGTAGCCATAGGATACCTGCGATTAAAAAACAAACGAACAGAGGATAGGAACGAAGATAACGGAGAAAGAACTGATATAGAATAGAATTATTCGTAATACTTACATTAATCTCGTTGATGATTGAACAACTTTAACATAATTATTAAATGACGAACACATTTTTTTGTAATTATATACTTATTCGTTAAGTACATATATAGTTCATTTCTGACTGGCTTAAAATTAAATTATCATTATTTAGTTATACAGTTATATAATTATACGACTAGTCTTGATATACGGCTGTGAAGAACAGAAGCTAGTGGAAGCGGATGTCAAGATATTGCGTCAAATCCTACGCCCTAGAAGGAGATAGGATGGGTCATATGGAGTCCAAAAGTATCCCAAATAATTTTGGCTATTAACTCTTTTAAAAGATTCAATCTCAAAATAGCCATACCCAACATATAGGCTTCGTTGGCTGGGGCACCTTGAGCGCATGGGCCAAGAACGGGCGGTTTAGGAAGCTAAGTGCTCGAAAACCCGTAGGTCGGCTTGGTACTGCTGGATCGACAGTCTGGAGGAGCACCTGTTGTAAATGAAATTGGAAAAGAGACAACTCTCACTACAGGAAGCGTCTCACTTCGAAGGCAAAGGTTTTTAAGCTCCTTTGGTGCAGAGCCAGTAGGATAAGCGTGATAATTTATTTATCATCTAAATAATATTGACTACTTAGGAGTGAAGTATTCATAATTTCAGTTTTATATAAGTTAAGTATTGTATAAACAAATTGCAATAATATCTGGGAACTTTATTCGAAAGATTAGTCCGTCATAAAAATATTTTGGAAAATTTTTAGCTCATAGTTCCCATTAAGATTTATTATTTATAACGGGTATCAGAATTCTCATCTCTTAATTGTCGATTTCATAAATTGTTTGACAGCTTGAGAAAAAGTCAGCTTTTGACAATTGACAATCGTGACCCAGTGACATCAAACGAATTTTTACGTGACAAAGCGTGAGCTGACGTCATTTCCTTTAGTCTCCCTTAAAACTCGATGAAAGTTTGTCTCTCTAGCTAAGGTTTAATTTTTAATAATAATTCAATTAATATTTGGCATTGACCTTATATTTTAATTTAATAAACTAACCTAACTAAAACTTTAACTAACTTTTTTTTAAAGCGGACTAAAAATTTAATGTACGTGTTACTACATCATTACAGCCGAATTTGCGGAATTTAAATTGTATGTACTTGAAAATTTATGCATGTACCTACTATATTCGAAAGTAATCGCTGAACTTTTTCTGAGTAGAAAGTTTTTGACGATTGATTATTGTTAAAAGTATAGAACTTAATTTGTTAACTATATAGTTTTATAAATATATTATATTTATAATTTAAGCTTAACAGTAAGACTTTCTTGCTCAGTAAATGTTGGTTGGTGTTTTACCAAAGACGTAGCTAATATTTTTGTGTATTTCTTTTTTGAAATTTCAATCGTAGTAATGATTAATTTACGAGACCAAATACCTAAGTGATTGAATAATAACCAGAGTAACCTCTAACATCCATGATTTGTTTCTAAAATAGAAGTTTTTATAGGAACATTAATGTATAATTTATTTTACTTTTAATGTAGATCATAATTAATAACTACTACAGGTATATTTATGGTTACTTATATAAAAAATTATAATCTAAAACTTATTTTATTCTTCCTTGGTCTACCTATATGTTTAACACATCTTAAAATTGTAAGAAACACTTTCTATTTTACAAACGGCACTCGTAGTACGTTGAATTATTCTACTTAACGCTAAGATATTTTATCGTGTGTCAGCGTCTTTGTTCACAATAGTCGGCCACGACCGCTGGTGGTTGGTGGCTGGTGCCATTAAAGAGGTCAGGAGTCAAAAAGAGGCTTCTGTACACGACGCACGTCGACGAAGCTTATGTTGTGATACGTACGTCGTACGTGGAGGAACGAAAGACAGCTAAAATTAGAATAGATGCACCGATTTCTGAGGGAAAGATTTACTTTAGGAATATTTCAAAAAGAACAAGTCTTTCCTCAACAGGTGATATTAAACCTTTACAATTTATATTTAGTACAGCCAGTCACAGGAGGTGAGGCGCCGGTGGCGCAGCCCGACATACGACAAATGTGAACAGCGATAATTGAGATCATATGCAAGCGTTGATCCGACACATTTATTTTCCGAACGGGTAGGCTGACAAAACAAAACAAACGTACTTAGTAATTTTAATTCACAAAGCAAGTTGGCGGCTCGAGCAATTCACTAGTATATCTTTTGACACTTTTTAATGAACCTATATTTTACTTATAACAAGTTGGTTACCAAGGTCACTTCTTGTATTTCAGTATAATATACATACTTCACAATATAATAATAATATAGTAATATTTTTTAAATTGGGATTTTTTAAATTATCTCGCGGGCAGGATCATATCATACAGTGGGCTGTTTTAAAAGATAGACTTATATTAAAGGTATATATATGCCTGAACTGTCACTTTCATATAAAATTAGTTTGCGACTTTCTTCTACATACTCTTCTACTTCTACATACAATTCTGTTAGGGCATCTTGACTAAGCACCCAGCTGTAACGATATTACTAAGGTATTCTGTCTGCTGCCAAGTTTCAAGTGCCAACTGCCAATGTCAAATTGCAAAAACATCTGCTTGTCAAAAGTATACATTTTGTGTTGCATTCGGCTTTTTTCGCGTAGTTTATAATCATAACAAAGTGGAATTACGGCTTGATAACAAAAACATGGGCGATAGATGTGAAGCTAAGGTAGGTTGCATTATTATGTTATGCAATACATAAGTCATAGAAATAAATACTATCTTGTTTGCGGTGCCCTCCATGTGACCTTGCTTATGTTCATAACAAGCAATTAATAAAACCATATTATGATGTCCTTATCTAAGTGAATTGAGCAATAGAAAAACTGGATAAAGTGTTTGATTATATTTAATATAATTTTCCCCCTTCTTCTGATAACACCTAAATGAGGTTACATAGAGATTTTTCGCAAAAACGTCTACAGGTCACCTGAAGATTGGGTTGTGTGTGCCTATCATATAACCCACATGTTATTTATTTGTCCCTAATGTAATAAATATTAGTATGAATAGATTAAATGCAAAAATTAAATTCAAAATTCCAGGCAGATGACCACAGGCTGAAACCAGCGGTAAGGTCTATGTAGATAAATTTTTTTGTCACTAATTTGGTTTTGGATTTATAAGTCTTATTATAAACACATGTTTTTATGAAGAAAGTTTTTATTCTATTGTTTATAAGTGCATGAAAGAAATTAATGTTATTATTCTTTAAGAATTATAGTTTGTATTTGTTATATATTATAGATATAGTATAAAGAAACAATTTTTTTTCATTAAACTTGTAATACAATACTAGCACATCACCTGTATCAATATCAATGCCACAAAGTATATAGTGTAGTTTATTCAGTTGAGTTAAAATAAAACAAAATGAATGACATGGAAAACTTGTATGTAGCAAACTATGTAATTATGAACAACTAGTAAAATCTATTTAAGGATATATACTTTTTAATGTTTAAAAATAAACTTAATCACGTTTACTAATACATACATACTTTTGCAGATAAAACAAGTGAATATGTGATTGTTTATAACATTATAAAAAAAAATATAATTTTATATATTATTTTTAAAAAGTTTTAAACAATAATTACTTAATATACATTTTGTAAAAAAAAAAAATTATTAAATTAATACATACCTACATGTTTTATTTTCAGCAATCATGGTCAGCAAGAGTATACTTTTGTAATATTATTTTTTAATATGACCGAAAGATGCAAAGGTGTAGTTCTGTGTAGTTTTTGTAGATATTTTGCATGTGTAGACACATGTGGAATTTCATTAATCCATTATATATATAATTTAGAAACATGATATTTTTTAGTTCATACACATTAAGAAAACATCAAATTAAAATTAATGGAATTTGTGAATGTCAATTTACCTAATTGCTGTAATTTAATTGACAACTAGTAATTAAAAAGTCATTAGCAATATATTTATTATCAAATTCAATATGGCAATGAAGCTTATTATTTTTTTGGAATATAGCAGTATTTTTTTAATCGCACTTAAACAGCATTGTTTGAAGACTGCCTATTCGGCAAATTTACTTCAGTGATGATCGTCAGTCATAGCCAAATAAACAATTTTTATCTGTACTTAAATATTTCACTTAAGTTATATTTACATTACTAATAATTGTCAATGACTGATACAACAAGTACTTATAGACTCATTTGCCCTAATCATGTTGTAGATAAACAGTACTCTTGTACTGTCTACTATATATTTAGTTAGGAGACAAATAGCTTACTGAAAACAAGTGTAGTTGTAGTAGTGTTAGAACCCTTGAGTTTAAATAAAATGGATTGGCTTATAAACGTAAGTATTTTTTGTAATCACAGTGAGTTTGAACTTGAATTAAATTTAATACATGGCCAATACTGATGGTTTTTAATATTTGAGAAGTTTTAATAAAATGTGTGGAAATTTAGGTGTTTATTTCGTCAACTTTATTAAAGTGGTGAATATTTTATGATGTGTCTTCACGATGGCTTTCAAATATCTTAAAAAAAAACACAACAATATAGGACTTTCGTCCTCCCATAGGTTTTATAGCTTTATTAACTAGGGATACGATAAAGCGATTATGGATTACCTTATATACACACTCACATCTTGGAATGTCCCCAGAAACTATAAGTTACTACTCTATGTATAGAGGCTACCTGTAACCTAAATTATGTTAGAGGGAATGATTTTTAATCATTATTACTTTTGAATAAAATAAATACGTATTAAATAAATTTACGCAGAATAGTTTTCTTATATAACTCTTCAACATTTGCCCACATTAAAAGAAAATTATTAGTTATGTGTAGGTATATATAAAAAGATAATTAATTGTAGTTAAACGGTCGCTGTAAGTTGACGTTGGTTTTGTGTTTCTCTCATCGCGGTATTGATAATACAAATGGATTTGCTTTCGAAGGTAATAATTTAATAAAAATTGTTATGGACATTTTTATTTTAAAATATGTATTAAAATGGAAACTATTGCTTAGTTACCGATAATAATTTACACATTATCTAAAGTAAATTTTTTAAAATAAAATTTGTTATCGTAATTATTAAACAAAGTAATTGTTGTCGCGATAGTTATTAGAACATGAATTGTTATTTATTCGTAAGTTACGAATAAGTATATATTATGTATTGTTTAACTAAACGTTACGAATCGTAACGTTTAGTTAAACAATAAAAAATATCTATGTTATTTTGGCATATGTAAAGTTATTTTTCAAGCGTAGACTCCTATAATTCTGTCAAAAAGTTAAAAAAAATGTAAAAGTCTGATAATTCTTTATATATAAAAAATATATTTTAATTTCTTTTAAAAATCAAATTTATATTGAAAAAACCTAGCTCTTTTATAAAAATTCAATTGTAGTAAATGATAATTAAAGTCCGTCTCGTATCTTTATCTGTAAATAAAAATAATAATAAGGTTTATCTGGTCATAGGTTACAATAACTAAAATAATCAAGTTATCAAAATTTTAATGGCGCTAATTACCACAACATATCAAGACTAGAAAACAAATACATATATATGTTTTAAGTATAGGCTGTCTGTCCACATATGAACTCGCAAACCTTTACAGTAACTAGCTGTCAATATCTGGATTTATACGTTCTTAGCACTTAATCTTAGTAATTATTATCTGTGCAGTTGACATATATGTAATCACTTCTGGAGATTATTTAAAACGATGAAGTTCTGTATATAAATTATAGGCTTGTGTTGTGTAAATTGTGGCTCTGTGTAAATTATGTCGTTATATACTTGCAAGGTTAAATAGGTAATTTTATATGTATAGTTCTATACTGTTGGGACGCGTTCGTGCATATCTGTTTTCTTGTTATACCATCTCTAGATTATAGATACCTACTGTTCATGGTAGAGGACATGTTGAACAATTGATTGTTGAATTATTTACCCCTGGCATTATGTTCCAGTACTTAATATCCGTTCACAAATCCAGAACTTTTGTATCATACTCGCCTAAACAGAAGATAATCTTGAGTAATCAGACAGTTAAATCATGAAACAATTAATGGTTGCCGCAAACTTTATTAAAGACTTTGAGGTGTTACAATGTTCATTCGTTAGTATTTGGTGTATGAACTGACAAAATACTACTTTGGATTTCAGTTGGTTTTGCACATGGACTTCGTCAATTAATTCATGTAATAGCCAAATATATATCTGTGCGTACCAACTGCTGAAACATTTTTTACTTCGCCTGATTTTCGTTCCACTAAGTCCAAGTCCAAATGATTGATAATATAAAAAATGCCTATCACGATCATTATTTATGATAAAAGTGTTTACAATAAATATGTACGTAAAGTTTAGGTACTGATGCAATAAGTTTTTCAAAGTGATCATGATTATGAAAGAATTATTTTTTCGCCTGACTTTCGTTCCACTGAGTCAAATGATTGATAATATACCAAATTGCCTATCATGATTATTATTTATGATAAAGTGTTTACAATAATTATGTATATAACGTTTAGGTACTATTACAATAAGTTTTTCAAAGTTATCATGATTATGAAAGGAACATTTTTTCGCCTGACTTTCGTTCCACTGAGTCAAATGATTGATTGTATATTAAAATGCATATCACGATTACTATTTATAATAAAAGTGTTTACAAGAATTATGTACATAATGTGTTAGTACTATTGGTATAGGTTTTTTAAAGTAATCATGATTATGAAAGAATTATTTTTTCGCCCGAGTTTCATTCCAAATCAAATTATTGATAATATACCAAAATGCCTATCACGATTACTATTTATGATAAAAGTATGTCACAATCATTATGTATATAACGTTTAGGAACTAACGTAATAAGTTTCTCAAATTATCACGACTACTAAATAATATTTATTTCGCCTTCAGTCAAATGATCGATATGAATGATTGTTTCACTGATCAAAAATTTCAGTGAAACAGTTTTCGGCGTACAAAGGGGTATTATTATATGTTGAGTTAAAAATGTATCAAGGATTCTCATGGTTGTCTACACAGTTAAAATAACTTGAACAATTAACTTGAATGTGCAAGCAAAACAATCGGTAAACGGAATGGGAACACACTACACATTTATTTAAAGCTTTAAAATCGATATCTATACTACTATAAATACAATATCAAAAGGCTTCAGAACAACGCAAAATTGCGTTATGGTTGTGTTGTGCGACTCTCATACCTGAGGTCGTAGGTTCGATCCCGGCTGTGCACCAATGGAGTTTCTATGTGCGCATTTAACATGTGCTCGAACGGTGAAGGAAAACATCGCGAGGAAACCGACATGTGTTAGACCCAAAAAGTCGACCCTATTAGATTTAAAAATGATCATGAAACAGAATAAGAAATCTGAGGCCAAAATCTAAAGAGGTTGTAGCGCCACTGATTTATTTTTTCGTGTTCATCTTATGTGTTATTATTATTATTAAGTCTTTCTTTATTTCCAACCACTTTAACTCACTAATATATTAAGATACAACGCAACACACAAAATATGTATAAATTTGAATTTAGAATTTTTTTTTAAAAGGTAGAAATTGTCAGGTAAAGTAAAAAGTTACCGATTAAATAGTGGGTATAAATATTTTGTAGGAGTTATGTTTGTATATTATAAATATAACTAAGAACAGAGCGTACCAATTCTTAAAAAGCCGGCAACGCACTCGCGAGCCCTTTGGCATTGAGAGTGTCCATGGGCGGCGGTATCACTTAACATCAGGTGAGCCTCCTGCTCGTTTGCCCCCTGTTCTATAAAAAATATATATTTATATCTTATTATTTGAGTTTCTCCGATATTTATATCTATTGTTAATATAACATTAAAATGATATTTTAAAGTCGTTAAAAGTTGTTATAGCGTGCCTGTGTGTCTGCGGCATTCCAGCTCATACACGAAAAAGGTTTTTTATTATCAAGCATGTCCGATGTGATTATTAGCTACAATTTATGAAGATCTGTTCAGGTGTTTAAACAACGTTAGTAGTCCATTCCAATCTGTCAAAATTAGGCAGTGAATCGTGCACATATAGAGATGTACTTTTTCCAAACATATATTTGATTTTAAATTTGGAATGTACCATTGAGCTACTCTAATTTTAATGCTATAAGGTTTTATTTAAAAAAGTGTATTTTTTTGAATGTAGGTGATTTTATTATTTTGATTCGTCTCGTGCATCGATGATTCTCGACGTCTATTGCGCTCCAGTAATGAAGTCAATTGAAGCTAATAAATTAAAGACAAACCGTTCTGGAAAATTCTTATCGCTTCAGGCTAAATTATTTCAGGATTGTTAAATTAAATGAATTACAAAAAACAATTTTATAAATATTTATTTGCCAGTATTTACATATTATTTCAAAATGTGGCTATCCAAATACGTTTCTACAAATATAAACATTTCAAAGTATCATTTTTTTACTTATCGGTATGGATTTTACATAGTGTACCTTTTATAAATTCACATGCTACTTTTTACATGCATACTATTATTCTCTAACCGCAATGTATTATTATTGTAATATAGTTAATATTTTATTGTAAGTTCGTTTAATTTTCTACCTACTTATTAAAAATAAAAGATAAATATGGATTTTTGTTACGAATTAAAATAAAATATAGCCATTCGTCGCCATCGTATTATCTTGTTGTGCAATTCTAAGTAAATTTTAATACGCTGTTATTTTATAGCTAATTGAATTTAATTAGGCGCGAAATATTTTTATCTGCAGTATCAGATTTTACGATTAGTTATCTAGTGTGTGTGCGCGCAACGAAGGTAACTCACGCGTGTTCTTTATTTCTATCTTATCCATAGACAAGATATTATATCTAGTATTAGCCAAATTATAAGACGCACATTTCGTTTTAATTGGCTTAGTTTGGAGGCAGGCATTTGTTGGTTTTGTTATATTAATCAGTGATGGCAAGTGAGACAGAATTTATACGTTCGTGGGTATGTATTCCTAGATATGATTGATAAAATGACGATTAAAAATATTTTTTACAATCTTAATTATAGGCCATTAAATTATGTCACGCTAAATGAATATAATTAATTGTATCGTAGAATTTTTCAATGAAATATAGTTGGAATTTTAATTTACATAAATTAATACAAGTCTAAGCAAATACTATGAAAATCGGTAAACAGAGGTCGTAATATCGCGTATAACAATATTTATTATAGTAATAACTTGAATAAGTAGTTCTTTTTATATATGTATGTATGATTAAAAATTATTTATATTTTTTATAATGATCGTACTACCTGGTGTCACGTTAAATCGAATTTAAACATTTTATAAATTTTCCCTAACTTGACGTGAAAACCACGAAAGAAAATTATAACTTTTTTATTGCATCACAATTTATTACGAAATATGTATTGATGATTTCATCCTACGATTATTTACGATATTATTTATGATTAATACAATATGTAATTATTGAAAATGCATCCACGACTAGCGAAAAATTTAAATCAAAACGTATTTTATCATATTGGTGAGAAAGATTTAAATTAACCTAACTGTTACCTGTAACATGATGTTACTACTAAAGTAGGAGTTCCTTAATCAAGGGCGTAGAGTGGGCGAGAAGAACTGCCAAGACTCCACTATTTATGGCCAAGTTTTGGTCTACAAGAAATTTGGAATTAACTGCAACCATTACGCCATTCTTTACTTGACAACATTAAGGGCCTGTTTCACAATGTATGGATAAAGTGCCAAATAGCTATGCAACACATAAATTATTCGAAAGATAAAAGTTCCAAATAAGATACTTCGCATTTCATGACGTTATAGCGCTATCTGACAGTCGTGAAACGCAAAAATACTGTTTATTATACAAATAAGTAACAAATAGCTTATTTGGAACTTTTTTTTTTTTTTATAGAACAAGGGGCAAACGGGCAGGAGGCTCACCTGATGTTAAGTGATACCGCCGCCCATGGACACGCTCAATGCCAGAGGGCTCGCGAGTGCGTTGCCGGCCTTTTAAGAATTGGTACGCTCTTTTCTTGAAGGACCCTAAGTCGAATTGGTTCGGAAATACTTCAGTTGGCAGCTGGTTCTACAGAGAAACATGGGAAACAGGCCCTAAATATCGGCTTGGTGACAGAATTCGTTAATTACTTACTTTCCAGTTAATTAATTACGTAAACTCTAAATCTTCTCTTTTCTATGTGTTGGCAACATTGACTGAAAAGCGATCGGAAAGTCGATTTACATAAATAATATAATAAATTCCTATTTTCTGTAACACTCACATAATTTATATTTCTCAAGGTGACATAAGAACAATTATATAAGTCATTTTATTATGCGTATAGAGTATCATTCATGATATATCATACCAAGGTTATGTTTGTATCATTTAATTTGATTAATGCGTGTCAATTCAATGCTCAAAGATTTAATATTTTCAATTATAAAGCAAGAACACACTCCAAAAAATTTCATTACTGGATTACATTTATTTGAATAGTTGATTTATTAATTTAAAAAAATGGTTTTTAGATACCTATACTTTATTTTTGTTAATTATTTATTATAATGCATACTAAATTTATGTATTCACTTAAGGGCGTAATTTCGGAATCTGTTATTAACAGTAGCAGTGGAGGACAGTGTAATCTGACCATTTATCGTGTTTTATATCAGAGGTCAAGTCAAAGGTCATTGCTTTTTGTTCATGTACTGAGGCACTTAATTCTATCAATTATTTGTACAGTTCATTATAAATGTAATATCATACCTATAGATATGTCCATGTAAAACTATCTTTAACAAAAAAATAAATAAAATATAAATAGCCTTTAATTCTAATAAAAATAACTAATAAATTAAAATTATAATAAAAGTTAATAATTATTGTTTATCTATAGAAAATTATTACATTTTTATATTTATTATATCTTATTACATTATTTTATATTAAATATCTATCTAATTATATTTTTCCTTAAAAAATCAATTTTTACCTTCCTCAAGCCTAATAAAGATCGGCCAGCGTCCTCCTATCGCATTTGGGGCCGTCCTTTACCTCATGGTCCATTCCATTAGGTGACGAGTTTAATTAAGTTTAGTACTTTAGTAGTAGTTTCAGTACTGTTCCATTTTAAAGTTTACCCACGTGTCTCGTCTACTTCCATTTTGTCATACTTGTCTGAGGCTTTTGACAACTATTTGACCTATTTTTGGGAATCATATGACGCCTAAAATACAGCCCCCAAGGCTCCTCTGACAAACTGCTACTTTTTTTTACTAACTCAAACAAATATATTCCGCAAATTGTATGAAAAAAAAGGAAATTTCGTTTTTTTTACTAAGATTTCGAATATTAAATACAAATTAAAATAATTGCGATGTTGCCGACCGCAAGATGTCATTATGTTACAAGTAATATTAACGTCATGCATATTATTATGTTATTAGTGTATTTTTCTCAGTATTTTGCTCAATTTGATAATGTGAAGTCCCATTATAGTAACTTATCAGTGGATACTGCGGAATTTAAACGGAAGTAGTTAGATTAAATGACAGTAATCGAAATCAAAACATTCAAATATTAGCGTTAAATGTATCAGCATTTAAGAAACCAAGCATAGTTATATGTATAAATTCGAAAATAATATGAATAATTCCCATCTTCTAGATCCGGAGTCACCAAAGAACACCCTCAGGATCCAGAGATTTTAAAGAAGCAACCAAAAGGGATGCTCTAGCTCGCCTGGAGGTGGAATTAGAGAGGTTACTCTCGAGCCTTCCTGAACCCAAGAGACCATCAGTCGAGAAGGAGTTCAAGGGCTTTAAGAACTTATTTAGCAGGTTCTTGGCTGAACGTGAGTATTATGTTATATCTGATGTATACTAAAAAGATATCTTTGCTACAAAGAGTGATTTCCTAGAGGTTGTTTTAAACAAAAAACGTTTTGTTTTTAACTTGGATGGAGAAATTATGTTTGTTATACGTTGTTTAAACATTAAGGCCCATATACTAATTCGTATTTCAAGTACCACCTCGAGCGCTAAATATGTCAAATGTCACATAGGAAAAATGGTTTGACAGTTCTTGAAACTTGTTTTAAGTTTTGATCGAGAAAGCATTCTTGTTTATTTAGGTGGGCCTTAATTGATCTTAAGATTTCCAATTAATTGGTATTAGTCATGCCATACTAGAGTTATTGCACTATTTAATATATTTATATGTTGGAATTACAGAAGGGCCGTCTGTAACATGGGAGAAAATCCAGAAGTTGCCCGAGGGTGCTGTCATCGACTACTCCACTCTGAGCACGCCGACCACAGATAACATCCACCATATGCTGGATAAGCTGGTTGTAGTAAAGTTAAATGGTGGTCTAGGCACGTCCATGGGTTGCAAAGGACCTAAGTCCGTAATTCAGGTCCGGAATGAGCTTACGTTTCTGGATTTAACTGTACAACAAATTGAGGTGAGGAAGTCTACAAAAACTCATAAAGAATAATCTATAAAAAGATGCATAAATGTGTGTGAAATGTTTTCGAAAACGTTATAATCTATAATGTAAAGTAAATGTATAAATAAAAATATTATATACATGTTGAATTGTAACAAGATGCCAATACAAATGATGTAACGGATCTGTTTAGGGAGTATTTTCATTGCACTATTTTGACGTGTGTCAAAGTATTTAACGACTTTTTGTAAAGGGGGGAATGCTGTAGCGTGCCTATATTGATGTAACTTGATATATATGGCATCGTAACGTTAACAAGTTTAGTTTTTTATTGTCAGTCGTATCCGAACCGCGTTGAGGAATAAATGTATTAAATTATGAAGCATTTTCAGTGATAGCACCCTGATAACTTAAATACATTTATGCCTTTTTCAGCACCTTAATAGAACCTACAAATGTAATGTACCACTGGTTCTGATGAACTCGTTCAACACGGACGAAGATACTCAGAAAGTGATCCGCAAGTACAAGGGCTTGAAATTGGATATTCATACATTTAACCAATCTTGTCACCCGAGAATTAACAGGGAATCATTGCTGCCCGTACCAAAGAATATAGACGTACATAATGATATTGAAGCGTAAGTACTAAAATGATTTTTTAATACAGTTGCTCAAAAAGTGGCATATTGCAGGGAGGTATAGCGTTCGGAAAGTGGGCTATTACACACTCGTGCTTTTTCTTTGCCATTCCCGCACTCGTGCGTTTTCTTTGCCAACTGTCAAAACAATGTGTATTAAAAAGAAAAAACCAACCACGAAGGTTTTATTAAAAAGATTCATAGAAGTTTTTATGATATATGATTTCTAAATATTATAATAATTGGATTCAATAAGTTCGATTAGGTTTCTTTTCATTTCATATCAATTAAAAAAATATTAAAAAGAATTTTATAATATATGCAAATACGTATTTTTAAAAAGTTTACGAATAATTGGATTCAATAAGTTAGGTTAGGTTTATTTTATTTCATACCAATAAAAAAAATATTAAAAAGAAAAAACAAGCTTTGCTCATATTCTTTGCGGTTGGCGCCATTTTCCAAAAATGTTCTTTCGAGTTGAGTTATTTGTTGCACAAAATGAGTAATTTCGACGATATTTTATTTGAATGAATACCACCCGAACGCAGTATAATTGCAATTGTTCTCCAAAGCATTTTGCTTTTGAACTCCAGAACAATTTACCGGAAACATATAAGTCGCTACATATCTACGTGCAACGAATTTATTCCGTAGAGAGAAGAGAAAAAAAGCAAATAGTTTAATTAAATTGCTTAATTTTTTCGCAACTGTATTAAAAATAGTCGTTCAGTACACGTGCGGAACCGTCATTGCAACTTGTCCCGACTGTCAACCCTCACCTTCGGCTGCGCCTCGGCTCGGGTAGACATTCGTCGGAACTCGTTGCAATGACAGGCTTTCCGCACTTGTAATGAAATGTACTATTTTGAAGTTGTATTCAGTCTGTGCCAAATGACATTTCTAGACCAATCATAGACACGACACCTGACCAATCACAATGAAAGGAATCGAATTGTTTAACGATGTCATAGAATTCTAAATAAATTGAATTTGAATTTCGAATCCTTGTTAGCTTTGCAGTGAATTTGTATAAGTTTTTATAATACATAATTTACGGAGATATTTTAGTGTTTATCCATCTCTCGTTCGCTCTTTAAGTTAAAAATTTAGTTTTTTAAGAGTTTATAATTCTATATCTTTTACATATATATTTAATATTGTGAATAAAACTTGTAGAATTTTAAGCCAACGGGAAATGTTCTCTTTCCATTATCGGTTTTTTTCATTTCTTTTTATTTCCATTTTCAGGTGGTATCCCCCGGGTCACGGTGACTTCTACGAATCCTTCTATAACTCGGGTCTCCTCCAGAAATTCATCAAAGAAGGCCGAACTTACTGCTTCATCAGCAACATCGACAACCTTGGAGCGACCGTCGACCTGAACATTTTAAGTCTTCTCCTGAATCCTGACCAGAAAAGCGCTGAATTCGTCATGGAAGTAACCGACAAGACCCGAGCCGATGTCAAAGGAGGCACTCTCATTCAGTACGAAGACAAATTGAGGCTCCTGGAAATTGCCCAAGTGCCGAAAGAACACGTCGATGACTTCAAGTCAGTCAGCCAGTTCAAGTTCTTCAACACGAACAACTTATGGGCGAAATTGGATGCCATTCAAAGGGTGGTAGAACAGGGTTCCCTTAACATGGAGATAATCGTCAATAACAAGAGTTTGGCTGACGGTCTCAACGTGATCCAACTGGAGACGGCAGTCGGTGCGGCGATGAAGTGTTTCGAGGGTGGAATTGGGGTGAATGTGCCGAGGAGCCGGTTCTTACCGGTGAAGAAGACGTCAGATTTGCTGCTAGTGATGTCCAATTTGTATAGTCTGTCGCACGGATCGCTAGTGATGTCCCCGCAGCGAATGTTTCCGTCTACGCCTCTAGTGAAGTTGGGTGACAATCATTTTGCGAAGGTTAAGGAATTCTTGAATAGATTCGCGACTATTCCGGACCTGATCGAGTTGGACCATTTGACGGTGTCCGGTGATGTTACATTTGGGAGAGGTGTTTCTTTGAAGGTGAATATTTATTTATTGATAAGTGATTGAAAATATGAGAAAAATATGGCGTTTCAAATTGTAAATACTTTAACGTACTTTTAATTATTAAAAAGTTTTCTATATTGTCGATAACTATAACGTTTTTATAGATTTTAACTACTTATTAACAGAACTCATTGTATGACTGAAGTATCGTGTATTGTATGACAGTAGAATCCTTTAAATTATTTTTCAAAATCATTTGATTTTAAAAACATGTGTAATCAATGTGTTTATTTGTTGTTTGTTATTATAATTGTATTAATAGCCATTATTATTTTTAGTGTAATATTTTTTTTAATTTTAATTATTAATAATAATTTATAATTTTCAGGGTACAGTAATAATAATTGCTAATCACGGAGATCGAATCGACATCCCATCAGGAGCTCTGCTAGAAAACAAAATAGTATCAGGAAATCTGCGTATATTAGATCACTAATGAAAAAAAATCTATTTATATTTTATTATATTATCCTTTATAAAATAATTTATTAAATATTTCGTCAATGTTTAGTCAAAATTTAACTTTCAAAAACAAATTTCTTGATTCTTATTGTTATTTATACTAGAATAATTCCATAGTTGTAGGTATAGTCAATTTTATTTTTACAAGATATTGTCGTCTCTTTCATATATTAGAAGAAAGAGCAAGACAGTGCAGTGTTATTATGTATTTCATGTTTCAACTATAAATATTACGATTTTATTTTAATGGATAAGCACAAGATTAGGACGTAAGTATAATTTATCTTTTTCTAATGTTTGTATATTAATATTTTTCATGTTAGAAGGAGTGCCAATGGGGAATAAAAAATTTTGCATATTTTGTCTTTGATTTTCTTAATACCTTATATATTATCATACCTTATATAATAAAGAGTACCGAGAGTTTTTTACGCCGGCTTTATCTCTCGGCCAACACCCTCTTCTTCGCCGATGAGTAGGGCTGCCTACAGGTTGAAATTTAATGACGTGGTATAAGTGATACCTTGATTATCTTATGTTCTAAAATAAACGTATTTTTAAAGGAAACCATAGGGTATAGTAATATAACAATATGATGATGTAATGGCTTAAAAAAAAGAGATGGATGGGTTTATGGTAAGCATAATAGTTTAATTTAAGTAAAATTATTTATACATGAAGAAAATCATAATTAAATATTCACATAAGTTTTTACTTTAAAGGGGCAATGCATTTTCGAGGATTCTTACAAAAAATTAATACGTCTCGTTATTATTAAAAAATAAATTTAAAAAACTATTCTTTTTGTGAGCTTTGCTTACTTTTGCTAACAAGAGGAGAGCGGGGGATAAATTACAGTTAATGTGCTTACGTAATACTTGAACGACCCCAAATTAATAAAATTTTAACTAAAAAATAAAATGTGGTAATCTTGCAGAACATTTTATTTTTATTGAACATAGAGGGACTTTAAAGAGGGGTATACATAATCAAACATCTACAGATTTTTCATAATTTATTATCAGCTTACGCCGTTAAGAGTGACGACCTTGTTGACACTAGCCCGGCTGGCTGCGAAACTGAACCCGGCCGATATGAGACAAAAAACTACACTCACGACTGGCATAACCCATACAATGTCTCCATGGAATATGCATACGCCATTCACTTTGTAGGCACAGGTTAATTCTGAAATATTAAAAAAAAAATTTGAAATCCCCTTCAACTTCAAACCGAAATACATCTTAGCATTTTTGTTAACTAGCGGACCTGACAGACGTTGTCCTGGATGATATTTCAAGCGATTATGATATTAATTAATAAACACCACTTTGGCATTAGCATCATCTACAAAAAAAATTCAATTCGGTACGGCCGTTTAAGAGCAGTTTAGTGATATACAAACGTACAAGTATATATGTAAGCTTCCTTTCAAGTAAGAACAAACTGCACACGGTGTATAAATTTGATTGAAATCGGTAAGCAATTTAGGAGTGCATAGTGGACAAACAACATGACTTAAAATGTATGTATTAAGATGTAAGATTTGACTTCTGGATAATGAATCCGCTATAACACAGCAGTGAAGTCATTCAATTAATACTTTATTAGGATTAGCAATTGCTGTTGAAGTTTTTATATATCCAAAAGTAGACAGATTAAATTCAATTCTTATATAATAAAAAAAAAATTTATATCCTCCGGCCAGGTATGAACGATAAACTCAAAACAGTTATTCTATTCGTGATTTTTTGAGAAAGGTTAACTATATAATTTATCATAAATTTATGTACGATCGCAAAAACTGTTGGCAATACACACAAAATTCATGACGGTGAAATTTCTAGTAGGACAGCCTTTTTAATATTGTTTGGTTTTACGGTAATTTAGTACTATATTTTATAACAACAATAAACTATTACCCAACTTACCACTAATTAACATATACAGGAGATGGCCTAAAGCGTGTGATACCAGACCTACTATCGCAAAAGCCACTCCCACAGCTAGCGGCTTATCAAGCCGACGCGTACAGCGTAGGATAACCATACCTTGCATCAACAAGGATGCAGCTAAAATAAATCAAAATAGGTATTCAGTTAGTTATACTATACATTTTTAATTACAGGAATAAGGCACACATACGGTAGTGACAGGCTTTATGTTACATGCATTGTGTGTATATATTATATGCTTTATTTTAACAAATCGGGACATTTACAAGGCGGTTATGCCTTCAGTATTTGATGTATATGACATTATATAATATAGTATACAGTTTTTAAAATAGATAGATTTAAATTTGTGTGAATTACAAAATCAAAGTTGAGGCAATGCAAATTAAGGTATTTTTAATTAATATTGTTAGAGATGAGATGCCAAGAGATGCCTACGTTTAAGATGTCTATGGATTGATTTATGCGTTTGAAACTGGTGCATCTTTAGTTAAAACGTTGGTCAGTTCAACCTCGAAAGGCGGTTAATAACACTGTACCTCCAGCAGCTAACATAACGGTGAAGAAGACCAGGTAGATGTTGTAGATAAGAGCACACGACGGCAGCAATGAACAACCGCCACGCACCGCGCGCTGTGTCTGCGAACCGCACGTGCAGTTTTGTAATATCCTGAAAATGTATGGCTGTTAGTTCTGTAATAAGTTAACCATTAATATTTCAAATTTAGGGTAGTGAGTATGACTATGTATGTCATAAATATGGACTCATAAGCTTTGTAATACAATAAAACCACTACTGCTTTGTTTAAGAGTAGAATAAAGCAACTGTTAATGTCTTAACTCTATTATTATGTGTATTGTTGTCATGTTTTATTTTTATTTTTTGTATCATATGGTTGTATAAGTGTAACCCGTTGTGGATGCATCCAGTGTGTTTGTATTGTGTTTTATTTTTGACTTTGTTTTTATTATATGGATATTTCTGTTTGGTTTCCGAATAAATAAATAAATAAAATATGACCGTTTTCTTAAGTAGTGTATTTAAGAAACATAAGTGTGGAGAAAGCAAGGTCTACTGTTCCTCAAACCTTAATAGCGTCCTCGATTACTACAGCCAGTAACTGCCAGGCCCTATTATGGATATATAATTGCACTGTTTGTCGAACCTGTTACTAGCACTACATATACTTACAAGAATCCATTGAGATCTTCATATTGGTTACAACCAGCGTGGCACGGAGAAAAATAAGTGGTCTGACTATCCACTTCACATACAGGACTGAACCCGTACGACTCCGAAGAACATCTAGGAATTTAATTCAATGTTAGATCATGTAAAAAACGATTGAGCTGAAGCATTGTAGTTCAAAACGCACACAGTTCATTAATAAGATATTTTTAAATTTTAGTTGTCCGCCAACATTCCATTCAACGCATAAAAAGCTTCCAAAAGCGGCAGCAATACTAATTAATATTTAATATAGAGATCGTTGTCGTTGTTGGATGTTATAGATTAAAGGTCTGAGTTATAGACAGGTATAAGAAGAAATATCTAGATAACACTGAATATGTTTAGAAAATGAAAAACGGCTCAATGTAGAAAGTTGCCAATACTTTTATTGTTTTTCTTTGTTGTTGAGTAGGCCCACAACGAAAGTAATAATAAATCATTGACCGAAAATTTTCTCGCGTTTGGTTCATTTTTACGTGTAACAAGAGTTTTAGATTTGCCGCCAATTTACAAAAACAACTGACAAATGAATGCAATATATATTATTATTATATACATATTAGGTAACCAAAGAATTCTAAAATTGAAATTCAATCGCAATGTTAAATAATTAGAACTGGCCAGTTCTAATTATTTTCAGTTTTATCCACGTAGATTCAACGCTCGATATTGTATCATCAAAATCGTACTTAATAAAAATACATACCCGCACTGCATACTACACTCAGGCTGTCGGTATTCGCCATTTAATCCCGCCATGTCTCCTGTGTTACAGCTTAAACCGGCAAGCACACAGAATAATACTCCAACAAAAGCCGCCACAGCTCCCCCCACTTTCGATGCTGTGGAAGCTTTTACACCGTCGTTACGCCGACCCGAGAAACGCATGCGGAATATCTGAAGACATTAAAAAATTAAATAAACAAAGGAATTTAAAATTCGATCTGTTTTTAAATAATATAATGTGGTACTTACAGAGACGAAGAAGATAATGACTAGAGATCTAAATATATCAATAATAACCCGAGATGTGCGTGGATCCTGTCGTATCGTTTCCACGTAGAATTTTGTCTGAAATCAATAAGTATTAAAATATTCTCCCGGCCCTGTAGTCCTCTATATAACTTATACTAGCAGACTCGGCCAAGCGTTGCTGTGGCTGAGGTTTTTGTTATATTTCATAGTAAACTATTCCAGGGATACGGTAGGAGAACTTATGTAAAACGTGTGGTACTTTTACACAGCGAGATCTGTTAGAGTTCTATCAAATAATAAACAAATATTTGCAATAAAATAATAATGTGAAAATAGTAATCTTTAAAAAAAACTAAGGATTGTCAATAAACTGTTAAATAAATAAAATGAATCAAATGAAAATAATTGAATAAGAGAGAAAGATACAGTTTTTATGTTAAAGCACGCACGTTAAAGCGCCACTCACGCGGGCAATACGGATAGTGAACAGAGTTTCTATTGAGGTGGACCTATTTGTTTGTACACTGGCTGAGTTCACAAGAGTTGCTTGCTATATTGTTAGTTATAAATAGATAGATTTAGGAATAAAAGTTTAATTTTTTAATCTACATATCTAGAATAGTTGGTGTGAGAGTTATTTGGAATTCTATAGTATTAGTAATTACTGTTAAGATAGAAAAATGTAGTGAAAACAAATAAATAAATAAATATGTATTTCAGTCTGTGATTGCTATGTCTTCTCAATATACTTATAAAGTTAAACCTGTAACAATGAAGTCTCGTAATTATTGAAGCCAAAAATTGCAATCGTCAAGAAGGACATGCCTAACGACTGCAGGATCAGGGCCCTGTTCTTCAGCACACGACGAAGCGGCTGGAGTAGACCTTCAAAAAAAAGATTTTATAAGAATAAGGGTCTGTTTCACAATGTAAGGATAAAGTACCAAATAGCTATACAACAAATAAATTATTCGGAAGATAAAAGTTCCGAATAAGAAACTACTTGGCGAATAGCGCTATCTTTTTTTTTTTTTTTTTATAGAACAGGGGGCAAACGGGCAGGAGGCTCACCTGATGTTAAGTGATACCGCCGCCCATGGACACCCTCAATGCCAGAGGGCTCGCGAGTGCGTTGCCGGCCTTTAAAGAATTGGTACGCTCTTTTCTTGAAGGACCCTAAGTCGAATTGGTTCGGAAATACTTCAGTCTTTCATCTGACAGTCGTGAAACGCAACAATAGTGTTTACCTACCAATAAGTAATAAATAGCTTATTTGGACCTTATGTAGAACTTATCTGTACATTGTGAAACGGACCCAAAGTTTTCTTTATAATGTATTATATTGTGTACTGAAAATATTAACATTGTGACTTCTATACTTTAAGAGCATTAAGCAGGAGTATACTCTATAAGTAGTATTACTCAAGTAATGGAATACTACCATTAATACTTGACTGGTTCCGCTGAAACCTAATCAGGTCGTTGGTGACTGTTTATTAATTTAAATGCTTAAAATATATTGTAATAATGAAGTACTAGCAACAATGACAATCAAATAAATACTTACATGTTCTCTCAAGCGGGTCAATCTCCTTATAAGAAGGCATCTGTCTCGGGAAGAGAGTGTAAAGTATACTGAACATCAGAGTTAGCATTGAGAGGGACACGTGTGCCTCATACCAGTCCTCTCTAACAGACCCTGGTCGAAGCCAGTTAGTGCCACTCAGACCAAGGGATAGACGGATTGAGATAAGAATACCTGAGGATGAAGAATATTTACATTTCCGAGTCCTTCCTAGGTTTGATGCAAAACAAAAATGTTTCCGATATATGGCCTAGCTGGCTTAAAAAACAGACAGAACCTACCATAAAAGTAGGGTCCACTTTGTGGTTCATGATCATCCAGATACGTGATACCATGTGCCCATATGCTAATCTTTGTAAGACCACACAACACTGCTGTGATCACCAAAAACACACCACGAATGACTTGATGCGGATCGATGACCTCTGAGTATTTTGTTATTGTACCACCAGCACATAGTTCTAGAGGGAAAAAAGTATTTAACATTTCTTATTAATATATTAATTTAATTAGTATTCTTAAGGTTTAAGCAATAACATTATATTACATACATTGTTAATAAATATGTCGGTCAAAAGTCGTCATCAAGCAATAAATTGGAATATTAAAGAGGTTCGATTCCCGGCTCTGAATCAATATAGTACCTTCTGCCTATGTGAGAATTTATTACTTGGTCATACGGTGAAGGATAACATAGTGAAGGAACCGCCTTGACCTTAGGCTAAAAGTCAGGCACAGGCTGTCTACTTCTCTTAACTAAAAAAACGGTTGTCTGTAAAATCGGTTTACTGACGATAGTTGAACGTGACAACGTCATAAGAAGATACTGATGTAATGGTTGCATTATTCAAAAGAAAATTTTAATTTAATTTGTTTGATAGATATTTTGTATGGACATATATAGAGATGGAATAAATGAAAATTACAATGTCAATGTCAAATGTTTTTTAAACGAACGAACGCAACCGATTGTTCCTCTTTGTCGCTCGTTCTGCGCTCTCGCTTGCACTTCAAGCCTTAAATTTAACAAGAGGTAACGCCGCAGGCTTTTTCAGGCAGGTTTTTTCGTGCGTGCAGCCGGCTCCTTCGAATTATAAGACGTTGTCACGTCAAAAACAAATGATGACGAAACAGATAGATACAGAAATCAAAGGTACAACCCTAAAAGATTGTAGCGGCAAGTAGAGATATCAAACTAAAATCTTCCGCCCATGCATATTTGAGTTATGTTTGTTGGCGTTCATTCTAATAGGCAATTATTATTATAAGACGACACATTTTTTATTGACGTCATTTATCATTATTATTTAATAAGACCCAATTAATATTTTTTACATAAATGTAGATAATAATTTTACTGTAATCTGTGATAAACAAAGATGATTGATGAAATATTTCATGTTGTTATTTCTTAAATTGGTAATTTATCGGAAACAAGAATGATAAGAATAATGATATAAACATAACATAATTGACAGGAGGTCTAATGATTTTATTTCGCGTTCGTTTAGAAGATATATTTACAGAAATTCCAGTAAAATTGGAGCGACGGAATTAGTTTATTTGTCACACCCACAAACTGTAACAGTTACAATAGACGCATAAATCTCGCACACACCATTTTAATATATGAATAAAGGATTTTTATTTATAATATATATAAATAATCCTTTGATTAAATGTGTCAATACTTCCTTCAGTCTAAAACATCGCGTAGAGACTATGTCAGATCACAGATGACGTGTGATCTGACATATCAATGCTGAAACTGTCCCATGCCCCATTGTGGACCCCGGACATTTTCTACTTTATTTTGACGTATTATTCCTGTCAATGGACGATTGTGCGCCAAATTTGATTATAGATATTATTATGTACTATTGCGTTCAATAAAAGACTGAGATTCCACAGTAAGATGTTATAATTGTTTAATAGTAGTTTGTAGATTCTGAGATAGTCAAACTATGCACATATAAATGCAGAGTTTAACTTACTAATACAAAATTTACAGACCCATTCACAATGTTTTGGTCACAACCATATTTCTGTCATGAATAAAGTTTTTTTATTATTATTATTAAATAAATAATTACAGTTATAAAAATATTTTATTTAGATGTGTTAAAAATTTCTTTACAGTTTTGAAATATTTGTTGTATATTAATAAGTTGTTGTTTGGTAAACCTTACCTACTTCCGGTACATTGATATTAGGGAATGGAAAGGCTAGTATAATTAGACCAGAAATAGCTGTAATTCCTAGCCAAAAGGAGAGTGTGAAGTTACGCCAGCCTTTCCCTTGCCATGCCACTACAACACCCAGAAGAAATTCCACAACGCCTATACCAACTTTTACCCAATCTAAAAAAAGTAAATTATTATAATATTTCATAACAAACATTTTTAATATTATATCACTACGTAGCGTAACGCACACGTGTTAAATTTATCTTGGTACTCTGAAAAAAATCTTTTTCATTTGATTCGATCCGAATACAATTTTAGAAAACTCTATGAAAAAGCAATTTTTTTTTATTAAGCCCAAATACAAAATATTTATTTATCTAGTTATTTTGGAATGTGTGGTTATTCAAAACTTTCACTGTTCTAGCTCAAACCTTTGGCCAAACAATACAAACCTTGGTTAATAGTGTGTATAAATCCTGTATTGTCATTTCTTCGCAGCAGTAAAAAGATATTGCTCTCAAGGAAAATGACAATGAGAAGAGCTCCTTGCAGAAACAGATCGAAGCGAGGTATGGTCAATATATACTTCCTTAGTAGTTCCCATCCTTTTAGTACTACTGAAAATTATATGATAATATATATATTACTATGCACTAACGGAACTATTGAATATTTTCAGCCTGAAGGTACATGCCATACTGATTTTGCCTCCTTATAATGTAAGTACATATTTCATAAGTGCGTCCACCTATGCTTTCACAATACCCATAGTAACGGGACTTCGACACCACTGTAGCCGAACCTTTACGAATTTCGTTAAATAAATTTAACAGCTTTAAACTTTAAACCTTTAAACCCAACTAAATCTGATTTGATAATTAAAAAAAAATACTAGTGCGGTAATTTTATCATTCTTAAGAATCAATACGTAAATTTTGAACTCAATTTTAATTACAGAATTAATTTTTTATTAGATATTTAAAAAGCAAACACTGCGCTAAACTTATTCTATATCATCATTAAAATTATAAAATATTTAATTTCGATTACGAAAATCATAATACTCACTTGATATCATTTTGTATTCTACAACGTAAGCACTCAAACTTACAAACTTCACAACAATACAAAGAAAATTTATTAAAAACTATTTATTTACCGATCATTTTGATACGAAATACAAAAGTTAGTTATTAAAGTTACTGTAGTGAATATAGTTGTGATTGCCAAAAAGGACTGATTAGTGATTGGATATCGTAGAAAATTATACACTATCTACATTATCAGGTATTTGTTATATCTCTTCCTGATATTTGCTATTTTATGCTTTATCTACTAATTACATGAACGAATAGTTATAGATAGAGACGTTTTTACTTAAAAAACGTTTACTAGGTCATAGCACAACTATCTAAAAAACGGTTGTCTCTAAAATCAGTTTACTGACGATAGTTAAACGTGACAACGTCCTAAGAAAATACTGACATTTTGACAGGTTGCATTTTTCAAAAGAAATTATTATTTTCTTTTGATAGATATTTTGTATGGATATAGAGAAGGAGGTAAATGGAAATCACCATTAAATTGATCAAGTTACATTTATTTTTACACATAAATACGCTTACACTTCAAGCTTTAAATGGAACGCATCAGAGGTAACGACGCGCCGCGAGGTAACGCTGCATGAGTCAGATTTTTCGAATTGGCTCCATCGAATTATAAGACGTTGTCACGTCAATAATACGAAAAGCCAGTATCGTCATATAGTTTTTATTTATATTACGGAAGTATTTACGAGATTAACTAAAACCTAAAGAAGGGTTTGGATAATTACAACAGAAACATACAAAATCTTTTATTGCCACAAATTCATAACAACTAGCTATCATTGATGTATAAAATATCTGAGTATGAATAGGTATATTACTAGTTTTCCATTCCAATAAAATTAGTTTTATTTTTATACAGTTAATTCGGAGTATCCATTATCCTGCATTTAAATTATTAATAAAGCTATATGGGGATTTATTCAAAGTATATCCCCAAGCAAGGCGTTTGCTTGAAACCCGCTAGAAAAGCGGATGCGAGCCTAGTAAAAGCGACGTACAATTACAGGGAAAGAGCCGGAAAGATTAGGAGGTGAAACACGAGGCTCAAGGCCCCACGCGATAAAAAAAATACTTAATACTTGGATGTTGCAACTGACCGTTCCGATTGGATTATTGTACACTTACTGATCTTTGATAATGTTTAATTTAAAATTCAGAACGAATGACTGAGTAAGTAACATAAATATAAACTAATATCACATAGTCTTTATATTAATTTAATACACAACCTTATGAACTAATGTTGTTTTTGAGTGCTTACTGCTAACATATTTATAGTATTAGAGTTCACATATGTACTTTCTTTAACCAAGCTTAACTTAATATTAAGTCACGCTATCGGCGAACTGTCATACGTCAAAATAATGTTTGCTTTAATATTTGAAACAATAAAAAATGTCGATACAAAAACTGGGCCACCTAAGGGCCAATATACCAATGAGTTGTAATTATTAAGATTTCTAACAGAAATTGAGGTTTGAATCTATTTAATATCTAAAATATTTATGTTTTCTGTCATTCCACATACATTAGAATTTTCATATACTATATGCAATATTATGGTCTAAAATAAATACAATAATGTCTCACTGGGCACAGTAATATATAGACGAACGCCATTTGAACGAAGGACTTACTAAAATACATTCGGGAAATTTTTCTATTCGAGATTTGCCTTATTCACAAAAAAGATACCAGCAAAATTTATAAAACAATAATACTATGATGTAATTACGGCATATATAAATAGGAGTACTACAGTAATCGTAATCAATAGATATTGTAGATATATGGTAATAAAATTGAATACTGTTTCAAGTTCCAAATGAAAACCAAAGCGGTTTCCATCCCTATTCATTCCATGGATGTTAAAGATAAAAATATGCTCTATAATTGCAGAAATTGCGGTCTTTCTGTTGCTATAATTGGATGGATATAAATTAAGATCCGATTATCCTCTTTTCTAGCCATGGAACAAAGTGTGTGACTCGTGTGTATACGCCGGGGAATCCGGGCTCAGCGCATTTATTTCCAAAGGAAACTATGCCGATTTGGTAGAAGAATGTCTGGTAGGTTTCCGAGTTCCACTAGAAGTAAAAAAATTGGTATTTAGTATGATATGTTCACTTCACTTTATACCAAATGAGACTTATTTATGTTCGATGCTGTTAAACGTATTTACAAAGATAGACAAAATAAAATCTCCTATCAGCAATATGTTGCATTTATTAAAGATAATATATGACCAATACTCACAATGGGCTGCATCAGGGGTCCTCCACTGTCACCCTGACAGGCATCCTGTCTTCCATCCTTCCAACCGGCACATAACACTCTTTCATCTATCACCTGCTTTTTGTATGGTTTGTATGTTTCTTTGCACGCTGAGTTACTAACTACAGGAACCTGAGCTACTTGAAGATGGGTTGCCGAGGGACCGCCTGAAATCAATAGTAGAAGAGAATTTACTTTGTTCTTTTTTTACTTGTGGAATAAGTAAGGAAGATGAAAACGATTTTGTGTATTCGTAACCGTATTTTATTGTTGGAGTAGTGTTGGCCTAGTGGCTTCTTTCCTAAATACGTAGGTTCGATCCCCTGCTATGCACCTAATAGACTTTCTTTCTATGTGCGCATTTAACATTCGCTGGAACGGTGAAGGAAAACCGTCATACCTTAGATCCAAAAAGGCGTAGGAGGTTGATCACCACCACAACAAATGATCATGAAACATATACTGAGGCACAGACCTAAAAAGGTTGTAGCGCCACTGATTTATTTAATTTTTACGAAATTTTGAATACTATATTACCATTAAACATTTAAAAAAAGGGATCTTTTTCTAATATTTGTTTATTAAAAATCTAAGATAGACTTTTCTTGTTCTAATATTACTACAAAAACTATGTATATTCTTCTTAAATAAAAACAAAAAGTCTTAAATATATAACTTACGATACGCAACATCCCCCCATCCTGCTATAAGAGGGTTGTACTTCTCGAAAGTTAGAGATCGTAATTTCTGATTTTGGGGGATACAGATTGGTTTTATTAGTTCTGAAAAAAAAACACGACTAATTACTTTCAAGTTGTCTAGATTTAGAACGTAAAACAAAATATTTTTGTCGAAGAAGTTAAATGCTATGTTACATAAACATTAAAAGCTTACGTCAAGTTAAACCATTATTTATGAATTTAGCAACGCAATAATAGCATTGATTTGATGTACAGAAATAATTAAGCGATTCTTTGCAACCCGTGAAACTACAAACAAGTTAAATAAGTCATGTTTGCTAAGTTACACTATCTTTCTCTCTGTATAATTGCGTTCCCGGTTTTATAGAACTTGGAGGTTACCTTGTGTCATTGTAAGTGCTTAGCAACGGCTTGCAAAACCCTACTACATGTGTAAATCATAAACCGATAGAACAGCACTGGAATAACCTGAGACGTTATGCAATAGTGTGGTAATAAAATAAACTTACTGGTAAACTGTACGTCCTTGTCTAAAATGAGTAAACCGACGTCATTTGTGTAGGCTACTGAGTCGTAATTCTCGTGTTTGATCTTTGACTTGATTAGCACATCTATTGGTGCTGCACCATCGTTTTCACTTGCTAAATCCAACTCTCCTAGACGCACTACGTACCTGAAAGGATTATATATTTTAGTGCTACTTTTATACTAGTTTTACTGCTTTTGCTTAAGGAAGGTATGAATTCTCTCCTAGACAGTAACATTATGAACATTACAACCAATAAGTTTTTATAAAACCATGACTCTCGTCATTACAAAACGTAAACAAGATGATAATAATCAGTCACTACGATGGACTCTTATTCTTCGACGTAACGCGTGATCCGAATAACCACAACTTTTTTTAAATACATTGTAAATCAAGCCATTAAATACATAGTAAATAAACGGTGATAATCTCTGGATTTGCTTGTTCGAAATAAACATCATCAGGAAACCTGCTGTGATGTCATCATCCTAAAACTACACGATGAGTTGGTAGAAAAGAAAGAACGAAGAAACAGATATAATTTGAAGCAAGATTCATATTGAGTTGTAGCGCCAGTGGATTATTAATAATGGCGTACACTATTGCATTAAAGAGTTAGGTTGTTTGGTGCAGAAGGTTGGCATTGTAATAAATAATAATAGGTATCATCATCGTACCATACCACAATTATTATTTATTGCCACATATTGTAATTATTTAAATTGCGACGCTTAAAATGCGGATGTGCGCGTTTGGCAATACCAACCATATCAGACTGGCAATTTTAAGGCATATAAAATACTTTTTTAATACAGTTGCTCAAAAAGTGGCGTAATGCAGTATAGCGTTCGGGATGTCGGCACACGTGACAACAACACACTTTTCTTTCGGAAGAGGTATAGAAATATCACACAACGTGCTTTTTTCTATACCTTTTCCGCACTCGTGCGTTCTCTTTCTCAGCTGTCAAAACAATGTCTATTAAAAAGAAAAAAACAACCACGAAGTTTTTACTAAAAAAACCATAAAATTTTATGATTCATGCAAATATTTCTAAAAAGAAGCTACTAAAGTCATATTAAAAAAAAGAAATATACTATTTATAACATAAAAATATATTAACCCAGGAGAATTATACCAATTTTTATTACAAATGTAAATTGCAATATGGAAAAAGAAAAGAAAAAATGTATTCCTAAAGTGGTTTTGGGTTTGAACAAAAAGCTAACAATAACTAATGATTGGAGATTTTTGACTTGACTAAAAGATTAGAAGCTTTTACAGGTTAAAGACACTTGGACGTTAACAAATTTTATAAACGTATTAAATTACGAAGTTTCTGCATCACTTTTAAAATAAAAATTCAAAGCCCGTACAATACAAGGATATGATTCAGTTCTAATATTAGATATTCAAGATTTTCAGTCACAATGATTCGTCAGTGAGATAAAAGTACGCATTATGAATTATTTAGTTTTGAATTCATTCAAGCTATAGATGCATGTCGTCTATAATTGTGCTAGAAATAATATAGCTGTCCCTACTCAGAGTTGTTCACTACGCGTTAACGATTAGTTAAGGTATTTAGTCCAAGTTACCGAAAAATGATTAACATTTTCTATTATACATTAAATAAAATAAATGATGAAGCTATGATTTGTTTAACTACCAAGGTTCTAAATTGGGTTTAATGGTTTTGGTTAATTTGGTTAATTTTTATTTGGGTTCCTACTGTATTATTGTAAAATAAGTATATTTCTTATTGGAATCACGATGCATATGTGAAATCAGAGTCAGATAATTAATTATTAAAGCATGTTGCTATATGCTTCATTCAATATTTAGTTTGTTGTAAAGAAACTTACATTCAAAGCATGGCTAACAATGAAACTGAGTGAAGAAAACATTAAATAAATAATAAGTTAAACCATATATTGAATTTAGGGCGGACGGTTCGGTGTGACGGTATTGGTGAATAGGGTAACTTACAGCAGATCTTCATGGCCATGTATGCAATGAGCAGCTGTGAAAACGTGGTGTTGCGTCACCAAAGAACCTCCACATTTCCACCTGGTTTCCGGACCTCCACGGCTGTCATGGTATCCCAGGAGTGCCATCCAGGGAAAGTCACCTGAAAGAATATTCCTAATACAGCATTGCCCTAGCGAAATATAATTATGGATATATTCAATAGCTGGGAAAGATACAGAAATCCGTCAAAAAATTTGGTTTACAGTAGACTCGTAGGATGCAAGTGCAATGCAATTTGCGATTGGCATGACGATAATTAAAAATAGGTATTAGGTGGAGATTTTCCTTTATGTCGACTCGACTTAATAACTTGTAGCTAGAAACATTTTGATTTAATTATAAAAAAAGTTCTTATAACGAAATAACTCTTATGCTATAAAGCAAACAGGTCAAAGGTCAACTACACGAAGTTTGTATCGTCATGATTACCTTTCGTAGGCGCGTAGTTTATCTATTGTACGCCATTTTATGTAAAAAAACGTGGTAGGTACCTATTCAGTTTGCCTAAGATCACTTGTTTTGCAAACACACCGCCGATGTTTTGGTTTAAAGCATATCATTTTCCTAACCATGAAAATACGAACTCAGGGTTGAGAGTTGAGTTGAGTTGAGAGTTGTATTTGTATCTATATATTTGTAACCGCTTTACCACGGTTTATAAATATCTATTTAAAGTAACGGTCTGTTTTAAATAACTCATCGTTACATTTATTATGTATTGTCAACTTTATGAGTGCGAAGTAAATGATATATTAGCAGTCTGGAATCTTCGCAAGCTGCTAATAGTTAAACGTAAAACAATATACTAAGGTTAAGTGGTAAATTGCACATAGTTTAATACACAAGTTAAACACAGTAATTACACTTGTATTGGCACAAATGACCAGCAATTATGTAAGATAGTTATTTGTATTATTACCGCGAATTTGTCTGTGTTAGATAAATAAACCTATAATAAGATGTTACAGAAGATTTATGATTAGAATGAAGAAGAGATTTATTCTACAAAACGTAGTACGTTATAATCGTGGTTATGGCTTCATATTATTTCTTGGGGTAAATTATGAATGAGCCAGACTAAAAATCATGTAAGCTCAGCAGAGAGTATAGAACTAGTACAATATAATACAGTATTTATTTAAATAAATTAACCGACGGAGTGGGCGATGTTGATTTATGTTTTATTAAATTTTACTACTCGTGTACTTAATACACGTTAAACATAGAGCTGTTTAAACCTGGATGACAAATAAATGTTTTAGAAATATGAAACTGTAGAGGATTTTATTCCGAGTACTTATTTTATTTTTAACTGTTTTAATGTATTAAATAATGAGGTGAATATAAGTTATTATGTCACACCAGAACTTTTTTTGGTCAAATAATGTATTTTTAGTAAAACTGTAACTATAACTGTAATTAGATTATCATAAACCCGATTTTTAAATTTATTTATCATTTTCTTTCTGCCTCATAATTAGCTCTGCTATAATTAATATATATAATATTAATTATTCTAGGTTAACATTTTTATTGGCTTTTAAATTTTTGTTTATAATTATTTTTATTTATTATTATCGCTATTTTTTCTTTGATTTTATTTTATTATATATTAGTTATAATAACAATTTTATTTTAGTTTTTTTTGTTTTTTTTTGTTAATTATTTAGCATTTTTTGTACTTTACCCTCTGTTAGTGTTTCTTTTTCGTTGTTTCTCATTAGGGTTGCCTGAAAGAAATCGCTTGTAAGCGATAAGGCCGCCCTTTGTCTTTTGTAAACGTGTATGTTTTTGTATAAGGTAATAAAGGATAATTAAATAAATAAATAACCTTACCAAGTTTAGCAGGAACGCCATTAACAACTCGACTAAACGATGCTTCGCTAACACCGCACACTGGCGGTTCCGGAAGCGCTGTCACTGGTGTGACGTCATCTGTGTCCACCGACTTTCCTTGAGGCGTAGGAGCAACTGTCGTGGTCTGTGGAGCTGGTGGCTCGTCTGGTATACCGGGTAAGGGACAGCATACCTATAAAGAAACTCTAATTCAACGTTTGTATGCTTCGTTCCTTTTCCTTCCTCTTAATTTAGCGCGTTGAACAAAACCTCTTCTAAATATTACATATAAATAGTAAAAAAAGTTAAATACTTTTGAATGGATTTATAAATAGGGCAGGGTATATCCAAAAGTGGACAAAGCATTACCTTAGGATTTTGACCTTCAAAACCGCATTGCGATTTTCTTAAGATGTTTACAACCGTCTTATCCCGAGAATCCTTCAGCAGCTTATAGTAGATGTCACACTCTTGTATCTTTATGCAATTTCCGACTCCACCATCCAGCGTCTCACATGTGTTCTCTAGAAAGATTAACTTAACTCTCAGATAAAACGTCATGTCTGGATCTTGTAAATAATATAAAAATTTATGTATTTATCCTTCCTTGATCTCTTTATCGTTCCAATTTCAAATACCAGTATTATACTAAACCCCTAAATCGTCGCAAAAAAAAATATTTGTATACGGAAAATATAATCAATAATGTAACCATTTTTTTTTATAAACATAAAATTAACAACAATTAGTATTTTTAATAATAGTAGCCTTTTAAAAAAAAGAAAAAAAAAGGCTGTTATTAGTATTTTTAATACACGTGGTTATAATATGAAACTAAACTTTACGACAATTAAATTAGAAAATCCACCAAGCATGCTACATAATTGTTATTCACACTAATTAGATTTAAAAAGTTATGAATGATTTTGTTTGGATTTTAGCGATTATGGATTTAATACGACGTTATTTTCCATAATTAAATTTGGGCACGATCTTTGAACTCATTAGAAGTATATAACAGTTATTTTAAATATCTCACACTGTCTCTATGGACTAACATAGTAAAATGTACCATATGTTGGTATTTAGCTACGAAAAAGTCAGTAAAAAATCATATTGAGGCAAACAAAGTTTGCGAAGGTACCTAGTAGGTATATTATAAATTGTGTAGGTACAATTTAAGATGTAATTGTTGATTTAAAAGCCATATATACGTATTGTTTAAACCTTAAAAAAATTGTTTGTGTGAAAAGTTATTATATTAAGAACTTACAACTGTAAAATTATGTACGCTGGACGGATGAAAAAATTTAAAAATCAAATGTGATTTTGAGATGAGTTTCAATCTACGTTGCTGGAATATGGATAATGTTTACCTATTATATATTTGTTTCCTATAAAACATTCATAATAGCAGATGCAGCAGTTGAGAACTATATGAAATCCCTTGAATACAGATTATTAGATAACAAAAACTGGGAAACACATCGCGTACTAACGATACAAACATACGTTTCGTTGTGATAGAGCGAATTAAGTACATATTTGACCCACTCGATGACCACCGAATGGCCTTCGAACGTGTTATTCAACGTCGAGGAAAAGATCTTGATTTTTGTGACTTTGGCCGTGTTGATAGCATTATTACAAGTTATATCATAGTCGTTTTTGAACTTGTGCTACTAATATGACGTTAAGTTACAAGGTTACGTTATTAATAATGTTTACCATTAATTACCACAATTTAACTACACAAAAAACCTAAAATAGCTGTTATTGCAAGTGAATTTTAAAATATCTATAATATTTCAAATAGTCGCATATCCGAAGTTCATAGTTAATGTTGATATTTGTGATACTAATTGTTTTACACCGTATATGCACAACAGGTTTATATAATTATGTCATGGTAACAGTGCTAATACAATTTAATATATATTTTTAATTCGAAATAAAATCTAGTACATTTTAGAAATAGACTTAAAATTGATTGAAAATATCTTAAATCTGTTTGCCTAAAAAGGTGAATACACAAAAACCTGTAGCGTCAAAGTCATCAACCTTTCGTTCGTCATCTCTCAATCATGTTTAAACGCTTCGTTCCATTTTTAGTTCATAGGTATAAGGCAATTTAATTAAAAAAAAAAAACATGATAATAATACGCTTCATAAAAAAGCAAAACAAAGATTATTGATACAACCCTATTTATCTGTATTTAATTTACTTGAATTATGTAAAAGCCGGTATGAATGATACCACATGCACCAACACCAATATAAACGCTATTGCTTTATTCCAAGCACCATAAAGAACATGCACTATATAATATTTACTAAATATTCCAGCTGGTCCAAAATTCATGTTTTGTCTTGCATCTGACGGCGGCACAGGTGTCAATGTTGGCAGGGTTGTCTCTTCTTCACCGTTTCTATCTTCAAAAGATGGCTTAGAACTGGTATCAAACTTTGGAGAATCTGGTGTTATAACACTTCCGAACACTGGATTATTTGATACACTGCCCATTATAATACCACTGCTGTGATTTGAAAAGCCTGGCTTGTAAACTTCATCGTAATTAATTTTTTGCGTGGTTTTATCGAAAACGGGTCTATTGGTGATGGGTTCGTATGGGTCATTTTCATACGGCTTCTCTGGATTTTCTGGTTCATTGGTATTCTCACCCATTGGTGAAGGCTTTATGAAGTCTTGAAATGTCAGACCATTTGGTTGTTTTGGAACTTCTTTATAATCTGGTCCAAAAGTATTGTCACCAGGATATGCTGGTCTAACATTCTCGCCCAGGGTTGGAAATCGAACGTTACTAGATTGATAATAATTGTTATCATAGTTCTTATATGGGTTATTAGATATCGGTCGGTTATTGAACGGATAGATGAAGGCTGCGTTGCTGTTATCTGTTTCAGGTTGGAAACTGAGTAAGGAACTTAGTTTCTGCTGAATTCTTCTTGGATTTAGTACATTTTCACTGAATCCATATTGGTATGGCTGTCGATAGCGACGGTCATTCGGGTAGAAACCTATATGAAATAGAGAAAAATAAAAGATCTTTTTATTATTTAAAAGCTATAAAAAACTTCTGTTTTTATACCTACTTAGTATACAATATTTATCTAAGATCAGATGATTGAAGATGAAAACATATTTTTTACGAAAAAATATAATATTTTTAATATTTTCTTGTAATAGGAAAGTAGCTATTAGAAACCCTGTCGTCTTTTTTAAGGCAGGATAGTTCTAAGGCATGTTGGTTTCCTCACAATGTTTTCCTTCACTGATCGAACGAAAATTATATTGGTACACAGATTTATATGTATAATACAATTTTCCTTTTCACTATCGTACTGATAATGTTATTAAGAAATGACCTTGACCTCTACATTATAAAATATATTTATAAATATTAGTTAAAACGTGCAAATATTAAGCAGAAAATCCAAATAGTCTTGAATGTGAAAAATATACATAAAGTCTAATATTGACATTTGAAATATAAGTTATGAGTATTAGTTCTTTATTGCAAAGCGTTCGGATTCAAGGTCACCTAAGCTAAAGCTAAAAAGCAAAAACCACAAAAAATCAATTTCAAACGGTCATGATAATGAAAAACAACAAGGATTCAACAAATAGTCAATAAAACTTTAAGCAATAAATAAATGATTGAATTTTTTCATAACATGTTTTATTAAAATGACATTTAAATATCTCAGTTTTCGATTAGGTACTTTGTCACCGACCTGATACAACTACATTAACTTATTTTCTACGTTTTAAAGTATTAAAAAATTGCATTAAAATTTTGCTCCAAATAGTAATAAGGATTGGAGTAAGTTACTATTGTGATTCATAAATAATAATTTTATGTAATAATGATACGATGTCATTATTATAAACTTATGTTACTAACTACTAATTACTCATGTATGTACTATGTTATATGTGTTGGTCACCAAAAATTAAAGAAATAAATCAATAAGTAAGTTTATAGAGTAAGAGTTTTTAGTTTTTACTTTAAATTGAACAGTTTCAAGAATTAAATATATTTTTAACAGGCATTTAACTGAACACTAAAACCAAAATTACTTTTTCCGTGTTTGATGATCCAATTGTTAGATTAGAGCGAATTAAACCGCAATTTATATGTGATTTCCGTTATTTAATGTAAAGACAAAATTTCTTTTAAATACCAGCTGGTAATAAAAGTAAATTTTTGATAGATACATAAAAAAAGTATTGTTATTTTGTGGTAGCGCTGCGTATTGAAATCTTATTTATATATTATTTCAGTAAAACGTTTACTATTCTATCTTGTTTATCCTACTTGATTGATCCGCAAATGGTACGTATTTTATTGGTAGGTTATTGATTGTTTACCTTTGATTAATTTTGATAACGTATAAATTACAAAAGAAATCAAAATCATGAAATTTTTTTGTTTGTTTATATCTTCCTTGGTATGTCTTTAATATGTGTGACCAATATTGTTTTATTCAGATACGTACTTGGCTACTGGTTTTCTGAACATTAATAAAAAACGATTTAACTTAAAAAGACATAAGTAGTTACCAGAGTTATCTTTGTCTGTATTTCTGGTTTTTGTATTCAAAGGTTTAATTGCTTTAACAATTCACTGCTTGCATATTCATCAGTTTTTTAGTAATCAAAATATATGAATTAATTTATAAACAAACGTACAAGGCGCAAAAACTTGTGCATAAACTTACCAAACTGTCCAAAAACGATCGGAACACACAAACAAATACACAAAAATACACGAAACATAATTAACTCAATTAAGTTTAATTTTTAATTAAATTGCGGCACAGAATTTTCAAAGCGTGCGTCTTTTGCCGCCAGTTTTATAAACTGAGATCGCAGATCTTGACCAAGTTAGTTGATATTTAAAGAAGGTCACTTGACGTCACAGTCACACTGACCGGAACTTGAAATGGAATCGAAATTTCCCCAACTATATGTCGCCTATATCTGAATCAAAGGGATACGTGAATCACTGTATTAATTACTTAATTATAACCGCTTTTGGTTCCCAGTACAAAATCAAGGTTTCGGAACAATATACAATAGTTTCCATCATTCACGTAGAAATAACACAAACAGATCAAATAAAATTAATAAAAAGATATCTTATAAAATACGTATTCAATCTAAATATTGTTGGCTACTAAATTATCTCGAGTAGATAAATAATGTTTTTTGTAAAGAGGGAGGTGCTATGCAACGATTTTATGCACGCTTTGACAACACTTTATATTAAAAAAACAAAAAACCAAAAAGCTTGCCTCTATACTATAAAATAAAATAATATATAATAATTTGAATTTGAGTACCACCCGATATACAGTAAAAAGAACATGTACGATGTAACATTTTAACGAGTAACTCATGTAGGCAATTCGTAATTTGTATAGAATTTAACAAACCTTTAAGTTTCTGCGATCTCTTCTGTCCCTTGCTCTTCACGACAATTTTAACTCTCCGTTTTACATGATGTTTCTGACTGGGTGCGTAATTACTTTTATACGAATATGTCGTCATATTATTTATAAATCCATTCCTGGTGAACGCCTGGTTACCCTCCGAAAGCACTGGATAGATACTGGAATCACTATGCCCATATAGAGCGTGGCCATAAGTGGGATAACTGTGGCCATAAGTCGGATATTCGCTGCCGTAAGTTGGAATTTCGTGGGAGTATGTGGCGTGTCCGTATATCGGGGTTTCATGTTCTGGGTAATGGCATGGTTTACTCTCGTGTGATTTCTTATTGTAAAAGCAGTCATGGCCGAAAAGATTCTGGATCAAAGCATCATATGCTTCATAGTACTCTGGGGATTGCGTCGGAGTTGGAGGTTTGTATATAAAAGGAGTTTTTAGACATTTTTGGTGTTTTTGAGCTAGTATTAGCAACACTGGAAACGACTGTATTAGTTTGCAAATAGTTTTACCGTTAATTGTCATTATTAACAAAACCTATTGACCGAATACGAAGAATTCAAGAGGCAAACTGAATTGAAATATCCACAAAAAATATGTAATAAAGTATTATTACCCGCGGTTTCAATGAAAATATAGATTTTATCTTCTAAACTTTCTAAAATTATTAAATCCATGTACAAATTTCATCAATTGTGATAAAATGGGTGAAGGTGAGTTCAATATTCAAATCAGCCTATCAAATTACCTTCGTCAGAACTCAGAATTTAAATATCTCAGATAAAAATATTATAAGTTGTATAAGGAGCTAGAACCAATAAGAAAAGAAAACTAATAAAATATAAGAAAACGGATATTTACTCTAAACTTAAAATTGTAGACATAAGTTTCGTAATTCCCATAGGAGTGTGCAAAGACATTAATTGTTTCATTTTTCTGGCAACAATACATAACATATTGATTATAAAATCTTTAACGTAAAGCAATGCGATAGCGACAGTGGACGGGTTTTGATATCAGCGGATATTGAAAGAACTATATTGAAGTTACAGAGCCACCAGTCTACTGAGGCAGCTCATTATATTATTAAGGTCATCTATAAGTTTTTATTCAAGAGAAAATCAGATTCAGTCGCGACTTAGCACGATCTATAGGATCTGTGTATTAAAAATTTTAAAATTTAACCTTAAACTGTTGCATTGATCAAGATTTGGCCTCGATTTTTAAAACTCTAGATTAATTTTAAAACGTAAACTTAAACTTAACAAAAAAAACACTAAAATTAAAACTTCCTTCCGCTGGGGTGAAACCCACATAATACACATATTCATACGAATAGAATTCAATGTCATTCAATTATTAATCAGTAGATATTTCGTTTTATTTCCCGGTAATTTCTGCGAAGTGACCAACATGACCATGGTTGCGTAAACTGGAATGCATTTTAATGACATTACGCATGTAATCATTGACATATTCTGGAACTTTGAAATTTAACGAGAATTAAACACTTATTTAATGTTACGTAATATTAAAATCAAAAGTCAAAAGTCAAAGTTCTATAAAAATAACAAACGCATCATATTTTGTATATTTTAAACATTTTTAAGGCATATTTATGAGCTACCATATTTTAATTTAATGAAGTTTTGTTTTATGATTTTTAATTAAATCTTATGTCATTTAGAAGTTGTAAACTTTGAGTTATGTTCAAAATTTTCCGTTTAAATATTATACTATTTATGCTCTTTTGAATAAGTAGTTGCTTTTTTAATCAATTAGACATATACCTAAATATAGTCAATGATCAATATATATTTAGTACCTTTTCTAGTTTTACAACTGTATTTTTCTGAAAGGCATGCATTTCAAAGTAACAAATATTATTATCTGTATTCTACAAACAATTAAATCATTAAACTGTTACAAATTGCGAAAACAATATTAGTTATAAATGCAAAATATTATTACGTTAACTGCACTACAGTTTCAAAGCATTCCGAGATTATCCGTCAATCCTACACATTCACAAAATTTCTCAGTGCATATTAAAGAACCGTATAGGACCACCCTCCACCCAAAAAATAGAAAAGCACTTTCGCCATATTCAAGGCACACGAATTTGTACAATGAATGTAAGGTCGCTCATAGGCAACGGCCGTCAAGAGGAATTAGAACATGGTGTGCAAAACAAAAAGTGGTATATTCTTGGCCTCTCTGATATTAGAAAAGAGGGAACACACATTATTGAATACGAAGACTACATCTTTTTATACACCGGAAAGAAAGTGGAAGAAATGGTGTAGGATTTATGGTTAAAAAGGTGTTGAAATCAAATATTGTAGATTTAGAGGTTCTCTGTCATACACAATTGTACTTGGAGATTTTAACGCACAAATAGGCCGAGCTACTCCAGATGGAAAGTTGGTTATGGGTTTATGGGGACACGGTAAGAGAAGCGAGCGATGCAAACGACTTATTGACTTTTGTTTAGAAAAACAAAAAAAATAGACTTTTTTTATTATTAAAAGACCCTATCATCATACCGTCGAAAATATAGATATAATTAATACCACCCACCCAAAAGACAACCGTATGGTTCGGGCAACAGTGAAAATTTCAGCAAAAATTAAAAGTAGAAAACAATTTAAAGGCAGACAATCAGGACTGAACCCACTAGAACAAGAAACACTTAAGAATATTTTTTCGGTTCAACACACTGAAATATCTAAGAATATCCAAGAACAATATAATAATATTATACATCGAATTAAAACCAGTGTCGAAAAGTTACCAACAATACCAGGGATAAAGAGGAATAACTATATTATAACTGAAAAAAATAAGAGATATGTTAAATGAATATGCCGCGCCTGGCCCGCGACAGACGCGAGTGGAACCGGAAGGAGGAGGCCTATGTCCAACAGTGGACAATCCAAAACTTAACTGAATGACGTTTTATCATCCCTAAATTTTAAAGTTTTTTTGGAAATAAAGGCTATTATTATTATTATTATTATTATAGGATAATACTACTTATATCATATCTAAAGACCGTCAACGCTATTAGTTTTTCCTCACCGTACGGGCAATTGCGCATAATATTGCGTAGGACGTAGCAAAATAAAATGGTGCTAAGCTAACATCACGCACTCTGTAACCCTAAGCTAACATAGCTACATATTATATTGATTCCTTTATCAGCATTAAACATTAAATCCAATACATTGATTCTTAGGCCGGAAGGCAAACTGCAAAGGACAAAGCCGAAAACGCTATATATGAATTATTACACCTATATCCTACTAAATAAATTATTAATGACACATTACCCGGAGACAGTTTTGATGTCAACTCAAGGTGTTAGAACCTAGTATTACTAATTCATATTGAGTCATAAATTACTTTGATCTATAAGGTCGGTGTGACAAGCTGAGAAAGCTGTATGACATGGCTTGTCGGGAAACATAATATAACTTTTATTTCGCTTATATGTATGTTACATGCATTTTAAAATTGAACGCAGTCACTACTCCATAAAAATGGTTCCATTCTGTATTTGTTTCAAACAACAAGTACATTATATTTACTGGCTAATAAGGCTATGGTAGGATACATACAACGAGCTTTGACGATTTTAATTGGGCAGTGTCTCCTAACCGTTTTTGGGACATACCCACCCTTTTAGCCTTTCTAAAACTCATACGTAACATACATATTTTAATTTAAAAAAAAAAATATGTATATGGTTAACGAAACAGTATAATATTTTAAAGACATATACTGAAATTTATTTCAGGAAGAAGCGATCAGATTATATGTAAGGTCTTCAAAGGTAAACTGCCAAATAATCACACTTCGTATGGTTGTATTAGCAGTTCAGCGAGCGCGTACAAATGTACATAGGGAAGCACTATTTTAAGCGCGTCTTACGCACCCTAATACTGATGCATGAGACTGATATATTAACGCCCGAACCCAATAATTAATCCACAATCTCAGATCTAAAATAATCTGAAATCAGATCGTGTCAGTTGATCGATCTCCTTTCTGCATCCCAATAACCAAACCCAACAAAGACAATTCATTTTTGGCGACGGATAGGATGCAATCTCTTCGCTCTTTACTCATATTTGAAAAAAGTAAATAAAGCCGTAAAAATTATATTAAAATATACCTGAAATTTTTAAAACATATTAAATAGCTTTTAAATTATTTTAAAAACTGGTGTAAGTTAAAATCGTAAGCTAGGATGTTGACATAGTTGAACTGTCATTTTCATACAAAGGTCTATCCACATACACCGATCCAATCTACCATGGATAGGTTGTAACGACAGATGGCTATTTCAATCCCGCGATTGGTTATTGGCAAACGTCTAATCAATATTTGGATTAGACGTTTATCTCAGATGGTCAATAATAATGGATTGAGATATGTTATTGGGTTTGGGCGTTAGTTGCACACTGGCTGAATTCACAAGGATCGCGTTATTCATAATCAGTTATAAAAAGATTGAGGTTTTATGTTTTTTCTTTGTTTATAGAAGTAATATGTATTATGTTCTTAGTATAAATTTTGTATTAATATATTTTCTATTGTATTAAGTTATTGTTAGAAAAAAACATATGTGCAATTCACACATGGTAGAAGTGAAACCTTCAAAAACAAAGTTTTTACAATTAATCATATATAAATTAAACATTTTTCACTATCTAAATGTATTAAACTTTTCTTTAAAAACAGTATATTTTAATGATAAATTTTATTTTATAAGGTTATATATAAATCTTTAATTTGGCAAAAACTAAAATAAAAAAGCGGCAGTAAATAGAGGCTGTATAATGCCTCCTATCTCATTTACTCCCACATTTTGTTTGTAGGTAGGGTTTGAAATCACAACGATTCTAAAGAAGTTTCACTTCAAAAATAAGGAAATAAATAAATGCTTTAAGGTATTAATTAAGGACTCATTGAAACCAATAATTCAAATTATATACAAGTTTTTATTTCTAAAATGTATATACATATATAACTTAATTTATGACTAAAAGGCATACTATGGCTTTCTTAAAATTAAATATTTACAGAATATTTTACAAACACCTTATAAATAAAATAGTAATTTATTTAAGTATCTAGTTCTACAGCGCTTCGTCTAATAAAGTTTCTAACAATTAACCAAATAATTAGCTTAAACGATGCGCCCGGCTTTTTTCATCCTCAAGCTGTCATAATACAAATTGTATTTTACTTGTTTAAATTAGTATTTCGAATAGAATTCACGGTCTCAAGTAAAGGACGTGAGAAAATTATTTTAGGCAAGCATTGGGAGCGTCTTTCGTTTCATACAATGAGTATTTAAAACGAAAGACGCTACGACAGTTCGTAAGATTGCGATTGGCCAACAAAACTCTTGTCAAACCACAGACAGTCGCTTTCGCGGTTTATTTGACGCGTTGAACTTGTTTTTTTTTAAGAACTGACGAAGGAGGTTTGAATTAAAAGATTAACGTGTGTAACATGGCATCTCTACCATAAGTTTGACAAAGTATTAAACGATGGTTGCTAAGTTGTGTGAAAAATGGTGCACTAAACACTAAAAAATTTCCTACCAGTATTTCCACGCATGTTTGCTCGTTTTTAACGTTTAAACTTTGTTAAACTGATGGCACTTATTGTACGATATCCATTTATATGTTATAAAATTTCATCCCCAAAAATCCATGTATATTTTAGTTGAACACACGAAAAAAATGTTTTATACTAATCTATGATTCATCAAAGTTCATACGAATAATAAGTTCTTTTAAAAGTTATTTTATTGAAATAGATAATCATGCTAATTCTGGTGACTTAGCTTGGAATAATGGTGGTGGTGTTCTGTAAATCAGTGTTTACCCAAAATGTTTGGAAGTGTAGGTGTGACGTAGATAATAAAAATTTTGTATCTCTCATTTATTTTAAGTGAAGAAGCTTATAAGCATAAAACATTAAATCGTAGTACGTGTCTCAATACGATACTTATTTAGTTCATAAATCATTCCATTTGTCCTTTTCCGAAGAACGCATTTTGATCAAAGCTCATGCATGTCCAGATTAGGCAGTCTGATAAACGAGCTAGGTCTGGATATCCATAGTTGCTTTAAAATTGAAATTCGTTCATTTATTGTAATTTTAATTGTTTTGTTTAATATTTGTATTATCTCGTGATTGCTATGTTTGCCTTTAGATGCTAGTCAAATAAAAAATTGTATATGGTACTTCTTTTACCACTGTCATCAGTGTGCCGAATGTTGGCTTAGTTTTACGATAACATGATATAAACGTGTTTTGACTGCCGTGTTTCTCATCGCCATAATAATTTGGTCATAGCGATTATATTTTTCTTTTTACCTTATGTATAAATAATAATTTTCACAATCCGTCTTTTGTTTCTTTCAGAGACTTATATTTTTTAGTCTATTCGTCTCTTATTTTTTTCTCTTTAATGCCAACATTATCCTAACAATGACGAGCTCATAAGTTATGATTCAATTTGGTGCCGTCGTTCGGTAGTTCGCTTTATAAATTTCGTCAATTCATTTCTTGTTCTACAGATTATTAAAAAAATCATATAGAAGAAAACGCATTTTTCACATGAGTTTCAATTTTCTATTATAAACTTTTCTACTGCTCAAAATTCGTAAAGTAAAAACTTAATGCTGGATGTAATTTTTTTGTATCTTTCCAACAAAAAAATGACATCGAATTGTAATTTGTCGTCTCTCCATTGAAGTATTACATAAATGTGAAATATCAATAACGTAATGAGTGCGTCTGTGTCTTTGAGAAGTTTTCTGCTAGAAGACTGAGAGTCAGTTTGAATGATTTCTCGCTGGATGTGGTGGTGGAAGTGGTTGTAAAGCTGGATTAGCTACTGCTATGATGCTATCACCACGAGCTGCTACGACTTGAGGACGGGATTCTTCCGTTTCCTGCAAAAAGAAGAATAACACATTGCCCCGTCTTAATTGTTCACTCTGTTTCCTACATTATTTCAAATAAATAAATTTCATTTAAAAATTTTTTTTTCAACCGTGGTTGCCTGGAAAAAATCGCTCGAAAGTGATAAGGCTACCAGTTTCCTCTTTATTTAAATTTGTCAAGTTTATTATGTTTTTGTAACGAATTATTAATAAATATATACCGGACCTCGAGTTGATTTAAGGGTTTATCAATTTATACATAAATATAAAGTTTGTGAAGAGATTTAAAGTAACAGAGTACTGGGTCCATATTCTTTAACATCCAATATGTAATATAATAGCATAATTGGAATTTGCATAAAAAGTATCGATATCTGTATCGTTGTTGCTATTGGAATTTAAAGTTTCTCAAGTAGAAATTTAGAATATTTATTTCTTTTAGAACATAACCAATTTCACGTTTTCAAATACAGAACAGATTCGACATTTCGTATGATTGGCTTTTCAATCTGATAAATGCGTGTACATTTTATTTCTGAAATCGATTTTTATGCCACGCTCCCATTTCTTTTTTCTTATATAATATAATAAAAAAAGTGTGTTTGTACTTATGTACACGCGTTAGAAGTAATACTTCTTTGGTGTATCGAAAAAAAATAAATAAAATGTAGTGACTAAGGATAAATAATAAAATTAATCAAAAAGATTTTATTAGTAAATACTATCACCGTCGTATATGAAATTGATTTGAAAACACCACAATAATATTTATTTATTCAAACTGTTTAATTGTACTGTTACGAAATACGAGTTTTAAATATAAAATTACTTGAACATAGTTATAGATTTTCATGCCACCTAGACCTAACTTCATTATGTTAATTTTGTGTCACGGTGCGCGCGCATCGTAAAATTTCACTCTGATCAATTTTTCATAACGCGCCTAAAGAAGTATAACTTCAAAAATTTTCAAAAACACTTACAGGTGGTGGAGTACTGGTACTGGAATATGAGCACCTAGAGTCGGCATCGTCACTCTCGGTCTTCATGCCCCACCAACTGCAATTTTTTAAGTCAATAAACAATATATTATGGAATAACTGGATATGAAAAGTAGTAACTAATATACTAACGTATGGTTGGAATTTCTTGCGTCTGGACTTGCTCGGACACCATCTTCGCCTTCCTGTATTTAAAAATCTATTAGTTTGGTAAGAACCAAAGTGATACCGCCCCCATCGATACTACTAGAATACTCGAAAGTGCGTTGCTGGCATTTCAAGAATTAATACTCTCTTTTCTTTTATTACTGGATAACATAATTTAGAAAAATAGTTCAAAATTACGCCCTATAGAATATGAGGCAGCTAGAGCAACTACCGCCAGGTCCATCGTGCCGGACGCCCAGACTTGGCAGGAAGTCGTTCTTTGCATTGATTCTGAAGCTAACACACTAACCTAACACATAGCATTTTGTAGCCGTAGTACGCAGTACACAACAATATACCTTCTTGCCAACGCATTAGACCGCATCCTACATATAGAAAAGGGATTACCGCACGTTTTGATACGTGATGATTGCGATGCGCCCGATCCGTTGATCACGTGACCGAATAGCTGGCGATGACTAGAATTATACTTGATTATTCTAAAAATCTAACTTCAACCGGTCCTGGGCCAAAAGAAAAAAATACTTTGATTGACCTGACCAAGAACATCGAAATGATCACGTATCAAAGCGTGGGGTAATGTAGAATTTCTAAAGTAATATATCGCATGGGCCCAGATGAGTAACTTAATAGCAGCAATATAAGTGACTTTGTGAAAGAAATTAGATTAATAATAATTAGATAACATTTTAATTTAGTTTATATATAAAGCAAGCTTAGCAAGAACAATACGACATATAAATAGTTTTAATACAATTTGTATTAAAAACTTGGCGATTGAAAAGAGTGGCGGAAAGTTTAATGCCAGTTCTTCTTGCCCACTTTACGCCCTTGACTTGCGAACTGGTAGTAAATGTAAATTTACAATTAATTTAATTTTTTTGACGTTCATAAGTGTACTTGTTTACCTTAATGAATAAATATTTTGATTGATTGATTGATTATAAAATATCTATCGTAATAACATATTAGCTATCGTATTGATGATATGAAAACTATAGTCAATGTCGTGAAGTTCGTGCTAAGGCATTGATAAAAGTTCTGTTTTCTAAGTAAGCAAAAAAAGAAGAAAAATATAAAGGCTAGTTTAAAATATGTATCTAGAATACTACACAAGATTCAGTTTTTTATCTTTAGCCAGATCATCGTGTCTAAATTTAGATCAGAAGAAGTTTTATTATGTAAAGCATGCGAAAATTATTGTTAAAAGCAAATAAGTTTTCTACTTACCAGCTTAGCCAATACCGAGTTAGTTGCAAAATTAAAAGTGAACGTGGCTTGAATCGACTAGGCGTTAACGATACAATTCATGCTTACGAACGGTTCAAGCATTACGAAAATCTATTTAAAATTAAATGGATAGATGAAAAAACCTTTTTTCTGTTTTATATTGCTTGTTTTAAGAAATTTTTTAAATTGACTCAAATAAAGCATTTAATTATCAAACATTATATGAACGCTTCAATTGTAGGGCGATTCATAGTGAAAAATAAGGAATGGGTGCAGAAAAACGTTTACTTAGAACCGAGATTTGAATTTAAATTAGGACGTATGGTCCATAGAAAATATTATTTTGAAATTTTTTTAAAATGGGAACATTAAAAATTCAAATTCGATTTATGTCAAATGCAAAAATATATGCTAAAAAGGCGCCAAGTCGATTCTTCGTTATGGGCATTTTTTATTTGTTTTTTTTTTGTCTATGGTAACGAAATTTATGAACATCTTTTTAAAATTAGAACGTAGAAGGACGAGACATACACATTTCCGCATTTCTCAAGAAAATTAAGCTAAAATAAAGTAAGAAATTATTGTCATAATCGGCACTATTATAATAAAAATCTAAGAAAGAAAAAAAGAGATTGCCAAGCTGTATTAGTTGGAGTTAAAATGTTAGACTAGAGCTACAAAGCCGTGTTAGTCGTGCGCAGTGAGGTCGACGTGAGAGACCTGTCGCGGCCGTTTGCTCGGAGTCTCATCTTCATCTCTTTCTCTATCCTCTGCTGGAGTGGGAGGGAGGCTGAAAGATAATATTAAATTTATTTACATTGATTTTTATAAACCTACTAGGTTTTTAACTGTTTAAGCGTGAATACGTCAATTATTTTGTCTCAACTTATTTTTTTTATTCAATTTATCCCTAATGGGACTTAGTCCATACAGCCAAATTTTTTTTTTCTTGGGCTTTTTTTTAATACAGCCAAATTTGTCTCAACTTATTGAGTTGTGACATGTATGAAAGTAATAAAGATAAAAAATGATTTTTGATGATTGCGTTCAATAGACAGAGGTTCCATTCCGCAGATTTATTACGTAATAATCGAATAAGATTCTATAATTTTAGTAACATTTTTTTCAATTAGTAATTTTGATAATAATGTTATAGAAAAATTATTTTCAAAATTATAAATAAATATTTAACATTCGAATTATATGTAAATATATATGAAAATTAAAACATTCAAACATAAATCTTATATATAAAATTCTTGTCTCGCGGTGTTAGTAACCGAACTTCTCCGAAACGGCTTGACCGATTCTCATGAAATTTTGTGTGCGTATTGGGTAGGTCTGAGAATCGAACAACATCTATTTTTCATCCCCCTAAATGTTAAGGGTGGTCCATCCCTAAATTTTTTTATTTATTTTTTAGACAAAATGTTTCGTTTTTATTTTATTACGATACACCATACACCCCTCTACCCCTTATGTTTTTTTTTGTTAATTTTAAACTTTAATTTTTTGGCACAAAAACATGGCAAAACAACGTTTGCCGGGTCAGCTAGTTATTGTATAAAATATAACACGGACCCAAATAAAATGTATTATTAAAAAAAATTACCCATGCTTTGAATAGTGCAATCCAGCCCTTCTGACAAGCTGTCTTGCTAATGGGAATAGCTCATCTCTGCGCGTGAGCAAGGCGGGAACACATCGGCACATTTGAGCAGCCGCTTCGTTTACCATTACCTAGGAGTTACAATGAGTATCAATAGAGGCTTAAATTTAAAAAAAATATATCAAACTCAAAATATAATGCTAAAACTAATATGTGAGGATGACTATTATCTGAATTTAAAAAAAATGTTTTGGAAGTTCTCCTAACCCGAAATAATTATTCATAGGAGCAGAAATCATAACCATTTTATTAGCTCTATCAAATGTCATAATAAATATATAAATGTCATGTCAAATGTCATAAAACTAAGTATTATGAATATAATTGACAATTACCTCGTGCAATGTCAACGGTTTCTCCGGCTTCCTCTTACAATCGAATCGGCCATATATCGCCGCATACTTTCGTATCTCCTCCATCCTCCTTGGATCTGACTCTGGCATCATCATAACCAGCTCCAGATCTTTACACATTTTCTTCTTAGTATTCTGCGGCTTTGGTTCCAATTGTGGCAAATGCTTGCTCAATTTGTCTGCGGCGGTTGCCAATTTATGTACATGAACATCTAAAAGAACTGGTGTTAAAAGGGGCGAAGTTCCAGATCCTGGGCTGGAGCTGGAAGCTGGAGGATTGCTTTGCGGAGAGAAGGATCTCGTGTTAGGAGCTACTGGAGAAGAAGGAAGGACGATTTTGGTAAATGTATTGGTTTGGCTGTGAACCGGACTTGCGTTTGGGGCTGATGTGGTGGAACCACAGCTGTTTTCGGGTGCACCAGGGGACGGACTATACATTGGCCTGTTGTTATCAGGCGAGGCCACAGTGCGAGGTAGATTTGGCATAGATGGTATATTTAGTAGTCTTTGGTTGCATTGGATAAAAGGATTTTCGGAAGGACAAATATTTGGAACGATTGGTATCTGGAAGAGGGCAGGGTTATTCACCCATTCTTGGAGGGCTTTTTGGAGGCGTCTAACGTGAAGCGGTTTTGAGGCCATTCCAACCAGCGCCATGATTTCGAGGAATTCTTCCTCACCAGCGTCGCAGAGTTGCTGTACGTCATCCCCACCTGGAATGTGACACGTTTTTGTAAGCGAAATTTTTTTTTTTTGGACTTACAGTCGTGGATTTATTCGCGTACCTATATTTCATACAAATACTCTCGAACGACTCAAAAGCACATGCGTCAAGTGATTCAAATAATTTACAATTGTAACCGTTCAATCTGTATTAAATCTAGTCTAAATGTAAAATTATTTAGTTTGATTGATATTAAAATACTGTTGCAATGTGTAATCCAAATACTAATAACTGTATCTGGATCGTCTTTTAATTTTTCTTATAAAGGCTATGAAGCTACAAAAAATTAACATATGTGAGAACTATCACAATAAAAATTACACTCAATTCAAGAGATAAAAGGTCATCCCCAATCTTAAGTTTTTCTAATCTCCTTAACAACATTAATATGCAAAGTATGTAACGCTGCAAGTTCGTTTCGTCGGTATTGTAAAAACACTTTTTTAATTTGGATAAATATGCTAATTCTTACGTGACCATTTTTCGAATAAAAAAAACAAAAGACGCAGGACCGCCGGCCGAACCCTTCCTTAAATCAGTAATTGCCAGCATTATAGAAAGGAAAAAATAAATTTGCATGAGTTGCCTGCGCAGTTTTTTGTATGGAATTATATTTTTTGATTTCTTTCTTCGAAGATGATGAGAAGCAATTTTTTTCGATGTTCCTACGCTTATGTTTTATTTTCGTGTGATTCACACATAACTTTAATTTAGTCTAACAGTAGGTAGCAAGGTTAACTTTATAAACAGAATTGCGATATTTTTCTTACTAAATTTTATTTATTATACTAGTGTATATGTGTATAGGTAATATAATGATATGTAGTTTATTAACCTCATGAAATTGCTTTTTAGAAATGGGAAGAAAATAACTTAGAACAACAAAATGTAATAAGTTTAGTTTATTTAGAAATGTGCTGATTGAGATATTATATGAACAATTACCTAAACTATCAACATTTTATATGTTCGCAGAGTGCGTTCACATTAGCGATATGTATTTAATATTATATTATATTTACATCGTATTGGTTTAGTACTGAAAGGGGTATATTTTTGTAAATAAAATTTAATAAAAAAAAGTTTGCATATGGCTTCAGCGTGTTTAGTTAAGCTGTACCATAAATATATTTCATAGATACTAACCCATTTCCAATAAGGTGTCATAGTATGCAAGGAGACTTGCTCGTTGCATCACCCGATACAACTGCAACTCTGCTTCGTTAGATGGCGCTGATGTGACAACCACTGGAAAAGAGAAACAAATGTTGTCAATGAGTTTTACTATACGATAATAAGATTGCTTTTTATATTCTTTTATTAACTAAAAATAGTTAATTTTTTTGATATTATTTATGATTAATACCTCGCCAAAATATAATACTCTTTAGTATAAAAATTAATGAAATGTATAAAAACTACTTTATTTTATAAATAAATTGCCTACAACTGTTAATGTACAAGGCAATGTTGAGAAATCAAATTAAAAAAATGGAATTAGATTGGATTTGGAAATATAAACAATACATACTATAAAAGATACTTAATATTATTTCTATAACTTCTTAAATGTCACATTTAGTAAGAGATTTGTCAATTATTACTAACCTATGATGGTATATCTATGTATCTAGTTATCTATGCTTAAATGCTGGTAGTAAAAAGGTAATCGCAGAATTTTTACATCCTAATTCACACAAACATTTTTTAAATTGACAGCTATATTAAAATCGATAAGCAGACTACAGCCCAGACGTATGCGTGCAAATAATAATTTTCGTTCTGGCTCAAATCGCGTGCAACAAAAAACAACCCTTTGTACCAACCCTCGTAATAACCGAAAAGAATCGCTCCAACCGTTAAACGAAAAAATAGATGAATAAGAATATATAAGATCCCTTTTGTTGAAACGGGTTTGCTTCCCGCCAATGCGATGGAAAAATATTGATCATAGACAAGCGACAAAAAATGTTGCCACCCCATATGAATAACCCTCGAACACTATTGGTTTTTGTCGTATGAAAAAATGTGGGGTGTGTCGAGGCAGGTAAAAAAATTATACAAAAAATATATACTTGGTGTAAATATGTAATTTCGATTTAGTGGTTGAGTTTTTATACGTTTGTGTTTACTATATCATGTGTTCTAATTATAAGGTATATTATGTGGGTTACATAGGTAATTCGAATACGTATTAAATAGACACGTTAAAGATTCCGAAAATGAATGCACAACCTTTTTGTCATGAATAAAGTTTTTATTATTTAATATTAAAAATATATATTTAAAAAAAAAGAATTTTATTAAATTAACAAATAATATTGACTAATTACTATAACTAGTAGTATAACAACTATAATTATATAAGAACAACCTTAATTCTATAACATAACTAGACTAGAATAGACATTTTAAGACAGAAGTAATAAATGTGAACCTATGGTTACGCCATGTATGTGAACCTATAAAAAAAATATCTCACAAGCAAATAATGCTTTAAAAAATCTTGACTTTTTTTCCTCACTAAAAGAAAGTGTTCACAGACACAAAAAAAGAGTTCTCACTACGCAGCAATGTCCAAAAAACACATTTGCATAATCTTTTTGCATAAAAAATCGCCACTAGCATCTACTATGCAAATTATATTTTAACTAGATGAAGGGGTGTGAAGCGACCACATGGCAACTTCATTGTCTTTTTTTTATTTTAACTTATAAAATTGTTCACGTAGTCCTTCCGAGTTTGGTTTTGTATTAATTTAAAATAAAAAAAGTTAATTTTATGCACGTCTCACGGTGTCTTATATTTTTTGTTGGCAAAAACATTTGATTATCTTCAAGATGTTTCTTGTATGGAAATAAAGTTTTTTCTATGTTTTAAAACTCATATTATTTTTATTACTCTGGTTATAAATTAAAGCAGCTGATGGCACTACGATGACTTGGAAGATAACAATTGTATGTAGGTAATGAAAAACAAAACTTAATACAGATTAAATGAATAAATTTCGCGTGTAATGTAAACAATTTTTACTACTAGTCAAATTAAAAATATTTTAATGCATATTGAAGTGACATTTATGGTTAACTATCTAAGTATAAGACTAAGTTCATAGGTACGTTTCTCAGCTGAAAAAATATATATTAATTTCTCAATTCAAATACTTGGTGCTGAAGAAAATTTTCACACTTCGAAAAATTATCAAGTTCGATTTAGTTCGACACAAAAGACTATATCTAGCAGTTTCCTTTCTTTGGATATAATTTAATAATAAATTGTTTAAAAATAAATCCTATATTTATGTTAATGAAAAGATTCATCTAATTGCCGACGCAGTATTAAAACATACAGAAAATAATACATATTTATAAACGGAAATGACATTTTATTCCCCAATAGTATTTTATTAACTAGGCATTAAATTAACGATTAGTACATAGACGTAAACATCCTTCAATGTGAGTTCTAGCTATAAAACAATTAGTTCTTTCATGTGATACACATATGTATACATTTAATTCCTTACCTTATATTAAACTAATACAAAAAATACAAAAGCTCAAAAATTTAGGTAGGTGAAAATGATTAAATAAAACTTCTTTAATGAATGCGAATTTACAGTTTTTACGAAGCTTGACCTTTCAATTGCCATTTAACAGGAGGTGATCAATATGACGTGTAATTTTTGGATATCCATGACTGTCACTCACTACATAAAACTTGATTTCGTAACCGTTCAAAGAGAAGGATTGTGTTACGAACTTGTCCAAATATTAGCCTTATGGAGTATAATACCTTTAATGTATATAAATTAAAATTAATCGCAAAAAATGAAAAAAATGTTGCTAAGCGGAAAGTTCTAAGACGGCTGGACCAATTCGAATAATTTAGTTTTCTGTCTTTAGGCACGTTAGGGATAAATTATGAGAGTAAATTTTTACATTGCGCGCGCACATCGGCACAAGAAACTGACACCCTGAAATTAGCTATAGGTAAAACATTTGTATTTTAATAAACTTTTACAAAAAGGCAAAAGCAAGGATTAAATTTATGTATACTGTGTATGTGCTTGCTTTTGTTTTCTACATCAACGTCTGACATACCTACTCATAACAAAAACTTCATATTGGCTGACCGCATGAACCAAGTTGTAAACATACTAATTGATCAAGTTAAATTAGTATTTCGATTTTTTTCACGTGTCCAAAGACAAATTACATTTTAAAAGAAGCTCTTATTCTTACTGTGTTATAACATTTTCGTCATCTCATTACCGCATCTTATTACATCTGCATCTATATCGTGTGAAATACAGCTAATTCAAATACGAAAGTAATTAGGCCCCGTCTTCCTGCTTACCCAACGCCCCTTGTCTATGCTTCTATAAGACCTCATTCATAATACCTCAGATAAACAAAAAAACGTTATTGAAAGAGAAAAAAAACCGCTAATGACACTGACAGTGAACGGGTGACGTTTAGAATAAGATAGCGGATGTGTGCATGCATGTGATTAGGTGATTAACACTTGCGGTGATTGATATGCGTAATATGGTTTATGAATATTAATAGTTACAGGTTTAACGAGTGAGAAGAAGGGTTCACTGTCGTGCGAAGACGTTGTGTTCGCGGATTTAAAATAATAGGGTTTGAATAAGAATTTATAAAAGATTGGGTTCTCCAGTATTTATAAGTTTTAAACAAAAGCGATGTTAACGTTCTACAGGACAGAGCGTTTTCTGACTGAAATAGTGTCAAATGTGGACAGTATTAGACGTGTGTTTGAATCCAAGCAAATAGCAATAGGCGCAATCAACACTTTTAACGGGTCAGAAAAACATCTTGTGGAAACTAGCATGTCTTAGACCCAAAGATCAATAGTCTTAAATGAAATAGAAGACAAACCCAAGAATAAAACCATAAAGGTCCTAGGTTCGATCTCCGCCTGTGCACCAATGGACTTTCTTTCTATATGCTCATTTAGCATTTGCTCGTACGATGAAGGATAAAATCGTGCGTAAACTGGCTTGCCTAACACCAAAAAAAATCAAAAGCCGTCTAACAGGCACAGGAGGCAGATACTATTATTACATTAACTAATGATCATAAAACAGAGATCTGAGGCCCAGAACTAGAGATTGTAGCACCCATGATTCATTTTTTAATTATCTGAATAATAAGTACTCTCATGTTAGAAAGGGCTAGTTATATACTCATCTGCTTTCATTAACAAAAAATCCTTTGTTTCTTATAAAACGGAAATCACAGAATGACTAGCCGATTTACATACCAAATTGACCCACAAAAAGCACCGGCTCCTATATTTTTTCCTAGCGATCGAAAGTGATATTCGGCAGGTGGCAACACTTTTTCTAATAATTAATCAGTGTTGCATCTGTTTTGTAATTACAGAGCGAAGGGTTAATCAAATATAATAAAGAAATTAGTTTGACGGACATGTGTTTTTGAATTTAAATATTGTAGTTGTATTTATAGACATAATTTAAAGCAAGAAATAACTTATATGGTTGTAAGATCCACAGATACAATTAATACTTTAGACATTGCTTCTGAAGGACAATTGTATATTGTCCAAACATCCTAAGATTTTTTTACTAGCAAAGTTACACAAGTAGATGGTGACCCTAAAATGGGTCAGCAAAAAGTCACTCAATCTACTCCTTTACTCGCTCCCCTGACACACAAAAACGTAGGGTTGTCAAGGTATATTATTTAACGTCGACCAGTGGTTTTATTTTACTTGGACAAGTCTCATAAAAAAATACGTGGCTTCAGCTACTCTTCAGTTATTACATTAATAATATTATATACTACAATTATTAGAAATAACTTCATACATGGAATAATGAAGTATTTTAAGTTTGCTTATCTTAAAACGACACTAAAAGCCATAAACATAGCCCGAAGCGCCACTTAGACCCTTTACACATGTTTCCATTAAATGAAAAATTGTCTAATTGCTATCCTTCGAGAGCTTCGGGCACCGTCGTTAGCACCTCACGTTTTTTAATTGAAAAAATGCGGGGAGAGGTAATTTTGACCACCCCCAGGAGACTAACGAATAGGGTTGTCACTTTCAATTTCTATAAAATATATTTACTTACTAACAATTTGTTTTAACAAAAAGTAGTACTGTTAAGTCCAATACCTGTAAATATTGCAAATTGAAACATCAATTATCATCCAATGTTTTAAACTTATAATCTAAATGGAAAATCAATGCCTTAAAAGCCTATAAGGCACTTAGGATTGGTTATCCCCCTATTCTATAAAAAAAATATAACCGATTTGGAACCATGCTTAATTTCTCATTGTCATATTATTTTCATTCTCGTCTTCAGACTGTTCGTTTTCTTATATTATTAGGTCAACGACTTAAGAATCTAGTAAATGTTAGTAAAAAGTGTTGCTGCATAATTCTATTTTAAAATAGCTATAATATAATAGCGTAATCTATTACGATCTCAACCCTAGACCATACGCGGCATCTGTCAGTCAAAGGGTTGCACCCTTCGGACACTTGGCTCCCAATATGTTTACTTACCGACACTTAGTTCAGTTACATTCCACATAATACAATTTACAGTCCATATCTAGAAAATAAAAAGAAAAAAGTGTACTAATCCCCCACCCCCCCACACACACACACACCAGGTTTCACTGTGTTCACTGTCGCGTGCAGCTTCATTCATTTGAGATAATATTAACGGTAATTGACATAATTTATACATTCACTTACAATGTTATACTTAAACTACTGTTTTACATTACCTTTCATCATAGGATATGGATTGGCTTTGGCTGCCTTCTCATATGGTGCAGTTTTAAAAATCTCATTAATACAATAAATAATACATTAGTGAAAAATCCTGACAAAATTAAAGCTTTTAAATTGTAATTATATCCATTATTTTAATAAGTTTATCAAAATGTTACTCATTACTTAACCTGTTTAAATTCCATTTGTGTTTTTGTATAATTATATTATTTCAACTTACAGAGAATGCCACAAGAAGCATATCAACAGATGCATGGTCCAGTAATTTTTTATCTGTCCACATCCTCTCATTAAGAACGTTTTACCATCTTCCCGGAAGTTAAATATGGGGTCATTTATTCCCACACAGAGCACCTTACGGTTAAAACAAACTAATAATTTTGATACTGGCAACCCTTCCGTATTTTTTCTTTGCGTCCATTCAATCTGTATTCAACCTCTTCCGTGAGAACATCAAACATGACCAAAGAGTCTATAGACAAAAAGAGGACTCTATGGAGGTCTAATAAAAAACATAAAATTGGGGTCGCGAGTGGACAGTTGTCTTCATAAAAAGAGTTATTGCTTGGGAATGAATAATAAAAGACCTGATCCTCGATAAAACGGAATTATCTGATATCAAAGTAAAGGTGGTTCAATTTATGATCGAACATCACAACGAATTTGCAAATCAATACATTAACAAAATATTATTTTCTTTGCCTTAAAAATTATATTTTTCTGAGGCGTATCTAATTGACTATGCTTAGACTCTTTTCTATGATTAAATTTTATCGAAAATAAAATATGTACCAACAATTTATTTATATAAACTATTAGTTCTTATCGATGATAATTACCGCAGATGTAAAGAACGCTAGTAGTTGCTATTGTTAATTAAGTTTTTTCCCTCCTGCCTCCCTCGGCTACAGGTGTTGGATAAAAACAGACAAATAATACCAACGCTTGCGTTCTCACGAGGTTTTTTAGTACTTACGACTGGTGCCGCAATATGTATTTACTTGATCACTTTACTGCTATGGACATGTATCAAGACAAAATATGAGTCTTTCAAATTAATGAGTTGCCGTGACAAATCGCGTTAAATATTTCGTTGTATTATTAAATAAATTATATAGAAAAGATTCATTTCATCAAAAGATTTCATTTTCATTATGAAAATATCCATAATTTTTAAATCAAAATTACAGTGATTAATCAAGATTGATTAAACACTGTGAGAAATTGTGCATTTGCGCTCAAAATTTGAGGTAGGTTGTGCTTTCTAACCTTGGCTGTGATCCAACAAATACAGACCACAGACCTGAAAATGTCAATTGTTTCAGGCATAAAACCTAAATATTCCAATTTGCGGGAATGCAATGAAATTTTATTTTTTAGATTAATAAAAGCAGGAAACAAATTTACTTACATTTGATTTTTCTAAAAGCTACTAATTTTATAGATATAAAGTATCTTTTTAACTGCAATAAAAATCAATCAAAATCAAATTATGTAGAAGCTCAATGAAATTATTTTAATGACAAATGAATTCGAATGACACATGTTATTTCCGATTCGGTAAATTTTTGATCTCAAAAAATACATCCTCACCCACAACTCAAATTGACAATTAAAAAGAAATAAAACAAATCTCTATGGTCCTTAATGTCAATAAGAGCGGGAAACAGACAACTGACGCTTTTTTTCAGCAACAGGTGGCAAAGGGTTAACTTGACTAATGTATGCGTATTCTTAGAGAAAGCGTGAAAAATATAGTCAAAACATGTGGTTAGATCGTTTATTAATTAGTAAAGAAATTGAAAGTTAACCCCTTCAAGGAATTAGTAGAACCATTAAAAAACTTTCAATTATCTTTTTAAAATTAGGATTTATGTACAGCATTAATGTTCAGGTTTTTCTTTCATCTTTGTACGTAAAGATATACTTGAATGTGGGACAAGTTAGGTAATTTGAAAGAATTGTATCATGAAGACTAATCAATAAGTCAGAAATCAATTGTCAACACCTGTCAAAAAAGTAAACATCAATAGGAATATCTGTATCAAAGGTCTTTGACCTTACCATTGATAAGGTCAAAAGAGTCTTAACTGATCTAAATAAGGCCCACGTTTGTAAAGCTTTTCACCCACAAAGAATTGTTAACATAATTGAGAGTATATTAAAATAAACGCGTTTTATACTTGTAATAGGGTATAATTTTGTGTGGTTATAAAATGTGGGTCTGTCAGTATGATTGTCCGTCAAAATTGTGAAACATCTGCCAAGCAGCTGCTGAGATTAGATCGGACTTGTCCGTTCCTTCAAATCACCGTGGTCGCGGAAGGGTTAAGTTTTTTATTCGCATTTAGTAATAAGATTTATTCAATTGTCTCATTGCTAAGGTGTGGGTCAACTTGGGACTTTGTTAACCGCGATAGAAGCTGAAAGTAAATATAAATACATACATACATATTTTTTGTAGGATTTTCGATTAACACTTAAAATCCTTGTAACCTAAAGGTGAGGCTTATAAAACTTCGTCATAGACAGCGATGTATCAGAGAAATAGATCAATGGTAAAAGATAAAATGAATCGAATCGGAAATCGCTTCAATAATAAAATCAATAAAAATTAAATATTGCTTATAAAACTTTGTTCGGTCGACAACACCCTAAGGTATAAGAAATTAACAGATTAGTTTTTGCCGTCGAGTTGCAACCAGCCTTTCGTTCGCTTCTTTTGATAACGAAATGTAAGCTTTTTCTCGACTTGAATTTTCATGAGCACAATATTTATAGAGTCGTAATTATGTGGTGCCTCGCGCCCTTTCCATACACAATATTGTGGCAAAAACTATTCGACGAAAAAGGCGTTTCGAAGTCTTAAAGGCCGGTGACACACCTGCGGATTTTCGGCTATTTTCGTGACACACTAATTAGCCATATTTAACCTAAATTATAAACGACAAACGTGGATTAACGACAAATGAAAACGATAATTACGAGTATAACCGAATTTAAGCCGAAGTTTAAAATAAAAGGTAAGTTTAATTAGCTTTTGTGAAAAAAAACTTTAGTAAAAAATATAGGTTCTATCGGGCAACTTTTTGTTATTAATTCTTCATAATATAATGGTAGCAGTAAAATGACAAAGCAGCTGTAAGAAATAGAAGAATTTCAGCAATGCAGGCGCTGTCTTTTATGTATCAGGGGTCCGCGGTATGATTTTTTGAAAAGGATTTTCTTTTAACCAGTTCTGTTTTGGTAATATAATACTTACTTGCAATAATTTTACCTCTAAACTTCTTAATTATATATTTATGTCTACGAAGTGCAAGTTTTGCACTTTTTTTTACTTTCCTATATCTAGTATATTTATTATTACTTTCTTACTAGATGTACCTTAGGTAATCTGTTGCCTACATACTTATCTGTTTATAATATTCAGCACCCTGATAGCAATATGCCGTATTCTTTAATTAAATATCTTTTATATCGTTACTTTACATAGCCACAAAATGGTTGTATAATTTAATTGTAAGCCAGATATGAAATAATGTTACTTGCAAATTACTGACAAGTAAGCGCGGTATACGATTTCAAAGAGTAAAGACTATGACAGGCCGATTATCAAAAATATCTTTGACAGTTATTCCATAAGGAACTCAAATGTACGCATCCTTTCACAAACTTGACCATCGTTTTTATAGAGACCGGCGGTTTTGGGTGTTTTTGCAAATCCGATGAAAACCATAATGGCATTTTATCGTGCATAAGAGATGGTATCATTAATTATTTATAATAGGCTTTGCAGTTCGCAAAAGAAACTTGCATCTGTAATTTTTCGCTGCAATTTTTTTACCAGTGCGGAATTTTTTACGTTGCAAGATTGTTAATAGGGTGGAACTGGGTCGTGTCAATCATTAAAGCAGGAAAAAAATTTAATAGCCTGTGTTAAGTTATAGCAGTACTCCATACATGGTTAACGTTATTCTAACTAAATAAAAAATATTCTTATTATTTCACAATTATCTCGCTTGTCCGGCCTTAATAAGAATTTTTAAGTTAAATTCTTTTCATTCTGATATTGGTGTGACGAAATTATTAAGGATGTTAACAATAATATTTTGTAAAGACCTTATCAGAAGTAAGAATGTAAGAAAGATTATTTCGTTGTTATTTTAAGCTTTAGAGCTTTATTATTTAAAGATTTTAAAAATTGTGATAAATGATTTGATTGGTATTTTGATGTTTTTATTAGGGAAATATTTGTTTTACGTAGCTGGGAAATATTCAGAATAATGTATCTATTATTCTATTTTAATCTGTATGCATAGTTCTTTTGAAGCATGAAAGTTAGATTTATTACAGGTAAATAGCTAAAATCTACGTTTAACTATGTAAGAATTCTCAAAGAATGCGCAATAATGATAAAAAAACAGCTATTGATCGCTGATAAGGCGCCGGTGCCTGCCCTAAATGATCGTGGGCACGCGCATTTTACACTAACTATCGCCTTATACAGATTATTATATAAGGCATCAAGTCATTGGTAGACTATAAGAAAATTAAATATATCTCTTCCGTACTCCATTTACTTAGAGACTTGATAACATATTAATCAATGAGATTATTGAGAACGTGTTTGTTTCCGAATTAATAATTACATCTGATCCATGAACCGCCATTAAAAAAAAATATCCTTTGAAGTCACTTGTCACTTTTAATGATTTACTTAAAAAACAGACTATGCATCCTTACTGTTCACTAAGTTTCTCCTCAGACCTGGTAAAAGCTTTCTCACAACAAAAACTTATGAGAGAGAGAAAATGAAAGGTGTGTGAGGATCGGGCAAGTAAAAACCTAAGCAGCAACTAGTTTTGCTCGTTCCTATGAAGAGATTGAGAAAATATTTTCTACAAAGAATTTCTTTTTTAATATAATCGTTTTTACTGTTTTTGGGTCAATAAAATCTTAATATAAATAATTAATCCTTCATCCTTTTGTAATGAGTTGGCAGCACTATCACAAAATAGTTGTAAAAGTTGCTAGATTAGGTTAAAAAGTATGTAATATATTTGTATCTATTTTCCTAGAATATTCACATAGCAAAGCGTCTATTTCTGTTCATTTTTGAAAAATCAAAGCCGGACCAAGTATACCACAGGATCGAGTTAGCTATTGCAGCAAGTGGCACAGAACAGGGAGCGATAGAAGTTTCCCGGTTTGGAGCCCAAGACACATTTTGCGAGCCAACACTAACAGAGCAGCGAGTGAGTCATGCAATACTTACGTAGTAAAAACCTATGATTTAAGTAACCCTACAATTGCTCATGTTTCTAGTATATCAAAGTTTATACAATTTCTTCGTGTTTCTTCTTGTGCCTCAATCAATTTGAAATATTTTCTTCGTTCTCTTTAAAACCCAGAAAGCTGACTGTGCACCCATAGACTTGTGCAGAAACCGGCATGTCTTTGACCCAAAATGTCGACGGCGGGCAAAGAAGGTGTATAGACTGTCAAGTATAAGTTGGCGTTCCAGTGGCGGCGCCTCCTACAACCCTCTGTGTTGCCACTTTTTTTGTTTAGTTTGGATTGATGGATATTCTTAGATATTACATTAAAGGTAAATAAAAAACTTAATAACAAAAAATTATTTTTTATAGTAATTATGGTCTGTTAGAGGCATTATTCCTTCCATGAATTCTTCAGAGTCATCTGTGTCAGAAGAATCTGAGTCGCTGCTATTCAAATCAATTAAAAATGGTTCCATTACTGTTTCAAGGCGGTTGTCTGTCATACGATAATTATTTTCAACATTTATAACGTGATTACAGTGTTTCTGCCATTCTTCAGCAGTTATTTTGGAAAATGCACTATGGATTCTCTGTTCCATGTTTTCAGAGAGGTTCACGGTTCTTTCAGAAACACCTTAAATAAAACAAAAAATATTTTAAGTTATCCATCAATCACATTTACTTTCAAAAGCAATTATTATTTTTCCCTAAATTTGGGGATATAAATATCACTTTTAACTGGCAATACTTTACCTGTCAAAGCCGCTGTTCGAGCATTCACTTGTTGAAATGGAATAATCGGCCCATTGTTACGTTTCTCCTCTTCACAAAAACGTTTTACAGCTAGAATAATTTCTCTAGCTGCACTCCGCACTACTTTTGGCATGTTTCGTAATGATTTTTACACTTTAAAACACAAATTATTAGCACCGACACACGTGAGGCTACCAAGCTGTTAGAACTGTCAACACAACTGTCAAAATTAGTACCTTTTTCTGCCACACGCCAACTTACACATGACAACCTATAAAACAAATGACCACGAAACAGATACAGATAAGAAATCGAAAAGATCGAGACCAAACATTTTACGGCCACTGTTTTTATTTAAACATTTACTATATTTGTGTAGCAAATAAAAATAAAAAAATATTAAATGAAATGGCTTATTAAAATATTAGCTATTAAACTCTCGTTTGAATTTATTGATTTAGTATAAAAAAAAACAAGTCCTCGTACATTGAGCGCCATCCACTCGTAAGATGGGATATGACAGATGCCTCAGGCCTACCATAGATTACCAACCACGAGGCTATTTGCATAAGTGTATTCAAGGAGCAAGCAAATACAATAGTTTGAATTGTATTGAGTGTTTTGTTCGTACACAAATATGTTTTAAAATACGACAAATATTTTATAGATAAAAACAGTAGACTGCTATGGCGTGATTTTTTATTGCGTTTGAATAAAAGCATTTTGCCGGATCGGTATAAACAATATTTATATATACTTATTTGAATATATTGAGATCTAGAAACAGAACCAACGATTTGCAAACAAGTAAATAACAATACTAATATTAGTATTGTCATACTAAAGATGAAATTTTAACAAGTGATTCGTGATTCGTAATTTCGTCTGTATATTATGTTTGTAAATGAGTGTGTAAACAAAACGCAATATTACCCATAAGTTACATTAATTTGTATCTTGGAATGGAATTCTCTAATATCGTTAAATTATACATTAATTTACAATAATAGAGTTATAAATTCGCTAAAGAAGTTATTTTTTTACGTTTTTAATAGATAATTGTTTTCTTTGAAAGCTATAGCAATGGAACAAAAAATTCTTTTTTAGAGAAAATATAAAGAAGAAAAACCGCATGTTTTCTTTTAATTTTCCTTACACACAGCGGGCTTTATATCTTCGGCCGGCTCCAGCCCGTCTACAGCGCTTAAAAAACTTGCAAAGAACGAGTGTACAGCCTTAATAGGGATCCTTATTGGGAAAACAGCTTTTTCATACATACCATAAATCATTTTCATTATTCTACTTTTCATATGGAAAAAGTCTTTTGAAATACTTAAATATGAATTATTGGATGAAGCTTCGTTTGGGACATGATATGAAAAAATTACGTTCTTTTACACGGCGGTAGGTGCTATGCAATTACCTATATATTTTTAAATATGGAAGCTTTCTTTTATCATTTTAATGACAGTGACGGCAATTTGAGTTTATAGTACGAAGTATTGTACTAAAACATTATTCGATTCATACGTATATAAAATAACTGCTAAATTTGAGATTGAATATGAATAATTGATAAAGTCTTGGTAATAATTCAAAATAATTTACTTTATTATTATTTTTAATAACAAATTACGTCAAATCGACAGATACCCTATTTCAATTGAATATCACGTTTTAAAAATTGTAATTAGTTAAAACAAAGTAGTAGAAAATGTTCTTAGATTCAAGACTAAGGATCTAAATTGTTTTAAATGATAGTAACATGGAAAAACAAATAATTTTATTAGATATTAGAACGCATTTGAATAGGCCAAGTGAATAACACAATATTATGCTGAACCACGCTACCTATTTACATTTCGCGCGCTTTTGCGCCCGCCATTTTATTTCATTTCGTTTTTCAGACGGCGCAAAGCACAGGGTTATTATCAACTGCACGTTCAAGATATGTTTTTGCTTTTGAATTTCATTCAAATGTTTGCATAAAAGTTGGTTTTTATTCTGGGTCAGCATGTTTGCATTCAAATTTGTTTGCTGCTTGGAAAGAAACGCATTTGAATAGTTTTCTATGTTTAAAGAAATTCGAATTTATATTAAGAACCTTCTAAGGAGGTTTTAATACAAGTGCATTTAAATACATTTTAGCGTCTCAGAGCAAAAATTTAATTTAATGAAAACAAAAAAACATTAATTAGTAGTAATTACACAAAGCTTTTTTAGTTGAAGTTATCACTAAAAAGGTTATATTTAAAAAGACAGTTTGAATGCTATTTATAACAAACGATTTTTTTTCGGGACTTAAAACACATTTATGTAAAAGTAGGACTCTTTCAGCTATGTCTTACTTATCGATTTTTGAGTAGTCATAACGGTTTGCTGAGATGGTTTTCTCCACAGTACGTGTGTTTGATGAATCTATTGAAGCACAGCCGCTTCTCAACTCCATTGAGTAGCTTTAGCATAAGAGTTGCTTTTACTCACTAGGCACTTGTTAGCTTTCTGTTCCAGGTTTTATATACTGTTATAAAGTATGGACCGTTATGAAGTGGTGGACAGTTTACCCCATCAACACACTCACAAACTGAGTTGCTCGTAGATGTAAATATTCAGAAAATGATATGCCGTGTTCAATAGGCACCAACCAAGCTATAATGTATGTTTTACAAAATCTTGTCATACACAATTCTAGGCACTACAGAAATTGTGTATTGTATTTAAAAACACAATGAATGCAGTGCACAATGGTTAGTTTTTGCGAAACCGCATGTGAGAATCGTTTTTCCTTCATTTCCACGGTTTTTCCTTCATTACCTACATACTGTGTTGTTTTTATTGTATTTGATGTTTAAAGAAAGGTTTTAATACTTTAAAATATTTGTAATATTTATCTATTGTTTATTAACGGATTATTAAAAAAATTAAACAAATTAAGCAAACCTACGTGGTTTTCAAAATACAAAAAGCGGAAATTCCATATCTCGTATATTTTTTACAAAAGACAATTAAAAACAATGCAACAATAAAACACTAGTTCACATGGATTTTATTCCGGTTTGTATGAAGTATCAAGACATTTCAGTCGCATACAACATTAAATATCAAACAAAAAGCCCGTTGAAGACAAAGAGCCAAGACCCGGTGGTGTAAAAACGCAAATTACACCGGTAACGGCTTCCCATCCCGCGTTTCTTTGAATCGATGCGTTTTTCATCGCGATTACTTCAAGCAAAAAGATTGTAGGATTGTGATGAGTTCACTATGTAATCAGTTTTCTTGTTACTTTCCCGCGGTGATTGTACGGTGAGGTTACTACGCGCTGTAAAGCTATGCAGTATACGAAGGAGGTGACCCTATGATAATATTTCTTGAATCAGTAATAGTAAAGAATGTAGTGATAGCACAGTCATATAAAAACCAATGTATCGTGTCCGCATGTTGTAGGGACGGCACCGCTTTTCAAATTCTTATAGATATGTACCTACTTCGTTTTTGCTAATTAATGATTTATTATTATACTTTGTTTATTTGATATACGATAATCTTTTCACTTCTATATAGATTGTTTAACAAAAATATAGATTATATATAAGATTGTTAACATTCATTAAACAATAAATAAATATAAGAAAACTCAAGTAAAACCTATAAATTTTAGTCCGTGCAATATTTAATAGCAGCATTTCCTTGTACTGTGTTATCCAATATTTATATTTTATTTAAAATGATAGCTTCATTAATAAAAAATATATGAAGTATATTTCAAATATGTATCTTATTTTTTTAAGTGCGAGCATCACATATATTAATACTGCGCAACATTTTGGCTACAAACTACCATGAGTGGTCAAATATCACGATGTAATTTCAGGGAACTGGCGAGTTTGACGTGGAGATTAATATAAGACTGTTATGTATTTGCTTCTTTATTACAGAACAAGGGGCAAACGATAATTTCGCGTAATGCTACGTGAACATATACGCTCAATGCTAGACAGTACGTTGCCGGCCAAAATCTATACTATTATGCATGCATAATAAACTATATAATTAAAGTTAAGATTCAGCGGAATTTGTAGTAGTGAAACATGAAAATTACTCTTCCATTTGTGTAAATAAAGTATTGACAAATGCTTACCTATAATATGACAGGTTATTAAATGTATCAAAAATTCGTATGAAAATCGCTCGCAACATACGAACACTGGTAAAAAAATGTATTTTGTTTACAACCTTATGAACGACAATCTTTCAAAAATGAAGCTGTAAATTATACACATTTTCTACCGTAGTCCTTAGAGCGGACAAGAACTGTCAATAGTTCTTAGTAATATTTATATTGCCAGGATAATGTATTCAAAAAAAACTAAATGTCTTACAAAGTAAGACATTAACAAACACTCCTGTTTGTCATAACGTTATTTAGGATGTGCTGACGACCATACATACATATTCATTAAATTCCTTCATAAAAGGATAACAGCTTGCTCTAAAAAACTTCATACTCGCCATTTTGTCAAAATGTCATTATGTTTTTATTTAACAGGAAAAAGCTCACATAACATACCGATCATAGTATTCACCTATTGTTAACATCTTGTACCTAATAATTATTATTTAATGTAATACACGCAACCATTTGTTCTAATTTTGGAAATTAAAATAGTGCCAGACCACACAAACATTTTAATTTCAAAGTTATATTTAAGTTATGAAACTAGAATTATCAATTGATTTAATAGAAAAATACTTTCTACGGGAATATGACGAACCAAAAATACTAAGTAGAAGTTTGTTTCGACTCGAGTTCGTTTAGCCTTAAAATTGTACTTGTAATTGTATCTCACTTTTTTGTTTCATAATTTTAACTAGCTTACAAGGAAACATTAAATAATAAAAAAAAACAATAAATAAATAATAAATAATATAATAAATAAGTTAAAATCTCTGCATTCAACAATGAAACGAAATTTCAGGATATCTTGCTCTAATTAGTAGAATTACAATTTTCATAATAATTAAAGTATTGTAAAATAATATTATTGTGCCTTACTTGTTCCATTCACGTTTCTTCCGATAATCTTATTGGAGCCGTTGGGCTGCGGTGCGGGGTGCGAAGCACGTCCCGTTTCCTCGCCCGGACTCTCCATATCCCCCTTCTCACTCGCACACATTAACCCGCCAAACTTCACAACTTTTTTTTCTTTAATATGTCATGACAATTGATTAACACAAAAAATAATTTAAAATAAAAATAATGTATAGACTAAATAATAGATCTAGTAAAATAGTGTCTCGTTTGAAATTCAAATTGAATTTGCCGCGCGCTTCGCGTGTGGATAGTCGCAGTGACGTTTGCTTGTTGAAGCCAACCACTCGACTGAAGCCAGAGGGCCGCTAGCGGAGCCCTACGCTGCAGCTGCAACGCCCCGCCCAGCACCCCACAGCCCCTCCAAGCGACCCACACTTTCACATAAAAAAGAATATAACCGAAATTGTGTGCGTATAGTTACGTCTTTACACAAGGCGCTGGTAGGGACGAAAAGGGTTCGCGAGGGTCACCTTACACATTTTTTTAATGGCATTTATCGATCGAGTCATATTCTGTGGAACATATTTTTATGAAATGAATACGGAAATATTTTGTAATGACTATGTGAGTTTATAAAAGCTTTGTGAAATGAACTTTGAGTGATAGTTTTCGCTCATTCTTCGAATAAAGTCCATTACAGGCTAAATATAAAAATATACTGTATAGCTGTACATATAGATTTCGTTTATTGTAGCCTATTTCTCTAATATAACAATACAATAGTACTAAGTACGTATCTATTGACGTTTTTATCAATAGACATGATCTCTATTAAATGAGTTATTGCTATCATTATTTATGTATAATGTTTTAATTTTTTGTAATTTCAGTACATAATATGTATTTAAATGTTTATTCACTTTTAAATGAATCTATGCTTTAAAAACAAAAAACCTCCTCTTCTCCTACAGGTTTTGGCATTGATTTAGTTGCTTGTAACTTGTACTCATATCGAGTTCTGAATAATTATAAAAAAATACACAAATACTACCAATCTAGTCGGAATTACGACTCTTTATATTTTAATATACTGAGACCAGATTTTAAATGTGCAATTTCAAAAACGTGGTGAAAGAAAGCGGGCGCATAACCTATATTTATAAAACATTGTTTTTTGCAAATCAATTCGTACCGTTGCCGCGCCGCCATTTTATAAGTTTTTTTATCATTTCCGCGAACCACTTTGGCCCAATCGAGAATTAAGCTTTGGCAACTGATTATCATTTTTTAATTTGATTCTGCCACGAACGGGTTAACCTGACCTATTTTTTGTTGATATAGTAAATAATACTCAGAAATAGGCGAGCCTGGGAAATTTTTATAGGTAGGCTAGAGCCGTTATTTTAAAAATTAATTATTTGTTGATCGAAATATTTATATTTTATGTTATATATTACTTTATTTTATATTTGAATTAACAATTAAAATTTAAAATGTAGGTACCTAATGTGTAAATTCAAAGGACCTGGTAAATCCGTACTACGTGGGTGAATTAACAACTCCTATTTGGAAACCCGTTAAGGGTATAAAGATTTTTCCATCAAAGTTTATTACTAGTAAGTTAAACGGGAATCGCTCACAATTCCTCGAATAAAAACTTACTAGTATCTGTATTGATATCAGAATCATAGTCAATAAATTTCCAACAGTTAACATAGAAAAAGAAAAGCTCGCGCAAAGAAATTTTCTAAAACGGTTCTCATACTTTTTTCCGTTGTTTTCACAAAAAGGTTTCCCACAGTACTGGTTGGCAAGTAGTAGGTTTATCATATCGACATATTTCCAACCAGCCAGCGTCACTACAACCTTTCACCGGCCGAGGAAAAACCTACACTGCCTTAATGGTCCCTTAGACATTATTTACAGAAAAACCAACGCCACTAAAACGACGATTCCGCTTAGAAGATAAAAAATAATAATAATTGAAAAAACTGATATTACACTTTAAAATACTTTTACTTTTTAATCATACATACTTCAACCGGTAGTTTTTGTATAATATAATTTATTAGGATAAGGATGTTTTTATAATAAATATAAGGAAATAAGTCGCGCAAATTAAAAGTTGCTACGAATGGCAGATTGGCACAAAATTCATAGACTCGAAATTACTATTAACAAAGTCACTTAGCGTTATTTAAAAATAATATTTAAATTAGAGAAAAATAATATGTAGTCGTAATATTATGTTCAAATAACAGAATTTGAATGAGTCTGTTATTCTGTATTCCAGTTGCGCCCTTTTCGTGGCCACAGATGCGGTAGCGGACTCTCCAATGGGTATTTTCTCACGCTGCCTCGCCTTGCAATAAGCCTTTCTTCACTAATCTTATAACAACTTGTTCAGGGCGTGACCAGCCTATAGGAAGAGGAACTAATAGGCAAATCCCATTTTTATGACTACTAAACAATATTTTTTGAAAATTTATTTTATCATTAACATATTTTATCAGTGTTTCTGACATTTGCACCTAAAAGGAATCTGTAATTACTTAAACTAGATAACTCCATGAATTGAATCGGGCGTGAAAAAAAAATTAGGATAAACTTGCATATACTATATAGTATATATCTGTACTATATTTTCAAATGTAAAAATTAAATAGTCATTAGATATAAAGAACAACTTACCCATAGTCTACTTCGAACAAGAAAACTCTTGTAAGAATACAAGAATTTTCTTGTTAGAAAATATTTTTAAATTAACCAACGACAAGAAATAAGTTAGTCAAAAACATAATGTATGTCATTTAAATTAAATTAATTCCATTAAGATTTACACATAAATGTGCATTAATAAAACAAGAATTTCGTCGAATACTTTTTACACGACTGTATTCAGAACGTAACGTCATTTTGGATGCGCGGGAAAAACTATAAAATGGCGGCGGGCGATGCAAATGGCACTGAAAAAGCGCCAGCGCGGTAAAAAGTTAAAGGAACTCATAGTATTTCATCGTTATCGACCAACGTAAGGCTTTACATACACTAAGTTTCCGCAAGGGTAGGACTTTCCTATAAAAGTAATAAGCCATAAGTATATTTAACACGCTTAAGAGAAATACGTCACGCAAATTGATGCAGAAATTATATTATTTACCACGTTAGTCTTTTATTTATTCTTTGATTTTCTATTTAATAATATAGATGTAAAGTTCGTCATATCCAACGTTTAACCTCTAGTAGTCTCCGTAGTTATCTGAATTATAAAATATATTGTAATATGATAGAGAATTGACATTTACCTAATGTCATTTATGAAATATATATCTAGGGATCTAAATAATTTTTAGGTATTCGTGTTATAAACTAGTAGTCAATTAAACGTATACTAAATATTAATAATTATTTGATATCATTGAATCTTGAACTATATATATGCATTAAGCTGATACTAAACCTTATGGTTTTTGCTCTAAATTCCCTTAGCGGCACGTCTAGTTTTTGCCGAGAGATGTAGTCTGGGAAGCGCGACGCTACGGCAACAAAAACTTTCCGCCATATCGCCGGCTAACAGATGCAAAAACGTCCTACAGATAAAATTAATGCGGCGACTCTTTAATTTTTAAGAAAGCGCGGGAAATGGCGTAATGAGTGCTGCCAGCAAGACATAAGATTAACTGTATTTATACAGTTTTCTTGTTATTATTAAAATATCAAACCCATCTATTTTGCTCATTAGCCTACTGATTTACATCTCGGGTCTTTTCTTTAAAAAAATCGTCCGTAATTCAGTCAGTGTAAGGTCTTTTTATAATAATGTCTAATAATGTACTTGCGACGTACCAAGGGCACTATAGTATATCCTCATTAGTGAGATTAGCAGAATCCGCCTGAAAAACGTTTACGAGATTAATGACACGATATAATGTTTTATCTATAAAAAAAACAAAAGATGTCGAAGTGAATCTTTTTGATGAAAAAAATATACATATATCCTAATTCAATGTATTGTTATTTTCTTTTATAATAGTTAGTTTCCATTCTTTGAACTTTGAATATGTAAAACAGTATTTTGAAAAAAAGATGCAACAAAAACAGATCGAATTAACTTTATTGCGTTTAGTTACGCTGATAATTATGAGGTCAGAAAAACAATTTTAGGAATAAGTGACCCATGTTTTAAAAATGCTGAGTTGTGTACACCGCCATCTACATTGGCACCTCCGTCGTAATTACAAATATTAAAAACCAAATCTTTTATTACTCACCTATCTTTTCAACTAGATGGCTCTAAATAATTAATAGTACTTTAAAATATTTAATTTACGTGATTTAATGTAGAAACTTGTGGTCAATTAATAGTATTTAAATTACACTTTATTGGTAGTAGTAACACGTTGTTGTTTTAAATATATTTATCTAAAAAAATATAAGAAGTATTTTTAATGGCAACAAACAGACTCAGAGACGCATTTGACGGCTAATAAAAAAAAAAGAGACGCATTTGAACGACAGTTGTCAAATTTGAATTGTAACGAAAACTTTTCTAACGACTCCCAGTGAGTGATCATTTACAAATGTATGAAATTCTATATAAATTTGTGTTTTAAACATTTGTTTCGTGGTGTTTAAGACAGATAGTATACGGATTATTATAAAGTATATTAAGTTTAATGAAACAATGGCGGAAAAGGGAAGCAGGAAAGATAAAAATCAAAATATTCAAGTGTTCGTCAGATTAAGGTATTTCCTGAAGTCGATGCATCTTCAATATCTTGCTATGTATTAAAAATATACTTTTAACAGAAGTCACTCTATGAAAACATGATTAAAGCTTATGTAAACATATAGTATTCATGTAAAGTAATGGTATTTAAAGCATCGTTAAGCTCTGTTCTATGGCTCATGTCCTGCTTGATTTAATCAAAACCTATTTGTAAAGTGTCTAAACTTAATGTCGATAAACAACAAATTTAAAAATGATAAAGAACTAAAAACGAGACTAAATTGTATTTAAGGCAGCATATATAAACAATTTTAGAACCTGGCTATCTATTGAAGTTAAGTTTTTTATTGATAGTAGTAACTATGTATTAAATGAAAAAAAATTTTAGACCTCTTAATCAGCGAGAGAAGGACATCAGATCAATAGGTGTTGTGGAAGTTGTGCATGGTCGTGAGGTGGTTGTTCGACAGTCTAATCAAAATTCTCACACAAAGAAGTTCACTTTTGATCGTGCATTTCCACCACAGACTAAACAGGTATAATATTATGCTTTCTTATTTAAAAAATTCTTTATTATTGAAAATTTTTGATTACTACAAAAAAAAAAACATTATTACACTATTAACTATGTGCTTTGAACATTAGGATTAATTTTCGATAGTTGTTTCGTTGTTGTTCTATGTTATTATGCTTGGTCTCATATTTTAAATATCTCAATTTTTAATACTTTGTGCATTTAATCACTTTAAAATTATAAACTATAGTTGGAGATTTACCAAGAGGTTGTAAGCCCTTTGATTGAAGAAGTTTTAGCTGGATATAATTGCACAGTGTTTGCATATGGACAGACTGGAACAGGCAAGACCCACACTATGGTGGGGGAAGCTGCATCTTGTGAAACTTCTTGGCAAACTGTAAGTATCAGATTGTATTCCATAATTCAAAAAGATAATTAATGAATTGTTAATGTTTGATCATAAATCAAACTAAACTAAATAACAAAATTTGTTATTACAACATTGAAGGTACTACTCATATTTGGTCATAAAAACCTATAGGTGTAACAGCTGTAATAAGAACCTAATACAATAGATTTCAACCTGGACCTTTCAATATAATCAGTATGTTCTTCTAAACAGTTTTAACTGTAGTTAGTTTCAATATGGTAGTTCTGATTATTTGACATATAATACGAATTGAATTATGATTACGCAATACCAACCATAGTGGTTACATGAGAAAATACTGTGCTGAAAATACCCAGACATGACATTGTACTTGATGTCTTGTAAAAATTTGAATTAAGAAAATGGGTATGAATATTCATGTGTTGCTTCTGTTTAAGGACCCAGAGGCCGGTATTATCCCCCGAGCCCTTAGCCAGTTATTTGATGAACTCCGCCTTACTAATACTGAGTATACTGTAAGAGTATCTTATTTAGAGCTTTATAATGAAGAACTCTTTGATCTACTTTCAACCTCAGAAGACAATTCCAAGCTGAGGATCTATGAGGATGTTACTCGAAAGGGATCCAATATTGTAAATGGGTTAGAGGAGATTACTGTAAGTTTTTCATAAAAAATATATACACTGACCATTAGTCACTATGCAATGGAAAGAGTATTTACAATGATTATGAAATAAAAAATCATAATTAGTACAACAATAATATTATTCTATTATATCAATATTAGCTAAATATTCCGTAATATATATCCATTTGTTAATTATTAACACAGAGTGTACAAACTAGTGCAAACAATCTTCTTTCTAAGACTGCCATTAAGAATTACAGGTTTATATATTTAAATAAATATATTTTAGGTCTATAATAAAAATGAAGTATATAAAATTATGGCTCAAGGACAGGAAAGGAAGAGAGTTGCTTCCACTTTGATGAATGCTCAATCTAGGTAAGATATTTTTTTATTACAAATAAAATTAAAATATTGTTACAATATTTCATCTGAAATTTAATATTGCAGCAACCAATGTAAAGTGAATACAAACACTTTGTGAGTACATAATTTACCTGATAAAATGTAATGTAGGATCAGGTTACTGCAATATTTATTTTATTAAAAACAAATTGTATGTATTCTTGCAAAATAGAATATTAGTTTAGATTATGTACATTATTGATATTTTTCATCACCATCCTAGATGTTTGACAATAGTTGTTGGCTTTAGGGTTTAGATAAATTCAATTCTATATACATACATGGTTTTATTTAAATACATTGCTGAAAAATATGAATTTTATTGAATCACATCAATAATTAATACATTTTAGAACTACCATTATTTATTGTTACATCTAAAACTGTTGTTTTTTCTGACACAATATATTTTGAAAAGAATTCACATGCAGTAGAATTTAAAATAATTTTTATTCACAGCCGCTCCCACACAGTTTTTACAATTGTGGTGCACATGAAAGAAAATAGTCCGGAAGGCGAAGAATTAGTGAAAATTGGGAAACTTAATCTTGTTGACTTAGCTGGTTCGGAGAATATTAGTAAGGCTGGCTCAGACAATCCGGCTAAGCGCGAGCGGGCTCGAGAATGTGTTAATATAAACCAGTCTTTATTGACCCTAGGCCGTGTGATCACTGCCTTGGTGGAACGACATCCACATATACCATACAGGTAATATACTTAGCTACTACTATAATTTAAAAATCTATTACGTCATTAACAAGGATAAACTTTTATTTAATTGAAAAAATACAAAAACAAGCTAAGGTCAAGCAAAGCAAAAGCAAGCTTTATTAAATTTAAAAAAAAACCTAGTTCTTATAGATTTTCTAATGCAGTAAAATTGTCTTACAGAGAATCAAAACTGACGCGTATTCTCCAAGAATCCCTTGGCGGTCGGACTAAAACTTCAATCATAGCTACTATATCGCCTGGACATAAGGACCTAGAGGAAACTATGAGTACGTTAGAGTATGCCAACCGCGCTAAAAACATACAAAACAAGCCAGAAATAAACCAGAAGATGACTAAAAAGGCAATACTTAAAGAGTATTCAGAGGAGATAGATAGATTGAAACGGGACTTACAGGCTGCAAGGGATAAGAATGGTAACATTTTGTTGCTTTTCTATATATTTTTTTCTATGACACACAAGTAGGCTTTTCAGTGGCTTTCAATAACAAACAATATGCTGAGGTTTAATTTAAAACAAAACTCCCTATCTACTTTAAAACAAATTTTAGTTTCTGACAAATACATAACTATTTAATTCATTATAAAATAATAGATTTGAAAATGTTTAAATACATGAATTTTTATAATATGAATTGACTAAAGAGCACAATATTGGTGCTTCAAGAATACACCCCACATTACATATTCAATGTACTTTAAAGATTTAAAAATATATAAATTTAATACAATAAATACACAAACTAAAAATATACATTTTGAACAAACAGAGAAAAATCGAACTAATAATCGTAATTTTTTCCAGGTGTGTACCTTGCAAATGAGACATATGCGGAATTGACATACAAACAAGAAGAACAACGGAAGGAAATCCAGGAACTGATCCTAAAGAAAAGAGCAATTGAAGAAGAGAGAGAAAGAGCTGAAAAGATGTTTAATGATCTAAATGGACAACTCTTTGCAGAGAGACAACAAAAAGAAGCAACTTACAATCAACTCTGTGAGACGCAAAATAAGCTTGATAATACAAATAATGTAAGTTTTTATAACAAACTTGAGTAGTTATTTTTATTATCTTTAAAAATTAAGTGCAGTTATACTAAAATGTAAAAATTATAAGAATAGCAGTAGCTAATGTATGGTTGAATTTCAAGAGGAGAAAGGAAAGAGATGCTTACATAATAAAAACTTATGGCGTTAAGAGATTTGAGATAAAAATCTGCTAAGTTGTATTTTTTAATTTTTTTTATAATTTTTTGACGTGACAACGTCTTATAAATTGGTTTGCCGGGTGACACTTCAAGAAACTGCGTTACGCTCCGCTCACGTTATGCGCTCACAATGAGAGCGAGTGAGAGGCACGCGTCCCTTCCACTCGGGCATGGTTAGCCCGCCTAAGAGCGAGAGAGACAGACATAAAAAGTGATTCATCCTTCTTCCTACTATACGAATGAATATTCACATTAAAATTATTTTACCACTCAAAGTCGTTGTCACGTAAAACTTTCGCCCGTATACCGACTTTACAGGCAACCAATTTTTTTTTACTTATTAGTATACATACAATCAGTCTTTGCGACTATAAGTAGAAACGTTAGGCGGTACTCCCAGCGGTTTTTTTTTAATGGAATCTCGCTGTTGGCCTTAAGGGCCTTTACAGCTCAACACTGACTCAGCGGAGCCTGCCAATTCTTTAAACTAAGTCTGTTGGGTTGTCCTGGTCAAAAATGTCTCACCGCTTTTTAAGTCGTCGAGTAGTTTCTGGTATAGTTAGCTGTCCTGCTGATTGGGAGGCTTTTGAAGTCTTAGTTTGTACTTATACCCATGCGTGATTATTTCCTCTTTTACCATGGGCATATTAAGAAATTCATGGACTTCTGTTGTTTTCATAACCATGGGGGTGTTTGATATTTGCTTGAGTATGTAATTTTGAGCTCTTTGTATTATTATATTTGAGGCACTAGCAGATCCCCAGGGCTGTATTCCATATGTCCATATTGGTTATATTATATTTATTTTTTTAATTAATTTTACAATATTTTATTAATTCTCTCTGTACCCAATTTCAGATGCTCGAGAAAACAAGACAGCATTTCGAAGAGCAGCGCCACCTGGTGGAGAAGCAACAAGACACGGAGCGTAATTTAAGTGCGCAAGCGCAGGAACTGTTGCAAGTTGCTGACGTTGCTACCAATGATGCTAATTGCCTTCATGATAGTGTTGATAAACGGAGGTTAGTACCAATAAAGCGAATTTAATGTTGAGAGCCGTTTGATATATTCTCAAAATTTAACCCATTGAAAGCCAATATGGCGGATGCTTCTGACTACTGATGATGATTATTAGATGTAATAAAGGCTAGATTAAATTAAAGACTTCAATAATTACTTGAATCAATATAATTCACTTCTCTGATTTTACATAAACTGTATCACTGGAAAGTCAGACGAGAATGCCCATGTGCTACAGCTTGTTTTATATCTATTTCGACTCGACCATCCCACTTCGAGCAGATGTTCGACGTATATTCGAAAACAATAGAATGTGTCTTTTTCATATTCAAATTCAAATCGTTTCTTTGCTAGAATAGTCTTACAATTAGTTACATAATCCGCCATATATGAATAGGCATGCAAATGTCATCTTATATTTTATTTATTTATTTATTTGATCTATTGAATAACAAGACTAGTTATTAAATCTTACATTTAGAAAAATGGCAGCGCAGAGTTAGTAAGACACCAATATTTGTATAAATTCTTATCTAAAAAATACAACGATTTAAACGTTAATACTTTAATTAAAGATTCTAAAGTATATGTAATATGCTTTAAATAAAGAAAGAAATGTCGTCACGTATAAAACACACAACGTGTAATATAAAGATTAAATTCATAACAAACTTTTACGATTTGACATGTATATCTCAATACATAATATATATAAATCTCATGTCACGATGTTTGTCCGCGAACTCCTAAACTACTAAACTGATTTTAAATAAAATTGGCACACCGTGAGCAGTCTGGTCCAACTTAAGAGATAGGATAGCTTAGATCTTTAATTATAGTCGCAATTTTATTTTATTGTAAATTTTTTGTTTATTATTTGATACAATTTAACATGATGGCGCTGTGTTAAAAGTATCAACGTTTCACATAAGCTATCTACCTTTCACATCAGTTCTCCTACAGTTTCCCTTGAATAGTTTACTACTATGTAATATAACATAAACCTTAGCCACAGCAACGCTTGGCCGAGTGTGCTAGTATAGATATATATATATATATAAATTGTGCCCTGCGCCGAGATTAAAATATCTTATTTATATATTGAGAAACATGTAAGTTTGAAAAGTATGGTTCTGCAAAGTGTCTTGTTTATTTCCTTAGATATGTGGAGACAACCAATCTAGAGGTTACCCGAACCTACCGCGAGATGTCAGCACAACATTTGAGCAATATTGCTTGTCGCACTCAACAACATCAGTCGGATATCAACTCCTCACTTTTAGAAATACACAATGTTGCAAGTAAGTTAAAGTGTTTTATTAAATTGTCACATTTACAACTAATATTCTAAAAAGGAATCTTTTGTATGTTAAAAACGATAAATTTAAAAAAATGTTTTAATTTTAAAAATTGTACATTATCCCTAAATAGGAATAAAATAAAATTTATTTCCAAAATGTATAAAAGTAAAAGATTTCTGGTTGCATAGGTTTTCTAATAAATTTCCAATAAAATAATAGGAGATAATTTTCTATTTATTTTCAAAATTATATTTATCCTTAAACTAACGAAACTACGTATTTTTATTTATTTATTTCATAATCTTACAGCTAACATAAATTATATATAATTTACAAACAAATACACTTAAAATATAGCCAAAGATTGAATACATTTATAAACTATAATCAGTTTATATACTTTTAACGGAAATTATATGTACCATACAGCAGATATGAGAAATATATTTAATTATACTTAACAATGTTCTTCTTAGCCATTTTCTAGAATGTCTGAAAAGTAGTATTTATAGTAGTATACTAAACTATAATATCATGTAATTTGCTTTAATTTTTTTAATAAATAATATAAAATGGAGTTACTAATTGGACAATAATACTGTTCCAAACCAACAAACTAGAAAACTTAGACCCAAAAATACATTGATACATCTTGGACATTTCATTAGCCTATAAAATAAAATGAAGAAATGTAGATGTTTTCAATTTCATGCCACATTGGAGATTCATCTTATTTATTCTCCTTACAGGCACATACACCAATAACAATTGTCAAATATTGATGGAAAATCAAAACGAAATTGAGCAATTAATCAAGTCTGAAAATGATACTACTGATAAGGTAATGTATTGCGACTTAAATTTGCTTAAGAAAAGTATTTTTAAAACTCTTTCATATTGTGTAAGCGAGCAGTGCTGGCCTAGTGGCTCCAGCGTGCGACTCATACCTGAGGTCGTAGGTTCGATCCCCGGCTGTGCACCAATGGATTTTCTTTCTATATGCATAACATTTGCTCGAACGGTGAAGGAAAATATCTTGAGGAAACCGACATGTCTAAGACGTAAAAAGTCGACGTCGTGTGGCACTGGAGGCTGATCACCAACTTGCCTATAAAAATTGAAACAGATTCAGAAGTTTGAGGCCAAGACCTAAAAAGGTTGTAGTGACTGATTTATTTTTATGTTTTATTTATATAGTGTAATATTATTGCTTATGTATATCACTTTAATTAGAAAAAAAAATATTGATAATAATTTTCTTTGCAGCTTAATTCCCTCGCCAGCGAGCTCTTTGCAAATTTAACCGATAAGACGACTTCAGGCAAAGAACGCATGACGTCATCGCTTACGTCACAGTCCGAGGGCGTACATACAACGTTTTCAGAATTCTCTCGCTGTTTGTCTGTATGTCTTCAACGGGCTACAGATATGGATATGTGCGCAGATCTCAAAACGTTTCTGCAGTATTGGGTGATTATTTGTATTTTGTGCAGTGTATTTTATAAGTTTTACTGTATTCAGATCAGGTCATATTTCTGAATAAATATAATATTATAAACATCTATTAAATAACTATCATGTCTAGAGACATCATTATCAAAATAACAATACAGCCGAATTTGTATGTTTATGTATCTCTATATATGTAGTATATGTAAAGTAACTTTTTAAAGTTATTAAAATGTGGCAGTTTCACACCGACCACAATTGTTAAAACGTATAGAAACGTCGTGTTATGTACATAATAAAATATGCGTTAAAGCAGTTTTGGGAAAATTTGTAATTTGTGTTGGAAACTGGAGTATACCAAATGCAATATTATAAAAAGCTTATAGACAAAAATTGTGAAAAAAATATATTTTACAGCACGGCGACACGACCAACCGTATGTCATCTCTAAACGCAAGCGCAGGTCGCTGGGCACAGAACTGCCGCGACGCGACGCAACGACACGCCACTGTCGCGCGACAAATGGCGGACATTTTGCGACACAGACATAACGCGCTCGCTCAGAGAGTGCACGACAAACTTGATGTAAGTGTATTTATATTTGTATACAGTTGCTCAAAAAGTTGCGTATTGCAGGGACGTATAGCGTTTGGGATGAGGGCCTATTACACACTCGTGCTTTTTCTTTGCCTTTCCCGCACTAGTGCGTTCTCTTTCCCAACTGTCATAACAATGTCTATTAAAAAGAAAAAACTGACCACGGAGGTTTTAGTAAAAAAAATCAGAGTCTGTTTGTTTAATCTAATTTGTTTCGATATCAGATTTAATGATTGGATTCAATGAGTTAGGTTTAGTGTCTTTTCATTTCATATCAATAAAAAACTTATATTGATGACTAGGCTATATGGGCATAGAGTTCCCTTTGCCCACCCAAAATGGGCGAAGAAAAAAAAACTGCTTATATCCCTTTACGGTGGGCAATTAATACTCTTAATTAATTTTTTGTTTAGGTTGTAACCAAAATCTAAAAATAATACATGATACATAAATTTTTGCTAATGGTTAACTGACTTTGCTAAGGTCTAAATGAACATCTATGTATGTATATGAGATACAGTAGTTGTGGTTTATCTACACCGGGTTTTTTGTGTCTTTAATTAAAAATTGTATATATATTTTACTAAACAAATGTGAAAAAACTGTAACAACACTCATTTTCAAAATTTACATAATACTTATAAGGGTGTAAGGATCAATTATATATTTCTCGTCCTACTATGCCCTGGCTTAATGAGTGTTAAAATATGTTTAGCAAATAAAAGAAGATAAAGATGAAACAGAAAGACGGATAGCACAACAGCTGTCGAACATTGAAAAAGAAAAGATTGATCTTGAAGCGCAACTTGCTGCTTGGGCGGAGTATGAAAGAAGAGAACTAGAACAACGTATAGAGAATTATGTGACGATACAGAGGAAGGTTCTCGAACAGAGACATGCGGAGAGGATGACTGAAATTGATGAAGAACAGAAGTGGTAAGTAATAGCCAACCAGTCTAATATCAAAAAAATGTTATATTAATGATTAATAACAAGTAAAAAAATATTTAGATTTAGATAGATAATTTGTATATATATGATAAAAATTCAATAACATATTGATATAAAAAGTGTGTTTTTAATGAGATAATATATTTGGAAAGATTTTAGCAAGATACGAATTCAAAAATAGTATTGTTTTTTTAATAATTAATTTTTAGTATTTTATTATTATACTATGGTTTATAGGTTTGCAAGTAAAGTCGACAGCTATGTTCAGTGGCTAAACGATACTAAGGCTGAAAATGAGAAAGAGATGGAGCTAGTTCTTAACTCGATACAGGAAAGTGAGAAGGAGATGGAGAATCATCGAGATAACGTGGAGCGAATGTATACTGAATGTGGGACAGGTATAATGATTTTTAATACAGTCTCAAAATATAAAGAAAATTGATATTCGAAACACCTACAAAGATCTGTAACTCACCGATCCACGTCTATAATCTAATTTTTATCTTAAGTCACACTTTTGTATTAAACTCTGTAAAAGATGTCAAAAAAATGATACCTTGAATCGATATTATCCCTCGGTTTCCCCTGAAACGAACATGAAACTAGATTTTCAATCCAACTCGACTTCCTTCAAGAAAAGAGCGTACCAATTCTTAAAAGGCCGGCTACGGACTAGCGAGCCTTCTGGCATTGAGTGTCCATGGGCGGTTGTATCACTTAACATCAGATGAGCCTCCTGCCCGTTTGCCCCCAGTTCTATAAAAAAAAAATAAGTTTGATTGCTATGGACCTGACACGCCAGTGATTTTTATGACATAAAATTCTTGTTATTTGTACTTGTTTTTTATATAGTGTTAATATTTTCAGGTAATGAGTCTGTGGTGACGGCTTGCCATGATTTGAACGTGACTGCGCTGAAACTGGTGCAACAAGTTAAAGACAACTTTGTCAGCTCTATAGAAGGCATGCAGGCTTATGTCAATGTAAGTTTAAAAACCTTTTTTATTATACTAGTTGATCAACATACAAATCATACAATATTGTCTATTACTAACATAACATTTACACATTAAAAAAAAACACTTTTAACGGATTAAAGTTATGTATTATTGTAAACTTATAATTATTTTAACATAATTTTAAATTTAATCGACGTTTCGCGTGCTTTACAGCGTGCGTGGTCACGGTGATTGTATGTATAACTTTAATTCGATAAAAAAGTGTTTTTCTTCATTTCATACAAGTAAAAACAAAGAATTTGTCTGACTATCTATCTAATCTAACTAAATTGCTTTTTTTGTGTATTTGTAATAAACTACTGATTAATAAGTTTATGTTTAAAATGTCCATGATGGATAACCAATTTATACTTTTTCGTCGTTTTGAGTACAAGATTTTTTTTTTGAAATAACAATAATTAATATGAACGAAAAACTATACGCCATCTATTCCGTTTCGACGCCATCACCGTGTTATGCACAGAGAGTTGAAAATTGCATACTATCCCTGTCTACAATAATATCCTTGCTTAGAGAACCATATCTATGTATGATACGTGTGTTTTGTATGGTTTTGAAACATTCAAGTGGTTCGGGTTGTTCTTTTGCTTGACACAATCATGGTATGTTTATTGCGTGAGCCAAATGGGCAGACACTTTAACTCCTGTATGGCGGTGAAGTGGAAATTAAATGAAGTCTCATCAATACTTTATAATTTATTATGAAAACCATACATTTATTAAATTTCAGGAGGAAACGACAAAGGCATTACGTATTTGCGACGAGAAAACGACGGAAGCGACGTTAGATTTAACGAATCTATTAGATGCGCATACGCAGTGTTGTCAACAGTCTGTCAACGCACTTACACAAGAGATGCAAGTAAGTTTGGTCAAAGCTTAATATAAAGTATTTCAATTGACAATATCATTTCTTAAATGTTAAATTACTGTCCGTAATACTATATATGTATTACATTAATAATTATGTAAATCTCCTGTCACGATGTTTGTCCGCGATGGACTTCTAAATTACTTAACCGATTTTAAATTAAATTGGCACACCGTGAGCAGTCTGGTCCAACTTAAGAGATAGGATAGCTTAGATCTTTAATTATAGTCGCAATTTTATTATATGTCTATAATTAATTGACAGTAACAATTATCTATTAACTCCAAAAGATTCTAACAGATGTCGATACTTTTCGACTGCATTGAGTAAGTAATAATAATTCGCGAGGGCAGCTAGTAGTTATATAAAATCAATAAAAACGTTTTATTTAAAATTTATCTAGTGTCTTCATGGCTTAGTTGTAACATACATGTTGTACATGGGATCTTACCGGGAGTCACAGATTATTAATAATCTACTTGCGTTTACTTGCCACATTTAATAGAAAAGTTATGTATTTTACAGAGCCTGACGACAAATACAACCAAAACACTATCAACACTAGCGGCCAACAATAACAACATGTTGTCAACAACACAACAACAACAGAACCGGCAAGACGAGGCGCTTATGACGATACAACAGACAACACAACATTATACAGAATGTGTCACTCAACACGTGTCGGGACTTCAACAACTCGAAAATCGATGTCTGCAGGAACAATATGCTGTTTATTCTCCAACTGGTTAGTTAATGTAATCGTAATTAGCATTATTAATTTGAGCTTAAAAACAGTCGAATGTTGCCAGCTTTTGTTACTTTGTTATTCTGACATTTTGTGTCAATCTAATGAAGCATGGTGTCAATCTCTTTGGTACCAAGATCTTGGCCATTTTAGAGGGTGGCAAAGAATTTGTTGCCAGTTCTTCTCGCCCAATCTATGCCCTAGATTTGGGAACTGGTAGTAAATTTAAATTGTGTCTTATTTAAATATTGATAATGGTCATAAGTGTAAATTTTTTTCTTTATCTCTTTCTCTTTAGTAAATTAAATATATATATATTTCACTCAGTAGTTCGTTTGCGAGTTTACTAGTGTTACGCGAACTGTGATTCTTTGGTTATTTTCTATTCTAATATTTCGTTTTGAACAATTTTATCAATTTATATTTTGTTCAATACATTCATTATTCTACGTTTAAAGTGAATAAAACTGTTAATTCATTTTACAGTTCAGGTTTTGTGAATTTTCGGGTAAATAATAACAAATTATTATTAGAAAGAAGAAAAAAAGAAGTTTCACTTCAGTCGTGTGGTCATAACACACTCGTTTTTTATTTATTTATTCACCATGGTATAAGGCTTAGCAAATTCAACATTAGCATTCTTGTATATCCTATATGTTAATACTATAAATATTTTAGGCAACACCCCGGCCCGTAAGGAGTACAGGTACCCACGTGACCTAGCAGTGACTTCGCCCCACGAGAGAATCATTGCCAGGTACCGCGCTGCAAGACTTGAGGTCTCCGATGACACAGATATCGTCACACTGGTATGTTATATTTTAATATATGATATTTCCAATTATAATATATACTATATAACTTTTTTTTTTTGTTGTTTGAAGTTGGACTTCCAAATGTTTGTTGTCATTAAAGAGATGATTCAGTTAATAGGTCGAGATAAATTCTAAATTAATTGACGCATTTTTCACGTATAAATAATTTTAGGTACTTACCTGCTTTGAAGTTAAATTTAACATTTAATTATAAATCAATCAAAATAATTATAAATTTTCATCGATCATCTCAAATATATCTACAAATTGTAATGTTGAATGCTATTCAAGAAAAATGTCCGAAAGAAAATTAAAACACTGAAAGGTTTTCATGCATTAATTTTTATGATTAAACCACGCTTTATAATAACAGACGTTAGTTAGACTTTAACTAAGAATCCAATATATTTTTGGCATAAAGTCATACCATATCAATCGGGTAAATAAAGGATAATCCTTCAGCGGTAATAATGAAACCTGTAGACATTTGATGTTAAGATTAATAAAAATTAAAAATTAATTAATCTTAATGCCAATTCCTGTTGAGTATTTTTGTATTAACCTATGAATTATTTGGTATTCAGAGTGATTCAGAGTCGACGCAATCCGAAGACTCGGCTGTGGCGATCCAACCGCCATCTCCAACATTTGTGCAGCCGCCTCCTATCGTTAAGTCCACTTCTGAGATTGACATTTTTGCTAGTCGGGTAAGATTTTTGTATTAAATTATTATTTTTTTACCTTTTATAGAAACTTAATCTCTATGTCTCTTTTTAGTTAATGCGCTGCAATAAGGCTTACTTTTTTATAGAAAAGAATTTATTTTATTTTTATATTTCTTGTAACTTAACAAGCATGATAACTAATTGAAAATAACTTTAAAATCTGAGTTGTAAAAATTATTAAATTAAATTATCTATGACTTAATCTAGCTTTAATTTATACTTAGGGGCCGTTAAAGTATTACGTAAGCACTGTAGGGGTGAAGAGGAGGGGTGGTTTCTTTTATCATCTTAATTAACCACACATTGTATATGAAAACAAACGAACTACGTTTGAAGATATTTTTTTCTTACAGAAAACAACACAAGGAAAGGAAAACATGAACCGGTCTATGTCGTTTAAGAAACCTTCGAAACTACCCTCACTCTCTGTAAAGAAAACAACACCACTCATCGATAAGAACTAATTGTAAATTATATTTAAAATCGGTGTTATTATACAACCGGCTGAATAGATTTCAGTAAAACTTTATAGGAGTACACAAATGGCTAGACAGTAGATTATAATTAGTATTAATTAGACATGTTAATACTTTTCAGAATTTTCCCTGTATGAAATCGATCACTCCTTGTATACATACAAATTGTATGGAAAATGATCCGTTTGAACTTTCAAATTTCAGTACCGTATTGACACTTTAGAAAACTTGAAAAAACTTGTAATATTTGTGGATAAGGTGTTTTAAAATATCTTTATTGATTTATATCTGTATATCGTTTGAACAATTTTTATATTTAATGTATCAACCTTAACCATTTTATGATTAAACTTACCCAAACCTTATTCCTTTATTTAAACATTTCTTTCCTTAACTGTTCAAAGTGAAACAAATTATGAAATTAACAATTAATTTTTTTTATTGTACAATTATTATTATTACGATGTGAACTATTTGGTCGCAACAATTTTTCAAGAAATAAACACTTCAGTTGACTGTCATTCGATTTTAATAACTTCACTAAATCTCAATTCAATAAAAATTATCGATTTTAATAGTGGTATTTAGTTATATATTACTATATTTAATAACCTAGACTCCTATTTCTATTTGCTAGAATTTTACGCTTTTACAAAGGGCCTATATGTCGCTTACGTCCTTTTGTGGTTCGTGTCCTACATATTGTGGGAAATTTCGACAGTGTATTGTTTGATAATCATATGATAAAATAATTGAAAGTAATGATTTTTTTTGATCCACCGAGGGTTTGCTTTAGATAACTTTATGTAGACTTAATTTAGGCAAAATGTTATTATCAAATAACGATATTTATCTTAACATACCAATAAAATATAAACACATTAGTTGGAGTTTTATTCTCTCCTAAATTTTTCCATGAAATAGACACGAGTGATGTGTCTGCCCCATGGAACGATGGATGCAGAACGTGTGAGTCAAGTATTTTTTAACATAACTCGAAAAGATTGACAAGAGTATTTAATATAGGAAAAGCGAGATTGTAAGTGGATTATATATTTATGTATTGATTTTATGACTCGGAAGCATGCTAAGAGAACAGGTGAGTCGTCTGTTATTCTTATGTAATACTGACAAGCTTTTTGTGTTAATATATATAATATGGTATATATTTGTGCATCACTTCATTCTCTACTCGCTTTTCAAGTTACTTGATTATGTATTAAGATGGGTAATAATTATGATTTGAGCTGTTCCACTATATTTTAAGAGAACTCTGTAAAATGTTGAGAAATGAGTTTTGTAAAATAGTAAAAATGGACTTTCGTCAAAAGTTCTTTTAATTTGATTACATATTTTTGTTTGGTCTTAGCTGGAAACAAAACTTGCCTCACTCTTGTACACTCTTCAATTTCAACGCTAATGATTTATGCCTTTTGCCTTTGAGAACAGCTTTTTGTATGACTTCCTTCCGGTGTATATATATATATATTCCGGAGGTAGGGGAATTACTAATCTTTAAGTCAGAATATAAAATGGTTTTAAATTGTTATTATATTATTAAACAAATTTGATAGATTAGACTATACGATATATCTAATAAATTTCTTCAATTATACAGCAAATGCAAATTTATGACTCACGAAGTGTAACAAAGAATACGAAAGATTAAATTTTTTAATGGAAAGTTTAGAGTTATTAGAAAGTATTCAAAAGCTAGTTTTCAAGATATTTAAATGAATTTAATTGTTTATATAATCTGTAGACATTATATTGAATCTATACTATTTATATAATCTAAATGAATTCTATTAAAGAAATTGTTGGGCACTGCGTAGATACGTCATAGTATGAAAAACTTAACAACGAAACGGTAAGAATTTTATTATTTTACTATTATCTTGAATTTCCAGTGCATTGTTCAACTTCAAATTGGCTTATTCTTTTTTTGATTGGTTGATTCTTATTTGGCTTTTTCGGACATTAGTTCGATTCAAATTATATTTGATAAATATTTACACATGTTTAAAGAAATATCATAATCAAATAATGTGTTTTTAATATAAAATATTATTTATGTATATATAATATAGCCCTCGCAAGACCTACATATATGCAATATAAGAAAAAAGATTGACCTAGAATTATAGTTTACGACAATATCATCGACACTTGTACATCGTACATAAAAACCATGGGAAGGCTTGATCGTAATCTAGATAGTAATCAATGGCTATATTCATTCATTACAAATTCGTAAGTAATATAGTGAGCGGCGAGATGCCCATAAACGCTAACTAACATAGAAGCGAATAAAACAGATATTGCAATAACATAAATGATTGAGAAATTACTAATAAAGTAAAGTGTAGAGTAAGTAAAAGTAATTGGTAATGTATTAATATTTTTTTGAAAAGTCTAAGGAACATATATAAAATAAGGAATGTTTCGATATATTTCTTATGTCATATTTTCCGAGTTGAATCTGTCTCTATTAGATATTTTCGATACAAATAAAAAAAATTGTACGGACTTCTTCATAAATATTTTTATCTCTTACATTTTAGCGATCATACGACTAGTTCAGGAGGGATAAATCATTAAAGATTTTCTGGAAGCAGTATAATTTGAAAAAAATCCGTGTTTGGTAATCGCTTTGCTGTCTTTACACTTTACAAAGAACTTAGGATTATATATCTCGAGAGAGTTAATTTTAAACAAATTTATGGTATTTAAGCTACAAAACATCTTAGCACTTCTGCGCGCGCATATCTTAATCTTTGTCATGCGCAGACGCTGGCACCTTTCTTTCTTTCACTAGTGCTATCGGACGCGACGCGGCGGCTGCACGCCATGCCAATATCCTGACGCGAGTGACCATGACAGGGATCACTGTGTTTTTCCTGTTGGCGCTGCCTTTCACCACCGCCCAGGATGACTCCTTTGCCAGCTCCTTTTTATCAGGTACGTCTTTATAACCAAAAACTTTTCACCTATTGCTGGTCAACATAAACTTGGGCAGTTCAATATTGTTACCCGACACAAGTTAAAATTGTTTGAATGGGTTAAATAAGTGGGTCAAGTAATTGACCCAGTAAAACAAGGTCAGGTGCGTACGGAATGAATAAATTCCGAACTAATTTGGCGAGTGTGTACCGTTAGCACCTGTGGCTAGTAACGGGGTAACTCTCTAGAAGCGCTCCACGTATTGGCGGTATTGTTTCTCTCAATAATTTCGTACTTACGAGTAACGGATGGTCACGGTGGTAATTGTAGAATACATCCATTACGTTCTTGAACTCAAAATACGCCGATTTTATATATAAAATATGATATTTTTGACAAAATCATAAATTACAATTACAACTTTGTAATTGACTTTATTTCGTTATAACACGTTAATATTTATAACTACATGAAAGCTTTGGTCTTGATATAAAAACCTTACAAAACTATATTTTCCGATAATTCTATAAGTTTAAAGATATAAACTTTTAATTATGTACAGTTCAGGAATATGAGTATAATATGCTTCTGAAATGTACAACTATTAAAAATACATACTATTTAGGCTCTAATCAGACCTAAAATATTGTTGTAATTCATCGAAATATTGTTAATTAATATATTGTAGTTGTTAATTATAAGAGAAATAGCAGATTTTATCTGGTACTCTTGTATCTGGCATTTGGCACTTTGATATTACAACCTAGGAACGACATGTAAAATTTTATTAAGAAACGAAATAAAAACTTATTTTACAAATATGTATATTCGGATTAGACAATACCTGACAGACACGGGTCGCTGTAACGGTGCGCGGGCGCCGTTAAACTTGATTTGCTATTTATGTGATAATTTATTCCACTTGCTATCATTGTGTGATGATGACGGGAAATTACTGTATTTTCATTTAGTATCTATTAGCAGCATTCAAGTTCTTCTAGATTGAAAGAATTTATATGATGACGTTAACGAGTTATTTACTCATTTTTTAAATTTATTTAGGATTATTTAAAATCTTAAGTACTGAAATAAGTGGGTATTAGAGTTTGCAGGAGCTCTAAGCCTGCAAAGACATCAACGCGCGTGGTGCTTCTTTATGAGAAACTAAATATATTATTGTCTTAAACACTTATTTTCTTATTCTTACAGTAACTTAATGCAATACATATGATACTAAACCTATGTATTTACATGTATTACAAGAAATATAAAAGAAATAGAATGTGATGTAACTAATCATTCGGGATTTTATTTTCGATGCTTTTAATATATTTTAATTAAGAAACTTTATTAATTTAGCGTTTACTAAATTCAAATTTATTTCACTATTATTTTAATGTTATAATTTTCCATAATACACGCTATCGATTTACAATTAGTCAAAGTAACCACTCAATTAGATTACCGGTAATTATAGCAAACACGCGATCTACAAGCAAAGTGATATTTGGAATTGGGAATTAAAATATGGGAATTAAAAATAACATGTGGCTTTTGTCTGTTGCTTGAAGACTTGTGGAAGCAACACAATTTAGATACGAGCGTCTTTTGTTTCATTCATCACACAAAACTAATTCTTAATTTAAAAAAATATTTAAAATATGCAATAGTCCTACTACAACTATAGAAATCTATTATAACGAGCCTGGCTATTCATAATGCCGCCTTTTAACGTTAAAAAAAAGGTTTTGCTTATTTTTTTAGTATTATGATGCTACATTAATAAAAATATTCGAATAAACATGCGAAATAAAAAAGAAGTTCATATAAAATATTTATGTCTACAAAAAGTTAAACACTATAGTCACGTATTCTTTTGATAATATCTGCTCTATTTTAAGACTAATACTTAAAATCGCAGATATATAATGTTTCCATATATCTCAAATAGAGCAGTATTGGAGATATATCGAATCATTCATGCGAATGAAATTCATTACTATACAAACTGTAGCTCTTTTTTAAATATTTCAAGCGAAGCCGGTATAATTGGTATGATACATGTCAAGTGGCAAGGACTCGAGGGAAAGGGGTATGGAGAAAGTGCAGTGACGTCATCACCTCAGCGCTCGCTAGCCGGTTGGCGTGACGCAACTTTTCGAAGGCCTCAAAAATATCTTATAATTACTGCTGCGATGGCTTTTATTTCATTGAGGCAGCGGTCATAATGATCCAACCTGTGCGATGAAGCATTTAAATTCTACACTTAATTAAATCATTTTGCTTAAGGATGACTAGCGCAATAAACTGATAATTAGACAGGACGGCTTCGTCGCTTAGACGATTTATTGGAATTATGAAATTAAATAACAACTAGATAATATTTTGAATGTCTTTTAGGTGAATTGTATATGTGAAAAAGACAGTCAATAAATTGATACTTGTGTTATTTACTTATATATACCATATAGCACTATATTATGAATAGATATTCACAGACTACATATCGAATTATCAATCCCATGTGTTTAATTATTGTATTAGTTTGTCTTCTACGAATCGTCGTACTAGTTACACTAGACGTTTGTAGTTTATTATGATTATAAGGGCCTTTTTCACAAAGCCGGATAAGTTCCAAATATTAAGCTATTTGTTACTTATTTGTAGGATAAACAGTATTTTTGCGTTTCACGACTGTCAGATAGCGCTATTTGTCATGAAATGCCAAGTATCTTATTCGGAACTTTTATCTTTCGAATAATTTGTGTTGCATAGCTATTTGGTACCTTATCCATACATTGTGAAACAGGCCCTAAAGTTAAAAATGTACCGTTTATTTATTTATTTATTTATTACGTACAGCTTAGTATAAGAGACTAAATAGTCTATATATAAATATAGCAATATTGCTATTAATTATATTCTAATTAAGTATCACAATACAATATTGCTCGCAATGATTTGAACGCTGCGCTGTAGTCAATGCTTTCTCCCGAGGTGAATGTACTCAATACTAATTGCTGGGAGTCTCACTTCATATTGCATGATACTTGTATCTAAACTGATATTATATAATTTATCTCATATTTTGATCCTTTCATAACAAATATTATTTAATTGAATTTTATAAAGGTACATGTCTTAAGCTTGTAACTAGAGGCGTTTAATTTAATTTGTACATTATGAAACGCTAATCTCACAGTTTCGATATATTTTTGTTACTTTTTTACATCTATAAATCAAAGAAATGTAGGGTTTAGTAATTAGCACAGTACTAAACTGGTCCGGTAGAAAGTGCCCGACGCATAGTGTTCTAGACACAAGTCGTCTAATCACGTTCTTATGAAAGTTACATTATTACAGTGGGCCAACCCGACTGTGCTCGGGTATTGAGTATTGACGCATTTTAACTAATTCATGGGGCACGTAGAGAACAGCTAGAGACTTAACCTTTCCGTTTTTATACCATTACTATCGAGTCCCGTTACAATCATCAACACACATTCTTGCGTATCTCTTTTCTCTAACATTGAATCGTATTTCTTTGATAACATTATCAATATATAACGACAGACTTAAAATATCATTATAAGTTATTGAAATTTTTAAATTTTCACACCAAACTACAAAGTTAAACTACAAACTTTAATAGCGATAATTGTCTTTGACTGTCAGAAATAATAACCATAGTACATACTACCGCATATAAGATACGCTTGGTGTAATGCTGACTATTTTAGAGACGTAGGTAATGTCCAAGACGTCAATTGTCACTGGTACTTTCATTTTCGGCACACGATTTCTCCCTGAGCACGTTAGGTCATTGAGTAACGGCACGTTTGTTTACCCACCAGCTAGTCACGCTTCAACGTAGGATTATTCTTTATGACTCACTGTAATTATCCCACTTTAACATAATATTAACGCTCTCACGTTGGTGACTTCGTATACTCAGTTTTTCATAACAGATTTCTTAAACTGTTCATAATTACGATATCATGTCCTTAAGATTGATTTCGTTATCATATTATTAATCACGAAAACGTTTCAGGTCTAAACCTGTAAAATGTGTGTTATAGAGGCGAAATTTTCTGACACAATATTTTTTTACGTCAATCCGAACTTTCAAATGAAACGAACCAAATGTTGTCCACGGTAAAGGCTTATAAATTTAAATGTGAAAATAGAGTCAGACTTCGGTCTTCTGCACAAATGTAATAACTCGTCTAGACTCTAGAAGATAAGGATGTAACAAAAAAAAGTACTCAAATAAACATAGATATATGCTAATATTAAAAATCGTGAAACATAAGAAAGCGTAACTGACTCACGATCACTCATTTAAAATGTATCAAAGGTCCTTCCTAAATTTGAAACATCAATTAAAATTATGACAGAGGCCGAATTCCTTTGAACTGACGGTGATATAACGGTATTGGGAATGCGGTGTGTCCAGTTTTGGGTTAGGATTACAGTTAAGGTAGTTTCAATGTCATATTACGATCATCTTTCTGAAATTGACCAAGTTAACTCGACTACATTATACAGTGATTAATGCGGCTTCGTTCATTCTTCGTTGGAGTTAATTAAAATCATCAAATTACAGTAGAAAGCATACAATTATAAAAGATTTAATTTCATTTGAACTATTTCATTTACATACCACATTTAAAGCTCTAGTCCAATCATGATTTTTGATATTTTATTATTTTTTTATTTTCAGAACCTAAATCATTAATTAACGATTCTTTAGGTTAATTTTTATTTTACGTGTTGATAATCATTTACAATTTCATTGTTAATTGTTATTTCTTTTTGATACTCTTAGTATTTATGTATATGTATATCGCCCGTTGCATTTATAAATAACATTACATTCCCTGAATCTATTGTACTAATAATACAACAAAGTGTTAATAAATAGAATAAAATTTGTTCATAAAGGCTTTCTAATCAAGTGAAGCAATATTAATAACTTTTGTTTATTCTTATCTTTTCACCCGTTCTTTTTGATTCATTTCATTAGCACTTTTTAGTCTCCATCGAAGACTTCAATTTTTAGTTTTGTATGCACAGCGTAAGTCTCAAAATAACTTTCAAAAACAAATTGTAACCAATACCATAATAAGTAATGTTGTAATAGTGAATGAGAAAGCTATCAAACTTGAATAATGTTTGATTACCTGAGTGGCTGAAAAGTGGCGGACGCCGGCCGGTACGTGTGTAGCATAAGTGATTTATAACCGGTTTAAACCAGTATAAAAACCGTGTACGCGTTTCAAATACAGCTATATATTTAGTTAATGTAATTACTGGGTTATACATCAATATAAGTTAATAATATACCTTAAAATGTGATTATTAAAATCGGATATTTTACGATTCACTTCCTAGCCATTAACGACATCATTTTCACTCACTCTATATGGCAAATATGTCTGTCTTAGGTCGCAGGTACGTTTCTCAGAGAAGAAAATTGTTATTTAAAAATTAATTATGAAAGTACACACGTTGTTTACTCAAGTTTCATGCAATTTATCCTGAAACCTTATGCGCTGCAATCCCAATAAAATAATATAAAGGATTTCATTAAAATTTAAATAAATCCTTATATTATTTAATAATTTCTGAAATTCAATTAATTAATTAAGCGATTCAGAGAGAAATCTTTTCTACATCTTGTATATTTATTTCCAGGTCTTCTGGACACGTTAGACACTCAAGTGGATGCCAAGAATTGTCCGGGTGTATGTATGCACGCGCTCACCTCACTAATCTGCTCTAACGTTCTTGATGAAGTCGAATGCCCCAAGCCATCTATGAAATGCTGTGTTGATGAACCACTAGGTAAGTGTATAAGATCGAAAAATTCTACCGTATATTCTCTCTCTTCTCTCGTCAAACTTAATTATTATAACAAAGTTTTCCCTAGCGGACGTAATAGAAGCTTATATGTACCGTGTAAACCCTTTAATGCTTTATATGTAATAAATTTTACCATAGTTCTTACAAGCTACATGATTTTAAAAGCGATAGATAAATGATAACTTCAAAAAGTGAACACATTTTTAATATGGAAACTTTAAATCTAAACTGACTAAACTGTAGTAATACACGATTTTGTTTTGTTAGCACAGTGTAAAATAATTAAATTGTTTACTCGAACCCAAAACCAAGCGAGATTTATGGCCCATAATAAGTATATATTTCAAATATATTTGATGCTCAATTAAACATTAATGATTGACCTCATTGACTATTTATTTTATTCCCTAAGATACTCGTTAACATGATTTTTTTTTATAAATTTTGGACAACTTTTCTTTTTTATACTAAAAAATACTTAATTTCCAACATTCAACATCAAGCCATCAGAATCTTCAACGCTTAGAGGACGAAAACTTATCCTGACACACTTACAAATTATTTAAGTAGAATATATACAGGAAAGAAGTTTGCTATAATATAATAAAATGTATATGTATGATTTTTTATTTATAATGAATATTACTTCTTTTTACGCGTACGTTTACAAATTTTCAGGTAACGAAACAATGGCTACAACGCGTCGTCCATTCACAACACGTTATACGACAACTGAAAGCTATGACGACGAAGACACAACAACTCGGCCGACAGACAAATACAAAGACAGTGGTAATTATTAGGTACACCCTATTTAGTATTAGGATAAAGTACAAGATTAGAGTGCAAATCGCAATTACATTTGGATAAATAAGAAATAACTCCTATACAGCAACCCACAATCTACAATAATTACAATTAATACGATGGTATCAACCACTAAATTGTACATACAAAGTCATTTCCGACATAGACTAGCCGAGAATATGCTTAGATTGAAGGAATCGCACAACATCATTGCTCATTAGTTAATTAATACTTTGATTCTTTTAAAACTTTTGCTTTGGACTTTAAAGAGTCCGAAAATCTCTATATTCTTACTTTTGCAAAGGGTACAAAATCGTTAAAAAGGAGGATAAGGCAAAACACATGTATTTCTAAACACATAGGAACATAAAAGCAAAAATAGTTTTACTAAGAATTGTCTTTCGGTTTTAGTCCCTTTCTCGACCGCTGGCGTATATCTTAATTAGGTTAGGTAGCCTTTTTAAGCTAATATTGTATTTTTGCAGGCAACATCGCTTGTCCCGGTGTATGTGTAGAGTCACGTTTGACACAATATTGTGAGGCTTATCTCACTTCAAGTGAACTTTGTGTGACTGGGCGGCTTTGCTGTGTCTCTAAAGATGGATATGGCGACAGACGTCCACCAGACCTAGTTGTGCCTAACGAAAAGAAGCATTCTACAAAACGGCCTACAACTGCGGTGAGATTTGTTCAATTTTAATATTTTGTAAAATACAAAGTTAAATTTTGGTGGTGCATCTGCTTTTTTATAATTCCAAATAGAACTTTGTTGTACATAAGAAGTGCTGAAAACTTCATTAATAATTATAATTCCAGCTTACAACCACACCACCGCCACGGAAACCTGGTCACAAATGTCGAGGTGACTGCATAAGTGGGCTTTTTGCGTTACTCTGTGACCATGTGGATGAAGATGCCGTTTGTCCCTCGGAAGGTACATGCTGCATCACGGACAGCAGTGATGCCTCTACCAGACGCCCATATTCCACTACCACGCCTAGGCCAACTACTCCGGTAAGCATTTGCATTTATTTCTCCTGATATTTTAATGGGTGGATCTATTTTATTTTAGTCTGTTATTTGTGTAACGTAAGTTAGTAGCAGTTCGACAATTTTATTTAAAACATAATCTCTCTGATAATTTTGTATGTATGTTGTAAAAAATTAGTTTTTTAAACAAGAACAATTTTTTTAAATAACAGATTCATTTTAATTAACTGTAACAATCAAAGTTTATCTAATGATCACTCCTTTACAATTTACAGGCGCCGTTACCTCGTTGTCCAGGTTATTGTCTGCTAAACATCATGGCAGCTTTCTGTGAGCGGCCAGCTGTCTTACTCTCTCACACTAGCTGCAAGCTCAGCGGATCTATTTGTTGTGATAACACCAGGTATTTAACACAAAAATATAAACCTACTTTACATTTTTTCGCATAAGTTCGATAGAGACATATTTTATTAGAGACATATTTATTATTAGATAGATATATATTTTAAGTTTATGTCGAAATAACTATAATGATGGACCAATGTTGTCAAAATAACAAATGGAGTTGATTGAAAGTAATTATATTCATTCCAATCAAATATGGTTCCAGATTGCCTCCCCGGACTACTCCTCGTCCAACCACCACTACAACAACTACAACTCCAGCGCCAGTGGATCCGCGACCAGATTGTCCAGGGTCTTGTATCGTGTCGCTGCTATCCTTTACCTGCTTCCGTAAGTATTTTAGAATAGTCGTTTTTACACCTAAATCACTTGCAACAATAAAACAAACAATATGTCTGCCTATTTCAACTTACATAATTAAACGTCTTTATTATGACTAAATTGTTCTTTTTACATATGTGATGCTAGTGTTTATGAAAAAAAAAGCAAACGTTTTAATATTCCTTAAATATACATTGTTTAAGCATCCAATTAAATTTTTCTATTTGTAGGAAACGCAGAAATGACAGATGTCTTCAAATGCAAAAAGGCGGGAACGCAATGTTGCGCGCCCAAATCTAAAGTGTTAGAGGCAATGGGAGTTAGTCGTAACGACACGTATCCATTAGCTGTCACTCATCCACCGCACACGTACGTCACTCCGTATACGTACACGCCTGCACAAACGTATACGCCACAGCATACTACGCCTATGCGTAAGTATATTAATATATTTTTTCAATTTGTATTTAAACATTACCAATATTTTAGCATTTAAATACATATCAAAAATACTTGATAGAATCGAATGAAAATATTAAATCAACTCAATTAAGGGTAGGCACAGTAATATATATAATAATATATGTTAGTAGCTGCTAATGGTGAACCCAAATTTTTTTCATTAAATAAATAATATAAAGGTAAGACCTCTTTATATTATTTATTAAAGATTCATACAAATGTGAAACAAACATTATTTTATTTTCAGCATACGAGCCAAATTACCCAACATCGTTGAGGACTCCTGAGAAATATAACAAATATGTCTGCGGTGTGAAGGGTAAGTTGCACGGAAGCAAGTATTGTACTACAAAAGAAAATCTTTCACAACCCTATAGAGTGTTATACGGGCATATAGAAACTATCTCATTATATTTATTTCATATAAAAACCATGTTTTTATATTTAGGAACATCGTCACGGGCGGGACGTGTGATGGGAGGTGAGGATGGGGAAAGAGGAGAATGGTGTTGGCAAACAGCACTCATTAATTCTCTTAATCAATATATCTGTGGAGCAGCATTGGTCGGCACCCAGTGGGTGCTCACTGCTGCACATTGTGTAACCAAGTTAGTATATAGAAAATCTAATATAATTAAGGGATACTTTGGAATATATTTCCCATTAATAACAGACATAAATTCTATTCCTTTAGATATTCATTTAAATATTGATATTATTAATTACCTGCTACATAATGGTATAATTTATTTAGTTACGAAGTACTACATTATATCACGCATTTTCTAAGGATTTAATTATATTAATATACAATTACAAACTAAAAATATATCTAATAACTAACCTGAAAACTTAATTATTAAAAAATATTATTAAAAGGAGTCCCTTTAGGCAAGGTTCCGAAGATAGAAAAATTACCTGCTTCTATATTAGAAAAAGCGAAGAACAAACCGTTCAGAAATTATTGGTTAATCTAAATGTCAAAGTTCTGCAGACTGTTCACTAGTAGTTTTCACTTTACACTTTTCAATAATTTTACTATGGTGATTTTAGTATCTATATGTAATATGTATGTTTAAAAATTATTTAATATATTTTTTATATTTTAGTATCGTTCGTTCCGGTGACGCAATGTACGTGCGGGTGGGAGATCATGACCTCACGAGAAAATACGGGTCCCCAGGTGCTCAGACCCTAAGAGTGGCTACAACTTACATCCACCATAATCACAATAGCCAGACCCTTGATAACGATATCGCATTATTAAAGCTCCATGGAAAAGCAGAGCTCAAAGAAGGTTAGTTATGTTTAAGATGAAAATATTTGCTATAACATATTTTACTATATTATATCGATGAGTTTAAAGACCTAAAATCCTTATAATATAATTTTATTTTGAAAGACTTCCATGAGAAAAAGAAGATAAAGCAAAAGTCTAGAATTTGAACAATCAAACAATAATTTTGTGGTTTTCAGGAGTATGTCTGGTGTGTCTGCCAGCCCGAGGAGTGAGTCATGCTGCAGGAAAACGATGTACGGTCACTGGATACGGATATATGGGTGAAAGTGAGTATTGTTGTATTAATAAATAATAATTGAATTTTCTTTCAGAAGAGACTATTTTTACCACTTTGAAAAATACTGTACCAATTGGACCCAAATAAAATTTAAACATTTGGATGAAAATACGAATCTGTTACACATTCAAGTTAGTAGGATTTCGCGAACCCTACTGAGTAGCGATCGCACAATTCTAGAACGCGCGTACTCGCTATCTCTTTCGCACACTGCTACGAGTGTGTCGAACGGCGTTCTAGAGTTCTCGGTCTAGCTTCGAGAAGGTTCTGATCTTCCCTCGCGTATCATACAAAAAGTTCTCTAAGTAGTGGAAAAATCTAAAAACATTACAGTCGACCCGTGTTCGTAACAATATTTTTTATTATTGTTATTAAAAACCGTCTTGTCTTACGTATTCCTGTAGAAAATGCACAATTTCCCTCGACAAAAAAGACAACTGCCTCCGCTCGCCATTTCTATATGGATTATTATATAGCAGTTATCATAACATAAATGGCGCCAAAGCCCCGCGTGTCATCGTGCTCTACAGAAGCGGGTACTGCCATGTATAAGTAATGAAATTAGTTTAAAAAATAAATACGCCATAGAGATAGCGTGTCTTGTATTATGTATTCCACTAACAGAAAATCATATCACCTTGGATATCCAGAACTTCCTCGTTCTCATTAGTCTTGAAGAATAATTTAATTGTAGTTGAATTTGATTGATTTTGTTCCAGGTGGTCCAATACCATTACGTGTGCGTGAGGCAGAGTTGCCCATAGTAAGTGATGCAGAGTGTATCCGGAAAGTAAACGCGGTCACTGAAAAGATCTTCATACTACCTGCTAGTTCATTCTGCGCAGGCGGCGAAGAGGGCAACGACGCCTGTCAAGTGAGATTTATAATTTTTATGCATAAAACCCATGTCCAAATAATTTAACTTTTGATTAATGATTTTAATACTTTTTATACTGTAGATTTTTAACTAGACGATTTCGTTTTAATTCACAGGGCGATGGCGGTGGCCCTCTAGTATGTCAAGATGACGGATTCTACGAGTTGGTGGGACTTGTCTCGTGGGGATTCGGATGTGGTCGTAAAGACGTACCAGGAGTTTACGTTAAGGTCTCCTCGTTTATCGGCTGGATCAATCAGATTATCTCTGTCAATAACCTTTAGTAGAACTATATTCCCCATTGATCGCTCGGAGGTTCAGTAATGAACCAAATACGGAAGTAGTTTCAAGATCTGTCGAACTTCTTATTATTAAAAAAAGACTGTTTGTCACTTGTTTTAGAGACATTGGTGACACACGGCGATTCGAAATTCGAACACATGCCGCCAGTTTTTGGTATTCTTTTTTCGAAATCTAATTCCAATACCAGTTGACTGCTTTTACGTCTCTGGCATCTCGAAATGTTAAACTTAGATTATAATGGGGAATTCTTAAGATCTACCATGCCGTAACAGGCTGTCTCATTACCAAACATAAATCAAACAAATAAACCTAAAGAAATATTATCAACATCGAATACGGTGCTATATTTATTGAGAAAAAATCTTAAAATTTACAAGTGTTTAAGTATTTTGTAAGTATCTCAACGCATTTATTATTCCTCTATTTAAGAGTGTAAATACTATTCCTAATTATAGAATTATTTATTTATTTTAGAATAATTTACTGTGGGGTACTCTTTTAAGGCTGCAAGAAATATATATTAGGTACCCGTCATTAGATCTAAGTAATTAGTTCTCCCACCATAAGTATTTATTATTTAGACCTCAATTTTATTTATGTTTAATACAAAATGTAATAACGCACAATTGAAATAGCCATTTTGTAGTAACACCATATCTTTTTATTTATTTGTCTTGGAGGGCTTTTCAATTTGAAATACATTTTGGTATAGTTTAATTAACTCAAGCAAAGTTGTGAACCGCATTATAAATCATAGATAATAACCACAAATTAAAATTTGTCATACCAAACATTTTTTAAATTCATTAATGAAAGGTCATCCAAGTTTTTTTTAGGATGTGTAAATAGATAATTGTTATTCAGGCTTAGTGTGAACCTAAGTGGATATAGTCTATATCACATTGTAAAATGTATTTTAGTCTGTTTTCTTAATAAAACAATAATAATGACGTGCATTTTAATTATTTAAGTACTTTTTGAAAATATACAGATAATATACCTATTTCTTTTTCTTGTATGAATAAAACGTAAAGTCATAAAAAAGAAATTTATTTGAACAACAAACTTACAACGTAATTATTTACACATTAAAACGAAAAATAATCACAATTATTGCTGGCTGGTTTCACCTTTGAAAATATGTTATCGCATATAAATCGGTTTAGGAAGTATGTAAAATGTACAGAATTGTGTCGGATGGACTATTACCTCAAAAGCTATGGATGAAACTTAGATTTAATTAATCCGGTTAAAAATAACACAGGTACTATTACGTGTATTTGTAGTCAGTTTTACGATTTTAGGTTTAATAATTAAACAAACAAAAACCTTTCTTGTATAAGTAGTTTAAGATTAAGGACTGTTCGAACAACTTTTTTTTTCTAGCGCAAGAAACCCTTTTTACACGTCTTCTAGGTCCCAAACAAACATTTAGCTGTTTTTACCGCTGTATCTTGCAATAATTATTCATTTTGGTTAAAATAGCTTATCAATAATTTTTCAAGTGATATTTGACTGTTTATATCACTTTCTAAAGGCATTTTGTACTATTATAATAAGAGATGGACGTATAATATGGGGAAAATATTGACATAAATCAATACATTCTACTTTCAGCCTTATATACATTTTTAATAATCCAAATACTATTAAGGCACGAAAAATGGAAATGGTGCTAATTCTTATAAAAAAAAAATCTAGACAAGTCTCCATTAGAATAATCTAAACCGATTCTTAGTTAAAAGAAGGATCTAACTGAAATTTATTTACTAATTGGTATGCACCAAGTTTTTTTATTTTTAGTTAATTAGTTTAGACATAAATAATTTTGCAGGAAATGCGACATGGATTATACTAATATACTATGCATTTATGTTTGTGTTTATATTGTTTGACTCCTGACTGACAAGATTGAATCTATTCCTCCATTCTATGACATGATAATTTTGCTAACGTAGCAAAGTAGTGTACAAGAATTAGCGACATCGTTTAATATTTTCTAGATTTAATTTTATAAAATCATCACCAGAAATAACTTTAAACCGAATTGGAAATTCACAAAACCTATCTTATCTATTAAAAATATAAAATTTTTATATCCCCGTAATGTAAGTTGTGGAAAATGCCTTCATTGTTTAAAAATCTTTTAATAATATTATTTTATTTATGTCACTCCTCCTTCATTGCGTCTTTCATATAATCATCTAATTGTTTGTCTAGTGCCCATTGGGAATTTGCCATGTAATGCTCAAGTTGTGTGTCCAATTCTTCTTTGGTTGGTACTTTCTTGGCAGTTGTGGCCCCTGAAGAATAAATTTTAATTAAGGAATTTGAAAGGCATTATGTAAGCATAATATGATCATGCATTCATAATGTATATAATATTTATTTATTTATTAACACTTCATTACATTACAATATAAAAATTGAACATAGTTAAAAGAAAAGGATATCAACTGGCTGCCTTATCTCTTTCGAGCGATCTCTTCCAAGCAACGACTATACTCTAATTTTTTTAATTGGATGTTATACAAAAAAAATATTAATTAAGTTACCTCACAAGTTGATATTTAATTTGACTGTATTTATGTTATTATGTTGGAATTGGACAAAAAGTATATCTATCTATCTTTCTTTTAGTTTTCTCAACATGTGTTATTTTTTTAAACTGAATAAGATTTGGTATTTTTTTTAAATTAAAAATTGCTTTTTGTAGTATTTCTTACCTCTTCCTCTACCCCTTCCTCTCCCTCGTGTTTGCCCTCTTGCCCTACCACCTCTAGCCCCTCGCGCCCTTGTTTGTTGAGGTGCTTCATTCACTCTAAGGCGGCCCACTTGTTGACGACCACCTCTACCCCTGTATTTTAAATTGTATGAGTATTGTATATTGCGTATACTTACTAAGTGGTGGGCACTTTGATTTGATTGGGTTGACAGAGCATAACTGCTTGCTAATTTAGCTCTATAATTTGTTGGTGTTATAGGGACAGAAAGTCTAAGACTAGACTAGATTAAAAAATTTCTATGATTTTAGTGACAAAGTGATATAGAGAAAGTTATCTTAGACAAATCATGAATTTATGTATGATCTTTAATTTATAGAATTGTATAAAATAAGATCTATATACCTCCCACCTCCACGAACAAGTCTCATATGTGCATTTCGTAATTTAATTCCACTACCACGCCACATACCAAAAGAATTGTTGAATGGTGATGCCCATCTGAAATTAAATCTCTTTAAGATTAAAATTTAATCTTTTATACCAAATGTGTTAATAACATTTATTGCATATTTTGCATTTATTTATTTGCAGAATATTAAAAATAAGAATATTATTAAAAATTTTTATCTTTGACAAGTATAACTAGGGAATTCTTCAAATCTTAGTTCAAATATACATAGTAATAACTATGTTCTATATGATGTTATTAATGCAATATCAATACAAATTATAGCTATGGCTAATACATAATAAAATGTATTAGCCATAGCCAAAGCCTATATATATATGTATATTTTTTTTTTTCATTATATTCTTAATGTGATATTGTCATTCTAGACAAAGTTAACCTAAACAATATTCAGTTACAATGGATCAAAAAAATTTTAAAAGCTAAAACAGTTTTGAAATATACCTTAGATTACTATCAGCATAAGTCCACACAAGCCTAGTTTTTACTCCTTGATTTATATTGCCTGTACTATTTACTCTCCGGAGACCGGGTAAGCTACTTGGACCTCTATATCTACGAAGACCAAGCCGCTGCTTCACCCTTTGCTGTGAAGTATGAACCAATAAGATAAACAATAAAACAGTAAATGTTTGAAAATTCATAAAATTCTTTAATTGCCTTAATAACTATTACATATTTCCTAAATTACCCGACTACTTTGCTGCAAGTGATAAGCTATTTGTTGGGGTAACTTCTGGCTTCTCTGGTTATAGCTAATATTAGGGACCTGGTGTGAAACCAGGCGTTTCCTGGGCTTCATGACACGTGAAGGTATAGTCTCTGCCAGTAATGTAAACCGGGTATTGAGGGTTACGCTCGTAGCGTTTATACCAAACACTTTTTCAATCATCTTCGATAACAAAATGCAACTATTTAACTAGTATTAAATGATTTTATATATCAAAATACAATTTTCGGCATGGAGTAACGATGGGAACTAATTATATTTTTATAATATGAAAAATTAAGAAAAACAAACCAAGAACACTTTTATGCAAATCGCAAATTTAATCGCCGCCACCGCGGCCGCGCTGTCATTGTAAACACTAGAGCATTTTTAAGTTGACAATTGACACTAAATACTCTAATGTCCATGACAAAATCTTATATTCCTTGACAATTATCCAATTGACAGAAAATAATGAAGACTTGAAAATTAAGCAGATAAGATTACTACGAATACACGGTGAGTCGTTACAAGCCAACTCAAATACAAAAGCCAAAGCAATACAAAACTCAAATTTGAAATGCAAATCTCCAATTCATAAAATTGCTATGAAACTGCTATTGTCTAGTCGCGTCAACCAATTATACGAATGCTACCATTTATGAAGTCATTTATTATTACATAGACCAGTGTCGATAATTTTTGAAACCAAAAAAAATTACAGTAGAATGAAACCCATTAGAAATGCAGGGGAATATGATCAAAATGAAAGGAAAAATAAATTACGGTCGATCCGAGTTCGGGAAGTGGGAGGGGGGTGACTTTTAAGGGGGAAAAATGGTTTATCTTGATTTCCGGCGAAACTACCAGTCCTATGGAAAAAAGTTAAATGGCAAAGTTGTAGGTCATGAAAAGATCTACAACTTTGGTATTTACAATTTTTTCACATAACCTCAAAATTTAGGTGAAAAATTCAAAAAACCAAGTTTTTGGTTTTTTATTTATATCTTTTTTAAAAAGTTTTTTTTTTCTACGAAATTTGGTGAAAACTTACCTTATTATGTCCCAAATATACTGTAATTTATTTGATTAAAAATATTTATTTTTTCGCCTCATTTTAACTTAATATCAAAAAAGCACCCTAATTTTCAATCGAAAATTCTGACGTCAAAATTTCAGCTTTTTTCAAAAAGTTTGGAGGCTTTTTGTTCGTTGAAATATCTACTTTCTGATGGTGTAAAAAAAAATATACATTACTATAGGAAATATTATTAGAAAATGCAAAAAATTGAAAAAACCTCAAATTCGAAAATTTTCTTTTAATTATGTACAATTTTGAGGTATTTATTAAAATTTACACTTTAATTACTCAAAAAACGTAAGATTTCATGCTTCATTGATAAACGAAAAAATTGCAAATTAAAATATACTTCTATAATTAACAAACAAATAAGTTAATAAAGTTAATATTTAATAAGACATCTACAATATTGAGAAGTGGGGATGGACCTAGGAGGGTCTGGGCCTTACTGCTACCTGCTATTTCGTAGCAGCTGTAAAAACCGTTAGCCAGTATTCGAGATACAGAGTAGTGTACAACATCGTTTTTAAAAATACACCTGCAGGCTGAGTTACTCTAAGTGATTTGTGAGAAATTTACTTTATTCAAAGAAAAATTCAAAATTCACCGAAGGTCACTCAGGTATATAAATTATCTTAAAACAGCAATAAATAGGCATCTACAAATATTATTTACAGAAGATTCTACAACTTTTTCAAAATATTGTAGATGTCTTATTAAATATTAACTTTATTAACTTATTTGTTTGTTAATTATAGAAGTATATTTTAATTTGCAATTTTTTCGTTTATCAATGAAGCATGAAATCTTACGTTTTTTGAGTAATTAAAGTGTAAATTTTAATAAATACCTCAAAATTGTACATAATTAAAAGAAAATTTTCGAAATTGAGGTTTTTTCAATTTTTTGCATTTTCTAATAATATTTCCTATAGTAATGTATATTTTTTTTTACACCATCAGAAAGTAGATATTTCAACGAACAAAAAGCCCCCAAACTTTTTGAAAAAAGCTGAAATTTTGACGTCAGAATTTTCGATTGAAAATTAGGGTGCTTTTTTGATATTAAGTTAAAATGAGGCGAAAAAATAAATATTTTTAATCAAATAAATTACAGTATATTTGGGACATAATAAGGTAAGTTTTCACCAAATTTCGTAGAAAAAAAAAACTTTTTAAAAAAGATATAAATAAAAAACCAAAAACTTGGTTTTTTGAATTTTTCACCTAAATTTTGAGGTTATGTGAAAAAATTGTAAATACCAAAGTTGTAGATCTTTTTATGACCTACAACTTTGCCATTTAACTTTTTTCCATAGGACTGGTAGTTTCGCCGTAAATCAAGATAAACCATTTTTCCCCCTTAAAAGTCACCCCCCTCCCACTTCCCGAACTCGGATCGACCGTAATTTATTTTTCCTTTCATTTTGATCATATTCCCCTGCATTTCTAATGGGTTTTATCCTACTGTAATTTTTTTTCGTTTTTTACTATTTTTGAAGGCTTCGGCACTGGTCTAACAAGTAGCAACTGTATTTCACAATTTGCATTTATTATACGCTGTCAAGCAATCGGAATCTATTTAATTATTTATCTGTGGTGTAAGGACACATTGTCAATGTCAAAGGTCTAAGTAATCATTAGTATGGCACAAATAAACTTCAAGCTAACCTTTTGTGTCAAAACTGAATTTTTAAATTATGACTAATTTTACAAAAATATCAAAATGCCATTTGCCGGGATAATGATTTTATTTAAATTATAATAATAGCTAATAATATAAATTCGCGACAGTATAATGTGTTTTTTGGCATTCTGGTATAAGTTTCGACGACGGTTATGCAGCAATTCACATTGTTACAAAGTTAGAAACTAGTTGAGGTTAGTGAAACACGCAAGATGTTGACCTGCCTTATAAACAGCAGTGGTTGCGATGAACGCTTCATTTCGATCCAACCGACGATGTCGGAGGTTGCTAACGGTTCTCCAATAGAACTAGACCAACTTCACGAGATGGACGCATGTTACGAAACATTCGACAAAGATGGGTTCGACTTTTCGTTTTCATGACTAAAAACTTTTGCTAAATGAATTGAATCTAGTTTTATTAATTGATTTTTACGTACACGCTATATTCTTTGAAATATCTGTTTTGAAGTTTTGTAAATATTGTAGGGAAACATTAAACTTCTTTGCATAATCTTAACTTGAAATCTTTGACTTATATTTAGCTGAGCTGTGTGTAGAATAGACCTAACTTTTAACATTTTAAAATCAGAATGGACTGAACGTAAATATTGTTATTCTATAAACAATAAGTGTTACTATATAAAAGCCACAGTTATAGTTTAATATAATAATTACAATAACTACTTTACTGTCAATTTTGTAATTAATGTGAATTTTGATAGGGATGGGAAGTTGAATCTTGATGAGTTCCGCCTGATATGTAAGGCTCTCTTCCGTAATGACAAAGGCCACATCTATCCCTTGAGTGAAGAGAGAGCCAGGCATATTTTCCAAGTATTTGATAAGAATGGAGATGGATACATTGATAAGGAGGAGTTCACATTCTGCTGGAACCATTGGATTAAAGTAGTAAGATTGAAGTTTCAATATATGTAACGACTGGAAGTTATAACATCAATGAAAATGTGGATTTTTCATTTCCATCTTTAAAATCAATATAGAGTTCTTAAATATACAACTTAACTTCATAACTTTCATGGTCATATTTTTATCTTTCCTAGTTTCTTAATAGTTTCTATTTATTCATTTTACTACTCAGTCTGACGAAAGATTTTTCTGCAGATAGTACGACCAGTGAGTGCATTCCTCATTGTAGATGTCCAGAATGACTTCATCTCTGGGACTCTCAACATCAGCAAATGCAATGCCCAGCAAGACGGAAGCGAGGTGAGTTAATTTTCATGTATACAGAATACAGTTAACATGTATACAGAAATTAGTACTTTAGTTTATTTAAAATTTGTTTCCTTTTTTCTGTTACTAAAATACAAATTTTTGTATTAAGGACATTTTAACCGTTCACTTCACAGACACATTTCATCCATTTCACTAAGTTGTTTCTATAAGTATGTAAAAACAATTGTTGTATGCCTGAAATTGTTTTAACATAACCATAGACTTGTATGTTATGGGGTCTCTTATGGGGAAAGCCCTAATTGTGAATTGCATATGTATTATATTCTAAATGGAGTCTAAGATTGTGGTGAAGCTGTCTTAAAAAATTTAAACATGATAGAAATGTCTATAAATGCAAAATAATTTATTCAAATAATTAAGTGAAGTTTCATGCATTAGATTACATTATTAGCATATTTTACTTTTGTCAATATGTTAATATTTTTCTTACAATGAATATTTGGTCAATATTTGTCCAAGATTTTTTGTTGGTTGCTACTCGCACTTTTTACTAAAACTTAATCTTTTTGCGGTTAAAGTTAATGTTAATTTCTGGTTATTATAAAACATTGTTGTTTTCATTACTTATTCGTTATTACGTCATGATTTCGTTTAAAACTATTAAATTTAAAAAAGTTGATAGTCGAGAATCTACGGTTCTTTCCCATAAGTCGTAAATAACGTCAACTGAAATCGAAATGAAATAGAATGATTGTCTCCTGCAAAATGACTCAATATTGTGAACATAGAAATTATCAATCTATTAGTCATTTTCATTTTCACGTTTTAGCTAAACTCCTACAATTCTTATTCTTAAATAGTGTTGCTACATTGTGATTAGTTATAGATAGTTTTGTTGGGTTTATTTTCCATCAAAGTAACATTACACTGATAAAGACGTTCAACAGCTTAAGGTTTTATATCGAAGGTTCATGTCGAAGACCATCTACGGCGGTATTAAAAAACGTACAATGTTGCGTCTATAATATCGATTATCGGATAACTTTTACCGCAGTTTTGCAGGTAATAAATAATATAGGAAACAGAGAAGAAAAATAATATTACTCTAGAGTTGTCGTGTCGGAAGTCAATTTGTCCGATATTTGCATAAGGAATAATTCACCGCACTACCTCAGTACCTAAATTTAGCTGCGTTGTTTGAATCGATGATGTTACCCTTATATAAATGCAATTTGAACCAATTTCCTTACTTGTAGATAAATTATCGCCTATAAATTGTGCAGCTGAATGTGCAAAGTCCGTAGTTATATAATTATGATTTATTTAAAACATTACTTAAGTGTAATAAATGAGAACATATTAATTTTTACGACTAATAAAGCCATTCGTGGCACGTGTTTATTTTAAAGTACAATTGTTACAGTTTGGTACCAATTAGCATAGGTATATAGCTGGTCGGTTACTCTCAATATCGTTCACAGAACATATAAAGGAGGAGGAGGACCTCCTTTATATGTTCTGTGATATCGTCTATGTTCTCTACCTAGCAAAATACAGACACCCTGTAAAAAACCACAACAAGCCTACGGAAGAACGTTATGTTTCCTATCCTCTATCTTCCTAAATCCTATTAATCTACGAAATTATTTTATGAACATTGAAATGTAAATACAAAAGCCCTCATGAATAAGATTTCTATTGTCTGCGAACTAATTATTTTGTCTACGTCTTAGGAATAAATAGGAAATTCCTATATGCAATACGATCTTTGCATGTATTGTGTAACTAAATATTCACTTCGACCTAGGTGCTAAAATAGCAATATATGTGATTCAATATTACTAAAATATATCATAAAATAATTTGTATGTTAATGCAATCTGAATAATAAATATGTATTTTTGTTCAAAAAGCTATGAGCTTAGAGGTTGATTTAGATATGGTACCTTACGATACAAGACAATGAATCTTACGATACAAGCAAAAAACCGGAACCGGAATTAAAACGGAACATAATTTCATCGATAGTTCATAATTGGAATGAATTAATATCGACGCAGTTTACCAATTATATATTAATAAGTTTACCAATATTCTTCATAAGTCAATATAAATTTGGATTCAACCCAAAAAATAATTTCTTTCAATCGGTACCTAGAGTTACCGCCCATAGAATGCAGGTAAACGTCATCATGCAACCTAACTTTGAACCAATTTTCGTTTGAAATTGCGGCTTTTTTTAGAAATTGGCTAAGTGCGAGTTATTTTAAAACTTCTTTAACTATCGTGTTATTTGTTAAAAAAAAATCATGTATATTTTTTTTATTATTGTTCGTTTCCTCTGTTAACATGTTTTAATTGGTTTGCTTTGCTATTTGTTTTGTCTAAATAACTATAAGTCTTGTAGTTTTGGACTTGCGATCTAGTTTTCTTCTCTCACTGTGGTTGCCTGGAGGAGTTTGCTCGAAAGCGACACCGACGCCAGTTGCTCCTCTTTATTTAATTTACTTCTGTATACTTGCAACGAAGTGTTACTTAACAATATAAATATCCAAAATATGTATTTAACGTGGCTACTTAAACTAAGGCTTTTTTTTAAATTATTAATCATACAATCAGTCTTTGCGACTATAAGTAGATACGTTGAGTGCTTCTTGTTACTTAAACTAAGTTGATTTTCTTGAAAAGTGTTGTAACAGTTAGAATCTTTTCCGACAAATCTACAATGTTAAGGGTAAATTGTAAACCTAAACAATATGTCAATCCCTAATATCCGAAAAACTACGAGTAGGTAGTATCAACCATAAGTATGTGATAACGATAGCTAAGCATCAATCGACCAAACAATTGCGTCCTTTGATAAATCCCCACGTAGGGCATACGTATCGACTCGTTTATGGCATATATTAGATATACAGACCTACATATGTACCTACGTTATTGAAATGTAGCTTTCCTTTATAGTTTCACTTGCAGATGAAGTATGTATGTATTTTAAAGATTCAAATTTAAAAATACAGAATCGAAGTGTTACAATAGAAATAATAAATTAAAGTTACATTAATTTACTTACCTATCGAAAAATGAGATATCTATGCCCAGTTCTTTTTCTAAGAGATTAAACCCTTTTTTTGTTTCTATTTTTTAAAACTTTTTAAGCACATACTTTGTTGCCAGAATATAATACGAAAAATATATATACACATTCATTACATTAGTTAACCAATACGATATAAATACAATGCAGATGTTTTCGGTTGGAACAAGTAAGCATAGTTACAAAGGGACAATGTAATCGCGTGATTAATCATTGTTATTTCAACATTGATAAAAATTAATTTCCCAAATTAAACTGTTGAAAGTTGCCGAAAATGATGACAGCGTAGGTGTGAAGTGTTCACGTACCACCCTCAATTAACGTACCAGGTACGACTTAATACCGGCCGATTCCAATCGGTCTACTTATAAAGGTCTATTTTTGGATCACGTCCAGGGTACCACAATTGTGTATGAGGAAAGGTCAGAGCGTATTTCCATTTTTGAAACTCTTAATTAGTTTAATTGAAAATATTTTTCATAATACGTAATGTTATAAAATAAATTAGTGGAAACACAATCTTTTTTTTTATAGAACAGGCGGCAGACGGGCTGGAGGCTCACCTGATGTTAAGTGATACCGCCGCCCATGGACACTCGATGCTAGAGGGCTCGCGAGTGCGTTTTAGGTTTAGGCATCAGATCTATGTATGTTTTCTGATCATTTGTCAATATTAAAGGTTATTGGTAAAAATAATGTGATCAGCTTCCTGATCACCTTATTTTTGTCCTTACCACGTCGTTTTGTTGGATCTATGACAAGCCGGTTTCCTTACGATTTTTTCTCTACCGTTGAAGGAAATGTTAAATGCGCAGATCGAACAAAAATTTTGGTTCGAATCTACGATCTCAAGGATACGCACGCTGAAGCCACTAGGCAAACAGAAATACGTAATGCGTCCTTGATAAGTAATGGGGATTCAAACTAGCCAATTGTAAAATTTGACATTGTGTTTACGCTACAGTGAATGGTGATTGTGTATTGTTACCATTGATTAATTGAAAATAGATGTACTGCACAAGTTTTTTAGTTAAATTATCATGATGACTTGCTATTTTGTTTGTTCCGGTAAAATTTATATGTCGTAGCCTACTGGGTTAATAAGCCATTTAACTCGCGGCCTGAAAGATGTTCAGCCAGTTGATCAAACATCTAGGCATATGACTTGAATCGATGACGTTACATTACTGACCTATCCTGTTCATTTTTATTTAGTTTCACTTTCTGCCACCTACACCTTTTTGACATAGACACTAGGCGTTAGATTTGTTTTGAGGGGAAGAAAAATCAATCACCTGTTAATTTAGTACAGTATTCATTTTGGAAGGTAGGGAATGTCTGTAATAATGTCATTAAATCCAGACTCGGTTCAGTCTATTCCTTAGTTGACTTTACGCTATAACGGAAAGAGACAGAATGATTTTTCAGTTTCATTATAATTCAGCTGCCATAGTGTTAGTAAAACTGACTTAATACCTATTCAGAATGAATATGTTTATTACATGTAACTTCTTTCACGAAACGGATAGTCCAGTAAAGGGTTAAGTAATCGCATTTGAACAAAACAAAGAAAACGCGATTTTTTGTATGGATATGTTCATTGTTCATATAAAACACTTTGTTTGAAGCTGGGTAACACCTGGCTTTAATGGTTTATTATATGAACAGTAACTGACCTGGCAAAAGAACCTGAATCGTTTTGCCATGTATATCATTTATAATAAAAAATAGGGGTTGATCGTGGAGGGTTGAAAATCAAGGGTTGTATGTATTTTTAATGCTGTTGATACAGTTGATAAAAAAATAAAAATTATCTAAAAATTAAAAAAAAAGTATTTATGGGTGGACTACCCTTAACATTTAGCGGGATGAAAAATAGATGCGGTCCGATTCTTAGACATACCCAATATGCACACAAAATTTCATGAAAATCGTACTTAGGTTTAGAACAACACGGTCCCATGTCGCTAACATCAGTACGGTAATCAAAAGAACTATCGAAATTGGGTACAAAAACTAGGTCGATGTTACTTTGTTGCGGCGGGGTTATACATAAATCAATCCCATATGTAGCACTTTTATAGTGTATTAAACCTGCTATATATTTTTTGGTTTCAGGTGGTAGAACCGATAAATGCGTTACTAGAGGCTGTGCCTTTCGACTGTGTTTTTTATTCCCTTGACTGGCATCCACCGGATCACGTCTCCTTTATTGACAATGTACATATGCGGGAGTTGGATCCTTCGAGTCCTGTAAGTACATACTTTTCAAAGTATATGAAAAAAATATTGGAATACTTCATACATCGAGACACTATTGATACTTTTTTATGCTGTGAAAAGCATTGGTTACATTGTCATTATGATGACTCAGCATTCAGTATCGAATATCAAATATAAACAGTTAATTGTGTAAAGGATAACTACAAATGTATTATTTATAGGATGTGTAATTTAGCTAATAAATTTCACCATGAAATTATTATTATTGTTATTGTTGTAATGCAACGGGCATATCTTTTTTAGATAAAAATACATAAATCAGTGGCGTTACAAACTCTTTAGGTCTTGGCCTCAGATTTCTGAATCTGTTTCATGATTTTTTTTTTAAATCTAATAGGCAAGTAGGTGATCAGCCTCCAATGCCTGACATACGTCGTCGACTTTTTGGGTCTAAGACAAGTCGGTTTCCTCACGATGTTTTCCTTCACCGTTCGAGCAAATGTTAAATTCGTACATAGAAAGAAAGTCCATTGGTGCACAGCCGACGATCGAACCTACGACCTCTGGTATGAGAGTCGCACGCTGAAGCCACTATGCCAAAACTTCTCTTTTTGCATCTTTTTAGATAAATTACTTTATATTAAAAGATGCAGAAATTTACAAAATTCGTAAACTATAAACATTTTAAAAATGTACTTGTATATCAGGACAAATTAATTTCGGTAATTGGAACGAACATATAAATGCATAATAATTTTGATAAGTGTTACATACAACGTTTGACATTATATATATCGAATAATACGAATATAAAATACATCATAGATATGAAAATTAGACTTTTTTTAATTTTGAAATTTACAACTGCAAAATGTATATTATAAGAATCCAATAAGAAGAAATTTAATCGCAATTAATCACTTTATCGGTTACTCTTAAAAAAATTAAATACACCGTATAGTAGATATAGTACGGGACCTAGCAACGATTGAAAAGTAAAAATTTTAGGTCAGTTGAATTTGAGATATGTCGACCTTCTTGCACTCTCAGTTAGAGTCTTATCTGGCATCCTACCTGTCCAGGTAATAATCCTGGATTTTAAAAACATTTTAAAAAGCGTAATTTTTAATTTTATTGTTTTAAATAAGTCTACTGACATAATTTTTTTATTGCCAGTTTTTTTAATAAAACTGTCAAAGTATGTAAAGCTTTATACCATGTTATTTAAAGATAACAAAAACTAAAAATTAATTTGCCAGACATTAATTCGATTTTTAAGTCTTGAATTAAAATGTTTTTTGTTAACAGTTTTCCCTACATCATAAGCCTAGAACATATCCGTACTTATAACATCTATTTTACCAATATATTTATTACTAGCGACCCGCCCCGGCTTCGCACGGGTGCAATGCTGATACTAAATACACTACAGAAAATCTGTGAACGTTGTATATAAAAATGTGGGTTATCCATAAGAGATAGACATATACCATCACGGACTTTTCTGTAAACCTTTTCAATGTGTACAATACTTAGTGCATTATTTTGATAAAACTCGTAGGGTTCAGCCTGCGTTTGCAATGTAAGTGGAAAAAATGTAATTATTTACAACATCACATTAGAAATTTCAAAAATAACAGTACTTCTCCACTATTTAATGGATGTTATTATACATATAAACCTTCCTCTTGAATCACTCTATCTATTAAAAAAAACCGCATCAAAATCCGTTGCGTAGTTTCAAAGATTTAAGCATACAAAGGGACATAGGGACAGAGAGGACTTTGTTTTATACTATGTAGTAATAATGTTTCCAGCTCAATACGACGTATACGAATACTTCGACGCAGCGATCAAAGAGATCGTGATGAGATTTCTACAAACTTTTGCCTTTTCATTAGTTGATGCCGGTTTGTTGTAGGTTTCAGCTGATAAGGCACAGGCCTACGATACAGTCGTGTTTGCCGGCCCTCCTCCAATGAGACAGCGTCTATGGCCACGGCACTGTGTACAGGACTCATGGGGCGCAGAACTTCATAAGGATCTCAAGGTTAGCAAACGTGATTAAGGAGTTTCGATACAGAAATACTTGATAGTGGATTGACATGTTGATGTGTCAATAGATTTTATTACGAAAGGTCATTAAAGATCAGATAACCTTAAATTTGATTAAAATTTAATTAAATCTGTTAAAAAATTATCAAAGCAAACAGGAACTTGAATAATCCTATGAACACTTCAATAGATATGGAATTTGTGAAGTTTCCCTAATATTTAGTTTTAAATTAATTAAATACGATACACTACGAACAATTTAGTAAAAAAATTTGATTGGAACTAATAATGTTCTGAAACTTCCTTTTTTTATGATATCCGTTGCCAACTCCGTATATACTTAATTTTGGTTTCGGGGCCTATAACTAGTCTTACTACTTATCCTTAATAGACCGTCAACGCACTTGTGAACCCCCGAGCAGTATTTATCAGTATGTATCACAATTTCTACGGGATTTGTGTTAGGTCAATTGATTTTATCGAATTTAATTGTTTTATTTGTTAAGTTTTTCAAATGACTCTTTGACAGTTTTAATATAAAAAACAAATAACGTTAATATTTGTTTTCGCTCAGGTAGTAGACAGCGCGATAAAAGTGTACAAGGGTACAAATCCGGATGTGGACTCGTATTCAGTGTTTTGGGATAACAAAAAGCTCACCGAAACAAGTCTTAGCACTCAGCTGCGCATGCGCGCCGTCACTGATATTTACATCTGTGGCATCGCGTACGATGTTTGTGTCGGTATGTTTATCAATCTTTATGATATATAATTTATGTGCTCAATATAAGCTAGCCAGTTCTAGGGAAAGAAATTTCAAGTTCTCTAATATTGACTTTCAACTGATAGTTTTGTGGAGGAAGGAGTATGTTCTTTTCCTCGTATCGTATCGTATATATATATTTCGGGGTATATCGCAGTCATTTTTAAGCGCAGATTGTGTCGCTGTTAACTGTGAATTTTTAACCTCAATTATAATTTTTTCAAGCGATTATTTGTTTTTTTTTAAATTATTCCCTTTACTTGTACCAAAATTCCCCAGTTATATATGCCAGTTTAATCTTGGAAGAGAAGGAATATTAAAAAAAAACACGGTCAAATACAGTATAGCTGTCTGCAGTTCCATTGTTTATTACGATGCGAAAGCGTCAGAAATGAGTTTGTGTTTACATTTTTGGCTCTATTTTGACATTCGAGATTATGTTGTGGAGCCCTCCAGTGTTTCATTAAAAAATCTATTTTATAGCATTAAAATTTAAAATTACATTAAAGCTTGCTTGATGTTCAATAACGGTCTTAGCCTATAATAAGCTTAGATTATAATTTTCCGTGTCTTTATTCGCGTTTTAGGATCCAGTCTTTTGTATTCCATTTTTTTTTAACATATGATGAAAATTTAATTATTTTAATATGAAAATTCCTTTGTTCAAGTTTGAAGTTATAGAGTTTACGTAAAATCAGTGTATTAAAGTGAATGAAGTCATCATTGGAGTGTTTAATTTCTTACCCTTAATCAACTAGCTTTTACAATATTCTAATAATACTGAGATAGTAAATATATTTTATTTTCAGGCGCAACAATAGCAGACGCACTCGCTATAGGCTACCGTTCAGTGTTGATAGAAGACGCCTGCCGCGGCGTGGATTTGGCTGACATGCAACGTACTAAGAGTACCATAATTAATAATAATGGACTTATAATTAACTCGGAAGATGTATGTATGAAATCTGCATGTTCATGTTCTTTCATTTGATATTTTCTCGAACGGTGAAGGAAAACATCGTGAGGAAACTGACTGTCTTAGATCTAAAAAGTCGACGGCGTATGTCAGGCACAGGTGGCCGACGTCCGACTTGCCTATAAGATTGACAAATGATCATAAAATATATACAGAAATCTGAGGGCTGGACTTAAAACGGTAGCGCCATAGATTTATTTCTTATTTTATATTGGTTCTAATGAGCTAAATTTAGCTCACATTCAAATATTAGGGTCAGTGTTAAGATTTCAGTCTAGTATTAACAACATTGGAAGTGCTTTTTTTTGTTACTTTTTTTTAAATGTAAACTGTTTTGTTTAAAAACACAGTAGCCATTGTAATTTTTTTTTAGAGCAAAAGTGAAACTGATAATGAATATATGAATATGTATGTATATATATAAATATATGTATTGGTTTATTTGAACAGGTATCAGTTAAGTTTTTATCTAAATATGACTATACGCCAATACTTTATTATTTTATTACATATAATCATGGTATAAAAATGAAAAGTTTACAAAATAATGATGATAATGCTATATTAATCTGGTGGCGGTAGATAGGATGACTTTCTAACGTGTAAATATCGGCCATTAGTGTTCGTGTGGTCTTTATTAGGAAAAACCCAAAAATCACACAAAAAATCATACAAATTTCATATACTTAGCACGCATGCGTCTAATGATTTTAGCAATACCTTGATTTTTAAAACACTTGGCGCCGAAATCCAGATTACTGTATTATGTACAATTTTGTGATCATTTTTTTAATTGGCAAGTAGGTTTGTGCCTGTTATATGCCGTCGATAATAAATTCTTAATATCTTCCTATGAATGTCTTCTTTCAGCGTATATACGGTCAAGGCCGAAACTCAACTAATCGCCACTTTATATTTTTTATTGTTATCTTTAAAGGTCCTAGCAATGGTGGAAGGCCGTGATCGAAGGCCTGAATTGGGATATAAACTTGCCATGGAACTGAAGAATGCTATGGAAGAAGAATAATGCACTTTATCTTAAATATTTTACGTTTATAGTCACCAGTTTTGCTTCTATTAGTCAATTAGGTATGGTGCAATACACATCACTAATGCCTTTTTTTATTTTATTTAATATTAGTCTAGGTTCTGATGAAATATTGACTAGCTTTTGCGGCTTTAGTTGTAAGTTGATGCTTTATTTATATTTATATGTAAGATACACTTACCACTTTAGGTTTAAACAAACAAAAATAAGTTTGCGAACATAAAATGTAACAAACCAATTTGTCTCATCTCGAAACCGCGTCACGTGAATAATAATTAAAAAATAAGTTTAAATCAATATTAAGACACCAAAATATTTTTTCTGAAAAACAGTTAGAAATCATTGAGTTAATGATTTTAGTGCAAAAAAACTATAGAGAACCGTTGACAATTATTGATACCGTCTGACAAGTTGTAAACAAAGAAACTGGACAGACTGTCTCAACGATCCACTAAATAGTATTGGTTATTCAGACTTTTTGTCTATGAGCATTTGGTGCCTTGGCTGGCGATATGGTTTTGGTAGGCACTAGAACTATACCGGTGTCATTTAGGTTACTTTTTTTCTCATTAGTATAAATAAAAATGTCTCATTGGATACTAAAAAGAGATAATTTCATGAAATAGGGGAAATTCTATTTATATTTTGCTTGTAATATATATACCAGTAAATATGAAATTCTAAAAGGCCCTCTCTTGTAAGCAATTGTTACAGTGATATTCTTAAATTAAATAACAATAAGTTAAAAGTTCATTTCTTATACCTATTTTTTATCAGTGCCTCAAAAGTATTAGACATTCTAAAGGAGGCTAGTTTTTAATCCCATTACAAAATGGCACTTAAAGGATGCAACTCAACTTCAATTCTTTCATGTTACAAGTATTTTTATACATTTGGGTAGTGAGAATGTACAACAAAGGACAGAGAAACGGGTCTTATTTCTTCATAAAATGTTTCTAATTATTTTCATTTTAGAAGTACCGTAAGTTATCATAAAGAGGGATTGAACACTATTAAAACCATGACAATGATAATTTAAGTGTTAATCAGTGTAATCAAATAATTGGTTATAGAATTAATGTTTAATAACTGCTTAATTTTGTCTGATTATCAAACGATTAATAGACACACAATCAACATTTTGACATTGACAATCAAAATATATATGTAGTAGTCACAAGTAGTGCTTTACTAGAATAATTAGTTAAAATGCGTGTTATTTATTTTTAAAAAAGGGTTTTTTTTTCTTATTTGTCAATGATATTATTTTTTTGTTTTATTAGGTGTAAGTAATTTATTCAACTTAACATTATTTAATCCTTTACCATAGTACAAAATGTTTAGTATTGTAATGCAGTTAGTGTCTTGTATGTGGGCTTAGTGTAGAAAAGTAGTAGAATATTGACCTTCATTCCAAGTATAGAAATCTTATTTTTCATAGTCTAGTAAAATATACTACTTAATATCTACATGTAGTGCTAATCTACTTAATGCTGTACTTATACTACACTTCTACTTATGTCTTTTATTTTAAAATTAATTGTTTCTCAATGAGTATCTCAGTCTGGAAGTGAAAAACTGATTGGCTTTAATATGTTAGAAATTAGTCATTCCTTTTAGCTGTAATGTAACAGTTAGTGAGAACAGATTCCTATGTACACCTATAAAATATTTTATTTTTGTGTAGTTTAAACTTGTTAGATAATACATAATAATATATAAAACATACTGTTTATTTTATTTCAAAAAAACACTGGCAAAAAAGTCAAAAATAACATCATTTCACTGCCCCCTTCAATACTTTATTTTATATTACTTGGCTACTTGGCTTCATAATTTAAAAATGATAACTTTAATTTATTCATACAAAGAGTTTATGTATTTGGGTCCAGGTCATGAAAGTAAATAGAATATAAAAATTACATCTGATTTTAAATTTATTTTATTAAATCCCATCCTATTAAAAAAACTAATTTATCTACTTAATAAATTAAATCACAACATGATAATTTCACAATAAAAAAATGTATTTACAATACATTCTGTTTTATGAAAATTATTAAATAAAAATTTAACAGTGCTACACCTGTTTCCTTTTATATACAAATTAGACTTCATCAGACTTTTCTATCATTTTATTTTTAGAGGCAACTTTGTGTGCAGTTCTGTCAGATTTCTGAGCCAGACAAGTCTTATAAAGTTTTAAGTCAAATCATATTGTTAACACATAAAATTTGGACTAAACATAATCTACACAATAGGTCCATACTCATCTAAAAATATCATAAGTTACTATGATCTCATTTAAAATTACAATAATTTTTATAATAATAACTAAATAATTTATAGAAACACAACCCATAATTGAATCTTGAAAATAAAGCTCATGTCATAACAACCTTATAACTACCTCAAATTAAGATACTGTTATGCTAGATATTACTTCCTTTCCCAGTTTGTGAGCAATAAAATCTAAAAGAGTGAAAACCAGTTCTCTCCGACTTGATGTACAGGCCATTAGTATTGCAATACCTCGTTCATAGTCAACAGGATCTAGTCTCCGCAAGTAGTTGAACACAATATATACAAGCTCTTTCAGCTGTTCTTTAACTCTTGACCAAATTTCATGCAAGTGCACAACAGCTGAAACGAAAACAGTTATGTTTAAAGAATTATAAAAAAATATTTACATATTATTATTATAGCAGGTATTGTATTGTAGCCAAAAGCAGCAAATGCATAATTATTGCATACTTTGCAGTAAGTGCTTCTCCATGGAACACAAAAACAATTCTCACAATAACTAACATTTCAGGACATAGGTAATAAAAGTATTTATTTACTTGAGGCTCCAACACCTGCTGCACCCCCTATACCAACTCCCAGAGCTGCTCCCATCTTGCCTCCTGCATAACCACCAATCACACCACCTGCCAAGGCCATTACTCCAGCTAAGAGGGCTGTCTCACCATCCCATACTATTCTGATATCAAATGCATCAGCTGTTGAACAAAAACATTATTTTTAATTTAGTTTGTTTATCAATAATCAATCTAGTTATTTAAAATAAATAAATAAAAAGTGAAAAACAAATTATGAATAATATTATACTTGCCAAGGTCTAATATAACTCTTTCAATTACATTTTGATTAAAACTAACTTCGGTTCTTACGGGATCCATTCCTATTCAATTTAGACTGCAAATCCTTTTATTTTATATTGATTGTACTGTGTAGTTTAAATTACCGCTAAGGCTATCTATAAATAATAATCTAAATATTTCGCTTTGGTCAAATTATTCGACTCGAATAACATTTTACATTGTTTAAAAATAAATTATTGCGTATTATTGACATCCACAGAGAATATCAGTATATAGACATCGCTGTATGCAAAATGTAAATTTAAAAATTCAAAATCTATTACTTTTTGAAGTTGGAAGTTAAACTGCACTTGTGCTGCTAGATCAGACGATTTCCCCCTAGATTTAGAGATATTCCAACCCAGTTAGGGGCATAATAGGGGAAAAAAGAATACTTGGGGTTTTTTTTAGAGAAAATTTCAAAAACACACCAAATACAGTTTTTAATATTGTATATCACGTTTCTAATTTTAGAACTAAATTGAATTACGAACACAACGTAATAATGTTATCCGTGTGGCTAACTTTATTATGTATATATTCGTTTAAGCTTAATAAGAATAATGTTTTTTAGAATCGCGCCATGGCCCATGCCACCATCTGCTTGGAAAGAGCATTCTAGAGGATTTCTGGGGGATATCAAAGTAGTCTAGTACGTCGTAAAGACCATCTCGTAACACTGGACTGCGCGCTATCTCGTTCGCTAATCAAGTTTATGAATCCGTTAACGCCAAATGTGACTCGAAATACATTCTGAAAGCCGATACATTTATCGTATATGTCGCAAAAATGTTACAAGAATGTCTAGACGTATGTTTGAAAATGAAAATTAATGTCCGAGTTCGGAGATTAATTTTCATAAGACGTATTTTTATATTACGTTTTCAAGCCCAGACTAAAGTCTATCACTATGTCTTAAAAGGCGTTTATAAGAAATAATAATTGATATTTTATTTGATTTGTGTGTGAATTTATTTGACTTATATTCCTATATCCTCTAGGTAAGGTAGAGGGCCACAATGCCTCACTATCACCAACAATTTTCGAGATCAATACCAATACAACAATTAGTAATCACTAAACTCGTATGACAAATCTCGCACTCAAAACGGTTCAAACCGATTTGTACGATACTTGTATATGAATATAGAAAAAATTGCGTAAATGCGTAAACACAATCTCGTCATACCAGATTATGTTTACACTAGTCGAGTTTCTAGTAAGTAAGATTCTTCTTACTAAAATCTCATGCGTTTTATATTTATTTATAATTAAATACCTAAATCTTACATAGATATCACCACTTAAATGAACCTGTCAAATTGGGGAATTTTTGTCAGCAAAAGTCACCTCGGATAATTGCATATTTAAATAATGATCAGGAATAAAATGAAGCAATAATTATCAAGCTTCAGCAAAAATTATTACCAAACTTTATTCACCAGTAAATTATTGAGTTTCCAAAAACTCAAAAAATTATAAACTATTCACCCTTTTTGTCAAACATTTATCAAAAATTAGTAGGTACAATTAATTATATAGTTTAATTTTTGTAATGAGTGTACCTATTGTTTAGAAACTAGTTTAGAATAAATGTTATAAGTTTAGAAATTTTACCGTGTAGGTTTAGTATACTGTAATCAGTTCTTATGTTATTAATTTTCCATAAGTTATGTTTTTTTTAAATCAAAGAATCACTTTTATTAGTCTTTTATTTCCAAAATATTTTCGTCCACCGTTGTTGGTCCTTGTAGACCTGTAGGGTATCAAAATGCAGAGGTCAGAAGGGGCAGCAAAATTTGATTAGCCTACTGTCGGCAAATGTGTTAATCCGCCACTGCTTCGATTTATTTATAACTAAAACCACTTTATTTTTAGAGAAATATCGGTTCGATCTATCCTTCTAATAAAGATCATAACCATCCAAACCCAATAACCTATCTCAATCGATTTTAACCATCTGAGATAGACATCTTAATAAAAGTTACATACATTTAAAGTTGAAACCTGGACTACGAAGAAGGTATTTAAATACAATTTATAAATAAATACTTGCCTATTAAAAATTGTGAAAAACCTCATAATACTTTTTACAAAATATTATTCATATAAAACAAGAAAACCGTTACAAAATGAGGGTAAGCTGTTTTATTTTGAATATATTTTCGAGAAATGACGGTAGTAATAAATTTCTGGAACTAATTTAACCTATTAGTGCTTCATTCGGCGACTTGACTTCAGCAAGGCACGTTACTTGTTACCTCTCCTTGAACCACTACTTTTAAAATAAGAACAATGTCTGACTTTGAGTCTTCCGATTCGGAGTATGAAACTGACCTAGATGTTTATTCGAGTGGTCCAGGATTACCGTTTAATCCGAGTATGATCGAAGACCTTATTCTGTCGATCACAGATAAGTTTAATTTTCGTGTGGTGATGAGCGATAGAAGAGTGAAGACCGCCGTGCTGGTGACCACTGGTTTATCAGTCGCTGGAGCGTTAATTGGAAAATATTATGGTGGGAAGACAGGAGCTGTTGTTGGGGGAGCCGTCGGTGGAGTGTGCGGTCTTGGAGTTGTCGGTATGTGGTAAAATTAAAATCTTTAAAGTTGTACTTTTATAAATTAATACAAAATTATTTTAAATGTACTTATCATCATGAAAATGGTACATACAAAACCGATCCGATGCGCGTACCGTTTAAGACAATACAATTTTCATTTTATGAAACAAACTTGCTGTGCCACACGTTATTTATGTGAACAGTCGTTAGTTGTTCCCTGTCATGAGCGCTTTTAACCAAACCCTTCTGCATATAATACTCACAAATTAAGACTAAACATTGACTTTCTAGAAAGTTCAGTTAACACTCTTATTTAAAATGCTTTTGTTTTACAGCAGTCACCATGAGAGAAATCTGGCACGAGATAAAGGGGAAACTTCCTGAACTTTATGAAATAGTCTATGACTACCTAGCTGGTTTAGGTTTTGATGATTACCATAGAGCAATAAAGTTTGTTTTTCAACATAGTGGTGCTACTACTCAATTAGGTATGCTCATATTGCAGATCACTACTGATACTTTAGGTAAAAAGATTCTTTCTAGTTTAACAGCTGCTTAGTTTTACATATTTATTTTGATAATTGACATTCATGAATTTTGAGTTAATGTTAGTTGATATATCGAGTTAATGTTAGTTAATATATTAAGGTTGTTAATGCTTCTATAGTATAAAAGAAATGAATTGTTTGCTGTTGAATTGTTGCTATTATATTAAGATAAGTGGTCTCTAACATAGGTAATTTTTTTAACATGTGTGACCTGACAAAAAAATTAGAATAGGTATTTTTATGCAATTAAATATTTTCAATTTATTGATTGGCTTTAATGTTTTACTGTTGAATATTTCTAGATATCTGTCTTATCTTCTTTCTGTTATTTACTGACAAATTTTTATTTTCTGTGATAATTATTTCTATATTCATTAATCATTGTATCAGTTTTTATAATAATTAAGATTTAAATTAAATTGTAATAGAGTTAAGATTATTAAATATACATTAAATATTATATTAAAATAAAATGTGTTTTAATATGTGAAATTTTCGTTTTATTTCTTCATTCTAATTTAACATTATATACCACCTATATTGCAAACATATCTTTAAGCTTATATACATGTGTTGATGCACACTGTTTATACTTCTTCCTATACATCTTCCTTTCACTTTATTATGAATATTTCTTAATTCATGGTTAAAAATCATTCATCCCAGTATTGTTTCATCAGCTTTTTCTAGTTCAGTATTTATTATTGTATTCATATTTTCTATCAAGAAATCAAGGTCTTCCTCTTCTTCCATATCCTCCTCTTCAGACATTGGCCCTAAAAGGACATATAAACTTGTGATTAGAATATCTAACCTTATAATTTATAGACTAAACTAATAAACTATAAAAGTTTTAATTTGAACAAAATTAGTTTTAAATTTTTACTAGGGTTGGCTGAATAAAACCCGAAATTGATGCTTCTGACGGCCCACATAGATCCCTAACATAATATATCATGTTTAATTATTATTGGTCTGACTAAGGAAAGAGCTAATTAGCAAGTCTTACCAAATATTGAATTTGAACATGTTAAATTAAGTTTTTCTTCATTACAAGTAGTTGTCATGTGTTCCTCACATACAATCATATCCTCACTGTTTGATTTTTTATAATTTTTCATTATGTCAATTAATGATGCGGAAGGCTCATGTGTCGAGGATTTGTTAAGCTTTTGTGATCCTTGAGTTCGCTGCATTTTTATACTTTCTAAACTCAATCTTTCAATCTGGAATGAAAACAGACAGTAACTGTGTAAATTAAACATGAAAGTAAGTTCTTACATTTTTATTACGCATTTAATAAAGTACCTGGAGGGAGTTTCTTTCCCTTTTAACTAATTGTAGCGCTTTTATAATCCATCTCTCTTCTGATAAAAGTTGAGTTTCTTGGGCGATTTGCCACTGTAATTTGGACATTATTAATTGATTGTTAACTTCAAAAAGTTTTCTTATGTTTTCCAATTTTAAACGTTTGGTATCATATTAAACAATACATACAGTCATGTTTGTTTTTGTTCTAGAATCTAGTGTTCCTATTCAAGGAAGTCCATCAAAAAAATATGGTTTAAAAAATTGTCATACCATTTTTTCTGAAATGAAGTTTGACATTTTTGACAGCGTTCAACTTTCAAGACGAGATTGCGACTAGAGAAATTAGAACATTTCTAGTTGAGTCTTCATATTGTGTGTAATGTGCAACAGTGCACACAAAAATATAATTTAAAATTACTGTAAATTGTAAATAACAGTCACATAACATTAGTATAGCATATTATATCGGCCAAAGTCTAGCCATAGGTTATATTAAAAACTCACAGTCCACCATATTACGTCGACTTTCTACATACACCACTGATACTATAGCATATTGACTCAGCCCCCTGTAAGCTTAGCCATATTATATTGCTTAGAATTGTTCAAGTATCATACTTTTATGCTTTCTTGAATGTGAATTTAGAATAAATTTTGCATTATGCTGATGAATATTAATACTAACTGCCACCCAATAATTCATTGACTAGTTAGTAGACCAAGGCTGTCTTAATAAAAAACGATAACATATTAACAAAGAATTTAATAAATTCTGTCTTAAGTATACACTTTATGTATTTAGTAATGTTTATATACAACTAGGATTAGTCAAAAACAATACGTCCCCTCACTACACTACTACTAGGACACAAATCGGCGACATAATAGAAAACAAAACTTGCATGAAAGAAATATTACAATATTTTCTTTTCTTGAACATTAATATCACAAATTTTTGCTAAATTGTGTCGTAGCCATCTTTTATATAATTTATATTTTGTATAACTTGTAATCTTTGCCGGAAAGAAGCGTCCATTACTTTAAGTTACATCCTAACAAAGTCACATACATGTATCACATAGTGCAGATAAACGACAAACTTTATTCACTATCCGTTAATCCATTTAGTGCAATAAGTACAAGTAGCGGCACGAAACTCTAGCGCTGACCGTTATTGCGCAGAAGTAAAAAATAAGGTACCTGAGGGGGGCTAGCGGAATGAAGAGCGTCGATTGGCTCTCCAGTCACATTCCGTCCCCCGCACCACAGTACACATGCGCAGCAAATAGCAATCCCCTCCACGTATCGACCAGAGCTAGACTTACGTGCCGCTGCCTATACATGTAGTTTGCTGGGAGAGTCCAACGGTGATTGTTACTCTGTTACGTTTTTTATTTCTGTAAACGTGTTGAATCTGATGTTTTTCGTTATGCCCTATACGGAATTTGGAGTTTATATTAATAATTTTTATATTTCGTCCACCACTAGACTCATGCGAGGTGAATCACAGTTTTGATATAGATCCTTTTTTTAGAGAACATGTATAGCCATAATAAAAAAAGTAGTATTCTACGGAAAGCTTTTCAAGACAAATAATTAAAACACTTTCTAATGACATATTTTACCATTCAGTCTTTCTAAAACCATTCAAATATCCAAAATAAATATTTTTACATCTTTAGTGAGATTAAGCATTTTACAGCGATATTTACAAATCAAGTTTAGAGCAAAATTGTCTAAGATTTTAGGTGACATTTCAGCATCTGTTTTGATCTCCTTAGTTGAAGAATTAAATTTATACATAGTTTACTAACAAACAATTTAATTCCCTTCTTTTATATTAATAAATAAAAAATAATATTTTAAACCATTTTGCCCAAACCATTCATTTCCGTAAGCGAATATATAAGACATACAATTCGAATTTATTTCATCATAATTTTGAAAATAATTTGGCTGGTAGGAAGACGCCTTTTAAAATAATGGTAGGGAAAATGGAGCTTGTACACAACAAAAATTGTACTTTCCTCTCCGTCAATCTCTTTTAACTTCTTCGGAGCCAATAGTTTCTGTTCAAGAAATCCGTGAAAGATGACAGGACGGGACATGTAGGCCTTCCATAGAAGCATAGCGGTGAATAAAAGCTAGAACTATCTTGCTATTTTGTACCATGAATTCAAATCAATGAAATAAATGTACCTCGTCGATCAGCGGTCACGTTACTAACAAAAGTTGAATATATTTATTTCAGAATGTATGACGTCATTAAATTAGACAACGTAACTGGTGTAATTGTGAGTTGATCCATATCACGAACAATATAAATAGAACGAAGTATTAATGTATGGAAAACATCATGTGATTATCATGGGAATACTAGGTGAAACTTAAAGTTTGCTGAGGTTATCAGGTATTTCGGTAGATTTATTTCCACATCAATCAAGGACTCGGCCATCTGACACGGTTTTAAATCAAAAAATTATTTACAGTTTGTACTTATAAGGATTATAATGAATACGTTGATTTAAGAACCAGTTGCCGAGATAATATTTTCGTAAGGTTATGTTCAAATGTATGTGGTAACATTTTGGTGATTAAAAGAAGAAAATTTAAATATTGGAGATAAATTTTCTACGACGTAAGATTGTTTTTAACTTGAACTGATAACATAAAGTATGGGTTTATTGTGTTTCCTTGTCAACACACAAAAATTATATATTTCATTTACAAGTGTGTTTTTGCTCCTCTTCGACTCCTACGCAGTTCTCAAATGAAATATATTAAATATGATTGTTTAATAACAAGACGAGATTTATTCTGTATTCGCGGCAGACCGGAAGGATAAAAGTCAGTAACAAAGTGTCAAAATGTGACATAAAATCATTATTACGTAAGATCTCAAGCGCTATACATGAAATGTTAAAAGGCCGGAAACGCATCTTTTCTCCTATCGACATTGCAGGTAATTTAGCGTTAAAACCAAAGTTACGACACTCGAAGCAAGATTGATATTTTTTTTTTATAAAACAAGATAGCGTCCTTGTTCACGTTCAAAGTAATAATCAAACAATCTTCCTAATACTGGTGTTGCCATGTTTGTTGAGTTAAATATTATCTACAATTTTTTTAAACGTAATAAAACATAACAGACTAAATATTTTTACTACACATGCGAATGCATAAGTACACATATGTTAGGGCGATTACACATATAAATCATTAATACACATCACTATCGTTCGCAAGACGTATAGAAGAGAATGTAGGCGGCGCTAGACTTGACTTCACTTGGCGAAATCTCAGTCACCAGGTGATCGTCGTATTTGTACCATCTGAAAAAAATATCGCACTTTAGAAAGTCGCGGACTATAATCCTGTTATGCCTATATGAGCATGATATTCAGAAACAAGACATGTTGCATATTTTAATTCGTATCTCATGTCACAATCTCTTGAGCGTTGTCAAATATGACAAAACCAAAGCAAAGGTTTGATTCCTGGTTCAGATTTAGGTAGATTCTGGCGAGAATTGTTACTTAGAAGGAGGAAACGATCCATTATCAAGCAATTTCTGGGAGAGAGCAACTCCTGCGTCTTCGAACAAAGAAAGCAGTAGTGTTTCTTCGTCAGTATCCATTTTGCTGTGTGTTGAAAAGGCCGAAGGTACGTCGCGAGCTCGTTAGGAGTTATTCGATCGTTGGACTACTCTCGGGCGTCAAAATCAATACAATGTGACGTCTAGGAAATTAGACTTTGATGAAACCAGTAGTATTATATTTTCACTTCAAGATTTTGATGATATTGCACTGCATGTATAATAACATAATTTGCAAGTGAACAATTCTTTAAATAAAAAAGTGGGTGCGTACAAAGTACACATATCAGAAGTTAAACTTATTTGTAAAAGAATTTTTATATATCTATATTTACACTGTGTACACACTGTATATGCTTACGATAAAATAAATAAATAAAAAATATTCGTTTACTGCACAAAATGTTATGCGCAGAATTGCCATCTAAAGCCTTAATATGTAACTACTTAAGGAATATATCAACCAATAGAGAGTATTTTATCTCGATCTCCCTTACTCACTCTCTCTCAATCGGTCTCAATCACTCTCTCCCTTTTCTTCAACAAAAACGTTGCACATCTTCTTGACCTTTCGTAAAAAATTTACTCTCATGCACCTAAAGAAATTTTACTTATTATGTGAATCAAAAATACTAATACATTTCTTTTGATTCATAGGCTGAAAGTACTGAAATCGCAGAAATTATTAAATAAATTGTAAACTTACTTTCCATAAACACTGCTCTTGCAATACGCGGTATAGTGTCCACCTTCCATAGAGCCATAATGGTTCGACACAGCGTACAAATTATAAACGGGGTTGCCAGGGCAATTCAAAGAAAATTGCCGCATATCCAAGTTTTCTAGTGGAAAATCTATGTATGTCTGCCTCTTCCTAAACGCGTTGCAATACTCCTTGGGGTCAAGGTAGAACCTCTTGAAATGTATCACTAAGACTGGAGGCAACCGCGATATATCTAATTTTTTTACGGCGTCCCGTTTTTCCTTACAATTAGGACAATTCCAACCGGGTATGGTTTCGCCGTTTAAGTAGAGTTTTAGACAATCCTGCAATGTATATAAATAAATAAATACGATTTACTCATATTTTATAAGAAAATATTAATTCATTGATTCCTTTCTAGATAATCTCAATCGTGGGCTCATCTACAATCTATAATCGTTCGGAGGCCTACCTTATTTTAAGTGATACCGCAGAGGGCTCGCAAGTGAGTTGCCGGTCTTTTAAATGTGTAATGTATTGTATGTAACCAACGCCCGATTTTCAATGTCAACGGCTTTCAATAAAAAAATATATGGTTTTAGAAGTTAAAAAAATCTCAAACTTACACTAAGCGTACACCGTGAAGCATGCGGCGGTAATTCCAGTGATAGATTGGAGAACGAGTCGTACGTAGCACTATGCGTTGCGCATACGCAACAGCGCACTGTTGATTTAATCTGGCCATAGAACAGTCGCAGCACCAGACTTTCCTTGGACTTCGTGTATTCGTGCCAGGCGCGTTCTGAGGCGCCTAAATTTTCCTATGAATTGGAAATTTATTTTAATATTGAAGAATGTGTTTCTAAAATATTACTGACAGAATTTCTCTATACACATTTAAAATATTTCGGTTGATTTGTGCGTATGAATGCGGTTTAATAATAGAAAAACTATCTACAGGCTGTCCCAAAAAAGAGTGTCAAAGTTGAATTTTAAACTCAAAATTACCGAAAAAGCAAAAATTCACCAATATCAGTAAAATAAATTAAAATGCTAATTTAGAAACAATTATAAAAAAAATTAGCAAAGAGAAAAAAATAAAGAACTAAGTCTAACACAAAAACTAAATAAAGAGCATCAATCTTACCACGTAGGTAACGTAAAAAACGTAAAAATCTGTCTCACGCATATTAATACAATCAAATCGGGCACGTTTTTCGACACACATTGAATAAGCCTTTGAAAATACGTTAGTACGCTCCAAGATACGGAACATTCGTGCACCAAAGTTACCTTGAGTGGTGGTTTAATTGAGAACTGGAGGTCTAAGTGTAACCAGTCCATGAGGATGGTGAGAAACTCGTGCGAGTCCTGCTGTTCGTTGCCACGGAATGTACGCTGGTGTTTTCCCACCTCGTTCTAAAAAAATATATATATTAATACAAGACTGATAATCTTGACACATTTAGGGCCTGTTTCACAATGTATGGATAAAGTGCCAAATAGCTATGCAACACATAAATTATTCGAAAGATAAAAGTTCCAAATAAGATACTTCACATTTCATGACGTATAGCGCTATCTGACAGTCGTGAAACGCAAAAATACTGTTTATCCTACAAATAAGTAACAAATAGCTTATTTGGAACTTATCCGGACATTGTGAAACAGGCCCTTAAATTAATGATTTTTTTAAACGAATATAAATGCGAATTACGTTAGACTTCAGTGCCTTTTGTCATAATGCCCGCAAGAAACCGTCATCCAGTTTATTTAATGGATCACGCTGTTGGCCTGAAGGGTCTTTAAAGTTCAACTAGGGCTGTTTAGGAAGCTCTGCCGGAAAAGAGCTTTTCGCTCGACTTACTGCGCTAGATACAAAAGTCTCCTGCTAGTTTGGGATCTCGTTTGGCCCGTTATGGGGGTTCAATCGCCTGAAGGGCGAACAAAGTGAAAGTCAAAAATCATTATTTATACACGTATGACGTAACACAATGTACCTATACTTATGAACGTCAAAAAAAGAAATAGACATTAAATTCTTCTAATTTTACATTTGCTACCAGTTCTCAAATCAACGGCGTAGAATAGAAGAGAAGAACTGGTAATAAACTGTCCGCCACTCTTTTTAATAGCCAAGTTTTTTCTTTTACACAACGTTTGTAAGGAGCTGCAACCATCACACCATGTTTCATATGACATCTTGAGTAATAAATAATAATAAAATACTACTACTATACTACTTGTATTTTAGGTGCCAACACGGATTTATTTTATTTTGCAAGTATATTTAAAATGCGGCAATAGGCGAGTTCAAGTTCCTAGTTCTATATGACATTATCTGTTTATAATAATTATTAATTGAATCGGGATTTATTTTCTTACCCTCAGGTCTTTAGTAGCGATAAACCTATACTGTCCGGACCATAACCCTCGCACAACCGCAGCCAACTCTTCCGCTATCGCGCCGCGAGTGCTGTGTGATCTGAAATAAATTTAATTTTAATTATATTACAACGAGAGAGAATACAATTAGATAGTTTACAAGATAACTACGCCGAGGATTTGATGGTAGGTTTCAATCGATATAACGCGTACTATGTTGCCTTACGTTTGCTAGTCTTAACCACAATTGTGATACAATATCACACTGAACTATCACTAACCCGGAGAGAACGAATAGTAGAGAGGTATGTTTGGACAATCAAAATTTAAATATATTTTTTTTGAGCAGCACTAAGTAGTGCTGGCCTAGTGACTTCAGCGCGCGACTTTCAACCTTGAGTATGTAGCTTCGATCCCCGGTTGCACCAATGGACTTGCTTTCTATATGTGCATTTAACATTCGCTCGAACGCTGAAGGAAAAATACATCGTGAGAAAACTGGCGACAACAAGTCGACGGCGTGTGTCAGGCACAGGATGCTGATCACCTGCTTGCCTCTAATTGACAAACGATTATGAAACAGATATAGAAATCTGAGGCCTAGGGCTAAAATAAGGTTGTATCGCCACTAATTTATTTTTTAATACAGTGTGTATTATATTACTAATGCCCATATTTAAAGTAGTCAATACATTATTTAAAAAAAAAGTCGTAAATATATTTCTTAAAAAAAATGTCTTACCTATTAACGTGTTCCAGGTACTGTCCATTGCAGAAGTAGGTGACCAAAATGGCGGTATTGTTGAGGCATTGAATAATGGAATTCATGTAACAGGTATTACCCAGGTTTTTCAGGCCAGTCAGACCTCGACCCTATGAAATGAAATACATTGGTTTTATATCATAAATACATAGTAATATAAACGTTAAGCCAAATACTATAATTTAATGACAATCCTGTATTCGTTGAAACTGTATAAAAAAAATAGTTTTACTAGTAATTATTAATTTTAGTTCCAGTTAACTTTTATTCACGCCAGATCAGTTAATATGTCAAAAACTTGCGCTTTTTTCTTTTTCTTGTAATACTTGAGTTTCTGGACCTACATGCCAGCTTCCACGGACTTGATTATGTTAATAAATACATAAATCTTTGTCGTGAAAATTAAAACTAAATTACCTTTATTCAAATGTAATTTTGCGCACATTTGTTGGTTATGATTGTTAAACTTTGAAACCTTTCGAATATTTCGGAAATCCTTCCGATAGCTTACTGAATATTGGCCTATTATCTATATCTATCTAATATTCCGATACGTATATAATACACTATTTAGGTTCAGGTTCATAACAAAAAATAACAGTTGTAAAGATATAAAAATTTGATAATAGAATTTCACTTAAATATAATCTGGGTACCTGTTAAACCATGTTCACAATATGACGGATTTGACAGTAGTCTAGACGAGTGTCGCTTGCGAAACTTTACCGGAAATTAAAGTGTTTTATTGTCTTTTCGTATTTATTTTAAAATTTGGTACATTTTACTACATTGCCTTTACCAGTGAAAGAAAGCTTAAAACACTACCAAGTTAACAGTTTTTTAAGTGGATATGTAACCCCCGCACCAAAAGTGACAGTTTATTTGGGTGTCCTCTGTCAACGTCACCACAGGATGTAAATGAAAATATTATGTTTATAGCGAACACATAGGAAAGGCCTTATGTGAGATTACACGTCGTTCTGCTCGACCTTAACCTTTTGTAAACTGATTTACGTCTAGTTTCGTTATAGCTTCTAACTATATACTGCGAGGGTTAAGCATAATGCTTATGTAAGGTATATTACATAGAATACATTATTTTTATATCTAAAAGCTTGATTTGACAAAACAAAAAGAAATTTAAATGTGTCCCATTTATAGTCAGATGTCCATTCAAAAAGTATAAAAAAATGATTTTAACTATGGATATCCAGATTCCAGACATATCTTATTAATCAGAATGTTTAATCTGGATATAAACGATATCTGTAGAGAATAAAGGGAGTGACGGGATGCCTTGAGTATATAGAGGGTATACGAAATTTAAATTTAGTTAAAATCTTAATGTACTTTTGTTTATGACAAAACAATTTTGGAAAAGAGTTCCTTGTTTACACAAATAAAACAACTAATCGTACCCTTCATTTCCATATATGTATAGTCTATAAGTAAGGTCAGCATAAAAATTATAAACCTAAGTATTGACTATTTTACTTACACGTTTGAAAAGCCATATGATGCCATGTGTGACCTTGAGTCTGACCTTCACTTTAAACACCATGCTAACTGTCTCCAGCCGCATTCATAGATATATATTCCTGCTTTGATAATTTCATTGTTACAATACAGAAATATTGACTTTGCGGACTGTACTTATTAAATTCTTTTCATGAGAAATTTATTGAAAAATCATTGATGAATAAACATTTAGTACTTACATGTTGCCATTGAAATTTCAATAAACGGTTCTATATTTTGACAAAGGAAATACAAGCACGAGAAGGACTATTAAATACAGCATGAATATTGTCGCAATTACACTTACAAACATTTATTTTAAAAAAATCCTATACTTTTTAAATTTAATTTCAAAGAGCGAGTAATGTTTTGCATATAATTCACATAAAAACTATAATTTAATTCACATTTACAATTTGTAAAATTTGAGTAATTAATTTTACTACACAGATAACGTATGTAGCACAGATTAAAAAGTTTTTCTTCTGTGTATCTTTCAGAGAATTTTAAGTGGCCAAAAATTAATTTTTCTCCGTACGCGTTGGTTATTGTTATTTTTTTGCGTTAGACGTTCTGTCGTTAGCATAGTTGTGACTGGACTGGGGATGATTTGCTTCTAAGGGTGGACAAGGGGGAGTAGGGTTACCATGATTTAGGTGAAAACAAAATATTGTCTTTGATGTACGCGCGTACCTACGTCATTCTCACTCTGCTAGGGGCTGCTAAAAACTATTGCAAAGAGCTCCATGTGTCATGTCTGTATTTTTTTTATTTAATGCAGTTTAAAAGTGATAATTAAGTAATTGTATTAAAAACATGTACCTGCAAACCAGGACATACGAAAATACCACATAGATTTACTTATGCTTCGTAATATATTACTATGTATTACGATACCACTCTAAATGCTTAAAATCATAAAAAAAATTTAAGCAGATTTACTACAATTTATTCCCCACCCCCTTCCTCTTGTCAGCAAAAAATAATAGTACCTAATACCGTACTATTTTTTAGGAATTCTCGAAATGCATGTCCCCCTTATTGTAACTTTAACTTAGATTTCACTTTTATTTTATTCCTAAATATACCCAAAAATGGTCACCCCACGCATAAGACTAGAAATACAGTATTCGCCTTTGTGTTTACATACTCATAGACGCACCCGTACAGTAAACAACAGCTTTTATTTACTCGTGTACTTTTGTTAGACAATGCTAACAGTACGAATAATTAAAGACGTATTAAAAATTCTTAGTACCATAAAAGGAACCGTTTTACATTGACATTCTAAATTCAAAAATTCGAAGACAAGACCATAAATGCTCAATTAACCAAGTAGGTTTTACTAACAGTTTTTTGTACAATAACAACTTTTGTAGTCTATCCGGCCAGACATCTTTGTTGGTCACATGGTTAGATTGAACCCTTTCGAAAAGATAAATAGAAATATCAAGAGTCGTAAAGTCAAATTCGTGTCAGTGGTCAGTTTGATGATAGCGTTTGCATCAATTCGCACGTTTCCTTCAAAAGAAAACGATGTAATAAAAAAACCGCACTTTATACCAGCATACACGCAACTGTAGTGTACGCATTTTGTAGTTTTAATACCAGAAAATATTCTCGCATAAAGTTATAGGCTAAGAAGAAACATCATAAACATAAGGATGTAATAATTAAAACATCACTTTATTTTTAAAATTTAATCAATGCCATATGCATCTATCTAGTAGTCTGTATGATTGGTTGCCTCATAACTTTGTAATTTATAAATAAATTAATTAAAAAAATTGAGAAATTTTTTTTTTCTGAGGATTAATACAGGAAATTATACCAAAAGAGATACTGGACGAAACCTGCGTAAATAAAAATGTGCTTCAAGCTGTATAACAGGTATATTTTCAAGATTCGCCTTTTCGCTTTTCGAATCAAAAATTGTTTCGATAATCGAACCCAATCGCTTTAACCATTAAGGTATCAGTTTTCGTTACTGTGTGTTTGTAAACTGTGTCGGTAGTATCCGGTGTAAACCTATTAATAGTCCTATTAAAGCCATCATGGATCGCAAAAGGTCAAGGTGCAAAATTTCTTATCTAAATCTAGGTATATATGCTGCCTAGGCGATCCATCACAACGCCCTCAGGCATTTAAATCAGCCTTTATTTTATATTACTTCCCTTAAATCGCAAAAGTTTTTGCAGCATTATTCTTGCTAAAATAGCTTTGTCTCTTTCTGTCAAATCGTGTAACCGCTGTGATGTTCTGCAAAGGCAGATGTCTGTTAGTCCTGCTTTAATTCGCGAGCACGTTACGTCCATGAAAAAGTATTTACTAACAGGGCTACTGGACTGTCCGGTCAATAACATTATTAAAATTAACCAACACTTAAAAAAATATAAAGAAATATGCATATGTCATACTGACAAGACTGCATTTGTTAATTACCAAAAACTTAGTGAACTTAGTATGAATTTGGATTATTCTATAAAAACAGTTACATAAAATTGGAATATTATGTAAATATCTCTATAACCATTGTAAGGCTTTTGTCGTGGGCAGTACAAAGACACGCACCGACTCGACAGCGTATACGTGATCAAGTGGTCATATTGTTTCAACTTTCAGACTTGCTGATCAGCGCCATTGGCGTATAGATACGCCTTTGCACATTTACCTACGATATTGATCAGGAGTAATAATGTATTCATTTATCTGATAAAACATTCATTAACAAAGCTCTGAGCAAAACCTTTTCATAATTCAATCATGTTATATAGCATTTAATTAAGAGGTTAACATCAAAAAGGTTAGTCGACATCACAGGAGACCGAAGCGCTGGCAGCTACCTCTGACAATGAATTAGTCTAGCTATTCAAAGGGGGAACGCTGCCAGTATCTTGCCTAAAGGGACTCCTTTTAGTAATATATTTTAATTATTACATTTTAAGGTTGGTTATACGGTATATTAGAATTAACTACAATTATATTTTTTATTGGTTTAATGTATTGAAATATAGTAAAAAAATGTATACGTATAAATATTAAGAGGTACAGAAAAGTAGATGGTCCTTTAGTAAATATATACGAGTGAAAGCGTAACGTGTGCCAATTTTAATTGAGAATAGGTCCTAATAAATTGCGGAAATTGCCGAAACTCATTTAATCCAATTAATGTTTGTTGATCTACTAATTGCATTAGTGTCACGTGTTTTGCGACATGTTTTCTGTGAGTCGCATCGTGAAAACTGATATTGAAGCAATAATTCGCTTAAAAATTTGAAATTTAAAAAGGTTCGTCTCAAATATTATGTAATAAATATTAAAAGCCTTCGAAATCGGGCATTTTGTGGATAAAAATTATTATGAATTGAATCGCGGCTACTATTGTTCTGATATCTGAACTTAAACTTTATTCATGTAGGTAACGGTACAACAAGTACACTTATGAACGAAACTCAACAGAGGAGATGTTAAATTCATTCTAAATTTATATTTACAACCAGAAACTCTCCGCCACTTTTCTTAATCGGCAAGTTTTGAGTCGTACAAATTGTTTGCCGGGTAGAGATATTTGAACTGTAGCAAATCAATCCCAAGGCTCATTTAAATAATGTATAATTCATAAACATTTAAGAAGTAATAACCAACTCAATCAATAATACTAATAAATATTCTACACATTTAAAACCATATTTTCGTATTTCATGAATCAATTGTTTGAAAAGTCAAAAACCATCAAGATCTGTCAAACCTCCTTTAATGACGTTTGTCATTTTTGGCAGCTCAAGATTGTGACCACGTGTCGAAGCACGAAAGAGAAAACTTTTATTACAGAAAATGTCTACGTAAATTCGAATAGTTGATAAGTTGAAGCGTGGGCAAACATACAATGTGCTCAATCAAATAAGCATGTGCCCTTTAAACGTGATACATAATCCAATAACTTTTACTAGAATTACTTTAATGTTGTTTTCCTATAAATCTACCTATGTTCTCAAACATTGCTTACAATTTAACATTAACTATATTGATGGGATAGAAATATTTAGCAAGAAAACAGCCTAAGCGATTTTATTAACGATGTCTGCGTCTACTCAGGTTCAAATATTAATGTTATATCTACTTACTTAGTTATACTACTACTTACCCACAGAAAATATCGTACCAATTCTTAAAGGGCCGGCTTACTCGCGAGCCCTATGGTATGTATGTCCCCGGGTGATATCACTTAATAACAGATGAGAATCCCGTTTGAACCCGTTATTAACAAAAAACTACAAACTCCAAAAGTAATATTTTACATTTACAGATTTATTTTACATTGTTCTCTGAATTAATAAATTAAAATAAAAAGTATTTAAAAGTTTTTAACACACCATGTTTATGTATAAATTTTTAAATATTGTGTGTAAATTAAATATATAAACTGAAACAAATACAAACTTTGATATTTTCTATTTGTAAAAATTACTTTCTTTTATTAGCTAACTTATACTTACTTGACGATTGTAATTAAATATTCGTAATGAAGGCGTGAATTATGGAGTAAGCCGCTTTGCAAAACACGTGAAACTTAATAAGATTACATTTGGGAAATATTCGACAGGTTTGACAGTTGACATACACGTGACATGTATAATTCATTTTGGCGGTAATTTCTTGTTACAAGCAAAACCATCATATCAACAACACGTCAATTCGATCTTTAAAAATACGTGCGCAAAATTCATGAAATTATCATTTTCAATATTAAAATCTACGAAAAGCAATATCATAGAATTTTTAAAGTCCAAATATCGTTGGAAAGTAATAAAATATTTCATACTATCTCAGATGTGCCAATATTGTTCAAAGTTGGACAAGTAAAATTAATCCATAGTAAAAAAATGGTACATGTTTAATCTGTAATTTAATTAGGATTATAGCTAATTTAAATAAATATCCCGATTATACTAAGTACCCTTAAAGTTATAAAAAAATTATGATTTTTTTAAAATAATAGTTATCAACTAATCTAATATAACTGAAATTTTAAAGATATTGTTTTTCGTAGCTTGTGGTACATATTTTATTAAGATCGCGTATTTTTTATTTAAATTTAACTATTATATTTGTATATTTTACGAAATTAGCAAATACTCACGACATCTCCCCAAACAGGTTGAAAGTCCCTTTGTCGTAGTTCACTAGATGGCGCCACTTTGGCTGGTTTTGTACTGCGATCGAAGCTTGGCACCACTGGTTCCTCTTCATCAGATGACACCTATATAATTATTAGAGTATATCAAAGTAATGTTACTGTTTACATAATATTTAACATTAGTTTTATTATATGCATGCTTTTATTTTTAACCTCTAATTAATGAACATACAATATAGGTTATTCTTATAAACACGGCAAAATAAAACGAATTATGGCTTGAAGGAGGTATTTAAATAAGTAAAATTATTATAAAAATTATATCTTACTTTTGCGATGTTCGGCGAAGATTGCGATCGATTCAGGGCGGCACTTGCACTCTCAATACTGGAGCCGTACGATTCTGTATCTTCTTCCTATATTTAGATATTAATAAATTGCTAATATTAACATTGTTATGAATACTGAAATATTTGAGAGAACATCTTTAGCCTCTATTTTTAAATTTGTTATAAATTTGAATTTCGAAATGTATAATGGCGAATATTCGTCACGTATAATTGCACATATTTGAATTTGGAATGAAACGTTATTATTGATATAAAAAAAATCGAAATTCAAAAAGTTCATAGTTGTTAATAGCATACCTTATAGTTCGGTTTTTGTTTCTCCCTAGCCTCGGCCAGTTTCCGCTTCCGCTCAGTTTCAAGCGCCTCCCTTTGCCTGTCAAGTGACACCCTCTGTGCGGTGACAGCCGCGATACGAGCACGCTTCGCTTCCACTTCGCGAGCCGTAGCTTCCCGCTCACGGGCTGTTGCTACGGCTAACATTTTTTTTAATTATCACGAATATTTGTTATTTATACACGATATAATTGAATTTCAAACTTAACGTTCATATAAAAATTCGAAATTCAAAAGTTCAAAAAAAGTTTTTACTACTTTTGTTAAAAGATCCGTCCAATTTCACTTATGGCCGCTTTGTTCATTATTTGAACCTTTATAGATTCATTTTTTTTGCGGGCTTAATATTTTAATTAAGAATATTATTAAATATTGTAATTGCTGTAAGTCAGTGGACACTTTTTGTTGTTTTAAACACACACCACACATGATAACGACAGACATTAATACATAGGTATATCGAAAAATTTAACTGTATTTTACTAACAAAAGGCCAACGGCACACTAATATATATGTTGCAGCCAACTAGCTTAATTAGCCGTTTAATAAACAGCTTAGTCTTTAAACTAAACGTCGCCGTTTAACTAGCGGCGTGAAAGATGTTGAGTCAGTTGATCAAACAGCTAGGCAAGAGTTTACTTTTTCTTTCGTTTTTCTCACACGTAGAATAAGGCGAAAGATATTTGAAAAGTTTTTAATCTTGTTACACCAAAGAGTTATAATTTTTAAGGCGAGTACATAAGTTAACACTAATTAAAGAAGCCATGGTTCTGTGGCCTGATCTAAAAATAATTATCCACCTTCATTATCAGCAGATGGCGCTAGCTGTGACCGCGCGATGCTCTCAGCGAGTTTGGCTGCCTCTTCTCTTTCCCTTCTCTGATAATCTTCCAGCTTCTCACGCAGAGACTGATTCTCTTGTTCCTGAGATCAAAACTGAAGTTACAATAACAAATGGTTTTTGGTCCTGCAAACGCTTACGTTTAAACAAAAAAAATTAAAATTTTAATTCATTTTCTTTTTTTCTTAGTTCAGTTTCCATTCACCAATTGATTTTTCCGTTTGCTGCTATGAACGAAAAATCGTGAACAGGCACAAGGCTGATCAATTAACGGCCAAGAATAAATGTATCTAGATATCTATATACACATCCTAATAATAAAGTAATTAATTAGTTGAACTAAATACTTCTTGAGCAGTACGTATAACGTTATGATTTAGTTCGCTATTGCTAAGCATAGATGGCGTTAATCAACATTTTTTAGGAAGTTTACCAAAAAGTAATTAACCGTACAATTAGACCGTTTCATCTGTCTCTTTTCATTATAGCTTAAACACAATTTGATAGAGAGAGAAGCAACACGTTAAAGGAGTGCAAACAATTGAAAAATATATACCATATCAAACTGCTTGTTCTCGAGCTGCATAAGCTGTGAGATAATTTCTTGTTCCCGAAGCTGGTACATGGCTCGCAACTCATCCCGGTGTTCTGTTTCCCCTTGTTGGCGTATTTTTTCCCAGTCCTGAAAAAAATATGATTTGAGATTTCACAAATCAGAAATCAGGGGATTTTTTACTGGAAATTATTATTTAAGAGAAAATGTTAAGTAAATGCGCATTTTAGTTGCCATAATATTGTGTCATAATTTTCTATAGATTACCCACCAAACGTTGTTTTGCCATGTATATTATTTCTAGGAATATTACTTCAATAAAAGAACAATCTATAATAATAAAAAATATGGTTTGATTGTGGACAGGTGAAAATTACTATTGGTAGTATGTATTTTTGGTATGTTGTATCATAATAAAAAAATAGGAAATAGAAAAAAATAAAAAAATTTTTTGCGATGGAGTCTCCATCCCAAAATTATAAGGATTTGAAAGATAGATAGTAACCTGTTGTCAGATTTACTGAATATGCATAAAAATTCTTAAGAATCGGTCGAGCCGTTTCGGAGGAGTATAGAAACGAACATACTCACAAGAGAATTTTATATATATAGAAATTGTGTATCATTTTGTATGGACAGTAGCGGCTAAAACCTTTACATAGTATAAATCATAATTGTTATGGGTAAAAAAATATATCATGTAGGTGATTTCTCGGTAAGTATTAAAAAAAATCCATCAACAACCTTGATTAATGTTAATAATATAACAAATACCTGTTCAGCCTCAATCCTTTGCATCTCAAGAGTAAGCGAAGTATCAGCGATAAGTTCCTGCTGTTCCAATATATGTTGCATGTTACGAGAGCGTTCTGCATATAGTTCTACTGCAGCTGACTGAAAATTTAAATTTTCTATTAGAATGAGGTAATTTTTTTTCGCTATGGCAACGTATATAATTATATATATATAAACATTAAATATTTACTTCTCTTAGGAAACTAATCAATAGTCATTGTTATAAAAGGGATGTTTTTTAAGTATTTTATAAGGGGCAATGAATGCCCCTTATAAAATACACCTTGTAATAAGGAAAAAAAGCTGTCTTTTAAATTTACTCAAATTCCATTCATGTCATGCCTGTGAAATTAAAAGAGTTTCTAAAAGTTTTTAATTTTAAATACAAGCATTGAATACCCTCATTGATTGATAGTATTGGTAAGTATGCAGGGATTTCTAAACCCATACTTTGCAGTAAAATTGTATGGATTCTTCAGTGGGTGTATAACTCAATATAAAACGAGCTATTAATCCCATCATGAATATGATAATTCAATTCGAAATTCAAGCCCTTAGACGCATAGCTGTATCTTTTTGGCAGCACAGATTACATACACTGCAGAAATTGACAGCTACCAAGCAAACAAACAATAGAACCAATCAGTGAATAAAAAACCATGACAATTAACATCCATCGATAAACCTTGTGTGTTTAAGGAAAATATTAACTTTAGTTGGCTATTTTATGAAATACGCCATACGTCCAAAAAAATGAATAACAAAACCCTAAAATGTTGACTATAGCTAACTTCAGTGTATCGGTTTTTAGAGACGGTATGCGTGCGTGTCGTAAAAATTTACTCTCATCATTTTCATCACCCAACGCGCCAAAAGAAGTAAAACTACAATCATATATAAATAAAAAGCAAAGATAGTACTTTCTACACCAATATCTGATTGTCATAAAACAAAGCCATGTTTTAGTAAAGTTCAGATTCAATAATAAACTTAAAAAACTATTGCTGAATTTTTAAAGATTACCTTGCTAGCTCGATCTATGACTGGTTCAGATGATATGGGCCGGCTAACAGCAGGTGTCGGGTTTAAATCGGACCAATTTGGATAGTCTATTTCACCTAAAATCATACATTTAAATACTTCACACTATCTAACCCAGGGCAAAAGTCATAAAGCGCCCACTTTAGCTAACATGAAAACATCAGTCTTATGGGTTATAGAATAAGGTTCAAATTCCTTATACCTTAGATATTTAGGAAATAATACTAAAATAACTGGAGGATGAGACACAAATAATTCAAAAATTGATTTGTAATTCAGATAGGGGTATATAAACAGTTTCTTACCATAAAAATAATGTTACATATGAATAAACTAAAATTGATTCAGACATTCACAGAATTTCTGCTAAAGCTTTTTTTTTGTTTAAATTAAATAATTATTTGGGCTCAAATTAAAAGTCAAATGTTAAATGTAGTAAGGGCGCTCACCAAGCATATCATCCAACATGATATCCTGTGATGGTGGTATAGCTTGTGGATTAGTGGTGAAGGCCGGATACTTCAGTAGCCAGTCTTCATAACCACCCCATAGTGCAACTGGTTGACGGGAGTATTGCACTTTGATGTCCCACTGGAATAATATTGATTTTGTTATTTTTCATTGTTTCATTTCATGCTTGGTAATGACTATAGGTCAACTCATTTTATACACCTCGGAACACGCAAACACAACACACATTTTGTTACAAATTTAAATTAATTTTAAATGTGTTTATTGCATGATTTTAATTTATTACATGTATGTATCAAATGCTAATTGAGTATGAATGTAACATAGTATAATTCTATATCTGATTCTAATTAAAACTGTAAGCAAATAATATTAAGACAGAGTAGCGCTAGAGACTGATTGTATATATATAAAAATATAGCTAAAATTTTATCAAACACAGTATTTTACCTTGAGTAATATTGTCTTGAGTAGGTGCAGCGGTTTCCCTGGAATGACTGTAGTGCTACTCCAGTCCAGCATCACTATCAGCTCAGAGCTGGCCCGCTCTGCCCAAACAGGACGAGATTCAGATGGTAGATTCTGTTCTAAAACATTTGCCGATTGCCTGAAAAATATATTACATTTATGTTAAGTAAAACATACTTATTTTTTAATCTTTATTTAATAAAACTAATAAAAATAGATTCCTTTAACTTATGGGGCAAAAAATTACAAAGATATTTCAAAAAGAAATCTAAGATACAAAATATGTTTATATTGTTTCATTGGAACAAAACATATATTAATAAAACCTAAGTTTAAGGAAAAAGGGAAAGTTTAAAAAATATACTTACCCAGGTGATATACATTCTTCTGGCACACTGATACAAGCAGGATGGTTGATGTGTGAGTTAATATAATCTTTCCCAGGTCTAGCATCTAATATCATTACTTTGAGTTTGCCATTTTTTAATATAGTATACAGTTGATCACTTTTGATTGTAACATCATCAGGACCTAAGGCAACAAATGTTGATTCAAAAAAGTTAGTCTAAATCATGTTTATGTTATTTTATTTCTCTTTGTGCATGTCATGAAGATGGTGGCAATCATATTTATTTCTAAGCCCCTGATTTTTCCAAAAAGTCAATCAATTTAACTAAAATGCATGTAACATGACCAATAATCATATATGTTAACCTAATAATGAAATTATACCTTAATCAGAAATCAGACATTACTTGGCTGAACCAAACACTTTCATTCTAGTTAATAAATTAAAAAATATGATATATTATGAAATACTCTTATACAGACCTGGTAGACCAGTTGGAGGTGGTGGTTCAGCAGCAATAGTGTCCATAGCTTTTTTACGGTTTTCATCTATTTTCTGTTTGATTAACTCATTTTCTTGTATATCCATAAGTCGTTTGGCTTTTTGCTCTTTAGCATATCTAAAATAATATCATATTGCTACAATATTGACAGAAAAATAAAGCAATATTTTTTAGTTTATTCAAATAAAGTGGAATCCCATTCATAAGTAGGTATTGTAGCAAATTTGAAGGTTAATAAAAAGTTAAACTAATTCTGATTAGAAAAAAATCTCATAATATCCTTTAATAATAATAGTTTTAAAATTTCAGACAATACTTTCAACATTAGACAGAATTTTGTATTTACGTTACTTAAAGAAGATATAATAGTTAAAGGTACCTTTCAATCAGACTAATTTTCAATTTCTCAGCCGCATCAATAGCTTTGTTTGGATTCTTAGGCCCAAGCATATTATTGAAGTAATTTTTATCTTTCAGATACTCTTTGTCTTTACTGATAAATGCAATTACCCGAAGGTATTTCATATAGTACACATAGGAGTACTCCTCATCACCTTTTGCACGAGCTTCTTCAGCACTTTCAAAGAGTTTTTGAGCTGTCTTGCATAACCTAGAGAAGGGAGAATACATGGTCTAGTAATGTCGACACACAAATAAAGAATCAAGTATTCAAGATAGATTTAGATACTCACAAGGTTGCTCTCTTCGATTTTAGATCGGGTACATTGTACAATTTATCCAAATCTTCTATACATTTGCCCAAATGGAGCTGTATACGACGCGTCTCGGTCATTATTCAGTTTTTACGAAAACGAGCACAATATCAATAAATAAGTAAATAAAGAGGCCCTAGTATCTTTTAGTTTTACATTGGCGTTTATTACTAGAATATACATAAAATAATGCCTTTTTATCTAGGAATAGTGGAATAGGAAAACAAAATCTACGAATACGAAATATTTATCAGAAAAACACAAAGTGACAAATGACAGTGTCAATTTGTCAGAAGTTGGACGTAGAGAAGATTAAAATGTTAAATTGTATTAGCTGCACTACTAAACTCAAACTGTCAATGTCAACTGTATATAACAATAAATATATTCTGCAATCTGTAATTTATCCACAGATATTTTCTGCTTAAAAATTTGCAAACAAAATAAGCTGAAGGTGCGCAAGTTTTCATGCGCAATGAAAACTTCCTCATTTTAAGCTGGTCGATTACGGTGTTCCATTTAGTTTTTCAGCTGATCACGCTTTCATTGGGCGCTCCGCAGACGACGCGTGTGTCATGAGCGAATCTCTTGCAGCGTAGTAAAATCGAGTGCTTGTGTCGTGTAGCTAGCTAGTGGCAGTGAAAATGTTTTCAGGACTTACAAATCAGGTGAGTTCGTGGATGGGAGCAGCTAAGGGCGACCCTCAAGATGAAGAGGTTCCCACCCCAACGAAAGAAGCGACAGGAGAGGCTGCAGCAGAGATGGACAAACAAAGGTATACCTTCTTTTGTTTATATTTTGATTAGAACGATCCTGATTTCTCAATTTTTAAATGATTGTTTTGGAAATTACGATTAATACAATATTCAGGGGTAAATTCAGCACAGAAAAATACGCTTCAGGTGGCGATCTGCGCAGTTCAATAAAATTACGGAATTGCCTTTTCTAATAGAAAATTCCGTGTATGATATTCCCATTGTTGCATAATACGTCCAATATTGATCCATGTAATGGGGTCAATGAATTTGGACACATCTAATAGTCTTGGGATTCTTTAAGTACCTATTTAATAGCCTTGTTGGGACAATAATTAACAATTATAATTTCTTATGGGAATCTGCTACGATAAATAAGTACATTGTATTAAATATTATAATACCAAGATATTATATCATTATTTAAAACTTCATTTGTCACACAACATTATCACCATGGATTGAATTTTTAAAAAGTAATAAGTTATGTTATTCAACAGAATACTTTTTTACAGAACCTTTAATATTTTTTTCTTATAGCCCTACAAAGGGTGGAAGCAAATTGGACCTCATCACAAATGTAAAGTCACAGATGACAGGCTGGCTTGGCTCTGGAATCCCTGGAATTCCTGGTTTAAAAAAGAATGAAGCACCCTCTGCTGATGCTCCAGAAGTAGCTCCAGTAGAACCTGCTGAAGTGGCAGAAGTCAAGCCTGAGGGGAAAGAGGATGATGACAATTCTAGGTACATTAGGTATGAGGGGTTGCAGATAGAATGAGTTTCGCTGTCAATGAAGCTTATTGGTGTTACTTTTAAAAAACCCAATTGTTTCGATGATTTTAGTTCGAGCATTAAAATTGATTCATTCTAAGTTAAAGACTGATGGGATGCTCGAAATAAAAGTTATTAATCACAGAAAGTCTTATCATAATTGGAATGCATGTCTAAATCTCAAGTGTAAGTCATTCACTAAGCTTATGTAAGCACTCATATAGACTATAGACACTATAGGCTTTTGCACTTTAAAAAATTGAATATCACATCACTTTAAATGCATGAATACAACTAACATAAATTGGGCTCAGAAGTTGTTCAATATTTGATATTACTTAAAATTATAGAAATACAATTAAGATAAACTCAATCATTTATAATCTATGCTTCTCGTAAACTCATTTATTCTGCCTAAACCCCATTTATGACTTCATTTTTTACTTGATTTTAGACTGTTAACATAGTAGATTTTTTAAACATTGTAGAGTGAGTATAGAAATCTATGAAATTGTAGATTTGTTCAAAGAATATCATCTTACTTATATATTCATATAGTTTTAACAGTATGTCTGAAATCTAAGGTAACAGTTAAGAGATTATGTAAGAGAATCTGAAAATCTGAAAGAAATTGTTAGTCTTGTGTTATCTATGGTAAGCAACGAAGAAAAAATTCCGTAACTAAAAAAGTCTAAGGGTGACTCTTCGTCGTCGTATGCTTAAAGAATTTATAAAACTCAGAAGAAGTCGCATATTATATCATATTCATAAGATATGTCACTGACCTACGGATTGAGAAAAGGGAATAACCTATTGAGTGTATGAATGCTCAACCTAGATATGATACTTTTGGCATAGCCATTTGTGGATGTAGAAGCCAAGTAGACAATATGACGCATTGTTCTGTGACGTAATGATCCGTAACCACAATTTTTATTCCTTCAATTTCGTAATTTAGTTTTTTTTTACGCTCTTGCCATTGAATATAAATACGTTTTAAATTAAGTTAATTACGTTATAAAATTATTTGGCTATAATTTATTTTCCATTAATCTGAGATTTTAATAATACAGATATTCAAATTTTGTTTTGAAGTTTTAGGATTTCGTAGAATTTATCCACTCTTAAGGCCACTGAGAGTTTTTAAAAATTGTACTCATCTAAGGATTGAGACCCTTTATATAATGCAGTAAATATAAGGATACCTTCTAGGTTAAAAAATATATTAACGTACACACAAACATAGTACGAGACTTTATTATCGTTAAAATAGCAGAATCTAATCAAAGCTGTGCTTTTATCTCCTACTGTGTACTGTCATTATGTGTACGCTAACTTTACCAGCGGGATATCATCAGCCACAGTACGACCGTGTTCATGTTGAGCTTGTAATAATTGCTTATTGTGAAGAATGAGGGCCTAATTAAAGAGATGCATTTTAAATATATTATTTTTATCTGTCTAGAAGACAAAGAAGAAACATCTTATTTAACAGACATGTTATAGTAAAGAGAGTCCATGACACTCGGGTTATCAGGTTTTTAGTTTGTATATATGAATACGTACGTCTGCCTACGCATATAACTGTGTATTAACTGTATTTTTATTATACAGTGCTACCGGTGGTGCGGATAGTAGACCAGGGTCTACTGGTGGAACACCCACTGAAGAACAACCAGCCGGTGTCGGGAATGGTAAGCCAAAAACGCGTAGTACAAGATAGCTTCAATTTTACGTATTAGATAGTTTCTTTTTTCGTAGTATATCCCTATACCCTTTTTCTGTAACTGTTTTGAGCTGTCTTTAATTATTTTTCTTCAGTCAAATAACTGTCATTGGTATTGGTCAATCAAAATAACTGGCGAACTATTTTAATTTAAAAAAAACATTAAATTGCCTGTTTAGTATGTGTGTAAAATTTGTAAATGTTTCTGCTGGCCTAGTGGCTTCAGCGTGCGACTCTCATCTCTAAGGTCGTAGGTTCGAATCCGGCCGGCTTATTTGAAACTCGCTCGTAAGGAGAACATCGTGAGGAAACTTAGAGAAGGAGTCGACGGCGTGTGTCAGGCACAGAAGGCTAATCACCTACTTGCCTCTTCCAAAAAAGCAAATGATAAAACAGATACAGAAATTTGAGGGTCTAAAAGGTTCTCACTGCTAGTTTTATTTTCTTAGAAATCTAAACCAAGTCCCATATAGATTTTCGTCCTTAAATTAGTGCCATGTTTTAATTACTTTTTTACATTTTTTTATTCACGTTTTTAGTCGCTTTTTGTAGTATTGTTTGTTTGTGCACAGTTTCAGGTCCGCACAGTAGAAAGCTCACAGTTGACGCGATCGAAGTACCAAATATGCAGGAATGTTAGTATCATTTTATCACGCTTTTTACAACTAAAAGATATTTTACCCCACTGATCTGTTGGCCTTACCTAAAGGTAGAAATCATGGTCTGTTACGATTTTTAGTGATTCACAGTCGGATCTGCTTTTTCTGATTTTAATACCGTCGTAGTTAAAGCAATTTATTTGTCTTTAAGAGTAAGTAATGTTTTGGAAAATCAAGATTTTTATACCTATATGTTAAATTGTCACGATGTGTATTAGAGGTAATAAAAAATATTTAATTTGTACAGTCCATATCTTTACAGTCGAAACTTTTAGTTCAATAATTTACAACGTAAAATCCCTTGAAACCCAAATTCAGTATCAAAATGCTTGATTGTTTCAGCAATGGAAACATTCGGAGCTCATTAATACTTTGTGTTGCGAATACAGTTTTATAAAGTACCACTCCGCGATTTAATAAGCATTTATTAAATCGTGCATAATTAAAGTTGCCAGTATTAATATGGAAATAATAAAGTTTCGAAATGAAATAAGCAGCCGAGCGAAAATGAATACATTTCAATTTTACTTTACTATTATTCGCGTGTATTTATTCGTCAGCCATGGTTTCAGTTTTAAAACCTTAATTTTTTGACTTCACAAAAATCTATTAGAGAAACTTCTACTCTCCGTGGCTGTGCTGAAAGTTAAGTCGTTATTTTTCCACATCTTGCATCGATTTCCAATGATATTGTATTTATTGTAGTAAATTTCTGTGACCATAATTTAACAAAAACATACGCAACTTAGATTAAGTGTACTTACTTACAAAAGGAGTATTGCGCAAAGCTAAGATGTTTCAAGCAAAGATTAGGAGTCAACCTTACATTGGTTCTTTCCTTATATTATAAACGATAATAAAAATATCTTTAACGGGCATGCATAGGCAAATTCATATTTAGGTTTATATGACGCTTTTTCCAATACAAGTAATGTTAGACGAAACACCACCTTAGACATGTAGACTCGTCGCTCTTGTGTCATTTATTGATTTTATACAGCTAGCTTTGTCATAGCCAAGTATTTGGCAAATAACGTAGTTTGTAATCAGTCTAACGAGTTTGCCAAGATTTCTATTGTATCAAAATGTTAGTGAACAGGGGTTCATTAGTCTGCCAATGTTGGCCTATAAGTCGATAAGTTTGCCAAGTAATGATGCATGCTGTAATTTGTTTGCTGTGTAATTCATTTTCTATGGTTGCTCTTTTATATTCGGTTTCAATCTCGTAGTTTCATTTTTATATATATTTAGTCTTTAAGAGATACTAAAAGTTATAATAAATAACTCTAGGGCGTCGCCGATTTCCCGAAGGGCACCTGTCTTTCACTCCGGGGACGTCCTAACAATAATTTCTTATTTTTTCGATATAAATTAAGATCAGTAGTTATGTCGTACGTAGGAAACAATACAACTTGTTGTAGAGTTATCATAAAATACCAATTTGACTAGTCATTTAAAAAAAAATATTTTATGTAATATAATAATATGTATAATAAATGAGATGAGAATATAGAACTAGCCAAAACTTACTTGTCACGGAATTAAATTAATATTATATACATCATACGACACTCGCCTTATAAATTCATACTTTTTCTTTTCGCTTACAAAAAACTTGGCTAAAAGCCCATACCTTCTTTGAATAACTTTAAGAGTACTTGTAACTTTGATATACCTGCTTGATATTAAGTTAAAGAAAATACTTTACAAGTATTTCTTTCTCAAGTCTAAGTATCTCGGGTTCGTTAATGGGAAAGTCTCTTTAACGGTCTAGCGACCTTAGAAATAAGTCAGCGGTAGACAATAAATTGTATAAGTATACATATACTTCAGAACATTAATCTTAACATAATATTCTACAATAGCATTACATTTACATAAACCCCGGAATCAGCCAGTGTAAGACAAGTAGATACTAAATAGAGATACTTCTTCATACTTACAGTAACTACGAAGGCGGTTGCTGGTGCGAAGTCCCTTGGGAATTTCCTCTATTCGGCCGTGAACAAGGCAGGCGCTAAAGTCAGCGAGGCGAGTGCCAAAATAAAGAAGACTGTTGAAGAAAACGTAAGTACAAATAATTAACAGGTGTCATCTGTCAACCTTTGACAGATGCTTTTTTTTTACTGCCGACTGAAGTATTTCCGAACCAATTCGACTTAGGGTCCTTCAATAAAAGAGCGTACCAATTCTTAAAAGGCCGGCAACGCACTCGCGAGCCCTCTGGCATTGAGAGTGTCCATGGGCGGCGGTATCACTTAACGTCAGGTGAGCCTCCTGCCCGTTTGCCCCCTGTTCTATTAAAAAAAAAAGGTGAATATTTCTTATATCTTAATTTGCGGTATCTTAGAAATATGTATATTGTATGTATATAAGTCCACCTTGATTGAAACAATTTCAACTTAAATTTTTGTATCGTGCGGCTTGTCTATACTGACTTAAAATGTACTTAATGTACTCGCCAGCTGCTAGATAAGGTTATCAAGAAAATCTTATTTTTCTATAGTAATTTGTCTTATCACTGACGCATACTTGATGGTATTAGTAATTAAAACATAAATTTAAAAATCCTACTATCTAGTGGTGCTCTACATTTTCTTTACTTTTTATTTTTTTATGATAAAGCATACATAAATACATACAACCCTTAATTTTACCGCTCTACGATCAACCCCTATTTTTTATTTGGTAATTAAAAACTTGTCTTGAACTCCGAGGTTAATACAGAAAAAAAGAAAAAATGTTTCCATTACTAAAATCCGAACAGTCTCTGGGGTAGCATAGTAAAATGTTCGATGTTAGTATGTATTAAAAAGTAAAATTACATCAAGGAGATACGAAGTTCGCAGTGGCAGCTAGATCATCTTATATGTATCTCTAATGTAACGTTTTCACCAAATCCGTATAGATGCAAAACCTAGGACATTAACCGGATGATAGGAGGATCGAAATTCAATCAGAAAAACGGTTTACCCAGCGCACCCTGGTATAAATAACAATTTGACCCGCAATAGGTAATGGTTTCAACGAAATTAGTTTTATGCTTTTGGGACCAGAGCTTTTAAATTAATCTGCTTTAAAGTTTACAATTGAAAAGTTATTTTCGACTCTATTTTTATAGGGTTTGATTTGAGTTTTGCGTCAAACCATCTTCTAGTAATATTAACTTTACAATTTTTTTTTATATTATAAGGTTTGTGTATTGTCTTATTTGATAACACATATTTAAAAAAAGGATTAGCTTAAGTAAAGACATAATTAAGAATATATTTACATTTAAATTAACAAGTTTAATATTTCTCATCACATATATGAGTGTTAGTAACGGCAATTCTATTGGCATTGTGTAGGAGGGAAATTAAGGATGGTAATGATTTCATTTAATGTCAAGACCCGCGGCTTACGGCGAGGAGAGGGATCGATCGCTTTCCGTAACCGACCACGGGGTTATGCGACATTTTTTATGTACAGGTTTTAGGATTTACGTCATTAGACATAGACATAGACATCGTCTATATGTCTATGATTTACGTTATTCTACTTTAATTGTCATTTAGGTTAATGTTAGTCACGTTTATATTCCTAATATGGGTGTTATTATGGAGAGTTACAAAAGCGACGAAAACCTCATTATTTGATTAAACTAGATCCTATAAAAATTGAATAATCAAAATACACTCAATTTGACTTATCAGTTATATAGTGTAAGAGATAGGAGCAGTCTTGGCCTAGTGGATTCAGCATGAGATTCTCAACCCTGAGGTTGTAGGGTCGATCCTTGGATGTGCACATAAAGACTTTCTGTCTGTGTGCGCATTTAAGATTCGCTCGAATGTTGAAAGACAACATTGTGCGTGTGTCAGACCAGGCTGTACTTACCTATAAGACAAATTATCATGAGACAGATACAAACAATTTGAAGCCCAGAACTAAAAAGACGCCACTGAATTGTTTTTATACTGATGATTGTTAACTGGTATCTATTATACACCTATGTTAGTGTAGGTAAAGTAATGACTTTGTGAACTGTAAGAGTAAACGTGCCAATTAGACGGGAAGCCGATAACTTTGATAAAGGAAAATGGACGATAAACTTGGAACAACTTCGGATCGTCAACGAGTTTGGGCAAGTTGGCCAAAGGATCTAATATTTTGTTCACAAACTCCCGATAACTTGATAGAAGTCGAAACGGGGATGTCTTTATTTTGTCAAACACTTTGTTGGCTGAATGCATGCGGTGAGAATGTGATGTGAAAAATGAAATAGACGTTAGTCCAATCACAGACACAGGCGATCCGTCTTATTTTATCAATTACAGTCAATAATTGTAACCGTAACATCAGGCAGTGTGGACATTTAAAAAAAATCCTGTAGCGCTACAGATCTACAGTGGATTGCATCTGGTCTTTGAAGAGAACATATTTGGTGGTCGGCCTGACATAATATGCCGATTTTTATTTTCAAATAATAGAGTCGATTTGTGAGTTTATGCTAAAATTCCACTAGCTTTATTTATTACTTGCGGCCCGTCCCGCCTTTGCACGAGTGGATATTTATTTTTCAAACATTGATGTGGATATTGATAATTTTTTTAATATCGTGGAGCATTTTTTGTTCTATCATCAATCGTTTTCGCAGCGCATGCGATGAAATATATTTTTGTCGGCATTTTTTAACCTTGGGTAACATTATTGTAATTTTAGTAGGAATCCTTTTTTTCTTGCAATAAAATAGCTTATATTAATCAGTGTTAATGTAGCATTGAAATGGTGATTTTTTAATAACGGTCCAGTAGATTTTGAGCATTACAAACAATTTATAATTTTATTATAGATTGGCCAAATGTTGATTTATTTATTGGAAAAACATTGTTAGATTTGTCACAGTAATCGTTTGTATATGAGTCCAACAGTAATGATGTTGCCTATTTTATAACATTATATCTTCATTGACGGTTCTGATAAGACATCAAACAGTTGCTAGACAGTTTGTTATTCTATACTAGGACATTATGGCAGATAAGCTTTGGTTTATGTATTTCTTATGCTAAATGAGTTATGAGTATGCCTATCGTACCAACGGGCTTCGGGAAATCTAATTATTTTTTATACTTTATTTTTAAGCTTAGAATAATATACAGGATCCATGGTTTATAATAGAAATTGTTGGAAATAAAAAATATCGGTGGTGATTCATTATACTATTTACGTCTGAGCTTCAGGTTTCTGAATCTGTTTTGAGATCATTCGTATTCCTGACACAAGACAGTCCTTTGGACCTAAGACATGTAGGTTTCACTACGATGCTTTAAGTAAACATATATTTGTTTTATTCTTGTTTTCGTTATATCAATTATACATAAATTCTTATTTTATGACGTACCCTACTCGGAAATATTTGTAATTTAGTGCTCATGTTGCTGTACGCGCGATTAATAAATTTTGCAATTTCTCAAGATTTTCTTCAAGGATGGCAAAGCGTTGAAGGCAGGTTTTCGCCATTTTATACAAGTCTGGCGAGTTGCCAGCTCTGAAAATGAAGGTGGTTTTAACGCTTATAGAAAAATAAGAGCAAATGCTTTTAAACGCGCAGAAAACTCATCATAACTATCGCTACCGAGATATTAATTACTTTTATCAGATATGACGGTTCAACTTTGTCGTTAATTCGCATTGATTGGAATTTTTCTTAACAATTTTGGTTGTGATAAACATTAGCTTTTACAAAGATATGTGTTAATTCGACTTTATTACTAGTGTACTTCAAAAATAATTTTCTTTATATCCTCTACATTAACGTAGTAAGCCTTGGTTAAAGAGAGTTGGCTGATGGTATATCTATAAATGCGAACGTTGATGCTCTGTCATTGACAAATTTAACCTATACTCAAACTCAAAATAACTTTATTGATATAAATAACCAAGGTTGCTTATGAATGTCAACAGAAAATATGGTAAATTGATTCCAAATTTACAGTTCGCAAGTCAAGGGCGTCGAGCGGGCAAGAAACTTTCCGTCTGTTATTTTTAATCGCCACGTTTTGAATCATACAAATTGTTTAGGAGCAAATCAATCCCAAGTATTAGGATCATTTCAATAATCGTGAATTTTATAAAGAGCTTTATTGATTAATTTACCGTTTAAAGAGAGTTTTGAATTTATTCAGTGATCATTCTTATTTCGCGTTGTAAAAATTTCGCGCTATTACTGAGGTTTAAAAATTCTATACAGATTTTGACTTTTCGAGTAGCGGACGGAAGTAAATACCTATCGCAAACTCGATTGGAGGACAATCAAAGTAATCTGGTGCTCTGGCTGATTGGATCTTCGCAAGAGACCCTTAAGTGCGGCTGTTGTATAGCAGATGCTCATCCTTTCTTCAAGAAATTCTGAGAGAATTCACGTTGAATAGTACTACATTGATCTGAACTTTAAAATCGTTCGTACATATTTGTTCAGGAAATTATAATCCGTTCTATCGATCATCTCATAAATATTTAATTGTCTACTTATCTTTATGCTGATGTGTATTTTGGTTTGTTTGAAACTTTTTAGGATACATCTGAACTTGACTATTTGACCTTCTTTGTGTCAACTATAGCAATGTATCTGTTATTTCTTCATAATAATATAATAGTAATAACAATAAAGTCCGTTTCATTTCCAATCATGATAAAAAGATAATATACTGCTTCTATTTTTACATTGTATACAATGTCCTAGCTAAATTTAGTACCGTCGATTGGAACCCCTTCGCGAGTAAAGTCCAGCTTTTATTAACTGACTGTGTCCAGGGATTTATTTCTCCATTCGCTGTCTGTTACCGCTTCTATTTCCTCTATCCACCTTTTCTTGGGGCGCGCTCTTCTTCCCCTTGGTCCTTTCAATACAGTCTTTAAAGTCCACCTTTTATCTGTGTACATTGCTATATGCCCCCCCATTGCTACTTCTGTTTCAGGGCATATTGTAAGGCATCTTCACTTTTATATATTATGTTTCTTATATTTAGTACACTTCTTTCCATTGTCTCTGGCATGCCACTAGTTTGGTTTTTATTTTTGGGTTGTTAGTCCACGTTTGGCAGTCGTATGTGAGACTAGGTAAGATACAAATAAATTAATATACAATATAGTAATTCAGAATTTCCTTATATTAAAATCCTGAAGGCGAAGAAAATCTTTGCAACTCGTCATATGAGATGTATGTTAGTTGTAGGATATGAACAATAAATGTTCCGAAACAATGACGAAATTTCTAGAAAGAAGGCATGGTTATGAAAATCAAAAAATACCATTTCAATTTCTGCGGTGCTCCTCGTATATTGGAATCGCATTGACCCAATTCCTAACTGACGCCGCCGTTTTAATGTAAAATGTTTCATTGTTGCCTTATATGCGTTATTATTGACATAATACTATTAGTACATTGCATAAAAATCGAAATTATTTGTATACAAACTTCGAAATTATTTGTATACTCTTGCAAAGCAATTCTACTCTCCAGGCCATCTCGGCTATTGATTACCTCTAAGGATATGAGGCACTAGTCATGTACGCTGAAAATATACTACTAGTTACTTTCAAATTTGAAATATCAAAAGCAGGTTCATACTAAAATCAAAAATGACAGGCAAGGCTGAATCCTATATATTTATATAAGAGCTAGACATTTTTTCTATATGTATAACAACTATATAAACAGAACTGTTTATGTATTGAACAACTGCTTATATTGCGTTGCTAACTTTATTAAGTTTAGTAGCAAAAATAGCACCTGATTATTATAACTAATATTCTTTTTGAAAACGAAAAGAATATTTTAGTTATTACTCTGCCTACAATACGCGATCTTATTAAGATCCTGATAATGGATCTTTTGTACAATCGGTTTATCGATATGAGCTAAATATTAGAACTTTGACATTTGCCATTCAACTGTGATATAACGTTTCATAGTATCGAGATGATTTTGCAGGTCATTAGAATAATGAGTTTTAACTAAGTAATACTCTTGCGCTGCTCGGTGTCATGTACATTGTTGGTTTTAAAAAAATATGTTAATATAGTACATATTTATATACGCCTTATGGAAAGCTTCACATAGAATTTATATTCTATGTCCGCATGTATGGCTGCTAGTTGACCGATACTCTCTGCGTATCATTCTCTTTCTCTTCTTCAAACCCATAAAGCAGCTTAAGCGTATGAAACAATTGAAACAACTTTTTTATATTAAAGGTAGAAACAGTGATGTGCATAAAATTTGAATTTGAGCCCTGGAGCTATGAAGGGTGGTTTTCTCCTTCCATTAGAGAAAAGTCTTTGTTTAGGTGTAATTCATTTGTATATATATTTACAGACCCGTCTCGTAATAGCCCTTGTTAGTTAGCCTCAAAGATTCTTAAATCCTAATTACCAGAATTAAGTTTTATCGGCATTGTGTTATGCCTTACATTATTTGTAATCCAATGGTTACCTTACAAAAATAAAAATAAAATACATTTATTTTGGAACACAACACAACGAAATTGAACTCTAAAGCGCAGTAGATCATTATAAATGAATTTATTAGAACTTAGAAAGTAAATTAAATTTTCAAACCACAGCCTTTTTAACTTTTGTCAACATTAATAATCGATTTTAGAAAATACATCCGCAAAGCTACACGAAAATACATACATTCTTATTAATGTTGAAAATGGAGTTGGAAGATAATATCAAAAATATTCTGAGTTTAAGTGGCGAGAAGACTTATAATAAAAATATAATGAACGCGTTAGAAAAACCGAAAACATCTTAACCCCGTTTGTGATATGAGTCGGGCTCATTTAAGATGAGGTCAATTATTACGATAGGTAGCAACTGTTTTTTTTTGTGACGCCCAAAGTAACGATTCCACTTTCAAATTTATATTTAAAATGTATTTTTTTTTAGTTAAAAACGAAAATGTTGTTTCCAGTACTCTATTCTTAGATAACGAGACTTAGAACTCCTGGCACTGAGACCGTAAATGGAGATATATTAAATTACTTTAGTACGTAGCGAGATTTTCCCCGAAGCGCCTTTCTCGGCAAATCGATTGCCACACTGTAATACAGTCTGATTTTAATTCTGTTTAGAATGAGCTACGGGATTTTCGTATGCAGCTTCGCTTACAGTAACTTTATTTTCAATTTCCATTCGCAGTTCAAGTTATGCCTGGTTTCAAATTACACAATTGATTACTTTTTTCATAAGTATAACAGCTGTTAATAATGAAGTAATGACGTTGTGGGGTTATGACGTTTTCCTTCGAATTATTGTAATGTAGAGGGAGGGTAAAACTTGCTGAGTTTCTTGCCCGTTCTTCTCAGAACAAGGCCTCTTGGTAGTTTTGCGAACAGATGGCGTAGTTTTGCTCTAAACGTTTTTGATATTCATAAGCATGCCCTAAGACGCATCAAAACTGAATAAACGAATTTTGATTTGATTTGATTTGAATAACATTGAAGGGGCCTTTTTTTAGTCACTCCAACAAAGAGCTCTCATAATTGCTCTATTTTCGGTCAGGTCCTCTTGTATAATCAGCTTAGCAAAGCTTTAGGTCGCTCATCGCCGTTAATAGCGGCCTTTAGCAGCGCTTCAACCAAATTGCTTCATCTGTTATTCATGAGAGGACCAAGTAAATATTGTTTCAAATCCGCTTCCAAGATAACGGATTCGGCAAATAATGGATATTAAGTTAAGACGTTAGAGGACATGCTCAAAGGCTTAACCCCGTGTGAGGATTTCAAAATTAGCCTCTATACGGTAGATAATATGTTAAATAGTTCTAGGGCGTTCGCATATTGTGCCCTTTTTTATAACCTCTTGAAAAGTCGACGATGCTCTTTTGTCTAGTGTTTTAAAAGTGCTGAATAATTTATTGCGTGGTAAAGTATACGCCATCCTATTTGCAATGATTTCCAATAATTCAGTTCGACCTCAGCAGCGGATGTTGTCATTTCACATCGACTTCCGCTCTGGAAGTTATTTAATTTTATATGTGGTGGCTTTGATTCAATTCAACGTATCGGAAGAGAAATTATAATATTTGTTTGTATTGTCATTATAAATATACATACAATACATACATAGCATCAGTCATAATAATACAATACTTAGTTAAATTAGGGCCAGGTAATTTAAACAAGAAACTTTTTATATAAACCATTAATTTTCCCTGAATAAACACCACCGCGACTATGAGGAAACTAATCAGTGTTAATGCGAGTGTTTAACGAATTGGAAAGCCGTAATCAATTAGTTGGAAAAGTCATCACAGACACTGACTTATGAATAAATACACCAAACCACAGAAAATTCTGACGAATCAGCGGCGCGCGCTACTAACGGTTATCAAATTAAAATTAAACCGACGCCCGTGATTGGTCGATACGGAGAATGCGCGCGGTGTCGCCCGCCCGATCAATACCATCGGGTTACGTAAGTAGACGGCGCCTTGGAGCCCCGCACGCACGAATGTATCGTAAATGGGTGTAAACGACCAAAAACAACTTGCACGAATTTTAGCACTTTGTTTATAATCTATGGTTTACCAGATTTGGGGTGTAGAAGTCATGAGTCGTGTTTTATTTTTGGAACTTTGTTTAATTATGGCGGCTGTAACCTAGATTTTCAATTGATTTTTTATTATTTTGGATTCTTATCTGGCTGATATGGCCGCCCAAAGCTGCGTGTAAATACCGTCTTTGTCTAAATCTAATCTATATAAAGATATCTAGATATCTTTGAATTCTTCAAGGACTTACAATTTTCGTATATAAACTGGTCCCTAAGTAGTAATATAAAACTTGATCAAAAGAGATTGCTGGCAACTTTATTTTTGGAATAGGTCTTCAATTTATGAGTATGATAAGGGGAACTTGTGATATATTTGATGCTTTCCGCCATATTTACAATTTAACACGAGAACAGACATTTGTGAGAATAAGAAAGGTTCTTTCTCTGCGTTTTTCTGGAAAATATTACACGGGTAGGAGCGTTATCCGAAATAACGTCGTTTATCTTTTTATTTACCCTTGCGAAGTTTTTGCGACCACATTCAATAGATTACTTCTTTGTTAGGCGTTTGGTGTCCTGAATTATTTATAAAAAAATATTAATAAATCTTCTGTCATAATCTTTTATTATGTGGATAATAAGCGTAGAATTTAGTTGGAAAGGTAGAATAAGAAAACTGTAGACGGCTTGGCGACTTACAAGAGGAATAGGCAAACTGCCAAATGAATTTACTGAACGTCGTTGTTAGACTCAGTCCAATATGACGGTCCAACAGCCTTTTGCCGATAGTATATTGCATTTTTTATCTCTAGTTTGTCATAAATAATGTCCTTCCCTTTTGCAATTTCACACCCCTTCATCATACAATACAAGGCAAACCCAACTATTCCAAATTCCTTGGTCTAATACAAACTATTTAACTTACTCAGTCAGAAGGTATACCTTTAGATTACAACTCAAATTACCAGAAAATAAAAAAAAGATATATTTAATGTGATTAAATATATCTTATTCTTCTTGATAAATTATTTAAAAAACTCTGGAATCCTTTGTTAATAATAATAATGGCTTTGTTATTATTCTTGTACATTAAATATTTATTATAATGATCAATGAATCTCAGAACTTATAATTTAGAGTTTAGTATGAATTTGTACTTTGTTAAATTTTTTGTATAAATAGGTTAAACTTGTTTATGTTTGAATGTGTATTCCGTTTTTGGTTTTTGTGTATAATGTTTACTGAGTAGCTATAGGAATACTTTAACAAAAGAATAATATAAAAATAATAAGTGTTGTCAATTTAACAACATCATGGAATACTAATAAATTCCGTCGTGTTTGCACAAAACGAAGTCGTGTTCGTCCTCCATGAAGGACGTCCATTCTCCGACGCTAACGATTTCTTTTGTTGCGTTGTCCAGGGTCTTTTACGTAAACTGGAGTGTGGGCGGCTTTGTTAAATTTCACGTAAACCTCGTCGTAATTGAGGAAATTAAAAATATTGTCGCTTTGCAACGCAACGAACTTAAATCGACAAGTTGTGAAGTCAGCGGGATTGGCATTATAAAAGAGAACGATATAAAGGAAGATAAATGTGCGTTATGACATCGGGTCTGTGAGGACAATAAAACATTAATGGACACTGAAACGTGGAGCCGCGGGAGTGCTCGTAAACAAAGAGCTCTCGACACCTAACAAGCCACTGTGGTCACTGGATATTGACTGGAAATGTTGTGATTTACTTTGAAAATAGATTTTATATTTAAGATGTAACTTTTTATATTGTTGATGTTATTGAAAAATTAAATAAATCAATAGCGCTTTTTTTATTCTGTATTTGTGTCATGATAGAACAGTGGGAACAGACAGGTAAGGGCAGGAGAATTTAGGCAATTTTAATTGAACATTACGTTGCTTGCTGCTTGGTTAGTTTCTTCTTAAGTCGCTTAAGACTATTCTGTATGCCCAGCCAGGTTTAGACATTAACTAACGCTCATTCTGTGACTAAAATTTCTTCACTTGAATGTCTTTGTGACATTTGGAGCAATTCACCGTTAGGGCGATTCAGAGTCGAAATTTAGCGGATTCCAAATGTGCGAAACGTTCGGAGTGCCTTTCATGCCTTGTGATCTACAATAACGCCGATACTAACATATAAAATAATGGAGAGACAGACCGATAGCTAAGTGACAACATGGAAAGGATTTAGATTTTATTAATTCGATTCTAACATAATCTTGTTAATACGTCGGATTATCTTCTACAGTTGGAGACAGTGGCATTGTTTCCAAAGTCGCGTTCTTTTTTATAACTTAAAGGCTGATTGAGTTGCTGAGCAGTGTTGGCCTAGTGGCTTTAGCATGCGACTCTCTTCCCTGAGGTCGTAGGTTCGATCCCCGGCTGTGCACCAATGGAATTTCTTTCTATGTGCGCATTTAACATTTGCTCGAACGGTGAAGGAAAACATCGTGAGGAAACCGACATCTCTTAGACCCAAAAAGTCGACGACGTGTGTCAGGCACTGGAGGCTGATCACCTACTTGCCTATTTGATTTAAAAATGATCATGACACAGATTCAGAAAACTGAGACCAAGACCTAAGGAGGTTGTAGCGCCACTGATTTATTTTTAAAAGGCTGATTGGCAAATAGAAGAAAGCGAGAATTATACAAACTAAAGTGCTGTAGTAAAAAGCGTGCTAAGTGGAAAAAATAAACGGAATGAAAGATGAATACGATGTGAAAAGGGCGATAGTAGCTTCAGCATCAGGAAGTAGTACAATAGACGGGAAATTTAATTCACAGAAATGTTGGAAACTAATGTGTTTCGCTTGGCACGTTAAGAGATTTGTTTCATTGTAGAGGAATTGTTTCTAGAATGTTTTTATAAGGGTTTTTGTTGTTGAGAGGTAAGCTTTTCTATGTATACTAATATTATAAAGAGGAAACATAACAAACACTTTTCTGACTATAGGCTATATTATATTTTCTAAAAATATAAATGCAATAATGTAATCCAAGTTAAAAAAATTCCATACAAAATATTTCATCGTGTGCGCTGGAACTTTTGATAATAGAACAAATCGTCACCTGAGAGGAAGTAATTAAATACTAAGGACACTAAGTAAAATTAAACTTTTGCTAGTACTCATATAAAGTGATTGTTGAATAAATAAATAAAACTTAGCTTCGAGATACTGAACGCTGCCGAATGCGGAGGCCGATTGTGCCTTTCTGTCACTCGTTCCGCGCTCTCGCTTGCACTTCAAGTCTTAAATGGAATGCCTCAGAGCGAGGTAACGCCGTATGCGTCATGTTTTGTTTGTTTTGTGCAGCCGGTTCCATAGAATTATAAGAAGTTGTCACGTCAAAATATCCAGATTTGTGTTTTACGAGAGTGCATTTAAATAACAGCTGAAATTATTTTATTTATTTATTAACACTTCGTTGCATTACACAAAAGAAAAAAATTATAATTAACATAATTTAATGAAAAGCTACTGGCGGCCTTATCGCTTTCGAGCGATTTCTTCCAGACATCCACTGTGAGGAAAAAAACATGGATTAAATTACATAAGGTAGGCAAGAAATGCAAAAATACATATTACAAATACAATAAGAAGGTACATAACATACTTAACAGAAACAAAAAAATATATATTAATGTAATTTGTATTTATAATACATATAAATAGTTAATTTGTATAATATAAAAAATGGTGAGATTAATCCTTATTTAATTGCCTATCTAAAATTAGCTTAAGTACGTGTGACGGATTAGGTGACATGTTTGTAACCTTTGGCCTTAGGGTCCGTGTCAGCATCTATCACCGGATTATGGCGATATCGATAAAGGTTCAGCGGCTTTCGCTTATTTATAGGGCAGGCATTTATAAGCAGTATAGTATAACTAGTGCTATACATGTGTTACAATTTAAATTATGTATTTACTAATAAAGTTATAAATTTGCTAAGCTTATAGATTGAAAGTATACGTGTTAACACAAACTACCTATAAAGGTACTTAAATGGACTTGAAATGAAAAAAATTAGTTCGTACAAATGTTCGATCTGGCGTAATTATTTCGGTTTACATTAATGATAAAAAATAAAAATCCAGCGACAACCTTGTACTTGTCTTGGCAACAGCCAGGGATCAAACTTCCACGGTGGTCACAAGCTAAAGCCACTAGGCAAACACTGCTTCGGCGTCTTTTTGACTTAAAATAAAATTTAGTGATAAAAAAAAACGTGGATATTCGTTTACGAGATTGCACGTAAGTTATTCACGAGCATAATGTGTTTAAGTCTATATAAAACCTTATATTGCTTATTTTCAAAATTTCATATTTCTAACTCCCTTAGTATAGGATCAATGTTAATAAATAAACCAGGATACTTTTTTGTATTAAAATGTTTGATGTATTATTGTAAAGTCGTCGTATAAAATAGTATATTTCATTACAAGTGCGGAAAGCCTGTCATTGCAACGAGTTCCGACGAATGTCTACCCGAGCCGAGGCGCAGCCGAAGGTGAGGGTTGACAGTCGGAACAAGTTGCAATGACGGTTCCGCACGTGTACTGAACGACTATTTTTAATACAGTTGCGAAAATATAAAGCAATTTAATTAAACAATTTTCTTTTTTTTCTCTTCTCTCTACGGAATAAATTCGTTGCACGTGGATATGTAGCGACTTATATGTTTCCGGTAAATTCTTCTCCGAAGCATTTTGTGCAATTATACTGCGTTCGGGTGGTATTCATTCAAATAAAATATCGTCTAAATTACTCATTTTGTGCAACAAATAACTCAACTCGGAAGAACATTTTTGGAAAATGGCGCCAACCGCAAAGAATATGAGCCAAGCTTGTTTTTTCTTTTCTTCACCCATTCTGCGTAGGCAAAGGGAACTTGGCCCATACAGCCAATTCTTCAGTAGACTATTTTTATTGAAAGAAAACCAATTCCAATCATTAAATCTGATATTGAAACAAATAGTAGCTTCTTTTTAAAATATTTGCATGAATCATAAAAACTTCTGTGATTTTTTTAGTAAAAACTTCATGGTTAGTTTTTTCTTTTTAATATGTTTTTTATTGATATGAAATAAAATAAACCTAACCTAACTTATTGAATCCAATTATTAGTAAACTTTTTAAAAATACGTATTTGCATATATATGCAATTACGAATTACAATTTATAATATTATAAAATTCTTTTTAATATTTTTTAAATTGATATGAAATGAAAAGAAACCTAACCGAACTTATTGAATTCAATTATTATAATATTTAGAAATCATATATCATAAAAACTTCTATGAATCTTTTTAATAAAACCTTCGTGGTTGGTTTTTTTCTTTTTAATAGACATTGTTTTGACAGTTGGCAAAGAAAACGCACGAGTGCGGGAATGGCAAAGAAAAAGCACGAGTGTGTAATAGGCCACTTTCCGAACGCTATACCTCCCTGCAATATGCCACTTTTTGAGCAACTGTATTAAAAAATACTTTTTTGTTTATGTCTTGGAAATGATTTTAATGAGAATTTAAATCGCAGCAATTTTGCACCGTCTTCTATTTTCTCGTTCAAAGATTTAGCATTTATCATACGCAAGCTAAAATAATATAAAATTTCCGATTCTCTTTGAAAATCATGTTTAGTGTTTCACAAACGTTTTCCCGTACAGAGCAATTTGCTGTCTCTTGAATTGCACGGTTGACCTAACATATAAACCGCTGGGGATATCAAGTGAAAAATTCGTTGAATATTTGTATCATTTTTATAGTTATTTATCCTCTAAGCATATCGGCTATTTAGTTATACCTTGTCCCTTTATTTTATACGTATTCCGCTTTTGGTAAGGCACATTTTCTTCTATAATGGTTGCATTAAGTTGGAGCTGGTGGTGTCAACAGATGAGCTGTTAAAGCTTTTCTGCTCCTAAGTTTATGTGTAACACTTCCATCATGTGGGATGCCCGTCAGGCACCTGTGTCTGCTTACCTCGCGTGGATGCACTGTCTTAGAGAGATTCAACAAGCGTGGTACAATTGGCCTGGAGTATCATTAACAAAATAGCAGTTTCGGCTAACGTAGCACTCGCAAACACAGTGTCCTGCCCAATTTCTGTGTGGGGTGAGGGGAGGTTATTTTTAAATTATTTTTTTATAATTGTTTACCTTATAGCCAAGCTATTTAGGGCAATATTGTAATAATAACTATATTAGTATAATTAAAATTATCCTTTTACAGATTTGTTAAATTTGTATTATTGGTTACGCTTCGATTGCGACAAAGTCAGTAAGCCATCTAATGATTAACTTTCCGGGGTAAATAAGATTAGGAAATCAATGCTTCCTCCGGGTCCCTCCAATCTAATTGATTAGTACCTTTGATTACACTCTGAATTCCCTGTTTGATAATGTTAACTTTACCAGTGAAATATCTTTTTTTCATTTAACATTTAGAAATTGTTAGAATTACAATATATTATTTTATATATTTTATAATATATAATAATTTTTTTTATGTTAAATAATAAATAAGGCCCAATTTTATAAATAACTAGCTGCCCCCGCGAACTTCGTTTCTCCTTCGTTTCACAAAATAAATTTAATTTATGCTTTAGCCTCAATAACAATCTTATCTCTTAAGTTATACCAGACTGCTCACGCTGTGTCAATTTAATTTAAAATTGGTTAAGTAGTTTAGGAGTCCATCGCGGACAAACATCGTGACAGGAGATTTATATACCTATATTAAGATTGACCATATAGCTACGTTGTTTATGTGTACATATTAGTCCGATATCAGTACCAAAAGTAAAAGAAAATTATTTATTTGGAATCCCTATACGATTCCCTCATAATTCATGAGACACACTTATCTCAATAATTGGTAATGGTGGAACTGTGGCTTAAGCGACAAAAAGTATTTATGATACTCTCAGTTTATTTTATACTTATAGTTTGCCAGTAATAATTAATTTTATCGCAAAATGAGAGCCGCAATATCTTTTCATTAGCACAGCTATGAAATATTAAGACATTTATATGAATTATAGCGTTTTATTCATTAGCGAGCGCTGTAATGGCGCTAAGGGCCATCCCGGAAATAATTGTTAATATAATTTATGTTACCAAAGGATAAAGAATTTGCTTTAATTTAAGTGTGCGCCAGGCATTTCATTTTTGTAGATGGTACGTAGGTTAGATTTAGGGAAATGAAATGTTCGAATTTATTTAGAAACAGAGAAAGTTTCTCATGCGTCATTGAGATTATTTTTAGTACTACGCCTTTAATTCTCTATTTATAGAACAAAGGTCGGTGAAAGTATTTAATAAAACAAGCGTGACGTATTCTCTCTTAAATTAGAATTAGCAGGGGTCAATTCGAATGCCAACTGAGGGGTTATTATTTATTCAGGATGCGTAATGACGAAAGTCGTTCTGAAACCGACAAAGTATTTTGACCGACGCCTACGAATAAACTTTTATATGGTGTCGCTACTGTTGGTTTATTTAATGGTCCTTGCTTTTAAACTTCTTTCAATAGGGTTGACTTCCCCCTCCTAGGGTATTTTGGTTCGGTAGCCAGGTGACCTGGAGGGCGAAGGATTCCTTCTGTTTCGCCCGAGTTCTGGAAATGACGGTTAGATGGCCGGTGGCTTAGGGTTTGGGTTCCCGTACCTCACAAATTTTTCAAACACAGTGTGTTTTATCAGTCAATGTGGAAAAATAAGCGTGGACGCAAGCGCGTTATTGAAGAAAAACAAAAAAAGCCGCCGCTTGCTACTTTGAACTTCGCGTTAGATTCTTAGTCCTACTTGACCATCACTATTCCTGTAAACTTCGAGCTTAATCATAAAAACTAAGCTTTATCACACTGTTAATTACTTCAATGTTTTGAAGAATAGGGTGAGAAACGTTTTAATTTCCTCAAATCGCAGATGTCTGGTAGTAGCAAAATAAAATGTTATTTCGCCGATATTATTATCATTAATAATTTACCTCAAAAAGAAAGTTGCGTCGTTAAAGTCGTCTGTACCATTTAACGAAGCAAGTGTCTGGTACAAAATGCGATAATTACTTTGCGTAACTTTGGTATGATTAATTAAGATTGTGTTATGACAATTTACGTTGATTCTCGTATCATTGATCTACGGTATCTTAGAAAATTTATTATACAGTACAGAAAATGTATCTTTGGGAAGGTAAATTCTAAAAAAAAACACATAATTGTTATTGGTCTAATAGGATTGCGAATTGCGGTCGTGGAACTTCTCCACTTTTCCAAATAAGAGTCCATATTCCACTAACGTTGAAAATCTGTGCACACAGGCAATGTTAGTTGGGCCACGCGTGCGTAAACCCCCTAATGGTAGATGGTAATCTGTTGCTCATATACCATAAAAAAAATTTCAGAGCATTCTTGGCGAGTTCAACCGCGAGCAGGACGCGTTTATCAAAGGCCAAGAGAAGGGTGGAGGTGCTGCTACTGCGCCCTGGGTCGGCGCTCCCAATGAGGCTTCACTGAAAGAAGAGTGTGTGTCTCTTTCAACTGTAAGTCACTAAGCTATAATATGTATATAGGTATTAACTACGTTATTTATTATGGATACATATACAATAGGTAGCTATGTTCTCTGTTTATGCTACTTAACATAAAAATTGTAAGCAGAAAAATGAGGCTGAACATTAGCCTACTATGCTTATCTACTTTCCTCTTTTGTCGATGAATCTGTATTTGTACTTTACTTATTCTAGAATGATGCAAATCCATTTCAAACGTGTTCTGAACTCCAGATAGTGTCGATATTACTTTGCTTCTTTGTTCGAAAAACGTGCTAAATTAAGTTGTCAATTATATAAAAATAACTTATGGCCTTATGGTCACAGAAATATATTTTTCAAAAACCCCCGCAAAAATAAAAATAATGCCGGTGGTTCTTAGTATTGTGCGTTACCAACGGATTTGTAGAGTTTTTGTATTTACGAATAATTAATTTACAGGACCGACGGAACTTCGTGCGAGCACCACCGGCTGGTGTGGAGTTTGACTTTGACTATGACAAAATGTACCCAGTGGCCGTAGCTATTATGGCGGAGGATCCCAACCTTGAGAAAATGCGTTTCGACCTTGTACCTAAAGTGTAAGTATGGAACAAATCTGAAAATTACTTTAAAAAAACATTAGGACAAATAATTTTTCTATGAGTAACTAGATTACGTTTAAAATAAAAAAAGAATTATTTTGTTATAACTAAGAACATATTATTATTAATATTTTGACTTAGAGTATGTCGTGTGTCATCTCGACTCGTCGCGTCAAGAGTCTTATGAAATACTCAACATGAGTTCATAGACAACTTCTAAAGAAGTACATAACATTCCAGTATAACAGAGGAGAACTTCTGGCGGAACTATTTCTACCGCGTGTCCCTCATCTGTCAGGCAAACGAGGCTGACGCTGTCGCCCGCCAGTCTAGCGCTGACGACTCGCAGGGTGAGTATCCAATTTTATTATCTAATTTCACAACGAACCAATCGTAATTGCTACGAGTCGTTGATTAAAGAAAATACATATGGATAATGGAACGTATAGAATTACTATTTTTTTAATGTCTTAAAATATTTCACTAAATATCAAAATGTAAATTTTAAAGGATTCGTAACAATGACTTCTGGTAATTTAGTAATTCGCAGAATTGTAATTTGGTAATTCCCAGATTCGTAATAATTAATTTCGTAATTTGGTAATTTCCAGATTCGTAATAATTAAATTGGTAATTTGGTAATTCCCAGATTTGTAATAGATCCACAATAGTAATTATAAACCCTTATAGTGAGGCAGCATATTTCTGTCTGTTTCTCTGATCTTTTGATATGTCTCTTCCTGTATTTTATTGGTTAATGTGTAATTCCTAATGAATTGTTTTGGTAAAAATATATATATCTTACAAAGGATTTATTACAAAATTATGTCTGCCTTTTAGTTCTTTTTTTACATCGCTTGGATTTGTAGTATTTAGAAAATTTTTTGTTTCACCACTTGCTAGATTTTTTTATTTCCTTTTTTTGTTATTTCACCATTAGACAGTAAATCGGCAAGCGAGGATCTAATTGAGAAAGAGAGTCAATCGATTGATGACGTCAAGAAAAGAATTAAATCTTTGAAAGTCGATAGAGATGACGGTAAGATTTTGAATGGCTAACCGGTTTTTATATACAATATAGTATTAACGAGTCGTTGATTTTGTATAGAAAATAATTATCTTACAAAATTACGATTTGTAAGTACTGGTATATTGGATATAGAATCCGTACTAATAAAAACAACTTTGGTCTTAGGAGTCACTAACAAAACAAAAAATCACTAAAATCTGTTTAGCAGTTTGAGAGCTGTATGCACTTTTGTACACTAATTCACTTGTTAGTAAATTGCAAAATTTTATTTCACATTTATCCTCATTTTATTTTAGTAATTTTCGCTATGAGTTATTTTGTCTTCATTTTTTAATAGTTTTTAAAAATTCATTGACTACAACCAACTTTGAGAATAAATAGCATTGATTTTAATATGTTTTTTCGTTTTCGGAATGCAGCTTAAGCGACGGACATCGGTTTGTTAAAATACCATGGTAGCCCTACTTTCCCATGGCCCATACCCCGGCCGATACAATACTTTATTCATAAGAGTTCATGTAGTTATGTTTGTAGCATCGCGGTGTATGGAGTATACTTCCCTTCTGTGTTTTCATATTAATGTGATAATGCCGAATCTGTGTAACATAAATATTATACATATAAATAAAAAAATATACTCTGCTTAAATTTAAAAATTCATATATAATTTTTTTTAAATATTTGATAGACAAAATCTTACAGCTTGTGTATCACGAAACAGCTGTCTAGTCACCCTGAGGGAACCGTAGGGCTTGGCCATTCCATATTTTCCTTTAACTATGCCCGTTAGGTTAGACGAAGCTAGTTTGACGATATCTGCTCAATGCTCTATTATTTTTGGCTTTATCACATTAACGCTGTTGGATCTCATTGTTTTAACGTTATTTGTATTAAAATTATATCGCTGTTCTATAATTTAACGAATTCAAAGTATATCATGTCTCATACTTGTTGACGTATCGTGTGTTGATGTTAATATATGACAATATAGCTTTTCTCCTTATATGAATGTATATATGTATTCATATAAAGTCACTGTTTCAAATTTTAGCTTTCATCACCGGCTTGAGACATACTGAAGTTGAATCTTAATAGTTAACTTAGTAGTCTGTCTCTATTGAGGTATTTAGAGGCAGTAAATATGATGGAACTTGTAAACTGAATGTTATATATGTGTATAAGTATAGTGACGTCACTTATTGTATTCCGGTTTTAACATTGCTACCGTCGCTCGGCGCCTGGTCCCGCATTTATTTACACGCTTCGAGTCTCAAAGTTGGTTCGTAGCAATGTTGAAACTGAATGTTGTCAGATTTATATTCTATTAAGGGTTTTCAAACTTGTCAAATCATAACTTGGAGCTAGTGGTTCATATATAGCCGCGACATATCACTTATGTGTGACAGTCAATTAAATTCACACTAACTGCCGTTTCTTAGGACTTTGAGCTGGCAACATTGACCCTCTGTTAGCGAGACCCCGTACTTAATGTTTCGTAGAGTAGTCGATGTGGGGACAGGTGATAACGTCAGGCCTAGATTCTTTTCTGTCGCTACTAATTTTTGTATATGTTTTAATTGACAAGTCATACTTTAGCTAATATTTCGTCCTTTATCAGTATTATTAAACTATGTTATAAGTTCGTTCTGTTGTCTATAGCGACAGTATAGATGTTACACTTTCTATTGTCAATACTTGAAAAATGTTTAGTGAAATATAATATTATAGTTAACGGCATTTATAGTTAGTTATTATGAATTGAAATAATTATATTATTCTAAAATAATTGGTCGTATTATTTCTTGACGTTTTTGGGAGAAGAAGACAAAGTAACTCTTTTAAGGTAGTAAAATCAGTTTTATGTTTTTTATGTGTTTTTCGTAAATACATTTTTTGTGACATTTCAGAGCAGTGGGAAAAGGAATTGGAGGCTGAATTAAAGGAGTATGAGGTTGTTGCTGGAAAGTCTGGCGATGATAAGTGGGAGAAAGAGTGCGAAGATCTTCTCGGGGAAGAGATGGATCTTAAGTAGGAGATATTATTTGACTTAAATCTTTGAAAAGTCAATTGGAATTTAAGATTGGATTATTTATTGAAAACTTAAATACGTGATTTGAGTTACTTTTCAATTTATTATTCAAATAATTGATGAACGGGTTCCTGGAACAGGGGAGTGCTTGAATTTTGCCAAGAAATTTAGAATATAAATGCTGATAGAGTAAGACTAGCTTTCGGACAGTCAATGATTTCAACTGCAGTATAGACACAACTATACTTAGTGTCGCCATTTTGGCTTTCACCATTTTATTGCCCTCACCTGCCTCACACTTCATATGGCATGCCGCGCACTTCATGTGGCATGCCTCACACTTCTTGTGGCATGCCTCACACTTCATATGGCATGCCTCCCACTTCATGAGGCATGCCTCACACTTGCGGCACGCTTGCGGTGCTTATATTCCATTTTTATGCGTAATCTTTTCGATACATGAATAAAGCTTTTGTGAGTAATAAGTAATTAATTAATATTTCCCAAATCTACCTTTTCTAGTACGAAAATGGTTAAGTGAATAAAATAAATGTTTTAATAATACTTAAAATAGCATACATTTAAGTACCAATTAAATTTGTTTTTCTTAGGGCTTTTTGTACAAAAATATTTATGTTATTATTATTTTACGTAATTAATGTTTTGCCTAATTAGAGCCTGATGATTTCATTGTAAAAAAATATTGTTTTCCCATTTCGTATATGGCGTAATAAAAATATGCCATCAGTGTAAACTCCTTTACTACAAATCATTATTTATTAATTAATAACAACTATAAGAGTGAGTAATATATTTAATAGTTTATTATTATAGGGTTTTTTGTATCTACTTCCTTCTATTTAAAGTAATATAAAATTGTTGTATATGATATGCGTATTACATTCCAATAAAGTGTTTGTTTTACATGTCTATAATTTTTATACAATATTTGGTTTCCTTAAATGGCTTGGCTATACCCTCCCATAGGGGAAATATCTAACGGAAAAAAACTCGGTAATGATCATGTGATTTACTTTTGCCAGCGCCATCTGTCGGTAAGTGTAATACATTTGTCTATTGCTGTCTTCCGCGCTGCACCCGTGGGTGGCGCCGGGAGCCCCGTTACGCCCGTGGGCTTGCGGGGGGTATCAGTTTCGCGCCCCGCTCAAGGGCGGGGTGGTCGTTGTGGCGGGCCTGGAGCGGCCCTGGGTCTTTTAGGTGCTATGTAGCGTCTTGGCTGCAATGTTGTTGTGTGTCAGCGGGGGTGGAGAATGCGTAGGTACTTCTTTAGGTATCGGAGTCCTCCTCGCGCACTAGCTCGCGCGGGAAGGATCGGCGGTGGTCGGGAGGCCTGGTGTGGAGCGGGGCGAGATTCTGGAGGTGCTGGAAGCCGGAGGCGTCCGCACGCTCGAACATGCGTCTCGCCAGCGCGCTGATAAAGTCATCCAGGCTCTCCTGTTTGAGGTCTCGTTGAATGGTGGAATTCCTTACGTAGCGCGGCGCGTCGACTATACGCCGCAGTGTGGTACTCTGCACGGCCCGCAACCGACGTCGGTGCGTCTCGGCCGCAAGCGCATACCACGCGGGCGCCGCGTACGTAAGGTGCGGTCTGAGGTATTGCTTGTAGAGCGCCAGCTTGCGCTTTATAGGCAGCGATGACTGCAGCACAGGGCGTAGTTTCACGGCAACCGCCTTTGCGCGGCCCGTGGCTGCAGCGATGTGGTGGCGCATTGTGAGGCCTCGGTCCAATGTGACGCCTAGGTAGGTTTATATATATATATATATATAGGTGTATACATCCTCATTTTTATTATTTGCAACGGTGCATAGATGGTTCTTATCAAAATAAAGAAAGGCAGTAAGAATATAGTATAATCTTAATAATAATATCACAATTCACAAATCTATAAAACATTAAAATATGTTAAAATCATTAACATATTGGCTTTTCCTCGTATCTGTTTCTAATCATTGAGAGTCCTTCACGATTAAGGCTTTTTGATCACCTTGGGTACACTGTATCTCAATCGATACTATACTTACAGATACAGCAGAAATTTCGCTTAATGCACATTATTAGCATTATATCAGACTATTTGCTAACATCTTCTAAACTATCCGGTAACGTAGTGCCTTTCGTCTCTGGTAAGAACAAGCACATAACGCTAGCAGCTATAGCCGCGAAGCCAAACACCACAGTCGGTAACCATGGAACTGTTAACGACAAATTTGAAATAAACGGAGCAATCATGGACCCTATTCTCATGCACATAGAGCATGCTCCCATTGACATATTTCGTACGACTGTGGGGAACAATTCTGACGTGTAGATATAGATAGAGGCGGCTACGATAGCCGTGCAGCTGACACCTAAAGTGCCAAGGGTGAGTGTAATCGCGTAGGTTTTAGGAACTACGCCCAAGATTAAAACACATATGCCGCCGAGGATAAATGCTACGGCGATTGTTAGTTTCCTCCCGAAGCGCTTGATCAGCCATATAGATATTATGTTGGATGGAATCTGAAAACATGAAAAATAATTATTATATGATAGTATATAGAAAACATTTTGTAGACTAACTCAAATTCAAAATATCTTTATTCATATAGGTAAACATGTACACTTATGAACATCAAAAAAAAAAAACATTAAATTTACATTAACAACCAGTTCGCAAGAAACTTTCCGCCACTCTTTTCAATCGCCAAGTTTTTAATACAAATTGTTTGAACTGGAGCAAATCAATCCCAAGGATTAGGATCATTTAAGTATTCGTCACATTTATAACAGGCTTTATTAATTAATTTACTTTCAACAAGGGCTTTGAATTTATTTATTGATAGTTCTCTAATTTCGCTTGAAACAAACTGAAACCACGAAACTTCGTCAATCGTCAAATCGCTTTTTTTAGTTTAATATACGAATACTATTCAAAAGGAAACCCTAGGAGTTATTTCTAAAGGTTTGACAAGATGTATGTGATGGCGATAGTAGTAGGAATCGGGATTAAAACTTAGCTAATGTTTCTTACTTAGCGTATATCTCGAATGTGAATCTTACCCTAAAAGATACCGTATCCAAAATGTTTCAATATAATTATTACGATTATTAATAATTAACAAATTATTATTTTTAATGATCTCGTAATTGCATAGTGTGTTTCGGAAATTAAAATGACTTGTCTATTTTTTACATTTTCCTGTAACGTTCAAGGCGCCAAACGCGTTTTTAGTGTTGTATGTGAGATGTATAACTTGATATTTGATTATTATGTTTGTAAATATTTTTTTTAAAGAAGAAGAGTAGACGTGATAGAGCACTTTATTTATTCCATGATGAGAGGAGACATAAATCATATAGTTACAATCTTGCAATTAGACTAATTAATGTTTTATTGAAAGCAGAATTATATACGTACTATTTTAAGTACCTATAGGCATATAAAGAGTTTTGGTTAAGTCAATATATACTTGATTACAATGCAATCAAATTAATTAATACTATTTCTGAACTGAAGACTGAACAACCCTGGAGTAAAATGTTTCATTCCAATTAAATTTGTAAATAATAACAAAAATATTTATTGCCAAAAATAGTTAACATAACACGTATCCCAGGCTGCTCGTGTTTTTAAATTTTACATTTATAGATAAAGAAATTTCGATATATATATATATATATAGTTAAATAGTTTTGGTATATGTATATAGTTTCATCGTACCTGTATGGCCCCCGCCGCTGCCACAGTCACAAAAGGATCCGGCCTGGTCTGACTAATGTACTGGTTGAATCCATAAAAGGTTAAACCCACGATAGTCCACATAACGCAGCAGCAGATGGTCTTCACTAGGAGGGCTGGTCTCAAAAGATCGGTATAGTTCGCACGGCCTTCCTGTGATTTAGAACGGATGTCTTCTGATAGTTGCTTTAGAGTTTCATCAATTTTAGTTGTTGGTAGACCGTTTCTGAAATAGTTTGATGAAATGATTGAATATAGTTGTTTTTTTAGGTTATTGTTGGAACGAAAATTCGCAACGATGCTTACACATCGCGACAAACGTCCATTAATAGAACATTAACAAAATGGATTGAATTTTCTTTTCAATAAAAAATAGTTTTCTTTTCAATCTAAAATAAAAATTCTTTGAAATTGTGTTTGGTATTAAATAAAGAAATAATGCACGCGTATTTGATAATTCTTGCCTACTTACAATTCAGCTGCTTTCTTCACAATTTTGGCTGCTTCATCTACTCTTCCCACGCTGAGTAGCCACCTCGGAGATTCAGTCAAAGAGAAGAAATACATCAAATAGATCAGTGGTGGTACAGCCATAGCCAAACTATAAGAATCCCAGCTTCTGAAGTAATACGCGAAGAGCGGTACAGTCATATGACCAATGATAAACGGAATTTGGAACAGGCATCCGAGCATTTCCCTGTAGTTTGATCCAATTGTCTCCATTACGATGACGAAAGAGACCACCATAGTTCCAGACGTTGCGACTCCCCAGAAGAAACGAATTACAGTGAAGGTGGCGTAATTTGGTGAGAAAGGGATAGCAAATCCCAGCAGGACTAGAAACGTGATGGATATAAGGAAGGTAATTTTTCTGCCATACCTGGAGAGGAAAATTATTTAAGGTTACGTTTGATGTGAATATTAAACAGGTGAATTTTATTGGAATATTGAAACAGGCGACCAGTCTGGGGTTGGCTATTTTTAATATACATTTATGTAAATATATAATTAATTACACATATCTGAAGTGATCAAGAAATAGAGTAATATTTGAACTCAATTCTATTCTTTTTCTTCTTTAAGTTCTTATGATCCCGGTTTAGATTTTGAGGTAACTTAAACGTTTACATTTGAGACTAATTTAAATGCTATATGGAACCTCGATTCAGTTTCATACCTACAAAGTATGTTAATTATTGGCCAAATTAAGCGCAGCTTAGACTAGATTGCAATGAACTCAATCCTATGCAGTATATAAATCTATATATAATATGTATTAGGATAGTTTTATACTAAGTCCCTTATATATTTTTATATGACTTGCAAAGGATAAAAATATCGTAGTTTGTCGAGCACGAGGTTAAAAATAAGATCCGATATATTCCAATGAATAGAGAAATAATTAGAGCCTTAAAGTGGTTAGATTAGAATTACTTCAACATCTTTAACTGTCATAGCTCAGTACAAAAACTTATTATTATACTTACCGGTCAGAAAGAAATCCAAAGACAATACTTCCAAGAAGTATTCCCAGTTGCAACACCATTTGCGTGAAACTAGCCAACCAGCTTCTCTCACAAACCAGATCCCATTCCGACACAATTGTATTATCAAAAGGAGACGCATCATAATCGTACTTTAAGCAATCGGCGTAGCAAGTGGAGTTCTCCACGACTGGAGCTAAATATGCTGACTCATTCCTGAATTCCACACACCAAAATGTTAGCTTCGGGGTAAGAAAGAGTATTGCCATTTGAACCCATCCCGAGGATAGTTTCACAAGGGAGACAGTTGCGAACACCAAGAATTGCCATCTCCCAAATTGTCCGATTAAATTTGCTATACTATCTTCTTTGTCCGGTGCTGTGACCTGCGTTGCTATACGTTGCACCATTTTGCTTTTTCTGTAAAGAAAAAAGTTATTCAAGACCATAAAAGAAACATTTAGAATGAAATACCTTAATAAATAAACGATAATAAAGTTATGAGTAATTTCTATTGACGATTCGTTGATACAAAAAATACATAATCCTCCGTACAATTTAGGCCACAAAATACCACTGCTAAATTAGTCCTCTTTCGGCATGTCTTACGTAACATATGCAAACTTTTTGCCAGTTATGTATCTGGTACAATGACCACGGTGTATAATTTTGATTGGCCACAACCGGTATTTCATTTACTAACATTCACCAAATTTGTTTTGTTTTAGTAAGAAAACGAGGCAATCTTTCTTTATGCATTGCATAGTTAATATTACAACATAAATGCTCTAAAAAATTAATCGACTCCCAAATTATTAAATAACGATACTTTCTATTGATTGGTCTTGTCATAAGAAGTAGGTATTTAATGAAAATACTTAATTTATACACAGGGTTTAAAGATTTTGCAATGTTTAATAAGTTCAAGATGTCGGTGACGTAATAATTTTTAAAACTTTTTATCAGATAAATCTCCACATCTATTCAAATTATGCTTACTATATTTATATCATTATACACCTGCAATCATCTTGAATCCAAAACCATTACATTAATAGGTTAATTGACTTAAAAGCGACTAATCACGAGACGATGGCGCACAGAACAAATAAAAAAATACACGTCTTCCTTTGGTTATTTCGATCGGTTAAAAATTGTAGTGATGTCAGATTTTGTATTATAAAGTTTACGTAATTACAATTCAACTTATTCTTAATGATTTCATAATTTATATTTCAAATTAGGATGGTAAGCGAAACTTATGTAAATTAAGTTGCAGAAATTATATACAAACCGGTTTTAAGACGGCTAATTCAAGTAACCAGTACATGAAGGCCCTAGGCCTGGAATCATGAAATAAAGTAACTGTTTATTTATTTATTAACACTTCGTTGCATTACATAAAAGAAAAAAAATGAACATAATTTATTGAAAAGCAACTGGCGGCCTTATCGCTTTCGAGCGATTTCTTCCAGATAACCACTGTGAGTAAAGGAAAAAAAACATGGATTATTACATAAGGTAAGCAAGAAAAATACATATTACAAATACAATAAGAAGGAAAAAACATACTTAACAGTAACAAAAAAAATATAAACTAAACTGATATAGGATACATAAAAAAAATGTTTGTTTAATAATTTACTTCAAAGGGGATTCGAAACTACTATGAAACCTTGCAATTGGATTTATTTTAATAACCTTAAATTATTACGTCATCAACTATTTTAAAAGATAGTTTTGAGACACTAGGGTCGAAAGAAACAAATTCCCATCCCCTAGCTAACATTATTGAAACCAAGTAAATTTTTGAATGGAATTTACAAAACAAATCAATTAATCAAGGTAACTAGTTTCAAGTAACCCCAGCTTCGAAATAGAAAGCGCGCAGATTTCCTCTAAGAATATCTATAAGAACAGGAATAGTTAGGTTATAATTTACGAGACAGCTATTTGACTCCCAAAGTTAAATATCTTAATGCTAATCGTCTCAATGCGACATAATGATAGTTAGTAACGACGTTAATAATTATTGCATACTTTAGAACTATGTTAATGTTCCAAGGCTCATATAAAGATAATTCCTATTGTTATATTATTATCTCAGGTGATTTTCATTAAACAAATTAAAGGTTAAACTATTTACTTAGGAAAGTATTGCGCACTTACCAATTTTCGATATCATGAACATTATACTCGTATTATCGGCATTGAAGGCTGACCATATAACTTTAATACTTATATTCAGTTATCGTAAAAGTACCTATCAAGAAGCGTCAAGAACACACTGGCAATGTTATTTTTTATGAATAATACATGTTTGTAGATATAATAATAAAAAGTCTTTATTCATTTTAAGTACATTTTCTTGTCAAAGTGTAAGATTTGGAAACCCTTTTAAGTAAAAATACCTGTGTTAGGGTTCCCAGCTCTTCCATAACAAACTTAATTACTTAAAATAATGACATTATTTAACCAATTTTTTTTGAACCGTTTCCTTTTTATTTTTTCAACCGTTATCACACCTGAGTGAGTACAAGAGTAGTGCATGAGTAAGTGTGTGGGTGTAAATGTGTGAAAGAGTGAGTGAGTGAAATAGTAAAGTGTATTTACATCGTGGGTCTGAAAAGCAGCTCTAACACTGCATAAGGAGTGATCATAAGCCAGTCTTTCATTAGGGTTTTAACGTTGTAGGCGGTGAGAGGGTAGATGTTAAGCAGCCTATTTAATTAAATCATAGATAATTTTAATCGAATTAAATGTTATAGTTTTATTTATATTAAATGTTATAGATTTCACGATTTGATTTCTACTGTTTTAATAATTTCACTTAAATCATTTCCACCCAAAACGACGATAATAGTGAAGATTATATTATTAAAATAATAGAGACGCATGTGTTGTGCGCGGAAAAAATTCAGTGACCTTTCAAATTGCCGTAAGAATCGCTTTGTTGTGGAACGACGGACGTCAAGGTGATATGGATGGTATATTGTATTCTGCCTTGACGTCCGATGATGAACCGCTCCAATCGGTTCGAGAAAAAAGAACTTAATGTGTTAAAAAAAATAACTTTACTTATTATCTCTCGTCACCTGAAATGCATGTCATTGCTAAAAACAAACACGAAAAATTTAAAAACGAGGGCATCACTTAAGCCCTTTATAAATTGTATGGACTTTACGCTTGATACTTTATCTTCCACAGATAATATATTTTTGTAGCATATAGATAAAAAAATACATTCACAGAATATAAGAAAATTTTAGTTTAATGCAAACTTTTGTTGCAAAATTGGTGCATTAAAAAGTGAGAATTGTGTCCCGTTCCACGTAAAAACAAACTTTTTACTTTTTGTGTTATAACACAAAACAGAAACATTTATACATTATTTATTTGTTTGCACCGAGTACTTACAGTTAGCTAATACAACACAAAAATGAAAGTAAAATTATATTTTAAGAGGAATATAAAAATTAAGCCGATAAAATAAATTTTAATAAACTTCTTACCGTTTTTGAACCGCCATTAATATATGTGCATAACGAAATACTTATTACTTCATATATAAATGTTTAAAATTGTGCAATTGAAAATTACTGTAGGCAATCGAATTAGCGTAGTTATGATTTGAAAATAGCTGTGAACCGCAGTTTTGTGCTTGTTTTTCTTAGAGACAGACATCACTTTATTATTCTGTAAAATATTAAAGCGATTCCAATACAGAAATACATATCTAATTAATAGCCTAATAAGTGTGGATATATTGGTTGCAAATACCGGAAGAAAATAAATATTTCCAAAGACACAATAGTGAAGCGCTTAGTATGGTTAGCATAAGAATTAGATGTGAACATCCAAGGTTAAAACCATTTTATAAACCTTCATGGCTACGTTTATGCACTCATTGGGTTCAATTCCCTGAGAAACAATTAATTATTACGGAGTCTGGAGGTGAATTTAGCCAGAATTAACAACAGGACCAAGGCTACAGAGGATATGCTGTTCAAAATAAATAATCTACCTTACATTAAACAAGACACAAACGAAGAGACATATGCGACAACAGATCTGACCAAACTTCTAACAATTAAAACTAATAATTCAAAAACACAGAAACTTCTTCGAAAACCCCAAGGATGTAATAATTTGAAGCAAGAAAGTCAAGTGAACTATGTTTTTTTAGGAAATAACTAACTTTACAAAACCGTAACATAACGATTATAATCAGACGCTTTTTTTTCTCTCAATTCTGAAACTGGTTTTGCGAACTGCGAGAACACCGAAAAATAGCTAATCAAATCCTTTCACCTGTACGTTTTATAACATTTTAGCCACATGGCAAAGGTCTGATTATTATCATTACTCTTAAGAAAAACAAATTTTGTTTCCACGGAAATCGAATTCACAATAGGTTACACAGATTGAACAATAAGTGGTGCTGTAGTATCTCAGCAGCCTAAAGATTATCATTCCAAGCCAAAATTGTTTTATGCCATGCAATAAAATAACACTAAATAAATGTGTAATAATAACGACTCACGTGTAAAAAGTTCACTATCACTTCGCAACAATATAACACAATATAAATAAGAGATAATTCAAGATGTGTGTGTCTGTAGACGGTAAAGTAAATACTGACTGTGCTCACTTGAGAGGAAATTGTAACGAAATTCAATTCCTGCCGTGTTATCGTTCATATACAGATTTCGATTTTTGACGATTAGATTGTTCAATTGTTTCTTAAGTATTACTATGAAAACCTAACTTACATTGCCGATGCGTGGTGTAATGGTTTACGGAATTGCCGTGTAATCCAGATTTCCTAGATTTGATTCCTGGAGTATATATTATTTTCTTTAGATTTGGGCAACCTAAGTTTAAAATATCTGTGTCAAGGTTTCCGCCTCTTACATAATAAACAGTATTCTATTTTTAAATTATTTTTTCAATACCAATACAGGCAAATAAATATTTACCTTGAACACATTATAAGTTGATTTATTTATTATATTGTACATATAACTATTATATTCTAAAAAATAAATTGTTTATTAGTATTATATTGCCAGTAAAAGATACATCCACCTTTACATATCAGGAGTACATATTTGAAATATTACATTTCCTAAAGGAATTATTTGGTGATTCACATGTACTAATGCATGCATTAGTACATGTGAATCAGTGACATATCAAAAGAGTTAATATAGGTTATAAAACAAACAGTCCCGAAAACAGGTGTTTGTTTAATTATTGTCTGCTAATGACAATTAGGTGATTAAAAGAGTGGTGAAGAGTTCCAGTTCTTCTCATTTCTAGAGCTCTAACTCTTTAACTATCAATAGAGTTTAAATGATAATATTTTTAAATAACTGTTAACATGTCTTCAACAAACTTAATATTTGGCAGAATTCAATATAGACTGGGTTTTTTTTACAATAAATGTAAGCAAATGACGCCGGCGTTTGCCAAATTTGTCACAATTTGGACACAAATTAATATACATTATTACTATATTCATAAATTCTTTAATTTTAGTTACTAAAGAATGAACCAAATGTATTCCCAGACCGAAAACTTATCAATATACCATCGTACCGGATGATATAAAAATATTCTTGTATCATGCACTATCATCTTTGGCTGGTAACCAGGGACAGATCGGAGTGGAAGAAGCTCTAGGACTTCGGAGGAGCACATGCTGGCTTAGAACCAATATACTTAAAAAATACTTTATTTTTGGTTTCATTATTGTTATTCAAAGAGAGCATTAGCAGGAAATTTATATCAAGAGACTTTTTTACGTTCATTTATCTACTCATAAATTATTTTATAAAAACTAAATCAGTCGCATTAGTATGGCGATTAATTACCATAAATAGCATTCTAACGTAGAATACGTTATGACTGACACTTTAATTAAAGCTATAAACTGAATTTTGTATAAATTAATACCTGACTAATTTAGGTACTGCATTATCGCTCAATTCATTACGCACAAATAATATTCCGAAGCATATATAGACAATGATTAAAATTCATCAATGTGTTTATATATTGAATGGACAAGATATGTAAATCTGTAATTGATTCATATGACATATGGCCCTAAAAGCGGTTAATAGTTGTCATATATTAAGGGCATATGAACTATGAGTATTTAGATCACCTAGAATATAATGATAAGATCTCTCGGGTCAGTAGATCAACGTTTGGAAATTAAAATTCACCTTTTCATGATTAGATAGCGCATCTTGATTGTCCCAATACTAGGCTAGACTTTCCACTCATATCAAGTACATATGCATTACAATGTTTAAGATTTGGGAAACCTTATAAAGCCTCTTACATAACAGAGTTATGTTATCTGTATATATTTTTTAAATTACAACTTTGTTTGTTTTTAAAATGTTTACAAGAAATTCTATTAATTTTGCTTAAAATTAATAGAATTTCCTTATTAAATAAAGCACTTATATCCCGATTTCCTGACATACAAAAACATCAATGTGTCATATACTAGGACCAACATACTTGACTGAAATTAAAAAAAAAAAACAAACAGAAATATCTGCCCATTTAGCTTAAACAGAACGATTTTTAATTACAAATAATACGTTTGCTTTTCGAATTTCTGTTCTTGACTTTAAATTGATCAATTGCGTACCTACTTAAATTTTTAAAACCTCAAGCGTTAATTAAAATAATTAATTATTAATTATAAACACGTAGTTTTACTCCTTGTAGTGGCTTCTCCACTACTGGAGGAAGATGTTCTAAAAAAGTAATTTTAGGTATATGTTACTATGATTTTCATTTATTCCAATAATATTAAGATCGTCACAAAGAGAGTCGAAGTATCTCAGAAGAAAATATTTATATCATAATAGCCAAGGATGATCTGTAAATAAGTATAAAGAACTTTTGTGATATCATTTTTATAAATTATGATTTGTTTGACCCTAAGTTGTGCAGTAAATCAGATTGTACTTATTGCTGTCATGTTAGTAGTTTTATTAAATGGAAATGGTATTGTAATTTATTATAATTGAATTCTTATTTTAATGTAGGTATGATAATGATTATGTTGTTCGTAAATTAGTATCATGGATATCACAGAATAACACATGGACTAGAGAAACAAATGGATCCTTATCATTTATTAGAAAATAAAAGACAATATAGAATACAATATATAAGAAGTCTCCGTCTTGACTTAGCGTAGCTAACTAGCCGGTTATTTAATTTAAACTTTTTTTTTCGGACCTTTCCCTCCTAAAGTAATCAGCTAATTTCCTGAAATGAATTTTTGAAATTGCAAGCTCTTAGAATGTCAACCGAGCTGACAAAGAATATAAAAAATATTATAATAATAAATGTACTTCTTTATGAATAATGACTGCAGTTGCAGTCACTTTTTAATTTGATTTATAAATTACTCAGATATGTTATGATATGATTATATTTTTCCTTGAAATTATGTACTGCGTCTTGCATCAATTGCTGCCTTCATTTGAATATAATCCATTCATGAAAGGGAAACAATATACACAATTTAAAGATGCGTAAATAAATAACTTAGTTTTGATAACTAGCTATTATTGTGTTTTATTTCAAATATTTTCTTAATCAATTACTAGGACCTCAAAATCAAAAATGTTCCAGCCAGATATTCTGAAGAAATTCGCCATCATCTATGGCTCATATTACATTCGGTATCTCAAGCACAATCACAGCGTGAGCATTTAAAGACTTCAATAGAAAAAAATCTTTGACAGCTCTTGTAAGCATGTGACGTTCAAGAATACGGCCAGTCTGACAACGGGTGCAGCATCGAATTGAAATTATGCATGAGTATTCGTATAATAAATAAACCAGTTAGTATGTAAATTTCATGAGGAAACAACAATACAAGTTATTTTGACAATGACATCAATAGGGTTGTCATCGTGTTGATTAAAATAATTTGAATTAAGAACTAAATTATTGTAAGTAAATAAATAAATAAATAAAATAATTCGGTTGTTAAGGGTTTTCATCGTAATGACTCGTATTTTAGTGATTGATATTATGGTTGGCTACCTTCAAAACTTTTCTTTATTTACTATGTGGTGGAGACTCATGAGAAATTCTTCACATTGCATAATTCGTAGAACCAAATCACACCGGCCTATTATGTGTTAGAGCTTAGACCTATTTTGTAGAGCTTGGTGGTATCAAATGCCAATGCTTGCAAGGATCCGTCAACAACTTTTGTTTTGGGAGCATGGATTCTTCCGACTTTTTTCTCTCAGATTAAATTATTGACAGCCCTAAATAACCTTTCTTTTAATGATTGCCCAATGCATCGGTAATCATGGAGATAAACATGTACATGACGAAACTTTGCCGGTTTGCAAGGTCAATTAAACTTATTTCACCGCTACTATGGATTGAGGAGAAAAAATGTATTAAATACTATTGCAGTAAATATGTAAAAAATGTATACTATTGCGTCTGCTAAAACTAAAGGCTGATGATGACTTTTCGCAAATTTATAGGATTATAGGGTTTTGGCCGAGACTGGGACGGGTAAAAGGATATATTTTGAGTTTCACATATCATATAAATTAAATAGCCTTTGTTTTGTACATGTTCCTTTTCTTATACAATACATTTCTACTGGCTCCGTCGCCTACAAAGCCCTCCAGACACTACCATTATGCTTTTCTCCGCTCCACTCCATAGAAACCAATACAACTTTAAGTAGTCAAAGATTTTAAAATGTATTAAAGAATGCACAATATCTTAGCTCTTCTCTAAATTTTCTGACTTAGACGGCGAAAGAAAACTGTGCATAGTATCGAAGCCAGTAATATAAATTACGCATCTTTAAAAGATTTCAATTATTTAATAATTAGTTAACAATTGGTTGGCGTTGGGGCTTTCTACAAAAACAAATGACTACATCTCAACTTATCAAGAACCTTAGCCAATTATAAATTAATTATTTATTTATTTCCTATTTTTACAGTAACTTAATACTAATAGAATAGAAAACTATATATTATATTATACATTTTGATGTAGTTCTCTCAATATGTTCTGATGTCGCCAGCATATAATTGACTGTTGCAATCCTAATATTTAGAATGGGATTAATCATTTTAGTTGAAAACTACTGTCAAAGTTACGCGAAACTTACAACGCTGTAAAGCTTTTGCTAACACAAAAAGTTTAGTGTTCTAGTTATCGCCCTTTATCAGGATATGACATAATATTATTTGAGTAGGAAACACATTATGCAAACGCTTTCACCATCTCCTGGTGCGGCAAGCTGCCATATAGAGAAGAAAGATGATATCATGTTTACGCTAAAATCTTTATTTGTGTGTTTGATCTTTGTGTGAATAGACCACTTCGGTAAGTTATCCTAAAAAGTTCAATTTCACAGTACATACTCTCTTACATACATATGTTATATTATTAATTTTTTCAAAGTAATAAGGGATCTCAGGGTTACAAGTGTGTAACCATTATTGTAGTAGAATACAAACGAGTGTAACTCCTTTTTATAAAACGAATGCAATTTTTAATTGTTTTCATAAATTAAATCGCTATTAAATAGTCCTACTGAAATTACTTGCCGAAACATATATATAGCCGAGTAAATACTACTCATATTTTATAGATATATTTAATCTGTAACAAAATGACACAATAGAAATCATCTTAAAATAAAAATCTTTCTTAAGTATATACTTCATTTACTCGACCAGGTGTTATTTCGGTACGTAAAAGTCTATTTCATACTTTTTACACTACCTTTGCCTTACCTTACCTCATAATTTTTATTCACATTCTATAACTACTTCAAAACAATATTGCGGCCACTTGAATGTTTCCAACATAATTTTAGAGTGATAATAAAAACTTAAAGACCTGTAAAATTCAGAAACCATGAGAAAATCATATCGAAATCGTGCATTTGTAACTAATATAACTACAAAATTATGAAGTTTTTACATCTGGTAATGTGACCATATGCAAGGAAAATAAAGAAAAAAAGCCATACGGTTTTCTATTATTATTATGTAGTTACTTTTTTTTATAATTTTTACAGAAACGTTTTATAAGCAATGCTGGTCATACTGCCGTGCTTGGCACTAGTTTTAAATGTGTTTAGCCAGGACTTTAATGAGACACAAAGTTATGATCCATCTAAACTTTTGTCGTAAGTATATTTTTATCATTGAATCATCTTATAAATATACGAGTTATAATTATTTTTCAGGAAATAACTTATAAAATTGGGAGAATTTGAATTGTAATTAGATTACTTGGAGGAATAACTGTCAGATAAATAATCTTGGTTTAATTTTGAGCCATTGTATTTTTTCCTTTTACAAATATTATTGCGCTATTGTAATCCTGGACCTCCGGGTCCTACTCTAAGTTAACCATTATTAGTTGTAGTAAAAAACGAGGGTAAAAAACCCTTTTATTAAATCTATAATATTTGTATATTTTATTTAAACTTGCTAATAAAACGTACTACTTAAATAACTACGTCCTACTTGCCTTTAAGTGTAAAGAAAAATTTTGAATATTTCAGACAAATATTTAATCTGGAACAAAATGACACAATCGCAAGGAATATGCCGTATTTTGATCAAAACAATTTCAAACCCCACGAAGGTTCTAAAGCTCTATCACTTCACAAATTCAAGAGACAAAAACGTCGAAGAATAAACCCAAACGGATTATATGGAAATCCTTATCAAAATAATATACAAAACTATAATACAGGACATTTTTATGGTAAGTTTTATTTGATTACAAACATGATAAAAAAGAACATTCTAAATATTTAAAATTATTAAATCTTCTATAATAAATAATATATGGATCAATCATAATTAAAACCAGTAGCGGATTTACAAATTTTCAAGGTTTTATAGGCTGTAAAGTTAGAGCCCTTGTATCAACAATACAACCATTTCGTTGAAATTGTATGTAAAGCCCCCGACCAGTAATAGAACTGACATGGAGACGGTGAAGAGAAGATGAAGAGGAAAATACATTTTCCCTCTTCTATCCCTCTCCCACCCCTCTTTTCATTCGTGCAAAGTGTGAGGTGAAGGTGCACGTCGATTACTGGTTGGGGCCGCTCTAGCCGGGGCCAATCTATAAGACGTAGGAAAAACCTCTCGTTTCCCCAATGCCGCCCCAAAAATCTGCCGCCAAATTTGGGCTGGTAAATCCGCCACTGAAGAAAACGATACTAAATTGCGTAATTATCTTATATATAGATATACATTTCGGCAAAGTTGACTGTCGAAGTCATTACTATAATAATTCTTAAGGCGCATTTAATTTAATAGCAGCACCGCAACCTTTTTAGTCTTTTTTGTAAGTATATTTTTAATAACAAAATTATAGATATTAGAGCAGGGTCGATTTTTTTTAAACTAATACTAATAATGGTAAGATGAAAACCCTACGTTTCCGCGCGTTGTAGATACTAAAAAGATCTAAAACTTTTCACTTTATATTTTTTCACATAACCTCAAAATTTATGTGACAAAAAAAAAAATTACTTTTTAATCAAAACACAATAAAAAAAATTCTACCATGGTCTATATAGTCAAGTTAATAAATACTAGTTAAACATAGTACAACATCTTTGCATTCATTGACAGAACAATCAGTGTATTAAATGCTTATTTAATTCATTTCAGAACGACCATCATTTGCCACAGAGGCCATTTCACGAGTGACCGAAGCCCTAACATCAATAGCGCTGTACGACGATTACCAATGTGTGCCGCGGCTTTTATGTGAAGCCGCTGGTGGCGGCTTAGGAAGTTCCAATGTTCTTCAATCTGTGACTGGATTACAGCCACTTATAACGTTAGTTATCACGGTAGTGTCATCTTAGAACGAAAAGATTTTTATTCGGTATTATTATCGCTTCAGAAATGTATGAAAATATGATGGCCGTAACATATAATTAAATTAAATTTAACTATTGATATACAACTATTTTAATACAAACGCTAACAAATTAATGTAATACAATGAAATGAGTGGTACTGACTGGTCTGATATTTTTTGTTTGATTTTCAGATTACTTTCAGCCTATGGTGGTATTAGCTCAAACCCACTGTTCGTTTTCGGCAGAGCAGTTCTCTTAGGTATGTCCTCAAAGGAAAATCCTGCGTCCTGTCGGTATGGGTATCCTCTTTGCCCCACGGATCCAGAACAATTGGTCCACTATCTGAACAACCATAATGGGGGTTTTTTTCGATTCTTCAATGCACCACAAAAGGGACAAAACATTCAACAATTCTACAATCACTTGCAGGGGAATCCCCAAAATGGTAATTATGGGCTATATCAACCAAATCATCCAGAAACTGGATTTAATCCACATCAGCAGAATATAGGTTTCGTTCCTCAAAATCAAGGCTATGGTTTTCAAAGACCACACGAACAGTACCAGCAAAACTATGGATTAGCATTCCCTTACGGAGAGAATTTCAAAATACAGAAACGTATACAGAATAATCCAAACGTTAATAATGCTTATAATACTGATATCTACTCCAAATGGATATTTCCAGACAATGTTGATGATAATGATAACGAAAATGTGGAAAATGGTAATAGAAGAGGAAAGGAATTAAAGTTTCCTGAAAATTCAAATTATGTTTCGACGGAAAATCATGAAACAGCCTTTACGTTCCCAAATACAAACAGAGGTGTTGAGTATATTAATTATAATAAATTGTACGAAAAGTATAATGATTATAAAGTTGAGAATAATGAAAAATATAATGATTTTGTAACTGTTTACGTTGTCAGGGGTAATGGAGATCCGAACAAACCAGAAATTGTTAAATTGAGACCGGGGCAATCTTTATAGTTTTAAAAGTTAATATAATCAATTAATTCAGTCGCCCTATATGTAAAATTATTTAAGGAATAAATAGTTTATATATAAGGAAATTTATAATACATATTCACCAGACTCTGCTAATAACTAGCAAGTATTTAATGTTAATTTGGTAAAAATTTAATAATCATTATTTCACGGGAGATTGTATTATAAAATTTTACTTTATTGCTGTTACTACATATAAGAAGTGTAGGTATGCAGAGATGTGCATTAACAGATAATGCATACTTAATTCCGAATCTAAAGAAGATCCTTTACTAGCTGTAGTGAGTAGTCCCTTAATCAGTAGTTAATTAATAGATGATTTGGCATTCTGAAGATAACTACCAAATAATTATTCAAATGTTTAAAAATCTTACTTTCTTTATTTATTGTATTAGAGGTAGTTTATTTTATTAACGTAGGGTGAATTATATCATATCTAAATAAAATGAGAAAAAGACCTTTAATTTCCAACTAACATACCTAAATAGCGCATATTCGTGGAGTACAGCTCTCACCTCTGGGTACCACCCTGCCTAGTACCAGCTCCTTCCACTCGACCGTATTCAACGAAGAGCGATTGGAAAAATGTAATTATTTACGACATCAAATTTGAAACCTCAAAAATAACAGTACTTCTCCACTATTTATTTACACTTCGTTGCTAGAAAGAAACACAAATAACACAATATATATAAATTACAAGGGATGCAACGGGCGGCCTTATCGCTAACAAGCGATCTTTCCAGATCCTTCTATTTAATGGATGTTATTGTACATATAAACCTTCCTCTTGAATCACTCTATCTACTAAAAAAACCGCATCAAAATCCGTTGCGTAGATTCAAAGATTTAAGCATACAAAGGGACATAGGGACAGAGAAAGCGACTTTGTTTTATACTATGTAGTGATGTAATACCAATTAAGACTGTTGTCACTATTGGATGTTGCATGGTCGCCTTACAAATGACAGCCAGTCCATGGTTATTTCCATGGCTGAGCTACGTATAAGTACACCTGCAGTCCTTATTCGTGCCAATCGCCAAGATAAACATTTTCTTAGATCGGCGGATAAAAGGCATGCAAATCAGACATCCTTGTTAAGGCAACATAGACGCATCTTCGTAAACATGTTGCGTAACCATACGTGAGAGGCATATGGTTAATAATACGTGGCATACTCGTGTGATTTAAAGTTTTTAACAGTATTTTGAGTAGTATCGTAAGTATTAGTTGAAGGGATTTTTCTCGGATTCGAGTGGAGCGGGATCATAATAGCGGTGCCACCCACTCGGATCCGTGCGAGCGTCCCGTTCATTTTTTTAAAACATTGCCATCCCAAGCTTTCGAGTATACCCAATATGCTGTATGTACCCAAAAATGTTTTTTTAAACAATATACATTTAGACATACATATTTTCAAACATTCATATTTACTTTTGATTGATTCAATAATTCAGAGCGAGACTAGCCACTATATATTCTGGGATTTAATGGGGAGGTTTTGTTGCTTTCCAGATTTTGATTGATACAGAATTTGATTTGTTCTGATACCATCCACAGTGATAACAGATTAGTGTCATCGTTAACGCTACACGCACAGATTTCTAATATAAATAGCAGCAAATTGATAGTTGATTTGAAATTTGAAAGAATATATTATGGTTCAAACTTCTAAGACTTTTGCACATACCACAGAACTGCTTACAGCGCTAAATGCAGCGTGTTGATATCAAGCCAGCATACCACAGTGTGGACACCTGCAGTAACAATAATCGTGTCAAAATTGGTTAGTTAAATTATGTCATGCCCATATTGTCAATGCTAGAATGAATGAAGGGCGTCGTCAACAGCGGGTAGGTAGAAGGAGCAGAGAATAGAAAAATATTTTATTTATAGTTTTTCCATATTAGTTGTATGTTTAGGTATGTTTTTATGTCAAAACCACGTCGAAGTTTCATACAATTTATTCCATTCCCGTTCTTTACCTATTTTACTCGCCCTCTTCCGATATGATTCATTCTTTTTTTTATATATTAAATCAGAGTCATTGGGTTCAAATTTAATGCCAACGTAGAGAACAATAAATATATTGTGTGAAAAAACTCTGATATTTAGTAAACAAGTCATCATTTGTCTTCTTTTATTTTAATTTCCGCTACTTTATTTTATGTAAATTGTTATTAATACAAAATATAAAACGCACACACACTTAAACACCCTAATACATTACATATTACGACATACTTCTACCAATAAGTTATTTGTGAATTGTCTTGGCTAGTACATAATGTTTTTCGTAAACATGGTGTACCTTTAGCTTTTTTTTTAATTTAAAATTGTAAAATTATTAAAAATAGCTGTGGATAAACTAAACTAAATTGTAGTACTGTGGATTAAGCGCTTGTGAAAGTAAAGCAGAAGCTAGAAGGACATTCGCACGCTGTAGCCGCTGCTTTATTCCAAGTTAAGCTGAAATCGCCGTACGCGCCGCTAGTGTGCTAGCGACTCTCCGCATGAGAGGATGTATTGTCAACTTCGCGTCGCGTCGCGCCAGTGAAAATTCGTAAATGTGCATCCGAATGAAAACAAGCTCTGATTTAAGTATGTCACGTTTTGTTTGTATATTACATAATTTTACACGCCATAATTAACGGAAGTTGGAGATTCTTAAATAACCGTCGCGAATTCGTTGTTTTTTTTCACGCGTGTGAATAAATTATACGGTTTTTATTATGATCCTTGACTAAATACTCTTTGGACTCTACAAAAAATTCTAACTTCGGGTTGTTTACCTGAAACTTAAATTTTCATTGTTCTTATTACATTCGTAGTTAATAATATACTTGCGGTACTTATTCTTAAACCTACTACTAACGCAAAAAAGCGTGTTTAATTATCATAATTTAACAACTATTTTGCGTTTAAAATTTTAAAAATTCTGCTGTATATTCGACGTATCATCGTATAATCTGTGAGAGATTTGATTTTACATATTTTTTCTTGTTTAGTTCTGTTTTAAACAGTCGTCTGGTAGAACTGGAATAAAATATCGATTCCCACCTTATTGGCGTACGTGAGAAAGTTAATCAATAATTTTAGGTATTTCAATAAATATTATCTATAAGATAATTGTACATTCGTTGCTTTTCGCGTGGTAGTACGAGTTTGGGTAAGTCTGTTTATGAATATTAAATAAAAATTTAAATAGTTATTAAAATATTCATTATTTTACAACTTATTATAATGAGGTTAGACAACTATAAGGACCTTATTTGAAATTTATATCTTAACGTTTACTTTAACTCGTTCGGCATACGAGTAATATAGTATATAATTATAATTATATAATACATAGTAATGTATGTGTATAAAGTAGTCTACGTTAAAAATTTATATAGTGTATATTCAAAAAATGAATTATTTTATTACAATTTAAGACATCTTATTAATGATAAGCTCGAGATAAGTGCGAAGATGAAGTGAACTACGAGTTTGACATTGACAGTTTCTTATGACATATCTAACGTAAACTGAAATATATCCAGAAAGTTACGAAAGATATACAATGTTAATATTATATATCTGTATATTTATATAGTCTATTTCACTATCAAATATATTTCTTTGATTTCTGATATTTATATACATTAGCGGTATCATTAATTATATTTAGGTCATGTTTTGGTAAGCGGTAATCTAGGCAATTGTTTTATCTGGTTGATTCAGGTGTATTTGATTTTAGATCAGATAACACTGTTCTGGTTCTAAATCCAGAATTAAGAGCTCTCAAACTACTTTAATAAGCTTGAGAACGAGGAGATGACGAGAAGAGAGTAATATCCGAAATATAATCTCTTTTTTGATTTTCATACTTTGTAACAAAGCCTGTCAAAAAGTATCTATCTTTATAGTTGAATTATGTCTAAATATACATATTTCCAATCGAAAATGTTTTTTTTATTCACATGTAATCGAATGAAAGCGCTTAACAAACTGAGAAACATTGATGAATTTAATCAAATCAATTAATCTTTAAATCGATTGATTAAATAATTGCGTGTAGTTAAATTGAATGGACGGAATGTTAAAGAAATATGTCTCTAAGGTTGAATTATCTAACGCACCTCAACTCATTTATAACGCTAGAAAGACCTTTAGGCGAATTTTGTATTAGATCCGGTGCCGCCGTTTCAGACTTGCCAAATTCTTAAAAGAGTATTAATCAATATATTCCTGATTTCACTCTTTAAATTACATTGTAACTTATATGTACCAAATGGTATATGCTTGAACTATATGTAGGTCCGTTCTAATGTACTGTTTTAACTACTCTAATACTTTACCGGTTTGATATTTCGTGACTCCTTGATATATAAAAATAAATGGTATAAAAATAAAAAAGTTATAAAAATCCACAATTTGTTAAGTCCAATTCAGTTTCTTTATTGTTTATTGCGAAGCCTTTTAATAAACAAATTTGCTTTAGTTTTGAATTAAGTATTTTTATTACATTAAAATCAAGGATAGGCGATTATAGACATTACGAAAAGTAATAAAGGAAAAAAATATTTTGACATTTATTTTTATGAGTACGAAAATTACCATTTTTATTTCCAATCGTAATATAAAATACTGTTACAATTAAGGTTGCTGAGTTTTGATAAGTAGTATTCGAGTTTGTTTTTTATAAAGTATCAGTCCGGATGCTGATTATTGGATGATTTATTCTTTATTTTTTATTTATTGGATGATTGAACTGGATAAATTATTATTATAGAAGGTTTGACAGTTGTTGGAGAAGCCATGTGTTTAACGCTTTTATTGATTTTTTTTGTTCCTTCTCTATTTGTTATGGTAGATGGCCTAAAGTTTCAGCTACTCTTCTATGAGAAATTGAGATTGAGGCACTCGCTTGAAAACGGTGAGTGCAGAAGTCATGAGGCATGACGTGGACGTAAAGGGCTGGGACTGGACGACCCTCATCTAACCCTGTCATTGGGTGACGTAATTACTTGGATTTTGATAGGTGGGACCCCCTAAGAGTAAAAGAGACCTTAGTTTAAACTAAAGCCGATTTTTCGGCACTTTCTGCCAATTTGCTTTATGCTGCTATAAAAATAGATTAGTAGTATTCGAATGTAGATTTTCTATTAATTCTTTTTTAATTTTTTCTATTTAATCATTTAATTTTATTCATATCCTACTTCTAAATATAGAAGAATTTGCAAGCAAGAGTCTTGTGTATTAACGCGATTAGTAGATAATATTTCAAAAAACCTACTGAATTAAGATGTTTTTAAATACATTTATTACATTAAGGCCCTGTTTCACAATGTATGGATAAAGTACCAAATAGCTATGCAACACAAATTATATACTTCGCGTTTCATAACGAATAGCGCTATCTAACAGGCGTGAAACGCAAAAATACTGTTAATCCTACCAATAAGTAATAAATAGCGTATTTGGAACTTATCCGGACATTGTGAAACAGACCCTTATAGTTTGTCTGTAAGAAACAGGTTAGATGCCATTTTTCTAAATATTTTCATCTATTACTGTTTCATACTGTGATGTTTTTTTGTGTGTAATGTGATGTAAATGTAAATAGTAAGCGCATTGGAATAATATATAATGGTAAATTATTTATTTATTTACACTTCGTTGCAAAGAAACACAAATAAAACAATACATAAAAAATACAAGGGATGCAACGGGTGGCCTTATCGCTAACAAGCGATCTCTTCTAGGCAACCCTAGTAAGAAAAGAAAACAATAAATAAAAATGATTTATTTTGTTAAATAAATTTTATTAGCTATAAACCTTACAGTTTTTTTTTAATCGAAATATTTTCGTTTCATTGAACATTGCAAACTAATATGTTCAATTTCTTTCTTTTATATGATTCACCTTAAATAAGCATTGGTTATATGAACACGTTATAATCAATTTTTCAAGGAAATCAGCAAATTAAGTTCAAATTAAAGGTTGGTACGTAGGTTGTAATGACTAGCTTATAGTACACAGTCAATGCCGGCTACTTTGTACTTTAACTAAACCACCCACAGATAACGTAATTAATTTGTTACTTTTTGTGTACGTGACAGACATTGTTGGTTTAAATGAATCAATTTATGAATAGTCTGTGGAATCTAAACTGAATCTACTCTGAATTTTAATTTTGTATTTAATTTAAAGTTATATTGTTAATACTTATATTGATATTCCACGCTACGAATGCTTATCAGCGGTTGAATTTTTTCTTCAAAATTATAGAAATTACAAATTTCTAATTCTACTAACTTGAGTCTGCAGCAAGATTGTTTACGATAATTGCCTTTTACAATAATCACGATCATTTAGACAATTTACATTATACCACAGGTGTAACATATATAACACATTACATTTACAATACACAAGAATCACATAATATATAGGTGAAAATAGTACAAACTGTTCGTTAATTTTTCACGTTCATACAAACATACGTGGCCAGGGGACGTAATTTAATAATATCTATCAATCTTAGTTTTGCAGTATTATGAATTAAATAGGGAATCAAATAAATCGTGCGTCTTTTGTTTTTATTATAAACCTTCTTGAAAACCATAAAGTTTATCCAGGCCTTCGTGTTGATGTAATATTTTGTTAATAACCTTGTTCAGAATAGTGAAAAGCTATTGTTTTTTGATATAATAATAATAAAACTATTGATTTTTGTGTTATTGCGTATTTGAGTTCAGGTCTCGAAAAGTGTGCCTTCGAGTTTAAAGAAGAAAGTCATTTGAAAACAGCAATAATCTGTCAAACAAGAATAGTTTAAGGTCAATAATGATTTATGGAACATGTGGTCGTTTGAGCAGGTCACAAAGCCCTTGGAAACAAACTTGTTCTCAGTTCTGTCCTATCGCTTTGATCGTGGTTTAGGCTTTTAGAATGCCCTTGGTTGTTTATTCACGATTATTTATGCTTAAACAATTTGATAAATATTTGTGTAAAAAACTGAAATTAATGATTTCAATAACAGTCGCCTTATTCATAAATAATACAGTTTAAGCATCGTGTAGACTAAAATTGTCTTCCGTCTCTTTTCATGATAGATAGACACAATTTATCAGCAATAGACAACAGTACTTAAGTTGAAAAAGTGCAAAAAATTACAATTAAAAGGGAATTCGATCTTATATCATATTATATTCTATTTATATTTATACTACTAAATATAAATAGAAATATTGCAGTAATTAAATACTGAAAAAAATCTTAATAATAATGTTTAAGTTAGTGAAATATAAAAAAATACATATTTATAGCTTCATAATTCATGAAATATACGCCATTTGCTTTTCGTTTATCACTACGGGTGATAAACAAACCACTAAATTCAGTCTCTATAAAAAAACTTACTATGTGGAGTATGCTAATAGTACTAAAGTTACTAATTTTGAAGGAATATCATTTATATTCGAATTCCGGGATACTTACCTATGTATGTATTTGTTTTTCGATCGTGTATAGAAAACCTTAAATCGAATGAGATGCAATCTGTCCCTTATGAATTCATGAATAATTCATTAAATAGGTTTTGTTTCTATAAATCGCTCCAATGTGTGTCAGTGGGTCTTTAATGGACATTTGGGGTTAATTTCCAATTTAAACATTTTCTATGTTTAAATATTAATGCCTTTGGTAATACAAGAAAAAAATAGTGTTTACTCTTCCAAATTTTACGTCACAAAAGGAAATAAAATTAATTAAATTAAAATTCGAAAAATTATAGGATTTGCAGCAACCCCGACATAGCGTTCTTAAGCATATGTTCATGAATTGAATCGTAGGACTAAAGAAATGTTAATCTAGTCCCGTATTTTGCAAGAAATTAATTGATCTTAATTATATTAAAATATTTTTACGTCACAGTAAAAATATTAATTTTTAAAATTCTTACGTAGTGTCAGTTAGAGAAAGATTTTTGAAACATTGTGCAACAAAAGATTGTGGAGCTGTGATTAATAGTAGCCGAGATATTTATACATATTTGTTAAAATTCCTCAGGAATCGCGGGAAATGTGTCGAAATGACGGAAGTCACTGTCGAACTGTTTCGCGACCGAATTTAAAATAGTTGACATTTGAAACTGTAACATCTTCACTATTTTAACCGCTTATTAAATACTGCTGCTTAATTTAAAAGCACTTTAGTATTGTCTTTTATTAACATAGCTTTTATACATTTAAAGAAAACACTTTTATACCGGATTGAAGCTATGTATTATTTTAAACTTATAATTATTTACCATAACGTTGGATAAATTTAAAATTATCTTAAATAATTATAAGTTTACAATAATACATAGCTTCAATCCGGTAAAAAAGTGTTCACTTTAAAAGCATTTTATGATAGGTTCTGAACTTTTCAATACATACCAAAGTGACGCGATATATTCACATGACATATTATAATTTGTCTCCGTCAAATATTGTGCGGTAGTATTTTTTCTATCTTTGTTCATCGACAGATATAATCCTATATATGTGTTAGGTATTTGTTTATAAAAAATACTGCAATATATATTTGCGTATACGCGATGCTTACGCCTCGGTAAAAAATAAATAAATCAGTGGCGCTACAGTCTTATTAGGATTAGGCCTCAGATTTCTGTATTTGTTTCATGATAATTTGTCAATCTAATAGGCAAGTAAATGATCAACCTTCTGTGCCTGACACACGCCGTCGACTTGTTGAGTCATGCTTGACAATGTTTTCCTTCACCGTTCGAGCGAATGTTAAATGCGTACATATAAATAAAGTCATTGGGCACAGCCGGGAATTGAACCAACAACCTCAGGTATGAGAGTCGCACCCTGAAGCCACTCGGCAAAACTCCTCGGTAAAATATGCGTGGAATTCGAGGTTGAAAAAATAGTGACAATACCAAAGATAAAAGATTTCGCGAAGTATTTTACGTACTTAGCGTTTACTCCCTTTTCTAAGTGTTGGCTGTCCAAAGCCGGGCCAAGCTGGTATTTTTAAAGATTAAGGGCTGTGTGCATGGGCACAAAGATCTATAACTTCCTAGTCAGAAATAGATCAAACACATGACGAGCGCACGAATATCAATTTTTACCATGATCGCTCTTAATATTGTTTGTTTTGAGGTTATCTAGACGTTTGTATACAATTTTATTGCTCCCAATGGTAAATTTTATTATGGCTATTAAAGTTTCATTTGGTGCGAGAAGAAATTAGGGCGACAAGAAAGTATTTTCAATGATTTATTACATTATTTTTAACCATCTTGATTTGAACTATTTTGTATGAAGAATGATTTTTGATTAAAAAAAACTAAAAATACCGTAAAGTTAAGATCTATAATTAATTTTTTTTATAAGTTATAAGCGGGCCGGCAGTGCCTTCAATTCCCGGTAAAACAATATATGTTTTGGTTTAGACTTATTTAAGACATAGGTTTTCGAGAACTAGGCCGATGTCCTATCACGATGATCTAAAAACTACAGTAAATAATTGGTATCATAATTATTTGGGTGTATCTTTTGAAATAAATTAAAAAAAGAAAGAATAAAACAAGTATTATTATTATTATTAAAGGTAGGATCTACTACTAGTACTATATTTGTTGTTCCCACGTGACAAATATACGAGAATTTTTTTTTTTGTAAACCAGTTTTTTAAATCAAGTTAATAAGACTGACTTTCCTCTAACTGCAACGGCACGACAAATTTATAATTCCCAATAAATTAGATTTATGCAATTATCTATCTTATGTTTTTAGTGATAAGATTAATTTTTAGATGATTTGCTCGCGTGTTACAAGAACGGATGTTCCTGATCGTCGATACAAGATATATAAATCATAAAAGTACATTCAGAGTGAATTATAGTAATGCAGTACGGAAATGCGCGTATTTTTATAAATTCAATTGGAATGCAACTTTAGTTTGAGAAATCAATAAAAACAGAAGGATTAGTATTGTTGTACATTCGTTTTGATACTTTTACATGTATGCGTTGCCGGCCGTTTAAATTCTTAAAAGGCTGGCAACGCACTCGCGAGCCCTCAAGCATCGTCGAGTGTCCATGGGCGGCGCTATCACTTCACATCAGGTGAGCCTCCTGTTAGCCGCCCGTTAGCCCCCTGTTCTATAAAAAAAAATGTTGATTGGTAGTAACCGCAAGCGTACCGCAAGTATAAAGCGTGTCGTGCGACATACTCAATGGTACGAGTATATGTAAGAAAGCAACATAGATATATTCTTTTTTAAAACCATTGAACAAAAAGTGGACATTGTGTTCATTTGTTTTTTTCAGTGTTCAAGTCTTGTTTGTAACTTTACATATGTTTTGGACGTGCCTCGTGCTAACCGGTGATTGACGTTTTGTAACATTCAATTGTTATCTTGTAACTAAACATCTACTGGGTAAAGGGTTTACTAATAACTTTTGTATAATTACTTTTGAATAAACCATTATTGGTCTAGACTTTCGTGAAAAATTTTATTTAAGTTTGCGCCTCAGAATTTTGTATCATTTGTCAATCTAATAGACCGGCCTCCTGTGCCTGACAGACGTCGTCGAGTTTTTGGTTAGGTTGGTTGGTTAGTTTTCCTTCACCGTTCCTCCTCGAATGTTGAGCACAGTCGGGTAATGAACCTACGGATGAGGGTCATACCCTGAAGCCTGTAGTGTAGGTCAACACAGCTCTTTCTGCTTAGACTTTCGTGAAGCACAAGTCGTTAGCCATCTAATCGACGGTGATGTTGTCCTATAAACTCCAAATATAATCCTCATTTCCTGATAATCGGGTAATGCTAAAGCAGGCGTAGAGTAAGGTCGGAGCCTCGCAATTAGTCACACTTCGCATTTTAACTCACGGCCACGCTCCATGTATGATACGTAACCTTTGCTGGTGCCTGCGGCTCAAAATATTATGGCTCATAGCTTTATTTGCAGACCCCCTGATGATTGGAGTTACCATGAGAGCGTTTTAAGGTTTATCTATTATTAAATCCATACTTAATTGTGAAAGCGTAAAAACTAAATACATAATACTTTAGAAAGTTTATACAAAGCTTTTTTGCTTGATAATTTTCAAACAAACAATCTTTGGAGACTAAAAGTGAATCACTATTTACTAGATCCTATTAGCAACCTTTTAGAATTAAATTACTAAAGAAAGTCCTGCAACGCACTCGCGAGCCCTCTATTATAAGTGGCCTTGAACGATGTGACCGTTTGCACTCTGATCTATAAAGTATAATGGTTTTTAAAACTGTTTCATATAAGGTTTTCTTTAATATGAGATTCGGGTTGTTAATTTCATAGTTTGTCACATGAAACCTAGCAAAAGGTTTATCTAATTATTTTTTTTATAGCAAAACAGTATCTTTATAGTATCAATGCGATATTTGTATATCTTTAGATAATATAAGCGATGTTTTTTAAACAATATATCGGACACTGAACTGTGTATTTAATATATTAGTACCTTCGAATAATATTCTGGTGCGAATATATAATTAAATAGATACTTTAATATCTTTATTATAAAGTCAAATAACATAGTGGTCCCATACAATGTTTGAGAGAGCCCTTGCGAATAATGAAACTTTTAAGCACCTATAAACAATTAGTTGCATTTCACCTAATTTCTATAAAAGCCCATTTGCTTCCAAAATTTATTGAAAGCGATCATAATTTACCTTAGGTTGAAACTTCTGTAGAGTATTTTGTCCATGCAAGGTCTATGCAATATGTATGTGTTTCACGTCGCTATAGTATATTCGATTGCCGCCATTTTACATAATTATTGATTGTAAATTTGTACCCTAGAACACTGTTTTATTCTCAGTTAAAACAATAATAAACATCGCTTCTAAGCATATACGCCAACAGTCCTGTCCTTACAAGCTGTCAGCCTCGTAAAAAACCACGAAACCACTTGTCGTTAACTTTGAATAGTAAAATTTCTTATTTGCTTATTAATAATTTCTTATTTATACTTATGTGTCTTGGAATTCGATAAAATTTAGTCTTCGTAGAAATATGTTTAATTAAGTTACTAAATTAAATTGAATGTATTACGCAACGTCCACAAATTACTAGGAAAAAAAGACATTAAGATCCTTCTAAATCCAAGTTTGATCAAAGTTGGGTTTTTTAGATATGTAAATATTCCTCCATTGCACATTGCTAATATAGATACCTAGATAAATAAAGTTGAAATGTATATTTTTATATAACTTTCATTTGTAACGTTTTGTGTAATTAACGACAAGTATTTTGAGTAAACATTCTATATGACATGAAATGATAGAAAGTGTGCGTAGGAATCTCCAGAATTATAGGGAAAATAAAACATAATATGATACAATCTAGAAGTAACATAATTTTCTTTTTCTTTCGGAGCCAGAAGCATTTTTATAAAACTCTCACGTAGTTACATAATTATATGAATTTAATTTAAACTGAATTACAAAATCCGAGTGATATATTGGCCGACGTTATCAATGTAATCTCTGTTCCAATTAGTATGTTTTGTAATGTCAATGGCCGCATCTAGGGTTAATAAAAATCTTTAGGAATTCTTTGCTATAAGCAATTATTTGAATTTTCTGGAATTAATTATTGTTTGAAATCTTATAGGGCATATGCCTTCTGTGCGTACTGACGTATTTCTTCACCGGTAATCGAACTCAGGACACATTAATACTATGCCTTTAAATAAGCTTATGTTTGATCAGGTTTTAATATTAATCCAATCTTTTCCATATTTAACAGATCTCTAGCATACAGCAAGTATCTATGAACAAACAAATAATATATTCTGTTTTATAAAATTTTTATTTGTATTACAATAATCTTCCAACTTACCGTAACCATGTATATCGTGCTAAGAGCATGATACACGAGGTTAAAGTTTCCATTTAGTTTTAGTTATTATTGTTTTTGCTTTTAATTTCTATTTTGTGGTTGCTTGTGTAATTTGTTCATATAGCTTTTTTATGTTCTAATATAATTGATGTGTATATTTTAGAATTTATCAAAAACGAATTAAAATAAATTATAAGTAGATGTAGTAGATGGATGCAACGCTCTGTGGTGGGCTATAACCTTGCTAGTTGCTTTGCCTGGTGTTGTACATAAAATGCGAGTAGTACATAAGTGACTAGGTATGGAATGCAGTGGTATCTGTGAGCATGTAATGCTACAGAAGGAGCCTTTGTAACGCGGCTTTGTAGGAATTTGTCGAGGTTTTTTTAGTGGGTATTGTTCACCCAGTCTCTGAGTAGCAGAGATTTTGGTGTAGGTCGAGTGCCACATACCTCTGCAACTTTCTAGGGCAGGTGATGCGCAAATGCATTTCTACCTCGAATATATATAAAAAAATGGATGCAACGCTTGGTAAAATAATATTTCTTTCAAATATATTAAAACACGTATTAGATACTCTCTTATTTACTAATCAGACAACTATCTCGTCTCTTTCTGTCGAAGTGTGTTTAGGCCATGTTGAATAGAGAGATGTAAACAGTAAAGCGGTGAATTAAGAGATCCATTCCTTATGTCTTATCTATTTAATATTACTGAAAATAACTAAGCATATTTATTTTGTTATATACATTACGTCACAAACGTAAAATCTGAATTAACGTTTGAAACTTTCATTCTAATAACAAAAAAATCAATTTCCATTTACAACTCGACTCGAAAAAAAATGTGACAGGCTGTTCTTTTTATATGAAAAATTTCTCTCATAGTCAAAAAACTGTTGTAAATCTCTATAAATATTTACCAAGTTAAATTTTAATCAGTATTAGAATCGCGTCGGCGTTGTCAAGGCAACGTGGAGGCGCAGGCGCACCTTGCGAGACAGTATTTATGTGAACTAGTGTGACCAGTTTATAGAATATTAATTGAATTCGGGGAAATTTGAATATTGTAATGAAATGAATTGACTGGGAAATAGGCCGTGATAGGTTTCTTCTTAATATCGTTGCGAGGTTTTGGATCAAAATATTTTGTAGCAAATTCAAAATTTATAATTTTTTTGTCGTTGATTAAGATTTAACTAATATAGTTATTATCATTGTTTAAACAATAAAAGAATCAGAGTAGTAAATATTTATTTCCTTATTATTGACATGTTTATTGTTGCTCTCTGTAATTGTAATAATAAATTTATTTCCTTTCTTGTTTCGTTTTAATTATTTATAGTTTACAACATATTCCTTAACTACATACATAATAAAGTTTAAAATAAATACAATTTATAATATTAATCCTCATAATTTATTCTCGTTCAAAGAGAAATGCATTCCAATTAAAATACTCTACCCTAGTATCGATCTCACGACCTTTCATTTCAACTGCCATAAAGTACAAACTATAAATACCGCGGTAGAACAAAGGGAGAACTTGATCACGGCTAATGATTGTATATATTTAATTATTTCAATTTAGATTTGAAAACTATTTTCTAACTGATACAATAAATAAGCCTCATTTATTCTTTATAACTTTCATCCATCTATACAAAAGACAGACATGCTTTATACAGATTTTTTTATAGACCTTGTATTGATATAGCTCTTCTAGAACTGGCTCCGTCTCTCTATCTTGAGCGGTTTTCTCCCAATCTTTCGCACCGACATCTTTAAGCTCATGGGCACTTTGCAAGAGGGCGACCTCTCTTTCTTTTCCCTGGACATCATTTTCAGCTATAAGGGAACTATTCTACAAAATTTACTAAATAAATAAAACAGCAGTGCTGGCCTCGTGGTTTGAGGAACCCAGAGGTGTGTGTGTGTGTGTGTGAATCAACAGGGAAAAGATCGCGAGGAAACTCAGATGCCTTGTCATCGAAGACACAGAAGGCTTACTTGCCTATTAGTACCTTCTAACTGCCTATTAAAGGTTATTGAACTACAAAATCGTTCATTTAAAATTGTTTGATTTTTTTTGACAGGCCCACAGATTTTTACTTATGGTCAATGAAGTATTATAGTATTTTAAGTCATGCCGTTTCTATGTGTAAATATTTTTGAGGACATATACTGTGTCAAAAATATTTACACATAGAAATCGCTTATGCAACAGGCGGCTTAGACAGTTTTAGAGCAATAATAATTCGATATATTACCTACAATAAATTTAAAATAACGTTTTCTTGTTTCAGGTTTCTAAGTGTAATTAACTTAAAAACAGTGAAGTGTGTGATGAAAATCGACGAATAGTGTAAGTGATAGTGACAATGAAGGATTTTACAGGACTTTTGCGAACTTAGGTAAGTCAAGTAAAAATATTTTTCATTTATTGTTCATGTTCATGTTAATTAAAGGTTTATGTTGGCACCTGGTAGTACCCAGAGTTTTTTCCTAGAAAGAATAAGTATCGTAGTACCTACTGCAAGGAAATCCTGCCAGCATGAAAGATACACTACCTTAGGGACCAAACTATTCAAATTAGTTTTAAGTATCTATTTATAAAATCATGATTATTATAATTGCTATGTAGGTTAATTTAATTTTAATTAAATTCAATTGTTTATTTCGGAAAACAAGGTTCCATATATCTATGTTAGTAATTACAACTTAATAACTTAAATCTCAGTCTTAAGTTATCTAAGTGTTGTTTTTGTTGTTTGTTAATACTGTACATTTGCAATATTCTTTACATCTAAAGTAATAATAATAATTAATTAAAATGCATAAAAAACGAAAATATATTTTAAAACTTTGATCCCTCGGAATATTCATGCTGTATTAATATACTTATTCGTTCGTTGCATATGTTTACTGTAATCAATTATATCTAAAAAGGCTATCATTTTGGTATATCTAACAAGCCTAGACTAAAAACAAAGCTAGAGTTTCAATTGAGATCGCAAAACGTCAGGCAATAACTCAATTTGTATGTGACAGCTTGTTTCATCAGTGATTATTTATGTGTGGGATATGTGAAGAGCGATCAGCGAGATACTTTAGCTAAAGAAATCATTCATGAACATTTCATAACCCTGGAAAATAGTTAAGTATTTTAAAGCATTATTAAACTTCTTTATACTCTTACAATAACAAATATTTATTTATACATTTAAAATCAATGATAATTTTCCATTTAAAAAGGCTATCCTAAACATGTCATTAGTGACCGGTATGTCCTGTCATTAGGTAGATTTCGATATATACACACATTTATTGTATTCGTAGTGAGGTTTAAGAAACCTGTGAAATCACTACAAATACAATACAAAAAATGTACCTAAAAATTAATAAAGCTGAGTTTTTAAAATTTGAACAAAGCATCCGCTAATTACTTACACCACACGTAAAATTGGTCAACAAGTGCTAAGTGATGGCAATTGTGTAATTTCTATCAATCGTGCGCGGGTTCGATTCGCGGGAGTAACTATTTAGTATTCTAAACAAACTGTATGTGCTAATGATGATAGGTCAATGTCAGATGCAATGTTTGTAGATTTCTTTGAGATAACGTACGATAATTACACATTTTAACGAAACTTGCAGTTTCATCAACTGTAGAATGATTTTTATGGGGAAATATTTGAATTATTTTTGGGATTTAAGTATGAAAAATATAGTTTAAATTATTATTGTCTTCTGAAAGTCATCCACGGCCTGCTTTAGACATTTTCGTATACCGAACTGTGGAATCTACTGTTTGCCTGGTGGGGTTTTTCCTAGGAGATACGACCTCAAATTTTTTATGAAAACACCAAATGCCGGCAACGCACACTCTAGAGAGTGACTGCAAAAAAATGTATCTACAAGTTTTTCGCCACGTGATTAGATTAACTATAATGATATGATTTCTAATGATTTTGTTTAATAGTTATAATTTTATTTTTAAATAATCTTATGTAAATTATATTTGATAGTAATAAATACTATTGTGAATATATTTGTCTTAGATTTTATTGTTTTGTATAAATCATTATCTGCTTTGTTCCTGTAAATATATTGAAGTTATAAAGCAGTCCAAATAGGCGTATACTGTGCCAAGCACACCTTAGAGAAGAGAGTACCGATTGTACCCTCAGTCATTTGGACAGCGGTCTGCTACCCTCCGCGTAGCGTTACAGATTCCGCGAATATTTTTAAACGGTGATCTCACCACTTCCTCTCTAGGTAAATGCCAATTTTACCCAAAAATATCTTGATAAGTGTCGGTTAATGAGTGTATGATAAATATCCGCGTACGTAAGGTCGGGCGGCTAGCAATGACCTGTTTCACCATATCGGGCGGTTGCGAAACTGCACCTTAACATTCCCGCGAACATCTGTTTGCAAGGTTATGCCTTAGAACTTCGTATTAATGCTTCAAAAAGTACACTCAAAACATAAGGCTTTTTTACCCTAGGATCTTCAGCATCATAGAATTATCACTGCATCAATGGTTCACTGTCACACACCTTTACTAATTAAAAGTAAATCACTCTGATTAACTAACGTGTATATTGTATCTCTAATTTACAGATTAGAGATACAATATACAAGTAGTTTACGCTGAAATAAAAAGAGAAAGTGCTTTTAAACAGTGTATTTTTTATACATGTATCTTTACTAAGACATCATGGAAAATAACGATCTAGTCTTACTTAAGACTAATATGTAAATTAAGTTAATTAACCTAATTTACAAATAAGGATTTTTAATATAAGCAAGTGTACCAAAGGTATATTCTGTTGTTGTGTTCCGTTTTATACTAAAACAGTTACTAAGTTCATTTGTCTATTAATTATTTGGACAGGATTAAGGATTCGGTCACAATTTAATGGATAAAAACAGATAATTAAATGTCTTTGTCCATAAATAAAGTACTGAAAATCACTTTATAGCAGTTGATTGACGTTGGCGCCTGGTAAATAGTACCCAGAGCTTTCTACGCTTAAGGAATATACTTCGCTATAAAGTGAGGACATATTGCCAGTATTAAATGTACACTACCGTAGGGACCAATTTTAAATTGATTTTTGTAGCTTAATTAATCAATTTCAAATATTTCCTTCAGAGTTCACATGGAATATCCATATTACCTTTATATACAGCTGCCCACTGAAGTAATTCTGAACTAATTCAAGAAAAGAGCGTACCAATTCTTAAAAGGCAGGCAGCGCGCTTGCGAGCCGTCTGGTATTGCGAGTGTATGCCACTTAACATCAGATATGCCTCCTGCCCGTCTGCCTCGTGTAACAGATTAAAAAAAAAAGTACTTCAAACGGTGTATCCCTTTATTGAATTAGTTAACAATATATTTTAATACTCGTGTTACTCGATAGAATTAGACTTAATTTGTTTTAACGATATACATCTGTGAGAAGATCACGACATCCTTCTAATAAGTACGTGTAAGCGGAAACTGTAGCGGTCAGTAAGTGCAAACATCCGGAGCCTAAACCAATATTTATGTTTGCGGGTCTTACTGCCCGATATTTAACTGGGTCATTAGGTATGAGTGTGGGGTTTTTAGAGAAAAGCAATATTATTAATCACAAGCAGAACCAAATGCGTGTATATTGGGAAATTAAAATACGAAGTAATCGCTTTTTAAAGTAATCCAGAATATTGTGTGTAAAAAGATTTAGAAGTTCATTTTAGGGAGAAGATATTCACCTACCGTTGATATTTCGTATTTGGAGTAGTATTTTTTGCATGATTTCATTGTGGTTACAGTAGTTGTAACAATTTAACACATCAATGCCTGCGGTGGGCGTCAGATTACATCTAACAAGATACGTTATGTTAATCACACAGTAATTAACACTTCAATTATTTTAAGCATAAATTAAGAGAAGGAACCAGCTGCCCACTGAAGTATTTCCGAACCAATTCGACTAAGGGTTTTTCAAGAAAAGAGCGTACACATTCTTAAAAGGCCGGCAACGCACTCGCGAGCCCTTTAGCATCGAGAGTGTCCATGGGCGGCGGTATCACTTAACATGAGGTGAGCCTCCTGCCTGTTTGCTGTTCTATAAAAAAAGAGAAGATCTTGGTGACTACCTCGGAAGTTTCCTTAATACATACGAATTACATATTAAGAGGCACTTTTTTATTTTTGTTAAATGAGATGAAAATGCGCTCACCCAACCCCGCGACATGTTAAGCTTGATGTTTAGCACTCAAATCCATCTTCTGGAGTAATGAGACCTTACACACTAAAAAAACCTCAGCCCTTCACACACCTTTAAGATGGTCCCTCCGGGTTCGCCATTTAAGAGGCACTGAGCGATATGTTATTGTCACATATATAATGTTTTAAATCACGTCCTATTGGGTAAGGCATATTTCTATGTAAAAAAAACATTGCACGGAAGAAGTCTTAACTAGGTTTAAGATCTCTTTAATTCCACAGATTAAGATTATATTTTCGAGTTATACTCTTTATTATTGTTACTATTTTAACAGCAAATTCTTCGAAAGCTTTATTTGTAGAATTTGCAATGTGTAATGATTTAATAAGAACGGGGTCAAGTTCATGTTGAAGGAAAACAATGAATTATCAGTGAGTTAATGTGAAATTAAATGACATTGACCTCTTGCGAACTGGTTTATAATAGGTTTAAGAGAATTGTTTATTTTTGCGGGTACTTGAGTCATCCCGTTAAATTGGTTGACCGAAATATCTGGATCCTTCTATATGGATTATTCATGTTTCAAATCCGTTTTAGCGGATAAGTTTCTTCTCTTTCGACCCCATCTTATGCCACTCTTTATCTAAATCTTTATCTCTGTAACATTGTATTTACATACAACTGCATGATAATTATCTAGTGCAGAATCGCCATTAAAATCAACTAACCCGTATGTCTCGGTATATTTTGGAAATCAGTACATTCGTATGTTTTTCACATGTATTTCAACACCAATATGTGGATGTATGAAAAATAATATATACACTCTCCTTTGCGAAATTCAGATTTGGAACCTTCACCAAACGCGCTTGAAGCATTGTAAACATTCCGCTAAAGTTCAATGACATACCCAAAAATACACAATAAAATTGCATGTTGCCTATCTCTTTTCAATCAGATATTGATTGTATACCTCTCTCTTTCGCAGCCATAAAAGTATGGATAATCCGGTAAGCCTGTTTTATTGAGAACAGAAGTTGGGATAGGTCGGGATTTATAAATAAGTTGATCACTTAATCTCCGTTGTACGTAGATCGTAAAAGATCTATCAAAATATCACGCTTTACTATTCAATACTCTCACACAGTTTCCTCATTGAGACAGGACAGATTTATTTGCCAATTAGGCAACTAGGATTCATCAAAATAATCATTAAGGGTTATACATATATGACCATTTATTCTTTGACTCAAAACGTGACATAAGTTTAATTATTAAGGTAAAAGCCAATAAAAAAATACTTTTATATTGTCTTTTATTGACATAACTTGTTAACAATCCGCTAAAACTTGTTAACAGCTTTGATTGTCTGTGATACTTTTTGAAATTCAACACCTTTTCTTCAGTCATTGTGACCACGCACGCTGTAAAGCACGCGAAACGTCGGTAAAAATTTAAATTTATGTAAAATAATTGTAAATTTATAATAATACAACACTTTTATCCGGTAAAAAAGTGTTTTCTTTAAAAACACCTTATGTGACTTAGAAAAAGTTGGTTGGCTTAAAAATACGAATTACAAAATATATAGGTACACAGAAATGTTTAGTAATATTTATATGTATCAAGAAGAACGCATTTGTTTTAATATAGAAGACGATTTCAAATAAGAATAAAACTCTTGGTACGGTTTTTTTTATATTCAGATTTTCGCGCGGTTTCTGGAACAATTTTGCGTCCCACAGTTTATTTCGGGGACACCGAGACTCGTAATTGGAAAATGGGGCAGTCCCCTTTTAAAACGGGACGTCTGGTCACGTTAGTTATACACTAAGCTTTAGCAACTAAAAGAAAAAGGACTAGTATACTTAGTCAATTGTGCCTCACATGCTTCTGAGAACAACTGTGTTATGAATTCCATTGATATGAGCTGTAGAATTTGTTTGACTCAAAGCAAAATGTAGGTAATTTACAAATAAAATAACGTACATTTTTTCTATTAATAAACAAGCTTAAAGATATATAAAAAGAACTTTATTGATTTATGTCATTACATAATATTACTAATGTTTTTCCTGTCTACTTTACCAGTTCGACAAAATACTTAACAATGTAAGGACGATATCATCTTCATAAAAAACCTAATACAGAAAGATTTTTAGCGCCCATTAACTATGTACAACCAACCAAATCAACAAAAAACAGTGTTTTGATACAGGCGAACAAATAATGGTTTTACCATTAAAATATAATGTATATTATAAGTGAGTAATACTTACAATCAATTGTCTAGTCGAATATCTGAGGTGCTTAGTGTGAATAATATTAGTTTGATATGATTGGTTATAAATAAAACATTAGTGCACATAAATAAGCGAGGGTTTTAGTAAAACAGATGCAGGAGTCAATATGTCGCGGACCGGTCGTCCTTGATTCGATTCCTCAAGCGAACAATAGTTTAGGTATTTACCTAACAATGTGCGATTTTAATGTCATATACAGTACAGCTTAGAGGTATGGAAGAAAATGCCTGTTGTTTTTAAAATCACTTGTGTAAGTAATAGTAATAATTATAATAATCATATTTTAATGAATGAATACAGCGCACCTTCTTCTTTCACGGATAAGGTTTCACTCTTAATTTATTTTCATTAAAACTGCTGAAAAAAAAAAAAATATATTTATTACTTTGTGTGGTAAGAGATGAAAATGTTTCTACATTCACTCCAAAATGTATATATGAACGTAATATATACATGTTCGACTTGAATGCAAATATAGAGCCGGTAGTCTGACCAAGACATAACAATGAGTACAAGAAACGCGGACGGAATAATGTATTTTGTTTGATACATTATGTTATATTATCGTTGGGTTTTCAACCTGTAGAAAATATAAGAACACTAGCTGGCCTAGCAAACGTCGTTTAGCCATGTATATCATTTATAATAAAAATAGGGGTTGATGGTAGAGGGTTGAAAATTTAAGGTTGTATGTATGTTTTAATGCTGTTGATACAGTTGATAAAAAAATAAAAATTTATCTAAAAATTAAAAAAAAATATTTAGGGGTACCCTTAACATGTACCCTTAACATTTAGGGGGATGAAAAATAGATGTTTTCCGATTTTCAGGCATACCCAATATGCACACAAAATTTAATGAGAATCGGTCAAGCCGTTTCGGAGGAGTTTAACCACAAACACCGCAACACGAGAATTTTATACATTATATAAGAAATAGATTAAAAATTTGATATGTCGGCTCCATTTCAACTACATAATTCAAATGACGGTATTGTTTAACTGTTCTATTATAGACGAAGAAATAGCGTGCATCAAGGAATGTGATGCACTTTTTCAGCCAAATATTAATTGGTGTTAACGGGAAGAACTGACTGACCTAACACATGTTTCTCTTGGCTGGGAAGCTAGTGATTCTATTTGTGGCGCGATTTCATAAAATATAATTTAGTACTGTTTCATATAATTACAAATTTGGCGTTTTATTCAGTTTATTAGTAATTTTTATGAAAAACATAATGATATTTATCCTCTGGTTCGACTTTAAGGTTTATGGGTATACAAATAAAATTTAAATATATTCAAATGATATTTTTACGAGGGGTCATCAACACTTAACGGTTTGGCGACTCGATCTACTGTGAAACATTATACTTTTATAGCGATTTTATGCTTTCAAGTAGTTTGAATTTTGTAATCATTTGTAACTTAATTCCATAGGGTTTTATTATTTAGTTATTTTAAATATGGCTGTATTATGCGTACACGTTTTTGATTATACCATGTATTTATGTATTTTCAGTTTTCTTTGAATCAATAAATATACGTAATAATTAGTTTTTAATATATAATATTTATATATTATTAATATTATATATTAAAAACTAATTATTACGTATATTTACTGATTCAAAGAAAACTTAAATTTTAATATATAATAATTGTAATTAGTTTTGAAATTGTTAATACAGAACAAACCCTCATTTAAGTTATTTGTAAATAATTAACAAATCAACTCGTGTGGTCTATGTCACAGATAATTAAAACATTTGTCTATATACATTCTTGCCGCAACAATTTGATGTGGCAAGTGTCAACGCTGAATGGGTGGTAATGTTATATCTGTCCAAAATAAGAAGATCGGAAATAGCTCGCATGCCGCGCGATGCCACGATGGCGCACCTGTCAAATGTCGCGCCATTTTTGTTGTCACTTTTTTTTGGCGGGACTTTTTTTCTTAAAATTTAACACGTATAATCAGTAGTGGCTACGTGTGTGATTAATTGTTGTTTTTTAATATACTACAATATCGGTAACGCAGTACTTGCGATGAAATGAATTATCTTTAATTCTATAAATAGAGTTTTATCGAGGTTTTTGTGATATACACGAAGTTATTGTTTATCTATTAAATTACACGAGCGATTACACGATGCTTATTTAAATAGGAAAGTTAACTTTTAACCCTGTCAAATAACATTGTGTCATCTTTTGAACTTCAATGTACAAAAAAGGTAAAGCTAAATTTGTGTGTATTTTTAGTTGTAATTTATTGGTAACATTGCATAACTAATGGGGCATACGTCCGTTGTCTAAACCTGTATTTATATCGAAATTCATGTTTAGCACTTATCGACTTAAGTTTTTTTATACAAACCGATTTTAAGGCTTTAAGAAACCAACTAATTTTTAGATAGTATTTGGAATAAATGTGGTTAAAGCGTCATAGTATACTTTACGATTATTTTGACCGAACGATTTCAATATTTTTTTCGTAATTGCTCAATAAAAGAGGAGACTATATCTACTTAACCGTCCAATGAGACGTTCATAATAGTAATGTATAAAAGTATATATAATGACTGTTAATAAAATTAACATGTGAATTCGGACTCCGTAACAAAAACCGTTGACATTTCCGTTGACAAAGACTCATAGTAAATAATGTTTTCGTGAATATCATGAAATAAAAGGGTTTTTTAATTCTTAACACACTAGTACAATACTTATTTGCGATACCGTCTGGTACTAAAATATTGCTCAAATCGATATAAATATCTGACAGCATAACTAGAGAATGTCTAGACGAAAAAGTGGAAAATAAATCGCACGGCGAACAAAAAATAACTTACCAATATTTCGTATATTTATTTATTCAAGTTCACCCCACATAATATATACTGATATATCTACAAGCTGTCTTTAAAATATAATATTGATCAGCCACAATTAATGTTAGAAAATAAAGCTCAATGATTGTTTATTAGAGCCTTAACATACTCGTGTAAAAACCAGTTAATTTTTATCACTTCTTAATTTACCAAAGTGTAAAATTAACATTTTGTTAATTTATATACGGCGTGTCATATTCGATTAGAGTGCATTATGTCGTAAAATCAGTTCTTTTTATATCGAGAAAAGAGCCAATTATAATTTAAAAGGCCGATAACGCATTTGCGTATCTGCCATTGTGAGCAGGCACCTCACATGCTACACAACACAACAATACAATACAATACAATACAAATGCTATTTTTTTTCGTGTAAAAGACAGAAGAAGAAATCTAACAGGCCGGTTTTCATTAAGCACTAATGTGATAATTATATTGATGACGGAGTTTAGTGCAGGTAGTCAGCCAAGTCGAGCAAATAAACAGCACGACCGTACCCTTTTCTCGAAGCAGCTCAGGCAATTTTCGAACCCCTATAAGTTCGTCCTGGATATTAAAAGCTTTGTAATATTGATGTGATCATAAGATGTTGTATGTTTTCTCATTGCGTAATAACTTACCACGGAAGGAATTTAATCTATTTTTACAAGTTATGTCTTTGTTGGTATTAGATTTAGACGTTTATCCTTATACTTATACCTCTGTTCCATAGTTGTAGCCAAAAGCAACTATGTAGCATCAACCTCATTGCTAAAACGCGGAACCTTTTGATTTAGATATTGGTAGGTATATCTAAGGTTCCGCGTTTTAACAACCCCCAAGTTCAGTAACCATATTATACATTATAACGCGATCATGACCCAAAATTTTATATTTATTTATTAAAATATTATTTTACTATCGTTCCTGACGTTTAAATTTATAGCAGCCTTTAAACAACCAAATTGATTATAAAATATATATATATACTTATAAGGAAACATACTTAATAAATAGAAACAGAAATATTAAGATAAAGTTTGATATATCCTAGAATAGTTACACAGATTAATATGTTAACTAATTTTGTAGCAAATATTCCATTTATAAATGAATTATTGGTACAAAGCTATATTATTGCAAAACACTGTAATAGTTTACGATGTCCGGCGGCCTATTATCCAATTGTATAAACACTCGTCTGTCAAATAAATCTCAATGATCGTTGATGCGAGTACTTTCTCATCTTAATTAATTGACTAGAGTCAATAGGAATCAACACAAAATACACGATACGTTGAAAACGCCCAGTTTTTAAATGCGACAGAACTGAGCAAATCTAATCTCGACCCTAAGTCGAATTGGCTCGAGATTCATGCCTTTGAGATAAGTTGCTGGCGAATTTTTAAATACCGTGGCCCTAATATAGCATACCAACTCACCTGTTTACGATATGCCGACAATGAATTATGTCATACAATGCGCAGAGGCAATGATAACTTTCAAAAGAAGATCGTGGTAGACACAGAAGGTAAAACATGACGTGGCCGTTCAGATAGACATATCCAGTGACAGTCATCGTTTTCAAAACTGTATACTTACTGTAATATGGAGCTGTGGAAACATATTGTCCGCTCCAGATTTTTCGTTAATGACCACAACGCTCAGACATGAGCTACCGCCTGAAGAGAGATGTGCATGTTCAATCAAGCGTACAAATAGACAATCTTTGCCTCTTAAAATACATTTTTTTCTTAGTTTTATACTTTTGTATGAACTATGAAACATTAAGATCTAACATATCTTAAGACTAAGTAAGTATAGTATATATTTAAGTATAAACTTATTAAATACAACTTTTAGTTGATCAGAATTAATAGTTTTTGTATGTAGATAGACAGCTGCTCAATGCGAGTTTAGTATCGCAGTAACGTATATACATATTTTATGTTAAAAGTAAAAATGCGTCAAATAACGATACAACACTAAAGATTTCATTATTGAATTTCATCAGAAAACTACAAGCATATAAAGGCCGGCAACGCACTCGTGAGGCATTGAGTGTCCATAGGCGGTGGTATCACTTAACATCGGGAAGCCCGCCCCTTGTTGTATAAAAAATCCTGGTCGATAGCGTTAGCAAATATGAATATACATTTATATAAAGGAATTTTAGCAAAAGGTGATTTAATTTAAACAGATACAGTATTAAGGAAGTGGTTTGCGTCCATGGTGAATTGTTCCGAAGTGCATGCAATTAAGGTCGACTCGCCACTAATCGATTCGACCGAGTGTATTTAAATCACTTATTGTATTACACACGCGGACATAGAATATGTTGTTTATAGATGCAGTAATTTAAAAAGAGTGTGGGTACAAAGTACACATGTCAGAAGTAAAACTTCTTTGCAAATTACTAAGGTAAAAGCTCCAATAACTGCAAATGTGCCAGTATATGATCACTATGTATTTGTATATCTATATTCACAATGTTTACACACTGTATACGTGCTAATGATAATATAAATAAATAAAAATCTGCGTTATCTGCACAAGACAAATAGCGTCAGAATTGCAATCTAAAGTTCTGATATGTAACTACTAAACGAATACATCAACCAATAGCGTGAATTATTTCTCGATCTCCCTTAAAGCGTGTGATTTAAAAACGACTTGCCTTTGCCACACCTGCATTCACGGTAATCTATGTCTAAATATAAATTTAATGTATGTCTGTTACTAATAATACTATGACGAATTGTATTCAGACTGATAATCCTTCGGTTATTTAAGTGAGCACGCCCGCACTGACTTGCATAATGTCTTTATCCGTCATCGAAATTCAGATAGGACAAAAATAATTTTTCGATACAAAACGGATTTAGTAGATTGTCAAAAATTTGTAGGTTGTTGAAAATTTTAAGTTTCTGCTTTATAGTCCGATTATGTAAAATTTATTTAGGAAAAGATTTAGAAATAACAGATGTCTAAAATCAATACAGACTTTTAGCAATGTGTTGTTTCTGAATAGTCGGGTAGGGTTTGAAGAAAAGAGTATGAATTCCTAAAAGGCCTTGCTTTGAGCCTTCTGGCAGTAGGAGTGTCCATGGGCAGCGGTATCACTTATCAGATGAGCCTTCTGCCCGTGTGCCTTCTGTCATATAACAAAAAAACAACACCCAATGGGCCTGACACATTTTTGCATGTTGTTTACGATTGTGAACCCTTCTACGTCTGATGCCTCGTCAATTCCTCTGTATGTTGCTTTAATTGCGCAAAACAAAGAAATGTATGCGAAGTTTTGACACGTGACCTTAGTGCTAGGGACGTTCGCAACTACAACTCTTAATGTGTCTTTTCGTCCGAGGGCTAAGGATTTCAAAGAGAGATACTTTGATATCCACTATCCGTAAGTATATAGTGGTCATAATGCTGAAAACCCAATTTCACGTGATACAATATTATATCTTGTCATGACCTAGTAGCATTGAACCGTAAAAGGGAACCAGTTGAGCGAAAAATTAGCGCACTTGTGTTATCTATACGTTGTAGTGTAACATAAAAACTTAAAAGATTACTAAATGTCTCGTTTTATGGAGGCTTATAAACTAAAACATTTACAGTTTTTTAGAATTTTTTTGTAATACTTGTTTCTTCTACGATAAGCTTTTTACATTTTTACCTATAAATGACGCAATATATATTTACAATACTTTGTTATCGTAATTAAAATTGGTTTCGGGTTACGGGATTAGCGATCGACAAAACTGTTTAGTGACTACGACTTATTAACAAAATTCGAGTTAATGCCTGAATTACTAAAACTAAGAATTAAAAAACAGTTAAACTGAAATACTATTTGACATTTGTAAGGTTTTTAAGGGTTGTGTAATAATTTCTATAACAATTGAAAAACTAACGGAACTTAATTGTTTACAAATGGGAGAGTTAAAGTTTCGCCACATTTACTGAAGTGACTGTAACATCGGCTAGAACCTGACCTGAATGCAAGCACTAAAATAAATTGAACCAATATTACAGGTTCAATGACCAGCGATTATGTGGTCGCGTAACAATGAGAGTTCAATAGGTGTGTTGGAGTTAATTCTTATAACTTTTGAGAATAAAATTAGTACGATTGGTAGTAGACGGCATCTTTGGATTTGGAGTCATATTCCTTTTCATCAAAAAAAAAAAAAGAATTTGACTATGCACCAGTATTGGAACCAGCTGCTTTTCAAGTATTTCCGAACCAATTCGACTTTATTTCCTAAAAAGGGCGTACCAATTCTCGAAAGGCCGGCAACGCACTTGGAGCCTTCTGGCAAAGTGAATATCCATGGGCGGCAGTATCACTTAACATCAGCCTCCTGATTGTTTGTTTCCTGTAACATAAAACAAAATTTAGCTAGTTACGTCATCAAATTTATATGTTTTATAAAATTTGAAAAAAGGTTTAAAATTGTATTACTGTTAATAAGTTTGGTTTATAATTCGCGTACTTACTGTGTTTTTTACTTGTAATCTTAGCAAATCTGAATGGTAACACTTAATTCATATAATTAATGCACTAATGTACTACTGTGATAACGGCTATCAGTTATCAATATTGATAACAAACGACCTTACACATTCCTCCTTCACCTGATAATGTTTTATTATTTTTATTCAGTGAAAACAGGTAAATAACAGATATTGCGAATATGACAAAATAATTGTGAAAAATTGTTCCAAACAAGGCCAAAGTAAGATTTCGGAGAGCTAATTATGTCCAAACATATTCCTTTTGTCTATTACTACTACAGTTTACTTTACAGCGACTAAAGTGGCCAAGGTTGTGGCCCGGTCAAGTAAAATGATATTAACTATACCTAATATAGTGTTGACTGCAATGGTATCCAAGCAACTGACCGGACAACTTCCGGGCTTAAAACGTTCGATATTTGAAATGGCAATAATGCTGTAAGACAATGGCGTGATTTTTTGTAAATACTATATATCTACCTTGATACTTGCAAAGATCGTACAGCCGTTTGCAAGCCTTGAAGGGTCTTATTATGATAAATGTGGGGGGTATTTTTATTAAGGGCATTAAGTTGATAGAGAAAACATTGATGACCGTTTATTGTTATTCTTAATTCAATAATTAACTTTAACATAGAGTAAAAAATATAGTTTTATTTCTTGTAAACGTGGTATAGAAGTTATAGCGATGAGGCTAGGACAGGTTGTCCACTTCAGTTCAAATAAAACATAAATTTATTAATTTTCAAAATTTAAAACAATTGCAAGATAAATTGCGCAGTTAGCAAGCAATATATTACACATTATTGAGATGGTATGTCATTATAATGAAAATTGTGTGTATTATTATTGTAACATTAAATAAAGACAAATTTCCATAATTCTGTTCCCTTTACAGTCCAGTTTATGTTGAACTCTGTATATTCAGTAAATTATTGAAATTTCTTTTTACATTACGATCAACTTAACCTGGTTATGTAAATGTGCAACTCAGAATGTAACACTAATGTTTTGTTAAGTTTTCTTCTATATATATAATTATATATTTGTACGCATTTCTAATTAAAACCAGTCTATAATTAAAACTAGCGAGATATGTAAAATATAAATATATAGTTTATTTAATACATTTTCCTTTAAATTTTTAACATCATGTAACTAGGCCTTGAGTTCGATATATATATATATATATATATATATATATATATATATACGTATATATATTCGCTTCCTACGTTCCTGACTTAGCTCAGGAGAGACCAGAGAGGGCGCTTCATGCACTTCATAACGAGTATGCTCGTCGATTTTGGGTACTTTTGTCTCTAGAACGTCCTGGATTTTTTTCAGGTACTGGTATGTACCTGAAACAAATCCAGGACACCATATACCAACAAGGCCTACCCGACTCAACCACCCACGGTTTTATATCCTACGTTTAAAGTTTAAATGAAAAATTATTAATTAATGAATCAAATATCGTTTCCTGTTTGACCTTTAGTTAACAATAGTTTACTTGTTTAAATAAAAATTTGTATTTAAATATTATCACAATGAAAATTAAACAATCGCCGATGAGTAACATGCAATCTTAAGTTATCGATTATAAATCGCTTGCGATTAATCACATACAGAAATGACGTAAATTAATGACGTCATATCTTTTGATTACAGCCTCGATTAAGAGAAAATGTAATATATGTTAATATTGTCCTTTTAAACCAGTATTTACAAGATCAGTGTTAGTGGCCTCAGCATGCGACTCTCATTCATAAGGTCGCAGGTTTGATCCCGGCTGTGTACCAATGGACTATCTGTCTATGTGCGCATTTAAACTTCGCTCGAAAGGTGAAGGAAAACATCATGAGAAAACCGACTTTCCTTAGACCCAAAAAGTTGATGGCGTGTGTTAGGCATAGAAATCTGATCACCTTCTTTCCTATTAGATTGACAAATGATCCTGAAACAAAAATCTGAGGTCCAGTCCTAACAAGGAAGCCCCACTGAGTTATCATAAATTTGAAATTTCATTTAAAATTATAATACCTATCTGCATGTGTCTGTGTGTGTTTTTTTATAGAACAGGGGGCAAACGGGCAGAAGGCTCAACTGATGATGACACTCTCGATGCTAGAGGGCTCGCGAGTGCATTGCCGGCCTTTTAAGAATTTGCACGCTCTTTTCTTGAAGGACCTTAAGTCGAATTGGTTCGGAAATACTTCAGTGGGCAGCTGGTTCCACAAGGTGGTGGTGCGCGGCAAGAACTGCCTTGTGTTGTCATTGAATTTAGTACGTATTTAATTCAGCGTTATATAACTCGTCAAATAACTCCTCGACGTTATCCGGTATACGGTAGAGGTACGTAGAGAATTCGGCGTTCTTGGTTTGTTAATTCTCTTTATATAATATTCTAATATTGATATATTTCACAATAGCTTTTTTTTTTTTTTTACTTGGGGAAATGCTTTGCGCATACCCTTCCGCGGCGCGACTGCTTGGTGCAGAAGGATTATGTGGGACTCGCCATTGTGCATACCCACTAAAACCCCAAGGTGCCACCAACAATCGCCTTATGCGGGATGCGGTAACAGCAGAGCCTTATCCGCTTCCCAACACGCGATGCGGCGGTTGCGTCCGCCTCTTCCCGCCCATTGTTGATTTGTGAGGATGCTTGACACAGCAAGCATCTTTCACAGACCGGGCCATACGCATTTACAAATAGCTAGGGGAGATCGGGTCCAGTACTTGCAGGGATGGGTCATCATCCCTTCTTTTAGACGCATGGACCCCTGCTCCCCGCTTAGGCACTTTTTAGGCGGCGAGAATTTGGTGAGCGCGTCGCGCGTTTATGCGACGGGCCTGCGGTTTTCTTCGCCGTCGCGGATGGGCATCGGGACAAAGCTCCCTGGTCCTTTCCGCCTCTTCTTTTATTTTCATGACCGCCTCGCAGAAATTATAAAATATTTTCCACGGGCCGTCATTTCTCGCGCTCACTAAAACCTTCAATACATTTGGAAGTGTTGCGTCCTCGCCCTGGAGTGCATCCAGCAACGGTCCCCTTTCCACGTCCCATGCTGGGCAGTCTCTCAGCGTATGCTGGGCGTCATCCGGGCTGTCTCCGACACAGTGGTGGCAGGTTGGTGCCTCTTCACACCCTACTACTCTGTGCAGATAACTACCGAAACATCCGTGTCCGGACAGGATCTGCACAAGACGATAGCTGAGCTGGCCCCAGCGCCTCCTTACCCAGTGTTGGAGCAGGGGTCTGAGGGCTTCTATAGTATATTTACCGGCAGTCGCTCCCGCCAGCTCCTTTTCCCACTCTGCTAGCATTTCTTGGGCTTCCAGGGCTCGCCAAGCGTTTATTTCTTCCAGTGTGGGGTTGCTTCCTCTTTCCCTGGTTTCGGCTCTCCGCCAATATACTTCGCTAAAAGCAACCGCGTCGAGATGCCAGGGTGCGGTACCGGCTATGACACACACTGCGTCATAGGACACAGTGCGGTACGCCCTCGCAACCCTGGCTGCGATCACTCGCTGCGACTGCCTGAGAATCGTGCGATTGTGCCTGGTAAGTTTGTCGGCCCATATTGGGCACCCGTAGAGTGCTTTCGCCCGGATCGCATTTGCGTAAAGGTGGCGACACCCCCCATTCGGCCCGCCGAGGTTCGGCATTATGCGCGAGAGCATGTTTGCGGTGGCGGTGAGCTTAGGGGCAAGTGCTGCGAAATGTGGTCTGAAAGTCCACCGTGGGTCGAGAATCAGCCCTAGGTATTTAAGCGTGGTACCAACCCGGATGACTACTCCACTGACAATTATGTCTGCGCCTTGGGGTGGAGCTTTTCTGTGTCCGTAGAAGCATATAGCTTCTGATTTCTGAAGGGCGACCTCGAGGCCGATCTTTTTGATTTCAGAAACCACCCGAGCTACTCCAGCTGTCGCTCGAAGGCGCGCCTCCTTAAAATCTTGTCCAATAGCGACCACGAGGGTGTCGTCTGCATAGCATATCGTTGACACTCCCGGAACCAGTTCCCCTCGCAGCACTCTATCGTAACCTATGTTCCAAAGGAGGGGGCCAAGAACCGAACCTTGTGGAACGCCGCACTTGATGAGGTGGCTCCCTATGCTATTTTGTTTCGGGAAGATGACACGACGGCCGTTAAGGTACGATGCTACACATCTTCTTATATGGGCCGGTAAGCCGTGGTGGCGCAGGCCATCTAGGATACAGTCCCAGGGCAAGGAATTGAAGGCGTTCGCAATGTCTAACGACACCGCTAGAACTACTCTGCCCCGTGACACCTGTTCCTTGCACACTCCTCGCAGTTGCGCAATTGCATCGATCGTTGACCTGTTTTTTCGGAAACCGAATTGAGCCTCATGTATGTTCGGTCCTATAGTTTCCAAATGGTTATAAATTCGGCCGGCAATGATACGCTCGAAAAGCTTACCGGCTTCATCTAGAAGAACTATAGGACGATACGCCGATGGTGACTCCGGAGGTTTTCCACCCTTTTTTAGAAGAACTAACAGACCTGTCTTCCATGTCGACGGAAAAAGGCCCCTTTTAAGACATTCCGTGAGGAGGTTTCGAAAGCGCATGTCAAGACCAGCGTCGAGGGCCAGAGCCAACACTCGTCCGTGCATGCCATCGGGGCCGGGTGCGGTCTTCTTAGAGGACATGCGTGCTATTGCCGTCTTAAGCTCCGAAGGAGACACTTCAGACACTATTTCTCCGTGGTCCAAAGTCGTATCATGTGGGGTGCTCGAGGCGTCACGTTTAGGAAAGAGTTCTGTCACCACTGTACTGAGCAGTTCCGGCTCCATGTGTGTCGTGAGGGGTGGGGCTCGCGAGCGTAGCTTGTTTCACAATAGCCTTCCAACTTACCGTAACTTTGTTTATCATGCCCTTAATTATATTTTAATTTTTAATTTAGTTCTAGTTTTTATCACTTTTTTAGTTATAATGGTTGCTCGTTTAATTTTTTACTTTACGTTCTACATAATTCATGTGTATGTGTGTAAAATTTGGGACGTCTTAATGATTTTCATGTATAATTTACGTACACATTGTTAAAGAACTTATAAATAAAACTAAGAATAGCCAACATGATAATCATTTTTATTACCTTAAAATTTAAATGATCGTGATTTGTAATAGCGACTTTATAAATTAGTATTTACAATGCACATTTAAAGTAATACTTGCTTTAATCTCGAGGTGCGTACTATCTCCTAGAGACAAAGCCGAATAAGAGTGTGAGCATAAAGCTTAATTGAAATCGAATCGTGCGCATGAACAAGTCAACTAATTGTAATACAACCTTGGAATACCATCAAATGTCCTCACTTTCAAACGTTTTGTAACAGTGGCTGACTGGCACGAAAACTGGACAGGATCTAAGGCTTAATCCAAGGAGTAGCCAAGGTTGAGAGTTGTTTGATTAGAGGGTTGATGTTTTAACACCTGAAGGTACAATTTTGGAAGCGTAAAGTTGCTATTTTATCGTGGTCATGATATGGGTATCAAACTCAAGGTGAAACAGGTTGTAGGGCATATAGAAAGTATAACTAGGGATTTGTATGTGGTTTTACCTGCGTTTGCTGGTAATGCTGATGATTTTTAATATATAGCCATCCTGAATATATATATAATAATATTATTGATAATTTTCTAATATTTGAACTGTAAAGTTTTAAAACTTCCAACACGCAACAGAAACAGTTTTTTTTTTAAATATTAATATACTAACCTAACCTAACCGAACTAGATAATAATTGGTTTTTTGGACATCTCCGGCGCTACGGGAAATGCAGCCTCCACCCTTGCGTATCAAAGCACAGGCATTATGCAAGCCGTAACGGCTTATAGTAGGGGAGCCCAAGAGGGGATTTCGGGATTTACTCAAGCGTGGCAGATTAATATACAGGGGATACCTTGTACCCGGTTAAGTACCTCCACCAAATATGAGGCCCATATATAAGGCCACCCGTGAAGGATACAGGATCAGATTAGTAAAAAAAAATTGATCATCAGACATTCTCGAGCGCGTCAGATTAAGGTAGTGTGAGTTAATCACATCCTAAAAAGTGTATATTCCACTAATCTGACAATTTGAGAGTGACGTAAAGAGAGGGGAGGGCAGCAAAGTTGTAAAAAAAAACGTCATCTTGACATTCTCGAGCGTAGCTAATTTTTTTTTAATTTTGAATGAAATAATTCAAGAATATTGAAAAATATATAATCTGACGATTTCCGCAAGCCGAAATCGTCATAAAATTTCGTCGATAAAGTTCGTGCGATAAACGCGTGCAGCTGCGTGATGCCTACATTTCCTTCTCCGCGTTTCCCTCAAAATTAGATTTCATGTGAATTTGAACCGATGGGGACCGATAGATTTTGAGAAATTTTGAAAAATCTAAAAAAATAACAATTTGTTTTTTTGATAGTGTTTTTTTGCAATAACTTTTAAACGGCTTTATCCATCAACTTCAAAAAACTAATCCATCTTTAAGCTTGAAAAACGACGTCGAACGCCACCAAACTGGTCAAAACCGGTTGATTCGTTCGAGAGATATCGTGAACGAAAGAAAACCGAAAAAAGTGTTTCTATCACATAACTTCGACATTTCATATCGGATTATCGTTTTTGATGAAATTAAATAATTAGAGCTTAAAAAATGCGTCGATCGCCGTCAACCGCGGGAAAATTGCTTGATCCATTCAAAAGTTATTGGGGTTTGAAAATTTCAAAAATAGTGTTCTATGAAACTTCTATCAGACTTTCGAGCTGGGAGAACTCAAACGCATAGAAATATTATTTCTTTGAACTCAGCGAGCTCATAAGTACAATTTTAAGCGCCCAGGAATGGAGTTGCAGGCATGGCCTTTAGGGTGAACCGTTTTTCTAATATTTTTTTTGTCAGATCAGGCAAATCCCTCTAGATAATCGTCAGATTATGAGACAGTACGTTTAGAATATAAATCTGAACCATATATATCTTAATCTGACGCGCTCGAGTATTTCAAAATGGCGATTTTTTTTTGCACATTATAATAATGGCTGCGAGTTTGCGTCAGCTCGAAATCGTCAGATTATTGAATGAGAGCTTTTTTTTGGTGCACTTAACACCCCCTTAGAAAACCTGACGCGCTCGATTAAATTTTTTTTTTTTCATTTTTAACCCTTACGTACAACCACCCCCATCATGCAAATGATCAGATTAACATACGTACATTATTAAAAATACGTAGGACATTGATGCTATCAATATCTGACGCGCTCGAGTATGTCCATGCAACAGTTTTTTTTACATATTTAAACATCTATAGCCGCTTTCCCCACCGATGAAAAGGTATATATCATATAACATTTTTTTCTTCTTATCATCTAAGCTTTGCAACCCAATAGGTCTCCACGACGCTCGAGTAAATCCCCATTTAGCATCGTGGGCTCCCCTACCATTAGGCTAGACGTGGGGGTAAAAAGACGAAGCTATGGGTGGGAACTGCTCTTTCTCCGAGCCTCCGATTTTTTATATACACTCTAGGGGTGGGGCAGACAAGACCACGTGGAAAGTGGGTGCTTTGATTCGGTTTTTGGGTACTTTTTGGTTATTAAATAAGTAAAAACAATATATGGTCTATATTGGAAAGTTTATCCCATTTCAGTCAACGCCGTTAAACTTATCTAACATTTTTAAATCTTCTCGCATTAGGTTCATTTTCACGAATAACAATAGTTTTAGATTTGTCGCCAATTTACAAAAACAAATGACAAATGAATGCAATATACAACATTAGTTTAAAAAAGAGTTCTAAAATTGAAATTTAAAAAAAGTTTTCATTAGCAATGTTTCTAACTGGCCAGTTCTAAACATTTCAGTGTTACCCACGTATTAGTGTAGACTACGCAAGAAAAAGAATATTTTTTACCATTAATTTAACAAACATTTAACGGGCGCAATAAAATAATGTGGCGCCAATGAGTTATATAATATTATTAGATCTATTTATTTAAATACTAGTCAAAGACTTGGTCGTGTTTAACTTTTAATTATAATTGCTATTGGAAAGTAGGATTTTCACCACGTTCCTTGTTAAATAGTCGTATAAAAATTTCAAAACGCTTTATTGGTATAAAAGACTTGTCAATTATATTGTAAATATTGACGAAATTTTACATTTCCCACGGTTTCGCGAGTAGGCGTTCTTTTATTGTAATTATTGATTTAGGGTATTTATTCACAAGTGACTACGCTACAACAGACTGGATTTAGAATTGTGAAGTATCTTATAGAAAATGGTTCTAAAATTAATGTAAGCTAGCCGAAACACCATATTTATAATAATAAACATGAAACTTCTGTGACAGATAAAATTTAGTGAATACTCTATTTTATAAAAAAGCCTATAATTCTAAAAATATTTCTTAATTATTTTCAGTCCCATGCCTTTCTACACCAATTTTATATTTACTGTAATATGTTAGCAAACCAGCCTTTTAAAGATCTGCCTATAAATATTTTCATTTGTTTGAAATGTTGGAATTTTATTTTATTCTTACTGTATTTTAGTCGCAAGCATAACCCTTTCACTTATAAGGTCCGCTTCCAGCACTGCAATAAACAGTATACATAAACAAATGTAGAGTATTGAATTAAATTAAAAAAAAAACTTTTACTGATCAAGAACATAATCTTAATTGAATATTATAAATCTCGATTCCCAAATTAAACCTAATACTTATATGTATGAAGAAATAGTTAATTAGCCATTATTTATATGATTGATATTTATTAATGGATAACCACAGTATGCCAGCCGTATAAAAAATAATAAATACATATAAATTCTTTATAATGACACTATGTCAGTAAAGGACTATTATTAAAAAAAATATATATTATAAGAGCGGTTGTACAAAGAATATATGCTTTGTAGTCCGTATGTAAAGGCCTTAAACGTGGATTTTAAATCATGTATGTTTTTGAAATATTTTGAAAGCGAAAGTATGGAAATACGTCTGTTTCACAAATGCTAATATCTTTTGTTCGAAGACTATGGCGCTTCGCAATCTTGTTTTCTGTTTTGAACATATATTCTCATCTGTTGTCATTACAATAACTAATGAGGATACACCGCCACATCAACAAAACTTTTGAAATTTTATAAATAATATTTTAAAAATAGAAAATTTATATCATTACTAATTTAAGTTTGTATGTCGGTAATAAAATATAATTAAACAAAATGATTCATATGGCTCAGTGACGCACATGGCGCTGGGAGTTCGTTTCCTGAAGAAAACATTAGTTATGGTAGGTAGTAGGCACCGAAATTCGCGTGAAAACGGTTTTGGCGATATAAATTTATAACCTCTTAATATCAATTTCGGAACATTAATTTTAGGTTTGTTTTAATAAAACCGGTTGAAGTAAGAAACTGATTATTCAAGATTAAACTTTTTTTACTGAAAACTCAACAACACTTTGCCAAGAAAGAAAATTTTATGTCACTTTAAATTTTGCCAGTATTTTTATAAAACTACGTTCCAATCACAACTTTATTTCGCTTCAAAAATACGGGCAAGCTTTTCCAATCATAAGCTTACAATATGAAAGTCTAGCAGAAATAGTTCGCAGGTCATTGAGGTCGAACTTTCACGCAAATCGGGCCCTTGACATTAACACACACATATTACAATGCCACTTCAGTATCACTTCCGATTTGAGTATTTCAAGAGCTCATAGAAACGCCAGTTTTCATTTACGTAGGTGTCTGACTGATGTAAGAATTTATATATAATAAAAGTGAAATTAAACGATTGTATGCTGCCTTATTCTAACCTCTATAGAATTGTTATATTATTGACGCTACTGATCAACGAGGCACCAGTTTTTATTTGCTGCGACCACTTTGGATTTGGTTCAAATTCTTCTTATTCGGTACGCTCTTGACAGTGCGGTCATGATCGCTATGTGGTAGAAGGCGCAGATGTGATGCACATCACGACGTTCCGCCATCGTTGCCTATTGGAGGTCATCCTGCTGCACTGATTCAGCGATTCTCCTAAGGCAGACGTAATCTGATCAGTCCAACGTGTAGGGACCTGTCGCGCGGTCTAGTGCCTTCCACCTTCCACTTCCACTTTCTCCATCAAATTCTAGGAACATGTATAAAAAAAAATTTAAAAGTATGGTCCCTGTGGTAATGAACCTTAACGCTGGTAGCATTTCCTTACTGTATTGTGATACCTATTCGTTGAGCGAGGGAAGCGCCAGATCTGTGGTCACTGGTACGATGTACCAGGTGTCAACTTCAATCTTTGATCAGCGTCTGTGCACTTGAACCCTACGACCCGAGAGACTACTCCAAAGGGAATATATTTTTATACAATGAAATCGTTATATTAACGTAGGCAATAGAAGATTTTTAACATGAGATGCGTCTATGAAGTATACATATATATAAATGTTATGTGGCATGGTATCACATACAAAAACTATGAATGGGTTACTTTAATAAGTCGTCGACCTGGTATAGGATTACGATTGGGATGGTCACTTTACACATGTTAAGTGGAGCGCTACGATCCTGTTATTGTACTTAATACTTTATAGCTGATAAATTACTAAAAAAATAAAATTAGATACAAGATGTCTAAATGAAAGTTCATATTTAGTTGTACGATTAAAAAATGTAAGTCGTGTATTAATGTTTATTCTTTATTAAAGTACACATTTTGGGAATTTATTTCGGCACTCATTTAATCGAACAATAAAATTAATATTAACTTTTAAAATCAATTGTAAAATAAATCGCCATCCATACATATAAAGAATCATACATAATTTAAAACTTCATTTGTGTCCCCAGTTTTCGCCATTTAAACATCAATTGAATAGAAAGCTGGGAGTGGTATCAATTAAACAAAACACGTCACCGTTCAGTGAGTCGTTCACTAATGGAGTGTAACTCATCAGTCATCATTCAATGTGATATCCTTACATATGGTTCTATTCCCTAGTAACAGTTATCATAATTGTTATTTACTAACTGTTTACTTGCTTACGTTAAAGCATACCCATGCAGCTTTATTCTAGGAATACAGTTTGAATTCACCCAGAACATTATATTCAATATACCTAAAGTTTCATTACTACAATGTTTTGGTTTTAAAAAAGATTAAAAATATGCTTCTTGGAGTTTGGAAAATGAAGGTAAAGCTAAGAAGTTATTAATTATATAAGGATTATGCTGAAAACATGATACTCTTTGCTTGGATTTTATGACCATTAATAAAACAAAATAAAAGTGATTCACATTTAAGGGCCTTCTAAACACGTCGCAGAATATAATAGACCTTCAAACGACTGTTTTTTTTATAGAACATGGGGCAAACGGGCAGGAGGCTCACCGAATGTTAAGTGATACCGCCGCTCATGGACCCTCTCGATGCTAGAGGGCTCGCGAGTGTGAAGAATATAGAATATAATAAGTTTATAGAAAACTTTTATGTATCTTTTGCCCTTTTCTTTCCTTTACAGAGTTACCTGAGAAGCTTACATCACAAGGTCGGTGTCATTGCAAAGACTCTCGGGATAGTTAAATCTACTAATATACCCCTTAGCATAGAACCGTTAGCGGAGAACCTCCACCAATTTTACTGACTCACAACGCTGGCACTGCGACTTCAAATGTGTCTTGCCCTCCGAAACGACAAACTCTGTAACATATATTACTAACAATCTAATCTTAAGCAACATCTCAAGAGTGCAGAATTAATTACGTTGAGTACCTACAATCAAATGTCAATGTCAAATAGATGAAACTACTACTACACACTGAATCCTAGTACACTTTCTAATTTGACTGTGCATGCTTTTTTATTATGTGTTATAAAGTTTTCTTTCAATATTTCACTTTACAAAAATATTGGTCAACTATAACATTGAATCATTGCGAATCCGTATGAGAAAGCCTTTATTGTTTTGCCAAAATTGTACCAAAACAAACGTAAATAAAACTAAGTTATTCTTTATTGTCTCGGCTAATTTGTATGTTTGTCTCTTTTGTCATTGTGTGCAAATTTATTATGACGTAGGTCATGTTCGTAAATTGAGTTTGAGCTTTTGGTTAGTCATAGTTCCTTTATTATTTGATTTACTTAAAACAAATCTCAAAATATTATTTGGTACGCAAAGCAAAGAAGTATTTAGATAATTTTCTATAACAATATAATAATAATAATAATTTTTATATATTTTCCCACAAAACTTCATACATCATAAGTTACAACTATTTATTAATAAATGTAAATAATTGTCATTCTTGTTTTGAGGGTATGACAGTAATATTACTTTAAAACACCAAAGGGTTTTAAAAGGTCGGCAACGCACTCGCGAGCCGTTTGGAATTGACATTGGGCAGTATCAGGTGAGCCTGCTGCCCGTTTGTCCCCTGTTCTTTAAAAAAAGAAGGGTATGGTGATACATATATTTTGTTTCACTGAAACAAGAACTCGATACATATAAATTAGCCCCCGGTCATGACCCCATAATCAGGCTGGATCCGCCCTTGTTCATACACTTGAATCAATTAAGACGTGTTCCATAGACGGCTTGGGTGTAAAGGCTTGTGAGGACAAAACGCTTAATTAAATCTCCTTCCGGTCGATCGACGTATCTTGAATATTTATGGCACTTTGTTTGCGGTTAGAAACTAATTATTTAAATTTGTATAATTACAATTGTACTAAGAAATCACCTTCAAGATCAAGAGAATAATTAGACAGTGACGTCATACAGTGACTTATTGAAATAAAAAGCTCAACGTCAAGCTTTCTTGGATTTGCGGTCCAGCAGAAATAAGCCAATTCAAATTCAAAAATCATTTACTCAAGTAACATTATTTACTGCCAGTTCTCAAATCAAGGGCGTAGAACGGAAGAGAACAACTGGCAATAAACTCTCCGCCACTCTTTTTAATCGCCAGGTTTTTTCTTATACACAACGTTTGTAAGGTCTTCTATTCCACTCAATTTATAGTTATTAATACTAATAAATGAATCATCAATATCGTGGAACATTTTATTTATGGATTTAACATATGATTAGAGAATTTCTAAAATCAATGAAATCTTACATTAGGAGATAGGAATAGTGACGGAAGTCACTTTTGTTTGCCAAAGAGAAATTTAAAAAGGTCCATTTGAATAACATGCAAGGTGAGAGTGCGTGGGCGCAAACTAAATATTGATTTTAAACGTGATAATTATCCGCTGATATTGAGTGACATTTGTGAACTAGTGATCTTTCGACAACCGGTCTAGAGGCCGATCGCTCACGATATTTCATGAGGTATTTTGCCATAATTTGCCGACATATTAAATTAGGAATTTATACTATAAAATACGGGGTAATAACTTTAACCTAACACTGGAATTTTAATATAGATAATAGAACCTCGCCTGTATTACTTACGTAATTATATATTTTAACATGATATGATAAACGACTAACTTTTGAAATGGGAAATGCATTACACATATGACATCGGGTGTAATATTTGCAAGGAATGATCACCATCCCTTCAAAATCGGGGTTCGTACGGGACTTTTGTCTGGTTTAACCCTGGTATAACTAAACCAGTAACGTTAAGGCTGTGAGCGTCTACTGTGCATCATCATTAGTTTCATTATTGGTCCATTTCTGGAAGTAGATCCTCCACCTTCCAGTGCACCAGTACATTGCCGTATCAGCATCCACTGGGAGTCTTTATGACGATGTCGTCAGTCCATTTAGTCGATGGGCCGTCGCGAGCGTCTTTTGTTCGTCTCCATTCAAAGAGCCGGTGACTGTGCACCAATGGAATTTTTCTTAATATATGTACAATTAACTCGTTCAATAATGGAACAGTAAATATTCTTAGGTAGCCGGTCTGTCTTAGACTGCACCTACCTTATGAAAAATGTCCACTAAAATTCATGCAGAAATCTGTCTAATTATCTTTAGCCTTTACACGCTGTATTTTTATGGTCCATTATATTTTTAGACGGCGTATATCTTACACAATATTGCATAAGAGTTCGTTGTCCGAGATACAGTATCTATGAACACTGATATCTCGTTGATAAAGCAACTTTAATTATTTCCTACTGCGTTTTAGGGTTTTATGTTTTAATTCAAATTTATTACAGGTATCCTTTTTATGTTAATTTATTATATATATAATTATACATTAATTTTGAAAATATTTTGTCTTCTTTAATATTTTTGTCGCGACCCACGAAAAATCTAAAATATTAAGTAAAACAACCCCGCCACTGTCATATTATAATGTAGTAAATATGTAATTTGTATTTATTATTTTAATACGAACGATAAAATGGCGACCACCTTTTAAAAAAATCAACAACCCGCTTGTTAAACAATGTAATAAGCTGAGGTTAGTATTTCTGTATTAATATTTTAATTAACATAAGTATTTTCTGTAGCAAATAGATAAATTAGTATGTAATATAACAGGAACTAAATACGTCTTTTTGCTTGGTTTACGAAGAAAGTGTATCCATTACGGAAAATTAAATTGAAGGTTGTGGAAATGACCTTGCGTGTTCGCCAATTAAGATAATCTACACAAAGAAAACGTTTTAGGTCTTCGTGACAAGGTGATACTGAATTTTTTATAATACGCACTAAATTACTATTGTACACGCAACACAAGGGTAGTTTAGGCCACATTGTAACTAATTGTACTTTTTGTATAACGTACTCTTCTGATATAAACCTGTGAAGGTGAATACGACCTTTTGGAAAAATCAAAAAATGTTTCTATTGTTTAAGAATCTGAGTAAGTCAATTTTTTTTTATAGTTAAAAAATTTTTGATTAATTTTCAAACATAGCTAGAAGCTAAGGAAAGGAGCTGTAGGTATTACACACATGAACTAAAATCAAATGTTTGATATTCCCATTTTGAATAGATTTGTTTTTGAAAAAATTAAATAAATAATTTTTAATTGTATATTTTAAGTGAAAGTTGAAGTTGAAAAATAATGGTTTTATTAAATTCTTTTTTGTGTTGTGTTTTGATGAAATATTGGATAGTAGTTTTTAAAAACTGTTTGTAATCACTTGAAAAAACCATGGTGATAGGAATGTTCAAGAACGCGCGCGGGTCAGAGTACAAGCTAAGAAATTACAATGATGAGCAGTTTAAAAAGAAAAGCATCCTAAACCGTTTTGTATCAGTTTTTCTTATCATTATATTTGTATGTTTATCTAGATATGATGGAAAATAATCCTTTAAATAAATCGCAGGACTGTGGCCGTGAGACGCTGTTTTTGACCCACTTCAACACATCTGTTTGCTTACGAACACGTCAATAGGCTTGTTCTCCAGCGTAAGCAGAAATTAATGGAATATATATAACTATGTTTAGTATGTACTGTCTTTGGTTCATTTCGCCGGACTTAATTTGGAAGAAAATACCTCGATTACTCTCATTACTTTATGAGAAAAATCCTGATATTTTATGGTATGGTATAGACAGCCAGTATTGGTCTGGTGGCTTTAGTTTCGAATACTTTCATTGACATTTGACAGTTTGCGAAAGCTGTGGAACGTCAAATTACATGACTGTGTCTTTGACGTGTCAGTCAATCTTTCTATAGCATATTAGCTAGTATACACGGACTTTACCTTGTTTACACATTTGGTTTAACACTTAGCCACTAGTTATTGATTGCAAACTATTAAAGGACATAATGTCTGTTTGTACATTCTGACTCTGTGTTACATTATTGTTCAGCAAACTGAAGCTGATTTGTATAGAATGTCTTTGTAACTTTTGTACAATTTTTTTTTAAATACATGACAGGACATGGCCGAAAAGTTAATAAACTAAGTTGATGTATAGCTTTGATTATAATGACCAAATACATTGGATATTAAACATGGCGAAACAGGCAGGCGGATGAATTGTTTTAAAATATATTGTGTATATAATATATATTTTCTTCATTTTAGTTATAGTTAATTATTTATGTACTTCTTGAAGTTTGTCCTTTGGTGTTTTTTTATTGTTCCATAGGGTTGCCTGGAAGTAATCGCTTATAAGCTTATAACTTATATTGTTTTTTTAATATATTTGTATAAGGTAAATAAATAAATAAATTACGTACAGTATGAAGGAATGATTTAGGTTGGCTTTTAAAGTTAAGTTTTATTATATCTAATACTTACAATTAAGTAACTGAATAATTACATAACATTTTAGTAAAAGGCTAACAAGAAAAATGTCTTCTGATACAAATAGTATTGAAGATATGCAAAATAACGACCTCCAGTGATGAGGTCAAACTGTACAAACATATTTCCGTATTGTACCAATGTACGAATATTTGTTACTTGCTATTCAACTTTCATGACATTAGATTTTTAGTGTTTTTTTGTAGGATTTCTTCAACAGATTTTTTTTCTCTTCCGATTTGATTATATGTACTGTTTGTCAAAAGTTACGCCCTGCATTTAGACTTTTATAGTGAGTGTTTTGTGCGTGTTAGTGAACTTTTATTGTAAGGCAAGGTACAGCATCAGTATAACCTCTCTTTGTTCCTAAACTATTAATTTCTCTATCCTTACGGCTGACGTCATTGTGTGCCTTGCTTCCTACTAAGGAGCATTACAACAAGGTATGTTCTCAGGACTTATTTTAGTATAAGATTATGTATCTACGGCCACCGAACCGTTCTTTGTGATACATAATTTTTTGATTATTTCACTAATGTAATAATCGTAGAGGTCGTAACAATATTGTATTCGTTAGGTAATGAATCCAAACTATGAAACAATTGAATTATAACATAGCAAATTGAATCGAATAAAATTATGATTCTTATAAGTAATAGGAATCTCAATGATTAACCGAAGCAAGAATCAATCATAACATTTCCTGATAATCCGACCATTCCTTGACTATATATGATTATATACGTTAAGATGTCATGCATTTAAAAAGTTTTCATCCGTCTTCATGCCTTTTGTTAAGGAAAAGAAATGACTGTTGTTTTAGGTTCCATTACCGCTAAGACCTATGACTAAAATGACTTAAGGTATTCAGAAACGTATGTAGATAGTTTTAGTTTAAAAGAAGTAGATATAACTGAATCAAGTTAATCAATGTTTCGTATGAGTACTAAGATTTCTCTAGCTAAAGTTTCAAAATGGCGCCACAAAAACTTTCGAAACAAATGTTCCAAAAAGGTTGAAACGGTGTATAATTCTAGTCCAAATAGATAATAGAGTTACAGATAAGGCAATAAGTGAAAGGTATTGTTATCACCAAGTTTGGGACTGCTAACCTTTTGTACGTGATACTCGTTAAACTAATTTTATCCTTCGGCGCTTCACCTCTTTCCTTCCTAACAGCACGAAACATAAAAATAGATTACATTTTTATTATTACAACGAAATTTTCGTTCGAATCACATTGAAAAATAAAAACATACATTGTATTTTTACATGCCATTATTATGACCAATTTATTATTCCCCATATAATAATAACATTTTATGTATATATAATGAATTAATATTAATTCGCTTTTTTTTCATTGTGTCAAAAATCAAAGACATATATTTATATACAAACAAAAAATCTGTTTAATTGACGTGAATATTCGCGACGTTATTTGCCGAGGATTATTTCGATTTCTGCTTTAAGTGGAAATATAAGTGCCATGAGATAAAATTAACCAAGATAATAAATACTCAAATATAAGATCCATTATTATATGTTTTATACACGATTTCATATCACCAATACACTAGTAATAAACTAATAAAATAATATATATATGAACAGGTTTATTAGATACTTTTTATAAACAGTAAGTAAAACCAATTCAACATAACACTTAGGAGCACGAAATATAGTGTATTATGGAACTTGCTGTCTTCCGGAAGGTTTTAGTAGCATCGGTACCACAACTGTCATTGTTCGTTCGACATTGTGTATACACCTTAATACAAGCATGAAATACACGGAAATGAGAAAGTAATAACAAACAATTCTGTATAGGCTCCAGAGAAAAAGGGGCAAATTCAAAGTGTTTAAAGAGGTTGGATTTTCATAGGTTTAGGCTAAGTCTCCCGAACATACGATACATTACTTACTATGACAAGAAGTTAGTCCAAGCCATACGATGCGTAGATGTTGTTTAGCTCTTGAGTAGAACAAAATGATACTAATAGGGGACAAATCCTGTATTTAATTTATTTTATTATTATTAATTACTTAAGATATCATGTGGAACATGGTGTAATGGTTGCAGCGCCTTACAAACGTGTAAAACCAACGAGCGACTAAAAGGAATGGTGTAGAGTTGATTGCCAGTTCTTGTCTTCTGTTCTACACCCCGATTTGAGAAGTGATATGTAAAATTAGAAGCTTTTCATATCTATATATTTCTATTTTGACCTTCATAAGAATACCTATGTACCTGTAGTAGTGTTACCTATATCAATAAATGATATTGAATTTGAATTGAATTGAATACCATAAATAACCAGATATTTAAAGTTGTCCTTCAATAATATTATAAAAGACGTTAAAACATTGGAAAAGTAAAGGAATTCAAATACTCCAGATTTTTTAACTATCTACGTTTTATTTATTTCGTAATCCTACAGCTAACTTAAATTATATATAATAACATACTCTGAACATATAGCCAGAGATGGGATGCATAATACATTCAACGACAAAATGGTTCTAAAATTTACAAAAGGAAACAGACAATTATTCAATACATTTAACTAAGTGTTACCTAATTTGGCTTGTTATGTGATGATGTAAAAGTGATGGTGTGGGGTATGCTCATGATGCAGGTGACGTTTTGCAGATGATTTAGTGTAATTTTTCAAAAATTTGATCCTGACGCAAAAATAGCATATAATAAAATAAATAATAAATAAAGGCATATAACTATTATAATATATTATTTTAATTACAGTTATGGCAAAATTTAATTCGTTATGCTCTGATTACGTTAATTATTTTAAATATTATTTTCTTTGTTTCAGACGCCGCATCCTGTAAAGGCTATACATGTAAGTTGATCCTACCATTTTTGTTATAAAGTAAAAAATAATATCTTGACATAAACGGCAATTTGCGCATAACTCCGGTATAAGGAAGCCATCTCCTTAAATGGTCACCCTTCCTACATAGATTGTAGACACTGATTTTAATTACCAAGTTCATACTAAATTACAGAGAATAAAGCGTCGAAAACATTGGTATTTGATAAAGCTACTCTGTGGTACCAGCATAAATTCGATCGTAGCACGTAATTGACTTTTAAAAATGAAAAGAATATGCTTTTGTTTGATATATGGTGTCGCGTGTTTTTGTAGACACCATCGTTTATTAAACTGTATTACATCACTTTGCTCTATTGTCAATAGTTTCTTCAGGGAGCGCAATTTAGTAATTATTATTCGTCTTTTCAATTAAAGTATTGATTTTCATGTTGCATCCTTACTACTATTTAATCATTCTATAGCTTATGTTCCCATACTGTTATGATGTAGTGTTCTAATGGTAAAATGTTTTTTCATATTAATTTGTAGTGAGCTTACTGAATCTTTCCTCTTTATAATGTTAGTGTTTCAAAGAGTTCTACGGGGACAGTTTGATTTCAGATTAAATTCTTTGAATTTTCAATTATAAAGGTTTCCCAATGTTTGTAGTAATTTAAGGCAGTTTTAGTTTAAGGCAGTGAAAGACTGTGAAAGTGCATTTTTACCTCAATGTTTTTTTATACCCGTAATTAATGATAATGTAATCTTATAATAAGCTCACCAAATGGATCTTAATGAGCAAAATAACGAACGAAATTTTTATAAGCTTTATAGTTATTCAACTAAGGCAAGACGCCTGGGTGATTTAAAAAGAGATAACATGTCTTCCAACAGTTCAAACCTTTACTTGAGTTAATATAACTCATGATAACAACAATAATTCACATGTATATTGTATATTTAGAACAATTTTAAATCATAAAGGGGTTTGGGGCATCGCGAAAGGAAATGTTTAAAATGGAAAGGTCTAATTGGTATTTTAAGTTTATAATGAATATGCATAATTTACGTTGTATTGTTTTAACTTATTGAGATTGGCATATCGCAGACAAACATACATTACGCAAGTACAAAAACACTTGACCATGAAGTATCGTTATAATTAAGTGGCGCCGGCGCATGATTCAGTGAACAGCCGTTAAGCAGATTTATTGTGCGATATAAATAAATAATTAATATTGATTATTCAAAAAATCCAAATACCGGCGGTGAAACACTAGGATTTGGAATACTTTGATAACAATTATTGCTAAGCTCGATTGAACCTATAAAGGAAAGATATCATTTAAGTAGAAAGTTGAAATGTCCTTCTATACACAAATAAGTTCTGAATCACGAAGTCCGTCGCTGTGGGGGTCAAGTAGGGACAACTGTCCTACTATAATATCAGTGTTTTCCAACGTGGGGCACACGCCCCAGAGGGGAATAATTCGAAAATAGACTTTGGCTTATGTAACTTTTCTAGTGATTTGTTACCTATTTTAGTTTCTTAAGTGAACACTTCAAATATAAATATAAAACAAATTACATATTTATAAATATTATGTAATTGTGGCAAAAGTATTTTAGAAATGCTAAAGATGCAAATTCTTGAAACTAAGAGAATCTAAAAAAAGTGCGTGCGTACAAGTGCACATGTCAGAAGTGAGACTTCTTTGTAAATTTATTATTATTAAGGTAAAAGCCCCAATAGATGATCATGTACCAGTATATGATAATTCCATGTATTTTTACATCTATACGTGCTAATGATAATATAAATAAATAGAAAAATCTGCGTTTATTGTATATATGTGTATTTTTTCTCGATCTCCCTTTCTCACTCTCTTAATCGGTCTCAATCATTCTCCCCCTTTTCTTCGACAAAAACGCTGCACATCTTTGTGACGTTTCATCCGTAAAAAAATTACCCTCATGCGCCTAAATAAGTTTCACTTTAAAAACCTTTTCAGTTGCTGACAATTAGCAGACACCCTTCTGAATCACATATTTTAATGTTTAAGTTAGTTAACATTTTTGAGTCATCTTCGGTAATTTGTCTTACAAATTGCCTTTTGTTACAGTTTTCGCTTCAACAAGGCATTTCCTTAGTGTAATGCCCGATATATTAATGTTATCCGATATGTCTGTCTGTGCATTAACTATTGTGGGCTGTTAATGTTTATAAAATCACTGAAAATCGTACTTACTAACTCCATGCTTCGATATATGTTAGAAAAATACGCAATTTCGGATATAATCAGAGTAACTGTAACTAAGATTATATCCGAAAAGAAGTCAATAGTTAGAGGGAAGTCTGCCGTAAAAAAAACTATAAGTAGGTACATCTCTTACAATACAAATCTTAATATTTGTCATTTGTTGCATAACAAATTAAAACACAAGCAGCTATACTCAGTTTTATTTTTGTCCCAATTATGATTTGACTATCTCAAAAAGTGCTCAGGAGAATAGTCAAAGCTTCCATACATTATACTAGGTTCGTAACGACTACTTCCATCATGACCATAATGACATCGCCAGCACAATTTAAAAGAACGTGGAATTTCGTACGTAGATCTCATCATCGAAAGCTCCACTTGAATATCGAGGGAGTAATTTCAGTATATCGCCCCAACCCGGCTGGTCACCGTGGGGCAAGAGACCAATACCCCCTAGGATTGCCCCCTCCCAAAAAACACAACATACATACATATGCACACAAGGCAATCATACTGATGGGAGATTTCAATGGCCAGATTGGTACAAGATTAACAAACGAAAATAACATACTAGGCCAATTCAGCACAGGAAAAAGAAATGATAACGGACAAAGACTAATACACCTGGCACAGGCACATAACCTTAGGATATTAAATAGTTTATATAAGAAAAACAAAAATAAAAAAAAATGGACCTGGATTTCTCCAGACGGGAACGTGAAAAATGAGATAGATTTCATATTGTCAAATAAACCTAAATTCTTCAAGGATGGGAAAGCCTAGGGGAGGCCTATGCCAAAAGGCAAACTGATACCGAAAATTGAAATAAATCTAATGTATATTTGTTACAGGTTAATCAGTAATAAAGGCTATTTTTATTTTATTTTATTTTATTTTAATTTCAGTATAAAGTAAATTTTAGTGCGAATGTTGAAGTGGACAGATCATTTGAATTAGTGTTAATGTACTTTAGTGTTAAGTGTTACCTTAACCTTCTGTAAGTAACCGATTGTGGACACTATTTACAAACTTAAATATCGTTAATAGTAAACACGCTTAAGTTACTTACCAGTCTTATGTCCAATGATACCTAATTGATGATATTTTTTTTATTAAATTATCTCCACAATTAGGCACATCACGCTTGGCGCAGGTAATTTATAGCTATGATATATGTTAGTAATGCTTTACATTAAAGAAAACACTTTTTTACCGTTTTACTTGTGATACTTTTTTTTACATTCAACACCTTTGTCTTCAGTCATCGTGACCACGCACGCTGTAAAGCACGCGAAACGTCGGATAAATTTAAAATTATGTTTAAATAATTATAAGTTTACTAGTAAGTATTAATACATAGCTTCAATCCGGTAAAAAAGTGTTTTCTTCAAATGTGTAAAGACAATACTAAATGCTTTACATTATAAAAGGCCAACCTTAAAGCGAATATAAGCGTCTAACATTCTACCAACGTTGACAAAACAGCTGCTAAACAAACCAGTTAATATTCCAGCCAGGTCTACTAATGGGATGCAGGAATGCCGATTCTCAGTATTAGCTCTAGGCCATATATGGTTTTTATCGAATTGATTTAATGATCTGGTTTTGTTTTCCTTGTCATTTGCGTTTGTCAAGATAAAATAAAAATATTAGATAAATTAAGACATAAATGCATTTTAAATTTATGCAACGTAATTGGAACTCATTGGAATAGATTACTGTTATTATTATAGCGTCTGAATAAAGGCATAACTTTATTTTATACGCCAAAGGTACGATGTGTTTTGATTGTTTCCGATTTTCATGACTTTTTGTAAGAAAATATAATTGGGCTCGATATTTAACTGAAGTGAAGATAAAGAAAAACACTTTTTTAACGGATTATAGTTATGTATTTGTATTTAAACTTATAATTATTTGTACATAATTTTAAATTTAAACCGACGTTTCGCGTGCTTTACAGCGTGCGTGGTCACGGTGACTGAAGACAAAACCTTTATGTACAAATAATTATAAGTTTAAATACAAATACATAACTATAATCCGTTAAAAAAGTGGTTTCTTTAAATGTGTAAAAGTTATGTAAATAAAAGACAATACTACTGAAGTGAAGATAATCATTTAAAGATACGAGAAACAAGAGTGTTCACTGCAAAATAAATTAAAAAGATCGGAGTTGATAGAACCGGGTAACCCAGAGATGGCACAGTGTATCACAATGAGAGCAAAAAATGCTACCAAATGGTACCTTTACCCGCCACTCTCTGCCACAGTAATATTACATAAAAAAATACAATATTTGAATACTATAATCCTTATCTATCTATATAAGATACATTATGTTTATGTTATTATTGTATTTATTCCAAATTCTTCTATTTGTCTCTCACCTTTGCTACTGTTTTTCAATCTATTCTGGCTATCTCGTTTATTTAATGTTCCATGGTTTCCGGTGGGCGTCTCTCTTATTTGTTCTACTCCATTCAAAATAAGACTCTTTTTAACCCATCTTTCATCAATATTATACATAGTATTTTTTCAAAAAATAACAGTCATGTTTTTTTAATCGTTTATAGAGTGTTTGCTTTAATGTCATATGCCTAACCATGAACTGTAGGAAAACTTTGATTCTTCAAAAAGTGTTTCTCCTAGTATCGGTTTTATACGAAATTCAGCTTTAAATACATGTACATATGCGGATCTGTGCTATTCAATTCATTTTAAAACATAACAATAGGTACTCAAAACTGACCCTAATGTCTTCAAGTTTCCGATCAATCAAGTGTTCAAAGACCAAGGTTGTGAGTGGGAGGTCCCGTGAAGCCTGAGGACTTATTCACGCAGTACCAACAAAATTGTGATACCTCATATAACCAAATGAAACTATTATAATTACTCGAGTACTCCATTTCTACTTCTTAATATAAACGCGTATTTATTATTTTATTTTTTATGTACTAGAAAGTAAACAGGCTGGAGACTCGCCCGTTGCTGGCCTTTCAGGTATTTAGGTTTACTACTAGGTTCTTATTCCGGAGTTATATTAGGAAAGAAACAGTTTGTATCCATGGGGTAGAATAGCAAATTGTTCCATATATCAGTAAGTATTCGTAGCTACTAAAAAGGTAGGTTAATTAAAAATACGGCGGGGGCAGGTAGTAAAATATATAAATTTTGGATTAAATTAATCATTGTGATAAGGGCATAACTATGAAATCACGAATTATTTAGTCTATTAATTATTATTATTATAAAACAAAAGACACAAAAAAGTTGTTATTTTTTAATCTTACATGAATAATACTGCGTGGTAATAAAATGGTCTATCAAAGGCCACAATGGTAGCCATAAAGATCACGAGTCTAATGTATATGCTATATTCACATTGTCATACTGTGTCAATTAATTTTTTTGTTCAGTATTGTCATGCCATGTCATGAGTATGTAAAATGTAGGCACTAATATTTTTTAAGACAGGGGGAAAACGGTCATTTCACGTTAAGGAATACCGCCACCCATGGACACACACCCGCATTTAAGTGCGTTGCCCCTTATAAAGGTATATACAGGGTATAATAAAAATAATTGGAAGAGGTTTGGCGAATACTATTTACCTAAATTATTTTACATATCAAAGTGTAAGTCAAAGACAGGACTACAGTCCTGTGTACTTGTTTCTCTTTGACTTACTCTTTATATTTCTTTTTTCAAAAAACGACGGAACTGGGCGGTGGCAAAAAGGACAATTTGTCCTATTTTGAAAGAAATTTTATTCAAAAATTCAGTCGTACTTATTTGACAGTTATGCAATTTACATTTGTTACAATACATACATTGATTGTGTTAAGGCAATAATAATTTTATTCGGCACTTTACTACAGTCTCAAATATAATAGCCATAACATATTTAATCTTTGGCTTCGAACGATTAAAACAAATCAATATTATTTAAATATTAACGAAAAATTTACGCACTGGTAATACACTAATCTTCATAATTTTCAATAGTATAATATTGTCCGATATATTTTTGTGGACTTACGTTTTATATCACACAGTATCTTAAGCGATGTAGTAATTACATAAAAAAAAGCAAGAGTTAAAAATCTCACCTTCCGTTAATACATATTTTTGCCCGGCGGCCTCAGAGCAAGGTTTGCCCGTTTTGGTCAGGTCACCGGGACAAGTTCTGCCCTTTTACGAGCACTTTGAATTCTATCGGCAAGGTGAGGAAACGGGTAGGAAGTCGGCTTTCCTGGTTGTGTTTGTCGGCACAAGTATTAACATTCTTTATAATTATATGAGATGAGATATCTCTCCGCGCTTAACCGGTGCTGGTGCTGCAATTTCTTTGAACGCATCAAAGCTTTCTTATTTAAAAAATAAACGAGTAATATTATTTTTGCTAAATAAAAGACTTAATTTTGACCATTAAAATCTATGATTTAACACGATTTACTTGCGACAAGCTTGGCTTGCCTTGCCTATTTATCTATTATACGATTTTTTAAATGTAAATAAATGTGGAGACAAACGGGCAGGGGCTCATCTAATGTTATGCTAATATGAGTTTCCATGGGCGGTGGTACCACATAATACCGCCACCCAACTGACATTGCGATTATTACTTATTACTTAAAATTGTTTACGTAAAATTATTACTTAAAATTGTTGTGTATTCTGTATGTCGTAGCGTAATATTTTTGCCAAAAAGTCTTAATTTAAAATGTAAATTTTGACATATATTTTATAAAGTCTTTTTTAAATTATAAATCTTGTTGATGTAGCCTCTATATATACCATGGTCATTGTACCTACAGAGTACCATGACTAATGTTAGGATTGTTACCCATCTATAATACGTCAGCGTGTGGTTATACTTACCCAAAGGGTCACATCCGGCCAATAGGAACGCATCGCGCGTCTTACTTACAAGTACGAACTTCCGGTCTTATATAGGGTTCGCGATGTGATATATCAAAAGTATGATATAGCTTAAGTATGATTTATCTTAAAAAAGGCAAAATGGAACACAAACATATTGTTCAGATATATTTCTGCGGCCGCTTCGATAATTATTTTTAGGATTTCCGCACCTACTAATTAAACTAAATCACAAATTTATCACTGATAATCGATCTAAGGACTATGAAGAATTGAAAATCTGTGAAATATTCAACACAATTTGCTTTATACCTGCGACACGCTTGCCTTGCCTATTTATTCCATTTTCTTATTAAGATTTTTATACCTACCATTCTGTATGTCGTACCTTTTATCGATAGACAACCCTAGCTTTCAGTACGTGTGTTGAACAATGCGTCTCTGTCCCAGAACCGTTACACCCCGGCCCAATTGACTACATACTTTATAATCAGCTTCGTAATGAATCATTCGATACCCATTCCTAAGCCATATTTCTAACAATGAATTTTACCACCATCTAAGGACGATAAAGGGGTAATTCAACGCTTTTTATTGGTATTTCAATTTAATTTTTAACTGAAATATGTACATATTTAATTAACTTTTAGCTGCACTGAAATAACGCCTCAAAATTAATTTTTGGTTTTTCTTCTTTTCTTCTTCTTCCCAAGACCGAACGCGATGAAGACTTGTTACCAATGTGATTGCATACATTAAAAATATGGGCGTCATCTCTATGACATAAACAATTTTATGCTGACAGCTTAACGCGTGTGCATTTTCCCGATTTTTGGCGGGATTTACGTTGCTGCAATAAATTTCGTGTGACCTTTAAAAAAATATCTTACGAGAAATATATTTAATGGTATTTAGGTCTTGAAATATAATATACGAGGTATTTACGGTAAAAAAAGATAAAAAGCGCATTTTTATCTTTTTTTACCGTAGATAAAAAAGCATTTTAACTAGTATTGCAATTTTAACTCATAAATGTTACATATATTAGTTAATAAAACTGCATATAAAAAAAATTAATAGGCGCTCTGGCCTAGACTGGTATTTGACAAAAGTTTTCCTTCGTATATTCTATACAAATGCCGAACATTCAAGGCGCAAATATCACATTAGTAAAATAAATCAAATACAGTTCGATCACGTCAGAACCGGTCAGTTGCATAACCAAGGTCTGTGTCAGCTGTGAGCCAGTTTTTTATCAACATGTGAGCATTAGCTTACAAGGACAACCTTCAAAGAAGATTGTCATATCGATATGTGCATCTATGTATTGTTAATCGCAATCTTTGTTTACAACGGTTTTCTTTGTTAGACTTTTGAGTGTGCTTTATAAAAGACTGTCGTTTCGAACCATTTTGTCAGTTTGTTGAACTTTAAAAGCGCCAGTCTACATATAGGTAGTTCTACTTAAAATCTTTTAATATTAGCTAGTGCTTGTATTGTATTTGACAAATATAAACTGGTGACGACTGTGTAAAACATTTGTATGAATAATCTAACAGCGCCCCTGTTTTATAAATAAATAAATAAAATCATTTATTTCAGACCAACCAATAAGTCCATACGTTGTTAGTATAGTAAAACTTATAACTAAGTATACAAATAGGTTTGCAGCTATATTTATTGATGGATGCAGAATTACTATATTAGGTTACCAAAGAGTTCTAAAATTGAAAATCAAAAAAGTTTTCATTAGCAATGTTTCTAACTGGCCAGTTGTAAACATTTTCAGTTTTACCTACGTATTGTTGATGTGTAAATTGTCATTGTCTATGAAACAAACTTAGAATTTTATTTGAAACATTTCCTTATAACATTTATGTCGATGCAGCTGGCGGAGTGTCGCTAGTTTGCAAATTGCATCCAAATGATTCCAAGAATCACCGATCAGCATCCACCGTTCCACTGAGCGGTTGACAATTGATACTCACTTAACATTAAGATATTTATAATCAGACAATTCAAAGAAGTGTGTCTCGGTACTTGACTCATGTTACAATTTGGTAACGAGAAATTTGAATGGCATTTGAACGATTTGTTTTGTTACGTGGTAGCAATCTATCGGATTTATAATCGTACATTATATCATATATAATCACGTAAAGAACTACTTCTTACATATTGTTGAATAATCAAATTATCATGTATTTAGACAATACGTATTTTCAATAAAAATATGCGCAACTTTTAAAATTTATATTTATTTATTTAGTACATTAAAGGTGCCAAACATTAGTTATTATATTATGTCTATACTAACTTAGAAACCTTAATAAAACCAAAACCTTATTAAATACAAGTACAAAACATGTTACATTGTCTTTCCAAACTTGCCTCAAATATATTCAATTCTGCATCCAGAATTGAAGAAACCACTAAGTAGCGAAATTAGATGCGGAATTGTTGACTGCTGACGGAGGTTAGTTCGTGAAATCCACTCAGAGAACAGGGCACGCCTGTGGGATCTGAAATATTTTTCAGGCACACACTATGTAAGCAACGCTTTGTCCCCACAAAACAATTAGTGCAACGTAGTTAGCTCATTTTATATGTTATTCTATGTAGGAAAAAAATTTAATAATACATCACCGCTACATAGATTTTTTTAAGTTATATGTTTGCAGCACAATTTTGTTAATTTAATACGAAAACAATAAAATTATTTTACTATAAATGTATGTATAATTTTATTTTTTATTTTATTTATAATAGAATATGTATATTAAATCACATTGTTAATATTTATGTAATAATAAGCAATGATCAGTCAGTTTTTGTTCAATGTCATGAACAACAATTGCAATTATTATGGTGATGTAATGGTGTAAGAAAGTGTCGAGATGTGGTATTAAATAATGACTGGGTTAACTTATATTACTTTATTATAAACACATCGCTTAAAATGGATTGGGGTTTGGTTCCCGGAGATACACTATTCTTTCAAGGTTGAACCATGTAAACTATATGTATGTTCATATAATATAGAGGCTGGTCCCTGGCCCTAATAAAAAAAAATATGTATAAGTCATGAATTTTTAATTTAAATTGGTAACTCTATACACGTATGAAAGTAAATTAAAAACATCAAGTTTCAAGTTAAAACTTTGCGGATGATAAAGAACTGGCAGAAAATTGTCCGTTATTCTTTGCAATCGCCAAGTTTATGGTTTACAAGAAAATTTTAAGTACTGTAACCATTATTGCATGCTTGATGACATATTGAACCAAAATCTTAATACATATATATAAATTTCCTGTCACGATGTTTGTCCGCGATGGACTCCTAAACTACTTAACCGATTTTAAATTAAATTGGCACACCGTGAGCAGTCTGGTCCAACTTAACAGATTGTATAGCTTAGATCTTTAATTATAGTCGCAATTTTATTTTTTTGCAAATTATTTGTTTATTATTTGATACAATTCTAACAGATGGCGCTGTGTTAAAAGTACCAACGTTTCACATAAGCTCTGCTACCATTTCCCTTGAATAGTTTACTACTATGTAATATTACAAAAACCTTAGCCACAACAGCGTTTGGCCGAGTCTGCTAGTAATATATAAGTAACAAACGCTCAGCAGACAAAAGAATAAAAGTGTTTTGTCCTTGTCATCTTTAAGATTAATAAACGAGTCAACTATATATAAATATTACGCTCGTTTTAGTCTAACAATAATGATGTGTTACAGAGTCACAATGGAGAGTCGGGTAGGCCTGGATTATATCGTGGAGCACGCCGAGTACGCCAGCAAACTTGCTGCAGCGCTTACGTCTCCAACTTCCGCCGTTAAGAAACAAGTAGGTTCTATGGATTCTATCCAATTATTTATATTCCATTGCGGGACACAAAATAGCCATATAAGAGGTTCGAGTATCGGCGCAATAATTGTTATGGTTTCGAGCCATTAGATATACATGATCAACTAAATGATTTCGCTCCAAGTCAAGGGATAGACTACGATAGGAAGGTTTATTCAATATTAATTTAAATTTTTGATACAGCTGGTTTCTTTCGGCTGATTTTTCTATCTAAAAACTGAAACGCCAGTGGTGAAAGTCATTATACCTCATTTTGATTTATTTTAAGAATCTATCAATCGATACTTTTTGAAATCGAATTGTACCCTTCTTATATTCTGTATCATTGAGTGTTTTTGTATAATAATCAATGTATTTGATTAACTAAACAATGAATCCTCACATGAACTAATACTGATAAAATTTCAAATATGTAGGTATGTATTTACCGTACTATTACATTGCAGGTGTTTGAGCTACTATCGGCTCTTTGCGTGTACAATGCTGATGGGTACGCCAGAGCCGTCGACACGTTGGATCGATATAAGGTACTGTATTCATACAAACTACATAGTGTCATATTTTCAATAAATTTACTGTTTTGTCTGAATACAAAACACTTCTGCAACCATAAAATTTGCCGAACTATACCTCTGATTAAAACACGTGAATAAAAATTTGTTTACAAAACTTCGCCAAAGGTCGTCATAAGTATCGCTAAACAGCAAGGTACTGTGAAGGTAGCACTATATTATTATTTCCTTTTTAATGAACGATAAAAAAAAAAATCGGTTATTTTGGAACATAAGATCATCTTGGTATCACTTATTCCACGTCAATCAATTCGAACTTGTAGGCATCCCTACTCATCGGCAAAGACAGAGGGTGTAGGCCGAGAGATTATAGATACAACAAGCTACTACATAATATAAAGACACATTAACACAGTTTACGTTAAAACACTTTTAGATAATTGTTTTATATTCTAAATAATTTTCCAGGTTTTAAAAGGCGACAGATATCGCCTGAGCATAGTCGTGGATGAACTTCGAAATGCTGCCACCATAGACTACAAAACAGCCTTGCTCGCGTTCATCAACTGTCTCATCATTTCCGCACCACGGCTGCCTGATAGGATTCGAGTCAGAAACGAATTTATAGGTAAGAAATCGGATTAAACATAATAAGATTAATATATTATCTGTTTCATGTCTAAACCGACAACTGTTAGTTCTGTAGTAGTAGTGAACATTCATAACAATTTTTTTTAAGGCAGTTTTTGCCGCGCACCACCATTTTGTGAAACCCACAAGCTGCCCCCTGAAGTATTTTCGAACCAATTTAAATTTAAAAAAAAATACGTTTATTTTGGGACATAGGATCATAATGGTATTACTTCACTCTACTTTATAGAAACAATTATTGTATTTTGTGTCTAATAAAGTTATTTCTTTCTTTCTTTCTTTCTTTCTTTCACTTATTCCACGTCATTTAATTCGAGCCTGTTGGCTTCCCTACTCATCGGCAAATAAGACGGAGGTTGTTGGCCGAGAGAAAAAGCCGGCGTAAAACACTCTCGGTACTCTTTTTGACTATGATATAACTCTATTTGACTTAGTTGTTAGTGAGCCTCCTGCCCGTTTGCGCCCGATTATATGTAAAGTCAATAACTTTTTCAGCTTAGAAGGATCAAGATGTATTATTATTAGCCGCCGCACCCTCGATATGTTCGATTAGGCATGAACGCGCTCACGAAGTTCATGCCTAATCATACGGGTAATGTTTAAAGCCAAAAGGTCATACCCAAGAAAAGGATTTCATTATAATTATTAATGAAACAGAAATGCCTGTGAAAGTCATAATCCGTACTTTACTAATTTGTTTCTGAGTTTGGATTTGTACATTAAAACTTTTTAATGACGTAATAATTAAAATGATGTACACAATACTGTCGTTGCAGTTTCAAAAATTTATTTCAGTTACAATGCGTAAATGTATAAAATACTTAAAAGATATGAATTCTGCGGTACAGGGTTGACAAGTGGCCTTTAAGTTGATCCTCATAATTTCATTACTAGCTCGCTGTTTAAGGTCACGTTAAAACAAATATTCATATATTTTCACAATCTGTAATATGCCTTAATACTCAATGTTTTAAAAGTAAGAAATATTGTTCAAATTATTTTTCATTATTAATTTATTTCGTTTCAATTTTCTTTTTATTAATTTAGTTATTTTTATTAATGCTAAAAAGGAAATTTAAATGTTGTGTAAAAATAAAATATGCTGTAGCATTGTAATGTTTTATTATGTCAATATGTCTAATAGGAGAACAGAGTAGGAGATAGGAGTTTATTCATTAGGAGTACAAAATCTTTCAAATTACTATAAGCATGGATTTCATTACATAACGTACTCCATCATCAAATTTTCTTAGATTTTCTTTTGTTTAAAAAAAACTGTTTATTGTCTCTCCCAATCACGGCTTAATGGAAAGTCTATACTGAGCCACCGGGATCAAGCATTTTAAATCTATTTTATTTTTTTAATAAATTCTATTTTTTATTGTTTAATTAATTTAATAATTTTATTATAATATCCTTTACAGGTCTGGGCTTACTACCAACATTGAGTAACGTAAGGTAAGCAAAAAGTAGCCTATTACAATAATTAGTAGTCGGAACCACTATTTACGAGTCCGCCCACAATCTTAAAACTCCAGTTGTTATTTCCATTAATGTGGTCAAACAACTTGTCAACAGTATTCACATTTTAATTAAAACACTACAAATCGCTTAAAAACCTAATTTGTAACTAACCAGTTTGTCACCAACCGTTTTGTAATCAAAAAGGTTATATGGTTTTTTAATCAGATGTTTTGAATTAGGAATAAGCTTCTGTGGATATTGTATCTATGGTAGACGCGATTTCCGTGATGATACACATATACATCTTGATCTAGATTATATATAAATGAATTGCTGTTTGTTTGTCTAAATATAACTTAAGAATGGCTGCATCGATTTGGCTAATTATATTTGTGGATGTTAAGGGAAGGACTAAATATAATAATTACGGAATGCACTTTATGCTTATATGAATAGATTTGAGAGATATATTTTTTACGTGTGTTAATTAATTTACTGTTTCATTGCGCTATATTATATTACATAGAGACAATTTAACATTATGAAAGTTTCATCACTAGAAAGTATAGGTATTAGGGCGTGGCCAATAAAATGACAAGATTATTATATCATAGATAAACATTCGAGTAACGCATGTCTCCATATTAGTATTATAATAATATCGTTAATTCACATAAAAAAGAACAAAGACTAGAATTATTCATGGCACGTCAGTGAGTTAGAAAACGACCAAAAAGGCAATGCGTAGGCGCCTGCGCACCGAGAATGGACAGACTCGATTATGATTAATACGTAAACAACGTCCGTTTTCATTTTATACTAATCGTTATTCTGCGGTCATAAACCCGGGACAGTTAAGTTATAACTTAATAGAATCGTTAAGTTTCGATATTTTTAGTTTGACTTGTCTACATACTACTTACATATATTAGATTCAATTTAAAAAAATAACCGGATTTTTATGTTAATAAAATCTATAGATTACAAAACTGACGAGTTTGTTTGTTTGAATGTGCTTATCACAAATCTACTGAATTGAAGGTACCAATCAGTGCGGGCCATAGTTTGTATATTATAAAAATTATCCTGCATAAATATATTTTATTAGAATCAAATTTTTATACATCGTATTGTTTAGATCATTTGTGCACCTTTATTAGGCAAAGACACAAACTAGTTTTTATAAAAATATTTAAATCACTTAACGTGAAATACGTATTCTTACAGGCATGACGCAGCAAGTAACCCGGAACTGGGAGTTCAGTTGGACGTGTTTGAGGAGCAACGGGAGAGTGATGAGGCTCAGGGTCCTGGAGGCATCAACCTCAACTCCCATCTTGATGTCTTCTATGCTATACTCAAACAAGTAAGGCCCTTAGATATCACGACAAAGCTTGAATAAAACTTTTGTTATTGTAAGATGTTGAGTCTCTTCTTAAGTCTTTCTCTCTGCTCTTTCTTTTTATTCGTTGTATATATGCATTACTAGGACTGGGTTCTAAAAACTAGAGTAAATTTGTATTTCAATTATTTATGTTGTATCATTTTTAGAAATAAGTGGATTTATTATTATTATTACATGCTTACAATTGTGAACATTCTAAGGAAGAGATGTCAGGGTTTGAAGCTCTTCCTTGGCAATTCACAATATCGCCTGTTAGGACCTGCTATGGGCGTCAAATTTATTGAACATAACTTCGTACTTTTTGCTTACACAACTATAGGAATAAGAGTAATTATTAATTTCAGGTTTCCGACACGCCACAAGAGATTCCGTTCCTTAGCATACTTCAACATCTTCTTCGGATTGACCCCAAAGAGCCCGTGAGTGACATCGTATGGGACACGGCAGAGACTTTAGTGCATCGAGCTACGCTGTTGGAGAGCAGGGAAGATGCCGCTAAGTTGCTGAGAGCTCCAAGTGTCCAGGTAAGGATTACTTAGAAAATTTGCCGAAGTGGTAGTAGAATGATAATTGTGTTGAGCACCGGAAGTTTTATATGGAAAATTATTTGCGAAGTGTTTGAAGTGAACGGCATTTTTTTGACCGCTATATTTTATATAATAGCGTTCAAAAAAATATTGAAAAAAACAGAGTGCAAACGGGCAGGCGGATTATCTCATGTTAAGTGATACCGCTGCCCATGGACGATCGATGTCAGAGGGGTCGCGAGTGTGTTGCCGGCCTTTAAAATAATTGTATGCTATACTTAAGGAAATTGGAGTATCATACCACCACTTTGTGAAACAAGCTGCTCACTAAAATATTTCAAAACCAATTCGATATTTTATTTTCTATTTTCGACGCCAGAAAAGATCGTACCTAATTCGTAAAAGATCGACAACGCACTCGCGAGCCGTCTGGCTTAGAGACAGAGGGATAAGGGAAGAGAGAAGGTATCACTTAACATCAGGGATAATAACAAAAGTATATTTATGTAGAAGTTAGAACTATAACAAGGCACCTAAAATCGTACCTGCAGTACTAACACTGAAATATAATATAAGAATAAATTTCAGGCTAAAGTAGGATGTATGTGCCAGCATCGTGATGCAGGGTCAGCTCGCAAGCATAGTCTGCAAAGGGCCCTGTCTCCGCCACCAGCTCCTCCACCAGCTCCCGTTCCTCCACCTGGTAAGGAAGTGTAAATTAAATACCTTAAGGGCCTGTTTCACAATGTCCGGATAAGTTCCAAATAAGCTATTTGTTACTTATTGGTATGATAAATAGTATTTTTGCGTTTCACGACTGTCAGATAGCGCTATACGTCATGAAATTCGAAGTATCTTATTTGGAACTTTTATCTTTCGAATAATTTATGTGTTGCATAGCTATTTGGCACTTTATCCATACATTGTGAAACAGGCCCTAAAAATGGTCTATATACAAGTTTTGCTAACATTTTCGATGTAGCTTTTATATATGTCTTCTATATTTTCATTACTATTGAGATTTAAATTTGATTTGTTCATATGCAATTGACTTTTATTAAAATTATTTAACTCAATCAATCAGCAAACGTAATATTTAAGAATGTAACGGTTAATAGCAATTGTGTATTGACACTGAAAATGATAAATATACTATTTAAAACTTAGTTCAAACTAAAAGTATTCTTTTAGTTGTCATACATGGCAACACAATAATTCAAAATGGTTGCCATGGTGTTATCTGAACTTTATACAATATTTCAGCGGCCCCCTTACCACCAGCTCCTCCAGCGCCGCCGCCTGCGCCCCCACGTGGGCCACTACCCCCACCGCCCCCTCCGCTGTCAGGCCCCGCGCCCCCACCATTGGGTCCGCCTCCCCCACCACCCGTCAACATTAAACTGCCGCAGCAGGAAACGCCCCTGCCGAAGACCAAGATGAAGACTATCAATTGGAACAAGATACCCAATAATAAAGTAAGTGCTTGTCTTATACTATTTTAAATCCAAGTTTGAACGAGCTAATCGAAGCAGAGCATAAGAAAAAACCAAAGAACGGGAAAGTTTACCCAAGTATGAAGTTTTTTTTACTTTTAAGAAGTACTAGAAAGGCCAAGTCTATTAAGACTTATCCAAATTAAAACCTTATTCATGACAATAATTTGAAGTATCCCCTAGACAACATTTGATTTGAATTATCTTAGGATATATTATAATAATTATGAAAAAACAGTGAAGCTACAACATTTTAAAGTCTGGGCTTTACATTACTGTATCGGTTTCATGATCATTTGTCAATCTAATAGGCAAGTAGGTAAACAGACTCCTGTGCCTGACACACGCCATCTACTTTTTCGGGTCACACACATGTGTTGGGCCAAGGCATGGGTTTTATACGCGGGTAACAACGCGGGCGACAGCTAGTCTTATATAATTTAATGTAGTTTTAAGCTTGATATATTATAAAGAATCTGTCTTTAGGTAATTGGTCAAAACAATATTTGGTCTCTGGTCGCTTCGAGTCATCAACATTCACCTAAAGCGGAGCTCGACTGGAGTGAAATTGAGGGTCTCTTCTGCCAACAAGTAAGTTGAACAATTTCCTATATTCTGCATCCTCAAGAGAGATAATTATAGTTTCTATTTTACCATATGCTTCTGCTGCATTGACAAATTTTTATATCATCACAACCAAAAAAAAATTCCGTCTAGGGAATGAAACCGCGGAAACTCCACCACCATACCTTTTCGAAGGGTTTTTGTTTTAATCTAAATAAGTAGTCCAAAACGGCTCGACCGATTTTTATAATTTTTATTTAATTGATAAGAAATCGTAAAGTATATATCATGAAACACTTATCATGGGGAAATCTGTGAGGTACAGTGGTAATTATTTTAATTACTAGAAAAACTTATATTTTAGATACAGCCACCAGGTTCAGCAGGCTCGTCACCACGGTTGGGAAGAAGCCCGATTTGCGACAGTTCTGGTGAAAGGAAACAGAGGAAAGAACCCTCTGAGATCACACTCCTTGATGGGAAGAGGAGTTTGAACGTCAATATCTTCCTAAAGCAATTTCGAAGGTAAAAAAATATCAATGCAGATTTCTTATTCTTCATCATATTAAGTAATATTTTTATTGATAAAAACTAGATAAATCGTAATTAAAAGTACTCTTTCGTCTATTTGATTCAAATTTTGTTTATAATTATATTATAGTAGATTTAAAATGTTGCAATTAGAATTAAACGCGACTAATATTCGCTGGCTTCAACGTTCTCATGTACAATTTTATCATAATGATTCACCAACACAATTGTTTAAGACAGGAAATAATAATACTGAATTTATTTTACAACTAGTACTCAGAAACCGTAGCTTTCTTTACTAAACATGCAAAAAACAGTAACTACAACCGTTTTCAATTTGCGTCTCAGATTACTGTATCTGTTTCATGATCATTTGACACACTACATTGACATTTTGTGTCTAAGGCATTTCTGTTACCCCTCGATGTTTACCTTTACCAGAGTATAGTTCACTACACTACACACTTTACAGGTGGGCTACGAACTTAGTAGCAATTACGACTGGTATTCAAGATACCAAGAACTCTTCTTTATTTCATACATTTATTTTCAGTTCGAACGAAGATATAATCCAACTAATACGAGAAGGTGCCCACGATGATATCGGTACTGAGAAGTTACGTGGTCTACTAAAGATCCTGCCTGAAATAGACGAATGTGAAATGCTGAAGGCTTACACGGGTGATTCTACCAAGCTTGGTAATGCTGAGAAGTTCCTGTTACAGCTCATACAGTTGCCCAAGTTAGTATTTACACAGAAGTTATTATAGGAAATCTCAATAATAACAGATATTTATTATTGAGGCAGAATTACCCGCCGTGTGTCTGTCTGTAATTTTTCTGTTTTTTTTGTTGCGCAATCCAAAACAAACACAGACCCTAACGATTACGATCGTCAAATGAAACTCAAATGTATTGCAAAATTATATATTTTAAGAAACAAGATTTAGAGTTTGTTATTTCACTTCAAAATCACTATCTTATATCTTACATACAATGAAAAATGTAGAACAAACAAAAAAAAAACAAACAAAACTAGCGTCTTTTCAACAGACTAACAAACAAAATTAAATGATCTAAATAATCTAATATAAAAAATATAATTATTCCTTTACATATATTTAATATTGTCTTATTCCAGTTATAAACTCCGTATTGAGTGTATGCTGCTGAAAGAAGAATGGGCCTCCACTGCTGGCTACTTGGAGAGTGCTATTAATGCAATCCTAGTAGCTGGAGATGATCTTATGTCTTCTAGAGCTATTCAGGTAAAGATTTTAAAACAATTCTACAAAAAATTTTTTACTCGTCGTAAAATAAATTTAAAAAAAAATCTAAACATACCTACATATATAGTATTGTCTTTTATTAACATAACTTTTACACATTTAAAGAAAAACACTTTTTAACGGATTATAGTTATGTATTATTGTATTTAAACTTATAATTATTTGTACATAATTTTAAATTTAAACCGACGTTTCGCGTGCTTTACAGCGTGCGTGGTCACGGTGACTGAAGACAAAGGTGTTAAATGTCAAAAAGTATTACAGCTGCAGAAAATGTTGTGTTATCTGTATTTATTTCCCCGGAGTTGGTATCGACTAAAAGATGTAGGGTTTTTGCAGAAATTGCTCACGGTAAAGTTTTAATTATTATGTACAAATAATTATAAGTTTAAATACAATAATACATAACTATAATCCGTTAAAAGTGTTTTTCTTTAAATACCTACATATAACTGTAAATAAAATACCATGAAATGAGATTTAAATATTACATTTCCGTTTGCGACATCAGCTATTGAAATCTAAATCGAAATGAGACCCCATTGTTAGATGACGTCATAGGAGCTAGGCAGTGCCAGCCAGTGCCAGTAATAGGTTTCAACAAATTATGGGGTCAATCAAAGAATGATTTTAAATAGTAGGTTTGAATGTCAGGGAGAGTGATTGCTTTAAAACGCCTTAGGTCCTAAGCATCAGTTATCCCATATAGGCAGAAGACATTATTATTGTTATTTGTTTTTAGGAAGTGCTATACATCGCCCTAATAGCTGGTAACTTCTTGAACGCGGGTGGTTATGCTGGCGGTGCAGCGGGTGTGAAGTTATCTTCGCTTCAAAAGCTGTCTGATATTCGCGCGAATAAGCCAGGAATGAATCTCATGCACTATGTTGCTATGGTAAGCTGTATTTTTTTATAATGTGTTACACAATTTTATTCAATAAAAAAGGTGGAATATATTGACAAAGAAAATAGTCTTTACAATTCTTAAAAGGTCGGCAACACACTCGCGAGCCCTCCGGCATTGAGAGTGTCCATGGGCGGCGGTATCACTTAACATCAGGTGAGCCTCCTGCCCGTTTGCCCCCGGTTCTATAAAAAAAAAAAGTCTATTAACTTAGTATGGCTATGTGACATCTTGTTCAGACCGAATTAACGCGGGGTGAGAGAAAGGTCACAGCTAGTTAAAAAATTCTTAAATCATTAATATATGTATCAAAAACATTAGCGATATATGACATACCCTTAGTTGCATATTATGCTATTCATGTATCAGAATAAAACTTGTTTAATTCCAGCAAGCTGAACGGAAGAACAAAGAGCTAATACACTTTGCTGATGACATAAGGGTTCTTGAAGAAGCCGCTAAAGCGAGTGTGGAACAACTTCACAACGAGATCAATACATTGTCCAGCCGAGTCACTGCATTAAAGAGAGACATTAATACCACAGCCCAACAAGACATTAGAGAACAGATGGGTGACTTTTTACAGGTATTTTATGGTGTAAATTATATAGTCTTACAGATACACATATATATACTATATATATATACATATATATGTGTATCTGTAAGACTTTATACTTTGTAAAAAAATCATGTCTGTTAAAGGCTAAAGAAAATATATTTTTGGTCCTACGAGCCGAATAAAATTGATTTTCCTTTCGTAACATTAGTATCATATTGTATGCAATTAGTCTGTATGTTTGAACTGTGCTTCATGTTATAGGTAGCAGAAAGAGAAATATCAGCCCTGAACAAAGATATGGAGGAAGTAGAGAGCTTGAGAAAACAACTGGCAGAGTTCTTCTGTGAGGATTCGGTCTCCTTCAAATTGGAGGAATGCTTCAAGGTAGTATTTGCTTAACTTCTAAGAGAGCAAGAGAGAGAGCTAAAAACAATCGTTTTTATTATTCGGCTACTCTGTTGTGTTCCAAAGAATCTGAAATACTTAACCATCTATTTTTAATATTTAATTTTTCTAATGTATTCAGAACAAACCCTTACAATAAAATTTGTGAATTACGATGTTCCAACTTCCCATATAAGTCTAAGCAAATAGAATTGATTTGAATTAAACATTTTGGACATTGTCAGTTAGGCCTTAACGCCAAGTATTAATATTATATATAAACAAAAAATGTTGTGTGGTTTTATGAAACCACGGTAAAAGTGAAACTATTTTTCACATTATAGACATTTAATATAAAAGGTATAAAATCGCTTTATCAATCTTAATTCTATACTTGGAAAATCGGAATGATAATGGGACTAATAAAAGTAGACTAAGTCCAACTAATATTTTTATTGAATTCTGTGTCTTAGAGAGTACGACATACATAACACTTAAGAATTATTTAGATTATATACACATATTAAAATAGCGTGGAGCACTGGCACAAATGAATAATACTACACGGTCAGCTGCTGCAAGCTATGTGCACCGCCATATTGGCCTTGGCTGCTATGACGAGCGTCTTTTACTTTATCCCTACTCCGCGGCCGACCGTCACGCGACATGCGCCACACAGACCAAAAAGTTTGAGACGATGTAATAAAAGTTTCACTTTAATATCAATATTTTCGTTTGTTTCAGACATTCTCGTCGTTCTGCAGCAAGTTTCGTTCGGCGGTGCAAGAAAACGAGCGTCGTCGCGCCAATGAAGAACAAGCTGCGCAACGCCGAAAAGCAAGAGACGCAGCCACTGCCGCTCGAAATAAAACTGGTATTTATTTAATAATTTTTATTTCTAAAGCTTATAATAATCCAGCGGCACTATAACTATGGGTATATCATCATATACCGATGCAATCGCAACGGTTATTGAGGCGTTTTCTTTTGTAAACAATTTGATAATAAGCCTTTTGTGCCGGACATAATATGTCGATTTTTGAGGCTAGCTAAAAATCCTTCCAAAATGTTTTCGTGTTCGAAGGTTTTAGTTCAGTTTTAAAAAGCGAATATAAATACGCTGCCATAGAGTAGTGAACCTTAAAGAGTTTAATTTACTATAAAGGTCCTTGCACAATTGGAACATTTTTACAATGTTCCAATTGTGCAAGGACCAATGCAATGTGCAATGTTTTATTTATACATTGACAAAAAACTAAATTGTCTTACAGGTGGTAGCATGTGCAGTACGCCTGTATCGGAATGCGAGTCGTTGATGGAGTCACTCCTGTTGGATATCAGGAACGGTCTGGGGCGAAGGTCACTCAGAAAGCAGTCCAGGGATCCTTCGCCGTCACCAGGTTTTATATTTTTTATATCTTGCAAAAAATTTAGCAGACTGCCTCCACCAAGTCTCTTCTTTTTAATTTATTTTGATTTTACTTGATATTAATGCGATCATATTCTGTTCCAGACGTGACACCGACAGGCAGTCTGCGTAGACGCAGCCGCGCAAGTCCTGGCGAGGATGAAGAAGGTTTGCTGGAATTCTTGCGACACGCTTCGCCCGCTGCGCCTGACCTACGCGAACGCAGTGCTTGGGGTAGTCTTGGTATGGTTTTGACAGGCTTTATTACACTGACATAATTATTTTCATTTTATTACCAATTTATATTTTTTTATAAATAATCTTCTAAATTAAAAAAAACATGATTTTTTATTTATTTATCGTTTCCTATATACAAATCTTTTATCAGAATATGAATTTATTGTTTAAAAAGTTGCGAAAGTTTTAGAATTTTTTATTATTAGATCGTTCATGGTCCCGACGCGGTCCGGTTCGCGCGAAGCTGGAGATTCCCGAGAGAGAAAGAGAGAGAGAGCGTCCCGCTTCCCCCCGCGCTCCCGCGTCTCCAGCTTCACCCGCACCACAGGATAATACCACTACTAAACCACGGTAAGGACATTCATTTAAATAATGTTTAGCGGGGAATAATAAATAATAAATTAAAGATTAACCGGTTTAAAAAAAAACAGTAATGACAATCACTTTTTGTATACGTATATATTTGTTGCACAAGATAAATAATTAAACGTGGACTATTAATTAAATTTATTTAGTTTTTAAAGGGAGTTGTACTTAATAAACATACATTTTGATATTTTTCAAATAATTGTCACCATGATTATGCAAATAATATGAGGTGATTAATAATTTAAATTATGTCTGTTGCAGGGAATGGCGTCAAAAGATCGAGTCGTGGCTGCGCGCAAATAGTCAGGAGGAAAAGCGCGATGCTGAACTGCGCGATCGCACCAGACGTCTGCTCAATAGACGCTCCTTGGAAAACGAGTCCGGTAAATGCCCTATTAACTCAGAAGTTTTTCCACATCACCTGGCTTTCGCTAGTTCGGAATTTTCTTTTACCAACCAGCGAAATGTGGAATCTCCCAAGATGCATCCTTATCTGGGAGATACGACCTTCAATTGTTTAAACAAAGAGCTTGCTTCTTCTTCAAAGGCCGGCGCCCACTAAAATTGGTATCGCCATCCCAGCTTATAAAAAAGACTTCATTAAAGTTATAGACAATTCCTGATTCCTTTTACTTTAAATATTTCAATATTTTTACTTTAGGCTTTCTATAAATATGAATACGTGACTCAATATAATTTACTATCAAAGCTTTAATATATTTTTAATTCTCAGAGAGCGAGCGCAGTACAGCCCTAGACACCTTACCCGAAAGTCGCGGAGATTGGCGACCCGCAGTGCTTCGAGATACCGATGTTGTGCGAACCATTGAAGCTGTTGAAGGTAATCATCAAATATTTTTGAATAATATAAATTCATTATTATGGTGTTTTTTATGATTGCTGCTCATCTATATCCAATTTGCAAGTTAGCATCAAATATATATTTTTTAGACACAATAAATATTTTTCCATCTTAAACATCATTCAAGTGTACTTTTCTCTTCCTCTTTACGAACATGCAAATATTACTAGTTTATTTTCACTTGGAGTACAATAAACGTCCTTTTTCAGATGTCCAACCTCCAGTAAAGGACAGAGTTCCTTGGAGGAAGACCGAGGAAAATGAAGAGATGAGACGGCTAAGAAGACAAAGATCGAGACAGCAAATCGAGTCATCTCAATCTCTGGTTGCAATCAGTGAAGAGGAGAAACGTAAGTTACCAGACATCACTGTAACTGACGCTAAGGTTGAGAAAAACGATAGAGTCACTATCGACTCCGATAATATTGAAACGCCTCCCGTACAAAGAAAACTCTTCAATCCACCTCCCGAAAAAGAGCCTTGTAGACGCCTTCAGCCATCCTTCCACTCATCTACCACCGAAAAAGCTTCAACGGAAATGAAAGATCTATGCCAGGAAATATTGGGAGATGGTCAATTCGACCGATTTTCAGCAGCAAGAAGAACGAGGAGATACAAGAAAAGCACAGAAACGGCGTCACCTGAAGAAGAAAAGAAAGAAGTAACCGAGCTAGTTGCAGAAACACAAGTGTTACGGCCATCGAAACTAGATGTCCAAGTTTCATACCCTATCGAGGTTCCAAAAGAAACAGTGAAACCCGTTGAGACCGTTAAAGATGAAAAAGAAAGCAGACTAAAAAGATGGCAGGACAGATTGAAAAACCAAAGTACAGAAAAAACTCCGACCAAAGAAAAATTGCCCTATTCGAGAATGCGACGGCAGACTTCTATCAACCAAGAGGACGTCCAGAAAGCGATACGAGAATTGAAATCACCCACAGAGAACCCAACTGGTGTTTGGTCTAGGAGTGCCTACAGACGATCGATGAATGCTAAGGTTGACACTAAAAAAGAATCAGATAGAACGACATCTCCACGAATACCGAAAGTGAAAAGCGAACATGAATTAAACGATGAAGGTTTTGAAGAGACGCAAAGTTTGAATTCTGAAAGCGCATCACAAGGTGCATCATCCGGTTGCAACATTGAATGTGATTCGCCGATCCCCAAGAAATCGCCAGATATTCCAAAGAAAACTCCCGCCAAAGATCTTAAAATTCCACCGAGAACTCCTTTGAATCGAACTTTCTCGAATAGAGCGAGTTCGTTGCGAGTCGAACGGTCCGCGTCTAGAGCATCATTGAGAAGTTCGAGGAGCTCTTTAAACAGTTCAGCCTCAGTTGCGACCGTAAAGAGGGCGCCTGTAGCACCCAAACCAGTTCCAAAACCAATCCCAAAGCCAATTTCAAGGATGCCAGCATCAAGATCGTCATCCAGCGGTAGTTCCATAGCTTCCAAACCGCCGGTGAAAACCCCAAATCGGACATCGAACTTCATGAGACCAACGCAGGCGTCCAAAGGGCGAGGATCCCTTCAGCCGACCGTCGTGAAAAATGTCAAATAACGCGATCCATAACTGATGTTACACAGATATTTTTTGAAGTTCATAAAGAACAGATAAAAAATATGTTAAGTCGGACATCGTATGTAATCTGCGGCCATAAAAGGCATTATTAGTAATTATTAAATGTTAACCATTATTATTGGAAGCTTCAGATGTATTTAATGGTGCTTGAATCTCAACAAATCTGAAGGTTTCAATGACTGATATTTTAAGTTAAGTTTACGTTAGATCTGTTTAAAATTATGTTTAATTTATTATCGGGCCCGTACGTATTATTTACATTTATATGTTTTATAAGTAAAAATCCAAAAAGAACAATGTTTATTGATTTATTGTGCCACGATATAAGTACGGGTATTTTAAGCATAGACCAGTTAACGAACAAGTGACTTGGTACTCCAAAATATAATTTTGGGTCAGACAGAGCATATTGTTAGCCTGGAAGTATTAAAAAAATACGTTGATATTGAAATAAATATAGCGCCTTCACTGTTAAATTTTTCAATTATCCGTCCAAGTTACAATTTTGTGTAATTACGAACAAACGACAGACACAATATTATGATCTGCTTTTAGTTAATTTTATTTTTAACGACACAACAAAATTTTTAAATTTGGAAATAAGTCAATAAATTTCCCGCCGGAATTTAAAAAAGTATTAATCTCTAAGCATACGACAAAGAAGGTTCTAATATCTATAAATGAAAGCTACTTTAAGATTAACACGATATTTTATTGTATGCGTTTATATTTACTAAACTATACAATAAAGTTATATACTACGATTGTTGTTTTATTAAACCTCCTTAAGGTATTTAAAATAAAATCTAATGGCGGCTATACATTCGCCCCGAGACACCAAAATATAGGCCAAGAGCGAGTGTACATGGCTCTTGTTTGGTTTCGTCTTTATTGATCTTAGGGTCCCATTTATAGTGTTTGCATTTAAACTGATACAACGATGCCTGGCGTATTCTCCCCAAGCGGTTAGTACTGAGCGAAAGGCTTTTGAGTATGTACAGCCAGCAATGGTATAAATATTTCATAACAATCCTTGATCAACTAATTCTATGACTAAGTCTGTCATTTTCTTTCGGCATAATTCGTTGGAGGTGTGAACGGGCTTAACGCTTTCTTGAGGTTCAGTTGTTTCACTGTCCTAAAATAATACACGTTATCTATAAAAAGTTATTATAAAATAACATTTGTGGGGAAAATGTTACCTTTGCTTGATACAAATTAGGTGCTTCATTACTGTCACACGTCATGATTGGGTACATGTCTAAAGCTGTCCCAAGACCGAAGCGACTACTAAGGCGAAACTCTTCTTGAATCCTACAAAAAACATTATGTCACGTAAAGTTGATGATTGATATAATAATCATAAAACGAAAGGATGAAAACTACAAATTGGTGCTCGCTGTTGTAGTTGACAACGAAATAATTAGGTATGTTATATTACGTATCTACCAAAAAAGAGTAGTATTATAAAATTTTATTGAGAACTTTAATAAATTTGTCCAAATACTAGTTTCTTTACATAAAAGTATCAAACTACCTTATCTATCTATGAAGAATAATAATTCAGTAGCAGTACAACCCTAAATGGGTCTTGGCTTAGGAATCCGTTTCTTTCATTTTATTGCATATCCAAATAGTTAAAGCATGTTTTCTGACACATGTTAATTTTTGAATTTTCCTCCACACGATGTTTTCTTTCACGAGTAAGTGTTTGATATTATTAATATTGACATAGACATAGAAGTCCATTGGTACACAGAAAGATATTAATTTTTTTGCCGGATATAAAAAAAATATCTACACGAATAAGAGTTGCTCGCTGAAGCAAGTATAGTCCGGTCAATTTAAACATTCTATATACTAGGCTAGGCCAACACTCCTCGTTGCGAGAATGATAAGTACCAATCATTCAATCACTAATAAAGCTTGCTAGGTCGATATGTAAGTATGAAGAATGTATCTTACATGGCTGATAGGGTATCTTTGTCAAATGCAGTAGCGCCACTCATTGACACCACTCGTTCATACAGTTCATCTGTGTAGTACTCTAGTAACGACGTCAGATGATCAGCTCGTTGTTGGCGATCGAGGCATAGATAAATCAAATAACACAAGTCTAAGGCTGGCGATGCATAGCGGGCCAGTTGAAAGTCCACTATGTACATCTGTAAATAATAAATTTCAGTTAGTCTAAGGATAAATAGTAACTATAAAATCTAGTCTATCTAATAATTAGTAACTATAAAATCTAGACAAATAGTTATTTTGAATTCTGTTTAGATTAAAAAATTCAACTAAAACATACATAATTTAAGAACCTGCCATAACAGCCATCTTGCATGAATATGCAAGATGGTGTCGCACCAGTCCGTTTGACATACCATACTTGTAAGTTGTAATAATTCTTTAATTATACAAATACCAATATTATACATATTTCGATCAGAAGCATTCTCTGACGAATTGAAACTTCAAGATAGTGACAGATTAGATCACATTATTTTCACGCTATGTTATCGTCAATTAAAATAATCAGTAGCCATATAGTATAATCTGACTGACGTAAAACATTAATACTTTCAATAATTTCAGATATTAAGGCTTGGTAACGAGACATTCAAGACATTTAAGTACATAACGTTTTATAAAGTAATGCTGTGTAAATTTAACACTGCACTATATTTCACACTGACTATATGACATAATATATCATAAAACATTAGCCCATTCTGACATACAAGATTTAAAAAATCCTCGAACAACAATGGCGACAAACGACGTATAGTAATTTTTAAATATTGAGCCTACACTGACTTAATAAATGCTATTTATCCAATTGCTGAAATACTTTGATATAAGTATGTTTTGAGAGTCATCAGAACTAGCGTTAATAACACTAAGGTTTTAATCAATTAGTAAAAAGTTATAGGTCTTACTTCAGCAATTTGCTCGTCTTTGTAGCGAAACAGCAAGTTATTAGTCCAGCAGTCACCATGGCTTATGACTGCTAAAGGTTCCTTCGGAGATACCATGTCAACCATCGTTTGAAAAAAGGTATCCTCATTGCAAAAGTCCTTGAGCTTTGTCAAGTATTTATCTCTATCAGAAGAGTCTCTCAGCTCCTGCTCTACCATAAAAATTGCATTTTTCGTAGCTTCAGTGTAATAACTTCTGTAATATTCTTCATTTTCCGCAATAAAAAACACTAGAAAAAGTTTGAGTTATTATAATGCTAAACTTACAATAAATAATTCAAAATTTCGCAAATACCTTCAGTTATTCCGTCCTGAATATTTAGCAAATCGTAAAATCCTTCTGGATTGTAACACTTCATAGCCAGTGAAAGAGAATGAAATTGTGCTAAATTTTTCAACACATAATAACACTGATCCACCGTCAAACCTTGCTTCCTATCGGGCATCACGAAATTCATCTCCTTCAAATCTTTTAAAATAACTAAATCATTTTGGGCAAGGTAACATTTAGGGATACTTTTGAAAGGTTTGGGCAAGTTCCACTGGTCTTGAAAAGAAGACAGAGCTGGCCAGATTTTTGTATAAAATGCAACTTCATTACAAAATAGTTCGTCGCTTTTAAATGAGTTTCGGCGCAACATACTTTCAGGAAGGCATTTGTAAATTATAGAGCCAGACCATGGCTCGGTTTCATTTAAGAATTTTTTGTAACCTTTAAGTGTTATACGGTACACCATAGATGTATAGTTATCTCCACGTTTCGACCCGGGGGCGCCCTGTTGAAAATATTATAATTCATATATTAATCTTAAGATCTCACTTACATTATTTGCCTTTTTGATCAAGCAATAACTAGCCTGAAATTCTTCAATAGTAACATCTGGATAATCGTGTTTCAATAAATCCTGTAAAAATTGTAATGTTATGGCTGTCATTTTTAGACTATATCAAACGAATTTAAACACCAAACTAATCCCGAGGGAATCAAAACAAGACTACGATAACTTTATTGAAGCAATCATCGGCTCGTTGTGCAATGGCATTAATAGGGAGACCAGTTTCATATTGTTCAAGTTTTACTGTTTATAAAAGAAGAGCAGGAATTATCACTTTAGAAATTAGCCCTGACATATTTTGTTTCCCTGACTTAAAATTACTTAAGACTTTAAAAAAATACTATTAGTATTAACTTGAATAGACTGCGTGATGCTTGCAAGCGTATTTTAGTTTTTATATATGTATAAATAAACTTTATTGCGCGTTGGCGTTAATAACCACCTTGATACAGAAATCAAATTTTGGTAGCTTTTGGATCTAGATTTTGCTAGGTTAGCGTTTTAGTCTTAAAAGACTAAAGCCTAAAAGCTTTAAGACTAAATTTATTTTAATTAAAGTATCTTAAGGTACTAAGAGAACCAAAAGTTATATTCTTATAACTTTTAACTTTTATATTCGTTTTTATTAATGAATGTGGACACTCTACTGTTGGGGGAAGTGATATTGAATTGCAACACGGATTACAGGCAGTAGGGTCGGTATATTGAATAATAAGTTTGACGTTCTCGGATCTGTTTAAACCAAACTATAAAATATTATATTGTATTAATAACCAAATATTATTAACATAAATAAAAAAATAAAAATATAAATAAATAATAATAATAAACGAGAATTACCGCTAGGTACCGCCGTCTCATACGTCGAAAATGAATTGGATTCTCTTACGTCATCCCGAATGGTGCTTTATGTAACCTATGATCCTAAACCCTGTGCTGATTACTCCAACTTGTAGGAAAATGTCATTTTATACCGTACCAAGTTTTCAAAATTAATTTTTCGCACTAGTTCAACTGATCGCCCTGAAAAAAAAGTACTACTCCAGTTTGGCAAGCAGCTTTAAAAGTTCGCGCATTTAATAAGGATTCTAACGTGGTATAACACTCATTATTTCTTAGATCGGCCATAAAAAATTTTTTTGTTAAACAAAGTCTGTTTTTAAAAATTTCTCTGGAATTACAAAAACCGATTCTAGTGTACCCAAAGCGTTCCTAATAACCACAGCGTGGTTGATATTTTTTTCAATATTATTAGGTATAAGTATAACAATTATTCCGAGTGGAGTAGGAACTGCTGCAGCTGATAGGGGCTGAGTGGCGTGAGGTAGCTCAGGGAAGCCCCCTATGATATCTAAACATTGTGTATGTAGAGAGTCGAAAACTAAATTAGTATGAACATTAGTCAACAACTGCCATTCTCATACAAATTTAGTTTTCGACTTACTACATTCACTACTGTTACGGCAGCTTGACTAAGCACCCAGGATAGCCAGCGCAGGAAGATTCTCATTTCGGCGACTAAGACATTTTTGGATCGCAGAGCCAGCGGCGCAAGTGAGTGAGAATAATTATTATTAATCATATTTGGACAGGACATTTTTTCATAAACGAACAAATAAAATATCGATCCATGCTATGGTTCCATGTAACCGAGTAAGATAATTCAAAATTTATTATTCCGTCGTTGTGCGTGTATGTGCAGTAATCTGTCAAGTGTTAACTGTCACTTGTGTCAGTATCAGTCATAAATTGCCAAGCCAGGCCGTTTCATACAGCTCACAGCTGTTACTTTATTACTTGTTTTACTCCTTTACGCACTTCACCGAAATAATTTTACTTAATCGCTTAATTTAATTACATACGCAAAACTAGAGGGTAAAGCAATATTAGACTAATTTTGTCTATTTACGAATTGCTTAAAGATGCCTGCGGATCAAATACAATATTCAGAAAGGTATAGCGATGACGTCTATGAATATAGGTAAGCATGCATAAAATTTATCTTAGAATTTAAATAGAAAAAAACGATTTTATAGCTTTACTTCCTTATGACCCCTTATTTTTATCACCACTATATTCAGCAACCCAGGGCAATATAATAGTTGTATAATAATGGTATTTCTGTGCATGTAAAGTGCCAGCAATATGGTCATTAAAGAAAATGTTATATGCCTTTAAGGAGTAATTATTTATTCCGTACTGCTACAGCTTATTTTAATTATATACAGAACCCAAAAATATAGCCAACATTATTATATGTAACAAATATTTTCAGACATGTCATCTTACCACAAGATATTGCTCGTCTAGTTCCTAAATCTCATTTGATGACGGAGACTGAATGGAGAAACCTAGGTGTACAACAAAGTCCTGGTTGGCTTCACTTCATGGTACACAGTCCAGAACCCCATGTTTTGTTGTTTAGAAGACCAAGAACTGATGTTCCTACTCCAGTGAACAATTTAGAATCTAGTTCAAATTCAACTGTTAAGGTGTGATAAGATATTGCCGTTAACTATGCAAATGCTAATAAAAAATCTTGTATGACTATTTGCAGGGATATCATTATGCTTTATGGTTATATTAGTCAAGCTTAATACACATACAGGTAAGGGCATTGTTTATAAACCTCAAAGTGCAAATAATATTATTAATTATTATAGTAAAAAATAAAATAAGCAGATATTTATTTTAATATATGGCTTTAATTTTCTGTTTAGATTGGTTGAAACTTCATCAAATATGTCCCAGTAAAAAAAGCTAAAGCCAAATATTTATAAAAATGTAAATCTTAGTAAAAAAATTTGCTAATAGTTGTTATATATTACCATATATGAACAAATAATGGTAGCTAATAAAAGCAATAGAAAATATATTTGTATATCTCATGTTGGTTGTTTGATAATGTTATAAGATATGTAACAAGAATTTGTAAAGTTATTATAACCTGTTACAAAAAAAGTTCCTGGGGGCTTTTGTGTGAATTGCGTAGCAAAGAATTATTACCAACATAAATGTAACATTAATTTGTTTGGTCATTCATGCTCATTTTGAGCTGGTAACACATGACTGATAAAGTGCTGTAAACATAGTTCTAATAAAATTATTTATAAATATAATATGTATCTGCTAAAACAGTGGAATAGAAATCTGTTACCTCTTTCTACAAAAAATCCTTATTAAAGTAAAATCTGAATATGTTAATGTTTCAGGTATGACTATGTAGTGATACGGTTCATTGGTTACTATAGTGAAGTACAGTCCAATAATAACTACCAAAGTTCACGGTACAGCCTAGTTAGGTTCTCTTATAAATGTATTGTCTAATGAAGCAGTGTATTATGCCGAGTAAATAACAATATATTGTGTCTGTAACAATATTTTCTTTTGGACATTGTTGATGAATAGCTATTTTTTTTGCATGAAGACAGGAAGAAACAAAAAGGTGGAATGTACACTAAGGTCTGAAATTAAAACAAATATCACTATGCAGAATGTTTATTTGGATTTAACATCTAAAACATTATAAACACAGTAAAATATACAAATAAATGCCAAAGTTACTTCATAATATAGTTGCCAAAGAGATAAACATAATTAATAACGCAAGAGGAAACTATTTGTCCTATGTTAAACAAATATAATAAAATTATTAACAATATATTAATAGTTAAAATATTTTTCGTTTGTTAAGTAATAATAATAATTGTGCTTTTCGTTTTCTTAAAATCTATATTAGCCAAAAATTATTAAACTTTCCTAAAATGGAACGGAAATTTCATAGTTGATGTTTCAAATAATAAGCTGCCATATAGGCATCATCTTTAATGACATTAAAGAAGCTCAAGTGTTAATGAATACCTGAAGGTAACATGTTAATAATTAGGATATAAGAGATATTTTTTCTCTTTATATACATGAAGAGACAAAATATTCAATATTCATGTTCATTAAGTTCTTGAAGTTGAGCTCAAATTAATGTGTACATTACATTAATGCCATTAAAATAATAGAACAAATATTAATAAAATCAAAATGATATGGTTAAATCGGAAGTCCTTATTGTAAATTAGTTTTAACAGTCACTTAACATTCGTATAAAAGTCATCTCTCCAATATAATCTTATCTAAAAAGGTAGGCGTCATCTTAAATATAGACACACGTTATAAAATGTCAAAGTGGCCACATTCAGTAACACTAGGAAGTACGAAGGAAGATCGTGCCTTTGTTATAGTGAAGTATTTGATTACACGGTTCCTTTGTCTCTACGAAGAGTTCTACTGTCTGACCGCGAAAGGCGAAAGAATACCACTAATTTATAGAAGCTGGATTATTAATATTTCATCATCTAACGATACATATTTTTTCGATAACTCGATATATGATAACATACAATTGCGCATAAACAACATGCTTCATATTCATTTGGCTACCTCTAAAACTACTGCAAAAACTTTTAACGAATTCATTAACTACAGCCACGCATTCGTTGGCATAATATTGTACGTTGAAACTGTTCTTTACTAACTTTAACAATACACTTTCCACTAAAACGTAGGCCCTCTCGACTGGCGAAGTTACCTTCACCGATGCGGTTAAAATGTCTCAAAATTGGTTAAAGCTAAAATTGTGATTATATTAAAGCTCAGCTCTCATGTAAACGACGTCAAACTTCGCGCCAAAGACGATGTCAAGTGTCAACAACGTGACATGCCGTTTTACGCGATATTTCATAAACGCGCTAAATACAGCAAAAATGATATGGCAATTTACAAGAAGTGATATGATTATACAATGGATATTGTACTAATAGATATGTACTTAAACGATAAATTTATTTTTTACCAAGTGAAAAATTTGGTACAATTTTAAAAGTATAAATGCTCATTACAAATGTCTTTTTAGATAATAGCAATCGCTCTGGCAGCGCTACCGATAACAGCATAGGTACTTGGGGAAAACTGAAGGGTAAAATGGAAAGTAATATGACTCAATCACGATACGTACTGCAACAAAGGAATGCCCTTATTTATACAATAAGCGTTGCATACAACTATCGTCTGTGAACCCCAGCTACCAGCAAATAATCAGTATATCTGATTACCTCGTGACTATTTGGTTAAGGCTGTGCCCACAACCATAACCCACAGGCTCGTCTGATAGCTCTATACAGTGTGTCTCTTTCCATTGAATAATAAAACAGAAAAAGCATTGTACAGAATCACCAGTATTTGTGTTAAAGCTCGGTTCGATAAGTGAAAATGATAAAGCTTTTGTATAATAAGGTGTAAAGGTTTAGCTTGTGCAGGTTAGTGATGAGTCGAAAATTAGTAGGAATAAAGTAAGTCAAATTTAGTTCTAGTGTCTTTGGTCCAAGATTCGGTTGAGATGCCAGAGCGACTGTTATGCACCTTGGCGCGTTTTCATGAAATTATTCTTTTTCCTCTGGTTTTCCGTTGGTGTATCGGGGAGGCGCATGGGAGTTCTGATTTTGTTGATCCTCCGCCATCACCGATACTAATTCTTCGACTGCTTTGCCAAGGTCATCTGAAAATAAAGAAAATTTATTGATTTAAGTTTACTATTAAATACGCCCTAGCTCCATAAGGCCAAACCTGTGGGTGATCTCTAAATACGAATAGGAACAGTCGACGGTAGAAAAAGTCTGATAACAAGTTAACTGTACAATCAAGATTTTGTTATTATACATATATGTCGTTCGGTCAAGATGCACTGGTATCTTGTTAGATCTACCTACTAAAATAGTTTCTTAATACTTGCATTATCCTTTTTAGACAGAATAAAACTAAAAAATGCACATTATACTTTATTATTACCTCAAGGTATGCGTCCTGTTTAGCAGCAGAAACAAAATTCTGTATTATTATAGATATTCTCAAAGACAGGTAAAACGTGTTATTCATGCAATCAAAAATACTAGTCAAATTACAATAATAATTCCGCCAAACAAACGACAATGTGACCAAAATAAAGCAATGCTATCTATAAAAGCGAAAAAAAAACCTCTATAAATTCACAACAACTAATCACAAATAATTTGCTCGGCATGTCGCGTAATAATAGTTAATATATATATATATACATATTATCAATTTTTTATTCACATAAATTCTCGTTTCTTTATGCTTCTTAAGACTTAATAAAATAGCTGGTCACATTATAGTAAGGAAACAAGATGAAGATAGTAAAGATGGTATTTTTAAGAATTTTAACTGTCAAAAGTTATTGAAAGATAAATAATGAAAGTGGATTAGAAACTTCAGTCTCAAACTGATAATGTTAGTCACGTTATCTCATTTGACAATCACGAATGATAAACACAAAACATGGCTATTTTTATTATACGAATATTGAATCGGTTATATGCCGAGCAAATTATGTAGTCCCGAACCTGCGCAATGCATGAGCGAGTGAAGGGCGTGAGGTGGCGGAGGGGGGCGATCGCCGGACTCACGCTCGCCCGCAGAAACGCCGTCTTTCAACACAATTATATTGTTACTTTATGTAATATAACAAATGAATATCAATAATTAACGATTCCATAAAAGTTCCTCCAGATGAGCAGTGTGCCTAAACGCTATTCGTGTTATCATTAAAATGGAGGGTAGTCGCAAAATCCTGTAGAAAAAGGGACAAGTACGTATTGATAATTAATGGAGCTACTCTGGTACTCTGTAAATTCCAATAGAATAGATATTTCGATGTAGATCTCTCCATATGTGAATCGCTGATATCGCCAAGGGATAGCGCGGTACAAAAACTCAGCAGTCAAGTTGAGGTCGACTATTATATATAGTAGTGTACAGTGCTGTCTGTACTCGATATTTTGATATTAAGAATACACTTCAATGGGTAACTTACTGGTGTGTGCGTCGTGGTAGAGTCCGTTATGCATTTTTGCTGGTGAGTCCGTAGCGAGCTGTGAAGCGGTTACTGAGCGGGTCTGCAAAGTGCCTGTACGACCCGCTGGCGAGCCCGAAGATGGCTGGAATATAAAGAAACATAAAATTAAACAAAATGCATTTAAAATTGTACGTGCCATTATAACAGACAAAATAAATATAATCTAAAAAAGCTATCAAGTCTGTCGACTTTCAAAGGTAATTATAGCATATTAAAAGGTAACAAAACAATTGTATCCAAATGTAGTTTTATACCTTTGTATATAAAAAGTATATATAGTAGTATCGAAGTTGGCTTGATATATTAGAGCATCAAATAAAAATATTGAGTTGCAATATGCACATTTTATACAAAAGCCGGAAATTCTTTCAATAAAAATTGAAAAATTTTGCATGCATGTTGACCAATAAAGTTTTAGTAAAAGCTTTGCTTACGTTCACCTAAATTCTTATCTCGGCCGCATAAAATATTCACAACGATAACTAGATCTTCGATCAGCTATAACCAGTCATATAAACCGTGGTGGATAATAATAATAAAGCCCATTTAATTTCCTATCATGGCAAAACGATAATATACAGCTTAATTTTTTTACATTTTAAACATTATTTCATTTATCCTGTTGTATATCCTATATCTTAGCTAAATTATGACAGTGGTGGATATACCTTTGAATATTAGCAATAGGTGAAATATATACGAGAAAATATTATCAATCTATGAAGTATACCTCATCCAACAGTCTTCTAAGTCTTTGCAGTTGAGCTTCCAGCTGTCGGTTGTGTTCCTCGAGGATTTGCATGCGAGCCTCCAGCCGTCCCTTGTGTTGGCGAAGCAAGCGAGCCTCTGCCATCATGTCCTGTAAATGGAAATACAGAACTATTGGAGAGGATTTAAATATAACTCTTACTATTTGGTAGAATATGCCTTTATACATATGTAATTCAATTATTAATTTTAAAATATTATTATACCAAGAAGAACATAATACATTATTTTAAAGATTAAATGTATTATTATAAGTATGAATGAAGTATTATATAAGTCTATACCTGGTCAACGGGTGCGTTCCTGTTCTCATTCAAAGCGAGTTGGTCTTCGGGCGTAGAGCCAGGAGTCTGCTTGGCCTTCAATCGTTCGTATTCAGCCTGTAGGCTGGCGTTCTCTTCTTCCAGCTCCCTGAAAATTAAAATATTATTGGTTACTAATTTATATTTTCTTAATAATGATAATAACGTTAAACAACTATTGTCGCAGATTCAACGCGATTATTTGCAAAATTACTGTCATTACTATCTACCGACTTTAAAAAATATATGTATTATAAACATGATCAGGGCGCACGTCCAATGCCGGCGCCGATCCGTGAGCAACTGATTCTAAGAACTACAGACTACTGACAAATTAAATTTGACACATTGACATCTTACAACCTGTAAGATGTCTATGATATTGCATGGTGTTACCATTCTAATAAAATGACATCGTGTTCTTATATAACATTATCTCTGATATATATAAGAAAAAAGAAAGATGAATTATATCGAGAGTAAAATAATAGTTACCTGATCATAGCTTCCAGCTCGTGTCTCTGTTCCCGGTGTATTACGGAGACGACATGGACTGGTGAACGTGGCGCTTCTTCACCCTCAGCTCCTCCATTTAGTGACGCACAGTACTGCGCTATCAGCTGATGTTCCTCATCACTATATAGACAATTTAGTATCAGTTATTGTTCAGAAGCATTAACCTTGGATTCAAAATCTTTTGGGCTTTAAATTTATATATACATACATATATTATGGTTTGTTATATTTATTTCCTAACGCCTATAAATAACATTTATACGCCTATAAATGGTTGAAAATCGATATGAAAAAGGTATATAAAATATACTAAAGTAAGTTTTACCTGTCAGGCGTATCGGCTGCGCGTGCGCCGAGCTCAACCTGTGCTAGCCGCGAGGCATATAGTTCCAGACGAGAATGCATGTCGTCACCTCCCGTTGCGCCACCAGCTCCGTGCTGCGGAGACGGCGCAGGGGACTCCAACGCGTCACCTGCACACCATTTATTTTTAGTATATATTGCGTTCAAATTTATTATTAGATAAATAGATTTTAAAACATGCGCATTATTACTTTGTATCAATGTTACCGTGTAGTAATATGGATGTAACACATATATTTCGTAAAATAAGAAAAATTTAACAGATAATATATAATTAACCTACCTTCCAATACAGTTTGTACTGGCAGATAACCAACTCGCGGGTGTTTCTTAAAGTATCGTGCCGACTTGAATTTGTTTCGCAATGCTCGGGTGAAATCACGCACGTCCTCGCCAGATGTCGTCTGTCAATCAAGTATTATTATTACCATTATTAAATGATTTCTTGATGATACTAAGAATCAAGTTTCTAATAAAGACTTTAAAGAATATATTATGGAAAGAACTAAGAAGACGTGGGCGCTCTAAAAAAAGATATGGCGTCAGCAGAAAAAGAATGAAGAAAGAAAGCTATGAGAATACATATTTGGAGAAGAGAAAGCTGGAGGAAGATTTACGAGTGAAAGGGTTCCGCTCAATGGTATAGAACGAAGTTAGGATATCGAGTAAAGAACCTAAAAAGTATTTATATTCAGCATTTGTAAATATTGAAACGGTTTTTAATATTATATCTAAGTAGGTAAAATATTAATCAATAATTAAATAAAACAAATGAATTAACACAATACATACAGCAGTGCAGTACTCTTGCATGGGATGCGTGAGTTTGTGGTTTTTCGCCTTCTTGCCGCTGAAGAAGCACTTTTGACACATGTCAAAGTTAAAGCACTTTAAGCAACGGTATCTGGAATGTAACATGAACTATTTTAATATTTAAAAATAGAACGAATGAAAGGATCTATTTTATTGTTTTCGTTCTAAATATTACGATGTTAATTTATCTTAATATTTTAAGACGTAAAAAGGATTATTATATTATGTACAGGTTTTATTGAATAATTTGTAATGTGTCCATCTCGAATATTCTGTCTTACGAAATAACTCATTTCCTCTCATTTTAATAAAATGGCTGCTCGTGAACAGCAATTATGTATGTTTATTATATGAGCGAAATAATTCTTATTGGTCTTCCAAAACAGTACCTTAAGTTGCCTTTATAATACGAACCTAAAGCCCACAATGGGATAGTCCTTGCATATATTGCACTTGGCCTGGTGCTTTGCACCTTCAGCCGCAGCCAGGCGGTGAAGCACTGGCAGCCACACCATGGACTGTGGTTCCCTTTGCAACCATTGCAGGAAGTGAACTGCCTCGATATACGCCACTTGACCTTCTGCGTCTCGCTCCACGATCTTCTCCTTATCTTCCTTTTCTTTCTCTTTCTCATTCACTAGAAAAGAAGACAGTAAGACATTATTGTTAATATAACGATTAATATTGTTTTTACTGTATTTGTTATGTGTGCTTCCCAAAATTAATATTATAGAAACAATTGTAATCTTTTTTGAGAATAAAAAATATATAAATTTTAATTGTGGATAATAACATTCGTGAAGTTTATGAATTTAATTTTGAAAAGGTATTATATATTATATTATAAAGTGGAAAATTAATATCAATAATTATGGTATTATTTACAAAAAACTACAATTGAAATAGATATATATCCCATTAGGTATTACAGATATTTTTTTATGTATATTTTACCTGTCTTCCTGTCAAGAGTGCTTCCCTTGCCACCCTCTTTAGCAGCAGTCGAGGCCTGTTCAAAGCAACTCCTGACAGATGGCTCTATATTGGAACCACCAAATGCTGCTACCTCGCCCAACTGACGAGGCACCTGAAGAGATTTTAGAATTTATTATTGGTTCTAATTCACATTGGTTAGAACCAGAACGGTATATAGCAAGTGAATCGTGATTTGAATCCTTCAAGAAAATGAAACGTGCGGACGTTAATTTTTGTTATATTTTCCATGTCTATGGTTAAATGATGTCCTATGGTGAAACAAATTAATTTGGAAATATGGTAACACCAAAACTTCATTCACTATTATTGCGGTCTAGATGGCGGTTGTTGAAGAATTGCCTTGCATAGAAGCAATTCTTGAGTGTGCTAAGTGATATTTATTCCTGTTGTAATTAATATATTTTTTGGTATTTTAAGGTGCAATTCTGGTACTAGAATATTTGAAATATGAAAAAGAATCAGGTATATAATTATCAAAACGTTAGTAAAAATCCTTCTGAGAGCTAGATTTTTTATCCAGAAGCAAAAGGGTAGAAGGCGCACCTAATGACTCGCATGTGTGTTGATTCAAAACTAAGGGTAAAAGATAATTATTATAGTACCTGTATACAATCGTGTAATAGGAGTCCTAGTTTCCTTTGGTCCGCGCGGCACGATGGGTCTGCTATTAACCGGAACAAATACCTGTTACACACATAATTATTATTAATATTTATTTTAGGCTCTTAGCTCTACTTTTTTTACTACACATGAATGGTCTCTTTATGTGAACAGAACCTTGCAACCTACTTAAGGCAAGAATTCTATTTGGTTGAAAACTCACCTATATTTCTCCTCCAAGTGCCCCTTGCACAGTAATACCAGCCCCACTTTAAAGCTGAGCACGCGGATCTGTCCGGTCCGCTGGCTGTCATACACGTTGAGCAACCAGTTGATCGACAAATCCAAACAAAGCGGTACATTCACAGCGCTTGGGTTTTCGCCAGCAATCGTCTAAACAAATGTTAATAGTTAAATACTTAATGTTGTGTTACTATAGTTCGTGTATTACTTTGATCAAAAATATTCATAAAATCAGAGTTTTTGTGAAGAATATACTTAATTTGGAAAGTGAATCTTGTTTTAAGTGACATATTTAACAAACAGTGAACGACTCAAGACGACACTGAAGAAATAACTGTGTTTCATAATTATTTTTTTAATCTTACTAAATTAAATTATGTATTTTATTATTTTTATTTATTTTATTATTATTAAATTATGAATATGGTAAATTGAAAACTAAACTTTCTTGATTCGGAAGTACTTGTCAAGTAAATTCAAGTTTTTTAATAATTAATTAATAATAATCGAGAACTGAGATGAATGTAAAACTATAGGCGAAATCGTGCAATTAATTCTGTTTGAACATGTGGATGTAATGTCATGACGACGACATTTGACGTCAATTGTCATGTCACGACGTATGTATGTCATGCATGACAATACTGTTGACCAATCACAGTTAACTATAGTAGGAATAATTGTTGTTTCTTGCTGCTCTGGCTGTTCTAACAGCAACAACTATGTAGGTTGTTGTAAGTAAATACCTCATAGAGTGATGTAAGTACAGTGATCATATCAGGTATATCAATCAGGCGGTCGTTCTGCGCCCGTAGTCCATGTGAGTCGAAGGCTTCTAGCGCTGCTGGCAACTGTAGCATGTGCACTGAAAATATAATTACATTTTAAAATTTAATACCTTTACATACTTAAAGGTTCTCATCAGTTCGTTTTAAATTCCTGCTCATTAATTCAGTCAAATAGATAATAGTATATTTCATTACATGTGCGGAAAGTCTGTCATTGCAAAGAGTTGACAGTCGGAACAAGATGCATTATATATATGAAGCCATAGTACTTACTACATAAAGCCTTCTGCACGGTCCTCAGCTTGAGCGCAGTGCGATACGCCGAAAACCTTACTTCGTTGAGGTCGGCCAACGAGTTCATTAGTTCTATCATCTTGGGATGGTCCCAGTGGGTCGTCTCCAGTTCGTGACTGGAAATATATCACAATTCATATTAATCTCATCTTGTATAACGATATAGTATTATATGTCGTGGCTATAAATAAAACAAGCTACAATTAAAATCTACGATTGTTATTTAATTATAATATGGGTAAAATGAGAGGCCATATAGCGGTGGACTAGTACCCATAACGATTAATGATATTGATTCTTTTTAATTTATTTATCATTTAAAATTTATATACATTGAAAATATTAATTATCATTGGAATTTAAATTTAAGGATTATTGATTGGAATATTTTATTTTTTAATGCATGCACATATTATGTAATAAGTAATCTAAAGGGGCTACATGCTATGCGTGCTACATTTATTTTACGTTTTTCTTTTAACTTACTTTATATAATATGGTACATTGGCGGGTGTGACAGCTCTCTCCCAAGGCGGGCGAACAGAGCCCGCTAGGAAACCCTGAGCCGCACCCGCACCACCATCCCGTGCTACTCCTGCCAGCTGCCGGGCCCGCTCTTCGCCACCCGAGCTTAGAGCTGATACCCTGAAAGCATTATTTTTATTTTTTTTTATTTTATTTCTCACAAAAACATATACAATAATTGTCATTCTTCTTTGGACCACTGCTATTGCTTAAGTGAGACTGATGCCTGTTAAAGGTTGTGCACCTGTGTTACAGGTCATCAGGCCTCCACCACTTCGGATCGACAATATGATTATATGTAAAGAATAGACAATTATATTAATTATAAGGAAACCACATGGTGTATGCGTGTGTGTTTGTGTATGTGTGTGTGTCTGTGTATGTGTGTGTTCTGAATAATTGACGTAAAAAAAAAGCATTAGGTGATGATTAGTTTATAGTAAATAAAATTTAATATACAAATTATTTGAAGAAATCTATTAGGTATGAGGGTGTGCTAATATCTCAAATTCGCAATATTGGAGTGTTTGACAAATTCAAAAAGGCAGTAAAGATGCATGTTAGAATGAACGCAGTTGACTGAAATTAAGACGGCTTGTGGCGACGTGTATCTCGCTCATAAAAATATTAAGTTTCTCATGTAAATAAAATATTTTTTTTTGTAATGAGAAATAAAGTTCTTTAAACATAAAATGTAAATACTACAAGTCTTTGACTACTATTTACCTTGAGTTTAAGTCTTCCAGCCTAGCAACAAGATGCTCAGGTAATTGCACATTGTCCCTGCCCATCTGCTGTGCCTGTGCACGAAGCTCGTCCACCTGCCTTCGCAATGGTGGGATCTGCGCGCGCGCCCTGGTCACAGCATCCAGTTGCGTCCGGGCGTCGCGGGCATCGCCAGGCGCCCGCCATGTTGCACGAGCAGCCTCCGCCGCTTGAACCCGGGATGCGAGCTCGTCTAATGATGTCGTGAACTGACGCACACGCTGAAAAGAGATTAAATAGATATAAATAAGCAAGAAAGTTTAATGTTTGCATCACTATAATAAAAAAATTCTCCGAACTAAACCTTATCATTGGTGAAAACCGCGGGAATAACAGTAGATTTGGATATATTTATGTATTTAAAAGAAAAGACTATCGAATAGAATAATATCTCTAGACTTGAATATCTTTCAAAAGATTTGTATAGATGATATACTTAGTTATATAAATAAATTTGAAAATGGAATCAAATTTAATTAGCACATTCCACAGACAATAAATTAAAAAAAAGAAAGTGAATATTCTATATAAGACACATAAGATACTAGATATAGAGGTGTAACTTAGCAGAGATAGTAGACCTTGTATGTCAAGGCAGATGACGCTGGCCTTGGCGTCTAGTATTTCCTAGGTCGTCTACATTGTAAAGACATGTTACAATTACTAGCTTAATCCATTAATGCATATCGCTCTGAACTTTCAAATGACGGTACTATTCAGGGTCATAACTTTAATATTTAATATTAAAAAAATATATAAAATCTGTGGTACTACAACCTATTAGGTCTGTGCCTCAGATTTTCTGTATCTGTTGTCATAATCATTTGGTAATATCATAGGTAAGTCGGCCTTCTGTGCCTGAACCTCCTATCCAATTTTGATAAAGAAAGCCGGTTTCCTCATCATGTTTTCATATACCGTTTGAGCTAATGTTAAAGTGCACATCGAAAGAAAGTCCATCGGGGAATGAACCCAACAGCTCAGGGATAAGAGTCGCACACTGAAGCCACTAGGCCAACAATGCTTTTATTTAATCATAAATACTTTTAAATTATTTAAAAAATTACCTATCAATTTCCAAAATCAGAATCATATGTGATCATATTTCAACAATACGCTATTTTATATGTTTTCCTCGTAACTATTAAAGCGGTAATCGACACAGTAGATGCATGACTGGAATATCCTAGCTTCTTTAGTATTCCGAAAACGTTCATATGCGTGGGCGCCTCTTGTTTAGAACTTAGTTCTCAGTGACGTGACCTGTGATCGAAGCTGAAGCCAATCGGTAGGAACTTATTTATATATTATTCAATATTATTTGAAAATGGAAAATTCACCATAAAGACAACCTTATACAGCGCTTACAGCTCACTTCACTCAGGTGATTCTATTGTGCTTTTAATAAAAATTATAATTCGACTCGAAGTTTGAAAAGTGAGAGTGTAGACGACATGGCCTAGCTTCAGTGTGCGACTGTAGGTTTGAACCCCGGCTGTGTACCTACATAAAACATAAAACATTCGCTCGTACGGTGAAGGAAATATCGTGAGGAAACCGGCATTCCTTAGACCCGAAAAGTTGAAGGCTTGTGTCAGGCAGGGTGATCACTGCTGAGAAATCCGTGGCGTGTAACGCTCCTGGTTTTTATTGGAGTGATGTCAATTTTCAAACATAATAAATTGACAGATATATCAATATTTTTTTTGACATGAGTTATTAAATTATTATGGGTCACTTTATATAACATCATGTTAACAATAAAATGTACTTTAACAATGGCCTATTTTGCAATGAGTGTATTTTAATCAAATTGTAGAAATTCAAATAAAATAGATTCCTACTACATATGTTGTCTTTTATGCAGCAAAAAAAGTATTTCACCAAAAGCAAACTACACCACTGTTAAGACGAATTAAATTACAAAGTTATTTGTATTTGCAAACGTGTTTAACTGAACAAACAAATCCAAAATAATTCTCTAGCATAGTTGTATAAATCGACACAGAATTCCCGCTTCTAACAGACTTTCTCTCATTAAATTGCACCCTTTAATGAAGGCTTTTAGAGTTAAGAGAAAGTTCTCTCAATTAAATAATGCTTCTCGGTTTACCTTTGAAACTCCAACCTGCCATTTATATCTAAAAGGAAACTACAATTGCGACAACGCATTTTCTTTGCATTATTTCTCAAATGCTTAAAGATTTAATCAAGAATTATTTCAACAAAATAATCTGTCACATTTCTCATTATTTATTTGGGAAATGATCCTGATATTAAAAAGCATGATTTTCCGTCTCACATGTCCTGAAAGAGCTGAATTTTACTATGATTTACGTATCTGGCCTACAATGATTAACTTTATTAGAAAATCATCAGATTTTAAACCAATTCCATGTCAATTTTGCTTAATAGAACCCGTACGACGTGGAATGAAAGCTCGCAAACGTAATACTGTGATTTTGGGTTAGTACATTATATATTAAATAATTGACATTTTATTTAGTAGTCCTTAAAGGTAGTTGTGGACAGCCCTATTGTCTTTACAGCCTCTAATTGATGCACGACACAGATACATAGACCACACGGCGTCAGTCACGACTCCTGACAACCAAGTGGAGACATAGCATAGGGAAATAGGATTTATTCGTAAATCTAATTTATATTCGATGTTTTCTCTATATAACCTAAAAATCCTTGGGCTCTCTATAAAAATCTTTTAAATAATTCAATTACGCTTATTTGCTAAGTTAATGTTAAAAGTACAAATCATTCGATTTTTATTTAAGGCTATTTTTGAATGAATAATAGTCAAATTTATTTTTAATATCGAATACTCACAGATTATCCAGCATTATACACTATTGATGCTATCAAGACCTATGTGTTCTCTAAAATTAAACAATTTGACAGTTCCAGGACCTGTCATACCGGCAAATAAGCTTAGATTTTGCTTTGACATAAATCAAAGGTATAGTTAGAAGGAAATGGGATAACTTTTCCAATACTATATCTCATAGTAAAGTAAGTAGTAGTTTTTTGGTTACATATTACCATTAAAATATATATTAATTTTGTTTACAATACATTGACAATTTATGAGATATTTATTTTAAGAGTAATATAAACATGATGTAAAATGTTACAGTTTGAGAAGGGTATTTGAATCAGTCCATTTATCAGCGAATCCTATTTTGGTACATTTGAAGATGAAGAATAAAGATTTTTCGCCCCTGTCTTTAGGGACGTGTTATTTTATTTTCTGATTACATTACGTCTTTTTATCTGCCATTGTTCAATCTTTAGAATACCCACGTACATATTCCTAAACTCTATCACGAAATCTTAATATATATATTTCTTGTGTGCGTGTGTATGTGACTGAACTCCTCCTAAACGACTGGACCGATTTAGACGAAATTTTTTGTGTGTGTTAAAGGGGATCTGGGAATGGTTTAGATTCACAATTTTGTCCGCTGGACAATGTTTTTATAATTAATTTTCAGTTTATTAGTTGTTGTTGATTTTGGAATGTTTTACATTGGATCCGACAGACGGCGCTACCATCGCAGTGTCAAATTTTAAATAATATTCGAATTTTAATTTTAGTCTGTCCCGAAATTTAAAAAAAGTTTTGTTATCATTGTGTTATATCGTGTGTGACCATGTGCTGGATCGTTAGATATTGTCATAACATTTGAATAATAATTTTCATCAAAATGGCTTATTAAAAATTGAAATTTTGAAATTAAAGACATGTAGACAGGACAACGTCTGTCGGATCTGCTAGTGTATGTATAAAACAGGAGTTTGTTGCATTTTCTTCTGTATGAAGTTTGATATATTTGACAGTGCTCAGCGTCTTGTGACAATACGAATTAGAATACCTAATAGAAGATTGATTAAATGAACCGTCAGCAAAATTAGACATTTTTTAAACTTTTCAACACTTGCCGACACACGCATAGGTACATGAAGGATGATACTAATTTTAATGTGACAGGTAGAAGCAAACATAATCATTGAAGGATATAAAAACATAAGTTTTTGCAAATGATACAAATCATTGAAACAAAAGGAAAATTAATTACGCAATTATTACCTAAACATATATATATACCTAATATATAAACAAGCGTAGTATTACATATGAATTTTAGTCACAATAAAAACACTTAATGTTTTAATACTTGCGTGTTTTAAGTATAAATATTTAAAATATTAATCAGAGCGCGATAACTGGTAGCTTTATAGGTAATATTGCATAATAGCACTGTTTGTGTTCAGGGCTATCAGCAGTTCTTTTACATTATTTTTTTAAGAAGACAGTCTTCTACAAATAAAACGTCTTTGAAAAACATTGCCATATAAAAAAGAAACAATATATAATAATGTTACTAATTATAAAACGTGTTACAAGACACAAGGTAACGGTGTTTCTTATCATAAAAAATGGTTTCTGTGGTAACAAATACAGATTTCGGACCGTGAAAATAATTTTCAATTTATTTATAAATTATTTAGTTAAAATTTTACTTTCTTTAACATAATATTTAAGTTTTGTGACAGCCCTGAGTTTGACACAACAGGGGGTATTATGTTTATTCTGCATCGGTTCAGCACGTGTCCATACTGAAATGATTGCTGTATTGAGTCATACGGGTGTGTTTCCAGACTAACAAATACCTACTACGACATCAAACCTATTTAGGTCATAGACACCTCCACTTATAAAAATTAGTTATTTAATCTGAATCAACTACGAATTAATAATTTATAAATGGATCTAAAACATGCAGTAATTCTTATTTAGTACAGTAGTACACATCACTTCCGAGTTCTTTTTAATTAAAAAGAAAAAACAATAACATTTTTTAAAATAAAACAAAAGTCTGTCTGTGGCTAAAAATTCAAATTTTCAAAATTCGAACAAAAACAGTGACGTCACATGAGAACTTTTAAAAATTTATAAATGTTTCAAAATTCGAAATAATACTGCACGTACAATAGCAGTATTCATCTTATTTTTATTAAATAGAAAAAGAACACATTAAAATAAAACCTCGCTTTTGGAAATATTAATGAATTGTAAACATGTTATGCTCATTACATTGGTTATTACTACGGTCAGTGACCTGTAGGTGTTATCGATATCTGTGAAATGCCCTAATTTGATGGTTATGCTTATAGCAAGTGATTGCGTAAGGCCATCGTGTCAATATAACACAATCAGTCTGACTATGTATTATTTCAGAACATTGAAATAACAATTGGAAAAGCAATCAGCAAAGGACTTATCTTCTGTAAAGATAAGTCCTTAAAAATTGTTAAAAGAACTCTTGAAAAGGTACCGTTTACAGTGGTAGCTAATTTTTAAATGGGCATGTCTGACATTTTTACAGAAATATATTGCCTTTTCATTATTAATAAGGAACGTTTTAATACTCGAAATATAAGATATATATACTTCGGTGATTTTTAGTTATGATTGATAGCTATTTAAAAAAGGCAGTAAAGATGCATGTTAGAATGAACACAGTTCACTAAAATTAAGATGGCTTATGGCGACGTGTATCTCGCTCGTATATATACATATTAATATTAAGTTTCTCATGTAAATAAAATATTTTTTTTTGTAATGAGAAATAAAGTTCTTTAAACATAAATATCTGTGTTAAGTATTTGTAGAGCTTTTTTACGTAGAGATACTTTGGTTAAAATCGTTACTTCAATTTTACCGGGAGTAACATGGGATGAACCCAGGTGACATCACGAGTGTAGTATATCGGCACATGTGTTCAAGCAATGTGCGTGGCTGATTGCCATAATTACTTCCTGATAGCTTATCATTGCCTTATTGCCTCGGTTAAGGCTGATATATTTGTTTACATTTGCTGTTTAGTTATTTATTATGGATTATCTTAGAGCTGGATTCGGAATCACCAATTATCCTATTAATAAGGTTCTATATATCTGAAAATAGTGCAACGATTTAAGACAGCATGATGCGTGCCCTCTTTAGCTTCCAATTTTGATTGTATCTATGGTGACATTATTTTATCTGGCAGGAATATTGTATGAACATTATGAATTTCACCAACATGTTACGTGTTTTGAAGTCTAGTCCTTTACGCACGTACGTTCGGAAATTGACGTAAATAAACTAGAAGAATAATATTTAGTTTTACTTAGTGACTTTGAATAAGGTGTATATGTAGTTACGTAAGTAATTGTTCATACTGCCTCTATATCATAACGTTCTTTATTCAAATTTCGAATTTTTCAATAGTAAAAACACGAAACTTATAAAACAAGAAAACGCTTTATTAAACGTTTTAATTATAGATTATAGAGTGGTCTGCCAATTCAAACTAATTCTAAATTATAATATATAGAAAAATAATCTTCCCAACGCAATTGTTGTAGTACTGATTTTTAATACATGAGCATAAAAATGTCATGATATTCTAGTTTTAACTCATGAGATTCCTGTAAACAAGTTGGCTATCATTACCATATAAGTAGGTACTTCGAGTATGCAGTAACCGTTGGCAAACTGGTGATCCCTTATGGGGACCGGGTGTACCTTTATTGGAACGACCTTGCGTTTATTAGTCTTTAAACACGATGAGGTTAACAAACTGTATACGCGATTACCAATCATAACAAATCACAATCTTCATACATTTGTTAGTTTCTTAAAAAATAAAATTTCAATCTCAATCTGGCCTGTTATAATTTTATGAGCTGGCGGGACCTTATGAGTTGAATATGAACATTGCAACCAATAAGCCTGGCTAGGTTTGATTATAAAATATTTTACGGAACTGATGAAAAATGTCATATAGGCAAAGTGGTAAAATGCACTTTATATAGTTGAAAGAAGGTTTTATTAGTTTTGAATTGGATTCCTTGTGAATCCTATTTGCGAATTATTGCTAGATACTGGAAAGGAGCACTACGTCCGATGATTCAGATAGGAATGCAAGAGTGGGCGGTTAAGTATAAGCCGATACTATATTTACGAGTTCACCGAGAAAGCTATGGGAATCTGGAGAAACTTAGGTAAACATTTAAGTAAGTATGATAAATGTACCAATACCACGGGACAGAAATAGAAATAATGCCATGGACAGAGAATAGAGAAAGAAAACCTTGGATGCCGGGAAGGGATGTCTTCCTTACGATACTGAAGGAAGCTAGCATATTTGGATAATAAGAAGAAAATTGTATAAATTGTATATAACAAATACAATCTGTATATTCTACTATTGTAGTGATTAAAAATTAAAAGGGAAATTTAATAACTACTAATAAATTTACATTAGAAAATTTTCAGGTTTTGGATGACCCAAGTTATTTAAAGGTATTAAATTAATTTTAATTTAAATAATACAATACTGTTTAGTTTTGCTTAAATTATCTTCTATAAGAATTAAAAATGCATAGTAATGTGTACTTTTTATTCGAGCAAATAATTACCAATGCAAGCGATGCTGCGGGCTACTTGTAGAAAAAAAAATAAAGAAAATAGTTTCTTTCAAGCACAAAGGGGTGTAAATTAATTAAAACTTGTGTTTCTTTTGTTAAAGAACGCTTTGTAATAATAGGTTGATTGCACGCGGGAGCACGAATACAAAATATATGAGGGATTGTAAGTTTATTCAATATGTCATATGGAACATGGTGTAATGGTTGCAACTCCTTACAAACGTTGTGTAAAAGAAAATAAACTTGGCGATTAAAAAGAGTTGCGGAAAGTTTATTGCCAGTTCCTCCGTTCTACGCCCTTGATTTGAGAACTGGCAGTAAATGTAAAATTAGAAGCATTCCATGTATGTATCTGTTTTGACGTTCTTAAGTGTACTTTATGTTACCTACATTAAAAAAAAATTGATTTGATTACTATCTATCCGAATATTATGAGGTATAAATAGGAATAACATTATGCAACAGGCGATTGCTTTTCAGTTTATGTTCCTAAATTGAATCGCATTTTTTTTCGTATCACAACTATAAACCAAAACGTATGCAATTGATATATAATATGCAAAAAGGTTCTTGTTAGACTTACAATACGACCTCAGGGTGGCTATATGGCTATTTTAAATCTAAAATATAGCTATATAACATATATACAATACCTACGTAATACGTATGCCCTTCTATTATATCATCCTATTGCACGAGTTTATACGTTATCTATAATACAGAGGTCAAGACAGAAAAAATCGCCACTGGATTAATAATTGCAGTTCTTCTCGACCATTTTACGCCCTCGATTTGAGAACTGACAGTAAATGTTTCTAGCATTTAATATACAGTATTTCTTTATTGACGTTCATAAGTGTACATTGTGTTACCTAAATAAATAAATGATTTGGAATTTATTATTTAAATGTCTTTCTATTATTTAGATAATCCTTACATACTATAATATACATGAACTTCATGCTTGGATTTGTCTGTATTAGGTTAATGGATAATTTTAAATCTTCAGTCACTCGTAAAACTACATTGAAGTTTAGATTTCTCGGGAACAGTAACCCCTTTTATTGTTCTCCGATTTATCAGTTTTTAAACTTTATGACTCGAAGATAAGGCATGTTTTTGTTTGCTCAACATTGATGCCATATGCGGAGGGTGACTCAGATCGCTTGTAGTTTTTTATGGAGCGATGCGAGATTTTTTACACCTAAGTAAATCGTTTTTAGTTCCAACATTTACTACCACTCTAAATTTCGTATAAGATTTAGTAAATTTTTGATTGATCTGTGAACGATCGGAATAAAAGTACATGCATAAGTAGTACCTTATGTCCGATGTTTTTTCATTTCCTAGATATCAGGAAACTCGGTGACCACTTCAGAACTAAACTCTGCTAAGTAATAATGTGATGTACATAGTAAAATAGTAGAAAATATAATTGTCTATAGCTATGGTGGTGTTATGTGGTCCCCACTATATTATTAATATTTCTATTTACTATTTCTTTAACCATCTGTTTACGATATAATTTAAGATTAATTAGTTTGTTCGACGTAATTTATCCTTATTCTTAAAAGACAAAACCCAAACCTTTTTAAACATCTGTTAACGATAAGTTAAGATTTATTAGTTGTTCCATGTAATGTGTCCCTATTTTTAAACGACAATACTCAAACCTTTTAAGTGTCAAGTTACAATTTCTTTTAACCATCTGTTTACGATAAATTAAGATTAATTAGTTGTTCCACTTAATGTATCCCTACTCCTAAACGACAAGACCAAAACCTTTAAGTATCAAGCCCCGATCCTTTGAAAGACACTTCCATTCCATATTCCTATTTGAACACTAGTTTTGTAAGCATAATTTTAAATAAAGTTTTTGTTAGTTTAAAAACAAGTTTTTGTCACTGCCTCATAACAAATTTGGCGCAGTCGGTAGGATCTACTTGTGTAGCAAGACGAAAAAAACGTACAAAGGACAAGCATCGCCTAGTACGGTAGCCTTAGGCTTTTAATAGTTTTCGCCGATACTATGCTCTTGTGGTTCGTGTTACTGTGGTAAGTGGCATTTTACTTGTGGCTCATTCTTTTTCCTACTTTTCTATATTTTGTGTGTTATATATCCTATCCTATATTACTATATTTTATATATATTTTAATTACACTATTCATATCTACTAACAACTACACGCGCATTCTACATTTTTAATCATTATCATGTCAGTAAATACCAAAAACATAATGAAGGCATCACCAGTCAATATAACGACACTTACAAATCTAATTCCTTTATTCGACACAAACAATCATGACGAAATATACGGTTACATTCGGTCCTGTGATACTGTGTTTAAATTGTCATCTCCGTCCGAAAGGGAGACTTTGTTAACTTGTGCCCTAAATAATATTAAAGGCATCGCGGCCTCAGAAGTTCGGTGTAAAACGTACGAAACGTGGGATGAACTGAAGAGATTTCTTATTGAAAGATTCGCGAATACTAAGACAATTCAACATTTAAATTTAGAACTGCAATCCATTTTTCAGAGACCCGATGAGTCCTTAACGCAATTTTATCATAGGGTAGATCTTTGTCGTTGCAAAATCTTAGAGAAACTACATTCAGAAATTAGTGATTCGACATTAGACGGACGTGTAGCGACTACCGAGGAAACCGCCTTAAGTATATTTCTCAACGGTCTCTCTACAGACATGGGTATAATGCTCAGAACAAAAGGTTTCAATACTTTGAGAGAAGCAGGTCGTTTCGCAATGCAGGAAGACCAAATTAGGGCTATGAACAAAGCTAGGCAATCATTATTTAGGCCAGTTCCAACCCCTAGGCCAGCAATAAGTAGTAGGGCATATCAAAGTAATTACCTAGGTATTCGAAACCCAGATATTCCATTTAAGCCTCCTAACCCTAGATTTACTCCAAAAACATGTGCGTATTGTAAAAATATCGGGCACTCAATAAACGAATGTCGCAAGAGGGCATACAACGAAAACAATAAACAGCGCGCTCTCCCTGCACCAATCCGTCATTTAAACTTACAAGCGACCAACGAAATGAGCGACTCGTTGGAAATCGCTTCCAGCTCTTACTCAATGAACCCAGCTTATTAGACGATTCAATGCCGCCACAAATTCAAAATTCAAGTCGAGTGTTACAAAGCACTGTGCCTGCATCCTTGCATAATAAACCAGCCTATCGGAGGCAATGCGAAGAAGCTTGCACACAGACTGACTTTGAAGCTAGCTTTATACAGACCTACAAACAGGGTAGCCAGTCCCAAACCTTAGGTCTCAATACAAACTCTACTATTTCTTATAAGCCCACTGTATCTTTGAATCTCACTGAATCTACTATATCTAATAAGAACGATGTATCTCCAAAACCCTCTGAATCTAAGCATCTCATCACATCTTCTAACCCCACTGTATCTAAAAATAACTCTGAATCTTATAAGCCCGCTGTATCTCAAACTACTACTAAATCGCATTCAAAATACCATTATAAGAAAAATAAACGTAAGTCGAAATCGAACAATAAGAATATTCAATCATTTTCTATTTCCGCTTTAAATGATGTACCCCCTGAAAATCTGTTACATGCTACATTCCACATTGATAATAAACCTGTGACCCTTTTAATTGATACCGGTGCTGGTATATCTGTTATACGTAAAGATAAAATAGGTTCCGCTTGCGTTAACGAATTAAATATAGTCTCTATTCAAGGTATTTCCAGTTCTCAATCTCAGATGCTGACCTTAGGAACAGCAAATATTTCCCTTGACGATTTACCTAGACATAAATTTCATATCGCAAACCTTAACATAAAAGCTGACGGTATTTTAGGTAATGACTTTATGACTGAATATGACTGTAAAATTGAAGTACAATCAAAAATCTTAAAAATAGGTGTCAAAAGTTATGACTTATTTTATTTTCATGAAAAACCTCAATATTTAAACTCACAGAACGATACTGTATCTCTCGAAAAACAAATTATTAACAAACGATCGGAAACAGTAATAAGGTGTATGACAAATTCCATTAATTCGGGCGAAGCAATCGTTGAAAAACAAACATTAGATAATGGCATTATTATTCCACGCTCATTAGTGACCGTTACAAACAACTCTTTTCTTATAACTTGCATAAATTTAGACCAACAAGATAAGATAATTAGTACCCCTTCTATTTCTGTTGCTATTTTCGAATCGGACAAACATTCTAATAAGCAAACTCAAAATGAGATAAATAATTTTAATCTTATTTCCCAAACAGATCGTCAGAGCAAAGTTTGGTCCCTCATTAGAGGCGACCATTTAAACAAAGAAGAATCGAACTCCCTACATAAACTCATAATTGAATATGCTGACATATTTTATACAGAAGGTGACAAACTGACATTTACAAACCATACTAAGCATACAATTCCTACGACATCCAATATTCCAATTAGTACAAAAACATATAGGTTTCCACATATACACCAACAAGAGGTGAAAGTCCAGGTCGATAAAATGTTAAACGAAAATATAATACGTCCGAGTACTTCACCATGGAGTAGTCCTATTTGGGTAGTCCCTAAAAAGGTAGACGCCTCTGGCAAACAAAAATGGCGTGTCGTAATCGACTATCGTAAACTGAACGATATAACCATAGGTGATAGTTATCCTTTACCTAACATAACAGATATACTGGACAAGTTAGGACATTCTGTTTATTTCACTACTTTAGACCTCGCTTCTGGATTTCACCAAGTTGAACTCGAGTCAAACGATATTCCTAAGACTGCCTTTAATACGCCGTATGGACATTATGAATTTTTAAGGATGCCATTTGGATTAAAGAATGCTCCAGCCACTTTTCAACGTGCTATGGATAGCGTACTCTATGGACTACAGGGTGAACGTTGCTTTATCTACCTCGATGACGTGATAGTCTTTGCTTCTAGTTTACAAGAACACGAACAAAAGTTATGCGAAGTCTTCAATCGACTTAGGAAAAGTGGTTTAAAAGTCCAACCAGATAAGTGCGAATTCCTTAGGAAAGAAGTAGCCTATTTAGGTCATATAATTTCTAGCGAAGGTGTAAAACCTAATCCCGATAAAGTTCACGCAGTCGATAATTTTCCAGTTCCTAAATCATGCAAAGACATCAAGTCTTTCCTTGGCCTAACCGGCTATTATCGCCGCTTCATTTCTAATTTTAGTAGTTTAACAAAACCTTTAACTAGTCTCCTTAAGAAAGATGTTCCTTTTGTTTGGGGTGAAACTCAACAATTAGCCTTTAAAGAATGCAAACGTCTCCTTACCAATCCTCCTATTTTACAATACCCCGATTTTACAAAAGAATTTAATTTAACAACAGACGCCTCTCTTCATGCGATTGGCGCTGTTTTATCGCAAGGGCAAATAGGTAAGGATTTACCTATTGCGTATGCATCACGTACTCTCAACAAAGCAGAATCAAATTATTCCACAATTGAACGCGAATTATTAGCCATAGTTTGGGCTGTTAAGCATTTTCGTCCCTATTTATTTGGTAGAAAATTCAAGATCGTTACCGATCATAAACCATTAACATGGCTTTTCTCTATAAAAGACCCAGGTAGTCGTCTCGTTCGCTGGCGTCTCAAGCTCGAAGAATACGAATACGAAGTTATTTATAAAGCTGGTAAAAATAATACCAATGCCGACGCACTCTCTAGGCCCCCAATTCTTAACACAAATACTATCGACTTAACTTGTGACAAAAGTACTGATAAGAACGAAATCGATTCTCACGACGACTATTTACAATTAACCTATCAACACTTTACAGAAACTTCAGATTATAGTTTCGTCACTCAAAATCTACATATTTCACCAGATAAGCTGTTAGACGAACGACATAAAGACATATTTATTCCTATTTCTTGTGACATTTCCGATAAAAACAACCTTTTCAACGAAGCTATTTCAATGTGTTCTCAAGTGGAACCACTTTTAAAAAAGTCTAAATCACTCTACGAAACTGACTTATTGATCTCGAACAAAAAACAAAACATCTACTTTAACTATTCTCGACCCTTATATTTCGACCCTTGGGATTCTGAAAGTTATTTTAAGTCACTTCTTAGCTGTTTACAGAATAACGATTTGAAATCACTTTACGTACCTGACTTAAAAGATGACACAACTTGTAAATTAAAAGGCAATGAACAACTACATATTACATCTTATTTAGCAGACATTTATAATTGTAAGATTACTATATGCGAAAACAAAGTGAAGACTCCTAATCCCGAAGATATTCCTTCTATTTTAAAATCTTTTCATGATGACCCTTTATCTGGTCACCGTGGTATAGTTGAAACAACACGAAAAATAAGATCAGAGTATTTTTGGAAAGGTATGACGGACACTATTAAAAATTATATTGACAAATGTCAAATTTGCCAACGGAGTAAGATACAAAGAAAAACTTATAAAGCTCCAATGATAATAACTTCATCGTCCACAGAACCTTTTGAACGTGTCTCTATTGACCTAGTTTCTTATTCGGAAGTTACGCATGATAATAATAAGTACATCTTAACTTTACAAGACGATTTGACAAGGTTTGTACAAGCTTATCCTATTGTAGATAAACAAGCCATTACCGTAGCAAAGACTCTTTTAATTTTCTGTCAACATTATGGTGTTCCCAAACGATTCCACTCAGATCAGGGAACAGAATTCGTTAATAGCATCATAAAACAATTAATGAAATTGTTAGGTTCAAATCATACACTAAGTACAGCTTATCACCCTCAAAGTAATGGCTCTATAGAACGTTTCCATGCTACTCTTAGGGATCATATACGATTGTACCATAAGAGAAATAATTGCAATTGGGATCAAATAATTCCTTTCGCAGTTATATGTCATAACACAGCAGTCAATCAATCATTAGGCTTCACACCTCACGAATTACTTTTTGGGTATAAACCTCGATCGCTTTACTCTCTAAAAGAATTGAACGAATACACAACCTGCGATTATTTACACGACCTTAATGAACGACTCAAAGTTTCTCGTGACGTTGCTTTACGTAACTTACAGGCTATGAAGGAAAAAGCTAAAGAACGTTATGATAAAAATATTAGAAACATCGCTAAATATAACGTAGGCGATTATGTAATGCTCAAAGTGCCTAACCCTAATAACTTAGATTCGAAATGGGAAGGTCCTTATCTTATTGTCAGAATAGGATTCAATGAAAACTACATTATCAGAAAGAATGGAAGGAACCAAATAGTGCATGCAAATCGTTTAAGACCGTTGCACGAATCATGAATCATGTAGAATAATTCCCATTATTAGATTCATTTTTATTATATTTTACAAACCAATTTTAACTCTATTTCAGTTTACAAATTGCTATGGCATTTCTCATTTTTATATACAACAGAGAGGAGAATACTCATCCTAATTATATATATTCGTTCTATACACTAATGAATAATCCTTATTTTAGTTTTATCATATATGTCTCATAATGGAAAAATATTTTACATTGTATTATACAAAATTTATATAATTATAAAGAGATAAGACAAATAGGTTTAATTTTAATTCTTAAGAAGTCGAAGCCTAATTCTTGAATATTTTTATGAATAATTTCTATATCAGATTTTATAAAGTAGTTATTTCCATATTTAAGGTGTTGTCACCAGACGTAAAAGATGCCGAATACTATTATGAATGTATTTCTCTTAGAAAAGCAACAAATTTCTACGAATGATATTTTAAAATAATAACCTTAAATTAATTAATTAAATTAATAATTAAAACAATACCATTTTGAAAATTTCATAAGATGAACATATAATGAACGAAAATTAATGGAAATTAATTCCTATATTAATTCCAAGAATACTTTACTCTTTAATTTTAGTGTATCTATTACAAATCTCAACTGTTTAATACACTACAATAATTTTAGAAATCGTCACGCCTCTAGAAAACAAATCGATAATATTGTTGAAAGCATTTTATTCAGCAGTTCATCCTTCGTCTTATTTTTAGTAAGTCTTTACAAATAATTATTAGCATCAAGTCACCTAAAACATCAGGTAACCTAGTAGTAACCGTGATTTTTCAAAACATCAATAAAATTCTAAACTCTGCTACAATTACATCATACATTTACATGAACAAAATTATATATATATTAAATTTTCCTTTAGTCATAAATAACATATTTACCTTATACACTTTAATTTCAATTCCTATAATACATCGTCCTTTTATTCCACAATCCTACCTGAGCACATGTATCTTGCCATGAGTAAAAACAGTCAACGATACCTGACGAGGAACTCCGTGGACAAGTGTAAAGAACACTCTTCAAACCTTCATGTATGCAGTAAGGTCACAGTCTACAATTCTAACGCACGACCTATCTGTGAAGTTTCCATCTTGTTGACGAATTCTAAAGACATACCTCAAAATTGCGCGGTATCCACAATTTTCGCGTACTTCAACATATTTTATTAATTGAATGGATTTTCATACTTTCGAAGAAAATTACATATGCTATAGAATGCAACAGAAAAACACATGGCGAAATAATATTTGGACACGGAATAATTCAACCTACATGCAAATTTTATACACCAATGGTTACACTCATCACTGAAGACTCGAAATCGAAGAACATAAGTCCCCATTGTTACTGTCGACATGGAATATACCTGCATCAAAGGGACTCCAGATTTATATAATCCAGAACTCGTACTTATCCAAATCAACGATTTCTTTAGACTCTCTCAATTAAAGACGAGATCAAATATCACTCTAAAATACTAAATCAAGATAAATATATAACTCAAGAACATCCATATACTTTCACTCTAACGAGTTTATTATTTGGCTCAATCCTTCTTATGTATACTCTTTACAAGTTTTACCCAAGAAGAAACTCTCACAAACAAGGATGCATCATGACCAATCCCGAAGACCGCAACAAATTGAAATCCCGATGTCTGCATTCAACACGACAACGACGACGACGGTTTCTATCAGCTCGAACGACGCAGAAGAAAACATCCAACCAAATTCCTCAAAAAGTTCACGCCAACAGGCGCAACCTTTATTTTAAGGGGGGAGGTGTTATGTGGTCCCCACTATATTATTAATATTTCTATTTACTATTTCTTTAACCATCTGTTTACGATATAATTTAAGATTAATTAGTTTGTTCGACGTAATTTATCCTTATTCTTAAAAGACAAAACCCAAACCTTTTTAAACATCTGTTAACGATAAGTTAAGATTTATTAGTTGTTCCATGTAATGTGTCCCTATTTTTAAACGACAATACTCAAACCTTTTAAGTGTCAAGTTACAATTTCTTTTAACCATCTGTTTACGATAAATTAAGATTAATTAGTTGTTCCACTTAATGTATCCCTACTCCTAAACGACAAGACCAAAACCTTTAAGTATCAAGCCCCGATCCTTTGAAAGACACTTCCATTCCATATTCCTATTTGAACACTAGTTTTGTAAGCATAATTTTAAATAAAGTTTTTGTTAGTTTAAAAACAAGTTTTTGTCACTGCCTCATAACAGTGGTCTTTCTTTAAGTTTTATACAACTTACTCATTTCTAAATACTTATTATAATTGTAATATATATTATTCAATAACTTATATCTGTTTATCAAATTATATACATATATACTATTTGCGTCTGCAACCGCATTCTATATGCATTCTTCATGTGATTAGAACGATATACCTTAATTAGTTTTAATAAATATTTTGGGTGAAAAACGCAATTATACGCAATACTATGCTAATACACCATTGTGCGTAACAATTTAATATCACGAAGTAAAATATTCAAAATTTAATCACGCCCAACACTCGAGTGTTCGTAGACATTTCAAAAATGTCAAAATCGTCACGCACACATGAATTTAATCTGTGCACATTCAGTGTTGCAAGCAATTGTATGTAAAACTACATCGTGGAACATAATTTTAAAAGGTCGAATTATAATATTTTTACTGGGCAGTAAAATAAAGAGTTATTATAGCACCATCGTTATGTTAAATTATAATGAATCAATCTCGCAAATTTTTGGGCATGGTGTAAGTCTACTGACCACGTCGCTGGTGGCACATTTTTATAAAAAAAGAAGTTCTTTTTCGTATCAATTATTAATAAAATTCTAAAAATACCATGTTACAGACGCTGTTGTCAATATAAATGGATGGTAACAATGTTAATTTATTAAGTTTAGGATATAATCCAACAAGCTTGTTCAAGCTATCCTATCTAAATAACACATTGCACAATGATGGTGTAAGCGTTAGCGAGTAAATAATTATTAGATTAAATTGTTTTACATGTAGTTTTCAAATATGAAATATTCTGACAAGGATTCCATTCCCAGCAAAACAATATTTTGTAGGTGATGGCGTCCATGCTTCGGATTTTCTCTCTACCTACTTCTACTCATCTACCATATGGTGAGGGGGGCCGATGGTTGACAATGCGTCGTACTCGTGAACTGGTGCCACTTGTGTGTCACACACGTGTGTCGGCCGGTGGATAGGTGTATATATATTTATTTTTTCTGCCTACATTTACCTTGACTCTACGTTTGATATAGACATAACATTAACTACTAACGAAACATATACAGTCACAGACAAAATAATAATAATAATAATCAAAAAAAGAAAGAAAAACAACAATTTTTTTAACATTCAGTTGTGGGTGTAACTCTCCCTGGCTCAGCAATTTGCTGTGGAGTAGATGTGTTCCACAGCGCTGGTCATTCTGCCAAAGACCACAACAGTTTATACTTCAGACGCAAAAAAAACAATATAAGAATAATTGTTTCCACAGTAATTATCCCTAATGTTAAATGCGCACATATAAAGAAAGTTGGCGCATAGCCGAGGATCAAACCTACGACTCAGGGATTCGAGTCGCACGCTGAAGCCACTAGGCCAATATGACTCAAACATGTTAAATAAAAGTATAGAAAACACCAAAAACCACTAAAGGGTTTGGTGCCTTAAGGGCAACACCACGCTACAAATTTCTTTAAACTCCTCATAATTAATAGGTTAAGTCTCCCGCTCTGAGATTAATCCTTAAATCGCAGTGTAAATCGATTGAAATGTAATTTATTGATAAAGTTGCGTACAATGTACAGTTATCGAACTCCATACCTTGGAGTTACACGCCATTATGATAATGTTATTTACTATAACTGCGACGCTATCTTGCAAGACCAGGCAATCAGCTTAATACAATTAATAGTTACAAGTTCTTATTTTTGTTTAATATAACTCTTACTTAAGACAATGTAAATACTATTCTTAAAAATATTGTTACCTTGAATTAGTACAATAAATATAATACCCATTTGTATGTAGTCTTACTGTATCTGTGTGATAGCTTCATAAACTGTAAAATTTATACGAATATTTTTTATTTGTTTGATTCCTCTTGTACTTAATGAAAAAATGTATTAAAGTATTTTTTATTTATAGATATTAAGCGTTTTTGTAAGTCCTATGCTTTCTTAAAAAGGGACAATTTTTATCATAAAGGTAGAGCACATAATATATACGTGTAAACTTGGAATCTTATTTCATTCTATCATTTGAAAACACAACAACATATTTATAAGTATTTGAGGAAGGAATCCACTGACTGTCCCTTTTTGCAGTTTTAATCGACTTTAAAACCGAAAGAGAAGATTTCATTCCAATGTATTTCTGTATAGGCAAGTAGGTGATTAAACGTTATCTTTACACATCAAATTTTAAATGTATATTATTTCCATACTTTACCAAACTCCTTTTACATATATAATTGAAATGTTAATTACCTGTAACAATAAATTAGTTTCATTAGAAGTCGTAAAATTAATAAAGTATATCTTAAAAGCTAATGAAAAAGTAAAGTGAAATATTAAATATGAATAAGGAATCAATTTACAAATAGAAAAAAAAAGGTTAAAGTGATCGACTTTTTTATAAGACCTTATTGATTTTGAAATAAAGTTAATTATAATAAATTAAATAGTTCCATTAATGATGAAATAATTTCATCGCTGGTAATGCTATCGCTATGCGAAAAAAGCATTCTTGTCTTCGCAAAGCCGAGGACTATTCTAAATGAAATGTGATTTTTAAGTTCAAAACAGGTCTGTCATTTTGATTGAATATAACAAAATTGCGCATCGTTCTTATCTGTGCCGGACTATATATAACTAATGTACGAAACAAATGATAATATGTTTTGATGCTCAACTGTTTTAACAAGGTGTGAGGAAGTAAAGTAACGGTTGTGTTAGATTAAAATAAGTTCATTAAACAATGACCCGTTATTGAATATTATTAAACCTATAGTATACTTATGCCACAGTGATTAAAAAAATAAAACTAGCAAAACATTCTGAGTAACTATGGCTCGGCAAAATGTATGCTATACATTCTATGCCCCTATTCTAGAAGATAAATTAAACTTAAATCTAGTTTCAAGAGATTATTTTCCTACATGAAGTTTGACATAATTATGATAGGGTTCAAGACGAAATTTTGATTGTCTATAATACATATAGAATATCAGAAGATGGACTTTTGTTAGTAAAATTATGTTTTTTTTATTTATCATAAAGGCTGAGTACAAGATTAAATTCTTACACAGGAATGTCAGTCACTCCCTGCCTCCATGACAGAGATATTGAGTTCGGTCAGTCAATTTCGTTGAAGCAAACTATCAATTTATTAACTAGCGGCCTGTCCTGAATTCCTTCGCCTTTACTTTTTTATATCTTTTATCAAAGTCAAAAAGATTACATTAGAATGGATATATTAAATATACCTTAAAATACTGTACCAAATTACTTTTCAAATTTCGCAACTGTATAGGCTTAGTACACTGTGTCAAACTGAATAAATTAAAATCGGCTTAACATTCTTAACCGTCGACATAATTCGTCACCTGTCAGATATAAAAAAAACGGCTTGGAACAACAAACTCTGGGGTCAATGAATATTAATATCATCTTTACTATACGCTCATACTGCGTCTTCGTCTACTTGCAAAAATCAGTTTTATATCAGTCTAGTCCAACTTATTCCTTTTTCAATAGAACAAAAAATAGGCCAACTAAACAGGTGGGAGCCTCGTCTGAATTTCAGTGTTATCACACATATACATAAGGATATCCTCTAGTATATTTTTTCATGAACATTGATACACGGACACTTTCAATGCCAGAATGCTCGCGAGTGCGTTGCCAGCCTTTAATACATCCTTTCATACACATTTTTTTAGCGGATCCAATATTTATAAATTATACAACCGGTCAATATCGCCAATAATTTACTGTTCAATTATTAGCAGGTTTTTTTTTTGATCAACTTAGGGTGTGATTGGCTCCATATATACAAAATCATATATTTTCTATTTGTTTAATCTCAAAGTTTAGTTTTTTGTATGAATTATATTTTTTAACTAATGAGTTAGTGGTGACCCTTCAGACGCTTAGGTTTACATAGTTTATAATGTTTCAGAAATATATATATAAAAAAAAAATGACAATAATTGTTGTAATCAAACTTCTCTAAGAACTGTGTATTTTTAATTATGCCAACAAGAGTAACATACACTGTCATTTCATTGTGTTATTGATCTCTCCTTAAATCGAGCCAACAAAGAAGATATTTTAATAGAAAACTCCCTTTTGTCATTTTAGCGATGAGCTGACAGCGACGGATAAACCATGTCAGGTTTTCGTTCGCTGTAAAATGTACCTAAACCTAAGTTTTTTAATTAAGTAAATAAAAATCTAGGTATATATATAGGTACTATGATTATAAATAAGTAAAACAACAATATATAATGGTGTCCCTAGTGTAGGGCTTATAATAATTATTCTTCCTTTGCAGTAATTGTCTATTGATGAGTGACTGTTATGTGGAGATGGCACTCTATGGCGTCAGGACGACAACGTTTAAAAACGCGCGTCACGTCTAGTGATGTGTCAGTCGACCTGTCAGAGCACTTCATTTGTCACCGAACAGTCTTATTCTTTCTTTAACCTTTCATTTCACATCATTTAATATTCATAAAAACTAATATCCACTAGAAGTCGATTTTGCAAAGTAACTATTTTTCGAACTAAAAGTTAAGTTTTATTTACGCTGTGATAAGAAGAGACTGATTAATACTATAAATGGTTGATAGACTGATTTCTTTTCTATCAATAAAGTGTACAATAGTTTTGATGAGGAAAGAACAATATTTATTAAAAATTGTTTAATAAAAGTACATAATTAATAAACAGTTTCATTTTGATATAGGTCCATTTGTTATTGTGCTCCCGGTATACTAAAACTTAATCGCCATCACTACGCTAAAATAATCAAACAAAAGTAAATATTAATTTTAAAAATATAAGACATATAAAACTGAACAGTTAAAACTCAAAATTCTGTACTATATTCGTTATATTTTCAGAAAGATCTTAATAGATTTTCTTTCACGTTGTATACAAGTAGGTAATGGAAATCTTGTACGTGCGAACTCAACTAAAATAGTTCTAACACACTTCGCAACTCGAAGCTACTATCACGATAGAGGCCCTAGAAAACTCCAAACATACTATATAATACGTATATAATAATTGATATTTTTTTACGCGTCGCAAAATATCGCCAAAGTGAATAAAACAAATTAATTTTATGATTACTAACTAACCTAAAAATATTTAAGACAATATTGTAAGTAACTGAATATGTACGTATAATTGTTGTATACGTTCTGTATACGAGCGAAGGCTGTATACTAGACAGCCTCTCTAGTTTACAGCCTGTATACTGTGTATACTAGACAGCCTCTCTCTTCTGCTCACTCAGCCTGAGTGAGCAGAAGAGAGAGGCTGTCTTAATTTAATAAGAGTGGCTATTGTTAATGAATACATTATTTGTAAAATTTATAGTTATACTGTGGTTTTCATTGACATAAGACACGTTGCATATCTATTACATATATTAGTTAATCGATAAATGAAGTTAAAAGGTAAAGAGCACACGTTTAAAGTATCTTACAACGTATTTTCTGCGCCCTAGTAATAATACAACAGGGCCCTAAAAGACAAGAGTAAGTATGTGCCTGTACTGAAACATGAAAGCATGTAGCACCTTGTTGCACTCACCGCAACGCTGCAACGATTCAGAAAATTGCTTCAAATTGCTTTCACAGGACTACGTCAGCTGCGGTCTGAGTGACAAGCTTACTTCGTTGTAGAATGTTGGAGGTGAAACTTTAAAGTATATTTATTGTAATAAAATGAGAATTGTAGCGTTCCCGTATGATGAACGGTTAAATTACAATTATAATTTTTTTCGGTCTTTTAAGAAGTGGTAAGCTTTTTTCTTTATTTTTCTTTTTTTTACGCTCAGTTCTAGCAAAATTAAAACTATTATATTTTCCAAACTGAAAATATTTTCTTGCTAAACATTATCTTAGATATAATTTAATATTTTAGTTTCCAACTAAGCAAAAAATATATAATATATCAATTAAAACATTTTTAGATGTTTCGGGATCTAGATTATCAAATTTCTGAATATTGCTTTTTGGTAGGTGCCAATTCAATTCAATTCAAAATCATTTATTCACGTAGGTTAATGTAGACTTATGTACATCAAAAAAAAGGAATATACATTAAATGCTTCTAATTTTACATTTACTGCCAGTTCTTAAATCAATGGCGTAGAACGGAAGAGAAGAATTGGCAATGAACCACTGCCACTATTTGTAATCGTAATCACAATCGCATTAGCTATATATCACCAATGTACATATCTTTGTTCTTAGTTTTTACTTAGGCCAAAGAAAATTCGCCCCGTTCGTAATTTGCGCAGAAAAGCTTTCTTTCATACAAAACAAATAAAATAAAACGCAATTACAACTCAAACATAGCCTGTGGAGCATTAAAATGGTGCAATAAACACATTTTTCGAGATAACGAGAGAAATTCAAAAGTAAAAGATACAAAGATGCACCTTGCAATTATATTTCAGTAACTTTCCTTATCAAAAAATCGTTATTATCACAAATAATAATTTAAAATACATTTACAGTGATATTATGTTGTATCTGTGTCAAACAAAACAAGGTTATAGGTTTCTTAAGACATTAACAAATATCACTCATCGTATCTTTGATTGTATGTGCTATGAGAGTCTGCCCACCAGAAACCTTTTTTTTTATAGAACAGGGGGCATACTGGCAGGAGGCACCTGATGTTAAGTGTTACCGCCGACCATGGACACTCTCAATGCCAGAGGGCTCGCGAGTGCGTCACCGGCCTTTTAATCTGATGAGAGACAAGTGGACGTATTTTGTGGAGATCGTCACTCCATCGGAGTAGTGTGTAAAATATTATGGAATGGACTTAGTTTAGTGTAGTACTTAAATAAAGCCTATTTTCATATATTATGTATTACGTGAATTAAAACAAAATATGTATTGCTGCTTCACTATAATTTCAATGGTTGACTGATTAAAAACAATACAATATAAACCGATAAAAATCACCTTTAATTTAGCTAACTTTGAGCGCGGCCTTAATAAGAAAAAGCACTAAAAACATCTATGTGTAGTCCCAGTTTTATATGGCCGTTCGTGTTCACAAGAACTTTTTAAATTCTAATTTCAAATTACATTAGCAAATTCTGATTATCAGTTTAAGTGTGTATAAAACCAACACAGTTTCTACAAAAAACGAGCTGATTTACACTTCAGAATTGTAAAACGCTTATATTGTTCTAACTTCTATATTAGTAGCATTATGTTGGTTTCAACCAACTCCATCATATTTTCTAAGTTAGTCACATAAACATACGTGGCTGTGCAGTAGGCTGTATAATTGTTTTGGGTTGGTACATAAGGATACTAGGTTAAATTACTACTCTTAGAAACGAAGTGTTCGTAGTTTGGACCTCAAATTAAATTAGGAACATTCTAAAAAACAAATGCCGATCAAAAGATTTGTCAACCCATACCACTCTCGTACCGATACCAAAATATTCAAAACCTGTTAGTAAGGGGAGCACGATCGAGTTTTGAACTTATTTCGCGATAAAAAAGGCAAAAACCCAACCAGTTCATTATCCTGCGTTGGGAAGTGGTTTGTGAATAAATTAACTGTAGTTTTAGTTTTTTTTGCTGATCGGTTCTCAGTTCTCACTCTGAGATAATTAGTTCGAATTGCGCGAAAACCAGAGTGAAACATGTGCCTGAGGGCAATATTTAAAATTCGAATACTTCTTATGTATGTAATGTTATGGAGATGCTGAAAGTAGACGCTGGTGTGTGTATTATGGTATAAAGAGTTGTTTTGATTAGTTTTCGAAGAAATTCAATTCGAACGACTATTTCTAAGATTCTAAACTAGAAAATAACTCTGTTGGTGAAAACGAATTTAAGAAAAGAATCCTAAGGTTCACTATTTTGGTTTATTATATTTGGAATATATAACTTTTACTAAAAATACATTATTGGCACTCTGAGTCGTTTTTCAGTCGCATTTCAGTCACAAAACTTAGCTCAGTGAAGATTAATATAAATTCATTTAATTTAACACTCTGAGTATGGCTGATTCACGTATGATCTCTAAGGTTGCGGAAATAGATATACTATTAAAAATCAGGCATAAATATTTAGCAAATTATATTCAAAGCTCAGCATTTGGTTGCTCTGTATGTCTGCATCGTGTTTCGTTTCAGACAGATTACGGAAATAAAATAAATGAACTGTTATGCTAAATTAGGTTAATAGAAATTAAAAATAGATTTCTACTGAGAAGTATTACATCATTTAAAGAGTTACGAGTTGAAAATTTATTTAAAACATTTTCTATTCTGTGGAGATTTTGATATTTTTTTACTAGGTGCACATGAGGATAATAATACGCTGAAATCATGTAGTTACTGACATAGTAATGTTTAGTGTGTAGTAAGCGACCCTTCGAAGTGTGCCACGTGTTTAAAAAAAAATACATAAACCCTATTATAGTGTTTAGTTATTAAAGAAGCAATCAATGTATGCCGATATATGAGAGCACTCTTGTCTCTGCCTCAACGCCGTGGGAACCATTTAAGTAATTCGACACGAAGCACGAACAAAAACCATTTTTAAAGATAATGGTTTTATTTTCACGCCTTCGTACAATAGAAGCACTATTATATTATGTTAAGGAACTTGTTTACAATATATAGGTATATGTTTTGTCTGTAGTAATTTTTAGTAATATAGTAATATGTCTGGTACGGTACTACACGCAGAAGTTAATTAGACATCTCGCCAAATTTTAAACGGGCAGGAAACTCACCTGATGTTAAGTGATACCGCCGCCCATGGACACTCTCAATGCCAGAGGACTTGTGAGTACGTTGCCGGCCTTTTAATATTAATTAATTTCTATGCGCATTATTTTAATTAATGACTCGCTACGCCAAAGATAAATATTACAGATACATAGTATAAAAGCTACTAGACAGCTAGTTAGGCAGTGCGTGATAAAGTAGAAAAGTGAATTTTATATAAATTAGAAGCAAATCGCAAACGTCAAATCATGCAACGCCGTATTCGCGACCCATTTCTGTATTAGCAAACGAATGAAAGCAAAATAATTTAAAGATGTCTGCATACTCAGACGACATGTCTCAGTGTTGTTTACTCCGGCACTCTTGGATTTAGCAAAACCCTTATTTAGAATAATATTATCTTAGCACTTAGGCGTTTTGTTTGTCCGATATATTATAATACAGTATCTCGATAATACTAAAACAGCATGAATCTAGCATCTATTTAAATATGTATTAGTTCATATCACTTACATAATAAAATAAAACATGAATCGAAAAATGTTGATATATTCATTGCTAAAATAAAACAAGTTAATAAAACAAACTTCATACTCAAATTCCTCTTTGAGACACTTTCTGATTACATCTAATCACTGAATTTAGGGGTAAGAGGACAAAGAGTTCCCTCGAGGGCGTAAAGTTCGACAGCAATTGATTAAAAGGACGTGCTGTTGACCAATCACAATCAAACCCGATCGTTTTGTCTTTGATTTAAACCCCATTTGACGGTTACCTACCGTTTCTTCCTCTTCCAAGGCCTTGATCAGCTCATAGTAGAGCATCTCAGCCTCCGCCGATATCTGTATCTTCTCGCCATCGCAACTTTTACGGCGAATGTCACACGACAAGTCTGTTTGGAGGTGCATCTTCAACACTTACACTTTACACTTGCTCATTGTTTTACACTTTACATTTGCACTATACGTAGTTAAGGGCTGTTAGAGATTGTAAGAACGTGTTTGATGTGTCATAATATTTGTTGAATGTTAAATTTATCTGTATGGCAAGACTGTTTTCTATGGGAACTGTTATTATACAACTAAAAATTAAGTGCGACCCTTGCGCCAAAGCCAGCAATCTTGCAAGTTCGTCGCCGGCGAATTTATTTGTTAAATTAAAGTGAATTTTTGTATCTAAAATTGAATGCCTTTGAGTGCATGCGTGTCTGTTGATACTACCGAGGTAGCAGACCAGCACGTATTGTAAATCCATTGTAATATAGGTTATTATCAACACACGTAAATAAATGTCATAACCGAACATATGAATAAAGATTGAAAATTTATATTTTTACGCAACACAATTTTTAACCATTAGTGTTGCCACGCTTGTGAAATGCTTGTGTAATTCAATAATTAAATTACCGTAAAAGGGGAGGTGATATTTTAACTTGAAATATGTATTGTCTTTATCGATACTCATTTCGTGATATTTTGTTCAATTAATGTGCAAATAACATATTATTACCACCCATTTATGAATACTTTATTACGATAAAGTTTACTAAATAATTTTGTCTTACATTAGTATTAAACAATACGACGCATATTATATCACGACGGTATTATAACTATTAAATTCTGTTAAAGGCCGGCAACGCACTTGGCAATGTCCAGTGTCCAGTGCAGCGATATCATCAACTTCTCGTGTTCTGCTACATTAAAAAAAAAATGTTTAAAAAATGTCCAAGACACAAGAATTATAAAAAAGATCACAGATCACAGACATGGCCATTAAAAAAAAACAAAAAAAAAACCTCTCCCTCTTCATGAGAAAATGACTACCTTTGTATTCAGTCACATAATAAAACAATGACTTGTTTATTTGTTTCATCACTAAATAAATGATAATTAATGTTAAAAATAACACTAAAGCGTTAATGTGTTAACTGTCAAGCTATTTTCGCGTTGGCCGCAAACATTGAAATTAAACCACTTCCGCTACGTGAGTTATTTCTTACTTAGTAAATAACCTATGGACTAACTCTGTGGTTAACATTACTCGATGTATACTTTTTCATACTGTTAAAACTTTTTCTTTATTGAGGTTATGATTTTTTCTATAGGGGGCCTACCATGGGCTTTGTTTATACGCCCCTTACCTAGTGTCTAATTCGCTGAGAGTACCTAATGTTTTTAACTTAAGTTTCTTTATATATACGTATGTATATTATCATAATTGCAAATACCTTATTCTCTCATAGAAAGTATTAAGTTTTAAATTTGTAGAATAATCGTTGCATTTAAATCTAGGAGTTAGGAAATTCTGCAAATAGCCAAAAGGATTGCTTCATTAGCGGGACGGCGCAAATCTGATTTATGTATGCGCCCGCTACAACAGATAAATTAAGCTCTTTGAATTATTTATATCCGCATTTTTAAGGGTTATTCAACCCCGTTTCGCTATAATTTTAATTGCTTAAGTACTCTATTGACGGATACAGGTAACTCAATTGTATTATGAGTACTCTATTAATGTATAAAAATAATAATCTGTGCATATTTGAAAATGAAACATAGAAAAACAAAATTCATTCACATACATTCAAAAATGTTGACAGATATTTATTAACATGGCCCATATTCGGTGCTTATTAAATAAAAACCATTTATATAATCTCCAAAACGTAAATTCATTCATTCTTGCTATAATATTCAAATTCATAATGAAATATTAAAACAAAAGCGGCAAGTGCTTATAAATGCAAAACACATTCAAAAGTCCAAAACTGACGCATTAAGCGAATCCAGCGCTCGAGTTAACCACTGCAGCTGCGACCAAGTTTCAGCGCTTAAAGTGCAAACAAACCAAATGTCACTTCATTTGTTTCAGACTATTCGCGCTCCGAGCCAATTTGTCGGTATTGTTTTGAGTTATTAGTGACAAAATATCGCACTGTTGCGGTTTGTTCATTTATTTTGAAAGGTTAGTATGCATGTATTTATTGTATGTAATATTTCAGCCTCTGTTTAATTATTTTTATATAAAATGATATATTTTAAAGAACAGAAATAGATAGAAACCTCAGTATTACAGTGAAGTGCCGCTACTAAATGAGAAGCTGAAGCTACAGCGATTTTTTTTAACCGTCAAAAAAAGATTCATATCGGTCCTACCCATGACCTAGATTTATGATTATTGCATTATTATTATAAAATTTTGTTGGAAAATACATGAGAAAAGTATGAAATTTATCTGTTATCTTTAATTACATTTGTTTGAAAGGTAGTTGTAAAATGTAAAGTATGGGACTAATACAAAAGATAACAGAATACTTAACTAACTGTACACGTTCCATATACACAATTTTTTAAATGTAACAGGAGACAAACGGGCAGGAGGCTCATCTGAGGTTAAGGGATAAAGAGCTAATAAATTCACATTTCCAGAGGGTTCGCGTTGCCAGCTTTAAAAATTGGTACGCTCTTTACTTGAAGGCCCCTTAACCGAATTGATTATTATTATTTTATGTATAAATAGAGAGACCTGACTATCTATTAAACAACAACAATAACGAATCACGGAATGATTCATTCACCTTACCCAAACTCATGGAAACTTGCTAATTAGGACAGATCTAAATTCCACACAGTCGGACTTCATATTTGATTTATATGCAACTAATAACAATGTAAATTTATGCGTCTGCATCTCTAATGTAGTCCTCGACTGTGGCTTTGCTCTAGACTCATAATTCAATAGATTTTAGACGTAGCTTTTGTTTTTAGGTTCAAAGCTTATATCACGAAGATACTGAACTCTAATTATTTTTTTTTCGAAATGTGGAATCCCTAGGAAAAACATAGAGAGGTAATTGATGACATACCGACAATAAACAGAAGATCACTTTGTATATTAAATAAAAAAACACCGTGGACTAAGTCTGGTAACCATGGCAACGATGTATGTACATATTAAATGATAATTATAATAAATACGTTTAATCCACGTCAAATCCGAAAATTATTCTTATAAACCTAAAGCATAATTATATATTTAAAAAGCTGTCACAGAACGATAAGCGAATTGTCAAATGAGATCCATAGATAATGATAAAAGTACCTCATCTATTGGCGCGTAACCAACAGTTTAGTGCCCCTGGTTATCCATTACATTAAGGTCAATGTTCGCAATAAAAAGCATTAGCTATCACCATTCACCACAGAGGGTGGCCCTAGTATAAGATACAAATATTTGTTTTATTTGTGTAAGAAAATGCGTAGCATTTTAGAAACTAAACTTCGATTCTTAAGCTTATTTCAATTCCCCGATGTTTTTGTTACTGAAAGTCCTAAATAAATGAATAATAATGTGTTTCTTCATTGAAAACAATTCTATATATTTTGTATATAGAATTGTTTTCAATGCATTTGCTATTGCATTTGGGGATCCTCAAACTAAAAAACCCGGCAGGGTTCCCAAGTTCTTCCATAAGAAACATAAGTAGTTATTCCATGTCTTACAATATTTTTTTTTAAGTAATGTTTTGTCTTAGGAGCCAGTACTTTAAACTATATCGAAGTCGGGTTTGGTTAATACCGTCATGTAACAATGAAACTGCAGTATATACATATATAAAATGTATATACATATATATAATGCACAAACATTATATATATGTAATATATCTTCTGTGCCTGTATATACCTCCTAAACCTCTGTACTAATTTGTATTATTGTGTATGTTCAACAATGGTTTCGCATGAAAACATTGTTTAAAAACGTTTTTCATATTTAATACGTATGGTTCAACGTCTGTCAGTTAAATAATAATATTCATAAAATAAAAGTGTATCAGATATTTCAAGAAATTGGTATTATTAAGTAAACAATATTGATAAACCCAAGTAAATACATTTATATTCTTTACTACTTAATAAATGCACAATAATATAAATTACTAAGAAATTTTATAACGATTTATTTACTACGTATAAAAGCTCCTGAGCTAAGTTATTCTGGGATCGGCACGCCGCCGCAGAAAGCATTTCACTATTTATTTGTATGCGAATCTCTGTCTATAAATTCTGCTTTATGGCTCCAATCTCTCATAGTGAGTTTAAGCCTAATAATATTTGCGTTTGAAGCCGCTTAAAATTAATTCTTGATTATGTGGTAACAGATTTTTACGATAAGGCATCAAAAATAAATAAAAACCTATCATACCTTTTCAATTGGGACTTCCTACTGTCAGGCTGATGAAAGTCATATAAAAATAATACATTATGATTAAAGTCGAAATTTTTATTTAATATGAACTTTTCTTAGATAATTTTTCTTATGTTCTGTGTAAATTAATATTTTCTTCTAGATAACCCGGAGATTTTTTTTAATAAAATCATTTTGAGTATATTTTTATTTTTAATGTTGTTTTTATTTAGTAGAAATATATATCTATCTAAATATAACCTGTTGAATTTATTAACTCCACGCAGTTGAAAGAAAAAATCATGGAAAGTATTTTAATATTCCAAACATGTTTTTTCTGACGACAGATAAATGAAAGTATGGAGAACCAAACCAATAATTTAACTTAATATAACTTTACTTGTTTTATATAGAAAACAAATAAGTTACCAAAATTTCGAACCTTCCTATGCGCTGGAGGTAGAGGGTGACAATTTTATAAGAAATTCACAATTAATAACTTGCAGAACAGTCATTAATATAAATTATAATGAAACAGCAACACTGTGGTGTCACTATAAGGAAGATCCATGTGATATTAACAACTTTATTAATGCCACTGCATCGTTATGCAAATTAAAGCAAAATATATAACACGATCGGGTGTGATTTTATTCGTTTATTCTGTGAAAGCTTTCGAAATCGAATGATATATTCTGTATTTATGTTTGAAATTCAACATCAAACATTTAACGAAAACACCTAACTTCGATTACAATAAGTTTTTGACGGAGCCCAACTGATTTACCATTGGATGTTTTAATAGATTTTCCGCTAAGTATATACTGGGTTTCACTTTCGATATGCTGTTGAAAAAAGATCTGTGGGATATGGATAATTGTCACGTGACCAAGGGTGAGCTAATGTCATTGCAATACAAATTCATTAGTGAGTCACGCCCGTCGCAAAGCGATCTTGTCTCACTGGAACTTAATCAGCTTAATTTGGCAGAATTTTTATTAACTTAGTAACATTGAAGAAATTCTGGCCTGCAAATGGCCTGTTTACATAATAAGTAATATAATCACAGTCACAAAAATGTGAGTATTGCTTTGGTTAGTTACGGAACTCATGTCGATGTCAAGAATTCAGTATATTGCTACTCACGTAATTTTTACACTCATTAAGAGTATGATAATAAATATTCGTCGGATATTTTAATCTTATTAACAACATAACTTTTGTATGCGAACCCTCAAACCACTTCAAAAGCATGGGCCCAACAAATGACACATGACAGATAAAACGCGGATGAGCTGTCATTTTTCCCGCGCGAGTGCCCAGTGCTGCCACCCGCCGCATACAAATAGGGCCAATCTTTATTCCAAGCAGGCTCTAATGTTACTCGATTTATTTTCACCGGTTTTCCAAGTGAATTTCACTTTCATCTCGTTTATTTCGAAAACAATCTGTTTTCTTGGACGAAAACGAAAATAATAGTCATTTACATTTATGAAAAACGTCGTTTTTACGAATTGAAATATGACAAATATTTTTTCAAATTAGTTATAAAAATGATCTCGTAAATATATTAATACGGTTTCTACGTATACAATATAGTTTCCTATTTTTGGAATAAAATATATATTTCGTATCACACTTATTATGTTCATATAAACATTTATCCCTAATATATAATATTTTTTAAATAAAATGTTACAGCCATAAGATTTAAGCATATTATCTGAACAGGACCTGTAAGTGTGCCCACGCGCACATTATGTAACTGACTAACAGCCAGGGAAAGTCTCTGGTGGCTTTCAACCTGCCTTGCTATTGCCACAGCTGTTCTTTATATTTAATTGGTTTAATTCTAGTACTAGGAACCTTGATTGCAATAAGTATCTTCATCTAGTGTAAGTCATTATTGATTAGACTTGTAATATTAATGACAGGTGTTTGTAAAGTTTTTTTTGCTGTTTTTTTTGTAAATCAAAAGTTATGTTCAGTCTAAAATTCTGAATATTGAGAGGAAATAATTCTCACATATAAAATCTTTTTAAATACGAATGAAAACAGAAAAGATTGAACTGGTATTTGAAATACAAATGAATTGCAAAATATGTTGTTTAGTGCAAAACTCAAATACGGCAAGACCATGGCGAATAATTTTATTTACTTCTGGGAAAGTTTTTATGGAGAGAAAAATTGCTAATCAGTAAAATGTCATATAAAGGCAAAACAAAGTTTGCGTGGGCACATTAATATGTATATATGTAACATAATCCAACAACGTTTTACTGATAAAATTTCTTGCTTGCCCTTCTTTTGGGAACTGGTAGTAAATGAAACTTTTTTGAATATTGACATTCGTAAGTGTCCATAATATGTATTTGTCTGCATTTTTTTACAGATCTGGAGAGAGACATTTGGCCACAATTCCACCTAATGTTAAGTCAGATGTGACCTTTTGGAAGGCATTCTTGTCCAGGAGATGCCTGTTTAACCTACGCTTAAATAAACCTATATACTGTCTCGGGAAGGCCGTATTTTATATATCTTTATTTTTTTCTTTCTTCTCTTACTAGACTACAAGTCCACAATTGAAGTTGTAAAAAACTTGTTTATTCCGGCTGATGCTGTTGTAATAATTAACTACTATACAGCAATGGTTAAATAAATATTCGTTAGGAGATAAAGTCAGGATAAGCCTGTATATGCTCCGGAAGTAGTTGCTCACTGAGTCAGAGGCCCTATTGTATTGGGTTCAACGCATTTTGATGTGTTTATATGAGCTGTTAAATTTAAATATAAGAGGTAGAGTTCTTTCCATGATATTCCCACATATAACGTATTTAATGGGTATGAAGGTTATTATTTTTTACCGGATTTGGTATGTAATGTATTTTGGATTATGTAAATGAAACATATGACTAAAACGATTAATATTTTTTCGTAGCATAAATTGACTCAGTAAAACCGCAGTATGTAACTATATATAAAAGCTATATGTTATACATAACAAGAGAATGTGATATCCATATCTAACCATGAACTTAAAACCACATCAAACATGTCCATTGCAAGTGCAGAATTGTAACGTGAAACCGCGATTTAGAAATTGCAAACATAGCCTTTTACAAAACACATCACAGATCACAGCACTATAGTCTATACTTTATTTAGTAAAAATGAATCGTCAATGTTCGATTTTTAAACGCGATATTTAATTTATTCTAAATTCAAATTTGCGTGAATGCCGCGCGCGTGCGCTCTACGCCGGTCGGCCATTACACTGGCCGTAAAATGCAAAAGCTAGCGCTGCGCCGGCGCTGTATTTACATAATCATTATTGTGCTTGGTCCTGTCGTCCTGCGAATTAGTGACGCGCTTTTGTCGATAAATTCGTGGATTGGATTTGGCATTAGTGTGTAAAGAAATAAAATATCGAAGCTAGCATCAAACTAAAATGTTGTTGAAACGTTAATAATAATAATAAATAATTAATTATGTGATAATATTTATTACAGTTGCAGTTATTTACTATTTATATATAAGGTATAATTGAAAATGTTTTTATTGAAATAAGTGCGATGTACAATTTTAGTCAATTTGCTAATTAATGAAATTTATTATTACGTTGCAAATAAAGATACGTAGTGGAAAATTTCATATAAAGATATCTCTAATATTATTTAACGTATAACATTAATAATGATTCGTTACATAAACTTTAGTAATGCAATACTTATTTAATAACTTGCAAAATATCATTGTGAAACGTAATTTAGAGAGAGACAGATGGCAAAGTAACTATTCTTCGGCGACATCATGTTGATACAGGAATGCGATTGGAAATAATATCTGCACTACTACAGGGAGTACCATCAAATTATGATACAAATTTATTTATACCTATTATTATAGCTATTGAAAATAATACCAAGGACGTATCTCCATATTATTACATACGTTTAGCAGACTATGCAAAAATGATTACGATCTATTTAGCTGATGGCGTAATTCCAACAACATCTACAGTCGTCCAAATAAAAACGAACTTAATATAACCAATTTCTAGGAATAGTTATGATTAGAATAAGCTAAGAATAAGGAGATAATAATCTCGTACAAATAAACTCGTCATTACGTTGGTGTAACTATTCCTTCGTTATGCCACATGCACAAGCCGGCAACGTCGCATTTCATAGATAATCTTATGAAAAGAACAGAAACTTGTCCATGTTAACCGTGTTTCTGTCAGTTACATAAACACGGTAATCTTATTATTAATGTATAAAATTAATTATCCTTTATAAATTAAAAAAAGTAATAAGATTTAATAACTTGCAAAATGTGATTATGAAAAGTACTTTTGTGAAAATTGTCCTTAATAAACTCTTTTTGAATAGAAACGTGCACCCAAGAAAATGTTACGTTCTAAGTTGACTACAGTTAATAAAAAATATCCGACAGTTTGTATACTTATTACATGCAAAATAAAAACGATTGTGATAACAATAATTAAATACCATTTTCTGATATGACTGATAAAGCGATAAGAGATAAATTATCTACAAAGAAGAAAAATAGGATAAGTATCCGCTTCGCTCCATCTCTAAAATCATCGACAACAGGTCACATCACTTTTGAATACCCGTTAAAGACAGAAGCAGTGATTCTGCGAGTGAGACACAAATAAACCAAGTGTTATGTTTTTTAACGAAGTTAGTATTACTAGATTCTTTTTGCTTGCTTTAATTCTTTTTTTTTTCTTTATGCGGTTCCCCCGTTATTCAATCGTATTTTCTAGGCTCCATAATCTTCACAAATGTAAAGAACGACTGAACTTTAAGAAAAAAACCAACTCTTAAGAGGCCGGCAATGCACTTAAGAGCCCTCTGGCATTGAGTATCCATGGATGGCAGTTATCCTCCTGCCCGTTTGACCCCTTTTATATACAAATATTTTAAAAGCAGTAGATTCTTAAAAAAAATGTATGTTCGGAAAATCTGAAAAATTGTTTTATTCAAATATTGCTTTGAAAATACATCAATAGAAATCCTTCAATCAGCGATTCTTCTCTGTGTCATAAAATTACAAGTGCCATTGTGGCAACTGCAATACAATAAAGAGGGTTATAAAACTTCGCAATGGGGGGCCATTATTCTTTATGGGGGAGCGGTTTAATAAACGGGATGATAGAACAAAAAATATACTAACAAACAAAGTAATATACAGATTATTAGATTGATTATTGCCGCGTTATGGTGGTAGAAAGTAAGTAGGTACGCTTAGAATTATTTTTGAAGAGACTTCTTGCGTTTTGGACAAGCAATTTGTGGGCATATTTTTGTGTGAAATTTAAAAAATTCTTAATTTAGAAAAAATACACGATAAATGCGTAAAATCCTCTTTTTACGAATTTTAGCAGATTTTAAATTTAGAATAATTAATTATTAAGGGACCTTATATCAATGAATTCGTTAGTAAACATTTTCCGGGACGAAAAGCTTTTTTAAGAAATTAAAACATTTCTACTCCAAAGTTTGCTGAACGACGTTCTCAATGATTACTATGTTCTAACTGCACTTTAATGAAGTTTTAACTTAGAGTGGTGAAGTTTAAAACTTACTTGAGACGCTAAAAAAACTTAAAAGTTTGTCATTCATAGCATTAATTTTAAAGTTGAATTAGAGGTTAATTCAACTTTAAAATTAAAGATTAAGAATTCGTCTCAAGTCGCACTGCTACAAAACGGATATGGAACAAAACAGTTATTGTTTTACGAAATCGAACCGCCTTACATACACCTAACTACGGAGACGAAGAGATTCCAGACGCAATAAAAAAAAAGTAAAACTGTTAAGTATGCCTATATACATATTTATAAACGAATGTGCGATGAGAAGTTGGAGAAACTTGGTCGTGGTTGGTAACACAGAAGGCAAAGATCACGTGGCTGTTCTAGTCCAAATAGATGGACCGATCTAGTAAAAGACTCATCGTCCTCAAACCTGTACATTGTAGAAGAGAGGCGCTGGTAACAGATAGGCCGCTACAGATGTTTCCTTGCTGACCTCGACAGACAGACATGAGCTACCGACTGCTGGGGGAGATATAAGCCGATTGTATCATTAACTTTATTTTACAACACTCTCCCGATGTTCTACTTATATAATGTATGGACTTTCTTACTTTGTGCGTATTTAACATTCGCTCGAATGGTGAAGGAAAACATCGCGAGGAAACCGGCTTGACTTAGACCCAAAAAGTCGACGGCTTGTAACACGCACAGGAGACAGATCACTTGCCTATTAGATTGACAAATGAGAGTATAACAGATACAAAAACCTGAGGTCCAAACCGAAAAAGGTTGTAGGGCCATTGATTTATTTTATTTCAAGTTATAAAATTAATACTAAAAAAGTCTTACAACTTAGCTCTATAGTCGCAAAAATTTAACTATAGTTCTTTAGGTATTTCAAATAACGCCTAAGCCTTTCTGAGTGAGATGGGAAAAATTAAATAAAGTCGTCTATAACGAACCAGAGCTAGTTCGCTATTTAATTATGGATTTATGAGCATCGTGGAAAATTCAAACTCAGCTTTTGATTATGCACAACTATGAGAGGACGATGTAGCGATTATAAGTTCACTTGTCGACTCACGTCGATAGGGGATGTTATGATTTGTAGAGATTTTTTCTATGCAATCGTAGGATTAAGCTCTAAAAATAATGCATTATTAATAATAATAACGACCATGTCATATGAGGCCACCGTAGCAGTATACGTGAATGTACTAAATGCTTAAGTTAGTATGATTTTATGTAAAAGTTTATAAATCAAAGACGTCATTACAAAGAAAACATTAAATGGCTTACAAATTGATAAGTTTTACTTTAGTATAGTATTGTATCTATATCTTATCTTATAAGCTATATATTATATACTATAAAGTAAAAGCGGACGCCAAACGCTTCGCTCATGAACGTACCATTGGTTTTGTGTACGAGCCCTCTCAGCGTAGTTTCTGGTTAATTAAGACAGTGTTTCAAGTGCCACTTACAGCGAGCTAAATAAATAATGGACCTACTCCGACACCGTATTTGGACATATTTAATGTTATATTTCATCATAATCCCGTTATGGACTCTGGAGGCTTTGTTTTCAGAATAAACGTCGTGAATGGAAATAATTAGTTGAATTAGTAAATATTTTGGATTAACCTTAATTAATGCTCTGTATTTAAATTGGCCACGTAGCGCGTTATACAGATGACAGATGGTCTAAAGCAGTAACCGAATGGACTGGTCCAAAAGGAACAAGGAACAAAGGAAGACCAATAGAGCGATGGGCCGACGGGATCGAGAGAGTAGCTGCAACAAAATGGATGACGATGGCTCAAAATAAAATAGAGTGGAAAAAGTTGGAGGAGGCCTTCTAACGGACGGGGACCGCATCTTAGTTAAAATTGTATTTTCTAGTTAATTTAATTTATGTAAATAGGAAATGGAATATTTAAAGGCTTATTATTATTTTAATTGGCAAAATGCGTTTACAGAAAAAAGTAATATCTTAATATATATATTTCTTGTGTGCGTGTGTATGTGACTGAACTCCTCCTAAACGACTGGACCGATTTAGACGAAATTTTTTGTGTGTGTTCAAGGGGATCTGGGAATGGTTTAGATTCACAATTTTGTCCGTTGGACAATGTTTTTTTAATTAATTTTCAATTTATTAGTTGTTGTTGATTTTGGAATGTTTTACATTGGATCCGACCGACGGCGCTACCATCGCAGTGTCAAATTTTAAATAATATTCGAATTTTAATTTTAGTCTGTCCCGAAATTTAAAAAAAGTTTTGTTATCATTGTGTTATATCGTGTGTGACCATGTGCTGGATCGTTAGATATTGTCATAACATTTGAATAATAATTTTCATCAAAATGGCTTACTAAAAATTGAAATTTTGAAATTAAAGACGTGTAGACAGGACAACGTCTGTCGGATCCGCTAGTGTATATATAAGTTTCGTCTTATCAAATCTAGTATCGGTTCAGGCTTTTCAAGGCAGTCCACGTCTAGGTTTTTCTTGAGTTACTAGGATTAGAAAGAAAATAAAAATATTGGTAAATAATAAAATACCTTCATTTTGCTTCATGTCAGTTATTCACAGTAAGAATTATTTAAAATCCATAAATCTTCCAATAGGGATTGCGACATATTTCTTTAGTTTCATTAGGATATTTTCTGAAGGTTCACCTGTGTGCCTTACCAAGCCTTACACAACGTTAAATACTCAAACACATAATATATGTTATTACATATATAATGTTAATTCCAATAGAAGTATTGTAATTTGATCTATGCTATTGTATTACAGCTGCAATATTAGAGACAATTTATTAAGCCATAAACTCACCGGAAGGACACGCTCCATCGGACATAGCTTTAATTGACATACTTGCGTAATCCAGGATGTGCTTTATTTTGTTTTGTAACATAAACTAAGTTACAATATTATATTCTGCATGAATAATTTGAAACTGTTGTTGGTTCGTGCGTTTTTATAAATGCAAGTTAGCGATCCTTGTTAGTTAATTAAAAATTGTTAAATAAGTAAATTATTTCCCGTCTAATTTTGCCGCGCACCATCACTATGTGGAACCAGCTGCTGAAGTATTTCCGAACCAAAAAAGAAAATAGCATACTAAGTCTTAAAAGACCGGCAACGCACTTGCGAGCCTTCTGGCAATGTGTCCATGGGCGGCGGTATCACTTAACATCAGGTAAGCCTATACATAAAAAACTATTCCAGTAGGTAGCATTTAAATGTCATTTGCGTCACAACCTGCGTTCAATTAGAAAACAAATCCATAATAACTACGTAAAACAACCTCCGCCGCGACAAAAATGCGAATGACTCGAAAAAGCACGGATTTTCATACGGTTTTCATTAATAAGTAGAGTGTTTCAAACGAGGTAGGTTTAGGTAAATAATTGGTTAAGGTTTCGTATAAATTAGTTGGTAGGTACATAACAATTTTTGTACATAAAAATAGTCTCTACATGAAACTATTTAAATATCTAAGAAAACATTTGGACTTTTAACCTCATATCAAATTAAATATTAAATTCAGTGAGAAGAGGTTAAATTTTTATCGCGACGACTCAGCTTCCTCGTTCAATTAGCAGTAACCGCTAGACGACTGGTGTTCACGGTTTGCGAACTGATATCTTAATGCCCTTATATAAATTTGTATAGGTACCTTCTGTGCGTTCTAGTAAAAATTATTTAGTCTCTTGTAATGTTTTTTTCTCAGTAAGCGAATTTTTTTTTTTAATTCCTATGAGAAATAAAGTTATTCTAACCGTTAAATAAAATAGTTTTTATGCAAAAGAAAATAAGGAATGCTTATATATTTAATTACACTTCTTTGCCTTATACAAAAATATACATATAAAAAAGCAGGTAACATAACACGCGGTCTATCGCTAACAAGCGATGTCATTCAGGCAACCCTGATTTGGAACAATAAAAAAAAACACCTACAGAGGGTAAAGTACGAGAAGTGCATAAATGGTTAACAAAATAACATATAATACACACTACCCATAACTAAAATAAAGTAAAATCTAAAGAAAAAAACAATAAAAAAGATGTATTCAAAAATGTAAAAACTAATTAATTGAGTCACAATTCATATATTTTAAGTAGGCTAATTACAGAACATAAATCTGAATGTTTTTCGTGCCTACAGAGAATTAAGTTGCCTATTTTATTTAAAACGAACCAAATGGTCTTAAAATATCGTATATAACTTATGAAAAGTTGTATATCTCATGTATAGTGTATTTCCAAAAAAATTAAGCCTTCTCGATTTTGGATCTTTGAAAATATAGTTATTTTGGCCCGTGAGGAAGTTATGAGAGTAAATTTTACGATGTGCTTGCACACCGTCACAAAAAACCGACACACTCAATTTCAGTGCTAGAGCCAAAAAAAATTGCAACATTTTTGACTTTATTTAACTAGTTAATGCGATATAAAAAACTTTCAATGTATTAACCTTTTATCTTGTTATGCCAAAGAAATAGACGCACGTTTTACTTACTTTGACGTTTAAACGCCGACCGAAATATGAAACTTCGATTTGTTCTTACCTGTAACAAAAACATAAAATAAATTCACATGCTCAGTAGTTTATAAAGAAAACACAATATACTATTGTGCAAACAATGTGTTGCGCTTGCGCCGGTTACATCTTTCAATTAAAGCGAGCGGTTTATATTTAGCGCGATGCATTGTACCAAGGATTGACAAAAAAGCACAAATTGGATTGGCGCCTGTCTGATATGTATGCTAAGTTTTATTCATTTGCTGAATTATTCTTGGAAAATTTTGGGACATAAAAAGAAACCTCAGAAACCATAACTCAGTGGGACGTGGAACTAAAAAACCTATGACAATCGAAACTATCTCCAGACTTTTCCGTACACGTAGATAAATTTTGTTTATTACGTAAATAAAATAGCATACAAATATATAACTGGAACCGGTGCCGCTACAACCTTTTTAGGTCCGGGCCTCAGATTCCTGTTGCTATCTGTTTCATGATCATTTGTCAATCTTATAGGCAAGTAAATGTTCAGCCTTCTGTGCCTGACACACGCCGTCGACTTTTTCTTCTAAGACAAGCCGTTCGAGCGAATGATAAAGGCAGACAGACAGGAAGTCCATAGTGCACAGCAGGAATTCAAATCTACGGCGTCAGGGGTGAGATACAAATATTAAGTAATTGTATTATTAATGACTGGTTGTACTTTTTTTTGAAGAAAACTTATATTAATAATTGAGTAGAGAGGGTCTCTCAAACTAAAGAGAAAATTCGTTAGTGATCTTAGAGCAGATCTGAGTGTTACAACGTACATCGACCGGCCGCCGACAATATTTAAAACGCCGGCAACACACTCGCGAGCCCTCTGGCATTGAGAGTCCATGGGCGGCGGTATTACATCAGGTGAGCCTCATTCCAATACATATGCATACGCAAAAATAGATTTCACCAGAAAGACGCCTAGACCTACATGAGCTCCAAAAGCCCTTGTTTTTTGGAGATCAAAGCTCACTTTTCGCGTGATAAATGGTCATAAAACGTACGTTAAATTACAAAAGCAATGGGAATAATATTGCTAATGTTAGTTCAGGCATGAAGTATCAATGAAATGTTGCTATATCAAAAGCATCACTGACAGACTATATACTAAATAGACGTATTCATTGCAATTTTAGTGCCATTTAATTGTAAGAGGATTGATAGTTTGTAATTAGAGAGCAATAAATAATAATTACAAGCCGCCAATACTGTTCAATATGTGCTAGTAATTAATGTGTGTGTTTGCGATCACTGCGCAAGTACTATAGCTATTTATCTATTTCCGTCAAATTGTATTTACGCTCTGTTGATAAGAGACAGACAATGTGAATTGGATTTACAGATATTTCATCCATATTTATTGATTAATTATAAAATGTTACAGAATTCGTGATAAAATTCGTTTATATTTATTATTATTCGTTTAGTCTTAAAAATAAAAGGAGTATTAAGAATATCTATAGCGCTAACCTACATAAATAATAACAACTATAATCTAATATCAACATAGAACTATAGCAAACTATACTGACTTCGCTATATGCTAGACTGTTCGGTTTTTCGGAATCAAAACTTTTCATCTTTACTGTAATTGTTGTATACAATTTATATTTAGGATAAAAAATGAATAGGCTTCTTAATAAAATTAACCACATGATTTCGATAAAATTTACTTTAAAAGGTGGAACCTAGGTGAAATATCGCCATGCATATGCCTATATAGTCGCGGTTGTGTTCCCCGCCATTTTTGTTACGTTTATTAGCTAGCACGGATACAGCTAACCGCAAGTGCAAATTAAACCGGGAATATATTGAAATATGATATTATTACTTGATTTACTTGTTTTAGTGAAATCCTATATTAAGAAAGGGTTCGGTATTAATTTCAGTCCCTGCATACCATCTGTATGCAGGCACACTATCACAGGTATCTTTTATATAAATGGGGATACTTAAATCTTAAAAAATATATCTATGAGGTTCTCATAAGGAATATTTTTTTTTAAATGATGAGAGTATATTTTTACGATGCGACACCCGCACACCGTCTCAAAAAACCGACCCTGAAGTATACATAAATAATGCGTTAGAAAACTTTTAATACCTTTTTTCTATTGCTAGTGTCGTTTTTTCTACAGGGCGAAAGATGTTTTTTAAAGAGTTTTATCTTGTTACCTCAAAGAAGTATAACTTCTAACGCGTGTACAGAACTACACACATGTTTTTTTAGTTCTGTTCTTATCGTTCTATGCCATTGATTTGAGAACTGCCAGATATATGCATTTAAAAATAAAATAAATCCGTGGCCCTACAAACTTTTTGGGTCTTGGTCTTACATTTCTGTATCAATTTCCTGATAATTTCTGATAATAGGCAAGTAGGTGATCAGCCGTGCGTGACACACGCCGTCTAAGGCAAGCCGGTTTCGTCACGATGTTTTCCTTCAACATTCGGGTGAATGTTAAATGCGCACATAAGTAAAAAGTCCATTGGTGCACAGCGGGGGATCAAGCTACGACTGAAGGCACTAGGCTAACACTGATACTGAAATATTAATTTAGAAGTATTTATCCTATTTGTTACGTTCAGTGCATTATCTATAAATTATACATTGATTACAGGTATACAAATAATTTAAGTTAATAAATAATTTGAGCAATACAGAACTTAAAATACTCGAATAGAGTAGAGTAGATTTAACGTAAAAAGATACCTTTATAAAAAACCTCCGTACATTATGAGAGTAAACAGTGGGGCGTGCGCATGAATATATTAAATGGTGATGGCTCGACAGTATTGCGAGAACAACGACCTCTGGTACACTTGATAACTGGTGATTGGCACAATGTATACACTACGCCCTAGTGACATTGTACCAATCACTCTTCTACTAGGGTTAACTTCAGTTGAAAATTAGGGCTAAGCATGACCGCTACTACCACCTCCTTCAATTGGACATAAATATTTGGTAAAATGTAGGATAAGTGGTGACTAAATTATATAATACATATTTATTTTGTCTATTTTATTTATTCACATACACAATGCTTACAAACCCTAGTTTAGTTCCTAAACCAATATGATAATGTCTAAAAAACATTTAAAACGTACATTATGTAAACATAATATATATATAATATGTAATAACATGTAAACGTATATTAAATACATTATATTATACACAAAATCGCTACTGTGTTGCGAACATATAAAGATGTCGATAGCATTCAGTTAGCGCAACGTCTTTTTTAACGGTCATCACCACCCTAAATAAATAAATAAATAAAGACTTTAATAGGATAACTAAAAGTCCAGTCTACACTCTCTAGGATAAAGTTGGCATTAAGGGAATAAATTTATTCAACTCTCCAACATAAGAGAGTATTTTGTTTCATGCGGAGCCCAAAGAGACGAGTGTAGACACTCTATCATACTTTTACGTTCGGTGAGACAGAATTTCACAGTGATATGGTCAAATTTGATGAAGTTTCGAAGAGAGTCTTAAAAGGATCTGATTCAATCGTTTCAGAGATGCTAACGAGCTCCAGCTCGATGTAAACCGCCATTCATGTTACTAATGATGTGACTTGGCTTTGTCGATATATTTACGGTATTACATTGACTATAAATTAAATTACTTTAAAGGGAAAAATATTTTTTAGTAACTTAGGTTAGATTTAAATTATTTATTCGTTAGGCTAGTTACGCTAGGCTGGATCGTAATATTCCATTGTCTTAGTAAAGACATGTATGTAAAAAAAACAAAAAAAAAAATCGTTGTAGCAAACATAACAACACATACAACTCTGGGTATTTTCTAAAATGGGTGTCCATGGGCTGCGATTCCTACCCAATTTGGCCGACCCGTAGGCTCGTTTGGCCCATAAAAAATGTTTTTTATTGATTTTAAAAGTCATTGTTGAGAAAAAATACAATCGTCTAAAATTCTGTTATCAAATGGTCTATTTGACAAAACAAACTCGATTACAGGCAAAACAAAAACATATGTAAAATATCTACCCGTTACAATAGTACTACAATGTTACAATGGAATCAATTACATTCGGAAATACAGCCAATTAGTTGTACATCGATAAATCGACATCACTAGTGCTCGTCGCAAGTGGTCGCATAACGACTTCGATAACGAACTCGCGGCATTGTTATCGACAAACAAATCGATTCGCAACTCATTTGCGATTATTTTATATTTTAAAGAACACTACAAGTTTCTCATTATTTCTTGTATGATTTTGAATAGTTCAAATTCGATAAAAACTATAATTCTCGTGTCAATGTACGTAACGTAACATACCTACTACGTAACGTAAACGTACGGTTTTAAGGATTTTTGTCATCTTGCATAGCAGGTTTTTTTAAAGAGCAGACGGAAAACTGGAAAGAACCTGATGTTAGTAATACCGCCGCCCATGGACACTCTCAATGCCAGATTTCTTGCAAGCGCCACTTTGCTCTTACTTTAAGAAATTGTACGCTCTTTTCTTGAACCCTAAGTCTGAGAGTAGGTAACCATTTGTATACTTCTAAGTGGGATTTTTTTTAGTAAATAAAGTTTTCTACATGTTTTTTTATGAATATACATGAAAACATATAAATTTTATATTGTTCCTTCAAAGTATTTTTTCCGAATCAGATCGTATATATATCTTTTAAACAACGTTCCATACAACAAGCACATTATTTGTGAAAAATCTACAAGAAGGGAAATCTATCTAATAAAAGTTTAATATTAAGAATTCTCGTAAAGAACTCTTGAGCAACACAGCACAATATTATTTGTGAAAACTCTTCTTAAAAACGAGGGTAATCTTAATTAATTATTTTGCCTTAAAAACTACGTTTATTTGTGATCTGAACTCCCAATATTTGTACCAATGTTTCAATCATAACTATTAAAATTACAAACAATACGCCTGCAACGGTGTGGTCAAGGCGGTAGTCGGAAATCAAACTATGTTCATTTCAAAGTTCATGCGGTCACATGTCGTTTGCTCGTTTGACCAACGAACTAACTACGGAAGGTATCTTATTCAGAAAGCTACCCCTTTCATAGACATCAATTCAAAAAGAGAATAACTACAAAATCCTTAACAAAATAAGCCCAAAACATTGTACCCGCGAAACAAACTCAACCAAAACAATGTTAGACCATGTTTCTTGTAATTTAAGTGAAAATAATTTTCATATTGTCACGGCTGAATCTTCAATGTCCGACCACAAACAAATACTTTTAGAGATAAAGCAATACCAACCACCAACTATCATTAAACAGCAATACAACGCAGTTGACCTCAGTAAACTATACCGACTCCTGGATCAATATCCTAAAAATCATGAAAACGTAGAATATAATGAACTGGCAAGGAAATTGCAATCCTGTTTAAGTAAGTGCAGAATTACAAAAGTTAAATTTTTGAATCCGCCGCGGCAAGACTGGATTAAAAAAGATCTATTAGAAGAGATAAATAGAAAGAATATATTATGGCAAAAATATAAAACAACTGCGATGGACACGAATTTAAAAGCCGAATATGAACATATAAAAGCTAGAGTATCACACAATATAAGAAAATCGAAAAGTGAATATTATTGTAAAAGGTTTGAAGAAAACTCTAGTAAACCAAGAAAAATGTGGCAACTCATAAATGAATTATCTAAAAATAAACTGCATAGCAGAACTGGACCGGACAGACTTGAAACGGAAGCTGGCACTATTACTGACAAAAAAGAAATATGTGAAAGTTTTAACTCATATTTTTCGACCATTGGCTCAACCCTAGCAAATATGATTTCTCAAAAATCAAAAGTTATTCAAATTTTAGAAGAATGTAGGCTAACTGATAGAACAGAATTGCGATTTCTAAAACCAGTAACTACGAAGGAAGTTATTACCATAATTAAAAATTTTGACTGTAATACTGCATCTGGCATTGATGGTATTAGTACAAAATCAATTAAATGCGTAAAAGACATAATTGCCACAGAACTAACAGTCTGCATTAACTATCATTTGGCACGAGGTACTTTTCCCAACGAGTTAAAAGTTGCAAAAATTGTACCAATTCATAAGGCCGGAAGTAAATTTGACCCGTGCAATTACCGCCCTATATCAGTTCTCCCAGTGCTTTCTAAGGTCTTTGAGAAGATTCTTTATAAGCGCTTAGAGTCATTCCTTAATTCAAAAGATTTCTTTTACCAAAAACAATATGGATTTAGAGCCCAATCAAATACCCTCGCTGCTACAATTGACCTCGTAACCAAGATTAAAAATAAAATTGATCAAAAACAACTTGCCTTAGGTATATTTATCGATCTAAAAAAAGCGTTTGACACCATCAGTCATGAAAAATTATTACAAAAACTTGAACTCACCGGTGTTACAGGCAAAGCACTTGAAATTTTTAAATCATATATGGAGAACCGTACACAAATAGTAAAAATAGGTGAATATGAAAGCAATCCCTGTGCCCTGAATTATGGCGTTCCCCAAGGATCAATATTAGGCCCCCTCCTGTTCCTTACTTATATTAACAGTATCTTTGAGTTGGGTCTCAAAGGAGACATCTCCCTTTATGCAGACGATACAAGTCTCTTTTACTTTGGAAACTCGGTCGAAGTTCTAGTAGCCGACGCTCAAAATGATCTCAATCGCTTACATGAGTGGTTTCAGTCAAATCTTTTAACTATTAATGTTACAAAAACGAATTATGTTATCTTTGCAGCAAAAAATAAAAAAATAAATAATAATTTCGAACTAAATATAGACGAAAAACTACTTGAACGAAAAACCAAAGAAAAATATCTCGGACTAACTTTGGACAGTAACCTAACCTGGAAGCCACACTTAGAAAAAATCAAACTTAAACTAATCCCACTCACAGGTGCACTACGAAATATAACAAATTGTCTCCCTCGAAAGGTGCGATATCTTATCTATAATTCTTTGGTAAAGCCTCATATCGACTACCTCATTGAGGTGTGGGGTACTGCAGTGAAGTCTTATCTAGATTCAATTCAAAGAGTTCAGAATAAATTAATAAAAAATTTATTTAACTATAAATTACGGACACCAACTAAAAAGATATACGAAGAAACAAAAATAATGAACATAAAACAAACGTACATATACTACACTTGTATTCTAATACGTAAAATATTAAATAAGGAAATTAATTCCAATATAACATTTGTAACAAAACAACAGACACGAAAGATTAACTTAAGACGCGCTAGTTACTTGGTGACGCGCCCTCCTAGAACTAACTATGGAAAAAGAAATCTGGAGTTTGAGGGTGTTTCAATTTATAATAAGTTACCATCGGTTATAAAAGGAGAACAAAGTTATGCCCGGTTCAAAAAGCTACTAAAAGCACACACAGTTAATACATACAAATAAGTGATTAAATATATGTAGATATAAATAAAGCAATACACCCCATTTCGATTAGATTTGCACCGCTAAAGTTTAAATATTAATTATTAATTACTTCTATTAGACAAAAACAAATAAAACCCAATAGGTACATAAAATATTTTATGAACCCATATAAATCATATAAATGTATTTACCTAAAATATCTAAATAGAACAATAAACTAAAAAATAAAATAGTCTTATTAAATATATATATAATATAATATAGTATAGCGTAATATAATACATATAATATAATGTATAAATATAAAAAGTAATTAATATAAACCTGTTATATCAGGCTATGCCATCAATGCCACATCTAGTAATAAGTCCAATCCTAAACCTATGTTTTTGTTTCGAGTCTGTTGTGTCTACCTGCATTTTTGTTATTGTATTTGTTTTTGAATTTTTGTATAGGTACCTTCTGTGCGTTCTAGTAATAATTATTTAGTTTCTTGTAATGTTTTTTTTCTCAGTAAGCGAATTTTTTTTTTTATTCCTATGAGAAATAAAGTTATTCTAACCGAATTCTGTTATATTGTTCAGTCTTAGAACTGTTTGTTTTAAGCATCAAATTGCTACCGTAATAGACAACCAAATATGGTTTGTCTAGAAAACTTTTCAACAAGATAAAAGTACGAAAAATATTTTAAATAGTATATATTTATATATAATAGTATATATTTTTAATATAACAAATGTCGTGTACGATGCAATATTGTATGCATAATCGAGCTGTCAGTGCGTTTAATTTCATATTAAAATTAGAATACAATTATTAACAAAGTCCAATAATCCTATGCCAAAGTCCGGTTTCAATCCAATTTCCGGTTTCGTCACTGGTCAAGTAAAGGATAAAGGGTATTTACGACTTTTAATTAATTAAAGTTTCTCAAATAAGTACGATCCAAAATCTGTTGGATTTATTAATAATAATAAACGTTTATTTTAGTAAAGTTATCTGTGAAAGGGAGGTCGCCTTTTTGCACGGTCGGAGGACAAGCTTAAACAGGTCGGTGGAGAAGATTGGGAGAAAAAAGCTCAAGATAGAAAGAGATGAAGTCAGGTGAAGGTGGTCTATACTCTATAAGAGGTCCTTGAAAAAAAAATTATTTATGAAATTTTAAGTGATATTTTATTAGATGGATCAATGTTTCAAGGAATAAATGATATTTAATTAGTATTATTATGACTAACATGTATGAAAACCTACATTTATATTTTTATGACAGCAATTTAAGGAAAATATTACCATAAACAAGTTTGTATAATCGAATCGGAACTCGGGAGCGTCATACCCCTTGCAATGTCCTCGTTGCATATCGAACAATAGTCAAGCAATTAATCTTGTTTGATATTCAACAATTAACTGAGATATAAATTATATAGAAGGAACAAATACTATTTATCAATTTTATATGACAATTTTACATTTCAAAAACTAAGTACCTTCTATGTATTTTACGAAAACAGCAGAAAAATCTCGTAAGAAAAGTCGCACATCATAAGCCTATAACATATATTGCATCGAGCACAGAATGCAAATCACCTATTGGACTGAAAGATCAATATAACAAATGCAAGTTTTGTATTTAATTTTGTAATACATTCTGTTAAGTTGATGTATTAAGACAGCTCTGAGAGTAAAGGTCCTCTCTATGGTACCCTTTCATTTACCTTTATGATTGGAAGAACAAAACAGTGCAAAGTCTGACTTACGGGGTTATGTATTTTGACATACGGGGTACGGTTCGTGTTAAGTTTCGTTTTTGAGTCTTACCATTGAATACAAAAAATATCAGTGCTACAACATTAGGTCTAGATCTCAGATTTTTGGATCATTTTCGTAATCATTGGTATAGAAAAGTAGATGATCAACGTGCCTGACACACGCCATTGAGACTGTGGGGCTAAGGCATGCCAGTTTCCTTACGTTTTTTTCTTACCGCGTGAGAGTTCGTTGTAGAAAAATTTATCAATAATAATTTATTAGATATTTATAGAGTTATATTACTCTTAACAAATTATGTCTAAAATTATTATTAATTAAGCACTTCCAGTTAGCATAAAGGATATATATATATACATATATAGATCAGGCTTATTGAGCACGAGATATTCAGGTCGGGTCGGGCGTGATCACAACTCGGCTATAGATATTAATCGTCCATACTTCATGTCATAGAATAAGTCACCTTTGGGATATTAGTTTATGCCTTGTGCCTCATGGAGGCGCCGCCTCCATACTATTGGTAGTCACATTTCTAATATGCTTGAGATTTTGGGGCTGATAGTTTTGGGTAAGACGACGAAGACTGGTAAATAAAAGTTATAAGTGGCGTTGATCTGTGAGTTAATTTCATATTGAGACACGGGCATCAAAAATTACAATACAAGTAGACTAGTACAATATGAAAATCATAATATTCTTAGTGATCAATGGACACTCACAATGCCAGAAGGCGTTGCGGGCCTTATAAGTATTGGTACGCTCATTTTTCTTAAAGGACCCTAAGTCAAATAACCCCGGAATTACTAGTTAATAGTTAACATTAATTGCAGATTTTTTTTTAAATTAACCTGTATAAAATCATGTCATAAGGCATGCTCACTAAAATTTATTAGTACCTAACTTTTAGTATATTCATACAATTCATGTGATATAAGATAATTTACTATATTATCTGTGTACTTAATCTTTGAAGCTAAAACTTTGTGCATGTCCATGCATATCCACGAAGATTTTAGATGAATAATTTCAATCAATAGAGGATATCCGGTCCTAAGATCTTATAAGTATTACAAAAGAGTTTTTTTCACAATACAATAAATGAGGCTTTATTTTTTTTAAAGCGACCATCAAACGTTACCAAATATGTATTTTCCGTACAGTTGTAAAAAATTAAAAAAAAAATCAATGCAAGTGGACTGACATCTATGATACTCTGAACGAGCCTAAAGTAACGATAATATCGACGTTTTTAATGATTACAATCAGCACCGGTAGATGGCGCTGAAATGATTTTTAAAAATAATTAAATTCCGTTCTACACAAATCCTTGATCTGAAACGTGAACATCTAACCTATTTTTTTCCTAGACAACGTTGGCACAGAGCATAAGTCACAGATACAACTTTATTTTAATAAAAGGGCGAATCGCTAATTTTTATACAAAAATATTGACATTACCTGTACAGCATCATCAAGACGGTGGCCCCAGGCGTCACTTCGATCAACCAGCGAGTTCCACTTGTCAGCTAACTTGGCGACCTCACGCCGGATGGACCTGGCCAGCTCCCGAGCCTGTTCTTCTGCAGTACGGTATCCGCGAGAGTCACCTTCACTCTCTCGGCTCGCTGAGAAGAGGAAAATAAATATAACTCATCTTATAAATTTCCCGAGAGTTTTTTACGCCGGCTTTTTCTACACCCTCTGTCTTCTTTGCCGATGAGTAGGGATGATTACAGGTTCAAATTTAATGACGTAGAATAAGTGATACATAGAAATTAACAAATTTATTGTATCTTAGTATTATGTTAAAATAAAGAATAAAATCAATGTTTACATGTGTCGCATATTTTATTATTTTTTTCGGTTATTGATCCTCCAAACGGTCATATTCGAAATTTAAAAAATATTTTTATCCAAAGTTCATTAACCTATAGTATCTTGACTTTTCAATGACCACCGCATACAAGGATTTCATTCAACGTGATTCTGAAGAATTTTGAAATCCCGCTGAAAAGGCCTACTTCATTAGACAGATGAACCCTTAAATGTAGGTTGAGGTAAAATTCATTACGAGATATTTTTTTATGGGATTTTACCATCATTATGTCTACCGAATTTTAGCTGCGTTACCTACAAGCAAATATTTTTACATAACATTTATTACTAAAAAACACACACACAGAAACCACAACCGATAGTTAACGCCTCAGATGCAAAAAAGTAAAAGAATAGTAATAGTAGAAAAAATAATAATATTGCAAATTAACAGTGTAGGCAAATATGACTTGGAAGCTTTGTGTGTAAAAGTACTAAATATATAATAGAATAAAAAACAAATAAGAGAATAAGAAGTATGAATATTAAATATAACATAGTATATACATGTACATATTGAGAAGATATTTTTAAATAAGTTCAAATAGAAGGAACCAAACAAATGATAGTACCTATGTAAAACGTAAAACAAATTTGAACAAAATACAGCCATTAACAAGTAGTTGAGCGGTGATTGTGAATTCCGTGTGACGGAGAACCAATCACGGTCCCTAATTGAATCGTATAAGCTTTCGTGTCCACGCATGTTGGTAAATACGACCTGACCTAGTGAATTAATTTTGTAACCACGAAAGTAGGTAAAACAAAAGACGATTTTAACACTAGCTTAAATAAGCGAGTATTAATTATAGTAATACTAATACTTCTAGTTAAAGACTGAAATGAAAATGGACAGGACACATAATGAGGGAAGACAGAGATAAATGGATGAAAAAAAGCGATGGAATGGCTTCCTAGATATGACAAAAGAAAACGGTCTTTGAACCTGGCCTTACGTTAAGGCTAAACACCGAGAGCAGTGTAAGGTCTTAGAGGAGGCCTATGTCTAAAGATAAGCTGTAAATTTGAATAAATAGAAATTTACCGGCTTGCCGATTTTTGAAGAATGAAGTTTTTATTCCTTAACATTTTTATGTACTTTTACAAAAATAAAGTCTTTATTGTAATTATAATATTATTATTATATAAGTAAGTGAAAAAAGGAGTCTGCGTGTGGAAAGCATTTTCAAAGGCTCACCTTCCGTATCACTTGTGTCTGATAATGGTGGTTCGTTGGCCACGTACTGCCTTCCACTGAGGAGGTTACTTTCCACCACAGGTCGTTTGTCTTCTAACTGTCGCCTGAATGCACGGTGGTCGTCCTGAAATAAGATTTAATTAGAGAGGCGTGGTCGCCAGTACCGGATTCATTTAACACACTAGCACAATTCAGATGTTAAATAGACACAAAAATGTGTCAGTAAGGACATAAGTGTCTTGATTACTCAAAATTTTCAATTATGGGATAGCTTCTTTTTAGCATTATATAACTGATATGCAGAGTAATTGCTCAACAGCTAGTGAAATATTAATAATTAATCGATAATTTCCACATAGTTGGCAGCTAGTGATGCAACTATCTCAAAAATGTCGATAAATTACTCGTTATTAGTTGGCTGAATGGCGCGAGTGCTATAAATTGTGCAATGATGATAAATTATAATCTATATCGACACTAACTGTTCAGTCTGTGATATTTTACTATATTAAATGCAAGAAATAAATTAGTTATTATATTGAAAACTTGATTCAGAATAAATACAAGAGTTAGCTGTTGAATCGAATGGACTTTGCAATGAGATCATTTCACACATTTCACATAATTTATAAATACGAATAGAATTTCGTGAATGTATGAATAATTACAATAAATCTAAATGCACATTTCCGTGGGACAATTAAGCTGACACGGCCATTTTGTGGTGAGCTCTTGACCAAAATGGTGGCTTTTTGGTCAGCTGATTTAACGCGATTATACGCCACATCGTCAAATTATATCATTTTCTATAACACTTTTCATTTTTGTTACTCTTATTGCATACATTATACACAATCGTTAGACATAATATTTTTAAATTATCATTATTAAAAAGAGTGGCGGAGAGTTTATTGCCAGTTCTTCTCTTCCGTTCTACGCCCTTGATTTCAGAACTGGCAGTAAATGTAAAAGTAGAATCATTTAGAGCCTGTTTCACAATGTATGTATAAAGTGTCAAATAGCTATGCAACACATAAATTATTCGAAAGATAAAAGTTCCAAATAAGCTACTTCGCGTTTCATGACGTATAGCGATATCTGACAGTCGTGAAACGCAAAAATACTATTTATCCTACCAATAAGTAATAAATAGCTTATTTGGAATTTATCCGGACATTGTGAAACAGGCCCTTAATGTATATATTTTCTTTTTTTTATGACGTTCATAATTGTACATTATGTTACTTAAATGAATAAATGATTTTTGATTTGATCTGAATAGGTCATTGTAATTTCATTAATAAATCAGTAATCTGTGTTTGGCTTTTAGATTAAAACATTATATTTATTATTATATAATGTATATATATAATAAATTATTATTATATCTTATATTTATTAAAAAATAAATCAAGTACAAAATATTTTAAATCATAAATGATATTCAGTGGTCAGGACAGCAAAAGCCATTTCAAACCTCCAAAATATTTATTTAATGTAGAAATATATTAATGCAGAAAACTCACTTGTTGTTTTATAAGTGCTGTAAGATCACCCCTCGGTGGTGCAAGAGCGTTAAGTTCCGTCTCCTTCCTTATAACCCATTCTGTCAACTCCCGCAGCGATAATAGAAGTGCGGACCAGTGTTCTGCGTTACTCTCGAGGCGGTTTCTGGAGACAATTGAACGTTTGTTATCACAAAAGCTTATCATACATCTGAAATACGGTGATTTCAATAAAATATAGACAAATCGAGCTTAAGGTAAATATTGGTGATAAAAAAGTATACATATGTTTGTAAGTATAATATTTAAAAAAAAATTAAGCAGAAGAACTGTTGAGAAATTCCAGAACTTTTTTAATCCTTAAATTTTTATGGACAGCATTTCAACATCCTACACTTAACATATCAGCATAACCATAGTAAATCTGGTTGTTTTACGAAGAAATATCGCAATTAATTTCAATACATTTTTACCCATAACTTGCATCTTAAATCCCAAAGATACATTCCATTACTACGACGCGGCACCCCGACCAACTATAATTCAGAAAGTTGGCTACAATATAAAGCCAAGATGACTACAATTGTGGAAATTTGGCCAACGTTCGCCTACTTTGTATGGTAAGCCTGAGACTTAAGATAAAGTTAGTGTTGGTCGTGTATCGATATTATTTCAGACGTTTCCATACATATTTTATATTTATTTATACGATAGTTAAAGTAGTATTAAACTGTTAGTCTGTAATTGTATAATATATAATATTTTTTAGTCTAAAAAATAATACAGCTATTATTTTCTAATTCTAATTCAATCTCGTATATTTTAGGAAAACGGTTTGACAGCTCTTAAAATTAACGGTCTTACCATTTAATATATGGCTTAATAATAATTAATCGGTTATGAATTGTAATAACAATTTTTTTTATTTAATAAAATAAAAAGCTAAAAAATAAATTTATACTCTAAGTAAGAATGTCGTTTTGTGTACTGTCAAATATGTCAAACTTCATGTAGGAAACTGTTTGACGTTCTGACGCCTCAATATGTGACACTAATTGATAAATAATTAATAGTTAAAACTAAATTTGTTTGATAATTTGACGACACGAACTGATTTTCATACAAATTAAGTTGCCGACTTTGTGCATACATTACTTAACAGTATAAGTCATCTTGGCTAAAACCCCCATTTATTATAAAATAAAAAGCACATTTTTTTACATATTTGTTCGACTAAAACATCGACACCACATTACCACACTGGACAATTAATCTCAACATTTGCTAAGAATTTTATTCTTACACTTTAAACTTTGAAGACGTAAAGTGGAATGTATCTTATTACAATGGATTTCACTTCTTAATTATGGAATTAAGTGCAACTCGCGACGGGGAAATTAAGGAAATTAAGAGCCCGCCGGGAAAACCTAGGAACGGATTGAAATAAAACGTTATTGGAGAGTAATTATAAACAAGTTTATTCGTTGCCAGTTCATTGTAGCTATAAAAAACCTTGGATATTGTAGATATTTGTGAGATAAAAACGTTTTTGGTTTCATTTTATTGTGTAACCAAATCAATAATAAAATCTTGCAACATAACTATTTAAATTCATTTTTGTTCATGGCAACAATCTTTAAGCTGTCACTGTCTCATTTATCTATGGTGTGTTGTCGATTCGATAGTCCGTGGTTAATTAATTGGATTTTAAGAGCGAAAGCTTTTGAAAGCCAGTTAAGAATATAATGAAGTATTAGTCAGGAAGAAAGTTTGATGGAATGGGCATTAACTCTCTAAGTAACAACATTTACGAATAAAAAAATTCGCTCAGTGTTGATATAATCATAATATTTATATAGAGCCCCCAAAGCAGGGCCCTGACTCTGCAATATCCAATAGTGACTGCAATATCGGTACCTTAACACACAAAAAAATTTCATCAAAATCTGTTTAGCTGTTTAGAGTTTATTTAGGAACTAATGCACAGAAGATTTCTGCTGTATAACCTAGATATCGCAGCGCCATCTGCCGGGCGGATTTGTTAATCTAAACCATCCGGTTTTCTATCCATCAGCCGTTAAGGAGGAGTTCAGTGACATACACACACAAGGATTACGGAATCAATAATTCCCCATGTATTACTTAATGTATGCGGTGAACCACAAATTTACCTCATAGCCCATATTGTTCGTATCGCTGCAAAATTTTGCTGGTACAAAGGAAAAATTTAAAAGTGAAAATTCCGTTTAAGTTATTTCACTTCACGAACGGGAATCCATCAAAGGTCCACCGCTGAATACCGTCAACTGGGGTGACGATAGGGTTATCACAATATATTTATTATTAAATAATATACAATAATATTTATACTACAATGCCTGAAGTAACATTTTTAGTCTACAATTAAAATTAGTTAGATTTATTTAAACTTAAAGTGTACTCCCTCAAAATATTCATGGGCTGTTGTGACTACCCTTTTGGGCATCGCGTAGGCTCGTTTGACCCGTTATTATATTTGAAAAACGATAAAACTACAATTTTAAACTGTTACATGATAACGCTGCTATGCACGACTGTGGTGAAGTCCTGATATGGATCTCTGTTATATATTTTAATACAGTTAAATATTTTAATTAATAAAATAACAAAAAAAGTTATTAATTTTGGTAGGGCGTAATGGTTGTGTTCTTTAGTTTCGGAGTCAGGCAGCGGAGTAGTTGTAGTAATCATTTTTCCTACCTTCATGAGTATAACGTTACTGTGACAACCCTAGAAGCAAAGAGGCCTTAGTCGACCGCAGCAAACACGCGCCGACAATATTCGTGCTACACTAGATTATCAACCATTACACATGTTTAATTTACATATATTTGCTATTTTTAACGTTGCTCTATATTCTGTGACTTAATTAATATTATTTACCCAGAAGACGAACAGGTAAGCGAAAAGTGTATCTTTAGGTAATAAATTATCTAAAAATCTCACATAGGTATTTGTAAATTATATGAAATATGTACAAGTAAACTCCAGTTACGTTTTATATTAATTTATATTTTTTTATATAATTATACACAAAACACAATTTCTTTAATCAAATATGAGCCCAACTCAGAGTAAAGTTGCTGTCCAGAAACACTGTTTTTCAATGGGATACTCCAAGGATGTACAACTCCATATAAACAAAACAATTTTAATAAAACTTATTTATCAACAATGAAAATAACACAACTATTACGGGTTAATATTGCAAAGATATAAAAATAGTGTTTTCAAGTAATATTCTTCTATATAAACATGTTCTCGCGCCTATAAAAGTGACAATAAAGTGATAATGGCACTTTTATTCCACTATCAAATCAGTAAATATTTTACGACGAAGTTTGCATACATCAGATAATGTATGGTCGCAGTGATAGCAACTTATTAAATTTGAATTATTTTTTGCCCTGTCAGATTAATCTTGTAAAAAACAACTCTTGCAACGCAGTTTTTATAAAAAGTTTCTCCGTAAAAAAATAAAATTCTATCTAAAATTCTTCTAAAAACTAAATTTCTATTAAAGGGACATTTTGTCTTAGTTTTTACGTAATTATCTAACCTAACAACATTATAGTGACTAAATTCAGATTTCTAGCTTTATCCATAACGAAGTTATAGGGGTATATTATTGGGTTGAATATGGCTTCGAGAAAGGATAGCCGTGCGCAGAGCCGTGCCCGCATATAATATAAGGCGGGGTATACCTAATTTATTTAACTAATAAGCAATGTCGAGTGTTTGAAAAAGGCAGCATTTCCTCGTGTATTAAATATATTTTTGTGAAATATTTTTCTTAATATACATTATGTAAGGAATTTCGGTTTGGTAGTGGTTTTGATGGAATGAAAATAAGTTAAATAATATACTTTCGAGGACGAAAAAGAATTATTTGAAATGTTGGTTAAATTTAAAATTATATTTAAATATTTATAAGTTTACCATAATACATAACTTCAATTCGTTAAAAGTGTTTTTCTTAAAATAAGAATTATTTTGTCGGCAATTCGTATACATTCCGAATGATTCATAAAAGTATCATTCGTAAAAGAACGAGTCGTAGCAAATCGCCTTCAGTAGGACCACGCAACACAATTTTATATGCAATATAAAACGAATAAAACACGTATACGCGCGATAATAGATACATATATCACTGCGAAATGTGTCTGCCACAGATAAGTGGCTGTAAAAGTGTTTATGATGATGCTATATCAAGTTAAATGACAAATACTTCATCTGGCATCTATTTCCAGTGGGAATTCGAACAAAAGTTACCAACGTATAAAACTAGGCTAGATTTCTTTAAGATATTAAGAAGAATTGCTGACGCAAGCAAGCATAGCACTAGTCCTTCCGCAAGTCTACAAACTAAGGGAATTGGGCGATGTGAATGGCCCAGGTCCATTCTCACGATTTTCTTGAAAAAAAGGTTTTACCTTAGTCGTTCTTACGCAATATTTGTCTTTACTGGAACAGAAATAAAAATAAATTAATAGTTATAAGAAATATTACGAAAGAAAAGGTGCGGCGAGCGATTTGTAAAGTTTTTTAATTAAGACTCAAATTGGACGATTTATTCCCAGCGACTAGCGTCATTTGTAATTTTTATGTAACTATAGATGTGCTTTTGCATGTGTATTTTATACATTGTTCTATAGGTAACCGTTTATATATAATTATTGATTAATATTTCTAATGTGACTCCCTGAGATCGTAGCATAGTAGATATGTACATATAACACTCGCTAGTATGAAGAAAACTAGTGAGAAAACATAAAAATAACAAAAGAAGATCTAAAGGCTGATCAGCTATTGCGAATTAGAATCAAGAAACAGTTTCAATATATTTTATATGAAGTATTAAGAGTTGAGTGCAAAACACATTACATTACGTATTATCTAGGGTTGCCTAAAAGGGATTGCTTACTCACGGTAAAACCTACGAACCATGTATTTTTTACGTTTTTTTTTCTACATATACTTTTGGAAATATTTATTTATTTATTTATTATAATTTACGGTTATGTAGTAACGATTTAACACACATTTAAACTACAGAGACAGTGTGCCCACGCAAAAGTATATACACTAGTTTTGCTATCCGTTGGAGAAGGTGCACTCTGCTATTGCTTCATCATCGACTACTACAATCTTCAGTTTAGATAACACTAGACATTTTTTATTGAATATTTCTACGCACAAACGGCCATTGATTGTTATGATAGATAAAACAGATTGACTGTACAAACTTATTAAACCTATATACTAAACATTTATAACGCGAAGTGCCTTTGTAAAAGGTGTAGAACAATGGGTATCCTTTAAGCGGCTACAACTAGGTCGTCCATTTTCTTAACATTTTCAGTTTTACGGGAGCAAGAACGTAAAGTGGCTTTCTTTGGCTATTTTGTTTTCGCAAATATTATTAAAATCATTGTTATACTGGTTTATTGGTGTAATGATTTGCTAAATACTGTTCCGTCACCGGCAACCGAGGCGTACATTTCTAATAACTGATACGACTTAGGGTCCTTAAAGAAAAGAGCGTACAAATTCTTAAAAAGCCGGCAACGCACTCACGAACCTTCTGGCATTTAAAGTGTCCATGGGCTGTGGTATCACTTAACATTAGATGTGACTCCTGCCTGCCTACCTGTTATTTAAAAAAAAATCATATCACATGTCATCTATTTAATTACCATAACTTATAAAAGAAACAGGAGCAGGAGAAACTATTAAGTTAACGATACATCTATTCACGAAAATGTGTTAATTTACTTAAAATCATTCCGAAAATCTCCTCACAGACAAGGTGAGGCAGTAATTGAATATATTATGTGCCGACTGTGTACACTGCCTAATCTTAATGAATTGCAACAGATCCGTCAATCAATCTTCATTTGCATAACACTACTGTTCAAATTTATCATAATATTATGCACGAATGCATAGAACATTGACGACTTATATAATACGATTAGTGTTACTTATGTATGTCTTGTATAAGACCAGAAGTACAACCCTTACGCCCGATCCAAATAATTAATGCACAATCGCAGATTGTTTTCAATCTGAGATCAGATCGTGACAGTCGATCGAACTCCTATCTGCATCCCAATAAATAAACCCTGCGAAGACAATCCATTTTTGGCGACGAATAGAATGAAATCTCTTCGCTCTTTACACTCATATTTTATAATCAATATAAACCAAATAAAGTAAATACAACCGTAAAAATAATATTAAAATACACATGTCTATGTTTAAAACATATCAAATAGCTTTTTAATTATTTTAAAAACTGGTGTAAGTTAAAATCTTATGATAGGATATTGGCACAGTTGAACTGTCATTTTCATATAAAAGTCTATCATACACCGATCCGACCTACCATGTGTAGCGATAGATGGGTATTGCATTCCGACCATTGGTTATTGGCACACTGTTATCAATATTTTGATTAAGATTTTTATCTCAGTAAAATGGACTGAGATATGTTATTGGGTTTGGGCGTTAGTCTTTGATTTGTGTATCTGTTTCATTGATTTAAGATATACTATGTACATTTTCGTTTGAAAAACGCTGTCGATTTTTTGGTATTGGAGTTTGTGTTTGACCATATATATGGAATATTTCATTGGTCATGAGAGTCATGTGTTTCAGGTTAACTTATCACAAAAGTGATACTTTTTTTATTTCGTAACCCTAAAGCAATAAAAAATTATAACATTCAATACATTGAACTAAATTATACCTGATTTGGCTGTGTTGTGTGATGGTGTAAAAGTAAGGGTAAGTACTTGAAGGTGTGAAGGTGGGGTATGCTTATGATGCAGGTGATTTAACTTACAAGGATTTTGCGATAGCATTTCCAGATGTAACTCGCATAAGCACAATGTAATCCTATATAAAAATAATATTTTAATTTGTATCTAACAAAAAAAAAACAATAAATAACCTTAAAATATACTCACTACAAACAATACTTGGAAATTACAAATCTACTGTAGTACTTGGCACAAAACACTTTCTAGTTAGAATATTAATAGAAAGATGGCGAAGTTATGAGTGTAATGGAATCAGCTCGCTGTAGGGTACTCCACAACTAACCGAGTTAGGTATAATTGACAGCTACTGCGCAGACGAAGCCAGGATTACAGTCGCTATCGACTATACAGGTGATTTAATTCCTAGTACCGGCTTTAGCTTTAGCATTTAGGACAGAATATTCTCAAACAAATGCCTCAAGTACGATAAACATAAATAATTTTTAGCCTAAGTTTAGTTAAGTTGCATATAAATATTTTAATTCATTATTAGAAGCGTAAACCAAATGTAAACAATCTCAAAATCATCATACACTCGAAGCCAATATTTATCCCTTTGGTTCTACCAAATTTATAAATTGTATTTAAAAATTCTCGTCTTCGATAATTTCCTTACATAAGTGTTGTTTAGATTGATTAACCTATTTTTATAAATTAATTTATTTTATGTTAGCAATTCAACCCCTAATTTGTTAGTTATAACCTAATATTTTAAACCATTAAAGTAAGTTGTTACCCAACTTCAAACAATGAATTTTATTTAAACATCTCCATACAAAAAAACGCCACCGAACTTAATTCCTGTATCTATTAATAAAAACAAACGACAACAGCTTAAGAGGAATATTATCTTATAATATATGTATGTTATTGTGAAACATCTTGCTCTTTACTCTTTGGAGTTTCTAATGATGTAAGTACAATAAAAAAAATCAAATGATTACTGACCTGATAGCCATACTCTTCGCTTTTAAGTGATGCCATCTCTGGTTCATCTCATCCAGCCTTCTCTGCAGCATGACAGCGTCCTCCTGGGAAGATAAGGATCCCAGAAGTCGTCTTCCGGTTCCGGTGAGCGATGCGTATACATCCCGATGAGTTTCGATTTCTGATTGTAGATCCTATAACAAGAAATGTATAGTTAGAATATATACATAATAATATATTAGACGTATGAGATTGGACAAGCTAAACAGTAGCGAAGAGTGCAAGTTCTTCTAGCCCACTCTACGCTCTTGATTTGGGAACTAGTAGTAAATTTAAATCTTTACAATTTTTTTTATATCCTTGACATGTGTATAAAGTTATGTACACGAATAAACGAATCATTATTTGATTTCGGTTCTTAAAAGTTTTGAACTGGCTGCATTTATGTGTAATTTTTGTTTTACCAAAAGTTTTTTTTTTAATTGTCTGCGCACATTGACACAATTAAATAAGGCCTAACTTGATATGTAATTTAAAACAACCTAATTAACTAAAAATGATATTTAATAAAGTGTGCTACACTACATTCTCATTAAAGAGAAAACAATACACATACAATTTATATAAATTGCATAGAACTCAAGAACAGAGTTCAACTCAAGAGAGAGTTATAGTTTGTACATAAGGGCTTCTATAGTGAAAAATTTAAATACAGTGAACTTAATAATACGATTGGATGGCAACTCTACTCCAAAGCAGAGTATCGCAGATGCATTATGAAGTTAGAGCGAAGTAAGTAAGACCATTAGAGCGGTTGTAAAGTGCGGTGTTGGTAAGCTGCGGTACCAAGTTATTAAGTAAACGATACCGGCCTGATTCACCGCACCTGGGACCTGACATAGATTAGACCATAGACTGTATAGAATTATTAGCTGTGATTCTGTTTACGTGTACGAAAGATAGTTCTAAATTAAAAAAAAATGTGTCATATACTGAAGACTGAATTTTTAAATTTAGAATGTCCGTATGTGTAAGAGTGAATCGAAGATAGATTTTTTTTAAACCAGCTTATATATTTTCTAATAACTATGTAAATAACCATGAAATACATTATAAATAGTTATTATATTCCATTTTTAATTATGTACAAAGAAAGCTGTTCTTTTACTTAATAAATTTTGATTTGATTATTCAAAATTGTAGAAACATTTTACAAAGTTTTAGTATATCACAATAATTTTTTATTTGTCCACTTTGCCACATCTGTATTAACTTAGTCTTTGTATTAAAAGGATAAAAGTGTACAGGTAGCTCATAAATCTCTGTAAGGCAGCCCTCGGACTGAGACGAATGGGGTGTCGGTTCTGCGTTGTATTATACTTTGTCTTACGCACAGATTTATGAAAACAATGAGGGATAACATAATTAAACCACCCCATTATCGCCGATCCGTCTTGTGCCTTTATTTTCTTTACAGAAATTCTTTTATTATGGTTCCTTTGCATCTATATTTTTTTAATATTGTTCACTTATAAAAATCCCTTTTTTACCGGATTGAAGCTATGTATTGTAAACTTATAATTACATATTTAACATAATTTTAAATTTATCCGGCGTTTCGCGTGCTTTATGGTGACTGATGACAAGAGAGTCTATATTGTTCACTGTTTACATACGTTGTAATTGCTTTGTTTTGTTCCATTCGTTGTGTCTACATATATGTCTTATGTATTTGTGAACTTCTTGTGATTTTTTATCTATATTGATCGATCACTTTCAAGCAAGAAGAGATAAGTTAATTATGCCAACTGTTATATATTTCTGTGTGCAATGAAGTGTTAATAAGCAACCAATACTTTATTAATGCCCTCGCCTTTAGGTGTTTTGGCATTGTATGAAGTATTTGCTTTATTTAATTTTCATTACAAACTTATAGTAGATTCTGTTTCTAGGCCTGCGTCGTAAATTAAAAAAAATAATGTATGTGTGTCGTGATTATTTATTTTCCAATAGGAAAGAATCAGGTTTCTGTACCAGTCCCACTTTGTCGTGGTTTGGTCTAAGGCACGTTTTCTTTCATCGTACGTAATGTATTTATTCATTACAAAAATCTATGTACTATAAAAATATCATTTCATTTTATAGAAAAATTAAATAATTATGATTTAATCAAATTTCAATCGACATTACAGAAAAAAATATTTTACCATTTTATGTGATTTTTTAAATTTCTGTTCGCCTTATTATTTATTTTAATCATTCAAAAACACCCACAGGTAAGAGACCACTGTACATTCCAAATAGAAAATGAATGCTCGTAGTCTTGCTCTTTCACGAATTTTGTTAACAATCTAAACATTCATAAGCATGTCCCAAGACGCATATAAACTGCGAAATTAAGTTGCGCGAGTAAAAAAAGTTTAAAATTCTCTGTCTCGGTATTTCAAAATGCAAAAACATTTTTATAAGTGTATTCCAAAAATCAATAATCTTCATCCGTAAATATAATAATTCCATTTGGAACATAATTCATCAGCCGGTCGCGCAACAACACCATCGGTCGCAAAAACGAAAACAGTGGAAATTAATTAAAAATACAATTTGTACGCGATCACAGTTCGGCTGCTCTGTTTGCCCGCTGATTACCGCGGCTAGTTTTAACGTAGATTTTAAATTTCATATTCTGTAAAGTTCTGCAAATATTACAAATACCTACGTATATTTTTTAAGTTTGAATAATTTGGCGGTGGGATTTAAATACATCTTAGTTAAAGTATTAATTAGTCAGTGTTTTCGCTATCGGGATAAAATAGGCGTAAAGGATACAATTTATAAGATTTAATTAAAAACTTGTCTCCGCTCCAGAAGTAATCCCATAGGCTCTAAACTTTGCGTAAAATCTTAAACGCTTCACTGTACACTTTGTAATTTGTTTTGTTGCGGCTGTACGAGAAAAACCCGGTTTAGTGAAATATAAATTTAATAACATTTTGAAATATCTCACCCTCATAAATTAGACAGATTATCCGAAAGCATAATTCTAATATGGCAGATAAAATAATCATTGTTACGACTCCCATTTTCATCCGACTCACGTCCAACCATATTAAAGAAATGACAATTCGACGGCCATCTTGCTCGGTCCGGTCGAAACCGACGCTAATCCAGTTGAATCTGGTTTAATCCGCTCAGAACCGGTTCATTAGGCATTCCCTCCGCGTGGCACACTTCACGTTTGACAAATGCACGGTTAATTTTCAACTCCTTAAATTCGTCCGTCATAGGATTCGGATTTACATAATTTCACCGCGTGTATTTAACTTCATTATGAAATGTAGAGCATAATATTTTCCTTAGATATTACGATATATGATCTTACTTGTTAATTTGTATACGAATACGCAAACGCAAAATGGGTAAGGAAGTATCAAAAAGTGTGGATTCGTAGTCAATAAAATTACCACAAATCAAAGCTAAACAAGTCTTAAAAAACGAATAAATCTACCAGAACTGGATGGGGGCAGTAATCCCCAGTCTGGTTACCGGTTGTAACTGGATTTACCCGGATACAACCGGCCGGCCACCTGCGATAACGACCTGCCCCGTAGCGTGTTCGTCTTGTTTCGATAAGCTGGCTTAGTGGTAACTTGGCCAAAATTTATGCTTAAGTTTTGGTCTATACAAGGCGATAATATAATCGACGTAGACAAGAGTATTGATATCGTTTGACTGCCAACATAGAGGAATGTAGTGCTAAAATTTCATCATGTCTTATATGTTGTCTAAGTTTGCCTTCTACCGAAGGATATATAACAAAACTAAAGAACTTAGGACTAAAATTATATAAAGCAGTGGAAATCTAAATGATTTGTCAATTCTAGTATCTGATAACAGTTGAATTCCGACAAAATCAATCTTCATTTGTTCGAATAAAAAGCTGATATTTGTGAATTTGTCGCTTTCCACTCGAGTGGATAGTTCTGCCTCATCCATCTAAGTCTAGACGTTCTACGTTACGTCAGCTTGACTGATGGCTGATTATCTCTCGCCTTACAATATCTTTGAATTTTCTTATTAACGCCTTAGTTTTAAGCATTGATGTAAACCCGAACTGAAAATGGTTTGTAGCGATCAGAACATGCAGATAGAAAGTTTATTGTATCAGCAGTATTGTATATTCTCCTGCTTTATAAGTTAGAGAAAGAAAACTAATAACTTTTAGACAAAATGTAGATGCAGTCCCCAGAGGGTGAGTTGGAGATGTCCTACTAATGAAATTATTACAGCCAATCCTCTATTAATCTTATACCTCTTGATACTAAATGTAGCTTAAGTTTTTTTTAAATTGTAATCTAAGGAATTAAATTTGTAAACTGACGATAATTCATGTTCAAAATGAAAAATGCTGCATTAAAAAGCTGTCGAACTTCATTTCGATATGCAGCATGAAGTATCGAAAGCGATTAAGGTCAAGCCTGCTTTGACAAAGTCACAGAAGTTAATTAAACGTTAACGTAACGTAAATAGTTAACGAAATATGTTTCCGTTTGAGTCGCAAATTATGTTTTCGCTCACTTTGCTATTGAAACTATACATAACAGTTACCTTAACTTTAATATAAAATGGTAAAAGAGTAGAATACATCAGTTCACTGAAGATTTGATGGGATAAAAATTCAAAACGACTTACCCTCTCAAAATGTCTCAACTCGGCAAGAAGCACAAAATTAATGTGAATATATCTGGCGTCTTCACAAGACCTGGCTTTCAGCCTGTATCCTGGTTTGGTGTAGTAATATCTATAACCCGTATACTCCGAACTATCTACATGAACCTTCAATCCCCCTTGGAACTGGTAGTCACCACCACAGCCGTAACAAAGTCCTTTGGTGATGAACTTTTCCCAGTTTCGCTTGGCCGCCCCCGATGACCGGGGGCGGCCTGGCCATGTTCCTAAGTTCTTTCCGGGTCTTAGCCCTCGTGGGGTCCTATGCAGCTTCCACTCTTCGCTGTTTCTATCAGCTGTCGGTTTCCATTTCCATTTTGAGATCACTGATTCTGATTCTTAAAATTTGACTAAATACTTAACACATACTTAACTGCGTATATATTTATTTTATTTCCTTTTGGCATTTCACGAATTGTCCTTTAGAAGATGTGTCAATGAATTGTGTGCATAATAAACTAATTTGATTATATTTTTATTAGGAAGCCTTTACTTTAAAACTAATACTCTAAACGCTTTCCGCTAGCTAAAAAGTCCGCTCAAATCAAAAGTTTTTCTAAATATATTAATATTTATGTTAAAGCTCAGCAGGTAAAGTTGCTTTCTGTTAAAGCGAAATAAAATGTTAACAAATTATTTCCTTTAAAGAACTGACCCGGTAAAATAAAGGCATGGAAAAGTTTTTAAAATTTAAAACCTTAAATATTCAAGCTTAAAGTAAAGATCAAAGTTGCCAGCTAATTTACCCGAGCGAAGTAAAAACGAGGGCTTAACTGCAGATAACGGGGAACAGTTGCTCTATTAAAAAATCAGTATTACCAACTGTACCGAAATCATCAATAAATGTAAGTTTTTCATGACAACCCGTGCAAAAAAATAGACTTTGTTACTAGATTTATCTTACATATGCAATAAACCAGAATTATGAAAGCTAATATAAATGTTTTCCTAACATTTGCATTTCTACTACTAGATGTCCTGTGACCAATAGTTGTAAGCGGTAAATCTTCGATCGGTTCATTGAGACGTTAACCTCGGTCACGATAACTCAGCGCAATCAATTGCTCCCTGTAAGCCACGATTCGATACGTTTAGACTTTAGAAAAGCATTCTATTTAGTCGACAAATTCTGATTTAAAGAGGTAATTTTCTGCAAATGTATTTTGAGTAAATACATTTATATAAAAGTGTTAGTCGATTAGACATTAAAAGTGGGTGAGACGTATTTTGGAAGTATTTCCCGACCCATTCAACTTAACCCAATTCTTAAAAGTCGGCAACGCATTTACGAGCCGAATGTCAAAACAATGGTCATCACTAACATCTACACAACATCAAGAAAGCCTCCTGCCTGTTTGCCCCCTGTCATATAATAAAAACAGACCAGTGTATGGTACTACAATTAAATTGAACAGAGAATAAACATTAGGTACTTTTTCTTTAAAAAAAAGGAGTTTAGTTTATCCTATAATATCTTAAGAAATGAGACCTATTTCTCGTCTTACTTTTTTTTATAGTTAGAAAAATCTACGAAGCATACTGTAAATGAATCTTCATCGAGCCCGTAATCAATAGCATTAGTGTTACCGAGAACAGATAAAAATGTGGTCAGTTAATCTTGAAGCGGTTGAGTGCGCTAACCTAACCAGTGGCGTAGTTACGGTAACTAATCAATCGCTTAACTAAATGGGAAAACGGTTTCGACTTCTAGAACTTTCTGAAAGTTTTTATTTGTATTTGGGTGGGAATAATCTAAGGTTACATAAGAACAATTCAAAAGTTTCAGGTTTATATGAAATTTACACCATGAAATTTAAAGTTATTCACTAGAAAATGAAATTGAGTTACAGGTGTATAGATCAAATACAGAATTTTTATTAATTTTGAGAATTGTCAGGATAATTATAGAAACATACAAAAAGAAACAACAAATCGTGGTTTCTTAATTTATTAGATGATTTATTGAGCAAACATCTTTCTAAATGGTTTTTTCGTTCCTAAATTTCAAGACATCTAAATAGGATCTAGTCCAAAACCTCAAGCACTAATAGAGTATACATTCAACAAGCGGACGGAAATTAAGAAGTCCGGAGCGGACTCATCCTAATGGAATCTCAACAGAGATGAAAAATGTCGACGTTTTGAAGTAAATCTCGCGGCAAATAAGCCGAGAATCGGTCTAGATTGCAAACCAGATTGGGATCTCAAGTGTTATGATGAAATCTTGAAATTATACTTGATTATTTTTAGAGCGAAATTTAATAAAAGTGGAAATATATCTTCGCAACATAAGGATAAATTAACTAAGATAAAATTCGATTCGAAAGTGAAGCGCCAATGAAACAAAAATGAAAACGTCACAGCTGTCGACAAATATAATAAAAAGCGAAATTTGATTTGCCAAATTGATTGACCCAACAAGTGATGAAACGTGTGTAAATTTAAGGGAAAATTTTGTATTTTCCGAGGACTCTAGAAGAAAATAGACAGCTATAATTCAAATAATATCTCCCCGTGCGATAATTCATCAAGTCTTTCATTACAAAATAACAATAGGCTTTAGCAGATTCAGAACCGAATTATATACAATCGGTATATAAAAGATAAGTAATAATAAAATTTACTAACAAGGGTAACATCTAATATACAATTTATAAAACTTAATCTCATCATACGTGAAATGATCCCCAGTGAGACTATTTTGGGGTTTGGAGGCACAGACGGCTATTTAATGATTGCCTCAGATGTTATAAATATAAAAAGGAGCACTTTAATTTTTGCACCTGGGCATCAGATTTCTGTATTTGTTTCGCACATTTTCTAATATGCAAGTAGGCGATGAGTCTTCAGTGCCTGACACACGCCGTCTAATTTTTGCGTCAATGGCGCCGGTTTCCTCAATCTTTTCCTTCCTTACAAGAAATTCAAATGCGCACCTAAACGGAAGGCCCATTGATGCACTACTGGGTACGGAACCTATTACCTCAAGTACTCAAGGCCAAAACTGCTCTATTTAATATACCGTATAAATAAATAACCATGACAGTCAATATGATAAGGAAAAGACATCAGCAGTGAAATAATAATTAGGGAAGCAGCAAAAACTAGGAGTAACAAAATAAAAGAGAATAGTGCTGCAAGTGAAACAATGAGGAATGAAACAAAAACGTATTCAGTGATACTTAATTAAGAGTTGCACTTGAGCATACAGATCGAGGAGCGACGGGGCCACTAACTTTGCAATGAAATTGTTAAAGATTACTTTGTAACTTATCTATGCCCTTGTAAAAGTCTATTTATATTTTGTATATACTGTAATAACCAGTCGGTATAACCTTTTAGTTCTCAGATTTGTTACCTCAGAGTGATTAGTTGAAAACCGTAGTTTAAATACCGTATGAAAGTTTTAGTACAGCTAAATTTCTTATTTTTAATGCACAGTGGTGGATTTAGCAACACTTATGAACGTAAAAAACAAAGAAATATACATTGAATGCTTCTTACTTTTACATATACTGCCAGTTCTCAAATCAAAGGCGTAGAACGGAAGAGAAGAACTGGTAATAAAAATGATCAAATACATAATACATTACGATAAGCAATATCGCAAGTAGGAAATTTATTACTGGTTTTTAATTTCCCGCTGTTTCTCTAGCCACATTTCTTTCAAGCTTTCCAGTTTGACAGTGGAAGCCTAATTGTCGTTCGCTGGCCCCGCGCCATACACTTAGCATTCGGAACGCCTCATCCCGTGGCAAAGATTTAATTTTATTTTTGTTCAACCAGAGCTACTTGAATTTTATAGTGTCGTCTTGTCTCGTTAGCATTATTAGACTAGAGCAAACAGTTCCTGGGTTTCAATTCAATTATTTAAGCTGATAAGCTAAAATGTTTTATCGTCTTCCTAGCTTGGTATTCGTTATTAGGATTGATTCTAGAGAAAACAAAGCAAAGCATACATAAATCAATAAGACCACAAATTACACATATCACATATTTATTTGACAGCCACGTCATTTTGACTGGCAAAATATTTAAAAATCATTTACTCATTTAGGTAAGACAATACGCATTATTAACGACAGTAAAGAAATATATATTAAATGCTTTTCATTTTACATTTACTGCCTGTTCTCAAATCAGGGACATGTAATGGACAAGAAAAAGTGGCAATAAATACTCCGCCACTCTTTTTAATCGCCAAGTTTATTTTTACACAATGTGCGTAGACATGTGGGATCACTCTGCATCTTCTACCGCATTTACCATGGAGAGTTTCAGAGGGTTTATTCGGATTCCTGCAGCTGAGTTTCATAATCGGACGTCGAGGCAGAAAACGAAATTCCACCCGCATCACCTCGATAACGTTGCACAACTGAGCTGCCCACTGAACTATTTCCGAACCAACTTACGACTTAGGGTCCTTCATGAAAAGAGCGTACCAATTCTTAAAAGGCCGGCAAAACACTCGCGAGCCCTCTGGCATTGAGAGAGCCCATGAGCGGTATCACTCAACATCAGGTGAGCCTCCTGCCCCCTGTTCAATAAGAAAAAAAAATGTTTGCTTGTAATTACTGGTGATTGAAGCCAATGTAAGCGTAAAACAATGGAAAGAGTACATATTAGTAAATACGATGTGTCTTATCCAAATATTTAAAACAGTAATTAAAAAATAAAATTTAGTATTGTCTTTTATTCACATAGCTTTTACACATTTAAAGAAAACATTTTTTTACCGGATTGAAGCTATGTATTATTATAAACTTGTAATTATTTTAAATAATTTTAAATTTACAATAATACATAGCTTGAATCCGGTAAAAAAATGTTTTCTTTAAATTAAAGTGTGTCAAAAGTTTGTCATTCTCTCGTTGACTGTAAATAAGTGAAATCTGACCTATACTTTTCTCCACTGTTGAAAATTTATAATATATAAGTAGAATTCTCTCTTTAGACTTCTTAGTGTATATATAACATAAGTCTATGTATGTTGGTGGAAAAACTTTAGCAAAGCTTTCAGTCATTAATTCACATTACCGTTACATATGGAACATGGAACACCGGAAGTGTTATCGAAATCAATTTCTTTATTTTTTCATATTCATTTATTACCTATACATTGTCGACCCCTGTGACTATGCAAAGAATTTATATAGTTAATATTTATAGAATTTCTATAATAGTATTTGAAAAATTTTAATACATTTCTGAACCTTCAGCCAACAAAATAATCTCTCAAGTACCAATGAACAATAGAAATAAGTTCAATCATTATAAATTTCGTCTTAAGGAATTAATCTACAGAATTCATTTGCTCTGACCGCTCTTCCCTGCTCCTCGTCAACGAAGCGTAAAAGCCTTCTCGTTTGGATGCGCTAATGTTTAATATTACGCTCATATTCGCTATTTTTTCGTAATTCAGTTTTATTTAATATTTTGAATCTGTGTTCATATCCATACGGGTTTAATTAAAATGGAAAATGAAATGGTTTTTCCACTTTGATCAGCATTAGAGGTAAAACAAAGATATTCAGGACCTTTGTCTTGCATGTGTTGAGATATTAAATTTATGTACAAAATCACCTTGATTAATTTTTATTTAAGATTGGGGCAAAAGAGCTCACTCACATTAATAGGTGTCGCAAGTGCGTTGCTGGCCTTTTAAGAATTGTTTTGCCGTTTTCGTGAAGGACCCGAAGTCGTATACGTTAGGAAATACATTGGAGGGTAGCTGGTTTCATATAGTTGTAGTTGTGTGGAAAAAGCTGCCTTAAAATATCCTCCCTTGTGGAGCGAAGGACGTCGAGGTGGTATTCCTAAGACATTGGAAAATACGCGATAAAATAAATCAGAAGAGTCGCTATTATAACGCACAAGAGATCTAAATGATAATAATCTTGCTTGTAGTGTCTTTGAACTTGTAAATTCACTCAATTTAAATCATGGAAAAAACTTCAATAAAAGTTGGAGTGATCTCAAAACATCTCTAGTCTGACCCCGGCTGTTACGAGCCCACTTAAGACTAGCTACAACTTAACAAGGGAAAACTTGATTCTTACTTGAAACGTGATTACTGATATGAGGTCGTATAAAACGCATTTATATATTGATTATATATAGAATAAAAGTTTTGAATCTGCGACTCGTGTATATATACTTGATGTGAACCGGTATATTCAAGTTATTTTAGAATTTTATTTAATAATTACAGAGTTTTCGTTTTCTGGTATGCTTTTGTATGTTCAGAGCTCGTACATATAAACAAAATCTTGAAAATAAATTTAGATTTAAGTGCAATATTTAAAAAAAATCAAATAACCTGGTAGTTAAGGTCCATACGAATATTACCTAAACATCGCTACATCAAAGAAAATGTTCCCGAGTGACGACTAATTACTGATTCTAATTAATCACTAGAGTATTTGATTAATAGGTCTCCGATGGCGTTGCCAAGAAAGAACCCCCGCGATGATACAGTGATTTCGAACTCCAATTTTGCTTTTGTTTAATTACAATCTTTGAACCGTTTTATAATTAATTAATACTGATTTCAACGGAGATAAACAATGGCGTGGTTGAAAGCGGAAATTAAAATTTTTTTTTTTCACGAAAAAAAATTTTAGAGTTCGGTGAAGAACTGGGAATAATTAGGTGTTAGTGACTTCGACTCCAGGACCTCTTCAGTTTATTTTTAAGTTATAGATCGCTGAAATATTAAACACCAAACATTCCACGAATTAGTTTATAATTACGTAACGGAAATATACAATATTTCGACATCATTTAGTAAAATATAATGCGTGTTGGTAGTTCGGTTACTAGTGTCCGCACTTCATGCTTGTCTATTCTCGGTGAACTGCTATTTCAGTAACATCTAGAAAAGACCACGACTAATCATTATTTTTGGATAATATCTTAAATGTACCGTATGACATGGGTAAGTTTGATTCAACTTATTACTTAAAGTTTCGAAAGATACAGAGGGTTCTAAGTTGAATTACTTTGTAGGGATCTCCGAGTAATAAGAGTTACTTCCTCAAACTAATATCTTGTAATTTCAATTTACGATTCAAGCCTCAAATTTGTATCATAAAATGTATACAGTCGTATTTTTTATACAGTTTAATTGTACTTTTAGCTTAATAAAAGCTTTTTATAAATTTGGCTATTCAAATATGTAAATTAGGGCTGTGTTGAAAGACTGTTAATTTTTTAATACGAATAAAGCATGCTTAAACTACTGATAAACGTGTATAAATAATATAATTATTTAATGTGTTTGTCTTAGAAAAAATAAAAAGTTGATTTCTCATATACAACAGTAAATAACTCGGGTAGTTAAAACAAAAAACATGTTTTAAAATCTGCTATCAAAAACCATAAAATTAAATAAACAGACGTAATAATAACTGAAATATAGAAATCGTATCTCAAATTGTAAGATTTCATTTAGATAAATAAAACCGATTGACGCAAAACAAAAGTTTTGGACAGTTGGAGTGCGGTACAGAAAGGATGGACAGACAAAGGAAACTCGATAAAGCTTAATAACTGGACTCTATTCTCGCAATGATTGCTATCTATTTAGCCTTTATATATGCTATTAAGTTGTTTGGTATAATAATATTGGTTAGTAATCTTACTATAAGCTACGATATTTAATAACAGTTATGTGTCTCCTTTTTACTTATTAACCAACAGTAGACCACACTATAACTGATTGTTATAAGAAGATACAAATGTATATATTTGTATGTATGTATTACAATCAACACATTATCCTTAAATACTATACTTTTATTATTAAAATTATATGTCAATCTGTGCCAGGAATTATGTATGATGTAAAGAAAGATTTATATTTCTTAGATTAAATTCTTAAGATCATTGATTATCTATTGTGTTAACTGACGTTTCATTTAATTTGTTTGTTAGTCTGTGGAAACATCATTTAGAGTTTGCTATTTATCTTTAAAATTCTAATCTAATACAAAATGTTGCAACAAAAAAATCTTCAATTACAACTTTAAAAGACAGGCCAAAACTAGCGTCCTTTCCAGACTTACAAACGAATGTAATAAATCGTCATACACATAATAGATAGAATAATCTAAGAAATATACGCACATTTACCACAGTAGTAATTTACTTTCATAATGAGCAGGCCTGATTTAAATTTACCGCTATTTTCCTGTTACCGCATTTAAGAATACGTACGATTCGTGTTCATACAAAAAGCGCGCTTCCTGAATGTGTAATGTACCTGTAACAAATAAATTAGATTATTAGATATTTATTTATTGCGAAATTTATTAAATAATCATCGACTCTTTTGGGAGTACAAGGAGACGAGTAAAATTTATTACTCTATTGGTTGCCTAGTAGAGATCGATCGAAAGCGATAAGGCCGCCAATTGACCTCCTTTTTCATTTAATTACGTAAACTGTATTATATTTATGTATTGAACGAAATTTTAGTTATTAAATAAATAAAAATTATAAAGAATTTTATTGCGGTATGGTAATTAAGAAAAGTTTATTTTTAATTCAACGAAACAGTACACGTTGCATTGATAAATTCCTATTTCGTGTTTTTTAAGTCAGTTAAAAAGGTTGCTCCTTACAAATGAATTTAGTGCTCAAGCCACGCTTAAGCTGAGGGTTTATAGTGGCTTAACACATTTCCAAGACAATAAATTGTGTTTAAAGTCTGTATCATAACAATCAAATTAGAGTATTTACAATTTTCTGAACCTTCATAGAAATAATAGAAATTATTAATTTTTATTTTTATTTAATTAATTTTGATCCCCGTGATACACTTTCGTTAGGCGATGATAGCACCACCGTTGGGGTTATCAAACTCAAACTCAAAATATCCTTATTCATATAGGTTAACAAGTACACTTATGAACGTCAAAAAAAAAACAAATGAAATTAATTTTAAATTTATATAACCAGTTCGCAAGTCAAGGGCGTAAAACGGGTCAGAAGAACTGGTAAGAAACTTTCCGCCACTCTTTTCAATCGCCAAGTTGTTAATACAAATTGTTTGCTACTACCAGGTGCCAACTTAAATCAATAATTATTTTTTATCTTTAATAAATTATATTTAAGACTTCATAACAGTATACTATTATGGTCAAATCAGTAAAATTGACAATAACCCTTATGTATTTCTAAATTCTTTATAATATATTATCCTACTTTTACTCTCATCAAATATAGTATAGACAAAAGCTATCTTATAAAAGCGTTTGTAATAAGCAATATCTTTAAGGGCCCGTTGAAGCGGCCTCATTGTCCGATATACTAGTAATTACTGTAATAGGTGAACAGACATATATTGTATATGACGTGAATCACGCAAATATAACAATAAAACTATCGGTATATCAAGATTTTTTTCCTCTGTAGTAATTTGCAATCAGCCCAAAGGCTATGAGCGAATTTGTTCCGTGGTGCTGTCATGTGGAGTGACTTCTCATTGGAAGCATCTACTCATCTTCTGCCTAGAGCTACTGCCGGTTTTCTAGTTCTAGAATATGGTGACGTTTTAGTCATCTCACATACTGTCTAATGGTAAGATGGCGAGCAAGTTCGATCGAATGCCAGCTTAACCGCTCTTTGTATTTAGCTGCCAGTCTTTCCTCTTTGATAGTTCTCATTTTAGGGTTCGTAAACTTCGTTGTTGTCATGGTACTTTTGCAACTGCTCTTAGGATTTTGTTCTGTTGTCGCTGGGTTATGTTTATGTTGGTTGGTGCTTCAACTCTGGTTTCAAGCTATTGTATATGTGTCGGGATCATTTGCTTTTTCTAATAGTCACAAATAGGTAAGTCTTCTGTGCCTATCACATGCTATCGACTTAAGGTCTACGGCGCACATGTATACTTGATTGGTACAGATATCGGCAAACATCTTGAACAAATTTCCTTGCCTGCGCTGAAGCGTTTTCAGGTATCACTAAGGGGGAGTGACGTGTCGATCGCGTGATCGGTAAATCATATGACGTTTGTTTCCCGCGCTGCGATACGATGTGCAAACTATCCCCCCCACTCACCTGCTTAACGCTCAGGAAGTTTGCCTGCCTATACTATAATGTAAAATACTTATTTAATAATCAGAAATCATATATAATTTATTATGACTATTTCCAATGCAATATCATAACGGAAAACTTTTATATTCTGCCGCCTATCCAAAATGGCGAATCTAATAGAAACAGCATTCGATTCAAACGTAAATCCAACATATAAACACGCTGAACACTAATAACAGTGGTACAACTATGCAATTCCAGTTGCAAACACTCCCCTTCAACGCTAAATCTCCAAGATCTTAATATTAAACGCCCTGAACTGAACTAATACGGCTTCCACACGGATTATACTCGGTGTAGTTGGGAAATTTTGTGATACTTATTATAAAATGTTAATTCATAAGCACATGTTATTACTATAAATGTAAATTGTAACTCATAGGAAAAACAGATACTAAGGTAAATATCAAATACAATAAAGGGTTTTGGTTTCATTTGCCTTCCAGTCAGTGATGAGGCTGTTTATATACATGGACATCACACATCTTTAGATATATTATAATAATGAATCATTAGACAATTATCTCTCTCTTAAATTGTCAACCTTTACATATTATAGGGAGCGTATTAGAGTTGTATATAGAGATATTGAAAGGCATTTTTATTAAGGCAACTTTTCGTATATTAAAATCTTTACAAGCTTCTAAAGGAAGGTATAATTTTGAACCTTTGTTTATCGTTATGTAACCTTACCGTAGTTATACACATATCATAAAAGAAATGAGCAAATATTAATAATAGTTAATAAATAAATAAATATTTAATATATTTAAATAAAGAACGACTTTATTATCAATGTCAATGACGTGTTTGTAATAAACCTCTAAAGATCCATAAATTAAAAAAACCTGTTCCGAGGTATATAAAACATGTCAACGTCACTTATATCTGTAATACTGTACAGATGAAATAACCGATGAACATCGGTTACAATAAATATACATAAGTTACGGTTTTTTTAGTCCAGTGTCACAGCCCTACTACCACTAATTTCATGTATAAGCTCTTGTTAACCATTAAAGACAGTTGACACCGAGCTTCGAAACCAATGTTTCATTTATTTGAACATCCCTATAACAACTGCCACCGAAATTAACTCGTATCTTGAATTACGTGACAGATTACTGCGAAATTGGAAGACACTTTTTTTAACTGATAAATCATTTTCGTTAAAAACTTAGTAATATAAGTAATAATAAATGTTGTAAACAATTATAATTATTTATTTATTCTTTATGATTTCAATAACTATACATTTATTCAGTAAAGATATAATCCGAAGCTATGAAAATTGAAATATGGCCATTATTATATTCCAAATAATACCGGATAAGCGATTCTAATCCGCAAACATTCAAAATCGATTTCCTTAATGGTATAACTCGGAAAATTCCGAAACACTTTCAACCAATTCCGAAGGCTTTCCGCTCGGAATGCTCCTCTGTTTATATACTGAACGTATCCTAAATGTGAATAAAACAAATCTGTCTTCGTAGCGTTTAGCTCTTATTTCCATCTACTTCCCTGCTATTTCCTGTTTATCGCCCGGTTTAATATACAGGCGGCAGCGAATTAATCATTTAATTACTAAGTAATTCTTTATTTTGGATTTGTGAAAAGTAATTTCCAAAGTGTTTTTTGTATTCATGCAAATGTCAATTCTGTATATATTGCAAATTCATACAAAAATTATTATTTGCAATTTTAAACCTGAACTGTCAATTAACTATTTTACCTGCGAGGAGAATAAATAAATGTTGATTAAAATCCGATAAATCAGTTCATGAAAAAAGTACGCTATCATTTTCATTATTTTTTATTATGTAATAGGTAAGTCTAAATGCGCGTTCTGAGACTTTTAGGTCCCACGATAACAAACGTAGATACTTTGGAGTAAAAAAAATTTTTTGGAGTAAAAAAAAAGAAACACCACAAAGAAATTTTATACCAAATACCATACGATGTGTGTTCTGTGACATTAAAAAGGTAAGCGTAAATGCTTTGCTTAAACGCGAGAGCCTGTAACATGCACGGCCGCAGCGCCATTACATCGGCGCTATTTCGACTCAACAACATCGCCAACTATTCGCTTCTCACATTCTTTCAACTAGCTTTTACATCCGGTTCTGTCCTGCTCATCATAGAATGTTGCAGAAGTGAAGGTTTATCTGGTTCACGTTATACTCTATGAAGCTGTCTAGCAAATTTCAAACGTATACCAAGCAGACCAAATCTTTGCATAAATAAACTATAATATTTTTTCTTTCTTTTCGAAATATTTTAACAAAAAAAAACATAAAATTCACAGAAAAAATCCCTTATAGGCTATAATATATAATTACTGATCTACCTTTAACACTCTGTGGCAGATTATATAGAGATAATATTATAAGAATGTAACATTTGTAAGGTTGTACGTAATCTCTGGATCCCCTGAAAATGTATATAGAGGCATTATATAAATAGATATAATAGGTGAAGTAAAGGGCGGCTGTACGAGTATCAATTAAATTGATATAATTCCTAAGTGAAGGGCAATTATATTATTTGAATTTATATAATACGTGAAGTAAAGGGCGGATATATTTTTTAAATCGATACACAATTCCCACAGCAATGCAATACGCGTCAATTTCATCCCACGATAATTAATACATATTCGCAAATTAAGCTAATTCTGATATTTATCAAATTTTGAATTATTGAATTTAATACGCATATCTCATTACAATAATGATGCAATATTGAATTAGATTGTTTGAATCAGCTTTGTTTTGACAGCAATATGTAGAAAATTCAATTTGTTATGCTTGTATTCATGAATATTTAGGTTACAATAGTCTGTGTGATATCCGGATTTTTTATGAAGAATGACGGAAAATTGGAGGAGGCTTTTACTGATGGAGAGTTAACATTTTATTTTCTTATTAATGACTGTCAATATCTTGTATTGTATATGGTTTCTTTGTGGAATAAATTAAGCTGCATTGATACAAATTTTGATCTTATTTCACCTACAGTTTATGACGACATCGTTTAGAACAACATACCGGTTATATTGATTAATATCAAAAGTCCCGGCTGAGTCGGTTTTTACGACCAAATAACCCTTCGACCAAATAACACTTTAAACAACAAACTCAAACGTATTAATTTAATTTAAAATTAAAGTAATAAAGTTTTTATTAAAGAGCTGTTTTAGGTAAGGTCATTCGTCTTATATTAAAGCCCTGGAGAATCTTTAACATCGATTAATCACGAACACACAATTTTCTAATATATATATATTGTAACGGAAAATGAGTGAGAAGAAAAATAAACATACAATTTAATGCCATATTTTTTGGCCCAGATTATATTTTAATTTATTTAGGTAGTATAACGAATGTGCCCCATTAAACAGCAATACCCGAGACCCTTTAGACCCAAAAAACTTTTTCTAACGACACCTAATAACGTGCAGGACATTTCAGAATGTTTTCGCTCAATTTGTAAACCAATCTAGAACAAGGCTTCTTGACGTGCAACCCTCATCCCTTTGTCTGACATTTACGTCGGGATCATTATCAACAGTTCTCGGTTTTCCTTATTTCTTAGTTTTTCCATTCTATATCGATCTGTACAAAATTTTAGAGAATGAAAAGTGTAGATTTTACAAATATAGTAAAGCTAATTTGTTACCAACAATTACTTTTTAAATATTACAATAATATTTTTAATGTTAATATAATAATAATAATTAACAAAGATAATTCAATTTAGGTTTCGTTAATCATGAAATACCCATGGCATACCCACTATATTTTTAATATTTTATTTATCTGTTTTGGTGAAGCACTCTTTTTTCTAAGCTTATTTTTTTTTCACTGTCACTATATCGATTTTTATGGCCTATAAACTTGAATCCTTTAAGACTTTTCTTTAGGATTCAAGAAAGTAATTATACTTTTAAAGATGTTAAATAAATTCTTAATTTAAGTATAGTTTTAGCAAGACGGGTGTTTGTGGATGTCATACTCATTCAACCACAATTGCTCGATTATTTCTACCAGGCGTTATGTGTTACCAAGCCTTTTATCGCGCATCGCCGCTGCAATGAGCGATGGTGCTCATAAATCAAAAGAGTAAATATTTACCAGATCCAAGATAAAACTTTAAATTATATACCATCGATATACAAATTATACTTAAGGCCCTCCAAGAAAAGGGTACAAATTCTTCAAAGGCCACCAACGCACTCCAGCCTTCTGGCATCGCGAGTGTCCATGGGCGGCGGTATCACTTAACATCAGGTGAGCCTCCTGCCTATTTGCCCCCTGTTCAATAAAAAAAAAATTCAAATAGTAGGTGATTTTATTATATTTGAATAAAGGACTGACAAAACACAGATATTAAATTACTTAAGTAGAAAAAATCGTTTGTTTTAGAGTCCACTAGTCCACTACCCCGTTTCTATACTTTAATCTCTTTATATACCTTATTATTTATTAGATAAATTGTATTACATACATGTCAGACGGTTTGAATTTCGTGATATTAAAGGACTAAAGGTTGATTAAGAATTTTATTTAAATCCTAACAAGAAACATACAAGCCATCAGAACAATATAACATTTGTAACATCGGATATCAGTTATCTAGAAATGCTCCGTATAATCCCCTATCCGTATTCACTCCAATAACTTTACGACTCTATCCGTGTAAGCCCCCGTTTATCTGCATTCATAAAAACTGTTTTTTCCTTATCATGTTCGTAGAGTTGCGAATATTTAAAATTTGTATAAATCGTATTTGTAATTTTTTTGTGTTTTTTTTAGCTTCACGCAGAACGTATTGTCACAGACAAGGATTTGTTAAATTGTAGATGGGGAACGCCTTAAGTGATGCCCTATATATATCGATATATTTTGGTTAAAAGTAATTAGGGTTATTAAGTTATGATGAATTACTTACAACTTTAGTATTTCATAAAAGCGATTTAAGAAAAAAATTCTGCAAATTTAAAAATGATTTAAAATGTCTATCGTAATTACGGCCGCGATCACGAAGGAGAACCGCCCAACCTAATTTCGTCCCGAGATTATAGCGAAAAATAATTGCGATTTCATTAAATTCCCGTTTCAATAATGGCTAAAATGTCACCATGAATAAATTTCCAGCCCTCTAGGTATTTGGGGGTTTTATTCCTTATAAAAGTGAGTGGAAACGTCGGGATAGCTAATCCCAGTAATGCCGCAACTGTTCGCAGCTAATCCCGTATCTTTTGAGATTTTTTACATGGTACGTGTGCTTCTCTGCGGCAGAAAGATTATCAATCGATAGTATAATCCCAGAATCAATTTATTTGGGAACGATTCAAAGAAACGTACAGAGATTTATTTATCATTGAGATATTTTAAGTGTTTACAAACGAACGTAATAGAATAAATATTTGAGATAAATAGTGGATATTTTATATGGAAAACGTAAACGAGGTATTTCGAACTTCGAACAAAGTTTGTGTAATAACTTATTGTAATTGGGAAATCGAACCATTTGAACTGAGATAATCCAATTGCCTTATACGAGTACTATCGTAAAATCAATGCTAAGGAGTCTGAAAAATTGTATTATATAACTTCTTATAGTTCTTACAAAGGATGGCGATCATCATGGCTAGTTAAATTTGTGATGCCGCGCTTCTAAAGAATGACGTGGTTCTTTGATCAAACCATTGTTTTAAGTTTTTCAACCAGGACGTGCGTCTCCGGCCAGGTCTCCTTTGATTTATATTGATAATATACCTTTGATATATATACCTGCCACTTTGCCATGCATTCGTTGGATGAGCTCGTATTTTTGTAGTTACTTAAACGTGTCCAAAATAGTAAACAATTTGTTCATATTTTGTTCATTTTGGGACTCATGAAAGTGTTTTTGTACTAAGCAACGTAGAACGTAATATCGCCAAAAGTTGCCGACAAGGAAGCGAGACAAAGCAAGCTATTACGTCTAAATCCAAGCGGCAAAGTCAGCCATGCGAGCGATATGCATTCCCCGCACATCGCCGCTTCGCACAACGCTTATCGACTAATTGATCGCAACTACCAGCTGTGCACCTCACTAGTGACGACCCACAACGATAGATCTGCACCTGAAAATTACAATTTATTTGGTCCAAAAAAAACTGTGCCCAGTATTTCCACCCTTTTTTTTACTTGGGAAATGGCGTTGCACATACCCTACCACGGCGCGACTGCTTGGTTCGGAAGGGTTATGTGTAACTCGCTATTATGCATACCCACTAAAACCCCAAGGCGTCGCCAACAATCGCCTTATGCAGGATGCGGTAACAGCAAAGCCTTATCCGCTTTCGCCTGTTTCCACCACACCAACTTCTTTTCTATTTAAAAATATGTATACAATAAATAATCTAATACATGAAACATATCTAAATAATTTCAAAAGACGCTTAAATATATAAATTTTAGTTTGCTTCATAGATGCTCTGTTTTTTCAAAGATTGAAATATTCAGAATAGGGATTAGAGGGTTGAGATGGGGAGATCCAATTAGTAGTATCTCATTATTGCTTATTCTTGTCGACAAAATGCATTTTTAAAGAAAAAATATCGATATGGTAACACCACTAGGGTGGCATTAAGATGTTAGCCACGCAGCACTTAGTGGCGGTGGAATGTGTTCAACGATTTTACGGATACAGTTTCTGATATTTCTCGTCCGAAATTTATGGAAACGCTTTCAAAATACCATTTGCAATTAAAATAAATGTCTGGGTAGACACTGTCTATTCCGTTCAGTAAGAAGGAATTTTAATATAAACTTACTCTTTAAAACAACATTTTCTTACACTATTTGTGAAATAATAGATTATTATGAACGAGACTTTGACCGTCTATAAGGATTCTTTGATCAAAACATGGACATTTTAATTTAGATTATTTCATTTTTGTACTATAACAGGCCATACTTTTACTTTTTAATCTTCAGCTGTTGTTTATGAAGTCCTGAGGCCGTCCGTTCTTATACTATGCACAATTGTATTGAATCACGTGCCTCTCAATATACTCAAAAATAAACAATGTGCCAGGCACTAAATACTTATTATGTACTTTCCTATTAAGATATCAATGAATTGGCATATTTGTCTGCCCAATACAGATGGCTACAGGACTCCGTAATGTTGAATGTGTAATGGTTTGTCCTGCTACCTACAGTTATCATTTAAACCCTTACATCGACACAAAAAAAACCAGTGAAATATCAGTCGAACACAAATACAGTGAGTGAGTGCAAACTGAATTTGCACCATTTCGTATTTCGACGAGATTATAACGAAATTTACGGGCAATTTGTTCGGACGCGCGTCCATTGGTGATTTAGTACGAGCAAAATTGGCACATACGTTAGCGGCGGCCAGTGGACGATGACCGTTTGACACAGCCTCTAGTCGACAACGCAACCTATTGTAGGGTTTGTATTAAATTAGTTGCAGGATTCAAATGGTACAGCGCAATGGGCAGACTCGCTTATTATTGGTCAAAAACCTTAATTAGTGCAACATGAAACTAACAGTTACAGTTAAGAGCAGTTAAAGTAATGTCTTTCCGCTTTGTAGTTTAATTGATCTATGCGAGGTGGAAATGAAATGAAATGTAAGGAAATCTTATTTTCTGATGGTAATTATTTTGTTTGAATCACCAGACCAACCAACCCGTGTATATTGGAGCAGGTAGTTTGGGACAATGTTAGCCTAGCGTCTTCAGCGTGCGACTCTAATCCCACAGGTTGTAGGTTCGATCCCCGCCTGTGCACAAATACACTTTTTGTCTAAGCGTGTATTTAATACTCGTTCGTACGGAGATGTAAAACTTAGTGAGGAAACTGGCTTGTGTGACCCAAAGAGTTGAAGGCACAGGAGGCTTATCACCTACTTGCCTATTAGCTTGACAAATGACAGACAGAAATCAGAGCGCATATAATAAATATATAATATATAACGCCACTGGTTTTATTTGATTTATTAAAAATGTTATATTTAACACGTAAAGCAAATAGCGTAGCATAATATGCAATATTATTAATTAATTTATTTATATGAGTTATACCTGTTTTCCAAAAGAATAAGTTGCTACGTCTCTATACATATCTCTTAATTAGAATATTCACAATAACTAGTTATAGAGACTCTTGACCTACCCTTCAGGCAATAAGCTAGATATACAAAGAATATTAAAACCATTTATCTACTAAAGTACACACACTTAAGTACGCTTAAGGAATATAGCGAAACGGTTATCCCGACAATATAAATCAAAGGGGACGATGAAATGCGAGTGGTCATCTATTAAGTGCGCGGGTTCGATTCCCGAATAACACGGGGCAAACACGGCACAATCAATCACGTCTCCCTCCACACTGACGTGACGATTTGTCAATTCCATTCTAATACGTTTGATGGGATTTATTTACTGTGCCATTGATTCGGAATTTATGTGATTCTGACCCATGTAAACTGTGTTACGAGTGTATTTTGTCATGAACAGCGAGCGATGAAGATTGTCAAGTCAATGAAATGTATTTGATTGTAAGAAATTGTAGTTTATGTAAGCAGATTAAAACTCTAGCAATACTCTAGCATAATTAAGAAGGCGTTTTACGGCCCAGGGTAAACTTCGTCCGCAGCAAGGCTGAAAGAAAGGGTAATAAAACCTCATTTTTACTGAAATATTTCATAAACACTATAACGGAAAAGAATTGTAAGGTATACCGATTATGACCTAAAACTTGACAAAGTATTAAGAAGAGGTCTGGTTACGTCATCTATTTACAAACACACATTAAAGGGCCTCAAACAGAAGTTAAATAATAGAAACTTTAATTTTTCTCAAACATTTTTTTGGTTAAATTTGTGGAACAAATATATTTTTTACTATATCTGTATATCTATAAAAAATAGTTTAGTTTAATGGAATGTATTCATAATTACTTAGCCTGAGTACGACACAACTACGACGAAGATTCTACCAGATATCTGTAACAAGTGTTTTCGATTTTCTCGTTTAAGAACTAAAGTACGATTATATCGCAGAAAGAGAAATTAATCATTTAAAATCCGCTGACACGCACTCATCATCAGAATCTCATCAATCACGCTGTACAAACAGATCACTCAATAAAAACTCGACAAATTACCATTCATGAATAAATACCATTTACCTTCATCTATTTATTGCTTATTTTCTTGCATTCAATTCTATGAATGCAAGAAAGTAAGCAATTAGCATAATATTTATTAATATTTACTAAAACAGAACATAAAATGCATATTTTCTGGTTCACCACATACACATATTATAATATGAGCCTCTATAAACGACTACTAAAATGCATTATTCTAAAAATAAATAGCTTTCTTTCAAAAACTCAAATAATCTCTAATGCATGATACATAATTTGACTCTTGTCTAACTTAGCTACGAAATTTATCGCCCGTTGCTTCCGTCCGCAAAATGTCATTTGAATTTGACATTGACAATTGAATTTAAATTGTAGATATGTTATACTCACGCGAATAAAAAAATACCGTAACTGCAAACAAAATTACTAGATATACTGTGTTACAATTAACGTTTCGGTAGTCATGTTTACACATTTTTATCATAAAATTATTTATACAATAAATAAATATATAAAAAAAATATTACGCCCTGAGTACTTCGCCTCGTTATATCTTAAGAAAGTCACACAATTTTCAGTCGTACGGATCTGTAATGTCTTATACTCAATGTATGAGATATTATAGAAACACGAGAGGTTATACTAAATATAATAACTAATACTTTGAATAGTTCAATACGCACGCAAAACTAAAAAAAAATAACTTAGAGTTATTAAATAAAAAAAGCAAAAATGTAATCAAATTCAAGTGATTCTAACATAACCGAGTATGCAATATTATGGATAATCAAATTTTATAAAATAAAAAATGTATTTCTAACACAGAGCTCAATATGTTTAATTTTATTTTTCCGTTAGGTCTCTCGATTGTTTAATATAAAGTAACATTTTACCTTACATTTACCGTCGTTAAATTGCGGTTAACGGCAGATCGGGCTGTGTGAACTCAACGCGTGCCCTATCTCCGCGGTCCGCTACGATTAGTCGGGCATTTTAAATTAACGCCACCTCGACACCTCATCACCTCGCTCCAATTAAACTATACTGAATTAAGATTAGTTTAATCTGTGTAGATGATTTTATTTGTACTTTAAAGCAAGGTGAAAATAGGAATTGTGTGTGAGTTTCTTCTTCTTCTGTATTAACAATTTCAATTAATAAACCATATATCAATTCAAAGATATAGAATTATATACATAGATTTCATTTTGGTAGAATTTTTGTTTTGAGTAAACCCTTTAATCTGACAAGGCAATAAGAAAGCCTTTCATGCCAATGTTGCTCATTAGTATTAGTTACAGTACGGATTCAAACGCACAAACAAAATACAGTTAATATAAATACAGTTTATGATAAACTCATACCGATATTCCTAACGAGTTATTTAAATATATTTCTTAGCTTGAAAGTTTTTACAATGATTATCACAGATAAAATAGTATTAAGAAAACTTTTCACACATTTAGCTCTCTCAGATATACAGGTATATTCGTACATTCGACAGAAAACTTTTATAACAATCAATACGAACACATCCAGCTAGTCTGACAGTTCAGAAATTGTTTAAAATTCACTTAACATCAGGTGAGCCTCCTGCCCGTTTGCCCCCTGTTTTATAAAAAAAATGTCATTTCTCTTAACTATAAAAAAAATACGTTTTAAAAAAGTTGACAAGTGTTAAGTAAGGTAAAGAATTTTTATATAATTGTGTTTTTTTTTATAGAATAGGGGGCAAACGGGCAGGAGGCTCATCTGATGTTAAGTGATACCGCCGCCCATGGACACTCTCAATGCCAGAGGGCTCGCGAGTGCGTTGCCGGCCTTTTAAGAATTGGTACGCTCTTTTCTTGAAGGACCCTAAGTCGAATTGGTTTGGTGTTAATAGGTTAAGGAATGCGTATAGCAATGAATTTGATAACGAGACTGAGCTGGTGACATTCCAATATTACACGGTTAGTGCAGTTAACGCACGGCCAGACACCGATCTGGTAATTGAATATCCAATCAGCCACAATCACATTAGAGATCGTGATCGACCGAACTGTTGAGTGCTTTTTGCATCACTTGCTGGCTTTGACTAAAGGTATAGGAATTTCAACAATATACTATTATCTATAATACAGTACTAAAACAGTAATAATACAGTATAGTATATACTATTATCTATAATACAGTACTAAAACAGTAATAATACAGTACAGTATATACTATTATCTATAATACAGTACTGAATTAAATGCTGATACTTCTATTTCATCTATGCACGCTATTGGTGGATGTATTCGAAGACAAGTTCACAAACTATTGCTACTTCCAACTATTTTTGAATTTGTGTATTTATTATAAGAGATTATTTCTATTATTTAACAAAGTTGTTAAATTTGTATCAGATAGTATTTTTGAAGGCAAAATGTAATAAATTAATATCAACACATTTTACTTATGTACTACATAATATTACTAAGTAAATAAGTAATCAGGCAAAAGTCACTCTTAAATGTAACATGCAAAATGTTTGAAAGGTAGATATATATTGTAGCTTTAAAATGTTGTTTGATTGTTTTTCCGTAAGACAAAATATACATTCGACTGCTTTTAAACTTGTTTCTGAATCTCGACACAATCTAAACCATTTACACTTGTCACGTAGGTACTATTTACAACTTGACATATTTGTAAGACTTATATACCAATTTCGTATGTATACAAACATATTACATATGGATTTTAAATGTAATAAGCAAAGAAAACACGTACCACTCAATCTCTTTGAAAAATATTGTATTGCATTTATGTTGAGTTAATGCGATTCCAAGGGAATAAATCCGTTTAATATACAAGACACGAAATGAGCATCTGCAGCTGACGCTATATACGTAATATACGTATACTGTATTTGTATATACGTAATATACGTACGTTTAGGTAAAATAGAGTCACAAGCAGATTAAGCTTAGTACTAGACGAAAGATTAGATATTCGAATGCAATTCAAATTCGAAATCAATTATTCATTTGAATAGCGGAATGTACACTCCCTTATGAACATCAGTAAAGAAATACATTTACATCTAATTTTACATTTACTACCAGTCCTCAAATCAAGAGCGTAGAAGGGCCGAGAAGAACTGTCAATAAACTCTCCGCCACTCTTTTTAATCGCCACGTTTTTTGTTTTACAAAATGTTTGTAAAGAGCTACAACCAATACACCACGTTCCGCATGACATCTTTAAGTAATGCATAGTTAATTAATAATAAAAAAAGATTCGTCCTCTATCAGCAGCATGGTGAAATAGGAGCACGCACTTACAGTCTCGTGGGAACAACACGCAACACGCACTCAACAATATAATATTGGTAGAAAAGGAATTGTAATTTAAGTAAATTTATCTTCATAATTTTATTTATAATACTTGTTTAATATGCTGTTAGTATATATGCGAGTTGTTAGATACAAAACGTCCCCTCGGGAGTTGTGTGCTGCAAATGCGCGCTACTCGGTTGTGAGGAAGTTTCATGGATTTGCATGTTAATTTCACACGTGTATAAAAATTCTATAACATATTTTCATAAGTATTTGATTGTCCTTATTATAATATGTGTAATATTCGAGTGCAAAGACAAAATAAAAAGATAACGAATAAATAATTATCTATCTAGATATTATATAGTCTATATAAATTCGCGATTAAAAATTATTACGGCATCCACGACTCAAATGCTGGTTTTTTTTTATAGAACCGGGGGCAAACGGGCCCAAATGGTTACCCAGAAGTTCAAGTCCAGCCAAAGCAATAATTATTAGTCTGGTAGGCAGCTGCTTACCTAAAAAAGCAGACCTTGAGAGTTACGGGACTGCATACATTTTTAAAGTGAAACTTCTTTAGGCGATGTTTTGGGGGTAAAAATTGTACGGACGTCACGAAGATGTGCAGCGTTTTTGTGTGCAAAAGGGGAGATAGATTTAGCCCGATTAAGAGAGACAGAAAGGGAGATCGAGAAAAAATACACGCTATTGGTGGATGTATTCGTTTAATAGTTACATATTAGAACAATTCAGAAAGAAAGAAAGTTCACTTCTGACATGTGCACTTTGTACGCATTTACTAACTTTTTTTATTTAATTTATAAGTGAGCTTCACACTCGCATTACTATGCCGGAAGCACTTTGCGCAGGAAGTTGTAGTGCAAGTCATAACTTACATTATTATATTGCAAGTCGCAAGATTGCGGCTTTTTAATAATGTCTTCGGATACAAAAACTGTTTTTAACAAGATCTACTGGCGACGGCAAACTATTTCTCAACTTTTTCTTGTAATCCTCTTTGCTCTAAATTGCTTTCATTGCTCGAAGAACAGTTTTTGTTTGCGTCGAATTAAGAGAACATTACTAACGTGAAATCGGTTTCCGCACTGGAAGTATGTACCTGAATCATTTTTTTTAATTTATGAAAGAGGAGGGGCAATTATAACCAAGTGGTTTAAGGGTGCGACTTTCAACCCTAATGTCAGGCATTTGAATCAATCTCCTACGGAGGAGAAGGCAGAATATTACGACTACGACATCCGTTATATAAATCTGAACAGCTACTTCTAATAAAAGTAAATAAGAGAATTCTTCTGATAAAAATAAAGAAGAGGATACACTATTGGATTATTATTAAGGGGATGACAAAGAACGTAATGTCTCTTATAATAGATTCTTATTTTTTAGAATTTCGTGTAATGTAACAACACACAGTCATTAATAGCCATATAAAAACTTCCTAGTGCACATATAAATAAATACACGCCAGAACAGCTGTAAATATAATACCCATATATATGTATATATGGGCCCTTAGGCTTATAATTTAATCGCAACATGAGTGGAACAGTAAAAAAGGCCACAAAATACGATAAAATAAGCCAAACACAAGCGGGCAAGTTTGCACAACATCGGGCGGATTAACCTGTCCACAGGCGGGATTATTTCGCTTTGACGTCGGCTACCCGGATGCCCGGATTGCCCGGATTGCCCCTACTAGTGTATCGTTAACGGTTTAATGTAAACGATTTAAGTGGACGAACGTCCTTTGTAATTCTGAGACCTTTCTAAGATTACCTCTGTGTCCAATTGATTTTATACGAATTTTCGTCTAATTTAATAACCATTGTATCTATTGTGGATTTAAATATATTTATAAATTATGATTTTATGACCCGACCAGTATTTTTTATTAATTACAGCTAACTAATCCATTAATATTGAATGGTAATAGTGAAAATATAGTCACAGATTCAAATGTATTTAAATAAAGGCAATCATATAATAAACATCAAATCAATAAAATAAATCAAATCAATACGATTCTGACAAATTTTAAGATGTTCTTCCATACTGAAAGGCAGGCTATGACTAAAAAATATAGTAAGTATTTTGCGTAATTTCTCCCGATCTCCGAGATTAAAGCAAGCAAGAAGTGCTGATTGTGCTATCGGCGATCGCGCCATTCATTACCGTCGGGTAACGAGAGTAATTTGATGACGGTTAAGCTCCGATTACCGCGACACCAGATCGATTGCAGACATTTTAATCGTACCTATTTCATAGATTCCTAGCGTTGTTAAATATAAACGAAAGTTTGTTCCTCCATTTACTTTGTCAATGTGATTAATAACTGCCAATGTCAAACGTCATATTGACATCTTGGTTTATTACATGTTAAAGTCTCCTTATTTAGAGATATGTAACTAATTAAAGGTATTTTAAGGCATGACTTTTGAAGTCGAATCCGTTGGCTGTTTGTCCCTTTTATAAGTAGGATAATGATAAGTGATAACCCAACTTTGCGTTCGCAAGAATAACTAAATAGCTCACAAACGTGATATATATATTTATTTAGTTACTAAAGTTTTCGCACACCACATCATACATAGTACAAAATCTACGGTAATTATATATTACAAACAGTTTTATCTAAAATATATGACAAAATTTATTTAAAAAAAATTATTTTACTTAAGACAGCAATAAAGTAATGCAACTGAAATGTGAGTAATGCAATTTATTAAAATTTTAAATCATAAAAGGTAAAAAAAAACGTGCGTGGAAATAAAAAAAATACTATTTGCATTGAAAATGTATCATTTTAACATGTGTTCTTTCATTATTTAATAGTGATAAAATTAAAGACTGCGGTCATTTTGCGAAGTTATAAATTATATCTATTATTAATCATATTAGATGCTGTAATATGAAAAGTGCAATTTAAAGATAATTTAAATATATTTTTATTTACGGAAATATAATTTATGATTAATTGACACCTTATGACAAATCATAAATTCGTTTTTAATCTTCTGAATTATCTTGGACATACGTGAAACAACACCCTACAGGTGAAAAATAATAATAGAATTCATATCCCTAATAAACAGGATTTTTACACATAAAATATATTTAAACACCCAAAACCTATTAATATATGCGATATAAGCCCACAATTCAAATATACGATTGCAGTATAAAACTGAAAATTCGCTTTATTTTGTTAAAGCAATATTGGGTTTATCTGAAGCCGCCACTGAATTGTAAACCATTTTGCGGGGACGCGATGTTTGTGCGAATCAATGGAAAGCCGTTTAATTGTTGCTTTGTAATTAATTTTAAACAGTGGTTTAAACGTCGATTAATTCTATTGTTAACGTATTTGTTGGACATTGTTTCGCTGTCATTCATATTGTTCTCTCGCGCGCGTCATTTGTCAAAAATATTGACTTAAAAACGGTATTGTATAATGTTTTTTATTGAATCAAAGATCGGCGTTATAACGGGGGATTTGTGTTATTTTTAACCATTTTTACAAATTAACAAGATCTTTTTAGTTAGCAACTTTTATGGCTGTAATAAAAGGTAAAGGTTGTGCGAAAGGTAACGTGAAACGTTCACGGTTAGGAAGTGGCCTATTGTAATAAGCGATTATTTCGGCAGATACCTTCCTCTGTGGTATAAGGTTAGAGAGATTTGATATATAAGAAGATATACTTCTATAAGATTTCTCTGAAAGATAAATTCAAGGAAATTAATATATGTACATACTCCCTTGCAATATACTTATGAAAGTATTATGTATGTATACAAAAATAGTTATAAGTTTACTAGAATAGAACATACGCACAATGTTTATACTCGGAACAAACGCAGGCTGCAATTACCCCGTACTAGACTATCTAAAGTTAGCAATTCTAACTAGTGCTAGGCAGGCTACTTCTAATTAATTTAAGATATTTGTTTTAAAATAAGTGATAATTTACCGTTTTTTACGCCGGCTTTCTGGGCGCTCTCGCTCGCTCTCGGCCTACACCTTCTGTCTTCTTTGCTGATAAGTAGGGATGTCTACCGATTCAAATTTAATGACGTGGAATAAGTGATTCCAAAATAAACATATTTTAATCGTTTCTAAAGAGTCGAACCAATATTTTTCTCATGGTTGTATTGTGTTAAGTTATTGATAAAGTAATGGAAAGTGGTGAATTTACCTAATTAAACTCATATATTATCTAGACACGAATGCGACAAAATTTATCTCAGAATAGTACTTTTGAAATTTATTTGACACTAAACTTCGTGAATCATATTTGGAACTCAGTTTTAGCTTAGATATCGTCTGTATTTGGAGTCATATGCGTCCATATAAGCAACATATAAAACGCATGAGAAATCAAAATAATTAAAGTTCTCATTAACTTGGACCACGCATCACCGTAACTAACCGTAGTAAACACAACCGTAGAGTAATTTAATCAAATCGGCTTAGCACTTAAGATTCATTAGCGCTCACTTAAGTAGTTCAGGAATGCGGAACGCGCCGGACGAAAAACAATATATAATAATAGTGAAATTCAATTGCATTTATGTTTGTTGTGTAAACTGATTTATTATAGCCTACACGGACTTGAGGCAGACAATTGTTTTTTTCCTTGGGTTGAAAGCCGTGCCGAACGGGAGTTTAGTGAGTGCCTTCGCTACCCCAAAGCCGGCGGAACAGCAGAGGGCGTTGAGTGTACACTACCAGTCTTATCAAGCTCGACATCCATGGCGCGGGCCTTCGTAAGCGCAAATTCAACACATTAAATTAGTCAATTTTTATTCCGATGGCGCGGTTAAAGTTTTACGTAAGAACTAAACGGAGGGGGGAGGGGGCGATTTTATTATATGGTGATTACGTAAACGGTAAGTACATATTTACTTTTTACTACTTCAAGAATAGACAAATCTGTGGGTAATATGTTATAATATTAACCAAAATTTTGCATATTCGAGGACTCATACAAAAAAATAATAGGTTTATGATCTATTATTTTCAGAAGCTTTGTTTAATTTTGCTGATAAGATGAAGGGGGGGGGGGGAATAATACTTGAATGGTCCTGTTGAAACAACAAACAATATTAAAGGAGTAAATCAACTTTGACTTTATTACAAGATGATTAAAACGTTTTTTTTTCTGGTGTAGAACGGAAGTTACTACATTACCATCAAGTCTGTTTTGAACAACTACAATGCAATAAACAGGAATAAAATATACTATGAGTAGTTTAAATTATATTACCTATACTGGCAGGCTGTATTTCGATGAAGATTAACAGAACTAAAAATATTAAGAAATAGAAAATGATTAATGTAATAAATTAAGTTAAAATTTGTTGGAGAAAGCTCTGGTGCGGTCAGGTCAGTCCATGTGGGCTTCACGATGTCATTTTCATGTTCAAGAAAGTGGAACATGTTTCCGGTCATTCATGGAAAACCGCCGCCTTTATAGTACAATTGTGGGTATATTAATAATTCGTCTAAATTCTCTATACATTCATTACGTATACTTCACTTGGTTCATAGTTTTTATAGACTAAACTAGTAGGATACAGCAAGTACACTGGCATCGAGAGTGTCCATGGGCAGCGGTATCACTTAACATCAGGTGAGCCTCCTGCCCGTTTGCCCCTATAAAAAAAGTAACTCCTGGTAAGTAACGTACCTACTCTCGAAGTAGCATCGGTTGTAATTACCTCATCGCTAGCTGGTTTAGCGGGTAAGTCCTAATTTGATAAAGCTTGATTATTAATTAAGTTAATTTTTTTACTACTTTTATAATCATCTAAGTAATTTACTTAAAAATGATTTCACGGGCATTACAAAAGTCACAACTGGAGAGACACAACAATAAAAACTGTTTTTATAATCTTTAACAGGCATGTTTTATATATATATAATTATTTTTAAATCATTTCAAAACCACGTCCACACCTAACCTCTAAAATTCTAATTAAGTGAATGTAATTCTTTGTGAAATAACATAAAATATATATAATAAATACATATACAATATATGTATAATGTAGTTCAAAACTGTTCCAATTAATATGAGTTATTAACACTGGAGGGTGTTTAATAAAATCGAGCTCAGCCTGGCTTTTAATATTACATCGTTGAAGCAATTTATTGTTTACAATCTCTTCATTTTGAGCTCCAGCTGTTACGATATTAAGTCAATCTTGTTTTTTGTTTACTTTCAAACAAAAAAGTTATGTTTCATTATTCAATTGGAATTTGAAATAAACAACAGTATGTAACGTTACATAATTACAGTTCTAATTATTTTTGTATACATAAAAATTTAATAATTAAATGTAAAAATGTATGTGAGATTGATGATACTTAAAAAAATGTTTTTAATTGTGTGTGCACGACTAAAATACCCTGTGTCAGGCGTGCCTATAAAATTTAAATACTTTTCTTAAATCCCCAAGGTATAGGCTTCTTAAATACATTTATTCATTTATTTACACTTCCTTGTAGTGATACAGAAATACAGGGCAGTTAAAATAATTAAATAAAAAGGAGGGTACCTGGCGGCCTTATAGCCTTCAAATAGAGATAAGGTCTTTATCTACCACGCTATATTTAATTGTTTTTTTTTAATTTATTTTTATTGGACCACAAAATTAGGACAAACACATGTCAATATCAACTTACATACGAAAATAAAAAAAAATGCGGTGCCGTCCCTGGAACATGTGGACACGACCAGATACATGTGGACACGACCAGATACATGTGGACACGACCAGTTTTTCGGTTACACTACACTAAAATATCTTAATCTTTGGGGCCTACGAAATAAATCTTACTTCGCGTTTTCGGAAAAAGCATTTTGAGTGATGTGCATAAAAATACAAAATTTTTCGTGTAACATTCGCGTACGTTCATCATAATATCAAATTTCCCCCGGGACGTGGAACCCCGCTAAAGATTGTCCCTAATCTCGCCTAAACTAATATAGGTAGCAATTACAAAAATTAACAGGAAGGACCCGAGCTTCGCAATCCCGCAAATGATCTGCGGTCCGGTTATTGGATCCCCTGAGGTCTGCCATTGTTAATCTCGTCGGGATTACGAGGATATACGGGATAATCTTTACCGACATATTTATTTGTTGTTTGACGGTTTGCGGGTATGACGAGTTGACAGGCGGTGTTATGAGGTTAAAGCTTAATGGCATTTGATTATTGACAGGCGAAGGGAACGCACGCGTTGGAAATGTTAACGATTAGAAGAGTGATAGTGTCGTCGCTGGATTGACCCGTTGCCTATGGTAGCTCAAGAAATACAATACAAATCCGTCTAATAAATACAGAAATCCGTCTATTTACTGAACAATCATAGACTACGACGTCAATAAAACATCGCTTTATCCTTCGTTTTATATCCTTACCCTGCATTTTGTTTGGTTAGAAACCAAAAAAAGTTTGGAGACAATACAAATAAAAGTTTTAAAACAAAAAAGAGTTGGATGGTAGAACAATGGATAATACTTTTTGAATTCGAACTAAAGACAGAAAATGTATAGAAGGTTCAATTTAACTTAACACGTTCTCATTTGGTGTCGATATCATTTTCATCATTCGAAGTCAAAGGTACGAAACACAATTACTTCAAAAGCATGAAAAATCTTTCACGTCGATACCGAAATATCAGCTCTATTTTTAATGTAGCACAGTTTATTTTTAATCAAAGAATCAATACCATATTCATTAGAGATGCAAGGGTGGGTTATAGGAAAATACGTCATATAAGCAAGTACTAAAGTTCAATATGGCTCGGTGACATAATTCAATATCCAATATCAGAATTTATTGTGGTCCTGATGGGGTCGAGTGATTTGTGTGTGTCCTGATAGGGACGTGATAGAATTTCGTTAAATATTCATAATATACAAAGGTTGAGTTAACATAAACGGTAAAAGCGACTTAATACTTCGCAAAATATAAGGATTTGTTAATACATGTTCGAAATTCGAATCAGAAAACTTAGAGAAGAAATAATGAGAAAAAGGCTAGAGAAAGAATATTTAAAGAAATAGAACATTATTTACGTTCTTCGTTACAAGAGGCGACCAATTACAGTCTTTTAAAAAGCATAAAAGTTTTATTTAACGTTGCCGCGCGACCTTCAACCTGTTATGCGTTAAAATCTCTTGTACACGACTTTTTATCTTTGCGTGCCATGTCATAGGTAAGGAACGAGGTAAAAAACGCCACTATTAGGGCTATTACTCGTATGAATTCCAAAAGAGCCTTTTCACATTTTACTTATAGAGATAAATTAATACGAATCAGATATATATAGCAAGATTGCTAGTTCTATTTATTTTAAAAATTCGATATCTCTACTTAAAACAACCATAGTTAACAAAGATTATTATATGACATAATATAGATAATATTTGATACGCCTTATTACCTCTAAGTATTCAGAGTCCCATCTCATAACGTCCCATTTTGCTAACTTTCAGTCTATTAACCATTCCCTCTAAATTTCATAAGCTAATAACGCGAGCCTGTCACACATCATTCACTCCCCGACAATGATAAATCGCTTCTTATCATTCAAGACGCTGTGGACTTTAACACAAGGGATTAGGGTATTAATTATAATGGCAAATATAACCAAAATGTTGGTATGACAGTTCAAACAGTTGTATTTTGATATCCGTTTACAATTATTTACATGTTAATGATGTAAAATATGTAACGGAATATGTTACTATATCTTCAGATAGACAACAAAACTTGCAGCTTAAAAACAGTGCGATTTACTCATCTGTTTCTTTAATTTCAAATCAAACCAAATCAAAAATCATTTGTTCATGTAGCTAACACAGGGTACACTTATGAACGTCAAAAAAGAAATATACATTGAATGCTCCTAATTTTACATTTACTGCATTTGTTTTCCAGACGTAATTTTTTGGATCTAAGACTTACTGGTCTAACTTGTTTTTTCTCCATATGAAGTTAAATCGCTTGATAAGGCCTTATAATTTATGTAATCTGTTTTTATAGGTAACGTGTAAATAAAAAAAGCTTATTTAGATAGACAATTCAGTATTATGTCATTTACGTAACCACTGTTATTATAAATATAATTTTGGAAGAAAACTGCTTTATTAAATAACCAATTTTTTTTAATATCCTTATACTGCAAATTAATTAACTAAACGTAACTTCATACACATACGAGTAGTACACGATATTGTAGGCAAAACACTTAAAATACAAATTCCAAATGAAGAGATTTCCTTACAATCCCTACAGATTTCTCGTAGTATTTACCAGGCGTATGTAATAAAATATATCAACTGGACGCTGGCGACAAAAATATGAAGGTATTTCGACGGAGCGTCGTAACAAACGGTACGTCACTCTAGTTATGGCCCTAGCATTATTCACAGTTATTTTTATTCATTCCCTTTGCCTTATTTGTCGTGCGATAATATTTCATCCGTGTCATATAACTTATCCGTATTGGGAGCGTCGTTGTTATCTTTAGGAAATTGAACTCTATATGTGATAAAGATTTTCATTTATAACAACGTGCTCTATCTAAATGGTATCCTAAAGTCTTTCGTAAATACAGAAAATATGACGTTTATTTATCCATAGACAAAGTAAAAAAGCAGCATATAGTGAAGTTGCCATAGGCGTATCTAGGGGAGAAGAGATCTGGACTGAAATCTCAGGTTATTGATAGAAAAAAATAAAGACTCTTTCTCTCCAATGAAAGCTGGAATCTTTAGAGAAATGTAAGAGTTAGTAATAACCATGATACGTTGTTATTGTTAACAAAGTTGTTAAAGATAAATTACTATGACTAAATCCTCTACGACCTGTGATAATAGGAACTCATCTACGAGTATTTAGACGTCTACGTTACATTTGAAATGTTAGTTAAGCCTCCTCGATATTATATTATGAATTCTTATTTTTATATTCATAATCACTCAACATTTAAATTAAGAATATCAATAGTTAAATGAGGTCAAATAACAGGACATTTAAACACTACGCAATATATGACGTAGGCATGCCGGCAGCGGTCGGCGCGGTATGCGGGTTCGATTCCCTCTGTAACCAGAGCTGTAGCGTGCGCTGACCTGGCTATTTGCGGAATGTAACCAATAATACATGACGCCTTTTGCGTTTAATTGTATTCACGTTAGTGTCCAATTTTAATTTATAAGAAACTGGTTGATTTATAACAAGTTTTCTATCAATGTAATGATCAGTAAATAGTGCAATATTTTAGTATCCATGAGCCTAATATAAATAGGACTGTTTGTTCAAAACAAGAGTTTTATCTGGTGCTACACGATACCGCCGTAATGCAGAGAGCAGAATGAAGAAAGTAGCGAGTGCGTTGGTGGCTTTTTAAATATTCCTGGACCCTATTCGTTTATTTCTATAATGTCTTTTTATTCGTGTGTGTAATGTCATATTTTCCTAAGAATATTTTATTAATAAATTTACAAAAATAACATGATTTACGATTTATTTAGATACGTCGAAACAGTGTAGGACTGAATTTGTTTAAACAAATATGGTATTTAATTTCTTTAGACTATATTTTGTTATATAGCGTTTTACCATTTACATTTACATGTCTAATTAACAAAAACGATTAGGTACTTTGTATAAGCTTAATAATCAGAAAGGACTGACAACTCACTTCCGTCTGTCAAAAACGTAATAAATATGACATACCGAAGTCTGAATTTAATCTGAATTTAGTCTTACTTCATCGAAGAGATGTTGATGGAACGTACCTGTAACAGATAAAAATATATTAAAATCATATAAATTTGCCGAGACTCTTATATTAGTAATGTTCTTATATTATTTATGTTAACAGAGAGCAGCATTGGCTTAGTAGTAGTGCCTTCAGTGACTCTCATACCTGACCCCGGTTCGAATCCCAGCTGTGCAGGACTTCGCAAGCACAGGCACATGTACTTGCCTGTAAGAAAAAACAACAGACCGAAATCTGAAGCCCAGATCTAGAAGGTAGCGCCACTGGCTAATTTTATCCTATATAAGAGAGACTACAAGAAATTATAATAATGTAATTGTATATGTATTACAACAGTTATCGTAGACAGTGCAATAGTGGGTGTACTAAGACAGTTTCCATTGAATATTATCAGAACACAACAGACTGTACAATGCCATTAGTGGTTGAATTGACGGTATTTGGGGAGCTTTTCAAATAGTCCTAGAGCCGCTTTTCATAGTTCGCACTTTCATTTCTATTTTTAAAGTGTTGTTTGTTTATTTTGATGACTTCATTGTTTCCAGTCGTAAAAACTATTTTATACCTAAACCAAAGATATTTTTCGTTTTATTGCGGAACAAATGAAATTTTATATGTTTATAATTACGATGCATAAAAAAGATAAAGAAGACTCTTATAAGACATCATCTCCAACGCTAAACCATCGAGAGTATGGATTTGGATGTACTAATAAAATAGATAAATTTCGAGATTTCGATCTCTTTTATAGGAACAAATACAAATCAAGACCTTGTGTGAAAAAGTGTTTTTCCGTTGATAGAGACTTTAAGTTCTGATATTAGTATTCATATAAGTAAATTAATTTACTAAACATTCCTTATTAGACTTGAATTAGGCCACACTGTAATGAAGAATGTCTTTTTCAAGGAAAAAAAGTTAATATATACTGACATACAAGTAGGTACATTACTTCAAGACTCTGCCATCTTAACGCGAAACTAATACAATCACGAATATCATAAGTTCCCAACTATCGTCACCTCAGCGTTAACACGGTGTTAAACTTTGCTATGACGTAACAATCTAACATCTGTGGCCACTACACTAGAGGGTTTAAAACAACAGATAATTCTCATGTTAAACAAACTAGAAGATTCGTTTATACCACTACTTTCAATACATATAACATTATAAAAATTATATCAGAATTTATCATTCAAAAAAAACATAACAAACAATTTACACAAATCACAATCAATGTTTGGGGTCCATGATAGTTGCAGACGGCGTATACAATTATACGCTTAAAATATAATAATGCTAAAAAGTAATAAGTAGTTTAATTTAACATTACAAAATATAAGAAACAATAAGAAGGTAACAGAAAGCCCTTGTAATCGAATGAGCAATCCGATAGTCAAGATTATTTGGACCATGCAGCCGACACCACATTCCAGCTATTCTGTTTACTGGAAAATAGAACTCTAAAACACGCTGATTTTTGAAAATCAACTCTAGGAATGGAAATGCTCAATTTAAACAAGAGGTGAGATGAGTCCAATTTAATGTTTTAGAGTCCAGCACATCTCCACTAAAATGAGGTAGTTCTTAATAATTCAGATTAATTTTAATGAAATCGGTTACTAAACGTAAACAACATAGGCTCATCCTTCGCTCATTTCTTGGCCTTTATCGATCTTATGAAAATTCAGCGGTACACCACCTCGATGCTAAGGTACTTAATTTGCTCATAGATTAATTGTTTAACTTATCTAAATATCTCAAATTTATCCCTAAACCATCGTGATTGAATTATATTTTAAATATAAATTTACTAAGCTCTCTATACTCTCTATACAGGCAGGATAACTTCTTAATGACAGTCGATAAAGGATTCACAATACTGTCACTATTAATAAATTTTAAGGCAAAAAATGGTATCGCTATCGAAGGCAGGAACAAAGCTGTGTAAACGGCGAGACCGAAATATGTATATAGAATGACCTGAATTGTATGCTTGCGATTTCTTTACATATTAAATTTTCATTACAAGATAAAACTTCATGAAATTTAGTGTACAGCATGCCAGATAATGAACTGCGAAATGTAATTAAATAACATAAAGATGTAAAATGAAATCAAATGTCATAAATCTCGAGAGAGATATGTATTAGCAAGCTGCACTAGATAACTAAATATGAGAGGGTGACCTAAGAATCTAACAACACTATGGATCCCTAAGCTTTACAGATAACTCATAAATAGTGAATATAAATACAGCATGCAGCTAAGAGAACTAAGGTAACAAATGGGTGATAGGTTCAAGGCATTATCTCAAGGGCTCTCCACGATAATTAAAAGCTTGAAGGAGTCTTCGCCACTTTGAGCGGAATCGAGAATTGAATAAGACAAACAATATTCAAATCAGATTATAAAACAACATCCTTAATGTTTACACCTATTCACACATATATAAAAATATTTTATATTATATTTAGCTATTCAAATTTAGAACAACCTCAACAGTTCTAGTGAAACCTAAAATATATTTTATGATCAAGAGACAAAATAATCATTTACTGAAATTCAAACATTGCTCGATTTACAAACGCACCTGTTTCATGAAGTTTAATATACACTTTAAAACAGACCAGAGACTAGAAGGTATGTCTGAATTGTATGAACGTACAGTGCGCTGAGCACGCTCGACAAAGCTTTGCATCAGTTCAACAAAGACCGCCTGAACTTTGACTCAACACCATTTGAGTTAAATCGATTTAGTTTAGTTTCAGACAGATGTACGTCACACATTCTATACATACTTGCAGTTTGGTAATTACAATATGAACAAATAACTGCAATATTTGTGATGAGTACGCATTTTAATTGAAACTTTCGAATGGAAATATTATGGCACGGTTTGGCATTATCAATACCCTAGGTGGTTTTAGTAAATATTATCAACCCAGTTCTCCAAATAGTAGAGATTCCGGTGCGATTCAAACCCCACATAATTCTACTTTTAAGAGCATGGTAGGTACGATTCACCACGAATATAAAAAAGAACAAAAATTCATAACGAATTCGGTGCAATCTTTCGCCTCCGCGTCTGACTTTAAGCAAATATCTCAGAATTAATACGGGAACTATAAAATATTTAAAATAATTCCAATAAAACGTATGTTACTCCTGTGTGTGTGTTGTGTGTTAACTAGGTCTACTGCAAATTAAACCACAAGTCAGTTAATTGCATTCTGATGATTGCTCTCTAGTTCACTTCAGAATGCGATTCTTTATTACATCAATATTTTAACTACTCTTACTTACTTTATACAAACGCCTAGAAAAATAGTTAACATTCAATATTCTTTGTGAACCATTAAAGGGCTCTGTTTTTTATATTTTTATTATCATACAGCTCACGAAAAATGTGTATTTCAAACAATTACATTAAAAATATAGCCATAGATGGAATACATAATTATACATACAAAGAGGTTCAGAAATTCTCAGACTTATACTTAACCAAAATTTGGAGTAAAACTCATCTTACAGAATGTTCGAATTTTGAAAAACTATCTTATCAATATTGTTGGTAATAATTTTTTCTTGTTTACTGTTAAAGCGGAAAATATATAGATAAACGATTATAAACGGTATATATTTATAATCTGTTATTACTACGTCATTTAGACATCATCAATTATTTGTAATCATTATCATTTTAAAAAAATTCCCTCGTACGTATAATAGCTTGTTTTTACTAAAACTGTGAAACTTGCTGTGTATACGCTTTAGATCTTCTCATGCCAGCTTACGACACAACTATTAATTAAATAGCTTCCGCTACCTTATTCAATTCAAAGACGGAACTAATAAATACCATCATCAAAGTAAATTACTTTTTAAAAAGCAATTTAACAATTCGTTTTTATCTAAACGTCACCTCCACGCCTCGCTGCTCGGTGTTATCATTCACATTGTGACGTGCTTGGATATTGTGAACCAATTGTAATAGGTACAATAAAATAAAGCCCTACATTGGAGTTTTAATTGGAGGGTACATAAAAATACATTTTATATATGCATCTATCCTCCACCTCAGTACATATAGTCCAATTAATTAAATTCAAATATAATAAAATAAAAAGGAAACGATCCCGCCTAAATAATCCTAGTGACGCTCAGACGGGTATTCGAAAGTTGCATGGCTCAAGAAAAAAAAGCAATGGTGTAGCATGGTCGACAGGGATAGAAAATATATAAAGAAAATGGAACACGATTAAGACGATAAGTCAATATAATTATGATATGTAATATGTAGTTGCAGTCATTTAAAATAAAACAATAAAGCCATATAAACAACAATTTTATTTTGCACTTTTCTAAAATCTTTCTTACACACTTACGACAGTCTGGTATTCACACCGAACTGGTAATAAAATATGTAGTAACTAGTGAGTTACAAATTTGTAACTTTTATGACTAACAAACAAGTTTGAGCATTTCGAGTCATTAAATATTTAACATTATATGGTTTTTAAATGACATCCACAATTTGATATACAAAGTGCCGAAAACGATTCATAAGTCGTAAAAATCTGTCCCAGTGAAACTTACGACATATTCGTAGGCTTAGGTATTTTTATGGGGTTTTCTACTAACTTTATTCTTTGATATTAACGCCACTTAAAACTCTTTGAAGGTTAAGGACAGATTTCACTAATACACAATTTTTTATAGATATCGTTTATAGTTTATAATTAGTTAACAAATGCACCGTATAAATAGTTACACATCATAGACGTTTTTTTTAATTAAAACATTTCGTTTCATCCTATTAAACTCGTCATTATTTAATGACTTATTAGTAATCTTATCGCTAACATACGTTTTATAAAAAAAATATATAGAAAGCCAAAACGGAAAACAGAAAAACATTTAAAATTAAAAACATGAAAGAAAACAAAAATTTAACATTAAAAATACGACGGTTAATACTGAATATTTCATAGAAATAACTCGATTGTTACTTCTAAACAAAGTGCTGATATTTTTATAGTAGGGGCGATTTCGAAGTAGGCCAGTGGAATTTCTCATAGTCAGCCTTGTGTGACAAAACATTCTTTTACTATTGATTCAGAAACTAAATAAAACTAGTGCCGTTTATAACATTTATTTCACGGGTAGAGTAACTGCTTATAATTATTTGATTCATGCCTTTAGTTTAAGTTGCGATTAAGGAATATATTTATATGGATTTTCTGACGTTCCCTATGGACGGAACTTAATTCAAAAATTTTCACTTATTTCAGCCATTTGTCACTTTTATGAAATCCGTCAAAACGCACTTGGAAAGTAGAATATTCAGTTCGCGTTTGTCAGCAAATTAATTAAAGGCGCCCTTATTCCATGAGGTTGAATATTGTTTGTCCCTTTCTAATTCTGAGGGGGCATATCTTCTTTCTCACTCGCGGCTCATTAAAATTAAGCGTGCTTATTAGATTATGGTGTTATGAGGTGTACTCACATCGGCCGTAATCTGCTATTAACCCCAATCTCGTTTGAGCGAAAATAATTTCTAACCAAATATTATTACAAAATTTTACGACTCCGTAATATATTTGTAAAGTACCCGATATATATGTTTATGAAATTTCGTTTCAAACTCAAAAATATCTTTATTCATATATAGGTAAACATGTACACTTATGAACGTAAAAAAAACAAATTAAATTAATTGTAAATTTACATTTACAACCAGTTCGCAAGTCAAGGGCGTAAGGCGGGTAAGAAGTACTGGCAATAAACTTTCCGCCACTCTTTTCGAGAGCCAAGTTTTTAATACAAATTGTTTGAACTGGAGCAAATCAATCCCAAGGATTAGGATCATTTAAGTATTCGTCACATTTATAAAAGGCTTTATTTATTAATTTACTTTTAACAAGGGCTTTGAATTTAATTACTGATAGTTCTCTAATTTCGCTTTTGGGACGAGTGTCCTTATAAAGTATTGTTAGACCACCTTTTTAATATACGGTCTTATGAATACGTAAATCACTAAGAACAGACGTTTTTCTTCCCGATGCCAGAACGTTTGGCCAACGCTTTGCATTTATGCGTTCCCTTTCCCTTCCTTTAAAATAAAACCTCCCATTCTATGGATGCTGAGATAATCAATCTATTATGATATAAACTCACAAAACGCATAGAAGTAGCCGAATTAATTAATTTATTTAATAGTTTTAATCACATCAAATGTTGAAATCGTAAACATTTAATGCTTAAATACACCCATAAAGTATCAAAATAGTAAATCATAATTAAAAAGATGATTAACTAGGCAATCACAACTTGCGAATTAGATTGACGAAAAATCTGCGGCCTACATCATCATAATAGTTGTAGCGCCAATGACTTTTAAAAATAAATTTAAACAAATCTAAACATTTTCCAAATTCAAATATAACTTATTTGAATTTGGAATTCGCATATGAAAAGTAAATGAAAGGTTAATAACAGCGGTGTGCTTCATTCGGAACAACGACCGTGATCTATGAATATTCAATTTCATCATCACGAGAGCTGGTACGGGCTCTGGCTAGATAAGGGAGAATATATCACATCCACCTGTAGTTAAGTCTCACTATTTTAAATGACGGAATCCGCCTAATTAATGTTCACTTTTGGTTATACCTGAACCGTCGTTGCCACGGCCATGGGTTAAACATTTGGAGATTACGTCAACTTAGGCCACCTTTTGGCTTAAATATATCAATGATACGTTGCCCTATTTGGGGGATTAATTATAAAACATTGGTATTTTTATTTCGCATTTTTGCTTGGGACAGTTGAGTGATACGGTGGAATTGGGCGGTTCTTTAATTAAAATTAACCGCTGTGTTCATTCTGATAGAATGCAGTACCATGACCGTATATACAAAGAAACAAAAGTGATTTTATAATACATACATATTTATTTTATTTATTTATTTATAAAGCACTCTTGCCTTAACAGGTGACCCTAAATTCACAAGAGTGAACAATAAGTAATATACTTTGCAAACGAAACAAAAAATAACAAGAAATTTACTATAGGCACTAACAAATAATATAACTTTTGCCAGCTCACTCAACGGACACTGAAAAAGGTCCTTTAACCTATGTATTTGGTTTAGTAAATTAATACGTGTCCTTTACTGAAGGTTAGTCCTAGCTGTGGGCACATGAAGTAACTGCGAAGAATGTCACTTTCTGACGTAGCTGGTATTAATTTTGAAAAAGCTTGTAAGTCTAAATAAATTATTTTTATAATCATTTTTTTAATAGAACAGGAAGCAAACGGACACTCTCAATAACAGAAACTCGCGAATACGTTGCCTCATTAAGAATTTGTAAAATATCACTTATACAATTAAAATAACAGATGTTAATTTCCGCATTTGTTACAAAATTTAGCCGTGAACCGGATGCGAGTTCTATAGAGTTCAAGAAGTGATTTAATTCCGGAAATTAAAGTATTCTGAGTCATGCTTATTACCAATTATGAGTCAGAATGAATGAGTGAGATGTGTCTATATTTATATTGTAATTCGATACCTATTTTATCAGTTGATATGAACTGATTTATGCCTACGCTTTTCGTAAGACTATAATGTTCAGGCGCATACCTAATTTATAGGGTATGTTACTCACGTTAGCAATATATGCGGCAGACACATACCGCAATAAGAGGCCTTTGGGATTGTTTTGATATTCTATTGGGATATGTGTCAAGGAGCTGATATAGCTAAAGCTATAAGATGTGTGTAAAATGAAATAACGGGGTTGTTTCTTTGGTTAAACGGGTTTTTACCTACTGGTTCGATATATTTGATAGCTTATTTAAAAAAAAGGTGGATAGAAGAAATAGATAGCGGCAGCAGGAGGCGAAGAAAGCGATAGATAAAGGCAGTTAGAAAAAGTTGGAGAAGGCTTTATCAGTGAGGGGTTCCGATCGACGGTACTGAAGGTAGCTAAGATATAGGATATATTAAATTAAATAAATAAAATATCTTATTAAAAGGAGTCCCTTTAGGCAAGGTTCCGAAGAAATTGGCAGCATTCCACCCTTTGAATAGCTAGACTAATAAAATGTTTTATTTTCATGATTAGAAATTTAACGGGCTTTATTATTATTTATTTTTAAGTTTGATAGTATTAAGCCCCGACTAAATTCACAACGACCCACAGGACATGCTAGTAAAATATATTATATTTAAAAACTATCCCGGCTTTAAATGACTAAACATCTTTTAATGTTTTGAAATTAAGTAAATCTTTTTACTCAGAGATAATGTTAAATTTGAATAGTGAATTCGTTATTGAAATCGGATTTGTAGGTTCTACAAACACCGTAAAAGGTTTTGTTGTGAAGGCGAAAAACGCATTTGCCTTCTGGCAGTGTAAGTTTCCAATGGCGCGGGCGGCTGTATTACTTAACATCATATAGGACTCCTACGCGTTTACCTCCTATTACATAAAAAAACACACACATATTTCCTCATTACAGAGGACTTTAATTGATAGGTAAAAATTAATCTTCTTGAAAATTAATTAAGTTGTTATGGCGTGATTATAGTTAACGTAACGTTTCCCGTCTTAAACAAATAATTGTTAACGGTATGGTCACGCATTAATTAAACACGAGATAATGAAATGCTTTTAACCGAAATTTTTTTTCATATATTCTTATACATAATACGAAGTCGAATTACCTGCATAAACCCTCCAATGTTTTTCGAAAGGGTTTTATCGAACTATGACATCAATCATATTGATGTTTTCCACCTCAAAAAGAAGATGTCAAAAAGTACTTGAAGAAGCGGGAAGACTCTGATTTTGTTCAAGTACAAGTTTTAAATTCTAAGTATTATTTGTTGTTTCAAATGTTAAATTTCAGTTTACTTTAGTTTTTTTAATATAGGTAGGTTATCTTTGTTTATTAATATAGTTGATTTTTTTCTGTTTTATATACATATATTGTTTATCTATGTAATCTGTTATAATTATTTAAACATAATTTTATAATATAATATTTATCTGTCGTTTCGCGTGCTTTGCAGCGTGCGTCTTCAAGGTCACGTACATAACTTCAATGCGTTAAAAAAGTGTTTTTCTTTACAAGTGTACAAGTTATGTTAATAAAAGACAATACTATAAGTATAAGCTGTTAGATTACTTATATAATTAAATAAATAATATTTAAATATTATAAGAAACAAAATCGTTTACAATTTTATATAAATTTTTCATAGATATACCAATTGAGCTAAAGAATGACGTAATGAGCAATGAATAATTGAAACCTTCGATATAAGTGTTAATAAGTATTAGCGTGTATATGAAAATGACGTCTGCGAAGGTTGTTCAATTTTAAAATCACTAGATACCTGCCATACTGTTCCGGTCAGTTTAAACCAAAAATAAACCTGCCCTGATTGTATACCTGAATCTGTCCGGGCCAATTTTGAAACGGTGACTTCACTACCAAAATCATATCAATCACGAAAATCCGACACAGTGCAATTCGATAGGCAATACCGCAAACTCATATACAATTGATAGCAGGTTAAGTTTGCAAGCAAGATTGCAAGTCGGCAGGTAAAGATTGTACAAAATTAAAACCTGACAAGTTTCTACTACCGCACAAACCCAATAACCTATCTCATTCCAAGTTTGACCATCTGAGATAGACATCTATCAATCCAAATATTGTTAAAAGTGTGCCAATACAATCCACGGATTGTAATAGCCATCTATCGATACAAGCTATCCATGGTATGTCAGATCGGGGTATGTGGATAGACCTTTGTATGAAAATCACAGTTCAACTGCGCCAATATCCTATTTTAAGATTTTAACTTACACGAGGTTTTTAAATAATAAAAAAGCTATTTGATATGTTTTAAACATTGACATGGATATTTTTATATTATTTGTACGGTTGTATATACTTTATTTGGTTGTAAGTGTAAAGAGCGAAGAGATTGCATTCTATCCGTCGCCAAACATGGATTGTCTTCATAGGGTTTGATTATTGGGATACCGATAGGAGATCAATCGACTGTGACGGTTTGATCGGAGATTGTTTTCAATCTGAGATTCTGGATTAATTAATTCTGCATACGTTGACTTGTCCACAACCTCTGGTCACCAGATTCACATTCAGATAATTCGTTAGAAATTATTTACTTTTTCATTGAAACAGCAATACCATTGCAGTGTAATAGTCGTGTCAACACAGCGACATAGATCTTATCCGTGTGATTTATCTATTATATCCAATAAAACTATGAGTGAACTAATATCAACATCCTGTATCTAAACCGATTTGGCCTCAGAACATCCTGTATAAGATTGATAGCCAAATTGGTGAGGCAGAGTGTGAACGGAAGATCTGATTGAATTGTTGACATAGACTATGTTACTAGGCTCTTGTGTATTATACCAGTAGAGGTGATTTCATAACTAAGTTACATGCGGGAACTTGTAAGGAGGAAGTAACATCTTCGATCTATAAACATAAGGGGGCGTCCATAAATTAGGAGAGGTGTTTTTTTTTTATTTCTGTCTCTCTCTCCACCCTGGTGAGATGTCGTGAGATTTTATTCAACCTCAATGCAACCAAACTTTAAGTGCAATTATTACTAATATATATACAATTACCGTCTAAAATTCGCAATATTAGCGCCTTTAGCAAACTTAAAAAGGCATTAAAGATGCATGTTAGAGTGAATATAGTAGAATAAAATTGGACGGCTAATGGCGACGTGTGTCTCGCTCGTATACACACATTTAGTTTCTCATGTAAAAAAAATACATTTTTGTAATGAAAAATAAATTTCTTTAAACATTATATTCTTTTTAATACAATAAATTATCAAGAGTAAAAAGTGGATCTGTCATTTTAACAGCGCTAATAAAAAATATACAAACTTTTAGTAAGAGTTGAGAATAATTTTGTGTTTGACTTGCGTCTGAGAATATGTAAATAGTATTGAGTTAAGTGTACATATGTACTAATGAACGTAATTTATTATAAATTCATAAATAATGTAAAAGTTGTTATACTTACAAATCAATCTAGTAATCTAGGAAGTTTCACATTCCTTATTAAAAGGAATTTTACTAGCATTCAATTGAAATTATCACAAGGTTTTGGAATCGTGTAATATAGTACGATATGTTGTTTCATTCGTAAATTATCTGTTTTTTACTGCGCACGTACTGGCAGACGTTAAGATTATTTTTAATTATAAAACTACTTAACAGATTTTACTAAATCAAAAACAAACTATTGATTCACATCGAAAAACTTATATAGCTTTTTTATTAACTATCGCTATTTTAGAAATAAACATATCATTCCCTAACTTATTTGGTTATAAATTACACAAATGTTGTGCAAATAAAATATACAGACTAAAGTCTGGACTGAGTATAATCTCCGACACTCTTACATGATCATTACAGCTCGCGGCAGGAATGGGCTACTTAAAAGTAATAAATAAAATACTAAAAGTATAAAACAAAACCTCCGTAGCCACAGTTGCATTCACCATATTTGTAACGTCGTATTTCAACTCATTTCGTTGAATCATATGAGCCCGGTAGCCGGATATTTCCGGATGAAAGCCATAAAAAAATCTCGGTTCAAAAGAGCGAGTCAAAACTAATGATCACAGACACGAAAGTTCACAAAATCTCACATGCAGTCATCTACCCTAGCCTGTTTAAAATAAGGTTGTAAATCCTATGAGAATTTTGCTGTGAGAGACCTGCCTTTGACAGTTACTGTACTATACACTAGGTCTGTAATATGTGGGATTTTGATCTTTGTTACAATGAGATAAGGGACACTGTTGATTGCCGATTCACAAATGATAATAGAATCTAGGAGGATCTGACATGAGATATTTGGATGGTCTGTCAGTTTATCGCTACGACCACCACTGCAGAATATAACTGCAAGTCGAATTTCCAGTCTAAGTGACCAGTCTAAGGCCGTATATTATTACAATTATTCCACTATAAAAGGAATCTAAACATCGCCCGTCTAAAGTTCTATAAGACGATATATGATATTTTATAATTTCTGACATGTCATATTAAAATAATGTTCCAAAGCCGTAATTTAAAACGTCCAGGCCTCAAAGTTCAGAATAAAGTAATTAATATAAATCACAAGGAACCTAAGTGCATTGCTGAAATAGTTCGTTGTTTTGCATTTAACTTCAGAATCTAACGGAAATTGTCGACCGGTTACAAAAATATCCACTGAATTACTAAAAAACTTCAATCAGTAGAGAAAACCGATTAAATTAAAACTAGTTAAAATAGAAATGTTTGTAGTTTCAAAAACGAGTATTTCCCTGAATTGCTAAAAAAGTAACGAGATATTCGTTAACGGTACTATAAAAACGTTAAAATCTCGTTTTAATCACTTAAGATTAGATAGCGGTAATCTTCTAAATTAAGATTTACTTATTTTGATACTTTTGGTATTAAGGCATTAAATGTTAACGATTACATCATTAAATGTGCTTAATACTATTAAATAAATAAATCAATGGCGATACATTAAAAGGCGTCTTATTAATAAAGATATTAATATAAAAAACAAAGTCTGAGCATGCAGTCTAAGGATTTATTTAAATGTTTAATGTACTAATTTAGTGATCTAAAAAAAACACCTGATGTTAAGTGATACCGCCGCCCATGGGCACTCTCAATGCCAGAGGGCTCGCGAGTGCGTTGCCGGCCTTTTAAGAATTTGTACGCTCTTTTCTTGAAGGCCCCTAAGTCGAATTGGTTCGGATATACTTCAGTCGGCAGCTGGTTCCACAAAGTGGTGGTGCGCGGCAAAAACTGCCAAGAAAAACGCGCAGTTGTGGAACGGTGGACGTTTGAAACATCATTATATTTGAACGATGCATGTTCTATTCACTATTGATTCCCAAATAGTCACAAAACTTCTATTACTTACTGAATTCGAAGTTGCGAATACCACTTGTAGAATACTAATTATCAGATGAGAGTGTAATATTCAGAAACCCTTCAGCTATTTGTGTTTGGCTGCGGCGAGCTATTGCAAATAATTAGTGATTAGCAGCTGTTAATTAATTAAATTAATAGTTTTGCTTTCATCGTATTTACGGCTGATCAGTGTTCTTAAGCTTGAATTGATGACAATAGTATTAATGTAATTATATAATTGCATTCTATATAAAGAACTGGTAACTGTTTGCAAATCAGATAATTGTGTAATCTAAAAACTAATATTTCTGATTAGTGAAACATATAATATACTTATATACCAAAAAAATTTGGTAGCTCTTTGCAAATTTAAATCCTAGCAGAGTTGTCGTAATATTTTTGGATAGGCCAACATAACAATGTTCTTAAGTAAAGTACCTTCTAATAACCACTTAGAACCGCCAAAAACTTGAAAATAATGTAATCAAATCAAAATATCCTTTATTTCAGTCCATAACATAATGAGGTTTAATAAAGACATAAATGAAATTTAGATTTCAATATTTACTACGGCTTATAATTTAACGTTTTATATTTGAATATAATTTTAGGAACTTTTAAAAAAAAATCTGCTAAATAATATTAAATATATAGTTGTGATTGTCGTCAGTTGTCGCGTGCAACGACCTCGATTGTTTAGTTTTTGCCCGCACACCGCCGCACCGCAATCAATAGGGTTACTCGCATTTAACTTGTTTACAAATTAAGTTTGTCAATTAATTAGTATAGATCTTTAAAATAAAACTAATTTTGCTCTGCAAATTAGGTTAGTTCACCCTTAAAAATCTTTAATCATCTAGTTTCATACAAGATAGAAAATATAAACGATCTTATTATAGAACGAGTATATGTTACCATGGAAATAAACACTATATCTGCAGTCCAGGTCTCTTAATATTCTAACTATTTTCCGGACTTTCGTGTGGAAACAGAAGTAAAAGATATATTGTGTGATACCGGAAAGAAATTCCTTTGAAATTTATCCAATGTTTAAATATTTTTTATGAATTTAATACAAATCATTTGAGATGTTAGTGATAGCCCTATCAAAGCATTACCACGTTCCTGTCTCGCTGTTCTTGAACTTGATTGTAATTACCGATCAAGTCTTACGCACTTTACTTGTTGTTAATCAACTTTGAGATGAATAAGACTAAACATTTTATTATTATTTATTTCAAAGAAGTGACAGGTAGGGGGGCGTTCAATTGTAACGTAGGCAGATTTACTGTAATTAATCCCCCCCCCCATTAATCTAGTAAGCAAAAGTAAACAAAAATGCTCCTCGAAAACGCTTTTCGTTTTGAAGCATGGTCAATGAGTAATTTGTGTAAAAAAGTAATAACTGTTGACGTAATCCCAAAATAAGAAAATTAAACCCCCCCCAGCCCCCTATAGTGCTTACGTAATACTTAAACGGCTCCATGATAATGTAACTACACATATACATTAATAAATAGTGATATTATGAAATATACTACTGTGAATGTTTAAGTGACATATTATGTGAATTTTTTGGTGACTTTTTTTAAAGGTTTAAATATATTTAAATCTAGAAACTTTATAATTACGAGTACGGCTATACCAAACGTAAATACGCTAGTTACGCTTTCAAAAGTCAAATCAGTATTCATCATTGATCATGGAATAAATTCAGAAAAGCGAAATAACTTTTGCACTCGCACGTCCAATTATTTTTTACGTCTGATTCAATAAGACCCATCGTATAAATGAGCCGTTTAATTATATTTTCTTCGTAGTCAATTGATTTGTTCACTACCCATCAGAAGCCTTGTGTTATTTAAAAATTATACATGTGGAAGAAGGTTAGCTGCACTTCGAGTCTAAAGGTTTTAAAAAAAATTAAAAATTAAAAATTATTAAAATCTTGGACTAGTCTCACCACGATTTGGCCGGCTTCAGCGCCCCCCTATGTGAAGATATATACAAATACGTACAGTCAAAATCTGTTATAACGTCATCGAAGTGAATGCTCATATTTGGTCGTAAGCACGGATAGTCGTAACAGTCGATGACGTTGTTATTAAGTACCTAATACACACATATGATTGATTGTATAAATACTATACTCAGGTATAAAATACAACTACAATTTATTTTAAGTTTCAAGACATTACGTACATACAATTATTATAATTTATTTTAACAAAATCTGTTTTTAATGCCTAATAAGGCGGTCTAATATAATTCAGCCGGAACCTTTGATTTGGTCAATACAACCGGTATGTTGTTTTAAACGATGTAGTCGTTAACGGTTTTGACTGTATCTATATAATATATTCTCAGCGGTTGGATATACTTTGACAACGCAATTCTGGATAGGAAGACATAACACTGATTGTAACCGTGTAAAACGGAAAATAGCGAAGTAAGTTTTACTACTAAGCGCACAAGAGTTAGTCTTAGTATTGTCTTTTATTAACATAACATTTAAAGAAAACATTTTTTTACGGATTATAGTATGTATTTAAACTTATAATTATTTAGACATAATTTTAAATTTAAACCGACGTTTCGCGTGCTTTACAGCGTGCGTAAATCCAAATAATAGTCTATGTAGCGTTTTTCCTAGGAGCCTCACTTTGTATCGAATTTGTTGCAATGCGGATTTATAGAACATCATAACATATAATTAGACGTGAGTGAATGCCCTTTGTAATAAGTGTTTAGCGAATATTGGTTAGTGGGGCATAAATAGTACAGTTGTTTCCTTGTCGTTTTGAAATAGATTTTATGTATTTTCAGTTGAAATGTTTAGTATTGCAGTAAATTGTGTGTAGGCTAATAGCTCAAATCAATAAAGCATTTTAATCGTTTGTTACTGTATTACCATAATATTGCTGGAACTTAAAAACAGAATGAATGCAAGTAGTCATCTATATTTTTCACAGAAAGTATCAAAATTCTTTTGCTTGACGAAACTGGAAGAATTATGTCCAATGCTCACGAAAATTCAAATGACAGATAGCTCACGATTAGCCGGCCTTACAATTACATCCTAAGAACACAGAATTTTTTAAACTTCGAACGATGAAATTTGTACAAAAACCTTGAGTCTATATTATTTTCAGGTGCTGTGGTTTGGTGCAAAACTAATTAATATGTATGCTACACTGTTTTGGAGGGTAAGGCAGAAAGTAAACGGTACACAAGAATTCATGGTGAGGGTAGGAAGATAAGCGATTTATTATTACCGTGACAATGCACCTTCCTGTATTCCTAAAGCGGAATACAGTAAAATATAATTGAAGTTGTAATTACAAATAATACATGATAATTTATGGAAATTTGGTGAAATCGTACCAACGCACATTTCGTGGAAAATAATTTATTGTCCTAACATGATCGTATTGCGTTAACGTATCCGTAACACGTTCGATACGTAAACATACTGTTAATAAAACATTCAATCAATTTTTTGAGATTTTTGATGTGAAACGTCACAAAGATGTGCAGCGTTTTTATCGAAGAAAAGATATGGAGTGATCTTATACTGGTACATTATCATCTATTGCGGCTTTTACCTTAGTAATAATTAATTTTAAAAGAGCACTTACACTTTTGATATATGTACTCTATACCCACGTACATTTTGCAATTTAAATATCCAAAAATGTATATAAATCTTATTTTACTTTTGGCATAGTTATTTTAAGAAACTTTTAAATACCTTGTTGAACATATATTCTGCTAACCACTGAGCCATTAGCACTCATCTGTATATTACCGTATAACCGTATATTACAGAATTTCACTAGGGCTCATTACTGTATTTTTCATTTAAACCACCCAGACTCTAAGCCTGACATCGATTGATTATGTCAATGAGGTCGTTTTCCTCAAAATATTTTATCACCGTGCATGTACACACAGATATAATACATAGAGACAGATATAATACATAGGTGCACAGCCGGGTTTCAAACATACTACCTAAAGATAAAATTACATTATTAACAAGCAGACTAACACAGCTACATTTTGAAATTACGATCACGCACTTAATATATTGTTAAATCGTTTAAAATCACACGCAACGTCAGTTAATAATTTCCATAATAGAGTAATTTAACATCAAAATTATATTATTTTAACGGAATGTTAATCGCACCGAATTAATTGCTACTGAATTTGTGACAGCCCATTGAATTAACTACACAATAATTGTTTAAATTCCATAAATACGCAAATATAAGTGGTGTGATACGATACCATCAGTTGTCTATATTTGTTAATCCGTTTAAAATACTATTATAACTTTAAGAATAATTAAAGCAATACTCAAACTTAAAATAATTTTATTCATTATAGTTAACTTATTACACTAATGAACGTCAACAGAAAAGATCTTAAATTGATTCGCAAGTCAAGGGCGAACTCGCAAGAAACTCTCCGCCCCTCTTTTTGATGGCCATGCCATGATGTGTTATAACCATTGTTTGACACAAAATAATATTTATTTGTTTATGATACTCGAGAATTTGATTACATTTAAATATATTTTTATAAACATAAATTATGCACGTTTAATTCTACAAAGACAACTTTAGAGCGTAAACCAAACAACTATTATCTGTTGTATCGATGATGTAAACAAGAAAATCCTTGAAACTTACCTAACACGAGTTTATGAATGAACATGCGCTTACACACAATCCATTGACACATCGCATTCACAACTTAAATAATAACACTGCACTGAAAACTCAAATTCACAAAGCAGTATGTCGACGTTCGATTTTTAAATTCGCGTTTTTTTACGCGGACACCGTACCGACCGTGATAACTAACGAGTAACGAATAACGGCTCGCTCAAGTTTACCGTCCGTCCCGCTCTTTCGTTGCGTAATGTTAACGGGGCATAGAGTATCGTGTGAAAAGACAATACCGAACGAGATATTGAGAGAATATTATCTAAATTGATCGGTTGCACGTTAGGGTTTTTGATAATTTTGACGTAGAAGGCGTTTGATGAGAGAAGAGATGCCGCCCGAAATTCTTACAATTCACTGTAATTGAGTGCATTTTTCTACTACTGCAACGGCATAATGGTGCACATTTGTGTATCGGTTCCATCTATTACTTTCTTTAAAAAAGTTAATCAAATGACATTACGGAACTTTAGATTTTTTTTTTTTATAACATTTATATACAATATATTATGTCTACACCTTCCTACAATTACAAAGTAGGTATAGTGAATAAGAATTCACCAAAATGCTTACAAAATAAATAATTGGTTCTATCATATAGTGTGTACGTACGGATATTACTGATTTTCAGTATAATATCCAACCTAATATGTGACAATAATTGCTCTATTATACGAGAACACTGTCATTAGATAATTATTTATGTAATGGCCAATAAGCTGCTTACTGGTAGTTTAATACCAGAATATTTCACGACCGATTTTCGAACATTTCTTTTCTATTTCACAAAAGAGCGTACCAATTTCAAAAAAAGGCCGGCAACGCACTCGCTAGCCCTCTGGCATTGAGAGTGTCCATTGGCGGCGGTATCAATTAACATCAGGTGAGCCTCCTGCCCGTTTGCCCCCTGTTCTAAAAAAAACCACAAATATCTGAGTTAAAGAACTAAAACTGTTTAACAATCGAATTCTGAGTTATGTAAAAATGATTTTTACATGCGTACTACAAATTTTATGTTACTGACTTGATAATATTTTTTCTCATAAGCAAGTTTTTTTTCAACCAGGTTAAATTATTTAAACCTTAGGAATTTAGGGTGTGTTACAGGTAACCCTTCTCGTTTCACATACACTTAGAAATATCACAAAATAAATATAATTGTTACTTGCCAGCATTTAAAATTTTTTTTTTATAGAACAATGCTTTGCCTGCCCCTGGGCTAGGCAAAGCAAAATTAAAGAAACATAAAGTTATATCGAACGTTACTTTTGAAATACTTCGCATATGTATAATACATTATACTTGTATTATACTTACGTCGTTTCAAAATAATTGATAACCATTCAATAAATTATTCGTTCTAGTTCCGTTCTGTATTAGTTTTAAAACGTTCCTTTGTTTGCTGCGGTCCACCGCCCACATGCGCCCACCACATTGCTTGTCACACGCTACTATTTAGCTAACTTATTGCCGCACTACTTAACTGTATATTGTCCATTTTGTGCGCGATTGTACACGCCTATTCACAGATTTAAATTTAAAAATGGAAAAATATATGTTTTTTTGGTTAATTGAATAATAAAAACCTATTGCTTTTTAAGATAAAAGTATTAGTTTAAATACAAATCTGAATATAAGTAACGGTTGCCTTTACTATATTTAGCGTTAGTGACTTAAAGTAGTAGTCTTAGCCTTTGTGGAATTATTAAAGAAATTGTGGATGAATTTTGATTGTTTTGCTTTAAAAAAATACACACAAAGTGCGTCTTCTTCATGCCACATTAGAATACAGGATATTATACAAAAAAAAACTTAATTTAAAGTGTGCATATAAAGGCTTCAGCGACAGTCCTCAGCTGGCGGTGCCAAAAAGTTAGTATATCATTAAAATAGTTAATTATTTGTAACGAGCCTTAACAGCGTGCGTTGCCGATAAAACAGGACGTATTTAGTAATTACATATTAGTGCAATATATGCATCGTGGTAATTCAGTTGGTAATTCGAAAATGTAAATTGTTTTCAGTTGTTTACCTGAAACTTTTACTGCAGCACAATGTGGTATTTAATTTCCAGAAGATTCTTCAAAAATGAGCAATAAAATGCAGTCACCGCAAGAGAAGAGTCAAGCCACCAATTTATATTGGTGGGTTGAGATACAATTTTGCGGATTGAAGATTGAAGATTGCTCTTAGTTTTCGGTCTCAATCACATGATATAATAAAATGCTTTTAGAATGCTGTGTTTCGTTTACTTATATATGTATAATCTTCTGAGGGACTATATATTTAATAGGAAGCCTACATATATAAGCCTATATATTTAAGGAAGTAATCTGCTGTCATAAAACTTTTTTTTCGCATAGTGAATTCACAGTAGCGATATTGTGTATATTATGTGTCTAATTTTTATGTACATTATTATATTTTATTAAATGTTTCTCCACATTGTCGTATTGGCTGTAAAGATAATGTGTGTATTTCTGAAATAAATAAATAAAATTTAGGAAGAAAAATTATTCTTTAACTAGCGGATCCGACAGACGTTGTCCTGTCTTCACGTCTTTAATTTCAAAATTTCAATTTTTAATAAGCCATTTTGATGAAAATTATTATTCAAATGTTATGACAATATCTAACGATCCAGCACATGGTCACACACGATATAACACAATGATAACAAAACTTTTTTTAAATTTCGGGACAGACTAAAATTAAAATTCGAATATTGTTTAAAATTTGACACTGCGATGGTAGCGCCGTCTGTCGGATCCAATGTAAAACATTCCAAAATCAACAACAACTTATAAATTGAAAATTAATTAAAAAAACATTGTCCAGCGGACAAAATTGTGAATCTAAACCAACCAAAAGTTTTAAATAACCCGTTATTTTCCTTATTATTTATACTCAATAGATTCAGATATTAATTTACACCCGACATATTATGTGACGTTATTTTTTAAATATTGTCAACTAACTGCTTGTGTATATTTTTCTACTAAGGAATTTAATAAAATTATTAATATGAATATGTTTTTACAAAAATCCTAAGGCCACATGAATTTTTAAGACCACCCTGTATGTACAAAGGCCACGAATGTAAGGTCACGGCTTTCGGCGATCGCTCGATTAGTGCCGACCTCGGAAACACAACGTGATCTTGGATTAGATGCGCAATGACAGATTAATAGCTCTCAATGCGTATCTATTGTTCAAACGCAACGAATATTTAAAATATGATTTCGGTTTAATTCTCATACATTCTTCATTAGCATAAAGAAAGTAAAGTGAAAAGTCAATGAATATCCTTAGAATTTATAACAAAATCATTTCTATGCGATTAATTCCTAAAATCCTGTGGACCAAGACAAAAGGTGTTGAATGTCAAAAAAGTATCACAGTTGTAGAAAAAGTTGTATTATCAGTATTTATTTCCTCGGAGTTGATATCGACTAAAAGATAAAGGGTTTCTGCGGGAATTGCTCACGGTGTCCTCCATTTTCAACATTCAACACCTTTTGTCTTCAGTCACCGTGACCACGCACGCTGTACAGCACGCAAAAATTTAAAATTATATTAAATAATTATAAGTTTACAATAATACATAGCTTCATTCTGGTAAAAAACTGTTTTCTTTAAAACTGCAAAAGCTATGTTAATAAAAGACAATAATAAAAATACACGTTGATTAGTAAACCTCCTCTTTCATTATTTTTAATGTTGGTTAAAAATACTATTCATTAGATTATAACCATACTTGTATGGAAAATGACCCATTCTGTTAAGTTCAGTTAAGGGGCACTTAGATTGAATAGCCTTAACAGTTAAAGCAATTATTATAAAGTATTGTTAATGTGTCAGTGAGGGGCCAATTAAAATAGCTCAGCTAAAAACAATGAAATTCCTTCACCATAATAGTCGAACCACACAACCATTGCTTTCACACGATCGCACTTTATAGTAAAGATTGTATCATACATAACGCTGAGCTTTGTTTACAAATAGCTCATTGATGTCAATCATAGAAATTAAACTTACGACATACTAAAAAATGGCTATAAATTTTCGAAAATCAAAGTATATAACAAAAGCTCAGGTTTAAATTATAATTTAAGTAGAAAACACACTACGGGATTGAAAAGCGATTATTTATTATTATTGTACAATATATTTTTGGAAATGTATAATTATAAAAAACAGTCTTAACTTCACGAATTCGTATTACCATGATTACAAGTTAATTGATTTAAATAATAATGAAATCAATCTCAACAATGTATTAAAGAAAAAAAAAGGAAGGATTTTTTTAAATGACAATATTATTCCAGAGAGAATATTGAGAATATCATCGTCGATCTTCAATAAAATATGCTTTTGGTGTAACTTTAAATTCTCACTCCTTTGGCGTACACCAAAAATATTCCTAAAGATGAGTCCGATGCGATATCACGATCATAATACCCCGAGTGCCTATAATAAAGTTCGTCAGTAAAGCTTTAATTAGCTTCGTATGTTTTAGCTCTCACTATGCTTATATATCTTCGTGTGGGTGCAGATTGATAACCACTCAAACTCGAACGATAGTTGACAGGTTCGTGCTTGGCCGAATTTCGTGAGGCCACTTGCACAGGTTCATATAAATGTATGTTAAATCCATCATATACAACGTGTGTAATTTTATATTATTCTTAGAGATGTAGCAATATTTTAACATAAAACAGTTGCTAATTTCAACTGAATTCATTATTTTTTTTACTCACAGCATTTCGTTGTAACCTAAATTATGCTAAGATAGAGACACATTTAAAAAGAGTATTTATTAATAATTACTGTGTCATTTTGTGATCATACATTTTGAAAGATTAAAGAGTGAATTTTGCGATGGATGCGTGTATAGTGAAGTGGACCTCATGGAGGACCACATCTCCCATCAGGTAGACCTCAGAGATGCTCCACTAACTGGTACATTACGCACATTTAATAATAATTCGGTAAATAAAGACACACTTAGGTTAAAAATGACGAAATTCACAAGAGTTCAAGAGAGTTACTGTGATGAAAGAATAATATACATAAAATAATTAAAATATGTTATTCAGTTGCAAAATACTTCATATGGGGATTTATTTCTATTTTATATCATACTACGCAGGCGATAGTGATGTGTTCTTAAACAGTAGTAAAAACTAAGTGTTTGAGTATATAATAATTAGGTATATTAAAAAACTAACATTCCGTATATAAAATTTTCAATCTGATCTAGTGTAATTGTAAATATATGTCCAAGAATTCATTATGAATAGTAACGGTAAAATGCATAGAGCGCCCACGTTCGATCGTTTTATGAATGAAGATGCATACCTGTTACTACTTAAATTCGAATGTAACTCGAAATGAATTCGCTTTACATATTTTTATAATGATTAATCGGCAAATCAAAGGTAGATTTTTGTAACTTTAGGAATAGACAAATATAATAAGGCGTATTTTATTATTAATAATAATAATTTACATTATTAAATGTATTCAACACAGTTGCAAGAAATACAGTAGAATTACATATTAAAAAATAGTTAAATAAGAAGGAAGCAACCTGCGGCCTCGTCGTGAGCGAACTAAACTACAATTACTTAGACTTGAAGTATTGAATATAACAAAGAAATTAAAACATATGTAGACACAGAAAAAGGACATTAAACTCACTCAGCAATCATGATAATTTCAGTTAGTAAGAAAGTTAGGGATGCATATAAATTATATATGCAACGACTTTGCATATTATGAATATTTTATGGACAAGAAACTAAGCGTATATGGACAGGAAACGTACTCTATAGCCTTACTTTAAGGAGTCTAATCGGTAGACGGTAATATACAAGGAACCTGAAGCTTGGATGAGTAAATTATGCCAGTATTAAAAATCAACTATCGAAATTATTAGTGACAAGAAAGTGCGAAAGCCAAATATTTACAACAAATAGTAGGGTATTGACGATTATCCAAAGAAAGTCAGTCATTGAGAATTTCGTAAGGCAATATTATTAACTCAGCAAACACGTGGGTGGAGATACAATCTGTGTAATTATTACTTGATGAATTATTGTAATTATAGTTCTGGTTTATTTAACCATTTCTTAAGCTGTTAGCCATTAACCCTAAAGACTACATTAGAGGAGACAATGTTTCATCCATAGACGAAAGATTCTATTCGAATAATTATAAATAGTTCAAAATTTGAATTTGGAAAAATACTTGCTTTCGATGTTGCTTCCGGTGACTACGAAGAAGAGAGTAGTAGTATTTTAGTAGTGTTTTAAATAATAATAATTCCTTCTTTGTACAATTATGTTGCATAATTTCAGTTATGTTAAAGTAAACTGAAATTAAACTAAACCTACCTAACTAAAGATGTTCCTCAAATTGTACTTTTTATTAAACGTAAAAATTATTTTACCAGTAGCTTTGCTTTCTATATTTTACGCTTTACACTACTTGCCATACTAGTCGATCTAATTTGCATCGGGGCTCGTATAATATAAATATTAAATATATATTTGTAAACCTAGGTAATCTTGTTTAAAATATTTTTTTTATTGTATGCTATTAAATTTACAAAAGTATAAACGAGTTTATACTTTTGTACATTTTTTATAAACTCATATTATTATTACATCTAACACCAAGTGTGACCAAATGCTTGAAAACATTGTGTATTCATAATATTATCTAGCATTTATATTCAGTATAATATTTAAGTAATATTGGATACAATATGTCAGTCGGTATTATTGTGTTTGATTTATTTCCGTTAACGACCATTAGTAATAACTTATACGTAAACAGGTTTATTTTAGTTATTTTTAAATGAAATGTAAAAAATCTTTGAATAGATAGTACGCTGGAAGAGTCAACATAAGGCATTCCTCACAATAAATGTTTGATGAAAGAACTTGTTTATTAAAAAATTCACTCGTTAAGCGTACAAGCTCTGCTCTGCAAACATTTTTAGCGGCCATTATGAGACGGTCTGCATAATGGAGAGCAGAAACAAAGGCCAGTTTAATTGTGGACAGGCTGCGGACTGGCACACTTTCTTAGGAGCTGCTCATTTGTGGATGTGGGACAAATCTACAAAGCGTTTTCAACACACTATGTAAAACTACTTGTCCTAACTGGACAGTCTGACTATGATTACGGAGGTAAGATTGTACTCAGAAACAAGACTAAAACTGACTCCAGTCATTGATAGCATCTTAGTGTGCGTTAAATCTCAGTCGAAAACACTCAGAAGTTTCGAACATGCTTTCGTTAATTTTTGTAATCCACTAGGACTTTTTTAAACGAAAAGGCATGCATGCATAAGGTCAATGACATTGTTATGCACAAAACTGTTACATAGGGTATTTGCCTAAGAAATTTTGAGAGAAATATAAAATCAAAATCAAAATTCCTTCAGTTTAGATTCGTCTTAAGGCATGCTTATGAATGTGAAAAACGTTTACAAAATTCGCGAAAAAGCAAAGGAGAATGTCATAACTCACACGGTCATTAAAGTTACATAAGTAAAATATAAAATAGAAATCTGTTCTGTGATTTACCACATTCAGAATAGGGTTAGGTTAGAGGGGTCGCAGTTATAATCCGGCTTTTTAAGAATTGATATTAACTGTAAGTTGATATTGTATCTATGGACAAATCGTTCTAAATGCTTTTGTAATAATTAGTACAAAAATTACGCAAAATAAATATTAATTTAAATCATAGTACTGTGTTAGACTCTTTAGAATAGGCTAATGTAAAAAACATCCGTAGTTACAATACAAATGTTTATTTAACTGCTGTAACATCCTTTATACATAACATAAACGGTAATATTCTGAAATGATGTAGAATGCTACTTGAAAAAATAAACAAAGAGTAATACAAAGCCGATGTGGGCCGCTCACACCAATGAACCCGCCAATCAAATTATATCAACAAAAGGTATGTGATGAGTGAAAAATAACAAAACATGTTAGAAGAGGCTTGCGTGAAATTCAAAAGTATATGAACTTATTATTATAAAGCAACCCTTATGGCGTTTATTTACTTTGACCTTTATTCGACCATGAATAAACTGACTTTTAGTATCTATGGACAATTTATATTAGCCAATACAATGAAAAGTAGTAAATATTAACGTGTATCATATAATAACTACTTAAATGATCAAAACAAAAAACCAATTAGAAATTAATAGTTCATCAAAGGGTGGCTTATTAAGTCCAAAGAAACATAGGACACATCTTAATTTATTAACAAATTTTCTATACATACTTCTGTCCTATTATATACCACATGAAATATCACTCTATGTAAGCTCTCTTTCTTAACTAAGGCGTGATATGTAACGCTTATAAATAATGTACTTTGTTAATATCTCGGTTGAATTTTACAACTTTCCGTTGCTGCAAGTTTGAATACCTCAATTTGGGATATTGGCGGACATAAAACATGACCCACTCAGCTGATTGCCTGCCCTAGATATAGCATATATCACTCGCAACAAACATTGGGTTAGTTTTAACTTGAGACCGGATGCCAAAAATCCATCGTATTCTAATACACTTGTAAAACGAAAGAAATCGATTTAAAATTCAGATTGTGTAATTGTTTCATGATGTGCGTGTGACGTGGGAAATTGAATTGTAATCGTAGTATTTATATAAGAAAATTTAAGATAGGAGTGTTTACAGATGGTAGGACGAAAGCACTGAGCACCGAATAAATCTCTTTCCAAAGCAAAATCCTTTGCCTGTTTATCCACTGTTATTTATAAACAAGGTATATATTTCTATATAATTGTCTTGAAATCTTTTAGACCGATTTTTAAAATAAATTAGAAAAATGATAATTATATGTAGCGAAAACATGAAGTTTTATTGTATATATGAGTAATTGAGTATATATATCTATCACAAATTCAATAATAAGTACAGATTAGGTACTTAACAAAAATGCTGTTACGACTATCGGTTTATACGAGTAGCCCCTACGATGTCGTTATAATAGATTTTGACTGTATATGTAACAAATACATTTCATACAACTTAATAAATATGGAATTAAAGACAGTGAAAATAAAATTTTATGTAAGTTTGAAGATGCGATTTAAGTTATCTAAAATAAGCTATCTAAACGACTCGGCACATGTTAAAGCTGACATTCGCGCACCTGTGTCCCAACCACAGGGCGGAAAGCCCGCCCGCCCTTGCGTAAATATCTTTAGCAGGGGCTTACGAATTGTCTCTAAAATATGGTCGTCAATTTAATGTTATAATAAATTTTCCACACATAAAACTTATTTAAGAAATTGATTACATTACTTATATATCTCTCGCTAAACGCAAGTTTTAATTTTTAAATAAAATCGAATTTTGATTTGCTTCAGTATGACTTAATCAGATAAAAATTCGCATTTATATTCGTTAAAAAAAATACGCATGGGACTGTGACCATTTTGTACTTAACGATGAAAAACTTTGAATCTATGGAACTATCAAATCTTATTTATATTCAGATTACTCAAACTTACAAAGTATATATGTGGTATGTTTATTTTTAGAAATATTACCCTCACCCACTTTCTACTTTTTTCTTACTTCAACACATTTTTTTATAAATTATTGTTATATATTTTTCTGCGTCCATACTAATTTAGTAAATATATTTTCTGTAAAGTATCATTTATTCATGTAACCAAACATAATAATCAAATGTTCAGTATGTACAATGCTCTTAACCTGTAATAATAATAATAAAAATTAAAACAAATTTTAAAAGTCCCCGTGGCGGTATACCTCAAACGCTGGCAGCTTTATAGTACGAGTATACGAGAAGTATATATCTACTAATATACGTGTTGTCTGTATTTTTGTAAACAACAAAAAAAATCTAAATTTGCATCTCATGTACTCTCTCAGTACCAGTTTCTCAATTATGAAGCCACGTGTAAAGGTCAAAGGAAAAGTTTAAGAGCGCGTTTATGAAAGTTTAAAAATATGAGTTAATATTTCAGTTGCAAAGCACTTTACACTAGCATAAATATAACTTTTGGACTAAATTGTGAGAAGGCTGCTCAGTTTTCACTGAGCGCTATAAAATAGATACTAAAAAGCTTCGTAAAGGTCACCGTACACAGTGTATTTAGTGGACATGAATAATAAAATATAGGGGGTTTCTTATTTAGATTTTGAAAGGTATATCTTTTTTATATGTGATAAGGTGGATTATTTAATTGGTTTTTTAGTTTATTGACGAAAAAAGAAGAGAACACGAATCGTGATTCGAATAATGTAATATATATTTCAGGTTATATTACTAAATAAATGTTATATATATATTTTTATATAAAAAATCTACAGTTTATTGATTAAGATGGTCGGTCATTATTTTTAATAAATGCATATAAATTATTTTAGCTTCAATTACCTATTTAACTTACCTATTTTTTTAATATTTTTTGCACAAAACAGTAAGGATAATTTTAAGCCAAAGCTTAATTGTGCGTAAATAGATTGATTTACAGAATTACAAGTACCGAGTATGCGGTGATCCTAATAGTGTCTTGGAACACTCAACGGAAGTCTCACAGGAATTCTACTCTAGATGGAGTTAACTTATATTTAGCGTTTCAAAGTGTCGTGTTTCTGATACGAAAAAGGTTACTTGGCTCATATGAATCCGCAAACTAACTGGCATTAAAGTTAACTGACCTATTTGACGATAGTGTTACAACTCAAAAGCATACTGGATTTGTCATAAAGAGACTTTGTTTCTATTCTAAATTGTTACGAACTTAAGACTTAGATAATTTGAAACACTTTAATTATTGGGAAGCAAAAAAAAATTGCCGTGATTATCAACAATCTTCAATATCAGCCTTATAGGAAAGGTACACTGAAAGGTGGTCTGCACATTCTGTTCCTATACGACTTAGTTAATAGATTCGATTCTCCTCAATTACTTTATTACTCTTATTCAACGATACTGCTTGCAGTTCCTCCTACATTTCATAACTACACTAATCATTCCTTATTTCAAGAAAGATGTCCCTAAAATACTATCAGACATTTAATGTCAATAAATCAACCAATATTAACCCAGAGGCTTCAGTTTCACACACAAATACACATCCAAAGCCTACACGCATTCTCTCTGTCATTATTTGGAATTAGAATTTCTGTTTTTTTTTATATGTTTTGACAATTTACTTACTGTGTATCGTTCGTCTTAGTATTTTTAATCCTAAAACCTATCATGTAGGTTTCTTAAGTGAACAATTAATTATTTTAATTTAAAAAAAGTTGATACACGTAAGAATTTTAGGCACTAAGGCAGTACGGCACGACAAAATAAATATTTTATGAGAATATTGTAATAAATTATATAATTTACATACATACATGATATACTATTGGCATTTAATCGGAGATAGTAAACTACTCGTACAAACTCATATAAGATCTTAATAATATCTAGTATTTAAAGTTTCCTAATTAACACATCTAGACTCAGACTGTTTAGTGCACTAAGTTCTGAAAGCTCTCTTGAGAGGTACAGGTGCAGTTGATTGCAGAAGTTCAATTACGAATGGTTAATTATCAGTTCAGAATTTTGGGACTATTGTGACATAATTGATAAATTAAGTATAACAGTACCTACTTATAACTTACCTACTTAGCTGTTGGATTACTTATTATTAAATAAATAAATAAATAATTTGTGAAATTCTGGGGGGTTAAAAACTTAAACGAAAAATGCAAAGTGAAATGCGATTGGAGAAGCGAAAGTAATATATCAAATATCAATATATTTTGGAATAGAATGCTGTGGCCCAATCACGATCAAACGAAACGCATTGTTTCACGATAAGTATTACATTCTGATGCCTCTAGTTGCACACTTGCGTTTATTACAAAAATACATGTCCAATAAACCTACATAGACCTTCATATATAGATAAAATTAAATAAATTTCAATAATTTCAAAGTCTTGAGTAAGCTTTATTTTGAACAGTGGGAGAACGGTCAGGAGCCTCAACTGATGATAAATGATACCGCCGCATATAGACACTCTACCAGAGAACTCGAAAAATATTTTTCTAAAGGACTCTAAGTTACTTTAGCGCATAGCTGGTTCCACATAGTGCTGGTGCGTGGCTACAACTGCCTTAAATAACGCTATGGAAAGACGGACGTCGAGGTAACACGGGTAGAATTTCGTATTCTGCCTCGACGTCCGATGATGCGTATTATAATTTACCATTTTATAATTATACTGCTATAAATCTTTCTCATAGTAAGAACAATTTTTGTTTGATAAAACAGCTTGTCATTTTGCTATATTATAACGGCTATTATTAGACTGTGGTGTAGTTATCAAATTTGCTCCCAGGAGAGGACACGAAGCTTGCTCCAGCAACAACATTAACAAATTTCGGATTTTCTACTACACTTACTATTAAATAAGTACTAAAATGGTTTCTCATACCTATCAGAATGCTAATTTCTGTATAGTATCAATATATTTTCGGTTAATTATGAAGCTCTTTCCGGGTATAAAAATCTAATCGCCGGTTCGGAATGGAATATCTAGCAAACAAACCTATGAACCAAAGATATCCAAAGTTATTACCTGTAACAAACAAAATATTATTAGCAATATGATTATCGTGGTGGCATCTTTAATGAGACTTTTGTATAGGTATGTATATTACGTCCGCCGTTCCACAACTGCGCGTTTTTCTAGGCAGTTTTTGCCGCGCACCACCGCTTCGTGGAACCAGCAGCCCACTGAAGTATTTCCGAACCAATTCGACTTCGGGTCCTTCCAGAAAAGAGCGTACAAATTCTCAAAAGGCCGGCAACGCACTCGCGAGCCCTCTAGCTTCCAGAGTGTCCATGGGCGGAGGTATCACTTAACATCAGGTGAGCCTCCTGCCCGTTTGCCCTCTGTTCTATAAAAAAATGCAACATATCTACTTTGGAGAAGGTTTATAGTGATTTATCTTGAAAAAAAATACTGCAGAAGCCAGTGGTTTGTTTATATTAAAAATAAATAAATCAAAGTCTTAATTGTATGAAACTCGCAAATTATTTAAATGACAATTACTATGAATATTTTCTCAAACACGCCAAAAGCGTACTTGTAGATTTTGTATAAAAAAATCAGTGGCGCTACAACCTCTTTAGGTCTTGGCCTCAGATTTCTGTATCCGTTTCATGATCAATTTTTAAATCTTATAAGCAAGGAGGTGATAAGCCTCCAGTGCCTGACACACGTTGTCGACTTTTTGGGTCTCAAACATGTCGGTCTCCCCACGATGTTTTCCTTCACCGTTCGAGCAAATGATAAATGCGCACATAGAAAGAAAGTCCATTGGTGCACAGCCGGAGATCAAACCTACGACCTGAGGTATGAGAGTCGCACGCTGAAGCCACTAGGCCTACCCTGCTCTTTTATCATCATTCATTATTAGTAAAAAATCTATCAAGAAGCTCAGAAGAGTCTGATAAATACAGATTTAAAAGGGTTCAGCAATAAATATTGCACATTCATACATTTACGATGTGAGGATGTGAAGCGTTTATTTCAGCAAACTCTGCTCCAGGCCGCGCCCGCGCCGCCGGTGATTTATCAACGAATACATTTCCTATTTCAAACTGCTTTTTGTCGCTTCTATTGAGCGAACTATCGCGGTTTTAGTGAAAATATATTTGTAACGTTCTATATTAAACACTGCATCTGGTTTCAACGCAAAAATGGGCCAGCACATTTTAACCCACAAAACACTGCAATGTTATCAAATTGTTAATAAAGTTTTAAAACGCCTGACCGATATAAGGATTTTCATTACATCTTTTAAAAGTGCAAACGAATTCTCATATACGACACTAGATTTTGACAGATGGCAGAGCTAGGCAACATTTTTGGTCGTAAAAAGCGATAGTCGTAATAGCAGTATTAAGTCTAAATATATTAAACAAAGTCGTGTTAGTTATACTACTTATAACTGGAGATCGGCTGTACCGATGTTAGTTATCTCTTTTTGGTGAATTCCTCACCTCTCTATTAAAATATATATAAATAAATCGGATAAGTTATCGAATAACAATAAATACATTAATTAATTTTACGAATGCAAACAGCATGTGGTGCCTTCTGGTGACAAAACTACGCATCATTTTGCACGAAATCGATTCAGTTCAAAAAATTCCGATCTTCTGGTAAATGAGAAGATGCATAACCAGGCTTTGGATCTTGATCGAAGACAAAATTGGCGCTAGAGAGAAAAGGCCTAGTGTGTAAAATTTCCATTCCTAATTCGTAATGGCAAGCAATAAAATATTACTGTACTGCAAAAAAGTTGTATATATTACCTTAATGAAATCCTAAATTAAGTTTAACTAAAGTTAACACGATATTATTAGACTGTTAGGCGGAACGAAGTTAGCCGGGTCAGCTAGTATATATTACAATAGAATTCAGCCGGGACCTTTGATTTTCGTCAATATATACGGTATGTTCTAAACGATGTCGTCATAAAAAGTTTTGATTATATATAAAAAATATAGTTTTTTATTAATAAGGTTTCTGCAATTAAATTAAGCTAAATTTGATATAGTTACCATAATATCTTTATTTGTTTTGCAAGGAAGGAATTTGTTATAATAAAATCACGAGTCGAGCCTGTCGGAATCTCTGGCCGCCATTTTGATTCCGGGCTGACAATCAATCATGGCTTGACATCTCATTCGTTCGGGAGCTTTTGTTTTGTCGAGATTTTTCTCCTGTAATTAAGATGATTCAAACGCAACGAGACGGTTTTAGTGGTGCTGTTTTTGTATTTCCTCGTGCCGAGAATCAATTACAGGGTTCAATAAATGCTTTCTATTGTAATTGCGAGTCATACAGTGTGATGTACATACTATGATTTAGCAGAATAATATTTTGTTGAAACTGTAGGTTTTCGTGTTAAAAAGCAACAACTTAGTGTCAACTCGTAAATAATTGTTAATCGTGATAGTAGAAATGATAACAAATGTTAATAACTCATACAGAAACTTTATTGAAATTTCAACTTCATATATTTCATGATATCATTTTAAACATTACATCCCAGCATTCTTCGGTACACTCTACTCACTAATTTATTCATTTCATAACAATAAAACATTCTTACATAAACATTTACTATTCTTAAATTTTCGTGGAGGAATTCAAACTTTTCGAAGTGTGGCACGTGCGTTACTGGGTCGCACTTCCGGTCGCGGGTAGAGCCTGCTTCCGGTAGCGACGAGACGCCATTGTTTGCCCTTTGTTTGCGCTTTTACTAAGAATTTACGTCTTTTAAATATTTGAAACTCAAAGGGTAAATTCATTCTTTTAGCTTAGTGTGTAGACAAATTTATTTACCAAAATCATTATAATTGTAATATTGGGTAGGTTATACCTACTATATTTACACAAACTGTTATGTGGTAGCGCACAACTACATCAATCTTGACCCAACTCCGCAATCGGACTCGCCTGTCTACCATATGCCCACAACGAATTATACTGCAACGAATTTCAGCTATACTATTCGCAGAGGCTATGACAACTTGGAGCAACTGATCCTGCTTGGTAACACAGAAGACAAGCGATCACGTGGCCGTTTACCAACCAGATGGACCCATACAGTAAAAGACTCATCCGCATTAAAACTATACTAAGAAGCGCTGGGCAAAACCAGTGAAAACAGATTGTCCGCTCCAGATGTTTCCTTTCTGGCCACGACGCTCGATGCTACCCAATGAAGAGGTGTACTATGTGAGTAAAATAATGTTCTTACGGCGCAGCAAAAGCATGTTTTTCAGCAGCATTCTGTCTTTAAGTATAGTAGTTTTTGGATTTAAAACATGCCGGTTTCCCTTCGATGTTTCTTTTCGCCGCACAACTGCTAATTGCGCATATGATGAAAAATCTATAAATTGTAAAACCGCCGGAAGTTTGGGTCGTTTAACTTCCCTTTTGAGTATAGGTCGGCCTATCTCTTGAGAATGAAACGAATTTCCAATTTCTACATCAATTACTTAAATTTGAGTTGCATTTATCACTTTTATTTATTTTACATACAATAACAATAATCACATATGAGGAACGTAGAACTTTCCGTTACTATGGTGTCACACTTTACCAACGCCTGTCCTCACATACACCAACGACAAATTACAAAACCATCCACACAATACTAGCATCAATACAGTACTCCTGAAATAATTTAATCGGTTGGCTCGATTTGCATATAAAACAAAAAGTTATAAATCAATGAAAAATTTAATTCGCGCACCATATAAGAATTTATTCCGTCACGGCTTATTTAATATTGAAAAATAATATTAATAAGCAAATTGATTATGTCTACCTATCAACGCGTAAAGAGATTGGGTTTAAATAGAGACGTTTGAAACATCGTGGTATCTTCTGTGGGTGGTCCCAGCACCGCTCACTTAGACCTGAGCTTCAGTTAGCGCCATGTGGACAGTCAGGACATTTGTCGTGCTGTGCTTAGTTGCATCGGTCCTAAGTGGTAATTTTTTTAACTTTTTACATTTGAAAAGGTTTTTTTGAAATTTCAATCGCATTACGAAATTATGTACCAGCGGCTTTTCCCGGCTTCACATTTTTTTTTTATATTTTCGAAATAAATGTATTCCATGTCACTCAGATAATATAACATTATTATTGTAGAATGGTTTTTTAAGGTAATTTTTGAATTAGTTCGTTGTAAAAATATAAATCTTGCCTTTTATAATACGCATTAATTTTTAAAATATGAATTTTTTCAATAATGATAGAAACAATTTAAGCTTCGCACGCTGAGTGAAACCAATTAAATAACTTGATATATATAATGTTCATTGACATTTCATATTAAAGACGGCAGTTGTTATCTAGATTTCTAGCTAATATGTTGCCCAGTACAATCGCAAGAAAATTGTATCAAATAAAATACTTATTGAAACAGAGAGACTATTTTAAAAAATCATTAGTTATCCATCTAAAAATTATTATTTATTAATCGTTTAGATATTTTTAAAGCGCGTTTTAAGACTAGTAAATCGTTATGTGTATATTTGTGTGACAGACGACCGAAGCGCCTTCGCTAGCGCCCAGGCTTCGGCGCTCGCGCAGGCCAACGCTGGTGGTATCTTCGGCGGCGTGGACAAAATATGTAAGTCTTAGGGCCTGTTTCACAATGTCCGGATAAGTTCCAAATAAACTATTTGTTACTTATTGGTAGGATAAATAGTGTTTTTGTGTTTCACGACTGTCAGATAGCGCTATACGTCATGAAATTTGAAGGATCTTATTTGGAACTTTTATCTTTCGAATAATTAATGTGTTGCATAGCTATTTGGCACTTTATCCATACATTGTGAAACAGGCCCTTAATTGTATAAAACTCGCAAATTATTTAAATGACAATTACTAGGAATATTTTCTCAAACACGCCAAAAGCGTACTTGTAGATTTTGTATAAAAAAATCAGTGGCGCTACAACCTCTTTAGGTCTTGGCCTCAGATTTCTGAATCATGATCATTTTAAAATCGAATAGGCAAGTAGGTGATCAGCCTCCAGTGCCTAACACACGTCGTCTACTTTTTGGGTCTAAGACATGTCGGTTTCCTCGCGATATTTTCCTTCACCGTTCGAGTAAATGTTAAATGCGCACATAGAAAGAAATTCCATTGGTAAACAGCCGGGGATCGAACCTACGACCTCAGGTAAGAGAGTCGCACGCTGAAGCCCCTAGGCCAACACTGCTTCTGCTCGCTGATGTAATTTTTGTATACTGATAAAGAAGTTACAGATTCTTAAAGTTGGTTCAGTTGGTTTTTTACGAATATTATTTCCCAGGGACAAAATGCCTTTACGAGGGCCAGATGTACTACGACTACAATCTGGGTGGTGGATGTTTGGTGTGCGCATGTTTCCTTACCAACGGATACCTCTCACCCAAGTGTCGCTCGTGTAATGGATGTGGTATGTATCATTGCAAATATTACAGACGCAATTTGACGATTTATTTAACTTTTCTTATTACAAATCTTATGGAACAGTGGATGAATATATTGAGGTAAATTTATAGTACAAGTTAACAATACAAAAAACTTATCTGGTCCATAAATTCGATATATATATATATATATATATATATATATAATTGATAATATATTATACTTGATTTTATAATTTTATTTTGCAGGATACGAACCACAACCCGGTGAGTGGATAAACCATATATATTATTCTAATAGGAAAAACTTGTAAGTTGCAGTTAATTTAAACTTAAAGTTCATCGTAGTAGAGAGGCTGATTAAACTAAAATTATAATAAAACTACAAACGAAACAAATGAAATCACACAAATACCATATAATTTAATTCTTTACAGATTTCAGGTAAAATATCTGTATTATTCAAATTAATTAATGAATCGTAACTTCGAAATCGTAACTAAATATTGTAATAAAAATATATTAGTCCTGAAGTAGTAACGTAAGATATATTCGCTTATGTTCAGGAGTTTATTAATTGATTTAATTATAAGTATTCTACAGCTTATACGTATATATATAGATAAGACAAAACACTAAGACAATACAGAAAGCCAAAACAGATTACATAGACAATATATGTATATGAAACAGAAAACAAACAAATTAATAGTCAACGATATCTACATTACAAAAATAAAATAAAGAAAACCGAAATTTAACATTTGAAACAACTTTAAAATTACTACTAAAACAAAATCAGATTCCTCCCGCTTCTTCAAGTACTTCTTGACACCTTTTTTGAGGTGGAAAAGATCAATATCCTGATAATGGATGTCATACTTCGCAGACGCAGACGCAAAGATAGACCGAATTCCGTCCCTATGCTGGCCTATAGTGCCAAATACGGCACATCACGATTTCAGCAGTCGGAACCGTTTCGAACAGGGAATCTTTAATCGTTTGGATGTGCTCAATATGTCGATCAGTTTCGTAATTTCCTCTATGGGAGCTTTACAGGCATTCGTAGAATCGCGGATGGTGATCACAGTCTACGACACCAGAGATTAGATGAGTCCGTTCCTACAGTCATTTGTCACACAAACTCTCACCAGCGGTGAACATATTAATGTTTCGATTAGTACCCCCGGGTAGGAGAGGTAGGACGTATTAGTGGCGATGGCGAGCGTGGAAAGGCGTGCCTGTTTTGGTATGCTCCGTTTGCCCTGAGATCGATTAATATTTGACCAATGTTGGTCATACAGCGCAGAATTGAACCTACCCTCCCCCAGAATGTGGAGGACTCCCAAAAGGGGGATTCTCCACCGCGAGAAATATATGATACAATATACAACACTAGGGAAATATTTTTAAATTGTACAATTGGTATAGCATCGTTTAGAAAGTAATGTCTCCTATTTTTTTCTAATAGTCTCCCGGACCTAGGAAAGAAAGAGATAATAATAAGAGAGAGATACATTTTTTTATTCATAATGTATTTTATTACAGAGCCGAGCCCAGTTCCAGATGTTCCACCAACTCCACCATTCAACCCATGTAAGTGTTTACAAAGTTTAGGTGGCTTCTATGTATTTTTGCTATCAGAATTATGCGAGGGTGTATAGTATTAAAATATAGAACAAATACAAAATATATTACACGTGTGATTTCCTTTCAGGTCCACCGCCAATTGTCATTCCGGGACCACCAAGGCCATACCCTGTGCCTGTACCAATTCCCGGAAAACCAATCCTCATTCGCGTGCCAGTACCGGTACCATCCCCACCAATCTACTTGCCGGGACCACCCAGACCTTACCCTGTGGCAAAGCCCGTGCCCGTCCCATACCCAGTTAACCGACCCTACCCAGTTCCTTCCCCACCCAGAATCATCACTGTACCTGTACCCATTCCTCGTCCTTATCCAGTACCAGGACCAGAAAGGGACGTTCCCATACCAGTGCCTGTACCTTCTCCACCTGTGCGTATTCCGGTCCCAGTTCCAGGACCTCCAAGGCCCGTGCCTGTCCCAGTACCATCTCCTCCAGTACCTATACCAGTCCCTGTGGAGGTTGAACGATTCATTCCAGTGCCAGGCAAAGACCGATTAGTTCCTGTTCCCTTACCTATCACTCGTAAGTTCTTTATGATTTTTAATATTTTAAAAGTATATTATTTTCGATAGTTGATAATTTAAATGTTTTTTTCAGATAACAAGTACTACCCAGTTCCCATTGTCGTCTATGTTGGTATGTTTCTAAGGCATTTACAGTCATACAATCAATATTTAGACTTTAAAACCGATAGTCGTGATAGCCGACATAAAATTTTTTTCTATGTTATTTCCAATGTAACTGGTGGTTCTAAACGATGTCGCCGTAAACGATTTTGACTGTATTAAGTTTTCTCAATTATAAATTAGGATAAAATACAATAATTCGACCATAAAGTTTATTAATAAGAAACTTCATTTTTAAAGCTCCCCTGTGCCGAGGACACGCTCCATTTGTACCATTCCGAGTTCCTGGAGATGTTTGCCAAATTCATACTTGCAAGATTAAATACAACTATGTATACCTAGATACTCAGAAAGATCCGGACTGTGGTAAGTATTCACACAAGTACCATCCACTTCAGATACATTTCATTATATCTTCTCAAATCTATATCCCCTTTAAAAAAACTGCTACGATGAATTTTTTTGTTAAATAGGTGTCATTTGTCAAAATATAGGCTTTTATATATAATTATTTGTCCTTTTACTGTATTACTGACTCACTTATTATCTATTTCAGATATTACCCCATATCAACCATTCGGACGTAAGTTTTATACTTTTGTGTAGTTTTAATTATTTTAATGACAACTTATTAATATTCATTGTTCTTTAGCGATATACGGAGGTTCTTCAGCATCAGCCATCGCTAATGCTAAAGCTAACTCTTGGGGAGGCTCAAGCGCTCATGCAGATGCAGAAGCTAACGCCAATGCTTTATCCGGAGATTTTGGTCCCTTGGGTGGACTCGGTGGTTTTGCGAACGCTGATGCCAGTGCCGAAGCCAACGCAAATGCTTATGGACTAGCACCTTTTGGTGGTTTAAACGGACTAGACGGTCTCGGTTTCTCGAGTGCACAAGCAAATGCTCAAGCTAAAGCTAACGCAGGTGGTTTGTTAGGTAATTTAGGAGGGCTCGGAGGTTTAGGCGGCTTAGGAGGGTTAGGAGGTTTGGGAGGACTAGATTTCGACTCGATACGTGGTGGTTTGTCAAACGCTCAAGCTAATGCCCAAGCTAACGCCCAAGCCAATGCTAATGCATATGCTGGAGGATTAAGTGGGCTAGGAGGTTTAGGTGGGCTGGGAGGTTTAGGTGGGCTGGGAGGTGGATATTCTAGTGCCGAAGCCAACGCTGAAGCCAATGCTAATGCATATGCTGGAGGATTAAGTGGGCTAGGAGGTGTAGGTGGGCTGGGAGGTTTAGGTGGGCTGGGAGGTGTAGGTGGACTAGGAGGTTTGGGTAGTAGTTATGCCAATGCTCAAGCCGAAGCTAATGCTAATGCATTCAGCGGAAGTTGGGGAGGACTAGGAGGTGGATTTTCTAGTGCCCAAGCTAACGCAGAAGCTAACGCTAATGCTAATGCATTTGGTGGAGGATTCAGTGGGCTTGGAGGTTTAGGTGGACTAGGAGGTTTGGGTAGTAGTTTTTCCAATGCTCAAGCTAACGCCCAAGCTAATGCCGAAGCCAATGCATTCAGTGGAGGCTTTGGAGGGCTTGGTGGAAGTTGGGCAAATGCCGAAGCTAATGCTAATGCGAATGCTAACGCTAACGCAGGCGGTTTGTTAGGTGGTTTAGGAGGGTTTGGCGGTTTAGGAGGTTTAGGAGGGTTAGGAGGCTGGGGTGGTGCCAATGCTTATGCCAATGCTGAAGCCTTAGCAAACGCTAACGCTGGTGGATTCGGCGGTGCCAAAACATGGGGAAAAACTGCACCAACAGAAGAATGAAGAGTTTTCAAAAAATAAGGTAATATATATATAAATATATATATATATATTATGAATACATTAATAAACTCATAACATTAAGTTGTTCATAATGATATTTTTATGTAAGTGTGTTAAGAAAATAATTTGTGAAAAAGCACACAATTTGTGTAATATTGAAATAAGTTTTTTAATAATATTCATCAAACATTCATTTTTTTAAGTTTAATAGTGAATTAAAATAATATAATATATTTATACTTTAATTTTCTTGTTTTAGATACAAAAGCTAGTGATCTCCACATAATGACCCTGCACGAACATGGATAATGATATACTTTTAGTTTATTGAGCATAATATAAAAGGACAAATTGTACGCTCCATACTCAAAAATAATAAAGTGGGATGAAATTTAATTTGTGTTTAATTCTTCCGTAAAACCTTTTAATTAAATTGAATACTGTTTTTGCGCCATAAACTGAAATTTGTGAATGTCGATTTGATAAGTAATAGCCGACTAGAACAAATTATTTTGATGGAACAAATTAGCAACACATCCATTCCTAATGTACACTTCAATTTCATATGTATTACCTATAAATCAATATGACTGACGATTTTCACGGAGAGTTATGATGTATTTATAATGAGCTACCTGATTGTAATAAGCGCAGTCGAACCAACTATTTGAAATATAAGCAACAACATTGAGGGGCGGCGAGGAACAGTTTTGGTTTAAGAATGCGGGGAGGCGTTATTGGAAGTATAAGCTTCCTTGCCTTCCTGTTGTTCCATTACACGAATGGTCAAAATATTTTATTAAACTCGCAAGCTCAGGGTGAGTGAAATGATGTGTACAAATTCATAATTAAAAATATTTCTATACTATATTTTGTTAATTATTATTCGTATGTAGATTTAAAAGAAGATTTAAGTGAAGCCAAGGCATCGAATGAAGATGTTATATTGAAAAGTACTGAAAGTGATTATCCAAATAATATTTCTGGTAGTAATGATAACGACAAAAATACAAAATCACAAGATGTTTTAAAGCCCGAGAGTCGAATTTTATTTGAAACTTACCAACCATTGATTTCTTCTAAAGAAGTGACTGAAAACAAAGAAGAGGAAAATTTAAACACTAAAGAACTAAAATCTGCAGAAGATGAAGAAAATGATATAAACCCGGAGGGAAAATCTAGTTACAGTTCGGCGATTGCAACCACAAGCAATTCATTTAGCAACAGCTTTGCTAAAGCAACTGCTATATCATCAGGCGGATACGGTTCCTTTTCACCATATGGAACTCATTTGCCAAACTCAGCTTCTAGCTTGGCTCAAGCACATAGTAATGGTAATGCCCAAGCTGCAGCGTCATCCCAAAGCAACTCCTACTATAGATCAACACATGGTTTTGCTCCGCCAAGTCCGTCCTTGGGACTAGGATCTTTATCCCTGGCGAATGCTAATGCGCAGTCTACGGGTTATGGAAGATGGAATCCATTTGTGTCCAGGTATATTAGGTGCCAAAATAGATCTTTCCTTAAATTTACGTTCGTAACGTAGTTCTTTTGTGCTGTTATAGTCCAGACGTAAATTATGCATCAGGAATGGCACAAGAGCAATCAGATTACGGGAACTCTTACGGATTAGAGTAAGTTTTATGCTAACATTAATTTGTAATCGTTATTATTGACATTTAATAATATACTACGTATAATGTTTAGATTTTATAAACCAGATTTTAGTTATGATCCGGCAGCAGCTGATTCAAGTGGATGGGTTCCGTATGGTCCAGAGTAAGTAAATTCTAATTTTAGTATGCTAAGGGTTTACTTTATACATTGCTCTTAGAAATTACTGTAACCAATAAAAATGAATCACTTTAACTTTTGTATATCACTAGGAGTTATCCCGACCAAAGCTACACGGCAGAAGGTCAGGCATCAATGTCGTTAGCGTTTTATGAACCAGGTAGGAAGTGGTTATCATATTTAAATAATTAAAAGGATTTTTTCAATTATTACGATACATAATAAAATATAAAATTTTAATATTATTTATTTATTTGTAAAAACAGGACGAGTAAGGCAAATTTTACCTCAGGAATACATAATTCCTCAATCAACTTCCGGTAAGTATTTTTCAGATAATTTTTTTATTTATACTTTATTTATAATTATATTTATTTTTTTTATATATATTTATATTGCAACGACCTTATTATTGTATAATAATAACTGTTCAAGTATATTTTACTTCTAGGATATGATGAAATTGTATGCAGGCGAGCTGGTGATTTATACAGCATACTAACACTGGACAATAGATGTCTGATATGTACGTGTAGGGCAGTCCTTGGGCAATTGAGGCCTGTATGTACCAGCTGTGACGCCTGTTTCGCACTACCATTACCGGAACCGGAACCGGAACCGATACCGGTGCCAATACCGGTGCCGCCGCCTGAGCCACAATGTTAGTAAATTCATAATATTTTTAGATGTTTTGCTTGCTTTTTTAAAACTTACAAGAAATATTTTTCTACAAAATTTATGACTTGTAACAACAATGGAATATCAAATATTAAACATTTTCTATATATTATGTTTGTATGAGATTCTATTGACATTTGACGTTCGTAAAAGTAATATTCTCTTTCGATGTCAATATGATAAAATTCAACTACACATCTGTTCTTTATTTCAGTGTCATGCTCACCCCTACCAGAGGACACGCCTTTCCAGAATCCATTGAATCCGTGCCAAATATGTATTTGTGCTCATGTATACAATGCGATCGGACAGCTCGACATACAGATAGACTGTCAGGATAATCCAGAATGCCGTAAGACTGTTTTGATTTCATTTAGAGAGGTCATTCAAATTTAAACACTACTTAAACTAAACTTAAATGCACATAATGACCAACAAATCATTACAAAGGATACCTTGTTTTTATCAATTACTGTAAAACACTTAACTTCTCTTTAATATTATTTTTAATCCTAACACTCCTAGTAACTTAAAGCAAAATTGTATGTTTCTCTCCGGCGGTAGTTTTGACTTGCGTTCCTTAGACAACCTAATTCTTGAAACTCCTATTCATAAAACTGAATTCTATCACTTTGTGCAAAGTATCCTGCAATACGTAACTTGTACGGAATTCCCTACGAATTGATGTAAGACGAGCTCAGTCTTTAAATTTATTTAAAAAGCTTCTTTTTGATCATTTTTTTTCTGCCTCGTAATGGGCTCTGCTTATATATATTAATTATTCCCAGTTAACCTTTTGATTGGCTTTTAATTTTTTGTGTAGACATATTTTTATTTATTGTTTTTTTTTAGATTTTACTTTATTGTATGTTAGTTATCGTAACCTGTTATTTTGAGTTCTTTTTTGTTTTTTTTTTTTGTTAATTATTTTACATTTTTTGTACTCTACCCTCTGTTGGTGTTTCTTTTTCTTTGTTTCACATTAGGGTTGCCTGGAAGAAATCGCGTGATGTAAGCGATTGCCGTTGCCTTATAACTATTGTAACCTGTTTTTTTTTTTTGTTATGTGTATGTATTTGTATACGGTAATAGAGTATAAATAAATAACATGGGTCCATGAAACATCATTAATGTTCTCACATATGCTATTTACAAAGATACGAAAATCAATGTATTTCATCAGCTCAGATAAAACCTCTCTGTTACAGGATTGCCTGCTGATATCATTCCGATACGTAAGTGATTACGCAGATTTATTCAAATATGCCGGAATAAAATCAATGTTACTTCTTATTCATCAATTCTTTTACAGCACCCATGCCTGAACCGCCGGTACCGGTGCCAAGTGAGTTTTTATTATTTAGTAACTTATTACAGTCAACAGTTTCTGTAAATTTTTAATTCATATTTATAAAGTCTATGGTATTACTCAGAAAAAGTCTAAATAGTATTTTCGATTATAAAGATGTGGGGTCTCTCTGCATCTTCTACCGCATTTACCATGGAGAGTGTTCAGAGGAGTTGTTCGGATTAATACCTGCAGCTGAGTTTCATCATCGGACGTCGAGGCAGAATACGAAATTCCACCCGTATCACCTCGACGTCCGCCGTTCCACAACTGCGCGTTTTTCCAGGCAGTTTTTGCCGCGCACCACCACTCTGTGGAACCAGCTGCCAACTGAAGTATTTCCGAACCAATTCGACTTAGGGTCCTTCAAGAAAAGAGCGTACCAATTCTTAAAAGGCCGGCAACGCACTCGCGAGCTCTCTGGCATTGAGGGTGTCCATGGGCGGCGGTATCACTTAACATCAGGTGAGCCTCCTGCCCGTTTGCCCCTGTTCTATAAAAAAAAAAAAAAACGAAACTTCTCTACAGTAAAAAAATCATCCGTACTTTTTTCTTCCCACTTCACTACGATTGATTTTGTATGTGGAAGATATTATGAAAACTTGTACTTTTCTTTTAGATAAGAAGAAAGTGGTTATTAAAAACGTAAAAAATAAACGCAGTGTTACTAAATACGCATATCTAAGAAGCTATTCTCAATACGGAAATTGCTGCAACATATTTAAATTCGAGATCAAAGACTTATAAGAATTTTAATAAAATTTTCAGTGCCCCTTTGCGAGAAGTTCCCATCCGAAATACTTTTCCCACATCCAACAGAAAGTTGCAGAATTTGCAAGTGTGTCGTCGAGATATTGTCATTTGGTATACCGGAGCAACGTATTATATGTATCCCAATCCCTGAATGCGGTGAGAATGTGATATTTAATTTACCCTGAGAAATGGGTATATAATATTACACTACTCTTTCATTTTTGTAATATAATAATTTTTTTAAATTTATTTTAGAACAATCCTGGCTAGAACCGGAACCATACCCCATTATTGAGCCAGTACCCGAGCCAGAACCATGGCCAATTCCAGAACCCTTACCTTCACCCCCGGAACCATGGCCTATAGTTGAACCAGAACCATGGCCAATTCCAGATATACTGCCGCCTGCACCTGAACCCTGGCCTATTATTGAGGAACCATGGCCAATTCCAGATATACAGCCACCTGAATCCTGGGAAATCATCGAACCTTTACCACCAATGCCAGAACCTTGGTATCCAGATGAACCAATTGAACCATGGCCCGTTATTGAGCCTTTACCAGAACCATGGCCTGCTCCAGAATACCCACCTTGGCCTCCACAACCCTCAGAACCTGAAATATGGCCTGATATTGAACCCTTACCCCCAGCTCCAGAACCTTGGCCAATTCCAGAACAATATCCGCCATCTCCAGAACCCTGGCCGATTCCAGAACAATATCCGCCAGCTCCAGAACCTTGGCCGATTCCAGAACAATATCCGCCAGCTCCAGAACCTTGGCCGATTCCAGAACAATATCCGCCAGCTCCAGAACCTTGGCCGATTCCAGAACAATATCCACCAGCTCCAGAACCTTGGCCGATTCCAGAACAATATCCACCAGCTCCAGAACCTTGGCCGATTCCAGAACAATATCCACCAACTCCAGAACCTTGGCCGATTCCAGAACAATATCCGCCAGCTCCTGAACCTTGGCCGATTCCAGAACAATATCCGCCAGCTCCAGAACCTTGGCCAATTCAAGAAATAGAGTTGCCAGAACCTATGCCACTTCCAGAACCACAACCATGTAAGCTCTAATCAACTTTAAAATGTATTTTACTTATATTTTTCACAATGCGTGTGCATCAAAATATTTTAATTTTTAGTACCTTGGCCACCTGTGTTACCTGATGCATCACTTAGTCCTCTACCTGGACCACCACCTCGTAAGTTTTTTATTCTAATTACAAGTTTGCCATCATGATTTGTAGTATAACTACAAATCACGGAGGCAAAACTATATTTCTGTTGATAAATTAATCCATTTTTCGTATTTCAGATCAATCATGTCAACCTTATCCACCGAACATGCCATTCCAACATCCATGGGATGAATGCAGAGTTTGTGTGTGCAGTGAGTTCCATGCGATCGGTATCACCAACATTGAAGTTAACTGTTACACGAAACCATCGTGCTGTAAGTACTATTACAATAACATACCACTGAGTGACCTTTATTCATAATTAGATGTTAAGTCCACACATACATAAAATAATGTCATTAAAAAACGTTCTCTTTCCAGGCGTTGAACTACCATTCCCAGGTTTGTGTGAAATTTGAATATTTTTACAAAATTTTACTGAATTTAGTATAACTTAATTTGACTTGAGTATTCTTACAGCTAAATTGGTCAGAATACTGAACACTACATGCAAAAATAATTTCATAAACATATATAATGAACACACAACACTACTGTAATGTACTGGTTTAATTTTTTTATTAGAAAATTTAAGACTCATCTATCATAACTCTGACTATCTTACGTAAATTTAATTTTAGGCTATTTATAAGTAATTGTTTATTTTGTGACATGTTTTGTTGCAGAACCATATCCCGAACCATTACCCCTCCCCCCACCAATTCAACAAACAAGTATGTAAATAATTAAGATTACTTCATTTCCATACTGTATTTCTAAATTATATTCTTTTTTCAGTTCCTCAACCTATTCAGTATATAGGTGAGGATGTGAATGAAATTGATAACTTTATACCAGTGTGTACAGATTTTCAATTAGTATTTTTTTTCAGAGCCACAGTTTCCGGCTTTACAACTAACTTCAGGTATCCAATAATTATTTATACGAATTATGCCTTCCAGTTCATATTTTTTTTAGCTCTTCACCCCTTTAGTATTTAAGTACCTTTAATAATATAAAACCTTTAAAATTCCTGTTGCTTATGACTCAAACAACTCACTCAAACAATCATTATCATTATATCAAAAATCCTAATATAAAATTGCAAAATACTTAAAGCATCTGTGATTCTTTATCATACAGATCAGATCTGTCAATATCAAGATATCGGATCCGAATTTATAAGCCCCGAAGACGTCTGTAAAGTGTGCTCCTGTCAACTATTCGGAAACTATGTTGCTCCAGTCTGTAGACGCTCTAGGAGGCCTGAATGTAAGTAAAACTATATGAAAACATAAACGTATGTATATAATAAACATCTCGTCTTTATGACAATCTTACAAAAGAGAAACAGTAAATTTTAAACGTTTCGATACTTCAATTGCTATTAGACGAATGTGCTACGCGTAGCACATAAATTAAATAATTTCCATTGTAATTTGAACGGCTGCGAGACATATCTATGAAACAAAGCGACTCCGTATTTTCTGCGAGTTTTCTAATTTCGTGTCCCGCTTGCTAAATTGCTTTTCTTGTCACCATTCGTCTTTTACTCTATCGCTAACCATTTGTTTTAACAAATTCAGATTTTGAGAAACTAATGTTCGACTAACGACTACCATGATTTATAATGTACACATTCACAATTTGTCATAATATATTATTTGTATTCAAAAATATTTATTCCAAAACTGACGAATGATGTGAAAACAACAAAAGGTATAAAATAAAAATTTACGACGCATCAGGCGACACGCCCGTCGAAATTGACAAACGGTCGCAAAAAGCCGGCGTAACGGACCCGCCACAGGTGCTGTTAAAGGCGAAAACATGGCGGCGAATATTTGGCAGGGTCAATAACCGGCTACAGTCGCCTTTAGGTAATCATCTGACAAAAGGAGATAAATTACTCGCCCCTTCACATTCGAAGTTAATCGAAAGAATTTTACGATGATTGTGCTACTATAATAACTTTTGCTGGCTAGATTATACAGACCCTTAATTCAACCCAATCGTCCAGGGAAATCAAAAACCGATAACCGTAACAAATAAAATGCTAACAATCATTGACCGCGCTAAGTATATTGCGAATACGACAACAGCCCTAAACCTCAACTCAATCACGATTTCATCTTTATACTTTTGATTTCAGGTGCGGTATCAACGGGTAAGCTTTTGTTAATTCAAAAATTGTATACTTTATTGATACATGTAGCTCATGCTTTTATTTTTTGTAGATCTGCCGTCGTTTAACAACGTAGTGTTTATTGGTGAGTAGGAATTTTATAGCAAATTTTTATTGTAATCAACAACAACATTTTAGAGCACCTGTTGACAACTCCATGGTCGTCAATATAAAAGGAAAAGGCCCTTTTATTTTTTAATTATATCGAAAGTACTTAAATAATACTTATATCTTTAGTAGGGTAATACGGTATTAGAGAATCAATATTTATTTAAACATTTCAATGAGGCTTAAATCTACAGGTATATAGTAACATTGAATAAATAAAGTGAAAAGTAACATTATGTTTCAGAGCCAAAGTGTCGTTATCGACTTCCGAATCAGCCATACGTGGTGGATTGCAACGTGTGTTCCTGTCAACCTGTTTTTAATTACGTCATCGCTCGATGCACCCCACAACCTAGCTGCGGTATTTTTTTTCATTTTTAATCAACTACCGACCTACTTTCCCAAGCTATCCTAAATTATTTCAGTCATGAGCATTTGTTTTACTTAGAACCTTACTTGAAGAGAAGTCAATTTAAAAGACTATAGTCTATAATTTTAATTCAACTTTTAAAAAGAAAGATATCAAAGAAGCATAAATAAAATTTACTCACATAGGTTCATTTTGAATTCAATATAGTGAGCGAAGTCGCGAATAACATTGAATGTAGTATGAACAGTAATATCGCAATAAATTATTGTATTCCGTTGCGCCCGGAGTTTAAGATAACTTCGGACTTTCTGATTTTTTGCGAGCGCCTCGAGAATCCTATAATTTACAAAATTTCGGTAAAACTTTACAATATTTTTTGTTACATAAAAAATTCAATATAGGCCAACTGAAAACCTTTTTGGCTTATATATAAAGATATAAAAATTAATTTTCAGATGTTTTATCACCATTAGCTCCGGGTGGATCATACAGCAATGCAGAAGCGAGTGCTTCTGCGAATTACAATTCATACGGATTAGGTGATTCGTCTTTGGCTCAAGCATCATCTAATTCTCTGTATACCCACTCAGCAGAAGCAATCGCACATGCTCAGTCAAACGTGAACACAAATATGGGAGGCAGTTCTGCCTACGCTGAAAGCTTGTCCAATTTAGGCAACAAATATCCTTACGGCATAAATTTCCCCGGATCATATGACATTTCATCATCTGCCCAAGCTAATGCCGTAGCTAACGTGCCAAATGGCAATGCGTATCCCTATTATGATGAAAATTACTATGGTACCGCTCATAGTCAAGCCGCCGAACAAGCGGCGTACTCTCAAGCAATGGCCAGTGCAACGCAGAATTCCTTCAATCAGTTCGGCAGTCAAGCTTTTGGCTCAGCAGAGGCTTTAGGTAATAGTCAATATGGCCTGTATGGAGGGTATCCCTACTATAACGGAATGCTAGATGTAAATCAAATGCAACCGGGATCTCTGGCGACATCTGAACTTTATCAAGGTCTATACCAAAAGCCTGTGACCCAAACGACAGGAATGTATCAAGCGGGTATGTCTGGATGGGACAATTCAGTTAGCGAACAAGGCATAAGTAAGTTATAAAACTAAATTTCAATTTTTAATATCCATTTTGAATGACGCCATATATTCAAATTGAAAAAATAATGAACGAAAAATCCTTTTAACTATCGAATTAATGGTTAAATATAAGTATGCACAGAAATTAATTCTCGGTATAATAACTGCATGTTACGAATTCAGCTGTAATTTTTGGATTCATTATAACCGGCTTAAAATACGTAAACGTTCCACTTCGCCATATTAAATAATTCAAACATTAAAATATGTATCCCATTTAATCTTTGCGTATTTGTCGTGTGAAAGTGACTTATACGCGAGTCAACGCCGAAATTCCATTAGCTGAATTTGACACGTCCCTGTGTAAATTACGAAATGAAACAAAATATTTGCGACGTTATATTAATTTCAATAATTTATTCCCTTGAAGACAAATTGTGTAAGATAAATGATTTTGTTTTGGTGTAATTCTGGTGTAATATTATGTGATAGAAATATTTATGAACAAGGAAATATATAAACAATTATAGACTCAACATAAATCTATAGTTAACAGTGACATACATTTCTAGGTATTTGACTAAAAACAAAAATAATTATTTCTGAAAAATACATTTTTATATAAACATATGATAGATATAATGACAAAATTTTGACAAATTCAAAAATGCATTACAGATGTAGGTAGGTATGTAGAGTGAATATAGTAAACTAAAATTGGGACGGCTAATGGCAACGTGTATCTCTCTCGTATATGTATATATTAAGTCACTCATGTAAATTAAATCATGTTTTTTGTATCATAAAAATGAAGTTAAACAAGCTAGTTCTTAAAGTATTTTAATTGTTTAGGTTTGCAGAGTTTGCAGCAAATTTCGGCGATTTCCGGTCGGCCATTAATACGTTCCGGTAGGTCCTAAGAGTTATTTCTTGTTATTCATAACTCGGTAAGTATTATTGATCCTTTGCCCCGTATTAAGAGGACTTTGCCTAAGGGATTACAACTTTCGGGATATTTAAAATATATTAGAATCAGACGATGTCGTCAAATTCCATTTCATCTAACTTTGAATCCCCGCTTTTTTGGCTACAACTTTTAATAGCGGGGTTTAACTCAGAAATACCATAAGTAATGTTTGTATTGATATGAAATAGTAGCAAGTATAATAAAAATAATCTAACTGCCTGTTTCCGTATAAGAAACACGTGGTTAATATAAATATATTTTCATTAAAAAAAAATTGAAATTTTCTGAAAATATTAAAGTAAATAATGAAGCAAGAAAGAAATTGGTAACGCGTATTTAAAAACAATACCTTAATAGAAAATGTACCGTTATTTTTTAATCAATGTTTACGGCTTCAGAATGAAGTTGATTAAATTTTCAACACAAGGGTCAACGAGTTTATTGTATGACGTATATCTAAAATACTTTCATAGACCTTATTCGAAATCACAACACTAAGAATTATATTATACTAAAAACAAGATAATAATTAGACCATGGTTAAGTTAAGCTAATCTAGTTTATAATGTGTTTGTATTTAGGTCATTGACCTCCCACCGAGTAAGTGAATTAGTTTAATATATATTTCTTCCTGATTTAGGCCCAGGCTTGTGTAACTACGCGGGAGACAAGTATCACCACAACTGCCAGGCATGCTTCTGTTTCCAGGATAGAAATGGAAACCTGTTTACACTCTGCTTAGGCAATCCTTGCTCAAAGTAAGAGTTCGGTCAGTGTAATTCATAATCTATACTAATATTATAAAGAGGAAAGGTTTGATTTTTTGTTTGTTTGTTTGTATGAATTGAATAGGCTCCGAAACTACTTGGCAGATTTGAAAAATTCTTTCACTGTTGGAAAGCTACATCATTCCTGAGTGACATAGGCTATATTTCATTTTCAAAAAAATAGGCATCCTTACTAAAATTACGATAACATTAACATTTGTTTATTATTTGATACAATTCTAACAGATGGCGCTGAGTTAAAGGTAGTAGTTTGGCAAGACGACGTTTGCCAGGTCAGCTAGTATATTATATATGGGTAATAATATAGCTAATATAGTTTGCCATACACCAATCAATGCTAATATATCGGTATTAAGTTTTAAATTGCAAAACAATTTTATTTATATTATTTAAACAATTTTTATCCGAATGTGTGCATATAAAATAATATAGTTTTGACGTTACGTTTTTCAATATGTATGTGCATTTACTGTCTGTATACATCTTTGGCAATCTACAAGATATTTTTTTAATATTGTTCTGATCACTCTTTACACATGTTTTAATTGCTTTGTTCTGTTCCATTTTTCTGGTTTAATAACTATTTTATTTGTCTTATGTATTTTTGCTCTTCTTGCGCTTACCTCATCAATTTTTTATTTCACACTGGAAGCCGGGAAGAGGTCGCTCGAAGGCGATACGGCCGCCAGTTACCCATCTTTTAATTTTATGTCGATTGTATTATATTTCTGTACATGAAAGTGTTAGTAATTAAATAAAATAAAAATAATAAATTAATCTAAACATTTTTTTCAGATGATTGATTGACCTTAACGGACTACGATAGTATAATTTAGGTTAAATAGTTTTAATAAGGCATGTAGAGACAAAAGCTCATTCCTATTTTAATAAATACCTACTAAGCGTAAATATTTTATTTGCATACTCCACTTCTCTAGTTTAAATATATTTCGTGAAAAACTTTCACTTCATGATAATTTTTTAACTCAGTAATCAGGTATCTGTGTGTGTCATGTTTTCGAGCTAATGTTTTGAGATTTAACGCTGTAATTAATTAACAATTTGCAGATAAAAAAATGTTGGGTTGAATGCCTAATTGAGCTTATTTTATATTAAAAACTAGCTAACCCGGCGAACTTTGAACCGCCAAAGAGACTGCTTCAGTCAATGAATATTGAGTTATGGATAAGCTGCACTAAAGGTAGGAAGTAGCAGTCTTACTATTGCACACATACTATGTCCTGCATAAACGATAGTTTTAATAGTTCGGAGTTTTTTAATAGGCGGTATCACTTAACATCAGGTGAGCCTCCTGCCCGTTTGCCCCCTGTTCTATAAAAAAAAAAGTTTATGTTTCAAAGTGATACAATAAATTCAAAATAAATATTAAGTACACTACTACCTTTGCACTACTCAACGTTACAATGTTGTATATTTAATACGCGAACTTGATATATTACGTTAGTTTGTACTAACTTTTTCACTATCATTAATCTACACTTGTAAAATACGCCATTGTCTGATTATTGTGAATATATCTTGTCGATTAAAACCATATCGTCGGGATGAACATTAAATATTTGACAGTTACGAAACCTATGTAAATTTTGTAAAAAATACCTTTGTTTTATCTAATGTAGTGATAGTAAACGAAAATATTTCCTACATACAAACTTTATTTCTTTTACGCAATCAATATAGCAATACTCGCATGAGTTTTATATTAAATTCCGCGTTGCTATTAAAATAATGTTTACTTTATTTGTGTTCGCCGAGCAATGCGCAAGCTTATGGAGTATAATTTTTATAATAGATGGTAAAGTATACTTTAATATAAACCATTATATTTTCAAAGAACATATACATTACTTTAGGTAAGACTCTTAAATAATAATCTAATAAACAACTTACATAATTTTCCTTCTAAGCGGAGAAGCAAAAATAATATTGCAACTAGAACAACGCGAATATAACATTAATATTATTTTGTTTATACTAATTTACACTTCACTAAATAATTACTGGATTTTCTTCAAATGAAACAGCAAAGACGTTTAATAAACAAATCTTTCGAGATTTCAATTGTAACTTAGACAATAAAATCTACCTACTGTGCCTACAAAACAAATATAGTTCAAATACTACTTAAAAATCGAACACTGTTTATCATTAAGTTGTCTACTAGACAAATTATGAAACCACATGAATCTCGTCTAATAAAAATATCGAGCAATTAAAAGTGATTTCCCCGGGGGCGAGCGCTATTAGTCTATTACCAGAGATACAATGCACGCAGAAATTTTCTAGTCCAGTTATTGAACAAACCTCATATTCTGTTGGGAAATATTGTGATACTGTCAAACTGTTCGATAGCTATATCTGTTTATTTCTAAATATGCCAGCTAACAGTAGGTCGTATGTAATGAATATGAACAAGAACGACAGAGTTTGTATGGACGCTATCAAAAGTAACTGTGACTAAAGATGATACAATTAAAATATAGTGTATTAATTAGTTAACGATATAAATTAGGCTTAGCAATATCTGAGGGTCTTAACAAAATTCTCGCTTCATCTTAAATTATAATTGACACTGATTGCATTAAATATGCATATCCTAAAATACTATCCATGCAGTATACCCCACTACAGTAGTTATGTTTTGTTTACTAACTAATAACATTTTTTTTGTTATGTAAAAAGAATACCGCCGCCCATGGACACTCACATTACCATAAGGCTCGCATTGCCGGCCTTTCAAGAATTGGTACGCTCTTTTCTTGAAGGATCTTAAGTCGAATTGGTTCGGAAATACTTCAGTGGGCAGCTGGTTCCACAAGTGGTGGTGCGGGGCAAAAACTGCCTTAAAAACACTCAGTTGTAGAACGACGCATTATTACTAACACTAACTATAGCTACTACGTACGTACCAGTTTATATACAATATATAAAATAGTAATTATTTAATCACAATGGTATAAAGGTTCTTTAACTGTATCCCTAAAACAAGATGCGCCCTTGAACCAAAATGAATATTAAGGATTACTTTCAGTTACAATATGCCAACTAACCCTTACCCCTTTTGGGCTTGAACATCATGATATAATAGAACTGGCGGAGTTTGGTGACGCTCAACACAGGGGTGGTAGGTGGTACGCGTATGAAGGAAATACATCCGGTGAGAGCGGAAGCGATCTTAAGACTAGCAATTCCGCTCATAGAAGCAGGTATATTATTAGCAGCTAGTATTACTAGTTCATATGTCTATTGGGTAGGATTTTGGACTATATCGTCGGTGTCATATCTTGGTCCAAATCCTAGATCTTACGATGTAGAAAAGAAAAGAAAACTGCAATGCGAAGTTAGGATATGTTTCTATAGTAGCAAGAATCCTACTATTCTATGAGCTATGAAAAGCACTTATGTATGCACACATACTTTGTGTGCATTGCCTTCGGATTTGCATCGCCTTGTTAGACGATTTTTTAACCGATCAAATTACGTCTTATTAACACAAGTTTAATTGAAAAATACAAGCTCAATTACAAACAGCATTCTGATATGAGCTGAACATTTTTGAATCATACAACAACAAAATAATGTAAATTTGTTGTTACTGGTTTATAATGTAAGTAAACAGAACGAAACAAAAAAAATCATAAGAGTATTATATAACAGGGCGGAAATGGCAAATCTGATGTTACGTGGAACACCGCCCATGAACAGCACACATCCAGAAAGATCGCAAGTGCGTTGTCGGCCTTTTACAGTCCCGTTTTTACTAACACTCTTACTAGTTAATACATATGCAGAATACCACATAGATAACATCAAACAAAAGAAATCTAATGACAAATTCTCGGAAATAAAATATGTTATAATAAAAAGCAATCTTTTAAAGTTCTATCCTATTTATATTTATACTTCCAAACAATGTCATATACTTAACAGTCTTGCCACAATCTGCCATTTAGTTTTTGAACTTCGCTAACAATCTTAGAGTTAATATTTTCTCGAGAAAATTCTTTAAAGTTTCTGATATTTTATCATTTAAGCTCCGTATCGTCTGGCTCCGAGAGCGTCTCTTCAAGTTTGTCTTCGGAGGCGTCGTCTATTGAAACCAAAGAGGCCAGACGGGCGTAAGTTTATAATGTTTATCGCAAATAGTACGTTTCTTAATTATCTACTCGTTTATTCTTGTAAAGCTACTTTAGCTATAATTAATTTCACAAATACATTTCTGTTTCTGGTATGTTAAATTGATTATGATTTGCATCAGATAAACAACCAAATCATAATTATAAGAATTTATTAACCGTAATTTTTCAAATAAATATATGGTGATGATAAAGTGTATATAATGGCAGTACTAAGTACTTTATTTTAATACTTATACTAGGCGTCTAAAGATATTTTAACTTTATAATAATGTTTCATCTTTAAAATTTTCAGAACAAAAACATGGCGTCAGTGTACGCCATGTCCTCACGATATGTTGAAGAAATATATTAATTTTGGTATCAAATGGATCTGTGCAGCGTATCAACGGGCGCGTCGATCCTTCAAGAGCGAATGTATGATGCGTTATAGAAACTGTCAGGATGGAACAAGTAATGAAAATTAAAGTTACTTTCTTTGCAAAAATATATTTTTTTGTAAAAGGTTTTATTGCAAAATAAGTAAAATATAGTTAATGTAGTTTTAACGTTATCACTTTTAAAAAATCATGTATCATATTTTCATATATCTTTTTTTTTTAGTGTTTGTGAAGATATCTGACAAGCGATGCAAAAACAGTTCGTATCATGGCCGCCATTGGTTTTACGTTTATAGGGTTTAATGTGATAATAAAATGAATTTCATATTGTATTTTGAATTTCGATATTCCCTTGTGTCCAGTGACAATCGCCATTTAGTTTTAGGAATACAGAATCTTGCCTAGGGAAATCTATAAAACAGAAATAGAACTTGACCCATACATATTATAAACAAACAAATGGTGACTTTCACCAGTAAAATACGCGTAATAGAACCAATTTTAATTAATGAATAAAGCCTTTTATAAATGTGACGAATACTTAAATGATCCTAATCCTTTGGATTGATTTGCTCCAGTTCAAATAATTTGTATTAAAAACTAGACGATTGAAAAGAGTGGCGGAAAGTTTCTTGCCAGTTCTTCTTACCCGCTCTACGGCCTTGACTTGCGAACTGGTTGCAAATGTAATTTTACAATTAATTTAATTTGTTTTTTTTTGACGTTCATAAGTGTACATGTTTACCTATATGAATAAAGATATTTTTGAGTTTGAGTTTTAACAATCACGCACCGTATAAAAATTATGCCATCTTTTGATTCATCTTACATACGATAATAGATGAAATTTATAGTCCAAAACATCGGTAAATGGGTTTTCATCAAACTCGATATAAACTCTAAACAAAGCAATTTCAATTATATTACGAAATTCCGCCATTATCCCCACATGCTGCCTAATAATATAAATTGTTATTCGTCTGGCGCTTGATCGTTAATCACATCGCCAATTTGTTGACCCCGTGTTTTATACATTGCTATTAACATAATTAGATGAAATTTATCAGAGACGCAATAAACATTAGACCCTAATAAAGGACCTATTTACCGAATTTGAGCAGTGAGGCTGGATATGGCTATTAAGCCCTTGGCCGTGTCTTCCAACTACGACTGTATATCGATATAATAAGCATATGAAGATCTCGTAGACTAAATTTACACTTAAAAAATGATTATCAAAATACACAAGAAACAAGAAATCTTTGATATATTTACCTATACATACTTATATATTTTATTTATTGAGTATTTTAGTGTAGTTAAAAGATTGGTTGGTTTGGTATTTTATTTATATATGTATGTAGGTATGTTCAGAGTTGTCTGGAAGAAACTGCATTTATCAGTGACATGAGACATCGTTTACATACTTGTCTCCATTTATTTAATCTTTTTTCTACTGTTTTGTGATATCACGATGAATAAACGTGTTTTAATTATTATGTGTTCAAAAAATACTAGCCCTCGAACATAACGTCAACAAAGTCTAAAAGACAAAATATATATACAATAAATACAAAAACGAATATTTTAAATTTGTGTAAAAAGCAGTTCTCAAACAATAAAATGCATAAACTCTGTACATGTTCTGAATTCAAATATAATAAAATATAAAACTATCGCGAGCATAAAACATTTTATATAAATATAGTGATAAGCGTTCGTGGCCAGAATTTATGATTTTTCATACATTTTACAGGCGCTCAAGTGAATTGGTTTGATAAAATAGTATGCGGCTGTTGCCTGTCGAGATATCGCTATTAATAATCATCGGTAAGGCGTATTCAATTATTTATGACTATTTCAGCATTGTAAATACCAGTCGATACCGTGTCGATTAAATCGGACAACGTAATATACTGCCAGGTAAAAAGAGCCTATTTTACAAATACAAATTATTTATCAATAATAGAACTAGACTCTTTTTAGCTAATACATATAAATAAATAAAGTATTTCATAATTGCTAAAAATTTATATATTCTTGTTTAATAGACGTAAAAGGTTAAATACAAATTTCTAGGACACTAAAACTTCTAAATTTGTGTAAAACTGATAGAAAGTATATCCAAGAACAAGCAAAGTTAACTTTATCAGCGGTAAAAGCTTCGACATCAAAAGTTCCAAAGCTGTCTTGAAGAGCGGCCGCAAACTATTTCTGTCGGATTCCCAAACTTTTCCTGTTAAAAAACCTTTATATTTCATAAAAATGACGTTGATTATTTTGTTGTGAAAGGCGTCGTGCTCCCATTTGTATATATCTTTAACTACGCACGTAAATCAGGAACTACTATGTTTTACTCTGTCGGGCTGTCTCCAGTTCTTCTTATTCGGTACACTCTTGACAGAGTGGTCGTGACCACTATGTAGTAGTGGTAATTGAAGGGGCAGATGTGATGCTTCACAAAGTTCCTTCTATCTCAAGTAAACGTTTCTAAATTAAAAATTAAATCTATTTATTAACTAAATATTCTACGTAAATTGTTGTTATGATTATGCAAGGTCGTTCTAGTTTCTTAATTAGCTTAACATCAAACTATTTATGTGTGTACACATCCAAAAACACCAATATGGACTATCTATATCATCAAGTAAAAAACTGTCATTTAAAATCTAATATATATAAATCTCCTGTCACGATGTTTGTCCGCGACGGACTTCTAAACTACTTAACCGATTTTAAATTAAATTGGCACACCGTGAGCATTGGTACAACTTAAGGGATAGGATAGCTTAGATCTTTAATTATAGTCACAATTTTATTTTAAATTTTATTGTAAATTATTTCTTTATTATTTGATACAATTTTAACAGATGGCGCTGTGTTAAAAGTACCAACGTTTCACATAAGCTATCTACCTTTCACATAAGTTCTCGTACCGTTTCTCTTGAATAGTTTACTACTATGTACCTAATATAACAAAAACCTTAGCCACAGCAAGGCTTGGCCGAGTCTGCTAGTATATTTTATAGATCTTTATATGTGTGCTTGTTTACTTTTACATTAATTCCCAAAAGCATCTCAAATAATATTTGAACAACACTGTACCTTGGTTCAAGTGCAAAATGGGGAGTCAATAGTATATTTTTTTGTGATAATCATGCAAAAATAATGTGACCTCTTCCAGTTCATTTATCAGCAGCTCTGATTGAAAATGTTACAGTCAATGACAATATAAGTAATGACATAAAAGAAATAGAAACACGAAGAAAAAGAGGCAAACATAGGGAGCTGTCTACATCATCGTCGGAGGGTTTTCGTAAAAGTGGTAAAATATACAATTATAATATTGTAATGGATTTGTTAATGAAGTCATGAACAAAATATTTAATACTGTAAAAGTTTACTTACTTTTCAGAACACTAACAGAACCCATTCAATCAGAATGGGTTTTATATGGTCATAATTTTATTAGTGTTATTTTTTGCACTACTATTTTATAAAGTAGATAATTATCGAAGCAAGTTTTCTATTAATATTTGTATCTTTTTAGATAGTTCAAGTAGAGATGGAAAACATGAATCCTTAGACATATCACCTTCATCCACATCATCCTCTGAGAAAATGAACCATCCCAAATCGTCCAAAGAACGGAGAGGATGGTAAAACTTTTTTTTTTTAACAGAAATTCAGACTAAAGCGACTATAAATCATAATGTCGTTATTTTTAGTTTACTCAATTTTTAGTAGGCCTCCAATATATTATAATGAAATATTTTAAACATGAGTATATACTATACAGTTAATTTGATAAGTCAATAAAAGGACGTAGATTGGAAAGACAATTATTACAAGCCGTACCTATTTTGAAGATTAATTGGTAATTCGAACAAATGAATCGATGTTATTTCTTGCTCCGGATTAGATAATAAAACGGTATCAATTTAATATTGGCTCGAAATTCGTAAACCAATCTTTATATTAAATTGTTAGTTTTTACCTTTTGTTACAATGTTTTAAGGTATAAGTGTTAAATAAGCAAGTCTCTCTCTGTAGATATTCCACGGCTTGTAGAAATTCTGACTTGTAATATGTAATGTATTTTGTTTATAGAACAGGGGGCAAACGGGCTGGAGGCTAACCTGATGTTAAGTGATACCGCCGCTCATGGACACTCTCGATGCTAGAGGGTGTGTGTTGCGAGTGCGTTGCCGGCTTTGCCGGCTAAGAATTTGTACGCTCTTAATAGTATACTTAGATATAGAAAGAAGACGTTAGTCATTTAGAATTTGGTTACAACATTACATTCTAATCATAAGATTTTAGAACGATGTCAATAGGGAAATTATTTGATACATTTTACAACTGTATACTTGTTGAAAAAAAAACTAAAACAAACTAAAAACTGCTTATTATCATTTTACAGGATTTCATCAGGATAAAAAAACTTAGTTTTATTTTCACCTTAATTTTTCTAGGAGAAAATGGCATCGCAAATGTACCCCATGCCCCGAAGACATGGTGAAGAAATGGAAAAATCCGAGTATACAGTGGATATGTGGAGCTTATCAACGTGCTCGGAGAACCTTCAAAAGCCTTTGTATGATGTACTATAGGAATTGTCAGGATGGTACCAGTACGTACTATAATCCAAGTTCTCTATACTGAAATTTTAAGCTAAGGAAACTCCTTCACATAAAAACCTAACTACTTTATTTTTAATTGGTTTGGTTTGAAATTGAAATGAAAGGTTTTTATCTTGGATAGTCATTTCTTAAGTAAGGCTAGCATGATTTTATATGGGCAAAATTGTCGGGAACAGCTAGTCCGATAGAAATGAATTCGTATATAAAAGTGCAGTTGTATACGCTACACTGTTTTCATATATATGAAATATCGATGTCGGGTTTGTAGCCGGTAGTAGCTAAAGTAAAGGAAAAATTATAATCAGAACGATTGAAATTACTTTTGCTAATATAAAAATTCCTTAAGTTAAATAAATTCCATTAACCCTCCGTGCAAAAACCTCAAATTATTTTGCGGTCTGGTAAATCTTTAAAAATTAATAATTTGGTTTACATTCAGTTAAGAACTTAAAATCTGTAATCTTCAGGTCACGCTAATTAGCTTTTAAGAACCAAAATCTTATTCACATATAATTTTGCTCTTTGCCTTATTAAATTATTATTTTTTGTAGTGTTTGTGAAGATTCACGACAATCGCTGTGCAAATGATACGGGACGGGATCAGCCCTATAACATTCACTTCTTCTACGATTACAATGTCAAATCCCGCTCTAGCAAAACCTCGGACTCGACTGTTGAAAGTTCTATCTCAGATGTATAGATATTTTTTAAATAATAAACATCGAAATAAGTATCGGAACTCTGATAAGTATTTTTACTTCAATTGGCTTAAATAAATAAATCCCTGTATTGAAAATTCTATCAATGTTAATAAATCATATTATTTTGTATTTTGATCTAGTACCAGACACTTGTTAAAAGTATAAGAATCAAGAAGGATCAATTAATTTACTAAATTGTGTCTAATTTATAAAAAAAAGACTTGTAAGACTGTTAAATGTAAGCGTTTAAACTCCTGACTGAAAAATGCATTTTATCTATGTGCGTATTTAACACTTATTCAGAGTAAAGAATATCGCTGTGAGAAAGCCACATGTTATATGTATGTATGTTTAAGTACCAACGCCGTGTCCTGATCACCTAATTCTTGCATATAAGGGTTCAAGCATTTTTTACTATATTATATTATATAGAGTAACATATCTATGGAAATAATCAAATAGCCTAATCAACTTTGCAAATCATCGAAATTAAAATATTTCTGTGTAAAATTTTAAATGTTATACAGACTTATAGTGCGTAAAGGAGACTATTAAAGGCTTTTTAACGTCAAAACTAGAAAGCCATTACACAGAGTGTTTTAAACGAGATCTCGTTACAATCTCCATCCGTCATCTCTTTGCACCTGCGGTTATTAATGCGAAAGAACTTACTCAGCAAGCAATGCATTTAGCGAGCCGATTGGTGCCCGGCTCATGCGAGAAGCGGAAATAAGTATCAATGCAAAATATAATCAAACAAAAGAAATAAAAAAAAATAACTTATTAGTATCGTCTAAAGCATAATAGGTAAAGCTTTGTTAAGTTCATTTAATTATCAGGGCACAAACATGACATAATAGGAACAGAAAAAGACAAAAATATATATTATATATTTTATTTATATCATTTCAAGTAAAATCCACTTTCTTAACACGCAAAATTAACGTTCACTCGAACGGTGAAGGAAAACATCGTGAGGAAAGCGGCTTGCTTTGACACAAAAAGTAGATAGCGTGTGTCAGGCACAGGAGGCTGATCACCTATTTGCCTATTAGATTATTAGATGATCATTAAACGGATTCATAAACCTGAGGCTGAATGTAAAAAAGTTGTATCGCCACAGATATTTTTATCCGAGATAATAAAGTAAACAATGCAATATTTATAAATTAATTAAAAGGCAGGTGGAATTTTTGTTCATTGATCTGATTAAAATGAACAATGAATGGACCTAAACCTGCAAGCCCTTTTCATATTTAAATATGAAGTGTTTCCGAACCAATTCGACTTAGGGTCCTTCAAGAAAAGAGCATACAAAGGCCAGCAACGCTCTCGCGAGCCCTCTAGCATCGAGATTGTCCATGGGCGGCGGTATCACTTAACATCAGGTGAGCCTCCTGCCCGTTTGCCCCCTGTTCTATAAAAAAATTACTAACCAGAGTTTTTTAATTTAACTATTTTAGAACTATTTATTTAGTTCAACTGCATTCGCTATTCAAAATTATATCACTCCGCTAACGCCCTTCAATTACTGTAGATCTTAAGTCACTTAAAAAAGTATTCATACCTGAAAACGTTAGACGAAAGCAAGCTCTAGTCGCAAACAGGTAGAGAGGATAATCCTAGATTCAGGAAAATAAAACTAGAAAACTCGTACACTACAAAATGATAAGGTTGTCATGTGTTGTAAACGCTTAGCACTTATTATGTCTGTCTGTTTGATAAATTGCTCGTCTGAGTGGGATTAATGGACGTAGAAGGGATTTGGTGTAGATAATAACTATGACGTTTCTCAATACACTAAGCTATCGCGTCTCAAAGTAATGAATATTCTTGTAATCCGCGTAGTGTTGCCGCCAAAAACTAATTAATATATGGGCAAAGGTAATTTGATTGCATACATTTACTGCATATTAATTACATACTGGCTTGTGATGTGGGTTATGTAACCTGGGTCTGATGTTGAAGTTCGGTTTCTTGTACACTTGAAAACCATTATCAATGACAAAAAGACAGAAAATTATGATCCCGAATAGTATAAAAAATATAATTAATAAATCTTATATATTTAAAAAATATAACCAGTTCAATTTATAAGCTACTTTATAGTTTCACTAGGGTATTTACCATACCCTGTGAAACAGTATAAAATTAGGAAAAAACCTAATCTCTAAAAAGGGTACAATAGCTTCAATTGAACTAATTTGTGCAATTTGAAAAAAGAACCACGCGTAATAATGTAACAACAAAAACATAAAAGAGGGTATTTCAGAGCAATACATTGCCCTGTCGTTAAAGAGCAACCTTACTTTGATGTTGGGATTCGGCACACCCTTAAAATTATTATTCCATATTGTAAAAGACTTGGTATAATTCCTTTTGTGTGAAAAACACTTGCTAATGGACCTGCCATTAGCAATATTTGCTGGTCCAAATATGGCAGGTCCAGTAGTATACATATATTTTAGTATAAATAAGAGCCAGTAGTAAATGCGGTTTCTGGGTCTATTTCATTGGTTGATTCTTGTTTATGGTGTGTAGATGGCTGATAGACCAACGCTCAACCCAACAGGGCTGCACCAATTTCATTTGTGTTGTAAGTGCGCATTTAACACTCACGTACATGGTAAAGAAAAATATCGTAAGGCATCCGGCATGATGCCTTACGATATTTTTCTTTGATATAACGTTGAAGTATCATATATGTGGTTTGTTACGTGTTGGTTATGTGTTCATTTCTTAATAAGCGATTGAACCCTGGAAATGCCCCAATATGATTAATATCTATTTTCTAAAGCCAGCAGCTAACTAGCAAAACTAGCGGGTTGTGGACTGGACAGTCGTCCAGTCCACAACCCGATGGAAGTTTCTCGTTTCGTAGAAGAAGAAGAAGAAGAATATTTTGGTTCACAGAGCTAGAGTGATTTGTATCCAAATGATTTTTTTAAGTCATACATTATAAACCATATTTCTAAATTTAACTAAAAAATAATAAAGTACTTATTATGTTTTGAACTAAAAAATAAACTTTTAACCCATTCAATGAATGAAGAATGTCAAAATACACTATCCCCTCTCAACCGACTGACAATTCTTCATCACGACCGTTATCCTCAATCTACGCCTCATTTAACAGATCGAAGTTATTTATTATACCTTTTTTAAAGCAACTGTACTCAAAGTAATGGCACATGATGAAGTAGGTCTATTTATATATATTTTAAGCTGTTTTACCCAAATTCCTGTAGTAATAAATATTTAGAATTTACACTATTATATTATTCAATGTAAATAAAAATTTCAACGTTATCGTGACACCACAGGTCAATTATAAACTTTGTAATGTTGCTAAAATTCCAATAATAGCTTTTACTTCAAACTGACTTCAAGACAATCGAATCCTAGCAGTATCTTGTTCTTTTTTTACATTTGATTCAGTTAGTAATACAAGACTAACCAATACAGAAAGAAAATATTTTTATTTAATACTTTTAAGAGCATTTTAAAGTCGTTAATTTTTTAAGGAATTTATCAAATTGTACTATATTTTTGTAGTTATAAACTTATGTCCGTATGAATGTTTCACTCGGCCTTGCATATGTTTACGATTGAACAGCATTGAAAACTCAACATTTCCTTTGCTATTACTACCGAATTCCATTATTTTATATTATTTTTAATAATATCTATTTGTTGGCCAAGTAAGCCTTTCAATAAAGCGCGAAAAATATCATAAGCCGAGGCGACAGTGCGCTACGTTTAGAGGGAAATCATTCGGAAAATTGGATTCTTTCCGGGCGAAAAGCCACCCTGTCAGATCTAGCGGGGCTGCCTGTCACCTGGGTTTTACTAGGATTTCCTAGAGGAAAAACTAAAGTTTTATCTAATGTCGGTTCACATTTAAAACTATTTTTATTCTTTGCACTAGGTATATAACGTGTGTTCCTGATAACTATTACTTAGAATAAATTTTTATTAAAGCTTACTTGAATGTTGCTTAAGTAAAGATAAAATAGTTACTAAAGATTTAATCGAGAGCTTAAAAAAGTCTAAATAGTAAAGCTTTGGCTAATTAATCCGGGATTAAATGCTAACTTGCCGTTCTCTAGATAATTGCAAACTCATCTATAAATGATAATGAACAACTCGGAGTTCTTTTAGCCGTCTCTTAGATATATGATAAATATGAAAGAAGAAGAGACGCTTCTTATTTTTATTTGTCTATAATTGTTAATTGTTTGTTCATGCCGAGAAAGCTGGACGTGTTAGACAAAAAGATTAATTTTAGAAGTCGATGTTCTGAATTCAAACACAGGTGGTTAAAGGCTCTATCGCTGTATCCAATGTCCAATAACCCTTAAATAAACACGGCTTGTCAAACCCTCACTATAGCTATCTAAAAGTTACTTCCAAAGCATCACTTTCCAATTTCAACTCTATTACAAAAAGCTACGTGCCAATTTCTATTGCAGTATAGTGAAGTAATTGTTTAACCAAACGCATAATTGAATATTTTTCGTGTAGAGTGCTATTCATGTTTTTACAGTATGAAAAGTTTAATTATTTACGACTTGTTATAGAATTCAAAATAATTGTTTGTTAGAATTACACAAAATAATCTTAATAATTGCAATAGAATTTTAGTTTTAGTGATCGTATAACTTCACTATTATATTTAATTGCACTAAACGGGGAATGGATGAGCTCCTTCCAGAAAAATATTTACATCTTAATACTACTTACTATAATCGTATGTTGTACATGTTGTTGACAATTACCTGAAACCAAACAAGGAAAATATATTAATAGGAATGTATGTCGTATTTTACTATACATACAATGAATTAATAAAAATAAAAACAGTAGAAAGGAATAATTCCTATATGGCACGCTATTCTTTTTTAAGTATTAGAAGCATTTATTATTATATATATTATACCATTTACTGAAGTTCATAAGTGTATGAATAAATGATATATTTTTTTTATTTACCGAACTACGTTTTACGTCATTTGTTATTAGGGAGTGAAAAACAAATGAAGGAAAATTATGGAGTCACCATTTCGCATATTCTATGAAATCGTCATTGGTTTCATAGAATATGTTTAAATATGTATATTTATTTTTGCTTAACGTACACGATGGAATTGATCCCGTGAATTCGACGGCAACCTAAAAAGTTTTTTTTTATCAGTGAATCTAACTTACTCAACAACACAGTATTTCCCCCATTATACATGCCAAAGCGGAGTCAAACAGAAAACATTCCACAACTTTTTCTATTACATAAAGGGCACTTCAAAATGTAACAATAAAAAAAATTAAAAACCGCGGCTCCCGTCGCCTGAACAAATATAATATATTCGCTTTGACCTGAATCAACAATGCTCTCAATATCAAGTGAGCTTCCACAACAACCCAGAAAACATTATCTACCTTACTCGCTATGTATAAAACCATAATTCTGCTGGGAACTATGTAATTTATATATTTTACAAAATTTGTTAATTTCCCGCGATTTTTATGTTTTTTTTGTTATTACAGTTTAAGGCTAGTTATTATATGTATTAGAATTATTTTTGTATTTTACTATGTAATTGTAATGTAATGTATGATAATTTTAATATATTTTAGTTATATCTAAGTAAATAGAAAACAGTTAATAATTGTTTAAAAAAATCAATGGTGCTACAACCTTTTCATTATCATTTGTCAATCAAATATGCAAGTAGGTGATGAGCCTCCTGTGACACACGCCGTCGACTTTTTGGGTCTAAGGCAAGTCGGCATTTCCTCATGGTGTATTCTTTCGCCGTTCGAGCAAATGTTAAATGCGGACATAGCGCAAAAGCCAATCAATGCACAATGCGGGAATTGAACCTACGACCTCTGGGATGAGAGTCGTAAGCTTAAGCCTCTAGGCCGACACTGCTCTTTAAGACGAACGGACGTGCATTTCATGTTCAGTGCTTACGATTGAACTGAACATGAAATGCAACGTATTTTATTATTATGTCCTAGTCGTTAAGTAAACATATACATAAACTATATATGTTGTGTATATAAAGTTGTTTTAAAGTGACTTTTTGTTAATAAACTGTTGACCTATAACAAGAAATTCATTAAGCACAAACACATCTATTATCTTGACAAATTCGCAGATGATAAGACTTCCAAGGTTTCATGAAGAAGTTCCAAAAAATATTGTTGGAAGAATTCTCATAAATTAGAAGTTGTTATCTTCACGTAGATAATTGCGTTATTTGTTCAAACGGAAGAAAACAAATGATTAGTGAAGTTTTAATCTGAAACCGACCAAAAGAGGTTCACTGGTTCAAACTTCGCAATTTTTTTAAAAGCTCTGCTTCTGTACCTGAAACATCATTTTTTATCTAACGAACACCATACATGCGAATGTTAAATGCTCTTCTAGAACGAAAAGTCCATCAATGCTTAGCCTTCACGATCTCATGGAAAAGCGCAAGCCTGCTGAAACCGATCTCAATACTAATTACGCATCCCTCTAATCATCCAAATTAATTAAGTAATTGCACTGTTATTATATATATATATATATATTTATATATAACTTAATTTTTTGACGTGCACAAGTGTACTTGTTTACCTAGTGAATGAATCAAGATATTGTGTTTGTTAGTTTTTTTTTATATACTCTCTTTAATTTTTTTATATTCTGTGATAAAACTAAGTAAATCAGAATATTATATATTATATATTCAGTTTACTTATTTACATTCAGTTAAATTACAAACAAACGAAAAATATTAGTAAAATCTTTGCTGTTTTACTTCTAATACAAAATCTATTAAACTATAAACAAAATATGAAATTCGATTTCAATTTGAAACAACACAAAAGTCTGCAAAATCTCAGAAACAAATAGCGGATCTTAAGTCTCATAAATATTTGAGGTATTCGAGACCCAGTTCCGGAGTTAAATGATAGTTGGCATGTGAGACCGACATTACATACTGTACTTTAGTTTCGTTTTGTTCCCGAGATGTTAGTGAATGATATAGGAAAGATTTCTTTGTCTTTGAGCTTTGTTGGCTGGAATTGATACATTTTACAATGTCTGTATAATCTTCGTTACCTTACTGCATTCTGTGTTACAAACTACATTCTGGAGTTTTTGTTACGTTTGCTTCTATAATGCTGTTAATAAGTAAATACTGAACCAGGTTCGTCTGTAGCCTTCTATCGTGAAATTTAACAACATTGGCTAAGAAAAACATAACATCCACTTTACATGAATATTAGTTTTGAATTAATTAATACTCCCGTATTGCTTATTTGTAAAATTATCTCAATTCACTAAAATTACACATAACTCTCAAAATTTGTATTTTAGATAAAATATACTACTAAACACTTGAAATAAATGATGTTGGAAAATTTATATTACTTTGAAATTTATATTCTTTATACTTAGCTATTAGATTAGTTTTTGGAAAACTAAACTAAAAACCATATTATCAATAAACCACAAAGAGACCTTGGTACATTAAGAGTCTCAACATAATATAGATATATAGATAGATTAGTATTGCGTCACGACGTCGTCATACATTCATCTATAATCTATATATTATGTACTTGCTTAATTTATCTCATAAAACTTTTGGTTCCTGACAACTAAATAACACGGTCAACGCGTAATTATTCTTTTATACCAAAAAACTGTACGCTTCGGATTAAAATGGACTAATGCAAATGTTTTAACAATAAACTAAACGGGAGATGGGGCGGGTGGAAGGAACAAAGTGGGCCAAACTGTAATAACAGCTGAATTTCCAGCTCATCCTCAGACAATAGCGCGTTTTTGCTCAAATTAAGTAAAATTTTTTACGGCATCCATTGTATTCCTTTAAATAAATGCGTGACGATTCTGTGAAAGCGTTATTTAGGGAATAATTACAATGACGAGTAATTGTTTTATTTAATTTTATGTATATTTTAATTATTATCACAAATCATCAAATAATAAACTTTATTTATATTATACTAATACTTTATTATCAACTTAGACGTTTTTATCATTTAAATGTTTAAATATCGACCATGAGTATAGAAACAATAACTATAACATCAATTATAGGTAGGACTGAATCATTAAAGTTATTTGTACAATTAATAAATTGCGCATAAATTTTAGTAGCCGTGGTTTGAGGCCACGTTCCTTCATTCGCCTTATCTTAAGCTAAAACTTCACGAATTATAATATCCATACAAAATATTCTATCTATATTTCATCCTATTTCATCTGCCAGCACAGGCGGCACTATTGCAAATTAAATGAAATGTGCCAATAGAGGGTAAAAGGGAATTCTTTCTAGATAGCAATTTACGGTGCCGGTGTGCAGTTTCAATAAAATTACGTGTAGAATATCTTACACACCCTTTACAGCGGGATTTATGGGCCGCTAACAACGACACGCGAGTATCGATAGCGGTGAATTTTTACGCAAGCCTATATAAACTACAATGTGTATAAGATACGTTATGTTTATGCGTTTAAGTCCAATAGGCTACCTAAACATAAGTGATACCCCATGGACACTCTCAATACCAGAGGGCTCTCAAGTGCGTTGCCGGCCTATGAATGAAATGGGAGAATTGGTACGCCCTTTCCTTTAAGGGACTATAATATATAAGTCGCAATGGTTCAGAAATAGTTCAGTGGGCACTGGGCAGCTGGTTTCACATAGTGGTGATGCATGGCAAAAACTCTCAGTTGTGGACGTCGAAGTTCAGGATCGACTCGGCGGGATATTTTAATATGTAGAGTTCCTGTGAACACTAGGTATTGATGCTTGATGCTTCAGTCGGCGTGCCCAGAAAGTCAAATTCGCACGTGTTACAGGCTATGCCCCATACGACTGATTTTTATCTATAGAAGAGGCTTTATTGGATCTTTAATGTATTTTTACTACAACTTTCAATATCTTAAACAAAATGTACGAACATACATACATTTTATTATAATGCGCCAAAAATATTATATTAAAAAGCAATCAGTTTTACCTAAAGGTGAATCAAAGTAACTATTTTCCGTTAAAATAATGGAGAATCTCGTGAATTTTCACTCAAACACCTTACTTTATTGGATATAAATTGGCTGGGTTATGACGGAACGCGGTTGGCGCTGCGATTTGCGGTTTTCACATCAAACTATTGAAATATATTTTATATTTTTAAATTAACAGCGTATATTTTTACAAAGTTGAAACTTTATTATATATACACTGTAAGTATCTTATTAATAGGTGTAACGAAAGATATATTTGACAGAAAATACATGAGGCTACAAAAAGGAATAAAAACAACAAGTATAAACGATTTTTTTTTAATCACGGCATCCGCACAGTTAAAAATAATATTAGGTAGCCTGACGCTATCCAACAGAAACTCTAAATTAAAAAAAACGATTTTTATATGCATTTATCGCGCTCCTAAACAAGACTGCTATCGTTACATTAATACAAACCACAGCGGTTTTCTAATGTAACATACTGTGATGTATTATATTATTTTTTATATTGTATGGTTTTTTGGCGTTGTTCATATTATTACACAAACATAACAATATCAGAAGCACGGAATTCTCATGCAGGTTTTTAGTATTTCCGACGTTATCACATCTGGGATCTAAATTAAATTGTTTTTAGTAAAAACGCGCGAGAGAAAAATCTGACAAGACTAATTTTACTGTTATACCGTGTTTTTTCTTCCCCTAGCTCACATAACTGAAATAATCTAAAATACAACATTTATTTACTTTATTCAAAGCGTTGTTAAGACCTAGTATAATACAAAACGAAAGCTCTTTTTATCTTAATATATACAAATACTTACATATTTAATTTGTAATATTTAATAAGACAATGGGGTATAAGGCTTAAGTTGAAAATAACAAAGAAATCTGTAGAGCAAATAGCTATAATAATAAATAAAATAGGTATCTTCTTCAATTCTATGGCAGATATTTCAGAAATTAACAAACAAAAATTCCTGAAACACCACTTGAAAAAACTTGAAACGTAACTAAACTAGTATATACTAAGCTGTTTTTAATAAACAAAGATGAACTTATAAAAAGATAATCAATAACGATACAATAAATCAGCAATTCACTTGAGCGAATAAGTCACTCAATTCGTAATGTATTTCTTTCAACTCGTCACAAGTGTCGATCACTGAGAAACGTCCCCCACGGGACAATCCATTTGCGGATACAGAACTTGCTTTTACACGCCATATTTATATTTCGTTCCTTAGTAAGGTGAGATTTTATACTCGCATTTTATAATGAATGTGATTTAAATCATGCTTGTTTCTATGTAAGCATTATTTATTTGTCGCTAATCTAGGAAGGCTCTGGATTCACCGCCAAGTGCCAATGAGTAACTAAAGCGATAATAAATTTAAAAAAACGCACTCATAAATATCTGTTCGTTGAAAGAGTACAATTTGTTAACTTAGTGAGTCTAAATTATGACGAATATTTTATTTCTATTAAAGAGTGTGTATTTTTTAATAAAATAAATATAAGACGATATTATAAGATTAGTAAGGCTTAATATACATTTAAATTAAATTCAAGATTCGAGATGAAGAGACACAGTAAAAATACACAAAGTTAATCGCCTAATTATTTACATTAAAAAATTAACGACGTCTAGAAGTGAAAACATCTCAAATAGCTTCACCACAAATTATACACTAAATACGACAAGCTATGTAATAATGTGTCGCCTGGGAAATGAATGCGTCAAATATGTTGCATATCGATGTAGCCACCATATAAACGCCCCAGTCATAATCCATTTCCTTTACCCCTCCCCCTCCCCGGAGAGAGCTCGTCTAACCTTTTTGTATTAATATCCGTCGTCTCGTGTTTATTTTGCAAAAACCTCACACAATATATCTTAATTTTTTCCCTTTATTTCCCATGGCACTGACGAACTGAAATAACTAAGCAATAATGTGACATAATATAGAGTAAAGAAGAATGAGGAAATAGAGTATAGTTTCCTTTTATATTCTTCGATAATTGGTAGTATAATATGTTGTCCATAATAAGCATCGGAATTGTGATTTAGCGTATTTCGCAGACGGTGTAGGATGCATATTAGTTTACGAAATATGTATATAAGTGCTACGAATACAAGATCCATACATAAAATGTGTTTACCTGGAAGAAATCGCTCGAAAGCTATAAGGCCGCCAGTTTCCATCCTTTTCATTTAATTATGTAAAATTTTTATACTGTCATGTAATGAAGTGTTAATAAATAAATAAAATAATATTTTTAGCAACCATCTCAGTCCGTTATATTTATAATAATTCCACAGTTCATCATTCAGTATTTCAATAAAAAAGTAAGCCAAGTATAACAATACTCGGCTACATTACACATTTTATCTTGCATTAAGCTTTCAAAGCTGTATTCCTTAATAAAAAGCTTTGTGTAAGCGCGAATTTATTAAAAAATATCAGGGAAAGCGTCCTGAACTCGGGGAGAATTTCAAAAATTAAATGATAAAAGTCGCTGAATACTTCACAGGCGTTCTCGTGACTGCGACACATTTTTCAATGAAGACTCTTTTATCGGGAGAATTCCTTTGAAACGGATGTCTTTAATGGCACAAATATCGCTTCTGTTTATATGAAACAATGCATAATACTTTATCATAGTGGTCTGCAGTACAGAAGAAATAAGGAAATAATATAACAAATGTCTCTTGTTTAAATTTGTATTATATTTAAACGGACGTAATACATCAATTTTAAAAGGTGGGCCGACGAAATTGTGGAAATAGCTGGAAACCTGGACGAGATTGATATACAATAAGGAAAAATGAAGGAAAATGGGGGGGGGGGCCTTTGCCCGTGGGCACACAGAATCAGTTGTCGTAGATTTACAAAAACAATAGTTGTAATGTATATATTATCTTGTATTCTGATATAAGGCTATAAATAAATAAAGAATACATCAATTATAAATATAGTATCAAGTAAAAATTTCATACATATAAATATTACATAATATGTACTTTACAAAAACCATAAAAGTTTCTCACCTAATTGTTTTGAAGAGCAACATTTATCTAACCACATTGAGATAACTTATTTCATCAGGCGTCAAGTTTTGTTCCCCAGTTCTTTTTTCTTGTTTTGTTGACCCCGCCCAGTTTAAAGCCCCTTATAAATCCAATCCAAAACGCTCATCAAAAACCAACGACTACTTGAAACATCGCTTTTTAATGGTGAGTGAATAATCATTTGACGTATATAAAAAAAATGAATGTACAAGAAGTAGCCACAGAACTAAGTCGGGGGAACAAAGTTTGTGCCGGTTCGTTACTGGCCTTTGTGTTGCGTAGCTTTCACTTCTGCTTTATATACTTTGATAAAGTAGGATAAAGTGCTATGTCGGTGTTACCTTACATAATATAAAGTATCGAGTAAGTTTTTTTTATAGGTTTTGGTTAAATAATGTTATTGTTAATAGAAATGTTAATAGAAATGTTAATAGAAATGTTTTATGGTGTTTATTTAAGACAACAAAACATTGCATTTCTAAGGTTATAATTTTCGGTTGTTTTTTTTTTTAGAATAAGGGGCAAACGGGCAGGAGGCTCACCTGATGTTTAGTGATACCGCCGCCCAGAGGGCTCGCGAGTGTGTTGCCGGCATTTTAAGAATTAAAACATTTTTATTTAATTTTATATTAAAATTCAAATATCAAACTAACATATTATAATAACTCGTAAATAACAACTATATTACATTAATTGTCCAATCAGACTTCAGGCCCTCTGATCGTTTTTTAAACTTTTCAACGCGACCAATTCGAGAGAAATTTATTCAATTCGGAAAAACAACTTCGGAAATTGTAATTAAATATTCATTTAGCGTTAAACGAGTTTCTACTTTTAATAATTTAAACTGCGAAGGGGCTCGCGGTTTCACTGCGTGTGGAAACGACACGTGCTGTTAAAAATTAGTTGTAAGTTGTTTTGTGATTTTATTATTAGTAGTGGATATTTTTCGAATTTGTTTTTACTCATGTTCCGTTTATTTACGATTCAGATGGAAACATCGATAGATTTGTATGTCTATGATTAGAGGGTATATGCTATATATCAAACGATACAGCCACTTCGCTATAATTTCCATTCTTACCCTACTAATACCACTCATAGCAAATATCATAAACATTTGCGTATATGTATTTTATTACCATATTTCACTTTCTGTGTCTTTTGACCAGAAGCTAAAGTATCTGGAAAATAACGTAACCTACGTCTATCTCCAAGAAACATGAAAGCGTTACCGATTATAGTCACGAAGATAATTGGAAATATTAAGTATCGATGTAAAAAATAAGAAATACGATATTTCTATATTAGTTTAAAATTATTAAAAGTATTTCTTCGTATAAGTTTAAGTAAATAATACTTGTTAAATGCTTTGTTTGTTAAATAAATAAGATTTCTATAGCTAAAATAGAGATCTGTTTTACACAAAACACAGCTAAACAGTTAAAAAAGCAAAAAACACCTTCATTCAAAATTTCTGTTGAAACCCGACGCTTGTAAGCATGTAATAAGTTCCAAGTCTCATCGGAATTTTGAAGACATCCCAAAATATTTGTCAAAGGTTTTTACAAACATACCAACGTCTTGCTCGCCTGCTATGATTTGCATCCAAATATACCACAAACATAAAGTAGTCATAAAAAGTAATGCTACCTTTTAATGTATCTGAAATTGGAAATGTGATATTATATTGTATTTTTATCATAGTTTTTCTTATATATTTTTTACTGTAATTGTCATGTATTTTATAAATTATAACTTGTGAACTTTAATAAATAAATCTGTAAAATATTATGAATATTTGTAGAAGACAAACCTATAAAATATGTCCCTACGCTGTCTTATATATCACGCACATTATAAAATAATACACGTTTCATATATTCCTTAAATGTTGTGTCTGCGGATAGTAATAGAACATTAAATTCTATATTGCCTAAGCCCTTTCTGAATAAAAAGCGATTTTATATGATAGGACGTGGTTCTGCTTACATGAAATATTTGCCTTCATATTCTATTAAATTTGGCGAATAATGTTATTTGTATTTTTATTTAATATTGAATAATAAAAAAAGTAAAAGGTACACTTCATATCTAAGCTTAGTGAGACAGGTGTCATATGACTTAAACATTTCTCGTTTCAGTCAATAAAATTAAAAAAATATTTAATATTCTCAGTTTGTATTTATTTTCTGTATTTTCGTTATTTTTTAAAGAACATGGGGAAACGGGCAGGAGGCTCACCTGATGTTAAGTGATACCGCCGCCCATGGACACTCTCGATGCCAGAGGGCTCGCTAGTGCAGTGCCGGCTTTTTAAGAATTCGTTGCTTCAATAGTTACATGTCTAATGCGTTCTCAATTTAAAAAATGCATTATGCGTTTTAAAAATTTCGTCCTTGATAACGCCACGCAACAACCGTACAAAAACAATTTAATTGTTTACAATAAGCCTACAAGTTGCCTAAAATGTAGTGATAAATAAATAAATAAATAAATAAATAAATAAAAAAGTTTTTAATTAAAATTCATTAAGCTTTATTGCATTTGAAAATCACAAAGGCGCCACAAAACGCGGCACAAAGAATCTAGGGTTGTATGGGGTCATGTGTACGGTGTACCTTCATTAAAATTCCCCGCAGGGCTGAAACGCCTTGCATTCCACGTCAAATCACTGTAATTCACGTAAATTAATACCATTTTGACATCCAACATCGCTAAGAAATGTCTTACGTCGCTTAATACAATGTAAATTCCTATAGGGTTCGAAAACAATGAAAGATATTTCATATGCGGATATGAAACAGATTCAATGTGCGAATGTATTAAGGACGTTATAGAACGAAGATACGAAGGAAATTTACAAATATTTTTTTTTGCTTTTGATGTCTTGAGTACATACTTTAACTTCAGAAACCACGGACTATTCATTATATGTGGATACTATACTCGCTACGGTGATAGAAAACATTACTCGAAGTTGAAAATTTAGGCCAAAACAATTGGTGAAATAGAGGCCATGGAGAGGGTTCAAAGAAGTTTTTCGGATTAATGCCTGTAGCTGGGTTTCATATTTGGACGTAAAAGCAAATACAAAATACCATCCGTATCACCTCGCCTTCCGTATCTCCACAACTGAGGGTTTCTTAAGGAAATTTTGACGCTCACCACCATTATGTGGAAATAGCTGCGCACTGAAGTATGTCCGAACCAATTCGACTTAGGGTACTTCAAGCAAAGAGCGTAGCAATTCTTTAAAAGTATTAGTAGTACTTGCGAGCCTTCTGGTAATGTGAATGTCCATGGGCGAACCGCCTTTTACATCAGATGAGCCTTCTCCTGTTACATAGAAAGAAATGGAGTCGAGATCACGATGCAGAAATGTACATCATGATCCGTCAATGACGTGATAATGATGACCCAATCAATGCGACGTGACAACCAACTTTGTAATTGTCCTAATCTAATTTTGTCAGCCCTATCTGAACACGTGTATACTCGTCCCGGGACAAAATAATCCGAGCACTAAACATTAATGAGGCCATTTCAATAAGCGGGACGCAATTAGCGACTCCTTTCAAACCTACCTTTGTTTGAGCCTTGTATCTAATTTTTACTTGTTTAGAGAATACTTAGAACAATTACTAACATTTTCGTAGAGAAAACATTACATGTGGTTGAATTTCGAAAACCAAGGATAATTTTACTTTAAGAAAAGCGTCGATATCAGCACTGATATCAGCTATGCCCCGATTTGCCGTTGCTGACGAGGCATAAGACAAAACATGACATAAAGTACATCTTTATGTCATGTAATGTCTGATCAATATATAATATACTAGTAGACTCGGCCAAGCGTTGCTGGGGCTAAGGTTTTTGTTATATTACATAGTAGTAAACTTGTTAAGGGAAATGGTAGGAGAACTTATGTGAAAGGTAGATAGCTTATGTGAAACGTTGGTACTTTTAACACAGCGCCATCTGTTAGAATTGTATAATATAATCAAACTGAAGATCAAACTGCACATGGTGTGCAATTTCATTGATATCGGTTCGGTAGATTAGGAGTCCATAGCGGACAAACAACGTGACACTTAATTTATATAAATTAAGATTGATAAGACAAGCATAGGAACAAACGTGAAGTATACTAATAAATATATTAAGTAAACAATCATTATCTTCAGCTTTCCAGAGAAAGGTTAGCAGGGCCGGATTTTGGGGAGGGCAGCTCCGACTAGTATATATATTATACATGTTTACTAAAATTACTGATATATTTCAACATGTTTACTAAAAACTAAAAGAATCTACTTAGTTCGATAATGAATTATTGATTGGAAAACTCGACTGAAAAAAAAATTGTTAATTTTATTTGGAATATAATTTGGGGCTTCTTTGCTGCCCCAAGGCATCCAGAGCCCTGAAGGTTAGGTTTCTGAAGGATCTTGATGGTAAAAAAACCATTTCGTGCAAATTTTCACAAAAATAATTCTTCCTATAATATGCTGTATAAACATAGTTTATACAGCATATTATAAAATCGCATTATAAACTCGCATTATAAACTCGTTTATAAACATTATGAATATAAATTAAATGAGTGTTAGCTAGACACACAAAATTACACAATAAACGTTACAAAATCGTTTCACCTCTTTGAAGTGACGGGTAAACATAGAAATAACATAAACAGACCGGCTCTAGACAGTGAAATTCAGTTTAAAAACAAACTTCGTGAGATAATAACACCAGGGTTGATCGAATACGCGCCCGTGTGTACACACAAACTTCCTCGCCCTCGAAAACATACGTGTGTAAACATTACCCCGCTCTAGTCAGCACTTTAGAGGATCGAGATATACTTCCAATGAATTTTCGACTTTAAATTTTAAGAATAAGCATCAAATTCGCGTGAAAGTCGAAAATAGCTGAAAACCTAACAACTTGTCGACCTAATACTCTTCTCGGTGAAATGGCTAAACTTGTTCGCACTACCGATTAAAATGTAAAATGTTATTTTCAAACTTATTTTAAAGTGCCTTGCCTTACATTGAATTTAATAGTTTTACTTCGGCTAAGTTTTAGGCTAAGTTGGCTAATATGCAATATTCCTTTTAAAAACCAAATGTTTCTTCGTCGCTTTTCATCAAACATAATCACAATTTAACAGAAAAAGACAGCTAGCGTTCAAAGGTCAGTCTCTAAAAGAATTATATCCTCCAATCAAAAGTATTCCAGATATTCTACCAAATTAATATTAAATGTCCTTACAGACATACCCTCATAATACTTTTGACAAGTTAATCCGACTCTGAAGTATTCAATATCTCATTCTGAGAAACTAAGTAATTTTTTCGGTCCAATTCCCCAAATTTCAATTTTGCCCGAAATAATAGGCACCATCCCGTTTTATTGTCAAATCTTTCAAATTAATTGTTCGAAAATTTTACTTTTATTTTTCCACTCCAAAGATTTTTCTTTATACGTAGTACATTTTGCTAGAGTAATCGGAAGCATCTAGTCATCTCCTGATGCGGTGAGATCTTTATTTCCTCCTGGGAGCCTGCGACTTCCCAGGTACATTGTGTAGCAATATAGAGAAATAATTAATATTTATAAATTAATTTCTAACGTTAATAATATATTAAATATTTTAATTTTTTTCTTTTAATATACCATATAATTTAGTAGATTTTTTTTTATAAAGGGATTGAATCGATAAAGTTGTCTTGTAAATTATCGTAATTATACATTATACACATGTAACGCCTTGTCGTTACATGTGATAATCTATTTGTTTGAAGTAAAATTAAACACAGAGCTTTGTTAAATGCTTATTCTAAAAAGAAGTCTCATGAATTCGTAAACATTAAGAAAGGGAGTCTTGAAAAGGAAATTTTTCAAGACCATTTAAGACCCAAAGCACTCAATAACAGAGTGACTTGCAAAAAAAGTCAATCCCCTCTCACCACCGCTGTAAACGTGCTGACTTCGCAGTTTCCCTCTTTACTTTACTTTAAACAATTAAATTTTATAGTAATTGTTCTATGCAATGTAAACAATAAAAATGCTCATAATAATTTTATAATTTCAATAATATTAAACTATAATATTCGTCTGTTTCATAGAATATTGTTTATTACGTGGCGGAGAAAAAAAACAGATAGTAATTTAAATAAAAATTTCACGATCAAAGAGAGAATAATCCTACCTATGAAATTGCAGCTAACGTCTTAAGACACACAATCACTATATTATATACATATGTGTTTCGTAGGTGATATAGTAGCGTCCCAATTTTAAGGCAAGAACAAGCAAAAAAAGGTAAAAAATAACGTCAAAAAAGATCTTACATCATTTCGTAGCGTCGCTTCATAGAAACAGATAATCATTGAATATAGTCAAAAATATGAACAAGAATGTATTATAAAGAATGAGAACATAGTCCGTGTTTAGTAACATATAAAGGGTAATATTTTTTTTTTTAAATCACCTTATCCAAATGTGCTCCATTTTGTTCTTGGTATAGTTGTAAACTATGACTGTAGTCCAAGTAACTAATGGAACGCCCTGCATCAGTTCTCCCCTCTACAACTTTTATGCATAGACAACTTCCAAATTAGCTAAAGAGAAAGTCTTCAAAACTAAATAACATAATTTAAAAAATTCCTTTCTTCCTGTCGGAAAAATCGTAACTAATGTCTGAGTCGTACAGTATTTTTCAAAATGAAATTCCGACTTGGACGATAATTGGAAACGAGCAGAATTCTTTCAACCATCAGCAGCCTTAATTGTTTTTAATTAACGCATTTTCCAGCGCTTAAAAAGAGATGTTATATAATCTTTATCTTATAAGGACACAGATTACTAAAAAATATAAGCGGCATAAAAAACACAAAAAAATAATTTTTATATATTATATTTCAGATTGATTGGCCTTGTATTATTACAAAACGAATTTATTATATGTTCAATTTCGTTTATTTGGAAAGAAGATCCTATAAAGCAAATTTTTGAAAGTCGGTGTCAGAAAAGTATCGAACTATTAAAACATTTAACAAATTATATTTTATTGCAGGTTTATAGCAAGTAATTTAATACACATAAAATTTTCTGATATAAATATATACACACCTATATGTTTTATACATAGACATTCATTTTTAGATCTATCTACGAAACTATTTAAAAATAATCAGTTTCGATACTGCACCCTGTTTAATTAAAATAGTTCACTTTGTAAATGGCACATAATAGTATTGTATTTTATTAACAAAACGTTTACACATTTAAAAATAAGTTATTATAAGTTTACAATAATACATAAATTTAATCCGAAAAAAGTGTTTTCTTTAAATGACACATAATTTCACACACACTTTGTAAGTGACCAATAATTTCACATACATTTCTGCATCCATTAAACAATTAATTACCTACGTAATGTAAAATGGTAAATGAAATAGAAACCGGTTAAAATATCCGGTTAATAAACGTTCCGGAGTTAATCCGTACAGCTGTGCGTGCGGTTAGACGGCCTGTCCCGACGCTTCGAAATTACATTTTTCGCTGCCAAAACAATGTTGTTTATTAGCTAAAGATTTATTAAATATTTTCACCCAACAGCATTAACAATTTCATTTCACAAATCGTGATTTGTTGATCTTAAAAATAAATTACAAAGTAGGTATAATCTGTCTAATCGAATGTGTGTTTATTATTTACCAAGCAAACAAATTATAAAACGCACAATTAAATAATAGTAAATACTTGATAAAGCTTGATATTAACAAGTTCGAATTGATTGACGTTGAATAAGTGATACCTAGATGATGTTATGTTCCAAAATAAACGTATTTTATTTTTATTTTTTATTTTTTTAACGCTATTAGCGTGGACTTAAAATAGACTGTATATAATCTAACAGCTGTTATAAAATAAAAACAAAATCTTACGTAAACTTACAAATAATAATACAAGCTCGTAAAGTTTTCTATAGAACCTGTATACTGTTCACAACTAGGCACCAACACCGATTTGCATATAAGAAGAAATACCTCTTTTTATGTTAGACATTACAAAGTGCAAGGTGCGTAAAAACTATAATAAACTATTTTATTGAATTTTCCTGTGAACCCAGTACACGCTACTATAGTGCTACTACGATGGGTATGATATTGTACTAACTCACCGGAAACATGACCAAAAATCGTTCGAAAATAATTCGTGCATATAAAATATTTTTACAGCAAAAATAGCTACGAACCGATATTAATGGAAGTACGTTCATTATGGTCCAATGTCCACAGAAGGGCCTTGGTAATTATGAGTGGAGAGTCCCTTGGGAGGGTCGAAACTACAGTGTATGAGTATCGCATTATTATTTCAAGATAATCTTAATTTGTTTGTACATATGTTAAATTAAAAATTTCAGTTTTATTTATTCAAACTCAAACTCAAATATCTTAAGTAAGTGCTTTTAAGAATTTGTACGCTCTTTTCTTGAAGGACCCTAAGTCGAATTGGTTCGGAAATACTTGTGTACGCAATAGCTGAAAATAGCGTTATATTAAATTTTAAGGTGACAAATGTGATCCATTAAATTGGCTCTACTATAGTAGATATATATATACGTGTTGTGTGAGTGTGTGTTTGTAACAAGTACATCGTCTTTCATCATTCAAAAAAGATTTTTGGTGAAGCAATTCAATTATTAATAATGTTTAAAAAATTTTTCGAACGTCGGTGAACAATGCACAATTTTCCAGTGCGACAGATCACATTATAAAATTGTCGAGATTTCACCCAATGACCTCGATCCGAACAAAAGTAATGAATAATTAGTAGTAATTATCCACCCGCCCGCCCTTCCGCTCTCGACTTCTCTCATTGAGAAAAATGAAACCGTTCTTGCGTTTATGATTTACTAGCTTCAAACCCTGCTTTAGTCGAGATTAATGCCCTTATTGAATCATTACAATATTAATATCTGAATTTTCAAGATTTAAAGTTGCCTTTTTTTCTATGTAGAATACGTTGAATCATGTCAAGTCTACATAAAATATCTCTGTCTGTCTCATGTATGGACAAAACGTAATTTATATATGCATTTGTGATCGTCTCTGGCATACTATGCTTACATGCTCAAGGAAATAATTTTACAGTTAAATTGTGTTATATAAGTTAAATCGCGAATAAGTGATTGGCACATTTTCGAATATCATAAAACTTAATTTTAGTTTCATTTACATACTGAAATGATTATATTTCAGGCCCTTATATATGTAAGCAATAGGGAGCAGTAGTGATGTTAGTGTGCAACTCTATTCCCTGTAGTCGTAAGTTCAATTTTCGGCTATGCACCAATGAACTTTCTTTCTATGTGCGCATTTAAATTTCGCTCGAACGGTGAAGGAAACCATCGCGAGGAAACCGACTTGTCTTAGACCCAAAAATCAGCGTGTATCTGGCACAGAAGGCTAAGTACCTACTTGCCTATTAGATTTAAAAAAATCATGAAACAGATTCAGAAACTTGAGGCCCAGACCTAAGAGGTGCTACCGCTACTGATTTATTTATTTTATTAAAAAAATCATACTACTACCCTACCTAAAATACGCACGAACTACGACTAAAAAATGTTTACTTACGAAGGCGCACAGCTGTATAATAAACTACCAACACATATAAAAAATATTACATCTTTCAATGCATTCAAATCGAGGCTGAATATGTCAAACAAAATTACTTTTAATTTCATTTTCTTATAATTGGTTTTTATTAGTGTGTCTTTGGTTACTTTTACTTTGGGGTTTGTTGCATGTACGATTTGTGATTATTTGAGAACGACGGCAATGTTATGTTTACCTGAAGTATTGTTCTCATGTAAGTGGCATTTTTGGCTTTTTCTGAGAAATAAAGTCTTTAAACCTAGGCATATTATCAAACTGAAGCTATAAAATCTCAGACAACTCTTAAAACAAGATTTTCAAAACTCTTTGTACTCGCACTATAGAAATCTATTTTAAATACTTTTCCTCCAGTTAGCGAACATTAAAAACGCAAACAACTTTCATTGAAAACTTGTGAAAACTTAAAAACAATGCTTCGACAGTCGAACGCCAAACAATCCCAACTTTAAAATCGCAAACTGAGAAAGTCGCTCGTTTACCCGCTCCCCATTGGTTTGTCGCCAAAATAGTTGTAACACAACTTTTAACTATCGGAATTTTCAATTTTAATATTGATTCTCATAGAAAAATGAACCCTTTCGTTTACAAATAGAGTCTCATTTGCTACGACACAGATACTTGCTGATGTATTCAAATATTCCTGGTTCAATAGGCGGAATTTCTTACAATGGTCATTTCTACAGTTCAAAAGATATTATTTTCAGTCTTGTTGACGATAAAGCATTTTACTGTCGGCATTTTAATCATATCTGAATTGGAGCTTCTAAGCTCGAATTATTTCTCTTAAAACGATTAATTCTCTGTATAACGTGTATCATTTAAATTATACAAAAGGAAACTCTTCTACAAATTTTAATCTAATCACCCCAATTTTTACAGAATAAATTATTTACATTGTTTTGTCATTGTTAAAAAATATATACAATAATCTAATGGCGTTGCAAGCCTAGATATCGCACGAATTTCAACTTTTTGAAATGTCGCTTCTTAATCTTACATTGGAACGTATATCGTGCAGGTAAACTCTCAATGATTGAAGCACGCAAAATATGTTTTCAAGATATCACCGTTAACTGTTTGCTGTATTTCCTCCTTGCTGGCTTGCAATTTCTATACTCTATCTAATAATATAACAACTATATAATCTACCCATTACAGATCACAGAGTAAGAAAAGCTATAAATACCACATAAGTTAACATTTGCGGTCTAAATAGCGTTTCATTAAAAAGGGATATTATCCTCATAAAAGGGAATATTTTTCTTGTAAATCGGACAAAGGGCGTATTGGGCATCACATCAGTCTCGCTGACACATCAATGGAAGCCCGGCAATTATTTATATAGGTGTAGAGAAATGGACGTACGACGTATTGGGGTGCCCTTGCTGAGTTGGTTTTCCTCCAAACACAAATCTCTATTGCATTCTTTATATTAATATTTAACAGGAAACACGTTTTTCCTAGTAGGTACAATATTTATTTGATATGGCTTTCCATTGCGAAAAGGAGAATGTACTTAACATTATTAATACACCCTTATTAATAATGTTAAGTACATAAATTAATAAATAAAAAGCATAAACATTTCTCTCACTCATTACAATAATTTAAACTGAAAAAACATAAATACAGAAAGTGTTCCGCAAGCGGTAATACAAGTAAAATATCGCGTGGACCTAGAATAAAACAGAATATAAAAATACGAAAATAATTGCCTTCTAAACTTAGGTAACAAAACCGCTAATTGTATGATGTCTGAATCCATCTTAGTTCATAATCATAATAAAAGTCACTTTTAATAAATATGTAACTTTCATAAAAAGTTTTAAAAACAGGACAAAAAGCTTCCTTCGCGAAACTGTCTCGGTATAAAAATCGGCAATTTATCTTCCGTTAACTGTAGCGCAGGTGACTTTAAACAACTCCGGTACTTTTACATAATGCGGTGTCAGTGTGTACTATAATAAAGAGCTTTCCGCAGGAAGCGTCTTTGGTAACAAAGTGAATATCCGACGCGTCATGATGAAAAGATAACAACTACCTTGACCCTATTCGATTTTTTAGTGCGTAGTATTAGTTAGTCTAAGGGTCTGTATGGAGCAACGAGCAAGTACCAAATAGCTATGCAACACATAAATTATTCGGAAGATAAAAGTTCCGTAGAAATTTCGCGCTATTTAACAGTCGTGAAACGCAACCATAGTGTTTATCCTACTAATTAGTAATAAATAGCTTATTTGTAACTTATCCGGACATTGTGAAACCGGCCCTAAATCGGCTTACTGTTCACTAACGTTGACACTTCACCATTGTAGCCCAAACTTCATCAACCCGTATAGGTAACATTGACAGAAGCTTGAGTCAAACAACTGCTATATAAATTTTATTATTAGGTAGTGTTATAACCGTAGTATGATTGATATTATTATTGGTGCTTGTATGATTATGGCTGTACCATACATGAAGCTTTAAGCTGCACTATTTTAGTGTCGTCTTTGATGTCACAATGGGTAAACGCCGGAAATAATTAGAAACACATTTTCTACACAGTTTGAAAAATTGTACCTAATGATGCGTAGAGCAATTTTATTAACTCACTCCCTCATGCCAACTCTCTCGTTAAAAATTTACACGTACTTGTCAAGCTCATTTTTTAGGTAATTATTAATAAATATATTAAAACAAATGCACTATGTACAATAACTACATACATAACACTCGTTTATAAGAATATCTATGACACATACTCAGAAGCTGTGGTTTTTATAAGCATTCTATATACAAAATCAGATTCCAATATGTGTTGAATTAGATTGAAACTATTATTGTTTTAATAGTTTGACAGATACATTAAAAACGTAGCTCCACGAATGATTTTTAACGATATTTAAAATCCTAAATACAACCAGAAAATAATAAAAAATGTGAGCCGTAACGGGACGCCTGGCAGATGTGAAACATCGACATTACTTTGTAAAAGTAATATGCAGAAAAGAACAGACTGTGATAGGAACCAGGTGAAAGAAAGAAAGAATAAAGAAAGAAATAACTTTATTAGACACAAAATACATTAATGTTTCTATAAAGTAGAGTGCACTGGCCCCCACACTAGGATTCCCTGTGTTGTGGGCAGCCAGTCTCTTCCTTTTACATCTAAACGTTATTTAAATAATTAATTTTACTTAACAAATTTACATCTATACTATTTTTGTACAATAAGAATTGTTTCTGTATCAGTATAGGACAGCATAACAAGATATTGTTTGAGTTTTTTAGTAAAAGTATGTAAAGGTAAATATGTCATAATGATAAAATAAAATATTAAGATTTTTTTTCCAGATAACAATGACTATTTGTTGAATAAACATTATTTTCATTAAATATTTTTAATGTGAAATTTACTACTGCATTTAGACTGTATATCATATAGCGTGGCGACGCGTCGCCACGGCATGCGTCGCCACGCCAGAAATCGGTTTTACGTGCGGCTATAGATGATTCACATCAAAAATTTAAATGGTTAACTCTCAATTGAAATCGATGCGGAATCATATAAAATGATATTGAAAAGCCAATACGCTTGGATTAGAGTTTGAATCGCTAAGTTATTTTAAAACTACGAATCGCAACTTGACATTAACTTTTCAATCGAAGGATTAACTTTTGATTTAAAATTCGCTGTAGTTCTCGACGTTAAGTATTGGCAGGTTGAGCTCTCAGGGTGAATTTGAAACTTTTTTTACTTAAAATATTACTTGTTTTTAAATAACTTTTACCAGGTTTTATTAACATTGACTTTTGAACTTGTTAATTGATGTATGGCCATATTTGTGTACTGCGATTGTTAAATAAATATTTTTTCAAAATAGTTTCTCGACAATAGTCTTAATTATTATTTAATTTACTTTAAGTTGCTCTCTTGACCTTTATGGAATAAATAAAGCCTTTGAAAGTTTAATAAGACTGTCATATTATACAAACTAACAAAGAACATTTGCAAATTATTGATTTATATAATATCAATAATTTGAATATTTCTTTAAAAGTCTGGCATAATTAATTAAATTAGTTTTTTTTAATAATTAAATTAATTATGCCATACTTTTTTTTTATTTGTTTAACAATTAATTTAACTAATAAAATTAAAAGTCATAAAAGCCTATCTAATGATTGTAAATTCGCTTCCGAGTTCGCTGTAGCAATTAGTATATTTATTAAATTTGCCAGAGTCGACCCCTGGCGAGGTTAAGTGAACACTTGAGGGAATGTTAAGAGACCTTTCACCTTTACTCAGAGAGTAAAGCGTCTAAGTAATTCTTATCTTCAATAGATTTCTAATAAAGATAATGCATTTTTTTGTCAGCGGCTATAACAATATTTCCATGATAATCCTAATAAATATTATAAATGCATTTATGTTCCGTATGGTCACATTAAATTCTGTTGTATTTTGTTATTTGGCGAATAATGTGCGTGTAAAAATTTACTCAATTGCTTCAACATTACATCTAATCCAATAAATATTGATGTGTCAAAAGTCTGAGATTAGGGTTATATATTTTACACACACTTAAATAGGTATATTTCGACGGCTTCAGGTTGATAAATCTCATCAAGTCTATTAGCAAAGACGTGTGTTAAATATAATTCTGACGTGCACTTAATATGTGTATAAATAAAATAGTTGTAAGCTTAATCAAAACTGTCTAATACTATATAATAAAAATCATTTGATTAGCGTTAAGAAAAAATTAAAGTAGGTATAAAAGAGTGTTATAATAAAGATTATTTATAAAATATGTTTACTTAACGATATTTTAAACAAATATATTTAAACCCTATTGTTGGGATTTTGATGGTGTTATTTTGCCATGAAGCAATTTTTAAGAATTAACTGCTACATGTACCCACACACTCATTGCATTCAGGCGTATTGAAAAAGTAAAAAAAAAACACAAAAATAATTAAAAGAAGACGAAAGTAAATTATATAATTTTATGGAATTTACTAATAAGTTTTTTTGTTAACTGGGCAGCCTGACACAGGTATTTTTTACTTAAGAGGTTTCCAAATCTTATACATTATAATGAATTGTTGTTATACAATTGTGTGTTTGTTACTATACCATTGATTTCTCTATACTAATAGAAAATCCAGATAGGAAGTTGGACGCATTGAAGACATTATTAATTAGTAAATATTTGACAGTATAATATTACTAACACTATTGTGTTGTTATTAAAATAGACGGAGCTGACTTTATGACGAATTTATAATAAAATTCTTCGACATAATTTAATAAAATAGAATGCCTATATCTGAGTTTAATAATACAAATGTATGGCACAATAGCAATTTTGAAATTAGAAAGGAACAATGTATCTACTTTGCAATATATTTAATAAAACTGATCCTGAAAATGGCAGAAACTTGACTGAGTGAGTAGAATAAAAAATGGAAAATATATTTTGTTCAATATTAAAAACACGGGAAGTCATATTTTCGCAGCCGCGACGCAATCGACCTAATTATGAAGACCTCTTTAAAATGCTGCGTATTCCGCCATGTTGGATTTTATTAAGACGTTTAATTATTAAATCTAATATTTTATGACTACGTGGCTTCAGCCCGCACCCACAATGGGGCTTTGCGGGATATTTCTGCAGGTCTTACATAGAATTTTCTAAGAAGCTCGTGTCAATTTTTTTTTATTATTTAAAAAAAAATTTAATCCAACCCAAAACCTGCGAGTTTATATGGCAGTGTTTAATTAGGCTTCTTCAAGAAAATAGTATCATCAAGTATAAAATGCCGTTTCAAACCTTGTGACTACATACTAAAACGACTCAAAATTATTCACATCTGATTCTCATACCCACTTTTTCATTGTCTTATAAAAAATCTTTATCAGTTAAGGGTATATACAAACTATAGTACTACACACACACACATATATTTATTTTAAGGGAATAAAATATTACGACAATAAGACGATTTTTTTAAAATTATTTACACATTAATTGTCGAGATTTAGAGCTTGTAGAAATTGATATTAAATAAACATTTTAATAGTTTCAAGTTGACTTACATCAAAATATTTTCTACGAGAAAACATTTAGTAACGAGTTAATAGTAGTCATGAAGCGTGTGTCTGCATGCAAATAGGAAGTAACGGCTCAATCAAGCAGGCCCAGAGGAACAAGGTGGAAAAATCTAAATTTAATGAAAGCCCGAGCGCGCCATGAATAAGCAATGCGACAACCCTCCACTCGCCGTTACTCTACGACAATCTCATATTTCCTGACAGGATCTAGATTTTTCATCATCAAGTTTGGGAAAATGTATTGAAAAAAGTAAATAAATTTGAATTAATATGTATTTACAAAACATTAAAAAAGAACCTTTTATTCATTTCTGTGAACGAGCGTCTAAGAAATTATTAGTATTCAATAGTCACATAATGTTGAAACATTTTTTGTAAATAATATTGTACATATTGTTAGAAATTAATATTTTTATTTTATATAGCTTATTTTCAAATAAATTCTTGACACAATGTACATAACCAACTTACTCTAAATTTTATTGCTAAGTGAATGTAATTCTTTGATAAATAAAGTATCTTTGGACCGATAAATTGTTGGAAGCGAAATCAAGAGCGCGGTGTCGCGGCCTCTGAGATGAGTACATGTTGGAACTGTCTGAGATGGTTTCAGTGCCTAAAATGGGATAAATCTAGGCACTAAAACCACCACACTACCACAATGTTCATCAATGCACTGGTAGGGTAAGCTAGCTTCTTCGGGAACCTTCTGACTGATTTTAAAAGGAAATAGCGATTGATGAAGAAATAATATCTAATACGACCAAAGAAAGACAGACGTATATTTAAAACTATATATTTCGCAAAAAAATATACATGGACACTCGGATGGTCCCTAAATCAACACATACGCCATCTAGTGTCGTTATCTCTGACCCAATCTCTCCTGACCCTCCCACGGACTGTCACAGCAAAGTAAACCCTAAAGCAGGTAGGTTTAGGTTGCGTATCAAATAACAATGCTTTATCTTGAAATATGATCGGTAAATCAATGAAGTGAACTTATGTCTCATCTCATAACCTTTGCTATCTTTATTTAAAAAATAATATTATTATATATTTAAAGTTAAGTTTCTATTTTGTTAAAATTCATCTATGGCTAGTCCTCAAACTAGGGAGTCCCCGTGTAGTGTGTACCTAGGTAACAATTATTCAGTGGTAAATGGCGGAAAAATGGTGTTAAACTAATTGTTCGGATTAATACCGATTAATAAGCTGAGTTTCAGCATCGGCCGTCGAGGCAGAACACGAAATTTCACCCGTATCATCTCGACGTCCGCCGTTCCACAACTGCGCGTTTTACTAGGCAGGTTTTGCCGCGCAACACCACTTTGTGGAACAAGCTGCCCGCTAAAGTATTTCCGAACCAATTCGACTTAGGGTCCTTCAAGAAAAGAGCGTACCAATTCTTGAAAGGCGGGCAACGCACTCGCTAGTCCTCTGACATTGAGAGTGTCCATGGGCGGCGGTATCACTTAACATCAGGTGTGCCTCCTGCCCGTTTGCCCCCTGTTCTATAAAAAAAATAAAACCGTACATATAATCTTGACGTTCATAAGTGTACCTACTTGTTTGCCTATATGAATAAAGATATTTTGTTTGTTTGTTAAAAGACGCTCATGTCACGTTTAGTTATACTAAAAGCACAGGCGATGCTTGAAGCAATTTCTCAAAACATAAAACTTCATAGAGCTACACAAAACTATTTATTCCAGTCCAGTTGGCATCTTATTTAATTTATCTAACCGTACGAGTCAGAGCAAGTCACAGCTTCCAAATGGTATATCATACATTCACTTCCACGATTCTCAGTAAAAATTGCATCAAAATTAATATAAAAGAGCGCACGCGGGCCATCTAACTCAACGTTTTCCTAGAATCCACGGAATTTTCTTGATATTTTCCTTCCGAAGTCCACTCGCGCCGCACATACATTCTCAGTGTTATTGAACGGCAGACTACTGCTGACAAATTGTTTGAAGCACGATTTCGTTCGCTATATTTTCAATATTATTTTAGGTAATAATTTTGTATACGCGTATTGTTAGAAATCAACCATGACGAAATCACACACAAAAAAATAAATTTAACTTAACATCTTATTTCACGACATCAACTATATTCATGTTATACCCATTATTTTTTTAATACTTATTATGCGAGTCTGATCTTATCTACGACACAACTTTATTAGATTCCTTTTGAAAATGCTACAAAATTCAATGTAGTACAAACTATGAATTCTTTTATATAAAATTGTATGAACAAAATTGAATGAAAGCTTATTGCGTCAAAATGAAGTCTTTTCTTCAATTATACTGGATGATGTATCGGTCTAACGTGCCCATCTCTACTTTAAGCTCAACCGAATCCCACAGTTTACGTTTATTAAGTTAATAAAAAACTACAGTAACATTTGTAATTTTAAAAAACCGCTTAATTTCGGTATACAAAATTATAAGTTTTCATTTATTTGTACGTATTTTAGAAGCTGAATAGTCTAAATTTACGAAGGTTTTTGGGATTATATTCAAGATTCCCTTAGATTGTTAAAATATTCTATGTACTGTGAGATCACTCGATTAACGGCCCGCTGGCTGTTATAATATTATAAAATTTAATTTAAAGCCTACAAAAATCTGTTTTAAAACTAATACTTTTAAGCGTACCGTTATAAAAATATTTTTGACGTCTATTACTACGGTATAGCAAGCTACGTAGCATCGTAGAACATTTCTGATGTGTTGGCTTTACAATGTAGCACTGCTACGCGCTACACCTCTACACAATATCGCTTTATAGTATTTTATACTACCGGCTTTAGGCGAGGCTTTTAATTACCCTGGTACGTTATTTTGACTTATAGAAAGTAATATTAAAGTAATTATCATTATCTATACAAATAGTTCTCAATTGAATGTTATTATTAAATAAAATTGCGTTTTGTTGTTAATTTAATAGCACACCTATAACGATTTAAATATTGTCACATTGTTCATAGTCAACAAAATAATCATTATAATTTGACTGTATAAAGTTTTGTATAATGTCTTTAGAGAAAGGCATTAAATCCATGGCACAGTTTTAAGTATCTACGAGCGGTACATTTACTTATTTTAATGACGGATATTCAAATTATGTTGGTACCGTTAAGTTTACGCCCTCGTTGCTACTCTCTTATGTATTAAAAAAATTCATATCTAAAATAATTAAACAATGCAAAATCGGTTGATATACATAGAACTTCGTTACAATTGCGCGGTTACTGAGTAGTATAATCTCGCTTGAGCGCGTCGAGTAGCCACACAATATTCTTTATCGATGACATTAAGTGGTACGTAGCTCCGGAAAACATGATGCGGACAAAAAAGGTTACAATGAATTTAAATGAATGTTGTTAGGATTCGGATTAAACTGCTCGCACCGAAATTACGAAGTTGCATTTACATAGGACGACATTTTAACTAAATTTTTTTGTATAGTTTATTGTGTCGCTAAAATTATTTTTTACGTAGTGATAAAATATGTTTTTCTGTATTACTTATAAAAAATAAAAGCACGTGTAAGACTTATTGGTTATATGATACAATAATTAGTGACTTTATTATACCTGCAATAGATTTGCTTAAATTTCTTTCACATATTATATAGTTTATGTACACGTAGGCAGTCCTTAATTGTAAAAGTTACTTTACTTTGTTTACAGATTTGATTGTACAGTAGGCAACACAAATAGACTAAAGATAGCTTTTTAATTAGGTAGTATGTATATACAAAAATCTAAATCCTTCATAACTTCTAACTACTTAAATAAATTTAAGTTTTATTTGCCTTAAAACGCAAATTAGTACTCTTAGCATTTAGAGGTTTTCTTTTAACTACCTTACTCTTATCTACAAAAGGAAAACCCGTGTTTTCATGTAATGAGCTTCCATTCCGTTCACCCATGTAATCAAGAAACCGGTATAAATGAAATTTAGTCGCGTTTTATTATTTTAAACATATAGAATAAAAACCTCAGATGCTGGTCTGCGGCAGATATGTAATCTTTTATTAATTGCACTTATTATTATAGAACTTGTCAAAGTCAAAGTCAAAAATCATTTATTCATATAGGTAACATAATGTACACTTATGAACGTCTAAATAAAATATATACATTAAATTAATCTAATTTTAAATTTACTGCCAGTTCTCAAATCAAGGGCGTTGAACGGAAAAGAAGAACTGGCAATAAACTCTCCGCCATTCTTTTTAATCGCCAATCGTTTTTTTTACACAATGTTTGTAAAGAGCTGCAACCATTACACAATGTTCCATATACCATCTTGAGTAATAAAGAATAATAAATTAAATTAAAAACAAAGATTTGTCCTCTATCAGTAGGAGGCATGGTGAAATAAGAGCACGCACTTACATACTCGTGAGAACAACACGCAAATACGTACGTAAATTCTTGAACTTAGCACGTTATTAATACGATATCTGATACAGTGGTTGCGGCTTAATTTGGTAATATAATTGTAACCCTAGCTCAAACATGTAGGTACAAACTGAAATACGTATTTTATAAAAAGTCAATTTTTTTTTAATCTATAAAATAAACCGAATTTTCTGAACACGTCTTTGCTAAATACTTGAAGAAGGTTAGCCGACTGAGCCTCAGGCCCAGTTCAGTCCAAAAATGGAAGTCATTGCGTCAAATCGTCAAGTATACTTCACAAAAGAAACGCCAATGATCAAGATTTTTTTTTCCTATATACATGTGTCTTCACTAAGACATCATGGAACATTACGATCTAGCCTAACTTAAGACTAATGAGTAATTTAAGTCTAACCTAATTTACTAAAAAGGATTATTGATCAAGATGCGTAAACAATTCCATCTCATACTTTTTTATATGTACTTAAAAGGTACTCTCTCTCTCTCAGGTAACAAATAATTCATAGAAGCCCATAAAGCGAGGCGGTCGTTTTTGCGAATCATTTAATAGAAAGTGAAGTATTCAAATCTCAGGTTTCGCGTGATCCGTGATATTTCATATTGAAACAAAGGGGGGATTCTTCAGGAAAGAGGTCAATAGGTCTCAGGGACCGCGCGGCCGTGCGGTCGAAACGACCCCGCGCTAAGTGCTCTGTGAAAATCATTTTTTTAATGCTAGTTTCATTTCTGAATTTCATTTTTAACATTTTTACTTTTGTTAAACGATGCAACTGTTTTCATTGTATCAAAAAATTTAAATTTGGAACAGTTAAGGGAATAACTTCCTTATCTAGTCTTACAATACCCAGTCGTCAATTATTATTAGCAAAAATAAGTTGCGGGCTATATATGAGTCTAAAGGTTTTATCTGACATTGCATAAAAATATTTACTTATATTTCATATGTAGGGTAACCCTGAAACGCAATGGATCCTAAACATGCTCAGTCTTACATTTGATGTATTATAAAATCAGAATATATGAATGGTTTGAGGAACAGGAAAACTTTGACACCTACGCAGTTTCAAATATTCTACATGAAAAGCGTAAGTCATTATTTCTCTTGAAAACTTCCACGATTCTTAATAAAAAAATGGGAAGTTTTATTTTTATTCCTTATTATTTTTACTTACATCTGGTGCGCTAAATATATTTTAAATACAATAAAAATGTAATGATAAATATAGTCATAAAACTTATGGAGTGGCGCAATGCAAATGGCTAGGAGTTTGACGCCAGGTGATTTCAAAAGTTATCAGTCCACAGACCTTACGGAATATATAATTCGATTTAATTCAATTATTCAACATTCAGTGAACTCGGGACACCAGCCAGGTTTCAACTAATCATTTCTAAATTTACAGCGAGATAAAGCGAACTTACTGATTGTTAATTGTTCACAGTCTAATTTCAAAGCGATGCGATAACACTAATTTTCCAATTCTATTGGCTTGAAAATGACAACATTTCCTATTTATATTGAAGTCTATAGCATCTATAAATTAAATCCGACCACTTGCATAACTTTAACTCGATAAAAGGTACCATTTATGACAAAACAATTTTGTATATGTACAGATAATTCTCTGAGCATTTACATGTTTATACATATATTTGGAGTTACGAATATTAACAGACTATGTAGCATGTAAAAAATAGCATTAATGAGTTTTTGCTTAAAATATGTATGCTAAAATAAACATATCTTATCAATTTATTTACTTAACAGTATCGGGCCGTAATGTTGAAGAAAACATGTATTATCTGTTCCAGTACTCACAATCGTTAATTTTTACCGTATGTAAATCAATGTTTAATTTACATAAGGTATAAATATAAATTAAAAAATACACATATTAAAATAGTTTCAACAAAAACTCGCATTGTTGATACAAAATCTAATAGTTACACTGAAAATAAAGCATTTTACGAGTAAAAATTTGAATTGGAATGTATTTCAGTGAGTTCGCTCGCTACACGCACAGTTTTATTAACCACTGCATATTCCAGTTTAGTTTACTTCACTGTGATTCGCGAGTTCGTTTGATTTATAAACTCATATAAACACCGTTACTACCATATATATCTATAAAGTATGGATTATCTATTAAGAATAAAAAGCTAATAATTTTAAACCTGATGCCCGAAAATTGACGGAAAAATATTAAAATAAATTGAGTTGAGCTAGGAAATTAAATATTTAATATTGTATAAAATTGTGCTTGTCTGGAAGAAATCGCTCTAAAGCGATAAGGCCGCCAGTTGTTGCTTTTCATTAATTTATGTTTAGTATATATTTTTTTACCTTCTATGTAATGCAACGAAGAGTTAATTTTATTCATTAAATTCTTGACATAATCTGCTAAACTTTATACGTAGATCTCGAATCATATTATTGGGACATCCAAACAATGCTCAAAACACAAAAGGCTCTTGTTAATATTGCATAAATCAAATATTAAAGTGTCATTCAAAATAAAGAAAATAGTTTCAAATAATTATTTATAACATTCGAGTAATATATATAGTTATGAAAATATTAACTCAGCTATTTAAAGGATCATTATCTAAAGTAAAATAATATTTGTGAAAAGACATTCACAAGTACCTGAAACAAGTGTTTGACTTCACATAACAACGTAAAACGACCTCCAGCTAACACAACGCTACACTCGGCTTATGAAAATATGCTTTGTTTCTCGCGTTTACTTTAATCTAGCTCAAATTAATTAAAACGCACGCGGTGTGCACTATTTAATTATTATTTCAAAAAACACGTCATTACACGGCTTTATATTGTTGCTGAATTTGTTATTTCAAACATAAACAAAGCCCTTCATGTTAAGATAAAATTTACATATAATTAGCAAGTAAGTAAAGTACTATAATACTGTAAACATTATAAAATTAGAACACTCATAAATGGAGTTAAGAATCACCTGTGAAAATCTCTCCTGTGCATCCAAAATGTCAATGAACAAGGAAAGTTTATGATCCATGATGGGAAAACCATTTCTAGGTTGCTGAAGTAGATGCCGCACCGCTTCCCTTACAGCTGCCGGTGTACTCGGAGTCATTGGCGTACCCATGTGTGTACCCATACCCATGGGCGGGTGTACGCTCATGAGCGCGGACAACCCATGGAACGTAGCAGACATCTTTGGCGGGTTCTGTCCACCGCCGGGTAAAGATAGCCTACGCGAAGTAGACGGAGGCACTGCACCATAACCGTTCGTCATAATCGCGGGTCTTTGCAACTGATAGTCACTGCGAGAGGACGGTAAGAAAGGCGCGCGAGCCGGGACAGTGGGCACGGGCCGTCGCGGGACGGGTTGCAGCAGCGGAACGGGCCAGTCATCGTCAATGGACCCCAGAGAGTGGGGCCGCCGCACCACCTCGGGGATTTGCCGCGGAGACACCACACTCTGGGGCCGCCTCGGCCGACGCTCTGGTTGGATTGGGTTAGGTGGTGTGTAAGGTGAGAAGCCACCAAAATCATCAGTAATAGGATGTGGAGGCTTTGTATCCGGCGCGGGCGGGGGAGGATCATCCCATCGTGGCCATGCGAGGGTCAACGAGTCCGGCTTCCGGGGCGGCGCGGGCCTGGGCCTGCCCGCCCCCTCGGTCATGGCTGCCGCAGGCAGGGTCACATGGCGCGAAGCGTGCGTCGCGCACGGCGTCCGCCGGCCGACTGACGGGATGCTTGCATCGCGCGGCGCCCCGCTGCAGCGCGTGTTTTGGTTTCAGGCGTTAACTACAGAGTCCGCGTATACAGAGAGCTTTCGTAGATCATCTACGAATCGTAGCAAATCACAATATTTCGTTGCACTTTTGCGTTATAGCTCAACAACTTTATAATAACACATGAAATGTATACACGATTTATCTATGAATATAAGTTATGTTTTTATGTACATGCTAGTAGAATTATTAAACAGAGTTTCACGATTAAAAGACAAAACAACATACAAAAATAGTTTTTTTTTAAATAAACTTATAGCCCTTATATTTATAACGTGAGAAGAGTGTTAGTATTTTAATGAAAAGTGCGAAATATACATGCCGTAGGTGCTCTATGCGTCAACAGTTCTGTGGGTCGAGTTTACTTTCAAAGGTAAATGGGGCAGGCATGGTGGGGCGAACTCGCCCCTAAACCTATTAGAGCTAGTCGTGACACCGTTACGTCAAACTTTATTAACAACATCTCTGACACTATCAGTTTCAACTAACGATATGTGATATAGAAAACATATCTATTAAAAGTAAATAAATAAATCCTTATTAACAATAATAAATAAATAGAACAAATATATCCTAATGCTGTTTTAATACTATAATACGTGATCACTTATTTCACACACCCTCACACTGGTTCGCACACGACCAACACATGCTTTAGATTTATTTCGTTTATAAGGTTAGTTTAGTCTTAGCATGTAGTCACTATTTTGTATATTTTCTGCTCGCGATGGAAGTCTAGTGACCTGCTAGAACTTTTATAGTCCTAACCTGGAAACCCATAAAATGCAATATTGTGTAGTCACAATATTTTTTCATTACTATCTTATTTTGCTTTTACAAAATACGATACGTAATATGATACGTAGTACCGTTAAAAAATTCTATAATTTAGAGTGTATTTTGAAAGAAAATTTAACGAGTTTATAGAGAGAGACATAGTTATGAGGCTGTTATAAAGTGTAATGCGCTATAAACTCTCTTGTACGTTCTATATCGGACTCTCGTAAATCAACATTTTATGATTTTTCTCTTTATACGGCGCTCTTTCAATACCTTAGCTTATTAAACACACGTTGGTGAGATTTAAACAATAATTTTGGTATTAACTGCTCAGTAATGTAGATGTATTATAAAATAAGTGCGTATCAATTTATTACGATTAACTTAAGATAGACATGATTGAAAACAAAATGAGAAAGTCATATTGTGAAAGTATTTGAAAAACTTATATACTGTGAGTGGTGATTTAATATACTTAGTTTATCTCTGTTATTATCAAAAGTTAATTTAACAACAGTGTGAAACCATAAGGTCCAGGACTCGATTCCCGGCGGAGCAATAGTTTTCTCAGATGGGAATTGTCTAATTGGAGTAACTTCAAACTCATATTAATCGTTATATTATGTGAATATAAAAAACAAATTGTCGTTTATTCCTCAATTACTATCATGTTTCTTCTATGTTTGTTTCTCGGTGTCTTTAAGTGTAAAGATATATGGTATTCAAAATCAAATCAAAAATCATTTATTCACGTACATAATATATACATAACATAATGTACACTTATGAAGATCAAAAAAAAAAGAATATACATTAAATGCTTCTAATTTTACATTTACTGTCAGTTCTCAAATCAAGGGCGTAGAACGGAAGAGAAGAACTGGCAATAAACTCTCCGCGATTCTTTTTAATCGCCAAATTTTTACATTTACACAACATTTGTAAGGAGCTGCAACCATAACACCATGTTCCTTATGACAAACTGAGTAATAAAGAATAATAACTAAATAAATAGATTAAAAACAAAGATTTGTCCTCTATCAGCATGGTGAAATAGGAGCACGCACTTACATACTTGTGAGAACAACACGCAAATACGTAGTAGAAACAACTAATTAACTATTATTATTGAATATAAAAATATTCTATTCTATAATAATTGTGTACGCAGTTGGTTAGTATATACGTACTTTAAATAATAAAAATGCCTTTAAAGTAATTTTGCGTTACATTCAAAGCGATGAGTCAGAAATAGTAAGACGTTGTATAGTCTGAAGACTTACTTCGTGAAGTACATCTATTTATAAAGAGAGTATTGCTCTTGAGTATTAAACTGAATCCTTTAGCGGTTATCTTGTATTGGAATATTTATTTATGGAGTTCAATATTAACCCGTCCATTATGGCTCGTACAACGTGCTACAGCCGCCCTGAACTTATCGAAGCGTATCATTCTTATAAGCGGAGCGATTAGCGATATTTTCAAATAGTATTGCGGAGTGACTATTAGTTTCAATTTATTTCATAGTTTATTGATATCGGTTTGGTAGTTTAGGAGTCCATAGCTGACAAGCAACGTGACACGTAACTTATATTTATTAAAATTGTCGTGCATGTATGACACAAAATAGCCACTTAGAGGACATTCGGGAATGTAATATTAAATGAATAAATCAGTGGCGCTTCAACCTTTTTAGATCTGGGTGGGATTTCTGTATGTTTCATAAATATTAGTCGATCGAATAGGCTAGTAGGTGATATGTCTCCTGCACCTTACACACGCCGTCGACTTTTTGGATCTAAGGTAAGCCGGTAAATGAGTTCGAGCGCCTCGAACTGTGAGGAAATCTCGATGTTTTCCTTCACAGTTCGAGAAAATGTTAAATGTGTACATAGAATGAAAGTTCATTGTTGCACAGCCGGGGTTCAAACTCAAGACTTCAGGAACGAGAGTTGCACGCTGAAACCACTAGGCCAACACTTCTTACAAACGTAATATTAAGCCCTATGACATACATTTTTATTTAACACACACATAGAAAACAAATATTTGATTTAAACAAAATTTCGTACGGCTTAATTGTGTTATGTAATGTTTATTGGCATCAAGTCAACAGATAATATAAGTTTTTATTATTGTGTCATATCGCTCCGCTTTTGCCTGTGCTCTATATACGTACTGGGCTTTCAAAGCATTTAAGTTTGGATATTTCGGTCCAGAATGGATCGAACAGGCGCCAGGCGTCATCATAGTAGCTACATAGTTCTACTATTACAGGATATTCAAAACATTCATTACAAGAGCTGTTTTGGACAATATAGGGTAGGAGTACCTCATAAGAGAACCTTATTGATGCGAGGGAGAATTTTAAATCATTCAATATAAAAAAATCACATGCTATTGATGGAGAAGCCTTAATCTTAGTTATAACATTACATAGTTCAATTATTAAAAGCTTGATTTAATCTGAATAATTTTACAGCACGTAAATAATAAGTATAGTAAGTATGTAATACACAAATCTAAACGAATATAAAATAATAAAGATCATTAAATCATTATTTTTAAACACGATTCGCTAATTAAAGACATTTAAACTGCCGTAAAATACTAAGATTATTTTGAATATTTTAATAGATTCTTTACGCAATTCAAAACATCTAACGCCATTCCGTAACAGACGGAAAAACATATAAAGCTATTTCTCAAGAAGCCACCCGCGCGGAATTTCTTTTAATCCCGATCATAACAAAATAGGAGGAGGAAAAGAAAAGGATCAAAGGAGGTAGGCAGCTTCACTTTAATAGGATGAGAACACGCCTGTGAAAATATTGAGAGAGAAACCGATATTTAAATCGTAAAGGAATATCAGTTTGACAAGTGTGTTTTTTTATATGTATTAAGGAAAAAATCAATCACAGTATGTCATAAAATGAAAGCTCAAGAAATGCCATGTACTATTATAGAAATGGCCAGGAAAATCTGCCAAATCATTAAACGAAAATCTATAGAAATAGTTGACTATTCAGACAACCAATATAGTCTTCTGATTTATTACCTTGCCAGAAAAATATGAAAAGAATAACACGTTCTCATCAGAGTCGAGTTTCCATAAAATATGATGATGTCACAGGGGTCCGTAACTAGCGTCGTTACTCGTTATAGATCAGCCGTCGAACGCCGCATCGTTCGCCGGAAATAGTGTAATATTGGAAGGAAACACGGACTTCTCGATAAAAGCATTCGAGTTTCGAATAATAACGGACGCCACAAAATAAGCTTTTATACTTCATTTTATGTCGTCAATTTAATTTTTTTTTCTTAATATTGTTTTTCTATTCACGAAAGGAACTAGCTTTTATAGACGAAACGAATATTCTTTAATTTGAATAACATTTAAATGATATTCCCTTTACAGAAACAAAATATCACGAAATCCATGTTAATATTGTTTTTGTATCGTAAAATAGCTTGCCATATGCGCATATATATGAGCTTTTAGTTTGGTCTTAAAAAGACATCGAATTTCATGTCAATATCAATAGTAACAAAGCGGTTGTTCTATTCATTTTAGACTAATAACATTTTTTTTCTTCTACTGGACTGGAGGAGGTAATCGGCAATACTGTACTGACTTCAGATCCGAATGTCGTTGGCAAATAAAACTAAAATAGGACTACGCTACTTTTAACACATAGCATCTTTCCGACTCAACTACTCGTATGTGGAACCAGCTTACCTGGATTTTCCAAAATATTAACAAAAAAGAACATACCGATTCTCAAAATTTTGTTCTGTGTTAAAGTAAAACTTACCTATGTGATGATGGGATAATGTTAAGGCCCGGAAGAGCATAACTTACCTGTAACAATAATTATCATAAATAAATTCCTATAACATTTTACGGTTTCATATATTATTTCAAGCGTTCTTAAACAAGCTCTTCATTGGGGAGGTATTAAAATTAATCAGATATTTTGCATCGTTAGTAGTACTATATATACATATATTAATTTTATTTACGTAGTACACAGAATTAAAACTTTCTAATAAAAAATATATATTGTAACCGACTAAATCATGTAAGCAGTCAGCTGAATTATTGCGATATCCAACATTAATATTGGTTGTTTTGAATATTACATAAATATTTTTAACCAATACGTACATTGAATAAAACATTAATGTACGTGAAATAAACCTTCACTTTACATATAAAACTAACTACCTAAATCGTAACGTAACTTTACAAACTTAACGTTACTATAATATAAATTCCTGATGTCTAATTTTCATACAAATAAATTATATTTAAAATAAACGTCTGTTCAGTAAGCGGGCAAGATAACCTAATAAAATACTTGTATAAAGAGTTTCATATTAAAAGCGCAAAACAAATAATTTCTTAAGTGCAAATAATTACAGCATTTCAGTGGAACTCTGCGCAAAACAATTCCTAACTTTGCCCGGATAATTTAAAACTACGCCCAAGTTTTGATTGTGCTATACATTAGCTGCCTTCTGCGTTAATGTTGGTATTAAAATAGTTTCTGGACTAACATTTATATTTACTTTTTAAAATAATTATTGTCGTTTATAAACCGTCGACTGCTTCAGAATATAAAAGCGAGGATTGAAAGAACCGATATGATGTATAGTACTATCCACTAATTAATTTACATACAAACATCTATGAATAACTATTAAGTGACGTCTTATATGTATACTATTTCCCTAACTTATATTATATTCAGTAGAATTTTCAGTACATTGTTTTAAATGTCGACATATTCTAATATTATTGAAATATATATATCTTCATATCAATCTCAAAATGGGTAGTTCAAAACTACCCCCTTATCGTGTACTTTATTTTAGTAAAAATATATTTCAGCGCCCTCTATACGAAAGGGATGGGTAAGTTATTACACCTGATTGTAAATGTGAGATTTTATATACAGAAAAGACAGAAATGTGATGAAAGTGCAAAAGAGAACTTGTAGAAAACGGCATCTATCGGTCATGCCAGAAATCATTATAAGCTGAACTAAGGAATTGGCTCAAGTAATATAAAGATGGCGCACAATTTTTTGTGATAACAAAACGATACAGATGTCGCTGACAACACGTATTAAATGCTTTTCATTTAATAAAAACATAATCAAAAGATAACTGAGATTTAATGAACATCCTTTATGGTTACATTAAAATTATATGACTCTCACACTTTTTATCTTTTAAAATAAAATAAAATCCGTTTATTTTTTAACATAAGATCATCAAGGTATCACTTAATCCACCTAATTAAATTTGAACCTGTAGGCATCCCTACTCATCGGCAAAGAAGACAGAGGGTGTAGGCGAGAAGAAAGGCCGGCATAAAAAACTCTCGGTACTCTTTTAAAAAAAGGAATTCATCAAACAATTCTTATTTTAAAACAAATATAGCAAATTAATTAGAAGTAGCGTGCCCAGCACTAGTCCCAGGCCCTTTTACCAACTGGATAACCGCTTTATAGTAAGCCTTTTTACACAGTTTTTCTTTAATACATTTTTTAAGTTTATTAATAGGCAGAGATAAAAGAGCCTCTGGGATTTTATTTATAGAAGAGTCTCCCCTTTCCCAATATCTACTGCCGACCCAAAGGACCTCTTACCATTCACTTCAAGCTTCTGAGTTCTACCGTGAAGGTAGCAAGTCAGAAAAATACCTTAGGCGTCATGCGACTCCTCCCAAACTTTATCTATATAACTCAACACCGGCATCGGCTGTCGAGCGACCCTTGGTAAAACCGAACTGATTATTATGTAATTATTTGTTTACGTTAAAATGACTTACAAGTTGATTTAATATAGTTTGTTCAAAGATTTGATACTAGAAGTAGGTAGTACGGAAATTGGTCTGAAGTTACCGTGTTTGTACGTATTTTAGGTTGTTGAAATTTTCTGATTCTTCAAGAAATATGTATAAACATTTTATATCTATATATAGATAAAATACCTTGAGCAGATGAGGATCCCTTTCCGCTGCATCCAGCAATGATTCCGCTTCGCTTAGCCAGGCTACAAATTTCTCAAGTGACCGATCAAAGTTTTGCAGGGACGATACTGCTGAGTGGAGTGCTTTTCCACGCGCGATAATACTAAAACAGAAATAACTCAATTAATATTTCTCAACATAAAATAACGCTAATATTGAAAATAAAACCTTATAACGATTATTTGAGCATATTAGCGTTATTTGAACCAAGGCTGTACATTTTGCTCACTTAGGCGAGGCGATATGCGTACTCAATTGATAAACGACAAAATATATTATAAGGCATGCTTTAAAATATTAAGTACATAGTATCAAAAAAATATTTTATACAGAGACAACTGAAGAAAATGTTCCTTAAGTATGAACTTTAGTAACTTCCTAAGTATGAATATCAACGCCATCTGTGTTTAAATGAGAAATTGTGTTCAGTGACCTCTGCTGATTAAACTGTGAACTTATCGCAATAAATTTGATAGACGTTTTCCTCGTTAATTTTAATGTTTAATTTAATTTAATTTAGTTTGCTAAGAGTAGTAACAATCAACAAAAGGCTATATAAGTTTAATAAATCTATAATTTAATATGCATAGTGTTAACATAACATTACTGTATGCATGTAACATTTCATAACATTGCTTACCTATTGTTAAGCTCGTTGTACCGATGATTGATCGCTTCTGTTGCACGTTTGATCCTTGTAGTGTCATCGTTTCGGTACACAGCTATCAGCCTCTGCGTGAGCTGACCGAACAATTCAATCTGATGTTTGTACTGGTGTACTTCCGCATGGAACGACTGAAAATAACAAATAAATTATCAGTACCAATATAATGCGCATAAAGCATTATGTATAAAAACTATTCACTAGTACTAGTAGGGTCTGTTATACTATAAGTATGATGTATACAGAATAATGAGGTCAAAGACTGACGTAGTGGTATCCCAAAATACTAAATAAAAAGTCTAACAAAGGCTCCATTGTCATAAATATTATGTATCCTAACTCTCCAGTATATATTTAGTTCAGCGAATATATGCTTTGAAGATAAAGTTGTCAAAGCTAATAATATTAGTTCATGCAAGCGTAATGAGTTCTTTATTACTTTGGTTCATAAACATATGCTTCTTAAAGATTATTGTTTTATAATATATAAGGTTAATTTGCTTAAATAAACACAGTTTAACATAGAGAATGATAAGACTAGTAGAAAATAAGAAAATATACAGCTGTAGCTACTAATGACGTACGTGATTAAAAGCGGAACATAAGTTTAATGTAATTAAAGAAACTTTTGATTGAATTACTTGTAAGTTCCGAGCTTTCCAGACATGCTGACTTTCAGGGCTTTCAATGTTTTAAAGATTGAATCCTGCAGTTTGATTTAAAACACTTTAAGCCTTTGTTAAAAGCACACTGGTACTTTTCTTTTTTATACCAAATTACGATTAAATAATTGAAAAATCTATAATTTGTATTACTTTGATAACTATTTGTACACCACAGGTATTTTTAAAAACTCTCAAATCTTACTTTTTGCATATCTCAATATTAGTATAGTTTCAATCGTGTTAAAAAAACACAAATTACAAGATTTAGCAATCTATTAAGAACGGTTCAACTTAGATTATATAATTCTGCGTTCGACAGCCCTATGTAGTTGCTAATCACCGCTCGATAGGGGAAAGGGGTTTGCATGTTATTATAACAAGCCAGCCATCAGGGTTGCTTGTGCAATTTATTTTTATATTTTTTTTCAATCTTCTTATACGTCTGTAATAGATTTAGTGAGAAGCTGATATAGATTCAAAGCGATTTAAGTTAGAATTTGGCTGGCTCTTGGACGCAGACTTGCGGTTCGACTCGTTGAGATTAGGTTATGTGATAGCTCAGTTATAGATATCTTGGCTTCATGAAAGCATGAAATAGAATTAAAACTGATATGCGCTGATAGTATGTATTTTATTTTGGTGACGCGATGTGATTTATAAAAAAAATGGTTTAGGCTCTGAGGGCAAATTAAATAGAGATGGTGCGAATCATCTAAATGTCGTATTTTTTATATAGGTTCTTTTTATAGAACAGCGAGCAAACGGTCAGGAGACTTATCATATCTCATGCTCGCGACTGCGCTGTCGGTCCTCTAAGAATTCGTACTCACTTTTCTTGACAACCCTGGAGGTTAATTAAGCCATTCCATCCAAATGAAGGTAAAACTATGTACATATCTAGGCGGATGCCATTAGGCCCGCTCGACTAAATTTCTAAGGACTTGCTTTGCAACAAGTGACCAGAATATGACTTCCGCCAATAAAGAAATTGTCCGCGGTCTACCTTGATCAGTCAGTGGAGTTGGTCGCGGAGAGACACACACAGACACACAGTATATCTATCGATCAATACCTTTTGTTCTCTAAGCTGCATCTCGAGAACGTCAGCTGTGTGCCCAGGCGCAGTCATGGCGGCCAGCCTGGTCTCCATACGCGAGAGCCACGCGTCTGCATCGCGCCTGCGCGCTTCGTATCGCTGCGAATCGCCCAACATGGCGTCGAGTTGAGCCTTTCGCTGGAGTACGCGTGCGTTGGCCTCATCCCAATGCTCTCTTAGAGCGGTCACTGAAAAACAATTGCATAACAAATAACTAAATGAATATTACGAACAAATAATCCACCGCGAAGTATTATTGGGCTGTTGAGCCAAGGAATTCTTTAGTATCTGTAGAGCAGGCAATAATTTGCATTATGAATATTACTAATTATGTATTAACAAGTTTTATTAGAATAATAAAATTAAGACTAAAATTATTTATTTACACAATATTAAAAAATTGTGTTTTAAAAATCTTATAGTATACTGGCTAGTTTAACAAATGATTTAATCTAAGATATTTTTTTTTCTCAAGTAAAATAATAGATATGCATAATTGCGCTCTCTCACTATATAATTCGTACCGTATAGTACTATCGTATCGTATCGTACAATAAGTTACTATAAAATTCCTGTTCAAAGTAAACAATTGCAAAGACTTAATAAGCTTAAGACTTCGTCTCGAGACGAGGTAGCACATTTTCATAGAGATGTTGACTTTTAAAAAATTCACAATTCACTTCGAGCCGAGTTTCTAACATAATATTGAGTTACAGGATAGGTTTGTTCTCCTCTGTCGAAAGCAAAATATAGATACTATGAGAGGTTTTATAATATTTATTAGAAATATGTCTAATTGTTAAATAGTATTTTACCTAAATAAATAACTAATACTATAGCGAGATTGTTTTAGGAATCTCAGATTTATGTTTCGTATGTTGTTATGTTTCGTGATCAATTATTTTTTTAATAGGAAATTAGGTGTTCAGCCTTCTGTGTAAGGCATGCCAGTATCGTCACGTTATTTTCCTTTACCATACGAGGGTTTTTAATGCGCACATACACAGAAACTCCATTGATGCAAAGCCTGGGTTCGAACCTATTTTCAGGGATCGCACGATTTGTTCTCGAAACAATAAATACAGACACATGCGAAAACGGAAAAACAAAAACAATAATTAATATGACTTTTGCCCTATATCAAGATGTATATATGTTGCTTAGTAGCATAATAATGTTTTTATATAATAGGGAGGCAAACGAGCCTACGAGACGTCTATAAAAGGCAGTCAACGCAGCCCATGGAAATCTATTGATCTTTGACGGAAGAATACACTCTATCTTTTAATAGTTAAAGATCGTATCTCTCAGGGAAGACCCCCATCGGGAGTCGATTCCTCAGTTCGCTAGTTCGCAAAAGAGTTGGCAGAAACTCTCCAATTAATAGGTTGTGTCGCCACCATAATGATATTGCACAGAGTTTTGATATTTTTCATGGTTCGCTGGCCTCAGCAAAGAGTAGAATTAGGACTCAGTACCAATAATTTATTTTCTTGTTTATAGTGTTTTCATTCTTTATAGCTATTATTTTTAGATTTTTGTTTGTTTTTTTGTTTTGACACTTTATTGTATTCACTTAATTTCGCTGGTCGTGTCCACATGTCATAGGGACGGCACCGCATTTTTTTATATTTCGAATGTAAGTTGATGTTGACATGTGTTTGTCCTAATTTTGTGGTCCAATAAAAAAAAAAAAAAAGAATGCCTTGATAGTGGAAGACTTCCAGGCATCAAGGTGATGTTGATGATATTGCATTGATTCGGATCCTTTGGTGTTGAAACGAGCCAGGGATCATGACCACTTCTTCACACACACTTTGTAGCGTTGAGGTCCCTTAATTTTTATATTTTAAAACAGCTAAAAGTAAATCCTTTGTTGGGCCGAGAGGTTTAAAACAACACTTCGCTATGTAATGTTTTGAATCCCCGAGGCTTTTAAGCAACAAGAACACTGAACAAAATGAAATAATATTGTTACATTTGATTGCTTGATGATACTACGCATATGTTAAAAGTTTTATACAGGCGCGAAAACGTAAAATTAATAATTAGGTTTCAAAATTGTAAAACAGTTAATTAATAATGGTGATAAATGTAAAGAGAAAGATGATACGGTGATGCGTTGCGTTTCAGAAAATTCTTCTAAAATTAGACTATTTTATAATTTAGTCATACTTTCAACTCTTAAAAGAACACAACAAAGTAATATTTGTTAATCGGTTATAACTTTGCGAAACATTCTTCTAACCTTTGAGCAAAGATCTTAAGTGTAATAGATGTGCACTAGTTTTTGACACTGGAAAGCCGGTTATTTCAGCTGTAATCAGATTGTATAAGAAATAAACTTAATAATTATATACAAAAAATATATCGTTTTATATTTCTTTATAAGGAGTATTTTATTTTGCTTAAAACTTGAGTTCAACCACGTAAATTCTCGATTGAGGTAATGTTTAATTTATCATAAATATTAGGTTATGGGAGCCTTTTGTGGCTACTAATCCATGATTACACTACATTTGTTCGCCGGGTAATCCAAGGTATGCAATATCACTACAGAAGTAGTTTTTACTATATACATATAAAGAAAAAAGTCACGTAGTAAACAACAGCAGAGTGGTAAGAAAAAGTTAAACCAAAACATAAAATCGATTTTTTTTTATAATACAGCATTAGTAAATACATATAAGCCCTAATTTTCAAACGACGTTTGCCAGGTCAGCTAGTATACTATAGATTCGCTAAAACCTTCTACTTTTGAACGTTGGGTTTAAAATAGAATACTGGATTAGCTTCAAAATTTTAAGTTTTTATATTAAACAAGTTAGGACAATTAATGGTATGAAATGTTAATTATTATATGTACCTGGCTTTTTATTATATCAAACTTCACTCATTCTAAACGTACATTATTGTATATATTACCATAATCCCTCTCATGTCAGTGTGTAACCAATTAAACGTAACAAAACATTAATTAATTGAGGCTATATTCATAATATTAGGTTTAAGAATATTTTAAGATATTTGTTTATAAGATATATATCAAAAGGTCTCAAGTAGAAAGCATTTACTTGATATAAGGCTTATATTTACTTAATAAGACGCTACATACAGTTTCTATTTGCCTACGTCTCAAATATTCGGTAATCAAAAATTCAATGAAATGCTTCCAATTTTAGATTAACTGGCAGTTCTCAAATCAAGGGCGTAGAACGGAAGAGAAGACCTGGAAATGAACTCTTCGCCACTCTTTTTAATCGCCAAGTTTTGTTTTACACAGCGTTTGTGAGGAGTTGCAACCATTACATCATGTTCCACATGACATCTTCAGTCATTAATTATAATAATACAAATTAAAAACAAATGTTTTTGTCCTCTATCAGCAGGAGGCACGGTGAAATAGGAGCACGTACTAACATTCTCATGGGAACAACACGTAGTCGTAATAACTAATATCACCGCATACACGAATTCCAGTACCACCAAGAATAGAAGTAGCACGCGTTCACGAGTATGACGCATGGCCAGCCATCGGCCAGCTCGCCATATTTTAAGGAGAGACCCGACGCATGGACGCCGCCTTAAGCAATGACATTTAAGCAAGCAAAACGATCCTTGAAATGTGAACTTGGCTACATAAAGTAATAAAATAGAATGAAAGAGCGTGATTATGAAATTTATACACGTTGTTTTATGATTTTAATTAGGACGAAATCTGCTGTGGAAAGTCAAAATATCCTATTTGTCGCTAATTACTTTTAAGTTCAAAGAGTTGTAGCTTTTTGTCTTCGTTTGCGCTTGTTTTCCTCTTTTATAAGCTTGGACTAATTACTTTTGCTATTATTTTTTCTATAAATGTAATATAAAATGATGTTCATCTGTTAAAACTTCGAAGCCAAAGTATAACGCAATAATATGTATATAAAAGAAAATTATATTTGGAATTAAGTTTACATAACGGAATAAAACAAACCGTACAAACAAATTTTCATTACCTCTAATTCATGTATTTATTTATTTTTTTATTAATGTAATTTCTCTACTCTTATTCATGTATTTATTTATTTTTTTATTCATGTAATTTCTCTACTCTAATTCATGTAGGTAACATAATGAACACATAAGAACGTCAAAAAAGAAATATACATTAAATGCTTCTGTACATTCACTGCCAGTTCTCAAATCAAAGGCGTAGAAACTAACTATACCACATGTGTAATAAATCAATATTTTGATATATAATTCCCAGATCAATCGTAAAATGTAAACCGGTTAAACACGAGCATGACGTTGACCCGGGCATAATCGTCTCGGGTGCCAGGAGCCGGGCAATTAGAAAGCTCAAAGCAGTAATGGGTTGACAAGTGCCAGGTATACGTTAAAATTCTGTGGCAAATTTCCTGATTATTTTCATAAATTCACATTAAATTGTTAACATGTAAATCAACAAATATTACATTCGGTTTTCATACAAATATGTATTAAGATGACGTGGAAACTGTGTAATATTAGTTAAAATTAATAAATATCTATATATTTTAGTAGATAATTAAAACGTAAATAAAATGTTAGCAATCATTGCACACTTTAAGCCAAAACAAGCCTAAAGTTTATTCCACACTCATAAATTGTAATACTACATTCTCATTTCTGATAGTCTTTTAATTTCAATATGTCAAGACTTAAATTTAAGTGTCACTAAGATCTAGAAACCCCTAAATAAGCCAATTTATATGAAGTTAGTAGAGCGTTGTAATACACTACCCCAAATTTAATGTTGGTTATAAGCTCATGTATTGAACCATTTAATCCAGTTGATGCTTTAACCAGTGTTAAATTTAACATATATTTGAACGTATCTATAATATCCACCACCGAACTTAAGTCTAGATACGGATATTTTTTTATTACCAAATTCTGGTACTAATATTAAGTTCTAAGAATCTTCGCTTTGAAGGTCCTGTTTATTATAATACACTATTAAACATTTAAAAAGGCTAGTCGTCTCATAGCAAGCTAATTCCGCCCTGTGATGCTTGATGTCATAAAAAGCTTCCATCTAACGCTTTCAAGTATAAGAACTAATTAACTTGATGTATAAAGCTAAGTGAAACCTGACAATTTAATTAAGTTGATCGCGAGCTCTGAGGGCTTCTCAGAGTTTTTGTCTTAAGTTATTTCGTTGCTGTAAATCACCGTTTCTTGAGTTACGACTTGAGGCTACATTATAATTTTGACCGAGATTTTTTACAAAGTAACAATCCACTAGAGAGTGGAGCTGTTTCAAGTAGGAATTTAGAAATTTGTGAGCTGAATTATTTCAAGTAACTAACGTAGAAAGAAAACTTTTGCTTAAGAATCAATATCTCATTTCACTTTACAAAAAAGTCCATATGTGGATAGAGTTATGGTCTATTTAACGGTGGGACTTTACCCGTAAGAGCTAGATCGAAATAATCTTAAGATCTTAAACAAAGAATTTCACATAAAATTCGGTAAGGTCTTTATGTGAACGACTCTGTCTTGATATAAGAATTAATTATTTATTTAATACACGTTGCAAAAAATAGTACCAATTATAATTAATAAGATAGAAAAAAATACACCCGATGTTTGCTCATAAATATTCCGTTAACCTTTATGTATATTTGTGTTTTAAAGTAAAACTTATTATTTGTATTCATTTAATACGTGAAATCGAATAATGCTTTTCATATATTGTGACGAAAACACAACCACGGTAATATCAGTCATGTATGTTCTATTTGATTTTAAAACCACTCATTTATGAATCACCAATTTTCGTGAGTGCGTAGTAGTAGCGTGTATATTATTTGTATAAATTGTAAAAAAATAAGTACAAAGAAACGAAAAACTGCTATCAGAAACCTACAACAAACGAAGAGAGGACAACCTCGTATATTGTTCTTTGCTTTGTTAATTGTTTACGCTAAAATCTTATAATAGCACCCGAAAATTGCAAGGTATTTTTAGCCAGGCTTCATCAGAAATGATTAATAATTATATATAGAAATGTTTTTTTCTTTGTTTGTTGTTTTGTTTTTGGACTGTTTTTTTAACTATTTACTTTATAAAGAATTATTTTTACTGTGGTGAAGCCTTTCAGGTACTATCCTTGGTACCTGACCTCTCAGTGAATTTTGGTGTTTTCTGTGAAAAGTAATAATATATAAAAAAGAAACAGTCTCATTGGCATTTATCTTCTTATAAACGTTACATCGTACGATTTCTATTAATAACAGCAGCATCAAATATATGGCGTGGATTGTGGTGATTTATAGCCCTTCTCAATATACGGCATTATTCGCATCATAAATGTCAGTTGTTCTTGCAAGATGGCGCCACGCGAAATATTAATAAACCGGGGACAGTGATAGCTTTGACGAAATGAATCGAGTTCCAGGAACAATATTCTTTGTGATCGGGATTTCTTGTTCATAGAAATGTTTATTTGAAAATTATTGTAGGTAAGTCGTTCATGGGGTTCGCTGAGAAAATCTTTTGAATACATTATTAAATTGTTGCGGAGCTTCTTTTACTTAAATTAAAACTAATTGAATTTATGTGAAGTTCAATAAATAAGTATCGAATTGATCGTATGAATGAAAATGCACTTATTTGGGAACAGGCTTCAACGACTATAATTATTTAAAGTAAATAATACATAATAGTATAACTATTAAATATAGAAAGAATATATACACAAACACACATCTACTTTATGGCAATAATATTATAAGAAGTAAATTAGTAAACTTCCCAATTAGAAAGAAACAATATATACACAAAATCAGATCTACTTTATGACTCTTATCTACAAATTTTGAACTTCTGGATTGACGTATCAGTCAAAAACACACGTTTTTATATACATTTAATAAGTATAAAGAAGCATACATAAGCACGGAATGCTCTAGTCAACCGACACACACTTGACCGGATATTGATCGGCCGTGTAACCTGGAGCGCAATTTTCAAGAGTCCTTGTGATTTTCCCGCTTTTTTATACAAATGTATTTCTTTCATACATATTTCATGAATGATACATAGTTTATTGAATAAATATTAATAACGAATAGCTGAATGATTTGTAAGGGATATGTTTTATAAAAAACATGTTTCAACGAACGCGGTGTCTTATAAGACTGGTCATAAAAATTGCCGTGTACGCAGGAGATTGTAAACTTATTCTTCGGCCACCTGTTGGACACGAGTGGATTATCACACGAAAATATGACTACACATTGCATATTAATACTCTCTTAAATTGCGATTTAACGATTCTGCAAATCAGACCAAGAAAGTACAGTATATCATATACTTTGCACTTAATTATTTAGATCCCATTTCTTTAACGTGTTGTCCCCAATTAATCCTGATTTTTCGAAAAAGGTCGGGACGAAAGAAATTCAATCCCGCGAAGCCTTAATTAACGGCTCGGAGGCTCTCCCGGACGTCTTAATTAGATACTATACAACTATATCCGCATTCGTCTCACGTTACCCATAGAGAATTCTGAATTCAATATAGGTAACTTCACTTATTCGTCGTACGTAAAAAAATACATTTACTGCAAGTTATCAATAAATGGCCATATAACGGACAAGAAACTCTTATTACTCTTTTTAATTAAACATTAAAACAAACAGCTGTATTTTAGAACCAAAGTTTTTCTTTCCGGTTCTCAAATATTGATTTGGTTGATGTATTCGCTAACATGATCTTTATTACTGAAATACTAACTATACTACATAAAAACTAATATATATCATATCATATTATCTTTTGCTCTATTCGAAAAAAATCAGTTATTTTCAGCTGTTTATTTTGAGGGTAACATTCGATATGGTCAAACTAATGTAAAATATTTTTAAAGCGAACACAAGCATATATACTATATATTTTTGTCTTTTACATCTTGTATAATATCAAAAGATTTGCTATGACATACAAATAACTTTTGGAACAATGAATACGTATGTAAACATACACGTTTTTATCGATTTATTATTCCATTATGGTTCCGGCTAAGTAGATATAAATCAGTAATAGAAAATGTACATACAAATTCTTTGCTTTAGTATTTATGGTCTTGTCTAGTACTAGAATAAATGAATGAGTACCAAATATATTTTTTATAATTTGCGTTTTATACACGCTTTTCTCTGTACTTAATAAAAATTTAAGATTTTATATGTAACACATTGAGCTCTATTGACAAGCGATACTGTGAAGGAGTTTAATTGTATGATAATACAGCCTTTGGCGGCAAGTCGGATGTGACGTCACAAAGGTTACCTTTGTAAAGCTTATTATGAGCCGGAAGGAATCAGTGAAAGCTTCCTATCTTGATAACAAAAGAAATTACATTGTTATTCATCCTACTTCATTATTCTCCTGTCATAGCGATGATGCTTTCTCGAACCACTTTTAAACTTACCCATTTTACAATTACTTTGTGTATATTGTAAATTCTTAAAAGGTCGGCAACGCACTCGCGAGACCTCTAGCATTGAGAGTGTCCATGGGCGGCGGTATCACTTAACAACAGGTGAGCCTCCTGCCCGTTTGCCCCCTGTTCTATGACGCAGAAGACATGGTGAAATAGGAGCACGCACTTACATACTCATGACAACAACACGCAAACACGTGTGGTGTATGCGGTGATATTAGTTGTTTATAGTATAAACATACACGAATTCAAGTACGACCAGTCACCACAAGAAGCACCCGTTCACAAGTATGAAGCATGCTTCATACTTGTGAACGGTGGTGGGGGTGATGGCCAGCCATCGGCCCCATCGCCATATTTTAGGCAGAGAGACAACCCGACGCATGGACATACATATTCTTAGGTGGTGATTTCTACGTCAGTAAAATGTCTCGGATTCCTGTAGTTCGAAAGCAAATTCGACTTTACCTCAGCGTTTGTTACATAGAAAATACAGGGAACTAATTAAAAATGAAAACCCGTGTCCATCGCCAGACCGAACAATTTCCTTGTGATAAATTTTCTTTACAAATTCATGAATAATGGATGTTCCATCTAAGGGTGACGATCATTTCAAACTTTGCGAATAATTAATTTTGATCCTGTTATTACGTTACTTGAAAATCTTTTATAATTTAATTAAGGTATTAATTAAAGGTCGTTGAAGATTAGATTAAAGTTATCGTATTAAACAATTTCGTAATATCAACTTAAAATTACCATAAATTAATGAATATTTAAATAAGTGACATCAAGGCAATCCATTAAAAATATGTATGTACAAGTGTTTATTAAATAAATAATTAGAACTACATTATAGCAAAAGTGTTGTCAAAATTAATATATCTCTAGGAAGTTTTTGTGTTGGGGGGAACTGAATAACAATTTTTATTGGTTTGGTACATGTTTAAAACAGTTAAAAAAGTAATTTTAGTATTACAACTATGTCTTATAAGACATTTAGTATGAGTGAATGTGTGAGTGTGTGAAAAGGTTTTTATACGAGGGTTGTTATGATCGTGCGGTGTATCAATTGTAAATAACCCACAGTAGTTAACTTGATTGCTTTACGTTGTACTGAATTTTCTTAGGCACCCCAATTTTAAGTAATGCCTCCACTTGTCTCCACTTGCCGCCAAATGGGACGGTCAATTAAAAAATAGGCCAGAAATATCGCATTTAGTTCACAATTGTTATATATTTGTTACCTATATGTACATTACTGAAAGTAAATTTATATACCAAAGAGAAGCCACCAGAAAAAGAGTACGCTAACAGAAAATGTTTTTACTCGTGATTTTCCCAACGATGTTCACTCGAAACATATTTAAGGTTTATTTATATAGAAATATTTTGTTCGGTAACACGATTCAAGTTTATTACTTTATCTTCATAAAATTCACAAGCTTAGTGTCGTAATATGTCTTTCAAGCATTTCAACGGGGCCGAAATATTTATTCTGAGTTATATGCTTATTTAAGATAGCCGTTAGTTGCATCACAGGATATTCCCACTTCTGCCCTAGTTTTAAATTGTCACTTTTAGACACTGTCAGCTTGAAGAAACCAAAAAAAGCAGCAAATAAATGTGTATTCATATTTCGACGTCTATGGCTGTTTTAACCGTATTGATGCATGTCAGAGTCTGGTACATTCAAAGTCCCGCGTAGGTATTCCGAAACTTAAAATACAGACAGCGATCCTGACATTTTTGTATGCAATTTCGAAGTTCATTCAATATTTGTAGCGTTGATGTTACATTAGGAGAGTGTGATACAAAAACCCGGCATTGATTTCGATGTGAAGTGGTTTATGAAGGGGTCCGCGGATGAGGTGTGGCTTAAAAGAGTCAGGGTCTGCACCTGTTTTATTGGCATACATAGTTTTCTTATCAATAACTTTATTTTCCAATACCTTGGCGGAGCTTTGCCTTAAATTAAGTCTACTTTTTCTTTAAGCTAGACTTTATGTCTTGAATTTAAATTTTTATCATAATCCGATAGCGAATTTTCATACTAAGTATTCTCTTAAAAAAATATCTTCCCTTTTTCGCGTTGATTAGAAGTTACAGCTGCGAGCAAGTTACGAACAAGAACTGAATACTGATTTTACATGTTGATTTACAACCGACCTTTGGCTCCATATTTATGTTAGTTAAAAATATTGACTACTAAAGTATTTATATATTAAAAGGTCGACTACGCACTTGCCTTCTGGCAGTGTCCTTCACCATAGGCGGGTTCCTATTTTACTATATCTCTATCACATACTAAAAACTTTAAATGAACGTCCTACATATATTATTAAAAAAATGGAAGCAAAAGATGACATCTTTTATTTAATTTGATTTCATCCTCAATTTCAGGACGTAAAACATATTTTGTTCGTTTGTATCGACTTATTTTACCTGGTTAACTAAAGGTATTTTAATACAATTACTAAAGAAAAATATGTGTAATAAAGTGATTTTTAACTGTACCTACTGAAAATAAATTTTTCCAAAATTATTTATAGCAAAACGCGATGTTATATTTTCTTTCTTGAATTATAATTACACATTTTATAACTGAAAACCTCTATTATACCTAATAACTAATAACAATACATATTTAACTATAGCAGTGTTTAATACAAAACAAAATGGCCGCCATAATGTATTTCACGTAAGAATCACCTGCGCACTACGTGACTACATTCGGAAGCAGCTAGTTTTTGAGTTACAGCTCTATTTTCGGTACAAATCACATACAATTATCCGTGTGATTGCTGCAATTTTTTACAAGCACTGTTTTACTACAACATTACATGATCGCTAAAACGCCAAAAACTTGTGACGTTCCTAGGACTAGATCAGCCGAGAACATCAACTATCTTTAGTTTAAAAATATTTTATATGTTCATTCATATTCGTAATTTTAAAAACCAACGGACCGATTTCTATTCATTTTGCAATTAGAATAATTATTATTACTAAGTAGCAAAAGCTTTATTTATGTCTATATATATATATTTTTCTATTCATGTCTAAATAATAAGAATAAGTATAAAAAAAAACGTAAACATTGCGCACAAACCTTCTCGATTTAGGTTTGTTTAGTGTACTTTGGTTTATATAATATATTGTACTATTATGATAAATTTATGTAATCTTTATTTTCTCATGCATGGAGCCTAATAAACCTGTTTCAAAGTACTCATTTGTTTCTTCTTATCACAGCGTAAGCACAATTTTACAGTAAAGGACGATAGTATACTTAAATCTAGAATTCTTTCGTTCTTATAAGGGGATTAGGCTTTATACTTTACCCGACACGAATCAGTCGTTAGAGTTACCTGTAACAAAAAAATACATTTAATACTAATAGAATAAAAATTGGAAGTGGCAAGTTATATTGTTGGAACCCCCTGCTAGAAAATTTTCCCCTTCGCGCGAACTACCACACTTAGGGCCGCTACATTCTAGTTTTATTTAAAAAATATTTTTCATACGAAGCTTCACGGCATAAAAATCAATTTGAATTTAAATTTCTGCCTTTTTTGCAAAAATAATTAGAACATTTATTTTATTTTTTGTCTTTTATTAAAATAACTTTTAACTTTAAAAGTTAAAAAAATATTACTGTGATACTTTTTGACATTCAACACATTTTGTCTTCAGTCACGCTGTAAAGCACGCGAAACGTCGGAAAAACTTGAAATCATGTTAAATAATTATAAGCTCGTAATAATACGTAGCTTCAATCCGTTAAAAAAGGGTGTTCTTTAAATTAGAACAGTTAATAAAAAAATGAAATCCTTTGCAATAAGACTTCAAAATAAATATGCTATTCATTAGCTTATTTATTTAGTTGCGTCACGTACGACTATTCAACTTGTCAAATCTTTCACACAGACCAGCCCTACCGAATTTAAAGCTTCCCTAACAAAAGATCGAGGGGAACGCAGACACACAGACGAAATAAATGAGAGTATGTCTACCCGAGAATGTATTGTTTGTGTAAAACGTCTTCGCGATTTTAAATGGAGTATGTTCACGTATAGAATCGTGCTTACATCGGACTAGATATTAGAACAAGAAAAACTTGGGATTATAAACGGCTTTGTGGTGTAAGTATACCTAGATTTCATTATTGTACTTTTAAATCAAAACTTACCTACTTAAACCATTAGCTATTGACGCAGTTAATAATACTTTATGACCGAGTTAAAGAGAAATTAAGGTCCGTTAAAAATGTGTTATTGTCAAAGAAGGCAATTGAATTTTTGCACAGGTATAAATAATCAATCGATAAACCGTCATGCTATAACTTATTTTTTAATTCTTATACAATTAAATGTCTATTTAATGAATTTAATATTAATAATCTTTATATTCTCACAAAACTTCATACATGATAAGTTACAAGAAAGTTAGTTTCAGAAATTTTGCCATTTTAGTTATAACTTAAAAATTGCTATAATTCTATTATTGCAGTATGTATTGCAATACTAAACATAGAATGCTTTATTAATAAAATATAAAGCTTATTCGTAAAAAATACTTCATGTAAATCAATTATTAAAAGCAATACACAGCCCAGTTTTATAGTTTTAATTTAAAATGGCAATACAGCAATAATAATTAATCAGTAGTATCTGCAATAATCTGTGCGGCTGCAGACGCCTGACGCAGCACAAATCAGCCCATTCGGCTCGATCAGCTTCGCTTATTCAGACTGATATAGATTGGATTATACGGTATATCGACTAGCCCGGGTTGATAACTACTTAGTTGAATATCAGCCGAAGGCAGAAACTAACACGGAAAATAAACTACTGCTCAACTAAATCAGCATTTAGATATTTTTATCAGAAACTACTTCGGCAAGTGTTCATGTATTTTGGCTTAGATTTTAACACTTAATGTAGATTTAACGCAGATGGTTCGATAGCCTGGAACACAATAATTAATATAACACTCAAAAACGCCTGTCCCAAGTATTGAGATACATTAAAATATACAAGTTCGTTGCTGTAAATAACAGTAGTTCAACGTTATTTGTTTAACATTACGAGAGAGAACTTTCTCGCACAGAAGTTTTGATTGGTTGCACGGGTGATTTTAATTCTATACCTGCACACTTTACGAGGCTACTTTACCAAACTTACTACATTAGTAACTTTAATAGGTGGAAGCAATAGGGATGGAAGGATTTCGTATGTTTTAGAAAACATTAAACGATCTATGCATAGAAGTAATTGAGGGATCTTTTCGTCTCCATTTGTCAGTCAGAACAAATTCAAATTCAGTTCACAATGTGAGAAGAGTTCGTTGAAGAAGTTAAGGTAAGTTAAGTTAAGCGCACCACCACTTTGTGGAACCAGGTGCCCACTGAAGTATATCCGAACCTATTCGACTTAGGGTCCTTCAAGAAAAGAACGTACCAATTCTTAAAAGGCCGGCAACGCACTCGCGAGCCCTCTGGCATTAAGAGTGTTCATGGGCGGTGGTATCACTTCAGGAGAGCCTCCTGCTCGTTAGTAAAAAAAAATATTTTCTAAACTCAAATTAAGACTTGGTAATAAACTCTTCAATCACTAAGGAGTTTTAAAAGTATCTTCTGATATTTGCACCGAATTTTGATTCTATGAAATAAACTAAATAGACAAACAGAAGTGCCTCTACCAGCAGAGGGCAAGGCAAAAAGGATCATTACATAGTGATAGTATACAAAATGTACAATTCAATTTGTTTTAAAGGATAATATAAGTTTTGACTGATTTATTCCGTAAACGCCGCTCGCCTAAAAAATAATCCCAATAATGATACTTTCGCCTGATATGTAAATACAATTCAAATCTATTGTTGAAGCCACAGTTTAAGTACAATAGTAATATAACATATATATTCTTAGTTCTATGGGCTACAACGAGCTCAGAGTATGCATATTTCTTTCTTTAGCTTTTTCCTAATTAATTAGTTCCTGTTGATTAAAAAGGCTATTTTTTACGAGTAAGGCATAGCTCAGATCCAGCTTCAGGAGGGCGCATTTCTAAATATGTTTCATGTTTCAGGTTTAGCCACGCACCACCACTTTGTGGAACCAGCTGCCCACTGAAGTATTTCCGAACTAATTCGACTTAGGCTCCTTCAAGAAAAGAGCGTACCAATTCTTAAAACGCCGGCAACGCATTCGCGAGCCCTCTGGCATTGAGTGTCCATTGGCGGCGGTATCGCTTAACATCAGATGAGCCTCCTGCCCGTTTGCCCCCTATTCTATAAAAACGTTATTTATTTAGATGTGGTTGGATAGAGTGTACCCATTAAACCCGATTATGATTATGGGTATGGCAGGATACAACAAGGTAGAGGTAAGGAGGGTTGCCTACACGCTATATTTTTCAGGTCCTTAGAGGGTATAAAATGTGAGAGAGACTACTATTGCATGTAAGACTGATATGTTTTTTTTTCACACTACTATGTCATGTTTATGTTTTACGTTTTCTTGTTTTGTTTATGTAATATTTTTCTTAGTTAAACTTTTGTATAAAAGGTTTTCTGTAGTATAAGAAGTAATTAAAAAAATAATGGATCACCAGAAAAACTAGATAGATTTCGCGAACACAAAATTTGTAGCTGAGTTAAACGTTTACGCTTTTTAGAAATTGTGCCATTATAAAAACTCTTTTCACAACTGTAAGAAGCCTGGTTAATATCACGTTATTTGTTTACTTATAAAACGCAGAAACATTCTAGTGATAGATTTAAAACGTTAGATATTTGTAAAGCTCTAAAATTCGCACCCACTTGTTGAATTCACTTTGGACTCGATAATATTATTTTAGTGTATAAAAATGTCAGTAGAGTTTACAGAATGGATAAATTATTATATTCTTTGATTTATTTGGAATTTATTAGAGTATTAGCTGAGCACTACGTACTGAAGAAACTTAAATAAGGATTTTAGAAAGTATTACGATGAATACAAAATAAATATTACAATTACTTTATTAAAACATAAGCACACGCATAGTATTTGACAGCCAATACATGTCATTATTTTTTAATTACTATCATTATTCTACATTTTTAATATCTATAATTCGCTATATTTATAATAATGTGGATATATCTCCTCAATTCGAAATCATTATTTAAATACAATCTTTAATGTAGGTACAGTTTATTGTTTTTTTTTGAACATTGGACTTTTGTATTAAAGTGTTTTGTATTTTCTAATGTTTTAATAGTTTTTCTGCTATTTGGGATGGACACAATACAACAAAAAGCATGAAATTCAATCCAGCCGTTCTCGGGCTATAAGCGTTCAAACAAACCCGACTTTGTTTTATATACATTAGACTTTCGAGACTCAAGATGACAGATAAGTTAAAAAGAGACAGTAAGTATTGCGATATACAAAATACAGAATATGTAATGCTCTATAATTATCTCTCTATCTATTGGAGGCACACTATGGCATAAAACGAACAATATTTTCCGTCTTATTGAGTATGAAATCTAGGTACACAGAGTACCTTCAATAGAGTGCAGAGTATAATAAAATTTTTGTAACAATTGGGATGAATAAAACGTGGGATAAGCCATAAGGGCCGTCGAGTCTCCTAATCCTGTTTAATGGAAGTCTCCGGGACGCGGATTACCTGTTGATTTGCTAATGGATTTCATCGATTTAATTCAGGTTAAAATATGATTATAGTTTACACGTCGGGTTTTGTAAACATTACTGTATGATGGAAAAATCTACAAAATCAGTGACGCTGCATCATTTAAGTTTTTCTTATAGGCAAGTATGTGCCATCTGTGCCTGACACGCTAACTTTATATGTCTAAGGCGTGCCTTTCCTTCACCTTACGAGCGAGTCGTAATATAGATATGATAGAACCTACGATCTCAGGAATGAGAAACACGCTGAAGTCACTAGGCCTACACTCCTCTGCAAAAACTGTATCATATACACAACATATATCATACACATATACAAACATAGAGATTTTTTGTATGGTTCATAAATTTGTAATGGGCTGATAATGTAGTATGCCGCTAATTAAAAAAAAACACAACTCGAATGCTTGCAATATGAAGATCCTGACAAATATTTCGTTTTGCTTCGGCACTTTTGAGAATTTATTCAGTCCTTTAACTTTTAACAAGCTCACTCACAGTACGAGTTTGTAATGTAATGTACAAAGTTGAGTGTGAATATTGTTAAACAAATATAAAACAGTCCGGAACGAAAGCTATAAAATAAACAATAACCTAACATTACGAATGAATTTTATTTCAAGTATTTATTCGAAGATTCTCGCCTTAAAGCCTCAAGTGGTTGGGACATCTAGACGGAATGGCAGTCGACAGAACAGCGGTTCTTATTTAACAAGCTGGTGGCAAGAGGACAAAGAACACAAGAAGCTGGTTAGTACCAAAATTCTTGGTAATTTTATTTTATTGTGTAATTGTCTTATTTTGTTTATGTTTTCAATCGTATTTTTTTTAATTCCTATTTTTAGCAAAAAAGCAACTCATGTTTACATATATTGTCGTATATATTAGATAGAAGATTTTATAAAATTATCAGTAGATTTCGTAATAAATGTATGATATTGTTGATTGTGATGGCTAAATTTACTTAAGGAGTCTAAGGCCCACAAGGCTGTTTAGCCATTGATGATGATGATGATTTATTCTAATATATTAATAATTTAACGCGTAGCTACAACCTCATATACATTAAAGAATTTTAGCTTAGCTAAAGCTTTATACACTAGATCGTTCAGTCAATCACACCAAAGGTTACTATTCGTCTTTAGTATAGAATCAGTAAACTTGAATAAATAGTTGTGTCAAATTTCGTAACAGATATCTCCAAACTTTATAAAAAAGGGCATTCTCCTATGTTAATGCCCGACAACTCTAACATAAGTGTCCATGGGCTGCGGCATCTGCTTTTTATGGCTGTTACTTAGGCTCATTTGGATAAAAAATTGCAAAAAATGGGGCTATATAATGTCGGGCGTATATAAATTCACATCCATTAAAGTTTTATTTAAATCTTTAGTACATTTTGAAAACGATCTGATTTCTCCTAAAAGTAACTTTGCTTCTACAATTAAAGTAACGTTATGTTGTATACATTCCTTTATTAGTTTTAAGAATAAATATAATAAATTAATTAAAATAATTATGTAACAAAAAATGTAGTATCTGTAAACATAATTACGTCGTATAATTAGAAAGGGCCAATAATGAAACTCAATAGCTACCTATCAGATGTTCCATTAGCGGGGTAGAGCATTTATTAGCGAAAAATAAAATGTTACCAGCTATATAGCCTGTGTTGCCATTTGTCACCGTTATCTCTCGGCAGCCATACATATCTATTGGGCCCGTTCATCTTAATGTAATTAGGGAAGAGGGAAAGTAATAAGCCATTTTGTTTTGGAGATATTTGACGATTTTTTACATTACACGACTTAAACGACACAATAGTGGTATCGCTAGTACCTAAAAAATACATTTTTTTTAAATTATGTGGTTTACATCTGTCAGATTTGATTATAATTTTAAAATATAATTTGAAGATGAATTTTAAAATATAATCTTCAAATTATATTCAATCAATCATCTTTATCAAAAATAAATAAATACATTTATTTGTTTTTTTAATTTATTTATAATTTAAAATTAACAAAGCATAGCTTCTTTCAAGTCAGTTTAAAAATAGATAAAAAAAATAATAAAATTAATAATTCGTTAATACACTGATGCCACTCGTAAACTCTTATGGGGCTTCTAAACGGGCCATGTTTTTCTGCAATTGATGGCTGCACTATTGGCAATTAATTGTCCGGCCATCACAAAAATGTTTTAATGCAGATGATGGCCGAGCAATCTATGGCCGGGCCATGTGTTGCAATATGTCAGCAATAGTATGGCCCATGATGCAGACTCCTAAACGGGCCACACATACCGGCAACAATGGCTGATGAAATCACACTTGTCGCAGCAGCTTATATTAATTTTAAAAGAACAGAAAAAGAAGAGATTAAGGATTCGACCTTATTTAAATAGGCGTGAAACTGTAGACAATTTGAGTCTAGCAGTAATAAGCCTTGATAATAAATTATTCAATAACTTGGCTAGAATTTCAAAAGGCGACTTTGACTTTCTCTTAAACAAAATTGGACCAAAAATAAAAAGAAATGATACAAACATGAGAACAGCAATACCTGTTTCATCGCCATCACGAGATTTGCGATAACTCTACGGTTTTTGGCAACAGGAGATTCATTTAAAAGTTTTATGTACCTGTTCCGAGTGTTAGATTTCAACTTTTATACAAGAGGTGTCTACAGCTATTATAGAAGGATTAAAATAATACATCAAGGTAAGTTAACATAGGTTTATTAAATATGTTACGCATAGGTAGTAACTATTATGTACTTTTTAAATTTAATAATAATAGGTATCTAGTAGCAGCATATTCGTTTTTATTTTCGCCAGCATCGCGTATAATAATTTGAGCCTTTTAGTACGTGGTTTTGGAGTAGTATCGACGGCTTCCAAAGTGTCGGTTGTTTCTGATTCTACGACTTCACGTGGGTCAGCACTGATGTCAGTATGTAGTTTCAGTCGCCTGTGAATGCATAAAATTTTTAGTATATCTTTAAGCCTTTCAGATGCCGTCAGGAGTAACAGAATGGAAACAAGTTGCACAAGATTTCGAGGGAAGAAGTTCAATTTATCAATCGATATATAACATACGTAATACAGAGATATGTACATTTATAATGACTAAAATATTTTATTAAAGATACTTACGTTAGAAGTTTTCATTTTCACTATGTAATCCTATATTCGTGGTATTTTGAGTAAAGAGAAACGATATCGCATCTTAAGCAAACCACTTTACTGTTTTACCGCCAGCACTACCACTTTCCTTCTTTTTCTCCTCATTATTTGCGTAAGTTCTTAGGCTTCTGAATTTTTTGTAAGCCTCGTTACTTGTTATGCCAAACTTTTCAGCGATTTCATTCCATGCATCTTTTTTAGAATTTCTATCTTTTTATGAGCCGGTTTTTATATCCCACAACTCGGGGTGCAAATGTATTTCTTCAATAAAATCAGTAATTGTCTTGTTAGACCAGTAACCATTTTTACGTAGTTGTCAAAATCCAGCTGATCGCAAAACACAGAATATAGCAACAGGCACACTTCACTCATAGCAAACTTCATGTCGCGTAGAAAAGGATACACTATGCCATAACAAAGAGAGTGACTGAAACAACAATTGAACTGGCTGTGCAATATTGCAGTTGAATTCGATAGCCTAGCGATCGTTCGGCAACCCATCGGGGCCATATCGGCCATAAGTGGCTACACAAAACATGTTTGGCTATATGGCCGGGACATTACTGCAACATTGCATAGTGTGGCTGACATTGTTTGCAATGTTGCCGGGCCATGTGTTGCAGCCATCAATTGCAGCAAAACATGGCCCGTTTAGAAGCGCCATTAAACTTCAACGCTTACAGAAATATATTACGAAGTACTGCCAAAAATGTATTTATGCCCGAATATATGCAAACAAAAACGGGTGAATTTCATACAACGCATTCTCCGTGAAATAAAGCTCGCAGATCGCGAACAATAAAAAACTATAATAAAAACACAAACGTTTTGATAAAACTGAGATAAAAGGACAAAACTGGCTTTGTACTTTACGCTGAGTTGTCGACAATTATTTTTGTTGGGAATATTGCCATCAATTATTTACCTCACGGCCCTGACTCCACCTCTAATCCTCACAGACAACACAAAATGGCGGCTCCCATTTTGACATTATGGTTTCCCGCTAGGCTTAAGAAAATGTTTTAATTGTTTTTCTACAAATGCAATTCAAAAATTTCTAATATCTGAAACTTTCTCCATAAAGGGCATTATAATGAAAAGTTCACAACATCCGGTTTTGTTTCATAGGTAAAACTAGAAAATAACGCAATTATAATCAAATTAACGAAATTCTCATCTCACTTCGCCGTCCAGCAAGACTCAGAAGGACCAAGTATTACCATGAGCTAATGTAGTTTAGCAACTATAACAACCAGGTCTACAATATCTAGGTTATATTATTAATTCATAATATACTAGAATAAATTTAAAGTCAAGATGTGTAAGAGTATACACATTTATTTACTACAAAGGGTACATTACAGAAAAATAAAGCGGCTTCATATTTCAGTGCTATTAAATCAGATTTATATATAAAACAATCTCCACGGAAAAGACTGTATAGATTTTTCTATTTTTAGGTTCATTCGGTATGTCTAAAAATACTCAGTAAGTTTTTTTTATACCTCCAATGATAAAAGTGTGTCAGGCACTGGAGGCTGATCACCTACTGCCAATTAGATTGACAAATCATGAAACATACTGGACCAGTGCTAAAAAGGTTGAAGAGCCACTGACTTCTTTTTATTTAAGAGATAAGATTGTGTTAAAAAAAAAGGAATATTGTTTTCGGAGTATTTCTTATGATTTGGCATTAAAAATACATATATAACCCTGAATTTCCAGAAATTCACAACCGACATAATAAATAGCGATATTAGTTGTATAAATGTGAATAACTAGTCAATTAGCAACACAAGTACAAGTATTTTAAATAGCAAATAAATATTATTTTGTGAGCTAATTCCATATGTCAAAGTAAAAATGTTATGTTTGTAAACATAGGAAAATGTCATAAAACAGCTATATAACGCTTTACGATTGCTTTTGACACAAAAGAAACAGCTATATTGTGCGTACAGTAGTCAACATAATAGACCTTTTAATACTTATCCTTATAAAAGTTTCCATAAGTAGTTTATAAAGGCAAGCCGTAGTTTAAATTATAATTTTTATTTATGGAAAATTGTACTGAATACGTAAAAATATATATTATTAAAATGTATAATGAACGCCCAAAAGCCAACTTCCGATATCAAATTCAGTTAAATATCGAGTTTTCGTAATTCCAAGTTTGCTACGGTTATTGATAGTACTGTATCGAACTTTGGTTTTGTTAATAGATGTTTGGGAGTAACAATGCCAGCCAATAGCTAATTATTGTGAATCAGTCTGGTTTGCCAGACGATGGAAGACGATCAGTGCTGCGCATTGAAAAGTGTATTTAGTTCATAGCATACGCTTAAGTGTATTTAAAGTAGCAATAAATTGCTAAATGATAACTTTATTTTTATACCAAACGATGAATAGTAATAATTGTATGACTGAAACGATTTAATGTCGGTAACTTTCCTCGCTCTCGCGATAAAAGAAAATTAGATTTCCATAAAATGAAATTGCTGTTCCAGACTTTGGTTGTAACGACGTATTAAACTGAAGGTTGTCCAATCATCTATTTGTGATAAAAAAAGCATTTCTCAAAAAGCTAGGGAAATTGTGAAAGCTTTACTTAGCCCTGTTACATGTACTTATCTTAAAAATTAAATTAAAACGGATCAAATTTGTGTGTTCAAGAGGATTCAAGGTATAGATTAACAATTAGATTTTATCTATATACGTTGTATAAGATAGTAATGTTTTTCTATAGCCCCAAACTGAAAGAGCTTTTAAATAATCCGCAGCTACAAAAAGCTTAAATTTTGACAGGAAAAAATCTATTCCCTCGTTGCCAGAAATGTATCCATCATAAAAACACTTATCCTCCCGAGTGTAGCTTTATTAATATTTAATGGCATGTCAACACGACTGTACATTATTGATTTGGGACCATTCCAAAACATAGCTATAATGTTTCCATTCAAATGACTCGTTCTTTGATGTTTGATGCATTTCTTGACCGACTTATCGAAAGGCTGTTTTTGTTTGTTGCGTAAGACGAGAAATCAGCACAATTTACTTACTTCAGAAATCGCTTTGCTGTTTAGCCGCGGAACCCTCTTCAACGCACTAATGTGCTGTGTCACAGAGATATATAAATATGTCACATATTTTCGGTACACAATATGAAAGAAGAAATTACTCTTAAAAAATGTGTTGATAAAGATAGGTAAACACATAACAATACTCTTCACCAAGTTGGTATTGACGAGTATCTTAGATAGTAGGAAGGGTGGGAAGTCAATAATAGTTTATTTGGTAAAAACTGTAGGCAGAAATAAAGAAAACAAATGAGTAGAAGTCTACCCCTTAGAACTAAAAATATAAGTATCTAAATTATGTTAGTATGATCATCTATAGAAGGTTGTATACGTAGAAAACCGGAAATAAAGCAACAGCTGCGCCGGTCTACGTACAAAATATGTAATCAACATAATATTACTAATATATGTAAGCGTTAACCTGGTTGTATTATGTTCTACAAATTAAAAATAAAACAAGTGCGTTACAATCAACTCAGATTTCTGAATCAATTTCATAATTATTTTTCAATCTAATAGGGAAGTCGGTCATCAGCCACCTGTGCCTGACAGCGTTGCTGCAAGCCGGGTTCCTCACGATGTTTTCTCCACAGTTCTAGCGAATGTTTAATGCGCATATAGAAAGTCAATTCGTTCCGGGGATCGAACTTACGTTCACAGAGATTAAAGTCGCACGAAACTGAAACACTAGGCCCACACTCTATAAAAGTATTAAACATTATTCTTTAAATTATACTGTTAGAATATGTATGGAGATGATGTCAAACCAGAAGCTTAATTAAGTATTTAAGTTTTGTAGCTGAATTGTACTATTAAAATAACGTTTTTTTTTTAATTTTCTCAAGTTCAATAAGGTGGATGACGCTTCAAAAGACTGAAAAGTAGAAAAAAATTAACTAAAAGAACGTTAGTATTAAGTGCTAAACACACAGAGAAATTCCCTTTAAGGCACAGTAAGCATTATTGAACACTTTCTTATGTGAAAAATTGCGTTAGACTTAAATTCCTCATGAGTCTAGATGGTAATGTTCCATGATCATTTACTAAAGACATACTCGTATAAAGAAAAAAAATACAAATTAATTGTTAATTTATATTACGGGGAATACGGAAAATTAAAACAGTACGTCAACATAGAAAATAAACACTATTCAATATATAGTTCCATCTAAGACTAGATTGACATCTGAAACATTATTTAGCATACCTATTACCTAGATTTTGGTAGTTCATTTTTGTTGTTTCCTTGCACAATAGTTATTATTGGCGAGATACAATTCGATAAATGACAAGTATCCAAAATGAACCACTACTATTCAATGGCGCCGAGTGAATTGTCATAGACAACTCGGGAAATGCGGCTATGCTTTCAACGAAAATTGGTGAAAAGGTTGTCTATGAGGTGAGAAAATAAATGCATACATGCCTTGACAAATAGGAAAGCTCATTTTTATTGGTAATTATAAAATCTTACTTATGAACATGCCTTCTTTCTCCGATGTAGTCGTGACATAATTAAACAGATTGCACACCTTGTGCAATTCGATTTTTAAATTTATCTGGTAATTATTTTATAAACAGTTTTAATTTATAATTAACTTATATTAACTTAAATATTATTATATTATAATTAACTTAAATATAATCATACTAATCAAACAGCTTAAAAATGATTAAGTATATGCAGCAAAATTACGGTAAACAAAAATGATTGAAAACCCTTATAATATCGCTTATTAAAACCTATACATAACAATCACATATACAGTATTTGCAATTATCCTAACCCACATATTAATTAATAATAGTTTTATATTAAATTCACATGTAAAATTACATATACTTAATACGATAAGTTTTTCAAACGCTTGGTCACCTCACAGTCTGTGGTAAGACTATTTTTAGTCTTAAATCAATTCTGAATCGTTCCCGGCGCGTGCAATTTCATAACCCTGTCTATAAAGTATAAAGACGGAAAATTGTATTTCAATCACTATTCTATTGTCCGCTCTCATACCTCTTTGTACATTACGAGTAATATTAAGTTCTTTCGATAATACACAAACGTTAAACTACTACAACAAAAAACTACGGTAGTAGTTATTGTAATGAAAAAATAATTCTTTTTTTTTGACGTTCATAAGTGTACATTATATTACCTATATAAAAAAAATGAGAGTTGAGATATACGCACTTTTCACTATCGTTTTATATAACAATGTTGAAGGCAAGCAGGTGATCTACCATCTATATCATCATACAAGAAACAATAATTAGTTTGCAGACTTGAGTTAACAATGAGTTATCCCAAACCTAATATAATTAAAACCTCCTTTACAATCATGAATTAAAAACGTAGCTCTAAAATTTATTGTTCAAAATTACCTGAAATTTGTCGAGGTGGAGCTTACTTAACACAAGAAGGATTAAGCATCTAATCTAACCTTTCGAGTTTTATTACGCGCTATCAGGTTAACTACATCTTATCATCTTGGATTAATATCGAAAGCAAAGTGATTCGGACTAACCCTAGCTATAAAGCCAAGTTAGAGGTCGCGGACTCATTTGAGAAGGGTGTATATCGTAGTAGCGAGTAAGCGAGTAGCGGCCGCGATACTCTGTGAATGGATCGATCGAGGTCATCGACCCCACAGCTGACGCACAGGTAAACACTTCCGGCGAATCCAAACCAAACTTAAACTATCAAAACTATTGGTGGGCTAAGAAGCCTAATAGTTATTCAAACTTTTTTATAAAACTCACTTCAAAGAAAAATGCAGGAGCTACGAGTGTAGTTATTTATTTATTTATTTATTTATTTATTTATTGGGAAACCAAACAGATACATCCTTATAATAAAAACAAAGTCAAAAATAAAACACAATACAAACACATTGGACGCATCCACAACAGGTTACACTTATACAAGTTGTAGTTATTAAACATAAAAATTGTTACATTTTTAATTATCATGATGGCTTTTAAATATTATAGTATTTTTAGTTAAGCTAGAAATTTAATATATATTTACTATAAAAAAGACAATCAACAACATAACTAATTTATATAAAAAACATAATATTTCATATAATTTGATTTTATAAAACAGCTGTTGAGAATCATGGAACCCATAGTTATTGTAGCAAAGCTACGAACAAGGAATGTAATTAAATTCAGGATGATAATAGTTAATTTAAATACCCTCTTAGTGTTTATATAACGTTGAATATTCTGTAGTTCACCAACAAAATTGTGTTGTAATACGTTAGTATTTTATTAAGGTAATAATAAACATAAAATTTCACGTCTGGCAGCTAAAGGATCAAGTTTAGCCATAACAAGGTAACAGTCGACAAGAAAGTCTCGTACACATGCTATAGATTATTTAGAATTGTGTATTATGATACTCGTACATAGCCATAATACCTAGATTTCTGTAGTTCATTTTTGTTGTTTCCTTTCACAATAGTTATTATTGGCGAGATACATTCGATAAATGACAAGTATCCGAAATGAACCACTATTATTCAATGGCGCCGAGTGAATTGTCATAGACAACTCGGGAAATGCAGCTATGATTTCAACGGAAATACTGGTTATAAATTATACATCTCTCTCATTATACACTCATCATTTGGCCGACAATAGTGCATAAAAATGGACTAAAAATTATACATATTCAAATAGATCATTAATTATGTAAAATTGATGATCTATTTTATTAATTATGTATAATTTATGATATATTTTAATATGTATAATTTTTAGTCCATTTTTATGCACTATTGTCGGCCAAATGATGAGAGCAGTTCTAGTATTAGAAACCGAAACACAAAGCATTTTTCTATTTAGAGGCAGCGTGAAAATGTTTTCTATTTTCCTTTCAAATCGAAAACATGTGAACACTGTCTCTGTTATTTTGCAAAATGTAAGAAAAATACGGCAATAAAAATCAGAAGAGTAAATCGAATTTCCTGCCGAGGTAGAGAAGCGGCGGCGCGGAGCCAAGAATGGCAAGAGAGATACTTGAGAGGCGCGCCCTTTCATTGATAATAATTGTTGTTCGCTATGCAATCCGCATTGTATTTTATGGATTTTCAAAAGAAATTCTTACCATTTTCCTACGTCAAGTAACATTAGAAATGTATTTCAATAATAGTAAATAAATCGTGTGAATTGTTTCATACCTGATTCGGGACTATGCTCGATGGAATGCAGATCCTGTTGGGATCTGCGGCGTTGCCTGTAATCTACACGATAATCTGGCCAGCGACCATACTGTGCCGGCGCATTCAAATACTCCTGCGAGGAAAACCGGGAAGTTCTCGCTGGAAATCCAACTTGCCCGTAATAGTCCTGCCTGTATACCACATCCGGGTGAATTCCGCCAGGCACTATCTGGCTTCCAAAGTGGCTTCGATGACCTAAATACTCTGGCTTCATTGGTGCATCTGTCAACTCATGGCCTTGAATAGACGATGATCTTTGCGGAACGTAATCCCTTAATCGGTTCGAGAACTCCAAGCCCATACGATGAGGCGAATAGTCTAATCCACGCGGACCCATCTCGAAATGGCTAGATGTTCTTCCTCTGTAAATGTTGGGAGAAAAAGGATTCTTGCTCTCTCGAGGCACATCCTGTTTGTCTGCCTTGTCTTTGTCATTCTGGGCGTCTCGATCTGGTTTCTTCTCGTCCTGGGAGGTGCGCCGGTTAAACTCCTGCGCTTTCTCAGCCACGGAACCCTGTTGCGGTGCTTGCGACATGTCTACTTGTAAATTGTATACATTTAAAAACACTACGAGCTTATCAAAATTGTAAACAGTAACACATTCAAAATGCTTGATACACAGGAAATAAAATCACAACCGTATATATGTAACTAGAAAATATAAACAATTTTTATTGAATGTCCGAGAAACATTTTTGTTATGTCTGCCTTGGAATTATACTTTTAAAACTTACGAAGTAATAAAGGAATTGTTTGCACACGTTTTATGGATACTGTGTATATGTAAATAAAATAGCTTCTTAATAAGAAAGGATCTTTTTTAGTACAGCCAATATACCGTTTTTGACAAAATATTACAAGATTGTTCATTCCATATATATATATTCTAACACCAATTTTAAAATATCGTAACAGTTGGAAAAGGTTTTCAATAAAATCATTTGGACCGGCATCAACAGGAAAGCTAACTACAGTCTTCATTCATCCATTAATAAATATAGGAGCCGCAAACCATATATTGTTCCCAGTTAGTGTCAAGCGGTGATAGGTCAGACCGCCAGCCAGACACTGGAAGAACGCCAGCAACTCTTATCTAACGTCGATAGCTACAAAATTCACGGTTGATGCGTATCGATCTAATTTTTGTTGTAATAGAGTAGGGGACAATGTAGCAGAAGTCCCTCCGAATGTTAAGTGCTACCGGCCGTAAATGCCAGAGGCCTGGCGAGCGCGTTGCCGGCCTTTTAAGAACTGGTACTGTCTTTCTTGAAGCTAAGTCAAATTAGTTCAAAAATAGTAAATAATTCAGTGGGCAGCATAATGGTGCGCGGCAGAAACTGCATTAAAAACCACTCATTTATAGAACGGTAGACGTCCCATATTGAAACAATTACTAATGTATTTTAACAAAACTATGTAATAAAACAGCAAAGAAGGCCTAATAAAAGCCATGTTGCTATCAAAACGATCTTAAAAAATGTCAGAAGAGAATTTCAGAAAAATCGCAACTTTATTAAACTCAATTCGAAAAACTTTTCATATAATAATATATCAACTTAAGTTATATGAACGAAATCCTTTATAGAAGAGAAATGTCTTGTATAAAGGAGTTGGCTACACAGCAGTGAGTTATGGAGGCTTTTAAGGAAATACCTGCGTTACGCTTAACGTAGGAGGAAATTAAGGAATACCTTAACCGGACTAAAACTGAATACAAAATTAAGTAGATTCTAATTTTAAATATTGTACTAAAACCAGAATCTTCTACTTAAAAGAATAGTAACATAGTGAAAATTAAAAATAAAGTAAGTAAATAGATACGTCGACTTCGTAATGAATGTAATAACTTGTTCACCTGTGAAGGTATATAGTATTAAAAGGCCGGCAACGCACTCGTGTGCCCTCTGGCATTGAGAGTGTCCATGGGCGGTAATATCACTTAACATCAGATGAGCCTCCTACCCGTTTGCCCCCTGTTCTATAAAAAAAAATTGAGTAAACTAAAGAGAATATCAATTTATATTGTTAAACAAATGTGTAAAACATTGCGACTGACAGAGATGAGCACCGCTACTACAGTGTAATCGGTTCGATTCATTTTTTAATCATAACATTTTTTTTTAAGTAAAATCATACAATGAGTTGATGTAGCTGAAAGCCAGTAATTGGTCAGAAGTGGCACTGAATAAGTATTGCTGGAAGTAGCTCGGAGGCCAAGATGGTTTTTGGATTGCAGAGCGGAGTAAATAAATAGTAAAATCTATATTTGATAGATATTTGTTTTGACATAATAAACTAAATACATGGCATGACTCAACCATAATTTTATCGGTTACACATGATCACTATAAATTTTAAATTAAACGACGGGAAATGACATATATTCCGTTCATAAACAATCTTGTAATCGAACATGTTTATTATTGCACGCGACCAAAATAAACTTCATTTTTTATTACCTCCATACATATAGTTTGAAAATAACAATCCCTCCAAAAATTTATATTTGGAATTATTTGGACAATGCCGCCATAGACTAAAAATCGTCAACGTCTAGCGTCAACTAATCACTGCGCTAGATACGATTTACAAACATACTTGTAACATAATATATCAGTGAAATCACTACATATTATAAAACAAAGTCCCTCTGTCCCTATGTCCCTTTGTATGATTAAATCTTTGAAACTACGCAACGGAATTTGATGCGGTTTTTTTAAATAGATAGAGTGATTCAAGAGGAAGGTTAATATGTATAATAACATCCATTAAATAGTGGAGAAGTACTGTTATTTTTGAGGTTTCTAATGTGATGTCGTAAATAATTACATTTTTTCCGCTTACATTGCAAACGCAGGCTGAACCCTACGAGTTTTATCAAAATAATGTACTAAGTATTGTACACATTGAAAAGGTCTACAGAAGTGTCCATGGTGGTATATGTCTATCTCTTATGGATAACCCACATTTTTATATACAACGTTCACAGATTTTCTGTAGTGTATTTAGTATCAGCATTGCACCCGTGCGAAGCTGGGCGGGCCGCTAGTATATTATATTTTCTATCTGGACAATACGGAAAGAAGAAAAATAGATATTCTGGAAATGTGGTGTTTGAGGCGGTGCCCACGCTCAGACATTTACTAGTAAAAAATCGTCTTACGACACCACGTTGCCAACGCATTCTGAGTTTATTTGGACATGGAACAAATAAATTTCCAGAAAATTTTGGGAAATCTCATCGTGACGCGAAAGAGGACCTTTGAAGCGGCTGCCCTACTCGCTGGACCGATTAAGTAAAGGCCCTTATAGGTCTGAACATCACCTAGAAGCAGAGGCTTGCCGAAGACAGGGGAAAATGGAGGAAGTTACGCCAGTAACACGTGAAGTGTGCGGCTGAAGAAGATGAATACTTCAGTCTCCTAACTAAATACAATTATTATTTCTCTGGATATCAAACTCAAGATTGCCTGATTACGGCACAATGTATATAATGTCCGTAATGCCCTCATTGACGTCTTTTGTTTTTGTGAGATGCCCATTCAAGGTGGTGTAACCAAAAATTCATGGAACTCGTATAAATGAAACTGAATAAATTTTACTTACGTATTTCAGATCTTCATACAAACATAGCATATATGTAAGACCGATCAAAGCTTGGTTTAATAAATCGCTGGCGGACGTAATTGTGTGTCCGTAAGTATCCTTCATCAAACATGAAGTACTCATACATATTTATTGCGCCGACTCTACTCGCTTGGATCACGTCCAAATTTAGTGATGTCCATATTACAAGTCGATAGATTTCAACGGATTTTCACTTTCTATACATTTAATATATTTTATCAATAATACAATCGCTTGCTTGACCTTTCCAGGAGTTTATTAATAAATAGTATTTAAGGCTCATTAAGTTCTAGCAGTGATTAAAGCCGATTTATCTTACTATATTGTAGCAGTGTTAAACTAATTCTCAAACGTTAAATTTTTTTTAAATGGTATACTAACAATAACCCTCATTTGAATAGTCAGTCTCGTACAGTAAAAACTTTGTAAAAAATAGGACGTTTTATTTTTTTTTTTCAAAAAATATAATGCATATCAGTAAATGCTCCAATTATCAGGAAAGCATTAGAAGGCTTCTTCTGATCAAGTCAATTGACCGTTGATTTTATTGTTGCTTTGGAATTTTAAGAATCATTATTTTATTTAATTCGGTTTGAATCGTAATATTTAATTGTTACTTAACGAATAAAGGTAAGAATATTATTACAACCTTTCAGAGAAGAGCAAATGCTTCAAGTGGGGCCAACTTTACTTTGGCAGTGAATTTAGGGAACGCACATTTCTGATAGAGTATATTGGAGCTTTGTGGTGATGAGACGATGGATCACTAAGCCGATAATCGACGATGTCCATATCGATGGAGTGACGATAACTCTCCGACATATATATACATTGAAGCCAAATGGTCAATGATACATAGAGATACTAACCTAACCTGAGATTGCATTATTAGCGACGTTATTCAGAAAATCAATTCCCTTCGCAAATAATGCCACTAATTATAACTGAATTGTTGAAGCCACGTCGCAAGTAATTAACGTGCAGTCGATACCGGCAATAATTACTGATATTATTTCATGTCGATACAAACACAAACGACAAAACTCCACTCAACCTTTCGATGATTGATAATTACACTAATTAAGCATGAAATAACGCTGGTTATGTATATTAAACAGTGTTAGTTTAGTGGCATTGAGTCCAGAAATCGAAGGAAAACCATCTCAGGTGTCGCTTGATCTCGTCAAAAATTTTTTTAATATGGCTTTTATTTGTGCCATCTGGGCACAAGGTACTTCGCTAGTGTCGTAGTATGGAGAAGGCACGAAGGAGATTGATTGATTGAAGATTTAAGAAATCCAAAATTCTTTAAAGAGCAATAAAACTTTCAACTATTTTTTATTACTGATAGTCGTTTTCATTTTCCATATAAGTCTCCTGTATGTTTATAACAAATATTCCTGTTGTCTAAACGACTTTTACATGCTTTTAACACGCTGTTAACCACAACACCTTTAGGAATAACTAAAAGAATGTTTCTATAACTTCTAAAAGTAATAAACGATGATTGATGAGAGAGCTTATATGAAAATAAAGTTTAAAGCAACGACAGCGCTGTTGTAAAGTCTTAACAAACTCTCCAAGGTGAGAAGATAAGTCCCGCTCTGTTACGAGGCGAGTCGTTAGCTCTGTGTCGGAGGTTAACAGGAAAACTGACTATGAACACGACTTACTGTAGCAACTAGTTAGCTTAGCGACGAACATCTGTTTACTACCATTTAATTATATTTATAATCATAGTAATTCAGTGGCGCTACCACCCTGTAGTATATATGGGTCTTAGCTGCAGATTACCTTTGTTTCTTTGATCACTTAATTTTTACAGACAAGTAAATAGCCTTCTACGCCCTCCTTGCATTCTAAGAAAAATCTATTGTGATTCGAAAAGTGATCTCACTATGCCAACACTGCTCAACAATTTAATAGAAATATAAAAATATTCTTGCTAATATGTTATATTAATATTTACTGTTTATAAGAAAAATATAGACAAGAGATTCGATAAATTATTGATCCCAACCCTAGTATACCGTATAAGAATACACTTATCGCCCGAGGCACAATGTTACGATGCAGCGAAAAATATGTTTCCAAAATTGAACCACTCGACTCAAGATCATAGTTTATGATATTACTCAATACAGCTTATTTCGTTTCATAGGCTGAGATATCTGCAGGTAATTTGAGTTACATTTGTTAGTGTTAAAGCTTTTCATTACAAAAAAAAAACTATTTTCACTGAGAATATACCTTTATTTTAATTAATATTATTATTCGTATAGTGTATCAAGTAAACTATTATCCAATTAAATTTCTGATATTTTTTATTGATTTATCAAGACTTACACAGTAAAATCCCAATTTCGAGTACATTGGGATTTTACTGTGTAAGTCTAATACTGGAATCGATCATAGCCAATGAATAAAATCGGCTTTTAATTTTATCTTATGAATAAAACATCTCTACGGTTTCTCATTAAACGTTACAATTTATAAATAAAAAGTATTTATATATATTTCGACTGTTTTAATGGGGTTGGTGGGTAGACGCTCCCTTGTGGGACCAGTGTAGACAAAATGATAATTTCCCATTTCCTGTCATTAAATAACGCTTTGTATACAAAAACTGTGAGTGTATATCCACCTTTAACTATAGAACTTCCGGGTCGCATAAAAAAAGCAATATAGTCATTAGTCACACTTCCTTTGAAGCCTATAAAGAACTTATTATCTACATAAAAGTTCTGAATAACATCATTGATTCATTTGAATAAGGGAAATAGGCATCGTACGTAATACACATCATAACAAAAATGGGGCAATTTTACCCGTCCATTGCGATCCTTTCATGAAAATATTATGGGACAGATTTGACCCTTCGTGGGTGACGGTTGACCTGACCTTTTTATGGTTCGTCAAAAAATTAATTCTAATTGTAAGCAATAATTAGTAGGTTGTTGATGGGATGTCTATCATAAAGCATATGTTATCTTCTTTGCAAATGTCTAATAGAGGGCATTTGTTTAAAAATTCTTACGTATACGTTTAAAGCATTGGAAACGTATTATATATCAAAATTTACGATATTATTAATAAATTAAACTTTAGGAGACTAGAATGGGTGTTGTATGAAATCGTCTATGATGAGATGATGCTATATTTTATAGCTTCTACTACATAAATTATTTTTAATGTATTTACGTTTACTATAAACCTTACTATGGCATAATTACGATCTATCAGAATAACTTAAACATTCGTTGGAGAATGGTGCAAACATTTCCTTACGATTAGACAATCCACAAGGCATGATGTATGTATAATTCCAAAGCAAATTTGCACTGATTACCACTAACATTACACTAAAACACTAAATAGCTGATATGTATGTTGAGGCCGCGAGACGTTGTGTCAGACGCGCGCGCGGCGACCGACTACCGCCCGCCCGGCGCTGCCGCCCAGCACCGCCGCCCGCCCTAGCCGCACTATATAGGTTAACGATTTCGCGATAACCAACGTCTCTGCTTCTTAATAATCTTTAGATAATTATCCCGTTAAGATACATATTTTACTTTAACAGATCATATACATAACAGGATCTTTAAATTTAGAATTACTTCTAATTGTACTACCTTGGTATTATAATAATATACTACGTACTAAGTACTGTTAAATCATATATGAATTACTCATTATATTATACTCGTAATGCTAACGATTTTAATAATATATTAAACATAAATTTCAAATATAACATAAATCTTATATAGTTATTTCTTATGATAGAAACATCTTGATGCGAACGTAAGTTACGCGATGTTAAATGCTGTTATCATTCGACAATCCAAGAAATCAACATATTTGTGACAAATTGAGTTGTTAAAGGTGCGTTTGTGTGTGTCTGTAATACGGTGATGTGTGCTATGTAAATTCACAACTCTACAAGAGAAATGGGGCTAAAATACGTCCGGGACATTTTGATTGATTTCGTTTCCACGAAGGAATATATTCAAAGTTTGTAACGTTAATAAAGAAAAATATCATATTAAGCTTCAAATAAATTTGTAAATAAATATTCTTATATTTTGTATACTAAAGTATATTATGCTAAGCATTATCGTATTTTAAATTTATATGATGTTACGGGACTGCGAAAAAGCCGAGAAGGCGACAAGAGGTGGTGTGAATAAGTGATTATTTGTACCCCGAAGTCAGCCTTTTCACAGTTGAAGGGATTATATTATACAAGATTTTTATTCCTACTCATTTTTTTATAGAACAGGAGGCAAACGGGCAGGAGGCTCACCTGATGTTAAGTGATAGCGGTATCACGCCCGTGGACACTCATGGACACAATGCCAGAGGGCTCGCGAGGACGTTGCCCGCCTTTTGACCATTCATATCATTATATCCATTTAAGCTGAAGGATTTTAAACTAAGTATCATACAACAGCATCAAAATTAAAACATAACTATTCCAGAGTTTATATTAGTACATGTACATTTGTTTACCGGTACTTTCTCCTAAATGTTATAACCACTTTGATCTGTATGTCGTAAACCATATAGTTCAAATCAGAATGATGTCTATAACTGACGAGTTGCAAAGCTAACCTAAAATAGGCCTTATTATTCAAACAGTATCGTTTATAATGGTTCGCTACGCCATTTTGTTTTCATTTACAGACAGTTGCACAAACAGTGGTTAATAGGAGGACGGTCGCGGGTAGGTACTGCTCTTATTGACAAGTTAGAGTTGTGTATATATCATACATATATCGATATAAAATACGCACATAATTATTTACTATGCAAACAATTTTTACATTTTTTACTTTGTTTTTACAAATGAAAGCGCAATTTTTTGTGTTTGGAAATAGAGTTAGAATAAATTATTTTATATTCTTTGTATTAGTCATCCCTAAAACACGTCATTAACAATTAAAACAAAATACATCGTAGCATTATATCGAAACAAATCTATCCGTCACTAGTGCGCGTAGCCATCTACGTGTTATCTCTACGACCCCTCCGCGTAGACCCTTCTACGAGCCCCGCTTTCAAAGCATGATATTTCGAATTCGTAGCGCCATTGAGGAAAATATTTCGTGTCTAATTTAGTTTCCCTGTAATTAATACATTAATTTAAGCCCATTTCGACAATATTGCATTCTTAAACATAACACACTGGATTGTTCTAAATAACATTATACTGTATGCCTAGTGTAGATATCTGCGTGTGCTGTTCACTCATTAATATTCAACTGGATCATAGCATTCTACCTGCATACAAAATACTATTTAAAATATACAAATTATATACACCTGATCTAGTATTAATTTATTAATTTAACGCTAACGAGTTCTAAGGGACGAACGGTGACTCAAAAACATTTTAACAAAGTTATCTGATTAATATTTATTGAACGTTTCCTAACGAGAACAATAATACGCGTTTCATCTTATATTATAACTATATAATCAGTAGGCGATTTAAAAAACCTTTTAGGTCCTAACATCAAACCCAATTAATATATTTTCCTTTCTGTATTAGTATTAGTAAACCGATATATGTATCATAGACCTAAAGACACCGTGTATGAGGCTGATAAGGATGTCTGTCTACTTTCTATATAATATTGTCATTTAAAGATTTTTATTATTATTACGATAATAAGTGTGTTAATATATTTCTAGGAAGATTCTATTAGTCAAATTTGGAATTTACAATAAAAAATCTATTTGCTGCTAAATTAAATTATTTAATCCAGATCGGTCTATTCGTATGAACAGAGGAGCTGTGCTTGACAAACATTGAATGCAAGCTAAGCAGATATATGATACCGAAACGTGTAATACTATAGTATTACTATATCATTATGTTTTTTAAGGTCCTTAGAGGTAAAGTTTATAATGCAGAAGTATTGGAGAGTCTAGGGCTGCTTGCAAAAAAACACAATCGACGTGGTAAGCGATCTCAATTGCTGGCAGTGCCTCGGGCGCGTACATACCTACTTAAAGAAGCACCATTTATACGTGTCTTGCGCACCCTAAATATTATTGCGCGTGAGACAGATGTATTTAGTTGCACACTGGCTGAGTTCACAAGAATTGCATTATTTATAATTAGTTATAAAATGGTTTAGAGTTTAAGTTTTTACTTGTAATGTTTGTGTTATGTTTTTAACTTACTTTTCTATTGTATTAGTATTAAGTTAATGTAAAAATAGAAAATAAGGAAATAAATTGTAATAAGCAAATTGACAGCCATCCCGATGATTGCGTCTGCAGACATCATTACTTAAAATTTTACAGGATTAATTTTCATGAAACTTACACCAGCCATAGCCGTTTTTACGCTTCCTACGAATTCTAAGAATAACAATAAACACTTTATTTAATCACACAATTGAAATAACTTATCGGTACTTAATAAAAAAAACGTATGGCACTTGAGGACTGCCGCGGTGAAGCTATTGCTTAGCATTTTTATCAACTTATGCATTTATAATTATTTGAATTACATATGTGTATTTTTTTCATTGATATTAATTCAATCTACCACTATACCAAACTCTGACTAACACGCCTACGCACACTATATTAGTCTGTCTCGTTGTAATGCGTACCGGATGCACGGGCCTCGCTTATGCTACGTCACCTATCTCATATTACGTCTTACTACGTCATCGTGTGTTAGGTTTTTCTTCGTTACAGAATTTCTTGATTCGGTAACCGCGCGATAATTCAAACCCCGCGATAAAATCTATGCAATAGCTTAAAAATTAGCCACAAGATGTAGGACTGTTAAGAGAATTTGTTCTCGACGTGATGATTAAAGTTATATTAACTGCATTCGTAAAAACCCAATTTTATAGATAGTAAAGATTTAAGTTGACGTCTTATAGATAGTACCGGGGACCCCAGTCCTTTTCTCACTCAACGATAATTATCGCAATACAGAGAGGTAATGCTGACAGCGTTAAAGATACACTGCCACGGAGACCAAATTTGTAAATATGTTTAATTTTCTTTTCATTAATTTTTATTCTATACTACTAACAAACTTATCAAATATGCAATACTAGCTGTTACCCGTGACTTCGTCTGCGTAGAACTACTACTTCGTGTAAATTTGTTTGGACTTTGGTCATAGCGAATGCTGCTTTCAGGTTCCATCTATCTCTATACCAAAATTCATTTAGTAGGGATATACGATACACAACTGCACTCTGCGTTTCCACCCGTATAATTCCGGGATCGGGATCGGGATCTGGATAAAAAGTACCCTATGTCCTTTCCCAAGGTTCCATCTATCTCTATACCAAAATTCATCAAAATCGGTTCAGCGGTTTAGGCGTGAAAAGGTAACAGACAGACAGACAGACAGACAGACAGAGTTACTTTCGCATTTATAATATTAAGTAGGGATTGATATTTTATTTCTTTATGTAACTCACATGAATATTACATTAAAATTCATAACATAAATTTTAAGGTTAAGTTTTTGTAAAATTGTTACAAAATGTTTAAGTAAAATTTGTCAGAAATCAAAAGCATGAATATATGTCAGGCGAATTAACAGTTAAAGAACATTTAGGAAAATATTTTACATGTCAAGGTCCTAAACATCCGACGTAAATACGAAACATGTACGGAAAGGAATGTTTCTCTAAACGCTCTCGTTACGCGTCAAGTTAATGCTGACAACTGAATTACGACACGCTCTATTACTTTCTTGAGCTACAAACCGAGCGATACTGTCAAAAATGAAGAAACTAAATTTATTGTGGATACTTAAAACTTATTTTTGTTATACTAAGAATCTGTTTCATAATGTATGGATAAAGTACCAAATAGCTATGCAATCAATAAATTATTTGGAAGATAAAAGTTCGGAATAAGAAACTTCACGTTTCATGACGAAAAGCGCTATCTGACAGTCGTGGAACGCAACAAACACTAGTTAATGCTAATAATAAGTAATATATAGCTTATTTGGAACTTATCTGGACACTGGGAAACCGACCTAAAAGTCTGTAAATGAATAAAAGTTGTCACCTAACGACATCAGCGAACAAATTACAAATATAATTTGCTCCGAACGGGATTCAAACGTGGCTGTTTCAGTCCACCGTCCCCACCATGACGATATTATGGCGTTTGACGAGATTCTAAAACCATATAAACCCAAACAAATAGTTTAAAACATGCTTTTTTCAAAGCTTCACTCGACAACAGGTGTAAACCCGTCACTGGTCGTAAATGTTAACATTAAAAATGGTCATAAACACACACACATAGGTCCACTCATAAAGCATGTGTGATACACACGCATACACACGCCAGTGGTTTTGATGTAATTATTATGTTTCGTCTTTATTACCGTTCTACTGTCTCATAAACTCTTTACTGGGAAATCATTGAAAATTTAAATATCGTATTTGTAAATGACATAAGTATTTTTAATAAGAATAGAATAGAATATAACAGATTAGAACAGAATAAAATAAACCGAATAGAACAGAACGGAATAGAACAGAATATAATAAAATATACAAACCATTTAAGTTATCATTTTAAACAAGAGCTGCCTAAATTTGATTGTAAGCAGTCCAAGTAAAAGTTGATTTGGATAGCGTTAATAGGATTAACGAAGGCGCTATCTTCCGGCAAAATGTATCAGCAATAAATATCTCAAGTGTTCTGACGCTTATCAACACAGGCCTTAAACTTGGTTCGTATTGGTGAATTATTTATGTATGCGAGGAGCATGACGAGTGAAATTCCGTAAGGGTTTAAAACATGGGATAAACAATTGAAAGCCGTATTCATAGCTTTAATATGCGTGAGATAAACCAGAATTAAAAGGTCTTAATAAAAATTTATATCGATTTCATACCACAAAAAAACTGGTCAAAGGCTAAAAAAATAGTTTTTATAAAAGAGTATTAGGTGGGGTAGCATAGCATATCGCTAGCATTTTAGGTTGTTGCCTGAAAGTGTAAACTCGAGAGCGATAAGGCCGCCAATGGCTCTCCGTTTCATTTAATAATGTCAACTGTATTTTTTGTATTTATTACATTTCTGTATGCAACTAAGTGTTAGTAAATAAAATAAATAAATTGGGCCTCTCTTTGTTATTCTATCAATATCATTATTAAAGGATTTTAGTAATGATATTGATAGAATAACAATATCACTATTAAGAAAACTAGTGTAATTAACTACGAATAGCATCTTACTGATCAGGCAGTTAGTGAGTTAGGTAAAAATCAGGATTATTAAAAAAAACTCCATATTCCAATTCTAATAATATACACCAAATAACGAGCCTGATTTTAAGGTAGTTAGGTGAAATGACTTCCTTTTACCGTCGCAACTGTTAACATCAAGGACGCAATTTGTCAAACGAAAGCAATTATATAATCATCAATCTTTCTACCTCCTCTGGGATTCATACAAGGTGTATATAACTATGTACATAAATCTAGAATGTGTGTTATAACTATCCTACATCACGAAGTTTAAGAGACAAGAGCTTTAGGTTAGTAAAATTTTATCAAACCTAAATAAAACCTAAAAAACAAAAATTCTATATATACATGCTCTTTAAGACGAAATCGTAGATGATGTCTCCATAATTACTTATTCCGACATTTCCTGTCGAGAATATAAAATAATGATCATATTTTCGAGATTTACGTATTTGTTGTATTTAATATGTTATTGTTATATTAATTTTCTTTGTTATAAATACAAAATATCATTTCATTATTGGTCAGTTGGTTTGAAAGTTCAGTCTTCATTTATTAACTGCCTTGGGTATGGTAGATTACAAGAAGTTGGTGAGAGGTAACAATTGATATCACACGATATATATTATATATGTATATTTTTAAACATCCTTACAGGTATATAGTACACAAATGTTGGAGAGACGGGCTGCCGCTGCCAAATAATCACACGCGGCGTGATAAGCGATCGCGATTGCTAGCAGTGCCGCAAGAGCATACAAATGTACTCAGGGAAGCACTCATGTACACGCGTCTTGTGCACCCTCAACACGGAGACGGATATATTCATTTGAGCATCGGCTGAATTCACAAGAATAACATTCTCTTAGTTCATTCATTATTAGTTACGATAAGAAAAGAAAATAAGGGTATAAATCAACTTACCTTTTCCATGTAGCTGCTGTCTGTTTTCTGTACCCTTGAGACTTTCAGCCGTATGCAGCAGCTCATCCAGTTGAGGTTTCTTCTGTTCCAACTCACGTAACACACCCTAAAAAAATAGAAATAGAAACCAATTAAAAAAGTAATGTTAAAGAAAGCGGGATAATTAAATTAATTTAATTTCTGATAAATTCAGATTTTCCCATAACATTTTCCCTATTTTTCTGGTCTTTTTCTCGTCTCTCTGTCTTAATCTAATTTACGTTTACCGTTTTACGTTTACCGTTTTACGTTAAAATAACGTTTTAACGTTAAGTTTTTCACATGACAACTATCTCTATCTCCGTGTTAGACATTTGCAAAAGAAAAAAACACTACAACTTGTTACTGTCTATAATACTTGTAACTAAAACAAGTCCGCAGGTTTGTTCACTTCAAAGTAAATTTTCTCAGCCTTTTTACGTTGGCCTCGTTCATCGGAATAAGTTTCTTTCAACCCTAAAATCATAAATGTATAACGAAGGAACTGCGAAGTTTTTGTTAAAGCAACGCTCATTATTCTGAATATTTATAAGCCCGAGTAAATATTATTAGGAGATTGAAGGAAAACTCGTTTTTTGTGCGTAATTTGGTTGGATCAATACAACCTATTTATCCTATAACAATCGCCCAAAGGTACGACCGTGCTTCGTTTAAGTTAACATCGCACTGGAGTATTTTAGATTGTTAACTGTTATTTTTTTTGTTCTTCCGTATTATTCCGTATAATCATTATTTATCTTAATCTTAATATATATAAATCTCCTGGCACGATGTTTGTCCGCGATGGACTCCTAAAATACTGAAACGATTTTAAATAAAATTGGCACACCGTGAGCAGTCTGGTCTAACTTAAGAGATAGGATAGCTTAGGTCTTTAATTATAGTCGCAATTTTATTTTATTGCAAATATTTGTTTATTATTTGATACGATTCTAACATATGGCGCTGTGTTTAAAGTACCAACGTTTCACATAAGTTCTCCTTCCGTTTCCCTTAAATTGTTTACTACTATGTAATAAAACAAAAACCTTAGCCACAGCAACGCTTGGCCGAGTCTGCTGCTTTTTATATATCGTAGAATAATATCTAAAAATAGTAAGCAAGTACGTATAGTGTCAGCAGGTGTTTTAAGTCTTTAAAAAAGAGAGGCACGGAAAGTTTTATTTTACATCAAACTAAATTATTTCGTAGTGCGAGTATGAACTACGGAACAGCTTTTTTGGGCGGTTTTGTATAGCCTAATTTGTTTACCTAAATGTATTTTTGTATATTTATTACGTCAATCTACATTAAATCACCTTTATTATACACAATAAAAAACTGAATATACGATTCTGTATGTTTGGTATGTTACTTACCAATAGAATAAAATGACATTTTCTAGAAATTATTCCTAGCTAGATCGATTTATCGCCCCCGAAACTACAGGGAATATATAGTATAAATAAAAATGCGGGGTAAGGTATACTTGATTTCATGAAAATCGTTGGAGCCTATTCCGAGATTAAAATTATATCTATATATATAAAAGAAAGTCGTGTTAGTTACACCACTTATAACTCAAGAACGAAAGAACAGATTTGAGTGAAAATTGGTATGGAGGTAGCTTAGAGCCAGGAGACGGACATAGGATACTTTTTATCCCGTTCGACAGCGTTCCCGTGGGACTTGACATGAAACGTCAGTCACTATAAAAAGTGGTATAACAAATAAGAATCAGACTTGGAATAATAAAACGCAAATGATAGCTATGTAATTGACGTATAATGACAGCTATGTAATGACGTATATATGACAATTTGATATTTGTAAGAAATCAATATTCAAAATATTTCTATTAAATAAATACGTTTAATTATTTTTACAATTTACAATTTAATTATAATGATAGTGCTATTGCCCATTCGTATAAACAGTGAAGAGAACTATAAAACTCGGTATTGTCGTATGTATACAGTTCATCGAAAGAATGATGAATGTTTCTATTTGTTGTTGTTGTCGAATGACGCATTTAATCGAGTATTGGAACGGGAACGTGAATATGATCACCAGGAATTAGATTTAGTAGTTCAAACGAATGTACCCCTGTTGAAATACCAACAAAAGGAAGTTTATGATACTTTAATGAAGGCAAACGATGATGAAAATGGTGGTTTATATTTCCTAGATGCCCTTGGTGGAACTGGCAAGACATTCCTCATGTCAGTTTTAGCAACTGTTCGGGCGAGATCCAACATAGCGGTTGCAGTTGCTTCTTCTGAAATAGCAGCCACATTGTTAGAAGGATGCCGTACGGCTCATTCAGAATTAAAATTACCGTTAAATCTTCAAACTATTGGAGAACCAACGTGTAATATTGCAAAACACTCAGCAATGGCCAAAGTTTTAGCGGCATCGAAAATCATCATCTGGGACGAATGCACAATGGCGCATAAACGTGCATTGGAAGCACTTAACCGAACATTAAAAGATTTACGCAATGAATCGAGATGTTTTGGAGGAGCAATGATTTTACTGTCTGGCGATTTCCGCCAAATACTGCCAGTAATTCCAAGATACTACGGCTGTCGACGAAATAAACGCTTGCCTCAAATCGTCAAATCTATGGCGCTATGTGACGAAACTGCAGCTGACAACAAACATGAGAGTTACATTGCTTACTGATGAAAAAGACGAAAAAGAATAAAGATGTAGATGACCTGAACTACATAATGGTATGCGTTTGGTGGTTAGAAAATTGAAGAACAATGTAATTTACGCTACGATAATGATAGGAAAATTCAAAGGTGAGGAAGTTCTTATTCCGAGGATCCCGATGATCCCAACCGATATGCCGTTTGAATTTAAAAGACTTCAATTTCCGATACGTCTTGCATTTGCCATGACCATCAACAAATCACAAGGCCAATCCTTAAAAGTTTGTGGTTTAAATCTAGAACATTCATGTTTTTCCCATGGTCAATTATACGTGGCATGTTCACGGGTCGGAAGACCATCAGCGTTGTTTGTTTTTGCGCCTGATAATAAAACAAAAAATGAAAAAATGTGTATCACAAGGTACTTAAGGGAAGAGCAACCTATGTACTAAAATACAGAAATAATAATGAATGATTAATGTAGGTATTTAATTTTTTTGTATTTTTTCCAATAAAAAAACCCAAACTGCTTATTTATTGCCATTAAGGCGGAACAAAGTTCGCCAGGTCAGCTAGTATATATATAATTAATTAATTGAAAACGAGCATAAAGATGTAAGATGTAGAAATATATAATTTTTTTTGTTAACGAAATCTGTATAAAAATAAGAAGTGTAATTGTGAGGAATTCAATTAATTATCGAACAAAGCCGGCTCTAATGAGGTTAGCATTATGAAACCGAGCACTTTTGTTACAAACTTACAAAATACGATAATTCTACTCTTAATTAAAACTTTTATTGCAAGCTTTGTTGAAGTTCTAGAACGATATCGAATTGCAAAAAATCTATTCTTAATAGGCCAGCAACGCACTCGCGAGCCCTCTGGCATTGAGTGTCGACGGGCGGGTGGTTCACTTAACATCAGGTGAGCACAATTATTGGCCCCTGTTCCATAAAAAAAACACATGTTGACTATTACAAACCTTAATATTTAATATTTTGATATTAAGCAATTTTTTGTGATTACATTTTTGTACACAACTATGAAAGATATGTTTATGCTTTAAATTTATATCAAAAGTAATAGTTTCTTCTTTATTTTTGAAATAATCGGTCTTGTATTGGTCCCAGCTGAATTCAAGTGAAAATCGAAAATAATAACATTCCACACACACAATTAGTATAAAATTCACATAACTTAAACGGGTAATTAATTACATTAGTACGTATTTTTAGATTATTTATAATAGCGAGTAATTACTAACAAATTTATTTTATCTATCAACAAATTAATCAGGTAATTAGTAAATTTGTCTTACTATTAGACGTTGATTTGTAGAAACTTGTGTACAAAGTGTAAAAGTCTAAAAGTAGCGTACCAATACTGAAAGCGAAGAATATGCAAGTACTAGAGGCGTACTATGACACAAATTCTCATATAGGTAACTTATTCACACATCGAGGTTCTAATATTTAATTTTATAAGTTAAAAGGTAAAACGTTCTGTATTCCGTGGATTTAGATTAAAAATGTTAAAAATTTAGACCAGATGTTTTTTTTTTTTCAATTTTCCAATGTATTCGGTACAGAGGCAAATGAAACAAAAACCATGAAAATCGGTCCAGCTGTATTCATCTAAAAAGCGTTCGAATAAACCCGACATTGTATTATATAATTGTACATTGTATATTTAAATATCCCACCCGGTATAGAGAAACCAATGTTTGGATGTTTACTCAGTACTGCAACGTTCTACAAGAGGGCGTTGTAGCCTATAAAGTATAGAATTAATCGTCTAAATAAACGACAAGTTCAAAGTATAAAAACGCAGCTTCAATGCATGGCTTACACTCAGAGTCAATCAGTTAACGGCTAATTTACAGTAAAGATTTAAATAATTCATATACCCAAACGGAAGACATACTAATTTACTAACTTATGTTTATCGTTAAGAATTCGTTACACTTATCTCTTTTAACCTAAAATTAAATTAAATAAAGATATGTATATGACTGTAAATTAAAAAACTAGATACCATATCTGTCTATGTATTGAGAATATTGGCTCCATAAATTATTCAATATAATGTTATGCCTGTTTGGGAGAACATTCGTGAATATTTGAAATTGTACCAGAATTACGGTAATACGATTTTGATGAGCATTGCTTTAGTACATGTCAATTTTACTATATTTTTAATATTAACGGTTCTACAGTTCAGAAGTAGTAAAATTACTTGGTCGTTTTTAGTCACATTGCCAGAATATGGTAATTTAACAATTGGTATGCTCTTTTTGAAGGTCCCTAAATGGAATTGGTTTGGAAATACTTCAGTAGGCGGCTGGTTCCCGAAGTGGTGGTGCGCGTATATTACAAAGATATATTTTTCAGCTTAAAGCGTGTGGAATAACATTATTTAATTTCTTTGTGCTTGGAGAGCTAGAATGGAAAAATAATAATAAGATAATCTAGGTCTTGAATAATTCGTAGCATTGAATGAATTGAAAAGTGAAAAATTTACTACAATCAGTTATGGAATCAAGATTCTGCGAGCACGCTACGCTACGCGCTACGTTGTATGTTATGCGTTGCTAAGCAACCCGGCTTGCTGCCATCTCTAGTGCGCATGCGTTTTCTGTAGAGGGGGAATAGTGTTGATCAGAGTCGATAAATGTATTCGAGTTTTTTGAAACTTAGTGGGAAGTTAATTTAGTATCGTGTAAACAAATGGATTTGGTTCTGCGAAAAAAAAATTAAAAATTTGAAGGACCCAAACAAAAATGAAAGAACAGGTCGCTGTGCTCCCCGGCTCACCCATGTATATTGCAATACCGATGTAGCCGGGTGTATCTCGCGAGATGAGTAAAAGGAATGAGTATGATTTTAATTTCTGCATATTTTAGTAAACACATAAGAGATGGAAATACTACCTGGACATAAGGGCAGGGGAGTTGATCAATACAGAAAAGATATTTAAGAAAACCAAGGGATTTCTCTGATACAAACAAAGCAACGAAGATATTCACATGCACACACTACATGCTCACTAATGTCTGCTCAGCTTGAAATAATAGTGGGTTATATGAACTTTATTTAACAGTATTTAAATTAAAACTTGGGTGTATTTAAAATATATACATGTGTGTATTCTATATAATAGGATAGTCAGATGTTCCACATTTTTTTAAAGTTATAACGTATTTTTTTTTAATATAATGTGATAATCGTGTTCAAAACAACTAATATTATAGTTTATTTCTTTTAATAGTATAAAAATTGAATTGCACAAAAAATTCTCATAGTTGGTAAAATCAGGCTATCTTATAATGAAAAATCATTATTTTATGGTACTAGAAAATATGTTAATTTTCAGTTACTATAAACAACATCGATAACACAGCCCATCACTGTTTACTGCACATGCGCAGTGACACAATCCCAAAACTTTTGCTCAGTCATCAATCGAATACGGATGAAGCTAACTGTGTTGGCCCCTACAAATATTTAACCAATATCATTGTTGAAACAAATAAGAGAACATGGTTTTGCGTTGAATTATATTCTATAGACAATAAAATACGTATTAGCTAAATCAACCGCTGCCAGTTCGCCGATAGACTGTCACGCATTTAAATTATTTCTTAATTTAATTATGTGTCCATGCTATTTTATATAAATAATCAGATTTTTTTGCATGTTATTATCATGAGACCGAATGAAGGGACATGTTTAGGCAAAATTTTAAATAATATTTTACTAAGACGCGTGGTAGCAAATTTCATCCTGAAAGGTTCTTTTGTATTGTAAACAAAAAAATATTACCGATGTAGCCGGGGCGTATCTCGCGAGACGTATAACACGCCTTTCATGAGCTAATTCATTGTAATTGTATGTTTAAAGTATAAATTTGAGAGATAGAAAAAGTACCTGGACACAATGGCAGCGAAGTAGAGTATTATTAAATAAAACCAACAAAATCTTAAAGTTGACGGTAAGTGTTCAAGCCCTATGTCATTTTTTTACTAGTACGTACACAATTGACGTGGTCATGTTTCGTGAAGTACAAAAGGCTGATCAAATATCTGTGTAGAGCCATCAATAAAACAGACACAGACTCCGTCATCCAAATGAACATTCAAAGAATTCATGTACATTGTACATACTAATTCATAAATTATGTATAATTGAGAATAAAAACCAGATATTTATTTATTTATATTATACTTATTTTGTTTTTAGATAGAAAATTAAAACAAATTTAAAAAGTTTCGTCTCTGCCTGTAACGCTGGCAATTAAATATATATTTATAAATATATTTAGTACGTAATATTCTTGCAAAATTGTCATTTTCAAGTTTATTAAAAAGTTGTTTCTTTATTAAATGTTTCTCATACTGAACTTTTTACATTTATCTTCAGTTAGTTAGGCTTTCGAGGAAAAGTTTGTAAAATAAAGGCTTATAAAGTTAACCACGAACAATTCGCAGTCCAAGTTAGCAACGGGTCCCTCCGAATTTGTCAATTTAATAAACTTTTTGTTTGTTACGGGCTTTCAAATAATACCCCTCACATTAATGCCCTTTGGCTATTCATACGAGCGGCGTCCTGCTTTGGGACGTCACAATAAAACAATTCTTAGTCAAACTTTCATAATCCACGGTCTGTATGCTTTGAAATGCTCTTTTTTTAGTTTTAAAAGCCTTAACGATTTTGAATATCAGTGTTTATTTGGATCACAAAATGTACATACACACGTATATTTTATCTAATCAAACATAAGCACAACTCAGCGATGCATTCTGAATGCATATTTGTTATGAAAAAACGACTACAAAGATTTGGCGTAGCTTTACACTATTTAAGCTTCGCGACTAATCGTACTACAGTTTTATTTATAAAAGATACAATAGTCCTAACAGGTATTATCAAAAATGCATAACGAATGATTTTTTTTACACACGTAACAAAAAAAATTAAGTAACTTTTATAGGCACTCACACATAATATTATATCTTTCGTCACTTTAATCCCGTTGATTAAGAAAAAAATAGCCATAAAAAACGGCCGACACGACAACTAAAGTAATACAGCGAATTATACGTGCCCCATTTCTTTTTACTTTTATCTTATATTATATGCAACATACACATCGCTCATTGATTAAATATAGTTTTATAGAAATTTGTTAAATTAATATTGAAATCTTAGTAAGTCATTGCGTTAGCAAATAATTGTTATGCGAATATAAATAAAATGTATAAATAAACACGCTGCGTAACCTTCTCCGTGTGAAATGCCTTAAGCCGCGATGGCTCAGTAGCTGAGCAAGTACTCACATTACGTATTCGTATCGCGTAGCTAGGGATCGATGAAGACGGAGTAATGAGATTTCTTTATCTAGTATAACTGACGTTGTATGAGTGACGCCAAACCGTGTTCTATACTAGCCACAGGTAACCGCTATTAAAATAAAAAATATATTACAATAATTTAATATAGATGTCACTAGTTGTAAATAATTCCATTGTACATGTCGTCCACGGCCGTAATCAATGCTTCTATCAAACTTTTTAAATTATTATTCATGGTGTTACTCTGTGAGAGCAGCTCCAAAATAATAAGCTCATTTATTTTGAAATATACATGGCCTGTATTACAATAGTCAGACGGACAGACATAACATTGATTACAAACAAAACCACACATAAAAGATATAGATATATACTAGCGGATCCGACAGACGTTGTCCTGTCTACACGTCTTTAATTTAAAAATTTCAATTTTTAATAAGCCATTTTGATGAAAATTATTATTCAAACGTTATGGCAATATCTAACGATCCAGCACATGGTCACACACGATATAACACAATGATAACAAAACTTTTTTTAAATTTCGGGACAGACTAAAATTAAAATTCGAATATTATTTAAAATTTGACACTGCGATGGTAGCGCCGTCTGTCGGATCCAATGTAAAACATTCCAAAATCAACAACAACTAATAAATTGAAAATTTATTAAAAAAACATTGTCCAGCGGACAAAATTGTGAATCTAAACCATTCCCAGATCCCCTTGAACACACACAAAAAAAATCGTCTAAATCGGTCCAGTCGTTTAGGAGGAGTTCAGTCACATACACACGCACACAAGAAATATATATATTAAGATAGAATAAAAGATAAAAAATGTGATATAAAAAACAATAATAAGAAGAAACTAATAATAAAAATTGTTTTCTCATTCGGCTTGTTTCAAATGAGTAATGCGGGTGTTCTGTGGCTGTAATTGGCCTGGCTCAACATTATGCTGAGGAGCAGGATGTCACAGCGCTGGTCATTCTGCCAGAGACCATAGCAGCTAGATAAAAGTTTTTTTCTTAAAAATATTGTAGTGTGGTCGATTACATAAAATGTTTTTAATGTAAATATAACGGTAGAGGGATAATCTATTAAAAAAAGTTCACCTATAAGTAATCGCATATTATGGCAAATGAGTATCTGTCAATTTATAATTTGTATTAGCATTTTTTCTTTCCTTTGGATTAGTATTATTTTATACAAGCAAATCTTTTCTTTTAAATTTTTAGGGTTATTTTAATTAATTTTATGATTTGTTAAATATAAAATTAATTATTTATTTTCTACTAGCTGCCTCCGCGAACTTCATTTCGCCGTAATATGATTTTTCACATATCTTATCCTAACCCTTTTAGTACCTTTCCTGCTATGAAAAATATTTAACGCTATCCCATAGAGACTGTTCGCTCTTCCGAAATTAAAACCTTCGTACAAATAAAAACATTTTTTTTATTTAGAGTCCAACTGAATTCTAGGTGCTTGCAATTTTCCTTTCCATAAAAACCATGAGTCAAGAATTAAATAAAAACAAAAAGTTTGCCCTTAGCAAAATATTTTTCGATTAAAATTTTATGTAATATACATTTGCATGAATATATAAGTGCAGTGTTGGCCTAGTGGCTTGAGCGTGCGACCCTTATCCTTGTGGTCGTAGGTTCGATCCCCGGCTGTGCACCAATGGACGTTCTATGTTCGCATTTAACATTTGCTCGAACGGTGAAGGAAAACATCGTGAGGAAACCGATATGTCTAAGCCCCAAAAAGACGACGGCGTGTGTCAGGCACTGGAGGCTGATCACCTACTTGCCTCTTACATTGAAAAATGATCATGAAACACATTCACAAATCTGAGGCTAAGACCTAAAAAGAGGTTGTAGCGCCATTGTTTTTTTTTTATATATTTAGTATTAATCATATTTTTCACATATATAGTGAAAATTAATTAAAAATGGAGAAATAAAAATATAAGAAATTGAGATATACAATATTTTGTATTTGATATATTCTGTGGATTTGGTGGGAAGCTTCCTTGGACAAATAATTAGTCAAGAAATTCAAAGGCGGAACGCTGCCAGTATCTTCGGAACCTTGCCTAAAAGTACTCCTTTTAAAAATATATTTTAGTTATTATTTTTATACCTGTATATTATTCCATAAAAATTACAATATATTTATTCTGCAGAATGTTACAAATTATGTGTTTTTCAAAATAAACCAATAAGGTAATTGAATGCCTAACTCATTAAAAAAGGATAAAATATTTATTATAAAATCGAATCGGTTTACTTAAAATCACTTTTTTCTTTCTTGAATGATAAATTTTAATTTTCATTAAACTGTCCAGACTTGAAACTGAAGGGATTATGTATGACAGCTCTATTAAAGAAAGCTTTTAATTATTGACAAAGAATTCTCATATTTTAATAAGCTTAAACTTAATTATAATATTAAATTAGAAAGTTTCCTCCAACACGTGAATATGCTTATTAATATAACAAGTGTTTTGAAAAATATTTAGCCCAAACTGTCAACATTTTTGTAACGGGGGCAAGCGATACAAACATTTCAATAGAGCACGTGTGCGCTGCTGGCCTTTTAAGAATCGATTTGCTCTTTTCTTAAAGTTGATTTAGTAATACGTCGGTGGGAAGCTAGTTACACATACATAGTAGTGGTGTGTGAATTAATCCGAACAACCCTTCTGAATTACTCTCCGTCATTAATATCAAGAAATCCTTATTAACAATTCTCACAGTACAATACGCATTATTAAATAAATATCTCTTCATTACCACGGCCACTGATAGTATTCAATTGTTTATTATTACTCGCCTATTATATTGCTTTTACGTAGTATGTTTTAAGTACAATATCTTAATTCCAATCAGTTGCTTTATTTTAAGGAGGTATAAGAGTATGCTAAGTTACCTTTTGCTTGTCGAGCTGCGACAGTATCTCGTCGACGTCGCCGACCACCACAGCTTGTGCCCTCAACATCTCAACCTCGGCTGACACCCAGTCTCGTATCTGTCAAATAAAAAACAAAACTGATGATATCTCTGACAAATTATAAACTGCTTTTGTTTATATAATGGTGATTAGACACATCTGATGTTAACTGATACGGCCCATAGACACTCACAAAAGGGCTAATCATTGACGGCCATATAAAAATTGTTTATGTTTTGTACTGGTTAAAAAACTTGAGACAATGGTTTGGTCAAAGCACCAAGTCATTGTTCATAAGCGCGGCATCCAAAATTAAAATAGCCATTATGATCGCCAACCTTTGCAAGGTTAGTGCCATCTGCACTATAAGAAGAAGATCAAAATTGTTACGTTCTTTTCTAGAAGGACCCTTAGTCGAATTAGTTCGGAAATACTTTATTGCTCAGCTCTACATAGTGCTGATAAGAAAGACTCGGTTCTGACAGCATTTCGTATTCTGCCTTAACTTCCCAATTACTCCTCTGAACTCTCTTAATGGTAAACGGTAGAATATGCATAAAGATGTCGGATACTTCTCTACGCAACGCCAAAGGATCAAGCCGCTCGGTTGACTGGACATCGACCATTCGTCTATAAATGATTTGTCTCAAACAAATATGCAATATAACTGTAAATCACCTCTCAGATCAATGTTATAACTGAAACTTGTTTAGTATCTATTTTTAATAACAAGTAAATTTACTTATAAGGTTGATTAATGTTACTATCGCTATTATGCGTTGGATTTTTTTGGATTTTGGATAGCTTAAAATTATTTCGGGCACATAAATATCAGAAAACATTTTTTACAAACTAAACCCTGTTTTCCTAACGAAAATCCTCAAAAAAAATATGGAATAATACCGAAAGGATAAGCTTCTCTTTATAGGGATAAGGGAAATGGATGCTATACAGTAAAACAAAACAATAACGACCGGCACATTCGGCGATATCGGATCGATCCGCCGCAGACAACGGTAGGGACTGATTTAAACGAGTTAGCTTTGTACCGCCGACAACTCTGTGGGACTCCGCTTAGTTAACACGCAATAGATAGCTTCGAACTTTGTACCAGAAACAGTGTCGTCGGTTAGGGACCCGTTTTCAACATACAAAATATATAAAATATGATTGCATACTCATGGTTAAATTTGCACTTGTTTCATGATACTATTTTCACAAAAAAACAAATGTACAGAAAATATCATTTGAATATTTGTATGGTATTAAAGTTTAGAAAATAAATAATAATTACATCATGGCTATAGTGGTAGCTTCTCTATCGAAGACTTCATTGATATAAATATATATGCATTTATTAATCAAGTAGTAATATATTTTACTTAAAAATTAATTGAACTAGAAGTTAGAACGTTAACTACTAAAACCAAAACATCTTTGACTGGTAAGTAAGAATAGAAAATCTAATTTTCAATATGAATACGTAAGGTCCAAGATGATCAATACATAAGGAATTGAATTGCGTCAACGATACCCTTTTCGAAGAGATATGCGTTAGAATAGGTTTCTCCTTTCTATCAACCGAAAGCGTTTCAGCCCTGACCGAAAAATTTCCTATAACAATGTCAACCCGATACAACCCTATGTAATATTGACCCGTCTTCCTGAACGTCGCGACATTCATGCAGATGGACAAAAGATGCTTTGTACAGAGGGGTAAAAGGAAAAAAAGCGGCGTTTTTTTAACTGCTTAAATCAAACATTTCTAGTAAATAATCTAATATTAATTTTGTATCTACAATTGAAATAATTTGAAGCAACTGTATACTTTGACAGATAAAAAATTAGGTACACAAATAAAAATATATCCATTAATTAGTAAATTAAATAAAATAAAATAAAAAAGCCTTTTATTTCCAGTAGTTAAAGTTTACACATCTTTCAATTCATTTTAGTGTTAGTTCATGTAGTTTAACCTATGTTAGTATAATGTCTCTTTCATGTCATTGTTTGTGTACCTAAATTTCTATGTATTTTCTACTGGAACCCCAAGTTGGGTGTAGGCCTCCTCCAGTGACGCCCATTTATCTCTGTCTTCAGCTACTTTACTCCAATTTTGACCAGCTATCGCTTTAATGTCGTCATTTAATAAAGTTAATTAGTATGACCAATAAAAACAGTATAAAAATAGAAAAATAAACTTCAATAAAATTACAATTAAATCATATATTTTAATCAATAGTAATATATAATAAAAACAATCAGATATCAAAATATCATTTGGTATTGCCGATTTTAGAAATGTACTATGTATGATATTATTGTACAAGTAACACATGTATGTTAAATATGGTGACGTTATTTTTCATATCTCATTTCCGTACGTTTTCTCGTACAGGAGAGGCGGTATAGTCTGCGGGCGACGGTTTCAAGGGTGAAGGTTACGTTATTTGCTATATATTTTTGTGCGGCTCAGTGTTTCATTTTAAGTCCATTTTTACCTTCAGATAGATTATCTACTTCGCCTACGGGTGGAAATTTTGTTGCATTGTATACCCTGTGATTGTATGCTGTGTATTGTATACCACCATATTTATTGGAACTATCATAATAACTTTCCCATATATACTAGTTCGTACTCTCACAGAGTATATAAGTGTCATTAGAATGATCTTTCTTACTCTCTGAGACAGTATCACTATAGTTAACCATATATTAATCACTTATTATTATTAAACCAATAAAACATAAGAACATTCTATTATATACGTTTACAACCTTCATTTGTTTTTTAAATGAATGTTCCAATTTAATAAAAAAATTGGAACTGAAATTTCCAATTTTTTTATTACTATACTACCTCAATTGAATAATTGTATGACTATATTTATACGATCTAGTTTTTTTTTAATAATATAATGCGTACTTCAGGCATAAAGAGCATTTTAGCTTTGAGTTTCGCCTATCAATTTTAAAACCGAAATGAATTTTTGAATACTTCTGCTGACTGGGAATTCCTAAGTGTATTTCCAAAAAGCAATAAAGTTCGCTGAAGCACTCTGCCTGTGCTGTAGCTAATGTTTTAGGAACATAGAATTTAAATTCGGTTTAAACTGCCAGCTCCGGCGCATTCACCAAAAATAAATCCTTCTGAAAGGAACGGAATCCAATGTAAGCAGGCCCCTTCATTGAATTAATTTCACTTAGGCTCGTTATACACCGGCAGCTAAACGGTTTAAAAGTGGTTAAGCTTTTTATTCTGAGTGTTTTTTCATGTCACGTTTTATTTTTTATTAATTTATTCTCCCTGTCCTATTTGTTGTATAAATTTACAATATATTTAAAAAAAACAAAATTTTTCTTTTATATCGTTTTTTGTTTGTTTTACTAATATGAACTTCTATTATTTATGGTAAATAGCAAAATAATGATAAGAATATTCAATAGCTATTTGTATCATATATTTATGAATTAAAATATATATTATAGCAGTCAGTTTTTAATATTTAGATCGAAACAGACAACTAAAAGAAAACTATTTCGTACAAAAAAAAATTTAATAAATTAAACATGTTTATTATTCAAAACTATGACTGTGTATTTTTAATTTTTCTTTATATTAACTAAGGATTACTTAAAGCTTAATTTTATATAATTTTATATGAATTTTATATTCTGCCAAGGGATTTCTTGCAATAATAAAACAAAACATTAAAATAGATATATCTTTTAGGTTAGTAACGACATACAGTTACAACATAGAGTTTACTAAACGCTGAGTTTGTTTCCCGCTTGCAACTCGGCTGATTAAGTACTCAATTGAATCGTTACATTTGTAGTGTTCCGTCTCATGGTCCGACAACCCGCCTTTGTTCTCGACTTACCAAATTTCACATTTTAAGCAATACCTTTTGTGAGTTAGCTAAGGCTGGGTAACTATCGATAATATGTTTTGTTTTGTAGCAAATTTGTTTATGCGAGCGAAAAAAAAACCATTTTAGTGAGAAAAGTAAATCAAACTGATTTAACAAACGTCTTTCGACTTCTAAAATTAAAATAGTCTACTAGTGAATTCTGTGCTACTGGATTATCGTTACCTATTTAATAATTTTCTGTAAACACTTGTTTTTTTTTTTAATGTGACATGTTAAAATGTCGTCATATAACAGGAGCTGTGATTGCTGGTCTCTTGATATCGCGGTACATTAATTTTTCCACTCAGCTTCACACAACTGCGAGCTCCCGGCATTGTATGAATGTTTCCTGGGAAATGTTCCTTTTCCTACTTTCATAAGCGGCTTATAACTTATAGCTTTGCATTTATTATCCTTAAACGCTTGACCTGGTTACACCTCACAATGTCATTTTTTTAAGCTCCTAAGAGAAAATTTTCTCATGTTTTATACTATATAAGTTCTGCTCGCGACTTATCATTTCTTAAAATATAAAAGAATGGATGAGATAAAGAAAAGATGAATAAAGAAAAGAATAAAGAATAAAGAAGAGATGAATTTAATTTAAGTTCTCAAATCAAGGGCGTAGAACGGAAGAGAAGAACTGGCAATAAACTCTCCGCCACTCTTTTTAATCGCCAAGTTTTTAATAATAAGCTAATAAAAAAAAATATTTAGTTATTCCTGAGATTACTTTCTAAACAAAACAAAACTTCTTGCATCATAAGAAAGAAAAACAGATTTTTTAATTAAATTCTTTTTTGTTAATTTTATTTCGTTTTTGTGTAAAATATTTCTTTTTGCTTTATGTTTTTTAACGTGCCACAGCATAAATCGAGATTGTTCCTAAATAATTTTATAAATCAATTGAAGATTCTAAGCTACACTAAAAGAATACTCCGTGCAAAACAACTTAAATTAAAACACCACACAGTTTCGCCAGCGAGCTGTGTTTTATTTAGAATGTTCATAGCGCATGGCAATGAAATACCAGCGTCCGCAGGCTTTGCTCACAGCACATTCACGCGCCGACATCCGCGCCTACAAATTGTCATTCATAACTTAAAATACTGCAGTTCGGTGCTTCTTTGTAACCGCCACTAGTAGGACTAATTGTATTATGAACCCTAAAGATTTTAATTCAAATTTTAAGTATTTTTAACTGCAAAAGTAAAAATGTGGTATAAAGATGACTTTGCGTTCGTCCTTAATGTTTATAAAAGTATTACTATACACATATTAACCCCATATACCTTGCACTGGTACTTTAAGACTACGTTTACAAGCGCACGACTTTATCATCACAATAATATAGTAAATTTCTCGATTTTGTTTTCATAAATGCATGTAACATATAACCTCTGAGTAACATAGAATAACATAGAACATTTACACATTAAAACCCGTCGCTTAGGTGTTCTAAGTGCAGAACGGAACTATTATTTAGGATTACTAGGTAGAGACAAATATAGGCATACCTGTTGTACACTAGTATCGAATGTAGCAAGAAGAGCGGCTGATGCGGGCGCCGTCTGCGACGAACGCCGCCGGGACCCGCCACGTGAGCCCCACTCTGAAATTATATTAATACTTCATATTAAAATAGTCTTCCGTAAAATGAATTAATAGTATTTGTCACTACAACCACCAGCTTCAGCCCTTTACTATAGGACTCTTGCGAACAAGCAAACGTCTGCGAGAGGTCTTTCCTGGGAGATACCGCCTTCAACTCAAAACTCCTCCTAACTATCATGGGTATATATGGGCTGCCTTGACTGTTCCGTAGGCTTCTATGTCTCCGTATCATATCAAAAGGCTATCTATGTATGATACGAAGTACACCCCACATACCACGTACATACTCACACTTTTACACCATCATACAACACAACCAAATTAGGCTTAGTTAAATAAATTGAATCACACTTAGTTAAATGTATTGAAAACACGTCGCCATTAGCCGTCTTAATTTTAGTCAACTGTGTTCATTCTAACATGCATTTTTACTGCCTTTTTGAATTTGTCAAACACTCCAATATGGCGAATTTGAGATGGGAATTGATTAAATAATTGTACACCTTATAGATTTCTTCAAATAATCTGTACGCGGCTTCGGCAAGATAAACAAACTCGCTTGACGAGTATTGCGTGTAGTTTTGTATTTGATTTTTTTAAATTGATAAGTAACTATGGAGAGAGTTATTTTTTTTTTAAGATACAGGTGCTATAAACATATAGTTGTTTAATCGTCATAATTTTGATTTCATGGTAGATTTTATGAGTCTGTGTTAAAAAATAGTATCTAAATAATGCTTTTATTCATTTATTCTGTAGTGTTTGTAAGTTAGAAATTTTGTTTTCGCATGCTGTACCCCAAATTTTGATTAGATATATGACATGTGGCTTGACTCAACAATTATAAAATAAATGACCAAAATCTGCCTATAAGTGATTTTAGTTTTGTAATTATGTGTGATACTTTTAATATTTATCTATTCTAAGACCCAGATATTTTTCCCATTTTTTGTTAGTAATTTCAACGTCTTGAACTTTTAAAGGTTGAAAGATATATTTGAATATTACATAAGATGTTTTTGAGATATTTATGGTTAGCAGATTTTGTTGTAATAATTTACGTAGACCTTTTAATAAGCTACTTATATTTAAGATGTTATTTGTTTATTTATTTACTTAGGTATGTTTAGCTGAAGCCTTCAGATAATTAACAAAAATGTATATCTATTGCAGATATAGACTATTTAGCTGAAGCCACCCATTTGTTAGGACACTTCAGAAATAGTTTGAGCGGGTAGAGTATGCTAATTATTTGGACCTTTTGTTTTGTACAACGCTGAAGACGAAAACTATTTTGTTTCTCTTCGATATCTTTAATGAGATTTGTTGGAAAACTTGCTTAAGTTATCCCTTATTAACTAAACAATATGTCTTATTACAGCGTCGTATAAAGCGCCGTTTGCATTTGTATTTCCTTATATTAATATAATTTAATTAACATATTAAATCACTTAATGTGAATCGATAAAACAAAATATAAGATAAATAGTATGCAGCTAATGTCAGTGTTCAATTTGACATACGAATCTGTCCCGTATAAAACACGTCGTGAACGGTCATATATTTACTGTTATTTCATTGGTTTAATGGTACAAAAAAGGTAGGTACATTAAGGAGAAACTAAGTTCGCGGGGGCAGCTAGTAATTTTATATTGTTTAGCTATGGTAGTGGCGTGGTGAGCGGGGACATAACAATCGCATTAGAGGTTGAAGGGTTAATCTCATTATCCACGGGAACGAACTTTAATGCGCCAGAACACCTACAACAGACGCTGGTCTAATGAGACTACACCTAATCTCTATATATTACACTCAACGATAATAAATAGCTACCGCAAACGGGTACAAAAACCTAAGCGAGCTTATGATTCTCAACCTGGAGGTGTGGAGTAACGGATTTTTTTTATAGAACAGGGGGCAAACGGGCAGGAGGCTCACCTGGTGAGTGATACCGCCGCCCATGTACACTCTCAATGCCAAAGGGCTCGCGAGTGCATTGCCGGCCTTTTAAGATTTGGTACGCTCTTTTCATGAAGGACACGAAGTCGTAATTATTTATAAATTTACACTTCGTTACAGTTATAGAAAAACATAATACATCAAAATTATAAAAGATGCCTTATCGCTAACAAGTGATTTCTAAAAGAAATATGAAGGGTATATTACCAGAAATGCATAACCAAATCATATAAAATTATATACGTTACTATATATATTTATAAAATCACCAGCCATTATACGTGTAGTACATACATGTATACACATAATTTCAGACTTTGTTTGCAATCATTAATAACAAAATATATAAGGCATAGACATTTTTATAGTCAGGTATAGATGTAAGCTATCTGAGGGTGCATAGAGACGGCCTCTTACCACTGAGTGGTGGGGGCAACGCACGTTTAATTACATCTTGACTGAAGTGCGTATTGTGAAAAAGTTTATAAAATAAAATCACATCAAACAATAATGTTATCAGCGATAATTACGTAAGCGTGCTTTCTGATATTATATAATATCTGCAAAAGATAATTTATTTAAATTAATTAAAATTAAATTAGCATATAACCTAAGTTATATAATTATTCATGACGATCTGATTGTGCTAACATATAAATGAGACATCTCAGTTGTTGAGATAGGTAGAGGCTTCTAATTCATCTAAGGAAATATTTTTTATAGTTACGAAAATGATTTTTCTTCCGTTCTGTGTTACAAATGAAGAGAGATAAGAAGACTATGGTATTTATGCTGCCACGCGAACTTCTCCGTAATGTGATTTTACTGAGCCTACCTTTTTATGTCATATATCAAAATGGAACATTTGTGTTTCTGTGAATTTTTCTCTATATAAACCAGAGAGTTCAAGTCATAAGTTGTTATATTACAAAAACAGTCGGGGTTGATCGCAGAGTAAAAATTAAGATGTATTTTAGTATGCTGTATCATAAAAAAATAAATACATAAGTCTAAAAAAATTGGGGGCCAACCTTAACATTTAGGAGGGTAAAAATAGATATTGTCCGATTCGCAGACCTAACTGTGAATATCGGATGCACATTTTCACGAAAATTGGTCGAGCCATTTCAGAGCAGTTTAATTACGAACACCGTGACATGAGAATTGAATATATAATGTATATATGAGATACAACCGAGGTTTGTTGGCTCTTGGCTTTCCGTTTTTCATTTGCGCTAGAACATTTATAGGCCCCAGGCCCTGTATCTGTATCTGTTTCGTCATCATTATTTTCCAGCCTTCTAAGACACACTCGCGACTTCTTGGATTTTAATGTATGCCGGTTACCTTCACCATACGAGGGAGTTTTAAATGCGTTGACAAAAAAGTCCATTCCAGTCGAGACGTAAAACGATATAAAAGTGCTTTGTAAAGCTTAAAAAAAGGTTCTATTATTATAAGACTTACCTCAGGTAAGTTAATAATTTTCATGTGTGTATATGGTCGTTAATTTTACGTCTGAATCTTATGACATTCATAAAATACACTCGTAAAAGCTACTATATAAAATTACTTTTTCATTACCCAAATAACACTACAGGTACAGTAACATTGGCGATATTTGTGTAACTTTTCAGAATTAGTATTTTCGAATATAATTCCATTATTCCCGGAGCCTGGCGTTCAAAAAAAAGAGCAAAAAAGCGCTTTTTAATGTACTTTTTGGCGCCTGCGATCTGATTATAGAGTACCACCCAGAGGTCTTCAAGAAAGAAAGGAAATTTAAACTTACTTAAGGTAAGTTATTGAAAGTATATATGTTGTCATCTGTATATTTGCCAGGACGGAAACGATAACTAAATTCAATATGTTTACTGTTATTAGAGCTTGTTTTGATTAACGAGTTAATCTCAGAAACTAATTGGTATAATTAAAAAACTATTGAATTGGATAAAGTATTTTAACGTCACGCTATGACCGAATCAACACACACGATATACACACTGAGAGCTTAGACGCGCCGCCACTGTATTTGAATCGGTTTCCAATACTATTTATTTATTTAAAGCAGTACATAAACCTAATAAATCTACGTCTTTTTCAATTAATGTCATTAAATACAGATTTTTTTTATTTACGATTTTTATTTAAGATGTGTTGCTAAGTATGAAACAACATACAATATAAATGTTTTATTTTTTATATTGACATAATAATACTCATTAAATAATTCGCATTAACATAGAAGCTAAAAGAAGAGAAGCTAATAACACACGAGGTAAGCACTTTAATCCGCCCTAATCTCAGCCTTACAGATTCGCCCACCCTACACCACATTCGCTTGAACGCTTTGACACAATAATGACACGTACAAAAAATTTTTTTTATTTTATATTTACAATATTTTAAAGAAATTCCGACTACAATAGTCCCACATATTGATAGTGAAACAGTCAGAAGACAGAAACTCTGCCATGAAAGTGCACGTTACACAAGATACACAGTATTATTAATAAAATGGATTATTTCACACAAACTTGAAAGTAATTTAATGTCAAAATGCTTGTCGTGTCCGTAGAGTCACGTAACTCATCAGCACGAGCAGACGAGACTAATGTGTCCGCCCGGCGTGACACGGGATACATTTTAAAATAAAATATCTAATTTGAATTTCAGTGCACTTTACTCTCAAATAATAAAGATTTGTCTATGGGACATGTCGCCACCACTGGCGGTCCCAATCATCACAATTAAATTTATAATTTTTCGTAGTCGTTATTTGTCTAAGATAAATTTTGTCAGCACACAATATTTACGTATAATTTCAATACATATTGTCAATGTATATCTAGTGTAGCAATCAATATGACGTACAAAATAGCATCTTAGTAAATAGCTGTATATAGCTGCAGTGCAGCCATTGCTGAGACGTATATAAGATATGATTGAGGTTTTATAAATCTCTCTTCTTTAATATAAGGTCTGGTCTTAGCACTCCTTAATATTAGTAACGTATTAAAAGCCTTAAATAATGCTTAAAACGTAATTTTGCTACGATATTAATCTCGTCGTACACATAATTTTACTACCTCGGAACCCGAAGCAACTCGCTGGAATGTCACGGGGTATGTAGGAATCTCCCGGAATGCTTCCGTTTTAGGAAAAAATTTAATAACAGTGAAAGTATTCGAAATATATTGTATTAAAAAGGTTTTAGAATCCTTACTCAAATGACATCACAGTTTTTTATTAAAATCTGACGCATAACAAAAGCAACAGAAATCAACATAAAGTTGTAATTTTACAGTACTCAGTATTGACATGTTCGAACCAATATATTTCCAGGTGATCTGTGAGGGAGTACTGGAGGCATCAAATGTAGTCAAGTATTCATACACGTCAATTCTATGTCGAATTTCTACTGGCCGAACGCATTAATATTTCATCAAATTTGTTTAGTTGCTATTCGAACGATGTATTTCTCCACGCAAAACCTGATCAATTGTGCAAGATTTCCATACAAATAATGATTGTTTATACGCATTTTTACGTCAAGATAGACGTAAGAAATGTTATTGAGAATAGTTCAAGCACACAGAGGTAAATTATACAAACATGCTTTTAGCGTTAATAGTACAGCCGCGGTAATCCCGGTGCCGCTTATGACAACAAACGCGAATACTTTTTATATTTGAATTTTGCCGATCAAAAAAAAGGTAATTGTGTTATTTATCAATCAAATAAAGCTTACGTTTTGCTTGTAATATATTTCGTATGTCAAAATAACTGAGCGGTTTTAGCCTAGACTTTAGTGTTCGTCTATGAACTTCAAATTACGACTGGGTACCAATAGATTTTTCTTTCCAAGAGCACAATTAACACGCGCTAATAGGGTGAAAGAAAGCATCTTGTACAAAGCCTAAAAGCTCAAATAAAAGTACGACATTTTTTGGAAACAAGGCTGATCACTCATCTATTGATAAACGCACTTGCGAGTCCTCTGGCATCGAGAGTGTCCATGGGCGGCGGTATCACTTAACATCAGGTGAGCCTCCTGCTTGTTTGCCCCCTGTACTAGAATCCGAGCACTTTAAATGAATCCCGGCATTATCACAATGCAATATAAACACATTGTACCAACAACGCTACACATCCCGCGACTAACATGTGATTTGATTTCAACAAAAGCTTACACTCTTTTGTTTATTTTCAGGCATTTACTACGTCTTTTTCCTTTTCATTTTTATTTCAATTTCAGTAAAGTATTCTTCAATTGTTTCAAAAAATAAAGTCATATTGTTAAGAAGTACGCCGTGAAGATAGTTTTAATGCTTTTTGTTAAAATTCCTTATTTTAAAACCTAAGTAGACAAACTTATTTTAACACAATTACTCTATAAAACCATTTTTTTTGTTTTACCAATTTTCCTTTTAATTTAAAAAGTTCTATATGCATACGTAGTTATTATATACAGTTAATTTGAATGTCCAGTGAATAATGTTTGGCACATAGATGACAAGCATGTGTGCAATGAGCCGTATGTGGTAAATAGGGCGTGAGTCAGCACATATCGAGGCTATTTATACGATGGCAGCCGTCACCGACCAAACGATGTCATTATGTACTTTGAAGGTGCTTTTCTCCTATAATCTTTGTGCGATTAACGAAAAAGGAGACTTTAATTCTAAGTGTCAGCTATGAAAACTAAAATCAATTGCTTTTGTATAAACTTTTTTTTTAATTATTATAAACATATAAAGTTATTACTAAAAATACAACTCTTATTTTCTTAAACTTCTTCATGTATATGGAAAATTTGTTTCCACTTCTCAATCTCATAAAGTACACTCAACGAACAAGGATTTCAACCGGCAACGCACTGGCGAGCCTTCTGGCAATGTGAGTGTCCATGGGCGGCGGTATCACTTAATATTAGATAAGACTCCTGCCCCTTTGCCTCCCGTTCTTTAAAAAAAATGTTACGTGGTTATGTGGGAGTTTTCACCATACAAAGCATTTTATATCCAACCCAAAACTTTTTGGACATTCGACATCTTGAATTGGACATATATTTTAATACTCTATGGAACAGATATGATGCCACAGAAAAGCAGCCTGAAAGTGTGCCACAGAGCCTTAACCTTTATATCCGTTGTTGCCCTAAATAGCTGTGCATTTACAAAGGCTGTTTTGACATTTCATTAGAGCGACCTTTTAGCGCCATTACGCGAGCGTTGTGACGTCATGTCACTAATGGCGGGAAAACTTTCATAGATTTCGCGTCAGCTTTACGCGATGCCACCGGTACGTAATCGTTGTTGACACATTAAAGCAAGATTTAGGTTAAAAGTTTGAAAGACAAACAGTTTACATTTAATATGTTCTTAATGCATTGCGCCCCTACGATGTGATCTTACATATATTTATAAATATAGCGTGCATTACTAGTGGTTTCAGCGTGCGACTCTGACAGCTGAGGTCGTAGGTTTAACCTCCGGCTGTACGAATGGACTTTCTATGTGGGCACATAATACTGCCTGGTGTATTAAAACATCGAGTTGCAACGGCAGGTCTTAGACTCAAACAGTCGATGGCGCGTGTTGGCCATAGAAGGCCGACTCGCAGGCAGAACCATTAAAAAGTGCCACGTTTTTTTTAAACAGAGTGTTAAAACTATTTTAACTGTTATATAGATCTGATTAATTTCAATACAGAGGAAACAACATTTATAGATGGAAAAGATAGTTACTAGTTTTGTACATTACAAAAAAAGACTCACAAAATATGATTTACCAGCCTATCCTAAAAGTAGCGGAAGTAGTGTGTAGGTAAACAATATACATTGGTCTATGGTCTAAATAACGTCTTAACTACTTAACTTAACTTTTGGATATTCATTTAAATAATATGTATTTGGCTATTTTTACCGTACTCAGCGATAATTCTTCTTATATGTTATATTCTAATGGTAATGACTTTAAACTAATCCAGTAGTGTTATCAACATAATAAAATCTGAATATTTCTTCTTTATATTACGATTTTATGAATTATCACATGAAAACTATTATTCAATATGAGATCATAGTAGTAGACAAGGAGAGTACAACTCTTAAGAACTAAATTGCACCCCATATCAAAGATTTTGAGGCGCTAATGTTGTCGGATGTAACTGAGCGGGACTCCACTAATCCCAAGATTATCCCCGATATCACCTCTCTAATATACTGCTTCCATATAATGACTTCCCTCTAGATCAACTTTGAATAGGAAAATGATATTCTCTGACGCGTAGGAAACCTCAATAATTAAACCATATTTTCATGCAAGGAAATAGCCTCTGATAATGAGATAGTTATTATATACTTGATAATTGATGTTACATATATTTGTATGAAAATGTAATTAAATCCGCGACGTCATGCGGTTACGGCTACGTTAATTATTCACATATATATATTGTGAGTACAGAGTTTATTTTCATTTGGGTAAAAAGTTCCCGAAATAACATGAAAGGAACACTACGTATATAAAACTTTAAAATATTTTACCATTTCTAACTTAAACATTTTCTTATTTAATTCCTGATTCGAGATGGACATTCTGAATAGTACTCGTAGAAATGAGCCATCATTCAATACTTAAAGATGAGAAGATAACCATCTCACCTGCAGTATAAAGTTCTTTACCGGGATCCAACGATGCGACGTAGCCTCGGTTATTTACATAATTAGACCGAAATTGCATACAAAAATGTACAGGATCGTGTCACTATTGAAAATAACAGAGTCCCGCCCGCCCGGATTCGATTACCAGTTACAAGCCACTACGAGCCCTCAGGAATTAATCCATTATCTAAGATGTTCAGTTCTATACTCGTTATACCCTTCATATTGCAATAGCGGCTTAATTAATTTTATAATACAGATAAATCGTAATTTTATGTAATATCAAGTGACATGCGAAGCGATAGAAACATAATTAAAAGTTCTACCAAATCATGGGGAAAATACCCCCTTAGGATGCAGCTTAGCCGTTTGATTTAGTTTTTAACAAAACATCCTGAGGAAAATCATATGTGACAGACATAGAAGGCTCCTGCTACCTGCCTATTGTTCGTTTCTTATTCTGCCAGTAGATGGTGCTGCCAGCCTAATCACGCGCGATATCTGTTTGTTGGTTGTATTGGGGCTAATGACTTAACAAATATGTATTCTATTACTTCCTGGCAAAATTGTTTATAGCCTAAATAATTTGCTCTCATAGTCAAAAGATAAAACAGCTGATCACAAAGAGAGACAGAAATTTTTATTCTGAATTAGGTATGTTGGTATAAATTTCACAGTTCACCCATTCTTTCATAATTCTTACAAAATCTCCAATGTACTTGTTTAAATTAAATGAGGATTCAATTAGTAGGTCAAGTACACATATAATGATAATGAATATTATATACAAATTAGTTTAAGTGTTATTTTTACCTTGATTATATCTCGTTGCTTTACGTTTCTATACATCTTAAAGGACCTAAAATAAGAATTTTTAAAGCGTAAGATATGAAAGCAATCTCAGACGCGGCATGTGTGAGGCATAAGTAGGGAAGGACCCTCCCGCCCCCCACTCCCGAGCCGACACTAACGTGTTTGTGTTTTTATGAGCGAGCAATTTAGTCTTACATTCGTCTTACGCTTTTCACATTTACGTATGCTCATATAACCACGACGACGCATATAGCTTCACTCTTTTAGCGTTTCTTAGTAATCTTCAGCATTTACGCCAAATTATAATGAATTTAATTTTTTTTGCTCGTTTTTTTGTTTATTTCCTACATTTTTACTAATAATTATTCCATTCTTTCTCTCTTAGTTATTGAATATCTTATGTGGTTTTAACATTCTTGCAACGTAGTGTAAATAAATATATAAATGATATATTTGTTTTCGTTTATATTATAATAATTTTTCTTTTAAAAAGTATCTTTATCTCACCATTTCAATCAGGATCCCCGTGCGAGGGATAGTAATGGTTCTTTCTATGTTTAAAAACATGAAAGATGGTCTTTCTCCTTCGTTTCAGAAAGTCTAGTTTATTGATATATATTGATGTTTTAGTAACTAAACACCTACGAACTATGATATTTTACTTATTACAGCAAATTTGCGTTTTAAACAGTTTCATTTCAATGTAAAAATGCATTAATTTTAATAAATAACACCATATTAAACTCCAACTTTCGACAGTACTTAAGATACTTAATACTAGATAGATAATATATATGTGTGTCTGTTGTCATAGTCACAGACTTTGTCGTCTCCCATTTCCGTGTTCTATTCAGCAGTGAGATCCTCTCATTGATACAGATATCAAAGAATTTTCATTCGAAAATAACCCTGTCATACGCGAGAATATCCGATTTTAATAAACAAAAACGAACCGCCGAACTCGTCTTATTTTTATGAATTTTTTGTAATTCTAAGCATGTCAAGTGTATGGTAGTATGGTGATATGTGAACTAGTGAGTGGTGAGTGATGAGTGATGAGCGGTATTGAGACGCCGCAATGCGGTCGCTGTCATTCCACTACTGCGGATCACGTTGCCGGCTAATACAGCTGTTTATTTACTTTTATGTTAGGCCTCATAAAATATACTGCATACGAGTAAGGTCTATTACGCTTATACGTTAGGAATTTCAAGATTCAAAGTGGAATAAAAGTTACTCGGAATTCTAGGCCGTGTATTGATGAGAAACTTGTCGTATTGTTGTAAACGCCATTTTTGATAAAACTGTAAATCAACGCCAATTTGTTTATCTTAATAGACCGCAATCGAAGCTACAACCGCGATTTAATTGTGATTTATGCGAAGATATCGTGGTTCGTGGCGTTTAGCTCGCGTCGCGTGCTTTTGTTTTTACAATTTCTATTTGCCTACGTCAATCACTGACAACCTTAAAATGGTTAATGAAACTAATAGCATTTAAAGTATTTTTCTATTTCAATAAAGTCGACATTCGCGTACTGCATGAGTTAAACAAATTACTTTTTATACCGGATGGAATTTTAAAGAAGGCACTTCCGTTTGCCTTTAAATTGGAAAAGGATACCTCCAATACTGAGACGAGAGAAAATCTTGTAATAGTTTAATTTTTGCCTCGAAAAATCTGCTTTTAGTAACACCGCATTTTAAACAGTGTTTATAATAATTATTTATTTATAAATACAAGTAAGTTTTATTTGTCTTTTATTAACATTACTTTTACACATTTAAAGAAAAACACTTTTCTAACGGATTGATCGTGCGTGGTCACGGTGACTGAAGACAAAAGGTGTTGAATGTCAAAAAAGTATCACAGCTGTAGAAAATGTTGTATTATCTGTATTTATTTCCCCGGAGTTGGTATCGACTAACTGACCACGCACGCTGTAAAGCACGCGAAACGTCGGATAAATTTAAAATTATGTTTAAATAATTATAAGTTTACAATAATACATAACTTCCATCCGTTAAAAAAGTGTTTTTCTTTAACTTTTATTTGTTATTAATTAGTTTTTATTCATTTTAAAAGTAAATTTCGTGTATATATCATGTACTAATTTCTACGCAGTTCAAACATTTCAAACTATGTAACGCACACATTCGCCATGTGGTTTTTATTGCTTTCGTTCGGTAATTTTATGGCTCACGGTTCGATTCCCGCTGAACGTTATTTTTCAGTTTGTTCGTGACTTTATTTTTTATTGTATTTTCATTGATTTATTCAAATGCGAGTTTGGCTGTAAAGAAGCTTTGTAACGTAGTGTCTACACCAAGTTTGAGCACAGTTATTAGGAAATTCGTAGGTCACATTCTTATATAAAAACTAGCGGATCCGACAGACGTTGTCCTGTCTACACGTCTTTAATTTCAAATTTTCAATTTTTAATAAGCCATTTTGATGAAAATGATTATTCAAATGTTATGACAATATCTAACGATCCAGCACATGGTCACACACGATATAACACAATGATAACAAAACTTTTTTTTAATTTCGGGACAGACTAAAATTAAAATTCGAATATTATTTAAAATTTGACACTGCGATGGTAGCGCCGTCTGTCGGATCCAATGTAAAACATTCCAAAATCAACAACAACTAATAAATTGAAAATTAATTAAAAAAACATTGTCCAGCGGACAAAATTGTGAATCTAAACCATTCCCAGATCCCCTTGAACACACACAAAAAATTTCGCCTAAATCGGTCCTGTCGTTTAGGAGGAGTTCAGTCACATACACACGCACACAAGAAATATATATATATTAAGATTTAAAAGGATCTTCTATGGAATTCTATCTATCATTCTTTTTGAATTCTTTTTTTAAATTTTAACTTATTGCATTTACTTAGAACACTTATTCCACGTTAAATTTGTATAACTTGAGATATTAAACCCTAAGAGGCTTTTCATTTTCCTATGAAAATATTTTAAGAGTAAATCAAGTATTTTAAATCACCCCGCGGCCATAAATAATCGGATAATAGAAGTGAAGGGTTTCCTCTACGGAGCACCGTCGACGCCATCTTTAACGCACAATCACCTGTACAATGTATTATCACTACATAGTATAAAACAAAGTCGCTTTCTCTGTCCCTATGTCCCTTTGTATGCTTAAATCTTTTGGATTTTCATGGATCCACGGATTTTGATGCGGTTTTTTTTAATAGATAGAGTGATTCAAGAGGAAGGTTTATATGTATAATAATATCCATGAAATAGTGGAGAAGTACTGTTATTTTTGAGGTTTCTAATGTGATGTCGTAAATAATTACATTTTTTCCGCGTACATTGCAAACGCAGGCTGAACCCTACGAGTTTTATTAAAATAATGCACTAAGTATTTTACACATTGAAAAGGTCTACAGAAAAGTCCGTGATGGTATATGTCTATCTCTTATGGATAACCCACATTTTTATATACAACGTTCACAGATTTTCTGTAGTGTATTTAGTATCGGCATTGCAGCCGTGCGAAGCCGGGGCGGTTATAATAATATAATATAATATAATATTATACGAACAACTCCTATTGTTGGCTAAGAAATTGAATTTCGAAAACAAAATGTTGAGCACTTTTTTTCATTACCGGTTTTACGAATTTCTGTATCTTATAAAGTATTTATACTAAAGGAATATTTTTTGTACAGGCTGTATTTGCTGTCATTAGACTTTGCTCAAACCCATATTACTTGAAGCATAATATTTATAAAAACGAAAACACTGTGTATAACTTTAGCAATTAAATATTTATGTAAGATGGAATAATAGAAGACAATTGTTTTAAGTTTTTTCTACAATAATTTATATTTCTTAGAGTAACAAACGGTTTCTACTGATTTTTATTATAAATGTTTTTAGATAAGTCCTCGACTATTTATTTAGTCGTTGGAGATATTAAATAGCTTACGTAAATGGTATTGGTAATCTGATGATAAAACACTACTACCTATTTCTTTTAACTACTTTTTGTATGACCTTTACGGAAGATCCCAAAAAGATGCCTCTTTTGCCATTTATCATTTTTTTTTATTAAAATTATTCATATAGGTAACATAATGTACACTAATGAACGCCAAAAAAAAAGGAAAAAGTTAAACATATGTAAGATGAAATAATAGAAGAGCAATTGTTTCAAGCATTGTCTAAAATAATTTATATTTATTAGGATAACAAACAGTTTCTACTGATTTAACTTTAACAGCACTATAATTTTTTTAATAAAAGTGCCAATTTACCACGCGAGTGTCAGTCTATAAGTACCCTCAGTGTCGGGTTCACGACACCAACTAACCGACACTTTAGTTAATCGCTGCTATTACCGTTAACCAACGTTTAGCATTTGTTCTCAACTACCGAGTCCTGACCGAAAGGTCTTCATAATTATGCAACTACAAACTTTATTTCGTTAGAGATTTTTCGTTAACGTTTTCTCTTTATTAAAACTATAATTATACTTCAATAAGTATCTTAATTTAAAAAAAAACTTTATTAAGACTGTAAACTATATAACTATAACTAAGTAACTATAAGAAAGAAAATTTAACAATATTAAAACGATATGTTTTCAGTAAAAGCAAAGACTATGTAAAGTTCAAAAACAAGTGTAAACACACAAGTTTTAAATTTCAAATTATCTGCATAAACCGACTCACTTTTTAAGTTATAGATTATTATGCTGTAAACATTTTTTAAAAGTTCTCAGACTAACATTTTAACTTATAATAATCTATCAAGTCAAGTTATACAGGTTATTCTATCATTCCTACGATTATTTTTAAACTTGACTGAACGCAATTGGCATTCCTTAAATTTAACGCGGGGTTTCCAAATATTTTCCCGAACATTTCCCGTAAATCAAAGTTATTACGCACGCAGAGGCTATTAGGCAAAAGCTTCCAGCATATCTACGCCTGATTATAAAACACTATACCTTATAAATCGCTTTTGATTCTTCTTGGTAAGCAAAAACACACGACTCGCCACTGAAACTCCGATTAACACGTTAATATAAGCAGCTGCCTATCGGCGCGCGCGGGCCGCAGTCGGGGCCTGACTGACGTTCCAACGAGAGGGAAACTTCCCCCGGGGCCTCCGTCCCTGTTCAACGTGGATTCGAACATATTTCCGTTTCGCGCCGACTTCCCCGGCCCTATTCAATGTGTTCATTGACGCTGCTACAGGATGTTTTCTTTCAGACTCGACGCACCGTAATATGTTTTCGATAAGGGGCGCGAGTTTTATGGTTAGGTGGTCTGATATCATAGTATGGGATCGATCTAACTCTATTTTATAAATCACTGGTTTGCCGTTGTTAAATACTTCGTAATTCGTTTAAGTAATTTTCACGTGGTTGAAAGGATTATCATAGTAATAATTCCTTCATGTATTTTTTACATTTGTATGCGTAGCAGCCGCTATATATCCATTTTCATCAATAGGAAGGTGCAGGTCGGCGACGCACATTGCGTACGAAACGCAATGTCGTAGCGAGGGTTGGCACCTCGCCTCAGCAGAGTTTCAAGAGCCCTTCACTTGTCACTGACAGCCCTGAACAACACCCTTTTCAGACCCTCAGCCATAGCCTATCGGACGCACTGTTTTCATAATTTTAAAATCTGCAGATTTCAATGACTGCTTTATCAACAAGTTTTAGAAGTGACAAGGGCTTTTTAAAACACACTAATGATGAAGGAATACAGACAGGACGAAATTATTCAAATCATATTAATTAAAAATCTCCCATTTTTCACAACTCATCTGTCTCAGTAATACTTGGCCCGAGATTTTGTTTATTAACTATATGTAACTAAGTAATACTTATCAATGTACATTTTGTACTATACCGCGCGTAGCTACGTCGTAGAGGCTCTACAAGCTCGCAATACGTTTGTCGTTACAACCGTTGACGGCAATTCACGGCTTCTCGCTTTAATTAAACGGCTTGAATGTGTAATCGCTACTTGATTTGTGTTATTACGAAATTAATTGAGACTAAAAGTACATTAATATCTAAAAACCCAACGTAATCGGTCTCTTTGTATACATATATCTAAATGTACGACTACAAGGTTTTTCTGGAAGATTATGCTTTAAAGAATGACTTTATAAGTGGAAATGTATAAATCGGTTACAATTTAAAAAGAAGGCTATAAAATATTAATAAAAAACTCTATAGTAAGCTCAGGGCCTACAGGGCACAGAATAAACTAAAAATCAGTGCTTCTATAGATTGTACAAAAATATGTATGAGAAAATAGCGATATTAGTAAAATTTAATTTACTTTAGTCTCTATATAAATAATAAATATGAAAGAAATAATACAAAATGTCTGGTTCTTCTCAGACATTGGAATTTTGGATGCCGCGTATTATTATTCCTTTTGAGTGATGATACTAAATCAACATACATTTTTTTATAAAAGGTTATGTCTTTATTCCAAGCGTAAATAGTAATAAGACTGTGCCATCGGCATCAAACTCAGCGGAGAACGGATCTCTACCTAATTCCAACAAATTGAAATTGATCCACAAAACGATCGGAAGCGTTTCGCTATAACTTCAAATTATTTGAACATTTACTGCACAAATATTTACCAGTCTAATTGTGATACATATCAAAGGCAACTGAACGACTTTAAACATATTTTTTACTGTGAGTTTGACGTGATGTCCTGTGGCCCTTTTTCAGTATAACTGCCCTGGACAAAACCAATAAGAGAATTTCAATCTGTCTGTTTAAAAATGTCAAAAACTGGTGCAGCAATTGGCGCATATGAATGCTTCGCAAAAGTATTCCTTCGTTATATAAATAATGTACTTTACACATCTTTACTGTTTGTAAAGAGTTCATTATTTTGGTTTAAGTAAAATTTAATTTATTGAACTATTCTGTATACTCTTCAAAGAAATACTAATACTTCTTTAATTGCAGGTAATGTATTCGCAAACCTTACGTTACGTTACGTAATTACGTTAGTCAAAATATATATTCTTTATCAGATTTGGAAACTTCATACATCAGCGATACATACAAAAAAGTTATTATGAAAAGTTCAAAGGACTCATGTTTAAATAAAATCCATGAATAAGAATGAATCTCACTTTACTGTGTTAATTTTACCCTTTATTAAATGCATATGCAATTAAGTAAGCAACTCCAGTTCATTACGCCTGTACGGAGTTAAAAGAAAGAAAATCCTACGACAATATTATCGTTCTGCATTGTTAAACATCAGTATTACAAAGAGTACTTTATTAAATCGATTTAAAAAAATTGAGCTTTCATACAAAATGAGTATATGCTTGAGGCGGATAAGGCTTCAAAAGATCTGGCTTCACATAATTTTAAACCGATTTACATCACAAGAATGCTGCTTGTTATGCCAAGGGTCATGGAGACTAGATCGCGCACAAAGAAACGTCAGCTCTCACATAAATTGCATCGTAAAAATCTGAAATCGCATTTAAAATAACTTTACAATACGTAGGTACTATCTTTGAGATAGCAAGGTCTGGGAAAACAATCGGTTTTTCCGTAATCTAACTGAGTTTCGGAGCTTGATAAACGACACGCAGGTAACTAATGCTCCTCATTTATTTTCTTTTCGACGTGTTTCTGCGTTTCACTAATCCGCTGTTATTTATGTGAAATACGGTAGATTTATGTCTTCATGTCTAGTCACGCAAGTACTACGCGGTTGTTATGCCTTTTCGACTACGACGCTTGCTACGTACGTGCTACGCATGTTTTGTAGCCAACATTCAGTACAAACTCATTAATATCGTGTTCCACAAAGATTTTGTTGATTGTGAATCATTAATATGTACTAATAATTAGTACTTATTTACAATTTACTATTAAATAAAAAATTTATTTATGACAAAAGGGTTGTAAGGGAAGCCCTGTGTTGTGGGTAACTAGAAGACAATTATTCCGTGTTACATGGTACATGTTTAAAACAGTAAAAAATTGTAAAATAAAAATAATAATAATCTTAGTGTTAAAAATTAAGAATGAGTGAACAATTGAGTGTGTGAGTGGCTGTGTATAAGTATTTGAGAGTGTACTATTTTTTTTTTTGTTTATTCAGAATGTGTCTTTAAATCAAGTATTGGATTGATAATTTCAAGCCATAATGAAATCTAACAAAAAGTAGTGGCAACAAAACAACTCTAATGAAGCCTAGTCAGTGTTACAAAAGATATATTGTTTAGGAGAATAGCTAATTGTTATAGCAGGTAGCAGACAAGGCGAGCGCAAGTAGAGCAACCGCAAACAAAGCGGCTAACTACAGTTGTCGGCAGTCGCAACCGGCGGGCTGCGCTTTTCTTACTGGCCTACTTCATACATGCTAGGGGCGCTCCCGTCTCACTAAATATACTATCGATACCGCAAAATCTTTGACATTGTTTGAACAACCTAAAGGTGTAAGATTGGCATTAAATAAATTTTCAGTTGAGTTAAAAGTATACAAAGTATTTAATGTAGCGAGACATACAAGCAAACACAGCCGCAATGCGCCCATCACTATTAGCCAGCTCATCGCCTCGTCCCAGAAAGCAGCTTTGTGATTCGTCTTTACAATACTTTTCCATTGTCATTTGCAGTTTTTCTGTAAATAGGTCGCTCGTTTAGAACTCACGCGTCCCACTGGCACTGCTCTTGCAGACGAATTTGATGTATTGATAGAAAATAAAAACTATTTCATTCGATTTCTACGCGTTGAGCGGTGTCTGTCTTAATATACTCGACTAGCACGAAGTCCTATACAATACGTAATGAGAACAGGATTATTTATTATACTTACATATCTTAGTTATGTATTTCATTTTTGTACTTCAAACAAAAATACAAAAAACATAATGCAATATTAGTTTAATATTTACGGTACAATTGACGATTCCATATTTTTCTTAGTTAACTATGCTCCTATACATATATTTATCCCTAACATTTAATTAAGACACAGCAAAGACATATTTCATTCATGAATTTAAAAAAAAAACATATTTCGCAATTTAGTTCGGGGTTTAATTTTAATTTGTATTATTACTTGATTACTCTGCTCAGTCCTCATTGTGATAACCCATATAACAAGACACACGATAGTATCATTAGATATAAAATATAATTAACGTAATTCATCTCTTAGTTCTGTATATGAAACATTTTATAATTTCAAACACGACCGCTAAGCATTGTGCTAGTATGTAACTTGGAAGGCAAATATTTCATACATTGCGTTTATAATATTAATATATATAAATTACGTGTCACGTTGTTTGTCCGCTATGGACTCCTAAACTACCGAATTGATATCATTCAAATTTGCAATTTTTCTAACTTAAAAGATAGGTAGCTTATAACTCAATTTATACCCGCAGTATTATTTTATTGCAAATATTGATTTATTATTTCATACAATTGTAACAGATGGCGCTGTGTTATAAGTACCAACGTTTCACATAAGCTATCTACCTTTCACATAAATTCTCCTACCGTTTCCCTTAAATAGTTAACTACTGTGTAATATAACAAAAACCATAGCCACAGCAACGCTTGGCCAAGTCTACTAGTATAAAATAAAAACGTGTGATTACTTATATACACGCGTTAGAAGTTATACTTCTTTGACGTAACAAGATAAAAATGCCTTCATAAATTAACACTAACAATAGAAAAAAAGTATTTAATTATACGTATTATCTAGTTAAATAAAGTTTATTTAAATATCACAAAATAAAATTTTGACTATAGTTAACTCAGGGTTTTTTTGTGACGGTGTTCGCTAAAAGTTTACTGTCATCAATAATGCAATATTAATTATTTACACTACAATGGACCATTACAAATATTAACCACATACCGCATGATGAAAATGAGCATCAACTTTTCAAAGTATTTGCAAAGGGAGCCGACTCCGGGTAGCGATAATGAAAAAACTTGTCGGTTAATTTACCGATTTACTGAAACTCGTTTGGACTCAGTAAACCTTCCTCATCCTTTTCTGCGCACTAATTACATCACCAACTTAGTTAAATAAGCTTAATACAGCAATACAATGATTGTAAGTCATTATTACGTTTTAGAAGTACTCTTAAATACCTGCTACGTTAAGAAACAAATTAAAACTATGTGTTATTAATGTCCACGTATTAATTTGTTTGCTCTTTTATTAACTCTGTTTTAATTAACGTAGTTGCGACTGTATGTATTGTAAAGGTGACCCATTTCGTTTTCAGTTTTGAAAGATTATTAGGATATTTCTTTGCTAATATTTTTGGTTATATATATTCAAAATGGTTGCTTCCTAATACATACACTACACATAAGTAATAACACATAAATAAATATAACTTTACATATATATATATATATATGTATATGTAAAGTGATAATATGTAGTGGTTATATTTCTTGTATTTATTATTTCAATACGTAACATTTCGCAAACAAAAGTTTAAAGTGAAAAGTGAATGTTATGTTAGTATTTCATATAAAAATATCAATAAAATAAAATTGTTGTTTATACCTGAAATTGTGAATCGCAAGAATAAATTTTTTAAAAAAAATAAATCAGTGCTTCTATAACTGTTTCATGATCATTAGTCAACTTTTCGGGTCTAAGGCAAGCCGGTTTCCTAACGCTGTTTTGCTTCACCGTTTGAGAAAGAAACACAGCCGGGGATCGAACCGCAACCACACGGGTTAAAGTCTCATACTGAAGGCACTAAGCCAACACTGCTTTCAAAGATGATGAAATTTAGATACTGAATACATGGCATTAATATTTCAGAGGCCTATGCATTATTAGCATTATTGCCTCCACGTATAATCGGCATGTTTGAGCACAAGCACTAAGCTCGATTGGTATTTAGGTATCTGAAGTAGGTCGGAGCCCAGATACAGCGAGGTCTCTAAAGACCACAATTTGGTCACAATCAGGCCATGGCAACTCTCTTCAAAACGTTCAAAGATCGTCTGACTAAATAATGCGAGCAAATATTTTTTTACGCTTGTATTTTCTCTTTTAGATCTTGTTTAGATATTTATGAATGATTGACGCATTGCAGCTTATGCCCCATACAAGAGTGGTATAACACATAGGTTAGCAACTTCCAAAATTATTTTGTTAATATTTCTTAGTTATCTCCCAATACTCTTCTAATAACTCAAAGTTCCGCCAAACATAATTCATGTTATTTTCAACTTAAACACTTTTTTCTATAAATAATTTTTTCCAACGCAACTGTCGTCCTATATATCTCTTACATATAATTAAGACACAACAGATAATTAATTTCTGCATAAAAATAATTTATTGCAATGTTTCGCAATTTAATTTAAAAAATTCATGCTTTTATATTATTATTTAATTAGCATAAGTACATATTAGATCGCTCGCGCGCGACGCTTTTCTTTATACATCAGTGTGTCATCAACCATCACCGCGATTCATTAAATCAGTTTTTAAGTGCAAAGCAATCTTTTATTTAACTATAATTAAAGTGTTTGGCAGCAGCCCGGCTCGAAGGACCAAATGTTTTCTAGTGATGATGAACCAGCTACCTATGGATGATATTATTCCACAGTCCACATGATGGTATCATATAATACGACAAACGATAGTATCGTAATATATAAAAATATATAATTAACGTAATTTGGACATAACATATTCCCAATATGTATACATGAATAGCGAACAGGTTAGCGAATAAAACGAGCTGTTAGTAGCGTTTCATACATTTATTAGACATAACACCCAATATTTACATTTTAATATAATTGAGTCGGTATGAGTTTTCAAACTTTTATCAGCACAATTAGTGAAAATAACTTTATTTATCATAAATTAATCTGGTATAATATATGTCAGAGCAATGGCGCTGGTGTCAGCTGTCATAATAATTTCATAACATCAAATTAGTCCAAATATATGATTTATACAATTTGTCAATGTTGATCTACAAATTAACAGATCAAATAATCTATATAACGATTTTAACTTATTTGATTTTGATGTTATTAAATTATAATGACAATAGCAGCTGATACTGGCGCCATTGTTTCGACATGTATAATTTTCAGGTTTAAATACTAATTGTAAATAACTTTAATTCATGTCTCAATCCGGAATATTTTCATACATAACGACTCATTAAATTAGATACAAAAATTTTAACCAACTTCAAAATGCATAATAATATAACAGTCAAAATCTGTTATAACGACATCGAACGAACACTACGATTATTGCATCTTAATCTAATGTCATGATTAAAATGATGATGTCATAAAAAAATGCGTAAAGTCGTTGACAAAAATGTTAAATTCAATTTGAAGTTGGTTCTTTTCCATATGAGCGCTTCATGCGAAGCCTTCGTCTGTGTGAACCACAACCAAGCGTTTTTATGAAAACCGTTAGTAGTCCGCAAGAATACCGCACCCACATGCAACTCACCCGCCATTGGACTGCTAGCTCTGTCTGCCGGTGTACTGCTTCTGTCGCCAGGAGTGGTGCTCCTCTCCGACTGGAAGCTGTTTCTTTCGCCCGGTGTGCTACTCCTTTCCATCTGAGCACTGATTCGTTCCGCTTGGGAGGTCCTCTCAACCTGGATGATATTTCCTGGTGCAGCAACGGCTCGCAAGTGGTCCCAATGACCCCTTAGTTCAGCGACCAATGGGCGCAAATCTGGCGCCAACGTATGACCAGCCGCTCCGCACTCGCGTTCAAGGTTATTGCAATTTTCCAACACTTCACGCATCTCCGCCTCTTGTTCGGATATCGATAACTGAAAAATAGAAGTTCACGCTTGAAAAATATTTTTTTAGTGGGAGAGCATGTTGATATTAATAATAAAAGGATTTAGATCGTATATATATATTATATTTCAATGTGGATTTACATTTAAAATCAAAAATCCGGATTAAAAGCCGCAGAAATCGAAGCCTATTTTATCATTTATTTGAACATCGATTTTTTTTATGGAACAGGGGGCAAACGGGCAGGAGGCTCGCCTGATGTTAAGTGATACCACCGCCCATGGACACTCTCAATGCCAGACAGCTCGCGAGTGCGTTGCCGGCCTTTTAAGAATTGGTACGCTCTTTTCTTGAAGAAAAGAGCCTACCAATTAAAATGTTATAGTGTTATATTTATTTATATAAGGCTATAATATTTTTGTACTTAACTGAAAGGTCGCCACAGAATATAACAATTCAAATATGACAAAAAGAATAAACAACACAGACTATTAATATTTTTTTTCTTTTTAATTTGAAAAACATATATAGTTCAGCGATAATAAGACGCCTGCTATATGAAATTACTATTAATATTACCGTAAGATCTGTCGTGTGCGGTCTCGCCCTTGCAGCTCGTGCCCAAGCGAGGGCGGCGTGAAGGCGCGCGTCAAGTTTGTCGAGCGCCGCTAGCCGCCCGCGCACGTATTCGCCGTGTGATGACAGCTTACTTTGTGCCTTAGTATAGATATATTTAAAGCATTAACTTCCACGGACTATACATGTCTATACATTCTTGAAAAAAATATTTTTGTTTTTCCAAGTACAAAACTTGTTCCATCGAATTTATATTCTGAAGAATTTATATCCCAGTTTATGAGCCACTTCGGTGCTGATATATCAAGCACTTTATTGCGTGAATATTATAATTTAAATATGTCTGGAAAGTTAAAGTGGTTCGTAGCTCATAAACGCGCTCGGCCTGACCGATGCGATAAGAGCAACACTTCGCGCAATCAAACTTTCAATACCTTCATACTTAAATAAAGTTTCTTTACCAGACAAACGCGTCGTGGCAAAACAGTCGAGTAATATTAAAATACACGGTTACACAATACGAATATTTTTATGTATTAATCGCATACATTGAACCCAATAGAACCTTAATATTTATTAATTAAACACAATTACAGTCAAAACCGTTTACGACAATATCGTTTAGTTACATACCGGTTATACTGACCAAATTCAAAGGTTGAATTCTATTGTTTTAGGTACTTACCACCAACGTCATTGGCTGTTACGACTATCGGTTTTTACGACCAAATATGAGTAGACCCTTCGATGTCGTTATATCAGATTTTGACTGTATAAGTAAGCATTATTCAGAAATCCCCTTATAATTTGTCAATTTCAATGTGTTTGCCCTCTAATCGGGGTTTGCGCCGGACAAGCGTTTTTTTAAAATATCAGATAATTTTAATATGTTAGATAGCTTTAAGTCTACGAAATATATAATGAAAACACAATTTTTCTTTCCCATGTATCATAGAACCATTATAAACCAACTGCCAACATAACCCAAAGCGACTTTCGTCTCTAAGGTCGTAGCTTCGATACCCAGCTGTGGTACATTGTGTTAGATGCACAACAGGAAAGGAGCAGGAGGAAAACAAGTCTCAAATTAAAAATCTACATACGTAGTTTAAAATTACGCAGTGATTGTGTTTTGTTTTAAAATAATAGCCAAACATTCAAAAATAGAATGCAATATATTATTTATAAAATCATGTTCGTAATTTAAAAATATATGCCAATGATAGAACTTTAAGACCGACTACGTATGTCAGACATAACTCTTTTCATGCCCAAGATCTATTGTAGCGCCACAGATTAATTATTATTGGTCAACTAGCAAGTTAATGAACTTTTCGTCGCGCGCAGTGGTTCAATGGGTCACAATTCAACCTAATGTTAATGCCGATTATGCGGGAATCTGCTCAATATCATAAAATGGCAAGCTCTGAAAGAGATTGCAGTAAAATTTTGGTGAGTATTACTGAGTAGCATCTAACTTTTAAATAGCAAGGAACCAAATAAATATATTCATATAGCTTTCATAATTTACCTACTTCACAGTTGCACAGTTCAGCAGACACATGTATATCATTATTGTGATTATAATGTTTATATATAATAACTGTTTTTCCTAATTATTATTATTACAAAAAATATCAGTTACTTAATATATTTTAGGGAACCTATAACGTAAATTTGTTTGTTGTAATATGCATAACAGTCATTTGTTTTGACTTGCAACGAACTTTTTTGATAAACGCGTTAACATTATTTGTACGAAAGAACAGTTAAGTACATAAAAAAAGCACTCTGACATGGTTCGATTTTCAAAATAACTTTTAAATAAGTTCTTAATCACGCAAACGAGTGACCAGTAATTATGTTATCTTTTATCATAAACGTCCCCTATAAAGCCACAATAAGGCAAGTATTAATTACATACTATTATCGAGTTGTGTGCGTCCCGTGACTCGCATACAGGCCCGACGAGGGGGAGTTACATAATCTAGGCTCTACCAGAGACCGTCTGCACGCAGTTTACACACATCAGTGAAACAATATCGTTTATTATCGTTATAATAACAATATGTTTTAGTTGACATAATATAATATGATATGATATGATATAATATAATATAATATAATATAATATAATATAATATAATATAATATAATATAATATAATATAATATAATATAATATAATATAATATAATATAATATAATATAATATAATATAATATAATATAATATAATATAATATAATATAATATAATATAATATAATATAATATAATATAATATAATAAATTTGACGATGGGTCCGAGAATGGTATACATTTAGAATTCAATTATTGTTTTTATTCATGGTGTGTATTTAGGGGAACCGCTACTAAAATATAATATACATTATAGCAACAAAGATTCATAAAAACCCATTCAGTAGATTATGACACATTACTTGAATAAATAATGTTGTCACGTATTTGTAATCAGTTTAATGTTTTCAAAAATTCAAATTTCCTAGTCTGTACTAAATAAAATCTTGTCTAATATCTTCGGTACACTGTGGGCACTCGTCTCTATGGCGGAAGGATCGTGACTTTACACGGCCTTTACACAACGTTAGCTCAAGCCCGCGTAAGGACGAGATTCTTTTTCACATTTCCAGCCTCATTTCAATTTATTTAATCTCTTATTTGAATATAGAAATCCGATTACAACACGAACAACTCGTAAAATAAACTGTAGACATTTTGAACAATATATAGACTATAATTATTTTATCTCTAAAACGTACCTACCCATATTCATTTCCAGCTTCCGGCTTCGCACGGCTGCTTATTTTATTAAATATGTACTATTAGATATATAGTATACGGGACTTTTTGTAGATATTAATGTCATCTATAAAAGTGATGTGATCACTTTGCTCTATTGCCAATGGTTTCCGCAGTATACGCGGATTAAAGAATTTAACGGTATTTTTTCACACCTTGCGCAAAAACATTGTAGTTTTCATACGGATCTATTAGTAACTTTATTAAAAATATTCTATAGCCCATGCCTATCTACATTAGATCTCGAGAAGGGTTCTCAAAAATTCTTAAATCAGTCCACTAGTTTTGGAGTCGTGGAGACGAACTTTTAATCCTTTTTTTTTAAGGTTTTTTTAATCATTCCTCTGTCTAATATTACCGTTAGCTTTTGTATACTATTTAGAAATAATAATTACACGCCAAATTGATAATTCTTCGTTTTAAGCCGTTAAAAATATAGAAAATTAGTTCTTAAAAAATCTATAACATTTAAAAACTGCACTATTTTAGAACGCTTTAGAAATTTCGATTACCATTCGGTTGTGTAAATAAATACGCATCAATACAAATGATTCAAGTTTCTACAATCTCTTGGTTCATATGTACTTTTTATAATTTTGTCGAGGGTTGATACCAACGCAAATACCAAACTTTAGTATATATAAATTATTGTATAATTCCTCGTATCACATCTTGGCGTTACCTGATTCAAATCGTGAGCGAGATCCCGTAGTTCCGTAGCGTGTCGCGACGTCTCTTCTCCGGAGGATGATACCAGCTCTTCGACTTCCCGCGCACTCGCACCTACTTCTTCCTCACGAGCCTGAAGAACATTAATCCTTTGTAATGCTAGTTACCTTTGCTATTCAAATAAATTACACAGATATTACTTAGATACCTAAAATGCTTAAGGGGAGAAAGCCTAACCTACGTCTCTATAGATGAACCTCAGTCCTCAGCCCCTCCAGTGGTAGGTATGAAGCTTATTTCTGAGTCTCTGCTTTATTCCCATCTACCATGTTTATTTAAGCAAAATCCACTTTCACCCCGGGACATTTTGCAGTACTTTACATTTACAGTATGATGGCGGGGACTACAATGTCTGGTGATGCTTTATAAATGTAAAATATACGTTAGATTTTCCCAGAAGAAATCGGTGGTTCTAATTGCAAATAAGATTCAGAACACAAACACACATATACTATACCGAGCTAAATTCAACATTTAAAATTTAACTGCTGTACATAAATTATTATAAATGCGGCACAATTAAGCGTAACAGGCAGGCAATAATCTGGCAGGCAATAGTTTACCGGAAACAAACAAAAACATTACAAAATTGTACACTTAAAAACGTTACACACTCACCACCAAACTCAGTACCAAAATTACAATTAACGAAATATTGCTACGAAAAGCGATGCACGCGGCAAGACAGTCTAACACTATTCACAATTCAAAATATTTCACCAAATTTAATAACGAAAACGAATCAAACTAATTTGAGTTCAGTTTCTGTGAAAATAAGATCATATTCGCTTAGTTTGATTGTGGAGGTGTGATGTTCAGTGATCAGCTATGAATGCTTTAAAAAATCAAGATGAGAGGGAACTTTCAACCGTAATTAGTACAAATAAGGCACAATTTGGCGTAAAGCGGCAAGGCGGATACGCCTTTTTGAAACGAGACGGGTTGCTGCGACGGGGACTCGTATGGGACCAGAAATAACTTCAGTGAGTTTACTACGCGCGGGAGTTACAAACTGTATTTGTTTACTTAGATATTAACGGAATGTCAATAGCTGAGACGGTCTTACTTCATGTGTTTAAATACCAAACTTTTCCTGGTATACCTAAACCATAGAATTTTTAAACAAAATTTTAAAGTGATTAAAAAAAAATAAAAATATATTTTACCTTGAAAATATTTTTAATATTTTTTTAGACACACTACTGTTTATTTAAGCATTTTTATATAAAAGCAATGCCCATAGCAACTCGTGTATTTTAAAACCGTCAGAATGTTTTCCCAAGGGAAATATGGCAATTACAGTATCCACGAGCCAGACACTATAACACTTAACGAAACCGACCTTACATTACCTTAGAGATAACTAAACAATTCATGAATGTATATATTAAAATATATAATTCATGATTATGTATCGAGTTATTACTAATTCATTTTTTTTGTAATATTTTTTTTGTATGACAATTTGTTAATCTAGTCGTTTTCAAATCCACATGAACGTAGCTTAAAATATTGTTTAGCTTTAATGTGGATTTGAAAACGACTAGATTAACAAATTGTCATAGGAACAAAATATTACAAAAAAATGTTTTAGTAATAACTCGATACGAAATCATGAATTATATATTTAAATATATACATTTATAAATTGGTTAGTGATATAACTTTTATCTTAAATAAGCTCACCGATATATTATATACTTGCTCACCTCACACATTAAAATCGATTTTTGTTTAGTTTTTTGTGTATTTGTGTTTTGTTTAATGTTTGTTTTGTTTAAAACTTTTGTTTGATCAGTATACGATGATTGCCTATAAGTTGTTGTCACATTAAAATCAGTATTTTGTGGTTCTTTTAACGATGTAACAGTGTTCCGAGCGTTGGCAAGCTTTTATCAATAAAAAAAAAATAACTTGGTATGCAACTACACAATTCTATGTTTATTTCCATTTGACCAACGGACCGGACGGACAACTGTTTTTATAATTTAAAATTCTCATTTTAGTGATAATACAACCAAACTGTCATTCAAAGCACATTAGTAATTTACTGTCCCGCCCCGTCTGGCGGGGGCAGGTCTCTCTTCCGGCGGCGACGACCATTTACATAGCAATTACTATTTCGCAGCTTTGCACCTCTACGTACAACCCACGGGGTAATTACAAAGCTGGTAAATACGTTTCAGTATGTGTGTTTGTGATTATATGCCTGATAGAAAAGTGGAGCAAAAAACTACTTAACTGGTGCCCAAGGTACAGCAAACGCAAAAGAGGGAGACAACTCAGAAGGTGGATAGACCACATTAAAGAAAAAGCAGTTGGTACATGGCAGAGAGGAATGGCGGGATTTAGTGGAGGCCTTTGCCAAAAAAGGGCACACAGATACACTAGAACACAAAATATACAATACATACAATGGGGCACAAATATGTCTGTAAACGAATTTTACATTTTATATTATTAGTCATATGAATTGGTCAATTCTTATATTATTTGTATCGTACATATCATATCAAAAGTTAATAAATTTATATCAACCAAAGTGTCAACCAAAATCATTATTGAGTAAAACATTTTTTCCAATAGTAATATACCAACTCCATTTTTTAAAACTCTAGTCGGAAGATCTTTTAATTCTTTTGTTACCTAGTCAAGTAGCCTGCTGCGTCCGACGCGCCGTAAATTTTTTGGTCTAAGGCATGCCAGTTTCTCTCCGATATTTTTCTTTACTGTCCAAGCGAATCCTAATTGTCCTAATCATTATTATAGGTTGGTTATAATTTCATTATTTTTATATAATCGATAATATATTTGTCTAGCGATAACAATCTGAAGAATAAATCCTCAATGTAAAGGTCGTTTTGGAATGCGGCTGTCACAGGTTGCACTATCGTTAGGGCGTCTCAACGACCCTCCCTATACCGCCCGACTCTGTCTAGCATAATATAACGACACTGTCGTTTTATTTATTAGGGTATTTTTTTATAGAGCGTAAAAATGATTTTGTATACTAAGAAACCAGGCTAGCTCGGTGTAGACTGGGCAAAAATATGGACTTTGTCAGCAAATGAATAGAAAATGTTATGTCAATGTATAGAAAATTACAGGTAGAATCATAATTAGCTGCTAAAGAAAATCAATTATGATTATTGTACAATTAGTAATTAACTTTGTTTGTAAATAACGGTCAAGAAAAGGCTTCATTAATTAACTATAATAGAAGAAAAAATCTAAGACGTTTTAGATATACTTAACATTCGCTCAAACGGTGATGGGAAACTTACATATATTTATTTATTTACACTTCGTTGCAAAGAAACAAAAATAAAAAGATACATAAAAAGTAGAAGGGATGCAACGGGCGGCCTTATCGCTAACAAGCAATCTCTTCCAGGCAACCCTAATTTAACCCTGATTTAGATTTTATTTTATTTTATTTTATTTTAAGGTACATGTTAATGTTTTGCAGTTGTTTGATAATTAATTATGCACTTCTTGTACTATACCTTCTCTAGGTTTCTCGTTTTATTGTTTGGAAGAAATCGCTCGTTAGCGATAAGGCCGCCCGTTGCCTAATAGCTTATGTAACCTACTTTTATTGTTTTCTATATGTATGATTTGTATATTATGGTGCGGTACGTGTAAAAAACATAAATACTAAAAATTACGTTGATAGTTTTATTAATAATCGTTGATATTGTCTATCGCCTTCCTACATACCTTCTTATATACTTCTATGTGAGCTGTTAATGTTTTGTCCTAATCACTCTCGTGACACACGACTAATAAATAAACGTGACAAAAGATCACTTAACCCTTCAGGCGTCCGCGTATAAGACCGAAAAGTTTATTTACCGGACGGCCAATTGCTTCCCGAAGCAAAATAAAAGTGACATTGACACGAACGACTCCGGCCAAACAAATGTAACCCTTATTATGTTTATTTACATGAGAAACTTAATATTAATTTGTATATAGTATATACGAGCGAGATACACGTCGCCATTAGCCGTAACAATTTTAGTCAGCTATGTTCATTCTAACATGCATCTTTAATGCCTTTTTGAATTTGTCAAACACTCCAATATTGCGAATTTGAGATGGTAATTGGTTAAATAATTGCACACCCTCATACCTAATAGATTTCTTCAAATAATTTGTACGCGGCTTCGGTAAGATAAGCAAACTCGCTCGACGAGTATTGCGTGTCGTTGTGTGTTTGATTTTTTTAAACGACCTTATTAGGTGACATTAACATTCAATTTGCAACTCTTCTTAGTTAAAAAGGAAATTTTGCTTATTTCCCCAACACAGGATTCATAGACTGGCTAAACGCCAAAGTTCATGCATATCAACATGTTCAGTTATATAACTTGAACCATGTTAGTTTTCTGTTTCTTCAGTGACTAGATATTCCACAAATTTTCCGTCATCAAAAAAAAAGTATTTTTCTGATAATTGTACAGGTAATTCGCAATCTCCTTTATGTGTAAATTGAACATACCGTAAACTAATAGACCCGAATTTAGTACCTCTTAATGAACATAAAACAATTTAATAAATTCATAGTATAGCATTGTGATTGATTTACATACACAGCAAAAGTAGCAAATTCTATCAAGGCTATTTTCTATCAACAATTTTTTAATGGATTCATTATCAGCAAATTAGGGATTAATTTCAATATTAAGCAAAGCAAATCATCAGCTTAAATAAGTCTTTATTGAAAGTGACTACATTCAACAAAGTTTATAAAATACCCACTTATTTTTACGATTAAACATGACGACATCGAGTTTTAGATTTTAAAGTGGAAATGAGGCAAGATATAAAATAAAGCTACTATCTAAATTAATATTTTTTTTATTACAGTCACGGGTATTATTATAAACGGCTATTATTATATTCCGGTATGTTGCAGCGCGGGGCCCCTAAATTCGCGGGGCCTAGCATTTACTACTCTTGCTACGTGGCTAATCCAGAACTGCATATAACCTCTAATATGACATATGACCTATAGAAATATTATTATAAATAAACATGTTCTTATAACATATAAATAAAAAAGTTATACTTTTAAAATGTAATAAACAGATTGAGCCGAATTTTAGCAGTCAGGGTTTTTTTTTAATTTCAAAACAGCATTTTTATTGATATACATACGACATATGAGAATAGTTAATTAATTAATTAAATAAATAAAAAACTTCTACACTATGATTAATTGCACTGATTAAATAAATTAGTATTTTTTTCTTTGTTAAATTTTATTGCCAGAATATTTTTTTTATATCAATACAACTCACCTTGACTAGCGTGAGGCGCACCGCAAGACTAGTACGGTCTGCTGGATTAGCGGCAGTTGTAAGCAGCAAGTCTCTAGAGGCGAGCAGCGCTCGGCGGGCAGCCGGAAGTCGGCGGGCAGCAGCAGCACGAGTAGCAGCAGACGCTGCCCGATCACGCAGCGTCTCTAACTGCTCAAGTACGTCACGGGCAAGCGCACCGCTGCAGGCGCGAACGACGCTTCGTCCCGCCTCTGCGGTTTCCGCGGCTGATTGGACTACTTCTTCCGCCTAAAATTTTTATTTCACTCTAAAATACGACAATTTCAAACGCCACTTATAATAGAAGGCAAGCCGGTTAAGGACCCAAACTCTAAAAATTTTTTCCATTTTTTGGCATCGTTTCTTATAGAATGGAAAAAATATATGGTGGAGTTGAGTAGTTTATGTATCCATTTTGAAAGATCGATTTAAATAACTTTGCTCGATAGAAAAAAATCCTAACAAAGCCCATATTTGACACTTTGAATTCATTTTATGACGAAAATTTATATAGAACATGATTTTGAATTTAACACGATATATTTAATCGCAAGGCATCCATTTCAGAGTAAATATTAGTTTCATGTTTTACATAACTAATTGTTATTACGGTCCGGCGCTCCTCAGTGCTCTAGCTCTCCACTTGCAATTCGTGCTGGGATAGGGCCTTAACATACGTTTCGTCTTAATTTATATCTTCAGTGTACAAACTCTGTGTGCACCTTGCCCCTCTTAGTTTTAGGATTAAGTAAAAATATAGGTATATTAAATTGCACATTTATCTTTATTGTGTATGTTTTTCTTTTAATCCAGTTTGTTGTTTACTTTTAATGTTTAACTTATTTTTTATTATTATAATGTGTTCCTTCAAATGTTGTGCTCAATTGTCATTGATGCACATGCAGTAATCTTGTTTTTGTATGTCGTGTGTTTTCTATAAGTGTTTTTTTGTCTTTCGTTAGTATGCCTTTTAAAATAAATAAATATATAATAAAAGGTAATAAACAGCTGCAAATCAGTATTTTTACCTGGTCCTCTAAGCGGCGCAACGCATCCGAGTCCTGCGGCATCTCATCCAACTCCCGCTCTATAGCATCGAGTCGGTCGCCGGCGGCCTCCAACGCGCCATATAGTTGCGCCCACCGGGCCTGACATCGCGTCCATACCTCGCGACGCCGATCGTTCGCCTCCCTCAGCGCAACCCACTCGCTTTTCAGCTTATCCGCCACACGCCGCACCCTCTCTCCGCCACCTCGTCTTGCCGCTCCTTCTGCTTCCTGCACGGCCGTGCCAGCCTCCGCCACTAACGACTTTACTCTTTCGAGAGCGTCCTCCTGCAGCGGGAACTCGTCAAAGTCCCGCCCGCCAAGCGGAGATGCGCGCAGGGCCGCCCGCGCCGTTGCCACGAGCCCTCGAGCGCGATTCAAACGAGTAACTGCCTCGGCCCAGTCGCCGTGATCGCCCTTTTTGTCCTTACGACGGGCGGCGTCAAGATCGTCTCTCGCGGTACAAAACGAGGCACCGAGATCGGCAGCGATGCGCTCCGGGAAGGCGACGCGTTGAGCCCGCAGATCACGGACGAGATCCTGTACGCGTTCATAATCATTTTCGGCGTCGGGTAGGTCGTCGAGGCGCGGACGGCGAAGCCATGCGCGTAAACGATCGAGAGTGGTGGCCAACTCCCGGCAGTCGTCTTCAGCACGCAAAGCAGCGGCGCGCTTTAGCTCGATCTCGGCGCTGACGAGAGCCCAACGATCTCGTAGACGGTCGAGTACGTGCGCGCGGACGTGCTCAGCGAGCGCGGGACGTTCACGAGCTTGCTCATATACAAGGCTGTCACCGCGCGATATGAGCGCCACAGCGTCCGGTGCAATTGCTCCCATTTGATTCTTCAAAATCTACAAACAAGACATGACTCATAAACGCGTATTACAAACAGCCAATGTAGGAAACAAAGGAAGACCAAAAAAAGGAGTGTGGGTACAAAAAGTAGTGGCACACACTGACCTCGAGCCGCTTGGCTGGATCTCTCTCACTGGAAACGGCACCCAGAGTCAGCAGTAAAACGCTTAGTCGCCGGGCCATGCGCTGCGCAGCCACTTCAAACTGTTGCACGTCATCTCCTTCCCCATTTACTTCATCATCCACACTATTTCTGACTACGCTGCTCTGAAGAGATGTTTCGCTCTTTTCTGACAACTAAAAATGTTTTGCGATAAAAAAACAGGTTGTAGTTACGGTTGTATTTATAGGCTATCAGGTGTATGACTGGACGGTGCCCTCAAATAAATTAGTTGGCAAGTGGAGACAGAATACCTGCGAGTAGTGTGTGGGGTCTTTCGGGGAGACGGCGACAACGCAGGCGGGTGGTCGTTCCTCTTTCAGAGGGGTGGATGTCGCAGTAGGCCGCTGCTCCTCCAGGTCCTCGCCGTTAAAACGCACCTGAAATAGTGTCCCGCTCCTTGTCATCATAACCATAACCTATTTCTACTGCTTCTATACATTTCAAAATACCAATGCAACACGTAAGTTTAATTTCAAGTATATTTAACCACTTCCACTTCATAAAATATGCATGTCCGTGGACGGTAGGCATTACCTGTTGCGTGTCCTCTACTTCGGAGTAGATGACATCGTCAGCAGGTCCCTCGGTCGAAAGGCTTGCGGTAGCAGACGGCTCCGGTAAGGCTGCCTGCTCCTTCGGCACTTCGTCCAGGATTAGATATTCATTCACTTCATCTCTCATCAAATTCTTTACCGCCTCCTTTTGCCGCAAAACGAGGTCATATAGCAAAGGACATTCTCGCGCTTCCGACTCGTCCATCGGTGTGGGAGGAGGAGTTTCCATGGAAACGTCGTTGTCGTTGTCGGGAATCAAGTCCGGTACTTCGTTGACGGTAACAGTCTTTTTCTTCTCTTCACTTCCGCTTCTGTGTTTCAAGATGCCTAGTGTAGGCTTCATACGCTCATTTAACTTTGTGACTTCAATGACAAATGTTTTGGGTTCCGACCCTAAGTCGAGCTGGGGTGACCTGGCGTCCTCATCATCGTCGTCGTCGTCTCCCTCAGTATCGTCAACAATCTCGACAGTGTCGACTGTCTGCGGAATGAATTCTACCACAGTTTCAACGGTGTCCGAAATGTACGCCTCCATTGGCTCAATGGGACTAACGGAAGATTTTACAATTTCGTGTTCTTTTACTTCGACAACTCGGCAGGAGTCTTTTGAGTTTTTCGTTTCGATTGCTGGTTTTGCTTCGATTTTATTTTTAGAAATTTGGGAAAATAGATCGCTGTCTTTGAGTAGATTAAACGTACTGCTATCTGGTTTGGGGGTGCTAGGAGTAGACGGCAGGGAACTCACTGCATAACTTTCTTCGATAGAGTCAGCTGACATGCCGCTAGTGATGCTCGTAGACATAGGGCTATCGTCTTTCTTAGTCTTCCTCTCCATAGAAGATCCACGACTTCTATTTCCGGCTTCTTGAACCTCTTTTTTAATCGGAACAGGACTTTTTAACGCGAGCGGTATTTTAGATCGTTTATATTCGGGGCGTTCGGTGTCGGGCGAATAGACCGGACTCTCTAAGCGTCTCTTAATAGTGTCTGTTATATTTTCGTACTCAACGAGAGCGGCCTCGTTAGATTGTTCAGCCTGCAACAAACTGGCCACTTAGTGCTTCGAGTTAATGTTAGGCCTGGTTATTTACATGTTAGTCGGTCCCGTCGGGTGAGGTAATGGTATTAGCGTGATCCCAAAGCGTCAATCTGTTCGATGAGTTTGAAGGAAGCATGATCCCGATTGAAGTCGATGTGAATGATTTTTATGCCGTGATACAAAAAGCTTTTTTTACCACACACCACCAACACCAATTCGATTATTTACAAACATCTATGAACACATCACTCGCAGTCTCATCACAAGGTGATTGAACAGGTTTCACGTATTGACAATTAATAATTTAGTATGTTACACGGTTAAGGTCACACACTGGATGAAAAATCACACAATATCATAAATACGCGAATCATAGCAGTGCTGTTGTGTATACACAGTGAATGGAACAATCAAAGCGGGTGCGCCAACCGCTAACCAGTCGTCAGATTGTACACTACAACCGAAATGAAAAAAAAAACCAAATCCAAACATATTTACACGTGGAGTAATGAAACGAAATCCTTTAAGAAATTTTCCGCATCTGTAAAGGAAAGATGATTATGATCCCCAAATTACAAATGGTAACTTACCGTTATTTTCTCCATAACTTTCGCCCATTGGTCGCGGAGCGTCTCGTCACCTATCGACTCTACCTCTGCAACCTTCGGTCTCAAGTCGGCTACGATCATGGCCAAGCGCGATGCGGGTACCCCACTGGCAAGGTCACGCTCAACGTCTGCCAGGCGGCGACGCAACTCTTCGGCGGTGCATGATGCACCACGAGGCTTGCGCAACTGCAACCAACGCTCGTTGACGTCGTCTATCTGAGCCCGCAACGATACCAGGCGCGCAGGCTCACAAAGCGCGGCGAAATTGCGGAAATTGTCATTGAGCTTATTCCGCACGGCCTCCATGCGCGACATCTCCAGCTCTAGGGTCTGGGGCCCAACGGCAGGGGCGAGACCGCGCAGCCATGAACCTAACGCCTGCAGGTCGTTCTGCATCTCTCTCGCTGTGAGCAACGCGCCCTCGAGTCGCGTCTTAGCCTCTGTCACGTGCGCACCCAACTTGTTGTATAGCTCCTTGAGGCCGTCGATTTTCTTCGAGAAGTCTTGAGGTTCAGCCACGGCCTTCTCCTCGACCATTTTTCGTCCCGTCTTAATTACGGTTTCAACTTCTGATTTGATCTCACTGAGAGTCCTATAAAATCTCTGAAATAAGAATGAGAAATCAGCAATCCTTGTCTTCTTGAAATGTATTAAGCTCAATATATGTATGTAAAACTCAACTCACTAGCCACTTGGAAAAAACTAGAAAGACAACTATGACCGAATAGATAGTATGAGCGATCATGGCGGCGACAGTACACAAGCCGACTGAATCTGACCCCGCATCACTGAGCTGTGATCCACATTAACGACAATCGTCATGTGGGCATCTTATAGAGTATGTAAAAACTATATACTATTTGTATATAACATCGCAGATTTTTAAGATTACATTTAACTTATATGTTAATTTAATGTTTAGGATATATTTTTAATATCATAATTTGAAATATAATCTAATAAATATATTTTTTATATTATTCCAATAGAAATTCAACACAACACGACTTCTATTTTTCATAAACTTTCAAAAATTTAACGATAAATCTGTTTAGATTACAATATATTATGTTTGTGTTAACGGCCACTCGCGAAGAAGCGACAGATGCAGGGCGTGCAGTGCTCTGTCAGCCGCAACGGGTTCAACTTAACAATTGCTATTGAACTTTAAATCGATTGTGCCATGTATCGTTGGACGTGTTCGACGGCCATTAATCAACTGACGTCAGCCGACATACTAACCACTGGCGTGTGCGTAAGCCGCTTACGGAACTAAATCCCACCTCGATACTACTTTATTCAATTAATACGAAATGTATATTACTACAGAAGTAACCTTTTAATATAACCTATATCTTATATCAATGTAATCTCAATTTTTCATTGAAGTTCCAAAACCAAATCAATGAAGAAATAACTATAATCTATTTCAGTGCATCTCTCATGCATCTACATCGGGACGGAGAAAGTTTAGACGGAAAGCTAACCCCTATAGATATTTTTTTCTATTCCTATAAAATTTCGCCTCCTCCAGAACATGTCTACTAGGGGAACTGTCAGAAGTATCAGAACTCCATAATAGTTATTACATTACCTACTAATCAAAAATGTGTGTTATGCAGAATAAACTTTAACAGTAGACGCAATCCGGCTCGAAGGACTAAAAAATGTTCGGTCTCTAAACTATGTTTTAAATTATATATTTTAAAGGGTACAACGGGTTAGTGGTAAAAATGGCACAATTAAATTAAACAGCAAGATAAAAAATGCCTTAGTACTCACCAGGCAGGTCCTAAGCTGCGCTCGCACGGCATCAGGGTCTGCGCCAGCCAACGCTAGCTGTGTGACATCTCTTTGCACTTCACGCAGTCGTGCTACGGCTGCCTCTAGCCGAGACTCTATCTCCCCATCTCCACTAATTATGTCTGAACCAGAACTCTTCAGCTCTTCTTCCACTTCATCCAACTTACTCTGTTTAAAATTAATTTATGATTTTTAGCCTTAATAGCTGTCTCTGTGTTTGAAGTAAATATAAAATGCGAAAAAATATTAGATAGGACTTAGAAATTAAAACAAATATTTATGAGGCTAATACATTTTATGACAGTTTCACTAAATTTTTTAAAACTATCGCTAACCATTTTATAAATACAATGTACACGTTTTAATCGGGTAAAAACGAAAACTACCCAATTATAATTGGATAATTACTACATGAATGTACCTGAGCAAGCTGCAGCTGGTCACGAAGGCGGTCTGCTGCCTCAATATTACCAACAGCCCGATAGGCTCGCTCATGATCCCTAACAGCCGCCAACGCAGCACGCTGGGCGGGTAGATCTGCAGCACTTCGTCCAGGGTCACGTAACCATTGCTGCAGGGCATCCAACGCTAGTTGACTGCGCGCTGCCTCCCCTGCTGCCGCTTCCAACTCTTTAGTTCGCTCTTCTGCTGCTCGCTGCAATGTCGTCCATCGTGCTGTAATAGTGTCCAACTCGTGCTGGATCCAGCCCGGCATGATGTGCGCCTCGATCAATTGTCTCCCGATAGCTTCTATGCGCTCCACGCGTTCTGTACTTCGGTTCGCCATGTAATTCTCCAATTCCTATAGAAAGGGGGGGTTAGGTGTGAGTTGAATATGTACTACGAAAAGTTTTTTTTTATAGAAAAGGTTGAGATTCATGAAAATATTGGGAAGATACTTACATAGAGCTCGTCAGAGATTTCCTCTGCATCAGCGCGAGCTGGGGAAGTACGTAGCCTACGTTGTAGGCCGTCCAGCCAGGCTGTCTGCTGCGCCAGCCAGGCACGGAGCTCACCAGACTCATGCCAAGCTTCCGCTAACACTCTGACACAATCAAGTAAAAATTAAAAAAATAATTACTTAAATTCAAAATACTAATTATAAAAAGCTCAGAATCAGGTGACATAAAATCCAACTAAATGCATAATACCAAAAGTCTGACGAGCCTAATTGTTGTTAACACTAAGGTCAAGTATTTTTTTCTTTATTTACATAAGCCGACCAACTATGTACAAATACTACCCACATTATATAAAAACAAAAAATAAGGCAGCAAATAAAGATCTGAACCGCAAAATAAAACAGCAAATACAAAATATGAACTAACTTGTATCGTTCGTAAATTGCGTGCGTGCCGCGCGTCCATAGCGCGTTTAGGTGCGTAAGCCGACGAGCGAGTGCGCTCCCTCCACCTGCCAACAGTAGGTCATTCCCGGCCTCGTTCAGGTCACGGAATTCGTCGGTTCGATCGTCACATTTATCCTTAAGCGCCTGGAAACGCGCCTTCATCTGGTACAGCTCCCCAGAGTCACGGATGGTGCACTCATCTTCAGCGGGAATCTCTTCTTCCAGCTTCTGAATCCATCGTTCCATGTCGTCAATTCTCCGAAAGGCGTTCTCGGTCCTTTCTAGGCCGCGACGCAAAGCCTCGTTGTATTGAAAGGACTTTGAGGTCACTTCATTGAATCGGGTCACCAACAGCTTCACGTCGGCCGTGATTGATTTCGCAAACGCATCGTCACAGTCTTCTAGTATCGTGTTCTTCGCGGTCTCGATGCCGTCCAATTTCGTCTTATATTTCGATTTCTCTTCGTCGAGATTCTGAAAAATTATTTATTATAGCTAGATGATAAATTGTTGGTCCAATACCATTTTTGTGTCATGATCGGTAAGTGTAAAATGATATTTGTTTGTTTTAATTAATTAAAGCTGTGTGTGTGTGTGTTTTAGAATTAAAGTACATTGCTCTTGATGAGTAGGGCTTCGAGAGCGGCAGTGTCGCCTAGAGGCGGCGTCGGGGCTTCATCCACAAACGTCTGAACACGCTGAACCCACGCTGACACATCACTCAAATCCGCTTGTAGACCGGCCACCAATTCTATACCTGAAAGCAACTCACATGATAATTAAGGATCTTAAAAAGCAGTTAATAAGATATTTCAGCTAAATATGGTTTACCTTTTTCTAATTTTTGTATTTTTTGAGCCAAAATTGTCTTGGAGTCGGTGAACCTTGTGACCAAATTCTCAAGGCTACTTCTCAGGTTCAGCTCCTCCACGCTACCCCGCTCGTAGAGTTTTTTCTCTTTGACCACTTTGTCGTAGGAAGACTGGATGTCCTCGAACTCCTTGTCCAACCGCCTCAAACCCTCCAATTTCTTTTCCATCTCCTCTTTAGTGGAAATGATGGCGTGTTCGGCTATAATTTGGCTCTCCATATCTCGTATCTTTGTTTGAACAGTTTTATGCTCGTCTTCTTCGTTGTCGAGAGTCCGCTTGTTGAGCGCCAGCTTCACCTCGACCTCTCGCCGGCCGAGGAAGGTCAACATTTCGTGGAACTCGTCGTTTATTCGTTTCGTGTCGGCTTCGATGTCGTCTTTGTGGTCCTGCGGGATGGGCTTCGTCAGGAGGATGATGGAGTGCGCGTTGAGCTCCTCGAGTCTGGGCTGCAACTGACGCAGGAGCCTCGCGCGATTGCGCGTGTGCACGAGTAGCGTGCCGCAGGGCGCTTCGGATGCGGCGCGATCGCGCCAAGCTCGCACTTCGGAAATCGACGTACGAATGCCGCGGGCCGCATCCCGCCACGCCTCTTCGTCTTCACGCAAATTCACCGCGTTGCGCACCTCCGTCAGAGATCGCCGGATACCCTCCCATCGTCGGCGTAGTGACTCGATGCTCTCTGCATGCTTCTCCGCCTCCTCTGTGAATAAAATCTATATCAGGATACGAGGGTCTACGTCTGTTGTAATAATTATCCTTTCTATGTAATCCTGGTTACTAAAAATAAGTCTGTATACGTATCTAGACGTACCTACGGCCTGGTTATGTTATTTTTGTTGGTCCATTCAATAGGCTATCTCTCCATACAAATAAATTACCTACTAATTTTAATAAAAATATTTATATATTTTACAACAGCCTTCTTACTCGCCGTACGTACGTTTAAGTTTCTATCTTTTTTAGATTTTTACCGTTTGCTTGTCTATTAATTCTTGTTATGTTTCAACTATTATGTAATATACGTGTACGTGTGTAAAAAGTGACGTCATACGTACATGTAACTTTTACGCATACATGTTGGTTTGGGTTTTATTAAAAATGTGAAGGCAGTTGAAATTCTTACCCGCTCTACGCCCTTGACTTGCGAACTGGTTGTAAATGTAAATTTACAGTTAATTTAATATGTTTTTCTTGACGTTCATAAGTGTACATGTTTACCTACATGAATAAAGATATTTTGATTTGATTTGAATACCTTTAAACGAAGCATCGGCGGCGAGACGCGCATGTATCTCTTCAACGCTGGCGAGGTCGTTGCGACGCTCTTCGCTTTCGTGTTGGACTCGCTGCAACTCGTTTCGTGTTTCGCTACGCCATTCGTCCGCAGATGCGGTCCACACGCGTTCCAAGCACTCTCGCAGCGCCCGTTCGGCTTCCTCAGCCCACGTCTCAAAGGCGCGGTATCCGACCTGGAAGTCCCCAGCCCGCTCGAGTCGTGGCTTCTTCTGGGTACCACCGAACTCAGTCAGGTCTTTTGGGGACTCTTCCGCGCTCGCATCGAGTTCGAAACCCAGCTCCTTTATGCGGTCGATCTGCACTTGAAGAATCATGTCGAGTGCGTCGAGTCGATCGTACAGCTCTTCGGCGTCTTCCAATACGTCACCGGCTAGCGCCGCGCGTGTGTCGGTCAATGAACGCCTGCAGCGCTGCAATTCAGCAACGCGAGCGAGTACCTCGCCCACTTCGCTGACGGGACAGGCTTCCATGCGCTTCAGGTCCCGCTCGAGACCTTCGGCGGCCGTACGTAACTCGGTCGCTCGTTGGTCGGCAGCGTGCTGGTCCTGTGCACGGCGAAGTCGGTCCAACGTCCACTGGCAGGCGTGAGACCAGCGTTCACCGAGCGCGCGCAGCTGGTCCTCGATTTCCGTTACATCTGCGTACAGATTATACTTTGATTAAAGCAAGATAGATAATATAGTAATTACAAACGAAATACGTCTGATTATAAAGTGATTTTATATATCTTGTAATATTCAAATTGAATTTGTCTTATAATCTTAGAAGAGGTATGAAATAGAGAAAGCTGTAAAAACATCAGATAGTTTTTGGATTCTTACACAATAGCTTTTAAATGATTTCTGGTGCCATCGAAGAAATAAATACTTGAAGAATCTTAAACCAAAGATGATTGATAATGCGCTTACGCAGGCCCGCGTCTTGAATGTCGAGCTTGACGCGGGGAGTCCTCTCAATGCCCTCTGCTATTCATAGGTGTAGTCAGACCCCACCCCCTAAAAAACCCACACAGCCCTTCACACGCCCTTATCTTGGGCCCAACCTTATCGCCTCTAAACGTTTACATTTATCGGTATTCTAAGTAAACAAATAGTAAATGCATGACTGACCGTCATGATCGTGCTCGTCGTCGACAACGACGACGCAATCGGCGAGCGCATCGACGAGCGGTTGTTGCGTGCGCAAGTCCGCATGAAGCGCTCGCGCTTCCGCCAGTCCCGCGCCCTCGGCCTCCATTCGGGACATGCGGTCCTCGGTGGCGGTGAGCCAGCGTCGAAAAGCGTCGAGATGGCACTGCTGGGCGGCCATGAGGTCGGCATGGACAGAGCTCTGACGGCGCATAGCCGCCACTCGCAATTGCTCCCAGCGCTCGTTTAGCAGTCGCATCTGCAGCCGTACTTCGCCGGCCTCTTCGCGGCTTAGCGCACCGTCGCGAAGCAGTCGTGCGCCTTCCTCTAGCACCGCACCTACGCGACACTGCTGCCCGGACAACTCGAGCAGGAACTTCTGCATACGAGTCAACATTGACTACTTAATAAAGTACTTCGATATATATATATTTTTTTTAATTGAACCACAAAATTAGGACAAACACATGTAAACATTAACTTACATACGAAAATATAAAAAAAACGGTGCCGTCCCTAGAACATGTGGACACGACCAGCGAAATTAAGTGAATACAATAAAGTGTCAAAACAAAAAACAAACAAAAATCTAAAAATAATAGCTATAAAGAATTAAAACACTATAAACAAGAAAAGAAATTATTGGTACTGAGTCCTAATTCTACTCTTAGCTGATATATATTTTATTTTATATTTATTTATTTATACTTCATTGCCATAATATACATAGTTACATATAAAAAAGCAAAAAAGTAGGTACACACATGAAATAAACCAATCATGATATCAGTTAGACATGCAACCTCTTTTTCATTTGCCTTTTATTGAGCTTTTTATTATTTTTTATTTAGACCACAAAATTAGGACAAATAACAAATTGACGTACATACAAAAAAAAAGGTATATTTGTGCCCTACCCAACACGATCGAAATCAAATTGCAACAAAAAACATATTTATATCAACATAATGACATTTTATATTGATTTTCACATACCTTTAATTGAATCTACTCAGCTATCCTTGTGAAAGCAAGAAAAATTAAAAAAGATAAGAACTTCGCATACATATAAAGAATAACAATTGTCACCTCATGTGTATGAAAGCGTTCCTTGAGGAGGGCGAGATGCTCGCCCGGGGCGGCGGGCGGAGATGGAGCGGGTTGAGAATGCGCCGCTAACCGCTCTTCACCCGCCAACAACGCCGCTAACGCTTCCTCCAACGCTGCTCCATACGCTCCGAGTTCCACAGAACACGTCGTGGCACTCGACACGGGGCGGGACGCGCTCGCCTCGCACACTTCCGTCTCCTCAGAGTCACCGTGAGGTAGCGATTGGAAGAGGCACATCACGTACATCATTATTGACTTCTTGTCCGGATTGGGCGTGTTTACGTCTGAAAATGTTTAGTTCCATTGTTTTATGATTAAATATATAGCTGTACTAGCGACCCGCCCCGGCTTCGCACGGCTGCAATGCTGATACTAAATACACTACAGAAAATCTGTGAACGTTGTATATAAAAATGAGGGTTATCCATAAGTGATAGACATATACCATCACGGACTTTTCTGTGGACCTTTTCAATGTGTACAATACTTAGTACATTATATTGATAAAGCTCGTAGGGTTCAGCCTGCGTTTGCAATGTAAGCGGAAAAAATGTAATTATTCACGACATCACATTAGAAACAGTACTTCTCCACTATTTAATGCAATAATAATGGATGTTATTATACATATAAACCTTCCTCTTGAATCACTCTATCTATTAAAAAAACCGCATCAAAATCCGTTGCGTAATTTCAAAGATTTAAGCATACAAAGGGACATAGGGACAGAGAAAGCGACTTTGTTTTATAATATGTAGTGATATCGATTAAATACATTGTAATTCTTATTAATAACATATGAAGGTTAATATTAAAAACAATTGAAGATTTTAATTTACATACACTACTACTTCTCAAATCATGGGCGGGTGAGAATTGGAAAAAAAACCTTCGCCTCACTATTTAATCTTAAATAACTGACTGTTGTCTTAAATAACTAACCTAACCTAACCTAACCTAGCTGTTGAGAGATGTTTCGGAGGAGTATTTAACTATTGCTTTTTGAAGTTATACCTCTTTTAGACCGTTAGGGAAAAATGATGAGAGTAAATTCAAACGATGCGCGCGCGCAGCGTCACAACACCCTTCAGTTAGCTATAGTTAACATTTAATTATTTTGTGATATTTAATTAAACTTTAATTGTCTCGGTTATTTTCGTAGTCAATTATAATTTCCTCGACACATATCTTTTTAACATTAATTATTTAAACCCCCAACTTAAATGTTCGGTTCAATTTACGATAAAGTAAAACCAATCTCGGTTTCCAATTGATTGGAAGGTGCCCATTCCAGTAAGTCATAAAACGATTAAAGACAAAACCTGGAACTTTCAATGTATTAAATACCTTTTTTCTATTGTTATTGTCGTTTTTTTCTACAAAGAATAAAAATTTTAAAAAGATTTTTATCTTGCTACGCCAAAGAAGTATAACTCCTAACGCTCGTTATTTTTCTAAGTGTTAGATATATAACAAAACTAGCGGATCCGACAAACGTTGTCCTGTCTATACGTCTTTAATTTGAAAATTTCAAACTTTTTTTAATAAGCTAAAAAATAAGCTGAAACAAATTTGACAGTGCGGTGGTAGCGCCGTCTGTCGGATCCAATGTAAAACATTCCAAAATCAACAACTACTAATTAATTAAAAAAAACATTGTCCAGCGGACAAAATTGTGAATCTAAACCATTCTCGAATCTCCACGAACACACACAAAAAATTTCATCAAAATTGGTCCAGTCCTTTAGGAGGAGTTCAGTCACATACACACGCACACATGAAATATATATATTAAGATATACCTTCGGGGTCTAGCAATCGATCGATTCCGAGATGGTCGTGCGCTAAAGTAAAGGCGTGTTCGAGTCGTTCACGGGGCGCGCGATCTCGCAACGCTGCATAATCGAAGAGATGCGGTCGGAATCGGTGCAGCAGCGCATTGAATGCGAGCCCATCTGCCCAACTGCTCGTAAAGTCTGTGACGTCGACTCCATCATAGCCGGCTGTGTGTGCTCGGCACCAGGCCAGTAGAGTACGTTCGAGGGTCGAATGTGGCGCGTCCGAGGTCAACGGCCGGCCCTGCCAGTGCAGTATAATGCTCCAAACGAGCCCTAGAACTAATTTGGGGTTGCCATCGACGATATCCCCGCTGCTTATGTTGACGAGTCGAACACCAGCCGTCGCCAATGCCCGCAGTGCACAGTTCACATTGTTCAGTCTGTGCACGCGCATATGCCCTCGTTCTCGCTTCTGCAATAAATATATATGAATGAGGATACTGTAAAAGGCAAGGCATATAGACAGATCGACAAATACTACTACAGTAGAACCTCGTTAAGTCAAAATCTTCCAAATCTCAAAAAAATGTTTTGTTCCCTTCCCTTCAAACACCAAAACCTCCATTACTTGAAATCTTGATCCTCTGTTAGTCGAAATAATCACCGAGGCAAAGCCATTTTGGTACATATTTTCACTCTATAACTCGAAAAATTTGGCAAATTTGGCAACGCAACGTTAACAACGTTTGGTGTCAGGTGTTCAATTTTGATTTCCTTTGAAATGTAACTAGGCAAGTCATTTGTTTTCGACTTAAATACTGTCGTAAGTAGTTTTAGTACTCAAAATTTATAAGAATAAACCTCAAAATCTTTTTGTCAAATCAAAATCCGCCTAAGTCGAAAGTTGAAAACTCTATAACTCGAATTTTTTGGCGTCTCCCTTGATGTTCGACTTATAGAGATTCTACTGTATATTTTACTACTTACTTACTGTACAAGAGGGGGGGGGGGGATAAATTGCAGTAAATACTGCTTACGTTATACTTGAACGGCCCTAAATACAATCAAAAAATATAATTTTTACATGGACAAGGACTTACAAATTGTTGTCCTGTCAGTATCTCGAGCAAGGAGAGTAGTGCCTCGCCGTCTCGGAGGTCCTCGCACAAGTCGTGTATGGGCGGCTTGCCGTGCTGAAAACCATACATAAAATAAAGTAGTAAACTTAAGCTGAAAAAGCTAAAGTCTGCAAATACATCTAGGCTCTGAATATGATTTTGTCCCATTCGGTGTCGAGACCCTTGGTCCGTGGGGTCCTAGCGCGTTAAGGCTTTTTAGGAAATTATCAAAAAGGTTAGTCGACATCACAGGAGAACGAAGAGCTGGCAGCTACCTCGCACAAAGAAACTTATTTTTAGACATATCATTTATATGACAGAATAACTTACATTTTTTTTAACATTGGTTCAGTACAGTAAAGACAGCGTATGCATTGTGAATTAATAAATAAAATTTATTATTTTATTTTTTATTTATGATTATCACCGACACGTGTCACGGGTATAAGATGAAATCACCAGAAATAATTCGAATTTAGAACGTTATTTAAACATCCTCGCATGCAATTATAAACATTCAGGCAATCCTAGGCAATAACGAACACTTGCGAGTGGTGGGATATTTCATTCATCAACTGGAGGTCATCGGCCTGTCACACACCAATGTTCATACATCAACATCGACCTTAGCGCGGCTTTGCGGCTTCGTACAAGTGATCTGTCAAATACTAATCAATCAGCGGGTATGAGTATCGTATAACGCTTTTATTATTCTTTATAATTCATGCCTCAACCCTAAAGGAATCCCCAAGCGAAACAATTTCACTTAGCTAATTAACTTGAACGAAACGTTCACATTATTTTCACACTATGACGTGATTTGTTTTCTATTATTGAAAATAAAGACTGAGTGAAACACAGTGTAATACGAAGCCTAACAAAAATAACCTAAGCCTAACAGAGGTATAACACACTCCAAAAATGGAAATGGACAAGTCATACTATCGGCCTTTTAATGGCAGATGGGTCAAGAAGGTATTTATTAGATATGGCCCAGTAGGCAGAAATAGCAGCAGAAACCTGAGAAAATGAAATAAAAGGGATAGCAGGTAAAGGAAAATAGTAGCGAAAGACTAGAGGCATTTGGAGGAGGCTTTCCCTCCTTCAATAAAATAAAGATATAGTATTTAATATATTAATAATACATTTATATAGCTCAAAAAAGCTGCTTTTAGTTTGTTTCGAATTATTAAAAAATAATGCAAAGATTTATTAATTAAGTGCATTCGTAATTACCTTCGCAAGTTGTGAGTTGATCCATTTCGCGAATGTTTTCTTTTGCACATCTTCTCTTTCATCTGAAACAAATACAATGAATACATAATTTGCCGTGGGTGAAATGAGACAAAATTTTTAAGTACTTTTTATTATGTAGTCAGAAATAATACGTATTATTTATATATTAATAGGGTTGACTGCGGCTGCGAACTGCCGCACTGACTGAAAATCTAAATTATAGGAAACCCCACATCACATACACGCATCGTTGACAACTGCAGCGGTCACGACCGCCTCACACGCCTTCAAGAGGGTCAGCATATCAATATCGCACACATTTAAGGCCTTTATTTAAATATAATTGCACCGAATTAGTTCAAACCCGCATTCTACACTATGCGCACTGTATGGAGGCTATGTGACAACAGTTTCTATTAACACCGCTATGATAATACAATATGCATAGGCAAAAACTAGGCTACACAATTATATTGTGTTTTGTTCTTGGCGCTAGTAATATGACTGAGTATCTGATTTGTACTAAGTTTTTAGTTCGGAAGACGATAGTTCGCGCTCCAACGAGTTTGACGAAACCGCGCCTGCAGCCTTGATATAGGCCTTGCATGATCCCAAAATCAGCCATACGCGGCGAAATATAAGTAACATACCTACTACGTACGTAAGTTGATCACACACTTGGTTTGCCTATACATCGCAGTTCAGGAAGGTTTGTTGTCCGAGGAAATAAAATTTGAGAGGAAAATTGTCTTACAGAAATGCGACTAGGTACTGTATACACCGCGTACGTAGTTTACCAAATTAGGAAGACAAACATGATAAAAAATAAAACGGAGCTCTATAAAACATGCCTTAATCCAGTGAAGTTAAGTCATATTAGAAAGAATATTAACTAAGTACCTTGCGAAGGCTTAAATAATGAAAAGAACAAATGTTTTTTGTTCTTTATCAATATTATATAGTTATTAAATGAAAATTTAATTCGATTTTATAATCGATGTCAACTATAATGGTTCCATCACTAGGCCATCGACTCCGAGCACAGTTGTAATGTGTGTCGGATACTGCAACGCTATAAAAACCTCATAACTTATGCGTGCCGCGAGCGCATACCCGCTCATATGTGCTGACACACGCTGACAAGGGACTTCCGAGATAATTACCTAACGTGCACCATTTGCATTATCTAGGACTAGTTGCGTTAGCGGGATCCTACGGATAATTTATCAACAAGCTGTCATTCACAACGTACTAATTATTACTACAGCCAAAATGTATTATAATCACATAGGAGACTATTCATATTTGGATGACGTTATTATTAAGTAAGTAATACATATGAAAAAAATCAAAATCAAAATTCGATTATTCAGTTTAGATGCGTCTTAGGGCATGCTTATGAATGTCAGAAACGTTTACAAAATTCACGAAAGCGGAAGACTACGCCATCCGTTCGCACAACTACCAGTTCTTGTTTACATTAAAGTTACATAACTAAAAAATTTAAATAAAAATTCGTTCTGTGATTTATCACATTCACCATTACACCCATATTCACAATACTGAATAACACATACTTATGATTGAATGTATAAAATAAAACTACATTTTATTTATCTCACATGAAAATTATAATAAAAAGACATTACGTACATATCATTAATTTTTTTTTATAAGAAGGGCTAATAGCATTCAGAACCTTTGATTTTGGTCAAAATAACCGTTAGGTTGTTCTAAACAATGTCGCCGTAAACGTGACTGTATAAAGGTCTTTTATCAAACAGTCTATAATATTGAACCCGTCTATTATTTCCAAAGAGAGGCCAATTAGAACGAATCATTCCAAAACTATTTACAAAATAAAATCCCACTAACTACAGTATTAATTGAGGTCTCACATTAATAATTGTTCGATCTTTTATTCATTGCCTATTACAATAAACAATTGTAACACACACGCGGCAATTAAAATGTCGACGTCTTAATAACTTACTGGGTGTCTAACCTACATACAAAATATTTAGACGACTCTAATTTCTTGCATTGAATACATAAGCTTCCTAGAAATATATTAAAGCTTTATTGCCTATTGCTGACAATGTTAGATGCGCGAAGGAATGCACAAGATGACTAATTCGAAGAATTTTTTCTACAGTTTTAAGAGCTGTTCGCAATATTACTTGCATAGTTCGAATTCATATAATATATTTGTAAACTTACAAATACACTGAACGTATTCAGTAACTACTTTCTCGCGTGGTCCAAGTTTTTTTCCCTGATCGTCGTTACGCTGTATGAAAGTTGCGGTTCCCTTATTGAAGTTAATTGCTCTGTGACCCACTATCAGCGATTTAAGTTACATCTTTCATTATGATTTCATCATACGAAATGTATATTTACATCTAGGAAAGTATAAAACATTTATAAATAAATCAGGGGCGCTACAACCTCTTTAGGTCTTGGCCTCAGATTTCTGAATCTGTTTCATAATCATTTTTTAAATCTAATAGGCAAGTAGGTGATCAGCCTCCAGTGCCTGACACACGTCGTCAACTTTTTGGGTCTAAGACATGTCGGTTTCCTCACGATGTTTTTCTTCACCGTTCGACCAAATGTTAAATACGCACATAGAAAGAATCTCCATTGGGGTACAGTCGACAGAAACATTTATAGCGAATTTAAATTTGAAAGCCAAAACAGTTTGCAACACGTGTAAGTCATGATTTAAATACCTTTTTATACGCATTCACTTCTCAGTCGCATATACATATATATATATACATATGTAGTATATTTTATATTTTTCGATTTTCCCCTCAACTCTTGGATGTTTCTAAATAAATACATGTGGTACATTTTCTAATTATTCTAAAAATGTTATCAACACAACATGCATACAGCACCTGTGTTTATAGCCCTTTGGAAGCATAGGATCAACGGTCTCGGTCAGTGAGCTTCCTTTAAGGATTATAATACGTTCCGTACATCACAATATAACGGCTTAAGACGTGTACGTTCGTTGCATAATTATCTTTGCACTTAACCAAAACTTCAAATTCATCTATTGAAGTAAAAAATCAAATAAACAATTAATAAGATAAATATTAAACACGATTTTTTTATGAAATTAGAAAGTTTTGCATTCTTTTGTATTTTCGCGAGTCATGCAAAAACTGCTAAATTAATTTCATTGGAAAACTCCGAACACAATCGCTATACTGTAAAAACGAGCACTCAATACCGAGACACCAAGGAATTAACTAACGTTATAAGTTATAAATGTGTCTATACCACGCTATCTTTCATAGATTATCTACGGCTAAGAAATAACTTTTGCCCTTTAGAATGTTAAATTCTACTTCATGAGCGTAAATAAAGATAATTTTGTTAAAATTATGTTCCGCGTTAGTTAGCGCGCGGAGAAAACCGCATCATGCATGAATGAATTGAAACTGCTTCATGCTGGCCACCTTTTATTTCTTATTATTTATCTGTCTGGTGCGATTTTTAATTCTGTTACTATAAAGTATTAATTTCATACGAAATTACAGTTTAGTTAAAATAAAACTCAAGGTGTCACGATCTAATTAATTTCGTTACGTATTTAAATAAAACCGCGAAGCAAAAAGATATCTGAATGTCAACCCTGATTTGATTCTACATACTATAAAATTCAATCCATTATTGCAATAATACTTTTTTTTGTTTTACTTTTTTTTATTCTACCATCTACTATTGCTTATGCTCAATAGTAAAACATAAAGAAAGTAAATTAATTTTAGAAAAGGCTTAATTTTTTGTTCACGACAAATATCGCCCACTTGTCGTACTAATTCCTATTAGTAGTGTGCATATCTGTGTCATGCCATATTGTGATATTCATCAACCCACATTGACTTCTTGCTGACCTTTAAGCTTTTTTAAATAAGACAATATGGTTCAAACTGAACTAAATTATTTGAAATGTTAACACACTTTAAACCACATTTTAGTGTTGATTCTTTACTTCCTTTGTACTAAAGTTTTTAGATTTTCTTCTTTTAGTTAAAACTCTAAACGCAGCAACAATGTCATACATATGGTATTGTTTAATTATCATTGGAACATATAATGAATGCCTCTACATTCTATAGCAATACAGTTTTTCTTATGCTAACATTGGACAATTTCATACTTGCTGCAATATAATATAACATACAGAATTGTCTGCACTGTTTCAGACTCTGTAGGTGTAAATATTATTTTTAGCAAAATTATAATACAGTGAAAACCATTTACAATGCCATCAATTAGAACAACACACTAGTTATATTGTCTAAAATCAAAGATCCTGACTGAATTCTTCTGTATTAGGTACTTCATAACAATGCCATAAGCTATTACGACTATCAGTCTTTGAACTAATGAAAACTTTAATTTATATGCTTATCAAAAAATACTATAAATTTAAGTATTTTTTAAAATAAGATGTTAAATACATAACGTTGTTTCAACATCAAAATAAACAAACAATTGTCTGTTCATCTGAATTAGTATCATTAATTTAAACTCCTAAACTAAAGATATTAGTGTTCTGACATCATACAATGTGTAATCATTACACAATCACTTTTGACAATATTAAAAGATATAGTTATAATAGTTCTAAACCGATTAAAAAACCAATAGCAACAAATATTAAGTCTTGACATAGACAAGATAAAAGAAAACTTTATATTTTTTTTACATTACCATAATTTTCTAATACATCATTAAATTTAAAATATGGACTGTATTTGTTATAAAATAAGTTTTTCTACAAGAACTGTTACAGTAATTTAACTTGTTTTATTATGACTCTCAAATAAATTAACACTTTTTGAGTCTAGTCATTCCAAGCTACAAGACCTAAATATATATTATAGATAATTTGGAACATTCCAAAACATAAGCATTACAGACGGATAATCTTGGGTGTAAGAGGAAAGTCGCTAACACTATATCATAGAGTACATAACGAAAGATAAGATAGTGTGTCAGATTTTAACTAAAAATGACATAAAATTATGAAGACGCTGCCGTACGTTACCCAATTACATCACAAGTTTTACTTAATCTTACGATAACTTCAAGGTCTTCTTTAAGTAATACAAGCAAGGAGCGAGGTCGCCAGGGCAACGTAGAGCGCCGCTTTGTACTTTCTTAAAGAGTAATAAGATATACCATACACACTTACCTACGCCACTAGTAGTCTCCATTTTTTATACGCTTCTAATGAAGTTTATTTTATAATTCGAAGTTTCACCGACATGACCACAAACACTTCGCCACTCCCAACTTTTAAACTTTGGAAAACTTTGCGACGTACACTAAATTCTTCACAAAATTTTTCGTACATACACTTAGGTTCCTTAATAAGTTTCACTGGTATGTTTTAGGATAATATAATTCTTTCTTACTTCAAGAAATGTAAAAATTTAGAACTACACCACAAATACCTCCAAGCTTCGAAACAATTTCCCAGTTAACCACAGTCCACAGAAAATAGAACACAACAAAACTTCATGTAAACTTCCTTCTGTCACAGAAGGAAGTTTACATGACAGAAGTTCTGTCAAGTACAGACTACAGAGCATGATAATTTTTGAGCAGGCAAACTAGAATTAGTGTTGCTACATTATTCCTTATTCACCGAAAATGTGTTAAATTCATAAACTGATATTTATTCAACTTATTGTCTTATATATAGGCAATAAGAATTATTTGCAAGAATTTTATTAATTAAATATTTTTAGGGAACAATTCGTACTGAAGAAGACGAAGACGTGCCTGTCCACGTAACATCAATATATTTTAATACCGTAATAATATTGTATAATATTTTGATACCGACAAGAGAGATTCTTTAAGGTATTTTAACATATTGGATAGATAGAAAATGAACAGAGAAGAATGTGAACCAGTATTGCAAATGCAGTCGTAATTTTTATTAATTAATTGTGTTAAAGTGTTTTGATTATATAATCAACTAAAATCTAAATGATAAATAAGATTTTCTTGGATACATTTTCTATTAAATTGCACTGACACTTAATTTAAACTTGACTAAAATTAGGTAACGTTACTAGCAACCCATTCTCCATCTCCATAGTCTACGTCGATATTTCTATTAACTCTGGCATAAAACTATTTAATAACTTCGCGCCATATTTACTCGAATTCGAATTAGAAACAATCGAATTATTTATATTATAAAATTATTGGTAATTATTCATAATGTTTATTTACTGTAACTAAATTACTTACTTTTACTATAGTTAAGATGTACTTCGTATGGTCCATTTCTGTGCGGTGGAACTTCATCAAATTCAATGATCCAAGTTAATTTTCGGCGTTGCAACGGTGAAGGTAGTGCCATCTTGTGCTCAGCATATGTACTGTTTCATTTTGTAGAACAAACTTTAACACTTTAGGTTCCTACTTTTGGACGTAAATTTATAGTTTATATCATAATATATCACATTACATATAGGATATCGTTTAAACATGGAACTACAAATGGAAGTCGAATTAATTCTTAATACACTTTGACTATCTAAATAATGTTTAAGGGCGAATAATATTATACAATTTTTTATAAACCATAGGTATATGTAATGGAACGATAATCACATTTTTAATGACTTGGATTTCACTTTGAAATTCAATCTCTTTCTTGAGGCGGGCGGACGATCACTTACAAACGTTTTGCAATAAAAATACAATCCTTGTCTTCGTATCAAGCATTAAGAATCGAAAATATTACGACGAAACCAAACTAGATCGTATTCTAAATTAAGGCTACCTAGAATAAAATTCACTTCACTTTCACTCATCGCACACCTCTTTGATACCGGACCGCATGCTTTTTCTATGTTTTTTATTCGCTGAATATGCAGTTATTTTTAAGTCTCGGGTCCGCGTTAGCCTTGAATGAGAATCGAACAGCCCATTGCCCCATAGTAAATATTACTTCGAACTTTTAAGTTTGGATGATAAAAAAGTTATGATTTTAAATATAAACTTTCATTAACCACGACTGCTGAAAATTTTTCAAAACGAATTCTACGTTATGTATGTATACCTAAGCTTATATTATATTTTAACTATGTAAAATATGCTTTAAAAAGGTCGATAAACCGAATAATATGACAGACTAAAACATTCCTTGTCTATTATTAAAATATACAATAGATTATATTATTAGCTGCATGTAAATACTTATCAGGTTTAATAGTAAATCTACATTGCAAATTTAAATGAGACTACATACAATGTATTATTAGATGTATCGTGAGTGGGATTATAAAGATAGAGGCGACCCCAGTCCAGCAGGTTCAGCTCAATATACTACTCGCTACCGCCATTTTAGTCTTTTTATCATACCACAGACTCGGGACGACTGCGCGCCCTACTGCTTATTTAAACTTTACTAAAATCTTATTGTTACGAATACAACTATACACGTACATTATTATATGTATATTTAAATTAATTTATCAGAAGCGTTTTACTGCAGAGAGTTATGTATTTGAGTCATAGAACCACTAAAGATCAAGTTTTGTTAAAGCTATGACCTTTGCATGCCTTGGAATGATAGGCACTTCAATTTATATGAAGTGATTTCAGAATAAATTACCAATGCGGGTCGTTTAATATATTATTTATGAGTAATAGCCAGTGGGAAGAATCTAGGTTCAAATGTACAATATATGCAGTGCTTAGTGTGGGCTGTTTTCAGGCCAAATATTATAAAATTTTACGAACTGAAATTCCTCTTGAGGTTATTAAGAGATAGAAATTACTTAGGTGCAAAAAGAGACTTACGACATAAGTCTTTGAGCTAACAGTGAAATGTCAACGCCATGTGAGAATGTTAATCCGTCGAATCCTACAATTGAACATTTGAATTTGCGTTGCGACCTATCTATGTTTAACTATCCTATGTTTATGTTCCTTTTATGAAATTTCAAAGATACGTGATGCATTCATTTTTATTCGGTATAATAAAAGAGTGAAATAAAGTTTTTATCAGATTATCTTTTGTTTTTTTAATTTAAAGATAATTCGATCATGACAATTTAAGACTGTGATAGTGAAGTTATTTATCATCTAGGTACTCATTTCATATGAAGTCAACTGCTATGTACGTAACTCACTAAATGAAGCCTTTTAAATTATTACCACTTTAACACTCAGGCATCATACCTAATTCGCATAATTTCATGTGTAATAGAACGCTTCCCTTTTAAAAATATTAAAGTAAATGACTCAATATTTTAAAGGAATTTAAATCTCTCTAAATAACGATTTACTGTGTTATGAAGCTATTTGTTACATTTAGATATTATAAGTCTAAATTGTTAAATCGTTTTGGTTTATTGTTCGACCATTAATAATACACGGAGAATGTAAGCCGATTAGTAAAATATTGACTGATTATATGTTGTTAACCAAATACAGTAAACGAGTCACTAACAGGCCAAATGCTACAAAATAACTTCATCAGAATATTGTCAAGGTCATCGCCTGACTTTCGTGTTTTCGCGTCGCGAAAAACCTTGCTTCCTTGTATGTAAACAACAAACAAATACTGTGTTCATCTACAGAGGAATTAATAAATTTTTAGGTTATTAAATTCAAAGGCTAAGTTTTAAATACAAAATATATACATACATATAACTGTTACGAATAAAAAATACACACTACAGGACACAATAAAAATTAATACATGACTATAAAAGTTTTTAAATATGTAAATGTAAAATTTTATCTGTATTTAAATATATAGGGCTAATTTAACATGCTAATTACGAGGTATTCATTAAATTTCTACGTAATATTACAATTATTTAATCGTTAACGTTATTATTATTATCTAATCGCGTCCGCCTGGACTCAAAATGTAGAGCATATACAACTAATAAATAAGTAGTTATCACTGACACAGTGCACTTTATCATAGACCATCATGATACGCGACACTCACATCGATTATTTTAACTATTTGGACGCGAAGTAAACAACACGTGCTCACCATACGCCGCCTGTGGGCATACTATCACATAGTATTCTGTATTAAGTATTTTCTATATTATACTATACTACAATACTTCAAAAAGGGCGGGAAATACCGGTTCAAACAACGAAAAATCGCATACATAAAACGTTATAAGGGATAATAATGCGAATTTATTACCTACATTATCCATATAATTTGACGAGTCCTTTCAGGACAGCGTGGGACCGTTAAATTTTTATTAATTGTTGTATTTTCAAAATCAGATAAGACGAGGCTTATAATAATAATTAAGGAGTTGCATATGTCATGTTATTTGGCAAACGTCGAAGATGTGTTATCTCACTGAACTAATACGTACTAGACTTTTGCTTATACTTATCTATTATATTTCTGATTCTGACAACATTTAAATTACTATACTTGTCCAACAAAACAACTGCTATGCGGGTTGCGGTAAAGGTGAATGGCAGGTGTTTTGACACAGCAGTGAGTACTCAGTAATATATACGCTCTAAGTTATTTCATATATAATGTATGGTTCGTTGGTTCCTATATTATAAATATTCAATGTACTTTGCGTTAGTGATTAAAGAAACCCACAGGGCGGTCATCGACCCAGCGGACTATTGGCCCTATTATTGATCAATGATCGCAATCAATATTTGTCATAATTACGAATGAAGCAGTAGCGATGGAATGCCGATGGGAATTGCCTTTATGGAACACGACGCAAACGAGCAGGTTTAAATAGATGCTAATCGCCGTCAATGGACACCTCCGAAGCTAGGGGCTGGCGTGCGTTGCCAGCCTCAAAGGGTTTGGTCGTATAGGTTCGAAGGTATCTATACTGGTAGCTGGATCCACAAAGAGAGTTTGTAAATATTTCCTCTTTTTTAAAATTGTATGCAAACATGTATTAAAAATAATATTGCAAATTACTCCTATCCATCCTATAGGCATATTACGGTGAGTATACATTCCACATCTACAATAATTTAAAAACAAATTCAAAAGGACATCTACAGTAGAAACCGAATATTATTAAGTTGACACTTAAAAATAATTGCTATTCGACAATAATGAAAGTTTAAACAAAGTTCAAAGATAAAATCAAAGATGGCGCGAGTAACAATTATAATATTTAATTTAATATTTGATTTATTTTCATTAAGTTATTACATATTCATTATTTCTTAATAGGCATTTATTTATTTTAAAATATATACATTTTTTCAGAATGTATAACTCATATTACTTAGTATAAAACTAATTTTGATGTATATAATATATGCAATAAAAAACCGTAATAGAAATGTTATTTTTTAACATCCCATATTGCTCTAAGACTCAAATTGATATTGGATAAGTGACCTGAAGACAATGAATGTCGGAATGAGGAGGACAACAGGGCGGCGCCATCGCTCCCAGCACTGCTCCCTGGGGCAGGGCGGCATTCGCGATTGCGAAAAGTAATACCTAATCTATTATTTAAACCTCTGTACTCATAAACCCTTAAAAAATATTGTACTTATCTTTATTTATCTAACTGATTCATTGCCCAAAGTGGTAAGAAGATACCTGATCCAATAACAGTTTTATTAGTTCCAACCTCACCATCCGCAATCAAGGTTTTTATAATAACCTTGGATTTACATATTAAATTGTTATCCTGATATTGAGTACAATAAACAAACACAAAGTTCGTCTCTGTAGGGTGGTTGGTGGTGCCAAGCTGTACTAGCACCGCCCGGATCGCCCGCCTTTCGTCAGTGTTACGCTTCCGCCCAGCCTCTGCTCTTCAAACAACTTACAATTCTTTAATCTATTATTGTTGTTTCTTAAAAGTAGATCGACGTGCGTGTATATTGAAATACTAGTAGAAAATGAAATTATTGTTATGAAAATGGTGGTTACACATATAATTCAACAATGAATGGAAGATCAGATGCGTCAACATCGACAGATGACGTGCTAAAGGTAATCAGGCGGGTTTATAATTTGGCAATTTGTTATTGTTGTTCTTATCTAACAGTTGTACTGAGTACTGAACTTTACAATTAAGTTGTTTGAATAGCGCTTTGTTTATATACTGCAAAGTATCTAAGGAGATTTATATAACAATAAACATACTGTCATACAAAGAATTGACTCTGCTACTTTTTAAATCTACAAATCAATTAATAGTCGTTACTTAGATATTTTAAAGTAGGAATATAGTAATACTTTATACATATATAACAGGGTCAATGAGATAGGAAGCTGATCACATTATATATAATAACAAATCAATTCTACTAAAAATATAGCCAAAAATGGAATATATACATAATAAATAAAAATTTACAAAAGAAAAAAATATTAAGTGATACCGCCGCCCATCGCAAGGTCGTGCAAACCTTTTATCAATTGGTACGATCTTTTCTTGAAGGAGTCAAATCGGTTGTTTGCTGCGAGGCAACTTGCAGTTGATATTTGATGCAACCTATCGTTGAATAAATTGGATAGGACCGGAACACACTACTATAATTAAAATACTTCAATGGCGATGAAATTTTGTGCTACCACCTCGTTTTCGTGTCTTAGTGTAATAAAAACCTATGTGTTTCAGGGTCAACCACTGTGTCTGTTTTACTTCACGCACCCATTCGGCGTGGTGTCTCCAGAGCCACCGCTGGTAACAGCGCCGCCGCCGCACCTGGCGCGCTGCTTCGCCCACACGCCATTCAGCACCTCAACGCCAGACTACTGTTCCGATTCTACGCCACTTGACGAGCTGCTACGCCGGGACTCCTTCTCCTCGCTGCTCTCCAGCTCGTTATGGTTGAGCTCGGGGAGCGGCGAGCGGCGAGTGCTACCATGCCATAGACTTCCTCCATTGCGATTGCCCTCCCCTCCGCCTGTTCCAACGCCGCCCAAAGCCCTAGCTCCCGCAGCGCCCGACAGAGTTTTCTTGCCCCCTATACAACTTTCTCTTGGAGCCCGCGAGGCAGATCGAGAATGGTTTAGGGATGTGACTAAACGGCCAAAGCTAAGCGGCGTTCGCAGGATGCTAACGGGATTGGTTCGCAGAAATATTGAAGGTTAGTTAACTTAGCTATTATTTACCTCAAACAGAGTAATAAGGTACTTAAAATTCTTGACTAGGCTGACATTTCCATTTAACACTGTGTGCAGTATTGGCCTACTGATTTCAGCGTGAGACTCTTATCCCTGAGGTCGTAGGTTCAATCTGTGTGTGCTTTGTTTATACTTCAAAAGAACTAAATATCCAAAGCGATAAGGCCAGATCCGGGGGCCACATAGCATCTTCTCTCACCACGTAGATAGTTCAAAGGATTCTTTGACATTTATTTCTGCAAATAATAACGAACAGTCATCATGTTCGATATTATACAGACAAATGATCATAAAAGAGCTACATAAATCTGAAGCTCAGATCTAGAAAGGTTATGGTGCCAGTGTTTTTTTTAATTTAAGACACTTCTTGGATGTTAAATTTCCTAAATAAAAGGCCAGAGAAAATAGTATAAAGTATAATTGAATCCATCTTACATTTACGGTAGAGTCATCCTATAATTAGCTACGATAAGAATGAGAAAACAGACTGTTACAAGAAGTAGAAGAGCGGAGGCAAGCGCAGCGAACGCAGAGGCTTCGAATGAGGCCAGTGCTGCTTGAGCACTCACTACCGCTGCCAGAACAAATGACACCGCGCTCCATACAACCATGAACCAAATGTACACCTCGCACAATGCATCGCTTTCGTGAACAGCGGCAGCAACTACAAGTGCGTGTACGGCTGCTAACAATACACCGGACGCTCCGCAGAAATAGCGCACGGGCCTTAGCAGCGATGTTCCCACTACACCGCTTGTTGCTAGCCGGCGCGCACCTTCCGTGCTACCAACCCACAAAAATCCTCCGGCGCCTATCAGTCCGGCAACGCCACTCGCTACTACTCCCGCTCGTAGTGGAACACAACAGCAGCAAGAATGCATCACGGGGCACTCGTCCAGAATGTACCCCATATTTAAGCGTTAAGGTTTTAAAAGCTTACTTAAGTATGCAATACTTTCATGTTATTGTTTTAACTCAGTTATACTAAGTTTTGTATAAACCGAAAATATATGACATATCAGCACGACAAATGTTGTCACTTCACACTTTACTAAGACTATACTAATAACTTGACAGATCAGTCTGTGTCCATCACTCTGTAATCCGTAGCAGCACATCTGTGTGGTTCCAGAACCAAGATTAGGTACTCAAATCTTCGTCGTCGTCGGTTTCTGAGTAACTGGGTTCACCGTGCCCTTCAGGAAGCAGCTCTAATTTGACCCCTCCACCGCCCTCTGTTATCCCTTCCTCAATGAACACATCTGCGCTCCTAAACTCTATGCCCGCGCTTGAACTCCGTACCTGAAATGCATAGTAGTAGGTATGTTCGTGAATATGAGATTTACATATTCATTTGAATTTAGACATCTTAAACTAGATTTTAAGCCTAGACAGAAGAAGAATAGGCATAAATTGGGCGCTAACCTGTTGAATGACTTTAAGTATTTCCACCTTCGCTGTAAGCTTCTCATTGTCTGACATCTTTCTAAAAGAGGGAATCAGCGACATTAGAAAATGTCGATCTTCATCTATCTTCTCTGTCGTCGGAAGATTGCATGGCTGTAACTTGAATATTATAAAATTACTAAATAGGTAGTGTTTTAATATTAAAGACTTATAATATCTTCTAGTCTTACTTTCTTGCCTCTGTTTTGAACTAACAAAACACAATTATACAACATTGAAATAATCCAGATTTATTATATCTATAATATGTAGTAAATAATCTAAATACCTAATGATTGCTGTTCGTTAGTCTCGCTAAAACTCGAGAACTCGTGTTGAATTATTTTTGGAAGTCCGGAGAAGGTTTAAACGGGAAACAATTAATAAATAAAGAAAAATACTAAAAACGACAGTTGAATTTACCAATAACAAACTGTTTCTAGCTGCGAAATATTAAATGTCTTTTATCTCGAGTGCCAAATTTGTGATTTACCTATTGCTGTAGTAGAGTCCGTTCTCTTTAGTCTGTTTTAAAAATACATATCTTGTCCGGGTCATCTTGTCTCATATATTAATTAATAAAAAACAAACCTTGCGTTTGCGTTTCTTAAGGCGTGTAGGCTCAGCTGGCCGCGGCGTGTATTGCGTTTCGGTCGCGAGGACATCTGTGATGTCTCCTGTATCGGACGGCGAAGCGACGTGCGGCAGTAGAAATGACATGTGTTTGAAGTAGACGTACGGCCGCCGCGGAGAATCCGTTCCGCCGCCAATGCGCTGCGCCCGCCGTTCAGATTCCACATGTCTTCGGAACGTATCGCGAAGGTTCCGCCACTTCTTGCTTAGATCCGACACTGCCAAGGCGAAATAATTATTTTAAGAGGATTTCTAAATATGAAACATGCATGATGAAATCACGTTATGTTGACGTAGGCATCTCCTGGACAAACGTGCTCTAATAGGCCACATCTCACTTTAACATCCGGTGGGATTGTGGCCAAACGTCTGTCCAGTTTTGTATAAAAAAGTAGTGTTAATTTCTTATAGGTATCATATATATATACCTTTAACTTCTTTTTGAATTTCACTTAATTCTTCCCAGTCAGGTATTAAGGTTTTTGCGACTTCTTTCCATACTTTGGTCTTAAAATGAAAGTTTGTCCTCTCCAGGTTATCTTTTTCGTACAACACTGGCCATTTTTGCACTTCTTTTATTATATTTAATGGATGTATTTCTTCTAAAATCTTCTTATTCTTTGGCATCGTCATAACTTCGATGAATTAATCACGTATGAGAAAAATTACATGTTTCAAAATTACGTAAATAAAGTCCTCGGTGAATAGTGTGTGTATTAGTTATTATGCACTACAAAGGATTCCTTTTAAACGACAAATTATTGTTCTTGTCGCCTAACTTATTTCTCTTGCTTTAACTGTTATAATTACACACTTCAAATTATATTATTTCGAAATAATAATCGCGATTTATAAAGTTCTATCAGCTCAAAATTTAATACAACAATACGTGCGTTCGTCTCGTGTCTACTGCACGAGGTCATGCGAAGCGAAACGACGCGGTGCGGGACGCAGTGGGGCGCGGCGAGATCGTGTCGTGGTCCCCCGCCCCTGCCAACCCGCACCCCTCACAGGAGCCAGTTAAATAGTACGAGTTTATGTAATTATTATCTTCAATATTTTATGAAACTTTAAGGTATGATTTTTTTTTACAAATTATTTGAGATTTCCGGTCGTATTTAATTAGGATAAACGTAACAATTAACATACCAGATGATATTCACCCGGCTCATATATGGAATCCATGCCACACCAAGCTTACTTCATTTCTTTGATTGAGTCTTAAAACTTTTACATAACTAGTACCTAGTCATTATTATGACTTTAAAATATAAATAAAATATATTTTTATTCTGCTCTTCTGCTAAGAAGCGACTGACACTCAGTTTTAAGCAATCAGTAAATATAAAAGGGTTTCAATGCTTAGTTGAAATTTTAAATGTTATTTTTCAGTGGTAGGTAAGACAATTACAGTAGGCTAGCTTAATTAGATTTACCGTGTCTTAAAGTCTAGTGTATTTAGTACTTTCTGAGCTCTAGTGGCCACTAGCTTGTGGTCTTTATTTAAGCCTATAAAGCGTATAGTAGTGTGAACGTGCTCGTGGCGAGCGTACGTATTTCGCGCGTCCGTTAGAGCTCGCGAGAAGCGGCTGAACGCGACCGAGCGGACTTCTCATTACGTACCACCACAATAGTACTACTACCACAACAAATTCTACCACCACTGCTTATCCTCGGTTAGTAAAATATCCAGCAATTTCTTATGGTTAAATAATGTGCATAAAGGAAACATTCGTTAAAATTACACTTGTTTTTTTGGAATGTCTGTATATTTTCAAAAATGTTGCATTTATTTATACAACAAAAATAACAGGTTTAGTGCGATGAAGGAAAACATGGTTTAACTTTACCCTTGAGTATTTTGCTGATTACAAATAAAGCCACCGTAATGTACATACCTAGTTTTAATACACTCGCATACTTATACTATTATGACGAATCGATTGTACTTTTGATAAAATTTATAATCATAAGCGTTATCGAAATTTGTTTAACCATACATCTTTAGTAAATTTACGATTGTAATATTTAGCGCAAAAAATAAAGAGATACTTATGGGTCTTGTTTTCGGATTTGTCACTGACCACTCTTAGTTCAAATAGTAGGAATGACAAGTTGTCGATTTTCCGGCCGGTGTTTACGATGTTTTCTTTTGCCGCATAATCGAGTGCTAATAGCACACGTTGAAAAAACCACATGCACAGCCAAAGTCAAATCATTTATTCCATTTAGACCTTGAAAATAGCGCTTTTGAATGTTAAACTAAATATAAAGATGATTCTCTGATGAGAATCTCCAGGCATCCTTTAAAATAGAATTAACAATATTTGCCGGGATGAGAAATTACGGCCTTAAGGTTGAGAGTCGCTTAACATCCTCGGCACTACTAACATTACTCACTAGATTAAAAAAAAATATTTAAAAGAACTCAGTTTTGTATCGTGCCCGGACATACAACAATGGACCACCATTTAAACCTTGACTGGTTTAAATCGCGTAATATACTAGTATTAAGAATATAATAAGCCCACCCCATATACAGACCATCACACAGCACAGCCGAATTAGGCATTACGTATTTAATCATTTTTATTGATTTTTCCTTACGTAAATGTGTGAACATGTGTTCATTTTTAGCTGTATTTTCAGTGTTTTTTGTTTTATATACTAGAAATTATGTTAGTTGTAACGAAATAAATAATGCAAAAGGAATTCATATGGGAATCCGACATAATAGTATAGTGCACGTTTGTGACTCAGCCGCGAATGGCTTGCTGTAGTTATTTCTATATTTGCATTCAAAAGTTAATCTCATTGTTAGGGTTGTCCAGAAGAAAAGTTTACGTGATAAGTTGGCACAAAATTACAGACATATGCAGGATGCTATAACTTTACTCCATCGAGTTTATTATTGCCTTTCACTGTTTACTTATGTTTTGATTGCTTTGCCTATCCATAACATGTAACTATAAGTCTAACTAGACCGCGCGGCAGATCACTAGCAGGTCTACCGTAGGAGGTTCACTCAATCGGTGCAGCAGGATTACCTATAATAGGTAACGATGGCGGAATGTCGTGAAGCGCATCACATCTGCCTAATAGAAGGCTATTACCAACACTTCATAGCGATCACGACCGCTCTGCCAAGAGTGTACAGGATAAGAAGAAGAACTATATGTCTTATGTAGTTTTGCACTTCTAGCCTTATCTAAGTTTTTTTTACATAATGGTTGTCTGGAAGAGATCTGTAGAAAGTGATATGACCGCCAGTTTTTCAATATTTTATTATTTTAATTGTACTGTCACTTACACTTAATTGCACTGTGCTTCTTTCATATGGTAAGGGAAAACATCGTGCCGGCATTTTAAATATGTCAAGTAGAAGACAAAACACAGACTTGCCAATAAAAAGTACAGATGTAGTTTACGGCATAAATTAATTAATTATTAATTTTTATAAAAAGATATTACGCACATCCGATTTTTCCTAAACAAAATCGTTCCTATTACAACCGAATATATGTAGCTATATCGGTAACAGGAACCGGTATACCTACTATGTGGCTTTATCACTTCTACTACACCAAACTATGCAATAGCACTACGAGTATAAATAAATTGTAAGCACTTTTTCACTTCACTTCACTTTATTTTTAATGGCAACTTCTGTGTAAATCACAATTAGGCCAAAGTCGCGTTCTAAGTCTTAACACGGTGAGGATAGATTTGATGGATTGAATTTAATCTAAGCAGAGTTACCCAAAACAAAAATGACTTCACAAAAAAAGACACAGACATATAATAATATATACAAGAGGTAAGCACTTTTTATCATTAAAGGAAAGTTACAAATCTGTCAACGTCTGATTAATAATGAATATTGACTAGTAGTTTTTGTTGAGGCCTGTCTAGTTTACATGTGTGACAAGAAAGTGAAAGCCCTAAGATGTGATGTGTGGGCGGATATGAGGCGACCACAGTGACTCATGGCCTGTATCATTGAGGACTTAGTTGTCCTACTGAAATATGGTACGTTTTCGTATAAGGATAGAAAAATTTAAAGTGATTAAAGCAGTAATAGATAAGAGAATACTGACTGGTCACGTGACTTTTGGATACTACTTTACACACTACTTCTACTACTACTTACTACTAATTTACACAAATTCAAACCGAAGATTTGATAGACGGGGCTTTCGTGTGCGACAGTGACGTAAGAAGCGACTAAACGCCTTGGTTAATTTACTTATTGAATGTCCGACATTCGAAAGACCCAGGTGCTATCTGGAGCTGGAGACTGGCATGCATTCTGGGACGGGCTATCCGACTGCGGTTGCTCAAGCACAGATTGCAGCTGAAAAAACTGGCAAAGAATTTTCAACTATAACAGTAAGATTAATAGCACAAGAGTCCAAATTCAAGCCCACCAAACCTAGTTTAAGCAGATAAATTCTTTTTTTAAGAAGAGATTTGTCATTTCTCAGCTGCCTGGCTCCAAGGCATGGTCCTGCCTTATGGTGTGTCCAATTGGCTATTAGAGGTCCTACGTATTAAAAAAAATAAAAAAAATAAACATTGAACGGTGTGGACGTTGCCCCGGCTCAATGTTCGTACAGTCTGTTTCTGTAATGAATTTCTTTGTTGTAAAGTCTTGTGTTAAAATTAATGAGTTGCTCGTTAAGTGAGGTTATTTTATTTGAGCGTTCGATACTGTCGAAGGTCAAAAGCTTTGCCCTCTCCGGAAGGTCGAGGCTAGCCACCAATGGCGACTTCCACTTTCGGCTATGTGATATAATTTTAACGTAATGTAATATACTTTGTAATTCAATTAACATTAGTTGCGGTTTATATAGTAGCGAATTGTTTAGATATTTCTATGTCATCATCTCGAAGTAAATTGCCCGTTTTTCTGTTTTTTTTTATATAACAGGGGGCAAACGGCAGGAGGCTCACCTGATGTTAAGTGATACCGCCGCCCATGGACACTCATGATGCTAGAGGGCTCGCGAGTGCGTTGCTGGCCTTTTAAGAATTGGTACGCCCTTTTCTTCAAGGACCCTAAGTTTTTCTTGTTACTAAAAATAAAGATTTTCTTGTTTGAACAGAACTGGTAGAAATAGAATATTTAATTGTAATTAAAATGTAAACTCAGATATCAAACATTTACAGTGACTGCACATTCGTCTATCTCACTTATATTATAATAACAAAATATAATATTTCAGTATTATTCCTTATAATAATCATTTATTCCATACATTATATACATATACATTTGGTTATAATTCGCGTAAGAATTCGTAGGCACGTAGATTGTAAAGCAACTGAAATATAATATCGCAAAAATACGGAAGTGATATAATGTAAACTTATCTTTAAATAATTATACATAATTAGTGATTTTGTTATAATTTTCAGCGATTGGTAATTTTTTCAATAGTATTACGAGTTACGACCTCGAGTAAATAAATAAATATATAGAAATTTAGGTACACATACAATAAAATAAAGGAAAGAGAAATTTTACTAACACAGATTAAACTACATGAACTAACACTAAAAAATAAATTGTAATAAGTGTAAACTTTAAATAGGTACTGGAAATAAAAGGCTTTTTATTTATTTATTATTCCGAGCTCCATATAAACAGCCATCAAGAGAGAAGGAATTCTCTCTTCAATTATGTATTTTTACATACATATTTTAGTTACACATAATTAGGTCGTTCTCGCTATGACACTAATTACGATATGGACATCGATGATGCGTGGCGGCTTCTCGATCTCCGGGAGTCGCGCTCTGAATCCGACGAATACTCGCTCCATCTCCCTCTCTTGCATCCTCAGATCTACGGCATATTATGTTTGTTCACGCGATCCGATGTCTGCGACATTTCGCCGCACATTGCAAGGCCGCTCGCTTCTCAAGTGTCGGTTTTCCTTTGTTCTATCTTAAGAAATAGATACTGACCACTGCAGCGGTTTGCAGTTTAATATCAAACCAGCAATACAAGTAATGTATAACCTACATTGTTGGGAATCTCCCAGTCGTTGTATTTTTGATGTAAATTAATGCTGTTTCAACATTTAATAGCTAAACGTGAATGTTGTAGTATCGTTGCCATGGCAACAAACACTACAAAGAGTCTAGTATCGAGTACAGTGGCGTGAGCCGTATGGGCTCGGGTGCAATATGTGTGTCAAGAGAGGTGCAATTATACCGATTTTGACCCACTTGCAGGGCGCCGGTAGGTCAACGACCTCCGCGGACCTATCTTTATTGATATATCATTTCTTTTAACACGACCAACAACAACCTTTATATACTTTAGAATTCTGAACGAAATCAATATGAGCCGACTACTATTGCTTAGGTATTCGTATATAGCGTAGGTATCACATTAGATAACGTACCTAAAAGACGTAAATAGATATTTGTTATGTATCGTTAGTAGTCTAAGCACTATAAATATAGATTATAGAGATGAACGTTAAACCAATTTGGTCTCCATTCATTTTGTATTGATTTTTTATCTGCTTAATTTAATCCTGATTATTTATTTTACATATGAAAATAACTTTTCATGGTACTGGCACCTTTTACCTCAAATACCTTCTCTTTGGTAAGGAAAGCAATCCAAATTCAGTTTATTACAGCTATTTACTCGTGCATTTCTATTTGGAAAACAATCATTTCATTTTTTTGTATAAAATGGAAAACATTTAACATTGCGTTATTTACGAGTAGGTACGAGTTCCTCCGTGGCACCAGTGCTGAGGAAATGGCTTGAAGGATTAATTATATGTATGGGTGGCAATGTCGCAAAGGAAAACACAGTGTAAAAGTGGATCCTGTATGATTATCGATATGTGGTATATGAAATCGATAAATGGATCAATGAATTACCTGGAAAAAGTGCATAGATACTTTGATTACTTCTATTAAAAATATCCTATTTTTGTTACTCCCACACAAACCGCCAATTTCATATGTATGGTTTAGCAAATTAATTCGTTTTAAAACCACTGCATGAAGTAACATTTGAAGAAATGTATGTACGGATGTTTTTAAGCAGGTGGGACGAGACGGCGTCGTCGACGACCATCCCCTGGTGTGGGACGAGCGTCTCCATCTTTACGGCGAGCATCTCCGGCGTTGAGGGAGGCTTTGCGGGTGCTGAGGGACGCCTGGCCATCGCCCGCGCCACTGCGACTCCGGTAACATACCTACTATTTTAGAATTGCTGCGTATATAAGGAACCGTTTTGCAGAGAACAAATTCAATATTAATTCTAGTTATAGAAGCATTTTATTAAAAATAATTTTATATATCTACACTAATATTATAAAGAGGAAAACTTTGTTTGTTTGTTTGTAATGAATAGGCTCATAAACTACTGGACATTATCCACGAGTAATATAGGCTATATTTAATTTTGAACAAAAATAGGGTTCCGTAAGATATTAGGGTTTTTCGGACACAAGGTGTAAAAAATCAACCAAAAAAGTTACTTATTTTGCGTACCCTGCCTAAACTATTAAAGATAAAACTAATTGTAGATCTTATAAATATCTACAAAAAAAGTGCGCGACACACTATACCTATCTATGTCGAGTGAGGCACAATAACCATAAATGATATACATGGCAAAAGGACGTTTGCCAGGTCAGCTAGTGTTTAATTTAATCTCGCCTTTTTGTATTTGGGAAGTAGCTAGAGGAAAAAGATTTAATTAAAAAATAATGATGTTACTCGACGCAAAATACTTGCGACGTCAGCGCTACAGATTGATATTGCAAGTTAAGCGCTCTGGCACGCCCTAAATTAAGATTATGTATTCGAATTTCGAACCACAGGTTATACAATACTATCCAAAGATACTAGAAAGTATAGCAAGATAGGATTTACTTCACTTGTGTACCAAATTGTTATAAATCGTCTCTTTCGGTACAGTCTTGATACGCTTCTAAAGACTGGTCTGACATTTATATTTTTAAGACAGTTAAGACTTCATTGATTATCTTTTTAAGATATCTCTGCTCAAGTTTCTGTAGCAAATATTATTTTCTGCGTCACTTGATAACGCCGGTTCCTTGCAAGTAATTAATTTACGGAGATACAGCACAATAATGAACACACAATGAAACGCTTGTGAAAGTCTAATTACTTAATGCTGCTGTTCATACATATTGTAACATATGCTGTCCTGAAAAATATTCAAGAGAAACATTTTGAACTGAGAAATATAAAGGTAATTCTGAGTTTTACCTATATATATATATATATATATATATATATATATATATATATATATTTGCTGCAGTACCAAGTTTTAATTAATATTATTATTACTATATATATATATATATATAGTAATAATAATATTAATTAAAACTTGGGTCCCTGTCGCAGTCGACCTTAAATGCTTCCAGAATTTCCTCTCTGTATCTGTAGGCATATACGCTATAAGAGGCCCTTAAAAATATAATGTATTTATTTTAGGAGTGAATTTTGTGTTTATTTTGTGAATGTTTCAAGGAATAAATGAGGCTTAATAATAATAATAGCATTTATTACTACAATTAAACAATATAATTATACAATTTTCTTAACCTACAAAGTAATAATTAAAAATCATTTAAAAGAAAATCAGTACAAATTAAAAAAGTTTGATCCCCGAGGCAGTGTACCTTTCATTGCGATACTTATTCGTTGAGCTAGGAAGACACCAGCTCGGGTCACCAGTCTATCTACCAGGCGCCAACTTACCTAAATGTTTAATTAGCGCCTGTGCACATGAATCTCACGGCCCAAGAGACTCTGCTCCAAAGAGAGCAAAATCAAAGTTGGAACAAAGACTTATATTCGAGCCATTTATTATATTCCTAGATAAGACTTTCAGGACATTTTCTGTGCATTAATGTCACCACGAGAGAATAGTTAAGAATGTCGCAGTAGTGTAGAATACTAGTCAACAACAAGCTTTCTTTTGTTTTTTTTTATGAATTACATATTAAACAGGACTTAAATTGCTCGGAAATAAACTTAGAACAACTTATCTCAGTTTATAGCCACACTGTAAATGTAACTTAGTTCATGGCAGCTTATAACGCCGGTATGTGCTACAACCCTTATCCAATGGTCAATATAATGATGCGTACCAGTATTCTAAGTACCCTTAAATAGATAAAATGTGGTGGTCGTAGAATGAGAGAGACGAGCGATTCTATTCCCGGCTCGAGCATCTGATCGCAAATAGCTCACTGAACGAATACTCTGCGGATTTCGCTTCGTCTGTACATTCGCTTAATTGTCGAGTACCTTTTTATTGAGAACCTTGTTTGGCTAGTCGCCTACTTACTTGCGTCGTCTGATAGCATGTGATAATACGGTTTTAAACTGTATGATGACGTTGTAATTCGCTGATCAATTACGATAAGTGCCCGTCGCAGTCAGCCACTCAACCACTAATGGAGGTTTAAGTGTGCAGGGAGGGGAGGGGATACACTTAACTTTGCATATTATTTGATAGGTACTATCTATGTGACATGCACCCTACTAATTATCACATACGGCTGCAAACATGGGCACTTACCAAAGCACAATGAAAGATTAAGCGTGACCCAGAAATGAAAAGAAGTATTTTAAAGAAAAGAAGACTTTACAAAATATGTAACAAGAATTTAAGAGATAAAACAGGGTTTGTTGACGTTACATATAAAACAAACCGACTAAAATAGAAATGGGCTGGACATACCATAAGAAGAGCAGATAAATGGAACAAAATTGTAACACTAAGGCAACCGAGAGGCCATAAAAGAAACAGAGGTAGTCAATTTTAAAGGTGGGCCCATGGAATCTTGGAAATGGATGGAAAGACTAAGACCTGGACGAGGTTGATGTACAATAAAGAAAAATGAAGGACAACGGCAGAGGCCTTGGCCTCATAAAATCGGTTATCGTAGATTAAGAAAAACAATACTTATGTTTATATTTTGTGTTTCTGATATAAGGCTATAAATAAATAAAGATCTATGTGACAGCTACATAATACTTAAGAATTTGTCATATTACAATCGATTGTTGTGAAAAACTAACGTTTCTGAATTGTAATCGTTATTTTTAACACGCACGATAATTTGCCACGATATATATTAAATAATTAAAATTATTTTTACAAACAGTTTCAGACGTTCCGCTGACGAACTCAGCACCGGTGCAAGCGGAGAAGATAGTGTTGATACAATTGAAAACACTGGAAGAGACACATCTGCAGAGAACCAAAACCAGGCGCAGGCTATGTGGTGGGGTGGCGCATCCCCCGGCCTGCTCCGGCGCCGCTACTCAGTTCCCGAGACTATCATGAGGAAGTGAGTTTCCTAATGATGTATCAAAATAATGAATTTAAATAGGCGTCTAACAGAAATCAAATTTATTTCAGATATCGGTTGGCTCAACAGCGCTCTGAGTGGGAAGAGGAAAGTGCGCGGGAGTCGGCGCCGGCATGTGGGCGGTGTACGGGAGAATGCGGAGGCGTTGCGGGGGGTGACATGCGAAAGTCTGCCTTATTACGAGTGTGGGGTCGCGCTGAGCCGTCTCGCTGCCGTTGCGGCGCCACGCGCTCTCTCGATGGATCACGATGCGAGCTAAGACAGTCGTCACGCTGCGTTACTCCTAAACGGCCCCGTCTGGATGCTTTATCACGCTCTCCCGATCCAACCCTAAGACTTACATCTAGTGCATATTCAAATAAATCAACTAAAAGTTCAGAAACAGCGCTATTCTCAGCAGATACCAGTTCTAATTTCCGACAGAAAATTCTGCCAATTCCTACTGATGAATTTTCCGAAGAATACTCGTTTACAGAACCGTCCGAACCCACTTCAATGCCAACCGCTAAAGAGATTGCTATTCGTACCACCGAGCTACGTGAAGTGTCATCGAGTGGCAGTCATATTGATGGTCGTGTCAGCGAGGACACGCTCAACGCGGAAAATGAAGATTGCAATGTTCTCCCTTACAACCAGCCTCTGTCCATTGATACACAACAATATGAAATTCTTGAAATAGTGGTTTCGGAAACCTTAAACGTCCAACAGGGCCGGGATTTAAATTATGAAGGCGTGTCGAGTCCAGTCAGAAATACGACTATCAAAAGTAAGAAAGTTCCTAATATCAATATCGACGAGTATGTATCTAATATTTTAGTTGAAAGTTTGAATTCACTTACTGACCAATTAGAATCAATAAATGCTTCCATGGGATATGACAAAAGGCTAAACATTGTGGAGAAAGAAATCAAAGTAAAGTTACAAAATACGGGGGTAAACACAATTGTCCACCTTAGTCCTACTTCTAATAATCAAATCATATTTGGTAATGAAGAACTTTGTAATAACGATGGGAGACTAGGAATCGAAAATGACGCGAGAAATGAGAGCAGTGTTCATATAAGAGACAGTGCATTGAGCGTTGAAACGAATAATAACCTTACTTCAGCAGAGAGTCTTAGGGATAACAACGGCAACGGTGGCCGGCAGGAACCAGACGGCTTGTTGACCGTTACGAATAATGAGACCGTTAACAAAGCCATCTTACAGCAGATACAGAAACTTTTTAAAGATGAATTTAAAAAGAGTGGGGATGATAAAATAATTTCTCATATACAAACATCAAACGATGACATTGATTTGAATAAGAATATTGGCACGCGTACACATTCTGGGTCCAATAATTCAGCAACTTCGCTAACGCAAATGCCTTGTAATTCGAAGTCTTTGGAGGTATTAGGCGGAGTGGGTGCCAGAAATTATTACGAAGAAGTTGAGGAAAACACCTTAATTCCTAGATTATCAGCTTTACCTCACAGTGACTCCATGGAAGTGAATACTTCATCTTCTGATGACACTGATATGCTGGGGTCGGAGTGCGCCAGTCTTGTTGACAGCCTAGATGACCCCAATTCACCACGCTGTGCCCATCTACGCCGGAGCCGCGCCTCGATCCACAGAGCCGATCTTGTACGGTCAGCTATTGATGTGTTGGACCTTCTACCGGAAAATGCTCAAAATGGTGATCATTCACCCAAAGAAAAGGGTGAATCTTTTTTCGTAAGAATAAAAGATGGCGATTGTGACTGTGAAAAGGAAAATATAATTGTAGCAGATCATATGCCGGAAACCATTAAGCAGAGGTTATTCAGAAGACACAGGAAACGAGAACAACGAATGGAGTGTGTTAAACGGACTAAAGTAAAACAATTGAGAAGAGATGTAAGAAACAAACAAAACGAAGATTATAAATTTAGAAAAGAAATTGAGAAAGAGTGTTTTGCCATCGTTAATGCACTCATAGATGATGTCATAGCAAAGATTGTACAAAATGAATACAAGAATTTAAGAATCAAACAGCAATCGAATAATGTTTTAGCTGCTAAATCCGAAGAGAATTTAAGTAGAAAATCCAATAAAAAAGAGAAACAAGCATTGCAATCAAATAAAAGTAGAATGATTCATTCTCAGTCGTGTTCAGAATACATTGACAATAAATTACAGAAATCAAAACAACAGCAGCATGTCAGATCTAGCGTTGATTTACCACCGACGGTCGTCGAACCGAAACCTAAAAGAATTTATCAAAAATCAGAAATATATGACGGCAATAAGTGTATAGAAATTCTTGAGATATTAGAGTACGCAAATACTTCTCAAAATTCTTCAGACACCACAAACTCTGACGAAAATCATAATAACCTTATAATAAAAAGCAAGAAGTCTAGAATACCTATTCCTGTTTATGAAAGAATTCAACGTTTACCAAAAAGCAGCACCCAAAAAAAATATAAAAATGGTTGCTCACGAAGTCAGTCACCTGAGACGAGAGAGAGGAATCAGAAAACGAAGCACTTATTAGCGAGTATGCTGTTTGATGCATTTGCGGGAGATTCGATCCCGGTTCAGGACACGTCGCATCGTCGTCCACCTGTACCGTGTGAGCCCCGCGCGAGGTCCAACTCGTTACGATTTCATAATCCTTTCGATATTATACCTGAAGAGAAAAGCAGTCTGAGCATGGACTCCACAGGGGAAGACTCTGCTGGACGCCGAGCTTCTGCACCCAGCCTTGCCGACGACTTGTCTATTAATCTCAACGAAAAGCCTAAAGTACAAGAAAGACTGCAAACTCCTAAGTTGCCCACCAAATACCTCAAGAATGCCGGAACCTCTCCTATGCCGGAGCTGAAGCAGCCGCAAAAACACGTAGGCACAGCAACATCGCCAAGCCGCAAGTCAGCCGCTACCAGCCCTCGACGTCCACCAACCGCAGCAGGTACCCCAATCTAACCGCTGCCGCACGCGTCTAGCACTTGTCACGCTCGAGCTAACAGCGTTCGTCTCAAACATAAATTGTTTGCTTAAGTTAAATATATCACAATAGTTATCGGCACCCAACCACTCCAACGCGTAGAACTTTTGCATTTATAATATGTTGATTATCGTTTTAAATAAATTATATTATGTGACATCCAGTATCGTTTTATTTTCTTAAAGGTTTCGAAAAACGGAAGTCGGTAACGACACAGTGCGATGAGACGGTAAAAAATATCAAAAGTGATACGGAATCAAATAACGTACGAAAAATTAAAACTCACAACTGTCTCAATAATCACACGAAAGCATCCCAGAAGCAAACCCAAGCGAGACCCAAATGCGAACGGGAGAAGTATAAAGGTTCAGCGCAAAGTGTAGGTTGCGATGCGGCGTCAGAGGAAAGCAGCAGCTCGGGTGAATCAGACGCCGCGCTGGTGCCACCAGGATGGCTTGCAACGCGTCGCCGACGCCGTGCACCCCCCGCCACCCGTCTTGGTAAATCATCGTCTCACGTTAATTTACAACTCTGCCGGCTCCAAAACCTATGGTTAATGTGCAGGCGAGTGGGCCGTGACGGTAGCAGGCTCTTGTGCGGCCGCCCTCCCTAATGACGTCGAGATGCGGCTACGTTTTCCTGATCCGCGGCCTTCCCATCACAACCCGCAACCCGAATCGCCTCCGCGGCCAGCTCATCGTCGCCTTTCAGAATCCTGTACGGTAAGAAATTGCACTATTATTATGGATTCTGTCCAGGTCAGTAAGGTCCTTAAAATTAATGATGTTTTCAGATGGGCAGCGAGCGGGCAAGGCGAGGCAGCGAGCGGCTCACCCTCACAGTCAAGAAGGAAGCCTCAGGTTATTTTTACTACATTCAACCACAGATTATACACACGGCATCTAATATAGCGTTAAACAACGGTGAAAAAAGTTTCAAAGTACATACAGCCTTCTGCAAATTGGTAATGTATATTTAGTTTTACGAATATTGGACACGAGTTAATCCATATTTTTGGAATGACTTTAGATTCTTCAGTTGTTGCATCAAAGAGCTTGAAGAAATCTCGAGATCTCCTACCAGAGCTGCAGGAGACATTTCGCGCTTCCCGCACTGACACACGGAGCTCCCTCAAGGTACACACACACTGACCACACTTTGTTACCTCGTAACATCTCCACTGCTTCTGCATTTGTATGATCCATATGATATGTAATGTTGCTTGTATACATATTATTTACATCGAGAAGGCGGTTGTTTCAGACTCGGCGGGGATGCTCCCTACATTGCTGGCTTCCGGAAGAAGACTCCGCAAGCATCAGGTCAATAATTACCTTAATTTCTTAACAGGAAACCACGTTAATTTATAGACAGACACGTGTTAAATACTCAAAGAAAAGCATTTTTGTACAACTCTTTAATTGTGTGCATGTATTGCAGGGCGCGTGGCGATAGTAACGGATCTCTGTGTGTGTCGGGTCGCGGCATCGTGCCGGAACGCAAGCCGCCGCGTGCCCCTTCCATTCGGAGTCGACGCTACCCTTCCGATATGAGATTTTAAAATCTCCCTTACACTGCCCCCTATTTACTTGGATTTTATTTGTTACAACAAGCACTCATATAAACTATGCCATTCAACCTTGTTTTATTTTAAACTTCCTATAACGTGAAATTAAAAATACTTATAGGGTATAGCCGAAATAAAACGCTTCTTAGCTTTGTTACTACGTATTAAAAAAAACTTGAGAGGTGTAAAGGGACACCCGGATGGAACGAAATTCCTCTCGATTAATTAGTGATGGAATTGTAATAATATGTTTTTTAAGTTATCATAATATATTTTTTTATTATTAACAGATATAATGTAATATAAACTTAATCAGTACGCTCAATTTTAGTAATAAAAGTGCCTGAAATTATCATCTTGTATTTATTTATTTTGTTAATTTTGACAACAAATCTAAAGGCAGAGGCACATCTATTGATGCCTATGTACATTTTTTTACGAAAAAGTTTCGCTCCATCTTAGAGATGTCGCTAGCTTCGTCTTTTTTTCTGTCTAGCCCTCTTTCGCAACGCGCGATAAGGAACTTCGTTTCAAAACACTAGCTAACAGAAAATAATATAATTAGTTACTTTTATTCAAAGCGTGACATAAATAGTATATTTATAAAAAATTATAGTTCATATATCAACGATGCGCCACAGAAAAACTGAAATGTAATTTAAGGTCTTACGCTCGAAACCCAAAAATTAATTCACAACAAGAAATAATCTGAGATCAGACAGTGACAGTCGGTCGATCTGCTATCTGCATCCTAATAACCAAACCCTACGAAGACATCCAGTTTTGGTGACGGATTAAATGCAATCTCATCGCTCTTTACACTTATATTTGATCATCAATATAAACTAAATAAAGTAAATAAAAGCGTAAAAATATTATTAATATATATATACATATTCTATGTTTAAACTATGTTTATTGTTTATATCTAAGTTTAAACTATGTATATTAGTCTGTTTAAACCATATCAAATAGCTTTTAAATTATTTTAAAACCTGGTGTATGTTAAAATCTTAAGATAGGTTATTGGCACAGTTGAACTGTCATTTTCACACAAAGGTGTATCCGCATACACCGATCCGACCTACCGTGGATAGCTTGTATCGACAGGTGGCTATTATAATCCGTTGATTGGTTATTGGCACACTTTTATTACTATTTGGATTAAGATGTCTATCTCAGATGGTCAATAATGGATTGACATAAGTTATTGGCTTTGGGCATAAGTGTACAATATATGTAAATACATATTTTGTTTTTTTTTTTTTAATTTTGCAAAGTTATAATTTGAAGCGCTAACTTAGAAAATTTAGTATGTACTTTAATTAATTCACAAAAATTCTATATTTTTGTAAAATATTCAATTTATTAATATTAATTATTAAACAATCGCAACAAATTTATATAAATATAAGACGACATTATGACGTTAAGTCCCCTTGGTGGCTCAAATGTTTGATTAGAAATTGTGCTGCACTTTTCTTAACTGACAAAACCTGTTGCCATATCAAGTAGTGATTTATATTTGTATTTTGATCTAGATTCTAGAATTTATTTAAATAATATTTTAAGAAAGGAGTAACAAATTTGAGAAACTGAATCACGTGACAAGCGAGTTAATTGTCATTTCTCGATACTGGATCACGTATGCCACTAAAAATGTACCTATATCTTGAGTCTTGACCCTACTTCTATCTTTTTCTATATATTTTCTAAAACGTGTTGTAAATTGTTGTACACAGTATCTAATTGCCGTGTAATACTATTTAGAACGTAGCGTGATATTTAGTTAGGTATTATATTATATAGTAGTACATTTACGTATAGAACGTACCAAAAATAAAATCTTTACAATTTCAGGCAATACCAATCTATCAATTTAGCTAGACAAAGCTTCCTAGCTTATACAATAAAAGCTATTATACCTTTACTATTTATTACAAATCTACTCTCGATTAAATAAGGAGTTAAAAATTAGAAGTGTAGGTATTAAAAAGTTAATGCCATAGATAATACAAAGATTTACCTAGAACCTTTATCCTAAACCAGCGTACCTCTGCTCATTGCCTATTAAAAACTTTATACCAAATCTAGATAGGTAGCTTCTATGTTGTATGCAATAGGTAAATTAGAATAAACTATATTCTATTGTATACAATACAAATCCAAAATATGTATTTAACTTATCAAAGTAAAGTACTTAAATACCTATATAAAATATTTCATAGTGACATTTGATTAAATCGGTACAGTAATAAATTGTTATCAATCTTTACATTAATTGATATACATACCAGGGGTAGAAATGTCATAACTCACAATACCTGTGAATTGTGGCCTAAATTTTGCCTCGGCAATAATTTTAAATATGTTAAATTTAAACGAGGAATAATTAAAATAAAAGTCTAAGTAAATAAACTACCTTTTAAATTATAATAATAGTAGTGCCATCCGCTAGCACAAAGTCACTTTTATGTTTTTTTTACGAATGTCGGTCTAATGTGACGTCAATGGATAAATGTCGGCAAGATAATTCGGCTATAGTGTGACAGAAAGTTTGTTGCGTTAACACATTGTCAAGCTTGTTGTGCATTGGCCGATATGCTGAACTTCCCTATATCTGATTGGCCACTTAAAAGTAAAATGAAGTAGAAAACGAAGCGTGTCGGTCACTTGGTAGATCGCATTTTTAACGCGTCGGCATATTTTATATTTATCGTGTGAGTGGCTCGGTTAACATTGTTGTTCCGTTTTGCCTACTTTTCAAAAATAAAATTATAAAAAAAATATACTGTTGACATTTTATGGTGAGTGCTAATAATGATACAATCAAATTTATCACACAAAGATATTTATAATAAGTTCGTGCATCAAATATCATGTAAGCGGTGTTCTCATCGTTTTATCAATGAAAGCTATTCAAGAGAAATGAAGGAGTTGAAGCGTCTATTTCGGCATAATTGTTTTAAATTCTTATGCTGTCTACTTTATTAGGAATGAAAGTAATTAATTGTGAATTCTTTGACTTCATTTAATCAAAACCATTGTAATATTAGTATAATGTAATATATAATAATATAGACGTAAATTTTTTAGTATCAGTTGGCGGGAATTTGCATTTTTTATATCTTAGGTTATGGATTTCATTAGTTGCTATTCTTTCAGATAGTACATGACTGACAGTATGGCTGCGATGGAAGTAGATGAGGCACCGACTGAGGAAGTTCCAGAAGGAAATCCTGAAGAGTTAACGAGAAATCCAACTGCATTAAAAGGTTAGTATCGTTTTAGGATATGAAGTTATGTTTGAATGTGATAAGTTGCCTACTTGTTACATTAATTTAGGTACACTCTCATTGTATACTATTTTATTCACTAGTAATAAATATGATTATTTATCATATTTTTGCAGAAGCTCATGAGGAAATGGCTACTTTGGATGTACTTGTTTGTGGACAGTGTCATGAAGCTTATCATTTCTTGGAAGAATTTAAAGACCACAAGGAGAAAAAGAATTGCACAGGCAAATCACCAGTGAGAGATAGTGTAAGTTTAAAGGAAATTTACATCTGTTTGTTTATGTGACAATATGTTAAAAAACATATATGTTTCATGTAAAATCATAACTGTTGTTCACTCAAAAGTTTACAGGCAAGTCTATAATTGCACCTTTCATTACATGCTTCTTTTTTTATATGGTTCCATGTTTAAAGTTCTCTTATTGACTAGGGACTAGTATAAGGGTAATTTAGCCATTAGTGTTTATAAATTATTTAAATTCTAAGATACATCCTGTACTGTTAAAGATGCAGATCGTTATAATATTAAAAGGAGTATTGTCTAGCTTTGTATTCAGTACTAAAAAGTTTGACAGTAAATGTTTTGTGTGTCTAATTTGTGACATATATATGATCTCTTTGTCTATAAACTTTTTTTGATACCCTTAGGTTTATTTATTCTAATGTCTAATAGTTCAATAACCTCTGTGATAGGTTAAGTAGTATATTAGTTTTTGTTGCAGAATGAAAGCAAAGCTCAAGTATGGGCATTCCTTTTATGGAAGTGTGCATCTGCTCGAGATGGGTCGACATCAGTAGATAACAGTTGGAAGCTTTACCAGCAATGGTGTCGTATGCCAGAAGCACAACGCACTACTTGGATTACTGCTGGATCTAATGTGCAGTCCTTGTCTAAGTTTGCTCATGCTAAAGTGGTATGTTTACTTTGTTAAACAATTGTAAAGTCTTATCAGACAACTGAAATTATTGTTTTTATAATAATATATATTTTGCAATTTATAGATGGAAGTGAAATCTGATGATCAACTTGTTCCTGTTCAGACGACAACTGGTGATGTGAAAAGAAGAGGCAGGCCAAAGAAAAAACAGGTCAGTTTGCATTATATTATGAGCTTATATATTTTAAGCAAGTAAAGATATTCTTAACTGCTTAGAGCATTCATGAAAGCCATGAATTCTCTAAGAAACATGAGCATTGAGAATTGCCAGTTCTCTACCATTCTACGCCCTTAATTTGAGTTTTGTAAATGTAAAATTAGAAGCCTTTAGTGTATGTTTCTTTTTTTGATGTTCATAAGTGTACATTATGTTAACTATATGAATAAATGATTTTTTAATTTGAAAAGCTTTATATGAACTTTTTTATTAAACTCAAGATACATTGTAGTTGTGAAATATAATAACATATTTCTAATTGTCTTTAAATGGTCTATCCATTAACACTTTAACAAGATCTCTTTTAACTGGTTTAAAATGGTTTAAAATATTTGACTGACCCATATCCATGATTAATTTTCATATAAGTAATGAATTTTATTTTTTTTTTGTAGGAAGAGACTGAACCTCAGCCATCTGGAGAGGAGAGCGATGATAAGTCAAACAAAGCTGTTTCCAAACCAATTATTTCAACAGCTAAAGTGAAGGTTGTTAAAAGTATAGATTTTAACTGTAAAATTAAATTAAATGTATATACTGTTCTTTGTTACATAGAGTGGTTGTCTGGAAGAAATCGCTCTAAAGCGATAAGGCCGCCAGTTCCTTTCATTAAATTATGTTTAATATTTTCCTTTTATGTAATGCAACAAAGTGTTAATAAATATATAAATAAAGAGTGAGTACATTTGTTCATATCATTAGTTCACGTCGGCTTTCTCTACTCAGGCGATTAATAGTTGTTTAACTTAGAATCGAATCCAGGACAGAGTTATACATCTGTAATGTCTTTTAATTATTAAATAAGTGTCTTTAATTTTCTTATTTGGTGATTATATCAACATTAATTATTTACCTCTGTGACATACATATTAGCTACGTAATACTTGAATCTATAGCCTACTGGACAGTACAAAATTTTTCTATTACCGTCAAACTTTTGTTTAGCAGGAGGATAACGAAAGCATCCGCGGTGCGCAAGAGCGTGTTCCAGCGGCGGAGCGTATTGCGCGGCGGACGGAGCGGGATGCGGCACCTGGAGAGGTCTCGCAGCAGTTTGTGGTTGAGAAGATTTTGGCAAAGAGGTTCAACCCACGGCGGAAGCATTATGAATATCTGCTCAAGTGGGAGGGTTATCCGCAGTAAGTCTTAGTTGCACCCTATTTTCTATACTTTACTTACTATATAAATCATCCATTATGTTTTTCAATTAATCAAAGAGACATAATTTTACATACAATTATTATAAATATCAGACAAAAAAAAATGTTTGGTCTAAAGTGTGTATTATTTCTCTATGATAAATCTAGAAGTTTGTAATATTATTTGATGTGTCTGGATAAATGTTTTTCTTTCTGAATCTGTATAATTCTGTATAATATATCCCAAAACTTTTATATTTAAGTGTTCAAATGTGTGTGTGTTTAGATAAAAAAATCTAAACATCTAGAATCTTCAATGGATTTCCATAAAGAGAGCTTAAATTCATATTTCTTTCTCTTTCATAAGAGAAAGAAAGTGAATTGTATTGAGAAGTAATCTCAATTGAATATCAGTTCAATATGAGTGCTTTAGTTAAAATTTTGATTAAATATTGTTAAGTAAATTAGGTTGTATAGTGTATTTGTTATAATTTATTTTAAAAGTACATATATTGTTTTATAGTGAGCAGAACACATGGGAGCCAGTAGAAAATATGGATACATGCAAACACTTGCTGGAGGCATTCGAGAAACAACTTGCCAGGCAGAAAGAGCTTAAGGCGCTAAGGGCACAACAACAAGCTCAAAATACAGTTCAGGTATTACTGGTTTAGATAATGTATTAATATTTTTAAATGTGTGTAAATAAATGTTTCTGCCGGTAATTTTTCTATGCGGTAGTTAAACCTTATACACGCCATCGGTAAACATTGTCTCTAGGCCAACACAAGTTGATTTATAATTTATTTTTTTATTAATTATTTCCTTACTAAATAGACTAAAAATCAATATATTGTTTAGGTGAGTTTATTTTGGTGTAATACGTCATGATGTTAGGGAGAATCGAATGCACTAACCATGTATTATGTTATATAATTGAGCAACTAAATGCGATCCTTACGGAATATATCTTTTTTGACCAACTAAATGTTTTCAGGTAAAGCAAACCAGTACTCCATTGCCGCAAGTCGTTAAACAGATGGTGAAGAAAAATGAATCTCCCACATTAACTCCTACAGGGTAAGTAAAATCAATACACCAGTATTTTTGGTAGAATTGTGTTTTTTAACTGATTTAGTGCTTATATAAATAATATCAACTAAATCAGTGTTGGTCTAGAGTCTAGACCTTAGTGACTTAAGCGTGCGAGTTCGTTTCGAAGGACGTCAGGCATAGTTCTAATTTCAAGAGCTGTCATTTTTTTCTATTTAAAGTTTGACATTATTAAAAGTGCTAAAGCAAAGATTGTGATTTGAGATACTTTTAGGAATATGGTCATTGTTAGGCACAGAATAGTATAGTACATAATTGTATATAAAACATAATGACCATACAAAGTGATGTAATCTGAAGTCAATAAGGTTGTAACATAAGTTATAAATATTAATCCAGTGGGGATTATTTATAATATTTGGCATTAAATATCCATATAATATAAATATATAGTTAATAATTTTTAATTTAAAATTACAGTCGCCTACAACGTAGCAGTAAGGCCCGTGCCTTAGACCAAGTGAAAGCTTGGTGTGGCAACGCAGACGATGAACCTCCCAGCAAACGGGTCAGGCATTCTTCTGACAATGACTACTCCGAACCTGATGAACCCAAAGGTATATATTTTTATAAAGTCTTAATTTATGTTTTCCATGTTAGGTCAATTAGTTTTTACTTTCACTAACTTTTGACATAAGAGTTAATTTAATAATTATGCAATTAATATAATGCTACTAAAGATAATTTAACAGACATTTTAATTGAATGAAGAAAGCAATAATTAATTAATTTTCTAACAATATATAATTTGAATAAAAATATATATTTCTCAATTGCGTCCGCTTTGTATGTTTGTATAATATTTCTTATGGTGATTACTTATATGATTTAAGATTGATGCCATAGTAAACATGAAATTTTAATCTAACCTAACCTAACCAACTTTCTTCAATCTTACATGCAAGTAAAATCAAAATTTTGACTGTGTATAAAATCGGTAAAATAATAAACATACATAATATAATTATAATCTTTTATTTTCCTTTGCTTTCTAGTGGAAGTAAGAAGTGTCGTGAACGGTCAGCCGTCTCCAAAGTCATCATCAGTGGACCCAGAATTGGTAAAGTCGCTAGGACTAAGTGGCAAAGGGATGCCTAACATTAAGGGTGTCATCAAAGTTGACCCTAAACACATGCCTAGCTTGAGTACAGGTCAGTTATATTGTCTTGACTTCAATTCTTCAATATTTTTTAAAAACTACCTCAGTGATGGTTTGGTTTTCTGGAATGAAAACTTTTTAGGTTTTTTTGTGAATTTTCTCTATATAATCCCAAGAGTTCAAGTCATAAGTTTTTAATTAACAAATAAAAAATAAGAGTTTCACGAAAATCCGTCGAGCCATTTCGTTGGAATTTAATTACAGACACCTTGACACGAGAATTTTATATAAGATGTATTTGCCTTATAAAATTGTTATATTATAAAGCTTCTAAACATTTGTCTTTTGCTTACTATTGTGTCCTTAAAAGAACATTTTTTTTAAATCGAATGTTTTAATTATAGTTCCACAAAGTAAATAATGTGTATTTATATGTTTCAGGTGTGTACATAATGTCAAAAAGCTCTGGTATTATGAAGATCAACTCACCTGGAAAAATTGGACCCGGTCTAAATATAGACCAAGAAGTTATCAAGAAGCAGATTATGGCTGCCAAACAGGTAATATTATATATTTATATAACATGTAATATATATATATATTGAATAAAAAATATATTTTACATGTAGCTATTCTTCTAAAACATGGATTAATTAATTATGTATGGTCAGATGTTTTTAAATTAAAAAATGCGATATTGAACAGCATAAATAATAGTAAATTTATTCATGTTGTATAAATGTAAATTTACAATTTTTTTTTTGACATTCATATGTGTACTTGTTTACCTATATGAGTAAAGATATTTTTGTTTGTTTGTTTATCACGTTATACATAAATTTTTTCATGCGTTTTGTTTTTCAGTTTTAACTAAACTAATTTCGTTTATATAAAACCAGTTGCAGTATATTTTAGTTTTGGAAATCGAATTTCTGTGTCTGTTTCATGGTCATTTATCTCTTCTGATAGCGAAGTAGGCGCCGGACACACTGTCGACCTTTACGTCTAAAGCGTGTTCTTGCGATGGTTTCCATCTTGAAAGTCCGTTGGTGCACAGTCTATTATTGAATCTACGACCTCAGGCATGTCAGCCACTAGGTCAACAGTTTTTAAAAAATCGTTTATATAATTACCAGAATCATTTTATTTCCAGAAAAAAATGGAAGAAAACAGAAAACAGTCGATGTCGTCACCAACTACACAGGTATAATTTTTCTTAAACCAGTCTTACTTCTTGTGTTTTTTAATGTGGCGTAATGTAATTTCATATTCATTTAGATTAAAGTTCTTAAGTTTTCTTGTAGATTAAATATAATTCCTCTTAATAAGATATAAAGTGATAAAAATTTAATGTTCCTTGACTGCTGTGAGCTTAGTGCAGAGTTTCACTATCTTACATAAAATATGTATTGGATTTTAACATATGGGACTCTATGTCATGTTACTCACATTTGTATGTATCATATAGAAAATTGTATATCTAGTATAAATACTATATAACTAAATAAATATATCTAGTAAAAACTATAGATTATCAGAATAGGGTCAAGACATATCGTCCATTACGGTTAAAATGTAATTTGATTGTGTGTGTTGTACCCGCAGTTGTAAATTTATTGATTATGTACCATCATTGATACAAAATCAACAAATAAATAGAAACTAATTTGAGAACAAGAAAATTCAGCACATCATTGTTCCAGGTGAAGAAAACATATGGACCAGCAGGGCAACAGGTGACCGAGAAGACCATAATCACTCCGTCTGGACAGAAGATTATACAGAGGACGATACAAAGGCCTGTTCAATCTTCAGGGTCTGATGGGAAGTCACCCGTAACGATATTAAACAAGAAGTTGGCACAGGTGAGATGAATAAAAAAAAGAAAAAAAAAAGAAATATTAACCTCCATTTTCGGCCGAATTTTTATTATTATTAAATATGTGTATAATTATTATTATAATACATGAAATCAGTTAAAACTGTAATTGCTTGATTTAATTTATTAGCTTGGTTCAATATACAGTCCGTCAAGAAAGGCGTGTTCACGTAGACCCTTTATCATCACGTTGACTCGTTATTGTTCAGAACGGTTGTACTGTTTTGTCTCTTTCTACCAAATTGTATTTACGCAGAGATGAAAAGAGAAAAATGCTTACACAAATCTAATGAATTTCTTAATACAATATTTTTCCGAACGAAGAAACATTTTAGTATCAAAATACGCCAGTTAAAGTCATTAAAATTAAATGCTTTTGACGAAATCTTAGTAAAGTAAGATAATATAAACCGTATTAGGACAATTGTAAGGCTAATAAGATTTTTTTATCAGTCCCAGAGCGCGGGTGACAGCCTGTTACGTCGAGGTGGGACCATGAGGGGTCGCGGCCGAGGTTCATTCTCACTCTCGCCCGCCGTACGGCTTAAGGAGAAGTCTGTCTCGTTCGATTTTGATAAGGTTTCTATTACATGATTATTTAAGGTGTTTCGATTTGGTTAAAATTCACAGAATATTGCCTGCTTAATTTACCTGCTTTGTTTATAAAATAAGGATTATCACATTCGGAATTATGGCCGCGTTCCTTGTTTATCTAATTGAGTTTTCTGTAGTAAATTATAATATTAGCAATGATTTTCGATAAAAATATGATTTTTTGTATGGCCTAACTTAGAAATTTATGACATTAATAAGATAATAATAATAGTTTAAAATAAATAGTTCTCCCAGTCTGCATCTGTCCAAAGTGAAATAATGTAATTTAACTGATTTTTTCTTCAAGTTCAGTATTTAACCTATGAAATCCTTGCTGTAGTGGAGCACATCGTCAGAGTCGTCTGACGGCGTGGAAGACCCCTTCCCTAAGGAGCTGGGTCCGATTCCGCCGACCAGCCCCGATCGGCCGCTGACCCTCTGCCCTCGGACGGGCAAACGTCTGGCCAGGGCGGAGAACGAGCCCACGCCACCGCCCACGCCTTCGCCGCCGCCCACGCCTCCGCCCGACACGCAGGCGCAGGGCACTATGCTTATGAAGGTAAGCAAATAAATACCATTATACTGACAGTATAGCTCGACATTAACCCAGTGTGAAATATCCTTACATGCTTAATTTTCCATTCAGATTTTTTCTTATCAAAATATCCACAATTCACTCCTATATCCACCTAATTTTTTTATTTCACGTGATATTGAAAAAAAGGGTATATTTTAATTTTAATATAAATGTTTTTCAAAATCTATCGTTTAATACATAGATTTTGACTGAATTTAATTACATACATGTTATCTAGAGAGTAAACTTTTAAATGCCAAAAACCATGTCTCAAATAATAATAAAATGATTGGTTTCAGGTGGAAATGTCACCTGGTGGTACAACGGGAATAGTTGTGCAAGGAGACGGTGCTCAGCCCTCACTACCAATGCTGACAGACGAAGATGGTGTAAGTAGATTAATTTTAACTATTTAGTTTAAATCAGCCAAAAGTTACTCGCCTCAAACTGTATAATTGTTTGTGTATCATAAAACTAATTTAAACAATCAGTAGGTTAAGTTAATTCACTTAACTTCTTTTTATTAATGATAATAATAAATTGCGTATATTTTTTAAGGACCTCTTATAGAGGAGTATGCTCATACTTAAAACTCATTTTCCAATTGTAGACGGAGGTAAAAGTAGAGTCAAGTGCAGTGAAGCAATTATTAGAAGAGGGAGTAGGCGAGGATGAGACTGAAGAAGTGGGACTGCAATTACATACGGGACATCCGCTCATGATACGAGGGGAAGATGGGGTACTCTACCAGGTATGTACCTTTTTGATGTTATTCTTAAATTATCCTTAAGTAAACCTCATCTAGCATCATTCTAGAACATACGACTTTGAAAATATTTATATTTTTAAAAATATTTATAGCTGTCGCATGCGTTATGATTTGGATATATCCAGTAATTATAGTTTTACCGGAACTAAATTAATGGTCCTTCGAATCGGAATTTTAAACAATTAACCATGCATTACAAGGATATGAAATAATTATTAGGTCGCGGGTGAAAACGAAGCTGGTCAGACTTTACTAGTGGCAGCGGAAGGCGTAGAGGGCACAGAGGAGGGAGCGGGGGAAGGAGACGGGGAAGGCGTTATGTACGTCACGAGGGAGGATGGACAGGTAATACTTATTTTTAGTGCATTTAAAAAACGTTTTAGAATATACATATTTGTGTCGATTAATTCTTGCAAATAAATGAAATGGGTTGTCATAACAAATACATTTCCCAACAGACGTTATTAGTATCGACGCAAGGCGTACAAGGTACCGTCGAGGGAGTAGAAGGTGGAGCTGAAGGGGAGGGGGAGGGAGTTACATATGTCACCAGAGGAGAAGATGGACAGGTGAGGTTCTACTTTTTATTAAGAAGGTAACACAATGTTTCTTCTTCGTGTTGCCTATAACAAAACTTTTACGAATTTTTAACTAATAAAGAATAATTTAATTTTTTTGTTAAATTATATTTCTATCTATTTAAAATGTAAAATGAAGTGTAGATTTGCTCTTACGTATTAAGCAGTCAAGTTGAAATTTTACTTATTATTTATATATATTTATCAATACTAAAATGATTCCAGGACGTGCTAACAATAGACCCAGGGCAACTGGCAGCTCTGCTCCCGGGCGGGGAGGCGGGAGGTCTGCAGCAGGTGGCCGTGCAAGTGGAGGGCGAGGGGGGGGAGGACGCCACGCAAGTCATTGCGCAGCTCGTGCAGGCCGATCTTCCTTCGCCAGGTATTTGTTACGATATTAAAAATCATTTTGGGCGTCTTTTATTAAAATGACTTAGTCTCTTTGTAAACTATATCATGAATAGCGCAGCATTTTTTTGAGGTTGATCTTATTTCTATATCTGTTCCCTTAACTGTCTTTGAACTGGTTTTTTGTCTAAAATATCTTTCAATTGTACCGTGTCAGCAAAGATTATTTCTGTACATAAGGTTACATACATACACACACACACACATATATATATATAAGCGTGTGTGTGTGTTACTTTGTATGTAAATATAACATGAACGGAAATAATCCTTACTCGTACGGGAATATTATATGTATGTATCTATATATATTGTTATTATATAAATTATTCCTTGAAAAGTAAGTAGAGTAGTCTGAAACTATTTTCATAAACTTTAAAACGTCAGTAATAAACGGTTATTGAATTAAAAATATGTTTCTCATGGTATGTTTTTTTTTTAATTTCAGGTGGAACGCGACGTGTAGTTCTGCTATTACCCGATGGAAGCTTTACAATGACCGAATTGGACAAGGAGCAATACGAATCGATCACTGAGGCTGGCAAGACCCAGGAGTAATGACTGATTTAACATAAGTTCGTAATTAATGTTGTGGATTTTTTAAGTCGGTTAAAAGAACTATTGCTTCTGTTATGAGATGTCAGTTCTTAAATTGTGTATAGCTCTGAAAGTGCTATGTTTATTGACATGCTAAAATAATATAAGTTATTGTTAATAGAGAAATGTTAAGTGTTCTATTAAATGGATATGAAAAAATATAGTTTAAATTAATCCGTAATAAGTAAAATGTTTTTATGTGTGAACTATTAGATGTGCCACATGAGTGAAACATACATAAATTGTTAATTTTAAAAGTTTTATCAATTTCACAAAAATAAATTCATCATATTTACTGTATTAAAATCAAAATAAATTTTCATATTTGTAATTTATTTTATACAAGATAGTTTATCTTGATCTAAAGAAAAAATTGCAGAGAGATTCTCGTGTATACATTTTCGTTTTAAAAATTAACAAAAATCTTCAAACTTAAGATTAATTATTAATAATTACTAGGATTAGAGTTAATATGGTGTGAATTATCATGGTAAGGTAATGATTCTGAAACGTAACGTACGTGACGTAAGAGCTGACTCTTACGTAACGTACGTGACGTAAGAGTTGACTCTTATAGGGTATCAGAAAGGCTAAATCTGAAATTAACGACCTTATTTCCATACAAACAATGGTCCATGGTAATAAGTACCTTACTAATTTCTACATTTTATTTTATAATTAAAAAATATATTTTTTAATTTTTTAAATAAATTAAAAATCTAGTTATTTCCGTTCAATTAAGTTAAGGCAACTTTGGTTGTCACCAACCCGAAATGTCAGGTTTTATTTAGACCGTTATGTTATACTGACCTCACTTGAAATTGATAAAAACCTGTTTTAAATTAATTTTAATACTTTATATTTGAATAATTTTAACGGTAATTTGGCATTGTTAAAAACAAAGTGAGGAAATCCATGGCATGGTTTAAACATATAAATCGACCACCAATGGGTTTCTATGGGCTGTGACGACTGCCTTTTTGGGCGTCCCGCGGGCTTTTCTGCCTCCCAAATATGTTTAAAAAAAACTTGCCTATTATGAAAATAATTTTCAAGAAACAGATATCTGAGGCTAAGACTTTTTTAGTTTTACAGCTACTGCTTCTTTTGTATTTTACTCAATTAAAATATTCAAATTCACACAATTTCTAAGTGTATATTTAAAAAAATAGTCCCAATTCATGGCCTCACAAATGATGGAGTTCATACTAAACTGTATAAAAAGTGGCATTGAACCATCCAGTTAACAAACTGTCTGAACGTAATAAATTCTATTTTCACTTTTGACTTCTAGAAAAAGTATTTCTACATTTTTTAAATACAGAGATGACATTTTATTATATTTTAGCCTCATAAAATTCATTTGCATGACTATTTTCTATATGAATATTAGCTCAGCTTATTATTTTAAAATGTAAGAATTCTACAATTTAGCTTAAAGTAGACATGTGTTTATCATAAATACAACAATGACTTCATATTTTACATATTGTATATAATTATACATTGTAAATAAACATCTAATTAACTGAAACTATGACAAGTGAAAAAATATATATAAAAAATGCGCGATAATACATAAAATTCGGTGACCAATGTTAATATAGATAGAAGTGACTTATAGTAGCTGTTATAATTAAATAGTAGATAGTAATAGTTTCTGAACTATCAAAATAAATATATAAATATGATAGTGGTCATTTTTATTGTGCTGAGAGTTTTCCCGAAAAAAATATTTTGGGCTGGTCTCATCACTTGCCTATAAAGATAATAATATAAATAGGATGTAAAAATAAGTAAAACAGATAATAAAAATGTCTGTCTTGCAATGAGGATTTCATTGTTTTCTATAGTAATTGAGTTGCCAATATATTAGTGGTGTATTGGTCATAGTTATAGGCGATAAAAATGTCTTCTGACCATTTGTAATATAATGAGTAATTTCATTTTTTAAATAAATTTTATTTAAAATAATTATAGTTTTATTTTTTTCCTCTTAATAGAGTTTCACTCTGTAAGTACAATGTACAACAATCTTACATTACATAAAATAGCAGAGGTCTGGCCTGCTTTATCGTCAGTTGGTCTAATATATTATTGAAGTACCGAAGACTTAAATGGTTCGGATTGAAAGGAAGTTTAGATGACGATGAAAAAGTTATTTGTTAAACAAATGGAGAAAGCTAAACACGAAAACTTCAACGGCGAATGTCACGTAAAACCCTCAAAACCAGTCTTCGATGTCATGGTATGAAATAGCGGTGTCAATTAGTTCGCATGAAGATTCGAGATGAATTTGACTATTACGTTAGGACATAGTATTACCTTTTATAAACATAACTTTTACACATTTAAAGAAAAACAGTTTTTTACGGATTAAAGTTATGTATTATTGTATTTACGTAATACATAATTTTAAATTTAACTGACGTTTCGCGTGCTTTACAGCGTACGTGGTCACGGTGACTGAAGGAAAGGTGTTAAATGTCAAGAAGTGTCGGCTGTAGAAAATGTTATATTATCTGTATAACATAATTATGTGTATATATATATAAGTTTAAATACAATAATACATAACTTCATTCCGCAAAATAGTGTTTTTCTTTATTACGTTAGGATTCACAATATGTGGGATATCTATAGTAATTATAATAAAACACATATTAACATAGTATTCGATTTATTTTACGAACACTATTATAAAAATAATTATAACTGTCCTATATCTTTATACAATTTCTATATCCTTAGGATTATGAATCTGACTATTGTTAAATAAATCACAGATAATCTCACATTGATATTCTCAGTAAACAATAGATGATGAAAAAAATAAGAAAATCAAAGATTTTGGAAAGGTCCTATTATATACCTACTTGGGCTAATCCCTCATCATTTTAAAACTTAGCATAATTTTGGTTACCAATAAAAATTGGATACGAAAGCTGTGTGTTACACTGTATACGTTCTATAAAATCGTTATAATATTCACGAAGGTTGAATTAAAACCCATAAATACAAAACGTATATATGTAGTGTTTGTATTATTTCATCTGAATCACCTAGAGAGCACTATTAAACTATAATTCATGTAAATATTAAACGTTTCAAAATGGAGATATAATTACATAAACATGAATTCGAAATAAAAATGCATCTCAAAATACAATCATAAAACGTAAGTACACAAGTCTTGAAATATACTGTTGACTGTTTGTTTCTTCTCTCTCATTAGCAAGTTATCTTTCGTACTGTGCTTTCACGATTACGTAATAAGGAATTTCTCTAGAAATGTAAAACGTCAAATACGCAAGAGCCGCGTTCGAAAAATGCTTGATATCTATACCCGTCTAGGTTGACCTTGAGTTTAAGTACATAGTATATTAATAATACATTAGACGCTCTGCCCGTTGTCCATTTTATTTCTGGTAACCCATAGAATGTTTGGTTTTTGGTAATACTGTTCTATTTGTAATAAGGATTTTCCTTTTGTCTCTGGAAGAAGTAGGAAGAGTAAAATCGTGGCCAGCCCGGACGACACTCCGAACAAGCCGAAGACTCCAGCCATGCCTATTTGGTTTCTCATAACCGGGTAAAATTTTGTAAAACCGAAGAGGAATGCATTGAAAAGACAGAATATATAACCTCCGCAGAGTCCACGGACCTTTGTCGGTAAGAGTTCCCCGATCATAAGACCTGGTAAGGGGAAGAAGCCCAGGGTGTTAAATGCCACGAATCCGAGAATTAGTGTTGGAGGGAGCACGCCGCTGCCCGGTCCTTGGGATAAAAGGAAGGCTAGACCCAGAGTACACGCTGTTGCTCCAACCCCTGACACCAGAACCAGTGCTCTTCTAGTAACTTTAAGTAGCATCACACACGCTATCCCACTCACTGCGAGCCTGACTAGGGCACTTGCTTCGGCAGCGTCCTGCGAAATAAAATATATTAGAGGGTTTATAATTAAATTTTATTTTAATTTCATTAAAAGTTATCTATTATTGCATTACACATTACTGATTAATAATAACAAGATAATATGGCTTTATCTCATCGCTAATTCAAATAAAATTACTGATTTTTCCCTATGTGCTTTATGTATATAAATTACATTTGTGAATTAGGAAACTCAAAGGCCATATCGCTAAATAATCATTTAATTTTTCACATCCATTATTGCTATAATATGGAACCAGGGTATAGCCCAGTCATATTAGGTAAGAAAAGGGGTCAACCTCGGAATGAAAGATAATAAGCTGCAAATTGGTATGAACCTTTGTTTTGTCATTCTAAATGTTGTCTCAAAAGTCACAATCGTTATCGTGTCCGCGTCTCAAGATATTTAAGGTCAAAGGTCACAAAAATCGGTTTTTCGCGAATATCTGGCTTCCTATCGATTAAATGAGATTTGCATTTATTATAAAAGTTGTAGGCTATAAAATTCCCTACAACTTTTGTTTAAACTTTTTTTTCATACGACCAACCGTTTTGAAGGTAGAGCGCGAAGTGCACATCGTACAGTCATAAACCTGTACAACTGTCAACACTTCCACCAAAAAGTGTAGCAGCTCATCAACACATAAAACGTGTCTACTACCAGATTCAAACGTGGTTAGGGAAGGACTTAGAACCTCAAGAATGGGGCTGGATGCTTGAAAATGAAATCGTGGAGCCCATACGAACGTTATTACCTCCAGCACCAGCCGAACTACTAAAAGTAATATTTTGCAATTGCAAAAATGGTTGTGGTTCCCGCTGTGGATGCAGAAAATCAGGGCTACAATGTTCTTTAGCTTGCGGCCAGTGCAACGGACAAGCTTGCCTCAACGCTTCACTGTATCCAAGTAATCCCGATGAAGAAAATACATATGATCCCGATATTCTGGAAGGTTTGGAGATGAACATGACAGATAATGAGGATGATGACAATGAATCGAACATTTTTGAGCGACAAGAAGAAGAAGAAGACGAAGAAGAAGAAGATAATTAGCTTCCATTTCCAATTTCATTACAATTAAAATCAACAAAGATACTTTTGATATTTGAACTCACATTTTGATAAATGTATATTATGCCGTATTTAATAATAAATAAAAATATGTGTAAAATATATACTCTTACTATCATTTTAACTTAAAATAAAACTAAAATATATAATCCAGAATTAATAATATTTTATACTTAAATAGTTAAATATGAATAATTATATATAAATAATCAAGTTACTTACTTTAATTAAATATAAATAATTAATAGTTAGTACATAAATAATAGGCATTGTTTAATAATTATAATTATTGTAAATAATTGACTTTATAACGTACTGATAACCATAACTCACGCTTGACCTTGCATTAGGCCGTATATGACTGTACGATGTGCACTTCGCGCTCTACCTTCAAAACGGTTGGTCGTATGAAAAAAAAGTTTAAACAAAAGTTGTAGAGAATTTTATAGCCTACAACTTTTATAATAAATGCAAATCTCATTTAACCGATAGGAAGCCAGATATTCGCGAAAAACCGATTTTTGTGACCTTTGACCTTGAATATCTTGAGACGCGGACACGATAACGATTGTGACTTTTGAGACAACATTTAGAATGACAAAACAAAGGTTCATACCAATTTGCAGCTTATTATCTTTCATTCCGAGGTGAAAGCCCTAATATGACTGGGCTAGTATTGATCTTGTATTGAGCAACTCTCATCACAAGATTACCTAAAATGATTCTGAATACTATTTTATTTTATAAAATGAATTCCTTGATATGTTATTAAATAAAAAATATTCTTAGTAAACAAAATAATATTTATTTTTTATTTATTTCATTTGTCGTTATGTTTGCATTCGACATGCACAATAGCTTCAAAAAATTCATGGTCGAATTATATTATTAATATATAATTCGACCTTATTAAAATATACTAATGTTTCGTTAAAATGATTTTCTTCTGTATAATTTAAATATGATAAATAACAAGTATACATACAGATGGATTCAGCGATCCTCCAGAGTTCTTAACGATGTCCACCGCGTAGAATATCACCACGTAACTGCCAGAGAGGATTTGCATCAAGTTGAATACATTGATAAGCAATAGCGGCTTTAACACTGGAAGACGTAGTACAGTATCGAAGAAACGTATTGTCTCCTCGCCTCGTGCCTTTTCCTTTTCCCGGGCCGATATTAATTCATGAAGTTCTCTTTGTGCCTAGAATAATAAAATAAATTATACTTTTTAAGTAACGCCTTAGCGCAGTGATTCTCAAAGTGGTCTATATCGACCCCTATGAAAACCTGCAAGGGGTCTATGCAAAGCGAAAAAAAAATTTGGGGGTCCATGAAATGAAAATGGGGGTCCACGATAGTGGATCTCAACACATGCACTGATAGTACCTATTTACTTACATCATACTATCTTATTTCCCCAACATGTCACAGACAAGCTGCCAGGAAGACGACGTTTCAACTCACGTTCGACGTTTAAATGAACTCTATTCAGATTTTTAATCTAGGTTTGAGTATATTTTGACTATGGTAATACCACCGTGGATAATTAATCCATATGGTGATCTCAATACAAGTTAAAAGGAACGAATATCATAATATAGGAGGAATTGACTGAACTAAGTACAAACGAAGAAATTAAGCTTCAGTTTAAAAACGGATATCAGCAATGCTGCTAAACAACATACCAGTTGCTTATCCCGTATTATGGAATATGGCGAGGAAATTTTTAATTTCCTTTCCATCGTCATACCTAGTGGAAAGGGGGTTCAGCGCTGTTACCTGGACATCATTAGCCGAGGAGATTTAAGATTAACCTTTACAAAATTGACGCCAAATGTTGATATAATTTATTATTAAAGCATCCTTCTCACTAAAAATATGTACTTATTGCTTATGTTATTTTATTTATAGTTTATTTTATGTTCATTTGATGTTACGAATATTTTACATTACAGATACAAAATTTTATTTTGAGTAGTTTTAATTTAAATTCAATTAATAAATGTATAAATTAACATGTGTTTTTACTTTAAGTTTTTAACACTAAACTTCACTACAGTTAGAAATTTACAGGAAATTAATATCAGGTAAGTAAGGGGGGTCTACTCAACACGGAAAATCATGGCACGGGGTCAAAGACACAAAAAAGTTTGGGAAACTCTGCCTTAGCGTAATTGGTGGTGATAAAAATATAATATAAGAATCTGTTTGGAATTCTTAGGCGTAATGCGCCTTAATCATAGATATTTCTTTTACTGGAAAATGTCTGTTCTTCGTAATAATTTTATTATATTATTTTATAGAGTAAAATTACTAGCTGAACCGGCAAACGCTGTTTTACCATGTATATTTTTTCTACGAAACATTTTTTTAATTCAATGAAACTCATTGAATTAAAAAAATGTTTCGAAAAACTATCTAGTATAATAAAAAATAGGGGAAACTTAATTTTCATCCCTATACCCCACGACCAACGTACAGGGGTGATAATTAAGTGTTGTATGTATTTTTGTATGCTGTATCATAATTAAATAAAAATTCTCGAAAAATTACAAAAAAGCATCTATATTACTGTCCGGTTCGTAGACCCCACCGATATATGTACACAAAATTTCGCGAAAATCGGTTGAGTCATTTCGGAGGTTAAATACAATCACCGTGACATGAGAATTTCATATATAATAAACATTCCAAGACCATTACTAAATAAGCATAGTACTATTGTTAGAATATTCTCATATTATGTCCATTGTTTTTGTACATGATTTCTCTGTTCTGTAATTGAGCTCGCCTATGATAATTGATATTCATTTGTGGAAAATAATGAGAGTGTCACGTTCATGACTTCGCAAAACTACTCGTGTATACACAATATGTTTTAATTACAGAGTTGTAACAATAGAGATACACTTCAATTGGTACCTTCTTGTTGAGCTTATTAGAGACGATTGCTTGTGTGTGGACTCATAAAAACAAACCAATTAAAATGTATCTTGTTCGAATATCATATTTCATTACATTAGGAAACAGGAAGTTGTTGAATAGTTATGTAATTCAACACATTTTTAATGCAAATTCTTAGTATTAAAACTCTAGAATTAACGATAGAGGTTTTAAAATTAATTATCAAGTTAGTAACGCCCAAATGTAAGTCCATTTTTATGTCGGCTCTTAATTATTTAAATAAGAAACAAGTTAATGGAATGTAAACGTCTTTAGGTCGTATGTTTTGATCGGCTCTAAGCACGTTATACATAAAAAATGCAACATTTTAACTTACTCTTATCACAGCATTGTCACAGTCCGTTGAAAAAAACTTAAATAAGATCAGACAGACAGTTGTTGGCCTCTTCATTATAAATGAATATTCATCTTATATATAAAATTCTTGTGTCACGGGGTTAGTAACCGAACTCCTCGGAAACGGCTCGACCGAGTCTCATGAAATTTTGTGTGCGTATTGGGTAGGTCTGAGAATCGGACAACATCTATTTTTCATCCCCCTAAATGTTAAGGGTAATCCACCCCTAAATTTTTTTATTTATTTTTTAGATAAATTTTTTGTTTTCATTTTATTAAGATACACTATAAAAAAATACAAACGACCCGAAATTTTCAGCCCTCTACGATCAACCCCTATTTTTTAGTTGTTAATTATAAATTAAATTTTTTTTGCAAGATTTTTTTTTGTTTTGTCATGACTTAGAATAAAAAAAATCATATGACCCTGAATTTTTCACTCCTCTATGATACAATTTTTTGGCAGTTTTTAATTTGTGATGACAATAAAAAAAAATTCATATCTCTCTCAATTTTCACTCTTATACGATCAACCCCTGTTTTTACATCCCGATTTTTATTTTTTGTAATCTATCCATAGATCTGCAATAAGGTTGCAAGATGGCAATTACATATTATTGTAATTGTAGTAGAATTAAGAGTATGTTTCCTAAAAATAACATACATGGCAAAACGTTCACCGGGTGAGCTAGTATTATTATATAAATTTATCTCGTTATATAAACCCATTTTCGGCTAAAACGCCTGTTATCGAAGTAGATGATACACATTTAAAATTAATTTGTTATTCATACGACTGGTAATCGACAGGTCTTCCAAGATGTATCTTTATTTTGGATAAACATTTTGTTGACTGGAACATTCGTATAGTTTCATACATTGTTGCACTTACCGTATCTGGGTCTCCTCTTAGCCTTGACATGGCTGCCATTGCCTCATGGAAGCGCCCACGTCGCGCCAACCAAGTTGGACTTTCTGGTGAGAAGCATAATGCCACGAAGGCTAAAGAAGGTAGTAGTATTGACAGATAGGCCACTAGTCTCCATGAAAGGACACCCCCGAGGGTATAAACATATAGCACTCCTAGGGAATACGCCACAAATGGAGTACCTATTAGCAAGCCTCTCAGTCTTGGCTCTGATATCTCTCCTAGGTATACCTGCGAAATTTTATTTCAGTAAAACTAATGGAAATAGAAAATCAGAATCCTCCGGTAGTTCATGGGTTTTTAAAAAAAAGCGTATATTAACTGGAAGCACAGAGCAGAAACCGGTCAATAAAAGTATGAATAAATCATACAAAAACCATACAATCAATGAATTTATCATTATATTAGATTTCTTGAATATTTAAATAACTGTTGAGTTTAGTTTATTATCTTCAAAAACTAATTTATAATATTATGGAGTGAAGCAGTTACCTTGACTTTCATAGAATACAGTTTCTATTTTTATGGCTTTATAATTACTTACTTGCGAAGGTGCTGCCATAACACCAACAGCAAATCCGCAGACGGCCCGTCCCAACAGCAATAGTGCGTGATGAGATGCTGTCCCTATGAGAATCCATCCAATAACTAGTGGTAAAGTGGTTGTTTGCAGCGTCCGTCGTCTACCTATGGCCTCCATTATTGGCCCCGACAACATTGAGCCTAGCGGTGTTGCTGCAGAATGAATACTGGCTGCAAAGAAAAATACTCTATGTAAATTTATTTTAAAAAGGTTATATTTATTTATTTCAAATCACAGGATGTATGCTAGTTCTTACAAAGAAAAAGTTACACATTCATTACAAACAATCAAGATTTTTAATTTAATGAAACTGGCGTATTGAAATAAACACTAGGCGTTACAAATAATATTTATAGATATTTCTACGATATTCTAAAACCATGCGTAATTGACAATAACTTGAAAACGTCAATGTATCTCGCATACCATAAAAATTGTGTATATGGCTGTTAGTCCATTGAAATCTTACATTTGTTAGAGGACGCCATTTTATTTATGTATGGAGGTGGTCAATACAAGCTTAAATGTAAGTTGATCTTGATAATATTATTAAATATATTATCAAGATCGAAGATTACCTCAGCAAGTTGTCTGTATAATTGTCCTACTACGGATACCGATAATTAAAATTGCCTATTACATTTAAAAATGATCATGGAACAGATTCAGAAATCTGAGGCCAAGACCTAATGAGGTTGTAGCGCCACTGATTTATTTACTATGATACCTATCAATGTAACAATAATATGCGTATATAACGTGATACATGCAAAATTTAGGCTAACATTAATCAAATAAATATGAGTGATCGTACGTGTGACCTTTATTTAATTGAAAAATTCCTTTGCAAATGTCTCTGAATCACGTTATCTATTAGTTGTAGGAACATAGGACCGAGCAATTATTGAAGCCCTCTCTATTACTTAACGTATTTCGAGCAAAATTACAATGAAAGTTTTCCTGTGACTGTAATCCTTGGCCATCGAAATCGGCGTCTGTTTCGTTCTGTACTACAGTTGTCACATATATAGCAAGTGACAGCCTTCTTCGGCCTTTCTGAAGACATGCCGATTTCTTCTAGTTTTCTTTCACCGTACGAGCAGAGTCAATTGAACAACCTATTAACCAACCTTTCCAATCGCATTATCACTATAAATCGACGTGATTGAAGTATTATGCATAATAAGGATAATTATTATCTGTTTTATATAATTGGCAAATAATTGGCCCTGTAAAAACCCGTACTCACGATACGTCAAACGAATAATTTTATTAATAGTAATTTTGTGACAAATTAATAAGTAATTTCGTAATCCGTCAGTTTGTAGTTTGGACTTAATAACCCACTTAATGTGGGGGTTTGGGTGTGACAAGCTTTGTATGTTTTCACTAGTTAGGATTACTATAACGTTTATTTCCGGGTATTTTGTTTCCATTTTGGTTAAAATATACGCCAGAACTCGGTTGACTAAAACACTATCGTTGTTTATTTAAAAGAACTATGTAAAAGTACTTTATAAGTGTGTGTAAGTGTACTTCTTTAAGGGTCTGTTTCAATGTACGGATAAAGTACCAAATAGCTATGAAACACATAAATTATTCGAAAGATAAAAGTTCCAAATAAGATACTTCGCGTTTCATGACGAATAGCGCTATTTGACAGTCGTGAAACGCAAAGATACTGTTTATCCTACCAATAAGTAATAAATAGCTTATTTGTAATTTATCCAGACATTGTGAAACAGACCCTAAGTATTGCATTTGTTAATGTATTCCTAAAATACAATCAAATTAGACTTGAGTTTTTTAAAGTAATCAATCTACTTTAGTTACTTTCAAAAAGTTTCTAATTTTTAAAGCAGCAGCGAGTTATGTAACCCAACATTAGATAAGTTACATATGAATATTTTAATTAATAATTAGAAGCGTAAACCAAATGCATGCAATAAATTGTATTTTAAAATTCTCGTTTCAGATCATGTCAAATGTCATTCATTCATATTATTCAGTTATTCTTTTTCTTTTTTGAACATAAGATCATCAAGGTATCACTTATTCAAGTCATAGTTCATAGATTTATGAATCCTTAGAGAAGTCGAGTTTCTTTTTGTTAGCGTCGAAACTCTATCCCTTATTTTGTGTTAGCTCATGTTTTAAACCATCTTTTCATTACCCAGCTGCAAACAAAATTTTTATTTAAACATCTCCATACAACAACCGCTACTCATATTTATGTGTCTGTTTCGTAATCATATGTTTTTTTGCAATTGGCAAGGTAAGCAGCCTATGAGCCTAACATACGCCGTCGATATGTTTGGTCTAAGAGTTGCCAGTTTTCTGTCCGTACTATTAAATGCGTACATCGATAGCAAGTCGGTGAGTGGAGAGAACGACCTCATGGATGAAAATCGAACGCTGAAACCACTACGTCAACACTGGTCTAAAATAAAATCTATCAAAGTCATCATTGTTTTGTAATCACGCAACGGAATTAAAATAAAATTAATTAACTGCATATAAACTATAATTGATTGCATTCTCGTACTTCCGCATATTAACATTAGCTCAGTTTTGCAATCGACTTGCTTCGATGTTTGAACGTGATCGCCTTGACTTTTTAAGCCCTAAGTCGTAATTTGCATGGATAGGTCGTGTCCGTTGTTGCTAAGAGCTTACAGTATTGAGTAATGTATAAGTCGTGTTCATATTTGAATGACACAATATAAGCAGGGACGGATTTTGGGGACTGTTACCGGGGTTACAGCTTCTAGGCCCCCACAATAGACAATTCGTTTTTTTTATAATATAAATAGTAAACACTAGTAAACAACTTATGTTATAAAACACAAGAGGATTATAATTGAAATGAATTTAAATATATATTATAAAGGCTATTATTATATGTTCGTTAAATACTTAAAGACTCAGAATGGTTTCACAATTAATTATTGATTGAATTTGGAATTACAATTTAAGGAAAATAATTGGGGGCCAGGCCTCCATTCCTTTGTTTCTCCGAGGCCCTTAGTTCTAAAACCGGTCCTGCAGATATTAAAATAACAAATGTGCGATATTATGTGTTGTTATTTATCTACATATTTAGTATATTAAGTCATCGTATGTATTTATCCAAATATATTGGTATCACTGAAAATCTGTCGCGAAGTTAGCCTTATAGCCGTCGTTAGCATAATGTTTGAGGCCAAATTAACTTTACTTTTTCCATTTCCATGTGTTAATTTGTGTGCGTATTGTTATGGTAAGACGGGTCGACTGCAATGTGTCTAGATTTTACACAAGATCGGAACCGTCTCGAAGCTAGACTGAACACTCTAGAACGCCGTATTACAAGGACCGAGCAATGTGCGAAAGAGACAAAGAGTACGGGCTTTCTAGAATTGTGCAATCGCTATTCAGTAGCGATCCTGCCTAGAGAATTCTCGAATATTGTTGAAGCTTATTCCCAGATAGATATTAGCGAGCCGAAACGCGACCAATTAATTCAGATTCGTATGCGATATCAAGAGATAAATACCGAAGAGAAAAAGTGCGAATAAATTTAACACAAGTGATAAAGTACTGTGTGAAGTGTGCGTTATTAAAGTGATTTGTGATAGTATTTTGTTTAGTGTGTAATAAGTGAATACATAAATTCCTCATTGATTTTATTAAGAAATAATCCCTTGAAGAGATCTATCCATTTTGGCCAGGCATTTTCTATCCGATCCCCTAGCTCGTAACAGTATTAATGTATCTTTCTTGATCGCCGTGATGGTTTGGGTAGGCTTTTACGCGAGCGCAGCTAAAATATAACATTATTTTCCGCTTTCAATTCTGTTACTTTTTTCTTTACCAGCGTTTACATGTTTTCAAAAATGAACTTGAAGTTCGAAGAATTACTTTAACCGATGACCAGAAACACCTTCGCATGGACTGGTGTCGTCAAATGTTAGATAAGTTCAACGGCGGTGACTCAAATGCTGTATTTGACATCGTCACAGGTGATTAAAGCTGTGTGTATAGAGGAACAGAAATTACTTCGAAAAACAATAAAAGTATTGGCAACTTTCCAAATTAAGCCGTTTTTCATTTTCTTAACATTTTCAGTGCCACCCAGGTATATCCAAATGATATTTATAATATAAGTACAAACATATAAGTAAGTTTTGTTTTACGTGGTCGGCTGAAACAGCCCTGGCAAGCGACCATGATATCAAAGGAACAGGAGCTTTGGAGCGAAATGAAAAGTTTGGCATACAATCTTTGAATACTCTATGATGATCTCATGTTTAAATAATAATGTTTGTTTTATTTACCTAACGCATTCACTGTAATTAAATACAAGGTTTAATATGTGGTAAATGTTATGAGGAAAACTAATCCTCTTAATAGTTTTGCCAGTTAACTTTGTAATTTATAATATCTAAAGTATCCTGTACAGTTGTGTAGCATTAGTTATTGTGAACATTCCTAAACCGTATAACGAAATAGTTGTCATAATTCGATTAATCACATTTAATTAACAAGCATCCTTCAATATTGACCCGGTAATTTTACTCAAAGATTTAAAATAATTGCAGCACGTATGGATTAAAAATTATTTATCATTCCAAACCACAGATACTTTATATAGTTATTTCAGTGACTTATATTCCACTAGACATTTTTATGATGTTAGACTTATGATTTCCTACTGATTTTATTGTATTTATTCCTTCAACTTTAAAAAGTATATTTTGTAAAGTTACATCCGCATAGGACATCTAATGACTTCCTGCATTTATTTTATTTCATAAAGACTTGATTGAAATTCGTGTTTTATCACATACGTTTTTAATTACCTGACTGGTATGTTATTTTTATAGTATTTAGTAATGTATTTATCCTTCAAAACAGCTGTTTTTATGTTATGACTTAATTAATTTTTCCATGCCATCTAGACCTAACTTTACGATGTCGAATTTAGGTGTTGGTGAGGGTGCGCATCGTAAAAATTCACTCTCATCATTTTTCTCCATCGCGTCCAAAAAAGTATAACGTCAACAAACCTAATTGAATAAATATGATCATCAACCGTGGATACACATCTGTTAGAGAATTCTAATATTTTAAATGTTATTAAAAAACTAAATCATCGTCATCGTTTTCTTGCGTTTCCGTATTTTTTGTTATGTCCCGTCAAAACTAACGATTATATTACATTAATTTTTGATATAGTATGTAAATAATACAATAGGTCATAATATATAATCTCAGATATTAAAATTAATTCTCCCTTATCTCAATTAAAAATAATTTATATTTACTTTAATAAATTGTATTCATAGTAATAATTAGATTCACAAAACTAGAAACATATAATAAATATGCACTTTATTTATTGTCATGTTTCAATACGCACTTCAATTTTGATAAAGTTTCTTCAGTTATTAAATACACTGAAAATTGTATTTCCTATGTTGTCCTGGTAGCATTGAGGAACTCGCGAGATTGGTTTTTACCATACTAGATTTATACCACATACAGCAGCGATGCCTCACGTTTTCCTCCTTGGAAAATCAGAAGCCAAATTTTGGAACTGATTTAAACTTCTCTCATTTTCCTATATGTTTTGTTTTAGGAAATTTTTTTGAAATAGATCAAGTATGGCATTTGAACAAAACTTACCAATCCACGATCCCATATCTTCATCTGTCGGGAGTGTAGATGTCTTATTTTGTAGCTGAGGTAAGGCAATAGCGGAGAAGCCAATGGGGTGCCCCGCACCCGCGGCCAATATTAGTACTGCACATGTTATAAGGCACTGAAACAATGCAAGATATATTTTTTTATTGTTGCCGCAACTTTATAAATAAACTTAAAGTACAGAAAACACAAAAAATACTACCACAATACAAATTTCTTATAAACTTAAGACTTGAAAATAACAATCGCAACAAAAAAAGAAACGACAAGATTACAACAAAGAGATATAATTTAATAGAATGCTTTACAAAAAATAAATTTTTAAAAACCTACAACTCCATGCGTATTATTCTTTGTATTCCTACGCACACCAGTCTTTCTTGTTTAAATAATATATGCCCTTATGTTGCTAATATGTATAGTGTTAACAGGTATTATATACTTGTCAACCATGGGAAAATGTTTGTTATCTATCAGCCGGCATGACAAAGGCTTCCGGGTTCCACTCGCGACAGCATTTGTTGAGTAAATATACATTGGCTATATTTTTAGTCACCCATCGTTATGCCCTTTGCTTCCTTAGCGGTCCTTGGGAAAATTTTAAATTATACACAATTAACTAAAATAGACACAAAGTTGTCATGTCGAGCCTTTAACAACTACTAAGCTGTTTTAAACATTGCGTAATTTTTCTATATCCGAGATACGATTGTTTCTAGTTGTAAATTGGATTTAAAATCAATGATCGCTCGTTAACAATTGAACTTATCCTTCATTCTTCTTCGTAAACTTCATTACTGAAGGTGCGTGTTGGTCTTGGAAAGCCTTAGGCACTCTCACTCTATCCTCAGGTTTTCTCAGTGAATTAAGGATGTTGAGACCCATAATTGTCTTTGTTCAGACCAACGAGTAGGCCATAGACTTCGACCATTATTCTCTCTACTATTGTTAATTTGTCGAGGCCTGTTCGTCCTATCTATCTATATTTAAAAATGAATTGTTGTTCGTTAGTCTCGCTAAAACTCGAGAACGGAATTTTCTAATAAAATCTCAGTTGGTCGTCATATTATGTATGTTTTAAAAGTGTTGTACTACGTTTTGACACAAATATGTGGAGGAGATCTGAAATTCACGAGTTCATCTAGTCCTTGATATAAATTTAATATACTACCTTATCGGTAGAAAATACTGGAAACCCACAAAAAATAGGTGTTGATAAAGATTATCGTTTTACGTTCGAATCACTTGATATTACGCAATATTATTGATAATTCCTTAATTTTATCATAAGCCAATTTCAGACAAATTTAATAATTGCAGTGCATTAACAAAAATGTACTATTATATAAATATTTAATTTCCGCTAATACTATTTTCGAAAGAACCTAAAATTTTTAACTTAACTTAACTTTAATAAGTACCTAACTATTGATAATCCGACTACGATGTTCGGGACACACTATATCTCATGGAGCATACTTCTAATTTTTTATTTTTATCCATCTGCAATCAGCCTCTTGATTAATTTGAAGTAATGGCAATTAGGGAACGCAAATTCAATATTTTTTTTATTCCTTCCGTAAGACTCCGTAGATTGTCAGACTGCGGCAAGTTTCGCCCATTTCAGCCGAATTTCAAAATATTGCGCATTAATTTTGCTTCGTAAATCTAAATCTACTTAGATTTAGATTTAGACCCTTGGTCCGTGGGGTCCTAACGCATTAAGGCTTTTTAGGAATTATCAAAAAGGTTAGTCGACATCAGAGGAGAACGAGGAGCTGGCAGCTACCTCGCACAAAGAATAATTATAGTACGGACGCGGAGCACGAAGAATTTCGTAGAATGACCCCTCATCTTATGTCTTTGAAGCTCGCGCATAAACATATTGCCGTTGCGCTCACACAGATGCAGTGACCGCCGTATTCAGAGATTGTAAACCTTTTAGTCATAACCATAAAGACATGTGGTGGTGCACATGTACTTTGGTTTGTTTTGTTATAAGTAGTATATATGTTATAGTATAGTATATAAGTAGTAACGTATCTGGCGAAACATCTGAAATAATCAATTTCAAGAAAGTTCATCAGAAATAGATGCCTCTGACTAAAATTAAATGTTTTTTTTACCAAATCTTAGTCGCAATCATAACTTTTCCTTTTTACAAATCCATCAAGCCGTTTAGTCTAAATAAAAATCAAAGGTACCGTTTTTAATATTCGTACTTATAAAAAAAATGTTTTTAACCACTGGCAGTAGGCCCAAAGGTCAATGTACGAAATTCTTCGTGCTCCGCGTCCGTACTATAGTCTAGCTATTCAAAGGGGGAACGCTGCGAGTATCTTCGGAAAATATTATTAAAAGGGACTCCTTTTAATAATATTTTTTAATTATTAAATTTTAAGCTTAGTTATTAGGTGTATTTGTATGTATATTATATTATTATATTATTTGTTATAAATATAATATTTAATAATATTGTGGAAAAAATTTACTTATGTAAACTTAGCTTTATGTATTTTGGTATTGTTCAGTATGTACCTACTTTCCGCACGCAAGAACTTATGGAACAAAAAATGTTAGTATGTAGTTAACCCGAACTTAACGAAGAAATATTTTATGTAAAATAAAATCATGTAAAATTGTGAATAAATAATTAGACACAAAAGGTTTTCACGATTTTCAATCTAATCTTCTTCTTACTATAAGTATTAATTAGTTACATTACAATTAAAAATCATATTTATCATATTTATATAACTATTACTTATAACTATTTTTATATAACTAGTTAGTAGTGACTGTAAAATGGTTAGTCCCTATTTAGTATTTACAGGCAATCGTGGATTATCGTAAAAAATAGTGTGTGTACTTGTATTAGAAGTTATAATTCGTTGGCGTATGGAATTTTTTTTAATAATAAATATTAAAATTAATAAAAAATTATTTAATTTAAATAAATTAATTATTAGAAAATACCGTATCACCGTCGTATATGAAATTGATTTTAAACACCAAAATAATATTTATTTATTGACACTGTTTAATAGGCAATACTGTGACGAAACACGTGTTCTTAATATAAAAATACTAGAATATACAACTTGAACATAGTTATCGATTTCCATTCATATAGACCTAACTTAACGATGTCGAATTTAGGTGTCGCGTTCAAATAAGTATAACTTTAAAAAGAATAAAAATTAGAATTTAAAAAAAAACAGTTGTACGTTTATTAACAAAAATATACTAGTTCACATCTGTCACCCCTAAAGATGCGACAGATGGAGCTGGCAACCATATAAACTCTCTATCTACATCATTTCCTTTAAAATGACGTAAAAATGCTATCAGCAAATTAATTATACGAAAGGTAATTGCGGCTTTTTTTATTGGCAACCTATCGCTAATCAATTGCATACAACAGGTAGAAATTTTCTTTAATCATCAGTCTAAAGTGTTTGTGAGAAATAAAATATTAATTTCATCAAATAACTGATAGCGGATCTTGTACTATTAGGAGTACACGTCATAGTAAAAAAAAACAGACAGCTAAATATGTTAAAGCAAGCAAGCCATACCTATAAAGTAATATCCCATATTAATCAAGGTAATGGGTCATTATAGTGTCATGTGTAACAAATATTTGTTTTAATTTATCAATGGCGGCTTTCTTCGCTCTACGTATTGAGTTTCCAAGAATGAACCTGCCTTGTTAGCTTAATGTCTTCGTTGTACACAAAGGACCTTATTGTGAGAATTACTTGTATCTATCAACAGAATCTTTCAGTTCCGTATTCCGTCTTTAATTTAAGTTCCTCTTGAACTAATTACTTGGTTATTATGTTATACTTACACGGAAACAACCACTCCGTTCAAGTATAATATTCAATATAAGAAAATCGCAAAATTATTTTCACAGGCTTTTTTTAAGATAATATTTACACAATTTAATGTTGTTTTATATTACTACTAAAACATTATGTACTAACCAAGACTTAACTAAGAATTTACTTTAAAAAATATTGGTTGAGATGTGTGTGGGAATGTGTGAAGGTGTGTCGCACATGTCAGTTTTTACTTAAAACTTATAACGCAAAAATAAAAATCACTTACGATATGTTCATTATTTATCAAATTTCAGACCTAATTTCAACAGCGATTTTGACATTGAATTACATATACATACATAAAAATTTGGAACTGTGTTGTTTCTGTGTGAATTTCTGCCAATTCATTCAATAATTGAAAATCACTATCGTCATACAGAGTAGCCCTGTTAGCTTAATACATATATCCCTATACAAGAAAAATGATTTTTAAAACAAATTTTAAGCTAACACACAAAACTTTATAGCATTATATTACCTGGTTAAAAACTCCTCGTACCGAGGAGTACGTCTCGCCCTTTATATAGGGCGGCAGTGTAGCTGTCGAACTGATGCTGCGAAGAAAACCCTGCAGCGCTTCATACTCTTCAGAACTCTTAGTCTCTTTACTTTTAACGGCCTTTGGCGTCTGGTTCTGAGAAAGCATAGCCTCGTGGGCTCCATCACTGCAAAGTGATTAAATATAATTAATATAATATGTATGTAATGATGATTGTGAATAAATTAAGTTAAAAATAGAATATTAATTATAAGCCGCTCATTTGCCGTTAAAAATATTTAATGTTTTATACTATCATGTGGACAAAGGTCAAAATGACGCGACATGGCGGAAGAGAATGAGGTGATGTAACTATTGAAAAAAAGTTATCACGAAAATTATATCACCACGAAAGAACAAGTTTATTATCGCACTGAAGAACTTAGAATTCTAGTTTTATTTATCGAGATAAGATTTATGATTGTCTTAGCTATTTGTATATAGTATTTTTTTTTATATAGTATTTTTTTTTTTATATAGTATTTCTTTTTTTATTCGTTAGAAGTCAGATAATGATCTGAATTCTAACGAATAAAAAAAAGAAATACTAATTAGACGGTTATAATTAGCTCTAAAATATTCTGGCTAACTGCCATTCGCCATTTTCATGAGTGGAAAACGAAATTCATTTATTGTTTATGAAACGCGTGACCATACCGCTTGTTTCATAGTGAATCCTTATCTTAACGTATAATATAGATTATGATTTCAATTACATTTTTATCAACCAATCTGTCGATTATTAGAAGGACGCGTATATGCGTAACATATCTTTAGCAGAAATCGAGAGATTGCAACAAATCTATTTTAACATAGTTATTATTTATTGATTTGTGAAACATGGAATGTTTCCCTGTATTTACTAATATAGATACAAATATAGGTGTTAAAAGCACAGCAGTTGTACTTGAATGAAAAATTTCTCTTCTCCATTTCAATTTCTCTTGTTACTCCGTTTTTCAATTAATTAAATACTCTTTCTAGAATTGCTCATCCTTATTATGATATAATTGTATTTGTATGTAATATCTCTAATTTAGTCGTCGTAGTGTTGATAGCCCTTATCTATTAATAGACGCCATTAATAGGGAAGTGATTGCGTGGTAAATGGAAATTCAGTTATCAATAAAATCCGTCCACGATTGTACGTAACAGTTGAATGTTGAGTAGTGTTTTATTTTTGGTTAGCTAATCCTTGATTACATGTCAAAATGTATACGCCATACAAAATCGTTCCTGTCTAGGAACTCTAGTGTTTTCGTTAGAGTTATACGAACCTCACTTGTTTACGTATTTATCTCATGAAATACGTAAACAAGTGAGGAATGTATATGTAAATTATGTATTGTGACGTGAAATGCACGTTTTGGTATGTAAAAAGTTAAGTCTGAAACCTTATCACCAGTGTTGCAAAAGTTCCCGATTTTTCGGGAGATCTCCTGATTTCGGCTCTTCCCTCCCGATATAACGATTTCATGACCAAATCTCCCGAATTTCAGTTTTGCTTTTTTTTTACTTTTTTTTTGTGGTAACACTAAAATATATCTAGTAGCACTGAAGCGATTCAATGGGATTCCCCAAGACTTCTCGTACGTACTTTCAATACAGCAGTATACTTAAAATATAATAGATCGAAGTGCTTTTGAAATAAGATTCATAATTGTTTGGTGAGTGTACGGGGGAAATTACCTTAAAATGAGATGGTCGAGTACGTGCTGAATGTACAAAGATGTTTGTTATTCACTTATTCACTTTATTGTTGTATAGTCAGTTCGCAAGTGTACAGTACAGATTTTATTGCATTACTTTCTATTGTTTCATCATCATATCTGTTCCTTCGTCTTCAAAATATTATCATTGCCCCACTCTTCTGCCAATGTAGAAAGAATTTTCTCTTCAATAAATCTAATGAAAACCAAAACTCGCAATAAATTATCCACAGAATCTATAGTAGGGCTTCTTCATACTAAACGTGTTGTAACAGAAGAATATCGAACATGTTTTAATTTTGATATTGAAAAGAAAATGTTCGAAAAAATTGCTTCAAAGAGATGGTATGCGGATGAGGATAACTAAACCTTAATAATATGAATATATCTTTATTGTTTAATAAAGTTATAAGAGCCTAAAGTGCATTTATTTTATTTTTTAAAACCTCCCGTTTTCTCCCGATTTTTGGCATAAGAATCTCCCTTTTTTTGATTTTTGACTTTTGCAACACTGCTTATCACTAACGTTTTAACCGTCGTAACCATCCTTACGTTTTTGTGGTTTTGCAATTGCAAATATTACGAACGGTTCTAAATTTCGAATCGTCATAGAAATATTGTCGATACATAATGATAGGATATCTGTTATGACGTAACCGAAATTCAAAAGATATTATATCTCTTCAAAATCTAGGTCGATTGTCTTGAACTTGTAAGCTTATCGAAAACGACTACATATTTATTATAATATGTTCTCCGGTATTAATATGTTAATACTATGAATATTAGAATAATTAAATATAAAAGGGATTAATTTATTTTTTATTTATCAACATATTATCAGATATTTTGTCAAAATTATCTTTAAGAATAGCTAGCCTGTACTCTCTAACTTCTAATAGCGACAATTAACGATATATGTGCAATAAATCTGTCAATATCCCTATAGCGGATGTTATAAAAGCCCGAACAAAATCTTCATCAGATCATTATTGACATCGAAATCATTATTGGAAATTACAGAGTAAGGCCTCTGATCTATTGTTTTAATGAACGGTTAAGTTCATATACACGCCTGCTACCGGGTTAAATGATATCAAAAATTATATATAACGTTTTAATTGACACATTACTTGTAAAACTTGTGCGGATTAGTACATGTGTTTAAGATTTGACATTTAGAATAATCTAATTCGAAAGAGATAGGAACGATATAAAAAATCAAGTTCGCGTTTTGATCATTTGATAATATTATTTATCTCTGTGATAAAAAAAGATTCCTGTATGAGTCAAGCCCACTCACGTAATCGATAAAATTAAGTCAAAGCACGATTGAATCTTAGAAATCTATGAACAATTTTTTCAATTTTCTCTAAAAAAATGCGTTTACGATTTTACACTGTTCACGCGAAAAATCTAATAGTTAGTAACAATGTTTTAATCAGTCTGTTACAGAATGAAAACATCAAAATAATAATTATTGCAAATGTTTTATATCGCCACCACGGATTTTCAATAATTAGTTTAAGGTTGGTGTTGACGTGAGTACTGGTACTGACTCGAACTAATTTAAGGAGCGATAAAGTTATGGCTGGCACTCTCTAATAATTTTACTATCTCAGCTCTGTTTTAGAGGAGTATTGGCCTAGTGACTTTATCGCGCGACTCTCATACCCTGGCTTTGCACCAATTGTCTTTCTGTGCCCATTCAACATTCGCTCGAATGGTAAAGGAAAACATATCTTAGACCGAAAAAGTCGACGCGTGCGCACCGAATCCTGACCTACTTTGCCTATGGAATTGAAAAATGATTATTAAATAGATTCAGAAATCTGAGGCCTGAATCATTGAGCTATACATAAACGTACTTACATAACGTGTTTAATCTTATTTTAATGATGTAATTAGTAAAAGTATCGCAGCATGAAAGAAATGAGCCATTAAAAAAAAAACCTGTTTACTTCTAGTAGATATTCAGAGGTAGATAGTAACCGGACTGGTGTAGAACTGTGGCTGTGGCCTCATCATGCTACCATATTACCAATTAGTACTGACTTAAATTATTGATTATCATTTTGCCGTCTGTTACGCCGCAGGGATTGCGGATGTGTTTGAGGTAATGTTACTCTTTCCATGAACGTTGTATCGGAAAATACTGCCAGCTGGTTCCACAAAGAGGTAATGTGCCCCATAAAGTGGCTTACAAAGCACTGTGTTATGGAATGCAGAAAGCAGGCGCCGCGGTAATAAGTGATTCACATTGGTGATACTTATCACCCATCACTTGCTGGGCCTGCACAGTACTGTAGCCTTGTATATACAAACCTTTCTATTCTAACGACACGAAACTTCGGTTGAAAGTAGATCACATAACCGAATACTGAGAACACCATTATTTACAACTAGAAACAATACACTTCCTTGGACACTTGCTCTCAACTGATTTAATTGACGTGATAAAGTTATCAAATGAACATTAACCCGTCCCTATATATAAGTTGTATATAAGCGAGCAGCATCCTTACACGTAAAAGTTACTTTCGGAAACTGATCTACCTGTATATATGTTTATTTAAGAAAAAAATATTAAAACCATTTTTGGTTCATCGCCACTAAAACACGTAGACTTATTGAAGCTGACCTTAGTAGTAGATAACCTTTTTTGTAATGTAACACTACTAGGGAAATACTAGTATTAATTTGGTAAATAAATAAAGACATATTTTATTTAAATCCATAGTAGAGCCTGTTCAAAGGCCTGCCGACAAAATGATTTCGCTAGGAATCGAACGCAACACCAACGACCTTTAAGGCAAGGTGGCGGTTATTAAGGAAACTAGATTTTAAAAAAAAAGTGATCTGTGAACTGTCCGTGTAAGTGGACCCTTAGACGTATACAATATTTCATAACATTGTAATAAAAATATTTCTCCCTCACTCATTGCGTCCCAATACGAGAAGGGTATATACAAGTTTTATTTTTAGATAGTCGTTGTTAATGACAACGATTACCAAATGAGATATCATTTAAAAAATAAAAAGAATCGGCGATCAAAGTTCAGTAGCAACCTTTATTAATTAAAAGAAACAACTCTCATAAAAACGTTTAATTTTTATTATTAAATTAAAACGTTAATCGAAAATGACTTGCAAATTCTCTAAAACTCCTATGATTTCAGTGATTTTAAAACTAGTTGGGGATATTCAAATTAGAGATCGAATACTGATTCATTAATATAATATTAGCTTTATATTGTGTACATCTGATATTTTTTGCAAAAATTTTTTTGTTTATAATATAAGTATATCATACACATATTCTTTAATAATTTAAATTCGAGTTAAGTTTAAAAAAATATTTTTAATCCTTAACACAATTTATCAAAAAGCTGACATTTGCTTTGACTTGAGAGGTAAAGAACTGACTGATTACTTAATTATGAAAAGGCTAAAAAAGGTTATTTTCTCTTTCTTGTCTTTGGTATACGTGCTGTTATTCAATTACAGCATATATACGAAACAATAACTATAATATAGACAAATTATAACTAACATACTACCAATTATATTTCTATTTAAAAAATCTAAAATGAAACATTATTTATAGTGGTCACCATTATATTACAATAATGCTAAGATGATTGAAAAATATGTCGGAATCGCGAAAACGATATGATGGCCATATGAATTCTCGTTATCACATCAACCTTATATTGTTGGCAATAGATTCTTATGTTCAGTCATTGACATAAATTTCGCAAAATGACCTCAAAACATACGAGAGAGACTTATCACAATTTAATTAGCAAGGTATAGGCCATTAAAGACCGTGAGTAAATTTTGCCATTGTCAAACTGCCACCGGAATATTTAATAAAATTCGTCAAGGTCCAAAGAACACAGGTTGGAACAAATTACTTGCAGTTTTTTACGATAATTTGTTTAATTGATGAAGATTTTACCGCGTAGCGTCTAAAAAACTTCCCGACGGAAAAAACAGAAAGCGATTAACGCTTACGTATGTAAACACGTCACAATTCAAAATGATTAACAAATGATAAATGACAATTGTGATATTTTAATTACACTATTTACTTAGATTATTTAATACTAGCTGAACTGGCAAACGTCGTTTTGCCATGTATATCATTTATGGTTATTGTGCCTCACTCGACATAGATAGGTATAGTATGTCGGGGACCTTTTTGTAGATATTTATAAGATCTACAATTACTTAGAACATTTTATAGATAGGACATCTTTAATAGTTTAGGCAGGGTACGCAAAATAAGTAACTTTTTTACTGAATTATGAAATATATAGATTATAACGTAATTTACGCAAGATATAGCAAATCAATTTTACTTCACTTCGACGCAAGTTAAACGTGGTTATTTTTTTCTTTTTTAATAATTTTATGGCCTGGTAACAAGACCTTTAAGCCAATAAACGTGGTTTATACCATAAATTATAAAGTCTTAATTAATAATCATCATCAACTTAATTATAGTTATTCTTTTCACATTTTATAAAGCTTTCGGATTTACTAAACTGTAAGGAACGAGACAAATAAATATATAAAAAAACTACGTTTTCAAATAAATTCTGCATGATTGATTTCATTGGCAGCTAGCCTATTTATATACCTTATATAAGAGAATGCAATATGCCTTATGCAATAGGCAATTCATTCCAATTTATGAGCCTTGATATCTGATTGAAATACTTGCGTGTCGCTTCAGTTTAATTAACATAGTGTTTGGAAGCTTATTAAGCTAAAATTAATCTTTATTCATCTTATAAAAAAGTGAAGGTCTGCCATGACTATAATTTTCGACATATAGTTTTCTTTATGCCCTTTATGCGTTGTAATCTCAAGATTCTGATAACATGGAAACAATAATTATTGCTTTGGAAAAAAATTTTTACCGTCCTAACTATAAACCCTAAGGAAGGAAGGACTCTTGAGTGCAGCTGTCAGTTACCTATGAAAAGCCCATAAAAGTGGTCTGTCAATCCATTAAATGATTAAAAATCATGACATGAGCGTTTTGAATATTATATCATATTTGTTTGGTCTTTTTATCTCTTAGAGGTCGCAAGCGTGAACTAGATGTTTTCTGTAGTAATGTTCTCTGTCATATTTTTTTATCTATGTATGTCTCTGCCATTATCATGACTAACCTAAGCTCAGATTCAGAACCATGAAGATGTCAAGACAATTATTATATTATATTACGTGATTTCGTAAGAAAACCAAAATAGTTTTGACTAATAATTCTGACGATTTTTATTCAGGACGAAGTTAATATCGTATCTGCTATACCAAGTTATAGCTTAGCTGCTAGACTTAGCGTCAATCTGATGGCCATCAAGGCGATAGATTATAGATAATTAATCATAATGATATCCGAATGTTATGTGGTCCCCACAGTATTATTAATATTTCTATTTACCTAATTACTATTTCTTTACCTTGTATAAGTTAACCATCTGTTTACGTAGTTATAAGTTAAGAATTAGTTTGTTCCACTTAATACATACTCTATACCCTACTCTAAACCACAAAACCCAAACCTTTAAGTATCAAGTCCCGATCCTATTCCCACTTGAACGCTAGTTTTTGTAAACCTTATTTTAAATAAAGTTTTTGTTAGTTTTAAAAACAAGTTTTTGTCACTGCCTCAACACATATGTTACGAGATGGTAATACGTCGCATAGATCTTTATGTAGTATGTATATTTAGTAATCGCGTAATAAAAGACTCCGTTCGTTAGACAATTGTCTCGCTTTGGTACAATTGTATGCTTTGTTGCTATGAGTACCTCATAAATCGAGAAAAAACGTTTCAAGAGCGAGTATATTATCATTTTGTAGTTATAATGGTTCAGTTATTTTAGGTAATAAGGTGCGATTTTTCACCAATACTATTAATATAGTGTAATTTGTTACTTGTTTGTTTTATTACAACATTGATTCGTATTAATAAAATATTTTATTTGTACTACTCATTAGATTTTTTTGTTTTATTGAAATTGTGGTAAAAATAAATGTGTTGTTCAGTATAATTGCATGATTCAGATATCACTATATCACGTCATACTAGTGTTAAATGCCCGCTTCACATGAAAGTCCATTTGTGGACAGCACCGAATCTTTCTGAGGGATGAGAGTGAGAGCAGGCGAATACTGTTCCATTCTTCTTCTTCTTCATCTTACTAATTGACGTAGTCTGTCTCAAAACTTTGAACTGTCACTTGTCTTAAGGCCTGTATTCACTTTGATTAGTGATTAGTACAGGTAATTAGTGATAAGGAGAAAACAAGAGTGGACGGCGACTGATTAGTGCAGGTGACCTGTTTGCGTAGTGAAGTGATTAGAAGCGTGTTCTATTTTTTGCGAGTGAACTGCGAATAGTGACGACGCGTGCGCACTCCCTCCCCCCTCACTCACAACGTGCCTGCCAAACTATATGACAACTGCATTTACTTTACAGGCCACTAAACTATAATTAGACACTACTTGTACTTATCAATGTCAATTACTTATCACTTGCACTCGCACTAATCAAAGTGAATACAAGCCTCTAAGTACGAAACTTACTCGATCGCAAAAAATGATTAGGTTTTACTGGGTTTATCGACTTGGAACAAAATTTTCTCGCTTTTTGGTGTCACCTTACCGGGCATTGAACTTACGTTATCTTAATAAAAATTTTGGTCGCATAGTTGGATTAAAGTGAACGAGTTGTTCAAGAAACGAGGGTAACAATTCTTATTTATACCTGCAACGCCCTTGCCATCCCTCTAGAATTAAGAGTGTCCATGGGCGGCGGTATTACTTAATTTTAGATGATTCTCCTGCCCGTTTGCTATGTAAAAAAAACTAAATTTTAAGAAAAGTCAAGATTCATAAAATAAAATTGCAAAGAACTTATTTGTAAAAGATTGTCACAAATGATCATATACATATATGTTTCACAGGTAACACTTGGTTGATTTAAAAATTTGGATATATTCGGTGCCTAAACGGTATCTATAAGTTATTCCAGTTAGTTACTAGATAGTGGTTTTCTAACCACGCAATTATGCAGTCGTTATACGACTTTTAATTACAGCTAGATTAAACGTACCAAAACATCAATAATAAACTAGGGGGCTAAACTAATTAAATGTAGAAAATCATAATGTAATTAATATTGCTAACAATAACCTTTGGAAACCCTGTATAAAGGTACATGAAAAAAAGTTATATGCTTAGATCAACTTAACCTTCCCTTACCAAACAAATACACCAATTTGAAAGATTTTTTGCGAACTGGTTTCCAGTCAGTCAAGTTTTGATAGATAATAACGATAGCCTTTGATAAGAAACTGAAGTAAGATTGCACTGCATACAGAAAAAGAATGTGTCGGAAATTTTTAACTGTTATTAAACACACTGCTTTGTTTGCTTCTTAAAGGTAGTGCAATTTTTTTATTAAGTTCTAGTTTCTCTTTAAATAAATAAGGGTCAAAATACCATCTACTATTATTTATAGCACACAGTGTACCTTCGTCAGCCGTTTGATATGCAATGGTTTTAGATTGTTGCTATTAAAGTACATATATGCGAACTTAGAAACACCACGCAAAACTGGCAATACGTAGCATTTGCATAGCTGAGTCTAGATTTTAAAACGAGGTGATACAGACGTACATTACAGGGACATAGTACAGCCTATTCTGACATGAATTGTGAAATGGCGCAAAATCAAATACTGAAAAAAAAGTTTATATGTAACAGTATTTATGGCCAGACTATACCGATATGTATAAATTCTATAGCTATCGCACTGTTTATATAGCAATGCCCCGCGGTTTCCCTCTCAAAGACAAAGATCTCGTAGTACTATAGTCTACTAAGTCGGACTATAAATACATTTTTGTTATCATAAAAGTTGTATTTTACTTATTAGTTAAAGTACTTCCATTCAGATTTTTAGATACTCATGTTCATAATCAATATACAGATTTTACTATATAACTAAATCAACAAAAATATAGATCAGAAGAGATTAGTTTGTAGAACTTAGTGTCTTAGAACTTCCATATACACAACATTTCACCTAGTTTTGTTTTGTGGCAGCAAAATATTTTCATGTGTTGGAGTTCCCACTCGGGATAGGCCACAACATACGGCCATAGGGTAAACATGATTTTTGTAGATATTATATTATAGTACTTGGATGGCCGATGGAGCTTTGCTCGGTATTTTTATTTTTTTATAAATTGTGTTTTTTGGAAGTTATACTTAAGTACGAATAACATACTAATAAAATGATAAAATATGAACCATATAGAATATATATGCTGGAATAGCTTTATATTAGTGTTGTTGTGTCGTTAAAGCAATTTTAAAAAATAGTATTATTATTCGCCGATAGATGTCAGGAAGACACATTTTTCAGTTTAAATTGGGACTACTCAAACACCACCTTTTTGTTATTTTCTATCATTTATGTTGGAGCCGATCCCGAGATTCCAATTATATATACAAGAATTACTCGTTATTTCAAACTTTTTTCGTTCGTTAATTTGCGCGTATTTTCGCTCGAATTATTATATACGTTCTTATAATACTGTACATTTGTTTTGTTTTATCATCAATAGTTTTCACAGTGCATGCATGACAGATTTTTGTGGATAATATTTTTATAGCTTGGGTAATATTATTGCATTTTTATTATAGATACCTTTTTTGAAAACATAATGCAGCTTTCGAATGGTGACAGAATTTATGAAATCGGTCCAGTTTTTGTGTTACAACATTACAAACACTTGTATGTAACAAAGACACAAATTCCTCTTTATATTAAGTAGTATAGATGTAATATACCATCACAAAAATGAAGTTTGTATCTTTATTCTCTTGTACACAATGTATCATGTGTACAATGATTGTGAAATTACCATGAAATTACTGCTTAGAACATGAATTTGTTGTAAGTGGACACGAACGTAATGTGAAACTTAGTATCTAAAATACAATTTAACTTCGCGACAAATCGTTAAACTATTTATATCTTGTTGGATAGAATAAATAAAACACAAAATGACTTTGCAAATGAGTTTCGTATTTATTGCGATTGTAAATGTAGGATTGCCTTTGTAATATAAAAGTATAATCATAGACACTTAATTACTATGCCTCATAAGTTTGAGCTTAATTAATTACTTACATAATTTAAAACGAAAGATTTTAGGAAATAAAATAAGTAATTTTTTAAACCACTTCGACCTAGGGTCCTTCAAGAAAAGAACGTAACAATTCTTAAAAGGCCGGCAACGCACTCACGAGCCCTCTGGCATTGAGAGTGTCCATGGGCGGCGGTATCTCTTAATATCAAGAGAGCCTCCTGCCCTTGTGTCCCCTGTTCCATAAAAAAAAATCCAAATCAAATTAAAAAAATTATTCCAAATTCAAAATTAAGTTTACAATAATACATAACTTCAATCCGTTAAAAAAGTGTTGTTCTTTAAATGTGTAAAAGTTATGTTAATAAAAGACAAAACTAAATTCCAAAAAGTTTTCAAATTGAAACCAATAAAAAAATAAAAAAAATTGTAATGTATTGTTTGTATTTATAAGGTATGTACTGTTCTTCACTGAGTTCTTTTAGCTTCGTGACATAAGTACAGGTGTCACAGCTTAAATAAAATGTTTTTTTTTTTTTTTATATTATGGCCCGCACGGTTTGTGCATTGTGGCCCAGGGTCAAATCAGGGAAACGGGTAAAAAAATAAACGTAACGGATGGAACGGAATTAAGGAAAGGAAAATCTATAAAATAAAAGATCAATTCTTATAGAGATAGATATAAAAGGAGTGTAAGAAAAGATATTTACATATATACACATTCATAGGATCTAAATTTTTATATCATTACTTAAGATAAAAGCTGCTAAAAGTTTATATATATGTTAAATAAAATGTTGCGAACATAGATCACGAACTAGACAAGCGTTTTAAATAGTCGTCTTGAATCATTAATTAACTAAGATTTGGTATCCTAAATTCTTTGGATATAAATAAAAATCCATTAAAATCAAAGTAACGATCAGTGGTTCCAAGACTAGTTCACTGCAACAAATTACTAGAAGTATGTTACATTAAGTCAATTGTTTCAGAAATGAGTTTATAGGTTTTCAGTTCAGGTAGGTAACATCCGCTAAACGATTGTTTAAAAAATGTTAAATACCTCGAAGCAAGCGTAATGTACTAATGAAGTTTTTTTATTTGCTGATTTGATTAAAATTGAGCATTTAAAATTGAATTTGTTTTCATTCTGATTAATAGATTCGCTACGGTTGTAGTGGTAAATTTGTCAAAGTTAATAAAGTAAACACTGTTAATATTATATTAGCTTTTAATATTTCGATTAATTCACAAATAGATTTAAAAAAATATTTACTATATATTATATTATATATTTACTATACGTTTAAAGTGGAGACTGGAGTCTAGTACGGCTAGGTACGTCTCTAGTGGCTGTCAATTATTTTATTGAAACTACATTTTAATTTCGATTTAGAAATTATTCTTATGTTTATTTATTTACTTTTTATTTACAGCAAAGTAAAAGTTGAAATGAATTTTTAAATTGGTTTTAATTACATAAATTGATTCTTTTTTTTTTTGTAATATTTTTATTTCAGACTTACAGTCGCTTAAATGTATAAGACTTATATTATTCGTGCACAGTATAAGCAAAGACAGATTGAGTTATTGAGTTATATTAAATATAAATAAAATTGAGAAAGGGTAACAAAAGAATGACAATATAAAAGCAAACCGGTAACCCAAATTAAAAAAACTTACCGACTACTTTTATCCTTCATAGTAGAATTGAGTTAGAGAGATATAAAAAACCAGTTGTCTGACACGATACACTTTCTTAATTACACGTAAATATAATATATAAATGTAAATAAATATAGAGATTTCACTGTGATATTTTGGACTTGAAAAGCATTATGGCGATCGATTGCCAATGTTTCGTGTCACGCTGAGACGACGCGTCTGCTCGCTGACGGTGCGTGGACTGTCGGTTTCGTAAAAATTAATCTAAAAAGCTGAATGCCCAAACCGAGCAACGTCACAGTGACCACAGCAAACATGAATAAAACATGTGTTGCTTATCAATTTACCATTGATTTGATTTTAAATTCGTATGTTTGTTTAACCTTGAGTTCGCAATATAGTCTTATAACGTTGAGCTTAGGCTAACTGATGTAACTGAACGACTAATAAACAATTTATTGCTATAAAATATGGAATGATAACAGTTTATTTACAAACAAAATTTTCACTAACATTTCACAACACACACATACATTCACTAAAAATCTCAAACAATACCTTGTCAACATGTCCTATGCTGATACAAAAAATATTCTTATTTAAAAAAAAGATATATAAGTACATATATGTATAGTTTAATCATAAATATGTGTTATGTAGTCATCATAAAGTACACTTAACATGCCAAAAAGAAGAGTCTGGCATAATAAATATCCTGTTATTGTGCATAATAAAGTTTTTACTTTTCTTTTCTTCATTTCCTAAATAAATGAGCGGATACTACAAGTTTCCCAGACGTTAAAAATATAGAAAACAGAACTTTGAACAAAATCTAAAAATTCATATATATGGTTAGAAACAACAGGTAATAAAGGTTATCGGCACAATATTGCTTAGGTACTTTTAAAATGCATATTTAGTCTGCTAGTACACGCTATAGTTATAGTAAATAAATACATAAATTTATTAATGTCAAGATTGATTTGGAGACAGTAAGACAAAAAGCACTCTAGCAGACATCTTCGGACAATAAACGATCAAAGCAGAAATGTGAGAAACGTAGTCATAGTCATTAAATAGTGAAGGTTCTTCTTTGATTACAATAAATAAAAAGATAATAGTCGACCACAATGTACCGACAGCATGCATACATCTATTAAAGTTTGTCATTTTGCCAAAACTTTGCCATTGGGCAAAGTATCGTATTGATATACATATCTGTATAACGGATTTTTTTGCCTAATTTTGACGTACCTGGTTTTTTACAATGATCCATTTATTTTTGTAAACGTGTTTCACCTTGCCGCTCTTATCTTTTAGCGATGTTACTCGTTAAATGTTTACAAGGTTAAATCAATATTAATCGGGTTAAATGTTATAAACCATTGAAAATTTGGAATTAGTATTATTAATTACTTAGTATAGTAATATAGTAATTAATTAGTACTTTAAATATGTATCATGATCAAAATATAAATTTATATTAATAAATCTTTTTTTAATTCAGTTTTATGTTTCTTAATCTTAATTTTCATTTGTGTATATAAAATAAATATATACCTCGTAAGAATGGTGTACATATGCGTCCAAAATACAGTGTAAGTAGCAATTTTCAATTGTTTATAGAAAAAGTATTAAAGCAGTAGCCGAGTAGCTCAGAATTTCAGCATTCAACTTATTGTGTACCGGTAGTAGGTACATCTATGATTAGGTAAGATTAATAAAACTAAGGGCCTGTTTCACAATGTATGGATAAAGTGTGAAATAGCTATGCAACACATAAATTATTCGAAAGATAAAAGTTCCAAATAAGATACTTCACATTTCATGACGTATAGCGCTATCTGACAGTCGTAAAACGCAAAAATAATATTTATCCTACCAATAAGTAACCAATAGCTTATTTGGAACTTATCCGGACATTGTATTTAATCTTAATCATAAACTACCTTTAGACCTGTCAACCACTGACCTGATTATGTGTTATACATAAGGCTGACAGTTGACCATACTTGCCTGCAATAATGATTAATAAACAGACACATTTGACTTCAGAACTTTAAACTTTATTGATTAGATAGCTATATACTTTGTTGTATAGCACACAAACTAATTTATTATATTGAAAAATATGAATTACAAATAAATTGATACTTCCCCCGACATCAAGAGTTACATTTTGTTATTCTAATTAATTCACGAGAATATATTTTCGCAATTGAGTATTGACGCTAATAGAAACATAACATTGCGTAATAAAGCGACTACTGTTTACGAGAAAATAATTAAAAGTTAATAAATAGAAAATACCTTCAACCCCAATGAAGTTGGAGGAAGAGCGAAGCCTGTTGGTTTAAAAATGTCTGGAACATTGACGGCAAGCGGCGTATGATGTCGTCCAGTGCGAAGTGGCGAGAAAAACGATTAACACTCTGGCAATGGAAGCCATGCTGTTCAAGGCTACTTTAAAGCCACAGGGAAACTTATGGGGAGTGCTAGTGGGCAGAGGTTGATGGCAAATGGCAATGCGAAGTGATTCAATGTTTAAAAGAGTGCCAGTGTTTGGTGAAATATAAGCATTACATGACGGGCTTCCCTAGACCCCACTGGCACCAACCTTTCGTAGTTGACATTTAAGAATGATTCCACAGCGAAGTGCTGACATAAGTTGAGTTAAGTATAAGAAGACAGAATGTTAAAATGAACAGCGCATAGTTAGTCAGTCTGCAGTTAACAGATCTTTCTTTCTGATCTTGTCCAGAAGCATCGTCTTCTTTTAAAATTTGAGTATTATTCAAAAGCTTTTTTGAGTTGAAGTCGGTGCCCCTAAAAGGTACAGCGATTTTTGATTATATATTTTAATTGTCGATGTCAAATTCTCACTATATATTTAACATTTATCAAAATTTAATGTTAGACTTATTAAATCTGATACAATCTTAGATAGATCTAAAACTACAACACCTACGTTACCTCTTTGTCTGGTTCATACAAAATATTACATCTATCTTAAACAAATGTAAAAAAATACATAAACCGTTATAATAATGTTGAAAAAAAATTAAATACATAACATAAAGAAAAACACTTTTTTAACACGGTGACTGAAGACAGGTGTTGAATGTCAAAAAAGTGTCACAGTTAAAATAATGTTTAAATAATTAAAAGTTTACAATAATACATAACTTCAATCCGTTAAAAAGTGTTTTTCTTTAAATGCGTAAAAGTTATGTTAGTTAAAGACAATACTACATCTCATAAATTATATATAGTATGCTTATGTCGAGAGAAAGTAACCAGGCGCCGAGAATACCAAACGTTTCTCATAAAAGCCGCCATCTTTATCATACGAAGAATTTATTAATTAAGGTAATCCGAGTTGAGACTTAACGCGAATGACGTCTTCCGTATGGAAAAATGTAATATCAAAATTTTTTACATAACATGGAACAATTTTCATAAATTCGAACATTTTTTTCAACAGGACGTCATGCGTCGATTCAATTACGTGACTAAGAAATGCAAATATTTGTTTACTACATTTGTATAATGTTATTATTGACTTATAAATTTAATATTGTTTTGATGACATATTTTACATGTATATGTTATGAGTATGTAGGTACATAATAAACATTGAAATGTTGTTGTTGTAAATAATAACATAACCTTGTTGTTGTTTACATTTGCTAATATTTAATTTGAATTAAAATTATAAAAAAAAAAAAATAATATTATACGCCCGTACACCCATCAAAAGCCGCAAGCCGACCGACTCTTGTTTCGGTTACAAAATTTTATTAATGTTCTATGATCATAAGGTTTTCTTTATTCTTCTATTTATTTCATTCTGACTGTACTTAGGAGTCAAATCTAAAAGATGATTTTCCGCTAAGGGGGCGTTCATAAATTACGTGAGGTGTTTAAGGGGGGGAGGGGGTCGAGTCAAATCTCACGCAATTTTTTTTCTGATTGAAACAAAAAAAAATTATACTATTTTGGTCCATTTAATCCAGATTGTACATGCTTAAGATTTTAAGCGTAATCGTAATACGATTAAGATCACTAGTCGTAAATAAAAGCACGAAGCAAATTTGTTTTTTTCTTTTTACAATAAGAATCCAACGCGTTTACGTAAGAAACTCACATTTCGAAAAATCTCACGTGAGATTGGGGGTTGGGGGAGGGTGTTGAATAAAATCTCACGACATCTCACCATGCAGAAAATAAAAAAAAAAACCTCACGTAATTTATGGACGCCCCCTAAGTGAGAAATAACGTACTTTTCTTTAATAGTACTATAGCTATAATTTAGTCACATCTTTTTACTAAAAAATATAGTTGCTTTTCAAAGTCCAATTTTTGTTCCATAGGCGTCTTGATTACGAATTAAACACACGTTCTTAATAAACTGTAAAATAAATAAATAAAATTTAGGATTTACGTATTGTTTCGCAAAATGTATATAATAATATCGTGGTAAAGAAATACGATCAAAATGTGAGGTTACAATTATAGATTTTCTTAGTATCTATTTATATCGAAATAGCAATGCGTAAAAGTCTGATTTCTGATTGAATTTGCCGTTTATGCTTGCTACTGATCGCTGTCTGCTGACATAAACGGCAGCAAACCGTAAATGTAATATGTATATCTTTTATTGGGTAGTATATAACAATATATAAAAAGAGCATGAATATAAAATAAATGTAATTAGCAACTTATAAATACATAATTACGAATTACTTAATGTTGTGCAATATTCATCGATATCAAGAGATAATAATATATGTTGAGTTACATGATAACCATGCAAATTTTAAAATATTAAATGTTTTTGGTAATAATACTAAATTGCTCTAAAGACTTGAAAGTGAGCAGTAATGTATACATTTCCCGTAACATACACTGAATTCTTATTATTATAGACTTTAATCATATAAAAAATAAGCTTCAACAAAATCGAGCAAACAAAAGCGAATATTACAACACTATGCACGTGATAGTTTATAGATATATAGATATATAGGTAGTTACAGACATTAAAATTGCTTAAACACCAAGTCTTCATTTTCAAGCTAAGCCTTACATTGCCCATAACGCCCATTAAAAGCAAATATATAGCGGTAAATAGAATTTGCTCGTTTTTTTTAATACGGATGAAAGATCTCATATAAAAATAATGGTTACGTTTATTTATGATTTATCGTACTGTGACACCTTTATTGTTATTCTTAGACCCAATTCTCATTTTGTTTTTTTGTTAATAAATATTAGTTACACAACTATGTATAACTCTCCAAATGGGAATATCCCAAACGGCGATGCGAATCTGTTTTACTTTGGATTGCAAGAATTGTAATACTGTTATTTTAAGGTAGACATTTGCCACACCATCAATAGTAACTTAACATACGTTTTAGGAGTACCAAATCACTCTCTACGCTGATGACACCTGCTTATTTTATTTCGGTATAAATATCCAGACTATGGTTGCTCGAGCTCAGTCAGACCAAAATTCTCTATATTCTTGGTTTCAACAAAATCTGCTAACCATAAATATCTCAAAAACATCTTATGTAATATTCAGAGCAAAAAATAAAATCATTCCTATGTTTCAACCGTTAAAAGTTCAAGACGTTTAAATCACTAACAAAAAATGGGAAAAATATCTGGGTATAAGAATAGATACATATTTAAAGTGGAACTTTCATATATCACACATAATTACCAAACTAAAATCACTTATAGGCAGATTTTGGTCAATATCAAAATGTATTCCTCAATCCGTACGTCATTTAATTTATAATTGTTTAGTCAAGCCACATTTCATATATCTAATTGAATTATGGGGTACGGCATGTAAAAACATAATTTCTAACTTACAAACACTACAAAATAAATTAATAAAATCATTATTTAGATACAATTTTTTAACAGCGACTAATAAAATCTACCAAGAAACCAAAATTATGACAATTAAACAACTGTATGTATATAGCACCTGTATCTTGATAAAAAATTTTTTAAATAACTCTATCCATAGTTGCTTGTCGTTTAAAAAAATCAAACACACAACGACACGCAATACTCGTCGAGCGAGTTTGCTTATCTTACCGAAGCCGCGTACAAATTATTTGAAGAAATCTATTAGGTATGAGGGTGTGCAATTATTTAACCAATTACCATCTCAAATTCGCAATATTGGAGTGTTTGACAAATTCAAAAAGGCATTAAAGATGCATGTTAGAATGAACATAGCTGACTAAAATTGTTACGGCTAATGGCGACGTGTATCTCGCTCGTATATAATATATACATATTAATATTAAGCTTCTCATGTAAATAAAATATTTCTATACCAGGAGTCAAGTTACATCATCAGCATGTGCACTTGAATCCTATGGCCCAAGACCTCTACTCCAAAGGGAACAAAATCAAAGTTGAAGGAAAGACTCGAATATTTGTAGAACATCGTGTACATAACATAAGCCAACTGATTTCTAAGAGTACTAATGCGTATAATTAGGACATAGCCTTGTATAGTTTATGGCTGTCAAACAAAATTTATATCTGGTAACGAGGTGCAATTTCACATTTACAACATTAGAATTTAGAATAGCCCACAGCATAAAAAAAAACAGTTTCTTCACGATGTTTTCTGTTACCGTTCGAGTGTAAAATACGCACATAGAAAGAAAGTCCATTGGTGCACAGCATGGGATTGAACCAACGACCTCAGGGATGTGATTACGTGAACAGTTGTTCAAATTTTTTTACACATTACCCACTTATTGTCTATGTATATGCTTGAAAACAAAATTCATTTTCGAGGATTGCTACAACAAATTAATACGTTTTTGTACTATTTACTACTTTTGCTAACAAATGGAAAGGTGGGGGGGGGGATAGATTGCAGAAAATCTACTTATGTAATACTGAACAGCCCCTCAGTAATAATATTGACGCAATGATTAATCATGTCAAACAACATGAGTATGAGCATTATTTCTAGCAAATATAGCTATTAATGTTTGTTTGTATTCAGAATTTATCTCCTCAGTTGAGTCACTGAAGTTATGCGATATACATTAGTCATTCAGGCAGGGATTTTTATCCCTGAACGATTTTTATTTTTGATTTATTATCCCTAACTAAAGATATTTCTTTAGGTAAAAATGTGACAGAAAACTTATATGGGGTTCACGTTTAGAACTCATCTAATTTCTGGTTATGTCTTTTCAATGTTCATCTGTATATCTGCATTCATAAGCTGTTAAAATGTGGCGGTAGTTATTCCTATGATTTGTTGGGTATAAAAAAATCTCCTAATCAAAAAAAAATCTCCTAAATCAAACCATATTGTAGTTGCACGTACAACTCTTCCAGTGCGGGTAAAATACTCGTTAGGATTTAGTGGTAGAGATCAGCGACCAAGTAACTACTAGAAACCCAACGATAGAAAAGCAATCCTATACCATTAATAAAAGGAAAAATAATCAGAAAAAATTTGAATGCACAAACCAAGTTGTGAAATTTGTATGCATGAAAGTTTTCTGGTTAAATCCGGAAGGGCCTGGTTAATAATAGGCTGCAGCCTAGGACGCGACTAAAAAAATCAAAATATAAATAAAAAAAGAAATAGAGAACAAAATATTTTATATTTTATACATAACATTACAAATATTTTAAATTATGCCGGCTCTAGCTAAATATAATAATTTAATCATTTTTAACTAAGGTAAGGATAAAAATGGCAAGGTACTGATTACACAATTAATATATATATATAAACCACCATAAGTCGCAAATGAGTATGTCGTTGTCACCTTATTTAATAAATGACACGATAGTTATCGGGGCAAAATATTTAAATTTTACTTAACATATTCATGCTTTTCAAAGTCCTATTTTTCGGCCATGTCATGGTTACGAAATAAACACACGTTCTTATTTTACTGTAACAATGAATAACATTTTTTTAAGATTTATGTATTATTTCACAACATTTATATAATAATCTCATGGAATACAACCAAAATATGAGGTCATTAAAAATCAGATTTTACTTTATAATTGAATTTGCAGTTGACGTCAGCATCCAAAAGCCGGCAAGTGTCAGCAAAATTGCAACTGTAAATATATATATGTATATTATAACATTTTTTTGGATACATATTTTTTTTTAAGAGAACAAGAATGAAAATAAAATATATATATTATATAACTAGTCATAAAACGGCTGTTACATAACAAAATTTTTTTCCAACATTATTATTAACAGATACAACAACACTTCATCTATCGAAGACCAGAAAAGGTCGGGAGGCCTGAGTAGGTACTGTCAGAACTACAAAGGCTGTTAAAGCCAGAATTCGTCGGAACCCCATTAGGATCGTTTCGGGAATGAAGATTCCCGCTAGGACTTTGTCGCAGATTATAAAACACAACCTGAAGCTCGATGCTTATCGTCGATATACAGGACATGCCCTGAACCAATCTTTAAAATAGAGATTAAAAGAGAGTGACTCGATCAAAATGCCTTCTATGGCGATGTGCAGGTAAAATATCCTCTTAAACGATAAACATTTTTTCTACGATTGAAAAACACTACGAAAATCAAAATGTGTACGCTTATAGTTCTAAAGACGCTGCTGAAGTATTTGGAAAGGTACAACTAGGTCATTATCCTGCGTCGGTGATGGTTTGGTGCAGCGTGTCTTATAAAGGAGTCACAAAACTACATTTTTGTGAAAAAGAAGTGAACCCTTCAGCCAAAGTGCATCAAGATACAGTCTTGGATCATGTTGTGAAACCTCTCAAAACCAAAACTCCGGACAGCTGAAGACTGGTCCTCATTGAGCCCAGACTTCTACCCTTTAGACTTCAAGTTGTGGTCAGTTTTAGAGGACATGGCCTATTCCAAACGACACGGCGACATGAGTCTCTAAAAAACTTTGGAGCACGCAGTACCACTATACATTTTAATCCTTTGGAAGCAGTGGGTAAATCCATAGATTCGTGGCCAAACAGATTGGTTGTGCGTATATAAAAGCCAAAGCTGGCCATTTTGTATACAATATTTTTTAATTTTTTGCCGAGACCAATTAATATGTAGGTATAAATTTTAATATTACATTAGTTGATTAAAAAATGCATTTTCATTGTAACAAAACTTATGGTTGGAATAAGTATAAACTTATTATTTATATAATAACATCTTAAAATGAATTCCGAATTGCTTAATGTTGTGCAATATTACTTACATGATGACCATGCAAATTTAAAAACATAAAATAGGTAATAATACTAGAGCAACTAAACGACTTGAATGTGAAAAAAATCACCCCACACATTTCACCTTACATACATTGAATTTTCTTTTGCATACTTTTGAATATAAACGAAAATTTGCTCGTTTATTTTAAGGAGAACGGGAGATCTGATATAATACAGTTCAATTGCTAGGTTTATTAATCGTTGAATTCAATGCGCATATTCGAAAAGCGATGAGAATTTATATCAATATTAATATATCTTATATCTTTAAACGAGCAATTCTTGGATATATATATATATATCCTCGGGATCGGCTCCAACTATTTTCATGAAATTTAGTATACGGGGAGTTTCGGGGGCGATAAATCGATCTAGCTAGGAATAAATGATAGAAAATAACAAAAAGGTGGTGTTTGAGTAGTCCCAATTTAAACTGAAAAATGTATCTTCCTGACATCTATCGGCGAATAATAATACTATTTTTTGTTTAAATTGCTTTAACGACACAACAACACTAAAGCAATTCAGCATATATATTCTATAATATACTGTTCATATTTCATCATTTTATTAGTATGTAATTCGTACTTAAATATAATTTCCAAAAAACACAATTTATAAAAAAATAAAAATACCGAGCAAAGCTCGGCCATCCAGGTACTATATCATTAATAAAAGAAAAAATAAATAATTTTGAATACATAAACCAACGCAACCAACCGGCAACGCACTCGCGAGCCCTCTGGCATTGAAAGTGTCCATGGGCGGCGGTACCACTTAACATCAGGTGAGCCTCCTGCGCGTTTCCCCCTGTTCTATAAAAAAAACAGGTTGTGAAATTTCTATGCATGAAGGTTTTCTGGTGAAAGCGGTGTCTGAGAAACAAAGAACACCCCATAGTCTTTGTATACCATAACATACACTATAAATATCTTATGACGCTATAACAATAACTGGAAGCGGAATTACAACCGTTAGGTACATTTTCGAATGCAAACATGTGTGTCACACGAACATCAGCCTATAAAATAAGATGCAGCATCCTACGATGGTTAAACCGGGTCAAACGCTTAAACCTACCATATTTGGAATTAAGCAATGGCTTCGTTAAAACTAATTTTCAGTTTGTTCTTCTTGTTGTTTGCAGTTTTTGTTCAATCACAGCCAATAGATTCCGAGTTAATGGAAACAGCTGAATCGCAAAATCCGTTTTTGCCGCGTTTTGCAATGAAAAAGCTAAAGGAGAGACGGGAGAGAGTAAGGGGTCAAAGAAGGAATTATCAGAATCAGAGGAGCTTCCAGCCTTATTACAACCCCCGGTGGTCTCAAGCATACCCGTATTATTATGTGAGTTAAATTGCTACTATGTTTTTTTTATACAACAGGGGGCAAACGGGCAGGACACTCTCAATGCCAGAGGGCTCGCGAGTGCGTTGCCGGTCTTTTAAGAATTGGTACGCTCTTTTCTTGAAGGACCCTGAGTCAAATTGATTCGCAAATACTTCAGTGGGCAGCTGTATTAGTATATAATATTATGTACACATAATCTCGGTTATTAGGTTGATTTTTTTATATATTCCCGTCTGTCATACTTTTTTTTTCTTGTTGAAAGGAATCTTGCTGTTGGCTTTAGGGCCTTTACAGCTCAGTACAGTTTTGGCGAGCTTAGCTCGGTCTGAAAGGGCGGGTTTCCCGCGACTCGCGCAAGGGAGTCTCCTGTGAGTCTCATCTGTCATACTGATATTTGTTAAATCATTTACGTTCATCAAACTAACCGTCCGAGGATTCATGTTTTGCGGTTGTAAGACACGTTCACACAATTTCCTTGAGATAAAACGTATATGTAATAATGATTACGATTTTATCATTAAAATTTAATACGTTACGTAATCGTGCGTAAACTTTTATCATGGCTGATTTTGCAAAAAAAAAAATACCTTAATTAAAGACAAAAACGTGAATTTAGAAAGATTCATAGTGTTCACGGTAGATATTACAGTAGTTTAGTAAAACAATATAGTAATTAATTAATAACTTAATAATAATTTGTAAATTAAATGGAATATGTGTTCTAACACTAGTATCTTATCTTATATCTTTAAACGAGCAATTCTTGTTTATATATATATATATATATATATATATATATATAATTGGAATCTCGGAATCGGCTCCAACGATTTTCATGAAATTTAGTATACGGGGGGTTTCGGGGGAGATGAATCGATCTAGCTAGATCTAGATATGATGATGGATTTTTTCTTTAAATAACCAGTTCATATTTGTTTATTATTCTGTCGGTAAGATCGAAAAATATTATTCATATTTCATCATTTTATTACTATGTAATTTATACTTAAATATAAATTCCAAAAACACAATTTATAAAAAAAATACCCAGCAAGGCTCGGTTATCCAGGTACTAATATATAATACTAGATGTAATAAGATTTTATTAAAATTGTTACCTAAGTAATCTTTACAAGCAAAATATTAAGGGCGACCAAATGCCCCACTTAAATAGCCCCGATGATGATACGACAAATGAGATCACTCATAAGGTTCTAATTATTTACATAAATAGAACCAACTTACACCTTTCTTCGACCCAGATTATTAAATATAAATATCGTAATGTGCAGCACCTCAGTCAGTCGCTAATACTTAACCAAGTTCACTTCATTCCAGTAAAAATGAAGACGCACATAATTATAATCCTGGTTTTTGGACTCTCTGCATATGCAAAAACCATAACGGAAGTGATCGCAGAATCGGAAAATGGAGCACAGACTACAGACAGTTTTAATGAACCACAGACAACAGAGAATAGTTTTGTGACACCGGAACCAGACATTGATTTCAATTTAAAGAACGTTGATGCTAGTATGGAAATCGTAATTGAAGAGAACGTAAAAACGCCGTATGAAGCTGTAACTGACATGGATTCGGACGAGGTATCACCCAATGAAGGCGACTTCTACTACAATGACGTCATCCACAGAGACCCCAATGAAATAATGGATACTGCTGCCGGATTCGCACCATTACCTTTTCTGAAAAAGAGGAGAAAGACACAGAGGCCGTATGCAACAAGAAGATTCGTCCAAAAACCTTACGCTTATAGAAGATTCCAGTACTTTTTCCCCTATTATTATGGGTTCTACCGCCCCAGCTCTCTAAGATATTATAATTATTATTATTAAGTTAGTGTATTTATTAAATATTTTTGTAATAAAAGAAATTAATATTTCATCACGTTTATTTCAAAACACCTTTAAATAAGACAATAAATGCTACATATACCAATCCCATCAATATTTATCAACTATAGATAATTTTTCTTTTTTCATCATACCTTATAAACTTAGTTTCTAGTACAAATTAAATTAGGTATATCATGGTTTCTTTTGTATTTTTCTTAATTAAATTAACAACTTTTAGTAAGGAGCGAAGTAATAAATTCTATTTCATTAAAATTCTATGATTTTCGATGGAATTGGTTGTTGGTACAATGTTTAACTTAAAGATCGTTTGTATAGATATTTGAAATAATATACAATTAGGTGGGTTTACATAATTTAAATAAATAATTATATTTTATTACCCACTAAGCAGAATTCGGGATATGGAGACAAGAATTCAATAAATTTTGTATGAACCCAAAATCGATTTCTTAGTGTGTACATAATTTATTACCAATTTGCTCCATTACATTTTCCCTTAAATACCTTAAAATAGAATACCCTAGTCAGTATAAAATAATTACTTTTGTATAATATTGGTGCCCTTTCAAAAGTAAATTATGAAAAATAAGTTCATATAAACTCATGACAAAATAAGATATTGAGTAATAATATTTTACATTTGATTTGTAACAATAAACAAATAATATATTGTTCATTTTAATACAATTTACATATATTTTATTCACAACAAACATTTTCTTACACATAGTTGACCCAACTTATTTCCCGGGGCCAACTAAGGCCTCATCCATCAGTTCATCGTCGGATATACAAGGGGAGTTTGAATGAGGGGAAGCGGCAACTAATGGTGACGGAGCCGGACTCTTTGACAGCTGCAAGAGAGCAGGAGATGGCGGATAAACAGGTCTAACCGCAACCATTCCAGAAACCTTACTGGCAGAGGACGACGAGAAGTCCAAGAGCATTTCAGCCGCTTCCTGTGGAGTAGTTGCTCCACTTCGTGGGACAGACCCACTTGTTGGCGGTTTCATGCAAGAATCTGCACCCTTTCTATCTTCAGAACTTCCCTTTGGCGCTGGAAACCCCTTTGCCATATCAGTCTTAAAATCCAATGGCATTAAGGGATACGATCCCGAATATGGCTCTTTGCTTTCATCTTTTGATCTTTGTGTGCTTTCAGCTTTAGCTAAGCTTTCTGAGACTTTAGAAAAATCCGTCGGTTCAGCTTTCGTAGCCAATGTTTTTGGACTTACTCCGCCCATATTTAGTAAAGGTTTTGGAACATTCAATGGGTAATTAGATTTCATTTGATCACCGCCTCTGTTTGGAGTGTCGAAGTGGGGAAATGGATATTTATTTTGATCCATGGATCTAGAGAAATCGTTGACCATAGAACGACTATCGTATTGAGACACTGGATTGTTTTTGTCGGTAGGGTTCTGATTTTTCAATTTTGGTATTTGAAATTTGCTTGTATCCAATGGTTTAATTAGACCTTCAACCAGGAAACTTGCGTCTTTGGAACCCTTAAATCTATCACCGTCGACATCATCTCGAGATCCACTTGGACTAGAATGCCGTTCAGATTTCGATGAAAATATAGATTTTTCAGAATTACTCATAAGCTTATTCCTTGACTTTTCGCGTTCCCTGTCACGCATAATTTTGGCAATATCAGAACTACTGCTTTTTGGGGACCCCGAACTCGATTTAGAGCTCGACTTCGATAAATTGATACCAGCATTACTGCTACCGGATGATTTGGAGTAAGGCACTTTTGGTGAAGCACTTGCACTAAGGCTGGAAGACTCAGATGGACTCATATTCGCTTTTGGCGGCGTGGAGCCAGGAGTCAGGTTACCAGATTTTGAAGACTGCATTACTTGAGTCTTCTTGGATGCAGGTCCACTTATTACACCAGGTTTTAAGCCCGTGTGAGTTTTAGGCGATCCTTGGCTGGGCGGAGTCAACTGTGGAGAGGATTGTTTATTGGAGCCAGAATAACTTAATTTGGAGCTGCCGCTTGAAGATTCCTTCGTTCTTGTTTTATTGATAGTAATCTTCATTCCATCTAAACTGGGTTTCACCATATATTCCTGATTTTTGCTTTCACTCATTTTTAAATTACTGCTTCCTGAACTGTTTTTTGAATCATTGAATTTGCTACTACTGCTAGAGGAACTAGATTTTGAGGTTGTTATTTCTGAGTCAGTTCCACAATGTTGAGCAGACTTTAGCTTGTCTATGACGGCACTAAGAGAACCTTTTCTGTTGCGGGCTTGACTCGGGGCATTCGACTTGTTGACCTCAACATTCGGTGGTGAAATCAAAGGCTCAGTGACAGGACTATCGCACGTTACCGGAGTTATTTCAAGTTGTTTTAATTTTAGTGGATTCTTCAACTTTGGACTACTTCTACCCGAACTAGAAAAAGATAATCCGGAGTGTTTCTTCTCTTTGTCTCTCGAAGACATTGATGACGATCCGTATGAGTCTTTAGATATCTTTTTTGTGAGATCATATCCTGTGGTGCCAGATTTTCCTGAAGGCGAACCACTAGTCGCAGATTTCAATGTAGACATACTAGGTTTCCCCGAACCGGATGAGCTATGTTTAGGGGAAGAGATTGTATGGTTTTTTGGACTGGAATATCCGGCCAAATGTTTGGGACTACTTTGTACAGGAGAATGTCTGGGGCTATTATGGTGGCTTGATGTCCCAGAGGGTTTTCCCATTTTGACGGTATTTGGACTTGGGGACTTTGTTATAGATACGGACCTGCCGTGTGTGGGACTGGGACTAAATTTTCTTAAAATAGAGTTTGGGGATGTCGACTGCATTGGTGAACCATCGGTTGGCTTAATACTGACTGACACAGGTTTTGTAAGTGGGTCTTGTTTCGGCGGGACTTTTTCAGGGGGTCCCATGGAATCATCTCTTCGGCGCTTCTTTTTCTTTTCCTTGCTACGCTCTTCGCCAGACTTGCTGGATTTCTTCTCGGATCGTATACGGTCATCCATAGACTTCATTTGTGAACTAGTTATAGGTGTTATTGTTATAGAACTGGGCAAAGCCGCGGGTGGAGCGGCAGTTATGGGAATAATCTCTATCCCGTGCCTTCTATCCAGACATAGCATAGAAGACAAACTAGACGCTGAGCTAGAACCGGATTGGTTTGAGGAATTTGAAGTAATTGGTGTTATACTCACAGATGACGGCATATACGATTTGCCGTCAGTGAGATCTAGGAGCAACGAAGACGTACTTCTGTTGCGAGATTCTACTTCTTTATTTTTCACTTTTTGCCTTTTGTGCTCGGACTTATGAAAAGAATTCCTGAAACGATATTATAACATTACTTTAATTTACTTAAAGCGTGAACTTTATTTGTTATTAAATATATGGTACATTAGACAATATAGTTACACATCCTAAAGGTACGATTCCACTAGTGTGAGGCACAGTATAGCACAGCGTATGTCATTTTTGTTTTGGTCGACTTACTCGCGTACAACTGTGTCCTTGTGTACGTGCACTTTTGCTTCCGCTACCAAAGCGAACACATTTAATTGTGCGCGCACTATGCCAAGTAATATTTTGAATGATCTAGAATATATTACAAAGGAAAATGTTTTCCTGCCCATTATTATTAACTGCTGGCAATCTTTCTCAGGAAACAAGTTTGCAACAGTGCGCTCACAAATGATACACACAGCATTGCCGGTGGAGATAAAGGCTAAACGCGATATCTGCTTAGTATGTGTTTGGCTATAGTTTTGCACAAAATATTTGTAAATAAATGAGCTGCAAGCTATTGGTGGAATCGTACCTTTACACTAGTCAATTAAATTAGAGATTGTTATTCCAGTTATTATTGGCTATTTATTACGTTTAATATTTGAAACACAGTGCAAGGAAAATTACTATTATTATGGTTTATACAGTTCGTATATGAAAATAAAAATGTATCAAATAAAGACAGCAACACTACGTTTTATAAGTTTTCATTATCTACGTAATATAAAAATGAATTTTGAAAAAGAATATACTAAGTAAATCAGTACGTAAATGTTTTTTTACGAAAAAAGAAATATTAAAATATTCCAATATATACCTGATTATATCTTCAACATCGCCATCGTTTGAGTTATCAATATCAGACGAGGTCCGATTATCGGCTCCTCCCAAGGCATCCGCGTCCATTCCTGACAGTTCCAGATCTGACGTAAAATCATTCTGCGAAATCGACGACTCCTGTCCCTCAATATCGTCATTGGTAGAATTACTGTTCATTGTATTGTCATCTTCGTTGTAACCGTCAGAATTGTCACTTTCACTGTCCGAACCGCCTAAATCTCCCAGACCGGGTTTGCCCTTCTTTGTGGATGGCCACAGGTCAGATTTACGCTTTTTGACCTTTGGATCCAATTGGGATTTTGAGTCATTCGAGTCTTGACACATCATCGACATGTGGTGTTGCTGATCAGAGAGGTATGCGCCTAAAACAATAATAGATTATAGAATTTTTTATTTTAAAAATGAAAACACTGAGAAAATAAGTCACATATAAAATATATATAGAAAATGTAAAATTAGAAGCATTTAAATTTTAATGTATATTTCTTTACATACATGAATAAATGATTTTGAATTTGAAAACTTACCTCCTTGATGCGGATGCGAGACCGATGAGGGGTAGAGGGCTCGATTGTGGGGCGACGGGGAAGGCGAAGGAGAGGGCTTGTGGTCGCCCCCGGGGTCGATGCCCCCCAGGCCACAGCTAAAATTCGACTCGAGACCCGAGTAGCCACCGTTCATTTGCTTCGCTGCCGCTTCCCGCTCCCAGATATTCACCAATGATCTGAATAAAAGTTATTTTATTGTAAAAAATAAAAATACATTTTTTTTATTACTTGTAATTTTATTTTTGTTATTAAAAAAACTGTTTTTTTAAGGAGTTATACCTTAATGTGATTGGTATAGAATGGCTCTTCTGAAGGACCTTGCTGATATAGTCGTCAACGTGGTCCCTGGCAGGGGAGTTTAGTGTGTACACTGTGGCGCGCGGCGTTGCCGGTTCGCCCAATTCCAGTTCAACCGTTGCCATAGTCTCGTCTAGCGGGTGTTCGAGGGATATCGAAATGTGTTGCCATGACAACGCGCTCACTTCGAACATCAGTACGCTTTCTAGGTCCACAACTGAAAAAAAATTCCTTATAGTTAATTAATTTGTTAAGTTTATCAATTTCAACCTCATTATTTCATATATCATAGATTTTTTTACAAAAAAAGATATAAAATTCTGAAAGTTTTGCTGCAGAACTGTGTCTGTGCAGCTTGTCTTCAGTAGAAAGGCCTGCTCCAGCCTTCAAAGCTTGGCATTATGCCTGGCAAGTCTTTGCCACGTCGTCTGCCCACCCAGTGACTTTTATCGACCATTTTGTTCTCTGGCCTCTGAACAGCTACCATATCCATCTTCATTCAAATCTTTTGGCTTGGTCATTGCGTCTTCCCAGGTGGTAATTAGTCTTAGTAGTAATAAGATCTACCTAACATTATGTACCTTTCCATACTACTACACCTAATTACTATATTATTAGTCACCGTATTCTTTGATGTTAATCCCTTACACCTTATTAAAATATTAAATCCAAAAACTGTATTAACATAGATTTAACGTTATTATTATTATTTAATTTTAGCATAAAGTATTTACAAATTTGTACTTTTCTTAAAATATATAAAAACAATAGTATTTACAATATAATAGTAATTTGAAAGCTTGTGTCCTCACCATGTTTAGTCTGTGCGCGTACGCATGACGCAATGAGGGCGTTGAACAACGCTTGCTGACGTAATGCGGCGAGCAATTGCGGTACGTGCGAGGGGTGAGTGAAGGGAATGCTTTGTACCACACAGCCTTCGAGTCCACGACGCTCACAGAGGAAATAGCACTGCCATTGGTCTGGGAGCTTCTGTAATTTCATCATATAATCATTGTATTTTTATTTAAGTTAAAAAGATGTTATAAACACTTTTATGATCTGTATATATTCTTACAATACTCTGTCTCTACCTAATAGTGAAGGTAATATCTTTCACCTACATAGTAATAATAACAATTATATTTAAAAATATACAACACCAAAAAATTTAAAAGTTTCGTCACTGTATTGCGATAATTTTTCGTATTTTCGCACCGATAAAGTAACTCACTAAAGTAGTAAGGGACAACAATAAGGCGCAGAATTTAAATTTATATTTCAAATAAAGTATAATATTTAAATTATATAAATAACAACGTATAACAATAACTAATGGCCTGGTGGCTTGAATGTAACAGACTAAAGCATTCTAAGGTTACTTACGTATGACTATTGCTTAGTATAGGATTCAAATCCGCAATTTTAATCGTGTTTTGTTTATCGCATTCATTATGTCACATTATTAATTAAACAATTTACTTTTTTTAACCAAAGTTACTGGATAAGAGTACGTTCGAATCACGTGCACCAAGGACGTGCAATTTTATTTTGATGTGCACATTTATCTTAGCACGATAAAGTTAAAAAAAATCATCGTGAACACTCCGCCATGTCATAAACCTAAAAATCGATTTATAGCACTTAAGGTTTTTTTATAAATACAGCGTTTTTTTCGAGCGTTAAAAATATCTTACCACAAACAATCCTTTACTAAGATTCAACTCGATGATCTTCCCTGGAACTAGAGTATTGTACGCCTGTTGAGCAATCAGTCCCAACATTGGCTTACTGTTCGCCCAATCACCTCCAACTTCCACCTGTCAAATGTCATGTCAACTATTCTCAATTTGAAAAATATTCGAAAACATGTGACATCATACCCTAAATCTCGCAACCAAAGTTATTCCGACTAAAGATATACACAACATATCGACCTTTGCTACTGGGGCGTTCTAATGTTAGTTATTTTGACTATGTATTTGCGTGATTTTCCCACCAGATTATAAGTGCGTGCTCCTATTTCACCATGCCTATTGCTGATAGAAGACAAATTATTGTTTTGATTTTTTTTTATTAATAATATATGCATTAATTAAGATGTCATGTGGAGCATGGTGTAATAATTGCAGCTCTTTACAAACATTGAGTAAAACAATAAACTTTTCTTAAAAAGAGTGGCGGTGAGTTTATTGCGTCTTTGTATATATATTGAATTTATTATAATTTATCGGACAATGTATTTTTTTGTCATAGGATGTCTATCTGATAATAATCGCTTATTGTATATATATATTTTTTTAAGTGTCTGTAATATACAACGGTAATAAAATCACAAGGTAGGGTAACAGATTTTACCTCAGTAGTAGCATGAATGAGCTTCGCCAGTCCAGCGCATAACGGCGTTGGCTGTGACAGCTTGAGCGTGAAGCAGGCTGGCAACATCGCACTATTCTGTGGCACCAGTTGTGCATACACCGGACCATTGCTGTGGATTTTTGAATTTAGAACTAATATGAATTCTAGTGAATCGGAATCGTCTTTATTAGTTGGTATTAAGGTGTATTTTATAATAACACTTAGTCATGTTATTCATGTCAAGGCACAGGGGACTTACACAGATTATTTCTGTCAGTTTCTTAAAAGATACAAAACATTAGCTAAAAAACCTTTTATTTAACAAATTGCTTTAACTGTTGGAATTTTAATAATGTCTGAAACTAATCAATGTAAGCAAGAAATATCCTATGTATGTATTAACAATGATGGAAGAATTTACTTAATGCACTAACTACTACTTATATATTATAAAATTTACCCTTTTCCAACCCGCTGTCCACTAGAAATAATAGGAGCTAGTTGCAATTTATTAGCCGCCGAGCCTTCCAATAGTACTAGGGCTGAATGACCTATAAGTGTGCGACTGGGAGTGACAAGTGATGTGAGGCCGTTAGAGGGAGATGGACGACCCTCTGTCAGTAACTCCGCAGTAAGAGGCTGAAGTCCTTTGTCCTTGTCTAACAGTTCGTAGGGCGATACAAAGTATGTTAAACGCATTGCGTGTCCTAAAATGAGAGGGTATTATATTAGTGCTATTTGCAATTATAATGTTCAGATTACTTAAGAACTTTTAACTTTTAAAGCTACAGACAGCTTGAAAAAAACAAATATTAGTGAAAATAACTTGCTTTACCTCCTCTCCTCCGTTGCAGGAAACCAATAGGACTTTTATGTACTTGCGTCCAAGGATCTTTTATAAAGCTTTGCAGCTGCCTCAATGTGCATAAGTCTTCTTCTAAACTTTGCAAAGCACTGAATGCTTTACATTTCACCTGAAATTATACATTTTTATTTTATTGAACTCTCAGATTACACCTGAAGTTTAAAATAATTTTAGTTGAAAATAAATTCTACTCCACATGCAATGACACTATCACTAGTAGTTTTTGATAACTAATTGATTATTTTGTGTTAACTGCTTGCTGCTTGCCATATTGTAAATTATAATTTACAGAGCAAACCTGTATGTCAGCCATAACTCTCAGTGTTTCATTATTATAAGACACACTAAAATTAAAAATACCTTCTTTTCTGCATTTAACTGGTAAACAGATGTAAGCCCTTCAAGTTGTGCAGTGAAGTCAGCAAAATCACCTCTTGCAATACATTGTACTAGCTCTTCACAACTTTGTTGTTCAATCTGTATTACCAAAGAAATCAACAGTATAGTAATGAATACATGAAAAAAATCTTTTTATTTTATCAAAAATATCATCAGCATAGTATTCCTCAAAAGAGTGGCATTTTGTGACACTAATTAATTTTTAAGATGCTATTTTACCTTGCCCTCATGATGTATTTTGACATCTTTTACATTCCCCGATGATTCAACCAATATTTCTAAATAGAACATGTCAGAAGATATAAAAAGATTTACTCCAGAAGTCCCAACAACAAATTTTAACCTGAAATAGGTACAATATAAATGTCAGAATATTATAATTTCTCTATATCTGAAGATGACAATATTGTGATATTCATATGCTTTAATATGCTGAAAAAATGTATACAAATCATATGATTTATGATTTGCACATATTGCACACACACACATCAACAAGACTTTAAAATAAAAATAATACTTTAGGTCCTTTATATCAATTGAGCAATCTAATAGTATATTGTAGGCCTAAATATATTCTAGAAGCAATATCACATACCCTAGTTGTCTTGATAAGCATTCAAGCCGCTCAATAAGGCTCTGAAGTGAACTAACTTTGATACAATGCTGTAAACTATCTAGGCATTTTTGTAGAATTGTTCTGTCGGCACTATCTATAGCCCATCTTTTGTCCTGCAATAAGGTATATATATTATAATCTTAATAATGAGTAACTAATGATTGGTTCCTTAGGTTTAACCATTTAGAGGGAAAAAGCAGTTTACATATTCTTTTACTTTTATCTAAATTAAATTATTATTCATGCATATTTTATGAACAGCAACATTCTAACTTATAATAATGGAATTTTATAACATACCAGTAGAGCCATGCGAACTGCTTTAGATGTTTCAGATAAGTTCTTATATTGTGATGTTTTAGACCTGAGCTTTTCCATCAGAATTTCTTTTTGTAGCTCTTTAGATTTATCATTTAAGCCATTAGTAGGAGGCATAGCAATAGCTTTTGTATCCGTCATCTTGGCGTCAATTATTTGGTTAAGAAAATAACTAATAGTTTTCACAACACTTGTATTGATATTGTGTACACAGATGTTATTTTTTTTCGTTAAGTTATGGACTTTTAAAAGTAAAGTTCCAAGGTCTATTATATTTTATGTTATAACTAAAATTAATTGTTTATGTATAATATTAAATTATTCATTATTTACGTGTTGAAAGCATCTTTTAAGTAGCACTTAATTTTGTCAGCTTTGCCACAATGTAGCCGATATAATATAAATTTTTTATGAATGTTTGACGTTTACTGTTTGACTTCTGACTTTGATAATCTACAATGTCTTACGGTTGTCGGTTACTCGTTTGTCATTACGACAGTGATTTTTTTATTTGCACTTATGGCAGGGACTTACAGCCCGGGCACGGCCGTCAATTGTCAGCATTACACTGGTGTTTGTTTTTAAGTATTGGAGCCATGTAAGCACAGATTGAAAAACTTGACTTCTTTTTTACTTATCAGGGTAAGAATGCCAATGACACGTTTTGGTCTTCATAACCACTCTCCAAATAAAGTACCTCGATATTTTAGGTGTTATAGAGAAGCTTAATCTATTTTTAAGACAACAGTTGTCAGTACGTTACTGTTTGTCGAAACGACGTCGAGCTATGTAAACAATGTAATGAATTTTCTTGAGACGAATAAAAAATAAATTTAATATACCGTTTTCGGATCAGTAAATTTCATGAGCTTGAGAGGGAACACGAAATAGCGAAAAATAAATGAACAATAATACAAATACGTCCAATTCAATGTTCTTTTAGGGGTTTTTAACGATCCAATTTACACAAAATTGTCCAATATTCCTGCAATAAAGCATAAAGAGTTAACTTGAACTTCTTTTATCGTTAAATACTTATTGTTTACTTCGAACTTTTGAGATAGATGAAAAACAAGTAAGCATGTATTAACGAAAAAGTTATAAGTATATATATATATAAAATAATATACATAAATAAAAGGATCAGTATTAACCTGTTGGTTAATACTGATCTAGGCTACACTTGTTTCGAAGTGCGCATTTAATTCGTATACCCTGAAGAAACATAAGTATATAACAATATGATACTCTACTCGATGGCTTCTTTGTGTCATAAACAATTATTGATAACTTGAACTTTTAAATTAAATTCAGAAAACTGCACTACTGGTTTTTTCTTAATTTTCACAACATACTAATTGTGAATGTTACAAATATTACAGGGGTAATTAGAAATGAAAACTCTGCAAAAAAAGTTTACACTTAAAATTAAAAAAAATATTCCTAGATACCAAGAACAATTGAAAATAGTTATATTCCCGTATTTTAGTCACGTATGTTCACAAGTAAAGGGATCAGAAACGGGTTAAGTGAGAGGTACGGCTAACGAATCTAATTAAAGGCACTCTTTGAGGCTCTTTGAAATACGATAGATACCTTTTACAGCTCTTGATGCAGGACAACGAGTTTAAGTGTCTGGTCTGTAGATCTCAAAAAGATGTTCATTGGAAAGATCTGAAGGAGGAACCAATTTTATAAGTATAAGGGCATTATAGCCAGCAGCATTATTTCGACATCTATGTTTTTGTACCGCGCGCTGACAAGGTTGCAAGGAGGTAACCTTAAGAACATAACTACATATATCGGAGTTGCATACACGTCGAGATTGCTATTGGAAGTGAAAAAGTACCGCTGATTACACACCAATTTGTATGGAAATAGTAACATTACTTGTAATGTTGCGTTATAAAAAACTTGCGTTATTATTGTTTTAATACAAGTTTAATATATTTTATTTAACATAATTTCTAAATAAAATAACAATGGTTTTGTTAATTATTAGTATGCTTTACAATATCTATTTGTTGAATAATTATAATTAGTATGTTTTACAATGTGTAAGATTTGGTAACCCTTTTTAGTAAAAATTAAATTACCATTGTGAAATTTTTGAGTACTATTTACAACTATTTATTGCTTTTTTTTACAAACAGCATTTCGCGACGCGTAACATGCGTGAGTGAATGAATGAGGGTGTGAGTGCATGTGAATGAATGACTGAGTGTAATGTGTATAAATGTGTAACTACTTTAGGTCTCAGCAGCATAATAATAATAGGAATGCAAAGATTAGGGTAAAAAACCGCCTTTACTGGGGAATACGAGGACTTTGAATTTATTTAGTGATAATTCTCTAATTACGCTTAGGAGTTTGTTGTAAAAACGAATACAATTTCCATATAAGGAGTGGTTTATCTTCTGGAGCCTGGTTGGTCGTACACTCAAATTGGTTCTATTTCGAGTAATTTTCTGGTGAAAGTCACCATTTGTTTTAAAATCGTATTATAATCGTAAAAAAATTTACATTTTTTTATATATACAACGAGGCTTCAAGAATATATTGACCGGATAGTGTCATAATATGTATTTAGTTCCTTATACTTAGTCCATTTACATAGGGTATGTCCTCGCTCTAATTCTAAAAAAATGTGTTTAGTAGTCATGGACGGTTCGGTTAACTTAACGGAAAACGAAAAGGCAAATATTAATATTAGGAAAATCTCCAAAAATGTTGACCGCAGTATAATTACGAAAAGGACTATGTCAGCGACATATTATAGGGCATGTAACAGGACCGAGCACGTGATAATATGAAAAATCTTGTTTGTTTAATGGGGCTTCTAAGCGGGCCATGTTTTGCTGCAAACCAAAAACCTACTGTTGTATATATAATAGTACTGATTAAGTATACGTTTTTTGTTAATTTTCAAAATTTAAGAGAAGAAAGAGTCGGCAGAAACAAATAAGAAAAGGTTATTTGTGGAAACAAATAATGTCGGCCTAAAAAAAACTCTTTGTTAGATTTCTGTTTTTTTCTGTCAGCGATAGCGATGAAAGCAGCGTAATTTAAGAAACGTGGGTATGCGGGTTTACCTTCCTGATACGGATCAATATTAAATTAAACTGTTTTAATATTTTTTAATGTAAATAAATTATTAGTATTATTAATTATTTTTAGATCTATTGATTGAATTGAATTGAACTATTGATGAAAAACAACTTTAAACTACATATTATGTCGACTATGCACCTCTTAGTAGCGTTGTGATTAGAAAAACAAAGAAATGTTACCTTGTCTTAATGTAACAGACTAAATATATTTTTGATTGATTTTGATTTTTTTATAGTTTAATAAATCTGTCGAAGTGTTTAACTTTCTCACCTTGCTCCGCTGGCTGTGCGATCCGAAATTTGTCTAATGTTAATTTCTAAAAAGCATAAAAATTTGGCCTCTTAGTTTCTTCATTTTAATTTAAATGTGCTTGTGGTTTTCATTTCAGAGAAAACACATCCTTCACAGTTTACCACGACTTTTAATTAAATTCCGAATTTGACATTAGCTACTGTCATTTTGTTAAATAATGATACCACATATAATAGTGTAGTGATGTACACAAAGATTGATAAGCAATCGCGATTTATGTTTATTTAATATTACTGTGTCAATTAAAGACTAAATTATTGAATTTTATTCATAATAAATATTTATTATTTAATAAAAAGTTAACATTTCAATTTTTTATTGTAGTAAAGTTTATAGTTTTTTGTGAACTTTAAGTAAATCTATTTGTTTTGGTTTTCCATCAAAATGGATCCTCAGCCAAGTACATCATAAAAAGACATGGATGTTTTCTTGTCCCCAAGAAAAAAACGTTCTCGAAAACTTTTACTATCACTGAAAAAGTAATGATCCGCAACGCCTACAAGTACGTGAAAAATGAAAGTTTCGATCCGGAAATATTCCATTTCCGTATCGAATAATTTGGCAACGTCACTATTTCTAACTCGTCATAACGTTGCAACACTGAAATTGTCAAATCTGGAATCGAATTTAAAGTTTCAGTATAGCTCGAATTACAAAAAATATCGATATGTAAAAGATGAAAAATTGCAAGACTTAATACAAGTAAATAAATATATTTCCATTTAAAATCTTCAAAAAAATGTGCATTGTGAATTACGATGCATCTTTAATTATAATTCAAAGTATAAGTATCTATTACATTCAATATATTAAAAAGTTTGTTACTATGGTTCCCATTTAACAAAACTTAACATAATTGTGTATGTATTTATTTATATATAACAACATTGTATTAGACCTAAGTTAAAACAAAAAAGCTTAAAATATTCATTGAACATTCCTACAATGTCTCTCTAGAGGCTGTGCGAATTAATTCAATTTCAACAATTCTTAGCATTTCGATACGCTAAGAGAACAGAGAGCTTTTTACCAATAACACTTCAGATGTAATGTAATCAGTCATCAATACTCCGCTAATCCTGTATATTAATACAATTGGTTCTACGTGTATCGCGAAAGTGGTTATACTGCAGGCGTATACCGTGTATGCTTATAATATTAATGCTTCATACTCTTAGCTGCAGTTTTAAATCGATTGCTACTTTAGATACAAGTCCAGCCTTAAAAGTAAATCAACCTGTGTTTGATGCCGTTTTTTGAGAATAAGACCTGCTTAATTGCGCTCATTTCATATTTATGGCAACTCATATACAAGTGAATATCGCTGTTGATGGAACATAAATTGGTCACAGTTTTTTCGTCCACCAAAGCGTTGACTATTACAATAATATTGTAAGGTGATTATCGTAGATAGGTACACAGTGCGACAATATAATCTGTTGTCGCTCGTGCCAAATGCCGTACAAATCTTAAAATCGACTTTATGTTTGTTTAAGTGGGTAAATCATAATATATATAAATCTCGTTGTCACAATGTTTGTCCTCAAGGGACCCCTAAACCACTTAACCGATTATAATAAAATTCGCACACCATATGCAGTTCGATCCAACTTGAGAGATAGGATAGTTTAAATCTCAAATTATAGTCGCAATTTTATTTTATTGCAAACTAGCTGAACTGGCAAACGTCGTTTTGCCATGTATATCATTAATTATGCCTCACTCGACATAGATACGTATAGTGTGTCGCGGACTTTTTTGTAGATATTTGTAGATATAAGATCTACAATTACTTAGAACATTTTATGGTTCATCTTTAATAGTTTAGGCAGGGTACGCAAAATAAGTAACTTTTTTTGGTTTATTTTTTACACCTTGTGTCCGAAAAACCCTAATATCTTAAGGATCCCTATTTTTTATCAAAATTAAATAGTCTATATTACTCGTGGATAATGTAGCTTTCGAATGGTGAAAGAATTTTTAAAATCGGTCCAGTAGTTTATCAGCCTATTCATTACAATCAAACAAACAAAGTTTTCCTCTTTATAATATTAGTGTAGATTATTTCTTTTTAATTTGATATAATTCTAACAGATGCGCTGTGTTAAAAGTACCAACGTTTCCCATAAGTTCTCCTACCGTTTCCCTTGAATAGTTTACTACTATGTAATCTAAAAAAACCTAAGCCACAGCAACGCTTGGCCGAGTCTGCTAGTATTAAATAAAAGAAGAAACAGACAAAGAAAAAAATATCATACTTCTATTTGATCAATGTAGTAGTTTGATATATATGATAATTGTCAATATCACAAATTAACAGTTTCAGGCAATAGAGATTCACGGATAGCATGGCTTTGTTTGAAAGGCTTTTCAATCAATTCTCCAATATGGACCTATTGCTTGAGAGCGCTCAATTAAATGGAGTCAACACTATATGATTGAACTAACTGATAGTATTATATGATAATTCTTAGCAACTAAAGCTAAACGAAAAATATTTAGAAAGTACAGGACTCAAACATGGACAATCTAGATAGTAAACACCGTAATGATAAAAAGTTGTACATGGATTGTTTGTGGTAACAGTCCGCAAATATTTATTCAACTAGATGACACCGCAACGATTTTTTACGTATACCTTTGCTGCGTTTAACTAGTCTCCAAGCAAGAATATATATAGCAATACATAGGTACCACAACATACACACATTGCGCGTTTGTGTGTGTATGCAGCGAAACATATTCAAAAAATGTCCTAAGATGCGTGAAAGGGTCTTCTAACGCCATAGTGTCGTTTCTTATTATCTAGACAATTTAGCCTTCTTAGACAAGAAATTAAAGCCAGTTCATAATGCTATTAAATCTCTTACCGAAAAAGTCTTGTAAATTTATCAAACATCCAATAATTGGCAATAGATTTTCAAAAGACTCAAATGAATTCTCGGAATGTTTTTGTAATGATTACATTGTAAATCGAGAATCAAATTCTTGCTGTATTTTTTTTATTTTAAAAGAATCTCTTATAAAATTTAAACTTAAATGTTTTCCTGTAACAATTAAACAAAAAACCATAGATGAAAAACTAATTTCATGATAAGTTAAGCGTGAAAAGGTTTTTGGAATATTGTCTATATTATAAAGGCGAAAGAGTGGAATAAAATAAACGTATTCTTTATTTAAATTAAATTTAGTAATAAGTTAAAATCTCCCAAATTACAGTTCTATAATTTATTAGTATTCTTACCGCATTGAATATTACGCTTTTAATTAACATTTTAGCGGCGAAACAAAATATCCTAAGGATATAATATTAATTAAATAAATAATTGTTTTGTTGAATTTTACAGTAATTAATTTTTTTACAATAACGATAATTATCATATTTGAAATGGAGTGATGTTTTGTTTTAATCACAATAGCTTTTACCTAGATTTGATTAGGACTGGGCATGTACAAAAATATCATTACTTAGGTCATAGAATAAGAAGTGTAACGTTAAAATCAAGCGGTCAAGTCCGATTGTGCACTATTTTTTTTTAAATTTGGTGGTGAAAGAAATACTATATGAGCAGAAAAAGGACGCAAAAGAAACAAACGAAATATTTAATTAAAAAAACATATGTGTGTCCCATTGTCCTTATATATCGGATACAGGACATAAAAATCATCAGGTCTATAGGCACAAACCAATGTTTTAAACTTAATATCGAGCGTGATTAACACAAAGCAGCTATTTGCCGAGATAATTGCACTATCGGCACGAACTTTAATTAGCTGAAAGCGCTTCTCATCACTACCCTGCACATACCGACGTGACACACTACATATATAATCCTTACAGTATGTCCAATCACAAATGTATGTGAGACAATTTATATCATAGACAACAACTTAGCAAATGAAGCTTTGCTTTAGGCTTTGCCATTGCGGGACGAACTATATAATCTGTAAAATAAAATGAAAATAGACATAATATATTATATTTATTTATTTTTATTTAATTAAATTAATTATAAATTTATATTTAATTTAATTAATAAAATTGTTTCCTTCAAATTCTTGAATTTGTCTCTCATATTAGCTACTATTTACCAAACATTCTCCGCTATCTTTTTATTTTAATTCTCCTGGTTTCTTGTGGGTGGCTTCTGTTTTTTTTTCACTCGGTCATTTCAAGTAAACGTATATTAAACCAATCTGGCATCACGTTCGTGGGCACTGTTGTCGGCCAATGTTTAAAAATTTCCACTTTAAGTTTTTTGTCTGTTATTTTTGTAAGGCCTCGTATTATATAATCTATACTTCGCTCAAATATAGTGTTTGATAGAACAGGGGGTACCTGACTGGTTGACTGATAACACTCATGCACACTAACTATTTTATTTGACTTAATGGAATTTATACGGTTAGAAAGTTTTATAGTGAACACCACCGTTCACGACAAGCTTTTCATGAAATCTTACTGTGAGAGCTTTGGTAGTAACTTTAATCCAATGTTTCGCCATCTACAACTCATTGAAATAAACTTAACTCACGCGAGGAAATTTTACAACGCAACTATAAAAAAGTTATTAACTCATGATAAATCAAAACTATATTATTTAATGAGTTCCGTTTGTACCAAAAAGTATAGAATAGTAAATAAATATTCTGGTCGGAAAATTGGTAATTGTATTGTTTGAGTTTACCTTTGGGGCAAGTGGGCGCTTCAATGAACAGTTTTCATTTCCGTCTTTTCAATAAAGCCGAAAACAGGTCATGCGATACCTAAATATCGTATAACATTATGTTTATAAGAGTATTTATATATATTACATTTTATTCATGTAACTAATCATAACAATCAAATATGGAATATTTACAATTTTCTTAACCTACATTGTGATAATAATTTATAATTTTCTTTTTATTAAAAAATAATAAAATTAACACATTCATTTGTTCATTGATGTTTTAAAACTGCAATTAAATTTTCGGTGTTTTCATGTTAATTTGAGATGTTGTCTGTTACCTTTATTCAAACAACAAAATAATATTTAATAAACCTTTTTGTTATTTATGCTAAAGCTTAAGATTTATATATAAGACCGTAAGGTGCCTATTTGAATGAAATTTAATTAAATTGTAAAATGCTTACGCGGCTTATTTTGCTTTTAATATATTTAGATGAAGCTATTTTGATAAATTTTCAATTACAGATTGTAGAACATTTTAGAAACCATTTTAAGTAAAACGTATACGTAATTATGCTATGTAAGCATAACATAGTTTTGATATTTTAATATCTAAAACATTGTAAGTTCTTGTGCGTAGTGCATATAAGCGACCTTATTTTATACTTTCCAGAGGTTAATAAGGATTTTGAATATTTATGAAAATACAACATCCATTATACGATTCAGGATGAGAATGCCTAGGAAGCATAGGCAAGATGGAAATTTCGACATTTGAATGATGCCTTTGACAAAAACTAGACTAGATACACACTTACAGACATAGTTTGTTATTTCAAGTTTTAGTACTTCTTATAGATTAGATCAATAAAGTACTGCTATTTTTTGCTATGACACGTTCATAGTTCATTTCAATAAAAATCATTATATACTTAAATAAACGTTTATTTAATGAAATAACATCATTCACATATTTTTGGATTTTGAAGTTAATTTGTAAAATATATTTACACTAGTTATATAGAATTATGATTTCAGCACTATAGTAGTGTCTCTCCCCTTATTTTAGAATAAATAAATATACTTATGCAATATGTATAACAACATTTAACTAACATACAATTTCTTACAAGGACAAATATTTGTTATATTAAAAAGCGTTTAATTTTCTTCTAATAAAATGACAGATTAAGTATATTTGATATAATACACAACGTCATTTATAAATACGAGTATAAACATATAACTTATAAACAATTTAGTTTATGAAGTTTATAGTAAATGTAAAAAGAAGGAAAGTTAATATCGTGTCAAAGTTTTCGACGAAAGCGAGACAAATTTCTTAATACATTGTGATTGAGCCTTTTGAGATGTTTACTGCATACTTATTATCGTAGAGAGTGGGTATTTTCCGATCTTTTAGAACCAATAGGGAACTGTGAGAAGTCAATTTCGTCCATAGGGTAATCGGGTCTGTAACGCTTCTTGTCTAGGCTTGAGCTGAAAATATTATATAAATTAAATCTTTGTTGCGTTATTGTCTATGTAACAGATATAAGCTATATTCGTCAAGAAAAATAAGACTTGGCTTAAAGGTCTCGTTACCAGGCCATAAAATAATTATAAAATAAAAGCTAAATTCGTCGACACGAACTGTCATTTTCATAGAAATTTAGTTTTCGATTTGCTACATACACTACTGTTAAGGTGTTTAATCTATGAATTTTATCTGTTTACACGAACATTTTTCATAAACAAATGATAGTCATTCCAAATAGAGTGTTCTGAAGTATTCTGAGGGGTGCGTAATGTGAATTGCCAATTTTGATTTGGCGCCAAAATGATAATCAAATGTGTTATAGAGAATAGTGTAAACTTATACCATAAATATGACAAAGTGTTAAGCGCTAAGATCTGTATAAAATATTTCTAAAATCACCACTGTTACCAGCCTCAGCGACACGGTAAATAAAACTTTGGTCTGGATAATTCGATTTTTTTTACGTTATGAATACTGAAAAAGAAAAAAAATTGCTAAAATATACAAATATTCAAATCAAGACGGAAATAACAAAGATTTTAATACGTTCACGTCATTGTTTGAAAAGGATAATCCGATTACCCAAAGTGGGTGTGATGGCTTAACTCCAATTTTCACTAATAAATGTGGCTTTTAACTTTGTGATACCAATATCAAAAGATCTATAAGAGTTTTGTGCTCAAAAGTTTCCCAAGTTGAGATCTAAGTTTTCATATTTTATAATTAGATTTCACTACGAACATTTCTAATTAAATATTAACAATGGAGTTGAAATAACTTTAGAGTTGAGAAAAATGGAATAGATTTGATCAGAAATCTATCACAGCACAATTTTACAATTATTTATGAAGAAAGCGAACCGGGTTTGATGGTTATATTTTTCAATTAATGTTTGATTTTGACACCTCTTCGTCTGTAGATTAACGTGCTAAATTAATATGGCTGGTTTAATAATGGTTGTAATTTTACTTATAAAATTATACTATTATTTATAATACTCTTAAGTAATTTAATTCTTACACTGGGATGTCCAAGTAGTTAGGCCCCATAAACGGGTAGAATCTCTTGAATGGGAAGGGCATGGACGACTGGTCTATTTCGTCGAAGTTTCGCTTCTTGACAAATGTGTTCAAGTTTGATCTGAATAAGTTGAAAATTATTAGTATAAGACAAATCACGTTGGTTGAGAGAGTTAAGAGCTCGAAGATCCAGGGTTCGATCTGGCGAACATAAAAGGTTGCTTTTAATTTAATAGATGGTATGGTACAGCATCCGACATCTAACTGCATGCGGCACTAGTGGTTTTAGGTATTATAATACAAAATAGAAGAGAATTTCGTTATATTACTTCTTTTAAATATTATCAACAATCGAATATTACCCGCTACCCTTTAAAGAACAAACTTTCTGAGCTCTTACTTTAAAATATATGCCAAAAGTGCTTTTAGAAGATTCTTCAAAAGTTTGCTTAAAGTTTTCTTTCATAAATTCTTTTAAGAAAATCGGCCTCTTAGAAATGAAGTTAACGTTAATTTAATTATTTACCCCTAGTTACCACTTAAAATGATATTAAGAAAGAATATCATTAAAAGACAACAGCGAGGAAATGGTGCCAGCATTAAGTGTTACACGCCACAATGTTTCTAAAATATTGTACAAATTGTATTTATTCTCTTTCTCTTTCTTTCTTCAATCTTTCTTTATTTAATATCTTTATTTTAAAATTCAATCGTACGTTATGAATTAAAGTATGCTAGTTAAATTATAAATAAATACTAAAACAATAAATTATTACGTAATATTATAAACATTTAATCAAAAATACAAGCCGTTAACCGTTTTAAACTACAAACAACATAAACAAAGTTGAAATCGTGTGACGGACTAAACAAACAGATTTCCCCTGTGTGCTATATGTCTTGCAAATTTACTAAGATCGTTTCAAATTCATAAGCACGACCATTATTTTGTCTTACCCAATAGTATTGACCAAAGTTTAAGCTTGTGAGAAGTTAGTAAATCTTTTCCAAGGGACAGATAAGACGGTAAACGGAAAATAAAGAGGTTAAAATGTCTTTACGTTTAGGATTTGGGGTAGTGGTCGTTTTAGGGGAACCCGTAACGATTTATTTTCTATATTTAAGTGAATGTTAATAATTTAATATATTGAATTTTACCCACTGCCACCATTTCATAAATCTGATAAAAGCCAAGAGGCTGATTGTACACGGTTTAAATAAAAAAAAATTAACGGCAAAACATACAGGTACTGAAAAAATAAATTTGGAGCACATATGAACAATGGAATTTCAAACAAGGTTCTGCAAATATTAATATTTTTTTCGATTGAATTTTGGTATAAAGATATTAAATAAAGAAAGATTGAAGTAAGAAAGAGAAAGAGAATAAATTTTTTTTTACAATATTTTAGAAACATTGTGGCGTGTGACACTTAATGCTGGCACCATTTCTTTGCTGTGTTGACATTCTTTCTTAATATCATAGTCTGTACAAACTGGAATCATCACCAAGTACTATGAATTTCTAACATGAAGTAGAAGTTTAGGTCGAGGAATAGAAATATCGGTAAATTATATTTTCTTAATGACGATTTAAGAAGTATATAAAACTTCTGATATAAAAACGATGCAAATATAAATAGTACTCACCTGTCGATTTCATCAAAGTTTCGTTTCGGCAGACCATCACCATAATAGCCGTATGCGTATTCGAATGGCGGAACCAGATTTCTACCCAGTGGACTAAGAAATAATTAATAGTTGTTAATAAAGTCATGTAGTTTATAAATAACATAGATAAATAAAAATTCGACATCAACTAAATATTCAAAGAGCAGTGTTGGCATAGTGGCTTCAGCGTGTGACTTTCATATCTGAGGTCGTAGGTTCGATCCCCGGCTATGCAATATACTTTCTTTCTATGTGCGCATTTGAACGGTGAAGGAAAACATCGTGAGGAAACCGACATGTCTTAGACCCAAAAAGTCGACGACGTGTGTCAGACACTGGAGGCTGATGACCTATTTGCCTATGAGATTTAAAAATGATCTTGAAACAGAACCAGAAATCTGAGGCCAAAACCTAAAAGAGTACAACCTCTTTTTTCGCGCCACTGATTCTTTTTTTTTAATACAAATTCGAAGGGTTCATATGTTTTTTCATATGTTTGGGCCCGTTCAAGCAATACATAAGCAAATTTACTGCAATTTATGCCTTCTGTTGTCAGCAAAAGTAAGCTAACATCTTAATATATAATATAAACATAAAAGTATTAATTTTTTGTAGGAATACTCGAATTTTATTACCTTATATATTCATAGCGTCTTCCCAAATGTGGCATGCGATGAGCCTCTCGGACTTGCCTCACCAAATTGTGTCCTATAGATTCGAGGTTTTGTGGTTTGTTACCTACATTAATAAATGGAGTATAGAATACAATTTTCAAGCCGTAAATATGATTCCATCTCATACTTACCTGTTTTACAACTTAATATACCCTTATGTTAAAACGCTTTATGCGAGAAAGGCTTAAAGGATATGTTTCTAAAAGGTTTTGCATAATGTTCTTGGAAAGGGAAATTGGTTCTAGGAGGGTCAAAAAAAGAACGTATTATGCATATTTATTTATGTTTTAATCAGAATCACATACATTAAAATAACTTGATAATTACAGCTTGCAGATGATATCACTAATAAAATGATAAATGTATATTCACACTAGGTTTCCACCTCCTATGGAATCAAGTTCACGGACAAAATTTCCCCCACCGATAGAATCTAAGTTGCGTACGAAGTTACCTCCGCCAAGAGAGTCAACGTGCCGTTTAACTAGATTGGGTCCACCTATGGCATCTAAGTTCTTCTTTACCAGGTTACCCCCACCGATAGAATCCAGATTTCGTACCAAATTTCCTCCTCCAATAGAGTCCAGGTTACGGACGAAATTTCCCCCACCAAGAGAGTCAACAAATCGTGCGTAATGTTCATTGTTAATACTTCTACCAAGTAGAGTTGAACCACCTAAGTTGTCCAAATTTTTTCCACCCATTAGGCTTCTTCCCAACAGGCTACTGCCACCAAGTCCATCAGTAATTCTTCCACTTCCAAGATTTCGGCCTAATAAAGCGCCTCCAATCCCATCCAGATTCCGTTCATATCCGTTCCTCATTTGCGATTGTAATATAAAATGTAGAAATCTTTCCAATTCCTGTCTTTCTCTTATCTCTGTAAGAAATAATAGCTATTGAATTATTCACTTTATTTTTGTAAAGCAAAGCAATACATATGTACTTACCAATAATGTGCCCAAAAAGCTTGTGCGTTAAGAACTGTGCGAATCCATCACCAAGAGTTGTGAGTTGTGAAAATGTGCAAAAAGTCAATTATTGTGAAGACTTCAAGATACGGTGCACGGGGCTAAAGGAGGACACTGAGTGGCTTTATTAGGTTAAGTGAATGAATTACCAAATTGCTGTGAAAAGTACCATAAGGTGCTTGGGTAACGGTGCCGTATTTTTTAGTTAACTAGAATCTTACCATTGTCATAACGATCAGCTGCGTTGTGCTCGTCTTGCTCCTGTTAAATATTAAATATGTTGCAAAAATTACGTATGAAAAATTTATCTATCTAAGTACATAGAATATTGTTTGTTAAAATATATTCTGTGTACATATTCATAAAATATATGGCACCTATGAAACCTTTTGTAATAACATATTTTATTTGCTTTCTTAGAGTCAATACGAGTTCGGTCCGTAAATACATGAATATGAGAAAATCGTGATGCGCACACAAGTAGCTGTATGCTTGGCATACTTCAAAAGGATTGTTCTAATACATTTTCACAATCGGACCAAGAAGAATATGTACAATTTTAAATATATTTGTATTTGCATATATTTTCTCTACCACAATGTCTTTTTTTATGGAGCCATTGTCTGTAAATAATTATGAATTTGATTGGAAATTTACTTCGCTATTATAATATTTCAAAGAGAGCTAGCAATTATAAGTAAAGACTTAATTATTCACCCAATTAACATTTTCCAATTTAGAAATGTAATTTTCGTAAGCGGGACTCAATATGATTTTCAAAATTATAACTTAAGGAAAACGTGAGTTTTTTGCAAATATCCATGGCTAGCATTACTCATTATATCATTTTTCAATTATTATAAAATAAAGACTGCTAATGATATCTACAATTTACACACAAGGTGTGGTTTCTTAGTACGTTCAAAATTACGCGTTACCCAATATGTCAGACACTGGAATGTTGAAACCCATGTAATCCATAATATGGCAATTACTTTATTTCTGTTAAACAATTATTTTGTTCCTACCTGACGAGGGTCGGCATTGCAGCAGACAACTAACGTGACCAGGGCAAACGCCACAACTCTGCTGACACGTATCATTGTTCCTGAAAATAAAAAAAATATATAGACAGCTCCAACAATCTAATTGTAAGATAAAATTTAACAAACCTATGAACCAGTGAGTTCATCAAGTGGCATAATAAAAGTTCAGTGATATAACAAAAACGAAATAATTTAATTTGCAACCACATATAATTAAACATATTAGACGGTGGTTATATGTATAACCTCAAAACATAGAAACTTCTGAAATATCCCAAAGTATTTGTATTACAAGTCCACAGAACAATAATCTTGTTTGTTTCAGTTTGTGAACCATATTGGCCGGCCTCTGCGATTTCGTAGCATATTGCTACGGTAAAATTTCTATAAGCTACGATGCCTGCTCCTAGCGAGATTGCGTAATGTGTGCTTGGTATTTAAGGCTTTGGCATAAAGATTTTGAATACACTGAAATACATCGTGCCTATAGATTATTGAAAATCACAACTTAAGTAATTGCTGATCTATCAATTTGTTTATTAAAGCACTAAAAATTAACCATCAGAAAACAACTTACGCCTAATTCTAGCGGCATTTCTTTGAATTACGATGTTAATGCGTCTTCTTATCTTTTTTTTTTATAACAGGGGGCAAACGGACAGGAGGCTCACCTGATGTTAAGTGTTACCGCCGCCCATGGACACTCTCATTCCAGGGGGCTCGCGAGTGCGTCGCCGGCCTTTTAATTTTAAATTCTTAAATAATAAAAAATATATATAGATTCAAATGTGACACACAATGTGGCATACAATGTATTCAGTACACAATATCGACAAGTGCATACACTCCTAGTGCAGTGTTCACGCATCATTTACACGAGTTGCAAGTCGGCGTGACAATATTCAGTGATAAATTGAGGGACAATTTATCAAACTTAACATAGAAACGGTTGAAAAGGGGGTTCATTTAATGAGTACTTGTACATGTATCTTTTAATATCTATCTAAAGATTTTTTTCTGGAAAGAAATTTTATCATAGAATGCCTGTATTTAAATTTATTTACTAATATATATATATATATATATATATATATATATATATATATATATATATATATATATATATATATATAAATGTATATAAATTTTATAGCTTGCCTTCAATTTCATAATATAGTTTTATGATACAGTTTCAACGTCATGATCTTTAGAAACATCATCATATTAAAAAAAAGGATATGAGCATCTAATTCCTATAACACATGAAACTTCCAAGAGCTATAGCGTATAGTTATACCTACACGATGCTAATGTTATGCCATCAGAGGTTCGATATTAGAAAGCTTACATTAGAAAAAAAACACGTCGGGATCAGTATCGCACCCTTATTAAAAATTACTAGTACTGAGCACAATTTTGTAATTGTGTCAAATTGTCAAGGTACTTTAAAGTTTCGTCTGTTTGTATTCGAGGTATAGGGGTACTCGGAATTTGAGGTTTTCATAGTTATACAACTAAGTTATTTCCTCCTAAATTATTTAATAATATCCTACATTAAAGGAGTCTTATGGTTTTGAAATGAATACAATAAAATCCCACTGATTAAGTTGGGTTATTAAAAAAATAATTTTAAAAATTCACGATGTTTTATAAAAACAACTAAAAAAATGTGTACATTTCAGTAGTTATAATTTCTTAATACGTTTTTATTTGAAGAATTAACGTAATTGCATTGTCCATATTGGAAATAATGTTCTTCATGAATTGTATATGTATAATAAAACTGTTTCTTACAGCCTTGGAATGCTCTTAGTCATAATAAAAGTATATTTCAATTTGAAAGGCGACAGGACTAAAAGGCTTTTTCATTAGTGGGGGTTAAGTGATGGTGAATATTTAAGTGTGGGTCAATCAAATTAATAAATTTATCTTTGGTTTTTAAACCGAAATGTAAAATAGTATTCTTTCTACTGTATATTAAACCTTTGGGGTTTCAATAGAAATATATAACTCATTTTGAAAGTCAACTACCAGGGATAAGTTCCAAATAAGCTATTTATTACTAATTGGTAGGATTAAACACTATTGTTGCATTTCACGACTGTTAGATAGCATTTTTCGTCATGAAACCCAAAGTTTCTAATTCGAAATTTTTAGATTCCGAATAATTTATGTGTTGCATAGCTATTTGGTACTTTATCCGTACATTGTGAAACAGACCCTAACACATAAAACTTACACGAAGATTCCCAAAATGTCTAAATGTCTTTATCAGTATTTTAGTTAACACAGTGTGATAAAACTGACTAGCTTTCTCGAAATGTGTACTAGATATCGGCCTTAGACCAAGTAATTTCTCAATATTTCTAATTAAGCTAAATCGTTACATACATATAATACACACAATAAAAATAATCAAAAGGATTCCATAACAAAATTTACCCAAAACATTATTTGTATACATTTCATTAAGATGTGTAAAGCTTTGTTCATCAGCGAGGTAAATTTCAAAAATTCCTTCGGGTTTTAATATGCGTGCCAAGTTTTAATAAACAATGTTTGTTTACTTGAGATGAAATATACATTGTACCTGCGTGGTACAAACATCGTTTTTAATAAAAGTGAACGGATATAAATGAAGTTTTTAATTATTTTAATGTGTGGCAATTAATTTTCATACTTATTATATCTACTAAATTTGGGTAGAACTGAGAGTCGCCTAGCGTTACAAGGAAAAATAATAGCAAAATATCTTCGCTTTTATTTTAAATGAACGAGCGGGTATGATATTTCGATATATATTAAACATCGATACTCAATTAGATGTTAATATCAGAGTTTTCAATTTTCAATAATTATACCATTTTTATAGTATGTGCAGGTGACTAAAACTTGTCTAAAAAAATGTAAAGTGGTTTATGTACCCAAACTGTTTGAATGACAATTTTGGTACATCGTAGATACTAAGGGTAAAAAATATCTATGAATTTTTATGTTGTCCAGGCCATTGTTAGTATATTAGAAGCCTTGTTAGTTGTCACTGTAAGTACAATTGTAGGATACCGTAAGGTATAGAGAATTCGTTATCTCTTTATGATGTTCTTTGTATACAAAATGTGATCTTTCATTTATATAGGATTACATAAAGGTCTTTGAAAGCACACTAGACGTACCCTGTTAATAATAAATGAAGAAGGTGAAAGCAAAGTGAAAACAGAACAGGATTTTAAGGATTTTCATCCATATTTTTACATTTACAATTATAATTACATACATATAAGGAATGTAGACATGCATTTTTTTATATCAAATTTGGTTTACAATGAGATTTGAAAAAACAATTATAGTCGGATTTCCCGGGTAACAAAAAATTTATGTGTTTCTGATTACGTTTGCATGACAATACTATTTAATTTGTACGTGTGAGTTAGTTAACTTAAACTCGTGGGTAAATTTTTCATTATTACATCTTAGATAATATACTTAATACTAATAAAATGACTTAAACGTTGAAATATATAAGAGTAAAAATAATTAATACGCCTAAAATCCTACTACGAGCATGTTTTCCACTCTACGAACCTATATATGTATAATTAGCAATACGTATTACTTTACTGTATCTAGTAGAATAATGTATTTAGGAAATACCAGAAAAGTTTTTTTTAATTGAAATAACATTATATTTGTATTCTAGGCAAAACTCATGGATGCAAAACAAAATGTCCAATTTATTAAGATTTGAGAAAGTTTAATATCTGGAGAGAATAGGGAATCGACCGTGTATTGAATTTGACAAGGGGTTTTACTAGAAGTTACCGAGATCAATCAAGATTCTTTATATCGTTGAAATAAATTACTAGTGTAGTTTATTTATACATACCAAAAAGTAAAATATATAAATTAGAATAAATTAGAATATTATTTCTAACGAGCTCACAACCAATTTAAATATTTATTTATACAGGGATTAAGTTTAATAAACCGATTTCGTAGCAATATTTATGTTTTTAAATTATATAATCATTTCTATTCCGTATATATATCAGACTATGCATTCAATTCATAAAAATTGGTATCATTAAGTTCAAAATTAATTTGTTGATCTACTTTTCTAAATTTACCTTGAAGATGTTACACGTGCGACTAATATGAATGATTGCTTAGTATTTTTCAATAGAATATTTTTAGATATTAAATTGGTGGCCAAATTGAAAATAGTAAATAAATTATATCAATAATATGTATAGTTATTTACAAATATTAATACGCGTGTATTATAGACTTAAAATATAATAGTAATTTAATGCCATAATTTCAATTCTTATTTTTATAGTTAATACATTTAGGTTAAAGTTTAAAATATTTAAACTTTATTAGGACCAGCTAAATGCGAATAAAATATGCTATCTTTTATATGCAACTAAATGTTATTTTGTAATTTACTCTAACATTTGATTATTTTATTAAATTGTAATTCTTGTATTTTAAGTTTTTTATTATTAAACCTTTCGAAGAACTGTCTACGAAATTTATACGAACAGAAGATAAATTTAAACTAAATAACTAGTAAAATATATACGTCAAATTTTTAGATAAAACATATTTCACTAACCTTTCACAATAACGCTGCTTAGGGATTGTTGTTAAGTCGGTGATGTGGTGCGTTATGCCGTGGAAGACTTCAGTGCGGCTTTTATATGGTTGGGAGGTTTGGGCGGGCGGTCCGCCCTACGCCTCGTTAATGCAACAAGCTGCCTCACGTATACTCTATTACCAATTACCTATTGTCATCTCTATTTTATTATGATACCGTTTCTTTAAAAGATAAAATAAATACATTACTGTATTCTATTTGTCCTTTCTTAATTATTATTATTACTAAGTAGGTTAAGAACAATGTTTTTTTGCATATGTGTGTGTGTTAAAATACTATCTGGTTACTGTTAAAATTACTCTCGAAGATTTTTTTAAAATCGTAAACGAGTTTTTTTTGTTTTGGACATGTAAATGAGTTATATTACTTTTGTTATATTAATTTAATTATACGGTATAATTTTTATTTTCATAAGTTTTTGAAGTAAATCTTTTGTCTTTCTTTAATTAATAATTTTTATTATTACTTACTTATACTTATACTAATATAACCGCAAAGGTCTCAGATATCTCTTTCGTGATGATTAATTCTTTCTAATAAGCGATAGGCAATTTTCTGTGCCTGACGCACTCCGTCGACTTCTTAGGGTCTAAATCAAGCCAATTTCCACATGATGTTTTTTCTTGGTGGAACTAGCGAGTGCTAAATAAATCGTTAACGAAAGTTAGCGAAAGTCCATTGGTACATAGCCGGGAGTCGAATCGACGATATGAGAGTCGCTCGCTGATAATAATTTTTAATAACATCATATCTTATATAGGCCCCACGTTATAGAAACCATCAAATATCTATAATCCAAATGCATCTAATAACAATCTTCGTGGAGTAGAAATCCATCCCAGAATTAAAATTTCATTCAATTGGTTCTCAGAATCCAATGTTGATTCAGGCTAACTACAGTAGTATCCTATATTGCAGCATATTATTAAACTATTCTATACAGGTGATCAGCTTTCTGTGGGACACGTCGTTTTAAGATTTGAGCCAAGACAGTTTCCTTATTATGTTTATAATATTATTATATATATCTTTTTTTAGTAGTAGGAGGCAAACCGTCAGGAAGGTCATCTGATTTCCGGTGAAACCGCCGCCCATGGACAGCTGCAGATTTGATAGAACCCTGAATACTCTACATGGTAAATGCGGTAGAACATGCAGAGAGACCATACATCTCTAGTTCTCTACGCAACGCCAACGGATCACGCAAAGTGGTTGGTCGTAAGCGTCCGTTATTGTAAAAAAAATATTATTGACGTCATCTATAATCTGACGATATCACTCAACTTTGAGAATAACATAACCTTCGACAAAAACGTTCGACGCGACAAACTTAACTTTGGAAGTCCAAGGGACTAAAAGATTTATGATGCAAGTCTTCAGTAGACTAATGTTTATAACAGACCAAAGCCACCAGCCTACGGGTTCAGACATATTTATTTAACGTTAAAAAATTCATATAGATGAATTCTATATTCGTCAAAGGCGGCAAATCTGTACATATAAAAATTCAGCAGCTAATATTATAAGTATTTTCAATTTCAACAGTAATTTCACATAACTTCAGTATAATACTTAAGTTATTCGTCTTCTTGGCGTTACAGAATTTATTGCATTTTTGAATGCAATAAAAATTTAATGATATGAAGACGACATCGTTAATTTTAAATAGCTTGGCTTATGGTGTCTATACCTTATATATAATTAATTAAATATGTTCGACGTCCTGGTGGACAGGAAAACTGTGTCCAGTTTGTATTTCACACTTCTTTCTATTTAAGATTATGAATACAATTAATTAATTTAATTAAAATAATGCTACAGGTTTGTATACTCATATAATATAATCATACAGTGTGTAAATCATACTTAACTAAAGTTTTAAAAAGGGAAGATACAAAATTTTGTATTATACAAATAAAATGTTACTGAAATTGAACTTGTTATTGCACAATAATGAGAACACTATTTTAAATTATTGCCTTAACAAACTTTTCTAATATGTTTTATAACACGGTACAATTTGTAAAACTTTATATGCACCACAGGAGAACTAAAATATCTTGGCTTTGTCAAACATGCCGTGAGTTAGTTACCACTTTTGATAAAGTGAAACTGGGGATTTCTGAAAAATTAACGTAAACTTGCGTTCTGGATTCAAAACCACTTTCTTGACGGATTTTATTTGCAACCTATGTTTAAGTAATCTACTGAAGAAAATACGGCCTATATTACAATGAAAACAGTCAGTTTGAATTAAAGAATTATTTTAAAATTATGCATTTATATCAAAGTATGAAAAGTGAAACAAAGAAAATTGTATCAACATTAATGTGTATTTCTGTATGCAAGACGCGTCCTATTATATTTTGTCATTAGTAAGATGACGTACTTTGTAATTATTGGAGTCTTGACGAGTCCAAATTATCACGAGGATAATGTTTAATACCAAGAGGACAGTGATCATTTTCTAAATATATCTTTGAGTCAAATTATCTACTATGATAAAGTACTATACAACATATTGTACGTATAGAAACTATAAATTTTAAGGCAACTAGAATAGGAATGTGTTTGATGTATATTTTTCGCTACGTGTACGAGGCTTGATATTTTTAATGAGTTTCATTATGACTGTTATTCGTTCGGCGAGGTAAGAAAACACTGCTGTACACCACACCGCCTTTATAAATATTTTTTCTCTACATAATACCATCTCCTGGTGCAATTTTTTTTACAAAATTTAAATTCAAGGGATATGTAACACCGGCATGGTTTTGTTTTAAAAACATACTTTTCATGTAGTATCCATGGTTAATAATCACTTCCTGTATTAACAAAGCCACAAAATCCCAGTAATAAAAATGTGTAATCATCCCAAGATTTATTAGTCTGTATAAAATATAGCCGTCATTAGAATTTGCTCGTATGTCCTGTTAATTACAGCTTTCAATAAAAAAAAATAATTGAGCGTTGGGTTTTGTAGCATGATCCGGTTTTTATTACAGCTAATATGTGTAGGGGTATTTGTTATTTAAATTTTCATAGTATTGTTGTGAAATATTATGTCCTTGCTGCTGTATATGAAATTGACGTTTTGTCGTACTGGCCACTTTGTCATCAATCTAATATTTGGTTAGCAATTCCAAATTCAATTTTTTACAACTATTTACTTGTGGATTTGTTTTTCGAGAACCATGATCCATTTCATTTTCTCGTTTTATTATTTTTTCTTTGCGTACTTATTTATAGAATGGAAAACATGACATATTGCGTTATTTACGAGTACGAGTTCCACCATATCTGCAGAAACGGTTCGAAGGATTAATTATGTGTATGGTGGCGGTGTAGTATAAAAAAAACTTAGTGCGTTTTTAGTTCCAACGTTTTCGTTCTGGAAATTTCGACCGGCAAATCAAGCCTCGTCACGTTCAGAGTCTAAACTTTGTTGATACCGAAGACTTGGAAGAAAAAAACAATAAGTTTTTTATATTATTATTATTATGAGAGGAGATTTTAAATGATTAGTGTTGGCTTCAGCGTGCGACTTTCATTCCTGAGGTCGTAGGTTCGGACCCCGGCTGTGCACCAATGGACTAACTCTAACTTTAAAATTGACTCGAACGGCGAAGGTAACATCGTGAGGAAACCGGCTTTACTTAGACCCTAAAAGGCGACGGGGTGCGCCAGGCACAGGAGTCTGATTACCTACTTGCCTATGAGATCATGAAATAGAAACAGAAACATCCCAGATCTAAAAGGGGTTGTAAGCACCACTGATTAATTTTTTTAAGTAGTTTTGACACCAGCTCATAATCATTGTCAATCAATCACAACGATTCTATTCCTATAGAATAATAACATCTTTTAAAGAAAACACTTTTTTACCGGATTGAAGCTAAGTAATTAAACCTATAATTATTTAACATAAATTTTAAATTCTTCTAACGTTTCGCGTACTTAGTCACGGTGACTGAAGACAAAAAGTATTTAATGTCAAAAAGTATCACAGCTGTAGAAAAATAATAATAATAGCTTCCTTAACAAATAAAACTGTCTGCCTCATTTATTGACTGGATTTCATATTAATAATTTTAAGTGTGTTTCGTATTTTACATTTACTCAACAGGTGAATTGGTGGTTCCTGTTTAAGCCAATTCCATTATCTAGAGTGCTCTTAACAGCAATAACTGCCACTCGAAATCACTTTTTCATTTCGACTATGATACGGATCATGTGATTGCGTCAATTGATAACATTGCATTGCTACTGTTGTGTATATTGATTACTGGGAATTTATATTTGTTACACGAATGTCAAATACTTAGAGACAATTATTTCAGTGGACGTATGAAGTTCACTAATGAAATAGTTCTAATTCCGGTTGTCCACGAATGGATTTTATGGTAAAAAATATAAAGGCATTTTCTTTTGCGAACTGTGGAATCGACTTACTATGACATATACGACCAACTATTCAAAATTCGAGCGTACTCCTCCCTCAAAGGCCGGCAACGGACCTACTAAAAATAGGTGTCTATGGGCTGCGATGACTGCCCTTTTTGGGCGTCCTGCAGGCTCGTTTGCCCCCCTATTATATAAAAAAATCGATGACATAAACTAGGCAGAGAAATTTGCCTTAAGCCTGTATAATAAAATTTAGTTCGTAATTCGTAAAGCTGCGTTGGAAGGATACAGACGAAACAATTTTATGCCTGGGATTTCAAGTAATTTAAAAAAAGTATGTGTAGAGCTGTATAATATTAAATTTGTTTATTAATGAGAGTTTATCTGAATTTTCCGTGTTTCATTTACTATAATTTCTTGGTTCAAAAATCTTCAAGAACTTAATCAGAGAACTTGAACAACTAACAATCAGACGTGTGAATACTTTATTTTGATAAATCTTAAAGTTTTTCATTAACCTTACCTATTGCAATGAAAATCTTCAATTAACAGCTTACTTTTTTACAGTATATACACAAATTATACTCTTGCTGCACCAATAATTTGGAATAAAAATTACGCTAAAAAATAAGATTTTGTACACAAATCGGCGGTCGTAGCACTAATGTTATAGCTTCTAAATCGTGATATATTTACACTTTTTTTCTTCCTGTGACATAGATCAGATATCTTTCACCCCAATTATAGAGACATACTCATAATACAGTTTCACATTATATATTATTTCATTAATTTTTTATAATTTTTTACCAACCTTTTCTATGTATAAATCTTAGCTTATGGACGTCATTATTTTTATTTTTGTTGAGGATTGAATTCGTTTGTAAAATACTTATCAATAGCTTAAAACCCAACAGAGGAGTAAAATTAATTAAATTTTCAATTATTCATAACTATGCTACAAATTCGAATAGTTGGAAAGAAAAACATTTATATGAGAAACATTACAGATTCAGTTCAGTTTGATATAACAATGAACTGTGCATGTTAACGACTTCGCAATTCAAATTGCAATCTTGTTGATGTAACAATTATTTAATAATGTACGTGTAATTTCCAATTTCTATCTAGTATTCTGAGAACTGAATTATTCAAATATGTTAGTAGAGTCAAGTAGAGTTTGGTGGTACGATATAACGAAGATTCGCAATAAATAAATAAATTAATAACTTGAAATCATTCTTTGATGTTGGTATAAAAGTTCTATTAAGGTAAGGAAATCTTTTATGTGCGACTTGAAGCAAGTAAATTTTTTTTTCTTTCTTTTTTTGATTAAAACTATATAAAGAGAACGTGTTTGAAAGTAGCGAAGACTCTTTAGCTCTCAATTTCGACACACAGGCGAGGCGTATCAAGTAGTAAGAAATTCTGATAGATTTGCAAAATATTTTCTCAAGCTCAATTCTCTCATGGTGGGGTCGAGTTTGTTTTAAAAGGGGTTCTGTTGAAAAATAATAAATTACTATAATAAATATAAAAATAAAATACTACATATATTATGTACAAAATATACGTTATTTGGCTTTGGCTTTTTCGTGGGTCGAGACATAAAAATGATTGAGAAACGATGCCCATATATATTTTCTATGAAAATATATGACGTTTAATATAATTTGAGATTATATTGACCTTTCGGCTTCCTCCATATGTAGAACAAAAGTGACATGTTTGCTGCAAGTTTTTTAACACTATTCATAATCCTTGAAAAAATATTTTTTATTTAAAAAAAGATAAATGAGTCACCACCATGAGCAGTCGTATGTACTTACAAAGACAAGGCACTAATAATTTGATTCTAGTCCGGAAATGTTGGATGTGTGAGGGTGTATAAGTGTGTATGTGCAATCTAGGTGATCTTAAAAATCCATACTTTCATATTTTCTTAATTATTTATTTATTAAATAAGTCTACAACATCATACATATTACGAAATCTACTGATAATTTTATAAAATCTTCTATCTAATATGTACGACAGTATATGTAAACATAAGTTTTGCTAAAAATAGGAATTAAAAAAATACAATTAAAAACATAAACAAGATAAGATAATTACACAATAAAACAATAAAAAATAAAAATTACAAAGAATGTTGGTACTTAAAATAGAGAAAAAAAAACATCGGCAGCAGCTTTTCTTCGAAGCTTTTGGAAATAATATGAAATAAGTCGAGGCTCGCGTACTCTTATTATTGAGCAACCAAAATGTCATTCAAAAGTAGAACTATTCTTGTATCTATTATAATTATAACCTAGAATTTTTAATTACAGAATAGCGCTAGATTAGGTTAGATTTAAATTGGAAAAGTGTATGAATGTCGAATGTAGCTGTCACAACGTGAATTGATTGTTGCGATACAGACACGAGATGTGCTTCAAAAAGTTTTCACTGTTAATATTCTATTTCAAAATATTTTTCTCGTTTTTAAATTCTAAATGAACGTCAGTATAGATTTTATATACGATCTTTCGACTTTTATATAAATTTAGATTTTCTAAGCCAGAGATGTTTCCTGTGAATTTTTGAGATTTTTCAATAACTTCGCTTATTATGATGTACTGACAGATATCTGTGTTCAAGTGCTCCGAAAGCATTGAAGAATAACTAGGAAACTTATTAAAGAATTCAACAAAACAGCGCCTATAGTAATCATATATAGACTCAGAAATTTTCTTCAATCAAATAAATAAAATACACAATACAATTTAAGAAATAATACAAATACGTTTTACATATAAGTTTTTAAAAATAATCATACCTCACAGTCTCCATTCGTTCTAAATTACCTTTAATTATTAAAATAATATGACACATACATACAATTATTTATATATTATTATAGCGCTGTTGTAAACTTTAGACACATTCTGAACTAATTGTAACTAATCAAAATCGTATATTACACAAACGTCAAAAAGGAATGTGAATATTTGAAGTGGATTAGGTACACCAAAAGACATTAATTATGTCGTGAGCTTAACAATGAAGACAGTCAGTCGATCTTTGTATTGACATCAGCAGTTCCATTGATATTTAAAAAAATACAGTGAACCGTTTCAGGCACACACACACTGACGAAAAAGCCTCATTGGATTATGGCTATTAGGACTTCGACTCAAAATAAAATATGTTAACATTACATTGAATTATATAAACAAATAATTACATATTTAAATATGATTTTTTATTAGCCTGCTTTTTGAGCTACTACTTGCTATGCTTTGCTATGCTACTGTAATAGATACTGTTCGTTTTTCGGGAATAAAAATCTAAGTAGTATATTTAATACTTCAATTATATACTTAGGTTTTTATAAAATAAGTTTATTTTCAAATTCTCATTTTTCTCAGTGTACAAGAAATAAATAAAAAAAAACACTCGAATTGATTTAGCAACATATTTTTATTTATGTAAATTACTACTTGATTTGGTTTCTGATAAACATTTTTAGTTTAACTACAATAAAGTAAAAACTATCATTAAATACATAATTTACTTTATCTGCGGCTCCTTCGGAAGCGAAATCTTGAACTGTAGAAGCACGATTAAGTATATGGCAATCATGCTGATAGCCTGAAAATATTTTTATTACCAGGGAATACAGTTATCGACCAGATTTTGCTTTAGTTTGCACAAGTACAGTAGAACGCGGAACTACCATAAACCTTCTCAACTTGCAGTTAGCAACCTTAAAGAATAATTGCTCCGTTGTAAATCGAACCTAGAATATGGTACGTGGGTATGTTATCCACTAAATCAATGCGATGAGGTTTTTATTTTGTTATAACGTGTACAAGGACATATTAATGTAATTTTCGTTCCCATATATTGAAGGACTTAAGATCGGGCTCAATGCCTCCTACCAAACTAATAAGTATAGTATAAACACTAATAAGTCTGCTACAGCTTGTCCTTGGACATAGGATATGTCTAAGAGATTCCACTCTTCTCGGAGTCTATCTTTACGTAGCCACATACTCTTTTACTTATATCCAATGATAAAACAAATCAAATAATTAATAATACCGAAGTAAGTAGCTCCCTGTTGACATGAGCGTATCCCTTTAAACTCACCACGGCCGGATTCATCTCAATAGCTTGAATGAAGTGATCGATCTGGGGATTATAACGTAAACTGGATATGAGAAAATAATTTTGAGGGTTGCATCCAAAATATAAAAAGAATTAAGATTTGGATATAAATGGGTGCCAAGTTTGTGTGATGTGAAACCAGCAGCCTGCTGAATTATTTCCGAATCAATTCGACTAAGAGTGCTTAAAGCGCACCAATTTTGAAAAGGCCGGCAACGCACTTGCGAGCACTGAGTGAGTGTGTATGGACGACTTAACATCAGATGGGGCTCCTGCCCGATAATCCCTGTTCTACAAAATTAAAAGTTTAACTATCGAATTATTTAACACTATATATTTCTTTATAGCACTATTTATATGTGTGTATATTTAACAACTTGCGGGATGGATTTGTCAAGGACCTCGAAACAATAGGGGTTCGAAATTAGACGCGGGAAGCACTAGATAGATTGCGATAGCGAAGTGTAATTGAGGAGGCTAAGGCCCACAAGGGGCTGTATACCATTGATGATGATGATCTTTAAAACAAATTAGTTCATATTCAAAGTATTAACATAATAATTAAAGATATAGTTTGTTCCTTTATATAAAATATATCTAATTCATAACAATGTAATTGTAATAAGATTAATATGAAAATACTCATTCATATAAAAATGTTCGTTTTATACACTTCGTATTGTTTACCTTTTTGATATACATGTAGATAGTATTGATTTAATTATAAGTTATTTTTCTACTTAAAATGCAATTTCAATTGAATCGTCTACGAGAAAAACAAACGTTATCTCTATTGACCCGTTTCTGTCCGTTTCAGTGATGTAATATGTCCATTACAGTATTTTCTTTCTATTACAATAAAATTCATTTCTATAATATTAACGCAAATTTTAACAATGAGATTGTTTATCGCCTTATTAATAATAATATAAACTAAACTCACTAGCTAAAAAAGTTGTTCGTATTTGGTACTCTTCCGTCTCTTACAAACTATGTTTACTTTCCATCAGTTTTTTATTTTATGGCAATAGTTGTAACTTTATGCCAGTTTCAAATAAAATATAGGGAAACTACACGAGATAAGAAATCAAGAAAAATTTCAAAAAGAAACAAAGGGATTAGCTACTTAAAAACATAATATTTACATACAAATTAAATCTTAATATTATTATTAATTATTAAAGAAGATTTATTATAAGTACTTTAGTTTAAAATAAAGTAAAAACTTTACTTAAACTGAGAGTTTAGTTACGCATTAAATATTAAGTTTTATAATTCGAATTTTCAATATAATACCTCCTTTTGTGTAGGTCTGTCCACAGACAAGACATCAATTGACAAAAGAGTGTCTTGGACGCCAGCTGCGACCTAAAAACAAAAGAAGAGCTGAGGCTGAACTTTGCAATAAAATAAGTTTACTCGATATTAAAATACTTGAAATTAATGTTATAATTTAAAGAAGAATTTGAGGTACCTTTAGCGTAGATTTATGTGAACAGTCCGCAAATATGAAGAGCAGCGTAGAGCAATAAGCCGCATCAACGAATAATCCCATTTCCTTAAATGTAAAACCAAATCCATGGTCTACAATCTCTGATAGTGCACCGTATATCGCTATTGTTATGTTAAAAAACCTGTAAAGTTTGATGTATTTTTTATTCATGGACACTCACACTGCCAGAAGACTTGCAAGCGCGCTGTCGGCCTTTTAAGAATTGGTACCTTCTTTTCTGTAGGACCTAAGTCGTATTTGGTTAATGTGTGATTTTTGACCACAGGAGGTAAGTTCCAATGCAGCAATGTACTCATTCTATGTGTAAGTTCCCTGGTGTGACAAGGTCATAGACAATAAATTTTAGTCTTTGGTACGATTTTTTTTATGTAACCTCTGTATGTAAAAAACGTATGTGTAATGTTTTTAATAATCATACTTAGTGTTCTCTCGACTCTAAACCAGAAAACCCAACCAACATGTTTAAGTTTTAGTATTAAATGTGCTAGATTTACTTTCGTCTGCAGTGAACGCAAAACGTTACTTTTATGTGTACGGCGACAGCTTGTACGAAATAGATCTCAGCACAAATATTTTAATCAATTTCAATATTTTGTGTTGCAATTCCAATAAATTATTAAACTTACATAAAGAGGCAGTACGTTGAATATGTCCGGGCGTAGGCGTTGCCTAGGGATTGTAGGAGTTCTGACAAATTCAGCCACAAGAAACGATAGCTTGATATTAGGTGCGCCGTACACTCTATATTCACGTCCTAGAAAATATATAATTAGGTGTTAAAATAACTAACCAACCTTTTTTCATGTTTTGTGATATGCTAAAAAAAGTGTAGCTACATACTAAGTACTATTATCTACTACGTGTAGGATAAGCTTCCCTTAAATCAAAAATCAAACTTCAATTGTTCTATTTCGATAATTCATAATCTAAGTATTTTTTTTTATATTTATTATTTTTCACGAAATTACAGAAGACTAGCCTCATATCCCTACATTGTGCTCTTATATACATGAAAATAAATATCACTAAAAACAATCTCTTCCCGGCTTTGACCTCACAACTTCAGATAATATACAATTTTATAATACATTGAGTTATTTTGCTTAGGAACAGACAATAGCAACTTATAAAATGAATTGATAAAGTATAATTTTAATATTAAAACTAAACAATGTAGCGTTGACTAATGAAGTAGAAATTATGTGTCGCTCAAAGAGGACCGTTTGAAAGTTTAGACAAACGGATCAATCTAATCGCATACGAATCCATTTGCATGTTTTCAACGGTTTGTTTTTGTTGCACGGACAAAGGCTGATATTTTTCTAGCAACGAACTATTTTCATTTGTTCTATTTAATTCCAACTCAAACAACGCAGTTTTCAACGAGCCGTAGAAGGATTCGCGGCAGTTTTGCGTACACTATCAATGTGGTCGTATCTTTATTACACATACATACATATAAATGTCGATATATGGTGTGTTTGCATAATGTACAGTATGCAGACTGGTAATTATGGTATTTATTATTGTAATCATAGTCGGTGGGGAATAATTTCTTTGTATCATTCTGTGTGTACAGGATTTAGTAACTTCGGAAAAGTATATTCTAACATAAAAGATTAAAGAGGCTACAGTCGATGGGGTAGCAAAGACGTAAGTTGCCGATTTTCAATGGTCACTGTAGATCTTACTTTTACATGATAGTGATATTTAAAGACGATCATTTTAACTTACATCGTACTAAAAAAATAAAATATATAGTACTGGACAAATAAAATATGTAAGCAAACATTGTATAATTAAAAGCTAAACCAAAAATATTTACCCGTCGAAAACACTCCGACAGACTCTGTGAAGCGGTTTTAATTCCCCTACAATTAATATACCAAAGTGCGCAATTCATATTTATCATCGTTATAATGTGGAAATAAGCCGCTGTGTGTCGCAATAGAAATCCTTCCAACAATGCACACAGACTCAGCAGGAAACAAACCGCTAATAAGAGACATCCGATACTTATTATTACAATAGTCGTCTTCAAATTCGGGAATTGAAGGTTCTCTCCCGTAACACGGTAATATCTTACCTGGAATATACAAAATAATATACCATCATGAAATTCCGCAGTTATGTTACAGTACCTCATTGCCTCAAGCGTAAACGCGATATTTAATTATGTTGAAATTCATACACAAAGGTCCTCGTTTCTCGAAGTTTCCCGAATAATCCGATGTCGACTATTCAAATACGAGGTTTCCAATCTAATAGTGCTTGCCTATAACGAATTAGGTTCTATTGGTTTTCATACTTCGAGAATCATAACTAAATTTACAAATAAAATTATATAGCGACCAGACAAACGTATTTATACAGAATTTCTGTTTGTACATACATTGTGTTATATTTTATATACTCTGTGTCCATTTTATTGATTGATATTTTTGGATCAGTGACTAGTCTCTGGCCCGAACAAAACATATTTCATTTAGAATCTAAGACTTCTGGGTACAACTCGCTGTGATACTACACAAATGAATAAATTATTTCGTAGAGTTATTTGCAGGATCATTTAACCTACTAATAAAAGGTATAAATAATTAGTTGTATTATTTAAGGAATGTGAGTGTTATTTCATAGCCCAATTGTAAGTATAATTCTTAGCTACAATTTATAGCATATATATATATTTTTAATTTCCTAGTATTACTGTCCGATTGTCATTTCCTAGTATGACTGTAGTATTATTTTATAGTATAACCAAAGTGCTCAATTTATAAGCGACATTAAGATTTCTTTACTTGGAATTTCCCCCAGCTGGTCTTATAAATAGCAACTTGATTCGCCACCCCCCAACCGACGAACGGTATCCAAAAATGCGGTACAAGAAATGCTACAAATATCACAGCGTAAATATAATCGTCGAACTTTCTAATGGACCTCAATATCATCACCCTTTCGTATCCAACAAACAGGACAACCATTGTAGCTATAATATAAAAGCAAATCGCGTAGGCCGTGGCTCTAGACCTCCAGCTAAACGTAATCGTTCCTGTAAATAAAATATTTCTTAGTAATTTTGATAGGTCGTCAAAGTACAGAACATGTACAATATTGTTCTGCTTTTAATGAGGTAATAAAAGTAGATTTGGATGATTCATACATTGTAAAAGTATTGACAATTAATTTAAACATTTCGTAATCTAAAAATATATGTACTAACCAATGTCTCGGTGTTTATAATAAAAATGTTTTTAAAGTAACTGATAAGGTGCGAATAGGTTTTTTGGTAAGGAGGTCCTTCTTTCTACTAAGAACTAATCTAAATTTATTTTTGTATGTAGGTAAATAAACTATACCTATTCGCAAATTTCGCTTACTTCGTAAACACAACTGAGAATAACGGAAACAGCATAATAATCATAGATTATACAAACAAATACAACATTTCTTAAAGTAATAATTAAATTAGGTTACCCGGTCGAGAGCGCGTTATTGGCATAACAGCCAGGGCTCTGAACAGCACCAACAGTAGCTTATGATCGCGGTAGAACTGATCATGAATCTCACAGGTATCCGAATCCTGGGACGACAGCATATTACGTTGTTCACGTTCCTATGAGGACAAAATCTTTTGGTCACTTTGTTGGGTACATAGTAAATAGTATGGAACCTTGATTTATAGATTTTAGAGCTTGGAACGAACATTTTATTGTTTATAGATATTTTTAAAACTTTTTTGGTCTTTCAAATTCGTAAATATTTACGAAAGTTCTCCGGTTAGGATCGCCATGCTAAGCACTAAGGCGCAGAGGTAACAAACTACTATAATTTAAATAAAACGTAAAATACAGCCTTTCAAATACTTAAAACTCAATTATACAATAAATAACTTACATAATCCCTTTGAGACTTTTCATAAACATCGCGATGTCTCTTAACGCATTCCATATCCTTTTGTAACATGGAATTATTAATTCCTTCATCGAAAAGGTGGTCCGGAATCATATTGTATGCTACCTTTTCAATGGTTTACCTCCAAATGATGTTTGTAAGTTAGATTAACAGCGTATAATTAATGGAAGTCGTTAGAATATTTTAAAGAAGGTAAACAGAAAGTGGAAATTAAGGCACGGTGTTCATTAAAATTTGAGGCAAATGATCGTTGTCGTGCATTTAAAATAGATCGTAACCTTGTAAATGTTTACTGTAGAAACTTCAAACAAATTATTTTATATAATAGATGTTGATTGCTATTTAATAACAGCCTTAAAATGTGCAATTTCAAATGTCATGACCGACGATTAAAGAATTAGAATATAGATGATACTGATGAATATAATGGTTCATCCTAAAATACGTCGTCAAAAATGAATAAAGATCCAAATATATATTAAATTTAATAAACTAAAGGTATTTTTTTACGATGAACGGCTAGTTTTTGCCACAATGTAGTAATAAAGTGTTATTACCCAAAAAATCATCATATATGTACGTAATTAAATTGATGCCTTAGTTCGTCACCGTTTCGACTAAAACCAGTGGCTTTTGACACGTTAAATTTAACAAAAACTACCAAAATAAAATTCCCGCCAAATCCACCGCTTGCACCTCTATAATATCCCAACTCGGCCTCATATAGAGTACTGTCCTCATCTCATGGCAATGCACTTGCCTTCTGCAAATGTGTGTCTAAGCGCGGCGGTAACACTTATTAACAGGTGAGGTTCCTGCTTTCACCCGGGCATAACACGTCCAAATAACTAACAATGGCGATTTGGATGACGAACTTCTTGACCTGAGCCACCGTATCCATCGGGCCTGTCTGTGCAATCCTTCAGTTAGTATTGTCTTTTATTAACATAACTTTTACACATTTAAATAAAAACACTTCGTTAACGGATTGCAGTTATGTATTATTGTAAACTTATAATTATTTTAACATAATTTTAAATTTAACCGTTAAATTTAAAATTATGTTGTTGGTGTGAAGTGTTTTTCTTCAAACCCTTCCTAATAGGTAAGAGAATCGTTTCTCAACCATTTTTATATCGCGACCCAAGAAAAGCCAAAAACAGTCTTGCGACGACGTCTTCGTGTTCGTTCTCACATTATATTTAATAAACGAATCTTTTGTACCTATATGTAGTTTGTATTTATTATTTTTATAACAGACTGCGATCCACTTTTAAAACAAACTCGAACCAAGGGTCGCAACCGCTTCAGAAACGGTGGGTTAGAGGAAGAAATAACATAAAGAAAGAAAGAAAGAACTTTATTGGACACAAAATACATCGTTCCTACACAGAAGTTACAGTTCTCAAAATTATCTCCGTAAAACATTTGTATATTTTTTGTTGGACGGATCAGAGTGATCGCCTTTTTTAGAGATCGGATGTATTGAAGCGGTCTTCCAACACTTTGGAACAGTGCCGAGCGACTACAGGTACCAGAAAAGGCGCTTTAAGACCGGAACCAACTCAGGAGCACAATTGGAGGAATTCCATCCGGCCCGCTCGACTTATGAATGTCCAAGGAAAATAGTGCTTTGACAGCATGTTGCCGGAATGAAAATCACACCGCGGATGGCGGAGGTGATCTGCCTCGGTCATCCAAAGTCGAGTTGGACGCGAAGAGACAGCAGACAGAAAAGGTCGGCCTTCTCCTTCGCACTGTAGGCCAGCGAGTCATACTCCCTGTGCAGTGGTAAAATGGCGGGCTGACAAAAATTCCTTTGGACAGCTTTGGCGAGAGACCAGAAGGCTCGAGTCCCCGAAGGGACTTGGGCCAATCTCTCGCCAATTCTAGCAATGTGCTCTTAGATTGCCTTAGTGATTTCCCGTTTGAAGAACCTGGAACCGTATAAAAACCTTACCGCGTAACATTGGTCATACAAATATGTTAGGCAGATGAATCTCATCAATTTCATGGTAGAAGCTCTACCGAGTTTCAACCATGGATTGTGAGGATTGTGAAATATCAGTGTTAATCTGAAGCTAGGGTTGGAAGTAATAACACAATAGTTGTATAAACAATTTAATGATTATATAAATTATAACAATATATCACCATTCTTTTATGAAGCTAAACTATAAATACCCCATCAACCCACATGGGGTAGATTAATTAATTTTTAAATCATAATACAAACCAGCAAGGCAATTAACTTTATAGCCAATAACTTTCAGGTTAATAAAAAAAGATAATAAACCATATTTTACCAAATACATACCATATTCTGGGTTTTATGGACAAATGTCTTTGTGGTAGCCTTAGCACAAACTATATCTTTGAACATATGATCTGTTCATACAATTATACTTTTCAAGACTAATTTTGGTAACAAAGTTAATAAATCAATTTTGCTATATAAAAACGTATTAATAATTTTCTATTACAATTGAATTTACGTATTGCTGGTTCCTGACACATATTTTAAATCACTCACAATAAGTCATAACACATCTTTTTAAATTGGTGAAATAACTAAATAAAAGTTCGTCAATTTTTTTCCTGTCGGCTAAAGACAACTGGACGGATGATTTTTAAGAATCGTTGCCTTTTGTGTTTACAGTCTTAGATTAAAATCTAATAAAATCATAACATTACTCATTATAGTAAAGTTTTCATGTTTATGAACTTCTTTAACTTAACAAATATATATAAGGTATAAAATGTTATCAGATTTATTTCATTTTACAAATTTAATTTACTTTAATGTGACTCTTAGCTATATAGCTTTTTAAACATGTAGAATAAATATATTTGGTACAATACATTAACTTGACTTCAATTTCGCGAGCTGCGCCATAATGTCCTTGTCTGCATCTGTAGTTGATTCGCCAACTTTATTTCTAGATACAGATGGTGCATTCGCCATCTGCAAAAAATTGTAGGGATTTTTTTTATAATTAAGAAGATATCAGATTAAAACTATTAGATTACAGATATAAAAACCTTAAGAAATACGCTCTCTTGTACTTCAATTAGTTATAGTAAGAAATTATAGAAATTATTATTAATAATTATTTTATTAAAATTATTTTATGAAAAATATTGTATATGTAAATATACTGCACTTTCCTAATAAACAACAAAATTTAGCTTTAGTCTTTAGTTTATTTAACAAATTATATGATCATAGTTTTCTTACTTTCAAAGAAGTGTAAATAAAAAATACATATCAAAACATTTAACAATACATACCTTGCCACTGACTTCAATACCAATCTCATCAAGAACTTGGTTGATGATTCCTTCGGTTTCTTCCTCATCGTCTGATTCATTCATTATATCATCCAAAGTTTCTGATACTAAAAAAACAAAACATATTTTAACAAACAGTTTTACATTTACACTTTAATAAAAAAATCTATACACTAAAATTCCTATTAAACTGAACTATATGTTTCATAGAAGAGTAATAACTTAACATGACTTACTCATTTCATCAGTCATTTCCATTTTAGCATTGGCATGCTTGAAAGCTTCCATATTTTTGGCAATTTGTTGTGGATTCATTATCTTATTCATACTTCCCATAGTTTTAGCAGTTGTTCCCATAGCACCAGCAATTGCAACATTTGCACCCATAGCTTTATTGTGAATTTGTACACTGGATATCTGAAAATATAAAAAATATATATTTAGAATAAGGAAAAGAAATACTTTAGATAGTATTTATCTTATTGTTAAAAAGCCTCTGTATATAAATAAGTGTTATGCCATAGTTTTTTTATGCACATAATGGAAATGCATTTATGCTATGTCACAAAACAGAGGGTTTAATTAGAACTCAACGCATTTCAGTCCCTCTGCATGTGACAGAACTGGGTGAGCAATACTCACTGAAATCTACCTCAGTCACTACCAACAATAACCAAAGAGGTATGCAGCGGCCCTAGGCCCACGAGAGAAAGTTGTATAACTGAGAGCAACAGAAACCTGATAAAAATAATTCAATAGGATACAGGCAAATAAGGGCTTAGAGGACTATGATAATAATTTATAAATTATGGAAGTTAAAGAAAATTAAAGTGTTTCCCAAAGTTCATATTATGTAAAGAAACCTAATCTTGTAAATTCAATGCAAACCAGTAAAATTAATAACAAATAAGTATATAATTTGCTTCAACTTTATTAATTTATATAAATACATACCTTGCTATTAGCTGAATATATCCTAGTCTTTTGATTTCTCAATTGTACTAGTTGTTTCGCTAAAATTTTGCAACCAGCATTATTACCTTCCTTAGCCATTTTCTTTATTTCCATTTCCTGAAAAAATAGTAATAAAGTTAGTGTATAGAATGGATTGAAATGGAATAGTAGTTTATGTTTATTAATGGATGTACTGGATGAATTTAAATCGCTATGATATATTAGTGTTATTATTTGATTCATTATCAGGGGGTGCTGAAACTAGAAATAACCAACATTGTTGTTGAGTTGAAAAAATTGAGCACATAATATAATGTGTCATAGTATTGTTTATGAATGTAGTATTCTCACCAATTTTTTCTCTTCCCTTTCCAGAGCAACTTTATCTCTTTCCAGATCTCTGCTTGCCTTCCTAAGTTCACGATCATTTTCCCTCTGTTGTTCTGAAAATGTTTTGTGTTCATTGTTTTGAGGTAAGACTATTGTTTGGTAATCTGACAATTTAGGTTACTACTTATGAATTATTTACCTTTTATTGTTGGTGGTTTCTTAAAGAAATTCATGTTTTTTTAATACTAAATTTGTTTGACAACTGAATATGTATAACTTCAGATTTTTCTGGCAGACATTCGATATAATTATTTAAAACAATAAGCAGTTTCTTGATATAAACAAAATGTATGTTTAAGTTTTACTTATTATTTGAATGATTCATTTGGGTAATCACAAATTAATCACTTAACACTTTCCACTTATCAAAAATCAAAATATAATACCACCAGATCAAGGTTTAACAAGACTTTAGACTACTGACGAATGACAATCGCACCAAACCAATTATACCTAATCTGTTGAAAACTGACACCTTACGAATAGCCTATTGTCTTACGCCCAAACCCAATAACCTCAATCCATGTTTGACCATCTGAGATAGATCTTAATCCAAATGTTGTAAAAAGGGTGCCAATAACTAATCGACGGATTGTAATAGCTATCTGTCGCTACAAGCTATCCATGGTAGGTCGGATCGGTATCTGTGGATAAGCTTTTGTGAGAAAATGACAGTTAAACTGTGCCAATATCCTATCCTAATTTTGTTCAAGTTGTTTGACATGTGAAACAATTTGCATCAGTGATGTCGATGTTAGGAAAACATCGATATTGACATCGATGTCATAATCGAAAACCGAAAATCGATATTGGATAACATTGATTTGACGTTCGAAAGTCACATTTAGAACTTAGAATTTGAGGAAAAGAGTCTTAACAGGCATTGAGAAAATCATTATAATTTGAACCAAAATCATTAACCCCATCCTATAATACTTTATTACTTTATTATAGTATATTTTACTTTATTACTTTATATAGTTTAATATAATAATTAGTTTATTATTACTTATTTTAGTAGCATTTTTGATATTTAAAGAAGTATGACAAGGGGATATTCTTTTAATTTTGGTTCGTGTGCAATGCTTATACTTTATCTAAATTTTCCTGGATGGATATAAATAATTGTAAATATGTATTGTATTGTTTTATAGTGATAAATAAAAAACAAAATTCTATATACAGTAAAACATTTATTCCGAAAAAGTCGAAAAATAAATTCAGTCACTTCATTTTTATTAGGATTTGGCGTCAACGATTTTAATTTTCTAAAACAAACATAAAAGGACAGACACGGAGAAGACAAACTACAATCGTATATTTAAAAATTAACCTATTATGGAGATGCGATGGAAATAAATTAAATCTAATATATGAAAAATGTCAATGGCTAAAAAGGATTTAAACGGCTTTATTACGGGAGTTGGACGGATATTTATTAAATAATTGCCTGTACTCAGAGTCTTTTAAATAATCTAATGATAGATTAAAATTGATAAAAAATTATTAACAATTCATTAAAATTTGACTAATATAAATATACTAACGCGTTGATTATTTTTTAATAAATAAATAAAAAGCTTTAAATTTAACTGTTTAATGGACGACTCTGAGTACTGATCAAAAATGAAATCACCAGGACCAATTGGGAGTGAATGTTCCGAAATTCCATACATCGGGTAAACCTTCGTGGGGATCATTTTCAAAATCACTTTGGGACCATTGGAAAGGTTTTATAACGTCTTTATTAAGAATTTTTAGGTTTTCCTCTTCCTCCTCTTGACGCCTTTGCTTAACCAAGTTCCTTATTTCAATGCCGTTAAGGACTGACACGTCATCAAACTTGTCAGTGTATATGGAGGCGATGTTTCCCTTGTTGACGGGTAATAGAGTGCTATTTGGTTCGGTGAAGGGTGGACCGGATATGGCGATGAATTCTAATGTACCGTTCTTAGTGTTACCTGCAATAAAATTATTTATTAATTTAACATATAAATCTTTTTCGATTTTGGTGGAAGTTGGTGTTATAAAATCTTGTCTATAACAATTTGACTCGATAAGGTTAACTTCCAATATGGATTCAATATTACATTCGCTGGTATTGAAAGAAATGTATGAAAATTGGCTGAAAAACCTGACTACCGAAATCGGTATACCACATATACCCATCGCTGTCAGAAGTAAGAGAGTACCGACTTATCAAAACTCAAAAAGAAGTATCTTTTGTGCTAGTGCTAGAAATATATTCATAGGCATTAATTAATTAGAATATGACGATAAAACAAAATGTTTTCATAAATCCCAGAATTTACGATTAAATTTTGAACCTTTATAGAAAAATACTTTACCAGTAACAACTTTCGTATCAATGATTCCATACGATTGCTTGAAAAAGTCCCCTCGGACTCCGGGCACAGAATATCCAAACTCGTAAAGACATTTCTCGTCACAATTGTCACTTTGAGATGTAATATTGTTCAATCGCATCAATTTCAGAATACTTTCTAAAGATGTAGCGTTTTTGAACCCTTGTTGGAAGATAAGTGCTCTGTGTGACTCTGATTCTGAGAACATGTTCCCGTGGAGTTCTTCCATCTTTGATAGTTGTGTTGTTTCTGCGATGTCCTGAAGACAATTACATATAATTTTTTAACACATTAAAAAATTGTCTATTCGAACGTTATATGCTTCCTCTAGTCTTTTTATTTTTTATTAAATTTATACAAAGTTTTAAGTGCTTTTTAGCAAACGTGGTTAAACTGTGTTATCAATACTACAGGTAACTTTTTGATATTATGATTAGAATTTAATGAGGGTGCGCCATTTATGACAGATTTTACCTATGAACAGAATAAAATGGAAGTGTTCTGCATGTAAGTCTAAAAAGAAAACAACGCTCTCGACGACCAACTCACCTACCCTTAGTTCGGCTTCGCCCTTGAACGTGGACACGGAGGTGTTAACTAAATATATGGACTCAAAGTTTGCGAACTTAAGTCAACAGTGGCGCGATGATCTCAACTCGGCAATCTTAGAGGTTTCGCGAACATTTCGGAATGATATAATTGCCTTAGAAAATCGCATAAACACATGCGAAGAAAGAGTTGCTCAAGTGGAATCAGCGGCAGTGACAAACTCCTCTTCCCTGCCGTCCAACCTCATAGAAGAAAATGCGTCACTACGTCACGAGCTTGAAACCTTGAGTAACAGGCTCGACAACTTCGATCAAGCCTCTAGAAACTGCAATGTCGAGATTCAAAATGTGCCCGAAATTAAAGGTGAAAACCTTATGCAGCTCTCTCTTACACTAAGCAACATTTTAAACGTCGAATTAAAAGACTCAGACATAAAAACTGTTCACCGCGTTAAGCCAGGAGTACCTACGGGTCGCCCGAGAAATATTATACTGCAGTTGACAACTCGCAGAAAACGTGATGATTTTATCGCTGCTGCACGTGTGCGTGGCTCTCTAACAGTTGATAAATTGCTGGTTGGATCTGTGGCTGCCTCTGGCAACAATCGATTCTACGTCAATGAACACCTTACCTTGAAAAACAAAATACTCTTTAGTAAGGTCAGGCAACTTGCAAGGGAAAGAGGGTATAAGTATGTTTGGATAAAAAACTGTTGTATTTTTGTTAGAAAAACTGATGAAGCTAAAGCCATCCAAGTGCGATCCAGTGATGATCTAGCCAAATTAATATGACTATATTCCCCTATTTACATTTTGTATATTTTTTGTATTGTGTTCGAGTGTTCTATATGTTTAGTTGGTATCTTGCTCTTTTTTTGTTCTTTTATTGCGGTGCGGAGTGCGAAACTGGATTTTTTTATAATCTTCATTTTCTTCCTTCATATTTTTGAGTATGGGTAATGGCTCTTAATGCCTTATCAATTTACTATCAGAACTGTGGAGGCATAAAGAGTAAAATAAATAAACTCAAAAATAGTATTCTTCTTAGCAACTTTGATATTATTGTTTTGGTAGAGACTTGGTTAGTGGATTCTGTCTTTGATGGAGAGTTGCACTCGTGCGGTTATGATATATTTCGACGGGACAGAAACCTCCAGCTCTCTCATAAAAAGAGTGGCGGCGGTGTCTTGGTCATGGTGAAAAGAGGAATTAAATCTATCAGATTGACTGAGTTTGAGGCCCCGGATTTGGAGGAAATATACATTCACCTGCCATCTCACGCTCGTCTCCTCCTCAATGCTTGTTACTTTCCCCCCGTAACTCATACCTCTGCATACATAAAATTCTTTCAAAAACTGCATGACATACACGCTAGTGCTCGATTTTCTAATTACATAATTACAGGTGACTTTAATTTACCTCATCTCATCTGGTCATCCTCTCCAGATACCCTACTACAATCTGCAAATACTGAGACATCAAAATTATTGTTGCATACTATATCTTTTATGAATTTAAAACAAATTAATGTAGTCTACAATAACAATGCGCGGCTCTTAGACCTAGTCCTAACAACACTTCCTGGGCGTGTTGATTGCTCTGATGATCCGTTGCTTAATCCTGTTCCTCATCATCCGCCTTTAGATATACTTAGCACTGTTGATAGGTCAACTGTCATGAAATCAATTATTTTCAATCAAAGAAATTTCTTTAATGCAGATTATGACTCAATAAATACTGCTATTGATGGGGTAGATTGGGTGACACTACTAGCCTCGCCCCATTCTAATGATGCTGTTGCCATCTTTTACTCAAAAATAAATGAAATTATTGCTACTAGCGTGCCATTCTCTAGACCTAAATCCCGTAAGCATCCAGTTTGGTTTAGCAGAGGGCTGATAAGAGCTCTTAATCGTAAGAAGAAACTTTGGTGTCGTTGGAAGACCTACAAAAACTTGCTCGACTATCAAGAATTTTCTTTATTAAGGGCGCGCGTTAAGGGTCTTATGAAACTCTGCTATAATCGTTACATACAAGGAATTGAACTATCGTTAAAAACAAATATCAAATATTTTTGGAAGTACACGTCTACGCTAAAACAGACTAACTTAGGATACCCTAAACTAATAAAATATGGCAGTATTTCATCTGACGACCCTAAACAAATAGTTGAGCTATTTTCAAACTATTTTCAGTCAGTATTTGATTCTCAAACTGACTTAGGTGGAGGCACTATGTACACCGTTGATGAGAGCCTTTCCAGTAACTCTCAGATCCTTCTGAATAATTTATTTTTCGACAAAGATGAAATCAGCAAAGAATTATTTTTGCTTGATCCAAATAAAGGTCCTGGTCCAGATCAAATTAGACCAGTTTTTCTTAAGCGTACATATCGGTCATTATGTGCCCCTTTACAGATTATTTTCAATAAGTGTATGTCCAGTGGCACATTCCCTGACTGCTGGAAATTATCTTACATAACGCCTATCTTTAAGGGTGGTGAAAGGAGCGATGTCGAAAATTACCGACCGATTTCAATACTCTCTGCAATCCCTAAAGTTCTGGAAAGATTAGTTCACCAACGCATTTATTCCAGTCTAAGGCATGTTATTATAGACCAACAGCACGGATTTGCAGCTGGTAAATCTACTCTCTCAAACCTCCTTGTTTTCAGTAATTATATTTTTAACGGTTTAGATAATAACCACCAGATAGACACAATCTACACAGACTTTCAGAAGGCATTTGATAAAGTTGACCATATGATGCTTTTACAAAAGCTGTCTTTTAATAGTATTAAGGGCAATCTTTTAAGATGGTTTACAGCATACCTGCATAATCGTGTTCAATCGGTGGTTATAAATGGGTTTACTTCTTCTCAAATAGTAGTGACATCCGGCGTCCCCCAGGGCTCCATTCTTGGGCCGTTGCTCTTTTCCTTATATATTAATGACATATCCAAATGTTTCTTACACTGCAATTACTTGCTCTACGCAGACGATTTAAAGTTATACAGAAAGGTAGTTACACTTTCTGACGTGAAACTTATCCAGGAGGATCTCGATAGGCTTGATGACTACTGCCAAATAAACAAATTATTCTTGAAATATAGTAAGTGTCAGCATATCGTGTTTACAAGAAAAACACATAACACAATCACCGCCAACTTCACCCTTGGAAACCATGCCCTCGAACGTGTGCGGTCTGTAAGAGATCTTGGTGTCCTTTTTGACTCCAAATTAACCCTAGATAAGCACATAGGCTTAATTATTAATAAAGCCTACCGCATGTTAGGTTTCATAACACGAGTCACCAGACCCTTCAAAGACAAAACCACATACATCCACCTTTATAGGACGCTCGTGCAATCCCAGTTGGAGTACGCCTGTCCAATCTGGAATCCGCATTACGCTATATATGTCGCACAACTGGAGGCTGTACAAAAGAAATTTTTACGCATTTTAAATTATCGGATGAATAGTGGTAGGGCTAATTACAAGGAACTTTTAATAAGATATAAATTACCTTCTCTGAGTACTAGGCGTAATCTAATAGATTGTGTCACAGTGAGAAAAATATGCGTAAATGAAATAAGTTGTTCAGATCTTCTTGAACTCATACCATTTAATGTTCCTGCCAGGTCTCTACGCTTACATAGAACTTTTAATTTTCAGACTCCCAGAACCAACATTGGGTTCCGCGAGCCTCTTCACAGGATGTGTTCTTCCTTAGATTCAATCAAAAACATTGACCCTTTTTCGCACTCCACTACTGCTTTGTTTAAGAATAAAATAAAGCAACTCTTAATGTCTTAACTTTATATTACTATTAGTGTGTTGTTGTCATGTATTATTTTGTGTATCATATATAAGTGTAACCTGATGTGGATGCATCCCGTGTGTTTGTATTTGTTATATTTTTGACTTTGTTTTTATTAAGGATGTCTCTGTTTGGTTTCCCAATAAATAAATAAATAAATAGATAATAAATTCGGATTCAACCAAAAACTAAAAATTAAATCAAAATACATAACTTACTTTAAAATGCGGCAACCCATACGTAGCCAAGTACGTCCTCTCTAAGAGCGCGTCAGAGAGATCAGCGGAATGCGTGCGTCCCGGAACTTGTTCGATTAACCAGACGAGTCCCTTCGTGTGTCCTTTACCGGGTCGGTGTAGGACTATGTGCCTTGTGTCACTGTCAATTATACAAGTCACTTTAAATCCATGTTTACTTTATTGCACAGAGTAAAATTTAAAAAAGAAAAATAAGTAATTTGATTTTTATAAATGTCATATATTTCAGAAAAGATTGTAACATATACCTACCCTATATGTAACATTATATATATATATTATGTGGTGAACTTTAATAAATAAATAACCAAGAGTTTATTGAACTACAACTGTGATTCCTACCCTTATTAAATAATTTATGCAAGGAATACGAAAAACTTATTAATATTTTTTTCAAAGTCGGTGTACATCCGAATAATTTATCTCGATCATTCAGATCTATCCACAGTAGAATTATGCTTAAACATACAAATAAATGGTTATCTGTAAAGTTGGTTTACGGACGATACTTTATCGTGAGTCCTAACACAACATTTATGAAATGAATGCATACTTAAATCTTTGAGTGGAAGAGAGACGGTTATGACGACGGTTCTCTTTGCGCACGTACTCTAATGTAAAGAACGCAAACCTTTACCAATTTCATTAAAATATGTCGAGTCAAGAATCTTTACAGTTTAAATGAAAGTAATTCTTACTTGCTAACAATCTCTGTGACGACCTCCGTTTGACCTTGGTGCTCTATGGGTTCTTGTCTATGCAAATTGTCAAATCTATCGTGGTCAACGACGAGCCACTGTTTGCAGCCAGTGCCTGAGTTGCTGGAAGCCAGCATATGACTCCAGGAACTGACATTTCTTGCTAGGTGATTTGCTGCGGATACCCGAGGGCCAAGAGGCAACTGTAATAAGATTAATATAATTATTTTTATTACATAACTGTTTTTGAATAGAATAAGTAATAGAGTTGTTTTACGTTAACATAGATAAGCGTATATATTTTGATTACGCCAAATATTTTCCAATATAAAGGACACCTATTATAATTGTTTTTTTTATAATAAAGTTATAAAAATGACGCTATAAAAGATCTTTAAATATAATCATTTCATATTTTAATAGTCAAGATTTATTAATATATTTATATCAAGGCATTTTGTTTGTAACATGTTTTTGTATGTTCACGAATGTATAAATATTTTTGGTAAATAAGTTTTATTTTATAAAACAAATCACCTGGTACGCCTGAACTCATCAATCTTATCTAAAAAGTTTAAATTAAAGTATAGCACTCTTTTGAGTTAAAACACTGCGCGGCACTGTGTTACGCTTGAGTTACACACAATTACCTGTATATGGCAACAATTTCACATCCCAACCAATCTATGTCTATGTGTGCATTCTTTTATTTGTATCTATTTATGTCTATGTGTGCATTTAACACTCGCTCGCAAGGTACATGAAAACATCATGAGGTAAATAACAAATAAACAAATGATTACGAAACAGATACAGAAATCTTTAAAAGGGCTTTTAATTACCCATCAAAGTATGCAATATCACGCAACAGGAAACAATACAACAACTCACTTGTTCTGTAATGTTAACATCCTTCCACAGCTTGTTATTGTAATTCTTTATCGTCGTACCAGCGATTGATAATCTGTGGTCCATCCCCTTAATCACGTAGAACTCATCCTGGCTGGTAATAGATCCTGGGTAGCTTGAGAAGTCTATGGTCAAACCGGCTTTGTTGTCTTTGGTCATACTTTGATAGTTTAACTTGTACCTCTTCATTATTCGTGTCATTGATGAATAACTGCAACAATTAAATTTTAGTATTATTATTTTGTTTATTTAAAAGTTTTTGAATAATTTGAATTTTTATAAACTTCAATAAATAAATAGTTTAATGATACAAGGAAATATGACGTCACATATATTACAAACATACACATTAATTATATTAGAATAAACAAATTTGAAACTAGCCTATTAAGTATTAGTTACAGTTAAATAAAAATTATCTACGATTTTTTAAATATTTATTAGTTCAACTACACTGACACTCTCAATGTCAGAGGAATCGCGAGTGCGTTGCCTGACTTTTAAGAATTGGTTCGCTCTTTTTACTTTTAATACTTAAAAGATTTCTTAAGATTAAGGGTATTTATTACCTTCCAGCCGCATTTTGTGCTATAAAAAGTTTCTTGACGGTTTCATCTTCAGTATCATTGGTTATTCTTATAAAAGCACTGGATAAGCCAGGCAGCTTATTGATGTTTGGTTCTTCTAGTGTTATATTGAGTTTTTGTTGAATTTCCGCAACTTCTGACACCGAGTTCAACCAGTAAAGATCCGATATATCTGTTTCATATTCATTTTGATTCCTCTCGACGCCGTGCTTCCACCCAGTGAAGACGCCCCTAATTTGTGTGTAATATAATGATACCTGGGGAAACAGTTTCATAATGAAAAGCTATTTATAAATATATTTTTACAAGGCTAATAAGATAATAATTTCCAGGCCAATATTGCAGCGATGTCTCATCCCTTGAGAGAGTTTATTACCTAAATGCTGGCCATTTAGGTAATAAAGATTTGATTCAAGGGCGAATCCATGTATCTATGTGAGAAAGTAAGGTATTGCTTTAAACACAAAATATCTTTATTCATATACGTCAACAGAAAAGGTGTTAAATAATTCTTAATTTACATTTACTACCAGTTCGCAAGTCAAAGTCGTAGAGCGGGCAAGAAGTGGCAAGAAACTATCCGCCACTCTTTTTTATCGCCAAGTTTTGAGTCATATTTGTCTGAACTGAAGCAAATCATTATGAAATGTATTAAAGAAAAGCTGTGTAAAAAGGCTTACTATAAAGTTAGCGATTATCTAGTAGATAAAGGGCCTGGGACTAGTGCTGGGCAGGCTACTTCTAATTAATTTGCTATTTTTGTTTTAAATATTGTAGAATTGTCTGAAGATTTGCTTTTTTCTTTAAAAAAGTACCGAGAGTATTTTATCCCGGCTTTTTCTCTCGGTCAACTCCCTCTGCCTTCTTTGCCGATGAGTAGGGATGCCAACAGGCTCGAATTTAATGACGTGGAATAAGTGATACCATGATGTTATTATGTTCCAAAATAAACGTATTTAATTTTATTTAAGTCATTAAATACTTACATGATGCCAGTATGGATCTATAGCAGCTCGATCTGCAGCATAACTTTTCCAGATGTTAGCAGACTTGTCCAAGGCATCTCTTAGCTTATCACACTGCTTCTCTATTGGTCGGTCCTCACATTTTGCACGAATGGTGTTCTCCAGGTGGACATGGATAGAGTACCAGGTCAACGCACCTTCTACAATGCCTGCTGCATATGCTTGGATCTCGTCAGGGTACGAACCGTTGGTTTCCACTTCGAGTAGGGACCAACTGTAAGTGAGTAGAAACAAGATGTATACGTAACATTCGGTTGAACACTTGAGAATAAGATAAATTCAGACAGCTGCAGACAGCACGAACGAATTTTTTTTTCAAATAAATGCAGAATATCACTGAGCTTAGGAGGCAGTTATTCACAAAAGTTGTTTTCTAAGTAACAGGAGGTAATCAGGCACCAGATGAGTCGGTGTCAAATGATATGGACACTCACATTGCTAGAAAGCTCAGTAGGCTGACACCTTTTAAGAATTGGGACGCTCTTTTTTTGAATGTGGTCTGAAGCTAAAGTATAGATAACTGTAAATCCGTTAAATAGTTTTGGATCTATGTATGATTCATATATACGAAAAAGGAGAGGACATCCACCTGAGAAGATGAAATTAAAGAAAGGGATTGGAAAAAGAAGTGAACATGAGTGACAGATGAAAGAATTTGGAGGCCTTCACACCGTCTGGCTACTTATACTAAATATAATAGCATATACTTAATGTAATCCTTATTATAGTGGATTTATTTTCATCTTTACATTTGTGAACCTATCAGATTTGACACAATTTCTCTTAAACATGACGGTCTATACTTTCTCCATCGCAAGGGTTAAGTATTATTACACAATATGTCCTTTGGCCCATGGGCCCACCCGATATTTCATTAATGAATAAAAATATCTAACCATGACAACTTATCATATTGTTTTATGGTAAGCCGATTTTCTTTAAATTCATAAACACTTACCCAGTACTATCGATTTCGGGCCTAAAATATGCTCGGGCCACTCCTCTAGGTATATTATTTAAATCGTTACTTTGCCCCCAAAATTCTATGCTGTATCCGGTTTTCTCTGAATAAAACACAGTAGCTGTGTAGTTGCCATCTTCTTGTATTCTGTAATAAGATTTAAATTGTATTTGAACAGTATATTCATTAGTTAAGATAGAAATCTCAATATTAAATTGCGCTGACCAAATCCTTACAGCGTCCATAATAATTAATAATTACCACGAGCGTCGGACGATACGGTATAAGATGCAAATATTACGATAGTTCTTTATCTTATATCCAAACTTACTATTAATTTAAAAAAAAACATTTAGTTTATTTGTTTGCCTCAAAAAATATTAACCTTTATTATAAGGAACAATTAAAAACATCTCTAAACATGAATACGATTTAAATCATGATAATTTTTATATTAAAAACATTTCCTATTATTATTCCCAGCTTTTTTCCTAATTTCGACTGAATATTATGTAAAAAAGACTTTTAGGTAATTATTAAACTTTGAACCTTTTTGTGGTTTTAATTGTAACATGTATTCCATCTTTGGCTATATTTTCAGTTTATTTGTTTGTAATTATATAATTTATGTTGGCTGTAGGATTATGAAATAAATAAATTATTAGAAAATAATTCATGGCAATGATTACATTGACTCTTGTGACGTATACTACCTACTTAAGTAATTTAGTACATATAAACACGATAAAGTTTTGGGTAAACATATACACAGTACATTGTCAACATCCGTTTTGTATAAAACATTCCTTTTTAATTGAAATTTCTAACTTATTTACGGAAATGTACGTAAGAAGTACAATCAATGGTGTATCTATATAAACATCTATGACTCGTTATTATTATATATCTAGTAAGTTATAAGTCTGTTATAATTATGCTCACCTCTCAATTTGTCCAGCAAAGAGCGCCAATATCGCGAGGATTCCAAGAAATCCAAGAATATAAGAACTAATTTTGGTTTGCAGCCAGGAGGCGCCAACCACTTTCAGTATTGCCATTACTAATATATATATTATAAAATAAAGAAGATATTAAGAAATTTAATAATAATGAAGTGACAGTTGGTGTAAATGACTTTCTCCAGTGGGAGAGCGACCATTAAAGATGTTATAGCGCGTTTTCAGATTTCGTCTCTCCACAAATTTTATGCGGCACCCGCATTTGCTATTGTTGCGATGTATTTTGTGTTTTTACACACTAATCTACTTTTCCTTTAAACCCTGAAACAAACGAAAATTCATATTATTCCTGGGAATTCGTCCTTATTGTCTTTTATGGGAGAAAGTAGTTTTTCTTAATTCTTCCAAGTAGTTCTGCGCTTTGATAAAATTAAGTTTAGCTTTTTTGTATATTGTTTATTCCATACAATTCATGCCTATCAAACTACAATGCATGTCGTAGCTTAATTAACCGTTCAATTTACAGCTAGTCTTTTATCCGTTTAACTAACGGCTTGAAAGATATTCAGCCGTAGCATTTGTTACAACATGTAATTGACTGCCTGACGAATGCTTAGGGCCATTCGTATGATTGTTTCATTATTTTACAGAAATAAAAACGATGATAGATATGGCATTAATAATATTTCATTAAATTGCTTGAGTCAAATTCACATTATTATTGTCACTTCCATTGTAATTGTTGTTTTTCATGACACGTTGGAAAACGTCATCGAAGTTGGGGTTTGCTGACGCCATATTGACAGTTTTAAGAGTTTCGTTGTGAGTTTGGGGCTGGCAGAAAGTGGAATTAAATTTAAATTAAGAGTCAATCGTCTCGGCAAGTAATGAAACGTCATCGATTCAAGTCAAAGCGTAGCTGTTTGATCAACTGGCTGAAAATCTTTTAGGCCGCTAGTTAACGTCTAGGCTGTTAATAAAACCGCTAATTTATCTAGTTGGCTGCCACATATATATGTACATTTAAATCATTACATTAAAGTCAGACAGATCTGAAATCTACAAAGAAACGTAAATTACGTACTGAAGTTCAAAACAGTAAATAAATAATAATCACACACAATCTTCAATGCACTGATCACTTATAAAGCCACTTTCATATTTATTTCACTAAATAATATAATATAATTCTATTAGTTTTATTCGCAAATAATAAAGCGATGTTTTGTTCGTGATTTCTTGCAAGACTAAATAAGTCCCGGTAGGATGACATCTTATCATAGAACCAATAAAAGATACTCTAATGTTTAAGATTTGTGTTCTGTTTTATCTTTACCCATGTCACAATACATGATGCTTCAACGCGATTAAATATTGTAAATATTGAAGGTATATTGAACTTGAATCATTAGCGGAAGAACAATTTCATTGTAATGTCTTCTGTTGATAAACAGGCCGGGCAGTACAAAAAATACAATATTATATGGCAATGCATTTCTTAGGATTAATTATTAACGATTTCTAAGGAGTCATTACATTTTCTTGTGGTTTTCTGAAGACGTAGTTGGCGAGAGGCGATTTCTCTAACGAAACAATATGTAAATTTAAAGAATTATTGAAATAACTAAATATTTTTAGCAACATTTTTTTCTATTTAATTATATAAAAAAAAAACAAAATTATATATACATACCTACTTTACAATCTTTTTGAACAACTACATTTTATGAACTGCGCACTGATGTTATGTAACACGGCCAGCCTAGACCAGGCGTTACAATATATGAACTATTTGCCAAGACAAAAGCCCATAACTGATATCAAATTATGCACGTGGAATGGATCGACGATCCCAAGTTTAAAGGGATCTTCATAATCAACGCAACAATTTAACGTTATTTTACGAAATATTGTGTTTCTTTAAAATACTTTGTCATGGTAATTTAAAGATTTATTTTATTGAAAAAATTATATTAAATTGTACCTAAATATTTATGAGTTTATTTAAGTTTCATATGCCAATATGTATAATGTGCAGTTTGTATGTTAGCTTTCGTGCTTTTGACAGTGGGTTTGATTTTCGGCGGCGGAGCAATCAATACTTTGGATATGTAGATGTAATTTGAACTGGAATGCCTATAAATATATATGTATATGAAACATACTCAGTGTTTCATATACATATATATATTCCCCATATACATACATATATACTCTCTGACCCATTCGATATTAACGGGATAAGTAACTTAAAGATAATTAAATTAAAACCAAGTAAAGCCGCATGAAATATATTAGTGCAAGATTCTTATCTAGATTTTCAGGAAGTTTCAGTTTCACAAGATGTGCTAACTGATAGTCGATTTACAGCTTCCGTGTTTAATAGTGCTACTGTGAAGGACATAATTCCACGAGAGATCGTAGCTAGCCTCTTTGATCTTGGGAGATTGTTTTAGTAAGATTATACATGCGATTTCAACCGCGCATTCTTGTTTTTTTTTTAATTTTTCATATAATACTCCAGCCGGTTTTATAGTACAACATTTTTCCGTCTCAAATTGGAACATCATTATTATAATTTATTTTTCAGTTTGATTATAGTTTATTTGAAATAATTTCTCTAATCGATTTGAGGAACTTCATATGTTTTTTGTTATAAAATCCCAAAAGAACTATTTTAACGTACAACGTGAATTCAGCCATTAAATCAAGAACATTCAGCCGCATTAAATCTATGAGCCTGGCTTTACACAGAGTTCGAAAGAGTTTAGAAAATATTAAAAACACTAATATTTTTCTTTGCCGACTATTATTATTTATGCTTGCAATGAATGTTGTTACTAAAAAATAAGAATGTGCTATCTTAAGCCTGTTTTTGTTTCAAAAGCACGTTATATCCTTGCATTTCGACCAAGAAAAATGGACTAATGATGTAATAGAGTGGTATCCGAGGAACGGGAAAAGAAAACGATGAGGTCAAATTAAAAGATGGGAGGACGATCTACCAAAAGGATGGAGAATGTCTGCCAAGGATAGAGAGACATGGAAACAATTGGGGGAGGCCTGTGTTGACGGACCTGACCAAGGCGGTTAAGAATAAATTATTGTTTTTGCTATGTAATTAGATTTCGGAATATTACTGTTTGATAAGAATAGCATTTAAGCTAAATGGTCAGCGAATAAAGGGCTTTTATTATTATTATATCCTTGCATTACAATTTAGGAACATACGATAATATGAAGTAATACGCTACGAATGGTATTGTTTTGATAAACACCATAATTTAATATTCCTGGTATGATTCTATAACTCTTGGTACTTCGCCAAGTGATGCATTATTGGTATAAAATTTTAAAAGCTACTTACATTTGATTCACGAGTTTACGCATTTATTTTAAGATGTGTTTTCCATCGTGAGTAATAATATTATTTTGAGCCTACATAAAAATGATATTAAACTATCGTTATAATATACCTCTAATCTAATATTTAATCTGCCATTAAGTACTAACATGATGGCTGATAACCACAAACATTAAATAAAGAAATGTTTATCTCGATTGATATGTCATTTGTATTGAAACGGGAAGTAATAACATTTTCGTTCTTCTATAGTACATAGTTGCACGAGTTTATAAATATTCCTATTAAATCGTGTTCTATCGTTTTTCTGTAATGATAACGAATACGTAACAAAGGAAACACATTGTAATCTTCAAGGTTTTATGTTCTACCCCTACTTGCACCTCATACCAATATTATTTAGAAGGTAAACATTAAATATAATATATATTTGGACTATTTATAATGTAATATTAGGTTCCTTTAATCTAACAGCTCAGTTCCTTAATTACACCAATATTCATTACTACGGCGAAATAAACCTTCATTTTACACCCAAGAAATGTGGCACACTACCCTAACCAAAAGGTGTATTAAATAAGAAAATTCTATTAAACGCAGAACTTCCCGTTAAAAAAGACACGTATGAGGCCCCAACATGAAGCCCACGACAAATTAAAAGCCGCCCGCGATATCCAAAATCAGATTAGGGTAAAAACCGCTTTCACCGAGAAAGTACTGTCCTTCAGGCGGTTGACAACCCTGCGGTGGTCCAAACCGTATTCCGAGTCTCGCAAGAGATGCCCTTGCGCTAGCCGCAGGAAAACACCCATTCTACGCTACGCCAAAACTGACCGAGCTGAGTTGTAAAGGCTCTTAAGAACAACAGCGAGGTTTCATTCGAAAATTAAACGCAGAAGATTGAAATATATCGCTTATTGATGACGCTCCTATTTCTGCTCTGTCTACGTAAAAAATAATCCTCAGGGCTGAGCCGCATACTTATTGAAACCAGACGGGACTTACAGTTGGCCTACTACATACTGGAAGTCTTGAGGGGTGTAGTGTGCAACCCGATTGTACTCTAAGAACTGGGTACCTATGGGATATATGCGACGACGAAGGCCTAGGTTATTTGCCATACCAAGGGCAAGAACCAGTCTGTTGCACTGATCCCCATTATCCAGGACGTTTCGCCTACTGAATGCTGTCTTCGACACTATCGATATATTTGTTTGTTCGCAGAAAGAATTAACAGTAGCGATATTGTATATATTATGTGTTTTATTTTATATATATACTTTATTATATTTTAATAAATGTTTCTCGACATTATCGTATTGGCATTTGCTGTAAGGATAATGTAAGTAATTTCTGTAATAAATAAATACTTGAAATGTTCAATTTAAAAAGTGTGGGTAATTAAAAATCAAGTGTCAATTGTATTATCACACGTGTATATCAACATCCCTAGATACAGTAATTGGAGGCCTTTAGTATTAGCGCCATGGTAACTAGGTCATAGATCATATTTCAGACGCCGTCAACATGATATGTCATGAGATATTATAATCTTCACTTTTTAATCCAATTCAACAATAAACATAATTGTCATAACTTTCTCAAATTAATATAATTCTTGGATGTACTGAAGATATTATTTTAACATATTTTCAAAAAGTTTTTATAGATTGACGTTTTTTTATACTTAAGATTTTTTTAATTTTCGTCTATATAATTAAATTAATTAAGTTTTTCCGCATGATGTTTGGATGAAACTTTCAAGAAAATCGGGTTACTGTAAATTCCCATCATGCGAGCGATATTGAAAAAGTTTCGAAGAAAAAAATCTCTAAATGAAATGAAGAAAAAAACAATAGATGAAATGACGATTGACAATGACGTCTGACAGTTTCGTCCACATTTTACCAACGTTATAGACAAGAATTACTTTTTGGCATTACTAATTTTTAATTTTTGCGGTCAATATTTGTTAGTAAAAAATGTACAAATTCATCAAATTTGATGAATACTGATGTTTGTTATAATTTGAACATACATAGGAAAACATTGAACATATTATTGATTGAATAATAAGTTAAAAAAACAGAATGAATAAGGCGTAATGGAAAAAAGGAATCTTAAATAAATTGATAAAATAGTGGATAACCATACACTACAACAAAAGTTTTATAGAATTGGCTAATTGATGTGGATTTCTATCATATAAATCCACATTAATTTGCCAATCTACAAGATTTTGCGATAGACATAATATGTGACTTGTATGGACTGGAATAACTTTTTGAAGTTATACTTCTTTTGGCGCGTTAGGAAAAATAATGAAAGTAAGTTTTTATGATGCGCGCGCACAACGTCTCAAAAAAACCGACACCGGAAAGAAGGATAAAATTTTTGAAAAGACTTTTATCTTGTTACGCCAAAGAAGTATAACTTCTAACGCGTGTATATAAATACACACACGTTCTTTAGTCTATGCTTTAACTACTAAATAAATGACATTAAATGTCTTACCCAGATGAAAGCACACTTATCAAAAATACCATAAACACAATCTATAACTGTTTACAAATATTGCACATTTAATTAATTGCAAAATATTGTCTTTTTCGAAAAAAAATACACTGTATGAAATTTACACTTATTTCTCGAGACGAAACACAGGATTGTATGTATAACGATGGAAAGGTAGGCACCTCAAGCGTGCCGCAAGCATAAAGCGGTTTTTCAAGAATTATGTGAAAAATTAATTGAAACGTTGGTATAAAATAGCAACACTGAGCACAAATTTGATGGACCGTGTTCCGTATTCTCTGTAGAAGGTATTCAAGACGTCCGCAAAGCATGTAATCGTTACTGAAATAAATCAAATTCTAACAGATATTACTTTTACGAATTTTATGATGATGCTCACATACAAATATTTTTAACGGGCGTATCTGATATTGATTTTCTCACTCAAATATAAATAAAATAATTTTCATAAACAACTATTTCCGTTTGTAGAATTCCAGAAATCTGTTTTATTCAATCATAAATCAAAATACGAAATCTGTACGGATACGGTACAAGGTAATAAGTTTGTGAGTTTGTGTGTACAAAGAATAGAACTTCTAGAAATGATTTTCATGTTTTTTTTAGTGTAGTGATAATGCTTAAGCTACAGAGATATACGAATATTTGATTGGAACAAAAGCTGTGTATTGAGATCGAAGTATAGAGTCAAGTAATTAAATTTGTGTCATTTTTTATTTTCCTCATAATAATACTACATAATAACCAACATCTGTATTCATATACAGGCAAAATCAAATGGTAGAAGCTTGCTAGAAGGCTCGCAAATGCATTGCCGGGATTAAAGAATTGGTACACTTATTTCTTGAGGGACCCTAAGTCGAATTGGTTCAGAAATCCTAAATATAACGATAATATTAATATGTAAACACAAACAAACAGTTAACAATTATTATAAAAAAGATAAAATTTCTAAGAAAAATTTATCTGATGATTTTTACTATCAGGTTTCGTGCTGAAACTATTATTTTTGTAATGTTAGGGGCAACCAAAATACACGTTGTAATGATAAAATAGGTATTTAATTGTTCATAAGTTCTTTAGTAAATTTGTGTCATAATATGAAGATATACGATATATATCAAATAAATAAAAAAATACTATCCAAACTTACACTTATTTAAAAGCCAAAGATAAAAAGATTAAAAAGTTAAAGTTAAACTAATATATATTTAGCTATGAAGTAGCAGTCAATAGCTAAGATTTGCTACATCTGTTTAAATTCATAATTATTCCATTTCTGACGAGACGCAAAATATTATTACTGATTATATTAATTTAGACTACGTTAAATACATAGTAAATACTGCGAAATCCACATAACACATCACCAAATAGAATTCATAGCAACAGTGATAAAATGAAAAATATCAAAATTACATATTAACAGATTACATAATGGCTTATGTTTTAAATAATATGCATTAAAGTATTTAGATAATAACGTCACAATATGCAAATATATGAAAAATAATTGCAATCGCAACAACAATTTTACCTACTTTGAGAAAATAAAAATTGCAATGTCGTGAATTTGACTTAAGATATTTTCTTTCAACATTTTGTATTTAAACAGAATGAATCATTTATAACGCATGTAACGATTATTATTAGAAATTAGTTATCAAATCATATTTATGAGAAAACATACAACAACTTGTATAAAAATCAATTACGATCATTATTTACTTTTTCCTTTAGTAGGCTTAAAAATAAACTATTGGTATAAATTTAATATTATTCGATATAAAAAATAGTTCATTTGTTATAGTTTTTCATTTTTTATTTCATGCTAATTTGAAAACTGACTTTGCAGTTCTTTGTAACATACCTATTTCGTTTTATAATTGTTTATTTAAAACCATGTTTAATTTCGAATAGTTACACTATAGACATAGGACAAACTTAAGATTTCCAAAATAATAACGTAAAATAATTTGTCATATTAATCGATGGCATGAAAAAGCATTGCGGTGAGAAATTTGAAATATTAAAAAAAAATCTTAAAAACGGAAGAACATTAACTTCGACATCGACGACCAAAATATAAGATTATTTCCTCTTTTTTTATTTTTCTATGCTGTAGCGACTTTCGGGGCTATGGTATTCAGTTCACAGTCGCTAATTAAATATATTGGCGCCTGGGAAATGTTGATTTCAATCACCAGAAGCTGGTGATTTCCTCAGAGGAAATGCTGCCTCAGGGACCTAACTTTTTATATTTATTTTAGTTTTCTATTTATAAATTTCTATCTTATATTTCATATGAAAAATATCAATTACTAAATTAATACGCCTAAATATAAGCCGATAAAATTATATGAACATACACAATGCTAGGTTTTGCCATATTTCTTTAAAAAAAATTGTTTAAAAATGTTCGTCTCTTAAATTTTGCCGGATAGCTTGTCTACCAAGGTTTGAATAAAGAACGCCACTCGGTATTCACCTATTACATCAATAGAATACGTCATCTGGAATGAATGTGGTATTTTAGTAAGCTGATAAGCACAAGGATAGTTGGTTACAGTATTTGCACTCTCTGACGTACACTCTCTCATAAAAATGGATACTACTTTGTTTACCAGCTTCTAATATAATTATACGTAGAAATTCTGTTATTGATAATATAAGTTACAAGTCTAAAAAAGTTCTTTAGTTCAGTCTTTTGGTGAAATTACAATTTCACCTAAATAAAGACTAAACCCTAATTTACATCGATACATATTATATTGTTTTTATTGGTATTCAGTTAATTTTGTTAACAAATCATACCAATTTAAATATGTAGTCTCTAAATAGCATTAAACTATAATGTGGTTTAATTGCTATTTTCATATTAGATTAATTATTATTATTAGATTGAATACGGTGTTTTACATAAGCAAACCTCAGCCAGCTAGCTTACTGCGGTCGACTTTTGTTTATAAAAACTCACGCAGAGGTGAAAGGTTTTATGTAGCATTGAGTGAAAGTTGTAACGAATAAATTATTTGATCTTTACAAAGGAAATGTTGATTTTGTTTGTAAGAGCTAAGCTATCTAGGATTCTTGCTTGTTATGAGCGTTTTAAATATTATTTTATACATTTTATAGTATTACTAGCGGATCCGACAGACATTGTCCTGTCTACACGTCTTTAATTTCAAAATTTCAATTTTTAATAAGCCATTTTGATGAAAATTATTATTCAAATGTTATGACAATATCTAACGATCCAGCACATTGTCACACACGATATTATAACACAATGATAACAAAACTTTTTTTAAATTTCGGGACAGACTAAAATTAAAATTCGAATATTATTTAAAATTTGACGCTGCGATGGTAGCGCCGTCTGTCGGATCCAATGTAAAACATTCCAAAATTAACAACAACCAATAAATTGAAAATTAATTAAAAAAACATTGTCCAGCGGACAAAATTGTGAATCTAAGCCATTCCCAGATCCCCTTGAACACACACACAAAATTTCGTCTAAATCGGTCCAGTCGTTTAGGAGGAGTTCAGTCACATACACACGCACACAAGAAATATATATATTAAGATTGATTTAACAATTTTATTTAAAAAAAATTATACATTGCAATATTTTCAAACTATTTTATGGTACGAGCGAGGAAACTGGCATGCCTGAGACCCAAAAAGCAGACGCGTGTGTCAGGCCTAGAGGGGTGACGACCGAAAGAGAAAGAGATAGAGAAAGGCACATACCTAGAAGGTTGTATCGCCACGAGTTTTATATGTAGCATTTCAGCATAAAGATTTTATAACGATTGTGTATTTTATTTTCTATACTGTCATAAAGCTAAAACAAAAATTATTGCAACATAGCCTGAGTAAATTTTTATCCGATAATGAATACAATTGATACAAATGAATATTACTACTCTTAAACAATAATAAAACTAAAATCTAGTTTTTCAAGTGCATTGAATGTCGCTGGCCTCTTGTAAGGATACAGGTAGACGGATTCCGACATTCCTTGGATGCCTTTGCCCAGACGTCTTCAATACGCCATATTGTCAAAAATTGTTAACGTCATTTTTATACTTATTACAACAATATTATCGAAAATTTATTCTCTTTTTGAATGTCTAAAGTAAGATTACATATACTCCTTACAGTGCTTGGAATTTATTACAATTTTTTGTACATATACTTAAATTGTCTTTTGAATATCAGGACATATTTTTAATTATAGAGACATTGAAGTTGCTAAGATACGGTAAGTCACGAGACTAATATATACCCATTGGCTTTTCTCTAAAACTCTTCTCTCTAGTGGAAATCACAGAGAGAGAGAGTTGCATGCCTTATGCAAAAAGGCACGACGAAGATATTATAAAATATGGAATATTTGCTAAATCTTTTTTGAATGGGAAGGGCACATTATTATTATATTATCGAAAAGAGCCGATCCAGTTATAAAAACTGCATTCGGATAGTGCATTGAACGCACTAATGGGGTACGCAGGTAAATGACCCGTCGATAAAGACTTTTTCAATGGTTTTTCATACAACCTTTGTTTAAAATTTGTTCGCTATATATCCTTTTTTTGTGATTTTATTTTTGTAATGAAACTAGTAAAAATTCTAATGTGAGCAGTGTTGGCCTTGTGGTTTCAGCGTGCGACTCTCATACCTGTTGTCTTTCACCGTTCGAGCAAATGTTAAATGCGCACATAGAAAGAAAGTCCATTGGTGCACAGCCGGGTATCGAACCTACGAATTCATCGCACGCTGATAGCACTAGGCCGACATTTTATTCACGTAAGAACTTTTGTGATAGTTTTTCTCTACTTTAAATCACATTGTTAAGAATTAAACGTGCATAGCGCGTGTACATAGCAAGTCTTACCACGTCAATGTTTGCAAAGCTTACTTGTTAGCATACGTTATCTTCACCGTTTTGACGTGACAGATGCATGATGACCATGCAGTACCAGAAAGGTCAACGTCCGTGATTGATAGATTCATTTTATTTTCATCATCTGGTAAATAATTTTGAGTTTTGATTATGCGTTCTTGATTGCTAGCGACAAATTTTTTATGATGGCGTGTTAGGCAGGGTTATTCATTAAAACGATTATATGACTCTCATTTAGTTGTTTTACAAAGAATATCAAATTCAAATCAAATCAAAATTATTCAATTTACATGCGTCTGCGCATGCTTGTTAATGTCAAAATTCATCAACAATGTATATTATCATTTATATCGGACTCTTAATTGAAATAGAAAACAATTATTATTATTAGCTTATTAAGGATAAATTAGGATTGATTTAGGTTAAGTTGTTACGCCACCTCAGGCTGTAATTCAAATTAGGGCCCTTCAAGAAAACAACGCACCAATTCTCAAAAGGCTGGCAACGCACAAATTTGAGTGTTAGTAGATGACATTACTTAACATCAGGTGAACCTTCGGACGGTTTTTTTATTTTTACTCCTTATATTGGTTGGCAAAGAAAGCTAAATATCATAGAGCTCAAATTCAAGAAAATAGTATATTATATTAATTTACTCACAGCGTCGGTGGTGTGACCACAAACACAGAATGTAGGCGTACTCAACCCATCGGGATAGAACTGCTGCTAGCTGGTGGCGACGGTCGATCACAGATTTAGACCGTAACTGATCTGAAAAAATACAAACAGCATTTAGATCCGTAATTCTAAGACAGAAGACTTATTAATTTCAAAAAAGTTTTAGGATTTTTTATATTTTAATTTTTATATTGATAAGTTTTCGATAAGTATTAAGTTACTGTATGTAAGAATAGAAAATAAGGACATAAATAAATAATTATTTTACAGATCTTTTGACGAGATCCTGCCTTGACAGCGAATAAACGACGACACTAAAACAAATACGATTATCTGTATTTGTGGCCTAAATTTCCTTTCAATTCACGTTTTATATCGAATTTTGATATAAATTTGATGATTCACATAAAAAATTCAGGTCAAAACAAGTGCACACCAATAAAATTACGTAATCAGTGGAAATATTTTTACATGCTATTCAATAAAATTATATTATTTCTCATAAGCTTTTCATAGAGCATAGTCAGGCATATTTTTGTTTCTGTTTCGTTCATCCCTCTCCTATTAAGTAGACAATTTGTTATCCTGCTACTTAGGCCTGACTCGTCCTCAATTTTAGAATTTAAGACCTATGTCCTCCCGATGTCACTTTTTACATTATAAACAAATTTAATGTACATAGATAGAAAAACACAGATATACTGGGTTTTTAAAAACCAGTAATTTCTATGTAAGTTAAAAACATCGAATAATTTTAATTAACAACTTGTTTAAATGTGTAGTTATGTGACCTAATTTATCAGCATATTTAAAGTTTGCGGTCAGTGATAATAGGTCATACAATAATGATTCAATAAGACACTCGAATGACCTCCGATCCGATCTTATGATACCTGAGATCGGATCTGACTGACACCTTTGGTAAAAGCCTGTGTTCACCTTATAAAACTTCAAGGCGGTTTATTTTAAATTTTCAATATGTTGCAATTACAAGGAAATTTATTATTTGATAAACAATGAAGTTAGCTTAGCTCAAAAAAAACGCTAGTGAAAACGATAAAGGAATTAAAATGGTGGCCACAAAATAATATGTTTAATAACTTCGCTAACGTGTGACCTGATACGCGAGTTTACTCAATCTAGTAGCCTGCCCCCGGTTGGACATAAATGTATTTCTAAAATATTTTGGAAATAAATATAACCCATAGCAGTCATAATGTAGCAATAATCTTACGCACAATTTTTACGTATGAATTACTCGATTCATATTTACTATAGTGTTCGCGTTGTCGTATATCACTATATAAAAATAATAAAACTTGTGTGATCTCAACGATGTATATATTTTTCGTAAAAATAAACCGCGGCGTCGGCAGCGAGATGTACGTGTGTCACTTAAGAAGTCGTGGGCCGTACTGGTGGCGGAGCGCGCTGTGGAATGCGCGTGCCTCGCCCCCCGTCTGCCGCGGAGAACAATAGACACGGTCTATACGTAAAAGTTGGTAAGTGCATTTTTTGTAATTTAATATATAATTTATTTTGATAATTTATTTCAGCTACCAATGACGACGAGGACGCCACATCACTCCCCTGCCGAGACCGTTTCACGGTCGATAGTAGTCCGGAAACTTAACTAATCTTCCACTTCTAGTCTTTTTTTCAGGTAGCGGTGCATCGTGATTGGTGTGAAGCGGCAGTACGGTCATCGGTGAACGAATGGTCGTGTCGTATTCTCTGTTTTCTTTCGTAAGGTAAGCTGGTTTTATTCTGTCTATTGTTACTGTAACTTCTTTGCCTTTTATGTCTAATGAAAATGTTTTTGTATTTCTTTTCAGAACTTTATATGGGCCGGTATATGGTGATTCAAGTGATCGTTTTGCGGGACCACGGCGAAGAAAAACAAACTGTGCAGTATGTATGTCATTCGGCAAATAGAATGTTTTACTGTTGTGGTTTGATGCAGGAGTTGGGGTTAATGCTGCCATATGATTTCTCAAGCGAGCTGTATAGTCTGCTGGATTTAGGTTCTGGTCAAGCGAAGTTGAGAAAAATTGTCCCGGTAGTCGTAGTGGTTCTCCATATACTAGCTCGGCGGCTGATGCCTGCAGATCTTCTTTCCAGGCAGCTCTTATTCCTAGTAGCACTAGGGGAAGTGTTTCAGTCCACTGTGGGTTGTTGTGACAGATGATGGCTGCTTTTAGTTGGCGATGTAATCTCTCCACCATTCCATTGCATTGCGGATGGTATGAGGTGGTGGGACGATGTTCTGCGCCAATCAGGTTAGTGATGCTTTGGAAGAGTTGTGATTGAAATTGTAAGCCTCTGTCTGTTGTTACAGTTTGTGGACATCCATGACGAGATACCCAGTTGGTAATGAACGCGGAAGCACAAGTTTCTGCTGTAATATCCGCTAGTGGATAGGCATCAGGCCAACGTGTGAAACGGTCTATTGCTGTCAGGCAGTATCTAAAGCCATTAGAGTATGGTAATGGGCCTATAATGTCCAGGTGTACGTGGGCGAAACGTTCTGATGGTACTGAAAAGGTTGTAAATGGTGCGTTCGTATGTTTGTTGACTTTACTTCGTTGGCAGTCTACACATTCCTTTGCCCAAGTTTTGCAATCGCGTCTTACTCCGGGCCACACAAATCTTTGAGCTACCATTTTAGCAGTGGTAGGGCCGCTTGGATGGCTGAGTTGGTGTATGGTTTCAAAAACGCGTTTGCGATAGGCAGGTGTTATATACGGTCTAGGCGATTTGGTGGAAAAATCGCAGTACAACTGGTTTTCAGCGATCTGCTTCAGTTGTAGTGCTGTGTTTTTGGTAAGCAAAGCTTGCAATTCAGGGTCTTGAGCCTGATCTCTTGCAAGTGCGTCGTAATTTATGGTGACAATCTCTTCTACACGTGATAGGGCGTCAGCGACGATGTTGTCTTTACCGGGAATGTATTTTAGATCGGTGGTGAATTGAGATATATAGTCAAGATAGCGGAATTGTCTTGGAGAGCACTGGCTTCTGTTTGTTGTGAAGGCGTAGGTGATGGGCTTGTGATCGGTGTAAATGCAAAAGTTTCTTGCTTCCAACATATATTTAAAGTGTTTGATACCTTCGTATATGGCCAGAAGCTCCCTATCGTATGGACTATATTTTTTTTGCGATGTCGTCAGTTTACGAGAGAAAAATCCCAAGGGTTCCCAGTTGCCTTTTCGTTTTTGTTGCAGGACAGCGCCGATGGAGTCGTCTGAAGCATCTGTGAATAAGGCTAGATCCAGGTTGATTTCAGGGTGGACAAGAAGAGTGGCTTGAGATAGGCTGCGCTTGCACTCATTGAAAGCTGTTACAAGGTTAGTCATATCGATAGGTGCATTTCCTTTGATGTTACCTGTTAAGGCATCGTTCAGAGGAGCCTGTATCTTTGCTGCATCAGGGATGAATTTCCGGTAGTAGTTTATCATTCCCAGGAACCGTCGGAGTTGTTTTGCTGTTTTTGGCTGTGGGTAGTTGGTAATAGCTTCCACTTTCTCTTTGAGGGGGCGTATGCCTTCAGTCGAGACGCTGTAGCCGAGGAAAGTTACTTCGTTAATGCCGAATATGGACTTAGAGGTGTTTATTAAGATGCCATACTGGTTAAGTCGTTCGAAGACAGTTTTAAGGTGCTGAAGATGGAGTTCTCTGGTCTTCGAGAATACTAGGATGTCGTCAATATACCCATATGTAAATTCCAGGCCTTGAAGAACTTCATCGATGAATCTTTGGAAGGTTTGAGCAGCATTTCTTAAACCAAAGGTCATATACGGAAATTCGAACAGTCCGAATGGTGTCGTTATGGCTGTTTTAGGTATGTCCTCATTCGCGATAGGTATCTGATTGTAGGCCTTAATCAGGTCAATCTTTGAAAATATTTTAGCTCCAGACAGCTGGTAAACAAAGTCATTAATCTGTCTTATTGGATATCGATCAGGGATGGTTCTGGCATTAAGTGCTCTGTAGTCGCCGCATGGTCTCCAACCGTCGTCCTTCTTTTTGGCTAAATGTAAGGGAGACGACCATGGGCTCTCTGATCTACGAGCTGTTCCATTTGCGTACATCTCTTCAAACTCTTTTTTCGCAATAAGCAGTCTATCTGGGGCTAAACGTCTGGGACGAGCTGCGACTGGTGGACCAGGGGTAGTACGTATATGATGGTTCGTTTGGTGCTTGGTTTCTTTTGGATTTCCAGTAGGTTTCGTTACATCTGGGTAGTTGCGAAGTAAGTCATGGAAGTCGGAGTTTCCAGCAACTGTTTTGATGGTCACCGTTTCCACAGAAATGTTGGCGCAGCGTGGCGCGTTGACGGACAAACTTGTGAGGCCGTCGATGAGGCGGTGACGATGACAGTCCACTAATAGGTTGTAGTGGCCCAAGAAGTCAACACCAATAATGGGTCGTGTGACGTCCGCAACTACGAATCTCCAGGTGAAGTCCCGGCGAAGTCCGAGGTCCAGGTGTAAGGCTATGTAGCCATACGTAGCTATGATAGTGTTGTTGGCAGCGTATAACTCATATTTAGTTTTATGACGCTGGTCTCTGGTCGCCGACTTAGGAAAAACGCAAACGTCAGATCCCGTGTCTATCAAGTACTTCAGTTTAGTTTTCTTTTCGACGATGAAGAGGCGGTCATTAGGAGTATGCGTAAGGCAGTCGTTAGCCGCCACTACAGGCTGCCGTTCGCGTTTAAAGTCTTGTAGGAACAGGGCGTGAGACATTTTATGGCGTTTTCACCGAATTTTCTGTGGTAGTAACACACGCTATTCATTTTGTTTTCCTTCCATCTTTGGGTGGAGCGAGAGTGAGATCTTGATCTGTTATACCTACGTTGTGGTGATCTGCTTGATCGGCTATTATGCATGCTCAGGGAAGCAACTTGCTTGGTTAATTCGTTAACTTGCCTGGCCAAGCTTTCTAAGGCGGTGAGGTAGTGGTCTGGAGGATTTCCAGCATGTTGGTTAGCTGAGGACGATGTAGCGGCGTAAACATTTGGTGGGGTTGGGGCTGCGATGGCTATAATTTTGTCAGCCAACTCTGCAAGTTTCTCTAGCGGCATATCCATATGCGATGCAATGATAGGTTGAATGTTATTGGGTAACCTATTGTGCCATGCTGATCTAATAAATTCGTCTGGTACCTGTGGTCCGGCCAAATGTTGTAGGTGACGAAGAAATTGTGAAGGCTTTCTAGTGCCGAGTTCTTGATTGTCTAAAAATTGCCTGATTTCTTCTTCGCGCGGTTTACTTAATCGCCTTATTAGCTCCGCTTTGAGGGTTTGGTATTTGTTGTCTTTGGGAGGACTTTCTATAATATCCGCAACTTCAATAGCGAACTGTGGGTCCAGTTGGCTAGTCGCGTTATAAAATTTAGTCGTGTCTGACGTTATTCCCGCCAAACAAAATTGGCCTTCCAATTGAGCAAACCAGAGTGCAGGTCTATTCGGTAAAAATGGTGGTATTTTAATTCCAACTTTGTAAATTTCATGTGCACCTTTTTCCATATTGTCCGTGTCCCCACCGTTATCGTCTTGCATGACAAAAGTGCTAAGACCGCGTGGCGTGTAGTTTTTTCTTACTCTTATCACGTCGGGGTCACCAGTATAGTGTTCGCGTTGTCGTATATCACTATATAAAAATAATAAAACTTGTGTGATCTCAACGATGTATATATTTTTCGTAAAAATAAACCGCGGCGTCGGCAGCGAGATGTACGTGTGTCACTTAAGAAGTCGTGGGCCGTACTGGTGGCGGAGCGCGCTGTGGAATGCGCGTGCCTCGCCCCCCGTCTGCCGCGGAGAACAATAGACACGGTCTATACGTAAAAGTTGGTAAGTGCATTTTTTGTAATTTAATATATAATTTATTTTGATAATTTATTTCAGCTACCAATGACGACGAGGACGCCACATTACCAAAAGAAAGCATTTTTCGTAACTGCTTTTGTTATTCATATGCGTCACAGCACTTAATAAATTGAATAAAGACATTTTTTATGCATATTCAGTAAAACAGACATTAATGGCAAGAATAAATCCGAATTGGATACAACAACCAAAAATCAACACCTGAAATGACCGCGCCAAATACACCACAGATACAATTAAGTATACTTATGCCATAGAGTTTTCGAGATTCATAACCATTTTCGTGATTTTAAAAACGGTGGACTGAGTATAGAATATAGCCTGACGATAATAACGAGGATAATAAAAAATATGTTAGATTAAAATGTTTAAATTGTTTATCCAAATTTTCTGTATACTATAAATGTATGACGGTTGTTTACCACTCTGCGACTCAACAATGTAAAACCAACTTCAGGAAATGAATCTAGAATGGAAAATACAGCCTTGCCAGTTGTTATTATCCGTATTTAAATTAAATTTACAATAATTATTAGAAGTATTACTTAGCGTATAAGTTTTTATTTTCGTTGTCAATTTCCAATTATATTGTAATTTAATTTAATATACAAATTTAAATTAAAACAATAATTAAAACGTGTCAGTAGAATTGTAATTACTCATAGTATAATAATAACTGATTAATTTTTATCTATGTCTACCTAAAAATATGTAGTCTGTGTAAAATTTGTAATAATAATAATTTAAACATATACTTTAAATTTAGAAGACAAACTTTTAAATCATCGGAATCACATTATTCCGATTAGCCTACAGCGTCTAGACCAGTTAGAAACATACGATCAGTTCTCATTTTTCAACTGTACATTAATAATGTTTATAGTCTAGACAGCTTAATTGTCTGAACTCACCTTAGCAAGAACAATTAACCTGCAGATAATACAAGCAAACAATAAAGATGTAACTGAGAGGATTTATAGCTCTCGGCTACGGGTGGTCTGTAAATTATGTTAGCTCGTTATAAAATTGGTGCAGTGCATGTCCATGGCCATACTACCGCTTTGGTGACATAATGGTTAAAAAATTAACTCGTAATTTGAATAGTAATGAAGATTCTGAATTCGTTACCGAGTTTTCTATAATATTTAAAGAACTATATCGAAACAATTTTAATGACGTCATAATTTTTTGAGTTATGCACTTTATGTAAAACAGCTATTGTTTGAGTCCATAAATAAAAATCAGATTTGCTGAGTATCTCTACAGGAGTTTTGTCAAATAAATTTACAGATACTTTGCATATAAAAGACGAAAATGGACGCGATAATAAACCATGTATGTTCTTGACAATCCTTTCTTATTTATAGAAAATACTATACTATAACAGTCTGTTTTCATAGTGACTTCCTATTTCTATTTCTTTGATAAGATAAATGTACAACGTTGTGCTTGCGCAACTAAAGATAAAAAGCTATAAAAAAACGAAGAAGAAATATGGTTTTTTCCAGAATCAAGGAAACCTCATTTCTATAAACTGGTTTACAACCCTCACCACATTAGTTGTGAAAGGTTTTTAACATCAACCTCTTCAGCGTATATTAAAGATGAAAAAAATTGATAAAACTGTAAATAACAGTGTTACTTTAAGATAAGCATGATTTTTTCCTAAAGAATTATGTAATATTTACTAAGACTTGCGCTCCGATCTACTCAGTATTTTTCCTGCAAATCAATCAAAAACCCTGGCACGTACACACACTAACATAACAAACATCATTTTAATAAAACTATTTATTCACTGACCGTCAGAGGCACTGTGATTATCAGCCTGTAGTGCGTTTAAAACCCGAATAAAAACTTTGTTTTTCCCGGAATTTCAAAATTTCCATCATTTTCCTTCTCGTCAAACACATTTGTCAGTTGTCTTATATATTATTACTGACCTAATACATAAAAATCTTATTCATCTAATTCAGGACTTATCCTCGCTATAATTTACAGAGCTAAGTCAAGTTTGTAATTAAAAATAAACACAAAACCAGTTTTGTGTTTATTTTTAGTAAAAAAATTGTAATGCCAGCATTACAATTTTTTAAACAATCTTTTTTTTTAAAGTTTTATATTATATTTATCTGATGATGACAAGAAAAGTAAACAAGAGTCGTTGGATGCGCTTTTATCAAAGTAACGAAAATGTTAGAACTCTTCATGTCTACGGATAATCATCTCGCAAACGCGGGTAACTATTTATTTACTATCATAAATAAAAATATAAATAAACTTAGCGTGATGCGAATATGTAGACAGATTAAAGCATAAAAAGCAATAAATTTATATTTAAAAAAAAAGATACAGTCTTCTTAAATGAGTATAAAATATACCTGAAGATCATATTAATAATTGTAATTGGAACAAATTACCACTGATGAGCGCAAATATTAAAACAAAAGAATACATACTAAATTACCAGTTATAATACTAATTTGCTATACATTTTATCTACAATCTAAGCATTCACGTGGACGCATAAAATCTTATTATTATTACAAATCCAATTAATTATAAATCATAAAGAAAGAAAACTTTAATTAGGGATATAATTGTATTGGAATTAATTGGCATAGCGATTTATAGATCAATTTATATAACCGACTAATAACCATATCACCATAGTTATCTTATGAATATTTAAATCAAATCGGTTGCAATGTACTTCAAAAATACACGCAGTTAATATTATTATTTAAAACTTGTGATTGTCTGATCACAAATTAATTAACCCCAATAAATGCTGAGTCCACTTTAATTAAACTAGGCCACTGCATCACCGTTAGCAAGTATTATTTATTATTTGAAAGATTATTATTAGCAAGCTTATATTATTAAAATCCAAAACACACACTACGTATTCTTACCCTATGATTTCTACATCTGTTTCGTGTTTTTTTAAATAACTAAATAGGTCAGGTTTTTTGACACACGCCGTCAACTTTTTTTTGCCTATGGCATGCCGGGTTCTGTTTTGTTTTCTTTCAATTACGCATCACCGTATGAACTGGTGTTATGCGTAATTATAAAAAAGTTTTTTGTACATAACTATTATTTATCTATTATGATGTTTTTTTATGATATTTTTTATCTATTCTTTACCTAACTGTAGCTTTACAGCGATTCAAGAAATAAATTAAAAAAACTTTATTATAAACACGAATTTACTTAATTGTATATTTCTCATAGTGCTTCCCAGCAATCGTGATCGTCGAACATTATAAAAAAATAAATTTAATAAATTTCCGTTTGCATACTTCAAATACGTTTAAACATGTAGTACTCGCGTAGAGGCTAATAAAATCTGTGTTTATATAGCATTAGAGACTATCACTGGTTTGTTGCAAAACAACGGTTTTCTTGGCTGGTAAGAGCGTCGCTGTCATGGATATTAGTATTGCCAGTGAATAAATATTAACCACTATAAGGGGAATTATATGAATTCATGCAGACTAACTGAATAATTTATTCAAATGTCTCAATAAAACAATCAATACTACCATCTAATACCATTCTAGCCTAAATAAATGTGACACAACTACGAACAACTGATATTATAGGTTTTTTTACCTAAACTATTAATATAATATCTTTAAAGACACCTAGCAATCAGAACCGTTCTAAAATTAAAAATTTGCTATTGTAATTAATAATGGAATAATTAAAATAAATACATTTTAATTGGACTTTTAATAAAAGTTGGTTGATAGTTAAATCATTTATTATACGCTCTCTTTTACACTGAGACATCATTGGATCATGTTCATCATGATCATCATGTTCTAACCTAAGACTAATACGTTATTGTAAGTCTTACCTAGTTTACTAATAAGGATATTTAAATAAGAAAATGTCCTCTATCACTACATACAGTCTCGATTAAGGGAAGGACAAAATATATTTTCCTTTGTTTCTTTTCTATAGCACTTAAAAGGTGACAATAACAATGAACTTGAAAATCATGGTCAATGTGACGTTCCTATAGAAAATCTTACGTCAATTAAATACGTCGCCTTAGTGACGATTTAGTTAGGAATATTCCAGCAGCGTGTGGGATAAACTACTGTTTGCTTGATATTTGTGTTATTTTATTTTCAGAAGACGGAGGTAATAGGTACTACTAAGCCGCACCGAGGAGTATGTGGGGTGTTTAATACGGCATAGGTTAAGTTGGAAGAAAAAGGTAGAGGTGCTGCAATGATATTAAATTCATTGTTTTAAATACATTTCCAACCAAAAAATGTATTATTTAGATCAACTACAGTAGAGCGTAATTGTGGTAATATTTTTATTTCTCAACTTTGAAACAAACTCTACCAAAACAGAAAACGAACAAAATGTAATTTTACACAATACCAATCACATCTAAAAATATAGTTTTTTCGGAAATGTATACAATTACCTCCGATTTAAACAAAATCACAACTAACACACAAATAAGGTTAAGTCATTTAAATATGTTAATTATTTTTTTTATTTGTTCTCGATTAGATGTGAAGCCGGAACCGGAAACCCGTAATCCGTACCAGATATAAGAAATGAAGATTTTTTTTTCTTTTAATTTTTCTACACTTTAATTATTAAAGTCAACCACAATGACTGAACAGTGTTTGCGTAAATCGACTATCAGCACATTCAAGGTCGATAACTCAAACGTGATGCCAAATTTCCGAGGCTCATTTATTTAACAAGTTATCTATGACAAACAATGGGTTAATGTTAATATTGGAATTCGTCTGGTGCTAAGCGAGACAGTCTAAATATAAACCACGTGGTATTTTGTTGGGGGACACGGTAAATGGGGTCAAGAGCCCTTCGTAGGACGACACACTATGATATTTGAACAGGATTTTTTATAATAAATACATAATATAAAAATCAGCGATGCCATGTTGAGTGAAAGTTTTGGATCCTTTCACGAGTATATAAGAAATTAAATTCCTATTACACTTACATACTACTGTACGTGGCATGAAAACTTATCAGTATTTTACGGAAAACCCTAATTGGTTTAACTTAATGGTGCAATATCTTAGCAATAGGAAATATAGGAATAAATTAGGACTTACGTGCTCATTTATTTTCTCTCTAAGTACAGGTTTTAGTTAGGCAATACGAGTGGGCTACATTTGAATGGGAACACTTTAGGGCTTTCGTGAGAACTACAATGAGCCCTGTAGATACACGACCGCTCGGAATTACATCGAATTGACGAGTAGTCAGTAGATTGCTATAGAGTAAGAAGTGGTGAACAAACTGTGACGCACAGTCGCAAACGCAGTAAACTCGTCATAAGCGAGCCGTCTAATTTTTTTTTTAACGTCTAACGTTTTAATTTTAATTATGATTGTGATTATGATTAAGCTCATTTTACTTTCACGTATTTTTGTAGCAATTTAGAAGTATAGTAACTTAAAATTGTAGAGTCACATCAATGGCTAACGAAAAAAATATTTTGTGTATAGCGCCATCTCTTGAACTGTACTTGTACTTCTTCGTATGTTACCTTGTAGACAGCAGTACGATGTGACAATGTAATTTGTAACATTATTATATTGAGTTCCGAATACTAAAATAGATGGCGCTTTGTCTAAAATATATGTAATTATATTTCTTAAGTCTAATAAATTATAATGCCGAGACTCGAGAGACGCAGATAGAGGATATTTATCTAATACCTACCTATTTCAAGACAGTTGTTATATCAATAAAATATTTTCCGATCATTTAAATGTACACAATATGCAACGTTTGATTACAACTATCCGTAAAAGAATAAGTGGGTAATATTATGGTAATATTTAATAAAGCCGATTTTGTAAGGAGGCCCTTTAAAATATTTAAGGAGGCGAATCGATAAAGCCACTCAGAGTACCATCGGCACTTGACAGATTTCAAGTTTGAGCGGATCGATGTGAATTAAATATTAACAGTTACTTAACTTTTAATTGTGAGTTATTGTTCAAGAAAATACAACTTTACAAATTCAGTTATGCCTCGCTAAGTGTCTAAGCGATTGCTACACATTTTATAAGAGCAATATTTTAGCATATAATAAATCTTTAAAACGTTAGAAAAATAATAACTAATACTTACAATTAAAAATAAATTTATATACTTTTTAATCGTATCGAAAACGAAACTCTGCAATGAAATACAATCAATGATTGATGAATTGGTATCATTACGGCGAATGAAATCTATTCATTTCCCATTAAGTTTATTTTGAGATCTCTATAAATAGGCATCACTCACATCAAAGCAACCCTCACTGTGGCATAATGATGATTTACTTAATTATTTTAAAGCATACATACATTGGTAATTTTATTTGTTATCTACACGGATTGGACTCAAAATATTACGAATCCATTCAAAATGTGGGAAAGCATATTTCGTGATCAAAATAACGATAATGTGTGACTCATATAGATTTATTTAAGAAATATAGAAGTAGGCATTTTATTGATCTATTATTACGTATTTAGTCTTGCTAAAACGCGTAGAATAAACCAGTATGCATAAATGGTTGCCTATGTTATCTGTGACCATTTGTCTAAACAAGCACGTAGGTTATGACCACCAATGAGTCAGTCTTATAACGCGATAGCACGACTATCAGAACAAGAAGAGACAAGAACAGATAGTCTCAATATGCTTATCTTGGGCGAAATATCTGTTTGCACTGGTTTCTGTCCGCAGCCTCAGTTATTACATTGCAAAGATTTGTGGACGATGGCTCTTTTACTTGATCGGTTCTCTGGTTATCTGCCTTCTGTGTTATCTAAATGTACGACCAAGGCTCCAGGAGATAAACCACTTCTTGTATGGAAATTGTATTCGTTTTTACAGCAAATTACCAAGCAAAATTTAAGAATTATTATTGAATAAATTCCAACCTCATAAAGCTTTTCATAAACTTGACTATTATTTAAATGATACTAATCCTTGGGATTAATTTCCTCCGGTTAAAATTTTTATGGCCTGCCTTACAAACAATTTGTATGACTCAAAACTTTGCGGTTTAAAAGAGCGGCGGTGAGTTTCTTGGCCGCTCTTCGCCTTTGACTTGCGAACTGTTAGTAAATGTAAATTTAGAATCCATTTAACATCTTTTTTGTTGACGTTCATAAGTGTATTTATCTATATGAATAAAGTTATTTTGAGTTTGAGTATAAAACACGATCAGTTTCTCCAAGTTCTCATGGCGCTGCGTACCGTATGGCTGAAATATAAGATGATCTCTTATCGGCATATGGTAGAGAGAATAGTCCGTATGCGTTATGGGTATATAGATGTGTAAAAGAGTTTATATAAAAATCAGATAGTATGACAGAAATGTATGTCGGAAACTTATAAAACAAAGCAATAAACTAAAAATACATTAGGTTTTACGGGCGTCATAATGACTAAGACTTTGTCTTTTCCCAAGAACTGAAAAAATCCTTATACGACATATCTCCACTGTAGGGACAGCTTAAAAAAATAATGAACTTATATAACTAAAACTATTGAATGTTTATTTAAATAAAGGTGTTATTATTTAAAGATAATAATACTTAATCATATCAATCTCGTATATATAATCAACACGAAAATATGATAATGAAATGAATCTTAAATCAAAAAAATTAACCCAGTATTCGATAGCTATTTAATTTATTAATTAGATTCTCAAAAACTCGCGTGTTTAGACCTTGACCTTTTTTTATCAAATAAATTATTTAAATAACATACATATATACATTGCAAAGTTGAAACCTTATTAGATTATGAATACGTGACCCAGGAACATAAAAAATACTAGATTTGGCGTATGCCTCTTGTAGGTACAATTTCAAATATAAAAAAATGTAAGTAAAAGTAAAGTATTTACCTCCGGTAATTATCTAATTGTTTAATTGTTCATCATCGGATCAATTTATATAATTGTTCATCATCGGACGTCGAGACAGAATACGAATTCCACCCGTATCACACGTAAGTATTTCCGAACCAATGAGACATAGGGTCAAGAAAAGAATTTACCAATTTTTAATAAGCCGACAACGCACTCGCGAGCCCTCTGACATTGCGAGTGCCTATGGGCGGGGGTATCACTTCAAGTTATACTTATATTTTCTTAAGCTGTGGCAAAATATCTAAGCGTATATTTACGCAGAGATAGATTATATATTTACGATAGATATAATTATCTTAAATGTAAAAACCTCGAGGTTATGAAGCTCTCATTAGCACAATTCCTAATTTCCCTGTTTGAAAATCAATTATGCGACTCCTACACAATGATAGAAATTCTATAAGAAAAATGTAAATATTTTGTTTTGTATCGTTGAAAGCGTAAATTTACGAAATTTTTATAGAATTTTAGTAAATACATAGGAAGGACTGTTTTATTTAGGTCATAGGTCTTAAATTATAACTAATTTAAAGCGATTAGACAAAAATAGAATGCAAAGATAATATTTTATGAAAACTGTCAAAATGACATTTGTCATGGATAGTTGGTGCCAAATGGATTTTAATGGAAATAATCATTAATTCATAATAGGAACATAAAATTTAAGACTTTTGCTTGTAGCACAGTTGATAATTTTTCTTCTGCCTCGTAATTAGCTACTACTTAGATCTATATATTAATTGTGACTCAATTAACCCTTGCATCAGCTTTTACATTTTTGCTTATACTTATTATTTATATTATTATTTTTATATTTAATATTTAACTTAATTTTAGTTATAGGTATACTACTTATAATTTGTTATTAGTGTTATAGTATTTTTGTTAATGTATTCATGCACTTCTTAAGCTTTACCATTTAATTGTTCCATATTAGGGTTGTCTGGAAGAAATCGCTTGTCAGCGATAAGGCTAATGCTTAATTGGCCTATGCTTTTTTATATGTATGTTATATATATAGTAATATTTTTAAATATTTGGATATTTATTCTACTACACTATATATGTTTATGTATTCAATTGTAGGTGTTCGTGTGTATTTAGGGAACACAATTAAACAGTCCTGACACTTCTACCACTGTTTATTCTTCAAACTGAACTAATATAATTAACATCAAGCATAAGCAAAATAAATATGACAGAAAAGTCAACAATCAATAAATTATCTTAGAAAATCTTCATGCGATTTTCTCTCGCTGTCAGATGATGTATTAATTTTAGACATTGCAATATTCACGTTATCCATGCGCATGAGTGCACGAGCTTGCCAAGTTTACACTGCAAGTGTTTGAAAGAGTAAAGTTGCTTTTACACTTTGTAGTAGGTGTTTATTTCGCAAGAATTGTATGTCTATTTTAAGTATTTGAATCAAAGTCTTTAAAGGCCCTTGATAAGACTGGTTAACCAACCTCAGAAATTGAGGTTGTCAGTTTGACCTGTTTGTATATGTTTGTATGTGTAGTAATTTTTATTTGTATTTATATTGGTACGTCTAGAATTTCTCGAAAAACAGTTATATTTGATCTGACTCTGATCTGAAGAAAACAGTTAAGGTTTCATTTAAATCGATACAATAGTTTTTAGTACTGGTAGCTCGGTAGTCGGTACTATATGACACATTATAATATGTTGGCAAGTTATTTATATGGTATTTGAAGTTGGTTTAGGTATAAGTTACGGATTTATTTGTTACCATGATTACGGTTATATGACACAATGATTTATTATGTCATAAATTATAAATGATTTACAAATTTATTAAATTTCTGAATATCGTTACATTGATACAGTGTAAACGAGTCTTTACGAAAATAGTAATATTGTAACACATAATATACTTAAACATGTTAACTGGATCGTATAATATTATCAATTGGAAATAGTTATGATTATGAACGCGGAATTATAAATGTAGGAAATTCAGTTTGGCATTTAAAATCATTCGTATTGAAGCTAAGACTCCCATTGTCACGCATTATGGAGGACATCAGGACAGCCATTACTAAAAAGGCTGGTTGCGCTTTTTTTGAAGGCCTAATTCGAATTAATTCTCCCATTCTCTCTAAACAGCAATGTCTTTCTTCATAAAAAACTCATGTTAATTTCGAGATATAATACTATAATAAAAACTTAGTAAACTCTTTCGCCTCTTTCTTAAATTGTGTTTTGCGCTCCAATTGGATATCGTGAAATTTTTGTTATTAGTTTTCATTTGTTTTATAACAAAATAAATAAATAAAAAATATACGTAATAGTTTAATGCATTTTCAATTGTCGATTATATTTTTATTTTTCTACAGAAATTTAATGAATAAGAATAAGTCTGTAAATCTAGATATAAATCAGTTTAAATATATGAAAAATCAATCTTGTGGAAGAAGGAAGGTGCTGCTCCTCCTTCGACCTTAAGGAGGATAGACCAATGATCAGAATCCTTGGCGAAATTACCAGCAAAGAAATTAGGTTGGAGCCTATCATGGCAGATTTTTGTGGCATTTGAGAACCGGTTTTTTTCGGTTATAGCCAGAACTGTTGTCTGCAACAAAATTTGGCGATTACTTTTCCCTCTCACTTGTCATTGTACTTTCGGAGTAGCAAATTTCCATATTCTAGAGTAAAAGAACAAAATTGCACAAACTATATTTCTTCTCTTCTCTCTTTCTCCTATCAACCCTTACATGCCAGTCCTCCTACTGGTTGGCGGCTTCAAACTAGATGTTAATTTGCCTAATAATCAAACCCAAATTTATTTTACGTGTAATTTCAACGAAATAGTTAGGTTATAGATGCAAGGGCTAACTTCACAGACTAAATCTTGAACATTTATAAATCCGCCACTAGTCGGAATAACTTCACCAGCAAGTTTCAGGGTATGACTTCATCGCAGTGATTCGACACAGATAATAAGTGTCAATATATTAATAAGAAAATCTTGTTTCAATTAACACCTGTATTCAATAGGTAGACGGTATTTAAAACAGGTAGGGTGTAATTAACATTTCATGTGAGACTTGCGTCAGCTAGAGTGCGAGATAGTAAGCATAGCCCTATTTGATCACCATTTGAGACGATATTTATAAACGACAGCACGTTTGTAGTAGGTATCATAAAAGGTATATATAAAGAAAAATATTAAACAGATACAGGAAGTAGGTGCAGTAGATAGAAGATTTCTAACTTACTTTGGTCATCCCGCCCGTCTCTACCAGAAAACCTAGACAAGCTGGTAGACGTGGATAACGTAGAAGGCAAAAGGTCGCCGAGCAAATCGCCACCATGCTGGTGTGACCAAGTTAGTTCTCACAGATACCATAACAATTGCACTAAGAAAAGCGGACATATGCTAGTTTTCTTTCAGACAAAAAAATGTAAGTCAATTATTTAAAATTTATTATTTAAATCAAAGTTTATTATTTTTAAATATATGTATTCAGCCTGTGCCAGCACAGTGGTTGATTTTCTAACGATGGTTTACTTGACCCTACAAGCTACTCTTGCGCATATCCATCCATCATTTCACAGCTGGAGATCAAACAATAAGCCTATAAACACTTGCGAATGTAATAATTTGCATATTTACTATTACTTAAATTAAAAACTTGTCCGACTCCTTTCCTAAAACTTAATTTCATAAAGATAACCTTTTTACACATATGACTCAACTTCGCCTGTGAGCCATGATTGTGGCACGCGTTCTATATATTCAATGCATATACAAATTACCTACGCGTTGCGATTCTTGTTTATTACAAGCCAATATGGATTACGTCAAGTAATGTGATACGCTGTTTGTCAAATAATGTACAATGTTGCATTAATGTACGCTTCGTTTGATGAATATTCAAGATATAAGGTATTAATGTGTTGCTATCAAAGTGTAATTTTCATTTAATAGCTAATAATTAATCTGAATTAATTAGCATTCATATGTAAGTTACATTGTACAGGTGTTATACACGACGTCGTTCGTAATTTACGGGGGAAGTATTATGACCAAACCCAATAACCTATCTCAATCCATTTTTGACCGTCTGTGATAGAAATCTTAATCCAAATATTGATAAAAGAGTACAATAGCCAATCGACGGATTGTACTAGACATCTCTCCATACAAGATATCCTTGGTAGGTCGGATAGTATATGTGGATAGACCTTTGTATGAAAATGACAGTTTAACTGTGCCAATAGCCTATCCTTTTAATCTTATTCCAATATTAAGATTTTAACTTACACCAGTTTATAATATAATTAAAAAGCTATTTTAAACATAGACATATATATCCCCTTCCGCTAATTCGTTAGCGCGTTTCAGGATATGATGAGATGAAATTAGAAGTATTGTTTTCCCATCTGATGACAAATACATAAGAATGCTAGAATAAACCGCATATGAAAATAACAAGACAATAACTCAAACAAAACGGAATTACCAGGTACGGATTGCAATGACTACTCAGTTGTTTCTATGATCGTAAAATATATGCGTATTTACTTACGTCGAACCATGTCTACTATCGTAGTACGATATAGTTGGACGTAGGAAGGTAATAAAAACTCAGATTAAAAAGCGATAAAAATATAAAACAAATGCATCGTTTATGTTACGTCGTGATTATCGCGTCATGAATACTTTTAAGACGTATCATTTGAAAGATTGTCGGTGCTTATTATAGAACAATATCTATAAAATAAATTCACGTTAGTTACATTATTTTTTCCTCAAGAACGGCTGAACCGACTTAGCTAAAAACTGGTGGCGAGGTAGTTTAGAACCAGGACCTTTTATTCTGTTTCCGTGGGACGTGACATAGGTAAAACGTGGTATAACATAACGCAATAATCAGAAAAAATTATCAGCCAAAACTTCAGTTTTATTACCAGAAATTATTCGTTGGTTAATAATAATTATAAAAGCACGCAACTGACAGCTTACGTCAAAGCGGTCAATTACGTTTTGTTATCTATGTTTTAGTATGATTTTAAATTTTACAATAGTAGTTTTATAGTTGATCTGCTGATGTGTTTATTTTGACTTTCTATTTGGTTATCGTGCCGATATTATTATTAAAAATGCCATGACCAAGTCGATCGAATCTTTCCCGACAAAGCCATATTGGTGGCAATATATGGGTGGACCGATTTAGATAAGTGTTTAAGTGGATTCGAGTATAATTCATCTGAATAAATAATCTTATTTACAATAAGATAAGTTTTTCATTTGAAAAGTTTGAAAATTGGTAGGTATTTAAGATAGAGACAGGACAATGTTTGTCGGATCGAAGTGTTATTACAGTACATAAACAGTACTCTATTTTATCTATTGTAAGTGCCAGGCCTACACACAATAGTTGAGGTATTGTTGCATAATCTGTCGTTATTTTATGCAACTTTTATGTGTAAATAAAATTCTCGAGATAAACACAATATTTATTTATCTATTCACTTGAATACATACAGTATCGTTACAGCCAATATTATGATACTGAAAAATAAAGAAATACACAGGATACAAAATAACGCTACTGTGAACTTCTGCGAACATTTAAAGATGTCGATAGAGTCGGAGACAGCATTTAACGGAAATCTGTGCAACAGACTACTTCTGCTACTTGGTATCGCGAACAACCTTGGTTTTCGTCATCAACAAACAAAGTTCTTGAAGAACACTGCTAGAGTTTCGAAGAAGTTCCGTTGATTCCTAAAGTATAGCTGTATTATTATAATATTAAGTTTATATTTATATACTATAAAACCGATAACATAGTAGGTTTTTATCAAGCAAGTAGAGTAGAAACTAAACGTGTGTACTGATAACGCTTCAAACCTATTTAAGTGACCATGCTTTTTACGTAAGCAAGTATATTATATACAAATATATTTGTTACAGAGAGCGGATAAATAATCTGTTTTGAAGACTGAAAGTCCTATTTGTTTAGTTTAAGGAACTTCATCACCTTAATGATGCAATTAATAGACCAGCTATACGTAACCACCACATTCTTCGAAAAATTTTATATCTTGCACTCGAATTAAAACATTTATTAAATAATTTACCGCGCAAAAGCGAAATTTAATATATTTAATAAGTTTGTAAACACGTGCCCAATAATAAATTGTGTATTTGTGTAACAAACATCCCAATTTTCAATTATTATTACTGTTTCAGAATTAGTACAAATGTTGTTGAACATCGTACACGTGTAGCTTTCAAAAGGATTTAATGAAAGTTGAAATATCAACCGTGTTTTTATTAAATTATTCGCTGCGAGAAATGTCTAAAGAAGTTAATTGTTTATTTTAATATTAACGATCTTAAGCCGGATTTTTTTTTAAATAATTGCCCAGTACATTTCGTTTTAAGCGGAAAGTGGAATTAAGGTTAAAATTTTACGAACTAATTTTTTTTCTAAACTGTGAAGTGTGATTCAGGTATTTTAAAAGACAGATTGAATATTATATGCTAGAAATGAAAATCAGGTAGAGAAAAAATACAGAATTTTCATAATGTAAGTGTAAGAATATACTTCTTCTTTCTTTAAGTGCCTCTCCATTACTGGAGGTTGGCCATCAGTCTCTTGAAGAGTGTCTTGTCTTCGCAACCCTGTCCCATCAAAGAGACGCCAGGAACTCGGGTCCGTGGTTTTATTAGACCTTTTCATGATTACTGACTACTAGGAAAAAAAATTGAGCAGTGGTTTCCCGTTGCCTTCTGTTGCCTTGCCCCTTCTGTAAGAATATACATTATACTATTATATTAGGCAACGCACCGGCGAGACCTCTGATATTTAAAATGTCCATCTCTGAACAAAACCCTAAGATGCGGTTTCCTTTACAACGTCGTACGTAGTGAGTAAGTAGTTTCTTATTTAATTACAATTATATTCGTTCATGTTAATATCCTGGATGATATGGACAAGACCTGATGGACCAAAGTGGTCTTGAATAAAATCCGCCCAATGAGACCACCAACATCCCAATGCATACAAATGTATGCAAATAGATGCAAATGGTCTCGCTTACTTGTGAGGAGAATGGAGGCAGCAAAGATAGACCCAAAAAGTTCAAATATGTCATAGGTGTATGATTTCATAGTTTTACTTCTGAGTAAGGTGAATTAAACTTGAAATCAGAATCAGTTAGTATAAAATGAAACCAAATTTTTTGAAGAGAAACTTTTACGGATGTAACGAAGAAGTGCAGCGTTTTTGGCGAAGAAAAGGGAGAGAGCGATAGAGACCGATTGAGAGAGAGAGTGAGAAAGGAAGATCGAGAAAAAATACATGCTATTAGTTGATACATATTAGAACTTTAGATGGCACATCTGCTGAATAACATTTTGTGCAGTAAACGCAGATTTTTTATTTATTTATATGTATTATCAATGCCACGTGGGACTGATAATACAGTGTGTAGGCAGCGTGAATATAGATATACAGTTAATACATAGAGTTATCTAATACAGCTACATGATCATCTATAGGGGGTTTTACTTAATTAATTTACAAAGAAGTTAACTTCTGACATGAATACTGTGTACTTTGTATGCACGCACTTTTTCTTCACGCTTCTTTTTTATATTTCTAAGCAAGTCTTACTAAAGAAGCCACATTAATTTAAGATATACCCACTTTTATAAAACTATAAAACCATATAAAGTTATTATAGCATAGCAATTCTTAAAAGGCCGGCAACGCACTCGGGAGCTCTCTGGTATCGAGAGTGTCCATGGGCGGCGGTATCACTTAACATCAGATAAGCCTCCTGCCCGTATGCCTCTGTTCTATTAAAAAAAAAACTAATATTGCCCTAATCTATGATCATTAATATTGCTTTTGACAAGAATAAATGAAACAGCCTAACGGATATTAACAATTCTTTAAATTACAAGCTTTCCTAGCTGCTATAATACTTTAGTAACTTTATGTCACAATATAGGGAATCCTCGTGTAATAAAGTATGTTTCTTTCTTTCCGAAGTATGCTTTAATGTGTATGTCGCAGCCAACTTGCTTAATTAGCTGTTCAATCAACAGCCTAGCCTCTTAACAAAACAGCACTGTTTTACTTGCTTCCTGATAGATATTCAACCAGTTAATCTAACTAGCAAACTAGCTAGACTTGGATCGATGACGTTTCATAACTTGCCTAGCCTGTTGATTATTAATTTAAATTTAGTTCCACTTTCTGCACCTCTCAACCTCAAAACGAGAGTCTTCAAACTGTCAATATGACACAATAAATTTAATTATTAAAGAGATATTTTTATTTTTATACGGTCACTATCGTTCGATTGGCCTAAGCATTAGCCAGCCAGTTTATTAAATGTTGTAACAAACGCTACGCCTATCGAGCCGCTAGCTAAACGGCGCTATTAAGTGAAGTGGCTAGGCTGTTAATTGAACGGATTATTAAGCAATTTGTCTGCGACATAACCTGCGTCTATGGTGATTTTGACGATTGAGGTGTGAATGAATTCGCTATAAGATGATTTTGACCTTGAATATTCGAATCAATACTTAACATTCTATAACTTTATAACATTTTCATATCGAGATTTTTTTACAGAATAATGTTATCATGCTAAAATTTGAACAGTTTCATAGTATTCAAGTTTAACGATATAAAATGAGACATTCCTAATGGGATCCTTCTAAGAAAACCCTGCCTTAAAATAATACTAAATAATACAAGATTGGCATTTTATTCATATTAATAGTTTAACTGTCATTTTTTTATCGTACGTACACACCCACAGATCATCACAAGGTTCCATCAACAGAGCGTACCAACATCAGGCCGATAACTAAATTTAGTTTTGGCAGTAAAATATCTGTGGAAAAAAAATATAAAATGTATTTAGGAACAATTTATCAATCTTATCTTTAAAGCCGGCAACCTACTAACATGGGCTGGTATTTTATGGCTAACTAGGCTGGATTGCCTAAATAAAACGCGACATGTTTCTTTGTCATGTATCGTATATATGACAAAGAAACATGTCGCGTTAAACAAATTCAGCCTCCCATAATCAAAATCCCTAATCATATAATATTAAATTATTAATTTTATTGAACATCAACATTGAACACACAGAATAATAATAATAATTGTACATATAGTAATTCTAATATACCTAACAACTAACCTTAAAATTTAATAATTAAAATAAATTATTAAAAGGAGTCCCTTTAGGCAAGGTTCCTAAGATACTGGCAGCGTTTTCCCTTTGTATAGCTAGACTAATTCTTTGTGCGAGGTAGCTGCCAGCTCTTCGTTCTCCTGTGCTGTAAATTGAAGAAACATTAAATATTTAAGTTGGCGCCTGGTAGATAGTGATCCAAGAGCTGATGCCTCCCTCGCTCAAGGAATAAGTATCGGAATACAGCGTGGAAATGCTGCCAGTGTTAAAGGTACACTGCTACTGCAGTACAAACTTTTTACATTTGTTTTAATTTTTGGTTATAGAACAATTTTTTTGCAAACGGGCAGGAGGCTCACCTGATGTTAAGTGATACCGCCGCCCATGGACACTCTCAATGCCAGAGGGCTGGCGAGTGCGTTGCTGGCCTTTTAAGATTGAAATTTAGATTGGTACGCTTTTTTCTTGAAGGACCCTAAGTCGAATTGGTTCGGAAATACTTCAATGGGCAGCTGGTTCCACAAAGTGGTGGTGCGCGGCAAAAACTGCCTAGAAAAACGCGCAGTTGTGGAACGGAATATTTCGTTTAGCATTTTAAAACAGCACTGCGCATATCTAAAACGGACAAAATAAACAATGCACCGGTCAATCAGTATTCAGTATGATAATGCTGTTGAAACGCGTCCGAACGATACTTTATAACTAACGGGCCCGAAAAACTCTGTCAATGAAAATGAAATGGAAAAAAATGGAAAAATCTTCAGTTAAAGAGTTTAGTTTGTAGTCGGTGCGTGTGTTACAAATAGAAAATTTATATATCAGTCGCAGCAGGTCCTCCTCCACTCATCCCAGCAGTATTTCTCCCTAACCCAATTGCTAAACTGAAGTAGGTACTAAGTATCTATCTCTGTCCATTCCAGCGAAAACACAATATGAGGAACAGAGACGAAGGAATTAAAAATTAAAATAACGCAACGTGGATACTTATGTCCACGCCTGGAGTTACCAGTGGATGATTTGACAAAATTTCTTCGATCACCTTCAGATTTGCGATATAGAAACAAACAACAAAATCCAACAAGAATAATAATTTGACTTGGTGCTTCAAAGAAAATCTCTCTTTGAAAAAGGTTAAAAAATATTTAAAGTAATCTTAAAAAAAACACTTCATAATTAAGGTCGACGAATACAGAAACTATATTAATTAAAACGTGTAACTCATTTTTTGTATATTCAAATTATGTATCTGTGGTGTCATTTAATTTCTACTTTCGTATCGTTCCTTCGCCAAAAATGGATTGTCTACGTAGAGTTTGGTTATTGAGATGCAGACAGGAGATTGGTCGATTGTCACGGTCTGATCTCAGATTGTTTTCTACCAGAGATCGTGGATACATTATTGGGTTCAGGCACAAGTCAAGTTTAGTGACTTGAGAAATATAAATTTTGCTTGGAATATTTTAAATTATTTTTATTATTTTTCAAGTTAAAAAAATCTTAATTTGCAAACCTTCTAAAACAGTAATACAAGTTTATTTAATTACTGATTCGCTATGGATGATTTATACATTAGAATTACTTACATGCAGGTAAGTAATCCTAATGTATAATCCTACCTAAATCCTTAATATTTATTTATTTATTTTTTATTTCTGTAAGACAAAAAAAATAGGTCAAATTTGCAGACCGCTAAAATCCGCCGCCCTAGGCTCAGGACTACTCAGCCTGCTGGTAAATCTGTCACTGGGCTTAAGAGATGAAAAACATATCTTTAAATCAGTAAAATATACTTACATAATTATATTATATAGCCTATGTCCGTAGGAGTAATGGTGAAAGAATCTTTTAAATCGTTTTTACAGCCTATTCAATACAAATAATTAAATTTTTCCAATTAAATAATTATTTCTTATAATTTAATGGCCTAATAAGTACTGTTAATTATTTTACTTAGTGCTCACGTATCGAATAGATCTTATAGTCTTAATTTCTTTTATCATATATTACAGTTGGCGGCTGCAGCTGTGTAAACATTTAATAATAATCAGTAATACAAATGAAAATTGTGATTTTAATTTTCATTATTACTATTCGATCGAGTATGGCGTTACATAATATTACTTTAACAGATAATAACAATACCATTGTGTCAGTAATAATGTTAATTAATTTTTTTTGGTGTAACATTTGCCAATTTAAATTCGAGTATTCCTTAAACTAACTTCAGGAAATTAAATTCACTTTAAATATATTTAGAAATTCAGTATTTATTAGATCTTATTTAGGTTTTAAAGCGTTTATTTATTTGCAAAGTGTCAGAACGAAGTGGGGAAATTTCGTTATTTATTTTTGTGAAATTCTTCGATAATCTCACCTGCGGCGAAGCCAAAAATATTAAATAATAATAATAAAATCCCTTTATTCTCTGACCATTTTAGCTTAGATGCTATTCTTATCAAACAGTAATATTCTTAAATCTAATTATATAACTAAAATAATAATATATTCTCAAGCGCTTTGGTCAGGTTGTCTGTCGACATAGGCCTCCCCCAGTTGTTTCCATGTCTCTCTGTCCTTGGCAGACAAAAATAGTAAATACTCATTGTTGAACGGTATTTAGTTCCTATTCCCGCTTTTAACTACTAATACTCAATCATAAATGAAACTATTCTCGTCAAAAGTGCGTATTTCTTGAGTTTTATGAGCTGTATGTTACTACTACCATTTGGTGATGGCGAAACATTTCAAATTTCAGCCATACAATATGTAGAGGCCATGAGAACTTCGAAAAACTAATCTTGTTTGGTAACACAGATGGCAAAAAGATCACGTGACCATACAGCAACTAGATGATATAAAAAATAGAGAAATGTGAAAGATCATCCTCAAAACTGTAGGAAGAGCAGCGCTAGACAGAAACCGGTGGCTTAACAAGGGATAAATGTGCACATATTCAGAACGTCCATTGGTGTACATCCGGAGATGAACCTACCGCCAACACTACTATTAAACTATTACTTGGCTAGACACGTATATGCAATGTTACATGCCTTAGTTCTCATGTGTCCCTTTATGACCTGCGGGTAGACACGGCTGTACACATGCGGTAGACAATGGTTGTACACATACGTGTGAACATTGATGATGATGGGTGATAAGTTGGAGTCAATATACTTTTCGAAGACCATTGCAATTTATACTATCACCAGGGCAGGTAAAACGATTAATCGTGAGTTCTTGATTCTGGATCCAAGAGATAATAATAAGAATGAAGCCTCATTTACTCCATGAAGCATTTATCCAAATATGGATGATAGTTTAAATAGCTTAAAATTTTATAAAAAATAATCATAATAATTTCATGGACCTGTATTGAGTTCTGATTTCCTCCCAATCTTCTCCGCCAACTTCTTTAAGCTAGCCGAGCGAATCGAGCAAAAAGACGACCTCTCTTTCTTATCTCTAGTGGCCCTTTTCACTTTGCTACCCTGTTTTTCCATCTGCCATTGTACGTGCGAGCAGTGTGGCCCATTTCTCAAGTTTTTTGCAATGTCAATAATTATTATTTTCATTCTTAATCTGTACTTCTTACTTTGTCCTTTAGTTTTAAATTTAGTACACTATGTTTCCCGTTGACAAGTTGATAGTTTTTTGTTTGTGTTGGAGTCATATATCCGTGATTGTCTACCATAAGCAAGTGTACCGGGCTCTACAATCTACACACAGAGATATCTTAAGAATATCTTGAAGATAAATTCCAACGACCAGCTGCACGCTCCAATTAATATCGTATCCTGTAATTGTCAAAGGTTGATATGATCCTCTAGACCTAGGCCTGTAAACGAAAAAGAGCGCACCTATTGAAGCGATGCAATAGTGAAATGCAAGTCCTGAGTTATAAAGTAAAAAAAAAGCCCGACAAGGCTTCTAATTTTTATAAACTCACTAAACATAATGTGTGTACCGCTTTTAACTAGTTGTTACTGGTATATTCGTTTTATGGTTTTAATTTATGAAAATTTTGATGGCACTTCTAAATGATGATAATATTTTAATGTAATAAGATTATTTTGGTAAATTTGGGAATTTGAAAAAATAACTGTTTCCGTTCCACTATAAATTATTAAATTTTCTTCTGTTTACCCCTGGGGGCGCGAAATTTCCTTGTTAGAATAAAATACACGACCTGGTAAAAAAGTTTTATTATACGCATGACAGTTTTAGAAATACGATTACATCTAATTATGTAAATATAAAGTTATCTTAAAGACCCCTCATAGCGGCTTATACGTGACATTCTTGACTCTGTGGTTGTGCGTTCAAATGCATTTCTTACAATAAACGCAGTTAACACTTACTTACGCGTGGAAACTGTCATCTGTCAAAATTATGTGTCTGGATCAGAAAGTTAATCACCTACTTGTCTATAAAACAAACAATGGAAGAAAAATGTGGCCACGACCAAGGATTGTGGCGCCACTAGATAATTATTTCAAACTTAATTATGTTAATTAGTATTTACTTTACTTGATAAAATTTCACAATAAATTCTGTGTTTATTTTAGTGAAAAATTTTCAGTTGTCATAGCAACCTACGCACACCAAGGTCAGTTGAAACACGTTTATATTACCATGAAAACTCACTAAAAGGTGAGTAATTGCATTCTTTGTATATATGATTGACGAAGATTATAAAAAAAACAGTTTAAATTAGTTCCTACATAGAAAACCTAAATGACAGTCGATCTTAAGGTTTGGCGAAAATTATTCATTATTTTAATATAGACTTTTTATATATATTTTCCAATGCTGACTAACATATTATGTTATATATTGATTTCTTTTTGTATATTTTCAGTAACTTCAAGTAAGTTTTTTTTTAAATTAAATATACTCAGTAGCACAAAACATAAACTGATACATTTTATATATATAACACTTTTCAGTAAAACTACGACAAAATTTCTACCACTAATTACTATTTAAAATAAAATTAAGAGACGCTACTCTAATGGTGAAATTCAGAGTCGGTGCTTAGCAACTTATTGCAATTGATAAAAGGTGGTCAAGTCAAACTTATCTAAGTTTATCTCTCTTGCTATACTTTCACAAAATAATCCGCTTTCATTTTATCTCCAATTAAAATAATAATATTATTAAAAGAACGAAGGGATGTTCAAGGTCTTAATCGTTAAAATCAATTGAAGGATAAGTAGTAGTGGATGGAGCGGGATGCCTCGCCCAGGTTGCTTAGCAACCGACAGTCGGAGCATACAGCCTCCCGGAGGGTGGATTGACTCCCGCTGCACTGGTTTCACAAAGGGGGTGCCTACCTTGTTATCTACTTTATTATAATTTATAAACGAGCAATAAATGTATCTCATATGAGAATGCCCTCATTTCCTATATAGAAAAATACCCAGCCAACGCCTACATGATTGAAAATCAGTATAAAAACATTTCTATTTGTGTGTTAATAGGAAGACGAGATAAATGTGACAAGAAAAGAAGCAATGAATATTTGCGCGTCCTAAAAATAATCTCTAGCGAACGTCTGGGTTAAATCAAATTATGTTGTCTACGGATTGCGGTTAAACTAATATAATGTTTATTAAGTTAAATCAATAATAACCATTGTTTATGCCAGCATTCCCCACTGTTTTACGTAAACATATTGGTCACTTTCAAAGCTTTATTTAAATAAATGAAGCGCATAACTCAAAGGCGGACAAATTCCAGATTTTGAAGTGAAAACTTCTTTAGCAGCGCTGTACACTTTTTTTGGAATGATTAAAAAATGTTAAACTCGGTCAGGACACGTGACCTGATCGAAAATACGTACGAATAATTTGCATTGATAGCTTTTTTTACCTCGCTGCCTATCGAATCACAAAATAAATAATATTTTCTCATACATTGTATTCGTTTTTACAACAAACTCCCAAGTGAAATTAGAGAACTATCATTAAATAAATTTATTTTAAATATTTAATTCAAATTATTATATTAAATTCAAAGCCCTTGTTAAAAGAAAATGTATTAATAAAGCCTTTTATAAATGTGACGAATACTTAAATGATCCTAATCCTTGGGATTGATTTGCTCCAGTTCAAAAATTTGTTTTGACATTCATAAGTGTACATGTTTACCTATATGAATAAAGATATTTTTGAGTTTAATAATCATGATAAATCCATAATCAACCTATAATCTCTAATAACCTAATTTCACGTTAGCATAATTGAAAATCAGGTAATGCGGTAGAGCACAGATTTGTTAATACAGACGAGACAACCCTTTTCAACTATCACGTGACAACATCGATTTTCCGTTACGCCTCTCTACCTATATTTAGTGCATATAAAAGTGCATTCAATGGGGTAGGGGGAAAGGAATGGGGTAAAGGGATAATGGAAAGGGTTGGAAGGGCGAACCACCTGCCTCACCCTTAGGACTTGAGCCTCGGGGCAGTAATTCTAGAATATGCAAATTTTCCTACAACATTGTTGGTGTTACACGCTTTTGCAAATTCTAGAAAACATATGTTATTACTTTTATTAAAATCGCCTGTAATGAAATATAAAAACATATATCCACTTGTAGGCTATATCAATTGCAAAATCGCGAGAAATTTGTTATAGATACCACTTTTTATACAAATAATGATGGTTTTTTTTTTTCAAAAATTATATTGACTGAAAATTTTTGATTGTAAAAGTTACCCGAAGACTTGGAGATACTGGACTTAAAACGGAGACAAATGTACATATATTATCTGTAGAAGCAACGATTTTAAACAGTAGCCACTTTTGATACAATCGGAAATTAAGTCAAATATATTTCCCGGTAACAACCAACTTCCTTCGGCCATTTTGTGTAACTTCGCTAGACATTTGACCGGCACGTGATTATCCGGAACCAATCAATTATGATTTTTATTTGTAAATAATACGATATCCTATCGCCACTTACCATTAAGTTTTCGTGTAGTTCAAGTATATGAGGGGAGAAGAAAGTAATTAAAAAAGAGTTAACTAAAACTAAAATTAACATGAGCATATGTTTCAACGTCGGTCCATATTGTGACTAAGAAACGAGAGACAAAAAATCTTAAAACTAGATTTCAGATGATCCAAATGCCATAAAACTTAGATGGCACAAAACTAACGTTATTGCTAAAATGATAAAGTCTAAAATCATATATTTTAGTAGATTCCAGCTTGAATAGACGTTTTTGCTAGGTCTATATTTTTTTGTGTAGCCCTTTGTTTTTATCCCGCTAGTAAATTATGTTTAGTAACAATGGAATTATTACGAAACATAATTTACTAGCTACAATGTATAACATAAATAACCTTGATGTACACTAAAAATTCAATTTATTTATTTATATTATCGAACCTTGTAGGCAGAGTGTTGTTGAGTGATAATTAGGCAGAGTCTACGGGTATCCACTTGTCCTAACAGACATCTTTTAACTTATTATTAGATTAATATATTTAAATATTAAAACAATTTAAATATTTTATAAGTCGAATATTTTTTACCCTGTCGCTCACTAGAAATAGTGCAATATGCTATGTATACTTTTTTAAGCGATCAAAAACAAACTTATTCAAGGTCCTAGCTGCTCCGATGTGGTCAAGCCGAGGAAAGCCTAAATGTGGCTTATTTTATCTGTGCCCGGCTGTAATTACCGGGTCTGCATCAATTCATTTGACTAAATATAGTTTAAGAATTTTACTCCGGAAAATCAAACTCAAATCTAGTTTTAGCATCCAAACATTTTTTTCTATTAAAATATAGAATATTGCATTTATAAGTTAAAGTGTTTAATATTTGTATTAAATAAATCAATAAAATTATCATCTATAATTTGTGTATCTGTTGTTAATATCTAGTCTGTTGAATTACATTTTTAAAATGCGCGGTAAACAATTAAAATTGTATAAGTATTTATACAACGTTAAGTATTGTTATTGTTGTTGATTAGAAATACCATTCCTTGAATGACTAACAAATTTTCTATTTGACTATAGTCAATAGCTATTAACCGCTCTTAAAACTAACTATTTATTTACGTACCAAATTTAAATTCATGATTGAGACTTGCTTTTCACAAGAAAAAACGCCAATAACACTAAAAGCCTATACGACCAATATTACCATTATTGAAACGGTTTATAATGTTTCAGATTTAGCAATAGATGGATTCCCACACGTCAAAAACGTATGTTTAGGATTTTGACATACGGGAGTCATACTTAGGTTCAGGATCTTGCCTATAACGCATTTATAAATTTCAAAATATCAATGTCATTGTGCTTAAAATAATAATAATTAACATAATTATTAGGTTACAATTATCAGGCATGTTCTAGCCACTAAGGTGATACTTCCTTTGTTTTTCCTCAACAATAATACCTAATTAATAACTGCGCACTTTCTTTTCTGGTTTTATAAAAAAACCAGTGGCGTTACAACCTTTTTCAGATTTGGGCCAATCGTCAATCAAATAGGCAAGTAGGTTATCAGTCTCCTGTGCCTGACCAACGACCGCGGCGTCAACTTTTTGGGTCTAAGGTAAGCGTCACCGTTTGAGAGAATGGTTAATGCGCACATAGAAAATCCATTAGTGCACAGCCGGGGACCGAACCTACGATCTCCAGGATGAGAGCTGCTAGCTAAAGCCACTAGGCCAACATTATTCTTTCCTGTTTTTATAAACCTTTTAAAAATTTATTAAATTTCCTACAATACCTAACAAAATAACAGAGAAAAAATATTTCAAATACCATGAATAATACAATTAACAAAGCAATTACTCGTCAAGAATTATATATTATCATCGCAACTCGCCAAACGTGTTGCATTCTAGATAATTAAGTTGCAGCCTTTAGGTATATTATGCTTCACTAGTATACAGAACAAAGCGATAAGAAGCCTGCGGAGAGGGGAGGTAAGGTCAGGGGGAGGGGCGGAATAGTCGTCGATGCAATGTAGAGGTGACATTGCGCGGTCACCGACCTCTAACCACGGCCTTGGTGTCAGTTAATGAGCCGACTGGGTGCCCCTCAAACTCATGGTTACCAGAAAAGTGATCTTTCCCTGAGCATAGGTACTTTAAGAAGTTTCAGGTAGACGGAAAACTTAAGCCAATTTTGAAGAACCACACATAATTATTTGTATATTTTTAAGTATCCTATTGTTATTTGTTTTATAATATACTTTGGATATCTCGGTAACGTATTTTAGTAGATATGAGGTTACTATGAACAATTTATAATTAATGCTATTTTAAGAATAAAAACCTGGCAACCCTAATGCATCTATCGCATCGAGTGCGACGAGCGGCAATCGTCGGCCATCTTGGCCCGCCATGCTGCATGTGCGTTAGATACAAGTACGTGTTTGTATGGAATATTACCTCGAATCTCAATCAATAAGCATGCCATTTCCCTTCTAACCTTTAAGGTACTTACATACTTTGTTGTTGTAAGCTATGGAATAATACAATATGCTTGTCTCTAATCTTTTGCTTTACTTTGTCATAAATCTCATAGTTAGGAATTTAATGCTGGTAAAGTTCTGACGTAGAATGTATAAAATAGTTATGTAGTGTTATAGAAATCTTATAGGCAAAGAAATCTGATAGCAATTTCTTAGATTAATTAAATAGCTTGTATTTTTAGGTTTCGTTATTGGGAAGAAATCCTTGTTAAGATCACGGCTTAAACCTGCTTAAACCAATGTGAAGCCATTGTCTGTGGTAAATAAAACCTATTTTTTAAATCTTATTATTAGATTAAACGCAAACAAATATTGCTGCACTTGAACCAATTTGTTTTACTAATAAAAGTACTTAATAAACACAAGGAAGAAACTCTAGCCAAACAATGTTTAATATGTTAATAAATCAAGGGTATTATATAGTTAATATAATTGTATAAATTATTTGAATTATATGAAGATTATTAATAACCAAATAATACAAAGTAATTCTTGCGTGAGAACTTATATTGGCTTAAGGCCAAAACAAACAGTGGGCCAAATATACGTTTAACAAAAAGCAAAACAATGAGTATTATAAACCGACGATTTTAAATAAATAATAAAATTTATTACGTCTTTATTTTAACTTAACAAAAACATAAATAATACACAAACAATAGGTAATCATTAATAATAACCCATATTATACACGTTGGCGGATGAGAGTAGATATGTTACATTGTAACAAATAAATGCGGATTTGAAATCAACAACAGAAGTCGAAACATGAAATTAGGTCTAGGCATTGCGTAAGTATGCATCTAGGTTGCATACTTACGCCATGCCTACTTCATCTAAAGATCTAGCGCAAAAGACATACCGGTGAAAGAAACTATAACGCAACAGAAAGATTTCAGAATCTGACGTCGTGTCATGAGTGGCATCAGATGGTAGTATTTTTATGGTCAATCAATTTAAACGTCAATGTTGCTGGCAACTTTTCAAATCACGGAAGCTGCGTACTGCATCTGAAGTGTAAGTATATGACGATGTCAATATGCGAGTCTCTTTTTCAGTATGCTATATGTTACTAAATATTTTGAACTCCGTGGCTTAGATATTATATTGTCTTAGATGTTACTGTATATCCGGATATCTACATCGGAGTTCCGGCAAAAATATCTCCTTGGTGAAAGGTAAAGATTGCTGACGATCAACTATTTAGAAAGAAATCTATAGTCTTCACTTGTCTTTCGAGTTACCCACGCGGATACTAGGACATTTAAACTCTATGGCGCAAATGATGACGCTGCAGAGCACTTGTCCACAGTGGTCTCAGTTACGTATCTTTGTTCTGTGGTGGGTTATAACCTTGCTTTGTCTTGTGTATATGTGTGTGTGTCATATATGCTCGGCAGTGACGAGGTATGGAATGCAGTGGTATCCTTCTGTGAGCATGTAATGCTACAGAAGGGGACAGCAGAACGAGAGAGGAAGCGTTTTAGGACGAACGGTAGAATGCGATAGCGACCGGAGCCTCTGAATCACGGCTTTATAGGAATTTGTCGAGGTGTTTTTAGTGGGTATTGTTTACCCAGTCTCTGAATAGCAGAGATTTTGGTGTGGATCGAGTCCCATATACCCATGCAACTTTTTAGGGCAAATTTAGGGGATGCGCAAATTCATTTCCACCTCGAATATAAAAAAAAATGACATCTAAACTATAAACATATCGAAAAATATAACACAATTAGAAGCCTAGCCTATAATTTATATTTCAGTCTCCGAAAGAATCCGCTTGTAGAACTAGTATTTAGCTTAAATATGAGGCTTAAATATGAAAAAATAATGCTTATTAGTAGCCCTTTCAAACGCTATTATAAAATACATGTAAATTTACTGTCACATTTGGCGGGTTCGATTCCCGGTTGAGGTAGGCGATTTTTAAAAAAATCCGTGAATGCAGTTCTACTTATTATTAAAAATTAAACGATGTCTTCTTTCAGTAAAATATCCTATCATTAATATTTAAGGTACTTTCCCTCCGTGTGGCATCGCCGTGGGACACCCTGTATATCTTTACAATAAAATATTTGAAGCCGAATAGACATCTTTAACTCATTTTAAAGAGAAATCGAAAATATGTGGCCGATTTTCGTGAATAATTTGTATTTTAAAAACCTCGTTTTTTTTTAAGTATACAGTAACCCTTAATTTAATTTATCTGAAAGTAAATATTTTCTATTCCGTTGGTAACATTTGTTAATATTAACAAAAAATAATAATCGCTGACGTTATATAATAAAATTAAGATATGTAAGAATTTAAAACTATTACTAACCATTCAAAGATAACTCTCAACTACTTCCTTTTATGTCTATTATTACTTTACGCCGTATTACCGTGACAGAACAATATATATTTTTTACTGTGCCCCTGATAACTAACTATTTCAGTCAAAAGAGTTCAACGACTTTTCAATTTATTACTCGTTACTCAACAAATCTGTAGGCGTCGATAAAACAAACCTGCATACGAAAGATGATAGTATTATTCTAAATCTTAATTTGATAAAACAAAATTGTGTATCTATGGATACAAGTTTGTTCTTAGTTGGCAACACTGCCGAACAGCCTTTAAAATGTTTGTCTAACACCCGAACGCCCGATTGTTTTCAATAGATTGTGCATTAATAAAGATCGTGACAGTCGATCGATCTCCTATCTGCATTCACATAACCACACCCTACGAAGACAATCCATTTTTGGCGACGGATAGAAGCAATCTCTTCGCTCTTTACACTCCTATTTCATAATCAATATAAGCCAAATAAAGTACATAAAACCGTACAAATAATATTACAATATACAGATCTATGTTTAAAACAAATCAAATAGCTTTTTCATTATTTTGAAAACTGTTGATCTAAAAAAATCTTAAGATATCTGAGGATATTGGCTCAGTTGAACGTCATTTTTAAACAAAGGTCTATCCACATACACCGATACATACTACCATGGATAGCTTGTATCGACAGATAGCATTTTCAATCCGTCGATTGGTTATTGGGCACACTTTTATCAATATTTTGACTAAGATGTCTGTCTCAGATGGTCAAAAATGTATCGAGATAGCGTTTGGGTGTAAATGTATGCCTAAACCACCAGTACCAAACATATATTAATTGCTTAAAAATCTAAGAAAATAATAACACATTGACGCAACATTCACTTCAGAGCGTTTATTTTTCTTAAATGAAGACGGGACTTCCAGATGAAAACGACGCATAAATTAGATTTAGCTATATCATTTTCTATTACACAACATTAGGGTGCTTATCAATATGTAATAGAAAACCAGGAAAATAAATAAGGTAATTAAATGCCAACGCATTAGTAATTATAGTAGTCCTTGACAGACTATAATCGCTATTGTTATTTATTTCAAAGGATTAATTCAATACCTACTGTGTGACCACTCTCCGTTTTGTAAGCCAATTATTGAAGTACAATACATTCTAAGTGAGTTTTTACATAAAGACCGAAGAATTTTAATAAAATCTGATTTGGACAAGATTGTTGATTTTATTATCGACTATATAGTTTCACAGCAAATACATATCAGCCGTCTAATAACTTTTTCCCGCGAATAGTAAGACACGTCTACACACACATCTTGTGTTGTATTAAAAAAATCTAAGATTGACATTTTTTTTTAATAAATCTAAAGATACTTTATGAAATCTTATGTCCGACCGTTGTAAAACGCTACATATTTAAAGTTAATGTATTGGTTAAGTTTATTTCACTAAGAAGCTGACAAAACGAAGCTGCCAAACGACGGTTTTGGCGCGCTGTAGAGGGCACCTTCAATCGTAACCATTTACCATTGACCGAGGTCAGGGACACTCCGGCCCTGACACAACGCAACGCTCACTCAGTTTCATTGTCATGAATCGTGATGTAATGCTACGATTCTCTTCTCCTATACGCCGGCAGTTCGACTTCCTATTGAGGTAGGCAATGGAGAAGGCCTGTTTAGTCAAATAAAACGTTGTTGTGCTTGTATTTCATAGAGGCAAAATTATTAGTAATTGATTTAGAAGTGAATTACGGAAGCAAATTACTTTTGTTTACACAAGGCAGTGCGCTGCGGGATATCTGTATAGAATAAAAATAAAGTGGCTTATGTTATTTTCAAAGGTTCTAATTAGTCTTAAAAATCAAAGACGTAAATTTATAAAGACAGATTTTGATACGCTAGAATTATTTTAATAAGGTTTTGTTTAATTTAATAACGGCATAGAACCTATTATATCCTATATTCGTATTATATTTAAAAAAACATAAAAGCCTAGAAACAACAAATAACAATTTGTCAAGTGGCCACTACGATTACCTGATAATAATGTTGCCATATTTATCAATTAATTTTTTCTCTATTATCTTTGATTTCTTAATAATAGTCAACAGCCATAACTCGACACACTAACATTAGCATCAATGGGTAGATATTATAAAAGGTTATTTAAAAAATACGACTAAATTATAGGCTGTTAACTTGTAAAGCAATTCGTATCGCTAAGGCATTTATTATGTGAAGAAAAAGGACAAACTGATTTGTTATAACCGCCAGAATTCAATGTCGAATATAAAACTGGTTACGGCCGTCATTCGACTTTGATTTATAAAAACCTATTTCCTACATCTGATATTATGTTTCTATCTCTTTTCCAAATACGATACGTTTCTTTCAATATACATATCATTTCATAATATTCAGTTATGGGATTTCATGATAATTGTAAAAAATATTCGGGCATATTTTTAAACTTTTATTACATCCAGTACAATAATAGTACATCGAATAATATCCATGTAAAATATAATAATTTTGGTCGCAAATTATTGACTAAGTCCTTACGTCTAACATTCTTAATATCTCGTGGGGTGTAGGCATTGACATTTACATACATTAATAGTTATACAAAAATATAATTTAAAAAAACAAATGGTTAACCCTTGCATTGAACTGAATATTTATAAATATGTATTAGCGGATTTCATTGTTTTTTAGTCTTATATGTTTAGAAATTGAATTTTAATACAATATTGTATGTTATTCTTAAAAACTGTCTTTATAAAAAAGTTTGTTCAACTGAAAGGCTTTAATGTCGATGAATATGAAATGGTAACTCTTAGTAAATATAAGCTACAATTACGTAAAACATAGAACAAATAGGCCGAAATATCATGGGACAAACCATCACAACCCTAAGCTAATTGCTAAGATGCTAACACAATATAACAAGGTTGCCACATAAAAATGAAACTAATGAATTCAATATAACACAGTATGGCAACATAAAGCGTTAATTTGAGCAAACCAATCATTCTAATTATATTATGTACCTGGATATATAATACATATTTAGAATAGCTACTTTTTTAATATTTCAATTCCATCATTGTATGTAAAAGAACAATAAAAATACTAACCTACCATATGTGACAACCCTCTAAATATAAAAAAAATATATCTTAAACCTGATAATGGCAAAAAAATTTAGTAACAAACATTGAACCATGTTACTTTTGAAAGATTTTTATTCATCATGGCACAAAAAATTTACTAAAAAAGAACCATAATTATTTTTAAGCTTTTCTCAAGCTTTTTTTTATAGTGCCAAACCCATCAACAATTAATATACTAAACTATTGAATTGTATAATACATATATTCAATTAAATTATACTTATTTACATGGGAGTTGTAACTTTGAACTTATAGTTTGCCCAATTATAGAGGCACACAGCTGTTTGAAAAGAAAAATCATATAAAAAATTTCAAATATTTTCATCTAAAGGTTCGATACGATTTCAAAAGTGCATGCATAAAATAGGTTTTATTAAGCCATTGAATTCTTAAACAACATGAAAACTGATTTTTATTTATATTTATATGTATTGCACATCAAATTTAACAAAATAATATAATAATATCCGAAATGTAACTACTTGCCAAACAAAATTCACAGTTAACAGTCACTCCTTCAGGATACAAAGCTACAAACACTCAAATACATTAAATACCTATTGAGCTAGGTAAAATGTAATAAAAACAATGTAATCCTAATTAAGCAAAACACCAAAATTTTTATATTTTAATAAACATTCATAATAGTATAATTGAATAAACATTCAGTCAATGTATTCTTATATTTTAATAATTGTATATATTCTAAATTATATTTACATTACTAAATATCAATCGATAATTGGACACATTCCGATAACAATATTAGTTTACACCTAAACATAATCATAGTCATTAAATAAAATTGCTTCAAAAATTCTGTTAATTATGCATGGGAGTCTATTTTATTTCATTGACAAAATAAGAATGTAATATTGAGCACCTTAACAAGATGAAATTATTTACACATTATCAATATACCACTCAGATCTTTTAAACACATTAAAATAACTACTTATTATATAACTTAGCTGTCCAATTATGGTGCCTGATGGTATGGATATGTATCAGCAAAACACTGGAACTAATAATATATTAAATGTAACAGTTTTGTACTGATTTTTTGTAATTATATTTTTTTTCAATGAACCTGTAAGATGTTTAATATTATTGACTAAGATTTAATATATTAGTTAATTTTCTTTGTGCAACTATCAAACCATAATGTGGATTATATGATCATTATAACAATACACAATCAAAAGCCTCTAGTAATAGCAATGCTGTAAATTGCTCCCAATTAAAAATGCACTCTATAAATTAAATTAAAAGGCTTAGAAAAAAAGGAAAGTCTAAACATGTTCCATGGCACTTACTTGATATATTTTTTATCATTTCACCTACCTTTACCATTATTTTTTACCCTGATTTTTTCACACAACTTGTTTTGGCTAAAACAAGTATTGTCACTTGTTAACAGGCTTTCCTTAGATAACCCTGCCATTTTAAATTCGCCACTGTTTCTCTTATTTACCAATTCTAAAATGCTTCTTTAAAACCACTACAGAGCGATATCAATAAAAAAAACAAATCTTTAAAAAAACGGCAAGGTACAGTTCATATAGCCCAATATTTCAATTAATTTCAAATATTTTAATTATTTCATTCCATTCGTTTTATATAATATCAATCTATATATAACATAATATTTGGCACAAAGATATTTTTTTAGTAAAAAAGTAAATTATCAGTGCACCTCTTAAATATACTGCCCAGGGAGAAAAATATTTACTTTTGCATACATACATTTTTGTTTTGTATTATTTTTGAAAATAGTATACAGGCATACCTTTTTTGGATGGACACAATTGGTAGAATTTCTTATATATAAATACATACTTACATGTATAAGAAATATTTAACCTGACATTAATATCCATGGTCAAAGGAACACACATTAAATAGCATTTTTTTTGTTCAATTATCTGATAAGCAAATTTGCCTTTTTAGGTTTTCTATGCTATCTTCACAATCAGAATTTTTTCTTTTCCTGGTATCAAACCTAACACCAGTTTCATGAACAACCCTTTCACTATTTTTAATAGCAGAAATAATATTCTCTTTAGAAGGTGCTACCAATTTTAACTCATCCAAATTATCACTAGCAGCTGGTTCAACCAAATGCATTACAATTTGCTCTAAATGTTTAGGATCCTCTACTGGAGCCTCATCTTGTGTGATTGCCCTGTCACTTTGGTTACTGTCAACATCTACCATTACTGAATATTTTCGTTTCATATCTTCCATCATCTTACGACCATATTCTTCTCCTATAACACTATTTACACATACAAAGCTTTGAACTTTTTTAGTAGCTTTGTCTATTTCAAGGAAACCTCTCGTTCGCATATAGATGAAATGACCTGACCTAGACATTAATCTATAGTAAGACTCACCAAATTCTTTGCTATCATCATACATTTGACGTAACACACAAATAACCCAGCGGACATCTTCTTTATGCATAAAAACAAAAGCAGAGGTTCCTGTAACTTCTTCTGTCATATATCCAGCTGCCAGTGAAATGCTTTGATCACATTGGACAATTCTGCCATCAACAAGATGCCTGGTCCAGTACTCTGAATAAGCTGTTGGTGGTAAAATCTTTACTGGCAATGGATTCGTAATAGGATGAACCATACCAATAAATACAAAATCATTGCCACTTGATGAGAATGTTCTCTGATGTCGGACTCTTTGCCTTCTTATTGTTTTTTCATCTTCAACTCCATTAGACGTAGCTTTATCTGACTTACGTAGCATACCGTCAATACGACAGCGTTCATATTTTGGCGGATCAGCTCTTGCACCAGCACGCAGTAGTCTTACACAGAAATTATGGTGTTGCTCAAACATTTTTGAATCACAACCAGTCTGTAATTCAGTTGGATAAATATGTTTTCGTAAAATTTCTTTATCTTCATTGTGAACATAATTGTAAATATCTTGACCGAGCAGATCAACATGACAATAACCTAATTTTTCTTGAACATTTGGCGACACGTTAAAAATGCGACCTCGACATGTCACTGCGATCATAAATCCTCCAATAATGTCAAAAAACTTCATGATTGCATTTGACCAAGTTTCTAAATGACAACATTTTATAGTATCACCAAATACATGTTCGTTACGAAGCTTGTTAGCGGCTAATCTAAGAACACTAGTTTTGTCAACCTTTCTCTGGGAGTGCACAATATCAGAAAGAAGAGTCATCATTTGTGCAATTTCTGAATTGAATTGACTTCTACGGTGTTTTTCTGCAATAATACGACATTCTCTATCACTCGCTTTAGCCTTTGGTAAATCCGGCGAGTGTGCATCTGACGAAGAATCTCCACAACTGGTACTAGCCATATCAAAAGTTGGGGACAAACCAAAATCTGGACTCGGCATGCTTACTTGGGTTGGTGTAGTAGTATAGATATTTAGTCTTGTATTAGCAGCGCCTGGAGAAGCCATATCGAACAAATTTATTATCAAAACGCGGTCCTCGCTTACTTCAATTCATGCAACTAAAACGTTCCGAGGGCATCGAAATAAAAAGCACCAACGCTGAACTTTGATTCTGCATTAATCAACCATGTAAAACTAGATGTTCCATTTTATTTAACATTTACATAGTTTATATTTTTTTTTCAAAATAATAAGGCTTATAAATTATTCCAAAATAACAGTCAGCACTTGTTTCACAATTTATTATCACTGGTCACAACAGTACGAACCGTTCGTATGATAACATCACGAGTCACGACTCACGACCAATCGAAAAACGGAAAGCTAAACATGTAACAATACACTAAGAAGCTGCTCCACTCCACTGTCTTAAATTGGCGATTGACATATGTCAGAAATGATAAATCTTACTTTATACCGATGTCAATGTCACTGTACGTTCACTTAATCTGTGGTTTATATTAATTATCTACAACTTTTCAATATTAAAATATAGATTACTAGTGACCCGCCCCAGCTTCGCACGGGTGCAACGGGTGTTTTTATTATGTATTGTTATTTTCGTCGCTGGAAAGCTCTGATAATATACGCATTCGATCGCTGCTAAATAAGCTGTAATGGGCTGTATAGATCTATATTAAATGAACTATGTATTCAAGGTATTTAATTGGTTAAGGATTAATGCTGTATTAAATGACAACAAAGTTATTGTGGGTTATCCATAAGAGATAGACATACCATCATGGACTTTTCTGTAGACCTTTTCAATGTGTACAATACTTAGAACATTATTTTGATAAAACTCGTAGCGTTCAGCCTGCGTTTGCAATGTAAACGGAAAAAATGTAATTATTTACGACATCACATTAGAAACCTCAAAAATAACAGTACTTTTCCACTATTTAATGGATGTTATTATACACATAAACCTTCCTCTTGAATCACTATCTATTAAATAAACCGCATCAAAATCCGTTGCGTTGTTTCAAAGATTTAAGCATACAAAGGGACATAGGTACAGAGAAAGCGACTTTGTTTTATACTATGTAGTGATATTGAAACGTACATTCATTACATACATTATTTTTCATTTATTATATTCTTACATTCAATTTAACCGGTTACCGTTTGTGTCGCATAATAAAATAGATTCCATAAAAATGTTTAAAACGTGGTTTATGTTAGTTATAAAGTAAAAACTTGTATGTATTCCTCAGGGGGCTTAGTCAAGATGCCTTAACAGTAGTGTATATGTCGCAGCCTGCTAGCTTAATTAGCAGTTCAATTAACAGCCTAGCCTTTTAATTAGCAAAAAAGGAAAGAAAAGGTTCAAATAAATAATATTATTAAAAATGCATCTTGAAAATACTCCGTTGATATAATCGTTGATAAGTCAAGAGAATTTAAAGAATGTGGCGAGCTCATCCCGCAGGGGACAAATAATATTGTAAAAACACGGGTAATGATAAACAATATTTTATAAAAAAGATATTGAGCTGATTAAAAATTTAATTTCAATTATAGAAGCTAGAAGCAGAAGCTGCCTGATGTAATAGCTACCTCACTCACTGCTGGATGCAGTCCATTTTACACAGTATGACGAACATTTCCATGTGCAAATAGAGTAACATTGTAAAAACTGTGTCTTGGTGGCCAATGTTTGTAGCCATCTATCAGTGCTGTATCTGAGAAATAAGTCAATATTTAAAAAAAATCCATAGGCACTTGACACAAATCGGTCACAAATTAGTCAAAAAATAATCAAATCAAGTCTTCGCCAGTTTCATCTTACGGTCTTCATCCTCGTTGTTCATTGGACTGTTTTTGATCAAATTAATATGCATTTGAAATTTGTGAAATTTTAGCTTATTATTTAACTTGACAAACAGTCAATTTTTAGGGCGGTAAAGTTATTGTTACACAACTGGCATCTCTGCCCGTAGAGTACACCATAGGGCTTAGTCAAGGTACCAGTAACAGTAGTAGTGTATATAAAAAGTCGAAAATTGAATTTGTCTGAAAATTAAAGTTCGTGACGATAAATTTTCATACAAATTTACTTTTTCGACTTTCTACATACATTATGCACTGCTTAGAAATCTGACTACGCCCCCTTATGTATATATACTGCTAGAATCGCTTATACAGATTACAGACCAAGTAGGCCACAATCTACAGAGTACAGACTACAGTTTAACTCATAACAAGGCTCTTTATATATTTTCCGACAAGTGATAGCAGCCGCTAAACTTAAATTACGAATTAATCGTTATGTACGTAATCTTTTCAAAAATAAAATAAATCTGATGAATTATGTAGTTATAAGTTGTATTTAATGATCTTTAATAAACGCAATAATATGAAATTTACATATTTCAATTCCCCTAATTATCCGAATAGTTTTATCATTAGCTGCACCTCTCATTAATCAGAGAAGAGAGTATTTAAATATTATCAAAATATGTCTACAAAACTGAATTGGATAACACTCTAAATTAGAAGAGGAAGACATAATAATATACTATTATCTACAGCTGAGCGCTAGCAACCGGTTTTAACTGTAATCGAAGATAGGTATTTGAATTGAGGAAAACCCGAAGTATTGTGACTTACTAAAGTTAACAATCAAAATCAAGTTTTAGTATGCAAACCACCTCTGGCTGACGCTTAGTAACATGATTAAAATACTAGCATTTTTCGCCGTTTTAAATGTTGCTGCATCTCGCTCTGGTAAGTTATATTTTGATTTATAATTTTTTTTAATCACATGAGAAGCAAATCTTTTGAGTTCCTTTTTAAAAGCAAGGTGGAGTGGATTAACTATAACATCATAAAAATTCACAAGCCTAACATAATTTTATAATTAAATTAATTTTAAAATCCTTGTCCTTATTACTACAACTTCACATTTTATTTGTAAAAAATTATAAAAAAATATATTAAGTTGTTTTTATTTCTTGGTAATATAAATATAAGAATGACTGTAAAATTAATGCAATAACAACAATTTTTATGTGCTGTGTGTGTAGTTAAGTATTATGTATCTTATGTGGTTCTTTACATCTGTACCCAAATAAGGAAAAATTTCAATTACAGTTGGTGATGAGTGCAAGACATCTGGCAATGATGGAACATGTGTGTTAGTCAATGATTGCCCTGTGGCCCTTAGGTCAGTCTCCTTAGATTATGTTATCACAAAATGCAAAAGTGTCCATGTTTATACATTACACATTTTTGCAAAGATAACATTTGTAGTTTAGATAAATAATTCATTACAACAATTCTGTATTTATTATAAATTTATTTTCCAAAAATCATAATTAGACCACAGTTATAACTATTTGTCTAATACCAATGTCTTTTTCTGTTAAGTTGTGTTAAATGTGTAATAAAAAAGAGATGGTGATTTTGTATGTACAGCATTCATAAGCTCATTCAGTTTTTGAGAAATATTGCTGTGCCAGAAACCAAATCCGAGTTCTCAATGTTACATGCAATTTTACACATTAAGGGCCTGTTTCACAATGTCTGGATAAGTTCCAAATAAGCTATTTATTACTTATTGGTAGGATAAAAACTATTTTTGCATTTCACGAGTATGCCAAGTATCTTATTCAGAACTTTTATCTTTCGAATAATTTATGTGTAGCATAGCTATTTGGTACTTTATCCATACATTGTAAAAGAGGCTCTTAGTCTTATTAGACAAACCCTAATTAAATAACTACTGGAAATAATAATATATTTTGCCAAATTAGTTAAATGCCTATATACAAGTGTTTCCGGTTAGCTTCAAAGATAAGAACATTTCATATGTTTAACATATATAATTAATTATTTATATAAACACTAGAACATCGTTATGTATTTATGTACATAAATATAAATTACTAATCTTTTAAATTTTTTTAAGGGCAATAAAAGAGAATTCTCGCCATCCATATAAGAGATGTGGATTTAGTGGTCTAATGGAAATTGTATGCTGTCCTAAGACAGATATGCAATACAAACCTATAAGTACCTCCACAATAAGAACAGAAGAGAAATTTGGTAATTTAGTTTTAATAATGATAAACTGTTTTACTCATTAGTCTTAAACCTATTATTCTTAGTTAATGTTGACTTTATAACAATTCAACTATTTATTCAATAACATTAGAGGTATAACAGAAAATACTATTCTTACCAATATTATAATTGATATAGTATAGAATTATAACATACAGTATGGGTAAAATGAGTCCCTTTTAGTTAGTATAAGTATCTGCATTTCCATTTTTTATCCATTCCAAAAATCCCCAGGGAACTGTACAATTTTATTATGAGATATTTACTTTTTGTGAATATTGTTTGACTCTTAAGGAATATGTCAATAGACACTTTGTTAGATTACCAATTAAAACTTGGAACATTGGATTTTAATAGATATTATATTTCAGGTGGAACCCGAGTTGCAGATATTCGTATGTATATACTGTTTCATTATTATGACAATGAAATAGCCATTTACTAAATTGGATAAGCGATGAATAAATTCGTATTGAAAATTTACAGAATGCAAGAAAATAGTAGATTCTAGTATACCACCATTAGGATTACACATTATCGGTGGTGAAACAGCATCGCTCGGGGAATTTCCGCACATGGTAAATATTTTCCTTATAACTTTTGACTGAATTGTTCGTAATGACAAGTTCTTAATTGACTTGTGACTCATCAATGCAAGACTATGTAGTATGTTATGACATGTATGTGCTTCCATCAAATTAACAAAATTTTGTTACTACAAAAGTAGCAAGTGATGTCGCGGAGTGAAGTACTAGTTCGTATTCTTAAGAGCATCAAGAATCTTAGAGGCTAATTTTAGCCTTTCCATTTAAGACTGTGAAATGTAATGTCTTCCATATGCATATATATTCCGAGACTAGAGGCTTTAAAGAGAGTGTCTTGGAAGTAGTGTAGCGACAAAGGATGTTTGATGTATGTATGAAGGATGATGAAAGTTTGTCGAATCGCAGATTTTACTCTCCGAACAATTCTGATTCGTCAACAGCATGTCTATATACATACATTCATGCATTCAAACGGAACGTTGCGTCTTACAGATCTTCTTGCACTTAGAACTTTCTTTTCAGGTTGCACTCGGATACGAGCGCGGGGACGGTTACGAATTCCAATGCGGCGGTTCACTCGTTTCCGAATTTTATGTTCTTACGGCAGCGCATTGTATCGATACACTGGACCAGTAAGTATGAAAATTTAACCTAGCACCATTGGTGTCCCACAAGGAAGTGTATTGAGTACAATTATTATGGTAACGAAAGACATTAAAAACGGAAACTTAGTGCAAAATCATGAATTATCGAGATAATATTATTAACATAAAGCTACAATTCAATTCATACAAAATGTTATTGAAAAAGATTGTGGGAATAAAGCATTTAAGCGCCTGGCTGAACATGAAGCAAGAATACGAACAACATATTCAAATGAGTTATATAAAAGACTAGCTGAACTGGCAAACGTCGTTTTGCCATGTATATCATTTATGGTTATTGTGCCTCACTCGACATAGATAGGTATAGTGTGTCGCGGACTTTTTTGTAGGTATTTATAAGATCTATATAAATATCATAGAGAATATAAATAAATAAATAGAATAGTTTAGGCAGGGTACTCAAAATAAGTAACTTTTTTGGTTGATTTTTTACACCTTGTGTCCGAAAAACCCTAATATCTTACGGAACCCTATTTTTGTTCAAAATTAAATATAGCCTATATTACTCGTGGATAATGTAGCTTTCGAATGGTGAAATAATTTTTGAAATCGGTCCAGTAGTTTATCAGCCTATCCAATTCATACATACAAACAAACAAACAAAAAATCAAACCTTTCCTCTTTATAATATTAGTATAGATTATTTAAAATCCAGTGGCCCTACTAGGTCTAAATGTCAGATTGCTTGACTTTGTATAATATGTTTGCTGATTATTTATTTTCCTTAAGACAAGTAGGTGATCAGCCTTCTCTGCCTGATACATGCCATCTAATTCTTGGGTCTAACGCATGCCGGATTTCTGACAATGTTTTCTATGTTCGTACGAGCGAGTGTTATGCGCAGATAGTTATGGTCTAAGATCCGGCTGAAGGATTAGTGCGCTCATCGGTTATTTGCTGAAAACAAATATTTTCTGTATGTTTATAATAAGGATATATATATGTATATACCTACCAAGTTGCCTATAAAAATTTGGCCGCTAGTATTTAAAAAAAATAGCTTCAATCTGATATATAATTAATAAAAGTTATGGAGGTATAAAATATCAAAAAAATATATCGGAAAATAAACACAAAAATTTCGGGAACCAAAATTGTACAGTGCTTAATGGGTAATAATTAGTAGTGAATAGATATAAATTAAGAAGAGTTTCCATGAAGCCAGATTTCTGATACTTCAATCTTGTTACAGAGTAAAACCAAGTATAGCGCGGATGGGTGTGGTGGAAATAGGTGGCAGTACATTCAACTCAGAATCAGATGTAATGATAGCTGAAATAAAATTGCACCCGCGTTATGCTAGAAAAGAGAAATACCACGATCTCGCTTTGGTTAGGTAAGTACCGAAATCGCAGTGAAACAGTTTCTCTAGATTTAATTAATCTTGTAGTAAAAGTAAGATTTAAAGCCCATACTTAGTGTTTGTAAACTCTATGTTTGTTTACTCTGTGTAAAAGTTTTTATATAGATATTGTTACGAAGACGGGTCAACTACTTACAATGTTTTTAGATTTTTCCACTGGTTAGTAAATTTCAGCAGGCGGAAATATGATTTAAGACCGTTTCAGGAGTGGGTCAATCACATATTAAAAAGTCGTAATTTGCATAATAGTACCCTAGTTTTCAGAAGGCTGAAACATTTCTTCAGTCAGTTTCAGAACAAGTGTAGACGAGTGGTACATTTTTAAGGAGACCTGTTTTCAGGCGTTTTCAGGCCTGCTTATACCCCTTTGATGAAGGAATATTCTAGAACGAAGACTCTTGGTGTGGGACAAGGACGGTATGATACGCAAGAGAGAGAGAAGATCGGAACCTTTCCGAAGTTAGATCGAGCACTCTAGAACGCCGTACGACAAGGACGGAGCAGTGTGCGAAAGAGAGAGCGCATGTTCTAGAATTGTGCGATCGCTACTCGGTAGCGCTCCCGCCTTGAGAGTTCTCGAATATCGTTCAAGACTATTCCAAAACGCGACCAATCAATTCAGTTTCAAATGCCATATCAAGAGATTAACACCGAAGAGAAAAAGTGCTAATAAGCGAAGACCAGTGATAAAGTACTGTGTGAAGTGCGTGTAATTAAAGTAATTAGTGACAGTGTTTTGTTGTGTGTGTAATTAGTGCGTTTTTGCGAGTAAATTTCCGGTTAAAATAGTGTTATCAAATTCCTAATTGATTTATTCAGAAATAAACCCATGAAGATTACGGCATTTTCTGTCCGATTCCCTAGCTAGTATTACTTTTATTTTTCCATAAAACTAATCATAATCTATCTATAGGTTACAATCGCCAGCTGAATTGTCATCTAATTTGAATGCGATATGCCTTTACACCCAAGATGATGACCCACAAGTTGCTTTAACTGTCACCGGTTGGGGAAAAACCAGCACCACGCGTGAGTATACATACCAGCACAAATGCACTACGATTATATTTATTATGGCAAAATACGGGCTTTTTTTACATACATCAATCTCAGTCTGTGTTTGACAAGTGACAGGTGTCCACTTTACAATTGACAGTTTTTTTGAAGGATTCATTGTTTCCGTGTTGTCCCACAAAATTTACTCGGAGGAGCGCTTTTCGAGTTTTTCACTAACAATGTAAATATGTATACGTATATTATGTCAGGTACAGAAGACTGATCATCATAAGATATAAATTAAAACAGATTACGATATATGATATAGTTTATTGTAACTTGTTCGCGTGAATTCTTTATTATCATGAGATGGGTGGTCTATCTATACGTATACATTGTGTACTGCTAGCAATCTTGCCATGACTTAACGGTCAGAGACTCATAGCAGTCTTGTTCCTTCCTAAATGGTATTAAAATACCTCTGCTGGCAGTTACATTCACAAGCGTGGCATCAAGCGTTTACGCTTTATACGCTTCTCTTTGTTTATTGCACTTCTTTTTTTTATTGCAGGTGACATAAAAAGTAATATATTACTGAAGGCAAATGTGTCTGTGGTCGATATATCCAAGTGTGGCGAGTCTTATACAAATTGGCGGCGGCTTCCCAACGGTATTGCACAGACTCAGATCTGTGCCGGCGACGAGTTGGGACGACATGACACCTGCCAGGTGACTTTACTAATATCGAAATAATTTCGGTATTAATTATAATTTAAAACAATTTAGCAATTAACTCTTAATGTTTTTATGAATATTAAAATATATCTGTTTCAATTTAAATCATATAACTGATTTTAACAATTCTTATGCAATGTGTTTGATAACAGATTTTTTATCTCTGTATATGCGCGGTACAACAATCAAAGAATGGGGAGAAATTTCAAAGGAAAATTTATTGTCTTGTCAAAAAATATAAGACCCAAAACTGTGTTGATTCAATTACTTTTTAATAAGAGCTAGATTCAGACTTCCTCAAACTGTGATCGACTCTCGTATGTCAAAATCTAATACACTTTTGACGTACGAAAGTTTTAGTTTCAACCTTTTATGAAAAATAAAAATTTAAATAGACCAGCATCTTGTAAACACAATTTGACAGAAAGAGTTATTTTTTATTAAGAATAAGGGATATGACGTTTCCTTTTATATTCGTCAAGTCATTATATATTAGCCCCCTGTTCTATTAAAAGAAAAAAATAGTCACTTTTACAGCTTGAACGCATAGACCATAGATAATAAATGGCTTTAGAATGCACCCACATAGCGCTCCTTAAATTTTATTTTATCGAGTTTTCCATTGGCATGTACAGCAATCAAACATACCCATTAGAAATCATTGTTTACCATATCAACGCTGATTGTTTTGTGAAGCAGTTACAGCTGCCATAAAGGCCCGTATTTTAAAAGGTATCACTTGAGAACTGTTTATTATATCAAAGTTTAAAAATAAGTAATTGTAAGTAAATTTTTTTTTTAAGTTACATTCTAGAATACGGGTCTTTGTTTTGAGAGTGTACTGTGTCACTAGTTAAATTATTTTTTTTTATAGGGCGACTCTGGTGGGCCCCTCCAAGCTCTTACGGCCAGTGACGGGAACTATCGATTAATCGGTGTGACGTCATTCGGCCGCGGTTGTGCCTCTACCGTGCCTGGCGTGTACACGCGTGTCTCTGAGTACCTCGACTGGATCGAAAGTGTCGTGTGGCCTAATGAATCATAAACCCTGTTTTTTAAGGGAATAGATCAATATTAGGGGTTTTCAAATCTTCTATTAATTTTATTGTTTACTTGCCCCTTATTTTAATGAACTGAGATGTTTAAAAAAAGATCTTACACATAATTAAAACGTGTTGTAAATGTGTTGCCACGGTTAAAATGTCCATAGAAAAATAATGGTCACCTCATACGCTGTGATAGTGATCGTTAAGCTTCATAAATCTTAAATACCTCACGAGCTTTGCCATAACTTTTGTACCTATGAAAATCTTTACGTATACCTTTATGCATACTGATGCACTTTATGATAAGAGTTGGAACTGTCCAACTCTCATCATAATTAGACTACGGTTTGAAACATGGTCACTATGTGACAGTGTGTCCCACTATGTTCTAGTATGAGATTATGTATTTAGCTCTTCATTATAGTTAGTTTATTAGTTCACGTAACCATTTGTCTCTAGCCCCGTGTTTTGGACTAGAGATACCAATGTAAATATCGTTTGACAATTCACCTCTCACATCCAATTTTAATATATTCGCTAAATTAGTAATCCGTATATAAATCTTCGCCAGTGGTCGTATTCCCGAACAATAGAATCAATAGAGCCCTAAACAATGCACTTGCATTTGTTCGAAATAAATAGGCAGTCAAAAATCATGTGTACGCGGTCAAAAGCAATTCGGGTGACCACGGTTCACAACATTATTAGTTTGTAATGTAACAGTAACAAAAACAACAAAATATTTTATCATGTTCACAAATTCCTACATTTTTATATTATGTTTATGCAGAATGTTAAAGACTGTAACCAATACCTATATTATATTTAAGATCAAAAATATTTAAAAAAAGTAACTACCATAATGAATGAATGAATAATGTTATTAATATTATGTATAAGTTGAATTTTAAATACTAATGAAATTAGATGACTGAATGCCATATTATCGAAAATTATCACTTTTGTAACTTGTATAATATTAACTACATATAAAAGTGCAAAATGTAAAATATTAACAATATGTATATAAAAAACTAAAAAAAAATCTTTTTTGGAATAGTAATCCACTTTTTTATTATATTTTTGTACAAGTATAATATGATACTATTATAAAAATAATACTTATGTTAAGGAAATTATTTAAATAAAGTATTTTATTAATATTATTTCAATAACGTTCTTTAACCACACTATTATTATGATAATCATTCATGTGTTTTGATAAAACATTTAACTAATGTCCCTTCCAAAGTACTACAAGGTAAGAACTATGTTTCCAGCAGTGTAATTTTTATTAAATCACTGGAAGGGTAATCTCAAAAAATGTAACATACATGTTATTTTAAATAAATTTTTTTTATTAATTATAACATTGATAACTTATTTTGAAAGAGTATAGAGATACATAGTTTTTTATGATTTCACAAAACTACCTTACATTATTCTAATGTATATGTAATAACAATTGTAATGGAAACTATATATTAAAACAGCATTTACTACTTTTTATTAATTATATTTTGTTAGATTATGAACTTTGAAAGTAAAAGTTCATAATAATTTTTATGGCCTAGTGGTTCATGGACAGCAGAAATATACATAATTATCTTTAAAATATGTTAATGAGACTTTAGTCTTTCTTTTGAGTAATATTATTTATCCAGTTTGTTGGCTTCCGAGTGAATTTGTTGTAAAGCTGTTGAAATATTTTTTTAAAGAGAATATTTATTCTTATTAATGTATTTACAAAAACATGTTCATAAATTATTTTTATGTGTATAATAAAAACACCAGGTTCAAAATTATTAGTTTGTTTATTTATTTTTAGTATATTTTGCAGCTTTTTTCATTTTGGCCTTAAATGCACTAATATTAACAGTAGGTTCAGTTGATGCTTTATTTTCATACTTCTTTTCTTCTGGAGGAATAAAATCTTTCTTTCTTGCTTCTTCTTTGGCCTTCTTTGCTTCTTGTTGTTTTTCCTCTTTTTCATGTTTTCGTTTTGCCTTTTTCTGGTCATCTTTGAGGAAGTATTCCCCAGTTGCCAACTCTTTATCAATTTTACTTTCTGGTTGCTGGGGTGGAAATGGAGTGTAAGGTTTTTTGTTGATTTTCTTTTTAGGTTGTTTTCTTGGAACATTTTTACTTTTAAAATTAGGTAAAAATCTGTCCCAACTTTCATTTTTTAATCTAGAATCTTTCATCAACTCACGTTTAATCATAAGACTTTTAATATTGTACATAGGATGTATATTTTTCATGGTATCTTCAACAATTCTTCTCACTTGTACTAAACCTTTGTATGGGCCTACAGCAGACACAGTATTACCTTGAACTAATACATAACATTCAGTCAATAGTTCTATTGATTTTAATGTTACTCCATTAGGACCAATCAATCTTTGTCGCCTTTTAAGGAAGGTCTCCTTTTTGCTAACAAATGAGTTAATTTTGATAATGTCGCAACCTATTTCATCTTCTAAAACTCGGACAGCTTGCTCAAAAGGAACACTTCTAGATAGTAACTTCATGAAATCTCGTGCTTTTATAATAATATAAGGATCCCACGTTTTCCTCGTAGTTTTAACAGTTAGACTGCCTTCAATCAGGTCTAATTCGGCAACAATGTTATGGTTATTCAATACTCTTTGAACTAAAGGCCAACATTCTTTAAGATATTGTTCGCGATACTTAGGAAATAGAGTTGCAAATTTACTTTCCTCCAGGAGCCCATGTGGATTATCTTCAGGTTTAAACTTTGGTATTTTCATTGACCAAGCATTTTCTACCGGACCCTGTTGTGTTTCTTCATCAGAATCGTTACTTTCCATTGTCATTTATTAAATACCAATAAGTGGTTATTATAATATAACTTGGTTACAAGTTAAAGTTACTGAACTATTGGGCATTGGCTACTATATATAATTACATAAATACAAAAGACGTTGACAGCTATACCTACATGTCGAAATATAATTGACAAGAAATACTAGCCTACAGATGAGAAAAGGTAATTGGTAGTTGCTTAACTCAGTCTGTGCAATTTGTTATTTTAATAGAAAACAATACCATTTCATCCGATACATTTATTTTTTTACCCGTTTCCCTGTTTTGCACACAATGCACAAACCGTGCGGGCCATAATAAAAAAAAAAAAAAAACAATACCATTTTATAGTCAAAGATGAATCAAACAAAATATTATATAAAAGTACTCGAATATCATCTAAGTACTACCTAAATTTGTTACAATACCATATTAAGTAATATATTGTAATAATCGTTTAGTAATAATTAATTTACAAAGATGTTTCACTTCTGACATGTGTACGTTGTACGCACGCACTTTTTATATATTTATAATATAAAGAAGGTATGTAATAAAATGAAGCTTTACAATAAATGAACACGTGCGAAATGTTATAGAAAAAACTATTTCACCTATTTTGTTTTATTTGGTGTCAATCTTGTAAAAACCAAGTACAACATATTCTTGCATCATTACAAATTATTTATTTCTAGCTTATCATTTAATCTAGATTTCCCCTTCTGCACAATAAACCATCCTGCTGAATAAAATATTTTTGTATTTCCAATTTGGATGGAACAAATAAGATACCTAGTCTAATTTTTAGATACATTTGGCTAAAAGAAGAAAGGATAAAACCAGAAATTTTTAGTTCTTTATTTTTAAAAGTTTCAGCTTAGGAACTGCAACATTTTTTCCAATATATTTCTTACCATTTATAAAAGGCTGCAGAATCTCAGGTATTAGTATTTTACCTTTTGGATGCTGATGTGTTTCAAGTAGAGAAATGAGCATTCTAGGTACAGCACATGCTGTACCATTTAATGTATGGACATGTTTAGTGGTTATACCATCCATATATTTAATATTAAGACGTCTTGATTGATAATCTGTACAGTTACTGCAACTAGATATCTCTCCATAGTTATTTCTCCCTGGCATCCAAGCTTCAATGTCATATTTCCTAAAATATAGTCTTTATTACAAAATGCTTTTCATCAATAAATAAAATAAAAATAAATAAAATCATCCCACTTAAATGATGAAAAGCATGCCTAGTATTGACGATAAGATTTTAATTATTCATGTATAAACTAATCAAAATCATAGGAGTCAAAGTAAAATAATACACACCGAAATGCTGGTGCACCTAATTCATGTGGTGGCATGTCCAGAACTCTCATATGTATGCCTAAAGGAGAAAATAATTCCTCTTGTGTCTTTCTTATGTATTCCAAAATATCATCTGAATCTTCTGGTTTTGAGACAACAAACATCTCTACTTTAGTAAATTGGTGTACTCTATAAAAGAATATTTCAAAATAGTTAAGTCTTGAAACAAAAATTAAAGTGGTAAGGAATGTGAAAAATATTACCTATATGTTCCTCTTTCTTCAACTGTATTAGATGTTTCAGCCCTGTAGCATCTACTAACTGATGCTAATTTTAATGGTAATTTTTTACTTTCATGTTGTGTATTACTTAACATTCCAGCTAGTGACATTTCAGCAGTTCCAGATAAGTGTAAGTCAGGGCCATGAAGAATGGGATCTAGTGAATAGATCTGTAACAGATTATATAAAATAAGTTATAAATACAAAGGATATTGTTAATTTAGATAGAAGATAGGAATGAACAAAAAAGTAACATTTATGACTCGTTACAATAATGGGAACTTAATAACTTGACTTAAAAGTTCATGAAATTGTAAATATAAAGTAGGAAATAAAGCTGATACCTGAGTACGGTCTCCATTGACTGCCATACCACAACTTTGAATTATATTCCTTGTTAATACATCAGGTACTGACACCAGATCAAAACCCTTTTTAAGTAAATATGACACAGTATATTTTAATAATGCCTCTTCATACTCTGCTAATTCACCAAAATAATAGTAACTTTTATTATCGCATGTGTAACCAAGCTTATCTGTTCTCATTAAATTTAATAATTGTGTTATTTCACTGAATTCAATAGGCTTGAAGGATCCAAAATCTTTTTTAAGGTTAATAGTGTTAATGGTACGAGGACGTTCCTTGTAATCTCGCACATCAGGGTGGGTTATGTTGGGCAATTTTACTAGTTCTGAGTAAAAATTCTCCTTTATACTTTCATACATAATATCACCCCTTGAAAGAGATTTAAACTTTTCATACAATTCATGAACCTTGTTTATGTCACCGACACCTTTTCTTATTTGAATGTTGTGTTTTATTTCCGATAAATTTTGACTCTGACAATAATATTCGATGTCTATTTCAGGATAACATGTTGAAAATAATCTTTTACTAATGTTACAATGTATTCTTTTTGTGAAAGATAACAGCATCTCTATTGTTAAGATTTTTAATTTATAAACAACTAAGTATCGACGGGCGTCAACGTATTTATTACTTAAGTCTTACCCACATAACTTAATATTATTACTTATTTTTAAAAAAGTCGTCGCAATCCGTTCGTAATCATCGACAGGCAACAGACAACAATGTTGAATGTTGATTTTGAGTTTTTGACAATTGGCTTGTCGCCGTGTTGCCAGATGGTCTTGGCAAAATACTGCTACTTGCTAGACTAATTTGATTGCCCTCAGAAATCCCCTAGCTTACCCACACCAGTTGAGAAATAACCTCCTGCGCCCATCATCATGTTTAGGACACATTGAATCGAAATCTGGGTCACCATGAGAACAACCTAAAAGCCAATGCGACACATACACATATTTTTAGTAAAAAAGAATGATCAAAAACAAAAAATAATTCTTGTGTAGTGTTATTACTGAATTTAAATGTATTTATAGAATTTTCATTTAATAAAAATCACATCGTTCTTTGTCAGCTCAAAGGAAAATACAATTACAGATAGCGCCACGAGTTATGAGCGCTCGCCGAAAGTGGTAGGGATGTCTGCGCATGTCACGCACCAAATTTCTAACGGCCGCGCGGCCCCAGGATTGGCGTTGAAATAGATAGAGAGCGATAGAGACTAATCAAATAGGTATAGTGTATATTAATCTTATTTTGCCATTGTAAGATATGTAGGTAGCTTTACAGTATAATAAAAAAACCACTTTATTTTAAGGAAGTAAGAAGTATCAATGAGAATTTTTCGATTCCATTATATATTATGAGTGTTTTTTTTGTGTGTGTTTCCAACTAAAACCTAAGTTCTTTACTATTCTCCTGAGACTAGTTTCGGATCCTTCAAAATGTATGTCTTGCTGCAGCTTAATTCTTAGTTTGTCAATTGTAGGTAGCCCTTTAATAGTTAGGTGAAAGTTGTGTATGGACCTTTTTATGACCCCTTGATCAAAATTATCTATTTCTGTTAGCGGTTTTGCCTGAAGTTCTGAATACTGCAATCAACTCGGAAGTGGTAGTTTTCCAATTACAGCACTAGAGCGTATTATGCGGCATAATTGATAATGCTCAACGTTGGATGTTCCAACTACAGCAACGCTTCGCACAATCCAGCACTTTCAAAAGTACTATTCTCGCGTGATACTCGCAATCAATACCAACTCTGTGACAGAAACTTGACAAGTGTTTTTATTTAAGTTGGCATTGTTCGAAGTTTTGTTTATATATTATCCTTAGTAATATTATTTTTTGTTGCAAAATTTGTAAGGCTTTCGTTTCGTCGTAGATTTTGGAAATAATAAAATAAGTTAATTCAAACTGCTAAAAAACATAAATATAAATATGGATGAAGGTATAAATAATTACTTCTTTTATATTCCACATTTAAAATACGAATTACAATTTCATTTTAAAATTCGTTTAAATTTCATTAGCATGTATATTTTCAATAAACATATCACTTGATTATGAACTAATTGATTGATTTAAACTCGGAGCACTCGATAAACCATCGTCATCAGTATCATCTGGATAAGATGATACTGATTAAGAAGTATATAATTTTCTTAGAACTCCTTAAAAAAAATTGAACTTAGCGCAGTTTGCTGATGCATTTTAAAACTAATTCATGTTCCAATTAAGCTTCAGCATAATTCGGCATTGTGCGCCACTGAGTCGCATTATGCTCTGTAATTGGAAAACTAAGTTTGCACAGTTGCAAAGTTTGCACTTGTCACAGATGTATTTATAGCAAGTGGTTCTTTTTCTGGTACTGTTTTAAATTGTTGATGATTCGTTGCAATCTATTCTCTTTTGTTTTGCTTACTTTATACAGCCTGTTCTCGGATCCGCTCTACATCTTTGCAAATTTAAGTTAGAACGGGTTTATCGGCAACATTTGATGTTCTATTTTAATTTTCTTGTAATCTCTGATTAATTTTTTTCAAGTTTTTTCAAAAGTCACAATCGTCTCAGTTGAGTTTTTACCTCTAAATCACCAACTAAAATATCTATGTCTTTTTTAATAAAACTATTTACACCATAAACAATTTTTCTCGAGTCTTTTTAGCACATTTTGTTTCGGCTTCCTTTCCAGTACTAAGGGTAAACACTTTACACACGGATCCTATACTTACCATGTGTTCGTACTTGCAAACTAGCAAAAAACTGTTCTTGGCGTGGTTTTGAAATTTCTCCTAATATTATACTTATGTATGAAACAAGCGTTGTAATCGAGGTAAAAGAAACAAATAATTATTAAATGTTTATTGTATGCCTAAGTAATAAGTGGATTAACATTCAGAAGAAAAATAATAAAAGAAAATGACCCACCAACCAGACCAGAAACCTCAGTTCCGTTTGGGGGTAACAATTTTTTATTATTTTAATGACATAAAAAAGTAAGATATAACATTAACAAATACTTGTAGATATCAAAGTCACAAAATTGTTTGAAAACATTTCGACTTGATATTAAGTCATATAACTCATATTAGACAATTTACATTTAAAATGCTAAGTTAAAATAATTATGAAGTCATCATACTGGTTGGATGAAACAATATATCGTAGATAAAAAAACAACCTTTGCAATTAGGATTTCAATTAAAATTAAATAATGTAATAGAAACATGAAATAATAACGAAAACAACCAAATATCAGTTGTTAAGCTCAACAGAATAGTGTCTGTTCATTTGGGAACTTAACCGTTACCGATATGATTGCGATACTTTTATACGTCTAATTTTTTTTCTATCACTCCTAGCAAATAAATGTTTCGATTTTAAGTAGTAATAAAAACTCATAATAATAATAGTAAAACAAAATAGTTTTTAAAATCATAACGTAAACGACCAAATTAAACTTATGCATATTAATAGACACTTTTAAATGTACTAGTCCAGGTGAAAGTTGTCTAAATTATTTTGTTCAGACCAAGCCGGGTATTTAGAGCCGTCCATTTCTTTGGCGTGAGAGTTGCTAGGCAATAAGGTATGACTAGTTCCGCCTACGGCCGCCCCACAATCGGGACATTTCCCGACCACCATAGCTCCACCGCAATCACCAATACAATAGAAATGCCCATTCGGACATTTAAACCAATGCCCGGCTTTCAAACCGATCGCTTTGACAATCATTTTCCGTTCTTGTTCAAACATGATCACGACATTAGATTTGATCACATCTTTCAACGACTTTAAGGCGGCTATGCCTTTGTCCTTGTTATATGTTTCAATGCTGAATATTATCTTTTCAGTATCTTCAATAGCTTTTAAAATATCCGGTTGATTTTTTAGCGTATAGACATTCTTTACCAACTGCTCATATTGAATTGTAGCGTGTAAACGATTAATCTCACAATTTATATCTTGCTGTTGCTGATAATTAATTTTTTTTACATTCCTTATTAGGTACCGGTAGATGTCGTTAATTTGACTCGTGAATTCCGCGATAAAATGTTTTTCTACACTTTTATACATTTTTATTTTTTCTAATAGAATCTCCAATATGTTACTGTACATTAAACTCATCTCAATTTGCATTAGCGAAAGTCGCTTGTTTCTTTTAACATACTTCTGTAACTCTATATAGGCTTGTTCATGGTAAACTGTAAAGAAGCAAAAATTATTAATAGACACAGATATCATTATGATCTCTTAAATTATCATTTATTCTATATTATTAATTTTAATTAATTTATTATTTAGTCTGTAGGTACTCAAAATGAATTTTATATAACAATATAAACACACCAGATTTGTAAATATTTGGAGAAATTAATTTGTTTTTTTTATACTCCACATTTATATGTTGTAATTTATGATTTAGTTCTTCCATCTTCACGATAATATCTTGTTTACTTCCGTAAACTTTTTCTTTAACGGGATTTATATCGAATTTAAATATATTGTTTATGATATCCTTATAGCGGTAGCTCTTCAAAATAGGCTTTCGACATTTTGGGCATGACTTTATTCCTATTGCGTTCATTTTACTAGACATCCACGTGTCCATTTCTTCTACTTCAATGATGTGGTGGCAGTCCTCCAACAAGACGAGCCTGAAAACATATAAATTTAGCATCCAGAAGATTCATTTTTCTATTTGTTATTACGAACAATAAAATCAATCATTCAAATTCGGTAATTCGGAGTCTGTAATTTTTTATCTGTCACGCTCTTCAATGGTCATGGACTTTCTATAGTTACACTTTTGCAAATTTCGATCAATTTGTCATTTGCGGCTTTGAATTTACTGCAGGTACCTACTTCAATTTTCATATAAACACAATTTCGAAAGATTAGTATTATATCTTACTTTGCATCATCTTCGTAATCATCACCCAGAAAATCTTTGGGAAAGTCGTCTGGTTTGCAAATCTTGCAGACGTTTGGACAAGGGTGGCCACACAGACCTCGGCAAGGGTGTTCACACTTTTGCTTTTTGGGACACGGCTCTGAGCAAGCAGCAATAGAACAAGGCTGTCCGCATAGCTTGTTACACTGCCCATGGGGGCACCGGCGTGCGCATTTTTCCTGCGTTATGATATAATTATATAGTAGGCATAAAGCTAGTTAATAAATCTAAAAGTCAGTATGGTAAGACAACCAGCGCCTATCTTCTAATAATTGTTACGAGTTGACGTCGGATTATTAGATGAGTTTTTTTTAGGTTCACTTAACATCCCCATAGAGAATCTGACGCGCTCGAGTTCTATAGCCTATCTATAGTGGGGGGAGAGCCCATCGTTGTAATGGTATACATTATACATCATTTTCTTCTTCTTTTTATATAACCTTCGCAATTCAATAAGTCTCTATGACGCTCGAGTAAAGGACCAGATAGATTTTTTAAAAATGTAAAAAAAATCAGTGCTATGGATATACTCGAGCGCGTCAGATATTACATATTTTTTCAAATCTCAGATGGAGTAGCCGTGTATGTATTTATTAAAAGCTTGAAACAAGGTTTTAATTTAAAGGATCTCTTCGAGATATGAGCTTTTTGTTTATTTAAATATAATCACACAGTCAAAGCTTAATCCGAAACGGTTTGACAAGTGTTATGATTTTTTTATGGAATCGGAAATCGTTATTAAGTTTATATTCATACGACGTTGAACCCTCCCCCACTGAAGACTCAATATATAAATATTTCATACTAAATAATAATTTGTCAACTTTACCTTACACGATACACATGGTCTACCACACTGGTTCTTACACTTCGAATGTGGACAGCTTACTTCGCAAGGCTTGTTGCAAGGCGGACATACCTCGTTGCAGGGTTCAATGCACCTATTGAAAATATAATAATATCAGTCAGCTCCAACGAGACAGCCATACAGAAGCCGAACATATAGCATGTTGGTATTTTATATATGGTAGATAACTTACAACTAATTCAAAACAAGGCTTTTCAGCTTAAGTTTTGACATTAAAAAATACGTTTATTTTGGAACATAAGATCATCAAGGAATCACTTATTCCACGTCTTTAATTTGAACCTATAGGCATCCCTACTCATCGGCAAAGAAGACAGAGGGTGTAGCCCGAGTGGAAAACCCGGCGTAAAAACTCGCGGTACTCATCAAACAATACTTTTTTAAAACAAATATAGCAAATAATTAGAAGTAGCCTGCTCAGCCCTTGTTCCAGGCCCTTTTTTACAACTAGATAATTGTTAACTTTATATTAAGCCTTTTTACACAGCTTTTCTTTAATACATTTCTTAAATTTATTAAAAGGCAGAGATAAAAGAGCCTCTTGGATTTTATTAAAGAAGAGTAACCCTTTTCCCAAAAAATAATTTAGTAATTATAAACTTTCGTCTAGTACGGGGAAATTGTAGCCTGCGTTTGTTTAGTATTAACATTGTGCGTATGTTCTATTCTAGTAAACTTATCAGTATTTTTGTATACATAGATAGTATTTTCATAAATATATTGCGAGGGAAAGGTAAATATATTAATTTCCTTGTATTTATCTCTCAGAGATTCCCGACATTTTAAATTACAGCCCCATCACCCAGAAAATGCCAAAATTCTTACTTAACGATGTAGTCTGTTTTGCTTTGACAAGTAATAAAAATTTAGCGCCACAAGTGTCTCAAGACGTAACCGTATTTCAACACGAATTTTATGAGAATGACATAAGATCACGAATTATCACGTGACTATTTTCATACAAATTAGTCACGTGATGTGTCACGCCCTTTGAAAAGTGATTGTCTCATTCCCAAGGCCAGTTTAGTTACCAAAGAGTTTTAAATAAGTTTAAATTAGTATTACCGATGTCCACAGATGATATCCTTGTTACATTTGGCGGCGCAGGGCGCGTGCAGACGAAATTGATAACATTCAGAACACGAGCCTTCACAACGATGGTCGCAACTCAATACAGCTGAACAAGGGAACTTACAATAACGGAGAAGCTTTTTCTTGAATTTAGGATCATTCGGATCATCTGTAATGTAATATTGGAAAACTAAATAAATATATAATCTGTAAATAATATAAATATTAAAAACTTATTTGTTATAGGTCGCTGCAAAGAGTATTACAAAATATAGCACGAAATTACCACGTCAAGATTATAGTACACATAACTATTTAATGTTATTAGTCTATTGGAATATTGCCATATTATCGCCATCAATTTGACAGCCTTAAAACGTCAGTTTATGTAAATATAGAATAAATATGTGGGAAAATAAATAAATAAATAATATTCGTTAAGGAAGATTAAAGTTAAACTGATGTATAATTTTTTAAATTATATTTTGCAGACACGGTACGACACGTTAAGATCTCATTTTTCTCAACAAATCTTTTCTCAATCTCTTAACTGTTTACGCTGTTAAACTAACTCGAAGACAAAATGTAACAAATACGTCTCGATATTAAAATAGGATTATTGAAGCCTTTTGGAATTTAATTTCATTTTAAATGCAGACATCGTAGATATGTAAAAAATATATGCGATTTTTTAATGTTATTTTATAGCATGTATTTAACGTATCTAGGTTACTTACTCTTTGCCATTTTACATGGTATGATTATTTTATGGCCACATAAGCCTGTAGTTGATTGGTTACTAAATTCCTCACATTCACGTACATCGCATGGCTGATTACATTGCTTGAGGCATTCATGGCCACATTCTAGCAAGCGCTTGCATTTTTGGGTACAGTGATCTTCTGTAGGTACTATCGAACACTGAACTCGTACTACATGATTACAACCTGGTATAACTTTGTCCACCTGAATGGAAAATAAGAATAAAATAATAAAAACAAAATTTCAGCAACCGAGACTGTATTTTCTGAGTGTTATTATTTTGGCTTAAATGAATTCATATTATACATTTTTAATATAATAAGTGATCTAGTTTATTTTTTTATGATGGATATAATAGGTAGATGCCGAGCCTTGGACACCCATTTTACTCGTTGACGGCTTTAATGAGAGGAGCACGTCATTTTTATTGTAGTTCTATCTCACAGGAATGACCACTGGAAATCGATTCCACTCGCCACTTGTAAATACGATTTTTTCATAGATTGATAAAAATAAGTACATTTTTTTACATCAAAACCATGCCTTTAAATATTTATCTCAAACAAAATTAATTTTAGCTATGTTCTATGTGCTAAAACCGCACCTTTTTTGGACTCGGTAGAATATGAAAACGCACTCACCTCTTGGTCACAGTCCCCGCATTGTTCGTTACACAACTTCTTGCAGAAGTGATTGCATTTTAGTTTGCGTGCGCATTTCTTTTTACATTGTATAGTATTAATATCGACGTTACATGGAACTTTCTCCGAGTGCCTACATGTTGTTCTTCTCTTCGTCACCTTAATAACGAGTGGAAAAATAATTACACTTACAGGAAATTGTGAACGAAACACAAAATCTATCCTAAATCTGCAATTTATCCCCCCCCCCTCTTGTCAGGAAAACTCAAAAATTCTTGAGAGAGCTGTTCTATCTTTAAATAGTACATTAACGTATTATTTTTTTGAAAACCTCGAAAAGAAATGAATGTTTTGTGTGTTGTTTTTATGTGTGGGTAATGAGTAAACCCCCTCCCCCCTATAGTGCTTACGTAATACTTATATGGCCTCTACTAAGAAACGTCGTGTCCATTTTCCAATTGCAAATAGCAATCAAATTACCGCCCCCTATTGGGAAACACTGGCTACGATCCGAAAAGTCGACTGTGTATGTCTCGCACGGAAGACTGATCACGTACTTGCTTATGAGGAAAAAGAAAAGATCATGAAACAGTTACAGAAATCTCAGGTGCAAACGTATAAGACTGTAGCGCCATTGGTATATTGTTTTTAATTAGTCCATACTAAATTAATCTCACCTCTACTTTGCACTCATCACACTCTTCATAGCACATGTTTTGACATTGATGCGCAACAGATTCGCTTTCGATCTCTGATGTGAGGGTACATCCTTTTTTCTTATTTGCGCAAGGCTTTTCACACTTGGTCTAAAATAACACAAAATTACAAAATAAAAGAAGATAAAAAAGAAATCAAAAATAATTGTTTTTTATATAATTTCTTGACCTACTAAGTCTTATTGCGTTCAATATATTGTAATAGATCGCTTTTAGAACATGAAATTCATATCATATATATATATATATAGGACAATGGTCACTGCTTAGCTTATGAAGGTAGCATAGCATAACAAAACGGTTTCTCACTTCGTCGTAAGTATACCACGACTTATATTTCGGTTCCACATTTGACATTAGCTACTGTCATTTTGTAAAATAATGATACCACACATAATAGTGTAGTGATGTACAAAAAAATTGATGAACAATCGCGATTTATGTTTATTAATATTGGTGTGCCAATTAAAGACGAAATTATTGATTTTTCTTTAAATAAATACATAATTACTCATAATAATTATTTATTTATAAGTAATCGCTGCTTTATTTTATAAAAAAAATAATATTTTTGTTTTTTTTTTATTATAGTATAGTTTATAGTTTTTTGTGAACTTTGAGTGAATTTATTTTCTTTGGATTTCCATCAAAATGGATCCTATACATAGTTTCTAACAAAGTAGTATTTGTTTAGTTTACTATAACGTTAGTTAGTTAATTGTATTGGATACTTTGTTTGTTTGTTCCTTTTTGTAAATCTTTTTAGTTATAACATATCATGTATTCCATCTGTGGCTATGTTCTCGGTGTATTTGTTTGATATTATGTGTTTTGTGTTAGCTGTAGGAGTACAAAAAATAAAAATAAATAAATAAATAAACCAGAGGAATCGATTCGGAAATATTCTATATCCGTATCGAATTATTTCGCAACGTCACTATTTAGTACTTTTCATAACGTCGCAACACTGAAATTGTCAAATCTGGAATCGAATTAAAAGTATTAGTATAGTGCTCACTACGGCTGAATTAAAATGCGGCATAAGGTTGGTGAAATCACTAAATCTTCAAGACATTCAAAATTTAAAAATGACGTCACAATTTGCGTTTTAGTTTTTTGCTAACAAATAATTTTATTTATGAGGCTGTTCGGCAATATAACTTCATATAATAATACTAGCAGACTCGGCCAAGCGTTGCTGTGGCTAAGATTTTTGTTATATTACATAGTAGTAAACTCATCAAGGGAAACGGTAGGAGAATTTATGTGAAACGTTGGTACCAACACGGACCTAAACTAAACTACCTTTAACTCAGCGCCACCTGTTAGAATTGTATCAAATAATAAACAAATAATTTGAAATAAAATAAAATTGCGACTATAATTAAAGATCTAAACTATCCTATCTCTCAAGTTGGATCGAACTGCACATGGTGTGGGAATTTTATTATAATCGGTTAAGTAGTTTAGGAGTCCATCGCGGACAAACATAGTGACAGGAGATTTATATATATTAAGAAGATAATTAAACGTACCTGTTCGTGATCCGGGTCGCTTTTGACGTGGCACCATTTCTCACATACATGTCCGCAATTCATTCGCGCCTTACACGGGACTGAACATTTTACGAAGGCCAAATCTACATAACATGCTTTTTGTGCCTGAAATAATAATTATTTTCATTTATATAATTAAAATAATTTGATAGGTCAGTTTTTTTACAAGCGTCATGGGTGACTTCCTGTAGAATTTGTGCATAAAAATTAATCGCAAATGTTGCTAAGCGCATAACTAAAAGACGGCTGAACTAAATCGAGTGATTTTTTTTTATATAAGGTTTTGAAAGAGAACAATGCACGAAAATCCCTCAAAATCAACGGACAGCTATTAATTTTGGCGTATCATAAACGGTCAATCCATAATAAATCTACATTTTTCATAAGTCTCTAAACTGGTTTTAGGCCAATATTTGATGATATTTAAGCTTCCGTCTAAGCATTTCTGCTTTTTTATATACTATAATCATTCCACAAAAACTTTAAAATATATTTATAAGGTGGTTATGAACTAGAAGAAAAAAAACAAATGAAGTGTCTTGACGACACAGTTCGTTGAAATACATTTACAGAATCGCCCTATAGGTTACGTATGTCAGAACCATAGTTAAAATAATTACCTCATGACCACAATCGGATAAGATGACAGAAATTGTAGTAAGACATTTGGCGTCTTTTGGTTCGGTAGAACACCAAATATCCATATTATGAGTACATGGCAGATTCTTGTTAACGAAAACCTTGCATGGTGCGCATTCGATAGCACAAGGCAGAGGACAAACGTGTTGATTCTCGCAAAATCTGGAAATTTCAACCGTGTTTATTCGTTTGTCTAAACTATTTTATTAATGACCAAGGCAAGTACCTTTTATAAAGGGTCAAATTGTTTGGTCCTACCATTCATGTTTACTTTAAATCACTATCGCCCAAACCCAATAGACTATCTCAATCCATTTCTGACCGTCTGATATAGACATCTTTATCCAAATATTGATAAAAGTTTGCCATTTGCCAATAACCAATCAACGGATTGTAATAGCCATCTGTCGATAAATGCTATGGATAGATTAGATATGTGGATAGACCTTTGTATGAAAATGACCGTTCAACTATGCCAATATCCTGTCTTAAGATTTAACTTAAACCAGCTGTTAAAATAATTAAAAAGCTATTTGATATGTTTTAAAGACATGTATATTTTAATATTATTTGTAGGGTTTTATTTTCTTTATTTGGTTTATATTGATTTAGAAATATGAGTGTAAAGAGCGAAGCGATTGCATTCTATCCGTCGCCAAAAATGGATTGTCTTCATAGGGTTTGCTTATTGGGATGCAGATAAGATATCCATCGACTGTTACGGTCTGATTTCAAATTCTTTTCAATCTGAGATTGTGGATTAATTATTGGGTTCGGGCGTTAGTGATTAGTTTCAATGGAACAAAAAAATCACTTTTTTTTTTAATTTTGTGTAATGTAACGAAATATGTAAACAAACCGTACATTTTCTACTTTTCTATTGGTTATATATAATAGATGTGACATTCTGCATAAAAATGGATTTTTAAGTAATCGTTGTTTTTTACCATGAAAAATCTATTATTAAAATCGTTAACCTATAATGAGTTAACGATGTCTCAGTTAATGATTTGACAAAATATATTTAATCTAAAGACATACGAAAATACTAGCGGATCCGACAGACGTTGTCCTGTCTATACGTCTTTAATTTGACAGTGCGATGGTAGCGCCGTCTGTCGGATCCAATGTAAAACATTCCAAAATCAACAACTACTAATTAATTAAAAAAAACATTGTCCAGCGGACAAAGTTGTGAATCTAAACCATTCTCGAATCTCCACGAACACACACAAAAAATTTCATCAAAATTGGTCCAGTCGTTTAGGAGGAGTTCAGTCACATACACACGCACACAAGAAATATATATATTAAGATATTTTTTACCTTTCACATTTCTCAATACATTTTATCGTCTCGTGATTCCTGTCGTAGCCATGACACACCAGTGGGCACCCGTGGCCGCATGATAAATTTATATCGCATTTTAACATACATCCACCCTCTGGTACCTGATCAAAGTCGCTGTCTGTCGTGATCTATAAAGAACATAAATAATAATAATAATAATTTATTTATTTTTCTCCCTTTAACATTAACAATAATAATTCATAATATAGTGACAGTATTGGGAGACTGGTTTCCAAACTAGGTAAGAACCTGTAATATGGATAACCAGGCTTCCGTTCCATAGCAAGTCATATACATAACAAAAAGGAAGTTTGTAAGGGATTGTGTATGTGAGTGTGTGTGTATTTGTGTGTGATAGTGGGGAAGGGTACGCATGCGTGTGTTAGTGAGTGTTAAAGGGTGTTTGACATGACAAGAACATATTATGTGAAAATTATTATTTTATTACTTCTAGTAGAATTTCAGTTTGATCATAGCTCAAAGTACTTAAAAATTTATGAATTGTTTGCTTTACACATTTTAAGAAGCCTGCTTATGCGATTTATAAATATTAAAGGAACGAACATACATTTGTTATGTTCTCCGGGTGGAAGAAACATTGAAGCTGCAAACTTGGACCCACAGAATCCTCTTGCTCCAGAGTTCCAGAAATTTTCATCCATAGTTCAGACTGAGATTTGAGCATATTTATATTTCCAAATATGTAGAACCCTGGATCATAGAATATATATCAATAATTAATTAGTTTGTGAGCGGTGTAAGACCGTTTTAGAGGGCGACTTTCAAACCTGACATTTTTTTTAAGCTGGTATACCAAGTTATATTAAGAAAAGTGTTTCGGTCTACCAACCTTCTTTAGCTCTCGATAAGGCGACACAAACTCTGTTAGGAGTAGCCAAAAAACCAATCTTGTTATCAAGGTTATTTCTCACTAGTGATAATATAATTATCTTCGATTCCTCCCCTTGGTAGTTATCAACAACTGTAACTTTTACGTCATTCAAATGGACGTAGTTCTTCTTCTCCTAGAATGAATAAGTCTTACATTCATCAGATTTAATTAGAATAGAAAACAAGGCGAGCCATAGACAATTTTATGTAACTACGAATTCAGAATTCGCGGTATTTTTTAATGCCTTGAGACCGAATAAATAATAAAATAACAAATTACGTTATGTCAATATGGCAATATTGTCATACAACTGGCCAGTTTTATTATTTTATATTTTTATGTTTTGCCACACTATGCAATATTGCAGTAATGTCCCGGCCATATAGGTAAACATGTTTTATGAAAAAAAAACTTGGACCATTAAATCTCTCCGATTGGGCCTTGATCCTAAAACCATAAGAATTTCATGATGACAGCAAAAATAAAATAGGACGGAAGCAGTTGGAGGAGGCCTTCTCCGGGAAAGGTATCGCGTTTTAGAGAAATAAAATTGTACATTATATTATTTATATAATGTAATATGTATTTATATAATTTAAATAATATGTGGATATTATTAATTGCTAGCGGCCCGGCCGGGAGGCTTAGCACGGGTGGTCATTTTTTTTTAAACATTTTTTGTAGATATTGATATGTTCTTTAATATTTTGGAACAATTTCTTTCTATCATCAATAATTTCGCAGCGAACCGATTAAATACATTTTACAGGCATTTTTTACATCTTGGGTAACATTATTGTACTTTCAGTACTCTTATGTTTCTTGCAATTAAAATCGCCTATATTATATTATATCACTGATAATGTAGCGTTGAAAAGGTGAATGAATTTTCAAATAGGTCCAGTATTTTTGAGCCATTTCTTTACAAACATACTGACATACAAATCTTTCCTCTTTATAATAATAGTATACAGGCATACATTACCCGCTTCATGTAAAACATTTGTGCCGTATAGCAACATAGCAACGTTATGTCTTGCGGTTCATATCCTTGCATCATTAAGTAGTTTGCTAGTCTTAGTGCTACATCTGCTTCTTTGCTGTTAAATTTACTTGTGCTGTCTTTTCCCGTCTGAAATGTATATAAAAATCGTTCATATTTATAGTATATACAAACTCAGATGTCTGCATCTGTTCCGTGACCAATATTCTGTGCCTGACACGCAACTTTTTTGGGTCTAAATGGCGGATTCCTCATGATGTTTTCCTTCACCTTACGACCGGTGACCGAGGGTTATACTTCCCCTCGGTAACTAAGGGAGCGTTCAAGTTTTGACCCACCCCCATGTTACGCGCCGTATCGTTTTTCTGTACCCAATAGTAAAACGTATAGTTACCACCCAGTGAATGATCCCAAAAACCCACGTATCGTAACGTTTTATCTCAAATCCCCCGCCCCCAAAATTCGTTACGTAATACTTGAACGCTCCCTTAGTTCCCGAGGGGAAATAAAGACAATTTTCATCAAAGTTCATAATAAGTGGTAAACACATTTATAAACTTGAATTAAATATATTTAAAAAAACAACATATTTCTTCAACTTATTGAATCTAAGGCAAGGCGGTTGCCTTACTATGTTTTTATTCACCGTTCGAGCGAATGTTAAATGCGCACACAGAAAGAAAGTCCATTGGTGCACAACCGGGGATCGAACCTACGACATCAGGGATGAGAGTCGCACGCTCGAGCCACTTGGCCAACACTGCTCAATATTATCTTGGTTACATTGCATAAAAAACATTAAATGTTAAGGAAAATACCTCTTCCAGATGGTCATGAGTGTAAAAGAACAGGTTCTTTTTCATTCCTCGGATATTAGGGAAATTTTCAACAGACGGATGGTTTTGTAGGTCAGGGTAGATGTGAGGCGATATCAGGGCAGAAAATTCTGGCCGCATACGATGTTGTACCGCCAGCCGGCGGCTGTGTATTTTGTTGTTGATCATACGTTCAAACAACGACACTTCAATGTTGTAATGCCTAGCTAACTCCATATGGGCTGCAGAAGGCCTTAACTGCTGTTGATCACCTGAACAACGTAAAATGATATAAAGACAACCAAGCGAATAAATACTTTGGCTACTTTTATTGTTAAATCAAATTATGAAGCGGAATGGTCCTATTAGGTAGTATATTATCTGCAATTTGACGTGACAACGTCTTATAATTCGATGGTGCCCTGCACGCACGTAAAAACATGACGCATGCGTCGTTACCTTGCTATTGACGTATGCGGCGTTACCTCGCTCTGAGGCGTTCCATTTAAGGCTTAAAGTGCAAGCGAGAGCGCGGAACGAGCGACAAAGAGGCCCAACCGGCCTCCGCGTTAGACAACATTCGTTCGTTAATAAATTGACATAATTGTATTTATGCGTACAAAATTGATCAAATCAATTGTAATTTCCATTAACCTCCTTCTCTATATCCATACAAAATATCTATTAAACAAATAAAATTAAAATCTTCTATTGAAAATTCTAAACGTTCAATGGTATTTGTAACATAGATTTTTTTCTATTGGATATAATTGGCCTGGGCTATTTGGCTTATTTTATATTTATTATTAAAATATGTCATATGAAATATCCAGTCAATTAGACTCACCAATTAGAATAACATGTTGACAATTCTTATGAAGCGTTGTAATTATGTGTTGTTCCAATACTTCAGCAGCTTCTTCAATAATAACTAAACACACAAAATATTATATATTTATTAATAAAAATGAATCGTAAAATATTTATTTATTAAGTTTACGACATCATACATAGTAGTAAATCTACGGATTATTTTACAAAAATTTCCATCTAAAATGTAAACATAAGTTTTACAAAAAAATTTGAGTGCCTATTCCTTGAATTCTGAGGCGGGTTTGTGTAAATGAAAATTGAAAAAAAAAATGCACGGAAAACCATATGATTTTCTTTTGCGAACTAGCGAACTGTAGAATCGAGTACATTTGGGGGTCTTCCCTCAGAGTTACGACCTCAAACTATTCAAAATTCGAGCGTACTCCTCCCTCAAAGGCAACGGATCTACTAAAAATGGGTGTCTATCTTATATAAAAAAAAAGAAAACATACATCATATTGAGGCGAAACAAAATTCGCGGGGGCAGCTAGTTGTACAGATTTTTGCAATCAAATCCATTTACCTAATTATCAAATTTTATAAATACAGCATACCAATTGGTGGTGCCAATTCCTTGATCATTTTTTGTAACCTCGCAGCGCCAGTGGTAGTCATACCTACAACCTTCTTATCTTTGATGGTATCTATGTCCAAAATCATTCTAGCTTCGTCATATTCTTCTTTAGCTGCTAATGCGTTATCCTGTTAAACAAAAATACTGTTAAACGTCTTGAAGTGTTTTACAAATAAATGTGTGATAAATCTTGAGACCCTGAAGAACCATTGTTATTGTTACCCTCGCGCTTTCGATATATTTAGTTATATTTAATTCTACAAGGAACCAACAACAGAGCTGGTGCGCCTTGTCAAACGGTAGAAAAAGCTAGGGCCTGTAAATATAGGGGGTCTAGCCTCCGAATTCGAGTCCCATTCGGTGTCGAAACCCTTGGTCCGTGGTCTTTTACTCAATGATCAGATTGAAAACAATCTGTGATTGTGGATTGTCAGACTGTGACAGTCGATCAATTTCCTATCTGCAATCCAATAAGAAAACCCTACGAAGACAATCCATTTTTGGCCACGGATAGATTGCATTCTCTTCCCATTATACACTCATATTTATAATCAATATAAACCAAATAAAACCGTACAAGTAACATTAAAATATACATGTCTATGTTTAAAATATGTCAAATAGCTTTTTAATTATTTAAAAAACTGGTGTAAGTTAAAATCTTATGATAGGATATTGGCACAGTTGAACTGTCATTTTCATACAGAGGTCTATCCACATACACCGATCCTACCTACCATGAATAGCTTGTATCGACAGATGACTATTACAATATTTGGATTATGATGTCTATCTCAGATGGTCAAAAATGGATTCAGATAGGTTATTGGGTTTGGGCGTAAGTGCGGAAACTGAGTCTAAACCATACTATGAAGATGTTTACGTGCAAGTGATACAAAATGAGATGTGAAGCAATTCATGCAGGGTATACACTATTTTATCCAGTAATGTATCAACTTTGTTTGTATGTGGTATTTTAGGATACAGAGGTTAAAGGAGGGACCTTTCTATCACATTATATTTACTTAGAGGCAAAATAAACAATGTGGAAATTTTGGAGACTGGGGTTTCGTGTGCCGAGTAACTACACTCGGTGTGGTAAGCGATCGCAAATGCCGGGCGAATCTCGAGCGCGTACAAAATTACTCAGAGAAGAACCATTAATGCGTGTCTTGCGAACCCTAATATCATTGCATGTAAGACGGATATATTTAGTTGCACACTGGCTGAATTCACAAGAATCGCTTTTTTTATAATTAGTTTCTTTTTTTTTATAGAACCGGGGGCAAACGGGCAGGAGGCTCACCTGATGTTAAGTGATACCGCCGCCCATGGACACTCTCAATGCCAGAGGGCTCGCGAGTGCGTTGCCGACCTTTTAAGAATTGGTACGCTCTTTTCTTGAAGGACCCTAAGTTATTTTAGTTATAAAATGGTTAAGGTTTTAAGTTTTTAGTATAGTTTTCTATTGTTTAGTAGGTATTAAGTTACTGTAAAAATAGAAAATAAATAAATATTGAGCTGGCATTTTTTCTAAAGATTGCTTTACCTGTAAAGTCGAAACATTTTCTACTAATTTAATTTTTAAATCTGCAACCCATTGAAAATATAATTTCCAACGATTATAAGTTGGCATTTTTGTTGGATTACCGCAAGGCACCTCAGTATCCGCATTTTCATCTTCATCCCAACGAGATTTCATTGCCTAAAAATATTATCACTATTAATATAATAGTAATAAGTCAATACGTAGAAATATTATAACTAAGATCTGAATACAGTCCATACAAGTCGTTTTATATAGTTAAAGTATAAGTTAATTATTATAATATCGGAAAACTTACTTTAAATACTTCTATCACTGTCAATACTTGACATATTTTCCGGTAATCGTCGTTACGAGTTATCATTTGAATGACGTGTTCGTATTCATGTTTTAGAGAAAACACACAAATGTTGCTGACACACGCATCTTCTATCACGAATTCATCCAAATCATCATTGTGTGCGGTTCGGCGATCATCACCAGTATTAGAATCGAAGGCATTGACTTCATTTTGCAAGAATTGAATATCAGGCATTGGCATATTGTAATCAATTATTATATTTTCAATTAACCAATCCATTAGACAGTAGGTTGTACGTGTACCTTGCGAGTACCTTTTGCGAATTTGGTCACATACAGCTTTGCTCTCTTCAACCAAACTCAAAGTATAAATAGTGGTGATACCACTATCCAATGATAAAATATTATTTTGCAACTGCTTTAAGTGTAGAATTGTTATTTTTAATTTATCCTTTTTTTCGTAATAGAGTGAAGTATAACGTGAGTATATATTATCCCGTCGAACGTTATTAAGATTGTGTGGTTTCATTATCTCTAAACGCGATTGACCACCAATTCGCACTAAAGAATCCGTTATATTTAAAATCGCTTCCAAAAATTGATCAAGGGCGTGATTTGTGTAGCACACTATGAGTAAAAGACAGCCGATATGATCTAAATTCTGCAACAAGTACTCTGCTACTTTTACTCCCATGTAGGTTTTGCCCGTGCCTGGTGGACCTTGGATTACTGCAAATTCGTGAGTTATCGCCAATTTAAACGCTTCGTATTGGCTGTTGTTAAGGCCGGTTTCTTCAGCAGTTGGTAAAATGTTATCAATGTTTTTACTCTCAAAGAATTGCGGAGGCTTTGACGATGCCTGAAACAAAAAAATAATGACTTTTGTAAGTGATAAAGCACAGGATGAAATGTGTACGCTATCAATACACAACGCAACATTTACGTTTTTGCCCTATTAGATCTAGGTAGCTCATTCTCCTCATCAATTCTAGAACCAACTGAATTCAACAACAAGGACGCAACTCCTATGAGTCAAATAATGATAACGACACTTATGCAACAAAATGTTAGTTAAGTTATATATATAATTCTAGTTAATAATTAGAAGTGTTTGTTATTAGCACACTTGAAGCCAAAATGAGCCCTTTAGTTTTTCCCACAACCATATTGTAATATAACATTCTAGTTTCCGATAATGTCCAATAGGTTGACTACAATTATATTCTTCATAGATATCATAAGTAACACTTCGATTTAAGAACTCTTCAATAAATCAAGTCTGTTTTTCTTAAACCAGCCTCAAAAGTCTACTACCCCTAATGTAATTAGGTATAATTTCATTTAAACGATTAAATTTAATTGACACCCAGTTTTTTAAGCGGAAAACGCGCAAACTTGTGTCTTCTTGGGGTTAAATTGAACTAGGTTTAGCCTGCCCCAGTCAGAGACTCGACTTCACGTAGTAGAGTTTCAACTTTAGACATAAGTTTGTTCAGATACTCATCGACAACTTCCCGAGAAATACCTGCTTGGCCAGTGTAAAGGGTATCCCCAGTGCTGTCATCCGAATAGCAATGAATGTTGCTAAGTTGCAACATGTCATTGATATGCAGAAGAAACAGGGTCGGGGATAGAACACAGCATTGTGGGACCCCAGCGTTCACGAGTTTAAGGTCGGAACATGCTCCGTCGATGACGACCTTGATGCTCCGATCGGCCAGAAAGCTGGAGATCCAATCGTATAATTTCTCGGGAAGCCGAGAGCCTGGAAGCTTCGAGAGCAGTGCTCTGTGCCACACCCGATCGAAGGCTTTCGATATGTCCAAACTAACCGCTAGCGCCTATGTGTAAGGTATACAAGAAGGTCACTAGCCGAACGACCACGACGAAAGCCGTACTGACAATGGCTAATCAGCTGGTGATCCTCTAGATACCTCAACAGCTGGACAGTTTCAAACGAAGTTTTATTTAACATATATTTAACACGCCTACAAAACTATACGCCACCGAACTATACTCGAGCTTAAGGGTGCGTCCACATCTGGCGAATATGCCGCGCATGTGCAGTTCGCGAGCAGTATGCGAGCAGTAGGGGATCGCGTCTTCCTTCCGCCCACGCCAGTAAACGGAACTGTAAGCGCGAGAACTGAGTAGCGCTAAAGAGGTGAACCAAACAATTGCCGTGACTGCACGCGCCAGATGTGGACGCACTCTAACAATAATTATAATTTTCGGAATTTCATGCAGGTTTTAATAATGTTCCAATAAGGCGCTGCGTCTACTGCGTTAACGACGTCGGATTACACAATAAATAAAAGCCGTACCTCAACATCCACAATGTATTTCTTCATCGGCAAGTGTTCAGGAAATGATTGATCTTGCAAAACTTTTAGTACGTGATAGTAAGGCTCAAAGTAAACATCACTTTCAATCATTAAAAAATTGTCATCTTTATTAATATCAAGCCTTTTTCTCTCGGTTATTAAACTTACTGGAATCTGAAATTAATTTATTATCGATATAATAATCAAACCGTGTTCGGGTTAATATATAATTCTTTTGTTTATAGGATAGGAGGCAAACGAAATGGGACTTTATATAAAGTAATAACATCGCCCATGGACCTGCAACGCCGAGGTGTGGCGGGTGTGCAGTCGACGTTTCAGGGAATGGTACGCTGTTTCGGAAATACCAGTACTAAGGGGCCGTTTTAGTATAACTTAAGCTGATTTAATGCAATTTATACCCCCCCCCCCACTAGTCAGCAATAGTAAGGAGAGCTCTCCAAAATAAATCCAACATTTACGTATTATTTTTTTGTAGGAATCCTCTAAAACATTTCAATTTCAAACACAGACCATGTGTGTAATATGCGTAAAAAGTAAATAATTACTGATGACGTAATCATCAAATATGAAAATCAAAGACGGACGGAACGGATTGTTTTTTGTTACGGCTTAGTTTTGATGATAAGATCGAATACTATTACTAAAACAGTGACATATTTTAATTAAATTGCGTCAAAAAATCAATATTATTCATACATCAGAAAGTCAGAAAAAATTACATCATCCCCCACACATGTTACACAGTTAAGTAGTATTGCAAAATAAATACAGAATAAGAAATGTACTTTCATATGTTAACAAATGTTTGAATATTTATAATATCGTCATCACAGAAGATACTCACTTTTCCTCTTGAAAAATATTTTGGCTCGCGGTCTGCTACGGTACCTACAATGAAGCTCTTGCAATTGTCTTTGCTTAGCAGTATCAGCGCACCGAACAGGAATCGTTTATTGTATTCCCATTTAATATTCTTGAATATCCTTTTTGTGTGTCTGTCAACCTCAATAATGTTGCCAAAATTAACGTCAGAGACGTAAGGTTCAGCAAAATGCACGTTTCGAAATATCCTACAATAAAATAGGAAGATTAAATTTACGGAAAAGAACCAACCGCCGTACGGATCAGAAAACGCGAAATAAAAAAAAGAGAAAAACTTATATCTAATTACGCTAGTTAAATAAACAAAATTAGTCAGGTTTATCTGACGCTGAACTAGGTGTGAACCTGTATTTCAGCATACAGCGCCTAACCCCTTAAATATATCAGACAAAAACTCCAGCATCAAGTTCATGACTCATTGGCGAAACTTATATGTTGTAATTTACAATCAATTTAACAAGTAATTCTATTATGGTGTGAAGTGTTCTCCCTGTGAGTAAGGTGAGAGGAGAGGGTGTATGTGTGTGTGTGTGTGGGAGAGTGTGTAAATACTTTATTACTCAAAAGAAAACTATTAATATATTATACCTATACATAAATAATATAATAAATAAATGCCTTTCAATTTTTATACATTAATCATGTCGCATTTTTTTTTTGAGCCTAGGCCTCTAAGTATACGCTGCTATAACATGATCCCTAGTGAAATATTGGAACTGCCTTTCAACAGATTCAAAACGCATATTAAAAAAACCTTATTGTGTAAAGGTTAATGACTACCTAGAAGATAAAAACAAAAAAGTCAAGAGTTAGAAGATAAATAAATAAAAAATAAAAATAAATACGTTTATTTTCCAACATAAGATCATCAAGGTATCACATATTCGACGTCATTAAATTTGAACCTGTAGGCATCCCTACTCATCGGCAAATAAGACAGAGGGTGTAGGCCGAGAGAAAAAGCCGGCGTAAAAACTCTCGGTACTCAAGTCATAAAACAAATGAAATTACCCCTAAGAAGGGTGATACACCAAGTACGGCGCGACAATATTTTGTACTAGCTTACAACGCTAAAAAGCGCATCTGACAAGATTTCAAACCTCTGGGTACGGGCTCCCCAATCTTCACAAGATTCAAGAGACATTTGCAGAACAGACCCTTCGATGGCGTTGTTTGACATACAAATTACTGAACACTGTCTCAACTAGCCTGAATTAAATTTTTATTGTGTAACTCACTCTAAAGGAGTAGGTTTACACGTTTCCATTTTTATTCACTTCCTTCCTTGTATAACGTATAATTGAGAAAAAAAATATTTGTTGTAAAAATATGGCGAATTTATAGTTTCGATCGTTTTTATGACGCAACAACACCTAGTAAAAAATGCCTTGGAAATAAAATTTACGTGTTTACCTTATATTGTCGTAGTGCCTCCTGTTCGGATCTTTTCGAAATTGCTCTGGAAATATAAAAAAATAATTAAAAAATGTAAATTCTATGTATAAATAAATACTATATTACTTAAAGATGAACAAAAAACCTACTTGTAAATAGTATTAAGCGATTACAACCTTTACTCACACAATTATCGAAATCTGTATTTACTTGATGTAATAATAGACGAATGATTGCGTCCCCAGAGCTTTTTACTACATTGCCTTCATAGAGAATATATTATTAAAAGCTCATTGACATGACTACAGAAGAAATCTATACTACCAATATGAATATATTTTTGTTTGTTAATACTGCACTACTAATTCAAATACTAATTATTACCTAGTCAGGCTATATATATTTAAAACTACAGAAAAATGAAAGACAGAAACGCGTTTCGTTTTCCTTGGTTGGTTGACTCATTTTCCTTACTTAAGACTTTTTTTAATAAATTGTGTTTTTAGGAAATTATATTTAAGTACGAATTACATACTAATAAAATGATGAAATATGAATAATATAGAATATATATGCTGGAATAGCTTTAGTGATGTTGTGTCGTTAAAAATTAAAAAAAAAAATAGTATAATTATTCGCCGATAGATGTCAGGAAGAGCCATTTTCAGTTTGAATTGGGACTACTCAAACGCCACCTTTCTGGTATTTACTATCATATATTCCTCGCCTCTATCGCCCCCGAAACCCCCCGTATACTAAATTTCATGAAAATCGTTGGAGCCGATTCCGAGATTCCAATTATATATATATACAAGAATTGCTCGTTTAAAGATATAAGATTTGGTCCGTTATGCGTTTACGTTTTCCAATTTCAACTATCGTTTAACATTCTCATTTTAAATATGTTGTTACTTACGTATGCCTTCTCGTATTGGCCCAAAGCAATCTTCTCTTAGCAATCGAAACTGTACGTCTAAATAGTGATCTACATCACTATAGGCTCCCATTACTATGTTAGGACGTAAAAATGGCTGTGTTTCTAACAAATCTTCTTCAGTTGGTAACAAAGAGAGTTGTCTAAATGATGTCGGTGGTTCTCCTTCGCAGTTAGGTATTCTGTAGGGATTTTCTAATACCTAGACATACAGATTATTTACATTAATTACAAAAATCGGTAAATACTCAATTATAGTGAATTTGTTCATTTAAAATACTGGTTCCCCAAATTAGTACAATGCAACGATGAATCACCGAATTTATCTAAAAGTGAGTCGTTATACTAGTATTTTTTAAATAAGCAAGCAATGTCCTTACCTCTGTTTCTTTCACTTTCTCATGCTGCGTGATTAAATCTTTCACACGCTGTAGTCTCAACATATACTCTTCAGGTAATTCAAAGCCGTGTCTTTCTTTAAGTAAGTCAATGCAAGCTTTTGAAGAACTTTCTATAAGAACCCTGCATCTGCTCATCGCAGTAGACGGGGATATAGCAGTAATAGTTTCAAGTAAAACAATTAGATTGTTCCAAAATTTAACTTGGTCATTCCAATACAACATATTATCTCTCTTCGTCGCACAAAAAGGCAAATTTGCTAAATATAATACGAGATGTAACTTGATAAAGTTCGAATTACAAATACCGAGGATAAATTCCAATTTCAATTGAGGGAAGTTACAGTCCGAAACTTTATTAGCTATTTCCAAAATTAGAGGAAAAAAATCTAATTTTTCAATTGGATTTTGCAGGACGTCCATGATGGCAATTTTATTTTTATTAAATTCCGTTATAATATCTTTGCTGTCACACTGAGAGACTTTATAGAGAAATTGATATCCAATGAATGCAGGCCGGCTTCTGTTTCTATTTTCACCCGGTTGGCGGGCAAACGTTGTACGAGACGCATTATCTAAAAAAAATATTTACTCATAAAATGTAATCTCAAGATTATGTTTAAAGTTCATCAACAACAATAAAATTAGCTTAATACATTTTCCGGTATTGCTACAAGTGCCAACTCTGGGGATAAATTATGCAATCCTGCAGCCCCGTATAGGGGCGAAGAAAAGTATTTTTTAATGTAAAAGAAATTTCTCAACACTCGGGGTATTGAGAAACATTTCCGACGCGCTACAGAGACGCTCTTTATGCGCTACATTGAATAATCATATCAAATTCAATAAAAAAATATTTCTTCTATGTTGGTTTAGGAACTTTTCATCCCACCTGTTAAACAGTTGCAAAACTATCTTGAATAATATCTGCATTTACTGCAGAGAGGTAATAACAGAGTTACCCGCTAAATAGCATATCCGGTTGTGGCTGAGAAAATTAATCCACAAAATAATATATCCAACATGTTTTGTCCATATACACATATACATACATATATATTAATTAAAGCGTTAAGGCTTTTTAGAGAATTATCAAAAAGGTTAGTCGACATCACAGGAGAACGAAGAGCTGGCAGCTACCTCGCACAAAGAATTAGTCTAGCTATTCAAAGAGGGAACGCTGCCAGTATCTTCGGAACCTTGCCTAAAGGGACTCCTTTTAATAATATTTTTTAATAATTAAATTTTAAGGTTATTTATTAGATATATTTTTATGTATTATGTTATTTGTTTTTCAATTTGTATCTATATTAGTTTCGGCATGTAATGTAATGAATGTCTTCCATTATGATTAAATAATTATTATTGTATTACAATATATATATATACTATATTGTTTCAAATACTAATAAATAAATGGCAGAAATATAACGTGTTAAAAAAACTCACGCGGTCGTTGAACGTTTGGTGGTTGACGTGTATCGCTGTTTTGATTTCTAGGTTTTTGGTTTCTTGGATTGCGAGGATCTGAAATTTTAATAAAAATATAAGTAATATATTGGTATTATATAGCCGCACGGGGTCTCTTGGTAGAATGCTTACGCGACCCCAAGTTACCCCAACAGTGACGTGATTGGTGGGAGGGGTTTAGTGGGTAGGGCTTCAGAGCGCGTCCCGAGCGAAATGCACTGCCCTAAATTAAAAAAAAATGGTATTATCAAGCCGAAATCACCCGGTGAAATGGATCTCAAAAGATAAAAATGTGGGAACATCACAAAAGTCAAAACCACAGGGCTGACCGTATTGTTAAGTATAGAAAAAGGCTTTTACCCAAACGACCCCCATATGGAAATCACTATGATTAATCTAGACTGTGTGCAATAAGTAAACTAAGACCCATTTGATTCGTAAATTTTAACTATTTATAGTATTGAATTAACTTGGCTTTATTGAGAGTTAGCAAACGGAGATAAATATACTCTTGTCAAAATGATCTGTTAATTGTGTGGTCTTGCATGAACACCCTGTAGTGTGACATATTGTTATAAATTTGATAAGACCTTTGAAAAATCTGTACTGTACCTGGCCAGTATCCTTTTTATAGCAAAATATAGCATATTTTTGGTTAAATTTATTATATTAAATACTATACAGGCTATATTATATAGAATAGATTTTAGTTACATACTTGGTCTATATTTCGAATTACGACCTCTGTTGTGGTTATTTTGCGACGGGCCTGCAAATAGATATTATTTTTATAAAATAAAAGGTTGAGATGCGTGTGACTAAACAAAAAATGAAGAACTATATATAAATGTGAAACATAGAAACACAAAGATATATCGTCACACGCAAAGAAAACTTTAAAAGCTAATTTCATAAAATATCATATGAAATTGTTACTCGATACAATTACAATACTGAACAAAAACCAAATAAAGCGGACACATACCTGGTCCTTGACCGCTATCCATTTTCGATGCCTGAAACAACAATGCTATATTTTAATCTTATCAAGTACAGCTTTTTTTAGTTCTCCAACTGACAATTTATAGCAATTGACAACGTGGAAACAGAAAATCTATACTTTGACGATAAATATTCAATATTAATCAGTCAAACAGAAACTAATTAACACGAGCTCCTTCAACTAATTATACAAGGCAATGGCAGGTAGAAGGAGAACTCGCCGCAGACGCACGTCCTCATTGAAAAACTTGAGGCAATGGTTTGATCAAAACACCAAGTCATTGTTTAGAAGCGCGGCATCCAAAATTATACTGGCCATTATGATAGCCAACCTTCGCAAAGAGATGGCACTATAAGAAGAAGAAACATAAACTGACATCTTTAATTGGTTAAAAATTATCAAAATTGCATATCATACAAGTGAACGCGCGATAATGCCTCAAAACTTCTCCTTGCTAAACATAGCCAGGCCTCATGCAAATAGTGTTCAAAAACCTACTACACTGGCCAAGTTAATTATCGGGTAAAAAAGAGAGTAGTAGAAATGCCAATGCATTACAAAGAGTGACTTGAAACGACACAAAATTATTTTGTTAATTGAAATTTTTATTTTTTAAACTAACCTTGACATATACCAACCATCTTTGCCACTGTTTGGTTTGAATTTCGTTCAGATTATTCAGTTAAACAATGTACTACCGAGAAATATTTACAATATACAATTGACGTCTGTTATCTTTATGTAGGTATTAGACGTCCGGTTGTACTTGATATGCATAATACAATGTATGGGATCTGCCTTTATAGTTACAATTTAATGCCGACAGCAGCATCACAGGTATGTGATAACCAAATAAATAACACCGGACGATAAATGAAACAAATGTATTCATAAATCGACCGGTATGCTAATTAAAAATTCTATCATTTTATCTCGTAAATATGGACAATCGCGATTTATCGTTTCGAGGACGTTAAATATATTTTTTTGTCGTAATAAATCAAATCAAATTCGTTTATTCAGTTTAGATGCGTCTTAGGGCATGCTTATGAATGTCAAAAACGTTTACAAAATTCGCAAAAGAGCAAAACTACGCCATCTCAAATAGACAAGTAAATATACAAGCGAAATTGAACGACGCAGTGAAGCATTCAAAATTATTGTGCAGAAAGCCGTACTGACGGAATTAAACAAAATAGTCTGGGGCCCGTATCCAAAGACGTCAATCAAATTAAAGTTTCCCTGGACTACATTTGAAATCAGATTGCTAGTTTGTTCCATAATTAGGCGTCAATCCGTTGAAGCTAGTTTAAAGTGAGATTTGATCAATGATCCATAACAAAATTATTATGTAATAATTTGTTTACGTTAAAATTACTTACAAGTCGATTTAATATAGTTTTTTCAAAGACTTTACTACAAGTAGGTAGTACGGAAATTGGTCTAAAGTTACTGGGGTCGGACATATTACATGCCTTAAATTTACTTTACTATGGAGAAACAAAGTTCGAGGGGGCAGCTAGAGTACATATATAATTTTTACGATACATTTTATTACTTTATAAGTATTTAATAACACTTGTATTACGTTGTCATAAAGGTTGACAAGAGCACTCACTATCACCAGACACCAACAAGTTGTCATCGTCGATCACCAGAGGCGGCAGTTTAATAGAGTATTATTTTAAAAAAAATACAATCTTAACTGAAATCTCATATTACATTTAGAATATATGCAAACTTTACAACTTAATACTGAGCTGAAACTGGCCTGATCTGGCAAAGATTGATGTACCAGTTTATTATAACTCTTTACGCAACAATGCAAAAAAATTACTCACTTCTATGCCTTCCAAATAATTTGAAATCTTATTTTAAGCACAATTTATTAAGTATTACAAATTAAAATATTAAACAACACGCAACCATGAATAGCATTTACGTGAACTAAACACAGCAACTAAGAGTTAAGAGTTATGACACCAATTGGAAATGACGATTGACGAGTGAGGACTGAGGACGATGGTCATTGGTCGATGAGCAAGAAGAAGTTGAAAATTTTTGTTCGGGGAATTTCCAATTCAATGAGTATAGACTAACCGCCCATAATAATTAACTGACGGAAGTTTTGATGAACTGAAGCAAGTTCAGTATAGTCTGTGGCTACTTACGCTGTGAAGTTTATAGCAAAAATTCTGTCTGTGATTTTGTTTTTGCCTTCTATTTATTATTATAAAAAAAAAATTTGAAAGTTGAAGTATTAATTCTAACCAAAGACTTCAATACAATATAGGTTGTAAGTTGTAACTTCTAACTTGTTTCGCGCGTTTTAATCATTAGTCTTATTTTAATAACGTAAATTTTGTATTATTAAATGACGCAGAGTTTGCAAAAAATATATTTTTGCTAAAGAGTTCGTACGTAAGTTACGTGCTACGTAAGTTGTTTAAAATACTTTCTATAATTATAGAGATATAAAATATGTTTTGGTAAACATGTCCATTTCGGACTTCTGTAAAAATTATGCTCGATAACTTTAAATTCCAACGTTAACATTTTAAGTATTAACAAGGCTTCGCTGGAAGTATATTACATACTTTGATTATTACTTTTTCTAAGGGTTAGAAGTGTGTATACTTTCTCTAACACATTTTTGATTACTTATTTATACTCTATTTATCATATTATGCAGATCAAGTATTGCAATGACTAGTCAGCAACCGAAAATAACTACTATGTTTGTAAAAAAAAGAGCCAGATCTCCTGACTGTGATACTGAAAATGTAAGTATAAAAAACTTCATGTAAGTTTTATTGTGGGCACTAAGTAATTATTATAATGGAAATGACTATGATATTTTCTTTTTTAGAAGAAGTTAAAACAAGATGAATCAACAGATTTTAGTTCATATTTACCAGATAGCCCAAATTCATTGTCAGATGAAAATGAATTATGTGATAATGAAATAAAAAATAAAGCTTTAATAAATGTTAGTGTTACTCAAGAAACTGTTGAAAGAACAGATGAAAACCAAAATTTTAGTGTTAATAAAACAGAAAGTGAATATGAAACCCCTAAATCTGACAATGAAAAGAGAAAAGATCCAGATATGGAAAAATGTGACATTTGTGGACAATTCCTTAATAATTCTGACATAATTTACTATCAAGGACACCCACAAAATGCAGTGGAAGAATTTGTTGCATTGACTAATGAAAAATTGCTCCTGATTTCTGGTTAGTATAATTCATAACACCACTTATATTATAGTTGGCTTAAAAACTAGCCCTGGCTTTAATTTTTTGCGGTTCATTCTAAGATAACAAAATATAATTCCAATTTCTCTTAAAAAAATCCAAATCTCTGTAGTTGCCTTTTATGAATGTTTTACTAATTTTTAAATTATTTGTTCAGGTGAAGAAGGAGATATAATGGAACGTCCACAAACAAATATAACAGGATTTTCAATATTTGATCAACATGGTCACCTAGTACCGATTGATGGGGGTCTTGTTGAAAGTGATGTACGCATTTATATGTCTGGATACTTGAAGTCTATATGTTCAGATTGCCCTGATATTGATGAAGATTGCATTCCAGTTAAAGACGTTGGACCTATCATTGAATGGTGAATAAACACTAATTTGAAAGAGCCTAATTTATGTTCTGAATAGTAAGAATACTGTAATAGAATGTTTTCAGTATTTTTCATAAACATTCTAAAGACCTCAAGTCAGACCTCAAGTCAGACCTCACCTTATTTAATTATTTTAAGTAACCTGGCTATAAGGACAAACCATTCATATTTGTATTGAGGCTATAATATAAATGTATAGGGTATTGATTATGTAATTAATTCATTTTCATACGTAAAAGAGCTTTTAAAATTATAGCTTCAGCTTTATTAATGATGTGAAAGAGTACCGAGTGTTTTACACCGGCTTTTTCTCTTCCTACACCCTCTGTCTTCTTTGCCGATGAGTAGGGTTCTGTATCTTATATTTCAAAATGAACTTATTTTATTAAACTAGACATCATATAAACCAGTATAATATTTAATTTCAGGTTTATTCATGGATTTGATGGCGGTAGTAGAAACTGTGTGACTTTATCAACTGAATTTGGTGAATATAATTTGCTTAGGCCCAGCAATGATTATATGCCTTTAATGAATAACTTATATGAAAAGATCTGGTTGAGTAAGGTTGTAATAGAGTATATAGAAGAAAATGATTACATGCAGCCAGCATATGAGGATTTGGTATCTGTGGTTCGCCAATCCAAAATTCCTGATTTAAATGATTTAATGATGTCGGAAGAAATGTTACACAAACATGCACAATTTGTATGTGATCAAGTGGTTAGCTTAGAGACTGACGAGGACAGTGAACCACTAATTACATTACCTTGTATGAGGGAGTTAGTAAAGTTAATGGGAATTAAATTTGGAAAAAGGAGAATTCGAGCTAAAATAGATTACAAGAAAGTAGATAAAAAGGCATGGACTAAAGCTACTACTACACCATTAGTTCAAAAGACATTTGAGAGTTTCTTCTCGAACCAGTTGGACAAAACCAATTATGAATTAGTATTGAGACGGAAAAGATGTGGCGTTTGTGAAGCCTGTCAGCTTCCAGACTGCGGGGAGTGCAATCATTGCAGGGCCATGCTTAAGTTCGGAGGACACGGGCGGACAAAGCAAGCATGTATAAGGTATAATGATAACATTAAAAATGCATCTGTTACATTTATAAAGTCAAAACATTACTGGTATATTCCTAATATTTAAAGAAATTGAGTCATTTTTCACTTCATGGGAAAATAATGTGGTATTTTGTTTACATTAAACAGATTTTATAATAAGTAACTTTATCTTAATATATATAAATCTCCTGTCACTATGTTTGTCTGCGATGGACTCCTAAACTACTTAACCGGTTTTAAATTAAATTGGCACACCGTGAGGATAGCTTAGATCTTTAATTATAGTCGCAATTTTATTTTATTGCAAATTATTTGATACAATTCTGACAGATTGCGCTGTGTTAAAAGTACTTACGTTTCACATAAGCTATTTACCTTTCACATAAGTTCTCCTACCGTTTCCCTTGGATAGTTTAGTGCTATGTTATAAAAAAAACCTTAGCCATAGCAACTCTAGGCCGAGACTGCTAGTTAGTTTATAAAAATATCTAAATAATAATTAGACAATGTTTAAAATATTAGGCTAGAACAAGGCTAGTTTCTAGTCATAGTCATAACCCTAAATTATACAATTTTAGTTTGACTGTATAATTAATTCTTCCAGATTTAAAGCGCTGGCGAAAATCACATTTTTTATTATTTTTACTAAGGGCCGGCAACGCACTGGCGAGCCCTCTGGCTGTGCAGACATGGACGGTATCACTTAATATCAGTTGAACCTCCTGCCCGTTTGCCGTTCTATAAAATAAAACATTGTTTCAAAATTATAAAAAACGTGAATTAGGTGTTTATATTTTATTACCACTGAAGTATTACGTAAGCAGATTATATATTCGATATCAGCAAAAATAACAAAGCTCAAAAAGAAAAGTAAATGAAAAAGTAAAACGTATTTTTTTTTGTAGGAAACCTGTAAAATGCATTTCGATTTGAATCATAGACAATATGTGGTAATCTTTTAATATTTGTAAAAAAGTTAGTAATTAATGTTGTTGCATCAAATAAGACAAAGACAATAGAGCTTACCTAATACTTCAATGGAATAATGAAGAATACTTATAAGAAATAATGAGTCTAATTGCACTGTATAATCTGTCTCTTTCCATCACGCCGTACAAACATTTTGACTGAAAGAGACAAAAACAATCAGACTTATTTAGTTGTTATGTGTTTAATAAAATTATAGACGTCGCTGTCCCAACATGGCCGTTCAACAAGCTGAGGATTCAGATCCAGATGAGGATGACGACGTCCCTCAATTAACTGACAAATTAAAAAACAAAGTTGAAGACGCAGTACCCGTGAAATTAACAGGAGCTTACAGAAATATTACATGGATTGGAGAACCCATTAAGACAGACGCCGCTAAAATTTACTATGAAAAAGTAGAAATTGACGGTGAAGAATTCACTATAGGAGAATTCGTTATGGTTGAGACGACACAAGCTAATGTACCGGCTTTGGTCTCACGAATTGTGTATATGTGGAAGGACACAAACAATCCTAGCGTCGGCTTCTTCCATGCTGAAGTTTTTATTCGAGCGTCTGATACTGTTTTAGGAGAAGTGGGAGGTATTTTTTTTTATTTATGTAACGTTATTTGTTGGATTCTTTACTTATAGGATAGTTGAAAATGAACGCATAGCATTATCTTAATAAATCGCTTGAAATAGTTGAAAAATATTACACAGAATTCCTAGATTCATCATCTCTTTACAGATCCAAGAGAAGTTTTTCTCGAAAACCGTTGTTGTCACGGTGCTCCGTTGTCATCAATTCTTAGAAAGGCCATTGTCCATCAGACCACTATTCCCGACGATTGGAGCAATAGAGGCGGGAATGAGGTCGAACAAGATTTCCACGAAGACGATGGGAAAACGTACTTCTACAGCAAATATTACGAAAGGTTCACCGCACGATTCCAAGACATTCCCCCGGACCCAGTATGCCCGAACGAAATGAGAAAACACAGATTCTGCCCTTCCTGCGAAAGAAAAACGAAACGCGAAGTGAAGGACATCCCAAAAGTGACGGGAAAGTTGACGGAAAAATCTGACAACGTGAAAGAGGAAACACGCTCCGAGTGGACCCTCGTGAAATGGCAGGACTACGAATACAAAAAGGGATGCGGTGTGTTCTTGAAGCCGGGTACATTCAAGCTAAGAAACGGTCTCAATCACAAACGTGATGACGTGAAGTTAAAATTGGAGACCGTTGACGAAGATGTCTACCCCGAGTACTATCGTAAGAGCGACAATAATTTGCGCGGATCGAACATCGACACGAACGAACCGTTCTGCATCGGGCACGTCGTCGCCGTAACCGCCGCCGGCGAAGGCCCACTCGTCGCTCCGCAAGACATCTACGTGAAGGTCAACGTCCTGTATAGGCCCGAAAACACAAACAGCAAGTACCCGCAACACGAAGACCTCAACCTCGTCTACTGGAGCGAAGAAATACGGGAAGTGCCGTTCTCCTGTGTCGTCGGTCCCTGTACTTTATCATACATAGACAACATACCGCAAACGGATTCAATTTACACCTGGCTGGAACAAGACCCCGGCAGGATTTACTTTAGAATGTCGTACGACAAGAAGTCTGGGGAGTTCAGAGACGTCCCGCAGTACGCCCGACTCATCGGGCCCAGTAAAGGCAAGGACAAGGGGAAGGGCAAAGGAAAGTCAAGCAAGCCCGAATTGCGGGTTATTAAGCCCGAGGAAGTGAAGGTGCGTCCTCTGAGAACGCTAGACGTGTTCGCGGGTTGCGGAGGCCTATCGGAGGGGCTACACCGCTCCGGGGTCGCGGTTTGCAATTGGGCCATAGAGAACGTCGAAGCGGCCGCGCACGCCTACTCCCTCAACAACAAAGACTGCACAGTCTTCAATGAGGACTGTAACGTCTTGCTCAAAGACGTGATGTCGGGCGCCACACACAGCTCCCGTGGTCTGAGACTACCGATGAAGGGTGAAGTGGAATTATTGTGCGGTGGACCACCGTGCCAAGGGTTTTCGGGCATGAATAGATTCAACTCCAGAGAGTACTCAAATTTCAAAAACTCTCTCGTCGCGTCCTATCTCTCGTATTGCGATTACTACCGCCCGAAATACTTCATACTCGAGAATGTGAGGAACTTTGTTGCGTTCAAAAAGGGCATGGTGTTGAAATTGACCCTCAGAGCGTTGTTGGATATGGGTTATCAGTGCACGTTTGGGGTGCTCCAGGCTGGGAATTACGGGGTGCCCCAGACTAGACGAAGGCTGATAATACTAGCCGCGGCGCCCGGCTGCAAGTTGCCTTTATACCCGGAGCCGACGCACGTATTCAGCCGACGGGCCTGCACCCTGACCACGACGATAGACGGAAAGCGTTTCGCGTCGAACATACAGTGGGACGATTCAGCCCCGAGACGGACCTGCACGATAAAGGACGCCATGAGCGATCTGCCCCAGATATGTAATGGAGCAAATAAAATTGAAATAGATTACGGGTCAATGCCTGAGAGTTATTTCCAACGTTTGGTGAGAAGTAAGGATGAGAATGCGAGGTTAAGAGATCATATATGCAAGAACATGGCGCCTTTGATTCAGGCTCGCATATCCCGGATCCCAAACACGCCTGGATCGGATTGGCGGGATCTTCCCAATATTTCTGTCACTTTGTCGGACGGAACTAGGTGCAAGGTGAGTTATTTTTCCAACTAAATATTCAAACAGCAAACTCAAATTCATAAATATCTTTATTCATAACTCAAATTCATAAATATCTTTATTCATAACTCAAATTCATAAATATCTTTATTCATAACTCAAATTCATAAATATCTTTATTCATAACTCAAATTCATAAATATCTTTATTCATATAGGTAAACATGTACACTTATGAACGTCAAAAAAGCAAATTAAATTAATTGTAAAATTACATTTACAACCAGTTCGCAAGTCAAGGGTGTAGAGCGGGTAAGAAGAACTGGCAAGAAACTGTCCGCCACTCTTTTCAATCGTCAAGTTTTTAATACAAATTGTTTGAACTGGAGCAAATCAATCCCAAGGATTAGGATCATTTAAGTATTCGTCACATTTATAAAAGGCTTTATTAATTAATTTACTTTTAACGAGGGCTTTGAATTTATTTAGTGATAATTCTCTAATTTCGCTTGGGAGTTTGTTGTAAAACGAATACATTTTCCATATAAGGAGTGGTTTATCTTCTGGAGCCTGGTTAGTTGCACACTCAAATTAGTTCATGTAGATTAAAATCTTTTTTGTTGTCGTTCATAAGTGTACTTGGTTACCTTTATGAATAAAGTTAGTTTGAGTTTCAGTTTATTTTATCCCGATATTTTACAAAAAGTGAATTTAGAATAAATGATGCTTTTTATGGGAATCAAATCGTTAAAAGACGTAAGATTTGTTTGTTCAAAAATTTCAAATCTTCTGATTTTCTGGAAAAGTATTACATATTTAAATAAATTAATCCTTTCTTTTGACACATAAAATACCTCCAGGAAAAAATATCTAAACAGGATCTCTTAATAGTTCTAAAAATCTATTAATTAAACTTAAAAATCTTATTACGACTGTCTCCTGATATTAACATGTAGCATATACGTGTTTTTCATATTTATCTACATTTTAATAAATTTATTTATTAATACTTCGTTGCAATACTACTGGCGGCCTTATTTCTTTCGAGCGATCTCATCCAGGCAACCATTACATCGTTACTTTACATCTTTTTATCGTTACTTGCACATTACTACAAGATAACATGGTTTTGCATGTTTCCCGCGTATACATATGTGCGCGCACGCATTTAACCAGGGAGTTGTACGTAGTCAGTGTACTAGGTGCCTTGTTATAGGCCGCATATATATTTACTTCTTTATATTATTTTTGTAATCGTAACAAAACATTAAACAAATTTAAAATGGCGGTAAATTAGCAACAAACAAAACAAAATTCCCTTTATTAACTTTCTGGTCTTAAATATACATTTTTGTACCATCCCTTTTAAGTTCTATAACCTGTGTTAGGGATGCACACTCTTTCCTATATGTTGTTTCTTAACAAAGGTCTAATCTAAATAAAAACAATGAACTTACATCCTAACTTACATACTTATACCTTAATATAACTTAATAAACAATCCAATACAAAATATATTTTAAAAAAAAACCAAAATCTAAACAAAAGTTTACACTAAATCGTAAAAAGTAGAAGTAAACTACAAAAGTAGGGTAGATAAGTAGATACGATCGCACCATCATCTTTTTATGGGAATTAAAACGTTAAAAGACGTAGGATTTGTTTGTTCAAAAATGTCAAATAATCTGAAATAATTCATTTATATATTAGAAATGTCCCTGTTCGTACACAGAAATATACATATTTTTAAATCGAATGTAGTAAGTAGTAGACATGGGGAGAAATTGGCTGTGCCAAAAATAAATTTAGAATTATTTCGGAAAAACGCCTTCTGTATGGCAATTAAAATTTACAATAGATTACCGAAAGAACTTAAAGATCTTCCGACAAGAATCTTTAAAAAGCGACTTAGTGCATTACTTTTAGAAAAAACGTACTACTCAATAAACGATTATTTGTGTGAGACATGGTAATTTATATAAATTTAATTATGTATGATAATTGACTTAATTGATATGAATCTGACTAATAATGTAAAATCTAAACTAAGATAAATTTGCGCGCCACTGTGTGTGGCAGAATATGCGAACGACTGACAATTGTACCACCTTGACATTTTATACCATATTCGTGCAATAAATAAATTATTATTATTATTATTATTTTGATTGAGTGCAAGTGCAACTGTAGTGCAACTCAGACGAGTGTAGCCCGTATGTCGTGGCCAGTGCAGGTTAATACAGCGTAACATGTCTCTTATCAGCCGTACGATGCGACCACATAAACTGTAGACTATTCAATTCAATTAATCTCTCAATCACTACCAATGTAATATATTTAATCAGGTTCTCCAATACCGGTATGAAGACGCCAAGAACGGTCGTTCGTCGACCGGTGGCCTTCGTGGGGTATGCGCATGCGCATCGGGCGGGACCTGCAGCGCGGCGGACAAACAGGAGTGCACCCTCATACCTTGGTGTCTTCCTCACACCGCTAATCGGCACAACAACTGGGCGGGGCTTTACGGTATATATTTTTTTCTACACCTCACTTGCCAAGATTGCAGATGATTTAAACGAACAAGTTGGGAAATATTGGGAAACGAGTCTATTATGTTAGCTTTTTCTCTCGGCCTACACCCTCTGTCTTCTTTGCAGAGTAGGGATGCCTACAGGTTCGAATTGATTGACGTGGAATAAGTGATACCTAGACGATCTTATGTTCCAAAATAAACGTATTTTATTTTATTTAACAAAAAATATGTGGGCCATGGTCGAACGATGGTTTTAATTTCTGCATCTTCTACCGCATTTATCATGGAATGTTCGGACTAATACATGCAGCTAAGTTTCTTTAGCGGACGTCAAGACAGACTGAGTGTTTTTCAAGCAAAGCCATTATTAGTAAAAGATACTGAGTTTTTAAATATTTTTAAAAATAATTTTTTAGTCACATTAAATATATCGATTTGCTGATAATTTATGTTGTAATCTGTAGGTATGCGGATACATAACCGAGTTTCGTAAATACTAAGGGCCTGTTTCACAATGTCCGGATAAGTTCCAAATAAGCTATTTATTACTTATTGGTAGGTTAATAGTATTTTTGCGTTTCACGACTGTCAGATAGCGCTATACGTCATGAAATTCGAAGTAACTTATTTGGAACTTTTATCTTTCGAATAATTTATGTGTTGCATAGCTATTTGACACTTTATCCATACATTGTGAAACAGGCCCTAAGTCTTCCGAGGAATTTCAAGTAATTGTATTTGCCTTGTGATGTGATGCGTGATGAAGTGGTTCTAAAAAGTAAAAGCGATAACAAGTCGGGGCAGTCAATCAAACCATTGCAAGAAGCATGTTAAAATATTATATTCATTAATAAATAATAAATTCAGGTCGTATATCATGGGACGGTTACTTCAGCACGACAGTGACAGACCCAGAGCCAATGGGGAAACAAGGGCGGGTCCTACATCCGGAGCAAAACCGAGTTGTCTCGGTCAGAGAGTGCGCCAGGTCACAGGGATTTCCGGACACATATCTCTTCGCAGGGTCAATACAGGATAAACATCGACAGGTATTTCTTTGTTTAGATCCCAAATATATAATTGAACAAACATTATTGCAAACTGGCAACATTTGTTATAGGTGGTAACACTTTCTATAAGTAAACTTTTCTCGCATTTCAATACATATTCAAATAAGCAATTACATTATTGTATTTATATAACTCCGTAATACAGTCAAATTTACAGTTTTGTATATTACTAGCTGCTTCCGCGAACTTCGTTTCTCCTTAATGCCTAGCCTACCTTTTTGTACATGCCAACATGGAACATTTTGCTATGCTACACCTTTTTTTTATTTTTTGGTTGATTTTTTACACCTTGTGTCCGAAAAACCCTAATATCTTACGGAACCCTATTTTTGTTCAAAATTAAATATATAACTCGTGGATAATGTAGCTTTCGAATGGTGAAAGAATTTTCAAAATCGGTCCAGTAGTTTATCAGCCTATTCATTACAAACAAACAAAGTTTTCCTCTTTATAATATTAGTGTAGAATAGTCAGGTCTTTCTACTAAATTTGAATTAGTAGTAGTTTATTCCCAATTATATTGATGCTCACTTCACGAACAATAAAATATTAGATGCTTCTAGCGGATAAAAAGTGACCATTATTTTCGAAATATGTTGATTTTTGTATTAAATAATAAAAATAAAATATAGTAAGATTGGCAATGTTTTTCCAGGTGGGTAACGCTGTCCCTCCTCCACTCGGTGCCGCCATTGGAAGAGAAATCAGAAAAGCTTTAATATCATGATGTTGGACTTTCTTTTGCTTTTTATTAAATTATGTTGATGAAGTACTCTGTTCTTTTATTTAAACCTTTGTAATAGGTACTTTCTGTTTGAATGCCGGCAATGCACCATGCAAGTGCACCAATACTACCGCCCATGGACGGCAGTATCTTACCACCATCTGATTGCATTATTATATTATATTATATAAAATTGAGTCATACAGAAATTCAAATGTGTCTCAACCTAATATAACCTCCCAAGAGCGAATCCTGTAACATGCAAAAATGAAAAAAAAAGGGAATTTTTTTAACACTGTAAAATACTACCATACTGCCAAAGAACACTAAAAAATGTGAGCCGTCACAGCACGCCTGGCAGATGTGAAACATCGACATTATTTTGTAAAAGTAATATGCAGAAAAGAACAGACTGATATGAACTAAATATGTCATAATGATAAAATAAAATATTACGATTTTTTTCCAGATAACGATGACTATTTGTTGAATAAACATTATTTTCATTAAACATTTTTAATGTAAAATTTACTACTGCATTTAGACTTGTATATCATATAGCGTGGCGCGTGACGCGTCGCCACGCCAGAAATCGGTTTTACGTGCGGCTATAGATGTTTCACATCAAAAACTGAAGAAGTAAAACGACAAAAATGTTGACTATAGCTAACTTCAGTGTCGGACTTTGTAACGGTAGCAATACTCTCATCATTTTTCGCGCCAAAAGAATTATAACTTCAAAAATTTGTCGCGCCCCTCAAGCATTGTTACAAACAAACTACAGTAGTTTTCTAATGTAATATATGTACCATGATTATATGATTTACATTGCATTAATCTTATAAATATGAAAGATATGTGCAATTCACACGTGGTAGAAGTGAAACCTTCAAAAACAAAGTTTTTATTATGAATAATATGTAATAGGACTTTTTCACTATCTAACACTATTAAACTTTAGTTTAAAAAATATATTTTACTGTTTAATTATTAATTTATAAGTTTAATATCGATCTTTAATTTGGTAAAAACAAAAAATAATGATAGTTTGAAATTTAATGAAACGAAAAAGCGATAGTAAACGGACACAAATTCATAGAATTTAATTTAACGTAGGAGAGAATAACATAGGAAGTATTATACAGTGTATAAACGTAAATCAAGTAAACTTTTAATCAAGTGTAGTAAGCTTTCACATCATAAAGTTTTTATAGTTAATAATGTGTAAATAACTTACTTGACTTATTTAATTTTTTGCACATCTATGCATAATTAAAGACTTATGAATTTGTGTCTGTCTCTTTTACGTTTCAACAACATTCAAATCACAAAGATTCTAAAGTTTTTACTTCAAAGTATATTTCTGTCTCATTCTTTGCCAGTTTCATCCTACACATTTTTGTATTTGTCTCTTACCTGTAGTTTTTACCGTTACATCTGGTTTGAAATGACGATTCTAAAGAGGTTTCACTTCAAAAAAAAAAATAGTTATATTTTGGATATGTATAAGAATTCTTATATTATTGGTTATAAGAATATTTATAATTTCTAAATTATTAAATGTAAATAAATCAGTATTTTAAAGAAAGGAAAATATACTGAGCAAAACATCCAAGTTAAGAACAATATTTTATTTAACGATACATATTTAAAAAAAATAATTTCTATTTATTCTTGAAAACACCTTTTGTTTTCCTTTTAATATTTTTAACAAGTAAATTCAATTCAACATCTTCCTTAGATCTCTTGGGTTCTGTAGAATCGGGCAAATCAGCTGGTCTGCGCTTTAACTTTTCATGTATGAGTTTTTCCATATTTTTAGTCTTCTTGAAATTAGGATCACTGGGATCAATGTTATAATGGTGAGACTCATATAGAGCCGCGAATCGTTTATCGTTCAAATCTATATCGAAATCAGAAACTGTTTCTTTCTGTTCTTTCATTTTCTCTTTTAGTTTCTTCTTACGTTTTGACTTTTTGGACGTGGTCTCAGCTTCTTGAATCTTCTTTAGACTGAAATGTCTTTTACCATCATCTTCGTCTAGCAGTAACTCTAATTCTGCTTTATTACGTTCGTCCTCAGATCCTTCGCTTTCCAAAACTTTCTTATTGTCTTTTTTTGGTTTAGTTTTCTTGAACTCGGGCTTATTAAATTCTTCTGCGAAGTAGGGATCATTCATATCGACGTCAGACGGGATATCATCAGGTTCATCATCAGATTTTTCTTCATCGCTTACTTTCTTCTGTTTCAATTTGCGTTGTTTCTTTTTTTCTTTACGCTTTTGCAGTAATTTCTCGAATGGTGTCAAATCTTTATTTTCTGAAAATTTAAAAAGTTTGTAAAGTACAAACAGTATTTAAACTGTAAGTTAATGTCAATGCTATTGGCATTAAAAGTATGGAGTTAAATAGCTTTTAACTATCGCAAAATCTTTAATTTTAATCTTTATATTTTAATATAGCTTAGTCAAGTGAAACAAAAGTTTGTGATGCTTGTAAATAATGTATCTTCGTCTGTCAAATTAATTACATCGCAGACTGTATTCGAACGAAAAATTAATATAAAATATAAATATATATAATATAATATCGCTGTAATGAAAAAATATTATGAACAGGGAAAATCTGGACGTTTGTATTTCCAAGCATGGTACTTCATAAGGACTGGAGCTATGTCAATGAACTGGATATTGGCGGTTTAGGGCAGTTCTTGAAATAATGAATGATTTTATTTAAACCTTTATTTGTCTCAAAGTCACTAATAAATAAAATGGTTTTTTATATCTTGCCAAATAGCATATAAAAAAGACGGCATACAAATAGCTACAAAGTAAAAACTAACCAATTCTGCTTACAGTTGGCTTACTCAATTTGACTATGGGGATAAAATATATGAAACTGGAAAATTGTATTGTTAAAACACTCAACTACTGGTTCAGATATAAATATTTTTGTTTAAATAGCAAATTTATCAAGGTCTATATATAAAGTTGCGACCAAAACAATGCAAAATAATGTATAAAGTAATTGAAATGGCTTCATTTTAAATACATTACCTTCAGACATTTTCTTTTTGACCAGTTCCTCAGCCTTGTCTTTAAGCCCAAGTCCCCACGTGATCTCCATTTCCATGTCTTTATTTTGTTTTTTGTCTTCCTTCTTCTCGATATCTTCTAGAAGCATTTTGTATTTCTGAATAGGATCATCCGTTTCACTGTCTGGCTGCGGTACGGCATCGTCTTCTGGATTTTCATCTGTTTACAATTAAATTATTAAGGAAGTGAATTCCGAGAAACTATCCGATTTCGATTGTTCTTTTCCTCCGCTTTTGCGTGTCCATTAATCATAATAAAAATGTTTTGTCCGAGAAAAGGCTATTGTATTATATCCGATTTTGAAGTGTTATTTATATTGAAGTTTTAAAAGGACATATCTTATTTATAATATTTTTTAAATTGACGACGTGAGTGGATGAAGGCGATATGTCGTATTTTCGGTATTTGTTTTTTTTGTATGGATGATGGTGTATAAAAAATTAATAATACAAAGTATTATAAACTATTATACTATGTATATCATGTTTTTTATTTATATGGTTGAATTTACTCGTTTAATGTTTGTTTAGATATATATACTCATGTATATATTTAGTAATAATAAATAAGATATGTCCTTTTAAAACTTCAATATAAAAATCGCTTCGAAATCGGATATAATATAATAGCCTTTTCTCGGACAAAACATTTTTATTATTCTTTGTTTAAACACGATCGAGCTCCAAAAATTATGAAATATTTTATTAATTTTACCAAACTACGCCTATATTACATATCTATCTCCTCCAAAAGCCTTTTGGAGAATTCCTATCCAAAAGCCTACCACGAAAATTATTTAATTTTATTCGGTTAATATATAGTCTGTGACACTCGCTGTGAGTGTCATAGACTAAATATAGAGAGTAACATGGTTTCCATTTTCAAAATTAGTTCAGTAGATGAAAACGTATGTATATTAATATTACCTTCGCTGCTGGAAGCCAGGTATTCCTTCAGATCCAGGTCATCGATCTTCCCATTAAGAGCACATTTGATGGTTTCCGCCCTGTTGGGGTTGGTCGCGTCCCACGTTAGTTCCACTTTGGCTTGCTGCAAGGCCGTCGTGGTAAATAGCCGGGGCTTGTATTTGGTCAGGTCAGGAAGCTTTGTGCAGACTTCACGAGGCTCCTGTGAAATATTTTAGTAACTCAACTGTTACTGAGCGACTCCTAATGCTGCTGTATTCCAAAAGAATAACCTAAATTTAAATATTTTAATGGTAACAAAAAAAAAAATGACTTATCCAACATATGTAATTAATAATATATTTATCTGAAGTCTGTTTAAATCTCGGTGGGCCGGAAAGATTTAAACAATTTTTATAGTTTTCCATTGGGTGTGTATGAACTTCCCACTTGTAAGCCCCTTAAATTACCTGATCAAACGTGACGTCATCGGGAATAAAACGCATATCCAGCTTAGTAGCACTGCTCTCGTACTCAATGCCATCACAGTCAGAGTAAATTTTGTCTGCGGTCGTCGGGGAATCAAACTCCGCCACCGCGTAGTAATACTTCAGCCTATTGAGTTGGTATCGTCGCAGCTTTTCCATATGATACGCGGAACCTTGAATAAGAAAATGGTGTGTACTACACGCGTTAGAAGCTATATTTATTTGGCGTGAAAAGATAAAAATCTTTTTTACGTTTGTAAAAAACACGACACTAACAATAGAAAAAACTAAAATGTGACTATAGCTATTACTTCAGGGTCTCGGGTTTGTGACGTCACAAAAAACATAGTAAAAATATACTCTCATTATTTGCCCTAAAACTTCTAAAAATACTGTACATATAAATTTATAAATAACTACAACATCAGACAAATATATAGGTTGCATAGCATCAGCAATAATCCTTACTTAAAACAATCCTAGTCTTCTGTCTTTTTCTAATTCAATCTTGTCACAATCTCAATTGTCAAATATAAGTATTGACAACACTTAAAACTAGGTTTAAGTATTGTTGACGTTCTAGAATAGGGGCCTTTAAAGTATTATATAAGCACTATAGGGGGGCTAAGGACTAAATGCATTTTTGTAGATTCCTACAAATTCCACTAGCCCTAGTTTTTAATAAATTCATGTGCAGTCCTATATTTAATAATAGTCACAACACTTAGCGCAATCTATACCTCCCATATGTCAGTAATATAATACTGCCCACTTAGCAATCCTACATACTGATGCCTCTTAAATTCAGAAGAACTACTTCAATCAGTAAAATGGACAGTGTTGTTAATAGTGCAATAATAATTAAATTACCCTCTTCATTGCCACCATCCTCATCAAGAGCATCATCTTTTTTGTTCTCAGTCAACTCAATGGGACCTCGTACCTCTTCCTCTTGAATTCTCTTTAAACCATACTCAGATGGATAGATCTAAAATCAAATGTGAATTTTATATTAAAATATAATAACCTAAACATTATTGTCAAAACCAGCGTGAGATGTGTGTCCTATGAACGCTTTCAGAACCAATTATCAGTTTTCTTACTTATCAATAACATATCGTGGCCTATGTGATCAACATCTTGTTTCAATTTTCCGTAGAAAATACTTAACCTTCATATTTATTTATTTATTTACACTTCGTTGCTAACGAAATACAAATAACACAGTATATATAAATTACAAGGGATGCAACGGGCGGCCTTATCGCTAACAAGCGATCTCTTCCAGGCTTATTATATTATTAGTACTTACTGTAACTCTGTGTAATATTCCACCAGCTGGTAAGAATGAACTTAACAGCACCATTAAATCAGATGCTTTTATGTTGTCCCAATCCATATTACAAATTGCTATCCTGTAAATTAAAAATATTGTCAACTATGGTGAAGAACATCAACAGTTGTATAGAGTATGCAGCCTCAGCCTACCTTCATTAGTTCAGGCAATTTGGGCAACAAGTGTTTACAACTATAAAGGCACAATGTATGTTAATTGAAACTAAATCCGTTTACGGATATAGTAAAGCAATTTCATAAGTAATTAAGCCACGGTGCCAACTAGATTTTAATGTTACCTTTTAGTAGACTCATCAGTTGTGTCTGCATCAGCATCTAATTCACCCCACTCATGTTCTAACTCACTGTCTACCTCATCCTCACTACTTTCTTCGTCACTTGAACTGTCAGTCCAGAGATATCCTATAAATGGACAACATACAGAATATGTTTAATTTCTAATAATATACTGGAAAGTTGTGCGTGTAAAAATAAAGCTACTGAAATTTAAGGCATATTGGCTTGTAACCTACCTTCGCCTCGAGCATAATCTATGTCCAAGTCCAGTAATCTTTTCTTAGTTTTCTTATCTAAGCTCCCGCGAACTAGTTTGTCATTCTTAAATGCCTGAGAGTCGATTTTTTCACTTTCTTCATCGCTTGGAAGTCGTTTCACGAATTGACCTGGTTGTTCCTCAATTTTACTAGATATACCCGTATCTTTCAGAGTCCCTTCTTTTTCATTTTCAGATTCTATGTCAGTATCGGTTCCATCTGACTCATCCAAATCATAGTATTTCCTTAAGTTTTCCGTTGAAGTTTCATTTATAGGTCTGCCTCGTTTATCTACTGTATATTTTACTTTAAATTTTTCATCACTAAACATCGATTGAAACCTTTTGTCAATTTTAACCTTTCTTTCATGTTTAGGTATTTGTCTGTATTTAGGATCATTAAGGTATTTAGCAAAACGGCTATCTTTTAAAATATCAGACATGGTGATTTAATTTTTAAGATTTAGCTATTAAGTACTATTTTTGGTAATACTAATCAAGATTAGTTTAGTATTAGTTTGGCTTCGTCTACTAAAAATACGACTATAGTAAAAAATATGTAAACACAACTAGGGCTTCCGTTTAAGTTAAGACTACTGATTTATACACAGATCATCAACATATTTTGAAACTTTCATGCATGTTCTTATGTATTAAGAACAACAACATTCTATTCTATTCACTCAACTCAAAATATAACCTCAACATTCAACTGCAAAAAAAAAAGAAAAATACCACAGAAGAAAAACTAATCTCCTTATTTTCTAGTAGAATATAAAGAGACGAGGTAGACAACGAAAATCTAAATGACATTAACCTTTAACTAATTTAATAAAGTATGAAATGTACGATGCAGACAACATAACTTTTAACATACATGTATGTCATTAGTCATATCTCTCTCTCTCTGTGTCTGTGACATAACCAAAGAATTTGTGTAATCTCTGACTTCTGAGTAATTTAAAATTTTTGTAGAAAGTAGAAAAATTACATAAAGTATTGTATTTTGAAGTATAAATTAAAATCTATCAATGCAAAATGAATAGTATCGGTGAAGAGTGTACTGAATTAAAGAAAAAATATGATGACTGTTTCAATTCTTGGTTTTCTGAGCGATTTCTTAAAGGAGATCATGACGACTCAGTATGTGCCGGGATTTTTAAGATTTATCAAGAATGTGTAAAGGTGTGTTTTTTCATAGGTTATACTGTACTGGTTATCTAAGTTACTTTTTTATGTCACTAAAAATATTCTTCTTGAATTTCAGAAAGCTATGAAGCAGCAAAATATTGATTTTAAGGACATTGATAAGGATGTTTTAGGGACTGAAAATGAGTTTAAGGTACCTCCAACTGAGGGCAGTAGTTGACAGAATTGTGACCTAGTGTGTGTTTAATCCAATTACTTGTTGGATTATCTTTTATTTTAATTTAACTAAAGGTGCAATTACAAATTCTGTATAATAGTAATTACATTACATACCTCTAAAACCCAGTACACTAGTTAATTCAATAGTAAAACAATTATAAGTTTAATTGTGACATAAAACTTTTAAACAATTGTCTAGTACTATCTTCCTTTTTTTCAACTATAACTTAAATACAAGTACAATTTTGTGCATTTATCCATTATCTAGTTATGAAGCAATTAGTTCAAATTTATTAATTATTTGAAGAAATGGAATGTATGGTTTATAAAATCCTGTAATTTAAAAGCATAATTAAATTGGAGTACATTTTACATTAGTTTAATAAATCATGACATTTATGTTAAGCCATTTTATGAATGAAATAGTATTAGAGCAAAGTTTCAATAGTAACAACATAGAACTGTGATGTAAATTTATGTAGTAAATTAATTATTTAAATGTTTATAAAAGTCTTTTATTTAGTTTATATATTATATTTTTCCTCTCAGTAAAAGGGATAAGAATAAAATTTCTTATTTATTATTTATAATTTATTTCAAATTAAAAGTACTTATATAATAAGATCTGTAACATGCATATTTTTAACGTTGACTAGTATCCCTGGGTCTATACACAATGCCACGACTTTTCATCTCTCTTATGACACCAGCAGGAAGACGACCCGATACTGATATAGCATAGACTCCCTTGCAGAAGCGGCCTGTAATGGTTGTTATTATGAACAAATATATAATATAAGCTATTATTTCATATTAATATCAAATTAATACAATGAAATGGGATAAAAATCTAAAATTGCATTATAAATGAATATTATTATTATTATTAAAGATGTAATAAAGTTTCATGCTTACTTATTCTTTGCCATTTACACACCCAACTATCTTCTGGACTCATAGCAGCAATCATTCTGAAAAGTTTTATAATAAGAACTTCAATTATTAAAAAAATATGACATTTGTTGAGTTTTGATCCAAATTTAATAATTGAAAGAAAAGAAAGGTATCCATAATCAAATTACTAAAAGAAGTGAAGACAAACCAATATCCTGTGCATTATATTCATGTAAAAGATTATAAATACATATGGTGCAGTTTGAATGTGAGCAGGTGCAGTGCAGACAACACTTGTCACATGTGAACTCAGTTTTTCAAATATCAGAATGTTTATTCAAATGTTATAACAGATGATTGTTGTAACATACTTCTCATAGAGACACAGACAGTGACTGCCTAGGGATATATAAACATAAAATATTGTTAATGTGTAATAGTGAAGTGTTTGTCATATGTATTAAAAATGAAGTCAGTGTTTTAAAACAGCCCCTCAACTCCAGAGGCCAGTTCCCTCAAGTAGAACCGTCTAACAAGATATCTGTAGTTTATAACATGGTATAGTATGTAATGAAGTTTTAAAGTTACTTACCCGTCAAAATTATTACTTGTACAATCGTAAACATTATCTTTGTTATTTTTCATCCGAAGGAATTCGTCACAGTTATCGCAACCATCATATTCAAATTGGTCAAAAGTCTGCAAGTACACAAAAAGTAAATAAACATATTTTCAGTAAATTGACTTAATTACAATTGTAACTTGTACTTCTATATTACCTTTACTAATGAACACACTAAACACGCCCGCAAGCCTCTTAAATCCTTGGGTACGGTATCTAAGGACATTGTTATTGAATAAAATAATAACAGCCCTACAAATTATAATTACACTTCAAAACTGAAAACTTGAAATAGTAATCACTATTCACTAATTATTAACTGATATATGATCTGACAATTGACATTACAATAAAATAGCTCCACAGACGTTGTTACAGCCATCCTCGCGAGGGGTTATTCAAAACCCCGATACTGGCGTCACAAATCATGACCATGTCTAATAATAAGTGTTCGTATTTTTTTAACAATACACAGGCGCATTTATCTATCTCCATTCTTACCCACATTTCTGAGACAGTTCAATTCTTTAATTCTAGCTCCGGATATAAGATATTATATAGGGGTCAGTAAGCAAGATATTCTGGAGACAAATATTCGTTTTATGAGAAAGTTAAGAAACAAAATTGGAATGGCTGGGATTATATTTTTACAGACGCCTCTAAAATTTCTGTTGATTATTGTGCTGGAATTGGCCTCGTTCATTGGCAACATAAAATTATACAAAAGATTAAACTTCCTCCTGAATCCTCGGTTTCATATGTTTGCGTGCTCCTATTTCACTATGCCTCCTGCTGATAGAGGACAAATCTTTTTTTTAAATTTATTTTTTTATTCTTTATTACTCAATATGTCATATGGAACATGGTGTAGCGGTTGCAGCTCCTTACAAACATTGTGTAAAAAAAAAACTTGGCGATTAAAAAGAGTGGCGGAGAGTTTATTGCCAGTTCTTCTCTTCCGTTCTACGCCCTTGATTTGAGAACTGGCTGTAAATGTAAAATTAAATTCATTTAATATTTCTTTTTGTTGACGTTCATAAGTGTATATTGTTACCTACATGAATAAATAAATTTTAAATTTTGAGTGCTTTTCTCTTTTAAAAGCTTTAGAACTAATTATTTTATTAAAATCTCAGAACAGTCATATTCTCAGACTTAAAAAGTGCACTTTAAACTATTGAAAAGTTTCAAATGAAACCTTGTTATCTTATTATTTCCGAAATACGTGATAAGCTTTAAGATTACCAGATAGCGATCACGACCGCTCTGTCAATAGTATACCGGATAAGAAGAAGTGATAAGCTTTTCATATGTTTTCTAATAAATTACGCCATTATCTTTGCATGGATTCCAAGTCATTGTGGTATCAAAGGATTAGAACTTTGAAATTTACATACATACATTTTTGGAAATTGCATATAGTTCCAGATCGCGTATGAGGTTGCAAATTTGTAAATTCATCAGAATAGATGTTTTCGAAGTTTGCAACGAGGTTTCAAAACTTTTGTAATTATTCTGAGACCACCTTACTCGAAAAAATGACCACGAATTAAAAGGAATTATAAATAAATATGTTCCGGTCAACGAAAAAGGTTGCAAATTTATACAACCGTTTGGTATACTTTCCCGATATAAGTGTCAGTTTTTCAGTTTAATGAAAAAAAACATTAATTTTCAACAACAAAAAATGTTCCGTACACTTAGATTGGTTGCAAATTTAATACGTGATATGAAATATTATATCGAAAACTTCCCCAAGTTTGCAAAACTTTTGGATTTTTTTTCACGACCATGCAGCAAAAATTAATTTGCTTAATTGCAATTTTAACAATGTTCCGGACTGCGGACAAGGTTGCAAAATGACATTTATTGTCGCCCCGTTTGAAAACTTTTGGAATTATTATTAAATTTTCGATTTCGAATGACTATAATGACTGGTCTAGTATGGAAAGTGATGGATTCACCGTTATCAATAAAATGCTGAGGGTCGCAATGCAATAGAGTCAAATCATGAACTCTGCGCCCAGAAGCCAATAAAATTATTGTGATTGTGCGTTTGAAAGTTGAAACGCACGATATGAAATAAATTTTGATCATGTAGTTTTAGGTTTTTCAAATAATTTAAAACTATCCTCGCATGCCATACTGGCAATTTCTGCGCGATTGGTCTAGCTATAGATAGAAATGTTTTATTAATTTGTTAGATGAAATTATAACATCGCTCAGAGTCTCACAAATTGATGCTATGACAGATTTGTGAAGTAGTATCTAGCTACATCAGGAGTAGCCGGGAGTCGACCATTTATACTATTTTGTTGACATCAATTTACCCATTTATACCAAATAGAGGCATATGTTTACCTTGTTGCAGCTCTCCAACACAACGATAGAAGTTGTTTTTCGACACGACACGACACGGCCCAGTTGTATGTTAAAGATTCCCAGCCAAAATCAGCCACGCTTCCAACTGTATTTTTTGCACTTGAGGAGGAGGTTGACCCGTTAATACGTATTTATCAGAGGTTTGTTTAGATTGCGTATTAATAGCGTGGGTGCAAGTGCTCGGCCTTTTGCTAGACTTTTCTAATCCGGGCACCAAAAAGGCTTCCTCTACCTGGGTGCTATTATTATGAACTTCCCTTTTATCAATTTGCAGGATTATCGTCGAGTGCTTTAGGACCTCGAATGTCAAAGAGATTGCTTCTACCACAGCGTGCATCTCCTTCAGATTGCAATGCCACTCCATCTGACTTAGATTCCAAGAACCTTTCAGGGTTTTGTTGTGTGATTTGGTGTAGATAATAATAATAAGGCAGTGATTTGGTACTAGAGGAATCACATGAAATGTGATGTACATAGAGCATATCAAACTAAGTAAAATCTAAATTTCTGCTGTCGTTCCTTTACTAACCAATTTCTCAAGAAGGGATGTTTCTGGGTGAGACAATCTCGAGAAATTAATTTGAAACTATTTGTGATGTGGTGCGCATAAATGATAAAAGGTTAGCCTAGCGATTTGTATTGTGAATTTGCTATGTAATTAGCATAGGCGCGTGGAAAATTATATAACATTATAAAAGCCGCAATATTTTCTTAATAGTTAAATCAACGAAACTAAACAAAGCTTAGTAAAATCAATAGTTTAGTAATGTTGGGTATGACTTAACAACAAGCTTTTGTAATCTCGCTTCTAATAATAACTTACTAATAAATGTACTGCCATATGTGTAAATACACGCAGTTCCTAAATATTTATTACAAGAATTATGGTTATATACATTGTTTAGTGTTTTGTTATATTAGTTTAATTAGGTATAGGAATAGGGATGAACATTAATTATACGAGAAATACCTGGTGGTGGTTAACCTCCAAAATTGTTAATCACTAAAAGTTATTATACCAGACTTCTAGTCTAGAAAATTACAATCTGACGCCGAGCAGCGACTTAATTATGTTATTGAGTTATCTTCCAATATTTTGCAAGGTCAAAACTGTATAAGATTGGATTTTAAATAAAATTACTCGTGTCGAAACATCGCAAGTTTATTATTTCGCATTAACAACAATAGAAACAAGACGAACCCGCAACTAAAATAACCAAATTTAAATAAAAATATTAAGTAAACGAAACTATGTTTTTATCAGGCGAAGATAAGGGCTTTATTGTTTTTGTAGTGTAGTAATCTGTGAATGAAATAGGTGAAAGGTCAGAGCCCTATCCAGATGACATGACGTGAGTGGCTGTTGACAGTAGGTACCTACTAGGGTAATAGGGTTGTACATTTCTCATTATAATTTAGGTAAAATTCAAATATTGTATTGGTTACACTTATGAACTCAAAAACATAATGTTTCCAAATATACATCTGCTGCGTTCTCAAATAAAGCACGTAGAACGTAGGTACGAGAAGAATTGGTAAGAAACGCTCCGCTTTCCTATTAATCATCAAGCAGGTAACTCAAATTCAATTGAAATTCAAATTTTAATTTATTCATGTAGGTAACATAATGTACACTTATGAACGTCAAAAAAGAAATATACATTGAATGCTTCGAATTTTACATTTACTGCCAGTTCTCAAATCAAGGTTGTAGAACGGAAGAGAACAACTGGCAATAAACTCACCGCCACTGTTTTCAATCGCCAAGTTTTTTTAACACAATTTTTGTAAGGAGCTGCAACCATTACACCATGTTCCACACGACATCTTAAGTAATAACTCATAATAAAATAAATTAAAAACAAAGATTTGTCTTCTATCAGTAGAAGGCATGGTGAAATAGGAGCACGCACTTACATTCTCGTGGGAACAACACGCAAAGACATAGTAGAAACAACTAATATCACCGCATACACGAGTATGACTCATGGCCAACCATCAGCCCCCTCCCCATATTTTAGGGAGAGAGACAACCTGAGGCATGGACGCCGCCACAATAAAGCGATCATGACGATCCTTGAAATGTGGACTTGGCTGCACAAGAAAATAGTAATAATACTAATTATAGGTACAGAAATAATTTGATACCACATGGATCACGGTTTGTCCCCACGGTTTGTTGTTTACATTTTAAAAAGTTGTAGATGTCGACGATCGCCCCAGTCTGAAAATGCAGCCGAGTGATTCAGTCGCGTTACTTCTTTTTAATGAAGCAATTCATATCCAAGCACTAGAATCGTTTAAATTTTAATTTATATTATAATTGGCCTTAGCAAGCAGTTTTACTTTAATGTACGATTTAAATTTATATATTGACAACATTTGTATCTCACTAGGGGTTGTTGAAAAAGCGTATGCAATTGCATTGGAAAGCAACTTTATTACGCCATATATGAATATAAAAACGAGATTGAATTATGATTCAATTAATTAAAAATCAAGAAAGTCTATATTTTTATTCAAAATGAAATATTTGTTTATATATTTAGTTTAATCTATTTATTTTTCCGTATATAATTAGAACATTTAAAATATTTTAAAACATTTTTCATTACGAGTACAATTCATCGATATGAGAACTTAAGTAGCAAATGCTATCGTATATTCACAATATAAAAATTATATTATAAAACTGTAAATGACGGTAGGATTATAAAAATCCTAAATTCAAAAATATCATATGCTCCTTAACAATGTGCAACGTTTTTTTCATTTTAACGGAACTTATTAACAAATAGTATGAATGTATAGTGTGGGTATTGTAAAAAAAATCGATCTACAATATTAAGAAAAAAGGGTAGATACAAAGAATGGAATAGGAGATGAGATATACATACAAATAAAAATAAACCACAAAACAAGTTGCTAAGTAAAAATTTCGAAGACTGGCTGCCTGGATCAACTTGAGCATGTTTTTATATATGGAGGGAGAAAATGAATAATAAAAAAACAATTTCGTTTTATTAGTGAGGTTTTTATTCCAGAAAAGCGAACAGTCCATATATAGGAAAATGTTCCATATATCGTATGTAGCTAAAAAAGCAAATATCACATTACGGCTAAAAGAAAGATCGCAGGGACAGGAGAATATCTATTTTATGTTACAATTCAAATTGCGTTAAATGTTATAATTACTTTTTTAGATATTTAATAGTAATTATATTAATTTATTCATTAATTTTCAGACAGTCATAAGTCCATATGGTTATTATTGTATCTAGCAAGAACTTATAATTAAATAAAAACCTTATTGGTCCAATCTAACGATGAACTGACTCTCGAACGCACTCGAATCGTCGAATCAATTAAATATTATATATTAATAATAAATATTTTTTTTAAATCAAACTGTGGCAAGTTCCTTCTCTGCCAAAACACTCAGTCCGCTGTTTCAATAAATGAAATAAATATATGTTAAGAAAGTTTACTATTAGAAATTATTATTAATTACGACAGCCCTGTAAATTTAATGTCTTAATTAAATTCATAACTGCGTAGTTTCTATAGTAATAAATACTCGATAGGTACTCCCTCTTGTAACTTAATGAAACTAATGAGAATTATTATCTCCAAACAATACAACACAATATAATCATCATAATTTATAGATCTTATTTATATTTAAAGAACATCGATAGCACCCAAAATTCGCAGGACGATTTTCGCAAATACGGAATGAGACCGGGCAGTGGAGGAAATCAAAGATACCAAAAGTCTTTCCTTTCTCTTTCTAATGTCCGAAGAAATATTCTACTACTTACATTGTATTGTATTCGTAAAACACGCCATATTTGCTTTGTTTGTGTTTAGATGTTTTGTACGTATTGTACGATTGTGGCAATGCATGTATTGTCATATGTTAGCCGTAAAAATTTGAATAAATTACAAGTTATTTAGATTATACAGACACCACCGTAATTTATTTGTGTTAATGTAAACTTATTTGTTAATATATAAGTTATGTTTATATAAAGCGAGTTACCTGCAGTCAAACTGCGTATGCAGTTTTGCGGGGTGTGGCTGAATTGAAAGTGTAACTTTTTATTAATAAATATATTACATACATGAATTCGACTAGAGACTATACATCGAATTGTAAATGTTAGAATCAGTTACTTGTTCAACATTAATCTATTTAATTACAGATTTGATATGAACATTTTCGTCGCGTTTTGATTTTATATTATTTTTTTCTCTCAAACATCACACATGTTAAAATAAAGACAATCTTAGATATATGTCCATATGGAAAAATGTTATAAAAAGGCTTTGTGTGAAAATGACATGAGAATTTAAGAAAGCGCAGAGCTAATCAGATCCTTGCAAATTCGTCACAATCGCGTAGCCCGCAGCTCACGACTCTTTGTATCGAAGAAGTTTCAAGGTTTATCAAAGTAAATATAACAAAACAAAAACAAAATAATATCAAATAATTTACGCAGCAAGGCCTCAATGGATTAGCTGAAAATATCCACAGAGTCATTTTTCATCACAGGTTTATTGTAAATGACACAAATTAAAAGCATAGACATAATTAACTTTTTAATTTTGCGTCGGCAACGAAAGAAAATAAACTCTTACTGTAATTCACAACAATAATCATACTTCTTCAATCTGTCCTTGACAACTCCTTATGAAAGAATTATAGTAAGTCGTAGATTGTAGGAGTAGGATAGCCTCTGAACTATGTGATAAGCACGTGCTTCATTCTATATATCGCAAAACGTATAAACTGATTAATACATTAAACGGATATTTAACTGATTACTATTCAAGTACTTACACACTAATCACAGCCGTCAATGTATAATAAAATAAATCAGTGGCGCCTACCTTTTTTAAGTATGACCGCAGATTTATGTTCAGGTCATTTGTCAATTTGTCAAGTAGGTGATCAGCGTCCTGTGCCTGACACACGTTGTCGACTTTTTGCGTTTAAGGCAAGCGAGTTTCCTTCACCATTCAAGCAAATGTTAAATGCGCATATAGAATGAAAGTCCATTAGTGGAACAGCCGGGGATCGAACCTACGACGATGTCGACGAACCAAGTCAGCTAACAATGCCTTCAATGTACTATATATTAAGAATAGTAGTAATCCTTTAATTTATTTTACCTCGACACCGTGACACCTTTTCAAAGTTTTAAGGCGATGTCAATCTCATGGAAGATGGTTGCTGCAGCAGCCAGTCACGGGGTCTCTTGGTAGAATGCTTACGCGACCCCAAGTTACCCCAACAGTGACGTGATTGGTGGGAGGGGTTTAGTTTGTAGGGCTTTTAGAGCGAGTCCCACACTCTAGGCGGAAATGCATTCCCCTAAATTAAAAAAAAAGGTCTTTCAAAGTCAGACAGTCAATTAAATGAACCAACGTTGGTATGCTGCGTTTGGATCTTTGAAAAACATTTTTGTCAGGCTGTTTAGCCATATAGTGCTCGGTCCAGGTCTATAGCAACTTCTGGAACCATTACGTTAGTATATAGACAGTTTTTCGTAACTATACCTATCATATCGGTAGTTCATAATTTAAATAAGACTTTTAAATTTAATATAGTAAATATTACCCAGTATTTTATGTCCCATAATTTAATCTCGGTTGGCAACTTGAAAGTTATAAAACGGAGTAGGTTTAATATTCAACTTACTCGAAGTTTTTTAATGGCTGGACTTCAAATTTGTAATTGGAAGCAATTCGTTTCATAACTGCAAAAAAGATTTACAACTTGCTGTATTAAAAAGAATTTGTAAGCTTGAAAACCTGTTATATTTGGTTCAATTACAGCTCTTTATTCACTATAAAGTGTACGTTTTCTACTTATAAACATTTTTTTGAGCATCAATACAAATTCTTAAAAGACCGGCAACGCACTCACACACACACTCTAGCATTTAACATCAGGTGAGCCTCCTGCCAGTTTGCCCCCTGTTCTATAAAAAAAACAGACAGTATGAATATTGATTTCAAATATATTATAAGTGTAGTTACGACTCGAACTAAAAACCTTAGTCATTATGCATATATATTTTATTTATCTAAAGCTATATTTCTAATACGTGGGGGATGTGTGTTGAGATGGCAAAACATTGATTGTTGTGCCTTGGAGGAGGCGTACCCGTGGTCTATGTAAATATAAATACAACATGTTATTTTATTACTTACTGTTAATGTCTTATGCCCTATATAATTTTTGTATTTTTTGGAATACCCATATTATTATTATTAGTGACTGAATGAGTGATAGAAACGAGTTGCTGCCAACTTAATTGGACACACTTCATTACCAATTCAAATCAGATTCCAATTAGACCACCTAAAATGGCACTATTGAACGTTAAATAAAGTTGATTCTAGTTTATTCTAGTTGCCAGGGGATTATAAATTATAGGCGATTGTTTTTAAGTAAAGATGTTCCGAAATTTCTCCCTAAACAAACATATTTAATGTGACTCATTAAAATACGCAGACATTCAAACCTGGCCAGACGGCAATCAATAAGATGGACAGTTTTATTCGTGTTCGTCTCGACTCTCACTTTACTTTTAATATTTTTGTTTTCGTGATAATAAGAGGCTCACTTTGGACAGCTGTTAAAGAATAATCTGGCATCCATCCAACACCTTACAAACTCTGAGGGCAACGGTGGCGAACGTGAATTTTGTTTTATTACAATAAAAAAAATATGGACGTTACGTACATTCAAAATATGTCACCAAATTTGTTTGGGTCCAAATCAAATCAAAATATCTTTATTCATATACGTAAACATGTACACTTATGAACGTCAAAAAAACAAATTAAATTAATTGTAAATTTACATTTACAACCAGTTCGCAAGTCAAGGGCGTAGAGCAGGTGAAACGGATCATCAACAGAGAAATCTTAAATGCCAAATATAGTCAAAATGAACTAAACACTTAGTTATAAATTAGGGGACTTAACTTTATTTTATTAATAGGCAAGAAGGTGCTCCAAGCATTCGCCGTTTTTTGGGTTTTTGGGTTTACTAACGCCATTATATTAAGCACATGTATAGAAAAATTCTTTAGTTCGATCGCAACCACAGTTGCGTATTGGTAAATAGTCAAGCCGAAACCTCCACGGGTTGATAATTATCAAGGTATCTTAATTAATATTATAAACAAATAAAAAAAGACTTTAGCAAGGTGAATTTACTATTAATAAATATTGTACGTCGTTGCTTTACAGAAGATCTACACATCTGCGAGATTGTCAATGAGACCCAGTTTTCGTAGCGTATTTATAATCCTGACAAGTGAATAGAATGAGTAAAAAAAGGAATGCTAGATTTATATTTTAGACTAGTGAACGACAGCAGGCAGACAACGAGGCACCGCATCCACGCACATCGCGTCATAGTGTTGTTACATCTTCTACATTTTTTAATTGTGTTGGACCGATTAGAATATGTGGACACTATAGACACATTTTGGCAAAGGTTTAATAGTGGACTTTCGACCTATAAGGATAATAAAGGGCAATTTGTATTTACGATACGCTGTCGACCTATTTCCTAAAGCTGTGTTTACAAAAATATCCTGCCCCGAAATAACACGTGTAGAAGGGGAAAGATAACGATTTTTTATGTTATCGAATCTATAGAAGTCATGCGAAAACATGAATAACGCAATTATTATATTAATTACTAAACAAATATTTGTGTCATATTATCAGTATTATATATAGTACTAGTAAATTTCCTATCATTGATAAAGTCGTGCTGCCCCCGAATAGTTTAGAATTCAGAGGTTAATTTCAAATCGCCGTTATTTTTAAGAATGAACTTTAAAACTAACGATATTAAAATCTTTGATGATGCTTGCACGTCCTCATTTTATAGTAATACAACTAATTCAGGCACAGGTTATGAACCTGTGCCTGAGTAATATATAAATACTTTGGCAGACCCCTGGTCTGGAGATCCCGCTTTCCTACCACGTGTTATAAGATTCCCGATCTATTACGTGGAAATGCCGCGAGCGTGTCACAGAAACTTTTTTATATACGTTTCAGTTATTTATTTATCTTGAATGTCAATAATTATTTCCATGTCATTGATTACATTAAAATTTAGGTCCATATTTCATAGTTTTGTCAAATGGTCTAAGAGCCGGCTGCAGGATTAGTTATTAGTATGTTCATCTGTTATTTGCTAAAAACCAAAAATGATAAATAGATGTTGCATGCGTAAGGTCTAGCAGAGTATTTAACCGCGTAATATGGATCGATACATTTTGACAATTGACGTCAATGACATACAAATCTAAACGAGTATATTAAACAATATTATTAGGCAACTAGGCCGATAATAAAAAAAAACCTGTTAAATATTTTCGTCGATATTGTGGTAAAATTTTATTCAATTGAATCGCGGACGAGTCTCCAAACTAGTATTCAAATTTGTATTTGGAATTTTTTATCAAATAATGTAATAGTTTCTAAGATAGAAAAACAGTAAGGCGTTCTAAAACGTTACATTGGCTTGTTTCAATTGAAATTCATTGTTAAAAATGCGAATATTCTGTATAGTATTCCATAACAAAGCCTGTCCCATCTTCCAGTGATAATCGACAGCCCATTGTAAATATATGTACTTACATTTAAACTTTTAAAACAGATACCTTAGGCAATATATATATTCTACTAATACTAACAATAACGTTGAAATAACAAAATTTTTAAAATAAACAACATTAATTAATGTGTGCCTATGAAAACTACGTGAGTATAATCTTATATTAATATTTAACAAAAGACGACTTTTATAGTAACTTTTGTTTAAACAGCATCAGAAATACCTAGTATCTAACATGTATTCCGTATAAATCAAAATAAAAGTTGAAAAAAAAATCTGCTAATTATTGTAGTAAAAATTTACTATTTAAACACAATAGAATTTGTAAATTCAATTTCATGTAAATCAATTTGAACTTAAATTATACTCAGCAACGGTTACGAAAAAATTTGAAAGTGTCTTCATAATTTTTTTTTGAAATACCTTCATTTGAAAAAAATACATTTTTAATGAAATAACGAATTTTTAAAGGCTCAAAACAATATAATAGCGGCATAGTTTTAGGGTGAAATGTGAACCTATCTATCGGCTCTTGAATGATGCAATTTGTAATTACGCTCCATCAGTGGGAAAACGCGCCAGCATTTATTTTTCTTTGAAATCATATTAAGGCTTTATTACAGAAATGACACGTCATCCAGAATTAAAAACACCAGCCGAGACGATATCAATAAAATAATGTTGTAACATTATAGAAATAGTTAGATTTTTGAATACAGTTGCAAATAGATTTCATTATTAAAATTCGTCAATACGTCACAGCTTTAAAAGATAAACAAGTCGAGACAATTTAAGTTACAATGAAAATTAAACCGATAAAAATTATCACGTAATTCAAATATTAAACAATGGAATTTATAAGATCATCGATCTCGTAGTATCAGACGCAAACAGCTCGTGTTTATTGATCGTGCGGTCACGTCTTCGCGGTTATCACCAATGTGGTGGACATACGTAGTAGATCGTAGTACAAAATCATTCATATGATTAAATATATTATCTCGTAGCCCTTAATGCTACTACGATTTAGCTAAGGACAATCTGTGACCATTGAGTCACAGAAATTATAAATATCGCAGCACCCGGCACACGCCGTCATTCACCTTCGGACAAGCACCGCGCGCACCGCATTTACCTTGTGTTATTAACATAAATATTAATCTCTAAAACAATGAAATACTTTATTGTTTTCTTATCTATGTGCATGTTATCAGCCGCAGCAAACCTACGCGAGAGGGTGAGTTTACATAATACGTTCAAAATAACTTTTAAATTTATTTAATTTAATAGTGCAACTTTTTCGTTAGTTAATTTTCGGTAAAATATTTGTGTAACTAAGGTTTTTGTCATATTTAATAATAACATAAAATGGAAACAATTTTTTAAAAAGCATTTTTAAAGGAGTTTCACTTTTCCCGCGTCTCTGTCATTTTCTGTTAATAAAAAAACATTTTCTTCATTCCGCGTAATCAAATAATATAAACAATTAATTTTATATAGATTTGTTTTGCTTAAATCTATGTAAACAAGAATGTGCGTATTTATTGATATTTATCGTCCGACGAAATGTGATGACGTGTTAGCAATCGTGTAATTATATTTTTTTAAAATGTAAAGTTTTCTATAATAATAATATAAACACGCAATTTACGAAGGCAATTTTTATAACTCTTTACATTGTACATTTTAAAGATTGTTCGAGTAAACCGTTAAATGAGATTCAAATTTTCTTAGACTATATAAAACAATATATAATCACTGTCCTTGAACTTGTTCAGTCTGGTCTAGAGGTATTTCGATTCCCCTCCTATGCTAAAGTTAGAATTTAGTGCAACATGCTTAAAAACAACAGTCTTAAAAATTCGGTGTATTTCTTGATTATATTGAATTACCGTTGTGACGCGACGTGCCGATGAACTTTTGTTTCTTAGCTAAAATTTTTAAATAGTCATTAATTAATTTACATTTGGTATATGGTGAAGCGAAGAAATAAAGTTTCAATTCGTATAAAACAATAGTACAGTTATGTAATAAGTGGGATAAACCGGCATCTCCTTTCCTAATGGAAACGTATCTCGGCAACTTTGTATTAATGATATTCTAATGACTGTGAATAAGAAAATGTTAACAATAATTTAGTTTTAGTTTAGTTTATGTTTTAATGTAAGGGTGCGGTATTTAAAAATATATTATTTTTTCTTCCCTTTAAATTAATATTATGAAAGTGCACGAAATTTCTTTTCGTAAAACATTAGACGGATGCAGTTAATTTTCTTCTTTGTTTAAATTTTAAGTCGGCGAAGTGGTGTTATAGTGGATAAGTTTCAAAGCAATTCCTTTTTCCTGATTAATCTGTTTATTAATTTCTATTTTACATTTTAATCTTCTATTATGTAAATGTAATTTTTATACGTATGGGCCAAATATTCTCGTAAGCAATTGTGTAGTAGTTAAATATTTTGTCAATGTATGTAATCTATGTTAGACAATTTAAACACACAAAACCGTAACGGATATATTGTATTTGTTAACGGTCTATTTAGTTTATATCGGCCGAAGTATTCCGCGGCGGATAAACGTTGTACGGATATCGGCACTTATTACCGACGTGACGGAGGCGTTCCTCGTGACGATGATCACGTTTTCCACTTATGGCATATATTTCCTTCGTTTTGCCGGGTATTTGGGCCTAATTTAGGCAAGTGATTATTGTTATGAAGGCCTATTGTTATGAAGTGTGTTTGTTTTTGTGCTTTGCTTAACACATTAAGTGCTCTTTTCTCGGATCCGAGTGGAGCGGGGTATTAATAGAGGTGCCGCCCACTCGGATCTGTGCGAGCAACCCGTTCATTTTTTTGAACCATTGCCGTCCCTAGCCCGCGGATCCGAGTATTCGGCACTCAATGTACATGCCAGCCATTCGAATACGAAAATTTTTGTTTTTTTTTACAATATATAATCATACATAATTAAAACATTCATATTTACTTAATCAAAATTCGTCATAAAAAGTTTTCGTTTCCTGCTATTACTTTGTATACATTGTTTAAGCATTCAATGTGTTAACCCAATAAAGATTTTTCCTATCCGCATATTTTCGTACTTTAGCTCCAAATGCGTCTACGGCTTTGCAGTTATAGATTTTTTCTATTACGTTAATATTTAATTGTAATATTTTTGTATTTTTGTTTGATCGATAATAGGTTAGATTGGCATATGTACGTTGTACTTTTTAAAAATTAACTAGGATGTACTCAATTTCTCAATGCGCATCATAACGTACGACGAGCCGCTATAAAAATGGCGTAAGACTATTATGCATTGCTCTTGAGGCAGGTCAGTTAACAAGTTCTAAACGAGCCAGTACCAGTTATTTTCAGCATGCCTATTAAATATTGTTTTCTTTCTAAAAGAGTCTAAATTATGTTTTTTTTGGTTAATAATGTTTAGGAGGCCACGTCAACCGCAGTAACTATTCGTACTCACAGCGAAACCCCTAACCTCCCGGATACCCTACATGACACAATGTATGGGAATAATTAATGAACTGTGTATACATATTAATAGACGTTTTTAATTGTACAGTCGGTGATCTAGCAAAAGGTTTGCTTCATGTCAATTCCTATACTGTAAAAAATGGTTAGTTTTTTTTTGTAAATAATTTATTACTATTGAATGTAGCGTTGTTTTATTCTATGTGTCTATGTTTCGTTTAATTCTATATTGTTTTGTTGGTGATGTAGTTACCGCATTTGACTAGGTAATCTGTAATGGTAGCTTTTTTATTTTGTTAAATAAGTAACTTACATTCATTTTTAATAATGGTGAAATAAGCTGATAAACATAATCTTGTGAATAAAAACCTTATGTAATAATTAAAGGTAGCTTTTATTAATAAACACATTTAAAAGAGTCAAAACAAATCCAAGATACGGAAAAAAACCAAAATGTTTGAAAGTAAGAAATATTAAATAAGATATCACTGTTTTATGAGAAAATATTTTTCGGTTGTGCGATAAATTGAATATGCCAAGGTCAATAAGGCAAAGACCTGCAGCCAAACATCGGGTTCCTGTTGACAATTTTTCAACATGGATAAGATAGGTTCAATGGCGCGATAAATCGCCTCTTCTTTTCATGTTTTGCATGCATGTTCGTTCCTTTTTTATGAGACAGAAAACAAAGACATATTACTAAAGGGATTTTATCAAACCAGAATAACGGATAAAAAATTTCTTATATCACCTGTATGCAAAACGTTCAGGCCTAAATCCTAGAGGAGGCATAAAGTATAGAATCTTTTGATTTCTATTAGGAAATGCGCTGGTTCGTTTTACAGATAATAAATACCATTTTGCGGATACGTTCAAGGCCATTCCTACGCTCGTACGTTACTCGACTTCGCGGTAGATTACCGCGTGAATAAACAATACAGATAGTATTCGTATTTATTGAAACAATGCCGGAAATTAAATTTTTATTCATCGGTTCGATTCAGCAAAACAATACGTCATTTTTTCGAGACAATTTCGAGCGAAACGCTTTATTATAGGAAAGCGTAAGTGTGGAGTTTGTGGGGCTAGTGATATTGCCATAGATTGTAAGTCTTAATACATATAATTCATCGGTTAACATACAGAATATAATAAAAAAAGAAAAGTGATAAATAGGTACAATTTCTAATATTGTAGTGTTTAAAACTCTAAAACTAACTCTCTCTACAAGTCTCACCAAATACATGCATATTTTGTATTAGAATAAATAACCAAAACTATTACAAAACTGAATTAACATAAAATACCCTACCAAATGTAGTAACGGGCTTCTCACTCAAAAGTGAATCTTTTTTTATATATTTGCCGCTAGACTGATCGGAAAAGACATAATTTTGTATCTGTTTCCCTTTTTAGACAACTAGTTAATCAGCTTGTAACTTAAACAGCTATAATCTATATATTGTCTTTTCTTATCATCTTTAAAAAACACCTGTTAAATTTCCCAAATTAAAGGAGGTTTTATTGGTATTTTAAATAACAGTTATAATTACAAACAAATAATTAATTGTTGATAGTTTTGGTACTAATTAATTGAATTTTTACAGCGGGATAACTATCCTAATGGCTCCGCAATTATTTGTGCTCCACAAACCCCTTGCGGTTGGAAAGTATACAACCCAGTGACTAAGATGATAGAGGTCACAGTTATTAACAAATAGTAAGTATTCTTTTAATTTACTAACATCGTAGCAGAATCAAACAACACCAATAGTGGACAGGCAATGGAGTAATTTTTTCGCTATATAGCCAAAGATTTTTGCATGTTTCATTAATTGTATTTTATTGCTAGGTAGGAAGTAGTAGCGAGTATAGGAAGTTATTACTACGAATGGTATTTTCTTACATTGTTAGATATAAAAAGTCAAATGGAGATTTTCTATAGGTTTTAATTTTAGTTTCGATATAGAAAATAAAACATAAGAACAAGGTTGGTCAGAATCTTAATCGCGGCGTAAGATGCACATTTTACAACTTCTTTAAACTGTTTATTCCTAAAATCCCTAGTTACTTACAAAAATGTATGTTCCTCTCGTGCAGTAGTTTTGATTTGCATTCCCTAGACCACTTGAAACTCCTACTCATAAAACTGATTTATACTACTTTTACCTTGCAAAGTATACTGCTATGAAATTTTAATTAATTTAAAGACGAGTTCAGTTTTTTAAATTTATTTAAAATCTTCTTTTCGATAATTTTTCTTCTGCCTTTTTCTCAGCTACTTATATATATGAATTATTGTAACTCAGTTAACCCTTGGATTAGCTTTTACGTACATATTTGTTTGTACATAATGTTGAATGGTAAAACATTTCTTTACTCTTTTTCCTATAAAAAGAAAATTGATACATCTTTATGTTTTCAGTTGTATATGCCGTGAAGGTTTGTCTTGCACAATTGCGACGGATATCCAAGATTCTAGTACGTACCAGATGAATTGCCAGGATCCAGTACCTGAAGTTGAGGGGGCGAATGAAGAGACTGGTGATGAATAGAGTTGTTTTATAACACCCCTGAGCCAAGACAAAAGTCATCGCAAACGTGACTCGCTTTCGTCGGTCAATTTTTAAAGTAATTAGTCAATACCATCACGACAGTTTACATCGCGACAGCGAGTAACGCGACCAAATTTTAGACTTGGCTATCATTTTATAAATATAATCTGTACTATTAGATATGACATTTAGATATTTGCCGCCTGTGGTCATTAGTATGTAGGTATGACACGATTAAGACGTCAAATTTGGAAACAGAAGTGATGTATTTGCTTTATTAATTAAATATGGTTTAATGCCAGTAAAATTTAATAGTTTTTGTCTTTATTTTATTTTTAAATTCAATGTAAAAAGTAGTATTTTTTTGGAATCTTGATCACTTCTGTTTTTAAATAACGTTTTGTGGATTTGTAGCGTCGTTTTGAGATGGTCGTCTTCTTACATTCATGATTCCGATAAGCATTTTTTGACAAGAATGAATTATTTTTTGATATTTGACATTTTATTCAAGTACACAGAGATCCTAGATTTTCATACATTTTACAATATATATGTTAACAGTTTTTATCTGACATATCGACATAAATAGTTAGTTTAGTGTGTTATCAACTAAGAAGACACCATGACCTTTAAGTTAGTATTTCATGTAACCTGTACAAGTACTTATTAGTTCTTAATTATTGTGTGTGAGGTCCTTATTCCAGAAAGATTTAATATGGGCCTATACAAAAAACATTACAACAGGTATGGCGCACTATCGCCAATTTTATTTGTATGGAATTGTCACGATCAAGTGGTTCACGCTTGTTGTGTGTCTAATTCGTACAACTTGCAATGGCGGGCCATGTCTGTGGTAAATTAATGATGTCTTGGGCACCTAGTTGAAATACTGTTGTAATCTTTGGTGTATGACTTGGATACCTCATGATATAGTCATCAAAGATAGGTTGGAATATGTGACAAGTGTAGTACTTATTACCGATTGTGTATGAATCTATTTCACTTTTTAGAAATTTCTATGTTCTTTTTTATGATGAAATACGATGGTAAATCAAATAATTAAATATTAATTACTTACTACACAAGTAAGGACAGTTCAAATTTAAATATTAGTAATAAATACAATTATAACTAATTACAGTTTTTCACTTGTTTTATTTGTCCTATGTAGTAGTCTGACTGTTCTTTTAATTTTATAATACTTTAAATCAGTATTTAGCTAAATTGTCCTTTAAAATTTGAGTTGCTTGAATTAGGCTCATTAGCCCGTGGGTCGTAGTCAGCGAGGAAACATCCGGATCAGACTTTGTTTCCACCGGTTCCAGCGCCTTTCTTTTTAGCGTAGTTTGGAGGATTATGAGTCTCACTTATTGGTGCACGGCTACGTGAATTTCGCTTTCTGTGTTACCAGTGCCGGGTGAGCCAGGTAGCAAGAGTAGCAAATGCTACGGGCCCCGCGGATTTAGGGGCCCCGCGCTCCAGCGTACTTGTAATAAATAAATCTTAATTCACATAGCAGCGTACTATATTAATTAATATATTATCTTGCCTCACTTCCACATAAAAACTTAAAATATTTGTCATGTTAAATCGTAAAAATAGGTAGGTATTATAGAAACTTTTTACCCTAATGTTCTAAAGTTTCATTAAAATCGATATATTTAGACTAGCATCTATATTACGTTTACCTTTGAAGCAAGGCCAGATTTTTATTTTCTGTTTACAATGTCTTAATCATCTCGCTTTGTGGAATATAGATCATGATTTGCTTAAATAAGTCTAATTTCAAGTTTCTATTATATCAAGTCTTAGTTTGAAATACAAAAATATTTTTTCGTTTTATTTAATACCCTAAACATGAGAAGGGCCCCCTCATAAAATTTGATACAGGCCCCGCGCAGGCTTAATCCGGCACTGTTTGTTACCAGAGAAGAATTATTGTCTCTGGCCGAAATAATATTAAATCGTTGTCGGAATACGGTTGACGGGCGAGTTCGTATGCGAATTGGGGGTCAAGATTGATGGAAGTATACTTAATTATAATTATCAATCTACCATTTGAGATAATTTAACTGACCTCTCTGAGAAATACCTATCATTACATTACCCTGGTTCGCGCTTATTTCCCGGATAATATGTAAATCATATATGGTAGGAGTGAACGCTGTTTATACATATAAATCTAGTTAACATTTTAACTTAGAATTAGCCTGGTTCACAAAAAGTATACCTATAATGCAGTATACCTACATGTATCATGTGCCTTGACTGTAAACCAGTGTCCATGGACAGATTTAGTTTTTATGAATAATATAAACAATTCAAATTAAATGTTTTTTTATTTATAAAGGAAGAGACCCTTGGCCTTAAACAAAACTGTACGTGATAGTATTATTTGTAACATAATGATACAAATGAGTACAAGTAGGTATACATACCCCTACGATTAATTTTTCAACTAGATAATCGGCTGCTATGGAAGATTTTATCAAGATAAAAAAATTATTCATTTCAATAATAATAAACTTAGGCATAGCCAGCAATATGGTTTTACAAGAGGTTGCTCCACAGCCGTTGCTGGCATTAAATTAATTTCCAAGATTTTAAATGCTTGGGAAAAATCTCATGATGCCATTGGAGTTTTTTGGGATTTATCGAAGGCTTTTGACTGTGTCCATCACGGAATCCTTATGAAAAATCTTCAACACTACAATGGCGAAAAAGCGCTAAATGTTATGGAATCATATCTGAGCGATATAATTCAAAAGGTAAATGAAAATGGAACTATATCACAAGAATCATCTGTTACTATGGGCGTACCGCATGGCTCCATACTATTTCCTTCTTAACCCTCGTCCTATATAAATGACCTACCATTTCTTATAAAGGAGGTTCACGAGAAAACCTACTGTTTGCTGATGACACTTTATTTAAAGTGAAACGACGAAATCCATCACCTGAGAATTTAAACAGTGCCATCTCCAGTGTTGTTCATTGGTTTAGTACAAATAATCTTAAGTTTAACGAAAAGAAGGCAAAGTGTATATTAAAAAGTGTGTAAATTTAAAATCTCGACGCATGCCAACGTCCCGCGTGGACGTTATTTTCCGTTTTACTGGCGTAAGTAACGAGGCAAAGTTTAAAAAAATCTATTGGAAAAGTTCAGATATTTTGTTAAATGCGATGTATTCTACCCAATATCTAAATGCCTTATTGTTGCGATAGAGGTTTAATATATATATATATGCCGTGTGGAGCCACGATACATTATATTTTTAGTTTGGTAAATAATTACAGGACGCAGGCAATTTTCGTATAAGGGCTTAACCAATCATCAGTATTGCCCAAATCACCTTTACAAATGATTTATTCAATGAAATTTGCCCCACTACCGTTTCATATTGAGCATTGTAAAACGATTTTTTTTACTTAATGCTCATACATTTTGAATACAATAAATAAAACAATTAATTTCTATTAATGTTTACACGAACAAGTATATAAAATAGATCATGTAATAATATACTCTAATGGTCTGATATTAACTTATATAAAATATACGAAAAACATACATTATACATAATTACATTAATTATTGTTAAGATTATCACTCTAATATTCAATGAAAATTGAAAAATAACGATGACGTAATGTATCATTTATACAGCATTTATTTGTATGGAAAATTTCAATATTTTGGTATTCAAACCATGTTAGTTTTACTTATTTATATGTATATTATATAACATTTTAATATTGTAGGTAGATACAAATCCAACGACTCAACGTATCTCAAAAAAGTGGGCTTAAACGAAATTGAAGGTAGTTTAAAAAATATTCGATGTGTAAGATATTTCGGTACCAGGTAGTGACAGTCGTCTATAGCATGGTTTTACGATATAGATTATGCATATATATATTGTTTTGAATCTATAAAAGCTTTGCACTGTTCGCGAATGTTCTATTCCCTTCGAGTCACGGTAGAGATTTCGTTATAAAGGTTTTGTGCAAATTATGTCAAATTACGTTGAAGAGAGAAGCATTGTTATGGCTGCTGAAATAATTAATACTGTAAGTATTTATTATACAACTGTTTATGATTTGGTAGTGATTGATTCGGACAATCGTTTCGGCGTATAAGCGTATTTCTAGATTCCTAATTTGTCCTTTGAGACGTGTTTCTACACGTCTGTGTATTTAAATTTTTTAGTTTGTGTTTTACTTGTATGTATTTTACCATTTCTCTATGGTTTTATAGTATTTAAATATATTATTAGAACTATTGTTAGATATCTAGGTAGTGCGGTTAAAATTGTAATGATTATAATTTATAGATATTGTATTTATTTTAGTTTTCTCAGGGATCTAATCTGCCAACGATGAACCACACTGGAACACAGTTTTCTCCAGATGCAGTTCCTTTCCAGACTGGAACACTAAACAATTCTGGATACATGAACAAATTGGAACCTCAGATAGCTGATCAAGGTACTTTGTTTTTTAAACACAGATTGAAAACAAACGACAATCTGACCATGCGATGTTTTTGAATGTTGGTGATGTATTTATTGTAAAATAATAATTTATTTCAGAAGCAAGTCCATCAACTACCGGTGGTCTTATTGGGTTTATGAATGATTTTTCAAAAATTAATTTAAACGAGCAACCAGAAAATCAAATTAAAACCGACTTGGGTGAGTGATTGTAGATCAGTCTAGATTATAGAATCTTGGATGGACTTTACAAATGATGCCTTTATTTTTCTTTCTAGATGACAAGAGTCCCGCCGATTCCACCGCGGGTTTGAACGTAGTTTCTGAAGATTCTGATTTATTCTCTTTTCTCAATACAGACAATTTAGATCTGGTTGAACAATGTATGTATAGACAGAGTTATAAGTTTAATTTTCCAATTTTCCGTATAACTGGTGTAGGCAAGATAAATTTATTTTAGGTTTGTCAACAGCTAACTACTACGTATCAATGCTGACACGCGATCAGCGAAATGTTCTAAGATCCATTCGTCCTAATATATTGTACGCATTCTTGGTGGAAGTGGCTAAGATAAGAAATGAGAGACAACGCCTACAACGCCAGGTAATCGACGTAAGTGAATCCCGTAATATAGCTTTAAATTACATTTTAGAAAATTTACTATCATTCTTTAGTGAAAGATTATTCGAGACTTAGGGTCTGTTGCACTATGTCCGGATAAGTTCCATATAAGCTTTTTATTACTTATTTGTAGGATAAACAGTATTTTTGCGTTTCACGACTGTCAGATAGCGATATTTGTCATAAAATGCCAAGTATCTTATTCGGAACTTTTATATTTCGAATAATTTATGTGTTGCATAGCTATTTGGCACTTTATCCATACATTGTGAAACAGGCCCTTAGTAATCAGGATTATTTTCAGGAATGTGCTTTTTGCAAGAACAATGGTGAAAATGAAGAGTTCTACCTGTCTCATGTATTGAAGGACAGTCGTGGTCGTGTGCTGTGCCCAGTCCTCCGCGCTTTTCGCTGCCCACGCTGTGGTGCCACCGGGGATAGGGCGCACACCATCAAATATTGCCATCAAAGATCAACTGATGGTAAATTTATTCTCTTAGTTCATAATATCAGACGGTAATATATGAGAGTAATTATACAAAAGATCTGGTTCGAAGGGGGGTGTTGTCGTAATTATGTAATAGTACTGTCTTTTTAAGCCTTCTTTAAACTTTCTTGTACATTATTTTGAAATCTTGCGCCTGTGTTAAACAACATTAATTTTACTTCTTTTAAATATAAAATTAAGTCGCCTGTTGTGGCTTTTTTAAGGTTTCGATCGCAATGGATACTTCCCTCGCCGTCATGGAAATTCGCCGCCACCAAGTGTGACGCTGGGCTTTAGAATTGCTGAAGCCCGCAGAATGGTCGGAGTGAACGCTGAAGAGCCTCTCTATACTCCAGAAAACTCCGACAACTGGTTTGCCAACAATGGCATACAGTAAATGATGTACAATTACAATCATAGAATACTTACTTTGACGTTGAAAGTATTGCTATGACATATTGACTTACGAGAGTCTGTTTTACTTTACATGTAAAGATTTATATATTGATGACTTGAACACTTGATGTATAGATATTTAGGAATAAGTCATGTTTTGTCTTGATAACTGCAAAGGGTTGGTTTTACTACGTACAGTAGAAATTTCAACGATGGCAAACGGCGTAATTCAATCGTTCCAAAGTTGTATGCAGGCCATACTATTTTCGATGACGAGTCTTGGCCGAATCGAGACAAACTTGCTTTTCATTGGGTATTTCAAATAATTGTTAATTAAATTTTAAAATGAATTCTATTTCGGCAATTTGAATTAAATTAAATTAAAATCATTATTTAGAAAATCGTAAAATATCAACTGTTATAAATCAATTGTTTATTTCCAATGAAATTAATTTTTTAGGGTGTTGGGATTTTGGGTTCAATAAAATTTTTTCAAGAATTTTTTTTTTATTTTCATAATTTCCCCTAATGAAATAAAAAAACAATAATATTTTATACAAAATTTAATAGCAGTACAACTACACAATTATTATAACATCAAACATCAATAGAGTATTATTTATAACTAATGGTAGATAATCCTGTATCCTATCACGGAAGATTTGTTAAATAAACCTGGATTTTCTAGATTCGATGTTTAAAAGTTTATATATTTATATAATATTTCTATTTAACAAGTACATAGTACAAGATGAAACAAATTCACAACAGGTTCATATAACATAATTTAGGGTTGCAACAATTATTGACAGAAAGTTAATCGTTTTATATACTTTAAAACAATCATAGTAGGTGCCAGTGGCGTAGCTACCTGGATAGCACCCACTCAGGAAGTTGGTGGTGTCACCCCATCGAAAGTGAAAAAAAAATATATGATACAGGACATGGATCATTTATTAAAAGACCGCGAGTATGGGACGGGGAATCCCCCACGACAGCGTCAGGCTCTTTTGCGGGAATCCCCGAATTCTACATAGAGCTGAGTCAGTGGTAGTGGAGGAATCCCTGAAAAATAAATTTTTATGCTAGCGATTTGTTGTTGAGAGCGGGTGGGTGCCAAAAAAGGTGACACCCAGTGCGCCCCGCTCCCGCCGCCCCCCTTTGCTACGCCACTGGTAGATGCTATGATTAAATGGCACGCAACAGTACAAACACAAAACTAACTGATGCCAGTTGTTAAGTAAAATTTCTTTGAAATTGCTTACAAAATATGGTAAGTATAAATTATAAAAATAGTAAAATGTTTAATTATCAACAAAATTAATATAAAGCAGTGTATGCATCAGCACAATGGGGAATTCTGTTTTGCTTTGTATCCTGGTAATCAGATGCTTTTACCATAATCCATACATTCAAAGTTCCAAGTCATGATCTAATTCTAAGCGACATTTCATGGACTTTCCACTTTCCTATTTTTGCCAAAACATATCTACTTAATACCCAAATTTAGTTTTGAATAAAAACAGCTGTATACAATAACATTTTCGTCAGTATAAATACGAAAGTATATATAGGAAATTTATTATGCACACTATGGAGGCCGTTCAAGTATTACGTAAGCACTATAGGGGTGAGGGGGAGGGGTCGTTGATTTTCTTATTTGGTGATTACGTCAACAGTAATTACTCTTTTACACATACATTGTCTGATGCTTGAAAACGGAATACATTTTGGAGGTTTTGCTAACTTTTGCCGACAAGAGGGGAAAATTGCAGTAAACCTGCTGACGTAATACTTGAACGGCCGCTAAGACTAATAGCAAATGACAAATAAAGAAAAATTTGACAACAAACTTTCAATACTTTCGTTTCATTAAGGGCCTGTTTCACAATGTATGGATAAAGTACCAAATAGCTATGCAACACCATTTATTCGAAAGATAAAAATTCCAAGATACTTCGACACTGAAACTACAACACTACTGACAGTCATAAAACGCAAAAATACTGTTTATCCTACAAATAATAAATAGTTTATTTGGAACTTATCCGGACATTGTGAAACAGACCCTTAGTGTCCTAATCAATGTGAATTCGAGTAATAGAGTTTAACGCCAGAAAATTGATAAATAAATCTTTTTTTTAGACAAACAAAATTTGTGTTATACTTTGGAATTCGGACTATAGGCGCCATCTTTATTTGTCACTTGCTAACATTGACATTAAAACGGTCGGTTGTATTAATACTTTTGAACATATTCAACAACTTTTGTGAATGGCAATGATTTTCAAAATACGCGACAGTTTTTTTTTACCAGCCCTTTCAACCGATTCCAGGTTGAAGATTATTAAGGAACACTTTAATAATCATAGCGCAAACTAATAACATAAGTATTAAAGTGGCGATAAGTCACACAAACTTTCATACAATTGACGCAGACATACGCATTTTACTTTGTCCAATCTATTGATGAGAAAATTAAAAAATAACAATTGTAAAATCCTAATAAGTTAGAAAACATGCTAGAGTCAAACAGTCATCCAACATTGGACTGAGTATAAATAGAACGAAAAAATATCAGACCATTGACAAAAAAGGAAATCTCGAATTCCGTTTAACATTTCCTTATTTGTCAAATAGGAAAAGATATTCTTTATAATCTATAAACTGACAAGTCAGATTAAAAGCAAGAGATTCGTTAAATTCGTTGCAAATGCAAAGGGAATGATATTTAATTGGGAATGTTTTATTTCGGCATAGTGTAAAATCTCGTGAAAAATTTTCAACAAATTAATCATTCCGAATTTGTTTAGATATTAAATATTAAATACTTAGCACTTATAATCAAATATTTAACGTAACGTATAGAAAACGCGAGCAACGCTCCGTGGGCGTATTTGGAACAAATTTAAAAACTAACGATCTTATTTCGATGTTGGTTTGTAATAAAATTAATTTATTATGCAACAGTTATGTCACAGTCTTAATATGCATAAACCTTATTCGTGTATATATTGTATATTTGAATTGTAAAAATAAATCAAAACATAAATTTGATTCGCAATAACATTTTTAGGGTCTTAGATTTCTGTATCTGTTTTATCATTTGTCAATCTAATATGCAAGTATACTCTGATTTTTAATTCTGTACAATTCTGACAGTTATCATTTTCTGACATGTCAGAGATGACATACCTTTTTGGACAGTCACATTTTTTAATTTCAATACGAGTCTGAACATCTGATTTAATAGGCAGTGATGCCAGCTGAAAAATAAAATAATGTTATTAAACTTAATTCAATATATTGTTCGTGATATTGAAATATTTATTAGTTGTTTTAGGCCACTCGAGTAAGTATTTTAAATATTAACCTTTTTGTAGGTAAAACATATAAAATACATAGAATTTTATTTTATTGCCCTCAAATGGGTCAAATTTGTTCCTTTTTCGGCGGGAAACTTTTTACGCTTATGAAATCTCAGGCTTCTACTAAATTATAAATCACAGTATAGGTGATCAGCCTCCTGTGCCTAACAATTGTCAACTTTTTGGGTATAAGGCACGATTCCTCACGACGTTTTCTTTCACCGTTCGAGCTAATATATGCACACATAGAAAGAATGCAATAAATTGTAGTAAATCATTAGGAATACTTGACAAATGCATGACAAAATATTTGATTGGAAACATTTTATCATTACCATATATCTATGTCGCAGTAAAGTAGTTAAATCAGAGAGTTAATTGAATCTCTAGACAGTTAATTAAAGATCGATATTCATTAAGTCAATCACTGCGACATATACACATTCAATCGTTTTTAAATGTTTGCTAAAGCGAATATATTTATAAAGATATACTATGTTACTAAATCTAAAACATAGATATAAATAATATATAGAATAAAAACTAACAAAATCGGTGTTATCGTCTTATTTCATCACCTTTCATAGACTTACTTTATTGGCACCATATAAATTTACTTTTTTGCATTTTCTTTAAAATCAGGATAACTTTTATCACAGGACATAGAAGCTTTTACAAAACTTAATTAATCACTGATTATTTCTTTGGTGAGACGAATTAAATACAAATTATCGAATTAAGCCCTTTATAGCAAGGACATTCTCGAGTCGTTGGCTGAGATTCAGAAACTGGATAATGTTTTGTCGAAATACTCTGTTTTATTATAGAACAGGGGGCAAAAGGGCAGGAGGCTCAGCTGATTTTAAGTTATACCGCCGCCCATGGACACTCTCAATGCCAGAGGGCTCGCGAGTGCGTTGCCGGTCTTATTCAAATACTCATCGTATTTTGAATCGATCGAAATCAATATAGGGCTTAGTTTTCACCAAGTGATGGAAATCGGTGACTCGAAGGCTAAGATGCTAATCTGGCGCCACCAAACGGACAATCGCGGAACTTAAATAATATTTCAACAGAAATAATTACCAATTTTTTTTTTGGTTGAAAAAAATACATTTCCCTGCGTTTGAAACTGATTTTTTTACACCTTATCAAATTGATGTTTTTCTTGCAGTTTTAGATGCTTTGTTTTTTTAGTCAAGTTCTATTTGCAAGCACAATTCAGTTATTTTAATCGCTTGTAGTTTAGATCTTTAAAACATTTCACTGCAATTATGCCAAAAACTAACCATTGTAAAGTTTCACAAGCAGCAAGCAATGGTTTTCAATACGCCCCGCTTTCGCATCATCACCAAACGTAAAGTGTTTGACAGGTCTTTAAGGCCCGAACCCAATAATTAATCCACAATCTCAGATTAAAAACAATCTGAGATCAGACCGTGACAGTCCTATCTGCATGCCCAATAACCAAAACCTACAAAGACAATCTATTTTTCTCTTCAGCCTTTAGACTCATATTTGATAATTAATATAATCCAAATACAGTAAATAAAACCGTACAAATAATATTAAATGTATATGTTTTAAACATATCAATAAGATTTTTAATTATTTAAAAACAGGTGTAAGTTAAAATCTTAGGATAGGATATTCGCACAGTTGAATTGTCATTTTCATACAAAGGTCTATCCGATCTACCATGGATAGCTTGTATTGACAAATGGCTATTACAATCCGTCAATTGGTTATTAGCACACTTAAAATATATTTGGATTAAGATGTCTATCTCCGATGGTCAAAAATGGATTGAGATAGGTTATTGGGTTTGGGCGTAAAACTATATTAGGTTAACCAGCAACAATGAATAAAGTCTCGTTTCTGAGTCTAAGAACTTAAACAAAATTCTAAAGTTTGATATAATAACTTGCTTTCTGCCGCCTCGTTCAATCAAATTGTGTTTACGCTATGATGAAAAGAGACAGAAGAGTACATTGAAACGGTACATTTTACTAGTAATATGAAAGCATTTATTTCATATCGCAACAGATAAAGTTTTAATTATTAACAAATGAATTAGGAATGTAATAAGCAATATTTTTGACATTTAAAGCATTTGATTTAAAGATCTTTTATAATTAAGCCGATTTGAGTGTTTTTAAGGCAAGTAAGATCAGCCTTGTGAGAATTATTATTTCATCGGGATTCATCTCCGGCGATGTCTCTTAACCACTAAGCCACGGCGATTTAACTCCTTATATCTAATTAGCACAATTCCTATATTCAACGATTATAAATCCGTACGTTATACACAAAACAATTACCAATATATACTAACTCAAACATGAATTTCATGAATATCGGTCGAGCCGGTAAGAAGCATATATAGAATTACATAAGAAGAATTATTGAATTATTTATTTTAACATTCTATACAGAATCAATAGTTCTAATAAAACATGTCTAATACAATAAAGTAAAAATGAAAAAATGAGTTCATATTTGTATATATTATACAGTTTTGGAGTAAAGGAAAAACGCGTTTTAATCCGCTAAATATGTAATATGCCATACTCATTCCTCGCACCACCATCGTTGGAAGCGACGAAGCTGTTTCTCTAGACGTCATTCACTTGATTGTTCACCTGAAAGTGTCAGATTAACACTATTAAAAAATTAAGTCTAAATATGTATGTATGTAAGAAAATTAAACTTAAATTTGTTGCTTAATATTTATTTTGAGAAAAAACATATAAAGTTTGCTAAATCAATTCTTTAAAGGCCGGCAACGCACTCGCGAGCCCTCTGGCATTGAGAGTGTCCATGGTGGCGATATCACTTAACATCAGGTGAGCTTCCTGCCCGTTTGCCCCCTGTTCTCTTAAAAAAAACACTTTTTATTCATAACAAACAATTTATAATTTTAAATTAAAAATGACGGACATCATAGACAAAACAAAACTAGTTTCTTTATCACAGACTAACAAATAAAACTAAATGAACATTAAAAAAAAAACAAAATAAATAAAAAATCTAATTTTTTCTTTAAATGTTTAAAAAAGGGCGTGCGTACAAAGTGCACATGTCAGAATTGAAACTTCTTTGTAAAATTATTATTCCTAAGATAAAAGCCTCAGTAGATGATCATGTACTAGTATATGATCACTCCATGTATTTGTATATCTATATTCACACTGTTTACATTCTGTATACGTGCTTTTGATAATATATAAAAAATGTGCGTTTACTGCACAAGACTATGCGATAGAATTTCAATCTAAAGTTCTAATATGTAACTTAAAGAATACATCAACCAATAGCGCGTATCTTTTATCAATCTCCCTTTCTCACTCTCAATAAATCTAAGTATTTAAAATATAAGGTACTCAAAAGTCGATAACGCATCTAAAAAATTACCGCGAGCTTCTTTTGCTCAGGCAATATTAAAATGATTATTATATTTTATTTAGAGAATAGGTAGGCACAAAAATTTTAACTACATTTATTCTATATGTCTCAGTGACTAGCCTTCTATACCCGACATACCACGATTTATGGGTCGGTTTTCTAACGAGTGTGTTAAATGCGTACATAAAATGGCGTACACCTCGGTTCCGAATTTACGTACTTTAGACATAAAGCACTGCTTATATTATTTAAAACAAATTTAATTCTTTCAAAATAGCATCTGAGTTATCTTTTGCTTCCTATTTTATAATCACATAGTTTCGATGATTTTTATTTTATGTCGGAGCATATGCTAACTGCGGACTTATAAAGAAAATTCCATTGGAGCACAGCCTATGCCACTAGGCCAATACGTTACGTTACTATTTCTAACGTACCGTCATTATTGTTATGCCTGGGCCGTACAAGCCTCTCAGGGTGGGAATGGGCCAACTGGGTATAGTCGCGGAACACCTCGTTGTATGTGTCGTCGTTTGAGGACATCTCGCTTTCCCGCATTTCCTCGTTGAGTTTTGTGAGACGGAGTCTAAAAAAAATTAAAAACTTTCTATTGCGTAGAAAACTAAGTGGAGGTTATAGAGGCATTTTTCTTTAAATTAAAATATAATCATAGTCTTCTTCCTTAAAAGGCTTTTCTTTCTAGTGCTTTTTTCTTTAAATAAAAAATGTAACATACAATGATAGCATGTTTTAATTATATTTCGTTGCGTTTATAAGTTGAAAATATAATAAAGGGCGTCTTAGGGCCGATTTTAAACTTTAATCTAAAAAAAAATTTAAATCTTTTTTATGGCTTGGCTATGTTGCAGTCTGGCGCGCACCGCGCTTAGACTGTAGACGTACTTTTGCAATGAGTTTTCGTTGAGTGAAGCACAACGCAAGTTTTGTGATCGCTTTGAAATCCACCGTTTAAGTCACGCCCCTAACGTTCAGTTAATTAATTCGTGGATAGAATTCAAAGCGACAAGATATTTACTGAATGGTTCAATTAGCCTTCAAAACAGATCTGAGTCACTCATGCTGCCTCTTTCAGCCTCCTCGGTTCAAGTTTTCAACGAACCTTAATCGCAGTCCAAAAAATCAAACCAGTATAATACAAATATCGAAAATTTACTGTGAATTTAATGAAGAAAATCTCAAAAACATGTGTTTTTTTTGTGACACTGTTTGTTTATTTAAAGGGGAGGCACTTACAACGTAACTATATCCGCATTGGCCTGTTCGACTGCTATATCGAGTGGAGTCCGTCCCTGGTTATCCACTATTGCTTGGTCTGCGCGGTAGCGGAGAAGCAGACATACCTAAAACCATTAAAAGGAAAAGTGCAACATCACTCATTAAAATGGCCTCGACTGTTATCCATTAGTTCCTTCAATATGACGTTGGACATAATTAATTAATTTGAATTTGTTTTTAGCAAAACGTATAAAAGACAAAATTTAAAATTTCATCCACCTCTGAATTGTTAAAAGGGCCATCTAATGGACAATTAAAAGTGTACATTATATAACATGAATAAAACTTAAATCTTAGAATTGTCAAACCACATTTCTGTATAAAGTTTGACATATTGACTTATCTTTAGTAAAAGACGAGATTGACGAGACATGAAATACGAATTCAATATGTGCTTTAAAATCTAATTGCATTAAAAAATTATATAATTGAAATGGCTAAATTATTTACCTGTCCAGTATGACCAGCTTCGGTAGCGAGATGTAATGGAGTCATGCCGTCCTCATCTTGGTCATTGATTTTGCTGCCATTGAGCAATAGGAAGGAACAAGCCATTACCGATCCCTGGAATTGTCAAAAAATTAGATATATTGTACCTATATCACTTATATGTTTCATACTACAAAAAACGTCGAAACGTCTTTGAACGAATTTTGTAATATCACATTATTAAAAAAAAAAATAGAATGTTTTTTTCTTTTTGCCTCTTTCACTAGCTTGCGTATATAATAACTATTAATAATGATACGTAATATCACAAAACAAAAAAAAATAAATATAATGTTTTTTTCTTTTTGCCCTATTCACTAGCTTGCGTATAATAACTATGAATAATGATACGTAATATCACAAAACAAAAAAAAAACATTATATAAGTGAAAGTTATATAAGTAAAAGATCACTAGCTTGCGTAAAATAACTATTAATAATGATACTCACGCTCAACACGGCGCAATGCAGCGGCGTACGTTGCCTGTCGTTCCTGCAGGTCGGGTCTGCGCCTGCGGCCAACGCGGCCCTCATCACGCACACGTTGTGCGCACGCGCAGCGCGGCATAACACTGCGTCGCATGACAGGCAGGATATGTCTTCTGCGTCTGTCAATCACCATACATAGTAATTAGACAGACAATTTATATTTATGCTCCGTACTCAACGTACGTTAAACTATAATAAACCAACTTTCCAGACATTTTTTACGACAGATACAATTTTTTTTATATACAGTTTGACAGATTGTAAAAAGGCTGTAACTTGATATACGACTCAGGAAATGAGGCTAAGATACTTATAGAACGAATTTGTTGGCTTGTAAAAGTAGATGGCAAGTGCTGTAAATTTTTTCCACACTAAGACAAGTTCTTTGATCTTGTACCTTGTGGATTTCAAGTGACCAGGCTCTAATTAAAGATTTAAGTTGGCGCCTGGTATACAGTACCGGTGATCTCAGAACTACAAAATTATCGCAATACAGCCATTACTTTCAGCATTAAACGTACACTGCCAAAGGGAACAAAGACTTTATTTTTATTTTTCTATTTTTTTTATAAGTAATTACTATGTAGGTGAAGATTGTAAATACTGTATATTTTTGGAAATAAATCGAGTATACAATACGGAAAATATTAAAGGCTTGAACAAAGTTAATTAAAAATTATTTCAATAGTTAAGATACTAAGCTTCTTATTGCCTCTTCTTGACTAATTCTGAACTCACCAAGATCATCGTCTTCCCCTTCTGTAGAGTCATGGTCTGAAGGCAAACTGAGGTCGACAGCCCTTTCACTTGACAACTCCTTGCCTATTAGGAGTACTGGACTATCGTCCGACTTGCTTGAACTCTCCGATACTGTTAAAATACAGAAAAAACTAATTCAAACGTATCATAACCTATCAGATTTTAAGAAAATAATTAAAATATTTGAAATATATACAAAACAACACACAAAAACACAACAAAAACTCTGTCGTTGGCATTTTTTCTATTTAAATAACAAGTTTTATGTAAAGCTTACTGATTGAATAGTCTAACACCCGTAAGTCAAAATTGTATTGAATTTTGACATATACAAGACAAGAATATTAACAACTAGCGGACTGCAAGGATTTAAAAAAAAAAATCTTTGTAGATATTGATATTAACATACCACTTGTATTGCTGTTGACGTCACTTTTTTCATCCTTTATAGTCTCTGGCACTGTGGTTGACGCACGGACTCTGAAAATTAATTTATTTTAAATCTCGTTATAACATTGTAGCAATAAAGGCAAGCTACAGAAACCTATAAAATATTAGTAGAGTAGAAAATTTAAAAAAAGGACGCAGTGAGGAAATTCTCTGCTAATACATTAATTATTTAAAAAATATTATTAACTTAATTGATTTATTAACTTAACGTTTTTTTGTTTAAAAATTATAAATTCTATTCAACTTCTGCTTTTGCTTATCTGATATCTTGCTTTTTAGTCGAAATAAACAAAAACATACAAATCTAATCGACACGTTTTACTTTACTTCGTATTTTAAGAGAGATAGAAATTGGACATTATGCAACATAAAACTCAATATTAATTTAATAAAAATTGTATTAAACACGAATTTACCCATTAAACATGGGTATTTTGTTAATTTATTATCTCTTAGATAACTATTGTATTACATTTACAATCTTGCTTTTCTTACTAATCTGTTATTCGCTATTAATTCTTACTAATCATTTATTCAGTATTTTCTATTACTAATAAATTATTCGAATAATAATAGATAAAATGAATTTGTTAAATTTACTCTGCGCCTGGATTTTTTCAAAGACAAATCTGTTTGTTGATTGTAATTAGAAACGAAATTCACACTCAAAAATAATTAAAAAGAAACATTTTATCTCTGTGCAGTGAATTAAAATAAATATTTACCGTCTCCTCGCTCTTCGTACCGACCACCGTCGGCCATTTCTCGCGGGTTCGTGTCGAGGCTCGCTCGCACTCACGATGTTACGTACGAACGATAACGACACGTACTTGGCACGAATCCATGCCTCGCGCACCGATCTGTTTGAAATTTAATAAACAATTGAAATAACCGAAAATGCATCGCTAATTTTGTACCGGACACATAGTTTACGAAGGCTTCTAAGGGAGTGGTTGAATTTTCGTTACACCGAAGACAGTTATTATTTTTAATAGGAATTCTATTATTACGACTCGTAAGTAATAGTAAAACAAAACGACATTACGAATACATGATTCAAATAAGTAGATTACTTTATTATTCCTATAAAATACAAGGCGTCATTGTTGTAAGATTTCATTGATTTCATAGGAATTATCTATTATATAATCATAACTAATTATTAAAACATTATCTTGCAACCTTGCTCATAATCTACAAGCAACGCTAAGCCAATTTTACGAAGGGTGCTTATAGAATGGATCAACTCTTAAAAGAGCGGCAACGTACTCGCGAACCATTGGCATTGTGTCCATGGGCGGTATCACTTAACATCAGGTGAGCCGCCTGGCTGTTTGGATCGTTTTTTTATTTATTTATTTAGTTTTGCGTAGTTAACGGAGGGCGTAGTTTTGCTCTTTCGCGAATATTGTAAACGTTTTTGAGATTCATAAGTATGCCCTAAGACGCATCTAAACTGAATAAATGAATTTTGATTTTGTTTAAAAAAAAACATACGTTTCACATTCCGGAGTTGCTCTAGGTATTGTAGAGCCTTCTGTGTTGGCTTCGTATATGAGATTCACCACTTTATTACCCAACTCGGCCATGACCTGCAACAATCGTTAATAACATTTTGTTTTAAATGCTTCAGTCACAGAGTTATAAGACTTATCACGTTATTCGTGAAAAGTAAATGAATCTCAATACAGAGTGCTTATTATACTTTTGACTCTTCTGTTAAATAGTGATTACGCTGCAATAGAAAGAGATAGAAGAAACAATTTCTTTACAACGCAACGGTTTAGTGTAAGTTTCAGAAACGAGACGTAGCGTTAAGTCTTACTTCTGTAAGTAAAAATTTATTGAATTCTGTCGGTGTCATAGATAATTAGCAAAGATTATTGACACGTCACAATAACTAGCATTTTATTTGAACTTTTAAATAAATACGACAGTCGTATGAGAGAGACAGTATTATAGATTATATGACGGAGTTTTGTCTGTATATAACTGTACATCATTTTGCTCCATTCTCAATAATATACTGCAATATGGGGATTTTTATTGATATTTTATTGGGTAACATAAGATTTCACACGGATCCTTAAGTTTTTTGAAAATAATCTATAGCCTATATTCATCGGGGATATTGTAGGTTCGCCATCGTGATTTTTTTCTAATCAGTGCAGTACTTTTTCTTTATTTATGTGTAGATATAAAATAATGTTTTTGCGGAAATATATTTTCACTAATTATATGTTTATGGATATCAACAAAGATTATTATTTCACTGGGTAACGAAGTAAATGCCAAGTAGTCTATAAGTACGTACCTTTATAATATCGGGTTCCCAGTCATCTAAGGTTAGCGAGCGCACTTTGCTCAGGTGTACGCCGAGCGAACGATGAATTCCCGAACATTCTGTCAATTAAGAGTTACGTCGTAATTCCACAAAATTAAAAAAAAACTAGTTTCCAATAGATTTACGGTTAAATAGAATCAAAATATATGACCATTACGAGGGATAAAGATTTGCACTGAAAAAAATACGTTTCCAAGAAAAAGGAAAGTAACATACAATTAAAAGATTATTTATGATTACATATTTAAAGAATACGTAGTATCAAGCTCTAGATAAGTACCGTTTATTATGTTGTATTCGTGAATCATTCGAGTATTATTAGAATTGGTAAATATTTCACGAAAAATAATTTCATAACGATTACATCGTATCAAATAACTCGTTTTTTTTTATAATTGGTTAATGTACATAATACTCATACATACAAATACATAAATATATAAGGTCATTATATATTTATGATTTTTCTGTCATCGTAGGAGCTTTGAGCACTGACACACTAAAAAAATTAAGGCGAAAAGAAGTTTGCCGGGGGCAGCTAGTAATAGTTATAATCAATTAAATTATTTATTATTCCATTTTCTGTCAATATTTCAAATATTGTACCAAAAACAATATATTATCTCCTTTATGGAGCTTTACACTGTAGTGATCTGTTACTTGTAGAAAACCGATTTAATAGTTGGATTGCAATGGCGCAGAACTTTTGTAAATACGGCAACAACGCTGTGCTCTACTTTACTATGGCCTCGTCCGTAGATCTGTGTGTGTATAATAAATAAAAGTTATCTTACCAATACATAAAGTGATGCCAAGATTGATACTCGCCCAACGTGGGTTAGCACTGCCACAATCACAGCAATAGTTGTTCCCCGGAATACTTAACAACTGCTCCCATATCCTGAAAAAATATTTCAATTTAATAATCTAGTGGCGTAAAAACACTGGCATCGGATTGTATCCGTTTCGATCATTTTTATTTCATAGATTTTTGTTTTGGTTTCCTCGCGATATTTGCCATAGCAATGCTTCTAGCTGGTTAGAAAAAAGGTGAACAATCGAAGATTGAAGGCTCGGCCTCAGAAAAGACACAGACAATATGGCCAAGAATTGAGCAGTTCTATAAATAAAATGAAAAAACTTATTTCTAAGCGTTCGGCCCTGTGATAAATAAAATGATGTATACATAAGATTATTACCTAACTTTTTTCATCAGTGGAAAAGCGACGTTATTTCTATCTCCATTCGGTCTTGTATCTGGCACCAACACTAGTTGAGAATCCGGGTTATCTCTGCTTTGCCCCTGTTGTATGGCAGAGCGTATCCCATTTTGCAATGCTTGTATCCAGAGATTTAACATTTCCTCCGAGTCTGCTTGCAGCATGTGACTTCTGATAAAAAAATAGTGAACCATTTGCCTGTGTACTTCATGGGAGGAAATCTGTCTAATAAATTCGAGAACTTATTACACAAGACACGCTCACAACTCAGACAATTTGTGCATCGCAATTATTGGCTTGTGGGTTCGTTACAGATACCAAACGGTTCGTTTTGTGATACCAGACATCGATAGTCACACTCCCAAGAGGCTCGCGAGTGCGTTGCAGGATTTTTAAGAGTCTAGTCGTAACTAGCTGTCACTGACACAATATTATTTTATATATTTCTATATATTGATATTATTTAATTTTGTCACTGTCATTTTAAATCACTCACAATTTTCTGGCCAATCAACTACTATAAAAATACAAAAAAGGTTTTGCAGTTTTGTCTATGACAACTTTATCTATAGACAATAAAGAAACAGTCTCATAGAAATGCATAGTCTACGAATGCCTAAAGTTTACTTCAGAATTTGTTAAGAATTTTACGAAATTAACATAATGGATGGAACAAGAAGGATTTGCATAAAACTTACTTTGAAGGTGAAAGTACTTCGAAACAATAGCGCCTTTCGCCATCGACCACCAGTTTAACGGTACACAATCTTAAATCCTCTTCCATCACTGTCACGTTTAGTTCGCCTGTCCTCTTTCTGTCAAGTATACAAATGTCAAATTGATTAAAATATCCTGTCAGTATTGTTCTAAATATCTTTAAAAAAAACAAATGTTCTACGGAATATAGGATTACCAATTTTTGTGATATTAATTGAGTTAAATACTACTAAAATACAGTTCTCACTACATAAATGTTTTATGTGATCGGTTTATGATAATAAATTAATATTACAAAATGATTTTAAAACTCGACAATTAAGTTTTCGTGCCTTCAAACCACTACTGTACACGAACGGATTTCTCTTTCTCTATCTGTACAATTATGACATGTTACACTGAACTTACAGAAAAAAAAGCATCTTTGACTGCACTGATCATCTAGTTGTTTATAAATAAAGAAAATCAAACAAACAGATACAAAGTCCAAATAGGAACCGGATTATTATAAAATGATTTTAAAATCATACACCCATTAATTCGGGATGAGCTTTACTATATAACGCAAACTAGGGAGCTGTCAAATGTCAAGTTTGACATTTATACCAAACTCACATTGGCAGAAGGTTCGGAAATGCGTTACCGGCCTAGAAACCACTTACTAAGTTGAATTGGTTCTGGTGATTCGGTTACTGGTTAGTCGAGGTTTCGTTTAGCTATTTCCACAATTTCCAAAAATATTCTTTAAAATGAGTTGAGTTGAATGAATTCGAGTTAATATGAAATTTCATATTCTGCCTGGACACACCGAGGAGTTGCAAAGGATATTTTAATAGCGGAAAACGTGTGTCTCCTTTGGGTTGGACAAGATTAAGTAGACAGTCAGACAGTAACCCGGATAGTCCATGCGAAAAGGAACCACTTAACAATAAACACAACTCGTTTCAGTTTTGTTTCAGAGGAGTAAAAACATAGAAACAGCAAAACGCAATTAATTAGCGCGCCCTTGACCGCAATGACTTACGACCCACTTAGTTTTAGTTGAAGCGTGACCGATATGTTAATATGATACCTTACAAATGCTTTTTTAATACTAGCTCGTACGATGAAGGAATACATACTTTCGACATTTAGACCCAAGCAGTCGGCGGTGTGTGTAGAAGGTATAGGGCCTATCTGCCTATTAGAAATGATTACCGAAAAGATACAGAAATTTGAGGCTTAGACCTAAATTGTTGTAGTGCCTTTATATAAGGACGTTCGGGAACAAGAATAGCACAATTTTCCAGTCGTATCGAATTGGTATAACAATTTAATGTATTTGGCGCCAAAACTACTTAACGACTTTCCATATACGTACAGGAAATACTAAATGACAACAGCGTACACATGAATACTTAACACATAGACGATTTACAGCATTAAGCGTTTAAAACAAAAGAAATTAAAATATACCGTTAACCATATATTTTTGCACTCTTAAAGACACAAAATTAATTAAAAACATTTCTAAAATCAAAGCCTGTCTACGATTTTATTTAATAAGGCTATTATTTAGCTAAAAAATAATTAATTTATTTGTATACACGAAATTACCTATGAATGAAATAGCATAATCTGTACGAAACTCATCTGTCATTTTTATTCATTGCATTCTGGTAATTTATTAACTTATATTTTGTGTAGACTGATCATCTACATGCATATTAAGAAAAATGGCACAGATGCACAGTGCTTAACAGACGTCAATGTGTGGGTCTAAGGAATGCCGGTTTCCTCACGATGTTTTCCTTCACCGTACGAGCTAGAAAGGAACATCCATGATCATGAATGAATCCAACACTGCACTTGCAGTTATAAAGTGTAATTAGTGAGTTTTGAATAGGTCAGTTACAACTCACCTATAAACCAGTCGATTGTCATACAAATAGAACCATCTTCGATTCCACGTCTTGAAGGCGTTCGAGGTCCTCTTGAATAGATACCCTTGCATCCGGGGCATATTTTTAAGACACGGTGGATTAAGCATTCCATCCTTTTCCCCCTCTCCCTCGGCAGGCTTACAACTTGGCAGCACCGTATCTTTGCTATTAACAATTGTATGCCGATTCTCCATCTCTTTGTCGAGTGATTTTGTGTCGTTACGCATAACTGCGATCTGCAATTCGGTTTACTTTGTACGTATGTAGACCAATTAATTAACATTTTTGTATGATTGACACGCGATTATTGTTCATTAGTACGAAAAGTGGAGTTGATATGTTTATTAATTAAACCTATTTGTTATATGTATTATATTATATTTGTAGTGTAACTTACACTAGGACATTCCTGTGTTGTGTGCACGTATGTGTATTATTCGAGAAGATTCTCACTAATTAAATTTCAAAATTTAGATATGGAGAGACATCTCTTATACGACGACTAGCGTCTGCGTTGGTGGAATCATTACGGGTCTTAGGATACAATTAAAAAGACGATATGCTTGGAATAAGATATGCCTAGTGTGACAATCGTACGTCCACGTTGGATTGACATCTGTTATATTTCGCTAAGTATGGTTTCTGCGTCGCATCCCATAGACTAAGGTCTATTGATTTTTATTAAATTAATTTATAGTCTATCCAGTTGTGCCCCGCAGTTTTAGACGGCCTATAACTGAACTATATTACACAAGTTTAGTTCGTCAGTAGCTCATGAGAATCAACGAAACAAATAAAACAGATAATCGGCTTTAGTATTGTAAAGTAAGTGTAAATATTTGTTTAGTATTTCTTGTACAACTAAATAATTTTAAAATACTGAAACCACACATTCAAACGTGTGTTTATTTGTAGGAGATTCCAAAATGTTTATTTAAATGATTAGTTTTATATAATAACTGCCCTGCGAACTTCGTTTTTCCTTAATGCCTAGTCTGGCTTTTAGCACACACTAAAATGGAATATTTTGCTACGCTACCCTAGTGACAAACCTCAAAGTATCAAATAAAAAATAGGGTTTAATTGTAGAGGGTGGAAATTAAGTGTTGTATGTATTTTGATATATTGTATCATAAAAAAAATCGTCAAAAATATAAAAAAATTTTTGAGGTGAACGCCCCATATCACTTAGGGGTATGCAAAATAGATAGTAGCTGATTCTCAGACCTACTGAATATGCATATCAAATTTGATAAAAATCGGTCAAGCCGTTTCGGAGGAGTATGGTAACTAACATTGTGACACGAGAATTTTATATATAAGATATATTTTGATAGCTTTTTGCACATTTCCAATCAGCGATTTCACTCTCTTATAACTAATTTTTACATTAATGAGAATCAAATTATTTATTTAATGTATTTATTTGTATTAATAATTCTCTAGGCATCTCTGTCTCAAAACCCTTCGAAATATTTTTAACTTTACCTCGTCAGCCGTAGATTTCAAGAAAGGTTCCAAGTCTTCTGAGAGATCAGCTCCTTGATGGTTGTAGGTGCAACAGGCCTGAAGATACGACAGGAACTGTAAATAAATATCGTCGCTTACTACGAAGTATGACATCATTATCTGTGCAGTATTGCGTATTATCTTCATTTAAGGATAACGATAATAGACAAATTATAATTATGTTCTATAATTTCAAAATATTTATATTTATTAAAAAGATAAAGTTTTTTTATACTTATATGGCTTCTATTAGATGTTATTAGGTTAATAAACTATAATAACTTAAGACAGAGGGACCCTTAACTAATTAATTTAACCGACTTGCTATTACATGGATCTCCAACTTTTTATAGTAGAGGAACTGAGCTGAGAGATTAAGTTTTTTTAAAGATATATCAAAATTGTTATTAATGGCATTTATTTATTATTTCTAATAACTAGATTTAAATCTAGTTTAAAATCACATACATATAATATAATTAAAAACCTATATTTTGGAATTTGGTTTCAGAATATTTAACCGCCGTACTAACTTAGTAGTTAGGGCTAAATTATAAAAAATCCATAGCTTAATAATATCGAGTCCCGAAGGTTTAATTCGCTTTACCTTAAAAATATTAATAAACGTCCCCTATTGATGGGTAATCTAAACACTGTAAAAAATATACAAAACTTCCTTTTCTCTATGAAATGTCACTATTTCGATCCCAACACACTTTCACTTTACATAAATGCCTTTATAATATATTACATAGTCACGTTCAATAGTAGAATTCGCAAAACGTTTACCTCGATGGCCAATCACAATCGTCAATTTAAAAATCGAACACTTGTACACTTTCACCTTATACAGATAAATTTAGCTTCTTTAAACGCTAAGCGAGCAGCCTTGCCACCGCGCCAACGAAAACTAAGTACCTGTCGAACTTAGAATGACTAATCCGATGACGATTCGCCGATACGTTATCGTAGATTCCGTATCTACTATAACTTATTAAAACGTCATATCGGAATCATATTAGATGCTTAGTTAATAGATTTTTATACGAGGCGGCAGGCGTTTATTGGGTTATTTCATAAATCAGCATTTACTAGCCTCCGTCCCAAAAACAATTTCATTGATAAATAAATCCAGACGCTCATACAGGAGCCTACATACTTGGCCTTATATCCAATTCCAATATTTCCAATACCAAATTATGCAATTTTAATATTTTTTTTTGTACCAAAAATTTAGGACAAACACATGACATAAAAATATTGACGTCCATGCAAAACTATGAAAAGCGGTGTTATCAGTCACTCTACTACTCGACCGTAACATATAAGAACTGAGTTACTTTGGAATTTATTAATAATCCCATTTATGACATGTGTTATGAAGCGTAGGTTAAAGGATTTTTTACGCTTTGGAATGGAACGTTTCCTTTAGTAATCATTAAAAAAAATCGAGCTAACGAACCTAGAGAAAAATATTACTTTACCATATAATGGATCTTACCACCTAGTATTATCAAGTATGTATAAATGATGATAATTTCCGTAGAATTTTCCCAATTTTTCTCTCCATAAAAACCGCAGAGTTATGTAATAAATAAGAAATACTCAAATTGCTCCAGCCGTCTTTTTCTTCTCAGTAACAATTTTTGCGTTTATTTTTGAACTTATGTGTAGGTTTTATCTTTAGTGTGCTTACTACAACTAACTAAATTTAGAAGGCTTGCAAGGAAGCGTACTGAGGCCAAATTAAGGCTACGAATTGCAATAGTATCTTTTTTTTATATATTTAGTGTTACACATTATTGTTAATATATACATATGTATTTATAAATGTTTAGGTAAAGATAGCCTTTTTCTTTCGAAATGTTGTGTCTTTTGATTGTCTCTTAAGAATATAAGCATAAAAATTTGGGTTTTAAGCGTATGTTTGAACCATAAATTTGTCTCTTATTGAACAAAGATACATAATTCTTTCGTACATAAGGTAAGTCAGTTAAGATATAGGGTATATTTAGAATGTGATAAAACAATAAAGTTTCGGCTACGACCATTTTAGTTACCAGTTCCCACGGGCCAAGCAAAGAGCGTATTGTTGTGTCGAATAGCACAGACAATGCATAATCGCAATTAAAATCCATCGTCACCTTGGTGAATTAAATTACGCAATTAAAATTGCAATCACTGACACGAACAGAAATGTGAAGATTGACCTCATATCAGAGCTTAGGGAAATACAGAAACGAAATTTAGCGAACTGTATGAAACCTCCATATATCAAAATCCAACACGTTTTTGCTATACTTCACTCGAAATAGACTATTTGATCATCATTATAGAATACTTACCCACACCCTTTCAATACTATTTATTCTGTAGTGGTTTAATATTTATTTATAGGAAATTCTATTTCTGTGTTTGTCAAGAAACAAAAAGCCAAAGCCAGACACTTTTATTCTTTTTTTATAGAACGGCTCATCTGATATTAAGTTATACCGACGCCCATACCCAATAACCTATCTCAATCCATTTTTATTCATCTGAGATAAACATCATAATTTAAATGTTGTAAAAAGTGTACCAATAACCAATCGACGGATTGTAATAGCCATCACACATTACAGGTATCTTAAATCTTAAATTTTTTACAGATTGTTTGACCTGAAGTCGAATTGGTACGGTCAAAGAGACTGGTTTAAGATTTTTTTGGGGATTGAAACCAGTATCATATGCCTGACATATAAACTATAATGACGTAGAAAAAGATTAACGCACACAGCCAATCCATGAAAATTATTTGGTATTACCCAGTCCATTCACTAATTATATACAACTGCGCAAACAAACATACGATCCCAAGGATACAAAAACATAACGGTAATGTAAAATTATGGTAATAACACAAGTATTGACGTAATAAAACAGGTGAACGCGACGTAGCAATTACTACATTACGAATTCAGTGTTGATATGATTACTTAGTCACGCATTGTGTATTATACTGATTCGATAGCCTGGGTGTTACGCAATGGGAGCCCTAGGAGGTTCATTAGAAAATATATGTAATATGTATACATGCCCCTTGTGCGAAAAGATATACACAATTGTTACATGTGCCTCGTACGAATATGATTTATCTGTGTAATCGCCAATGTATTGGTTTTAGCTAACTGCAATACAATAATTTATGAAGAAAGATAATTTAAGTAGACATTTCCTTTCTGGTCTGTCTTAATATTTTTTAAATTATCTTTAGTTAAAATATTAAATTGGTTTGTGTAATGTTGAATTTATTTTTTTACTCTCTTATCTATTGATGTTACTTATTTCACTTATTTGCTCTTTCGTATATTTTGTTTACAACGTAATCTGTTTTGGCTTTGTATATCAGCTGAGTGTTTTATTCTGTAATATGTGTATGATAACATACTTATAAATAAATAATTCGCCATGTTAACAAAACCCAAAAATCAAATGCGGATAACTAACATACACAGTCACATAGTACAAGCAAGCGTGCAACGTAACTTCAGAAGCGATTTCAAGGATTAAACTGTATTACATTTTCAATAATTGGCTAGCATTGGTGCCTCCGTACAAAGCCCAAACAAAAACTAATTTCGTTTTAATAGCGCTGACATCGCAACTTTAAAGTAGGTTAACCAACATGAGAGTCAAAAAAATATATAGATTCTATAAATGATTTTACGGCCACTTTTTTAATAAAATAAAATACGTTTATTTTGGAACATAGGATCATAATGGCATCACTTATTCCACGTCATTAAATTCGAGCCTGTTGGCATCCCTACTCATCGGCAAAGAAGACAGAAGATGTTGGCCGAAAGAAAAAGCCGGCGTAAAAAACTCTCGGTACTCTTTAAAAAAAAAATGAAAAGGAATTCCTTGGGTAGGAACACAAATAAGGCTGAAGAAAACCTTTCAAAAGCCACATAGTGGTGACATATTTCATTTATGCAATTAATTTGACTGCGAAAGACTTTATCTCATTGTAGTTTCAGTTTTCAGGCTTTCAAATATATTACTTTGATACCGGTTGTCTCATACTTGAATGCTAATTGATAATTTATGACATAATAACCTTCTTCCTAATTAGTGCAGAAATTATTTAATTGAAGGTTGAAATATGGTTGGGGCAGACAAGCTTGTTAAGCTACACATCTCTATGGCAAGGTCTCCATAAATTTTATTATTTCCTATATAATATTTTAAATTTAGTATCAGATTGACATTATATACTTCAGCTGATTGGTTAACACATATACTTTAATGTATAATATCCTGTAATCCTCAATAAAGGCAGACAGAAACATCTGTTCCATATAGTTTTGGCTATATATATTTATATTTTTAATACTAAGCACAGAAATATGTACTACTTACAGTTGCCAATATTTCATGTCGTTTTCTGGCCTGTAGCATCGTAATCTTCTGAACATGATCAAGTGCAGTGTGACGGAAACAAGATCTTGTAGCCAGTAAGAGATTCACAACTTCCTCTACATCAGTTGCCTTGTGACGTGACACCTATATGAATAAAATATTACATACCTAATACATACAAATACCTAAATGATTAAAAGAAGGCATTGTTTGACGTTACGAGAAGCCCTCATTAATTCATTTAAAATACACCAACTTAATAAGTATTGCTAAGCCTTTTTAGTAATAGCAAAATAAACCAGAAATACTAGGGAGCCTCCTTATATGTTTCATAATAATGGGGAATTAGCTATTCAATTGTTATTAGATATATTAATTACTATTACATTATATAAACCAGTACCTGTGAATTTCTTATTAGAGCAATATCGAGATCATTTGAGATTTTTTCAAAGTGATGTTTGCTCTCCTTTACTCCTTTAATATCACTAAAAAAATTCAAACAATTATTATCAGTGAACAAGATGATTCACACTATAACTTGGAACCTGACAGTGAATCAGAATAATACATATAATAATAATTATCATTTATGTCATGTATGCTGAGTAAAAATAATATAATTTACAACAAGTAAAATTTAGATATATATTATGAATTATGGGTTAATTTAATATTCTATATTTAATTGTAAGACCAAACATTGAAAAACATAATGTGTGAGTGTGTTTTGTAATCGTATAAAAGAAAACAAAGAGACATTAATAGATCTCATATATCTATAATTTGTAATAACAAATCTATATATATAAAAGAAAGTCGTGTTAGTTACACCACTTATAACTCAAGAACGGAAGAACAGATTTGTGTGAAAATTGGTATGTAGGTAGCTGAGAGCCAGGAGACGGACATAGGATACTTTTTATCCCGTTCGACAGCGTTCCCGTGGGACTTGACATGAAACGTCAGTCACTATAAAACGTGGTATAACAAAAAAGAATCATACTTGGAATAATAAAACGCAAATGATAGCTATGTAATTGACGTATAATGACAGCTATGTAATGACGTATATATGACAATTTGATATTTGTAAGAAATCAATATTGAAACTATTTCTATTAAATAAATAATTAACAATTATAATGTAATGATAGTGCCATTACCCATTCGTATAATGAATGATTAATGTAGGTATTTAATTTTTTTGTATTTTTTCCAATAAAAAAACTGCTTATTAATTGCCATTAAGGCGGAACAAAGTTCGCCGGGTCAGCTAGTTATAGATATATGAGATCATAAAAAAGTAGACTTCACAACTTTTATCATTCCAATTTTTAGAATATCAAAGGAATTTGTAGCATTTGTATTAAAATATAGCAATAACAGGTTGTGATCATACTTTTTCATTAACAGCTACAATACTTACACTTTGATAAATGCACTGAGATTCTTAAGTATAGTCCTTGATGCTTGATCAAGCAATATAGAGTGGAATTTAGTCATCTCTTGCAGAGCATGTATCATTCTATTAAGCATAGACATAATCGATGGGTCCTCAGAGAAGTTACCACTCAGATCCCATAGTGCATTTGTAAATATGCTGCAAAAAATATTGGTATAAAGTAAAACTTGAATATGATTAAACTCAGGAGGAACCTATTTAGCCACATTCTGTAACCATTGATGTAAAACAATGGATTTTTGAAAGACTGAAAGACTGTGTTATGTATTAAAAACATGAAAACTCACCTTCTCTGGTTCATGTACGTTTTCCCCGTTTCTATCATAAGAGAACATGTCTTAAGGATTTTATCAAGCTTTTGTTCCAATGCGTCAATACTAGATTCTTCTGTTTCCAGCTGTTCCCTAAACATTCGTTGTTGATATAATTTAATCACAAAGCGTGGACAAAGATTCACTTTCTATTGCACACTTTCAACTAACAGTTTTGTAACTTACCTAAATTTGGGAGAGTCTCGTAAACATTCATCAAAATCAATTACAGGCTTCATCGTGCACTTTTGTAATACTTTATTAGCAAACAATAAAGCCCATAGCTTAATTTTTTTCTTGAGACTTGTAAATAACAAAACATAAATGCTACACCAAATGAAAATTCATACAAATATAAAATGTTCATACAAAAACACAATACAGTAAGCAAAACTAACTCAAACAGCCGATTTTACTTTGATGATTGATTGAAGTTTGTATTCAATAATCAAGCTTTATATGTCAGTGATTAATAAATGACAATTGACAATATGCCAAAGTCAAGATTCACTGGTTTATTGAAGAATTGTGACGTCGCCACCCGTGGTCAGGTATTCGACAGTCTGCACCTGCCAAATGCCATAAAATTTATAATAGAAATTAATCGTCTATGTGTTTTTAATAATTTTATTTATAAACATCAACACTCAGCTCTTTAAATTTAAATTGAATTGAAATTGTTTTCTTATTTGGATACAATTATTATAAACATTCAGACTCTCTTTGTAATTTTGCTGAGCTTAAAAAAAATATGTTTACTTAGAATTTAAAAGTGCATTATATTCATTGATTTTTATTTCTAGCTAAAAACAGGTCCTGAAAACTGTTATTAGTGTTATCATTTATTTTATTGGTTGTGTTTTAATAGTGATACTTAAAACTTGTAGTAAATTATTATAAAAATGGAAATCAAGACAAATTACATGGAGAATAAAAAGGGGATAGAAAACAATCACGTCTTCTCAGTGCTTTCAATTGCTATTGCAATACCGTTGTCAATGTCTTTTTGGATCATAAATATGATATACTCAAAATTATTTCAGAGTGAAGGTTTTGATGGTATGTTATGAAACCTAAAGAAACTATAAATTTTTACAATTTTTTAAATTTCATAAATTTTTTACAGACTTCCCTGTGATATCTCCTAGCAGATGGCTGGCATCATGTTTAATACCGATACCAATCGCTGTTTATGGCTACAAGAGAAGAACTTTAAATCTTAGTGGGGCCTTACTTGCCCTTGTTGTTGGTTTTATTCTTGTCCTATCCAACTATTGCTTTGTAATTATATTATTGACATTTTTCTTTACATCATCAAAAGCCTCTCATTTCCGTCCACATCTAAAAAGAAAATTTGAAGAGGACTTTAAAGAAGGTATAAAAATATTTGATTATAAGTTTAGATTCATAATATGAGATGAACTTTATCTATATCTTTGAAATAGGTGGCGAGAGAACTTGGGTTCAAGTACTATGTAATGGAGGAATGGCTACTCAGCTTGCACTTCTCTACTTAATTGATGTTGGGTCTTCTGAGCGACCTATTGACTTTATCAAAGATTATCGAGCATCATGGTTGAGTATGGGAGTACTTGGTAAATCAGATTAAGCTTATAAAAAAATCTTAACTGAATATTTAATCAGCTTAAAGGTAAATGCATACAGTTCTAGTTTTTTTTTACAGGAGTACTTGCTTGCTGTAATGGGGATACATGGGCATCAGAATTAGGCACAGTTTTATCTAAATCTGACCCATATTTGATTACTACTTTTAAGAAAGTACCAAAAGGAACAAATGGAGGAGTTAGTTTAATTGGAACTGTTTTAAGCACTGTTGGGGGACTTGTGATAGGAATTGCACATTATTTATCTATTCTATATTTTGCTGATACAAACATACTTACATATGCACCTCCTCAATGGCCTATTATTCTCTATGGAGCAATTAGTGGTCTCATTGGAAGTGGTATTGATTCACTTATGGGGGCGACTATGCAGTATAGTGGTATGAATTTTTACATGCTTCTCTAGCTAGTGTCATAAATTCCTCTTGTATGTTTTTTTTTAAATTCAATTAAAAGGAAAGCTTAGTTATTACCAAGGAATAAAATATCTTGCAATTTTATTAGTATTCAGTAGTATTACATAATTTTTAATTGTTTTTTTCTTTTAGGTGTTGATAAAGCAGGGAAAATAGTATCTCACTCAAGTATTTCTATTAAACATATAAGTGGCAAAAATATTTTGGATAATAATAGTGTTAATTTAATTTCAACAATTATTATGGGCTTGATGATTCCTACTATAAGTAAGCAATTTTGGCCATTAGTTTAAATTGCATTATGGTTATGCATATGACCTAACTGTCCATTTTAAAGACAGCATTTCATTAATGACTTATTAATTAATATTTTTATATGGACTTTTATATCAAATAAATGTATAAAGTTACTACATATAGTTTGTTTTACGGGAGCAAAATCCAATAACATCAAAATTATTTTGCTTAATTAACTTTCATAGCATACACCATAGAGCTGATACATAATATACTGTGTAATTGTTTACTAGTATTTGTCTGCAGTGAACCGTCTCTTGATACCCAAGAAAACCTGTGTTATGTAGAGGATCAATTTAGAAATTATATGGCAACTCTATTCTTCACAAAAATAGACATCGTCATTCTTACAGAGAATGGCTAGAGACAAATTAACTATAGCTGCTAAGGTTGTCATAATTATTTTAAAAGACACTAAAGTCATGTACTTAATGCGTAATATATTAAATGATGCCTTATACATATACTCCATTAAATGATTTATTATCTCTTTGGTGCACGATTTCGTTATATATCATATTGCGCAAAACGTCGACGGTGCGCAAATAAGCACGACAACTTACAAGCTGAATATAATATATATTGATAAGTGTGCTAATAAACATTCGACGGATTGTAATAGCCATCTGTCGAAACAAGCTATCCATGGCAGGTCGCATCGGTGTATGGTATGTGGAATGTGGATAGACCTTTGTATGAAAATGACAGTTCAAGTGTGCCAATATCCTATCTTAAGATTTTAACTTATTCCAGTTTTTAAAATAATTTAAAGCTATTTAATATCTTTTAAACATAGACTTTAATCAAAAACATATTTTAATCTTATTTGTACGGTATTATAATAATACGGATTTGAATATTGGGATATCGATCGACTGTCACGGGACACGGACTGATCTCAGAATTCAGATTATTTTCAATCTGGAGATTTTAGAAAATTACAGATTATGAGACTCTCAAAGCGACTATAATCGATCGCATTTGACATTGACACTTAGAAACGATTTAATAGATGTCAGCATAGTGTAACAAATATCAATTGCCCTGTAAATTGTTAGACTATTACAATTTACAATATTAAACATCACGTAGTTTTTGTGATTGTTTCGCCAAAGTTATTGAAACTGATTCCTTTGTTATTAACCAGTGTTATGAGTCATTTTTATCTTCCGCTGTATTACTATAGGCAAAGCCACCAATAGTTTTATGGCTTAAACTTCGATTTTTTATCGAGCAGTTTTAATAATTAGGAATGTGTAAGGATTATTAAACTATGTCATTACCAATAGACGAAAGCCCTATATTAAATGAGGACATTGAAAACGATGTTACTAGCAGTCGTAGAACGTTGGTACAACCAGATACAGGTAATTTAGGCTATTTTTCGTTTACCTATATAATATGAAATTAGAGATATTCATGTTTTTTTTTAATGGTAGCTTGACCTACTTTTTCCACAATGTCAAAAACCTATAAATATTATTCTATTATGACAATGAACAATCTTATAAGGTGAAAGTATGTAATAAAATTAATTAATTTGCCATAGAAGTTTCTTTATACCATTTTAAAATTATTATCAAGCCCTTCCTCATTATTTATAAATTTAATTTATAGTGTTAAGTTTAACACAATTGATATTTTAAGTTTTTTTAATTTAACAGTTGAAGAAACAACAGGATGGATCAAATGTCGAACTGTGCTTGGCATTATGGGCTTCTTGGGATTTGCCAATGTATATGCAATGAGGGTGAATCTATCAGTAGCTATTGTGGCTATGATTAATTCAACAGTCCCCGTACCATCCAATGAAACACTAGATGTATGTCCAGCCACACCAGCTTCCAATGATTCAACACCAACTGTATGTAATTTTTATTTAACTGCTATTTTTGATATCATATTAGCTCAAAATGTTAAGAAGATGACACACTATTGCCTCTTGCAGTTCAATTATTATTGCAATTGTGAAACTAAAATATAAAAATTTCTTAATAAAGTAGCACCATAATGAATTTTATTTCAGAGGCCTGGTGACTTTAACTGGACGGCTGAACAACAAAGTATAATTCTAGGTTCCTTTTTCTATGGATATGTTTTAACACAGGTGAGCATAGCATCACAATATCATATTTGTACTTTAAACTTTAGGTTTGCATGTATATTTATTGAATATACTTTTGTTTCCAGGTGCCAGGTGGTAGAATAGCAGAAATATTTGGTGGCAAATTAGTATATGGCATTGGTGTATTATTGACAGCCATATTTACTATTTTAAGTCCAATAGCTGCATTTATAGACTTTAAATTCTTCATAGTTGTTCGAGTACTAGAAGGTCTCGGGGAAGGTGTCACTTATCCAGCCATGCATGCAATGCTGGCTCGGTGGATACCTCCTTTGGAAAGATCAAAATTTGCTGCCTATGTTTATGCTGGTAAGTGTAATCTAAAGATTACCAATACTTTTGACTACAAAAAGATTTATATTTTTTGACATCTAAAATAGTAATTAATATTGAAATCCATACACACCCACTCAATAGGATCATATTAATTTTATCTCATTTTAATAACTGTGTGATACTGGGACAGTTAACATTTATAATCCAAGGTTATTTATTGCATGCAATAAATTTTATCACTAATTAATTATGAGATTCTTGTAAGAAGAATTTTTAAATGTTGACACAATTCTCATCATTGTTTTATAGTTTTAGTAATCAATTTTCTTATACAAATCAAAAATATTCAAAATGTGTCTATTATGGATATAAATATAAAATTTTAACATTAGCTCTAAAAAGCAAAAATACCAACATGCAATATACAATAAAATTCAAGGTTAAGTATTGTAAGTTCATTAGCTTATTCTTTCTATTTTAGATCTATTATATTTATTGACTAGGTGTGCTAAATGACTTAAATATTTTTCTCTTTAAGGTTCTGAAATTTTGAACACATTATGTAATTTATAATTATATTATTAACAGTCATTATGACTATTGTAATTATTACAATTAAATTAGGTTGCAGAAGAAAATTATATTTTATACAAATATTTTTATTTTGCATTATTTTCAAGGTTCAAACATAGGTACGGTAATATCACTACCAATATCTGGCTGGCTCTGCACTCTTCAGTTTGGAGGAGGTTGGCCTCTATGCTTCTACCTCTTTGGTGGACTTGGCATTGTATGGTTTATAGCTTGGATGTGTTTGGTCTATGATACACCTCAAAGGCATCCTAGGATATGTCCAAAAGAGGTTGAATATATCACATACTCTATTGGACCACAGGTAAAGCTATCTGAAATTAATATGTTGCTATGTTTTTTTTGGGTAGGAGGCTCACCTGATGTTAAGTGATACCGCCGCCCATGGACACACTTAATGCCAGAGGGCTCGCGCGTGCGTTGCCGGGCTTCTAAGAATTGGAATTATGTATAAGAAAGGGACTCTCTTCTTAGTAACCCTTATAAGGGAAATATTGTGTTAAAAAATAAAATGTGGAAAATTTAAAAAATATGTGAACTTAAATAATAACATTTATGGATATATAAGAACATATATATTAATTGATACAAGTGGAAGAACATAAATCAAGATTAGAAAAAAGTTTGAATGCAAGACTTTTGCATTGGATAAAGGCAGTGTATGTTTTGCTATTTTATCTTCATTTTTATGAAGTTAATTTAAGTTAATAGTAGCTTTTCATCATAGAGTTCTCAGCAACATGACATTCTCTTAATTATATGTAAAACACATAATTCATAATCAATCTGTTATCATTCTAAACCTTATGCAGTTGTTATTGACAAGATAATTCTCAATGATAATAAATATTCCACGGCTATGAGTAATGTATCTGTAGTATACTCCAAATTATATCGAGGGCATTTTGTGTACACTGTTTTATATTTAATTTCTTTATAAAAATAAAACTACATTTTTATTTTATACCAGTAGGCATTTTCTGCGACTAATTAATTTTTATTATTGTCTCGTAATCTCATTATCTCTTCATTTCAAAACTGTGGAATGTATTTTGATAATTTTCTGTTTTGATTTCGGTTTTCATTTCTGATTGGAATGTATTTTTTGTCCATTACTCTATGTAACAGCGGGCTTTGTCTATAGTGATTAATCATTATCTACATGAAACAGATTTCAATTTAGGACACAGCTGTATCAATTATATATTTTATGTATGTATAATTTAGTAAATTTAATTGCTAGTAATGTTGTATGCCAATCGCCTAAGTAGCTTATTTGATACTTGAATTATTTTTTAACTTGGGTCAGAACACTGATTTTAAAGCCAGACAGATTTTAATATAAGATTTTTACCTATAATAATAACGTTAGAGCAGCGAACCCAATAAGTATCCACAGATTGTTTTCAATCTGAGATCAGACTGTAACAGTCGATCGATCTCTTATCTGCATACCAATAACCAAACCCTACGAAGACAATCCATTTTTGGCGACCTCTTTACACTCATACTTCATAATCAATATAAACCAAGTAAATTTAATAAAACCGTACATATATTAAAATATATGTCTATGTTTTCAAACATATATCAAATAGTTTTTTTATTCAATAGATATTGGCACAGTTGAACTGTCATTTTAATACAAAGGTCTATCCACATACACGGATCCGACCAACTATGGATAGCTTCTATCGACAGATGGCTATTACAATCCGTCCTTTGGTTATTGGCCCACATTTATCGATATGTTGATTTAGATGTCTATCTCAGATGGACAAAAATGGATTGAGATAGCTTATTGGGTTTGGGCGTTAGTGGCTTCAGCTTGCGACTCTCATCCCTGAGGTCATAGGTTCGACTGTAACCTAATGGACTTTTTTCTATAGGCGTATTGAATAGTCGTTCAAACGGTGATAAAAATATCGTAAAACCGGCTTGCCTTAGACCCGAAATGTCGACGGCGTGTGTCAGGTTGCTGAATATTAGATTGACAATGATCATGAACAGATACAGAAATCTGAGGTCTAGACCTAAAAAGGTTGTAGCGCCACTGTTTTTTTTTAAATAATATTGAAGCAGGTTTTTTATACTGATCTCTTGTATGTAGTATAAGTAGGGATATCTATGGTATTTATATATTGCGTGTCTGTATGTCCTTAAAAATACTTAGCCATGTTCATTGGCTTAGGTTAATATACTCCCGCTCTTGCTACCAGATACCTAATTTACCATAAAGTTTTATAAAGCTATTTCTCTTGTTTTATAATCTGTATTTCTCTATTTCCAGGAAGAAAAATCATCTATGTCAATACCATGGTTTAAATTCCTCACCTGTCTTCCATTATGGGCAATATTAATAGCCCAGTGTGGGCAGTCATGGCTGTTCTATACTCAGCTAACGGAATTACCTACATATATGAATAATATTCTGCATTTTGATATTGTCTCCGTAAGTATAATAATAATATTAATTAAGCCTAATTTATTCTTTGATAAATGTTCAATGTTATGTACACACACAAAATATATATTTATTTTTTTCTCAAGTACTTCTTATTGAGTATAGCATCATTCTGCATTTTTCTCCCAATCCTCTCCACCAATTTCCTTAAGCTCCTCAGCACACACTGCAATATGCTGACCTCGCTTTCTTTTTCCTGGTGACCCTTTCCACTTTGTTATCTTCTTTGCCTCATTGTTCGTTACAGCGAGAAAAAAAAATAAAAAAATGATATTGTCAAAGTTATTACCATACCCATTGGCCCCCATCAAAGGCTATATAGCCCGCCCCCGTACCGCCCTGTATCAACAGGGTGCGATGCTTCTTACCTTACTTATTTGACCTGCTCACGGCCAATTCAATATTTTACTATAAACCATAATTATTTCAGAACGCTCGATTATCAGCGCTACCGTACTTAACCGCGTGGATCGCTGGTATTGGAATCAGTATCTTTGCTGACTGGGTGCTAGCCAAGGGCTGGATGTCCCGACTTAATAGTATGAAGCTGTGGAACACTGTTGGTAAGCTAAATATTTTACTGACTTCAAAAACTTCTTTAGCGTCTAAAAGAGGGTAAATTTTTTACGGAACGTCACGAACATGTGCAGCGTTTTGTCGACGAAAAGAGAGAGAGCGATTGATACTGATTGAGAGAGAGTGCGAAAGGGAGCTGTATTCGCTAAGTAGTTACATATTAGATCTTTAGATGGATTTTTTTTAATATTCAAGATATAAATATTTTTTTGTCGTTTTTTATTGCAACTTTAACTGTAACTGTAGATAACCGACAGTCCGTTAAATATCGTTTTAGACATTCTTAGTTTTTGCGCTAAAATAGTATAATAGAGTTGTGTGATGTTCGACGAAAATCGTGTTTTAATTTTATCATTTATTATATCTTTATATTAACGTTCATAAGTGTGCATAGTTACCAATATTGATTATGTGTGTGTTATCATTTTAAGCGGCCTTTGTTCCCGCTTTCGGTTTGTTGGGCATCGCATGGGCTGGCTGCGACAGGATTGCTGTCATGTTGCTGCTGAGTATAACATCAGCGTTTGGTGGCGCTGTGTATGCTGGTAATTATACACTGCTTAATAATAACTGTAGGGCTACAGCCCTATTTGGGAACCCACCTCAGATCGCATTCTTTGATAATTTTTACTAAAGACTCGCGACCCGACCGAGATTTTTCGGCTTCGCAAGGGCAGCAAATATTGGAGATGGTTAAGGAGTATAATTCACTATGGTTTTATGGAAATTGACTGAAATACAAAAATCTTGCTAACAGCTCTTGCTACAGTTGTGTATTCAGAGATTTGACTAGATCTAAACCATTGTGGTTTTTATATGTATTTTTTTGACTTTGATATAAATGTAAAAAAATGGATTAGATTATTGCGCCTTTCATGTTTAAGTAAGTGCATATTGATACGATAGAATGGAACCCTGAACCACCTTTTTATTTGATTAAATAAAACCTCCTTTTCCGTATAGGTAACCAAATGAACCATATAGACTTATCACCGCAGTTTGCTGGTACTATGTATGGTATTACGAACGCGGCCAGCAATATCTGCGGGTTCATGGCACCATATGTGATTGGACAGATCATCAGCTCTGATCAGGTATTTTTATGACAATTTAAATTTCGCTCCTTATGAATGTCACTCATTTGTAGTCTGTGCTTTGTCTCTAATCTGTGACGTTACGAGATATTGTCTTCATTAAAAAAATATCGATGCACTGTTTATAAAATCAAGATTTTGAATATTTCTTGCTATTTTGTTCTCATTTAATTAAATAAATCGTTAAATCAATATTTAAATAAATATTATTATAATATCCATTATTTAACATAATTTTAAAGCGCGTAAAGAATGCGAAACGTCGGATAAATTTAAAATTATGTTAAATAATTATAACTTTACATTAATACATATCTTCAATCCGGTAAAAAATGTTTTCTTTAAATAACGACTATTTCCAATTCATCTCTGCCCTATAGCAGACTTCAGATGTTGCCTCAGTTCAAACAATTATGTGACATTTTATTGGATAACATTTTTTTGTAATTTAAGATGTCTTATTATTATCTATTATAATTTGTATTATTTTCAGCAAACACTGGGTCAGTGGCGCGAAGTGTTCTACTTAGCAGCCGCCATCGATCTTGGCGCCAATCTCTTCTATTTGTTCTTTGCCAGTACTGAGGAACAGGTAATATTTTATTTCTTAATCTAAAACATTAGGATAACATTTTAAAACTTATATTTTTTTCAATCAATTAAAAGAACGCAAGCTTTTATACTTTTGTGTATTTTTTTTTTGTTAGTTATGTCTAGATTAAGCAAGGAATTTATTTGTTTCAGGATTGGTCCCGGCCTGATAATGATGACATGACAGCATCAGCTCCAGTCGAAAGCATACTATTCCCCGAATCTTAGGAAATACTTGTATCACACTTGGACACCGCGGTGTGACTGTTGACACTGACAAGTGACATTGACACTGTCAAAAATGATTTGGCTTAATTAAAAAAAAAATTTAAACAATTTGGTGCTATTGAACCATGAAAAAGGAATTTTAATAGTTATACAACAAAAATATTACTTATGAAATTTACCCGAAAAAAATTATTAATTATGGCACTTAGTAGAATGAAATGAAATATCTACTTAGTACAAAGTCTTTTCCATGGTTTTTATGATGCCGATAATTTTGCATTATTAAAATGTATTAAAAAATTTATTGGTAATTTATTATAATGCAATTATGAGTTATATGAAGTTCTTCGCTTTAAAGATGAAGCTAAAATGTTATATGTATTTTCTTTGTAGATTGTTAGTGGTGCCTTTTTAGAGTAATAACCGACTTCAAAATGAAATAAATTGTTCACATCGAACATAGAGTCATTATAAAATATCAGATATAAAAACGATCTTGTTTAAGTACATTTATAAACAGGTATGTAATAAACTTTCACTTTACAATTTAAAAAACAATGTTATTTTGTTTGTCGATATTAAGATACTTTTTTTAAAGGATTATTTTTAACAAGTTGAACCTGTTTGGCTTGACGCTGACCAAATTTACAGTTTAGGTGCCGTTTAAGTGGTGCGTAAGCAAATTTACGATTATATGGTACATTATATAACCGTATTTAATTTTTCTTAACTGATTATATTTGTACTTTTAAAACAAAGTAGTTTTTAAATATTAAAAAAATTGGGTTCTTAAATTATTACGATGAATTAGGAAATTTTTGAAGTCAGTTATGATATATGTGTGTAATTAAAAATTGATTCCTTTTTGTAGCTTTAGCTTCTTATATAACTTTTAAATAAGTATTAATTAAACGACTGTGATTAATGACAAACGTGTCACTTATAAAAAACTTATTTTTCTTTGTAAGTATGTACTATCAGGGTCAAGGAAGACATTATATATTTGAATTGGTAGAATTTAGGACGCATTCTAGAATGTTTCTATTTTTGTTTGTTTACGTTGAAAGGTAAGAATAAGATTTTTTCTTCTAATTTTGTGGTACCTATATGATAGTCTGTGAAATACTGGCGTGTGATTTCTAGACAAAGTACTAAATTCATTTTTTATGTCGACAGTAATTAAATTTCGATAATCGTCTTGATTAATATGGGAAAAATTCAAAGTATTTTTTGTGAATAAAAGAAATGTCGCATAACTGCCACGCCGGTTCTCTTTCCGCATACTAATGTTTCTTTAGAAAAAGAACTAAAAATTCAATAAAATTGTGTTTTTCTGTCTCTTGCAAAAAAATAGTGAATAGCGAAAAAAATAAACTACAAATATTGGCCCTGGTAGTATATATATCGAGAATAAAATTAGCTACTACCTTTTAAAGTTATTACAAAATTTGAATTTATTACATCATCCGAAGATTTCAATTTTAAGTAATTTAATATTTGTATCTATAATTTTTAACTCAATTTAACAGTTAGACCCGTGTTTTGAAAGCTGAAAGTAATTTTTAGTCCAAAGTGTAACAGTGACAATACTAAAAATATGAAATACGGGTCAATAAATAAAATCTTCATGTGAGCTGTCAAATAGTGACAGTTCATTCACAGATGATAATTCTAGATATTAGACTTAATCTATACTTGGTACAAATAACAATTGTATTTTACAACGGCTGTTGATTCTAATTTATTTTAGCTTTTAATAATCCAAACATGTAACTTATAAACCAAAGGCATTGACATGACACTTAAAACTTCAGAATACAAGGATATGTATATTTAATTTGTGTTATTCTTATCAAAGAAATATCAAATTTACTTTTGATAAAAATTTAATACTATACTGGGTTAATAATTGTTTTTCTGATTACCAATGAAAAGGGAAGTATATTTTCATAAACTTATGAATGTTGACTTAAAACTGCCCCTATATTTCGGTCAAAACATATCAAAAAATAAATACATAAATCAAGTATATTATATCGTATACTGGAGGAAAATATGGTTCATGCATTTTCTCTAGTACAATTCTTTTTACTTCACTAAAGTTTCGTTAATTATTTAGTTTAAATGCGATCCATAGGATCCTTAGCTGATTTTAACCATTCCATTACAATGAGGTAATTATAGAATACCAATACTTATTAAGCAAAATATTAAAGTGTTTTTTTTTACGATTTAATAAATGAATTAATGCTTTTTAAACGAACTTGACAAGTATACATATCGACTTATAATATAATTTTTTAAGTCATTTGATCAGATTGGATTTGATACTAAAATTTTATACAATGTACACAAATTAAGTAATTAAATCAATGAAATGTATATGAAAGGTTTTAGTACTTTACTATAGTGATTTAGATAGGAAACTTCTGTTTCCCAGTTTTGCGTCTCAGTTGGTATGAATACTTGATTGAACAAGGGCTATGTTTGAGAGCCTTTCTACCAATGCCTTTACTATTTAATTTTGCTGCAAAATCTATTAATTTACGATGCTTGCTTATTATGTTATCTTTGCCTACGTTGGCGTTAGGTATAATATGTTGCCTAATTCATACACTTTCCCTACGTATTTCTACAATTAATTAGTTCTGACAAACTCTGAAAAATAATTATGTAACAACTTTTCGATCTCATCGTCGGAATTGTATTAATATATTTTACAAAAGAACTAATAAGCCTCGCCCTGACAGATATAATATGCCTAGAGAGCCCGTACTTAATGTACTTAACGCGGCCATTACTCTGTAACTCCCAATAGTGATCGCCATTCCGAAACGCGAAGTTTTTGTAGGCTATTTGACAGTCAGAAAAAATAAATAAAAAATCCATAAATTACAATGACACAAAATGTCCAGGAATCGACGATGCCCTAGCGTGTTTGAAAATGGTTCGCTTATTGTATTTTCAAAAAATGTTTAACAATATCAAAATTGACATTTTGTATAGGTTCTACAATAATCAATAACCTGAAATGTTTTTTTAAATCTTGTCAAATAGCCTATGTTAGTACTCTCAACATCCATAGTACTTTGGAGTGGCAAGGTACACTAGTTTAAAGAAAACCGGAACGCATCATTAAGAGTTTCAAAGAACCAATGAAATCTGTGCTTTAGCTAATTATCTTTCATATATACCATTTTGTACCCTCTCATTTATAGCATAAGTAAATAGTAATAATTGTTAACGGTATTTGTTTTGATTCATAAATTAATTGAATCTCAGCTTTTATTTAAACATTTGATGAATTTGTAATATTTTAACCGTAAGTGTAAAAATTCCAAGTGTATATGATTTTATACATGTATTTTTGTAGACGAGTCGCAAATAAATTTTGATAATATGTCATGTTTTATTTAAAAAAAATACCAAAAAAAGCTACCTACAAGCAATTCTATTATAACCCCGTCACAAATGGACGTTTCTTCGAAATTAACATTCGTACAGTAAATGAAAACATCAGTTTTGATTCAGAAACGATCTTAGCCCCAGTTCAAACAATTTAAACAACAAACTATAATTTAAAACTTGGCGATTGAAAAGAGTAGCGGAGTTTCTTGCCAGTTCTTTTTGCTCGCTCTACGCTCTTGACTAGCGAACTGGTAGTAAATGTAAATTTAAAATTAATTTAACATCTTTTCTGTTGACGTTGACGGAATTTTATTTCAGGGTCGCCTTTTCTATTTTTTTCCCTCAGAACAAGAACTAAACGATGTCATGTCAGAGACACGGTTAGATATAAACAAATGAAAGAACGGTTGTAGCGACACTGAACCTAAAATTCAGAATGAAACTTGACTAAGCATAAAAAAGAGTGTGTGTACTTATGTACACGTGTTAGAAGTTATACTTCTTTGGAATAATAATAACTAAAGTGATGAACGATAAATATTAAAATTAATCAAAAATATTTTATTTAAATAAATAAATAATTTGTAAATACTTTTTTAATACAGTTGCTCAAAAAGTGGCATATTGCAGGGAGGTATAGCGTTCGGAAAGTGGGCTATAACACACTCGTGCTTTTTCTTTGCCATTCCCGCACTCGTGCGATTTCTTTGCCAACTGTCAAAACAATGTGTATTAAAAAGAAAAAACCAACCACGAAGGTTTTATTAAAAAGATTCATAGAAGTTTTTATGATATATGATTTCTAAATATTATAATAATTGGATTCAATAAGTTCGGTTAGGTTTCTTTTCATTTCATATCAATTAAAAAATATTAAAAAGAATTTTATATATTCAAATACGTATTTTTAAAAAGTTTACTAATAATTGGATTCAATAAGTTAGGTTAGGTTTATTTTATTTCATATCAATAAAAAAAATATTAAAAAGAAAAAACTAACCATGAAGTTTTTACAAAAAAAATCACAGAAGTTTTTATGATTCATGCAAATATTTTAAAAAGAAGCTACTATTTGTTTCAATATCAGATTTAATGATTGGACTCAATGAGTTAGATTTGGTTTTCTTTCAATAAAAATAGTCTACTGAAGAATTGGCTGCATGGGCCAAGTTCCCTTTGCCTACCCAGAATGGGTGAAGAAAAGAAAAAACAAGCTTTGCTCATATTCTTTGCGGTTGGCGCCATTTTCCAAAAATGTTCTTTCGAGTTGAGTTATTTGTTGCACAAAATGAGTAATTTCGACGATATTTTATTTGAATGAATACCACCCGAACGCAGTATAATTGCACAAAATACTTCGGAGAACAATTTACCGGAAACATATAAGTCGCTACATATCTACGTGCAACGAATTTATTCCGTAGAGAGAAGAGAAAAAAAGCAAATAGTTTAATTAAATTGCTTAATTTTTTTGCAACTGTATTAAAAATAGTCGTTCAGTACACGTGCGGAACCGTCATTGCAACTTGTTCCAACTGTCAACCCTCACCTTCGGCTGCGCCTCGGCTCGGGTAGACATTCGTCGGAACTCGTTGCAATGACAGGCTTTCCGCACTTGTAATGAAATATACTATTACCGTCGTATATGAAATTTACACACTGTTATTATCCCTCGTACAGTGATGTAAAGAAGTGATGTCAGAAGATCGGCATCTATCGTATGTCAGGCACAGAAGGCCAAATAAAAAAAATGTTTACGATACAAAAGGTTGTAGCGCCACTGCTTTGTTATATTGCTTCCTACTTAAAACGTAACGTAAGTAAAAACTAAACCAATAGAATAATATCAAGTTAACGTTATGAAACAATTTTAATTTAAATATATAAGTTACTACAATTTAAATTGCAGCCATTCGCAGTCTGGAAACGGACAGGTCATAAGAAACACGTGTGATTTAATTTGGTATCAGGACCAGTGATTTTGACTTAATGTAAAATTATTATATACACTTTTTGCATTGGCGCGAAGAAATTATAACCTAACACGAAGCGAACCGAAAATGTATCACCGACGCGACGCCAAGCGATTATCGTAAAAAACTAATGTTTGTTTTCACCCCGAGTAATTTTTTATTACGCATTTATCACGTTACGAGATTGGAAGGTGTGTAATTACGCCAGAATCGTGATTTTCATGCAGCGATTTGGTGTGTGCAGGTGCAACATTCTTTGAATCGAGATGCGCTGATATAACAAATATTTAAATTGCTGAGGTGTCAAAATTTAACACTTGTTTTTATTATCACTTAATGCATGCAGAATGTTTTACATAATGCGTGTGTTTTATTTGTTTATTATCTGCATTTCAATTTTTCTGAACGCGGGATGTTAAACATATTTTGCTTAGTTTAAATTTATCAAAAGTTTTCATTTAGGATGTTCTTTTGTTTGGTGTTTACAAAAAATCAGTTTATGAATTCTAGTCTATCCTTATCATGGATCATCTTCAATTTTAATGAAACGTTATTAAAATCAGCTTCTAAGTGAAAGCCTAAACTAAAAAAAAATGCCATTTTATTGCGTTTTTTTTGAGAAGTGTGTCGATTGCACGCCTTTCTCCACCATAAAGTTGCATAAAAAGCCAACAAACGAACCCTTGCAATAACTGTTAAGTAATTTCAACTTTTTTTGCTAAATATTTTGGCGGGTATTGTCCTATAGTCAACCCGTCGCTTTCATTGTTTAAATACCAAATATTAACGAAGGTCGTTTTACGAGCCGCCAAAGGAACAAAATGGGCATTTATGACTTTAACAATATTTTCGCCCGTTACCTTTTGGATTTGAATGCTTGCATCATAAAAATTAACGGTTGCAAGATGGTTAGGGACTAAATGCTCGTTTTGCATGTCCATTTCTGTTCAAACTAGGTATTATTGATGCTGTTGGGGTTTTAGGATTCATAGTCGAGACGATGCTGATATTCAGAAACGCTAATGTAAAAATAAGGGCTCATCTGAGTCGCGACTTAGGCACGTTTAAATAACCGTATTTAAATGCATTTTCTTGTTAAATTTTGTGAAGTCTGGTTTCTATTGTTTTCTTTGTGTAGCCAGATAGAAATGTACTTAATAAAGTAATTGTTGGAAAAAAATATTATTATTATATGACACTGCAAGAAAGATTGAGTGTGTTGAAGGGAAAGGAAAAAAATATTTTCAAGTTCTTAATATATTAAAGTAAAACTAAACAAAAATGTTTAAAATGACATTTTAACCGATAAAATAAGGCGAAATGTTAAAGTTTAATCATATAAATTATTTTATTTACCGTGGTAAAGTTATTTTATTTCTATAATGTTTTTAAGATTACATTATAAATAATTAATTATCTGCATTTTAATTACATGCCTGCCCGATAAGATCAGTCTCGCTCTAGACGGCAATTTCCAACAGTTGGCGTGAACAAAATCTGAGTACCAATGCCCGTCACATTAGTAATTAGATTTTGACAAAATTCACACTAAGTCTCGTTTCTGACTCTCTTCCTAAAGGTGACATACGAGAGTCACCAAGATCAAATGTACGTACCAAGATGTAAATTGTAATGTAAGTATTATTAAAATCAGTCATCAGATTGAACTACAAAAAAGATTTTCATACCAATTACTTAGTTAGCCCTTTATAATTAAGACTAAAGTTTGCACTATATTTTAAACTCAAATACCTACCAAAACAGAAAAGCATTTTAAATAATTCATGTGTTCTTATGTGGTCTTCACCCGTGCCTACCTAACACTCATTGTTTTCTACGTCTTGTATCTTTTTCTCCAGACACCTATTGTGTCGCTGGCTAATGAGTACCGACACCACGTTCAATTATTTCCACAACTCACAATTCGTTTCGGACGGATACACATTACCATTCGCCTCATTGGTTATTTATTTATTCGTCACCAATTATTTACTGACCGCTGCGATGTTTCGAAGAAGTGAACCCTTTTGTTGTGGCACAAGTTTTATTGCTACTACCTTTGTCGAAGGAGAAATTACTAGCTGTAACAAATTGCAGGCGAAAAGTTAACAATTATGCTGACCACCATTCAAATTGGTGATGTATCATTATTTTGTTTTATTTATAATTTAAAAGGTTTTTTAATTTGCAAACACGCATACTTATAAAAAAATACCAGACACGCTTACATCTCAATTTCAATTCGACATTTAAATTAGTTCCTATTATTATGATGGTCTGTGGAACATTGTTTAAATAAAAAACCATTCGGGATGAAAACGGTAAAATCCTAGCAACAAATAAAAGACAAATAATTGCAAATAAAAAACCCAAAGACAACAAAAAAAGTTGCTCCAGTTTTGGTCGTAAAACATTTGAAAATAGATCAAGTTCTATTGTTTATATGGCTTTTGAATACAGGCGGCTTTTTACACAGACAAAAAATATCTGGACCGTTAAACTGTAACAGTAACATTATTTTATTATAAAAATTAACGGCACAATGTTTTCTGAGAATATTTTTTTTATAAATTGTTAGTTTTGTCTGAGATAACTTTGAGTGTGCTTAGTGTTTGGTTGTGATTTTAAATACACAAATCAGACCGTGAGAGTTGATCGATCTTCTATCTGCATCCCAATAACTCAACCCCACGAAGACAATCCATTTTTGGCGACGGATAGAATGCAATCTCTTCGCACTTTACACTGATATTTGATTATAGATATAAGCCGAATAAATTAAATAAAACTGTACAAATAATATTAAAACTTTGATTATTGGCACAGTTGAACTGTCATTTTCATACAAAGGTCTATCCACATAAACCGATCCGACCTACCATGGATAGCTTGTATCGACAGATAGCTATTACAATCCGTCGATTGATTACTGGCACAGCTTTCTCATTATTTGGTATAGAGGTCTATCTCAGATGGTCAAAAATGTATTGAGAAAGGTTATTGGTTTTGGGCGTTAGGGGCCTTCAAGAAAAGTGAGTCTATAGGTGGAGATATCACTTAACATCAGATGAGCCTTCTTCCCATATGACGCCTATTAGATACAAGAAAATGATAAAAAGATGATTTCGTCCTTTACCTAAAAAATTGAATAATTCATAATTGATTCTATTACTTTAGTCTTTTACCAGTCTCTATCAGTCAGATGCAATTTTGCTTGCTTTGTTGCAACTCAAACTCAAAATATCTTTAGTCATATAGGTAAACAAGTACACTTATGAACGTCAAAAAAAAAACAAATCAAAACGATTGTAAATTTACAGTTACTACCAGTTCGCAAATCAAGGGCGTAGAGCGGGCAAGAAGAACTGGCAAGAAACTTTCCGCCACTCTTTTTAATCGCTAAGTTTTGAGTCATACAAATTGTTTGAACTAGAGCAAATGAATCCCAAGGATTAGGATTATTTAAGTATTCGTCAAATTTATAAAAAGTTTTATTGATTCATTTACTTTTAACGAGGGCTTTGAACTTATTTAGTGATAATTCTCTAATTTCGCTTGGGAGTTTGTTGTTAAGAGCCTGGTTGGTTGTACACTCAAATTAGTTCTATTTCGCGTATTAAACTGGTTATAGTCAGTATTTGTTTTCGTTTACATTGTTTCGTACATACAACAATGAACAAGGCTTCAAGAATATATTGACCAGATAGTGTCATAATATTTAATTGCTTAAACTTATTCCTTTTAGTTAAGTAGGTTTAATGCCCAAAATTGGATTGAATTGTTTTTAATTCAATCCATGAATTCTACATACAACATGCAAAATAACGTCTGAAATTCTCCTCTGAAACGAATTCCATACATAAACAAACTAGGAATGAATATTTTGCTATTCAAGATGTTCGGACGTCGTTAAACGTGTCGAGTTTAAATGGAGACCTCAGTGAATGGTAATGAGAACCGTGTCTGAGCAACCTTTGCATATGCTTAGATGGTTTAGTGTGCATGTGAAATGAATTTGAAAATTGTGTAAGAAAATTCGTCTTTTTTTTTAGAATGGGGCAAACGGGCAGGGCTCACCTGATGCTAAGTGATACCGCCGCCCATAGACACTCTCAATGCCTTTGTAATAAAACCTTATTATAAGGCACTTGTTGGCGCACCACCACTATGTGGAACCTAGTTAAACTATTTCAGAACCAATTCGACAGTTAAATCTATCGAAGACCTTCCGAAACCCATTTATGTAATCCTTGGCCTTTTCACTTGGCTTACGTTCATGTACAGCAGTCTACCAGGATTGGTTTTTATCCTGAAGTTAACAGTTGATAAATAAAATAATAATTTATTTGCAAGAATGTGGTACAAAAAAATTAGGGTGGTAAAAAATATAAACTTACGCATTTTCTGCCACTCATAATGGTGGACAGATTTGTCTAACATAATTAAAAGGTAATTTACATGAACACTAAAAGAAATAACTATACGTGGAATGCAGGTTACTTAAGAAAATCGCGGTACATCTCGTAAGACGCATCATTAGGATAGTCGCCGGTCCTTGCATAATAGTATGCAAAGTAGATTCTAAATGCACGCGGGGTCCGCTTTGATCTGTGCCTTTGGAGCGTGTAGATATGGACTAAATAATCTTTAAATGACGATTTTCATCTAAAACAATTTTAGGTTTGTTGCGGCCGGATCTTTGGAGCCAAAATTGACATAATTCGGAATGCTTTGCGTAGAATTTCGATTCAAGATTCGTTTATAAATACGTACACGGTAAATTTAAATGGGATAAGCAAGCAAATGTTCATTACGTTGAAAACTATGTGAACTATATATATGGGAAACAATTATAGACAATATCTTTTTTTTAATCATAGATAAACTACAAAACATACTAAAAAAAATACCTACTGTTTACTTTATAAAATTGCACGTAACACAAATCTTTGATTATGTTTGTATTTGTCTGTCTTAAAACTGTAAAACAACAAACTGGGTCACGGATATTTTGCTCAAATAACTGTCATGTATCGTAATTAAATGCATTTCTTTTTAATATGCGATGTTTGTATTATGTGAATTACTTCCATAGGTTTCATGAAATGATAAGAATCTCTAATTATACTAATTATTCTGAAGACTGATTTTTCAGTTATTTCAGGAGTTGTGGAGGAGTGATCAAGCGTTTGAGGCCGTTCACGTGCCACGCGAGAGAAGCCTCGCTTGCCTCGTGGCTGCGACGCGTGCCCGCCCGTGGAAGACGGGCGCAGAGCCACGAGATAATGATATGAGAACATAGCTTAGAAAAACAGCTAGTCTAAGTTATGGCTTGTCGTGGGTTAAGATTCAGATGTGCTAACAGAAATACCCTTAGATTAAGTATTGTCTTTTTTAATTTAATACCTACGTATAATTTAGTTTTTATATAGAATTTTATTTTGAATATTATAGAGTTAAAACCATTTTTAAGTGTTATTTATCGTACTTACGAAAGTTACAGCGATAACTGTAATCTGTGTGTAATGTTACATAAAAACTTTACCTAATAATTAAAAAGAATGATCAATGCTTTTTTGAAATTGGAACGCTATCCCAGCTGCAATTCGTTGGCTGTGGCATTACGACGCCCGCCGGTCGTGAGCTGCAAAATGCATTTGCAAAGTAGCTTCAAAATTCAGTCGCGCGCCGAAGCTTGCACGCGACAGACGTGTGTCTAAATTAACCGTAAACTTTACGTGTGATGCAGTGATTAGGTAGAATAAACATTCGTGAATTGGTGACAATTATTGACATTATGGTGACTGGTGTGGCTGGCACGCAGGCTCATCCTGCCAACATGAGCTCAAGTGGAGATCAGAAAAAAGGAGACAATAGAAGAGTAAGTAGTTTGAATAGTTTATTAAATTTCTTTTGTTTTTCAACTTATTTAATAATGAGCACAAACATATAAATATAAAGGATCGTTGAAAAATAAGTTAACAAAAATAATTACAATGTCTTAAGTTGATAAAGTTTTGTTCTATCAGCAATACTCCTAATTATGCAAACATTGCTTAATTTTATTCTTACTAACTTATACATTATTTTCTCAATCCAGGAGAAGGTTATTTTGATTGATATAGATAAAGTTATTTTAAATGGCGCGCCCGAACCGCTGTTAATTTAATATTTTTTGGTAAAGTGATCACAAACTACACTTTTATTCTGTCCCTTTATTCAATCAAGGCGGAATAAACCCATAGTAAATTAAGACTCAAAATTCTAGGAATTTCCCTCCAAATTAAACCGTCTTTGAATTTAGTAACTAACCAGTATTTAATAAAAAAAACTTCCATAGATGATATAAATATTCATTCGATTTGCGTCAGAGCTTGCAATAGTACATACTGGTTATTGTTGTCTAGTTGTTATCTAGTCATTGGGTAATAGGTAGTATGAACATCCGCGTCTTCAGTTCCGTGTTATAATAATTTTGATAAAACAAATGGAGGATATAAACTGTATACAAAAAAATATTTTTGTAATGCCAATTCTTGTGTCTACATAAATATACCGCTATCTTAATAATATGTACAAAAGAGTAAAAGTTTTTATTCATACAAAAGCTTCTTTTTGATCATTTTCTTTCTACCTCGTAATTAGTTCTGCTTATATATATTTATTTTTATAGGTTAACCTTTTTATTTGCTTTTAAATTTTTGTCTATAATTATTTTTATTTATTATTATTGCTATTTTTTCTTTGATTTTGTTTTATTATATTCAATTAGTTATAGTAACGCATGTTCTAAGTTTAAGTTTTTAGTTTTTTTGTTTTTTTGTTGCTTTTGTTAATTGATTTTTTTTGTACTCTACCCTCTGATGGTTTTTCTTTAACGTTGTGTTTCTCATTAGGGTTGCCTGGAAGAAATCGCTTGTAAGCGATAAGGCCGCCCTTTGCCTTATATCTTTTGTTACTGTTTTTTTTATTTTTTATTTTTTTGTTATGTGTGTTTTTGTATAAGGCAATAAAGGATTAATAAATAAATAAATAAATATTTATAGTCGATATAGTTTTGAGGAGTCGTAAACATTAATCAAAATAGTATATAATAAATATTCAAGGCCTTTTATTAGGTAGGTATTCTATAAAATCAGATAATACATATATTCCTTAAGATTAACATTAACAAGTTTTAGACAACCCTACGCATAAAGTTTTTAACACAAAGAAACAATTAGTACCTAATTACGAGTAAACGTGAGGTTGACTTGGAAACGCGTGTGTAAATGCTTAGGTACCTACTTATTACATGTAGCAAATCTTTTGAATACGTTGAGATAAATAATAGTTATGGGAAAAATATTTTAAGAATAAAATTGTTTAAGGTACCAATTCATAGGTGAGTTCGTAGGCTTACATAGAAGCGATATTTTTTCGATAGAATTTAATTTTATTATTCAATATAGTGTCCTTCGAGAGCTATACAACTATTAAGTATAGCGGTTATCCTTTTGATAGTATTTTATATTTATTTATTTGTCTTTAGCCTCAATATAGAAAAATTAAACTAAAGTTATCGTACTAAAGTCGGAGGGCCGTTTAGAACCTTTCTGAAATAGAACTGGATCGAGATCTTAATAATAATCTTCCTAATATAAAGTTAAATTGAATATTTGTCGAGTTCTAACTATTTGTAACACACAAATATACAGTATTTTCATAAATATACATACATACATAACGATAAACATAATAAAATCAAATTCAACTTTTAATAATGCTTATATTACTCACTGTTTTGCGATCCTTATTGGTTGATCGAGGAAAGCACCAAGAAAGTTTTTAAGTAAAAATTTTCAATAAAACCAGAATTTGGTTTAACGTTTCATTTTTTTTTTCATAATCCGGGCGTAAGAAAAGAATTCCAGTGAATCATATCTTTGCCTTTGCTAACTAATATAGTATAATGATTTTTATCTTGAAATAGTTAAATGATTCACTCGATTGAAAAACGCTGTGAAAATACTAGGACTTGCTTAGTCATGTTTCTTCCTTATTGTAAAGTACTTTGATACTAGAGGTAATGAAGATGACATGTACATCAATTATTTGTTGTTCACAAGAAAGAATATAATCAAATTGCTTAAAAACTAAGTTGATCAACAATTTGTTGCGTAACATACGGCTTTATTGCATAATGCCATCGCTTCCAGGTAAACCTCGGGGTAGGTAATTTTAATAGTAATTAAGTAATTTTACTAGTAGTAAAATATAATATGAAGATAGCTTGACCATTTCTAATTTTTCAAGTCATATTCGTAATATTTCATAACTATAATCATAAGTGTTATGATTATAGTCATAAAAATAAGTGAATTAATTATATTAAAAATTTGTAACTGATACAAATATAGGCCAGTTTGAACCGTAGTTTAAAAACTTAGTACTAACTCCTTTACTCATTATCGTACTATAATTACTACCTATTAAATGTTTTGTCCTCGTCACTCTTATGTCATGCGAATGCGAATGTAACAAAACATTATTTAGTTCGAACGTATAGATATAGTAATGCTTGTACCATTTTTTTACTTATTTACTTTTTTGTATTAGTAGTCTGTGCCCAAAGAGAACCGTCATGGAATTGCATGTCGCAGCATTCCTAATACCTTTTTATATTGAAAACACTCTTCATTGTAGTTACAGTATACTCTTGATGTTTATTATAAAAACAATTAAATTATTTTTGGGAAATAATTAATTGAAGTCGTATAAGAATTATATTACTTCCCATAACGCCAGCTCCCTTTCCTATCATATATATTTCTCTTAATTCGCCTGAAGAATGTTTTATATTACGAAACTTTGATTCACTAATGAAGTTTGATCTTTGAATCGTACCACTAATTAGTGAATTCCAATAAAAGCCGTAAAGAATTAAATGTAATTTGTTAGAGTGCCAGAGCTAATAGACCTCACCTACTTTAAAAGTAATAAACGAGTGTGGCAACTGGGAACGTGTTTTGTAATATCATGTAATCTTCTATTATAAAAGAATCTTTTTATTTTATCATTATATTATACTATTTATCTGGTACCATATACCAAACTGAATACGTCAAACGATAATTTTATTGTCTATGAAAAGACAAAAGACAATTTTTTTATCTGTAGAAGAAAAATACGCTGTAAGTGCCGCTATGTTGGCTCCCATTATATATAAAATATCATAATATATTCATTGAAATTTAAACGTATAATATAGCTAATAAGAGATAGCATGCAAATAAGATATACTCAACAGTATTTTTTACAATAGAAAATAAATTTGGAGGCAACAGGATAAAATTAATAACAACCACAGATAACTATTAGCAAAGACAGAATCAAAAGGTAATAATCTCAAGGGCCCATGAAATTGTTGGCCTTGCCAGCCCTGAAGCGCCAGACAATCATGATTCACGCCGCGTGGGTGGACGGAGTGGGCACCCGGTACCCGTAGGCTAATTGACGTGGGAACAGTCGCCCACTATGAACGTTGAATTATGTGTGGCCGATCGGAATGGTAGCCATGTTGTGGAATTAGAAGCGCATAGAATCTTCAAACCTGTTTCCGAGTCGGTAATTTAGGAATACTTTTGAGTATCTTCCAAGTATAGGCTGACAGTAAAAAAGAGAAAGCATACATTTTCTACTTTCTTTCTTCAGCCACCCGTATTGTTCACATAGATTTTTCCTTTGGTTTACATGCGTATACAGAGGGCTGCTCAAAGTTTTAAAAAAATGTTAAATGAGTTTCCGATTTTACACATCGTTCGTGTATTTGAATTAGGAACTGTAGTCCTTAAAAGCAACGTAATGAACGGATAATAAGAGATTAGCTTGAAAATATTTAAGGTGAGGCGCACTCGTCTAAGAGCGCGGCGCATCAAAGATTACAGAGTCACAGTCGCATGCGCCTACGCACGTTATCGACCGCCCACTATGATGACGGGCTTCTACTGAGAATGCAATTGAATCGCTACTGAACTTAACAAAATTTTAATTATTCAAAAGTGATCATAGGACGTTATCCTTTATCTAAGCTCTAATATGTAATGTACGGACAATACATAGATTATGAATATAATTGTTGTTACACATAGTTATGCATATAGTCATTAGCGGGCGTTGGTGCGAATCGTGAGCATGCCGGAAATCGCTCCCACGCATTGGCACGCGCGCCCGCATACATCGGGAGGGCATGCTATATTGTGCCAATTTACTGAATACTTGCTTTGAGGGTGACCATTTAAAAGCGCCATAGTCTTCATAGCTGTAAGACGTCTCTGTCATTTGCCTCTGTGGTATCTTAAATGTATATACAACATACATGACATCTGTATTCAGAGGATCAAAATATATTCTTGTTCCATATTTAAAAATTAAATTTATAAAAATATAATTGATCCACAGATTGTAAACATGACAATATCCTTTTACAAGAGATTGTGTAACAACAATTTCCTCTGATGGTTCTTTTTTTAAATTATTCATTTGTTTTTCTAACATGATAGACGTAGTACATACCAATATTGTCATTCGGTGTCTAATTGATAGAAGTGGGTATAAATTGTGCAATTGATTATATCTTGGCACTGTTCCTACTGTGAATATTTTGGGATTCAGCTATTTGTTTTAAATTTGTTTGCCTAGGTCAGGGAAGCCTTTTTGGTACGCTCTATTTTTTATTCAAAAAACACTTCACTCTGTTGCAATATTATGTTAATTATATCTAAGTATGAAATATTCATTTTTGTCGTCAATCAGCATTTTTTTAAACAAGCCTATATAACGACTATTAAAGGATTAGTTATAAGTAAAAATAAATATTTCTTCTCTGTTTGTAGACCTAATAAATACGACTATTAAATTAATGTATATATAAACTATACTATCTTACACTGGGTGTGTGCCAACATGTGGAAAATAACGAGTTGAAAGTGACCCCTGAAATAGCTTACAGATTCAATTATGTATGTGTGTTTAATATATCCAAGAAATCATTAATTACAATTTTAAGATATTATACACATTGAAATATCATAATTTATGTTAAGAATACTATATATAAATATATTTTGTTTTTTATATAACTTCTGGTTATGCACTTCTTGCACTCATCATTTTTTTTATTAATTGTTTTCTTTTCTTACTAGGGTTGCCTGGAAGAGATCGCTTGTTAGCGATAAGGCCGCCCGTTGCATCCCTTGTAATTTATATATATTGTGTTATTTGTGTTTCTTTCTAGCAACGAAGTGTGAATAAATAAATAAATAAATTATATATACTGTATACCAGTGTGATATTGTTTTACGGTAACACACATATTCCCTTGTATATGTGTCACCGGGCACCACCGGAGATTGAATAGTGATCGTAGACACGTGTGCCAGACGGCGCCGGTATTTAATTCCGTACGGGCTACCTCGCCAAGAGTTACGTAAAACGTCTGAATATTTATAAATATTAAATATATAAATATATAGCTCTGATCTGGTACTTTCAAATCCTTGTTTCATAATTTGCTTCAAATAAGTAGGTATTTAATGTTTTGTCTATCAACATGCCTTTAAAAAGAAAATTAATACTTAGTTGTGTATTATGATATTCATGTACGCAAAATTTGATCAAAATATCAGAATATACCTAATGAAAATAGTGCTTAATTATATTTATACTAGCACAAATCAGCGAGTTTCATTCGGACAATCCGTAGTGTGACTAAAGTGTTTGTTAACTTGCTGTCAGGCACGTGCCATACTCAATGACGTCACAAGGTCGTTTATGCTATTTAACTCAGCCTACATGACAAATCCATACACGTCACTCTCTAGATAACTCATTAGTTGAACATACATTGGTAGACTTTGATACACTCAATTTTTATTGATAATAATCAAGAATACAGTATTTATTATTTTCTTAACCTACATAGTTATCATAAAAATAAGAAGAAAATCAAAAATGGCAGCATTTCCCCGCTGTATTGCGATTTTCGATACATACGACGTTTGATCTTTGAATGTAGCGAACAAAGGTTTAAGAGCCAATATGCGAAAACAAATATACAATACTTTATGTCGCAAAGGCTTTCTTTATTGAAATAAACATAAATCATATTGTTTTTATTTTAGAAGCGCCTGCTTAAAACTCATCATAATTATTATTGTATTATCTTGGTATTTCATCGTTTGTGACAAGCATCAGTTTGTTCCTGCACTCGCAGCCTGCAGGCGTAACTGGCAAAATGAATAATTTTTGTATTTTATAATATCGTGTTCGCTTCATGTTATCTCAATGCCACAAGATGTGAGATTTGCATATAACTTGACAGGACAATGCGATTTTAAATACAATATACAATTTAAGTCTAGCCTTATTTGATGTGTAAATAATGAGCAAGGTTTTCGCATTAATGGACTAAATGTCATCTTAATTAAATCATACATTCACAATTGACAATTTACATCGAATGCGTTGAAATGAATCAATCGTTCTGCATTCAGAGGAACTACCACGCTTTTGGTTTAAAGTCGCCCTTGAATGTTAGGTGTTTTCAATAAATAGCGAATTTCTAACATCCATGGATTAATAGGTAATGAAGTCACGTGTCACCCGCGTGACTGAATGTCACGTCCAGTGAATCGACCTTCACCTTGACCAGCGCAGCGTGATCGTTGCTAATGTCTTCGGCGTGAGGCGTCACGCGTGTCTCGATAATCTTGCAGACTTCACTTACTAATTAATATGAAACTGCCGAATGAGATGGAATTTTTTAAAATATTTTTTTCGTGATCTATTATCCTGGTTCTATAAATGTACTAACTCGAATAAAAATAATAAATACATCAGTGGTGCTACAACCTCTTTACTCCTGGCTTCAGATTTCTGAATCGTTTTCATAATCATTTTTAAATCTAATTGGCAAGTTTATCAGCCTCCAGTGCCAGACACACATCGTGCAGAATGCTGCACAATGCAGACAGACACAAAAGGAGTGACTTAATGTTACTACATTATAAGTGAAGTACATGAGCGTCAATCAAACGCAAATTGAATGACTTGCAACATTAACATTTCCAATACAATTTGCTGCAGTCTTAACGAATTACTTTTGTTACAGAGCAACAAGCCGATAATGGAAAAAAGGCGTCGCGCGCGCATCAATAATTGTCTCAACGAGCTCAAGGCGCTGATCCTCGATGCGATGAAAAAAGACGTAAGTATTTACTTGTCTCATAAAAAGCACTTTGCCTTACTGCTCGTAATGGCTGACGCGTTTGAAATTACCGTGAAATTCTTAACTGATTCTTTATTACAGCCCGCCAGGCATTCGAAGCTTGAGAAGGCGGACATTCTGGAGATGACGGTGAAGCATTTGGAAGGTTTGCGAACGGAAGGCACCGGGTCACCTGACAGGTTCAAGGCTGGATATCGTCATTGTGTAACTGAGGTTGCGAAATTCCCGGGTCTGGAGTCTGGGTTGAAGAAGCGCTTATTGAGACACTTGGAAGGATGTGTTAATACAACAGGAAACAGACCGGCTGCGGCACCCACTCCTCCCTCCGATGTCGAAGATGTTAATCCTCCTCAGCACTCTGCCATTTTCATCTCAGGTAAAATTTATTGGGTTTATTTTTATAGTCTCCTTACACATTTTAATGTAATGTCTACTTACATGTTTCACACGTTGTCTTTTCTCTGGCAGCATCAAACGATATATTTATCTGCCTTAGATTCTTTGATTGAATTTACAAAACAAAATTTTTGTAAACAATCCCTAATTATTAAAAATTATTAAATATTCATAACACTTTTTTTAATATAATTTCTAATTCTCACAGATCTCTCTTTTTACACAACACAACTAATTCTGCATATGCTACTTTTAATAATGTATGAATTGATTTTAAATGATGAATTAATTCTAGCAGGTGCGGGTTCCGGTGTACGCTTGGTGCCTACGCGTCTACCGAACGGAGACATCGCTCTGGTCCTTCCAGCTGGCGTCAACGCTGGTACCCTAAACGCCGTACCTTCACTTGTACCTTTGTCGCCTCGAGGTGCATCATCAGCCGCGTCAGAGCCGCGCTGCTTCTCCCCTGCTAGCTCAGGCTGGGATACACCCCCACCACCTACAGAGGAATCATCACCTTTGGCGTTAGTTACTCGAAGACCAGCAGAAGAAAAGCCTTGGAGACCGTGGTGACACTCCCTTCATTCCTTCGCCTTATCTGTGATACATAATATTTAAAGTATAGTAAATTAATTTGATCTGACTAGTCGCAAAGTTTCGCTTGTCTTAAATTTGAAATAATTCTATACCATGAGCATAGCATTATGATCATGATGTTGTGTATGCTCTGTATCAGGCAGTATTTTACAACACCATAAGTCAAATTGAAGGCGTGCGACCCAGGTCAGATTATTTTATCGCTATAAGACGTATTATAATAACTTGTATGTGGTTTATGAGTGATCGAAAGTTCCTATTAATTAATTTGTGGTCAGTTGAATTAGTTTAGATAGGTCTTCCCTTAGGTTAAGTTTGTAAAGTTTTGTGTATGACATCTATGGCAGTATTTCACAGAGAGGGACGATTGTGTCCAATATATTAAATTATATGTTGCACTTAGTGCCATATTATATTAGATTGTGAATGTTGAATAGAGCACGCATTCTTTATATGATAACTATAATTTATTAACTATACGATCCGTAAATTTGACGTAGATTATTCAAATCTGTGCACCAACGGATTATTATTTATGTTTAGACTCGTATTGTGGGGGAAAATATCGCGAGGAAACCGAAAATTGAAAACGTCATCCGCCAACCAGCGCCTGTAGTATGTGATTCCCAATATGGTGAACCCAACGTTCAGTATTTGTAGAAATCAGTACGGAAATAAATCTTATCGAAATTGCATACAAACGCATTGGGTTCTAATAATGATCTTCAAATTTCTGTAATGATTAAGAAACTTTTTTTGTTACATTTGTAATTCCTTTTTATGGTTACTTTTCGATATTTCCAAAGTTTCTTTTCTTTCTGGTCCCACCAAAAACCCCGCATATATATTGAGATTATTTTCCATCATCATTAAAATATTCCTTTAACAGGTAATGGTCATTTAGATATACTATTAGTTAGGTATAAAACATTGTATTTAATTATTTAACTAAGAATTCTGCGTGCCTTAAAAATAAACAGCAAAGTCATAGTCTTCCATTATACTTTAAGTTACGAGATAAATATAACTCTCGTATATAACAAATTAGTATGTAAAGAATTTGTTTAACGATAACTAACATATTTTTTAGTGTATAGTGTTAAAATAGTTATATTTGTACGTACTTATTGTTACCAAGACATCTTTACCTGGCCGAAAATCCAATTAAACCATTAAATCGAATCGTAAGTTAATAAGTAAAAATCTGAAGTTTTCCCATTATTATAAATCAAGTTGTGTAAAATTTTAATTGCATTCGCAATTTTATAACCATTTCAATTTAATTGTAAAAATAAACGTCGTTAAATGTCAATTTTGTTATTAAACTTTTTTGTAATATATTAAATTGTGTGCATAAAAATACCTACCTACCTATAGTTTTTATTATTACTTTATAAATGTAAGAAGTGATATTATGATAAGGTTACTCATAAGTACGAAAAGACATGTAATAAACATTTAAAATCATTATGATCTTTCATTATCTCCATCCAAAGTTTCGTTTTGAAAGAAAACTGTATGGCGTCTGATTTAATGATAACTATTAGAGCAATTAGTCTTCATCATCCGTAAAATAATTGGTGCACCGGAAACGAAATGATGGATCTTCAAGACCGCAACTCTTCACGGAGACGGTGATACATATGGCACTTCTTCACTTTTCACACTCGAAACGAAACTCTTCATACTGTCAATATGGCGTCGACAAACCACAACTTCGAGTGTGTTTTCCAAAGTTGAAAAACCACAAGTACAATGGAACAGTGTAGCGACGATAATAATGCGAACTTAGCTGTGACTGACTTAAGCAATTTAATTTTTAAAGAAATAATTTATTATTTGATATTAATTTCATGACAGAATCTCTTCTCATCATTTCTACCATATTACATAGTCATTCTATCGTACGAATGGCCTAATCATTAGCCAGCAAGTTTATTAAATATCTTTCAGGTCGCTAGTTAAACGGCACTGTTTAGGCAAATGGCTAGGTTGTTAATTGACTTTATAAGCAGGCTGTGACATATACTGTGTGAAAAATAAATTGTAACAGAAATAAAGATTTCATAACCATACAATTTTATTATTGTTCCGTGTAATTGGATTTATTTTATTAAAATTGAAGTTTATAACTCTATTTCTATCATAGGTTTGCCTAGTATAAAGCGTGTCTACTTTAGTTTATTAGACCAGTGCCAATAATTTTTGAAACCAAAAAAAATTACAGTAGGATGAAACCCATTAGAAATGCAGGGGAATATGATAAAAATGACAGGAAAAATAAATTACGGTCGATCCGAGTTCGGGAAGTGGGAGGGGGGTGGCTTTTAAGGGGGAAAAATTGTTAATCTTGATTTCCGGCGAAACTACCAGTCCTATGGAAAAAAGTTGAATGGCAAAGTTGTAGGTCATAAAAAGATCTACAACTTTTGTATGTACAATTTTTTCACATAACCTCAAAATTTAGGTGAAAAATTCAAAAAACCATGTTTTTGGTTTTTTATTTATATCTTTTTTTTAAAGTTTTTTTTTTCTACGAAATTTGGTGAAAACTTACCTTATTATGTCCCAAATATACTGTAATTTATTTGATTAAAAATATTTATTTTTTCGCCTCATTTTAACTTAATATCAAAAAATCACCCTAATTTTCAATCGAAAATTCTGACGTCAAAATTTCAGCTTTTTTCAAAAAGTTTTGGGGCTTTTTGTTCGTTGAAATGTCTACTTTCTGATGGTGTAAAAAAAAATTTACATTACTATAGGAAATATTATTAGAAAATGCAAAACATTGAAAAAACCTCAAATTCGAAAATTTTCTTTTAATTGTCTACAATTGTGAGGTATTTATTAAAATTTACACTTTAATTACTCAAAAAACGTAAGATTTCATGCTTCATTGATAAACGAAAAAATTGCTAATTAAAATATACTTCTATAATTAACAAACAAATAAGTTAATAAAGTTAATATTTAATAATACATATATACAATATTTTGAAAAAGTTGTAGAATCTTCTGTAAATAATATTTGTAGATGCCTATTTATTGCTGTTTTAAGATAATTTATATACCTGAGTGACCTTCGGTGAGTTTTAGCCCAGTGTAAGTTATTTCATTGAGAAGTGGGGATGGACCTAGGAGGGTCTGGGCCTTACTGCTACCTGCTATTTCGTAGCAGCTGTAAAAACCGTTAGCCAGTATTCGAGATACAGAGTAGTGTACAACATCGTTTTTAAATCAAGGTTAAGACGCAAAAGCCGGAGTTGAGCCATCTGAAACTACATATACTTTACACACATGCAACCTGTCTCGCGTAAAACGAGCAAAAACATTTCCATCAAACACGCAGAGATAACAGGAAATATATAAAAAATAAAGTTCTCGTAAAAATTTCAAATTATCCATATCTTTTTTAGATTATTAACTTTGCAAAAAACATTTGATAACTTGAAATTGGATTGAAGTTTGACATTTTACAAGCGTCTATTGTCTATGTTTCAATTGTTTACTATTTATGTATTAGCTGTTTATCTGTGATACAAAATGTCCGCGAGTTGGCTGTGTATGGACTGGGGTTAGAGGTAACATTATCTATGAATTGGAGTTAAAGTAGATATAATGAAAGGAGGAAATACCTGTAAAATATTAAAACGATGTCAAACGCAATCTTAATTTGATACTATTTGTTATCATATCTACCGTTTATGATATTGCATTACTTCTGTACTTTTATGTTTTACTACTAAAAACCTTAATGTTTTTACTTAAGCAACAAGAATAGGCTCAAATCAATTCTTTCTTCTAATTAAGTAATATTAATTAATAAAAATTAATAAAAACCTTTCACATTTATAACATTCTCTAATAAGACAACACGCGGTCTCTTCCCGCTGATTATATGCTTAGATCGTGTTTCCATATTAACAATTTCGCGTAGGCTGTAAATAAATTCAATAAATCACATGTTTTGAGAGATTTACTGACTGTAACTGTGTTTAACTTTTGAATAAAGATAATACTCAGTTTTTATTTATATTATACATTTTTTTACTAGAAGTGTCACTACAACATTTGGTATTATCCTGGTTTTTGTATCTGTTTCGTGATAATTATTATAATCAAATACGTTTCAGTCCCTATTGGTGCATAGCCGGATATGTAACAAAGTTTATATAACGCACTAGCGGGCCAAAACAGCTCCAAACAAACACATGAATTTTAAAAGACTTTTCCGCACGCAAACTTTTTTGTTTAAAAGGCCATAAAATAACGAAGAGGTACTAACAACGCAAACCCATTTAGATTATTATCTCCGATATCAGTTCAGCGTGTTTAATTCAAAGCCTACATGAATTGAGCGCGCTCATGCACAATGTATGGATCACGAATAGCCTTATTGTATGTAGGTCGTGATGTGAAGAAAAAACTTGAACATGTACATGGATACTGCTTATTTAGCTTTAGGCGCTTTCAAAATTACATAAATCGAACATAAACATAGATAAACTGACATTGAAACTTGAAAGACTAGATTTAGTTTATATATTAATTGACAAAGGATGTAATTCATAATAACTAGCGAAACGATATATCTTATTAGATAATCACTTGCATGAAATTACAATTTAACTTACAATCTATTTACTAGTATGTTTCTATGTGTGCTGTCCTTGTGGCCGTGTTCACTAATCAAATACCCTCAGTATATAGACAATATGTATAATTTAACGGTTTCGTAGATAAATGGACTATACATAAAGTGAGCATATTTTTTGACTCAAAACGGGGCATTGGTTAAATTTTGGTCAATAATTAAATAAAAGACACTCACACACAAAGTCAATGAAAAAAAAAACACTTTTTAAAGTTATTTATTAGGAAAAACTTTAAGGCTTAATAGTTACGAATCTCAATATATAGGTATCCAAAAGGTTTAGTTATATTGATCAGAAGAACAAATTTATTTTCATATAGCTGACAATTTCTTTCTTTCTTTTTTTTATTCGGCTGCTTACTTAGGTAAGACTTTACGCACAACAGACTTAATGAGAGTCTTAAGTACAAAAACTGAATTCTCAAACTCAAAATATCTTTAGTCATATAGGTAAACAAGTACACTTATAAACATCAAAAAACAAATTAAAGCAACTGTAAATTTACATTTACTACCAGTTCGCAAATTAAGGGCGTAGAGAGGGCAAGAAGAACTGTCAAGAAAATTTCCGCCAAGTTTTTAGTCATAGAAATTGTTTAAACTGAAGCAATCAATCCCAAGGATTAGGATCATTTAAGTATTCGTCAAATTTATAAAATCTTTATTGATTAAGTTACTTTTAAAGAGGGCTTTAAATCTAGTGATAATTCTCTAATTTCGCTTGGAAGTTTGTTGTAAAAACGAATACAATAGAATAATGAATCCATAAATCCATCAACCATTATTGAAGTTAAGAATAAAAAACCTAAGAAATAATAGCACTTTTGCGCAAGTACTTGGTTGTCTAGAAGAGATCGCAAAGAAAAAGAGAAAGCGATAAGTCCGCACGATGTTATTACTTAAGTGTTATCATTACAGGTTTTGTAATGAAATTAATATTTAAATCAATATTTTTAAAGCAGTGATATATGAAGACCAGGTTGACAAATCTGTTTTAGCATACAATTTTGAATATCGATTGCGATTTTTTGCTAACAAAGGGGTTACGTGCTGCGGATGTTTCAAACGCCGACGGTGGTCTGGGTAATTCGTCAATGAAGGGTCCATAACATCCGTTTGTTTGCACTGTTTCGACACTAATAGCGGGCTATTGAAGGAGTTATTGCGGAGGTAATTTGCCACAATCACTGTTCGCGTCGCATAATTATTTTCATGCAACCAACGCATCGATACCACCCTGGTAGCACGAAGCGTATATTTAAATATACAATCTATAATTTTCGAGAAGTGAGCCGTCAAAAGTTCAAAGCAAATTTAATTATAAGTGCGGGTAATAAATTGTATTTGGCGAATATTAATGGGCTGCAATTAACACGATTAGCGTCGTCGTCCTTATTTATATGCAGCTATTAAAATCCTAACTTTTATGTAAAAATTGACCTAGATAGCTGGTGTGAATGTGTAGGAATATAATTAAATTACCTGAGATAGATAAACAGTTGTTTATCAGTCGCACTCTTCATTTCTGAAGGTAGTGTTAGTGGCAACGCAGAACTTTCTCCACTCTCCCCTGTCTTCGGCAAGCCTCTGCCTGGTGATGGTGAGACCCGTAAGGGCTACGAACTTGATTGGTCCAGCTAGTAGGGGATCGGCCCCGAGGTTTAGTCCACTGTGCCAGTCACGATGAAATTTTCTGAATTTCTACGTGTTCATAAAAACCCAGAATGCATTAGTAACGAACGGCCGAAGACGATTTTCTTCATATAACCATCTTAGTATCCAGGACATGAATAATTAAATTAATAAATAAAAGACTCGAAACTGTATATTAATTATAATAGTCGCCTTAAACTGAAGTCGTTTGTAATAAAATAAATGACACTCGCAAAACGGCGAAACTCGTTTGCTAAAATCATAATTATATCCAGCTGATTAGTATTAATTCACAATTTATATTAAAATTCATGTGATTTCAATCGGGTGTAATGTATACAGTATCGCCCTCTAACAGCCGAAGATAATCTCAAAGTGTTTTTTATAAACATCTGTCTACCACCCAAGTGGACGCAAAAATTCCTTATTATTTCCGAAAACTTGTAATTTGCCCTAATAAATGTTCATTTAAACGCTAATTGACCAAAACTTTGAAGCTCAGAAAGGGTTTTGTGTTCATTTTTATAATCGGTAAGCGTTTTAACATTATTACCTATCATTCAAGTTGGGAATGTTGGGCTCAAGTTCCATATAAATTGCGGTTGTCAAACCGTTCGGCGTTCCTGCCGGTGTGAGTGACGGCTCGTTATTGGAAGGTCGTTGCTTCTTGACGTCTTTTTTCTCATTTGTTCGTATCGGTGTGATGGGGGCCAATTAATCAGCGTTATGACTCGTGACACGACGTAATGAGAATGGGAGGGCGTAGTCACAACTCCACTCTATAATTATTGTCTGTGGTGATTCTACTTTTAAGTGTAATAGCTTTGTCTTAGTTGCTTACTATATAGATTCAGACTACTATAGACTATCAAATTGTTTACGAAGTGTCAAATTTTAGAACGTACATTTGTAATGATTTTCAGGAACCCTATTCTCTTAATCTTCTTCTTATCTTACGTAAGGAACTATTACTCGTTCTTTGAAAAAATATTTTTAATAATTTTCATTTTATTAAAAAACAAGAAAATAATAAACTACCAAATAGCACAGTAGACATCGCATACTAAACCCCTGCTATACAACCCTTACACACTTTTAGTTTTGATATACAAAAAAAAACTTGGCGATTATGCTTATAATTTACGAAACAGTGGCGGAGAGTTTATTGCCAGTTATTCTCTTCCGGTCTACGCCCTTGATTTGAGAACTGGCTGTAAATGTAAAATTAGAAGCATTTAATGTTTTTTTTTCGGCGTTCATGTGTGACCTATATGAATAAATAATTTTTGACTTTTTTTTTATTTATCTACGCAAACCTCCGACGGTCGATAAGCCGATATGACACACACTCAATATCTTAATTTATACAAGATATTAGCCACTGAAGCAAACAGCTCATAAAGATTCGTGTCACCATGTTTGTAAAGGACTAGCACCGCTAAAGGGTGTTTGCTTGGGTTTACGTCACTATAAAAACTTCACCACCCATAGAGAAAAGATGCCGCACGTGCGTTATGTACCTACCCCAAATGTAGAAAAAAAATAACGACATATAACACGTACGCATCTGTGTGAGATGGAATTCGTGAAATGTATAGGCTTAAAATCAGCACCTAAATTGGCAAGTATCTCGTTAATTCCTGAAAATATAATATTAATAATTCAAATTTAATCATGTTAATATTTTTTTCGGCTTAATTAATATAAGAGGCAAAAAAAGGCTGCAAGATCAATGTATGCAAACATCTAATGTCTCATAAATAGTGTCTGTTAAAGATTAAAATCAATACAAATCTGTATTAGAGTTCGCAATAATAAATATTAAATTTGTTCTAATTTTCTTCTTATTAATTTTTAATCATTTCATTCTTACTATGTACTTTAAGAAAATTGTACATACGGTATATTTGATTGTTATGTTTAGGCTTTGTTTCAATACTTATTACAATATATATTTAAATAAATCAAAATTTAAGACTCAATTTAAACATAAAAAATGTTTATTCATTACAAAAAATTCATTTTAATATAATTGTTAGAATTATAATTAGAATACAATAAATACCATGGAATTATATCCAGTATCATATTCTAAATAGAAAGACTGGACGAGTTTAAATGACATAAATAAAAACAGAAGCGCGTGGGCAGTTGAACTTCGATTCATTCCAAACATGCCTTCAATATGTTGATACAAAGAAAGAATCGATCGGGAGTGAACATTAATCGTACCAATTACTGAGTTCTCCAGCTATCGAGTCCTTTCAAATTAATTGGATTGATTGACCAATTGTACGTTCGGTTTTTGTTTATGACAGTATCAGGACGTGTTGGGCCTAATTATGTTGTATTAGCATGCTTATGTTGGTAGAAAGAATAAAATCTGGCTTCGTATGGCGGTGGACGGGTGTTGCGACTGCAAAAGAGATGCTGCATCTGGCACTCGATTTATGAGACTTACGGCCTACCTCCAGTAATAGAGAGGTACCAAAAACATACAGAAGGATAGTTATAGACCATGCACTATCACTATGTGGAACCAGCTATACTGAAGTTTTTCAGAACCAATTTGACTTAGGGTCCTTCAAAAGAGCGTACCAGTTCCCACTAAAAGTCAGGAGGCCCGTTTGACCCCTATTCTATAAGAAACACAAAATACATCTTCAAATGTTCGCGTTATTTAAAGAATAAATTGTATTTTCTTATACCGTTTCATTGTAAGCAAAAAATCATTGTCCAAATCAATGTCATAAAGAAATACATTATCGACATGTTTAATGACTAAAAATAAGATTTTACCGTTTATTTTTCTTCGTCACTTTTATAGCCTGTGAAGCGGCCATTACTTAGGGCGACGCCTCCGGAGTGGCGACATTTCGATGCTTAATTACCTACGTTGTTAATGCGCGCCTCAAAATAAAATTGCCAGACGGAATTTTATCGAGCTTGGAGACAACCTTCAGTCCGGCTCTCGAACTATGCGATTTTAATTAGTTTTTCGGCTATTTCAGAAACTGTTGAGGCATGTTGACCATTTGGTTCACCAGGTATTCTTGAATCGCTCATAAAGTAGGTAATACTTCTTTTCATTGAAAATTTTATTACGGCCGACTGTATTTTGCCTTGAGGAGAACATTGTTATTTTGAAGTCGCGTATGAACTTATGTTTTTTGAAGAAATCCTTTACCTTTTCTACCATAGAAGTGCAGTTTTGAACGAATAGTAATAGATTAAACTTACATTCGTAGAGTTCTAGAAAAAAAAACTACATTCAACTATTGAAAAGATCGAAATTATTATTATTATCGTTTAAAATTATCTGACTAAAAAAAGGATATTGTCAATGACTAACGAACGACTCTCTCTCTAATGAAAAAATATTAAATAACTTCCCATGAAGGCAAAATACCGTTAATAAAAAAATAAAAATGTTTTCGCATTGAATATAGGTACCTAATTGAATGACTTGCACTACGCGTGGCGTCGGATTTCTGAGGGACGATCCCATCACGACTTGGTGCTGACTGCAGACAAGTGGAATAATAATTGTAGCTTTAATTATGAATGTACTATCATCGCCGTGTTTTTGCGAAGAAATCGTGTGCATTTTTTATGAGAAAGAAAAAAAGATAAACCATATCTTTTTTTCTTTCTCGATCTACTCCCTTGTCCAGGGTCTTTTTCCATCTCTAACATTTTAAATAAATGATACATAAATTAAAATAATACTCATTTGTGTTACGCGAGAAACTCCCTGGCTACATTGGTAATATTATTATTTACTATAATTGGTATATCTGCCTCAAATCCGAATTAAAAGAAAATAAAATTTGATTATATCATCATATGGGTTTCATATCAGTGAATATATTAATTAAAAACATACTATTATTTAATTACTGACAGAATTGTCTATCTCTTCTTTCACTTTTCACTGACTAAATAACTATGAATTACTTAAGATGTCATGTGGAACATGGTGAAATGGCTGCTCTTTAGAAACATTGTGTAAAACAAAAAAAAAAAAATTCTTAAAAAGAATGGCGGTGAGTTAATGCCAGTTCTCTTCCTTCCAACGAACTTCTTTACGAACTGACAGTAAATGTAAAATTAGAAGCAATAATTCTTTTTGACATTCATATATTTTGTTTTAATTTGGGTAACAAATTAACCGTATATTGTGTGACCCTACATTGTGTTACGCAAATTAATAAATGGCTTTGATTTAATTTCATTATATCCTATAATTGAGACAATCACATAAGGTGTGGAGTTAATATAAGACAGAACACAAAAACGGAGCTAATCATAGCTTTATTATCAAAGCTTTATGTTCATAAATAATATATATTTATAATAAAGCCTTATTAGGACCTTAAGGATACGTATGTTATATCTTCTACGCTAAAAATACAACTTAATAAAATCGTACCATAAAAGATAGTGCCTTTAAATCTTATCAAGTTTTATGATAGTGGGTCGGTGTCTAATAACGGAAAAAGAAAAAGTGCTAGAACCATTAGCGTGCAGAAGTATGGCGGTCTATTTCAGTGGGCAGTAAAAAGTGCTTCGAGATTGTAGGATATCGTAGGTGCTATTTAGCCCTCAAGGTGCCTGCTTCGTGACTTACCGAGTTGCCAATAAAAATAAAACGCCCACGCGAACTTGGTCTTAAAAATGTTAAAATAAATAAAATGCACACGCCTTATCTCTTGCTTGCGCGTAGCGAGGACACATTGTAAGGGCGGGTCATAGTGTCCTTACATGATTTTTGTAAGCTTTAAATTTGGTTAGCAATTGCAATTTACGAAAGTATTGGAATACCAGAAATAGATGGATTATCTCAAAAACTTAGATAAAAAAGAATACAATTCATAGGTTCGTAGTCATGGGTAAAGAAAAATGATTCTATACTAATGGCTGTGTTGGGCAGAAATTTCCTTCAATTTAATAACAAAGGTAATTGTAGTATGCAAGGGGTCGTTGATTTAAAGCTCTCTGAGTTCTATGAGTCTAATCAGTATCAATAATCATTTTGAATAATTGCAATAGAGTAGAACGCGTTAATTTTTTTGTTCTTTTTCTTTTGTTCGGAGTTCTCAATCCCTTCTTCTGGGTTAATTGCACAGATTATATATAGTTTATAAAAATACTGTCAGTGTGAACATCGGTTAGTTGGCGTGTGCCTTGGGCAGGTGCGCCGTCTACACATAAAACTAAGCACGAAACAGCATTCTAGTAATGAGCGCCTACTTGTGAACTATTGTTAACAGTTTATTAGAATTGCTATGTACCGAGACGTTATAGTTTTTACATAGAAATATTCCTATCATTTGAGATTCCAGTGTAGGACAATATTTAACCATCATTTATTAATAGTAACATGCAAGAGCCGTTTTATTTGCTATTCACCTCGTGGCTAAGGGGTTTTGGAAAGAGGGGTCCCGGGGTATAGGGTTCTATTCCGTCGGAGCGTACATTTCCTTGATCCTTAGAAAAAATCCTAATTAATAATTAGGTGTTAATATAAAATTTTTGAGAGTTACTATTGGCTGATATACTTAAGTAAAGGGCGTTTTAGTCCCTCAAATTTATAATTACGGATTGAAGAAAATAAATCGATCTCAGTGATTCGCTTTTACAGTTTAATGCATAAAATTATTTCGAGTTATCACGCAAGTGACCACACAACATGTTTTTATTCCTTATTGATTTCAAATTGAGATTTGCATAATTTGGAATAATAATTCAATTATAAATTTTATCAATAACAATTGAATATTTTTTTATTTATCCTTTAATTAAGCTTATACAGAAAGAAACTGCAATATGTTTGAAATATATAGGTACAGTATGTAGGGATATCATATAACACAACTTCAGAAAATTGGGCAATTGTTTCTTTTGTGATCGTTTTTGTCAGGACGGTTCGCCAAAAAAATAGATATTTTCTTTAAACTCCGTACCGTGTGGAATGAAACAGAACTCTGCGGGCGATATAATTATTAACAAAATAGTGCATAGTTCATTCATGAGACAGGCTATAAAAGAAGGACGATGGTGGGTGAAACCGCTGTACTTGTAAAAGTAAATAAGAAATAAATAGAAGTGTTCACATACATAACTCGCAACAATCTCCAACGAAAATCACGCATGGCATGACATTTCAATCCGTGTGACTTACAAACAAGAAAGAACGTTTTTCTTTCTTTCTTATTTAAACAAAAAAAAAGCTTCTACTCGGCCATGTCATGTGAATTTGTTCACGGTTGAATAGAAGAAGCCGAAAGCCATGACTTGCTTTATTTTTTACCTGAACCCCTTTGATTGTTGATTTTAACGGTTCATCGATCGATATACCTACCGCATTTGATATTTGAATATTCTGTTATAAATTCTCGCAGATTCTTTTGAAATATGTAATACTTTGCGTTTTGCATTGGAGCTTTAAGAAAATAAACTTTTGATAAAACTTAATATATACATATAGATTACGCGTCACGTTGTTTGTCCGACGGACTCCTAATTAGGTATTAGGTAGGTGGACTCAGTTTCCGCAACGAGACTCAAATTTGGTCCGTTTTGCGTAAAGTCCTGACTACTTTAGCCAGCCTAGCTCCTTCAAGTAGCACAGAAGTCCCCTGGGCACTTCACAGGCTTCTCGGAGCGACCTCACTGTTCCGATTATCCTATATAACTCCTCTTAAAGGGCTAACCCGATTTAAATACAAAAAAATTTAATGCGTTCGGATGGAGCACTGGATGGTTTAGATAAATCAGAGCGGCAGATGGTGCTGCAGTCGGTTCTTTCATACTTTCATTAATATCCTAATCGCTTGAAATATCATGACAACGACAACAACAAATGTCTGGTAGCTAAGTTAATCAATTTACATTTTTATTCAAATGCAAGATATTCTTTACGCCATCACGATAACTGATATTTATTTTTAAGAAGTATATAGAACCTATTACACATAACATAACCCATTTTGTTCTTTGGCTTTACAATTTGCCAATTTGATGACTTCGCATTAAATGCCACCTACAGAAGGGAAAATGATTCACGAAATTCTTTAAGCAGGCGCATGGATTATTATTAAAGTCATGATAAAGCTCATTATAAAGTAAATATGGTATAAAGTGAGGAATAAGACGCCGACTAAAGACACTTAAATCCGGTTTGGGAAACGTCGACCCCAGATTATTTTTATTCGCAAAACTGTCTTATTTGCGTTAATTAAGTGAAGCATAAGTTCGTGACTAGCCTCGGAGGGCTGCGAAACGTGACGACGGGATTCAGGCTTGTTGATGCTGTCAAAAGAACATACAAACCACAGACTGTAGACAGTAATTATATTACTCTGTATTATCTATGAAATTTATTTAATGACTTTTTAAGTAACACGCGTCTGCCAGTGTTACTTTTAAACTGGACACATCGAGAGGTAACATAATATTTATTTAAATTAAAAAGGATTTTGTAACAAAAATCACATTTGTATTTTTTTACGTATTACACAAGGATTGTATCTGTTTTATGTGTCCTGGAATGTTCTGCATAAAACCCTAAGGACAGGGTTATCGTGGATAATAGCGATATCTCGAATATGCGTGAATAATATTTTTTACTCGAGTGTAAATTGCAAAATACGTAATAAATGGTTCCTTTATGGCAATATCAACAACTATTGTTTAATTTCTTATTATTATATACATGGTTTAAAATGAATACTACTACTATTTAATGAATCTGTGGTGAATTCATCATAGTTTAGAATAACTCTAAAGTAACAATTCCCAAATACTTAGCTCGCGTTAGCCGCGACGTAAAAATGATCGAGAAAGACGAAGAAGCGCAAATATGATTTAAATCTCTTAAAGAGTGTATGGCCTATTCAGTTCCACTATCCTTGACTAAGTTTGTATGGTAACACCTAGTTAAAACTAGAATTAAAATTCTTTTGAAGTAATTCAAACGAACAGCGAATCGCAAAACATATTTTGATGAAAAATTCCATGTTCCTTATTAAAGTTAACCTTTTCTGAACTAATAATGCTTATTTATGGCAAGATTAAAACACAATAGTGTTCTGATATTAAAGAAATCGAAGGCTCTTAAAGCGTTTTCTGGGTAAGTGCAATGTGACTTATTGGTATCAATACGTTGTTTATTACAGTTATTTTCCGCCCGAGGGTCACTTGAATTATAGAATAAAATCTCCAAGAGATAAATTACACTTTTTTATTATTCACCTAAGGGTAAACGAACATTCATTGTTCCATCACGACGGCTATTACGCAAATTGCAGTTTAATAATTATATTAATGATAACATAGACGAAATAATAGTTATTTAGCTTAAGGCTGAATAACTTCAATTAAATTATTAAGTCTATTTGTTTTTTTCGTCTGCGTGTTCGACATCACATGACGGCAGTAACTTTTTGTTTAGCGCCCAAACCCAATAATCTATCTCTATCCATCTGAGATAGACATCTTAATCCAAATATTGATAAAAATGTGCCAACAACCAATCGACGGATTGTAATAGCAATCTTTCGATATAAGCTATCCAAGGTTGGTCGGATCGGTGTATGTAGAACTTTGTAAGAATATGACAGTTCAACTGTGCCAATATCGTATCTTAAGGTTTTAACTTACACCAGTTTTTAAATTAATTAAATAGCTATTTGATATGTTTTAAACATAGACATGTATATTTTAATATTATATGTACGGTTTTATTTATTTATTTGGTTTATATTGAATATCTATGAGCCCTCTGGCATTGAGGGTGTCCATGGGCGGCGGTATCACTTAACATCAGGTGAGCCTCCTGCCCGTTTGCCCCCTATTCTATAAAATAAAAAAAAAATCAAATGTGAGTGTAAAGAGCGAAGAGATTGTTTTCTATCGGTCACCAAAAATGGATTGTCTTCGTAGGCTTTGGTTATTGGGATGCAGATCGACTGTCACTGTCTGATTGTTTTCATATGAGATTGTGGATTAATTATTGGGTTCGAGCGTAGGTCAAGCGAAAATTTGTACCGATCATGAATTTTTTTCGACTAAAGAAATACTTTATGGAACAAAGTATAATGAACACTTTCTTTATTATATTTTAAGGTCAGTTTTAGTTTTTTGTTAATTCAACACTTTAGAAGCATATACTTACTCTGATGAGTTAATAAAGTGTATCACTGTTAAATGTAATGATGGTATAATATAATATTGTAGCGAGTAATACAATCTACATTTATTATCGAGATATAATATAATAATAGTTTTCTATTATTTTTTTTTCAATACTGTTTAAATTATGTGTTTTCATTGTGTATTATCAGATACATAACGGAGAATCACCTCCTTTAGATAACAATATCTGCGTACCTACACATCACAAGTTGTTTTAATAGAATAACATATTGTTTTATGATTAAAAATTATCCCTTTGTCGGCAACGCATGAAGGCGGCGAAAGACAAGTGCAAATCAGTACCGTGACCGACGCGGGATGTCTGTCTGTCTCTCCATCGGTTACGCCTTTCCGACCCTGCTCGCCGTTCAACTGAATTAATTCTGCAACCTTTTCTTCCTGCCTTTATTTTTTTAAATAGTATTAAAAAGTTACAAAAGATAATAAACTATTTAGCTATAGTCTGCCTCATTGAGCTTTCATATAACCCCGGTTAATGGTATGTCATTAGTCGTATTTTTTAAGTGAAATCTACTAATAATGCGCATAGCATCGTATACTTCGAGTTCCTCTACAGCATCACCGTACTGGTAAGAAGGTAAAACAATAGACGAATCCCTATGTTTAACTCGAATAGAGCTGCTTTTGACTAATCACAATCAAATGGTTCCGTCTTTCGTTCTATTTTTTTTGAGAACACGGTGTAAACAGTCAGGAGAGTAATCTGATGGCAAGTTATATGTGAGATGTTAAATGGAAACTCTCAATGCTAGAATCGGTACGCTCTTCTTGAAAGACTATAATTGCCCCCACTATATGAAGGGTAAAGTATCCACCACGGAATGCTAAATTCCGAAATTCTGAAACTTATTAAAATTGCGAAATTTAAAAGGTACTTTTGACGTGACAACGTCTTATTATTCGATGCAGCAGACTGCACGCTGAAAAAACATGACGCATGCGGCGTTACCTTGCTCTGAGGCGTTCTATTTAAGGCTTGAAGCATTCGTTAATAAATTGACATAATTGTATTTATGCGTACAAATAAATGTAATTTGATCAATTCAATTGTGATTTTCATTTACCTCCTCATATCCACACAAAATATCTATCAAATAAATAAAATTAAAATTTTCTTTTGAAAAATGCAACCATTCCAACATTATTAATTCAACTATGGTCAGAAAACTTTACAGACAACCGATTTTTTTTAAATTATTAACTTTTTAATATATCAAATATAATTTCAAAGGAGACCATGTTAAAATGCAATTATTTAAAGCAGGACGGTTCGACTGTCAGTTCGGCTCTCATGCAATGCATAATGTTCGGCGTTGCTCATGCTGAGAGCATGTCACGAACCATCTCGTCCTCACACGACCCAATGAATTATTCTGACGTATATAATACTGTAATTTGTGGCCATGTTAACGTAAACTTTTGGTCCGATGTTATCGTATTATAGAATCTTTATTTCTGTTGCGACTTTTCTTTTACTTAACAAATTCAAAAAGGCATTAAAGATGAGTAGAGAGAGAGAGATGATTAATGATTTTAGAGTAAAAATAGTAGACTTATAATTGGGACGGATAAATCTGTTTACACTGACTATTAACAGTTCCACAACACAAGTGGATACAACAACAATTAATAATTTATACGTTAAAGTAATTTAAGAAGTGTCTTCAAAAGAGCGTATCAGTTTTTAAAAGAACTTCACTTAACATAGGATGAGCCTTTTGCCTGTTTACCCCGTTACATAAAAAATGAAAAACCTAATATTCAAGTTTACTATAAGTTAATTTTAAGTGTTTCAATTTCGTTGCAGGTCGAAGATTATTATTACTTTTAACGGTATCCTGGTTCTGAAAAATTGAATAAAACTCTGGAATCTTTATTTTTTTTATTGATAAAAAAACTTGCCAACGATTGGCACACTGTTACATCGCTAAAAAAAGAAAATCACTGAATACAATTTTAAATGTGACAAGCATTATAGGCAAACATGACATACACGAAGAGATCTAATATTAAACAAAACAAAACAACTATTTGACAAAACAAAAAAAACACTACTAACAAAAATAAACTTAAGAAACTAAACAAAAATTAAACAAAAATCGATATCTATGTGTGAGGTGAGCAACTATGGATATCCAGACCAAACTTGTTTATCTTTATGCTTAAGAAAAAGTTTATACCTAACCAATACATCAACTATAAAAGCGTATTACAAATATAGTTCACACATAACAGTACATAATTTACGGTACGACATGTGTAAGTAAATAAAGTTCGTATTGAAATTTGTTTGCTTGTTTACTTTTTAGTCAATTCTTTATTATAGAAAACAAATCTAAACCTTATCAGTTGGAACCATTTGTCAATCTAATAGATAAGTAGGTGATCAGCCTCCCGTGCCTGACACGCCAGTACAACGTCGACTTTTCGGATTTAAGGCAAGCCTCACGATGTTTTCCTTCACATAGAAAGTCCATTGGTGCACAACCGGGGATCGAACCTACAACCTCAGCGATAAGAGTTGGACACTGAAGTTGGAGCAACATTACTCTTATATAATAAAAGCTACATCTTTATATATAACTTATATCCGACATCTAAGCTATATCATACAAAATTACGATATATGCCTTTGTTGCTATCATCTGCAGACAACAATGTTGGGACAAGTATAACATGAAAAAATACTAGAAGTAGGTAGATATTAGAATGATTGTATGAAGAGAACGGGCGCGGGCGGCGCGTGCCTGGGAACCGGCGGCGCGCGCGCGTTCTCACGGCCCGCCTGACCCCACGCCCGTCCCGTGCCCCTCGCCCCTCCCACTCGTGTGCACCCACGCCACAGTCGACAGATAAACAGTAGATATCATTCTGGCTTCCGTTTCCTTTGTCTGGTATAAATCCTTACACCTTGGAGATTAGAAGATAAACATGTCATATAAGAACTAAGAAAGCTAAGTACTAGCAAAGTCTTGAACATTAAAGACGTTTTCTTAAGAATCTCGTAGCTGCTAGAAGTGTCTCTGTAGTTTATAATCATCAATAAGTGTTTGATTTGAAACGGCAGGAATGCGTATTGACTATGAAAATATCGTCAGTATTTTTTACAAGCTGATCCCACACTTCTTTTTTAAAACACAACCTTGTAATTTCTTCGTCAGCCTACTGCGTGACTTTTCTGTACTGTCTGGTGTTTAGCCTACAGATTCGAACTCCGGCGCGCCTTACCTCCTTGTGATTTATAGCACTCTAATAACCTTTATCCAGCGCCTCGCTAAGAAGCAATCTTTGGGAACAATTAACCATGATTTTAACTGGCTTTTGTTAGGTTACCAATGAACTTGTATTTTATGGCGCAGTGGGTGGGTGCAGCGTTCCTTTTTCAAATTTGAATTTATGATTAATGCTGCTTTTAAATTAGGAACATCCTAATAACTGCAAAGATTATATATGGCTATATAACCTTTTGTGTATAATTAGGACTTATCTGTACACGATGAAGGAAAATTTATAATCGCGCTTAGATAGGTTTTAATTTAAACAATCTCATATAATTACCGATACTGTTATCGATGATGACACACAAAATTAACGGCGGTGTGATTTCAACATACCAAAAAGGCTACATTGGAAAAGAATAATTTCAAAAATAGAAATTATTCCAAATTCAAAAAATATGAATATATTTTTTAATAGAAGTAATTTCTTATAATTGCAAGTAGAAACGTATATTTGCGTCGTTTACAAAGAACGCTGAGTTTAATGAGTATAATTAGTACGCTGGAACTTTTTCAAATTATTGTTGTTGACGACGTCTTTTTCTCTCCGTTCCGTAAAAATAACTTCATAATAATACATTAAATCAGTCCTTACGTAAATGGACCGCTAAGAATCTACTTGCGGAAAAACATGTCCACCGACCAAAATTAAATTGCCTATAATTTTCGTTTAAATAATTATTTACAATCGGGTCTTGGGACATTTTAAGTATGCTAGTAGGACATATTTAATAGGGATATAGACAGATCTGAAAACGAAAGTGCTTTTTTAAAGAGCAACCATTTTAATTTTTTACTATTATTCAATATACATATTTTCATAGATAAAAAATTTAATAGCTATCTATAGGTTTGCTTAACTACCAAGATTTTTTTTACACGTATGTAAAATAAATGTAGCTTAAGAGGTAACTAAAAATAGTTTTTTTTACATATATTTGTTATTATTACAAACAAATATAAAGCACATCTACAAAATTCACATAGGCACTCTTCGGTCTCTTTTCGTCGCCGCGTAAATGCAATTCGATAGAAAGAGATGACAGGGTAAATATATAAGTACAATGAGAGAGTCTCAAATATTTATTTATCATAAATATTAGGTCAGATAAAGATAAGGTTAAAAAATCAGATAGGGAAACCTCTACTTTAAGTCTTCAATAATATGCTATGGGATGGCTAAATTAACGGTTTTAAACTGATTAGACCTCGTCGTTTTTAATTTAGGAGTTTCGTCGTTTTTTTTTAATTGTTGGAGGTCGTATCTCTCAGGGAAGACCCCCACCGGGAGTCGAATCCACAGTTCGCAAGTTCGCAAAAGAAAATGCATTGAGAAACGGACTGTGGAAGATTTCCAGCCATCAAGGTGATGTTGATGAAATTAGTAAATAATTATTATGTTATTTTAATTTATGTTTTTATTTATTTTATGTGTGTATGTTTGAAATAAATAAAATAAATAAATAAATGTTATGATATTTGTATCTGAAAGTTTAAAAACATGATAGGTATATGTTTTTAAACTTTTTTTAAGGAATGTTTCTCACGGACTTATCCGTAATGGGTACAATGAACAGAACCATACTTTTTGTAAGATTACATACAATATCCGTGCAATACGTGCCTTCATTATGTACTGCAATTTTTCTTTATTGCCTTAAATTTTAAAAAGAATTTGAAATTTCTGTAACACAAGAACACTCGTTGAACCAATATAACAGTATAACTTATATATCATTAGTTTTTTTATATTTATTTAGTTTTTATATATTTTGTTATATATCATTAAGGTAATTACAATACACTATTTTGTCTATTATTCCTTATTTAACAAAAAGTACAGAAACCACCAAGGGGTCCTTAACAAACTACTTACGGGTCTAACCTTGGTGTCTGAAAAAAGAAGAGTAGAGAAAATGACAGAATATTGAATCTGATACTATTTTATATTGATACTAAACGCCGGTCTAATTTTAATTATATTGAAATTTTGCTAACATAATTTAGAAAACTTTATTTAATATAATAGTAATACCTTCTATTTATGTTATTGTATATATTTGTTATAATGTTTCTACCTACAATAACGGCCTGGAGGAGATTTCTAGAAAGCGAAAGCCGTCCGTGGCCCGATTGGTTATAGAAATGTTCTACAAGTTTTGTAATGCACCATAGTAAATATATATATATAAATATCATATTATATTTTATACTTATTATATATAATATAAAATATATTACCCATAATATGTTTGTTTTAATTAATTTATATCATGCCACAATTCAATTCACAAGGCTCAGTGCAAAATGTAAAAGCTAGGTACTTTAATAAATGTCTCGTACCAATTACTACACGAGCAAAACATCAACGCGCACGCGGCGATAATTCAGTTGAAGCTGAAATAATAAAATAAAATAGGCCAGATAATTTTAAGTGATAATGTTTATAAGCCCGTGCAAAATTTGTGTTTTAATTATTATCATGTTTTTTTTTGCATTTTTGTGCCAAACAAGTACTTCCTTTCTGGTCCTTAAGTTTTGACGTATACGAATTTAGTAACTGTATGTAATGTATTTTTTATTTATTTATTTATTTCTCAGAAAAACCTACAAAACTTCATACATGATAATATGTTACAGTAATGTATCTAAATAATTGTCATTCTTCATTGGAGTAATGTGTAAAGGTTGTGCACCTGTGTTACAGGTCTTAATGTATGTTTATCGATAATTTAGTAGTTTTATTTTAGTCAGGTGTAGTCTAGTCTAGCTAGTCAGCCAGTCAACTTAGCGATTCGACTTATTATAGTGAAAATCTAATTGTGAACGAAATTTTAAAACATTTTCGGAGCCTACAAACAAATTTATGAAATTAGTGTGCATTCGTAGATCACGTAGGTCACGTTAGTTATACACTCACCATTAAAAACCAGTAATAAATTCCGCTCCTAGCAATATTTTCTTCCACAAAGGCTTCCGACGTACGCTCATTAGTATAGACAACCAAGACTTTACATACGCTTTGTTAGTAGGAAAGATTTAAGATATTTTCATACAAAATTTGTATATAAGTAATAATATAAGATATATATAATTTACTAAGCCATATTAAGTTCCTACGAAGAGACTTATACAACTCGTGACTATTTCTAATAACTCTTTATTTAAATACTCTCGGCCGAACTCGGCCAAGCGTTGTTGTGGCTAAGGTTTTATTACATAGTAGTAAACTATTCAAGGGAAACGGTAGGAGAACTTGTAATGTTAAAGGTAGATAGCTGTCTGTGTCTGTGAAACGTTGGTACTTTTAACACAGCGCCATCTGTTGGAATTGTATCAAATAATAAACAAATAATTTGCAACAAATAAAATTGCGACTATAATTTGAGATTTAAACTATCCCATCTCTCAAGTTGGATCGAACTGCACATGGTGTGCGAATTTTATTATAATCGGTTAAGTGGTTTAGGAGTCCATTGAGGACAAACATTGTGACACGAGATTTATATATATTAAGATATGAATTGTAACTAATTGAAATACCAAATGTATTAAAATAAAATTGATAAATATACTCATAAATATCATCTTGAGTTTCAATTTATAATGTTCATCTGTGTGCAATGCCCGTGCCTCTGTCATTACATGTCCCTTAGTATATAGACAATAATTAAACTATTTTTAAAAGTAATCAATTTTACTTTTTAAATTATACGACTTAAGTAATAACTCTTTTACAGTCCTCTGCCCAGAGTTGTATAAACAAATAAGACAAAAAATATTATTAATTAAAAAAAATGTAAGTGCGAAAAAAAAGTGTTGGTTAATGATTAAGCGCTGTATTTATATAATCCATTTTCATTCGGAGATTATGAGTTCGATTCCGATAGCACAATTGATAGGAATCATATCAGTTAATCGATATATAATGTGCCAAGTGTGCAATTCTTTTAATAACTTTCCTAACTATCATTAAACCAATTTGAAAGCATTATAATCATTTGTTTCTAGTTTCGCTTTATAGAAACTTTATTTCAATTAAAAATTATTATATAAACTGTGGCCCCTTAAAGATGCGCCTTTTCTAATTTCTAATTTTCATACATAGGGAAAATCCATTAGTTTTCTAAGCCGGGTTCGAACCGACCTCAGGTATGAGAGTCGCAGGTTAGGTACAGACTAAATTGGACCTGGTAAATGATTTATAAACCCCTCGCAATATATTTATGAATATATTATGTATTTATACAAAAATAGTGATAAGTATACTAGAATAGAACATACGCACAATGTCAATACTCGGAACAAACGCAGGCTGCAATTTCCCCGTACTAGACTGTCTAAAGTAAGTAATTATTTTTTGGGAAAAGGGATACTCTTCTACACTTATTATTATAAAGAGGAAAACTTTGTTTGTTCGTACTTCGTAATGAATAGGCTCATAAACTACTGGACCGATTTTAAAAATTCTTTCACCATTCGAAAGCTACATTACCCACGAGTAATATACGCTATATTTAATTAAGGAGAAACGAAGTTCGCGGTAGCAGCTAGTCTTTAATAAAATCCCAGAGGCTCTTTTATCTCTGCCTTTTATGAAATTTAAGAAATGTATTAAAGAAAAGCTGTGTAAAAAGGCTTACTATAAAGTTAGCGATTATCTAGTTGATAAAAGGTCCTGGGACTAGTGGGCAGGCTACTTCTAATTAATTTGCTCAATTTTTTTTTCAAATATTGTATAATTGTTTGATGATTTGCTTTTTTTTAAAAAGAGTACCGAGAGTTTTTTACGCCGGCTTTTTCTCCCGGCCAACACCCTCTGTCTTCTTTGCCGATGAGTAGGGATGCCAACAGGTTCGAATTTGGAAAATGACGTGATACCATGATGATCTTATGTTCCAAAATATACGTATTTTATTTAATTTTTTATTTTTATTTTAAACATAAAAGTCTTATATATTTATATATAAAAATAAATCATTTTTTAAAATTGTATTGCACTACACCAATCAATGACTATAAGAATAATTATTACAGAATGTTATTAAATAAATTGTTAAGTCAAAGATCGGTAACAGGCATATAAAACCTTCGCACTTTTTGAAGTCGGAATTTATAGTTTGTCTTGGGTGTAAGTTGTCTATGGTTGTATCTTATTCATGCATACCCACGTCCACAGATGTAATCTGTGTGCTTTACGAGCCGCACCGCTTTGTACCTACTCTATTATAAATATCAATGCTCACGTACTATAACGTTATTGTAATCTTAAAACCTCTAGAATAGTTATTATTTATTGCCTGTTGACTGCTTTGGTTAATTTAATTAATTGCCCATCTAGAGAAAAATTGATACATGAATATTATTGTCAATTCTGTTATGTATTTTAAATTCGTTTTGGTTTGAGCATTGATAATAGAAGTGTTGGCTTAGTGTCTTCATATTGCAACCCTGAGGATGACCTCCATCTATCTATCTATGAAGATTCGAACCCCAATAGACTTTATTTCTATGTGCGCATTTAATATTCGCACGAACTGTGAATGAAATCATAGTGAGGAAACCGGCTTGCCCCCAGACTTGATGACGTATGTACTTGTCTATAAGATTGACGAATGATCATGAAACAGATACAGAAATCTGTAGCCCAGGCGTAAAAAAGGTTTAATATAAGTAAAATCTTATTTAAAACGTAGCATTTATTTATGTAAACAAAAATAAAACAGTAGAAAAATACAGATTTATGATTGCTATAAACACTAATTTGGTATTCTATTCACATTGTGTTATGACTTAATAGATTTGCACACTTAAAATTTTGTTTTGACATAGGCATCAGGTCATCAAAGCGAACTCACTCTTACATAAGACATTTCAAAAGCTGAATTAAGTTATTTGATAGCAAAGAGCAATAAAGATTTATCTCTTGCAATGCAGTACCTGCTTTGCATACGTCTGGCACGGGCCAGCACAAAACAACATAAACACAAATTAAACGAAAGAAACCGAACAAAAAACGTGCTACCTGCGCTTGCGACGCCGCAAGTTTTTATCACGACAACACCACTTTGCAAGCACCTAACAAAATTATAATAGAATGAGACAGCTAAAAATGTTATATGAGAAGAAAAGAAACGGAAACGTTTTCAAAATAAGGGATATATCAAAAGTGGTAGCTCAAACAAGTTTATTTAAATTCATCGGTCACCCGAAGGACGCTACGCCCACGCGTCAACTCCAGGGCTTATCCAATCGGCGACATTAATCCTTTTAAGGTATAACGACGAACTTTAACAGCCACTGATTAATTATACTTTTATTATTGATAACAACCGGCTGCGTTATATTTGTAACTTCAAGTCGATTATATTATTGTAATGTGCAAGAAATGTGTAATTAAAAGTGTTGATAGAGACGTATTGTGTTTTATCTTCTACTCTATCATGTTTTCGGGTACAGGAGTATATTTCAATCCAGTGTCACATAGTACAGTAACAACCCATGCATCTTTGGGTAGTTTTCCCGAGTTTAACAACTTTACGGCCGCTGCAACGTTTGCACCACTCGTATAACCAACGAACAATCCTTCCTTTGTTCCAATGAGATCCTTATAATACACTGCCTCTTCATCAGTAACACTAATACTATCTTCCATCAGATCCGGCTTGAATAAATCGGGAACAATTCCATAGCTCGCGCCTTGGAGCATGTGAAGCGGCTTCGTTATCGGGCATCCTATTAGCGGTTGTGAACCATCTGGTTCAACAACGTAGCATTGAATATCTGGATTTTGTTCTTTCAAATACGTAGAAACGCCAGTGAACGTTCCAGATGTACCAACAGTAGTGACAAATGCATCAACCCGGTGTCCGGACTGCCGCCATATTTCGGGACCAGTTGTCTTATAATGTGCGTCAATGTTATCTGGATTCGCGATTTGTTGGATGAAAAATGAACCAGTCTCTTCCGACATTTTCATAGCCCCTTCCAAAGCGGGTTCAACGTCTGCGAATGTGACATTTCCGTAACTTCCCTTGACCAGGGGATACCTGATGCATTTTGCGCCGAGGGCTTCCATGTGAATCGCGCGTTGGATGGAATTTCCTTTAGACATAGTAACGGTTAGTGGATGACCCAAAATCGAGCAAACAACGGCAAGACCACATCCTTGGTTTCCGGAAGTGACTTCAACGACTTCTCCTCCAGGCTTCAGCTCACCCCGTTCTCGGGCCTTTTCAATCATGTGTAATGATGAGCGGCATTTTATAGAACCACCCGGGTTCATAAATTCACACTTAACTAATATACGACCTGGTCCAGGATGTAGACGGTCTAACGCGAGGAGCGGAGTATTCCCAATTAGCTCCAACGCCGAGGATTTAATCTCGTTTTTTACACCATTTATTTCACTCATTGTTTCTGATTTAACGCACTCCGACACCTTATCGGTATGAATTTAAACTGACGACTAGCGTTCGTAAATTAAATACGGCTGTACGGAATCTCGAAATAGATAAGACGTCATTCAACAAACAACAATTGATATAAATTGTTTTGCCGAATAGAGCATTGCCGAACTATTAAGTTGTACGCGAATTGAATATAATGATGTGTGATTGTAATTATTTTATAGACTCACGAGTTTTATTGTATTGTATTGTAACAAGATGTTTTTGATTTTTATGTAAAAGGAGGCAAACGGGCTGGGAAAACCTAAGGTTAAGTGATAGCGCCGCCCATGAATTTTGCCATAAGACTCGCAAGTGCGTTGCCGGCCTTTCAAGAATTGGTACGGTCCTTTCTTGAAGAACCATAAGTCTAAAGTCTGAACTTATTGTTCGGAAATACTTCTAAGGGTTCCACATAGTGCATTTCAATTCAAAGAAGAATTTCATAGAATTAAATTGGCTAAGATTAATTAAATAGATCTGTGTGATAAATAATTTATTAAAATATTTTTTTAAATAATTAATTGACTATATATAGTCAAGTCATACGTATACGTAGCTTTTACTAAAGTACTATTATTTACCATTTCTAGCCGTAGTAGATATCTTCTTAAATATAAAAATAATAATGAGATCTTTTCAAAGACATCATCATTTTAGTTGGTTAGTATGTAAATATTCATATCTATTTAAGGAAAAATCAGTATAATGTAATTAACGATATTGATTTAGTTTTAAAATATTATCATTACTTAAAACTGATAACAAACTTATCTTAGGAATTAAGAAACAGCAGTCAGAACTATAATAATTATCTCAAACAAATATAAATAATTGATAACAATGATAATCATTTTAATTCAACTCATCGAAGTGCCACCATGGCTTAGTGGTTAGCTAGAATAAACCAATAGAATTTTTCGTACTTTTCACGAAAATGTTTATTAACTCTATGTTTTTAATTATTCTTTGACTTAAACACGCTAATTTGACATTATTTAATGCAGAAATCGTTTTGTTTGCGGAAACGTAACGTCTGCTACGAAATTGTTACCATTTTCTTATGACGTTTATTTTTCTTTAAGTTTTAAATTTATTACGACAGACTGATCGGTTTAGTTTAAGAAAAATGTTATTATTACAGTCATAATTATTTTGGCGCGTTATGGAAAAATTATAAGAATAAATGTTCACGATTCGCGTGTACACCGTCACAAAAAACCAGACTCCTTGAAGTTTGCTATGTCAACATTTTAGTGTAGTATGTATACACACGTTTTTTGTATTTTAAAATGTCGCGTTAAACATAGATAGCTTACGAGTTATCATTTACAATTTCACTATTTAAATAGTGAATTTTTTTTTTTATTTTTAAATTTGTTATCGTATTTCGCATTTCTTATCGGGAATATAACGATGTCATTCAAGTCATAATTTTGCAATTTCATCAGTCATAGTGAAAATCTTTTTTATTTTTAAATTTGTTATCGTATTTCGCATTTTTTATCGGGAATATAACGATGTCATTCAAATCATAATTTTGCAATTTAATCAGTGCTCGCAGTTCCGAAACGAAATCCTTCCGCACTATTTAGATCTGATGTTTTTTTTGTAATTAGAGGCAAACGGGCAGGAGGCTCACCTGATGTAAAATAATACCGCCGCCCATGGAATACATAGCCAGAAGGCTCGCAAGTGGGTTGCCGGCCGTTTCCGTTCTGCTGTGATTACCTTCCTTTCAGTCCGAGACTTGGACTTTCGCTTCTCGTAAAAGATTTACAGTTCTTTGCAATTCATCCACTAAAAAATAAAATAAACAAATAAAAAAATACGTTTATTTTGGAACATAAGATCATCATGGTATCACTCATTAAATTCGAGCCTGTTGGCATCCCTACTCATCGGCAAAGAAGACAGAGGGTGTTGGCCGAGAGAAAAAGCCGGCGTAAAAAACTCTCGGTACTCTTTTTAAAAAAAGTAAATCATCAAACAATTCTACAAAATTTAAAATTATTACTACTACAATTCACGACTATAATTTTTAGATATCCCTATCTTATCATATTCTATTTAAAATGTTTAAAACAGTCTTGGAAGATTTTATGTAGAAATACGTCATTGTGAAAAAGTAATCACCATGACGAATTGAAAAATATTAATGCTTATAAACGATATCTTGGTTAGCAATAAAGTAATCATCGGTCCGACCAATTACGGCAAAGCCGACTTATTCGATTCGAATTTTATTTAATTAATGTTGTACTCGCCCCGTACCTGAGCGAATGCTAATTTAATTTGTATGGCAATATTTTATATACAGCAATAGTTAGGTTAGGTTAAGGTGGCGATTAACATCGAATTTTCGCTCGATGTGTATATTCGCATGAATATTTTTTAACGAAAAAATATTAATTCATACAACAATCAACCCTGAATATTCGTGATTCGCCTGTGCTCCATCTCAACCACAGATGCAGTCAAAATGGCGGACGTAAAGGTGGTGGCGACTGACTTGTAATGTAACATTCAAGTAGACAGAAATTTGTGTTAGGCACAAATTTCTGATGAATGATCATCCAATAATGTCAATCCAATAAGCGGTAAGTGCCTTCTGTGCCTAACACGCCATCGACTTCTTCATTCTAAGCCAAGTCGGTTTCCTCGCAATATTTCCTTCACCGTTCAAGCGAATGTTCGATGCACACATAGAAAGTTGGTGCACAGCCGGCGATTGAGCCCACGACCTCAGGGATGAGAGTCGCACGCTGGAGCCACTAGACCAACACTGACACATATAACAGCAAAACACACAACAAAATTATAATATAACATTAATTAATTACAGACAAGTATGTTGTTGAGAAAAAATGACACAATATTATATTTGGTAAATTAAATGCAAAATACAGTTTATTTTATTTATTTATTTCTAGCAACAGCCAAACAGATTGCAATACGTTTGGAGGAACTGAGAGATGACTGCAAGAAGTTTTAATTTTAAATAATTATTTGAATTTACCCCATTTCTTAGAGCCAGAAATTCGACATTGTCTTTGTCAGGCACCAGCTGATCACCTACTTGCCTGTTACATCGAAAAATAATCATGAAACAGATTCAAAATCTAAGGCCAGACTTGAAGAGGTTGTAGGGCCACTGATTTATTTTTATTATTATTATTGTAGAAGTCATTATTGAAAAGTAGTTGGAGTCACAAAAGACTAAGCTTTCCTTAAATAAAATTAAGGTTCACCAGTTCACAAGCTTCTTCAGGATTTGGTCCATCTTTTTCAACCGTACGATTGATTCACCCAAAGTTCCTTCCATCGAAAACGTATGCAAATATGACATTACAAAGTTAGATACGCTTGCCTCTATGCGTATACTTTCATAGATACAAGTTATTTTGGTACAGAAAATTTATCGCAAATCATCATTACTAATCTTTCGAAAACGTTTGCGTCAAAGGTGGCATTATATTCACATCATCATTTTGGAATCGCTAAATTATGGACAATTTACCCTTGACCGTAAAATAAGAGAGGTGAAAAATAACTTTTTGAAAATCGATTAAGGCGGATATGATTAAGGAGCCAGTTTTTGCGATAAAGGCTAAGTGTGTATCGAGATTAGTTGTGATCTTTGAAGACTTCGTTTTAATAGCTTTATAGTAAAAAGTTAATCAAAATGTTTGCAATAATGAAAGTCATTGGGTAATCAATAGTAATAATATATTAACACTTCGTTGCATACAGACATATATAATTGACGTAAGAAAATGTAAAGGAGGGCAACTGGCGGCCCTATCGGGTTCGAGCAATATCTTCTAGGCAACCATGGTTGAAAAAAAATATGTTAAGCCAGAAGTACAAAAATACAGCTTCACGACGTTGACAGCCAATCTCAAGTAATAAAGAGGCACCAAAAGAAGAAGATTAACAGCATCCGTAGACCACAACGTGTTGACTAGCGACATGATATTCCTTTCGTTTGACAAATAACAATCAAAGGCAACGCTTAATTTTTCGTTTTATATTTTTACGGTTAAACTGACTTCCTAAGTGACTAACGGAAACAATTCACTTAACTACCAAATCCAAATCGTTCCAGTTACATAAATACATACATATGTAAGTACTTTTGAAAAGTACTCAAAACTATATAAATCTTGTGATAACATAATCCACTCCATCGATCATGAGTCGACTAAACTGAGATATTATTAGATATGCATCAATCCTTATCTGCAGTAAAGTAAAAACTCACAGTAACAAAACCAACCTTTTAGCCTTTTAGGTTTGTGTATTTCTTTCATTATCATTATTTTTGACGTGACAACGTCTTATAATTCGATGGAGCCGGCTGCATGCCCGAAAAAACATGACGTATGCGGCGTTACATCGCTCTGAGGCGTTGCATTTAAGCGAGCGCGGAACGAGCGACAAAGAGGCACAATCGGCCTCCGCCTTCGGCAGCGTTCGTTCGTTAAAAAACTGACATAATTGTACTAACAAATATATTACTATCAAGGATATGAAAATTGTAAATACTGTCTATTTGATTGTTAACCAATAAAGTATTCTTACTTAACTAAAATCTATATAATTAATATGTCAAAACAAAGCTCAAAACCTTACCACTGAACCCTATTTTTTAGCATAAAGCCAGCCAAAGAATAATTACATTATGATCGCTGTCATTGTGTTCCCGGTCCTTAATTACCACTATTCATGTGAACTGTCAGACTGTATACAACAGAGATACATATTTTTATGATACTATTGTGTAAATCGCGGTCGTACCGTAAAATTATTATAATAATCCTTTTTAACGCACCTCGGTTGGGTTGAAAGATTTATAAAGGATAAAGATATATTTATTAAGAAAATTGTATGTCGACTTTACACTCCTTTTGTTTGTATAAAAACTCAAGGATTTTGAGAGATTTTAGTAGACGGCAAAGTACTTTATGCTTAATCGTTTTGCTACTAATAATATAAGCATTATCACATTGGTTGCATTTTCTCACATTTTCTTCAGGAGATAAAAAACAGTTGCGGAGTATGCCAGTTCTTCTCGCCCGCTCGACGCCCTTCATTTGGGAACTGGGCACAGTTTAATCATAAAAGTACATGTTAATAATAATATTCTTCCGCTAACTGTGTCCGCAATTTTGTAATTAATAATTGCAAATAATTACAATTGCTTCTATTAAATTAATTGCCCATACGAAGACGATAAAATTATACTGCGTTTAATGTTTTTCATTACACCATGTTATTAATGAATATTAATTGTAATAAAAAAATGAAATGTTAGCCTACTAACGCGTGCCACGAGGTTCGACTCCAGCCTCAATAGTATTTTTTGTTTAATCACAATCACCTAAACTCGGTGACGTATAACATCGTAAGTGTACCTACAGAGAGCACACGATGCATATAAAAATATAAGAACCTACGAAGCTTTGAACAAAACGCAAAGGCGCCACCAGTTTTGTTTTATTTAAACTATAATTTAATCGGCAAAAGTACAATTATGTCGTACGATACTTTATGAGTAAAAAGACAAGTCTGAAAGCACGCAAGTCACACCCACCAATGCGCTTTAATTACGAAATCAATAATCGAATTGCTGAGCTGTAATTGATTGTCGTTCGATAAAAGCTGCAATCGATAAAACATTGAGGTACGATTTATGACTTATTGAAATTACTACTTTTGTTGGAAGCTTAATTATAATGAAATCGATTTTTAATTAATAGTCTTAGTAATATCATAATTAAATGTTTCTTTTTAATACGGCTTATTGATCTATTTTTGCGATTTTATTAAACTAAAACAAATATCGAAAACACCCGACTCGCTACAACGTTTCCGGTTTGGATCTCTGATTTCTGGTGAGGTGAATATTAAAATAAAACATTTAAAAACTTCCAGACGCAATGACTTTAATTGATCTCTAATTACTTTCCTACATTGGTGAACAAGACGCGTAGTCAAATGCCTTCACAGTATTGTTTGTAGAAAGACTAAATACACAGTTCGTGTCGACAAATTTTCATAGAAAGGCATCTTTACTAAGCCCCCAGATTAGATGCCTATAAGTATTTAGTCAAATTCTAGTTCAATCTAATCCTTTATCAAGTATCTTGACGCTGAATATTTTCATAATCGGCATTCGACAGAATAATTTAAATGAATTTCAACTTGCGTTAAATAATATATCCGTTCTACAAAGAGCAGTGAATAAACTTAATGAGCATGTAATTGGTTCGTAATAGCGCTTATCACATTTTGCGCTTTTTGTCAGATAGCGATCTTCATATTATGATTAATTTTCATATGAATTATCTTATCCTATGATTAATTCCCTTAACAATACACTGTCAGGTGAAGGCGATCAATCGTGTGGCGGTAATTAAATAGTACTTTACATGAACTAGATATATGAATCGGTATTTCCAGCTTCCAGCTTTGAAAAATGTTTATCTTTCTAATGTCAATGTCAGTAAACAATTGACATAAGTAAAATGATTGTTTGAACTCGAATGGCGTTGAGTATCTAATCACATACATACTACATTTTACAACAGGTTTGATTTGAATAATCATATTGATCTTGGATGGCGGATAAGGCTCTGCTGTTACCGAATCCCGTCTTACGCCCTAACCCAATAACCTATCTCAATGCATTTTTAACTATCTGAATCCGAATTTTCACACAGTGCATTTCCGAAACGCCCGAACCCACCAAAATCCACAATCTCAGATTATTTTCAATCTGAGATTGTGGCAGTCAATCGATCTCCTTTCCAATAACCAAACGCTACGAAGACAATCCATTTTAGTCGACGGATTGAATGCAATCTCTTCTTTATACTGATATTTGCTAATCAAAATAAACCAAATAAATTAAATAAAACGGTTCAAATAATATTAAAATTTACATGTCTATGTTTAAAGCATATCAAACAGCTTTTTAATTATTTTAAAAACTGGTATTAGTTAAAATCTTAAGATAAGATATTGGCACAGTTAGTGATATGGGTTATTGGGTTTGGACGATAGTAAAAAACCTACAAATACAAGTACAGTATATTTTCAACATATTGATGTTGATGTTTAGTCGAAAGTTTTGTTCGATTAGACATGGGTCTCGGAGCAAAGGTGTGAATCGACATTTAATAAAATAATTTATCAGCCACTGATGTGATTTTAATGACCGAGAGGCGGACAACGGTCGCCTTTTTGCATCAACTGCAATATGCTCGATACAGTTACCTTCCTTGAATATTACGATTCATAAACGTAATATTCAAGGAAGGAGTAATATTCTGAGAATTACGAGACCAATTTTTAAATTTTATACATATATAGGCTCAGACAAGTTACACTAAGGTTTAGTAGTCACGTTATTGGATGTGTAGCTTCCATTGGGTTAATGTATTTATAGAAAAATTAAAAAAAAAGATTAAAACTATGCGTTTAAACTAAAATCTTAAAATGTATCTCGGTACGCATATGCTACCCGCTAACACAGCCCGTCTCCATTGCACCATAGCAGCGTGGTCTTATCAGTTGAAACATTACAGATTTACTTATAAAATTATTCAGGAAAAAACATAAGCCAGAGGACATTCTAGTGCGTTTAATAAGTGTTTATAAATTATTATATTTATGTTTTTAATATAATATGATTTAGTTTAGCGTTTAGTTTGTGTTTTATGATTATATATATTACACGAACACACACGATAAACGAACTAAAGAAGTATCGTAAAGGTTATAATAATTACTGTTTTATTACATGAAGAAAAACATTGTACGGTCATAAACACAGTAGGTATTTTAGGATTGGAATTTAATTAAATTAAAATGATAAAAATGATTATTTTAAAACCTATACCTACTAAAAATATTATAATTCAAATTTTTTATTTTATTTTGAATTCTTACGAATTAGCACAGTGAATGAATTGATAGGGTTTTTACTCGCATTTGTGAAGTGAGTGGGCACTCGACTTCCTGACAAAGACACATTGACACGTAAATCTTCCGAATGACAGAAGTCTCTGAGGTGGTCTGAAGCTTGATTCACAGTTTATAGTCAAGCTACTCGATACATTTATTTTATTATTTACAGATAATGTGAGTGTGTTAAACTACTATTAAAAATCTACGTCGATAAAAATCATACTTCAATTCAAAATTGTAGAGGTCAGAAAATTTTTTCACCATAGCCATTTTATAGATAACTATGAAACAGCGGAAATGGTAGTGGGTGAGCCACTTCAGAACATACAGTAACATTGTAAATCGATTTGTCGAGTTGAATACCCTAAACAGACCTGCGAAACGAAGCATCATTGCAGAGGCGAAAAAGGCTGGTAGGACGTGAAGTGTAGATATAGGAGCTGCCCAAGATCTATTATGCTGGTGGTGGCTCTACGCTGGATGCCCTCTGTCCCTTATTGGGAACAAAGTACTTTAAGTCAAGTTAGCCATGGCATGATATAGTAGCAGGCTGCCAGAACTACACGCAGACACAGACACATTTTTTTAATATTTTGTTTCTCAGTAGTAGTCGATGTTTACAATATTTCCCTTAATGGTGTATTTGAAATAACTTATCGCTTAAGCCAATAGGAAGCAAGGATAAAACATAGTTTAGTAAAAATTTAAAGCAAAGTGAAAAAATTTTCAAAACGACTATTTAAAATGCTAGACTTTACGTCTTGTGGTTTTTCTCGTTCAGCATTGTTGAGTTTATTGCGGTTGAGGCAAATGTAATAACGGGAATAACAAAGAAACAAATACAATACAATAAATTTGCCTCAACTCAAAACCCATAACGTTCGCAGTCCCTCATAACTCAATGAAAGTTCTTTAGAGCGGTTTTATCGCCTCGTTTTATGAGGGACTAATTATGGTTCTACCTGTCTTCGTTTTGAACTCGCTCGCACGACTAATACAGTTCATTTATCTTAGTATTTCGAACAGTTGGTATACTGCTTAAATTAAGTAAATAATCAAAATAACAAAGTCAGTGACGTGAATTAATCACGTCGTGTCACTGTCAATAAAGATGACCGGCGAATGAATATAAAACGAAAGACGGAACGATAGTACATTTCGTACACTTTTGATTGGTCAACAGCATATTTTGTTAACGCGACACGAAATGTCATCTGATCGCGTTTATTTGTCCAATAACAATCGATTATCGAACCCAATGTTTCGTATTGCGTCGTTTGTTTTACATTCCGACTTCCCAGTTTCATTTGAAGCATCGTAAGTTATTATAAAGTACAACACGTAAATCGGTAATATTGTCTTATGGTAAAGTTCTTTTGAGTTCAGAATTCTTACTTATATAACATTGTGTTATACGAGCAAATTTTCACAATTCCACACTAGAAATACAAATACACAATATTTCAATAAATAAATGTCAGATACTATTTCTGGTTAGTTACAGAAATTGAAATCCAACATATGCTGCAGACAGAGTATTGCCATGGGATGTATTTAAATTAGATTGTTTATATTATTACAACGTTTAATACAAAACTTCTTAACCAACATAGTAATTGTAATAGCGATTCCATATTGTATTGCGATATATGTATATAGTACTACCTACAATCGTTTTCCACCTGCTATGCGTTCGCGTCAAGTATTAAATAATCGTTATCACTATAACTTTTCGTGTGGGCTCCTTGATTCGCTCACTTATATGTACTTACCACTTTAAAGTAACATAAACATTTAAACGAAGCGCAGATTTAGTGTTCTGTGTATTTCATATGAATTTGTGTTTTGTAACTAATGAGGTATTCTTGTTAACCTAGCCTTATAGTCTAGTCAACAAGTTCAAAAACCTAAAAATTGAGATAAAGTTCCTAAAAATATGAGCGATGGCTCATTCGATTCGGAATCACCTCTATAAATGTTTTTGAAGGATTTTGGTGCAGGTTAAAAATTGCAATTCAACTCGCAACTCGAAAAATATTAACATTTTAGCAATTTTGAAAAAAGCTCGTTAATTAATTTTAATTTTTCAATAGTTATAAAAAATCATAATTAACAAATTAAAAAACTTTAATGAAAATTAACCGCAGGATCTTATAAAGTATATACATTTTTTGAACTTATTGACTAGACTATTAAATTATCATATGGTGCTCGCTACTCGCTCATCAACAAATTTATTAAACGGTGTTCCTATTTGGATTGTATGTTTCTGGGTTTAAAAATACCGTAGATTAGGCGGATTTAACTGCATTGCCTTAACACAATCTATCAGTGGGATCGATTCAATTAGCGGCAGAACAATGGAGCAACCGGAAGATATCGGACACGCCAAACACCGCTCACCCGTAGCCTCACCCGTAAACAATGGAAATGGAAAAATGAGTTACGGCCTATTATTTATATATTTAAAACTCGTTTGTTATTAAAGTCGATTGCCAACTAATTTAGCTTAATTACACTTCGACATTTTCTAATTCATAAACTACAGATTCAAAGAATATGGTTTGTCATTCTGTGGACCATTTTACTCTGTAATAATAAACTAATATCTATGGATAGAAAAATTGGTTTAAAAAAGTTCTACGACGCAGAGAAATATTATACACTGCATACATTAATTAGAAATTAAATTAAAATTGAAGTAAATAAGTGATTGAGAATTAATCCACGTTTAAAACAAATTTCATTTAGAGTTGATGAATGGGCATTTATAAAAATAATTTTATTTGTGAATAAATTCTTGGCACTCCAAAAAATATCCTACATAATTATAATAACACATAATATACTTTGCAAAAGAAAAAAAGTAACAGAAGACACAATGTGAATGGGCGATTTTACTGCTTAAAACAGTCTTCTTTTCCTTCTCCCTTTGTCGTAGTAGGGGATCACTAAAAACCTGGTTAAGTATGGTTAAAACGATTTGCCACATTAAAGTTTCTTAAGTACATTTAAATTAAACATATATTTCGTTAGGCAATTACATAATTAAATTATATTTTGTAAATTTAGACACTAAAATTTTGATTGAGCGTTGATTATCTTGGACACTGATTAATTATTCATCTTAATAACTTAGTAATTACGTACTCATGATTGGCATTCAGATCTATCATTAATTACAAAACTGACCTATGCCGATGTCTAGTGGTTTTATTTTATTTATGTTCTGTCGGCAATAAGTTATTTTTACTCTAGTCTGTTCTTTACTCTCTGTTTTTAAGTGGAACTTTTTTTGCTTTCTTGGAGGCATTTCATAAATGTGACAGAAATAATTGAAAATGTTAGATATATTAACACTCGTTAAAGCAACAAATACATAAAAAATGAAACTTAGGTGTCATTTTGTAAAACATTTTTCTTACATTTAATATTTTAATATTTTTTATTTAATCACTATAAAAGAACAAATTTTAATGAATACTTAATAATTAATTAGTTAAGCAATGTTTTGAGAAGTTTATTAATTTCTAATGTAAGGTCAAAAAAATTAGGCATCAGTAAGCTAATAGTATCTAATTAACAACCTAAATTCTAAACTCTCATATAGATAAAGTACTGAAGCGAACAAATTATTAAAAATACAGCGGTATTTTAAGTTGTACCAAACTACTTGGATATCAGGAAAGATAAACTTAATGCAATCTTAAAACGCTCTCTATAAGCTTGACGGAATTTAAGTCGGCTTCAAACCCGAAATAAATATAAGGGCGACTATTATCGAATAAAATGGCGCTTAATCCGACACAAGTCAAGTTATCTCGGCGAAGTTAACATTTCAATTAACAGATTAAGGAATCGAAGCTTAATAAGGGGCGGCTGATTACACAAAAAAGCGACACATTTACAAACGAAATTTTAAAATGCACCATTAATTTTTCTATATTTTATAAATTCTGTCATTCTCTACGTGACATTTTTCATTATACATTAGCAGTTGAAAGCCGAACCTTTCCTTTAGCTTCCAAATTAACGATTTTAATAATATTTTATAAAGGATATTATCATATATAGCAGTGTTGGCCTAGTGGCTCCAGCGTGCGACTTTCATACCTGAGGTTGTAGGTTCGATCCCCGGCTGTGCACCAATGGAGTTTCCTTCTATGTGCGCATTTAACATTTGCTCGAACGCTGAAGGAAAACATCGTGAGGGAACCGACTTGTCGTAGACCTAAAAACTTGACGACGTGTGTCAGGCACTGGAGGCTGATCACCTACTTGCCTATTAGATTTAAAAATTGATCATGAAACAGATTCAGAAATCTTAGGCCAAGACCTAAGGAGGTAGTGCCACTGATTTATTTTATTTTTATTATCATAGTTGTTATGCAAAATTAATGTAATTAACGCCAATAAACAGCTGAAAACGATAACTTCATATAATGGGTTTAAAAATAATTCCCCGTCCTATTAATGCTAATATATTAAATCTACTGTGCTAAGTGCGGCACTTTACAAAGCCATCGGCTTCTTTTTTGTATACAACATTGAAATGAGATAAAGTAATGTAATTGGCTACTGTTGAACATCGAAGGAGATACGACGAATGTGCAGTTTGTTCTATTTTTAGAATTAGATCACAAAAAGGTTTAATGGTATAGTGAAACAGTTTAGAACTTATTTTATTTACATTTAGAATGTCTTCTTGAGATTGCTGAAGGAGAAAGTTTATTTAATTTGCCTGGTAATGGGTAATATAAAACTTAACTTCGAAGCTTTGAGGTTATCTTCTGTGTAACGATTTCGATGTTCAAAGACCAAAGAAACAAAATTTGTTGTGCTCCGATGGGAGGTATGTGAATTATTTAATGGTTTTATATGAAACAGATGTAGTTGTGATGTAGTCACTTTTGACCAGTTACTGTCTTCAGTGTGCGACTTTCCCCGGGATCGTATGTTCCATCTCCGGATGGTACAAATGGACTTACTGTCTATGTGGGCGTTAAATACCCCCTCATACTGTGAAGGAAAACGTCAGGATACCGGCAGATCTTAGACTTAGAGTATTACAAAAAATAAACGATCTAGTTCTTAACCTAAATGGCTATAGCGTTGTTTTTTATTTGTATTTATTTAACTTACACGAACATATCAAAATTTATACGTCTTAAAATGTCCGTGCCTTAAAAAGGAGCACTCGATTCAATCGAATGGAATACCAATTGACACTACGAAATCCCAAACATCCCTCATTAAATTGACATGAACGTATACGGCGGCCTTGTTATTCATTGTTCGACATGCCATTGCAGTAATTGGTCGATGCTAAGAACGCAAAAGTACGGTTTACAAAATGTTACCTTAAATAGATGACAGCTCGCTCGCGTCTCACAAATAATTACGCCCATTACTCATTAAAATGGACCAATGGTAGGCTATAATGGAGGTACTGTTTGACAGTTAAAAACTACTGTTTTACTAACGCCCAAACCCAATAACCTATCTTAATCCATTATTGACCATCTGAGACAGACTTCTTAATTCAAATAATGAAAAATGTGCCAAGAACCAATCGACGGATTGTAATAGCCATCTGTTGATACAAGCTATCAATGGTAGGTGGGATCGGTGTATGTGGATAGACCTTTATATAAAAATGATAGTTTAACTGTGCCAATATCATATCTTAAGATTTTAACTTACACCAGTTTTTAAAATACATATGCATACGATAGGTTTAATCATGCGCGATGGAGACTCACTGTGGACGCCCTCTGCCCCACCTAGGGGATATAGGACATTAAGTAAGTAAGTTTATTTACTTTATTTGGTTAATATTGATAATGAAATATGAGTGTAAACAGCGAAGAGATTGCAAACTATCTATCGCCAAAAGTGTATTCGTAGGGTTTGGTTATTGGGATGCAGATAGGATCGATCGACTGTCACCGTCTGATCTCAGATTGTGGATTCATTATTGGGTTCGGGCGTTAAACGTATACAGTTTTGACTTACGGAAGTCGTAATGTCTAACCCTTATATCTTGGAACATTTGGAAAAATACATTTATTGGTTTCTTACATTGGTCTTCTGTTGGCGCCTTTTATTAAATTGTTTCACCTATACATAATTTAGGGTAACAAGTTTAACATAGGGTAAGAAAATTGTACATTTGATTGTTATGATTAGTAATATACAATTAAAATTTGTTCCACTGCTTAATGTTAAAAAAGGCATACATATTACATTGTGCGACGTATTGAAGCTTTACGAAAGAGCATAATGACATGCGAATGTCAGCGAATGCGCGTTTCGCTCATCTGTCACAAACAACCTGTAAATTGGACTTAAAACAAGATGGCGTCCCCAGCTGAATAATAACATGACTTAATGAGCCTTTCAGAGGAGCCGCGACGTCCGCCAACTGCTTTTTGTCCGTGCCACAACTCCCTGTTACCAGTTTTACCGTTTTGTTTTGGAAACTGTTTTTGAATATGCTTTGTTAATACAACAGTTAAAATAAATACGCAGTCGTACTGCCTGACATGACGTGTAATATTTGCCGTTCAAATATAAAAATTTTATCTACTTGTTATGTATACCGGTTAGACACCGGTGAGTAATGTATATTGATTATAGGTATCAATATACATTGCCCACCGGTGTCTGACAAACAGGAATGTTTTGCTTTAAAAGTCAGTAATACGCGGGAAAATTTCGGAACTAAGATGGCCGATCTATATGCATGAAAGTATTATTGTAGATAAGCCTAATGGCAGATTTAGCCAAGTCTTCGTATATGTTATGTCATTAACAGATGTCACTTTGTCACATGACATATACAAACGAAGGAACTTCTTAAGTTTTCTTTTATACACATTTCTTTCGTTATTTATTATCTTACTAGTGACCCGCCCCAGCTTCGCACGGGTGCAATGCTGATGAAAAGCAGATTTTTATTATGTATTGTTATTTCCGTCGCTGGAAAGCTCCGATAGTATACGCGACATATACTATATAGACATATACCATCACGGACTTTTCTGTAGACCTGTTCAGTGTGTACAATATTTAGTACATTATTTTGATAAAACTCGTAGGGTTCAGCCTGCGTTTGCAATGTAAGCGGAAAAAATGTAATTATTTACGACATCACATTAGAAACCTCAAAAATAACAGTACTTCTCCACTATTTAATGGATGTTATATTGTATACATACAAACCTTCCTCTTGAAGCACTCTATCTATTAAAAAAAACCGCATCAAAATCCGTTGCGTAGTTTCAAAGATTTAAGCATACAAAGGGACATAGGGACAGAGAAAGCGACTTTGTTTTATACTATGTAGTGATGATTACAATAGCTACATTTTTACGTATTATCGATTCGGGCCGTTTTTATAAAGTCATAAGCACCTATAATCGCCAAGTGTATTATGTTATGTAGTGGACAAAGCAAGGAGTTCGTCTAAGGCCTAGACCTTAGGTTAATATGCGAAGAGTGAAGTTTTTTGAGACATAAATAAAACCGCGGTTTACTACTAGATAATACAGATCAAGGTATCTTTAGACATCTTATACACTATAAAGTTTCAAATTTTCTTTTTTGCCTTTGGCATTTCTACTGCGTTCTTGTCCGTATCTTAACGATGCTATTGGGTTATAAAATTTGTAATTATTATTGGTTATTTGCAAATATTTATGGCAAATTTTACGACAGTTTTGATTTGCACGATAATAACAATTTTGCTTAATAAGTATTTTAAACTTTATTCTTGAAAATATTGAGAATATATTTTAAAGCTGTATATTTTTAGAATGTTTCGATATTAAAGTAATAATTTGTAGTGTTCAGGTAATTTTATGATTATTTTTTAAATTTTTTACGTTTCTTTTATTCATCCCTACTAGAGTTACCTTGAAAAGGTCGCTTGTTAGCGATAAGGCCGCACGTTGCCAAATAACCTATGTATCTCGTTTTTTTATACTTAAATTTTTACCCTTTGGAGTAAAAACTCTTAGGCCGTGAGATTCTAGTGCACAGAGGCTATTTAAGATTTTGATTTGGCGCCTGCTAGATAGTACCTACTGGTGATCCCAGAGATGGTGCTTTCCTCCTCATAAGTATCTTAATACAGTGAGGAAATACTGCCAGCGTTAAAGGTACACTGCAAAAGGGACGAAACTTTTAAAATTTGTTTTAATTGTTATTGTAAATGTTTTTATTGTAAATGTTTAGGTTTTATTGACTTAAAACACTCGAAACTAATTAAATAAAGTATGTATTCCAACAACATAAAATAAAGCAAACTGATTGCTGTAACATAATTCTTACACAAATTGCTTTTTTTTTATTGTATTTTTATTAATTTATAACGTAATACAGCGTTAAAATTATATCATAGATTTGATTTAATATCTTCACCTACGCAAAGTGGAATCTTTAATTGCTAAATGTTAAAAAACTTTACTGTGGCAAAACCTATAAAATTGGAATTCGCCATCAATCCATAAAAGACACTCTTGGCTTCAACAGTCACGTCTCTTAACAAAAACGTCGCGAAATTATCGCTGGTATTTCTTTCTGTATCAATGAAAGCTTGAATGGAAGTGTAGGTGCAAAAAGTGGCGTGCCGCGTGTCGTCATTAGTATGTGGGGAAAGACGCCATGTGAGCAATAATTTATTGACAATTGCGTATTGAATAATGCACGTGGTTTTCGACAGCACGCGCTGTTTCCTGCCTCCGGTGGCGATGCATCCGAATGAATAATTATTTATCGTTTTTATTGCCTGTCAGCCTTTTTGCTTAATTTGTAATCCAGAGGTAAGATAGAATTTTTAAGAAAGAGATTAAAGATTTTATAGATCTTACATTTTAATTATTATAACACAAAGATTGTTTGGACGTATAATTTTATAACCTATTTATTTTCAAATAATTATATGGCGTTATAAATTTTGATAAACCACTTTACGGCAAACTAGAGCTACTGACAATTTTAATAATAATTTTATTCATTGAGCGGCTTCAGCGTGTGACTCACATCCCAGAGGTCGTATATTCGATCCCCGGCTCTGCAACAATGGACTTTCTTTCTATGTGCGCATTAATATTCGCTCGACCGGTAAAGGAAAACATCGTAAGGAATCTGGCTTGCCTTACACCCAAAAAGATGATCACCTACTTGCCTATTAGAGTATCAAATAATCATGAAACAGAAATAGAAATTTGAGGTCAAGTCCTAAAAAGGTTGTTATGCAACTATGCAATAAAAATTGCAATGTATGTGACGCGTGTGGTATTAATTAAAATCCTTTCAGGGCGTACTAAAATCTATCAGAGTAAAGAACATTTTGTGTAACGAATTCGAAAAACCAAACAAATTTTTTTACGCATAAATTGATCGCGGAATCGAATTAAGAGTCAATGACAACGATCAACGAGTAAAAAGTTTTACTTCCTGTTTCAGTATTTCTGCAATCTTTCAATCTTGTTTGAAAGACAAAATCACTGTAAACGGCCTCATATATGAGCATATGTATCGGCATAGAATATGAAAGTGCTGCTTGATCAAGACAATCATAAATCAATGATACGATTGTTAAATTGCTTTGAAATTAATAAATTGGGCCTCGAATTTCCCATAATCAGCTAATTTTTTCTGTTGTCAGACATCAAGAGAATGCCCGTTAGTTAGAAAGGTGATGAATTGGTAATCGCCAAAACTGAAGCGTATTTTGTACCGCTGTCGTATCGCTATCGGCAACTATATTAAATAATCAAATATCTCGTACCACACTTTAAAAGCTCCTTTTGACTAATTTCGTTTAATATAAATGTCACTTTTTACCCGCGGACATTACCCAGTAAGCTATAAAACAAGGGCAAATGTGTGCCTCTCGAAATATTGCCTAATTTAACCCAACATCAATTACTTTCAAACTCTATTACGTACTATTATTATTTATCATTACGCACAATTATCTATGGTGTCCAATTGTATATTCAATCTAACAGTGTTTTGTCTATTCTTGTCTCGTATAATAAACATAAAAATTAAACCCCCCCGGGTCATCTCAGTCCAGTAGTGGAGAACAAATTACAAATCTATTTTTATTGCGCTCCGATCGTATCCCGCAACCATCACACTACCACAGTACACGAGATCAACGAGGTTGCCCTATTGTAATCAAATAAATCTGTGGCACAATTAATTATATAAATTGACAGCTCATGCAGATGCAATCGGTCAATAATTTAAGCCATTACATATCCTTATCAAACCAAATTAAACAAGCTCCTTAAAGAGCTCATAATTAAAGTGTTTTAAGCCTTGCTGACATCTCAATGCGGCGTATAATGAAAAGTTATCTTGCATTGAATTGTATTTAGAGTTTTTTTTTACTTTAACTTGTCAAATACACATACAAATGTTTAGTTATAAACAACACAACAACAACATTATCACTATTTATATAAATATATAAGTAAGTTAAATAAGTTTATATAAATAGTTATATTGGCTTAGTGACTTAAGAGAGCAATCCCAATGGTTCGAACCCTTCTTTTACTCTTAACATTCGCACGAACGGTGTCTCCTAAACCCAAAACATCGATGGCGGTCAGGCACAGGAGGCTGATCACCTACTTGCCAATTAGATTGACAAATGATCATGAAACACTACAGAAATCTGAGGCCCAGCCTAATGGCATATATTTAATTAAATAGGACCCTTTTGAGGTCACTTAACATACTCAGAATGTCCTTTATTTAATCATTAGTTTAATATTTAGAGTTATCAGAAAGGCGAATATACACATGTGTAGTAAGTTGTCAAGAATTTCCAAGGGTTTTTTACATGTTTGACACACGTTACTTTAAAAGCTAATCTTCACAATCAAATAGATTCCCATCACCATGACCTCCATATTTTCTACATATTGTTACGAAGACGGGTCAACTGCAATGTTTTTAGATTTTTCCACTACTTAGAGAACTTTTCAGCAGGCTGAAATATGATTTATGACCGTTTCAGGAGAGGGTCAATCACATATTAGAAAATCGAAATTTACATAATGTTGCCGTAGTTTTCAGGAGGCTGAAAAATTTTTTCAGTCGGTTTCAGAACACGTATAGACGAATGGTACACTTTTCAGAGGACCCGTTTTCAGGCGTTTTCAGGCCTGGTTATAGCCCTTCGATGAAGGAATATTCTAGAACGAATTTTCTAGGTGTGGGACAAGCACTGTTTGACACGCGAAAGAGAGAAAAGATAAGAACCTTCTCGAAGCTAGACCGAGAACTCTAGAACGCCGTACGACAAGCACGTAGCAGTGTGCGAAAGAGATAGCAAGTACGCGCGTTCTAGAATTAGGCGATCGCTACTCAGTAGCATTCCCGCCTAGAAAGTTCTCGTAAACATCGGAAACATCGTTCGAGATTCTTCCTAGGGATATATAAGCGAGCCAAAACGCGACCACTCAGTTCAGTTTTGAATGCGATTCCAAGCGATAAACAGCGAAGAGAAAAAGTGCGATTAAGTGATACCAGTGATAAAGTACTGAGTGATTTAAGTGATTAGTGACAGTGTTTCATTGTGTGTGTTATTAGTGCTTTTCTGTGCGTAATTTCCAGATATTAGTGTGAACGAATTCCTCGTAGATTTTATTGAAATAAACCCTTGAATAAATCGACGGCAGTTTCTATCCGATCCCCTAGCTCGTAACATTTTGGTGTCAGAATTGGGGATAGAAAAATGCCAATTACTCCAAGGGAGAGTCAAGAGGAGTTTGTAGCAGAGTCTTCAGCTGCGGAGGGAGTGCAGACCAGGGCACAAGCAGCACGCGACGCCGCCCGGAGACAGAGTTTCGATGCGAACCGCGGGATAGGCGAAAGCAACGATGCTAACATCCTCCTTGCTCTGCGACAAATGATGGAAGAACAGACAAGACGACAAGAGGAACAGGCACGACAAATGATGGAAGAACAGGCACGACGACAAGAGGAACAGACACGACGTCAAGAAGAACAGGCACGACAAATGATGGAAGAACAAGCACAGGCACGCCGATTGATAGAGGAACAGGCCCGTCACCAGGAAGAACAAGTTCGGCGATTGATGGAGGAACAGGCTCGCCGTCAAGAGGAACAGGCACGCCAAATGGTTGAAGAACAGGCTCAGACACGTCGTATGATGGAGGAACAGGCTCGTCGTATAGGAGAAAAATTAGGGGATCTGAAACAAGAAGTTGATAAAAAAATTGAAAATTTGGAATCTGACGTGGATTGCAAGCTATTGAAACAGGACAAACGGATTCTCGGATTGGAACATGAAATGCAGTGCTTGAAGACCACGGGTGTCGTAACGTCTGTAGCACCATCTGGAAATCTAAAAGTGCCTCCCTTTGATGGTAAATCTTCTTGGGGCGCGTACAAGGTACAGTTTGAGACTGTAGTAGAGTCAAACGGGTGGAATGACGATCAAGCTGTCACCGCCCTTATTATGGGACTGCGAGATGAAGCCCTCACCATACTAGATACCAAGACAGGTAAAGTGACGTTGAAGCAACTGCTGGATGCCCTGGAATCACGGTACGGAGATGCACACTTAGAGCACGTCTATAGGGCTCAATTAAAGGATAGGATACAGCAATCAAATGAAAGCTTGCAAAAATGGGGAGTAGAAATAGAGACGCTGGTTAGGAAAGCCTACGCATCCTCACCAGACGTTGCAGACAAGATGCTGGTTCAAGCTTTCGTCGACGGTATTCGTGACCGTGAAATTCGAATGGCTGTGAACCTAGGTCACCACAAGAACCTGAAGGACGCTCTAGCCCATGCGTTGGAGGGAGTTGGAGGATCCTCAACCTTACCGCATTAGGGCTATTACGGAAAGAGCTACTGGTCAACGTGGGCCAACCTGTTACATCTGTGGGGAAGTAGGGCACATGAGGTTTTCGTGCCCTAAGAAAGACTTCCGAGGTGATGTAAAGGCTAGACGTGGAAATACCTTAGTCATCGACGGAGAAGTCAATGGAACTAAGTGTGATGTGACACTTGATACTGGAGCTTCACGAACAGTAATCAGACACCAACTTCTGAAGACATTTTCTAGAAACCCTTCTAGAGGAATTGCACAGCTTGTTACAGCTACGGGTCAACGCATAGCCGATCGGGGAGAAGGTATCGCGACCTTCAAGATTGGTGAACGTTTTTACAGACACAAGGTAGTTCTTGCTGACATAGTAGATGACTGTATAATCGGGTTAGACTTTATGAAGTTTTACAAATGTAAGATAGATCTGGAAAAAGGGATCTTCAAGTGTGGAGAACAGGAAGTCTCCTTAAAAGGCAATTCTTCAAATTGTGGTTATGACATCTGTAGAGTAATCGATGTGGACGGACGGGCCAGTAAACAACAAGAGTTGAACGCAGTTCGAACATCTCCGGATAACTATGAGGAAGCCTTATCAATACATCTAGCAAAGGCAGAGGAACAATTAAAGAAATTTTCTGATTTGTTATCGACCCATGAAAGAGAGCTAAGAAGGTGTTCAGATGATGCGTCTCAAAGGCCAAGTGAAAAAGTCACCAACCAGGACGGAAGGGATGGTAACGTGAGGATGCTTAGAACAGATACCATTCGTTCAGATTTCGGTGGTAGATTGATGCAGATAGCACAGCAAGAGGATTGTGACATTAAACCAATTCTGGACTGGATGAAATCTTCAGCTGTCAAGCCACAATGGAGTGAAGTTGCATCTACAAGTAACACTACTAAGAGTTACTGGGCTGAATGGGACAGTTTAGTTCTACATAATGGAGTGTTATGTCGCAAATTGAAAAATGCTCAAGGCGATCATTTGCAGTTAGTGGTGCCAAGATCCAAGGTTCGCGACATACTAGAAATGTGTCATATTGAGTTATCTAGTGGACATTTAGGAGTAAGAGGGACTCTTAGGAAGGTTAAAGAAATATTTTACTGGATTAATTATCGTGAAGATGTAGAAGACTGGATCAAGAAATGTAAAGCTTGTGCAGGCGATAAGGATTCGCAGACTCGGTCGCGAGGGAAAAGGATAATGATGAAAGGAAGTGATGATGCTCGGGACGAGCATGTCTAAGGAGAGGGTAGTGTTACGAAGACGGGTCAACTGCAATGTTTTTAGATTTTTCCACTACTTAGAGAACTTTTCAGCAGGCTGAAATATGATTTATGACCGTTTCAGGAGAGGGTCAATCACATATTAGAAAATCGAAATTTACATAATGTTGCCGTAGTTTTCAGGAGGCTGAAACATTTTTTCAGTCGGTTTCAGAACACGTATAGACGAATGGTACACTTTTCAGAGGACCCGTTTTCAGGCGTTTTCAGGCCTGGTTATAGCCCTTCGATGAAGGAATATTCTAGAACGAATTTTCTAGGTGTGGGACAAGCACTGTTTGACACACGAAAGAGAGAAAAGATAAGAACCTTCTCGAAGCTAGACCGAGAACTCTAGAACGCCGTACGACAAGCACGTAGCAGTGTGCGAAAGAGATAGCAAGTACGCGCGTTCTAGAATTAGGCGATCGCTACTCAGTAGCATTCCCGCCTAGAAAGTTCTCGTAAACATCGGAAACATCGTTCGAGATTCTTCCTAGGGATATATAAGCGAGCCAAAACGCGACCACTCAGTTCAGTTTTGAATGCGATTCCAAGCGATAAACAGCGAAGAGAAAAAGTGCGATTAAGTGATACCAGTGATAAAGTACTGAGTGATTTAAGTGATTAGTGACAGTGTTTCATTGTGTGTGTTATTAGTGCTTTTCTGTGCGTAATTTCCAGATATTAGTGTGAACGAATTCCTCGTAGATTTTATTGAAATAAACCCTTGAATAAATCGACGGCAGTTTCTATCCGATCCCCTAGCTCGTAACAATATCTTATTATTTAAAGGATCTATAGACTATGCAGATTTGCAGAACTTATTGACTATACCACAACATGACAGCAAAATTTCAATTATGTCAATATCTGATATGCAGAGACAGCATACGGTCTTTGGATAATGGGTATTATTTAAATACTGGTATTATAATTCAGACATTTGGAAAGCTAGAACCATGTCTGATACAACAATATTGAAGGGCTTTGTGCATTAGCCCTTGTTGGCAGGTAATTAAAATGTTATAAATGCGTATGATATTAGCACTATCTTTCTAGAATACCTTAGAAGATACTATTTAAATCATAATATTCAAAGATTCTGAATATGGGCAGCGAAACTTGTCACCAAGAATTCAAAAAGCACCATTCGCCGTATTGCACACCGTCGAATTGACGGATTTTTTTATATACAAAAGTAAAATCAGATTTTAGTTTCGCTGTCAAAGATCAGAAATCGTAAACATTTCCCTAGATTGATTAGTTTTCCTACCGTCCTTGTTTATCTATAAAGTTATTTACATAATTTAAAGAGGAATAAAATGAAAAATGCCTAATAATTTATAAATGTCTCGTCTCAAATATCATGATGTGATAGGGACAAGCACGTTATTCAAAAACAGTTCGTATCTGCTAGTTTATTTGCTGTTATAAACGATATATGTTTATCGATTGAGAGGCGATCATTTGTTATTCTTATTTCTTGTTTAATAGATTTTTTCCTTGATAATAATTGTGGTTGAATAGGGGTAGCATGAACTGGTTACATATAGATGTAATGGAAACCGTTAAGATATAGTCAGATAGTCAGATTCTGCAAAACTCAGAGACTGAGATGGCGTATCCAGCATACGCCATCTCCGCCATCCACGACCAGGGTACGAAAAAACTAAGACTTAGTGGTCACTATACCAGAAGTGACCATGAGCCAGATCCAGGAAGACGCAAATATTGCAGAGGATTTAAGAGTACTGTGATAGTTTAGGAACTGTTAGAAAGTCCCCACTGATCGAGGCTAGTAAAGGACTATCGTGGAAGAGGCCAAAATCCACAAAGGGTTTTAGCACCACCGGATGTGAACCCAAGATTTTAAAAAAATTGTACATTATAGTTGTTAGTCAGATTACCTGACTAAACACACAAGTCCCACCAAGAACGTAAAACATGTATAATTAAAACAAACAAAGATCCATCAAAGTACGTATGGAAAAACTTCAATAATTCCATAACTATAAGAATTTACTGGGACGTCAAGAAAGTCTGCACCCGGCGGTGAAAAACTTGCGTACGCCTGCCGCTGACCAGTTATTTGTCAAAACTGATCCTCATATTATTAAGAGACAGCCTCTGATACAGGCGATAAACCAACAATAAAATATATAAATAATTCATATGATGCAAGTATTGATTCACAAGAGCGTGTCTCAAATGTTTTATTGTTGATATTAATAAATGTGAGCAGATGTTCCGTCGGCTTTCTTATTGCGATTTGATTGCTTGGCAGTTCAATTAATAAAAATCAAATAATTTATGCATACGAACGTTTTGAATATTTATAACAGTATGTTTATGGTAATGGTACTACGTGTTAGCGAAATTTAGTTTGAAACTACATTTTAAACGCAAGATTTTCGCAACTTTTGATTCGGAATAAAGTTGGACCATATAGCAATTATTATATGAGGCGTTTTGTACTGTTCCTCGGTCACGGATGCATTAAATAATAGAGGATATTATTTTCACTACCTACCACACACGTATAACAAAATAATAATGCCAATTAACTAAGTAATAAATGCTCTCTACGTAACTCCGACGATTTAGGTAATGGCCACGCTTGTAAAACAAAGAAAGTCAAAGTGAGAAAAATGTACCGATTTGACAGTTGACTCGTACACATATTATCGTTATGCTATTCCATATGTAAATGTAACTATATGTATAATTTAATAAAATATGTGACTATTTTAACTCGGTCACCATTTCGCATTCATTGAAAACAGTGTGGCGTTTTGTTTGTAACTAATTCCTGAATCATAATTTAAATCAAGTTCTCGTATAGAAAATGCGTTTATGTCCTATGTTTGTTATTTTATTTAAATATGTAGGACCTGCGTATACTCTTAAATCCTGTAAAACGTGTAATTAGTGTATCTGTAAAAAGTTGTGTTGCAAGCGCAAAAAACAAAAAAAAGATGGCAAGCCAAACCTTCACAACTCCACCAATAAGTATCTTGTTAATACCATTTCGAGGTCAAGAGTAGGCGTGTATATAAAAGTACCAAGCCCAGAAAACAAGTGAAGTATCGTAAAAGTGTCTTGTCCAGGTTTCGAGGTAATAACATTCTTAATTAGCCTTTCAAGTTCCTCTTTAATAATTTAATTGTTTTTTACGATATTTAAAAATAGAAACTTATAATGGCTTTCGCTTCAATCGAGCGTCGTTAATTATTTCGGTAAAACTGTATTATAAATAAAAACCCCGCGGGCTCTCATTGCGTTTAACACATCAAGTCGGAATTATTTTTATTTACCTGCTTACAAGCAATTTATTAAGCCCATGTAGCATCCATCAAATAAATGATAATAGGTGGTTGAGATGAAAGGGGCCGCGCTGGCTACGGAATGAAGATTTGCCCTACAAAATGTCAACAAGGCACTCATGCGCCGACAAAGGCCCTGAGGCCGCACTCACAGCACTGACTTGCTTCAGACCGCCATGCTTAATTCGAAATAATCGTTTAATTACGCACCCTTAACGAGCCTCTGGAAAATTCGTGTTTATGGAATATTTTAAATATCTTAATTTATTACAATACGCTCTCTTAGTCCACTAATTTTAGAAGGCAATACGGCCCCGGTATTTACATTAAACTTAAAATAATACAACTGATATGTTGGGTCCAGTTCCCGGTAAAACATAACTTTTCGTTTCAAGCTAATGAGGACGGACACTCTATAAATAACTAATGTAAATGATTTATTACTTGGGCAAAATGTAATTTTAATGCTTATTTATATACATTTAAAACTTAATATTAATCAAAATATTGTCCAATAACTAATACCATGTATTACGGAAACTAAAAGAATTAGTTTTGTTTACAAATAAATATAAATCGCTTTATGGTTGTATAACGCGATATGCATGTAAAATAAAACCACAGCGAATTATTGAATGAATATTCAATATATTTGGGATTGCATGTTCCATATCAAGAAGTAATACGTTTTCATTTGTTGATAAAATATTTAAATTCACGTAACCGACCACACACAGTCCCACTATCGGTTCCAAACAAATGAACCATATATTTATGGTTTATTGTTAATATGTGGCATTTGATCGATCCGGTTTGATAAGATTTTAATACAAAATTTGTAAAGGTTTTAAAACAGAGAGTTGAGAAAACGATTTCATACGTAAAGCCAACTTAAAAGTGATATAAGATTTTTCTATTAGAAACAAGTTGTAATTAGGTAATTTTTTGATAAATTATAGAAAAGAAAAACATATTGGCTACTTAATAATATCAGAAGGTTTAAACGACAAATATAAAACAGGTCGTAGTGGATAGGAATTAAAAAAATGCAACCCTTAAAAGAAAAAAGAATTCAAAAGCACAATATATATTTTGTTGTCATGTTTAATTATTATTAGTTCAAATCATTCAAGCTAAAGATTATAGTAGTAATGTATGTATGTACCTATAAGCGGATTTATATCAAATTATATTTAGTTCATAGACCAAAATAGTTAAGTTATTAGTAATTGAAACGTTAAATTTTTTTGTAGTAATACCAAATTTTATCAACATTAAATTTATTTAGAAATAACAGCAAATAGGACATTTCTAGGCTATGAATAACCTACAAAGCTTTTAGAAGGATTCTCACGAATAAATTTTAAAAAAAATCTAGTTAACAAATGCAACTGAAATCTTGCGGAGTATGACACTGACACTCATTGTACTCATTCAATGCACCACAGGCTATTGTCATCGCGTGAATGAAATGGACCGATGAATTAGATGACCGTGGGAGGCTACTACGTAAGCCTTTTACGTGGGAATTATGAACAGGATATTCACCTGCTGCCTTGTGACGTCAATACCTCCCTGAAACCCGTAGGGTTTTCTTAAGGTTCAGATTTTTAAGGTGTACAGTTTTTATTCCCGTACCACTCTGCGAGAAAATTCTATTAAATAATTCACGAAGTCAGAATTATTTTATGGAATTTTAACTTTTATAGAAAAGAACGAAAAAAGAACGTTTAAGTTGCCGATTAACCGAGAGTACATTTTTTAAAGTTAATGATCTAAATCATGAATATGCATTAATGCACCTTGCACCCAATACATCAATACAATGGACCAAATTCTTTATTAATTTCCCCCCTTATATTAACCCTTTTTATCTTTATAATATATTGAGAATCCATAAATCAAAAGTATCAATAGCCGAAATATGAATATGCAAACGTAACAATTAGTATTTGCAATGAACTCAAAAATATGCAGCATCATGCCGTCATAATTAATTCATCATTGTGATAATGTAGGGTCAACGTTCACCTGGTACCTATACCGAAAACCTTTTTAGAACTATTGATTTGAACTTATAATAAAGAATTACTTTTACAATTTTATTTAAATATATTTTATGACAAATTAAAGGTTTGAAAAAAAAACAAATAAATGGTAACAGGTAAATTAATATATTTTTATGTAAAAATTCCATTATTGATTCGTATAAATATAATATACATATTTAAATCGAAAACATTGACAATAGTTGAAACAATTAACCTTTTTTAATTTACAAATACAGGAGTAGGTAATCTTCGCATGGACATGGCGACTCCCTAATTATAGGATTAAGTCTTTGTAATTTTGTATCCTTTAGTTATGAGCATATAGAACGTATAAGGTTAAGCTTTATACGGTTTAGCTCACTTTATTATATTTTAACAAAACATGTACCTAGAATCATAGCTATCAAATATACAGTATTTACAATTTCCTTAACCGACATAATTATTCTTAAAAATAAATGAAAACAACTTTAAAAAGTTAGGTTACTCTGGCAGTTTTCCGCCTGCTTTGCTGCCGTCCCAGCTTTTTTGTTTGCCGATGAAGGGGGACGTATCCATACAAGTAGCGTCCCAAACCATAGAGGTTTTAGTAGTAAATGTAAAAAAATATATAAAGTAATATTAAATTACATTATATATATTTTTTATTAACAAGCTTTACCAATCACAGCCAATTGATTTACGCAACGAAGATTTAGGGAATTAGTCGTTAAATCGAAGGACGTTATATGGTCTAAATATAAAAAATTCACTGAATATTTTTTATGATGCATTTTATGTTTAAAAAAATATCCAGACCACTTTTAGTATTAACTAAATGCGCGTAACTCACTTGCCATAAACATCGAGAGTATTCTGACGTGCCTTTCTAATCCTTACATCTATAAACCTTTCAGTGTCCTTATGCTTAATATTTAACATTATACTCTATAAAAATTTGTCGAAAGGAACTGTCATTAACATACAAATTTAGTTTTCTGCTTTCTACGTACATGTTAAGGCAACTTGACTAAGCCCCCGGGCCATCTGTTAAATGCCAATTTTCTCAATTTAAATACTATATGACGCAAACGCTTAATGTTGTTAAGGGTTTAGCTATTGTTTAGTTTAAGATATTTACGAAAGCCTACAACGGAATGCTTTTAATACTTTAAGATGTGTACTGTGTACTCATTTCAGCACGTATTTATTTGTATTTGGTCCATTTGGAAGGTCAGACAGTCCAGAAAACAATATAACCTCTATAACTCATTTAATAGACTGTTATATTTTAGTGATTATTATTAAATGTACTAGTAAACTGTTTTACATTTAAATATCACTTTCAGATTCGAAAGTAAATATATTCTTGGTTTAGTTTTCCACAAATAAGCGGGTAAATAACAAGACGCATTTTATTAAAAAAATATATAATAATTGCAAAAATATTTATAAATGCAAATTTTCACAAGGTAAATTTTATAGCCTAATAAGTCTTGAAGCGTAGGACGATATAAAAAGCACTATTTCTACAGATTTGAGATCCAATCTTGAAGTGGTTTAATGTCTGTGGGATTATCATCATCCCCAGTGTTGGCTGAACATTCTATAAGTTCAACTGCACAGCTTAAGTGAGAAAACTCAAAATCTTTGCCCAGTTTCCCGAGGTATGTGTTGCTTGATTGAGATGAATCTGTCGCTTGGAGTTGACTTGATTTCGTAACGCGTACTAAGTTTCTGAAAAAAATAATTTTATATTTAATCAGACATTATTTTAACAGCGTTGCCCAGTGATTTGTGTGTGCGCTTTTCAATCACAAGTCCATGTCCATTGGTGCATAGCAGGATTTGGCCCATGTGCACAATTAATATTTGGTCATATGGTGAAGGAAAATATTGGCTATGAAAATACGCATTACTTTATCGCTAAAGACCATAAAATCAAAATATAAAACTAATACCAGCACCCAGCCTCTGGTTAAATAAATTATTTTTAACCCTTGGCCTCCGATTTTTGCTTTTGATTCTTTCATTACTTTTCTGTATAGGCAAGTCAATTTACAGTCTTAATGTGACACTATGATTTCCTTACAACTATTTATTCGATATAGAAAATGTATTGATGCACACTGCTTTTATTAAAACCATGAACTGGCACAATTACGCAAGAACACTTATATCTAATAACAATATATCCAGGTTTTAATTTGTGGAAGAAATTTAGTCTTAAAGTTAGCTTGGATATTAGCTATACTTAAAAAATTTACATGTTAACAATATTTACATTTCCTTTTCAAGCAGGCTCCGGATAACTTGACTGCCTTTAGCCATTGGCTGATCTTGTTTGTTGCATAAAATTAGTAATGGGGGACAGTTGCTCTGAATCACTGGATCCACTAATATTGTATAAAGATATCTGCAAAAAAAAATCTTATAAATGATTACATTCCTTTATGTATACATTGTTGTCTATTAATTTCTCTTGGTTTTATTTTTGTTGTATGACAGTAATTAGTCAATGCATATAAATTTTTAAATGTTGCTGTGTATTTTTTTAATATTGTTATAGTAAGTAAAGATAAACCAAGAAACCTTATAAAATTATGTTATTTCTTTGTTCATATAGTATTCTGCTTAGTTTCTAATTGGTCTTAGAACGGTTAGTTCTCAACAAACTCCTTGATGTCACATTGACTGGCCATCAATTAGTAGTATTCCATCTGCCTATTGAGGTATTTATAAATCAATACAACAAACATACAGATTCCCATAAGGCAGCCATCACACTCATAAGCCATCACAAGTACTTTAGTGAAAAGAGTACAAATAGACAGATTTTATAAATAACAGGAATAGTTAAAATTTACATGTTATATTGCTAAATGTTATCCAAAATATTTACTTACTCTGCAACATCTCTAATTTCCTTTTGAATTGTGACAGAATCAACTACATATACAATAGCCTTTGCACTGTTCTTGAATTGGTCAAAGAATTTATTTCTTAGTCGCTCTTGTCCAGGAAGATCAACTAATCTCAATGTATTCTATAATACAACAGTAAAATATACTTTATTAACATTCAAAGCCATTAAACCTTCAAGAGTTTTATTCTAAGGGTGTCAACATTTTATCTTTCTATGTAACATTTTATCTTTCTATGATATTTTTGAAAGTTAGAATAACATATTATAATGGTTACATTATTATATTATAGTGACACATGTTTTCGGCTTGCTTTTGAAAGATTATTGAATAATGATAATTTTTACTTGAAAGTAAACATAAACATAGTAGACTTGCTGTTAGATATGTTTGAAAACTTGTATCCAAAAATTATACTTACATTAGATGTGATGTACTCTTCAACATTTGCTTTCATTGAAGTAAATGTTTGTCTGTATTGTGAATAAACAAGTCTTACAAATAAAAGGGTTTTGCCAACATCTGAGAGGCCAGTAAGTAAGACAGAGTTACGCAGCGCCCGACGTCTCGAAAAACACCACCAAAACACTGTAAGTGCCACATGTTCAATTCACAAGATTAACATAAAGGACGTTCACAAATTATATTATAAGTATTATAACCTACCATATATTTATAAAAATACTAAATTTTATTTATTCACTCTTTTACTTACGGTAAATAATTATTAATACCTTACCTAAAGTAACAACTAGCAATATCACACTTAATAAGGTTATGTATCGTGGATCGTTTAGAATAGGATCGGTATGAATTTTTTCTTTAATTACTTCCGCTTCGGACTCCATGATTACTACTACAGTAACTATTTCCACAACAATTAACAAGAGATGTTAACTTTTTAATGATAGTCTAAAATTCAATTCAAAGTCGTCACTCGTCAGTAGTAAATAAGCAGATTCAGATTATTTTTCTTAAATTTCTTGGACGACTTGACAATAGACGTGAAAAATAAAATTTGTTATATGTCGCTGTCATTTCACATTGATACGTCAATCCCTTGCCAAATGCCAATGAACACACATTCAACTACAGCGTAGAATATTTTTTTTTATATATTTGCATTCAACATTCACAAATCAAATTAAGCCTTAATCTACATCTACTGACTACTAGTCTACAGAGTCTATGAGCCTACACTCTCAGTTTAATTTTTAAAGTGTTTAAACTTTAGACTCAAGTTGATCATATTTACATTAAATTCTTTATCGTGTAGAAAACATTGTGTAATAATTACTAGTTTCAACCGACATGGAGACATGATAGAAACATTGCACTACAATAAATTATACATTATTTAGGATTTACTGCTGTAAGTAAAAATATTAGATTAATTCTTTAACATTAACTACAATTACTTACTATCTTGCTAATTATTATTACTTCTGCATAATTTTTATACAATGGTACTGGATTTTCACATTTACGTATAATTAGGTATTGTGAGAACTCTACATAAATTTTAGAGGTCATTACAGAATCAATTAGTCTTAAAATGCTTATGTTAATCTTATCTTTTTGTAGATTGTGTACATTGAATGGGTGTCTATAGATTTATCTGTTTTTTGAGCAAAACTAAAAATTTGAGGAAAATGAGTATTGATATTGGAGGTAAGTACAATATTATAATTTACTATACCTCCGTGATTTTTTTTTCTTTTTTATAACTTTAGACTTAAATCATAATTGTTTAGGTATGAGAATTAGATACAAGGATAAAGATGAAACATTTTTGGAAAAGCATTTAGTATCTAAGGAGCCATTTGGACAGTTTAAAGCATGGTTTGAAGAAGCCTGTACTAGAAAGGAAATTCTAGAACCAAATGCAATGTGTTTAGCAACTGCTACCAAGTATGTTTTATTGAAAGTGCTTATTTATGTGTATTATGCAGCATGCTGTTCTTTATTAACAAATTATTTGTATATACTTAGAGTTGGCTTCCCATCAGCAAGGTTTGTGTTGTGCAAAGGATATGGCAAGGATGGATTCAAGTTTTTTACAAATCATGGAAGTAGAAAAGCTAAGGAAATGGTAAAAAAAATACTAATTGAAATACATGAATATAAAATGTAATAATAAAATTGTGTCAATTTCTTCTTAGGAAGAAAATCCAAATGTAGCTGCAACATTTTATTGGGAAGTTCTTAATAGATCTGTGAGAATTGAAGGCCATGTTGAAAAGTTGTCTGAAGAGGAATCTACAACATATTTCCATTCACGGCCTGTGCCTAGTCAGATTGCAGCCTGTACTAGCTATCAGAGTACTCCCATTGAGTCAAGACATATTCTTTGTGAGAGAGAAAGTATACTTGAGTCAAAATATATGATTCCTAATAAAGAAGTTCCAAAACCAGAGTTTTGGTGAGTTTGTATAAATATAAGTAAAAAGCAGAATTCCTTAACAATATCTATTTCATCTATATATTCAAATGGTATTGTGTTATAAATTTAAATATTATTTATAGAAAGTTGCTCCATGAGTGAAAGTATAATATTTTCTATTTCAATAAAATGTGAAACATTTACTGCTATATATAAGACCATAAAATTATTTATGTTTTTTATCTATACTTACCTATTATTTATTATAGGGGTGGTTACATAATACGTCCAAGAGCTGTTGAGTTTTGGCAAGGTCAAAGAGATCGTCTTCATGATAGAATTAAATTTAGAAAGCCAAAAAATGATGAAGTGCCTGATAACAAGATTTTGCATGAAGGAGAAGATGGCTGGGTTTATGAAAGACTTTCACCTTAAATATTTATGAATAATATATCATGCTTTTAGATACTTACACACCTCTTTTACTCAATAGATACCATTGAGTAAGAAGTTTGTAAATTTTTATAAACAGGTTACCGTATATGTAAGTCTAAAAATAAAATAAAAATAGTGTCTTCCATTTTTTATAGTGAATTAATGTTTGAATTAATATTTTTTTGATAATACAAATCAATTTAAATTTTATATATTTTCATTATTTCTCTTTGTATTCCAGATGTTGTTTTCCATACAATTTCTGATCTTAATGTCTCTGAGTTTTCTATTGCCTTTTCAAATTGTCTTGTTCCACCACCAACACCAAAATAATATGTTTTAGCTGCTACATAAATTACACCATTATTATTTAATCTTTGTTCAAATAGTTTGATAAGCTTATCATAGTTATTTAGATTATATATTGTCTCAGATGTAAGGATTACATCATATTTCTCATTATTGGACAAAAAATCATTAAATGACTTCCAATCACCAGAAAAAAAATTACATTTTTGGATTTCAGATTGTCTTGCAGTTTCATCCTCAATGTTAAGTAATAGATTCGGTATTGTAATATTTTCCAATACTTCTTTGTTCTGAAAAAATATAGATATACTTAATGAACATAGGAATACTATTTACAAATAAAATAATTTCTCTCATTCTCTCTGCTCATTTAGTAACAACTTACATAGTCTTGAAAGGTGACTGTCGCATTTTTGAGGTAGGAATATATGCCCAGAATACCTGTTCCACATCCTAAATCTAATATTTGTTTACTTTCCAGGTTAATATCATTATTCTCTAAATACTCAATAAGGTCATAAGTGCATTCCCAAATTTTAAAACCACCTGAAAATTATAACAAAATCTTTTCTTTGCAAATCTTATAAATTTAAACATGTGCATTTTCATTGATGCTCCAGAAGTTAAATAAAAAAATACACCACCTTCATACTTTCCAGTTATTAAATCACTGTGTTCTTTTTCTGCCAACTCCACAGCATTGTTTTTGCTTTGACCAATTTCAATAGACAACTGGTTTGTAAAAACATGACCAATCTCCACATCACCACACATAAACATTCTTGCTTGTTTTGCTATAGTTTCTAAATGGTTAAGTTGGTTGGTGAGCTCAACCTGTTCACATTGCAACCATTTAATTTCCATATTTTCTGAAATGTTTGGGTTAATGATAAATTTAGGTAGGATAAGACCATTACTTACCTAGATTATTTTTAGATTAGGCTTAGTTAGATTTTACTAAAATATTCAATAATGGTTTTCTTTACTATCGGTGACTGCTGATTATTTAAATAATACATCTGTTATAACATTTCTTACCTTTAATGTCGACAGTTTCATCGGTTCCGTTGAAGTTGAATTTAAATGAGGTCATTGTATTATTTCTAATTAACTAATAATAATTTCGCTTTGTTAAAAGTTAGGAATTATAGGTTCGTAATAATAGTCGTCTGGTATTAAAAAAATAAACAAGTTAGGTTATTTAAAATAGTAATTTTATAATACTACATTCAAAATAAGGCACATTTTTTCTAAAATTATAAATTTAGTAAGAGTCCCCGCAGACTACAAACAAATAAACAGAAAAAGGTAGTTCTTTAGGCTCTTTTTAGATGCATGTATGTGCGAACCTTACGTAGGTACCTTCTACACCTATGTAGTCTAGGTAGATTGTCATTGTAGTGAAGTCAATATTCAGCAGTGATTCAAACTCCCACAAAATGATACCCCTAAATGTCGATCAAAAACCCTTAAAGTTTTTGTTGTACACTTGGTTTGAAAGGTAATTTTTAAATAATATGAATTTATGTGACTACATTTTACAAATTTATATATGTTAATCAATAACCGAATAATATTAGTGATAATAACAATGAGATGGAACGATTCTTACTTTTTTTACTGATTTTCTTTCTTCGAATTAAGTTTTTTTAACGTTTCTTGGCAGAATTTTTTGTGTTTTCGTCATTTTCTTTTGATACATTGTTTTTAAATCTTTTTGTACTTCACTTTTTTATTGTTCTGTTAAAGTTAAACGAGACAGTATTAAAAAAAGTAATTGCTTCAATGTCAATTGTTTTTACCTTCTAACAAAATTTTTTGAAATGTCATTGCGATAAGCTTCTAATATTTCGTCAAAGCCTTCGGCCTGGATGTCGCGCTGCGTTTTGCTGTTTCTGATATTTTTGAAATCGTACATATCGACATTAAACGATTTGATTATACGGTTAGAAGGAAAAAATTGACACATGGAACTATTGTTTTTCGATATTTAAGCTGTAGCCAGGCTTGGAGTTTATATTTGGTTTAGTTTGTTAATTGCGTTCAAAGCCTATATAATAAATTGTATAGAATCGTGTGTTTGTAGAGAAATAAAATCTTGAATAAAGTAACCCCTAAAATCCTCCTAAATAAATGTTCCCCCTAGAAAACCCCCTGTACATCTTGATACCCCTAAATTTGGGGGGAAAACCCCCAAGTTGGCATCACGGATATTCAGTTGAGTGATGTAAATACAGAACAAAAATAAACCATACCATAACCAATATAAAACCGGAAAATTAAACTGTAGAGTGAAATGATTGGGTACATATATAATTGTTGTGCTATTCTTGTATGTAAAAATAGAAAAATATATATTTTTTTTTAATGAAGTCTGTCTGTTTGCATTAATAGCTCAGCTCGGACTATTGCGAGCGGAGCTTGGTGGAAATTAGCGTTTTCCCGCAATTAGCACAAAGTCTCATGCGAGACTCGGCCTGGACAATCGCGGAGGAGGATTTTTAACTTGTGTTTGTAAACTTTATATATAATATATATATATATATAAATATCATATAAATTATTTAAAAAAATTAAGCTTGTATTGTGTAACTTAATTCAGTACAAGCTGTACTTGCTTTTGTTATCCGTGGTTACGGTTATGAATCGTTGCTTATAAAATAAAGGAAATCTGAATAATATTATGTTATCTGTGCACTTACTCTGCTCGCTGAGCAGTTACGATAATATGTGGTTTTCTTTTTTATCTGTGACAACTAAATATTGTCAATATTAAATGACATTTCAGAAATTTTAAAGTAACAAAAATATTCATCTTAATCCTATCAGTTCATACTCAGGAATATCCACCGACGTTTTCTAAGACTTTTCTCAATGAGTAAGATGGAATCCAATCATGTTATCAATCAAGTGGTAATAAATTTAATTATTTATTGAGTATAAATAGATTCATTTTCAAATAATTTAACCACGAATACTTTGGTTTAGCTTTAGTTGTCACTGTGGTTGTCACTTTTGACTTATCAACATCATCGACGAGTGATATTATGATGGTCATTGGTTGTGATTACTGAACGTACGTATTCCATTCCAAGATCCGTGTGTTCACTTGACGTGTTTTTTCTTATTCTGCTGCATTCACATTTTATAGTTCACGGATCATTCATTCAAATTAAGCATCGTTCATAGCTTCACGACAAATTTGTTTCATGAATCGTTTTTAATTTGTTACTTAGTTAAAGTTAATTTGCAATTTTGGTGTACTTTAATAGGGGATTGTGTTATATTCAGTTGAATTTAAATTGTAACACCATGACCGACGTGGCAAAAAAGGTAATCTGTTTATTATATTACAAAATCCTTTTTATGACTCAATGCGACGATTTTAATGTAATTTTTTCTACTAGATGTATCCCTAACGTCTCTAATAGCTACTTTAATGAAGATAGTGTTATAATACATTGATTTTTTGTTCAAACAGTTGTAATTCACAAGTTATGTACATTCGTGCAGTTACGACCTAACCTCTAGTGCGGCCATGGGATGATTGCGATTGCATGCCTACGTATAACAAAGCTTTTAACATTATATTATGTTATAAAATATTCATGGCGTTGGGCAGAAAAACTAGAAGTTAAGTCCATGATGTATTAGCTTTGTAATGCTATAAAATTTTCAGGTTCAGGATTACAAAGATTCACTTAAACAGAAAGCAGAGCACCTTATTATTAAAGGATTTCCTGAAAAGATAGTAAAGCTGAATGAGCTTTTAGAAACACCTAACTTCCAGAATAGAGAATTAGTAGATGTTCATCAGGTAAATTAATTTATTCATAAAACTTATATTTTTATTTCCAGGATTAGACTATTCATAATTTCCTAATTTTGATGATAATGTAAATTTTCCTAAAATAGACAGAGAAAGTAAACTTACACCAAATAACTGACAGGTTTGAACCTTTGTTTATAACTTGCTATTAGACAAGATATGATCCAACATTAGGTTTGATCATATCGTAACAATTATTGTTTTGTTGATATATGTCAAAGAAATTTATGAAAAATCAATTCACAATTTCAGGATTTAAACATTCCAGTGCCACCACCAATACAAGCAGTTAATGAACCAAATGCCAAAAGAGCTAGACTTGATTCATCTGAGGTGTCAAGCAATACAACGTTAGAAGGCACACGGGTATATGCTCTGCCAAATGGAAGTGTCCCATGTAATAAACCTCTTAGTGACCTTATTCACCTTGTCAAACCTCACATTAGAGAGCTTATTGAGGATTCTAATCTGGTTAGTATTAATACATGAGTATAATACAATACCTACTTTTACTATATAAGGTAAAATATATGTTACTTTATATAGTTATTGGAAGGTTTGTACAACTCATACTTATCAGTATTCATCATGTTACATATTTAAAATAAAATTGTAGCATTTCTGAGTAATTGAAATGTATGTTCATAAAAGGCAGAATCATTATTCACCATTATGTGACGGGTTGGACATTTTTTTAATATCATAAATGCAATTTCAATTAATGAGATCACCAAATAAATAATTAAAAAACTAAATTATCTAATAAACACCACTCAATATTTTTAGCTTTTACACTGCTTTATGTAGTCAAATAAATACATTAACCTTTTAGTGTAGAATAACATTTCCTTTGATTTTTAGGCATGTATGTAAATTGATCTCTGTGTATCATTCTAAATCATGTATTATCCTAGCAGTGAATTAAATCTAGGGCCATTCTTAATAAACTATGGTTGTTTCTTGACTGTGTTGATTACTATAGTTATAATTGATTAAAATTGTTTTGTTTTCCAGCTAAAAATGTGGATTTCATTCATGATTCCTAAAATTGAGGACGGCAACAATTTTGGTGTGTCAATACAAGAAGATACATTGGCTGAAGTTCAGTCAGTTGAATCAGAAGCTGCAGCATTCTTTGATCAAATCTCAAGATACTTCATTTCAAGAGCGAAAATTGTGTCAAAAGTTGCCAAATATCCACATATTGAGGATTATAGAAGAGCTGTTAAAGTAAGTTTGTATTTTATAGATTAAAACTACATTATGTTTTTACTTAAGGTTATTAGTGTATTATTCTAGCTATAACAGTTGTGGCTGTGTTAAAGAGAATGCTTTTCATTTCATTATAATCTAAATTCAATGAATGAATACAAGTGCTTATTTGAGCTACTTTGAATCCATATCATTTATTCTATATTTGCTAGAGCATCATTTCCAAATGGGGGGTTAATAGTCATTGAAAAAAAAAATGCAAACTACATAAAGGTGCAAAATATTAGTCGATAGTGTAGTCTTATACAGCTAAATTACAATTTCACAGTGACAGGGTTGCAAGACTGTTTTACTTAACTTTTTGGCTTTTTTGTGGGTGGTGACAAATGGTTGAGATTATGCGCTAGAGTAAATCAATCAGATCTTAAGCAATTCATGTTTGTTTGAATATTTATTAAAATTTGTATACAATTATAAAACGACATTTTTTTCAATTGTTTTAATGTTTTAAATTTACTATCCAATTAATTTAGTTATCAGACAAATTATAATCTCATAGTTTGTAGCTTAAACTATTGAATTGATTTGTATGAAATCCTAGCAGCGCTTATATAGGCATTACCTATTTATATATATTCTGATGGAAAATGCAGTTACCAAATTTAATATATTTACAAAATACATAACATTTATAAATTGCATTTAATTTTCTTAAGTGGAAATAAACAGTAATGTGTATATGGTTTTAGTGGCTTCAAAATTTCAGTAATTCTGTTACTTTATCATTAATTATACCTACTTACTAGACTTCCCGGAGAATGCTACTTAGGAATTTATGTTTGTATATAATTTAATGTGTTAATATGTTTTCAGGAATTAGATGAAAAAGAATACATCTCATTGTGGCTGGTGATGTGCGAGATTCGCAACCGATACTGTTCGTTACACGACATTGTCATCAAAAATCTGGAAAAAATCAAAAAGCCGCGTTCATCGAATGCCGAAACATTATATTAGAATAATCTCAATACATGGCTACTGTATAAATAATCTATCTTGTTTTTTATTCACTAGATCTTTGAATTAAAATATCCGTTAAACTTAAAATCTCTTAGATATTATTATGCACAAAAGGCTTAGCTTATTATTTGATCTGTCAAATGTAAACTAGACGAATACTAATACTACCTTCATACATTTCGGAAATTGGAGTAATTATTCGAGATTCGATATGATCCATTCTCGATAGGATTTGTTTTGCGACAAAATCCCAACAAGTAAAATAAGTGTCTAACTATTTGAGTATGTTATATAGTTTGATAAATTAAACTTTAATTACATATATAGGAAAAAGCCGCCTTTATTTTAAGGTTAATACTACATAGACACAAATTGAGATTACTTAAATTATCTAATACCCATATTTAATCATCTATATTTGCGCCTCTAGTGGATTGAAAATAAGATTGTTGCTAATGATGCAAATCCATAGACATTTTACAAAGTAGTTTCGACGTAATTTGTACAATAAGATATACTCGATATTTATCATGATATTTAACTCAATAAAGGTATATATCGACTTTTTTATCAACTGGTTACCATGGTCGCTTTAAATACGATTCGTAACCGCTACGGGTCGTTGATTCGTATTTATAGACGATGTTACTGCTATAGTAAAATCTACAACTTGCAAGTGAGACGTATTACCGATGCCCTACTGTACTGGCAATTGTATATAACAATTTGCTTAGTAATAGTCGATACAATATATAAGTATTAATCGTTATAACATGATAAATATTGTAAAAACCCCATTGTTTATGTAATATTAGGATAACTTTAATATTCTAGGACCGTTTATCGAAACGGAAGCAACTTCCAAGAATGTTTGCAATTTTTTGAACATTGACATTCGATACATTTTGGTATACAATTTCAGGTGCCCAATATTAATTATGCGTTCATTCGTGTAAATTATAATAAAACTGTTTTATCAGATGTAAAATATGTTTCCTTTATCCATTGTCTAATAATTCAATTTTTATAAAACATGTTCCATAGTTAAGATTTTAATTGAATAAATGCATTTTACGCTATATTTACTTTTAATAACTAGATGGCGCCTGTTCCACACACACACACACACACACCTGTTACACATCGGTTATAGTTTCTATGCTATTATCATAGTTGATGACTAATTAAAACAACTGAGGATTTTGTGAAATGGAATGGATACTTTTGCAACACTTATAATTGTTTGCTGAAACTGCGCTAAATATTTGAATGACATATTGTGTGTTTCAAATCTTGCTACGCGTTTCAATATTTTAAAATATATATTTTCTTATAAATATATAAAACCGAAAAAAGATTAAGAAATATCTCAAATACCAAAAAAAAAAACACCTGGCTGCCAAAGGAATAAAATTTGAAAATAAGTCGTTTGACAAACAGTCAATTATCTTGGCAAGTCGCTATATTTTTGGAAAGTGGAATATTTTACATAGTTTTTTTACCTAATATAATGAATAATGGCGAGTGACATCGAAAAGGGTGATTTTGGCGATAGCGCCAGACATAAATCCAGCTACGATTTATCACAGAAGAATTCTAACCATGTCTTCGACGGAGCTGGTGAGAACATTCAGTACCACAGCGATTCAGAGTCTGTGGCATCCAAACGTAGTAAAACGCGTTACATAAATCCGGCTATTTACATCGAGACTGTAGAGGCATCTCATTCTGTGACGTCACTGCAAACGGATTCATCCTGCGTCGATGACGTCACTCCCCACCCTCATAGCTCGTATAGGAGCAACTCTACGCCGTTTTTGACGGGGCGGCTGTCGAGTGCGTCCTCTAGCAGTATTAAAAGAAAGTCATGTCGGCTTACACAAGATATTGGGAAAGATATAGAGGAGGAAACGCCAAGATTCGATCGGACGTACAGAGATGGGGATGGAGCTGATACTTTCAGGCTGTCAGTTGCGTCTTTATCGACGACTACAACAGCTAAGGAGGAACGGGAGCAGAATGAAAAGAAGAAGCAGGAAGCGTTTAGGCAGTGGGTTGAACGAAAAGAGCAGGAGGTAAGAAGATTTCGTAAATTATGGTAATTCTTTTTTTAATATTTATCGGTAATACCCATGTAATATATTATAGCTGTCTGATAACTTTGTAGAGCCTCGGTTATATCATTTCGGAAGTGTAGAAATCAATTCAAAATCGGAAACATGGGCGTAATTATATATCATAATTAAAAGTATCATGTGTAGGCCCATACTTACACGAAATCAACGTATTCATTATATTTAATGGTCTTGGAAATTCTAAACCATACTAGTTACACCTGTTTGAATTAAAAAACGTACTATTGCCGTCTATTTTATAAAGCCATATTTTATTAATTAATTAGGGACTAAACATACCACCTTGTTATACAGAAACGAGAGAAATTACGTCTCGAGAAATTAAAGAATCAAACAGCACCGACTACAACGCCTGAACAACGCGAAGAGTCTTATAAAAAATGGTTAGAACGAAAGCGGATTCAAGTTGAGCGACAAAAGGCCGAGGCGATAATGCGTAAGTTTCGTGAAAGCGAACGCGTTGAAGAAGAACGCAATCGGCGACAGCGTGATAAGGAAGAGAAATTTGCTGCATGGGTAAGAAGAAAGGAAGAAGAAATGAAATGTAAGTAGACGCGTGCGTTCGTGGACAAGGTTTATATGTGGCTGTACTACTGATTTTATTTAGAATAGACCAGCGTCCACTAAAAGAAAAGTAGTGATATAAAAGATTACAGTCCCAAATTTTACGACTACGGTCTCTTTACAATCTAAATAATAAGTAGATGCTGGTACATAAAAAATATTTACAGTTCTGGGGGTCTAGTCAAGACGGCTTAACTGTAGTGTATGTAGAAAGTCGAAAACTAAATTTGTATGAAAATGACAGCTGTAGTTGGTACCAACTGTCGACCCTAGCTGTCATTTTCATACAAATTTAGTTTGGAGAACGAAGGCGTGTTCTATTTTGACATGATGAGCTTCTTTGTTTGACTTTTAGCAATGAAAACTAAAGCAGAGCGTCGAGCCGCTCGGGCGTCTATAGAAGAGCAGCGTCGGCGAGTACAAGGCGAAAGAGCTTACAGAGATTGGCTACGTACCAGCAAGAACAAACCGTTGCCTGTTCCACTTAACCAGGGAGAACTAAGTATGCTTATGCTACCTAATACTTTCACTTCGTAGGCTTTAGCGTTTCAACTCAATTTGGTTCCAACAGTACCTGTTGGTAGACACAGCTTTAATCGACTACAAACTGTTCTAATATCATCATAGTTGAAAAATGTCTTAGTTTCCTCCATTCGACATGACCTTGAAAATAGATTTAGCTAGGTCAGATCAACTAAAATTACTTGAAGTTTGCTAGTAATCGGGAGTTAGACAAACATAAAATTGTACGCCAGATGAAAAACTTTTTAGAAGTCGATTAAAAACAAAACGGGCGGTTTGTAATTTTTTACTTGTGTCTGAGATAAATTGAGATGTCCTCACCATATGAAAAAAAAATTTGATTGACACTTCTATTTAGAAAATTATCTTTCATTATAGCCATTATTATTTTTGCAGGTATGAGAGGATCTGTTTCGCAAATGTACATAAATCCAATTCCTTGGCAGTCACCTACTTAATTTAGTAACATTTTAATATTAAATTAGTATAATGTTTTGTATCGTGGAGAATTTTTGAAATCATTAAATTTTCGGAATTGTTTGCACAGCTTTGTTATGTTTTTTGTTTTAGATAAATTAAACAATTTATTGTAATCAAAATTGTTTTATTCAATATTCTAAGACGATTAAGAAGTATAGGGTCCCCAATATATTACTAAATATTGAAAATACTAGAAATTGTTACTACAATTAACAATTTTTATTTGTTCCTGTGAGTCTACATTATAAGTGCATACGAGATACATTTAATTAGTATGTTGAATAGAATATTTATTACGAAGATAGAATTAAGGCATTTGTTTAAGAATTTTTAGTTGTTTGGTCTTTTTTCACTCACGTTACGGAGAAGTTTAGTATATTGCAAGCAAAAGCAGGCATATTTTCCCGTCTGTTTTATTGATACAATTTAGACAAGTAATCTTAGGCACAGATATAAATGTTAACGAATAATAGTTATTCCTCAAGGTAATAAATTTAGTTTCAAAAGGTCAATATCATCAGCTAGGTAGCCATGAAATTCAACAGCAATTCCGATTTCAACATATCACAGACCTCATCACATTACATCGATAGAACTCATTCGAGTGTGAACGTCTTAAAGTAACGTAAGCTTTCACTCTTTTTTAATACATTTCTTCCTCTTCCTTAAGTCGCAGTATGTCAGATTTGTTCATGTAGTAGTAGGTAGGTTGCCGGCCCTTTAGGTCCTTCAGTACGCGTTTTGCCCCGGCTCTAGTTAATATTCGACTGAGTGATTCCATTTTTTCTACACCCATCGCGTAATGTAATGGTGTGCGTTCTAACTATAAAAATACAAAGATAAGCTTCAATCAATAAAGTCTTTAAAAGATTAATTATTTCGATAAATGTTAGTCAACATTAACCATTTAAATATTATAAAATATAGGAATATACAATAGTCTATATACACATCTAATAGATCTTTTTATAATTCATTATGCACTTCTTGTACTTTACCATGAGTAGGTGTTTCTTTTTGTATTGCTCCATTTTAGGGTTGCCTGGAAGAAATCGCTTGTTAGCGATAAGGCTACCCGTTGCCTAATAACTTATGTAACCAAGTAGGTTTTGTTTTGTTTATTTAAAAAAGTTTAAATAAATAAATATATTTTATATACTATGTAAAAGCATTAGTTAATATGTAGAAAGAATTTGTTGTATTTCTTAAATGGCAAATAACTAATCAATTGCCTCGATATATTTTCGGTAATCACACACAGCCTCTGGGTAAAGCCATGAGTTTCGAGACCACAACATCTGATTGTTGTTGTTGAGTACCTTAACCCTGTTTGGCAGACCCAAAGTGGGTCCCACGCCCCACAGGGGGTCAATTTCAGTGGTAAGAGGGCAATTTCAAAATGGACTCCACGTTCTTCATTATAAATTTTGAAAATTTTCATTCTTTTTCGTTAAGAAGTCCTAGTGATTTCTTCCTAATACCTATCATTTAATATTTTTAAGGAATCAATTAAATTTTAATTTTTTATATGTATGTTACATAAAGCTCTACATAACAGAGAATACAGCATCCGAAATTTTAGAATGGCGGGCATGACAGAACAAAATTGGGAAACACCTCTATAGGGTATCTTCTTCTTCTTCAAGTGCCACTCCATTACTGGAGGTTGTTCTATAGGGTATAAAAGAGTCATATTATTTTTGTGTCGATTGTATTTGTTTTTTTTAATTTTGCCAAGAATCGAATCAGGAGAATTCAATAAGGTCAGTACCATACCTGAAAAACAAAAAAATGTCGTTCTTAGACAACTTACAGTATCTCCAATTTTCAAAAGCTCTGGGAAAGTTTCCGCCAAATATCCAACGATTTCCTCATTTTGCGCTAACACAGCCGCATGTAACGGTGTCCTCCCGTACGAATTCTGCGCACGCGCAAGTGTCTTTCCACCTTCCGCTGAGAGTATTTCACGTACTTCTGATAAATCACCGCGTCTTACAGCAACGTGGAGTCGTTCTCGGGACTCCTATTGAAATTTTAGTAAAATGAATAACATTTGTGCTGTCTTATTATATATTAAAACGTAAACATAATTACTGCATATTAAAATAAAACTTCTTAATACACGAAGTATAGTGTCACCATGACAATATTTATTCTTTTCATTTATTTATATTACAGAATAATATAATAAAACTAGCTGACCTGGCAAACGTTGTTTTGCCATGTATATCATTTATAATAAAAAATAGGGGTTGATCGTAGAGGGTTGAAAATTTACGATTGTATGTATTTTTTAATGCTGTTGAAACAGTTGATAAAAAAATAAATTAAATATTTAGGGGTGGACTACACTTTTCATTTAGGGGGATGAAAAATAGATGTTGTCCGATTCTCAGGCATACCCAATATGCACACAAAATTTAATGAGAATCGGTCAAGCCGTTTCGGAAGAGTTTAACCACAAACACCGCGAAACGAGGATTTTATATATAAGATCATAATATGTTACATTAGAAAACCGCTGTGTTCGTATAAATGTAACCCAGTCTTGTTTAGGAACGCGACAAATGCAGGTTAAAGTAGTTTTTCACATTTTATATATAATAAATTCTCAATTGTAAATTCACACTATCTGTAAAATTCTGTGTACTTACACTTTTTATTCGGGTTTGCCACGTTATGCGATAAGAAACTATTTAGTATATCTATTAGAATAAATTGAAATAGACTCTGAATTAAATTGCCTCAGTAGTTTTTATTTTAATTTATTAAAAAAAATAAAAATTGTACTACGTTGTTTGTTTTCGTACCTCAAACGAAGGTATTGAAGCCATTAAACTGGACATTTCAGTGTCACCCCGTTGCGAGATCACCTCATTAATGGGAACTCCTTCTTCGTCCACCACGTCCAATATGTGGTCATATCCTTGGACGAGCAGCTCCATTATTTTATCAGTGTTTCCTGAGGAACAATTTATGGTTAGAAATGTAAATCGCTTTAGGACAATATTTTACTCCTTCATGATTCGTAGTATATTTTGTTTTGGGCCTGACAGACACAGCTCAATTCACCATTCTTAGTAAACAAAGTTTTTCGTGTTTTTTTCTTTCATTTGTAACTGGTTTTTGTTTTGGTAGAATTCGAACTGGCTGATTAATAGAAAACAAATAACAATTTTAACATTGTTTTCTATTTCAGAAACATTATTGTTTGATTATTTGACTACATAACTATTAGGTACAATTCTGTGTTTAATAGTTTTATAAATAAAAAAAAATGAGTAACTTTAAACGAAATACTCGAACTATAGTTTGTAAATTATTTTACCTCTAGCAGCCAAGTGTAGTACGAAGCGATCAATTTCCCCAGTATTCTCCAAAACATTAGCCTGTATAGATATATCTCTTGCCGTTCTATACAATTCATCGCGGTAGCCAATGCTTACATCAGTCTCTTGTAATAGTTGAAACAAAGCATTGTTTGTATGCGTTCGTGCGGCTGCGAAGTGCAGCATTGATTGGCCGTGTTCATCCTAACAATACACAAATTAATATAACACCTTACATAGTAAATATATTATACAATAAAGCGGGATAAAGCTTTAACTTTGATGAGGTAGTCGAGGCTCAGCCCGGCAGTGCTATTTATATAACTGGAAGTATTCCACAGGACTGTGGAATCGACTTCCAGTGGAGGTTGTCGGAGATTAGGCGTCCAAAATTTAAAAAAAATGGGCATCCTTGCCATAGGTAGCCTTTTATGGCCCGTTTGTATCCTACAGTAAAATCGCTTGTTCTGAATGAACAAACTTATATCTAAGTACTAACTAGTAATCTTAATGTAGAGCTTCTTATATATCTAAAAATAAATAAGATTTTGGACCTTAAACCTTTTTTTATATACAGCCGGATTATTTATTCACTTATTTTATTATTTAAATTAGTTCATAAAATGTATTTACTCAAATATTGGCATATCTTTGACACCGAGAGTACCGAGAGTTTTTTACGCCGGCTTTTTCTCTCGGCCTACACCCTCTGTCTTTGCCGATGAGTAGGGATGCCTACAGGTTCGAATTGATTGACGTGGAATAAGTGATACCTAGATGATCTTATGTTCCAAAATAAACGTATTTTATTTTATTTTTATTTTACAATAAACCTACTCTCTCAGCACTACTTGGAGCCACTTCCGGTGCATCGGGACTGGCTGCCTGATAAGGATCGACAGTTATAACTTCAATGGGCCCAGTAGGTCGATTTCTTGCGCTTTGTATACGAGTATTACTATACAATTTTTTTAATTCATCTGGTCCTGATTGGTTCTCGTACTCAGGAGGCTCGTTTGTTATCAACGTGTTTGATTCCTAAAACCAAAGTGTTATGAGAAGTTTTAAAGATCGTTTTTATTTAACAAGTGTAAAGGTAGGTAGAGAAGTATGGATAGATGGAGTTGTCAAGGACCTCGAAATGTATAGGGATTCACAATTGGACACGGAAATCACTGGATAGATTGCGATGGCGAAGTGTACTTGCGGAGGCTAAGGCCCACAGGAGGCTGTATAACCATTGATGATAGTAAACGAAGGTCAAGATGTACACCAATGTAGTCATGACTACTACTTGAAAGCTCTTTCGTAAAAAAGTTAACCGAACAAATATAGCCTTTTTAACAAGAATCGTCGAATTACGACTCGCACTATCAACGATATAAGCATAAGGCATCTTCGTTTATGGAGAGATAAGGTAGACTAGGCAAATTTATTTATAATTAACTTTAAAAAAATATTATGTTTAATTTCAGTCAGTTGGGAATGCAGCTGTAAAACTTTATTTGACACAAATAAATAACTTCATATAGTGGCGAGTACATAATCGTTTCACAGTTAACACAACAATAAATGGATTTGCTAAACGATTAACAATTAACTTACCTGAGTACCTAATTGAGGCTTTTCGTGATCGGGGAAATTATGCAAAAAGGTAGCGAGAAACGCTATCGGATCCTTCGGCTTAGCATTAGCCACTTCGGTCAGACCTTTTATCAAAGGATCGCCGAGAGCTGAAAACACAGTTTCCACATCAACTTCCCCTCTATCAAAAGCATGTGAGCTCTCCATATATATTTATATACTCTTACACTTTGCGAGGTATCTGCCTTCTTCTGTTTGAAAGATGGGAATGTCCAACTGGCCGTTACTCGCGTGATTAACGCCTGTAAATTGATCAATTATTCAAGGTGACCTTCGGCGTAATAATACCGTTGGCAGGTGTTTTTATTCATGTAACGTCACTGAGGAAAATCGAATAGCGGAAGTTGCGAACCCATTAAGTTAATAAAGGCTTTTATGTAGTTCGTTAAACCATGTATCGTAATTATTATATAAAATCTTTTGTAATATTTTTTCACCTTTGCATTTTTATTCCTTTGTAGTAAAACAAACCTCGATTGGAAAGACAAAGGTGTCCTGTGCTATAGTGAGTGCGTTAAGCTTCGTTTAAACTTTATACTACTTCGTGTAAAAGCGTGATCGTTTAGCAAACACGTCGTCCTGAAGTGTTCAGAAACACGCCACTCACAACGGTAAATATTTGATATGTAGTACTGACCTAAGCTATGTAGACCTCCATGATAAGTACTTCAATACACCTATGCCTTTCCAAAAGTAATAACTATAAACTAACTTTTAATTAATAGGACCATGCTACTCTAAAATATGATGGTTTTAAAATTAATGTTCTTCATCTATATCTATATCTGCAAGACTACTTCTTTTTCTTCTAAGTATATTGCTAAACATCGTCGCAATTTGAGCTGAATTGTGTAATGATAAATCTCTTTCGAGATGAAGAAGATTTGACGTCGCTGTAGCGAAATCATTAAAACAGACCGTTTCAGTAACACCCAAACATTGGTAGTTGCTAATTCTAGCTATTCCAGTGCTCACAGTCTCCCGGTATTGTAAGCCCCTCATTGCGCAAAGATGTTTTATATTATCAGCATCTCTCGATAAATCAGGAATGTTTATAATAAGACTTAATCGGATTCCCGCACCTAAAAATGTTGGTCGACTAGATAAATGGCCAAGTTTCACATGCCAAACAAAGTCTAGTTCATCGTGAAGATATTTCATGATAAAGGAAATTTTGCTAAAAGCTAGACCTATTTCTCCTGGGGTATCCGTAGGAGTGGAAACTACAACTCGGATATGGTCGTGAACATTAATCCACACAGCGACGGTTTTATCGTCACTTAGATACACTCCACGTCCGTAAGGCCAATGTTTACCATGTAACCGATTAAAGTCATCAATTTCTTCGCGTTCGCAAAGAGCAATCAGCAACCCAGATGCAGCTAAAAGAGCACAGATTTCGGATGGTTTTTCCAAGACCTCGTTTAGTGTATAATAACTACCACCATTTTGACCGGATTCAGGACTTAATTGTTCAATAACTTTTGAAAACTTTGTGTTCATCAATATCGTGGTTATAATTCTTTCAATGCTTTCTAGTTTGCCAATTTTAATATTTAGAGGTAATTCAAATCCCTCGATATTTCTTGAACACTCTATATTTCCAGAAAGGACAAATTCTTCGTGTGCATCGACGTTTAACTCAACTAGCGGTGTAGGTGCTGCAGTTACTAGTACTGATGAATTTTTAATAAAGTCGGATGGTGGATGAAGGGGAAGTTCATACGAGATATTTATATTATGTAGATCCTTAATTAATGGTGTCAAAAATTCATTGAACACATCATAGACATAATAATCAGGTGCTGTTACACCACCGGGAAAATCTTCCTCAACTGTTTGTATTACATTTCGAGTTTCTGGAATTTTTTTAACAGCTGGCCAAATAACATCGAACAGATCATGGTCAAGTTTTGTAATGCGATGTTTAATTGATTCAAATATTGATCTCTTTAAGAACCTTCCAAGGACCAGTGGTGGTGTTGCCTTATTGGATGAAGCTGATAATGGCGTACGTGTTGCTTTAGCTGATGTCAGGAGATGGTAACATCGATCTAATGTGTCCAGAACTTCCGGCATGTCCAGATTTCGTCGACTTGATACGTGATCATCTGGCACTACCCACGATATAATAGGAAAGTATTAAAAATATAAGTAAAAAATGTGATAAAATTTATGACTTCATAATATATGTCTAATGAAAACATACCTTGATCTGAGAACATTTCTTTGATCTCGTCATCACTTATACCAAAATCACTTAAAAGCTGACTAAATGGTAATAAGTTTGGGTTCCTGTAGTAATCATCCGCGGATCTTCCATTCTGAAGTAGCAGTATCGTAAATGACGCATAAATTTTATTAGAAATAATTTTATGAGTTTGATATAGTATAAAATCTTACATCATCTAAGTCTTTAGAATTTGAACCAAGTTGTTGTAACAGATTATAATAATGCCCATTATCTGGTAAAACAGCCGCATAGTGTAAAGCTGTGCGTCCTTCAAAATCCACTGCCGATAATGTTTCAGGAAATCTTAAAGGCAAACATAATGACATATTAAATTAGTGATATGTTTATCGATTCGTAAAACCTAGTTTGCAGCTTACCTTCCTCCTAAATATTTAATAATATTTGTTTTCCCGAACACAGTGGCTACATGTAGCGGGGTGGCTCCATTTGCCGAAATTGGATCACGAGCTATGGCAAATTTCCGTCTATCTAATGCCGCTTGAAGGTCTCTTATATTTCCTTCCTTAGCTGCTAAGTGTACTTTATTAATTTTATGCTAGAAAAATTGAATTATTCTTAGATCCTGATTAAAACTATACATAAGTATGTTTTATATATAAAAGTTAGCGTTTGACCGCAGATTCACTCATGTGTAAAAATAATCTCTCGATGACGATTGCATATATTTAATAAGTATATGCATTCTTACCATATAAGATGGTACATTATCCAAAAATGCTTGCAGTTCTAAATTATCTGAATATCTGCCGATAAGTCTTGATCCTTCTCCATTCAGTACTAATGTCGCTAACATTTCCAAATTGACTGTATTTATTAATTCAGTTACTTCTGGATCAATTTGATTATCCTGTTAAATAAAATACACTGGAATAACTAAGTTCATAAACGGTATATCACAGACATAAGGCAGTCGCATTCTACGTTGGAAACAGTACATTCTAAGAAGCTCGCAAATTATAGGGTGTTGTGACTACAATTGTGCTACAATGATGCTTTCGTAAACAACACATTATTATTTGGTTGTTACCTTTCAACTGCTCTTTATCCCAATAAATAGTAATTATTATACTCACAATAACGAGAAGGTCGCCGTGTACGGAATTTCCCTTTATTATACTTGCATCTTGCGAGTCTTTTTCCGCTTCGCTACTCACAATACCCTCTATGAGACTTTCTTGACTATTACGGCCATTGTTTCCTTAAGTTGTAAAACAAAAATAATAAACAAGTAGGGACCCTTTGTAATTAATTCTAAGAAAGATAGGTTTAGATTTCATGTGAGGTACCAGAAGGAACTCTGTCACTCCTGATAGCACTCCCATTTTTGTGTAGTTCCTTTTGAAGATATGTGTCATTGTGTGCTGTTTGTGTGTTATCCTGCACTTGTACATCGTCATCATCTTCAATGGTATCAACTTTTGTATTACCTTCATCATCCGAAACTGTCGTAACCTCTTCATCGGAATTATGGTATTCCATTTTATTTTGGATCTCAGTAGCTCCATTTACTTTTAGAAGTTTAGGTTCTGCTTCCTTTTGGACAGCATTAATGTCCTCAAAACTATCATTTGGTTGATTACTTTCTATGTCATTTTGTGATATATGATCATCATTATGCTTTTCAACATTACCTTCCTGGGAATGAGTACTTTCAGGCATGTTTTCATTATTTTTATTTTCTAAAATATCTATTTGTGTACAAGATTCATTTTCAGTGATAACTTCTTTGTTGATTTTGTCATCAGTATCAGTATCAGCATTATTAATACTTTTATTTATTGGTGAGACTGGCAGTACTGGTAGAACTGGTAGTGGAACTGACTCTTGATTTAAATCCTCGCTGTTAAATACTTTAGACTCAGATTTAGTTATAGCGGTATTTAAATCATTAACTTCTTCAACATTATTTTCTTCCTTCTCTGGTTGATCTAAATTTGTGTGTTCATTTTGGGGATCCAGACCATTTTGACTATTCGGTCGTGAGTCACTCTTATTTGTTTCTTTCAAAGTGTCTTCAATCTTATCATCACCACTAGTAATTCCTTTGTAATCTTGATTTTCTCCAAAACATGCTTCTTGCTCAACGTTTTCAGAAACCTACAACGGAAATAAAATCATGCAGATGGTTATGAAGCAACGCAAATGAATTTAATTATGATTATGATACATGCATTGCTTACCTGTTCACTTTCATGTAAAACAAAATTTTCAGTTATATTATTTATTTTTTCTTCTTGTATAGTTTCATGTTTATCATTTAATTCTGGTAAGCTGTTTATCATTTCATGTGTGCTACTATTTTTCATATGATTTATATTTTCCGTACTTTCTGAAAGAGTATTTTTAGAAGAAATGTTTTCAGATGATGTTTTGAAGTTCTTTCTTCTAGGTTTCTTATTTAGTTCAGCCGTGTAGTCCGTATCTAAAATTTTCCAATCCCAGGACGCTGGGTAAGCACTTGATGGTGTTCTGGGTGCTTCAGGTAAAACCTTTAGATTGTGTTTGTCTATCTCCTGAGGTCTATTCAAGTAATAAGCAGGGGTTTTGTTTCTCTGAAACATAATATTAAATGTTTATATTTTTCGTTTCATGTTGATATGGTGCTGTTACGGTTACTCACATTGTCAACAGCGCTTTCATCTGCGCCAAAACCAATAACTGTTTTGAATGTGTGTTTATCATCTTTCACAATAGCAGCGTAGTGTAAAGGAGTGCGACCTTCGTTGTCGATTTCATTTATACCTTGTGGATATCTTTCGACTATGTAATTTAAAATACCACAGTGTCCTAATCCAGCTGCCTGAAATATTTCCTTACATGTACTAATACTTTCTTTCTAGGGAATATTGTGAATAAATTTTATAAGGCATTTGACAGCCCCTTTATCTATGGATATCTACGACACATTGAATGTGAACTAGGATGTCTAAAATTCATTCAATGTTTGCAGGCCAACAATACATTCGAGTGTTAAACATTTTGTATAGAACTATTAATTACTGATTTAAGTATATGTCACCGTAAGATTGTAAACAATCTAATTTCCTATTAAATTATTTATTTATTTTATTTAAGTGACACGTCTATTTCATTTCTAAATGAAATGAGACCGACCAATCAGGAAGAACTTGCAGACAGTTGACAATTTGACGCGGGACAGATTGTAATTTAACGGTTTCACTTCGGTAGATTACAATCAAGCGAAAAATGATGCGTTAAATTGCAATCATAATGATACGGTTCACAATCTATCGATACTTAACAATCTTACTGGATAGATTGTAATATAACGATGTTTACAATCTTACGGTGACATATACATTGTTCATAATAAACATACTTTATGAAATACAGTCATGTTATTTGGGTCCTTGCTAGATAAAATTTGCGGCGGTACAGGGCTACTTGTCAATTTAATAACATTCTCCAAATCGTTTTGAATCACTGCATTATGTATATCCTTAATTGTATTCTGTAAATAGAAAATATTAGTTACTTTTTAAAGATTCAGTTAGGCCTCACTTAATCATATTTTATTTTAAATCTAGTAAAAGACTCGAATAAGTTAACAAACTAAGATTTTAAATATGTATTAGTACTAAATAAATAATTAATAGGAAGCATTTTACTATCCTATGTAAACACTATTCGTAAGCCGACATAGGCGTGATAATAAATTTTATGTATTTTGAATTTTCTCTGTTTTTACAGCCTATGTTTACTAATACTTTTCATGATTGAAGGTTTAAGGTGTTACCATCATATATGGCACGGTTTCCAAGAACTTCTTTACAATTGGCTGGCTTGATACTTCGCTGAGAAGCCTGGAGCCCTGACCCTCCCATATCACGCGCTGGAGACGCCCCATGTCGCATTCGTGACACCATATTCGAATATTATGTCGCTTTATTACCATACCTGTAATCATGAAATAAATTCAAGTATAATGTATTTATAGGTGAAATTAATTAATATTAGATTTTCTAGTAAATTATATTTACATTTATTAAAAAAATACGAAGCTTAATTTAGAATAAAATGATTCGAGGTTTCAGTGTATTTGTTATATTAAAAATTTCGTTTCATTTCATTTACTTATAATCAAAATAAAGAATACACCTTCTTCGATTTTAAATGTGTTTACATAAAAAGTAAAATACAAAAAATCTATGATGAGTCACGTGTAGTAACATTAAACAACGTATGACCAATGAATAGTGAATTGTAAAGAATTTTTCTAGAAAATAGAATCGATATAAAAGTTCAAGGCAAATCGGTTGTCGATAGGAGACATGGGAGTTATTGGTTTGTGCGTAAATGGGCTGTGGTTGGGTTTAAAATAGAAATGGTGTAGATTAATGGGACTGATAATGGTTTTTCTAAGAATGGTTAAAGTTTTATTTGAAAGCGCTGATTAAACGCAATCTGTAAATGTTTTATTAAAAAAATCACAAGAAGAACGTCTGAAATCGTGAAGACGAATGACAATAAAAGTTATTTCCAGTTTGGTTTAGGATTTTTGAAAGCATAGGACCAGTGACCCTTCTAGTCTCTTTCCAAGTGGGATACAAAAAATCATCCATTGTTGTCCTGTATGTAATAAGACAGTAAAGTTTTATATTTATTACCGTAACATTTATAGGAGTAAGAGATACCCTCATGCGGGTAAGATAAGAAAATACATTCTATATCTACACGGAACACACAGGCGTCTCAAAACTTATAAAATTTTAAAAAGAAAAATGTTTTTAAACCATCAGCAATAAAGGACATATTTTTAGAGATTAATTTTGTCAAACTATTTAACTAAATTCAAGCAAACACGAAAAAGGACATAACAAAAATGCTTAAAGAGTAATATTTTATAAAAACGATTGAATTTGGAATTTGAGTTACGGATTCTTCTAAACATAGACTAACCATGAAACCGAAGACTGATTTATAATTTATAAAACCCAAATAAGTGAAAACTTCCAACTTGTAATGAAAGACATTTATTAATGTTTAATGACACACAAACATCGATCCGTGTGTATGTAGGACATGTCAATTATAATTACGTCCCTCACTACAATAAAGTTCAGTGACTAATTCCGGCGGCAATGCTTTATCGATCTATTGAAAATCTACCGTATTAGCGTACTTTAGTTTGCTTCTTTATTGGGCAACGGAGAAAAGCTATATCATGGTGAACTTGGTGTAATGGCTGCAGCTCCTTACAACAATTTGTAAAACAAAAAACAAGGCGATTAAAAAGAGTGGCGGAGAGTTTATTGCCAGTTCTCTTCCGTTCTACGCACTTGCTTTGAGAACTGGCATTAAATGTAAAATTAGACGTATTTAATATGTATTTCTTAATTAAAGTTCATAAGAATACATTGTTACCTAGTATAATATATTTTGATTTTTTTAAATTCAATCGATGTAATAAAATAACAAAGACGGCTGGGTCATATTTGCCGTGACCCAATGTCTAAATTTTAATTAAATTGTGCAAACATTCAATTTCAAAGCCTTTATTTCAACTGATACTGAATTAATTAAAATTAAAGCTTTGAAATTGTGTAAACATATTGTTATATATTTCGTATAAAATGAAGTCAAATTATGTAAGTAATATTAAATTACAAGACAATAATAAACTGAATCAAAAGTTTCTGTAGAATCAACAAGTTTGCGTGTTTTCAAAATTGTTGAAGATTAACATAAAACTGTAACACTCTGAAGTGATTTCATGATAATGTTATCGCATTAAATAAGTAATAAAAATAACATGTCTAATATTTTGTGGTTTTAAGTAATTAGGTATGAAAGAATGGCCCAAACAAGGTGGGGCTAGTGTAAAAATGTACATGACCACGCGATTTCACCCCACCCTGGAGCCAAGCCTTTTATTTGTCTACACGTCGAACGTTTTGGGGTTATGTGCCAACAGCTGTAAGGTTAATGTGATTTCTTAAAACATCATATGGTAATTTGACGGACGCTTCAATATCAAAAGACAGTGTATTAAATTGTTAACGAATCGGTTTGGAAGAAATTTTTTTTGGAATCTGTGTTATATTGAGTGGTCTTTAGTTTTAAAGAACTACCTACCAAAAGTGTGGTTTCACGTAAGCATTTTATAGGTTTGATCTTTCTATATCGCTTACTTCCTACATCAGTAAGACAGATATTATACAGATAGATATTATACTCAAACACAAAAAAAATTATTCATATAATTTACAAAAATATTTACAAAATATTTTATAAATATATCAAATTATCATATTATATATTAAAAGATTTAAATATATCAAAAAAAAAACAATAAGACGTCTATAAAGACAGACTTTCTTAGAATAATCTAAGGAAATGATTTTGTGCACAATGTTAGTAATGACCATATACCTAATTTTACTTTTCGGAAAGAGATCGCAACATAGTACCTAATTCTACTAAATAATCATAAAAGTAAATGCGAAAAGTTTAACAACAAATAAAGAGTGATAATAATATATATGTGTTTTACCATCGTCATAATATTTCTGCAAAAGTGGTAATATATTATAACGTTCAAGACACTCGTCAAAATGTCAGGTAACTGTGTCGACCGTAATTATGTTAAAACAGTGAAACAATCGTTAACTGATTTTGTTCCTCATTCTAATAGGAATTCAGGTACATTAGTGTAATGTACGTATAGTAATTTTTTAACTATTTACACTAAATACAGAATAACAACGTTTAAATCGTTAAATAGGAAAATTAGCTGTTAATTATTTTGATATATATACATGATATGTACTATGAAAAAAAGCAATACCTTCTTATATTTTTCTTGAAAAAAAAATTAAAATAGATTTTGCTTTACGATTTTGTTCGCCTGGTCAAGCGATCTATACAATTTACGAGAAGCTATATAAATATATATTATAGTTAGAAATATGGAATAACAATAGGGTATTAAAAAATATAGGCCTTAAATTGGCAGGTTGTAAGAGACGCTTATATAACTGGTCACTTTGTGTCACACGCAACTAAATGGTGATAAAGTTACTTGCGTCATAATTTATTTTTGGATACATTTCCAAATAATTGGGAATTAAATTTGACAGAAATATTGATGAATAAATAGCATTAAATTGGTGTAACTACTTGAAATTAGGAACAGATTTTTGGTATATTATTTTGAAATTGTAATGATTATAGGCTCGAATTAATAGTAACGGATTCTTTAGCGAACTTGACGAGAGAAGGTGATAAGTTTAACTATTAAATGCGTCCCGAATATTCATACTTGGTGTACCTAATGATGAAAATGATAAAATTTCCGAAAGATTAGAAGTTGACTATTTTTTTAGTACTTTAAAAGAATAATACCGATTACATTTGTGGAGGCATTCACATGTTATATCATTATTTGTAAGATAGAATGTACAAAAATGTAGTACAAAACTTAGATCGTTGCTGTTTGGATGGTAGAAGTTTGATCACCATTTTCAAAAGTTATTCAGGGAAACTAATAAATGTCGTATACTTTTACCACAACTACATAAAAACTCAATTTAAAAAATTACTATCAATTAATTTTAAACTTTCATAATTAACTTTAATTAAATTAACTTAAAAATCGGTAACTGTGATTAAATTAAAACTTCAACTAAGTATATATTTAATTATTTATATCTCATCTTCGTTTTACATAGTTGTATATATATGACATATACGATTAGGCACAAACAATAAACCACTTCATCTAAAGTCAACACACAAACATTTTGACTAAAGTCCACTCAAAGTTCAAAAAGTAAAACTAGTTTTTCAATTTTTATAAATATAATTTTTATAAATATTTTGGTTGTTAGGGACTTACCGGGTCGCGTCGGCATGTCGACAGCAGCGGGCAGCGTTAGCTTAGTGCGAGCAGTACGATAGTGGGCCAACGTATGCCCGGCTGCGTCCCGCGCGCCCCTCGCCGCCCCCGCGCCCAGAAGAAGTGCGGACAATTGCGCCTCATCACGACACGCTGCCGTGTAATGAAGGGCTATCCGACCTTCCTAAATATCTATATTAAAGTCTTCATCCCTGGCTAAGGCTTTTATTTAATGAGTTTACTTTGGTCCTAAGAACGTTATAACACAAGAGGGTATATCCTATGGATATGGATCAAATCGTCAATCCCAACACAGTACAGTCGTATAAAGGTAATAAATAAAAATTATTATCGATTTGTTTTATTTTTATATAACAAGGTGCAAATGGATAGGACTCATCTGATGTAAAGTGATACTGCCCATATAAACTCACATTACCAGAAGGCTCACAAGTGCGTTGCCAGCCTTTGAACAATTATACCCAACCTATAATAACCTAAAACAATGAGTAGATGATCAAATTACAACTCATTGAATCACTTTACGTGCGGATATAATTGACCGGTTTCTACGACGTAGCAATCTACGCCGTAGCATTGTACGACGTAGCGAGTTACCACTTATAAATTAATTACATACTTATAAATTTACTCACGGAATCCTTAAGGTGGACAAGATGTGGATAATATTTAACGAGATATTCCACAATATCTGTATAATTGTAGTACACAGCTTTATGCAATAGACCGACACCCGCGTCATCACAGCACGATGATAACTTGTTGCGATTGTAGTCAGATTCCAGTAGTTCCTATAAAGAGGTCAAATTTGGTGCTTTATTTGCCATTTAGAAACCGCAACTCGATTTTAAGTTATCGTGAAGATATGTATAGTAGTGTATGTAATTAATGTAGAAGCTCTTTGAAGGATGAAGAGCAAAATTTCTGTAACAGTGATAAATATCAAATCCAAAAATATTTATGCAGGTTTTTCTTCATAGAATGTTACCTGATGTTAAGTGATATCCGCCGCCCATGGACATATCATACATGTTTTATTAAGATAATTTAAACAATGTAGATATCATTTCGCCTGCATTGCTTATAATATTAACTCTAAAATATCAGTTTTTAAATTGTTAAACTATACTTGGGCTATTCGATTGTATAGTATAAAATTCCCTCCACTCCCAAAATATAGAAGCAATTCACCTGTAAATCAAGCAGCGATCCTGTCTCAACAGCAGCGTGCAGAGCAACACATTTATTTATCAAATTAACAAGGTATCTTGACAAAGGCAAATTTTCCGCTTCTGATAAAAGGCGCCGCCCCTGACCATTGAGCACAGCTCGTTCCAGCTTGCCTTCTTGCCCTGCTCGCACCCACTGACGAAGGTCTGATGCTGGTATAGCTCCTAGAGCTGGAAATTAAAATTGTTCATCCTCATCCATCAACCACAGATCAAGACTAAAATCTACACTCACTTTGTACTACTACACTTTGTTTGAGCTGATAAAATTAATGGGATTTTCAGTTTTAGTAGTCACTTGTTTGGGACCCAAATTGAAAGCGAAAGAGGGGCCGTTTCAAGCAAATCTAGCGTCGTTGAAGATCCAAAGACTTAAAGCGAGGTAAAATGCTAAGACCAAACGCGATTAAGCTTTCTGTGGATGCCATCTGCCGTATCCAGAAGCCATAGAACATTAAGTTACTTTAGAAGTTCCAATATAAACATTATTATCTTTCATAATTGACAGTATAATGCTGATAATTTTAATAATTATTATTATAATTACAACATAGAATATTTGTAATTCTTTAAATATAACCAAATTTAAAAACTATGATAACTGATTAAACATAAGCGATAATATTTGGAGAAGCTGAAATTCGTTTTCTTTTATAGTTTTCGATGCACTTACCAAACGCCTATATATTCATAATGTAATGGTGAAAATTCAATCCAACAGCCCAAACGTGTGCTCAGTATAAACTGCACTAAGCAATATCTTTAAAAGTACAGTAATAGAAAAGTCACAGTTGTAACTTAGACACGCCTTGACTCCAATCCGATATGAGCACTGATTTACCGATTACCTACGGAGTGCTTTTTAAGTAAATAATACTTATTTCCGTTGTTTTTTTCTCTTATGACCGTATTGGGTAGTCCCTAGTGTGTTTACCCTGGTTTGTTAATCTAGAGTTTATCAATGAAGAAATTTTATCAGTCATAGACTGAACTGAGCACTTCTATAAACGTAGAAGAAGAGTCGTAAACCCTCAATGTAGTATGGAACAAACATATTTCGGTGTCTATTTGATTCTTTTTTAAAGCGGATAGGTTATCAGCAACATAAATATTGTTGTGCCGAGAATAGCTACAGAATCGCTAGCCTAGTATTACGAGACAAAATCTTAATTTCTGTCTTAATCCAGCAAAACATATTTTCTTTGTCTCTCTTTTTACGTTGCTACCTCCTGAGTGTTTATATACAGCCGAAGAGTTTTTGTTTGGTTGAACGAGCTAACTTTCTCTACTAGTTTTCAGTTAAAACATATTTTTGTTTTGCATAAGATTATCGGGGCTTCTTAAAATTAAAATTCGAGGCATTGCATCGGGTACATATTATATCAAATTAATTCTTTACATTGTGAATAAGATGTAATGAAGGTATCTTTATACCTACATACAACAACAAATGTATGTGATTGCTGCGAAAACACGATTGAGATGATTATTTTTAATAATTTACAGTTTAACATTATTTAGATTACCTTATACAAGTATTAAATTACAGAGAAAAAAGAGATGTAGTGCGTGTAAATGAAATAATCTACTTTCATTACCAAGTAATTAATACATTATTATAATTAAAATTATTAAACACCCCATAAGAAAATAGCATGTACTAGCCAGATTACATGAACTTTGATTACACGATTTATTATTTAATGGTTAGTTAAGACTATCGCGACATTGTTTGACCTTTAAGGTTATGGTTTCAATTGTAGCGATTAATTTCTCAGAAACACATTGAAAGCCTATTATTTGACAAAGGTATTATTTATTATTACTTATATTTAGATATAAGCCTCCTAAAGCGCAGCATACAAAGCTACAGGTGTGTCAAAGAGCGATGGAACGGTGATAGGGAAAAAAAGAAGAGACTAAATAAAGAATACAGCATTAAGGAAAATAATTAACATGAACAGATGTTACAATAACTATTAATAAACTAAAGTGAAAATGGGCGGGACACATGGAAAGAGGTAGAGAAAAGTGGAGCAAAAAACTACTTAACTGGTGCCTAAGGTACCTATAGCAATCTCAAAAGAGGGAGACAACTCAGAAGGTGGATATACCACATTAAAGAAACAGCAGGTGGTAAATGGCAGAGAGTGGCACAAAGCAGAGAGGAGAGGCGGGATTTGGAAAGGGCTTTGCCAAAAAAGGGCACACAGATACACTAGAAGATGATTAAAATGGAAATTTGTTTAAATGTAAAATGTACCTGAATAAAGACTATTATTATTATACTTTAGAATAATAACTAATTATTATCCTAATGTTTTGAGGCAAATCTTTCGCTTCTGTTTTAATAAACTTAAAAATGATGAACTAAATTACGAAACGTTACTTTATCTCTCTTTTTAGTTACATTTTATAAAATGCTTTAACTTTATTTCTAACACATAAATGTATAGTATTTACTTTATTCCTAACCTACATAGAAATAATAATAAAAGAAAACTGATAGACAGATAATAAAAACAAATTTTTAAAGTTCGGTCCCTGTGGCAGTATGCAGGAGCTCTGGAATCACCAGTAACAGGAATGATCTATATATGTATTCATATTTATTGTACTAAATATGACGTTATTTAATACCGTGCTGTGACCAAATTCGCGCCTAAAAGCAGTTACATAACTGCGTAGCATGTTAATAGGTCTGATTTCTGATTTGAGTGAATATTTATGTAAATTCCACAACCCTACAGGGTTTCTTTCATTCGAATTATCAACGGTGTAATCTACGTGTTTGCAATGTGACAAGCAAATGGTTGACGTTTCTAGAACACATATTATTTTTTCGACATATATATGCTGGATCAGTAAAGTTTTGTTTTGAAAAAATGTTCAAACAAAATGTGTTTTTAGAGATTGCAATAGTCAGTGCAATGTTTATATTTTTATCTATAACATAAAATTATATAGATTATATAAAATAGATTATAAGATATATTTAGATAGATATAATTATATATAGATTTTTGCTTGGTCTTCAGAATCTCTGATGCAACACGATAAGTGATTAACATTTAACATTTAACATTCTCAGTATCCAGGATCACGAACTGCCAATAAATTCTAAGCCCAATTAAATAAAATTTCGAGTGTTAGAAATAAATATTGATTGACCCAGAATTCAAAGCCTTCATATTGAGTATGTCCTAGCTATCTACGTTACATTGTAAGAGCTTTTAATAATTCAATGCTTCGTAGGCAATAGGCGTAGTTATAGGTCGCAGACTAATATCTATTTTATTGTTGGTTATTGAACTTTACAATTGTAATATGCCGTGACGTGAAAAGTTATTCAGTAGAAGAAGCTATTCCTTTTAGTTTACGCCCTGTATTTTATGGAATGCCAATGCCATGCTGCACCTAGATTCGTCAAATAAACAAGTATAAACTAAAATTGGCAGCGAAATCTGTATGTATTACTTTCAATTTTTGTAACATTTATTTTTACCATAATTGTCAATTATTTTAGAATAGATAATAATAGAAATCTAACCAGCCATAAATCTAAATATTATATTGCTTGACCGTTCATAATAGTCTAAAAAACTTATTTCCATGTCACGTCATGCTAAGGTCACGACCATAGCGAGTTATGCTTTGATTGCGATTTAATAATTAGCATGTACAACGTTCATTAATTGTTAATATATTCCTGGACTAATAAGTCTCAGTCACTTAGTACACATGTGTAATCTAAATATAATATATATATATAGATTTAAAAAAAGATTAAGAGAATGGAAAACTTGAAAATTTCAATATACTTAACCACCAAATTTATGGTGTCTTCTACAACTTTATTGAAATATTATTACATTGCATCAAATCTGTATATATATATATATATATATATATATATATATATATATTATTCTACTGTACGTGTGTATTTCATGGAACTCCTCTGGTCTTATTTAAATGAATTTTTTTTCATGGATGGTTTAGATTGGCAAAAGGCGTCGCAGTTATTTATTTATACTGCAACTAAATATTATCTGGTTGTTTATAATCCTAATTGCTTAAAATGACATGTAGAACCCTTTTATTTCAAATACTTTACATTTGACTACATTTATATTTCTGTTATTTTATTCTTTCTAGATATATTCGTGGCCCGGCTACATCGGTAATATTTTTATTAACAATATTCATGGGCGAGACGGGGCGCAATTCCCCGCGAGACCCGCTCTTTCGGTCTTGTTTCCCGCCTTTATACATTTAATATTTTTTTCGCAGAACCGTTCCAGGTACGTTATGTGCTATATTAACATGTCTTGTAGGCCGTTACTGTCTACAGTCATTTGTTGCTCCAGGTCGTGCCTGGACGATGCGAATATAGGGCAGTGTAGAAGCACATGTTCCACTGATTAAACTTTGTTTAAGTGGGGCTAGATTTACTGTGTTGATAATAATATTTAAATAATTAACAATTATTTAAATATTATTATCAACGTTGTGTTAGCGGAATTAATCTTGTTTCTTACAATTTTGAAAAAAACAAATTTGGATTACCTAAATTCACAAATAATGCAATATCGTAAAAAAAATGCATTAGTTTTTCAAAAATTGACTTGTCGTGAATTATTATAATTAATATTAATTTGATAACGTAATCATATATTTCAATAATTTATGATGAATTATAAGGATTGACTATATTATGACTCATATGTAATATTTATATAAAATTCAATTTAAGACAAATTTGCACGCATGTATGTGTATAAGAATATGCGAACAGATTGTCCCACCAAAACATTATTGTATCATATTCTTGCAAATAAATATTATCATTATCATCATTATGATCATTACCTACGTGGTCTAACGACTTGACGGAACAAGAACAAGACCTCCTGGTAGTCTTGCGAACGGATGGCGATAGTTTTGCTTTTTCGCGAATTTTGTAAACGTTTTTGACATTCATAAATGGTTATATCTCACTAGCCCTAAGTTCGTTTTCAATTAAAGGAATTAAAAAGAAGGTATTATTGCCAATAAATTCTTAATTGTTTTAAATTACAAACAATATTTCAAATGTATTTTATGCTTATTGTCTTTTGGCACCATCTTTGTGTTTACGATTACGCCGTACTTTCTACTTATCTAAGTGCGGGTTATTACGACCCGTATCGATTTCACACAGTTATTATTTATGATGGTATCAGTATAACAAACACAGGATTATTAATCACATTTTTATGTGTTTTTATGTTTGTTAGAAATTATTATGAAGAGTAAATATCCGATCCATTTAGGTATATTCCTACATTTAATTACACACATAAATTCATATTTTTATGTATATAAAATAAGTTAGATTACTGAATACATATATGATTCAGATATGAAGGAGCGTAACAAATATTACGGAAACGCAGTCGTGAGCCTCTTGGTTGGAATAAATGACAGGTGTCACCTAAAATCAGGTGAGAATCCTACCCCATTATATAACAGTACCAATACCCTGGGCCACAATGTAAAACAGTACCAATGTTATAGAGTCTCCTGTTATATAGAATAGTCATAGAGTATACATTAAATTCATATCATTTTATGACACATTTCGTCGTTATGTAAATAATAAATGAATTCCCTGTATTATCATGGAATTCGCGTGGGCGTAGCAATATAAAAGGTATGAAGTCCGAAGGTTTACGAGGCCGTTGAATCTATATAATTACGGACACGCAATAAAAGTCCATCCGCAACCTCACCCTTTAAATGTAAATGAATTCCTTCACAGCTTCAGCTCGAACAATACACAAAATCGAATAGGCAACGTAGAAATTTTACGCGGCCATTTTGTGTCAATAATCCCCAGGTTAATTACAGATATATTAAATTTAAATACAATTATATTACTAATTTCTCAGTCTTTCTAGATATTTATATAAATATTACTAACCTTTGGGAGGGCTATAATGCACGTATAGCCCATGTTTCTTCTCAGCTTTCTCAGACAGAAGTTTTTTTACACTTTTCATTGTGTTGTCTTTTTGCTTATTCACGCGATAATTGCACATTAGAGTTAGACTTTTAACTGACTAATCAGTCTATTTATATTCGAAAGTCTAAACATGCATTCTTCCAGTTATGAATAATGGCTGCCAAACTTGGGATCTCTCCAATGCCCAGAAGGAGCAAGAGAAAGAGAGTGAGGAGCTGAAAAATGGAGTAAAACTTGCTTGCTTGGCTAGGTCCCAAACAATTATTAGACTAATGAAAAAAATTAAAAACCGCACTAGAGATGACTTATGTTCCCATCTCTAGTGCGGTTTTTAATAAGTGCCGTATGTAAAACAGAATTAAAATTGTTTATAAGAAAAAGGAACTTGTCCGAAGTAAATGCTATTTCTTTTTATTTTGTTTTGTTTGATATCTAATCCCAGTGTTTTTACTTTCATGAATTCTAGTAACAATTTATTAATTATCCTAAGCATTAAAGAATATTAATTATGAAGTTAGGGAGTATGTACATTATAAATATCATATTATTTAATCGCTGGTAGAATTGTATACGTTATAACAGGGGATAATAATAATTATAACAAAATGTTTATCATAAAACATACAAAATGGGCAATTTACACGCAAAAAATAAAGCATTCCCTTTTTTGAGATAAATCATTGTCTTCCTAAAATAATAGTTAAATATTAATAAATAGTCAAAAAACGTAATTAAAGCTAACATGACCGCTAAAATCAAGATTAATTAAATAAAATTCGCGTCAACTTGCGACAAAATTGCTACATTGGTATATTGCAAATATATTGTTTGCCCTTTCTTATGGTAGGCTCGAACAATAAATAAAATCGAATAGTATATACATACTTATAATTGAAGGACATTAAAAGCGTGTTCATACGTGTTATATGGAAGCGGAATCACAAAAAAAGAATACCGAGAGTTTTTCACGCCGGCTTTTTCCCTCGGCCAACACCCTCTGTCTTCTTTGCCGATGAGTAGGGATGCCTACAGGTTCGAATTTAATGACGAGGAATAAGTGATACCATGATGATCTTATGTTCAAAATAAACGTATTTTATTTATCAAGCTATTGTATAGATTTTATCGTGGGTTTTGAGCGCGGCGGCCGAATCATAAATTCCGTAACGAAAAAAAACCTAACACACGATGACGTTACGGTGAGACAGACTATATTTTGTGCGTAGGCTTGTTAGTCTCAGACTAACAGACAGGTAGTGTGGTAGATTGAATTAATATCAATGAAAAAAGTACATATATATAATAATAAATAATTATAAATGCATAAGTTGATAAAAAATGCTAAGCAATAGCTTTACCGCGGCGGTCCCCGAGTGCCACACGTTAGTTTTTTTTAATAGTGTAATATTCGTGAACTATAAATATTATACGGTAAATCAAAGCTGTCAGAGCTGACATCATTACTCGTTGGAAAAGTACTTAGGGTACAATTTGAAGTATCAAGCCATGAAGGCGGTCAAAAGAATTATACTACAAAGTATCTATTTGTATCGATTTTATGCCTCGCTAAGTTAGCGTGAACGTAATGTTCCTGATTAAATATTTACGAAAGCACTTCGATGTCGGCTACCTTTCGGAAAATTATAGATTTTTAATTTAAAATTCTTTGTAGTACTTATTTAAACTTTCCCCATCTTTATGTACAGATCTAATACAATTTCTGTTATTACATTCTGAATATTGAATAAATGTTTTTTGCTAACTTTATCACGCCTAAGGGAATTAATTGCTTCTTGCCTTTGAGACCAGATACAAACTTTTTAATTCGATTTGAAATTTAACAAACAATAGATTCATAAACGGTGTAACGTGGGTAACACTGAAAATGTTAAGAACTGGATAGTACATTGCTATCAAAACTTTTTTGATTTTAAATTTTAGAACTCTTTGGTTACCAATTTGGTTGATATAGCATTCATTTGTCATTTGTTTTTGTGAATTGGCGGTAAATCTAAAACTCTAGTTACACGTGAAAATGAACCTAACGTGAGAAAATGTTCAATCAATTTTCGGGCTTACTCAACAACAAAGCTATGATAGACTGCGATTAGCATTTCTTAATGAAGCCCCATCTCGTGCGACTATTTAGTTTAAGCGTAGACGTAGCAATTTTAATGGTGATACGCGTGAGGGACGTCATTTAACAACGACTACTGAAGATAACAACAGTTCTATGCAATGCACGATAGAGTAAGATAAGAAAGTGACCTATCAGCAGATACGGGCAAGCCTAGGCGTGTATGAGTCAAGTTTAAAATATACATGTATATATTTTAAGTAGGTTTGTTTAATGCCTGCCCTTTTTATATTCGTTCAAAGTACATTTTATTAATCACATGTTTAAAGTTTTCACATTTATTCGGTACACTTGATCCAGTCTAGTACACACAAATCCACTGTACCAACTCCATTAACATCAGCGAATGTTAACTTTTATACGGCTTCCATTCAAGAGGAAACATAATACGCACCATTACCATTGAGAGAATAAAGCGTACAGTGCATAACGCAAGTCTTTCAAAGGTGATTTGCTGAGTTAGAAACCCACCTAGAATGTAAAAGATAATTCCAGATGCCAGTCTGTATGTACTGCAGTGTAGTCTCTTAAATATATCATAATAACTGTTAAAAAGCTTTATTTATCGATGTTTTCCCTCATCGTACGAGCAAGTTTTGAAATAAGCAAGCATTGGTATCGAATCTATGACCTCAGGGATGACCGCACGCCAGTTGGTAAAACCAGCTCAAATAAAAATTAAACACAATAAAAACGTTCTCTAATATTCTCGTAAAGTGGATGTAAACTTTAACTACCTTGCTACTTGAAACTTTTTATAGCCGCTGTTCATGACGGCGCGTTTTCACACAATCCCTTTTCGGGGAAATTCTGACGTGATTTATGAAATACTGTGTAAGGTTTTAACTAATTAATGTTTCATTGTGTAAATTATTTAAACCTTGATTTTGATTTGCAATCAATTACACTAGAATCATAAACATATGAAATTTATATGTAATATGTGTCAGGAGTGCGGGCGCTACTGAGACGCGGTAAACAACACAGTCCGTATAAAAAGTTACTAAAAATTATAATAAAAGTGAATTTAGTGATAACAAAATCGTACAAATGACTATAAACTAGTGATTAAGTCTATATAGTGAAGGCAAGACTCTAAGTTAACGAATAATACAGAAAAATCCACAAAAATCTGAAGTGTAAAGAAACAACAATTTCGAAGCTCTTCAAGTCTACTCTCGCTAATCCAAGAACTTAAACTGTACCAGTGCTAACTTATGAAAGTGCCGAAGACCCGGAGTGCAAATAAATAGTGGATGGTGAAAATTATCTCGTTTTTTGAGAAACATAACCTCACACCTGAATGAATCTGCAACTTCCCTTGTCATAGAATAAAGAATTGTAGTACAGCGCCATCTATTTGAAAAGAAACGCACTACCTTCGACTAGACTTGTTCGCTACAGAGCGTACAACAGATCAAATAATACTACCCAGTCCTACTAGAGGGCGCCACGAGTATCAAAACAAAAATAGTCACCATGGAGGAAATTATGAAAGCTTTAGAAAATATCCAAAAAGAACTGAACGCACAAAAAATTGAAATTCAGAAAAATGGTGAAAGGGTGACAGAACAAATAACACATAACATAACCAACAAACTAGAAGAAAAATTTACAATTCTGGAAGGAAAACACCAGATCTTGAATGAAAAAGTTGAACAACAAGAAAAAAGAATTCAATTTATGGAAAAACAAGCAAGACAAAGAAATATAATTTTCTTCGGTATTGAAGAGGACGAGACGTCGTACCATAGCTTGGAGAACAATATATTGCACTTTATAAATGAAAAACTGTCCTTAAAACTGAATTGCCGAGATATTCAGGAAACAAAGAGACTGGGAAAGAAAGGTGATAAACCCCGGCCAATAAAGGTGACTTTTTCTACCCTTGGTTTAAAGGTCAGTATTCTCAAGCAAAAAAGATTATTGAAAGATACCCAATACTATTTGAACGAAGACTACCCTAAATACATATTGGAAAAAAGGAAAGAATTACAAGAAGAAGCGAATAAAGAGCGTGAGAAAGGAAATAAAGTCACAATAAAATACGATAAACTCATTGTACTAAAATCAAACAACAAAAGATCACTGGCGAATTCACCAGAGTCAGATCCCAAGTCTCAAGGACTAGTTGGTAACAACACGAGAGCCACCAAGAAAAACAAAATAAACCAATCCAACCCATCTTTACCTCGATCAAACAGTGTCTCAGAAGGAATTCTAAAACCAAGCATACTAAGCTACCTAGCGAAAAATAACGCCAATAAACAAATCAACGACAAAACAGCCAGTAGCTTACACTCATAGCAATTAACAATCCCCTCCCTCAAAGATACAACATCTAATAAATTTCAACTAAACGACGAAAACCATCTTCCAACCCGGCTGGTCACCGTGGAAGATCAAGACCAAAACCCTCTAAAGAAAAAACTTCAACATTCTTCAACGAAAGAAACTAAATCCCTAGAAATACTTAACTCAACTAAAAAGAAGAAAGACCAGCTCTACATATTATCTTACAACGTCAGAACTTTATCTACCTACGAACGCCTAATTGAACTTAGCGAAGCAATCACTAGAGTCAAATACGACATAATTGGATTGTGTGAAATAAGAAGGGCGGGTACCCGGATAGAAGAATACAATAATTTCGTACTATGTCACACAGGACACACACCTGGCAAATATGGAGTCGGTTTCATAATAAATAAAACACGTAAGAACTGGATTGAAAGCTTCTTGGGCATAAACGAGAGAGTAGCATTATTAAACTTAAACATACAAGGAATGTCCATGTCGATTATACAAATATACGCACCGACTGAAACTGCGAGTGAAGAAGAGATTAACACCTTCTACTCGAATATTAATAGAGCCCTAGACCAAGCTCATAAAAAGTACATAATAATGGGCGACTTTAACGCGAAAATAGGACAACCGCGAAAAGAAGAACACCTAATAATGAAACCAAACGGGTATGGGGAAAGAAACCAGAGAGGTCAGAGGCTAATTGATTTTGCCCTTGAACACAACCTTGCCATCTTAAATACTTTCTTTCACAAAAAACCAAACCAAAGATGGACCTGGCGATCACCAAATGGTAAATACAAAAATGAAATAGATTACATTTTGTCAAATCAACCAAATATCCTTCAAAACATAGAAGTTTTAAATCTGAACTACCCGTCAGACCACAGGGCAATCAGAGCAACAATGTCTCTCACAAAGCAAAAGAAAAAACGCACAACGTACAGAAGTAACCGACTTTCATCACTGAAAACTGAAGAAGAAATGAGATCTTACAAACAAAACATAGCATCTCAGTTACAGGATATAAATAAATGCCAAGAAAATACACCAGTACAGTATTTCTATGACACATTAACTAAGGCTATAACCCAGAGTTTACAGGACGCTCGAACATCCAACGAAGTACCAAAAAGTAAACATAAAGTTCTAAAAGAGCGTACTCTAGCACTTATCAAGAGAAGACAAGAGTTACAACATGCTAAGATAAAAACTCGAGCCTCAAGAAACGAACTATCAGCTCTATACAAACTAATAAGTAAATACATCAAACATGATTACAAAAACTACAGATCGAAAACTATAAAAAACCACTTGGAAAAAGCAGGAAGCTCAAAAAAGGCCCTTAAAGAATTAAGAACAAATAAATATTGGATAGAAGGCTTAAACAGCAAAGACAAAATTGTAAATAATCGCAAAGAAATTATAGATGTAGCAACCCACTTCTATAAAACCCTATATAAAGCCCAAGGAAACGAGCAAACTAGCTATAGAAATGCAAATGACACTTACTCTACAAATAAGAGCGGAAACATAACACCAATAACTGAAAGAGAAGTCACGCAAGAAATAAAAAGGCTAAAGCTCGACAAAAGCCCTGGACCAGACGGCATTACAAATGAAGCCATAAAGGTTGCCTGGCCGCTACTGACTCCCCCACTAACATATTTATTTAACCTTGTATTAAAAACTGCCGAAATACCGTCGCAGTGGACGGAGTCGGAAATTATCTTAATTTACAAAAAAGGGGACTCAAAAGATATCACAAACTACAGGCCTATTAGCTTAGTCTCATGTATTTATAAACTGTTTTCCTGTATAATTAACAAAAGAATAAGTGTCACAATAGAAGCACAGCAACCAGTCGAACAAGCAGGCTTCCGCAAGCGCTTTTCAACAATAGATCATATACATACTCTCGAACAAATAATAGAAAAATATCAAGAGAAGCAAAGAACACTCTACATCGCATATGTCGATTATAAAAAAGCTTTCGATACTGTGTCACATTCAAGTATCTGGACCGCTCTGCAAGCTCAAAAAGTTGAACAAGAATATATAGATATAATCAGAAACATCTACAAAGGTAGTACAGCAAAAATAAAGCTGGAATCCACTGGCCCTACGTTTTCCATCGAAAGAGGCGTAAAGCAAGGCGACCCCCTGTCTCCAAAACTATTTATATCTATCTTAGAGTCAATAATAAGAAGATTCAACTGGGAAAAGACAGGACTAAACATCAATGGCAAGTATTTATCCCACCTACGCTTCGCAGATGACTTGGTTCTGATGTCAGAATCAAGCACACAATTACAAAGCATGATTGACTCACTGAACACAGCCAGTAAACAAGTAGGACTAGAAATGAATCTCTCGAAAACCATGGTCATGACAAATAGTATACAGAAAAGAATATCAGTGGAAAACGAAACTCTGAATTATACAGAAAATTACATCTACCTCGGAAAACAAATGGGCTTCAGCAGAAAACAAAACGAACTAGAAGCAGAAAGAAGAGTGCAAAACACTTGGAACAAGTACTGGTCCTTAAAAGAGATATTCAAAAGCAACATGCCAATAAATGTTAAAACAAAAGTCATGACGTCATGCCTCCTACCTTGTCTAACATACGCTTGTCAAACTTGGAAATATACATCTAAATTAAAAAGCAAAATCACTACCTGCCAACGAGGAATAGAGCGAAGTATGCTGAATATTAAAAAGATGCAAAAAATACGTCACACAAAAATTAGAGAAACCACAAAAGCGACTGATGCTCTAACCTACGCTAAGAAATTGAAATGGAAGTGGGCTGGGCACGTAGCGAGGTTAAAGGACGAGAGATGGACTAACAGGGTAACAACGTGGAAAGGTCCAATCGGCAAACGTCCCAAAGGCAGACCGCTCACAAGATGGGCAGACGAGCTGATAAAAACAGCTGGTACCTGCTGGCCGCAAATAGCTCAAGATAGAGACTCATGGAGTTCTTTAGAGGAGGCCTTCACCTTCACTTGAGGAGGGGTTCATGCAAAACAAACCTAGTTATACATTTAAACTATTTTCTAAATTAATTGGAAACAAGTGTAATTAATGTCTTTACTATTATTTCTTTCTTTCTTAAAACTACACATGTAACCTGAAAAAATTGCATGAAATAAAAGGTTTATTATTATTATTATTTATGTGTCAGGAGTATCTTAATTATGTATGTACCTAGTGTTTGTCTTAGCAAGTTGCATAATATAATTATGTTCAAAAATGAGAAGGTGAGACATAACTAATTGACCCTGCTAGAGGTACAAAGATGTCACCTACCACATAAGTAGTGTATACATATATAATTACACAAGTATGGGTACCAAGAGACCAAAGGTAGCAGACAATACGTGGGATCAGAGGTTCAAGGTGTGGGGATTTTTTTCGACACTGTTGGGAAGGCTGACTACGATAATTAAGGGCATGTTAGAGTCTTCGCCACTATTAAAGGAAGCGAAGTAGGAATAAGACAGAGTAGCATTTAAATCTGATTTATTATTGTAAAACTACATCTTAAATACTACTTACACCTATTCACACATATAGAATTACTTTCATGATCAAATTAAATTAAATCTGACTCACTCATTTAAACCTGGCACCGTACAGTAGCAGACGAGGAAAAGAGAGCCGGTAGGATTTGGAGCGAGGTGAAATACGAGGCTCAAGACCGAACGCGATGGAGACTCACTGTGGACGCCCTCTGCCCCACCTAGGGGTTATAGGACATTAACTTGACTCACACGTTTGAGAACATTTTAATTTTGTGTGGCAGAAAGCATTCGATTGACATGATTAGATTGAGACCGAACAATATAAATTTCTTTATTATTCAAATTCTTTACCCAATGGTTAGCGAATAGTCCTGCTATTCGATAACCATGGGGTATAAAAATATATAAACTACTTATCCTGACTTTAAATAAACCGTGTTTATACAATGCCTACTTGGTTACTGAAAATCAGGCTTCTAGTATCATGCACAACGAAGTTGTATCGCATTAATTGTTTCGAGAAAAAGTTAGGCCTTGCCGCTTTTTGCTCATCTTTGCAGGGCACTACCAAGATCAAAATAACATTATCAACAGCAATTATAAGACAGCTATAGGCATAGCCATGCTATGCCATAAAAATTAAACAATGATTCATATTTAACTGTTTATTTATGAAGGCAATAATAATTTTTCATTAATTTTAGACACTTCTACTTGTTGTGCAACTTTTCTTCGCTTTCCGATAGTGTTATGTTTATATTGAAGCCAATATTCTTTTTATTAGGATCAGAGTTTAATTCTGGATTTTCAGCGTTATAGTTCAATTCGGGTTCTGTAAGATCAAATATTGTTATAGTTAAAAATTCCAGGACTTCTAGGAACGGCGGTCTACTAAATTGTGGTGTCACGTTGTATCTGTAAGTGCTTTGAAACTTTTTCTTTTTTTTAAAAAACATCAGGCTTCACCAATTAAACCCAATGAGACAGATTTATCAGGCAAGTAAAAGAAAAGTTATCGATAAAACAGGCGCTGAAAAGGTGTCTGCCTCATGCCCCATTGAAGGATTACGGAACTTTATAACAACCTAAATGAACTAAATGAACTTATATATTTTGTAATGTTGAGAAAAAACATACCATTTCTGATTTCAGTTTTGTTCAAAATCTTGTGATACAATTCGTTAAATTTCTTCTGCCTTTTCATATTCGACGGTGTACGGATAACTAGTGTCGGTAATAGTATGTAATGTTCAAGATTTGGTTCTTGGGGTTGAAATTTAGAACGCCCTGTACTCTTCTTTATCACAAGCTTAGGCTGTTTTGGTCTACATTTTGAAGTTTGAATTACACTACTCCCGCTAGTTTCTTGGTTCTCTGGGCCCTTATTCTTATTACTAGGGCTAGAAGATCTATAGCAACAGGTGGAATGTTTGTTGCCAGTCCGATTTGCATGGCTAGGCCCCGGAGTGCTTTCCTCATGAGTATAGACACGGCGATGGCTTTCAGGATATATTAAGTGACTTTTACTTGATTCTTTTCGGCAAGGTTTTTCCTCATGGCGCTCAGTTTTCTCCGTATCACTACCACCATTTTCCGCACCTTCAGGTCTATTCTTATTGCTTGCTACAATAATATCACCTGTTTTGCCAACAGCTCGACAATGTTCATGGCGATTATTTAATTTAACTATTCGGTAGTGCCGGCGTCGCCTACGTTCTACATGAGCAACTCTTTCTCTTAAAAGGCTGTCAATCAGTCTCTGCAGTTCGGACCGAGGGCCATATCTTTCTGGATGTGCTATCCGGCGACCGAGTCGTGTATTTGGCCAATGTGTTCGGCATACGTCCTCCCAAATGATGTCACTTAATACAGCTTCACGTGAAGGTGTTAGTTTGATACCGTCATCACGAGGGGCAAACTCTCCTTGAGCAAGATAGTGAACGGTATCCATTAATCTATAGTCACGAACAGGGTTAAGTTTATGACGAATTTTATGTACTCTTTCTGCGGCTAGTTTAGGGATATCATCACGTTTGCATGGAACTGAAGCACATTGTCGCCTTCCCCGAGCAGTTATACCGTCATAAAGAGTGAAATCACGTCCATATTGTTCTGAATTATGTTCTTTCTGTATTGTAGTAGCTTTACTAGGGGAAAGAGGCGCTGGTGGTTGAGCATAACGTTGAAATGCAGAAGTTTCTGGTATGTGACTGTATTCGACATAACTGCAACCCGGGTCGGTTTGAAGAAACGGTTTTTCTTTTTCATTTTCTGTTTCCTCTTCGGTGGAAGATAACTGGATATTAGGATCGAGCGTTCTAAGCACCATCTCTTGTCTTAATATTCTCTGTTCAAGCCAATCTATTCTTTTGTGTACACTTTCTATATTTTTGCCTGATATTATCTCGTCAGAGGAACTATTTGTGACTACTATGTCGCCAATTTTCGTTTTATATCGGATATGTTTAGAATTTTCTGTTACTGTTTCAAGTTTAGGAACATTAATTGTCATATGGGGATGAGTGTACATGTAGCATTTTTCAGAATTTTTACGCCTTCGTCGATAGACTGTAACATCTCGAGATGAACTAGACGTAGCACATTTTGAGACAGCTGTCGAAGTTCCTTCAAGTGTACTGCTCGGAGGAGATTGTTTATCAACTTTGATCTTAATTGCTTTGCATGAATTTGGGTTACATGGAATAATTTTTGCTATACCAGAATCTTCTTCACTATAATCTAAAAATAAATAAATTAATACCTTAACATAAATAACTATCGTACTGTTTAAATATACTGTTTACTCACCATATGCAAATGACGAATGATCTCCTATTGCTAATCTAGAACCAGATTTTTCAGAGTGCTAAAATGTGAGTTTCATTTTAAAACGTATAACTTAATAACTAACGATTAATCTTAGCTGAAGTTACCTTTTTGTGATGAAACCTGTTTTTTTCTGCAATATAAATTGTTTTGATAGCTGGCGCTCGAGGTTTTATAGAAACTAGTACTTTTTGGGAAGACTTCCGAAATGTGGAACCCTTTTGTGAAATTTCTATAAATATTATATTAAGTAACTTCACCTCTTAGAAATGAAACTATAAAGAAGAATGAAAGTTACCTAAAAGTAGAGGTCTTTTGGGAGATCGATGAGAAACTCCTGCTATTGAATCGTAGTCTAACTCTCGTATAAATTTTTCGTCATGAATCAATGATTTCTTTTTGGATGGTGACTGTTTATATTCCATCACATCCCATTTTCTTTCTCGCGAGCATAGTTAATAGTATTCTATTAATGAATTACACTGACTCTGAATTTTGTTCTAAATTAATTTATGCAGTCCAATAAGTTCATATTTGAGTGACATGACTTTGATATCTAACTTTCTTCTTTAAAAGAGGTGTAGACGAAAAGAGAATGACTTATTAAGATTCCAATCACACCATACGATAGAAATTTAATCAATAAAAATATGTTATACATATATTAGTTTAAATAATTTTTTATTAGTTGTTGTGTTTAAAAAAGACACAAGTCGATCACATGAATATTTGTAGATTGCTACAGTACTTCTTGGAGTTTCATTTCGAAAATAGAAGATGTAAAAAATAAGAAATATTGTTGTCAAAATTGCAAAGCGTGACGTTTCAGCCATTTGTACTTTTCAAAAAAATTGTTAATAAAAATAGTGAGTGACGTGTAGATTAGGACGTATGGATGCTTGAGTTGCTTTAGAAAATGTCTGAACAAGATAAAAAGAGTGGGGGAACGGGTGCCATCCCCGTGGTGGTAGAACAAACTACCAACAGCAGGCACAAGGCTCCATACCGGCCTAATGATATTCAAGATGAAACTGACCATCATCATAAGCATTCCAAAGCGCCAGCTGTACAATGTAAATAATCTATTATAATCACATACGCTGCAAATTGTAAATAGAGTTATTTACTGACTTCACTTGACATCTGTTAAAGACAAATACCGGCCTGCTTACACATGGCTGAATATTTGTTTAAATAATTTGGAAATAATATAGTCTATATTACAAGGCGATAATGAAAACAATTATGGTGAAAGAAATTCTTAAATCAGTCTATCAGTCTACTTAAATCAGTATCAGTTTATCAGTGGGTACAGGTTTACAAGACTCTCATTTTGTTAATTCACTACTATATATATAAAAACATTACAGCTGTTGCTGAGGAAATGAAACATAAAACAGCAGAGGATTTGGAGTCCGAAAATGAGGATGATAAGGAACACAAACGGGGTAAATAAAATTGTAAACATCACAAACACACTAGCAGATAATTTCTAAAATATACCATACTGAAGTGTATGCAGCTAGTACAATGCAACATACCTATTGAACAATGTCCAGAGTTGATAATAAATAGGTTTATCTTTCGGTTAAGTTAATTAAGTAGGACGGCTTCAGCTGTGATACTCTTTCCTGAGTTTGTAGCTTTGAACCCAGGCTGTGTAACAATGGACTTTCTATTTTCGCATTTTACGTTTGGTCGTATGCAAGGAAACCATCGTGATATCAAAACCTAATACAGTTTTGACTGGGAAAGCAGGCTACTAGTTGGTTTTTAAAATCAGACGAATTGGATTATATTATGTAGATGTATCGGGGGACCTTGATTAGGAACACCTCCAAGTGATTTTCGTTGCCCGAGTTGCGTCTAATTATTTTTTTTAATTTTGTGTTTACCCAGGCTACTTGCCTTAAAAAAAATCACGAAACAGATACAGAAATCTGATACCCATACCTAAAAGGTAGCACCACTGGTTTTTCGGTTGGTTAAGTTTAAATCGTTACGTTTACAGTTAAATCTAGTGAGATGAACAAGCAGAATGCCGCCAAAAAATTATCCTCAATTTCCAAAAATCAAGGCTCGCCGGCCGATTCCATAGCTTTGGGCCACGAACTTGAAACAAAGGTATGAATACTGTTATGTTTCGTGCACGTGCTATGAAACATAAATTCACGTTTGATATGCATTCGCGATAAATAGTCACATTAAATTTCATATATCAAGATTGAAAATTTTAGGTATTGGTATATAGCATTCTACAACGAATATAATACATACATAACAATGCTATTCTTTATCAATTAGGAGACGTCTCCATCACAAATACAAGATATGTACCTAAATAATAAACAAGTTATAATAATTATAAAAGTGTGCTTAAATTGTTTCCCAGATAAGATTTTATAAAAGTTTTTTTGAAAGGCACAAAAATGTATTATTAATGTAATATTCAGTTATTTTTTTATATCAATGAGGACATTGTATTGTCAAAATATTACTTTAAAATAATTAACTTTTATTTTCAGAAGGGTTCTATGACACCCACATCGCAGCCAATTCCACAAGTTGTCGAAGCTCTTTCGAGAGCCAATTTTGGCGAAAAGGAAAATAATCAAACAGGCGATACGGACAGTATTGCGGAAGAAATCTCCGAAGGACGGATTGTTAAACCATCTAAGAAATATTCAAATTGGGTATGTAATATATTTTTAAAACTGCGTGGCAGCCCGCGCTTGCAAAGTTTAATACAAAGTAACAAAATAAAACAACAAACAAAAATCGTTAACAAGTTTGGATATTTTATGAATATATAATATTATATTGACTGAAATGTTTCTTATAGTCAGATGACGAAGAGGCAGGCGGGCTGCCGCGCAGTGAATCGCGGGCTTCGCGAGTTTCCCGCGTCGTCCGACAGTTTTTCTGTTGCGGCGTGCCTTACGAAGCACCGTCTGAAGAAAACATCTCATCGGGACGTGCTTTTGGTCAAGGAATATAAAACTTTACTCAATAATACAACGTCTGCGATGCTTTCGCGTGCTATAATGTTATTTTAGCTGGCCATTTTCGATTGCTAACACCGCATCGAATAAATATGTGCGTTTTGTCATAAGGATGTTAAAAGTAATTGAAAATGGCCAGCTAGACATACTGGAATTGTGAACTTGCGTTGTACTTAGTTGGTGTGTACATAAAATTAATAATAAAAGTGGCATTTTATTATCCTGCAACTTTGTAAAAACGTTTATTATATCCCTAATAATATAGATGATATTATGTTCATTATTTTAATTTAATAATATGTTTGTTCAGAGATAAAGCAGTTGAATGAGAGTATTATTTATAGTATAGTCTGTATTTAAACTGTTACCATATGTACGAGCCTAGGCTGTATATTTTACTCACTCAGACTTTCTTAGTTTTATAAGCGTGGCGATTTACTAAATCGTCAGAGTTACGTCCCGAGAATATAGTCAGACGCAGGCACTCTCTTCAACTGTTACATTGCATTAATTCCTAACGTAGTATTTAACATTTCATTATTTTCTTTTTTTCTTTATATTCTATTGCTGTACGCGAGTGGTACAGAGTAAAAATAAAATCCTCTATTAAAGCACCTACTTATAACGTCAACGTTATGCGTCTATGTGAGAAACCTCTATAAAATACAATTATATCGCGTATCCCTTAAGTTTTACCTATACAGCTGTTACTGTATTTGGTTTACGCGAATGCTATACGATATAATTTTTACGGATTTAAAGACCAATCAATACACTAATGGCTGCGTAGTTAGTGTTGTAATAAATTCCTCTTTATCTCCATTAAAGAATTTCCATGTAAAATGTTTCTTTGACGGACCCACCAATTACAGGAGACATCACATAAGAATAAGGAACTAACTTGGCAAGAAAAGCATGAAGAAGGAATAATTCCGGTATGTTTTTAATGTATTGATGATAAAATATATGAACGATTATAATTATAAATATTTCAGGAGATAGACGCGAAGAGTCAAGCCTGGATATTGGAACGGAGAGCTTCTGTTGGACCCTGCTTTAGACCTGGGATGCCGTTTGAAGGGCCCACTGGAATCGCGATTCACATCCCAAGGGTACAGACTATTTTATACTTTGAAAAGAAATTAATTTTAAATCTAAATATAATTACAAAATTTCTGTAGTTCAGGAAGAATATATTGACTTATTTTTCACTTATCATGATTATACGGCATTATTTATTATAAATTTAATATTATTTTCTGTTAAAAAATAAAATCTAGTTTGATTACATGTTTAAATATTTTTAGAGAGCGTGATGTATTTAGGAACAAACTACTTTTTCTTAAACCTAAAAAAACTTCTTTTAGTCTATAATATGAACGGAACTTGGACTAAAATTGTTTAACTTTTATTATATTAAAAAAAAATATCGCAAAAATAATTTGTAACGGAAATATATTCTTTCAGAAGTCGATGAGTACCGTGCGATCATCTGGTATCAATATAAACATGTCACGGGTAAAATAATTTTAAGTACTCTGAAAAAAAACTAATGGTACTACAACATTTTAGGTTTCCGGTTTCTTGTTTTTTTTAGTAAGTAGGTGATCAGCCTTTTCTGTTACATTCCGCGGCTTTAGAAGTCTAAGGCATGCCCAGTTTCCTCACTATATTTCCTTCACCATACGAGCGGGTGTTAAATGTGCACAGTAAATCCAAGTATGCACAACCAACAAAAAGGGATCCAACTCAATCCATACATGCGAATCACATCGTTGAAATCACTAGGCCAATACCACTCGACAGTATCAAAGGATCATATATAAAACAATATAGTGGGTTAAAATTTATACAATTATATGTTATATTCGATACTCAATTAATTTTCGACTTATATGATGGTGTTTCGGTCATTGCATCTGAAATAACGCCATCTAGTAGAATGGTCAGGAATCAACAGAAATTAAAGGTGTTCAGATAAGAAATGGGAAGAATGGGCTTAGTATGTGATCACAACATAATGTGTACCTTCTGGCTTTACTGCTTTCGACTACTGACATTATTTACTAATTAGTAGAAAAACTAATTTCTAGAAAAACTTAAATAGCCGATCAAAAATAAACATTAAACGTGAAAAATCAAAGGAACTAACAGAAGGTGATGAGAAAGATGGGATTCCGCAGAAGGTACGCGGTATTTTAAATATTGTGAAAATCTCATTTGGGGTTTGAAGTTTTTGTTTCCAATAGCAAGTAAATAAGTTTTACTATTCTTATTCATTTTTATAATAATGGTTTTTAACTTCTATTTTTTTTATTTGCAATCATTATTTTAAAGTGGCTTTCTTGTCTCTGATATGAAACATATTTTTCCAGAACAATTGCGAAGTCAATTTTCTATCTACCCTGAAAGAAAAACTTAGCAGCGTACACAACAAAATAAAAAGCGCTTTTAATTGTTAAATTTTAATTGTCAAATAAAGTATATCAAAGTTCTTTGTATATTATTTCATGGTATCACATACAGTAAAAAATACAACATTGATTTAATAAACGATTCTTTAGCCAATAATAATTTTGAAAATTTTACAATTAACTATCACCTATATGGAAACAATAAAAAAACGTTTTACAAATTTAAATGCGTTCCCGGCATTTTTTCGCCTAAAATACAATTATGAGGAATAAACGCGTTTTAAACGATTTAATAAAAATTCCTGTCAAAATTAAGGAAACAAAGATTATAACGATAAAGCCACAAATTGAAAGTCCAGCGTCGCTGACACTTAATTATACCCATTGTGAAAGAACGTTCAAAGTTTTAACAGTGATTTATTGCAAGCTTATTTAAGAAAGATTTATTTAAGAACACGGGTCAGTAGCCCTTTGGCGCAACTGCTGTTCAATTTGGACACTCCTTGGCACAGTACGAGAGGAACAAGCTAGACATTTAAGAGGCATTTGGTGGGTGAAGTTTTTAGCACGAGCCGCATCGTAGTCAGCTTGACGTGGACGCCAGCACAACTCGGTACTACCACACTTGCAGGTCATCTCACGACAGATCTAAAAAGTTTTTCGTTATTACTTTTTATTATTAGTAAGTAAAGTATAACATTCCGATAGCTTATAAAACAACAGTGGCGCTCAAATCTTTTTAGGTCTGGGCTTCAAATTTATGATCTAATCTAATAGGCAAGTAGGTGATTATCTTCCTATGCTTGGCACATGCCGTCGATTGGGTTCAAGGCAAGCCGGTTTCCTCACGATGTTTTCCTTCACCGTACGAGCTTAAATGCGCGCATGGTGCATAGCCAGGGTTCAAAGCTAAGACCTCAGGGATGACAGTCGCATCCTGCTGAAGCTACTAGGCCAACAATGCTCTTAATAATTGCGATGTTTTTTCGTTTTAAAAGATTACCTCAAAGGTTAAAACAAAAAAACATCAGAAAAATTAATTCTATATAGGAAATTTGTTTATGGTTTCGCGGTACCATGGGTTTTGGACACGTCGCGTACTTTTGAGATAGATGGTTTCCTTACAATACTTTCCTGTTTTTAATATAACAAAGGGCAAACAAGCAATAGGCTCATCTGATGTTAAGTGATACCATGGACACTGACATTACCAAAAAGCTTATAAATTTAATGGTTTATTCAGTAGAATATTCAGCGACCCCACATCTCTACGTAACGCCAAAGGATCAAGCCGCTCGGAAAGTTATCGGTGGTCGACGATTCGAATCGCTCATATGTTTAGCTACTTTGGATCGCTTAGAAAATAATAATTTGATACATTTTGGCAAGGTCGAGAGTTGCGTCTATAGTTGCAATAACTCACCGAGGCTAGATATTCATCGCGACAGGCATCAGGACAGTCGCAGGTCCAATTGACAGGCGGCGCACAGGGCACGATAGGAGGCGTGTAGCATGTCTGCGGGTGCGCTATGCAGGTGGGACAACAGCACTGCTGGCACATTGTATATACCTAGAATAATGGCAAATATAAAAACATTTCTTTGAATCGCAATTATAATATTTCAATTCAGTAAAAATAAAAGATGTAAATGGACGATGTGACCTATTCCAAAAATGAGGATTGCATAAGATATGAATTTTTTTTAGGTATAAATTGTATATATCCTACCTTTATGAAGACAATAAAAACGAAATTTATTTAATCTTTATGAAATTAAAAAAAGCATTTTTACTAGTGTTTTTTGTAAGTGGCCAGTATCATTGTGCGCGAATAAAAACTTTTTTGTCTTGACGCAATAAAAAGACCAACGCGAGTTATGTAACCCAACATTAGTTAAGTTACATATATAGGTATCATTTTGTTAATAATTTTGAAGCCAATAAGATGACTTTAGTTTTTACAACCTTTAGTTTTGATCATACGCCATCTTTTTAACAAATACAAGAAGAGTTTATTAATAAAAGCTTTTACCAGACAAATTGCGCGGCAAATCTCATTACGAACATATGGTAGACAATTGCAAAGCAGACAATTCTCGAATTTAGTAAGTTCTGGAACGCCAAGGTTCTTCGCTATTCCCGAAGGTCCTAATACAACCTGTAATTGAATAACCAATATTTATTTTTTTATCTTTATAGCCAAATTTCAAATAAAAATATTACTAAACTATAATTAAGTAGTTTTTATAAAATATACACAGCAAAAAGGTTATGTTTTCTTGAAATAAATATATCCTAGATCGAAATACCACCCACTTAACGATATCTTGGTAACACTGAAAATATAATGTAATTAATAATGTTAGATAAGATCAACGCCGGTGACTCAAATGCTGTATTTGACATCGTCACAGATGATGAATCCTAAGAACCCGAAACCAAAAGATAAGCAGCTCAGTAGATGTATCCTTTCGAGGATCGACCAACTAAGCTAAATAAAGAGGTCAAAGAAAAAAGATGATTTCCTCATTCTTAGGTCTGAAAGGTCATTCCGCGACAGTTGATACTAGAAGATGAAAGGACAATTACTGCAGACTGATATGTCTGTTTGCTTGTTTTATTTCATTAAGTAGATAAAACGTATCAAGATTTCTAGAAATATTATAATAATATTCCTGGGAATGTTATTATAATATGTACTGTATTTGTAAGTTTTCTACCAATACGCACATCACTAGCGAAATACTGGCAATCCGGCGCACAAGTACCAAGGCTGTCCACGTAAGCGCATTGAACCACATTTGAATCGCCTTGCAGACCCTTAACAACATTGACAGTGGTTCTTGCGATAGCAAAGGCACCAGAAAGACATGCAGTAGCTGCTTTGCACCCTTTGGCAGCGCAAACCGCTTCGTTACCGCTCATTATACACGATGTCACGCATTCGATCTATAATTGGATATAGATTAAAAGAAAATATGCTAAAAATTATAGTGGACGGTGGAACATAAATTGGTCAGAATTTTGCCGTTCACCAAAATGTCGACATTTATTCATTGCAGTGAAACAATAGAAGATACAAATGAAGAATCTGAATATAATCATCGTGAATATTTTAATATATCCCACAGCATGCACAGATCTACACTGACTAAAAATTGTGAATCGTTCAAGCGCGAGCTGGTCTAAACATACTCAATAGATGTGTGTCGCAGCCAACTAGCTTAATAAGCCGTTCACTTATCAGTCTAGCGTCTTAACTAAACAGCCCGTTTAACTGGTGGCCTGACGATATTTAGCCAGTTAATTAAACAGCTAGGCAAATGACTTGGATGATGTATTATTACTTACCTAGTTGTTAACTGTTAATTAAAATTTAGTTCCACTGTCTGTCAATACAGCGTCGAAAAACCACAATGTTGATGGTTTCCCAAATCTTTATGAAAAACAACATTTACAATGGAAGAGTGTACCTAATGACTATAATAGTGTGAAATAAGCTGTGACTGACTCAACAGTTTAATTTTTAAAGATTTTTTTTTAAATCTGATGCTTCATCTCTTTTATTCTGCAACATGGTCACTCTACCGTGCGAAAGGCCAGCTATTTTAATAAATGTTGTAACAAACGCTACGTCTGAATATCTTTCAGGCCGCTAGTCAAACAGCACTAAAGGCTGTTATTTGAACGGCTTATTAAGCTAGTTGGTTGTGACATATATATTCAATAATACCCTGAATATAGGATTAAAGCAATTACATAGTTATAATATTAATAATATTTTGCGAGATATTAGTGAAACATAATAAAATACTATCTAGTTTTTGTCGGCCACATAAAATCCAAATTCTATGAATAATTTTGAGTTGTAAGAGCATTTTAAATATGTCTACATATGTTTATGTATATACAAGAATAGACATACTAAACACATATTTGTATTATCAACGTAAACAAAAATAAGACATGTCATAAATAAACCACTATTAAAATAATTCTTTTACAAACGTCCGCTACAGAAGTGTTCTGAAAACACCTCTTTCAGAGCATCCTCAATTATTTAAAACATACCTGTTCCTGACTCATAACACACGGATGAACAGCTGCTGATAAAACCGGTACCATAGTGGTGGGTGTTGCGCCGCCTATAACAGGTACTCGTACGGACTCGGGTGGTACTCGTAGAAAGTCCGCTAGTATCGTATTAGCCCGAACACAGTTCAATTCGACACATCCAAGTAATCGTCGCGGGTCATACTTGCACCTACATCTTTGAATTTCACCCACAAGTGGGACTAAACTCTCTATAGGTTCCGTTGCTACTATTGTGAAAGCCTGAAATAAAGGCGACCTTAATGGAGAAAAGGAAACAATATTTATACGTATTTGGCAATTACTCATTGCTCCTTTTTAGGTAGGGGCTTCAGATTTCTGTATATATTTTGATCATTAGTCAATCTCATAGGCAAGTAGGTGATCAGCCTGCTTGATACACGTCGTCGACTTTTTGGGTCTTAGGCGAGCTGGTTTCCCGACGTTTTCCTTCATCGTTCGAGCGAATGCTAAATGACTACTGTTGAAGTGACTACTGCTTTAAGATTCTGTTATTATTTACATATCTCTAACTCTTTATACTATATTCAATAATTAATCCTATATTCCATACTGAAACAATAGTTGTTTCGCGATAGACTTGTGATAAGAGTCGTTTGATAAAACACTAGGCCTATACCTAAATTGCTTAGGCATCATTATTTTAGATATCACAAAAATAATTTTACAATTTTTACAAAATATTCCATACAAATCCATAAAAACGAAAAAAAAAATCTAATATCTCTCATATAATACATACATCAGGGCACGTGTTGCATATCTGAATCGCGATTTCCGTCAAGATTGGTGAATTAGCCTCAAAAGAATCCACTTCATTCCTAGCGACAATCACCACGACTCGGGCCCCCTGAAATTTGACTCATCATTATGAATAAAACCATGAATAGTCTTAATCACTTTTAAAGGAAAGACTATAGACTTGAAGATAAGTCCCGTTCGGAATACAAACAGAAGACGGTGATTAAAACTTCTACAATTTGCTGCATATATAGAAAATCTTCAAATAAAATTTATAATGTTTTTTTCTTTTTTGTATAAAAAAAATAATAGGTAATATCATTTTTATTTTAACAAACAGAAAATACAGTTAAATAATTATACAGTTTAAAAGTGGAATCTGTTCCTAATAAAATCAGTCGTAATATTAAAGAACATACACGAATTTTATCCAAATAGATAAAACATAACACTTTTACAAGGCATTTTCTTTTGCAAACTGTGTAATCGACTGGTGGAGGTCTTCCCTGGGAGATACTCCTCCCTCGAACTGTCGATCGGCAACGCCCAAAAGTCCAGGAGTTTCGATGACTGTCCTTTATCTCATAGACGACGAGCTTATAGGATAATATACTATAAAATGAATAAATAAAGGGCACCTTTAATGCATCACAAAGCATGTGCGCTCCAGAGTACGACGACACTTTGCATTTAGTATCTACATGACTCAGTTCCATGCCGTACCCACAGGTGGCGCAGACATCAAACAACGCTATTTCGTCCAGTAATGGACATTGCTTTAACAGTAATGCCAGTGGTTCACCTGGGAAATTAAATAAGCAAGAAAATTCGTTCACTGATACATCATTTATAAGAGTGGTACAGACAAAAAAGATCTCTCATTAACCAAAATCTCTGAAAACGACATTATCAATAGATTCGCGATGATTTCCTTTGAAGAATTTTCTTACCTGTGCAACCAGCTGCCCCACATACAGTAACTTTCATACCGCTTGGACAAGTGCTATAACGTTTGATGACTTGCCCTTTATTCAATGAATTTGTCTTTCCGTAATATTTTTGCATACAACCGCCTTGAATACGTCGGCATACTAAAATGCTAGTATTCATTAAAGACTTGAAAATCATTTTTTGTTTTATATTTTTTTTAACACAATAATTTTGTTTGTTTTTCTATTTTATTTTTTTACGTTTTATTTATTTGACAAAGACTGACAGGTAAATGTTTATTCTTTCATTTTAAGTCTGAAAAGTATTACAATGGGTAAAAGATAGCAGAAAGTAGTGTTTTAAATCTTTTATCGGATTACGTTTTTAATGCTATCTGAAGAACTATCAGTAGTGTTATTAGTTTAATTATTTACACCATATGTATGGGCAAATTTTAACTAAAATTGTAAATTCAAATACTAAAATCATTTATTCATGTAGGTAACATAATGTACACTTATAAACCTTAAAAAAGAAATATACATTGAATGATTCTAATTTTACGTTTACTACCAGTTCTCAAATCAGGGGCGTAGAACGGAAGAGAAGAACTGGCAATAAACTCTCCACCACTCTTTTTAATCGCCAAGTTGTTTTCTTTTACACAACGTTTGTAAGGCGCTGCAACCATTACACCATGTTCCATATGATATCTTGAGTAGTAAAGAATAATAAAATAAATTAAAAACAAAGATTTGCGCTCTATCAGCAGGAGGCATGGTGAAATAGGAGCACGCACTTAAATTCTCGTGGGAACAACACGCAAATACATTGTAGAAACAACTAATATAACCGCTCACACGAATTCAAGTACGACCAGTCACCACAAGTAGCACCCGTTCACGAGTATGACGCATGGCCAGCCATCGGCCCCCACGCCATATTTTAGGGAGAGAGACAACCCGACGCATGGATGCCGCCACAAGCATAACTGTTAGACATTATACAATTAAGGGAATCTATAAAAAAAAGAGCTGACGACTGAGAAGAGAAACAGAAATGCTGTATGCAGCAACTTTTTTTGCTGTCCATTACTTTTTATTATTTTATTAAGAATATTTACAGCTAATAACTAAATTATGTACCTACTAAAAATAACTAACTAACTAATACCTACTAAACAACTTTTAAAGCAAATAAACATATCTTGACATATAAACAATTAGTGTTCACAACAAAAAGATGGTAGATATTTATTTCACAAAAGAATTCAGAGAATGTCAGAGCTGTCTTTACCGACACCATACTTGCGCCGAACATGTCAATAGCAACAGTTAATTGTTAAACTTATCCGCTGCCGTAAGCTGTTCTCTTTGTAAATGGTGTTGTTTTTGGGTTTATACAATGGGTTCATTAGAGAGAAAGAAGTACGTGGAATACATATTATTAGGCATTCATTCTTGTTCTGTATAACAATAACATCAAATTGTTAACGAAATCGATTAAAATGTATTTTTCAATGTGCAACGCTATCTCTTATTTGCTATTAATATCAAACTATTGTAGTTTTTAAATATTAGCTTTTAAAATAATTAAACAAAAAAGTATACAAATACATAATTCACGCAGTACTGGGTAATATCAAGACTATTACGCTTGTCCGTACATTCAGCATACTATTAAATATGTTATTACCACCGTAATAACATACCTATTGCAGTGAATAATTATATAGATCGAAACACAATATGCTTATATTACAAATCCTTATTTTATAGTCATTAGGAACTTTTGGTTATCAATTCATAGCCGTTTTTATAGTTTGGATATCAGCCTCGCGAAGACCATGACATCCGCCTTAAGATTCTTGCCATTAAGAAATATGGAACAAATTGAGATTCAAGATATTTTAACACCGATTATACTCGCGGGATCGTGTTTTGGATTAATACCGAATAGTGTAAAATTTTCAAAGGCAAAACAAATTTATAAAATCATCCCAAAATCCATATATTTAAATACTTTGTGTGTCGCATTTTTTCTAACCCTCCATATTACGGTTTTAATGTATCAACTCTATCTTGTGTTTTATATAGAAGAAAACACTAATACTTCAAAGAAATTAAATTATGCAATGGAACTCATTAATTTTATTATAGTATCAACAACAACATATATTTACGCATACGTTAATCGAGCGAAATATTTGAAAATATTTAACATGATAGTGTCTACATGGAGTGGGATTCCACAATCTCCGAACAGCCGAAGCATTTTAAGGAAATTATACGTTGCAACTAACATGACACTTATAGTCATTTTAATTTTAATTGTACTACAGATATATTTTAATACGAAACAAGAAAATATCTTGCAAAAATTTGTAGCGGGAATTACATTAAATATGCCTCAAGTGATACAGTTTTGCTTTCTTGCATTTTACACCACGCAGGTAAGATGTATCACTGCCATATTGGCAAGAATTACCGAGCACTGCAATAGTTTAAAACTGTCTGATGAAGCAAATATGAGTATAAGGCAAATGGAGTTGATTTATATGAAGGTGTTTGAAATAAAAATGGACATAAATAAGGTGTTTGAAGGGCCTATTTTAGTCTCACTTTTCCAGTCTTTTCATGCGTTGGTGAGCGAAGCATATTTGATATATTATGCTGGACTGCATACCAGCAACACTTCGAAGACTTTTGTATATAATAATGGTGTTTGGGTTACATGCCAATTCATGAAAATATATTTACTATCTTATTCAGGAAATTCGTTAAAGGCCGAGGTATGTTTATTTAATTATGGAGCTGTAAATTATATTGTTTTTTTTAGATAGCGCAACATATCTTCATGAGTTTCTATTTCGATCTGAGTTTCGGGATTCTTACTCCATCCCAAATGCAGCTTCGATCTACTTTTCCTTGCCACCAGGTTGTGATTCCAGTTCCTTGCGGCTATTATTTGGTCTGGTACATTTCCCAACATTTTAAAAATTTAATTTGATTATATTTGCGTCGTCATAGATAAAATTCTTAATTGATGAGAATATATCACTGTCATCGCAACCACTTTATGATCAATAATTTTATGTTTTTTTTACAAAATAATATAATATATCTCAAAATGTTACATCAGAAAACCGCTGTGGTTTGTATTAATGTAAGCATAGCAGTCTTGTTTAGGAGTGCGACAAATGCATGTAATAGTAGTTTTTTAATTTAGTTTATGTTGGTTAGTTAGGATAATATCTATTATCAGCTTGGGTAGACTATTTATTAGCCGAGGAAGCAAATACCGTATTTAAATACAAATAATTTTATATCCGAAAAAACAACATACATAACTTTTCAATTTAAATATCGCATTAAAATTCAAAACTTCATACATCCAAAAATAGAATTGTTTAATAACAATAACTTTAAACGTGACTATCTCCGTGTATTTTGTTCAATAAATTTTAATTTTATATAACATTAGTATAGGCTCCCATTTTCAATTAATAAGATTGACGACGCTGCAGACTATAAAATTATTTGATATATTTTTTAACCTCCATACAATTTATTTAAGGCCTTTAAAATTGGTGAGGCTCTGCACTACATGACGACAGAAGGGCAAGGGTTACGATGGATGATGGAGGTAAGAAAAAATACTAACACGAATGTTTGTATAGAAAATTTATTACTTTGAAAATTATCTTCTGAGTATTTTACAGCTACAAATTTAATTGCTTTATTAAATAAATAAAAATCCTCAATGTTTCAGGTACAACATTTCTCTACAATGCTTAAATATCAATCTATGGATATTAGTGTGTTTGGATATTTTTCATTAAATGCTTCTCTAATTTTCAATGTAAGTGAATCAAAACTATTTAAAAATTAAACCTGCGGTCTTATACGAAACCCGACGAAACATATATTGCTTTACTACAAATTGCAAATAAACTTATTGAAACCCCCAGTACTAAAGCGTAACATAGCATGCGCTTTATATAATAACTTTGTTCAAAAAACTAAAGAATATATAAATACTTATTTACAGATGTCTGCATCAGCAATCACCTATCTGATTATTATGGTGCAGTTCGCTTAGACTTCATTGACGTCATTCGCCCTAATACTATCCGGTTTCAATGGCTTGAAATCCTGGAACATTGCATGTATACATTATGGAAGCTTGTGATTTTTTTTCGTGTCATTTTGCGATAAATAAACGTGAGAAAATATTCTCAGCCTAATTAAGGTCTTTTTCTTCATAGCATTAATGTGGACACGTTAGCCCCGTATCACATGGACAAGAAAAAAAGGAAAAAATAGTTTTAACTTTTTAAATTAAAAAAAATTAAAAAAATTAGTATGAATAATTATATTTTGATTATAATTATACTCTTGTATTATATTGTAAAAACTACATAATTAAATGTTAATATGAAACCTCAATACAAACAATTCTTTTTTTTATTATTTTCTCTCCGTCCAGGCCAGTCTTTAGACCATAGCGCCATGTCTTACGTATAGATAGATAATGTACAATGCGTGGAACAAAAATGTTAAGTAAAATGCGATTCGGCCCGCCATTTCTCTACTAACAGAAATGGCGCCAAAAAAAATGCACATTTGAGGCGCTGCCACAGAGAAGAAGCAACAAATAGACATGGCTGGTCCGTGTATGTAGCCGTTCACTAGCAAACAATAATTATTAAAAATAAAGGTAGCCATAAAATTAAAAAAAAAAGTAAATGTGTAAACGAAGTAACGTTAAGGGCGGCCTTATCGCTAACAAGCGATCTATTCCAGGCAAGCCTAGTAAGGGAAACAGTGAAAAAGATATGTGATGAGTTAAGTTCAAGAGATGCATAACTAAACGTTATATAAAAAATAAAGAAGCTTAATCTAAAGTAATACAAAAAATATTAATACACACAAAAAGGCTAAAAAGCTAAAATCACGGATTCATAAAAGGTGATGCAATACAAAAGAAAAAGAAATACCAGAATTATACAAGTCTCGATTGATATGGATAAGTAATGTTTATGCAGAGTTTTAAAAGATGTTATGGAGATAGCCGATCGTATGGAGGTAGGTAGCAGATCGTATGGAGTCGGGCAGCCTGTTTTGGGATTGAGGGGATTGATAAGCGTCACGTCTGAGTCAAATATGTAGCCACCTGAGCTGCCTGCAGAATTTAGACACATGGTCATATTTCCTAAGACCAAATATGAAATGCATGGAGAAATTCCCGGCGTTAGATCTTGTCAAATTGCTCATTCGTCCGCATTATAGAGAATAGGGAGCAGATAAGCATATTTATTTTGTTCATCTACACTAATATTATAAAGAGGAAAACTTTGTTTGTTTGTAATGAATAGGCTCTTAAACTACTGGACCGTTTTTTAAAATTATTTCACCATTCGAATGCTACATTATCCACGAGTAATATAGGCTATATTTAATTTTGAACAAAAATAGGGTTCCGTAAGATATTAGGGTTTTTCGAACACAAGGTGTAAAAAATCAACCAAAAAAGTTACTTCTTTTGCGTACCCTTCCTAAACTATTAAAGATAGAAGCATAAAATATTCTACGTAGTAGATCTTATAAATATCTACAAAAAAGTCCGCGACACACTTTACCTATCTATGTCGAGTGAGGCACAATAACCATAAATGATATAAGTACATGGCAAAACGATGTTTGCCAGGTCAGCTAGTAAAATATAATTTATAAAGATTTTAGTTGCCAAGTTTAAAATGCGATGTTCTTAGTGAAACATATAGTCCGCAAAAATTTACGAATAAAACTGGTATCCTCAAAATTAAAATCCAAAATATTTTTAACTTAAACACTAAGGACTATAGAGTCACATTTTTATTATTAGGTTGACTGTTTATTTTGAAAGCAACAGTCATCAATGAAATGAAATAATTATTATTCTTTTAACCAAATAGAAAACAACTTTTACACGTAACATGTGATGTCGGGGATTCATAAAGTCACCATTATTAACAGTCATTAGTGAATATTTGATGAAAAGCCACGAGCTACATACTATGTGAAAATGTTTGACCGCCACAGTCGTCAGAAAATGATGTCTACACTAAGAAAAATACTGCCCTGTTGTGAATATAAACAAGAGTTTACCAACGACAGAGAAGAAATTGAAGATATTATAAAACCAATTATCACGACTGCAACCTTTTTCGGATTCATACCAATCAGTATAAAGTTTTCGAAGATAAAACAAATTTACGTACCCGTTCCGAAATCAATATATCTAAACAGTTGCCGTTGCGTCACATTTATTTTACTGAATATCGTATTCTTGAGTTTTCATTTCTATCTTTTGTTTGCATCGCCTGGGGGTGCTAACTTCGCCAATCTTCCAAAACGTATTAATTACGTATTTGAAAACCTTAATTTTCTAATTGTATGCATTACAGCATATGTAACTGGCTTTTTGAATCGTTATATATATTTACAAATATTAAACAGAATAATTTGCACCTGGACGAAAATGCCACCAACTGACAACAGCCAAAAAATACTAAAAAAAATTGCAGTGCAATGCCATGTAATACTTCTGGGTATAACGGTATTATGGTTATTTCTGGTATATTTCAATAGCAAACAAGATAGCATAGTGTGGGCGGTCGTGATTGGAATGTCTTTGAACATGCCACAAACGATTCAACTTTTTTTCCACGGGTTTTACACAGTGCTAGTAATATTGTTGGCGGCAGTTCTGTGGAAAATAACGGAACAATTTAATTCACCAACTCAGACGGTATCAATTATTGAAGTGAGACCAACACAGAGACATCTGACGCTTGTGGATATGAAATCGCTTTACATAGAAGTCTATGAAATAAAATTGATTATCGAACAGGCATTTAAGGCGGCATTGATTTATTCCCTTTTGCAATCTTTCCATTCCCTGATTGCCGAGTCGTATTTCATTTTCTATGGAATACTTTATTCGAAAAATATTCCAACATATCTCATATTTAACTGTGCTGAGTGGATTTTATGCCAAGGAATCAAAGTGTACTCCATATCTTATTCCGGAAATTTGTTGAAAAATGCGGTAAGGGAACATTCACGCATTCATTTTCATCAAACTAAATCATCATAACATACATCTGAAGCACAGTGCTCTCTGTTTTAACAGCTTTGTTTGTTGTTAGACTTTCTGTTATTAGACTAGCTTAGATGTTATAAAAAAAGAGAAATAAATAGATGACAAGCTGACAGCAAATCGGATACTTCATAGGCGTTTTTGTTCCAGGCATCAAGATTTGCCGAAGTTTTGTTAGCTCTACCTACAGAAGGACAGAATATTCGATGGTTTATGGAGGTACGTACATGCCCAGAAGCTTAGAAGCACATGAATATAAATACCATCTAGATACACTGAAACGCGTTAACGACGTACCTACTTCCGGCCGCTACGAATATATTTCGCCACTAGAGCCGGCCAGGCAGTAGTGAGACTAAGATAAAAACCCAGCGGTATATGCAGCCAATATTATAAGAATTTATCTCCTATTCTTAGTCTAGTAACTTCTTCACCATAACAATCACAATTGTCACGAGTGTTGCGTTAAAAAGCGAATTGACATACGTTCTCTTTTTAATACAGATAATGGCAAGAGTCCATAATTAAGTTAAGGTAATTAATTCCCTTTTTAATGTTTTATAGTAATATGACTCAAATTGCAGGTTCAAAACCTTTCTACATTATTAAAATATCACTCTTTAGATATTAATTTGTATGGATTTTTTTCGTTGGATGCTACACTTTTGTTTAACGTAAGTTCTATTTGAATGAATATTATTAATAGAAATAAAACTCTTTATTCACTATAACTGCTCAATGTTCTTTCAGGTATTAGCTTCAGCATTGACGTACTTAATTATTTTGGCACAGTTTGCAGAATAGTTAAATAGCTTGGATAGCACTTAGTGTATTACACACAGAATTGCTATCCTAAGGATAGAGTTTAGGCGGATGATAATATTTAATACGCTCCGACTATAGAGACTCGCGCGTCGCCTCCGTTATCTACTTTATGTACTGTCTACCAATATTATAATGTCTTTAGCGTATGTCACAAATTTTAATAAAAAATATATATAAGTATCATTTAATTTTACGTTTATTTCTTTCTCAGGTGCCCTATAAAAGTCATCATTAATATTTTTTTTTTAAATTCTGTATAATAAGTAATTAAATGCTAGTAACATTCCATATGATGCGTTTCATATATGTAATGCCATAATAGTAGTACAAAGCGTAATGTAAAAAAATCATGGTAAAAAAATGTTTTGCAGTGGTTAACAAATATTATGGTTCGAGCGCGAGTATGGTTGAAAACTTTGGCTTATTCAACATCACTCATTCATTCATTCATTCATTTTATTTTTAATGGCGACTTCTGTGTCAATCACAATTCCGCCAATGTCACGTTCTAAGCATTATCACGGTGAGGATAGATTTGATGGATTGAATTAAATCTAAGCAGTTACCCAAAACAAAAATGACTTCACAAAAAAGACAACACACACAAAGCTTACATCAATCACAGATATATAATAATATATACAAGAGGTTAACATAATACTACAAGTTATGGAGGGGAGAATCCTATAAGTAATTCAACATCACTCACGAGTCGCGACGTACCATTCTGTGGGCTTCATTAGTCACGCTGACAAATTACAACTGACAATGTCACCGGTCAGAATGTCAACGTTCAACAAATTATAAGTGACAATTTGCACAAGTCAATGTGTACGAGGATATTTAAATTATTTATAATTTTTCGCTCCAGTCATTTTGAATTTGGTATTTTGCTCGAAATCCCATAAGAATTAATTTATCTTAATAATAAATATTTCCATCAGCTGCCTCCTTTTTGGGGAATGAAATACTAAAAATATAGTTAAATAACATAATTTAAATTCCTAATAAGTAATTAATTTTGTGAGTTTTAATTATCTGCAGTTGTGGAGAGAATACACAGGATGGTAAGTTAGTGTATGTTTATTAAAAATTGAAACAGGATTTGTGGTGAACCCGGGCTCGCCGAAAATTTGTATTTAACGCAGATTATTATTTTGATACGAATTTCAACCTCGTACCGGCTGAAACCGAAGCCATCTTGGCAAGTTACCCGGCCGCCATGTCATTTTAGAATCACATGGTGAGAATTAGTGAATATTCATTCGTGTTGAAGTTTCAATTTAGTGATGATAATAATTTATTAAAAAAATAATTAAGTGTTGTATCCACAAGTATTGTGATTATGATAAATAGTTATATTCAGGTAGGTCTAGAATAAAAGAAAGTTTTAATAATTAATCAATATTTTCTTGTAAAGAGATAATACGTATAGTAGTTTACCGGCGTACACACAGTGCAGCAGTCTTGATAATATTAAATAGATCGAACTGAATATTACCAAGACTTCTTTCACAGCAGCATAAATAAACTTTTTAGTTCTAAATGATTTTTTCACAAGTTTTAACAAAATTTCTCTTAAAGTGCCATGAAAAAATGCAAACTGACATACCTTTTTATATCAGTCATAAATTTTTATATAAAAAAAATACTGATATATTTGGATAATAAGCTAATGTTTCAAATTGTGAGGGTATGCAGCCAATTTATAGCGTTCCTGGCAATATAGAATCTGTTGTATACATTTATGCAACCAATTCATGCTATTTAGCTTTTAATCTTATTAAATGACGGAAATGGCTCCTACAAAAATGTGATTTTGTCTCACAGATCATTTGCTATTTTCCTTTAAATCGGTTGTGGGTGTTATAGAAAAGAATGTTTGACAATATTCTATAATGTTAAATCTATTTCATACACTTGAAGGTTTGCATTTTTTCTAACAAGTTTAATTATGTATTTAGGGTAATCTTGTTATATTTATTCTTGCAAATTATACATACATGTAATTTCTGCATATTATACTACATTTACGAATTCAGCTTTGTCTTTCTAAAGACAATTTAATTTATTTTGAGAGAATAATGTACTGAAAACCATTTCAACAGATGGATGGAGGTGTTGTTCACCCTCATCCAGGGGTGGTACATGGCGGTATGCCTGGTGTAGTCCATGGTATGCCGGTCCATGGTGGTGGACCTGATGGTGAGCATGCCCCTCATGGTCCAAGGCGGCGGTACCAAAACAGACCGAAGCCACCAAATAATTTAGAAAGACTACCATTAGATGAAGCTGCTAAGAGGGTATGTATTCTATTTATTAAAATTCATTTTATAGTCTAGTTTCAGTTTGGTAACAAAACTAAGCCAATTAAAACTTACGTTAGTAATGTATGAGAATGAAATGAGAAGAGAAATGAGAAGATACTTATTTAAGAAGTTAGGTATTTTAACATACACAACATTCTTACAATACAAGATTTTCTCTTGTAATAAGCATTTAAAAATAACAATAATCCCAAACTCATAAAAAAAAAATGTTGTTACTGTTAGTGAAATTTGGCTATAACATGGCTTAGAAAATTTACCTACAAATTATTGTTGTTATAAATAAACATATTATTCTTATTATATATAATTGAACAACAACAAGATTTTTCACAAGACCTGTTTCTTATTTGTTCCATTTATTCTGTTGATACCAAGTTATATATTTTATGAAATGATAGGAGATGGAGTCCTTGCCAATGAAGACACCAGTGTCTGTGCTGCAAGAATTGCTTGCCCGTCGAGGTACAGTTCCGAAGTACGAATTAGTGCAAATTGAGGGCATGATTCATGAGCCAACCTTCAGATATCGGGTCACTGTTGCTGATTTAGTTGGTAAGTTAAAATATCTGTATTAGGTTCAAAAGACATTTATTCTCATAATAGACAATTGTCACTTACATGTAAACACTTATATGCTAAAGATACAATTATCATGTGTTGGTAGAACTTGGGTGGACTTTCATTTCCGTAGGTATATATTATATAGTAGGTATATATCATATTGCTAGGCTGCCTGCATTTTTTTAATTTTGTGGGAGTCTATTATACTGCAGCAATATGCACTGTGTGTCATATTTATTATTTAAATATATTTTTTTAAATTAATAGCAATAAATGTTAACTCTGTAAACTTCACTCAAATATAACAAACAGCTAAATGGCTAATAATTGAAAGAGGCAAACGCCTCACCTTTAGCTTTAACTGCGTAACTCTTGTTCCTATCAGGAAGTATGTAGGTTTCAATAACTTCTACATTGAAAAAAATATTATGACTCAAAACCAAGATTTGACCATGAAATAGACCAAGAAAAGATATAAGCATGCCTTAAGTCGCATCTAAACTGTATAAATAAATTTTGATTTGATTTGATATAGAATTGACCAAGTAAATTGTTTATTTTATTTTTCACAGCAATGGGCACAGGCAGATCAAAAAAGGAAGCAAAACACTCTGCGGCAAAGGCTCTTCTTGATAAATTGACTGGTGCAGCACCTGCTGATCAGAACACTAATGGCAATGTACCCGAGACGTGAGTATAAAAAGGATTTCATATGTTTCTATTGCTGAAAATTAATATTTGAAATTCTAACAAAATATTTAAACCTGAACAAAAAGGCTTATTAGCAATTAGGAACATAAAAAACATATTACTTTTGATTAAAAAAAATTATAATGAATAATATTTTTTTACAATTAGAAACTGCACATGTAATTTTTCTGTCTTTTAAAAAGAAAATATTGTACAAAATATGATTTTAGGGGTGCAGTTGTGTCTTCATTTGAAGACAAATTATTGGGTAACCCTGTGGGATGGCTTCAGGAGTTGTGCATGTCTCGCTTCTGGCCTCCGCCATCATACCATGCAGAGAATGATGACAACGTTAATAGACGTATGTTTTGTTAGTAGTCTTCATCTTGACATTTTTACTCTTTTTTATATATCTTAATTAGTCATTTAATACTAAATAAAATAATGCCTGTTAGTAACACGCACGCAGGTTAGTATCTGCATTTAATCACCTACTGCTAGTTGATGTGTAGGTAGGCCTTAAATGTATAAATTAGTGTATCTGATCAGAGAGATATGTGACAGAATTTGTCTACCCTTAACTCATGTTTTGTTTTGATTATGGCTGAGATTCAAACCCATTACCTCTGGGTGTGTACTGTCAGTTAATTTCCTAGCCACGGTCAGAATTTCCAGAATCAAATAGATTGATATCTAATCTTTTGTATAGGACAGAAGATTAGTTATTAAGAAAGTCAAAATAGGAATTTGCCCTTTTATATTGAAATTTTGGCTTAATATGTTGATTTATCTTAAGTTTTAATTAAACATAATTAGCATGGTTAATAAATTATTTCAGGTCTGCCACATGAGCGCCAATTTACGATTATATGCACCTTACTGAAACGTCGTGAAGTTGGTACAGGCAAGTCTAAGAAATTGGCGAAAAGACAAGCTGCTTACAAGATGTGGCAGGCACTTCAAGATAACCCACCTGAGACTTTCCAACCTGAGGAAGAGGTAATTCATACAACTAACATAAGTGGAAATACGTCGCGAACAATAGTGTTAATAGCAATAGCCTTCAAAAAAGCTGCTCATATGGATGCTTTATTTAATAATTTAGTCATATAAAACATATAAAGTTGTGCTGTGTTTGTTACAATGTTATTTCCATTGAAAAAGAATGGTAACCATGGTATCAAACCTGGTACTAAGTCAAAGCCAATTTTTATTTTAAGCCTTATATTACAATTGTCATAATCAAATATAGTTTGACTTGTCGTTAAAACATAAAAGAAAATATTGATTTGAGACTTTCATAATTGAAATACATATACAGTCAAATCCGTTTACGACATCGCTTAAAACAACATAACGGTTATATTGACCAATATCAAAGGTCCCCGCTGAATTCTATTGTATTTAATAACATCGGATGTTACCAGACCCTTTGAAGGGACTTCTCATATTTGGTCGTAAAAACTGATAGTCGTAACCAATACTATGTTGTTATAAGCGATGTCGTCGTAAACGCTTTTAACTGTATATATTTTTTTAGAATAGTTTATTTTTAGTTGCTAACAGCAAAAAGTTTTTTCTAGGCTTTGCCCTTTAACATGCTTGATAGAGATTAAAAAAATCATTCAAATGAATACAATTATTAACAATTTTGTTAATTAACAATGGCAATGTTTTGGTAAATTTTGAAATGTCTATTACCACTGATTGCTTGCTTTCACATATTATGCTTTTCATGCACTTATATTTCAGGCGATACAATAAACATTAGACATAAATGCAAAAACTTACAATGGTTGCATTTGCATCATAGAATTATTTAATTTGGATTCAGAACATCTATCAAATATATTTTAGATCAACTTAAAATATATTTTCGAATAAGGACCTTGAGACAACTAAAGAAAATTTATTCATTATAAACAAATTCAAAGACACAAGTGGCTCTCTAAGGCACTTGGCCAGGTCTTTTACTATCTTTCATCGGCTCTTGCGACAGGAGGGTACTTTCAAAAATTCAAAATTTTTTATAATTGGTGTTGTTTTCTAGGGTGGTGTCGCATCACGTTATGCCGACTTGAAAGATAGTAAAATCTCCACATTAACCACAAGTCACAGCCACAAGGTGTCGCAGTTTCACAAACACCTGAAACAGTCTGTCGGGCCCAACCTGGCCAAGTTGCAGGTATGCATTTCATTACTTTGCATGAGAGCATGATTTCTGTGGTATGTGCTAACAAAAAATGTGGAAGAAATTGTTATAAATATACATTAAGTAATAATAAAAATTTTGTAACTTTTAACCATTCTTGATGGGTAATCAAAATTGGTTGGATTTCAAAATACCATGTTTATGATAATTAAATAAAAGTTTTAACTGATTTTAATTTTTTTATCAGTTGCAGGGTAAATTTAACAAGCATATAACTACATTTTTATTAGTCATTGATGAAAAATAAAGGGAGGGTAGGTAGGGCGGACAGAATTGAATATTTGTATGGTGGTTGTTTATGTTATAATACCCTTAGGATTGCTTTTGTATTTACTGCTTTTTTCAATAAATGTGATTTGGGTTATTGGGAATTATTCCGTTCCAAATGTTTAACTACATAAAATGCTGTGCGAATGTCATTTATATACACCGTTAGTTTGAGGTACATAGTCTGTTTCATTTTCTATGTAATTGATGTTACAAATAGAACTAGTTGCTTACTGAGCAGTGTTGGACTAGTCTGAGAGTACGTCTCACATCACCACACGGATACAATACAGAAATCTGAGGCAGTCTTATCAGTTCTTTTTGGAGAAACACTGCTTAAATGTTTTAATGTGCTATCAATGTGGAAATAAATAAATTTGTTATTATATAGATTTGTATGAGAGATCGAAAAATTCCAGGTTACCCCGCTGAACAACAAAGACTTCAACTTTGTAAAGTTCCTGCAAGAGATAGCCACGGAGCAGTCCTTCGAAGTGACTTATGTGGACATAGAAGAGAAGTCAATGGCGGGTCGCTGCCAATGCCTCGTCCAACTCTCGACACTTCCGGTGGCCGTCTGCTACGGGTCGGGGCTCACGAGTAAAGATGCACAGTCTTCGGCAGCTCACAACGCCCTCGAGTACCTGAAAATCATGAACAAGAAGTGAATCCGAACCGTTCGCCCCATACAGATTTATTATGCGTAAAAATGGCCACTTCACATTTACATATAAAAAATAGGTATCGGACGAGCGAGACGCGGTAAGCCCTTTAACCACTCTTCGGGTTCAGCACTTCGGGCTATGCTGTATAACTGGCACATTTGCAGTGTCCTAATCATTAAATATCGTAAAACATTTGACATAATAAGGCCTAGTCACATAACGCCTTGAACGCCTGACGGAATCAATTACAGAGCGTTGGAGTGACATTTAGTCATTTGTCTTGCTTCGCAGTATTGAATGCGCCGTCTACCGTTTTCTTAAGAATTATACCTTTTTCTGTAGGTTATTTCTTATGCTAAAATGGTAAATTGCATAATAAATTTTGAAGATGTTTAGTGAAAGTGTCTCTATTGAGTGCGTTTGACTATTTGTGCAATTAAATTGAGAGTCTTTATTATCAATAATATATTTTATCGCGAACTCAAGACGGTTCGAACAGGTTTAAAGAAACCTGAACTGAATTATGGTAGATTTCATTATTTATTTACATAAAAATTGGGAATTTAATTTTTGATTGAGTTTGATATGAGGATTTTTTAGTTTCTGTACTTGCCAATAGTGGGAAGCAGTCGAGTATCTTTTATTGGTTGTGTATGTCAAAAATATTTGTGACATTTAGAAGCTTCAGTAATTTCTCTGTCAATAAGATATTTAAGTTGAAATGACATATTGACATGGCTGGAATTGAAATAAACCAAAAATAATCACATAAATAATTATTTTTTATACAATTTAATAGTCAACAGGGAATTATACTATACCAGTTGTGTAGCGTCCTTCAAGAAAAAAGCATACCATTTCTTAAAAGGCCGGCAACGTACTTGCGAGTCTCCTAGCTGTGAGTGTTCATGGGCAGGCTGCCCTGTTACATAAAAAGCTATAATCACAAATAACTTTAGCAGAAACTAGCTTTTTATTATTATTTCTTTAATTTAATTATTTTTTTTAATTTAAAAGATTTTTTTTAGAAAATACTTAAAAATTTCACAATTTTCGTATTGAATTGAATGAAGTTTTTCAATATGATATCCAATTTTATGGGCGTCATTGTGATTTGTGACCACTGTTGTAAAATACATTTAATATCTCTCTTATGTCTTATCATAACATGAACTGCCAAATAATATATTTTTATTTATTCAAATCCACTAAGTATTTGTTTTCCTACAAAAATTACACAAAAAAACTATGACTGCGAATGTGCGAGAGTAAACATCATAGCCCGTAAAGAATAAGGAAACAAAGTATGGAGTGGTCATATTATAATACAAGCTATACTTTGCATAGAATTAGTGTAATTTTCCCAGCGTGGAAATTACTTATAAAATAAAAAAATACAAAAAAAATAAAAAACAAAAAAAAATACAAAAAAAGTGTGTATTATAACTTTCCAGTTTAATATTCAGCATTATTAAACATGTTTTTGCATTAATATTAAATTGATATCATCTAATTATCGAAATCATTAGCTGTAATGTATATTGTAATGAAATTATAGATTTTTCATATTGTTCATTTGAAGCTACTTTGTTTTCGGGTGTGTTGAGATTTTCTAACATGCTGAGCATTAAACGGAAATATATTCTCAGCCGGTACAGTCTGTGGAACTTTCCGAACCTTTGCTTTATTTTTGATTATATATTTATTCACGAAATGTCCCGTGTTAATCGATTTTTATTTATTCGTATGAACTCCCCGATTTTGACGATGTTATCAAATGACTAAATGAATAGTTTTACTCGAAATCATAATCGAGCAAGGGTTGGGTCTTGCGAGATGGGCTGAGCGAAGGCAGGATGTCGCCGAATGAAATTATTATGAATTTACCAATAATCGTGTACATATATTTGCATGATGGTAAACTTTGCATGTGAGCTGAGAACTAAGCGTTTGAGTGTTTATCACTGGAATATAACGGATGGGAAGCTAGGAGATACCTTGCCTGTGAAAATGGGCATTATTTTAATGCAAAGTATAGAGGTTGTAACATTTTCTATCAGTACAGAATCGTCGTGATGCACGAAGCGAACGCGATTATTCTGCACGTCGAGTTTCTTTTAAATTGAATGTGCGTCCGACCTGCCCTTAATCGATCGCACTGTTCAACTTAGAAGAGGCTGAAAGGAATGGAGTTCTGTTCAACCAAGACCTACTAAATAAAACTATAATGTCTGACCATCGAGGCAAATGTTCGTGTTATATTTTGTGTTTAGTCAGTCTTGGTTTTACTAGTATGTAGATCTATTGTAATTCTAGAATTTAATGTCACTGTAGTTCTTTACATTTCACTTGCCTAGTTAATAACTTGTTGAAATACTTTGAAATAGTTTTTGTTTTGCTAGTATTAATACAGCTAATAAGTACAATAAAATTGGTGTTGCTTATAGTTTTGTTTTTTTTTGTATACCGTCTTCAACCCTTAAGCACAAATTTTTCAAATATTTGAAACCTGCAAACAATGCCAGTTTCTAGTGCTGCAGTTAAAGTTCCTTCATAAAAAATGTATTACATATTACTGAGTATTATCTAATTTTACAAGGCGTAACTGTCTATCAACCAATTAAAGCAATTTATTTGAATGTGAGATTATTTTGGAGTCAATAAAAGGAAAAAGCGAAAACTGAAAATGTTTTGTTTATTAGTTCATTAATCTCGAAACAACCCATCTACGTTTTCACGAACGGATTATAAGGTGAGTTCTGATATAAGAGATGAAAGCTAACGGCATTTACATAGAAAGGTATACCATACCGTATATTTAGACTCGTCTATTAAAAACGTCATGAAAATGTTTAGCCAAATTACTTTTGTGTTATCCAGATGAACGAAATCTCTTTTTGTATGGGTTTAAATGTTGTTATATTTTACTTCATTGTTTTCATTTATTAAGGACGTTAAACACTAATAAAAACTTAAATAAAAATAGCATTTTATTATTTAATATATTTATTTTGACTGACTATTATGACAACACACGTACAATGACAAATGACAACATTTCAGTATGCAATCATTTTTTAAACTTGTAATTATCATTTTTTCTAAATTTGAATTTGTTTAAATTAATCATGCGTTGAGTTAAATTTTCTGACAACGACAAATTTTGACTTGTACTCTCATACGGAGTATAACTTATATTGTCTTCTCTTGATAAAGTCCACTCTTCTTTGAGTCCTTCCGAATTTGGTTCATAATCATTCTTTTCTTCAGAAATAGCGTTCTCCGGATCATAGTATTCGTTCAAATTATTAACGAAATCGTTTTTGTCATATGTTGGAGAATATGTATCCATAAATTCAGTTGGTGGAGGAACTATAACCTCATCATTCACGGCCCGCAATAATGTTTTTGGGTTAAGCATGGTTTGACTTAGGTCATAATCATTTTGTGTAATATCTGTAGGGGGAGAGTCAGATAAACTATCATCTATTGTATAATTAAAAGATTCTTTTGGAGTTGTTAAATGTATATGATTTTCCTTTTCTTCTTTATCTAATGGTATTGTGTTTGTTTCGTTAATTTTATTTGAAGTATTATTAAAATTATTTACACATGTTTGAGAATTTATTTTGGAATCGGTTATAACTGATACTAATGTTTCGGGAAGCGTTATGTTGATTTTATCGAAATCTCTTATTTTGTATTGTCTGTTTTGTTTTTTATCCTTTTCAGGGTTCATTAGATTATTTTGGCTTATAGCACGTTCATTAGCCGATTCTTTGAGGGACTGCGTCGGAGTATATTGGCTAAAAAAGAAGGGTCTAAATAAGTAAAACCTAATAGATAAATCTAAAATCTAGCCTTTAAGGCCTAAAAACTAGTAGATATAAACTGCAAAACCTGTAATTATAAAACATACCTGACGTGACATTTTCTTTGGTATTTCTGTAAAATGTCTTTTACATCAACGACTTTGTTTTTTTGACCATTTTCTGCAGTTTGATTGTTGGCTAAGACGTGTTTATTTTCTTTTCCTGTATTATTTTCCGTAGATGTATTACAAATCATTGTATCCTTATTAGTATTACTAAGTAATGGTGTTGGCAAGGAATTCAGTGTATTAGAACAACCAGTTAAGCCATCAAAGTTAGTTCTTGAAGTTTTATCGGCCTCGATATTTTGATTGATTTCGTCATTTTCTGAATTATTGTATTCCGAATAATCCGTATTACTGTTATTACCCTTAGTTTTTATTTCCATTACATTAAAGTCTACTTTGAGTCGACCGACTATATGTATTTTTCGCTCTGGTAAAACCTTTGTGCACGATTTAATCTTCGTCGCACTGAAGAAGTATTGGTTTACGTCAATGTTGTCTTCTGTTTTTGTATATTTGAAATCGTTCATATTTAAAGAGCCTATATATTTGGGTTCTACTATTTCCAAAATTTGATAACTATTATTGTCATTTTGTGTGGGTATAGAATCATGGTGTAAAGTAATGTCTTGATTTTGTGAGGTTAGTATCGGAGAAGGTTGGGTGGGTACCAAGAAATTATTATAACCAATTGAATTATTTAACTTTGACTCAGCGGGTTTTGCCTGCGTATTTTCCAGATAATTTCCTATTTTGGAATTACAATATTGAATAGGTACAAACGGATTTATTTGTTTCTCAGGTAGATTGATGGATGGATTGATTCGGGTGAAAATCCTATTATCATTGTCTATCGGTAAAATTTTATTTGAATTTTCGTTATAATTATTTGTTAAAGAAAAAAGAGGTTCTGGGATAGTAAGATCTTTTGTGTTATCATTCTGTATTGGATCCATATTTTTATTATATTTTGTTGGGATTTTTTGCGGAACCAATTGGGAATGGGATGTCGATTGTAATAAATTTGTATTTTGAGGTGAAGTTTTATCAATTGTATTCCTTACATTAGCACTTTCAGCAGGTGCTTGTAAATCATTAGACTCGTCTAATACAATATGCATTTCAAGTTTATTCGTGTTTTTATGTTGAACATTGCCAAAAAACTGATTCAAATGATCTCTTATAGCGCTTGAGAATCCCGAATCCGATTCCATAACCAGTGGTTCATTTTGGCTAGATTTCTTTTCTATAGATTCAATGAAGCTTAAATTATTTAATGTCTTCTTTTGTTTATATTTATTTATATTGGAAGTAACATGTCTATCATTTGCTGACATAGCTTTGAAATTTGCTGTACTAGAAGCTTGTTTATATGTAGTTCCTGTTTTTTGTATTAAAGGGTCAGTGTTATCCTTATTACTTTCTATGTCATTTAAAATATTCATAATTTTATCATCTTCAATATGTTCCTCCGTGTCGGATGCCTCTATAGTATCACTGACATTACCTTCATTAATTTCTAATGGAGATCTTTGAAGATTTTCACTAAATTCGTTTAAAGTTGATTCGACTGTCTTATCTGAATTATCTTTAATATTCTTCGATGTTATTCCTAATGATTCTCGTAAGTTTTTAAATTGTTTTATGACGTCGGTGTCTCGTTTCTTTTTTTCGTTTGATTGAGTAATACTCTGATTGGGACATTTTCTTTTACGGGTAAATGTGTCTGTTATGTTTGTTTGCTTTAAAACACTTTCACGTGGCGTGCAAACTAATTTATGATTAATATCAACACATGGATTTAAATCGTTGAAAACGTATTCAGAATTATCATCTATACCAACTGAAAAATATAAAAAATTAGTAAATATAGTTTTCCTTTTAAAATGCGAGTATACAAACGCGCATAGCCATCCCTCTATTATTTCGCACAGTAGTTATGGTGTATTATTAAATCGACTATAGAAAAAAGTTATTGTTACAATTTGGAAGGCTAACACTAAAACTGACTTTGTAAACAAAGATAAATATCAGTGAAATAAACACATTAATATATCTTCCTGCCAGGATCATTTTATGGGTCTTCTATCTTTACCTACAATATTATGTTAATTTGTTTAGTTTAGTAACCCATCTCGATAACCTAAATTTAGATCTAAATAAGGAAGAGACAAAATAAATATTAATTATGAATGGAACTAAATTAAGCGTAGTCTTAATTAATTATTTTATTCTAAGCAATGCAAAATAAATACCAAAAGTTGAGCTGATGCAATGTGCCATAAGTTTGTGCTCATTAGTTTGCTTCCGGGTAACGTCGCACGTAATGCACCCATCGTAAACGCTCAAGAAATCTTTATCTCTGAAATATTTAATTGACTACAATTTATTCATAATTTAACCGAGGTATTTGTACGTCTTATCTTATTAGTTTACCGGATGAAAAAAATAAGCTCATTTTGATACTATTTTGATTTGCGTTTTACAATTATTTTTAGTTAATTCAACTTATATGGTAAAGTTATACATTTGAATGATGTTACTACAAAAATGTGTGTAATTTTATTATAATATCGAATTATTATTCCTCAGATGCAGATCAATGGTATTTGTTTAGTCTATAGTCTTCATATCGAACACAGCTTGTCAGGATAAATCAAATCCCTCAGGACAGCGCTGCGCTATATACGTTTCTCAGCCCGTAGCCGAAACTACCATCACCTTTTGAAATGTTTCTGTATATTTTCTGTAATTTCTTGATGTTCAAATTCAACTAAAATGTATGTTTTTTATTCCGTGCATTATTAATTACCAAGCTTTAATTATCGAACAGTTCTGATTGCTAGGCATCAAAATATAAAAAAATACAAGTTTGTGTCACATTTATGTATGAACTAGTATACATTGTTTTATTAAGACGTTTCAATAAATTATTAAGTTAGACTGCATGACTTTGACTATTCCCTTATACTTATAACTTAATGGTTAATTTTTATAATGAAAAAACAAAAGAAAACTAAGAGTATTGCCAGTAAATAAAAATAACATAGATTCCGAAAAACTAGAAAACTACTTACTTAAAAACAGAGTAATATAGTAGATTATTTTCCGAATCGCCAACTATTAAATAAAATTTGTGATTCGCTCCAGCAGTTAAACGTTCCATGTTTTCCATTAAATACACTTGATTTAGCATAACAAGTTCAATTCGGACTGTTTTCTGATCTATAGGGACGATTGTTAATCGATATTTTGGAAGCAAAGATATCTGTTTTCTTAGATCATTGCCTGCGGGGGCGCTTTTATTCATAATCTGAAAGAAGTTTTCTCTTACTTAGACGATAATTGGTGAAGACAGAGGCTTGGTTAACCTTACCCAGTATTGTAGTGCCCACTCCATATATATATATATATATATGACCTACGTATGTACATACAGATTCCTGAGATAATAGCGCTACCTAGCTGCGTGTGTCCAATGTAAATGAAAGACACTGATCGGATTTATATATTGCTCATTTATAATAATTTGAATATTTAATATTCTTCTTTATTTTCCGCGATTTTTTAACGTAATCTTTCTTTAAAAAAATGTAATGTGTCACTTCTCATTTGCAAGTCTTGCTACGGTATATTATTTACTTATAAACTTTATTTTAATTTGTATAGTTATTTAAAAACTTTTTACCATTAAGAGTCTAAGACTTTATGACTCTCAATTGTGATTTTTTTAAGCGATGTAACAGTGTTCCAAGCTTTGGCAAGCTTTTTATCAATAAATAAATAAATAAATGACTTTGGATGAAATTTACAACTGGGGTGACAATATATATAGCCAAATATATAACCGAAATTAAAGATGGTGAGCATCATAGGTAACGTGCGAATGTGATTTGTTTTACATCCTACAAGCTAAGATCTTTTTTAGCTTTTAGCTCCAGGCTAAGATTTCTATCTGAGCCCGGCTACTCTAAAACTTCCAATAGCGCAAACTTTTTTATTGGATTTCGGTATAGTTTCTTGGATATCCTGGATAGTGGGAATTACAGAGTACCAGCGCTGAATGTATCCAGCATGTAATGAGTAATGTCAATACAAAAATGCAACCTTAACCGCGAAATCGCTGTGATGATTGATGATATTTTAACGAACATACGATTAACCTTTGCAAATATGAGCAAAAATTATTTACATATTAGTAAAGAAGAATTAATGCGAATATTTCAGATTTTTAACACTACATCGGAAGTAATTGTTGAAAAAATACGATTTCCGTTATTTCTATGCATTCTAAAGTATTAAAGATTAGCTATTAATGAAAGGTTTTCCTAAGTATTGACTCACCCGTTCCAAATCTCTGGGATGACTCTCTTCAAGCAGCATAAAAGTGGTCTAAAAAGTTGAAATACGCTTAAATAATAAAACTAATTAAAAACACAAAATTTATGAATGTAAATTAAATTGAAAATGTTGTATATGGAATTGAAAAAACAATTCTATCAATAGTTTGCTATTTATAGTGTTCGACTATGAGCAGTTTCAGTGACTTTCATCTCTGACGCCGTGGGTTCGATTCCCGGATGTGCAGCAATACGCTAACATTCATGCGAATCGTGAAGACATCTTCACGTTCGTCAGGCACGGTAAGCTAATAACTTCCATGCCTATTAGATTGACAAATGATCATGAAAAAGATTCAGAAATCTGAGGCCGAGACCTAAAATGGTTGATTGTTGATTTTTTTTTTATGAATACAGTTTAATTATTTGTAAAGGAAGAAAATTGCTCTTTGACCAAAAGGCAGCCTGAACCACTCTGAACAGATTTTCATTCTAACGGAATTTTGGAACAGGGTCTAAACGGGCAAGAGGCTCATCCGATGTTAACTGATACCAATGGACACTCGATGCGAGACGGATCGCGAATGCGTTGCCGGCCTTTATTAGTATTATTCTTAACTAACTTCGCTTTAATGGACATGTTCTAAAATTTTAAGATTGGTTGAACGCGCTAAGCTCTAAATTGATTTATATTTAAATAGTTCATTTATCGAAAATGCCAATTTCTCATTAAATAGTAAAACTGTGGGTTGGACACTCACTTTCCCCGCAGACGCGAGTAACGAACTAAACATAGGTCCAATCCCTTTGAGTTGTTTGCTTAGATATGGCGAGTTCTCCCATAAATGAGCTGATAGGCATTTCGCCAAAATCACGGCGTTCAAAACCGAGGAAAAACAATTCCGATTATCTGCTAATACTTTTCCGCTTGTTACGTATGCTACTAGACCTTAAAATATTTAATTATTAATACACAAATACTAGAGATGGATGAATGGACTGTTACTCTTCATTAATAAAAAAATGAATTATTATATACAAAAAGTTAAAAATATAAGTGTTATAGCAATAATTTACTGTATTAGAAAAATTTGATAATCTGCGTAAGTTTAAATATCACTATAATGAACAGTCTTGCCTAGAATCTGGATCGTCGATTGGTATGACGAAAATATAAAAATTTGTAAATCGTTAAATAAAACTACTTAATTTTAAATTAATTATTTTTAAAAGTTTAAATTGATTATAGTACTTGAACATACAAAAAACACCTGCTTTTTTGAAGTGGATAAATAATACGCTAATTACTAATAGCACAATTTGTATCTACAGTTTATTTTTTAGCGTCTAAGTGTAAATAAATTTATTATTTCCAAACATATGTTACATGAAATAAAAGTCCATACATTTACAAACTCGATCAGCGATCCTCATAATTTTAAAGGCTTCTTGGTTTAATGACGGGTCAGGGATGGGAAGGCAGCCAAGGACCGCTTGTATAATACTAAAACAATTGTACAACAAATGTTAAAGTAGGAGCTTAACTGCTCTCTTGTCATTTACCAATTAACGGTAGTTATTAAAATCGTTTTGAGTGTAAATTTTTATTCTTACCATAAGAAATATTTTAATATACATTTTTTAAATGTTACTGGAGGCAGGAGGCTCACCTGATGTTAAGTGATGGACACTCAAATTGCCATAAGGCTCGCAATGCGTAGCGGGCCTTTTTTTGAAGGATCCTAAGTCGAATAGGTTCGGAAATACTTCAGTGGGCAGCTGGTTCCACATAGTGAAACGACGGACTTCAAGGTCATACGGATGGTATATTGTATTCTGCCTTGACGTCCGTTGATGAAACTCAGCTGCAGATATCAGTGCGAACAACTATTCTGAACACTCCATGATAGTAGAAGATTCCACATCTCTACGAAATTCCAAAAGATCAAGCCGCTTTGACGATTGGAATTGCTCTTCGGTGAATACTGTCAAGCGGAAGGAGTTGGAAGGTACTGAGGAGCTTCCGCCCAGAGGTAGAACAATACTCCATGTGGGGCCAAGATTTTTTGTTTAACATTTTTGTATAGGCTCCGAAAACGACTACTACTAGTTTTTAAAGTAGTCCACTACTTTAAAAGCTTCTTTTACTTATTCATAATTATATATAGGCTATAGAACATTCTAAACATTCGTTCTAGGTTCTGTATGAAATTACGAAAGTGTGAACCCAAGGTCTGTAAAATACCAATAAAAATTCATATATCGCGTGCGCTGCTGTACCATTGACAATAGAGCAACGTCATATACAACAGTTTTATAGAAGACATCAATATCTACAAAAAAAAATATTTTTAATAATTTATTAACGAAGAGGCATAGCTATCTATGTTTACTATATTATAAGAAAAAATAATATAAATTAAAACATAGGTCCCAACGAATAATATCTTGTCTAAATAAGTTACAAAATACAATAATATACTTTTAATTTATTGAAAAAATAAAATGTAAATATTTTATATTTTTATTATTGTTTTATGGTTAGATAATTGCACGATACCGCGTAATTAAATTAGCAATTTCGTTTTAAAATTTATTAAATTATTAATAGTATTTTTTTAAATATTTATTAATTAAATCGTCATTGGGAAGAAAGATAGATAGAAAGATGATAGAGGTTAGAACCAGATCTATCTAGTAAACGCTTACACTATCTCTGTAACATCTTTTTAAAGTCTTCTTTATAAAGTTAAGTTAACTATATACTATTTTTGTAATAATATTTTTTTTATATTTCTTAAATCACTGTGGTTCATGACTCATTGTGTAATTATTATCTGTTATTTTTCTATTTCATTATGCACTTTTTATTCTTAGTATTTCTATGTTCTGATTCGTTAATACTTGAACTTGCTGGAAGAGATCGCCTGTAAGCGTCATCCGTTGCCGTTTATATGTAATCTTAGTGTATCAAATATGTAATGTAAACATTAATGAATAAAATAAATAAATAAATTTCGTTTATTATACGCGAATGTGAGCTCGTTTCGATCCTACTTATTTTAATAAACAAAAAATAACAAATCCTTCACGAACCAGTTAGATATAAATAAATGATTGTTTTGTCTAGAACATGTCTGCTTATAACGGTTTTTAAACTTGTTTTCAAGATTCTAGATATATTCTTCTAAATAAACGGTAAATACAACCCGTGCGTACTTTACGATACGAGATAATGCTTCGTTTATTTTATACAAAATACATCATTATGATTTTAGAATATTTTCTAATACCACTATAATTTAGTTGCCTAACAGCAGTCACATCATAGTTTATTAAGAGATTTTCTTTACTAAACAAACCAAATAACTTCTGCCAAGAAACGCACCCCAGTTTAAATAAATAAATAAATATAATGATAATATCGCATTCCATTAAATATAAACAAATGTATGCAAAATACAAAATAATGTGTTTAAATACTGTTAAATATAGTACGTACTATTTGCTATATTATTTATTTACAAAGTTAAATTTATAGAAAAACAAATAATACATAAAAATTATAAGAAATGCAACGGGCGTCTAGCAAGCGATCTCTTCCAAGTAACCCTAGTATGAGAAAACAAAAAAGGAAATATGATATGAATTATGTATTTTGTTATGTATTATTGTGTTTTTAGATGAAAAACTTACCAATTCAATTTCATCTGTCTGGTATTAATCTTGCCTTTCATTGGGAAGCGAATTGTTGCAGCCGCCTTGTTTCTATTGAGTGCATTCAGAGATCTTCGCTCGTCGACTCGTAAATGCATATCTGCCAACTCATGGCTCTCGCATACAAGCCATAATAATTTTTCTAGCGATTCTGTTCCTTCTATCTATAATGCAAATATACCAACTTTGGCATGAAATATTATTTATAAATGCCTACCAACGATCGGCACACTGTACAAGTAATTTAAATTCATTTAATGTGAGAAGCGGTTAAAGGTAAATAATCTTTAAAGAAATGAATATAAAGTTATTACAGTGTTACAGAGTATCTGACCGATAGACTTTGATTTCTTTATAAAAGTGAAGTTTAATAATAATTTTAAGTACATTCTCCTTTGCAATGTGAAGCTAAAGCAAATAAATGTATCTTGTAAGAATATAAATTTATTAACTATGGTGGAGCATGCCCTCCTCTACAAGTTTTTCTTGACAAATAACCTTCAAATGTGGTAATTTATTAAATAAAGTCATAAATATAATAATAATTACTTAAAAATAAGGACGGATTTGATTCAATTAAGATACTAAAAGGTTTCGTGTTATAAAGGAAATAAATTAAACGATTATTTTTATTATATATTATTCTTTACTATTCCTATGAATTATGTTAGAATAATTTTGTTACAGTCCCTTAGAGATGAGACTTTGCTAATTGTTTTTGTTTAAAAAATCCTAATTTTATAAAATACCTTCATAATCGCCTTCATAGTTTCAAGATCAATATAGTAAACAGTCATAAGCCGCCCCGCATCGGTGCATTGTATACAACTCGCCTCGTCCATAGTTATAAGACCGGATGATGCTAAGCTATTCATGGCTTTGACACACAATTCTGAAATTGATGACGAGCACTTTACAAATATACGTCGTTGGAGGCTTCCTTATGGAAATTTGTTTAAATGTATATAAAATATATAATGTTAAATGTATCTGAATAAAGGCTATAAGTATTATTATTATATATTATGTTTCTCGACATTATCGTATTTGGATAGGATGTAAGGATAATGTGTGTATTTCTGTAATAAATAAATAAATAAATTTTTCATAATATCCAGGTAGATTTTGGGTCTATGGTGTAACAGTTCATCTCCTCGATGTTTTCCTTCATCGTACGAGTTTTATCGAAAATTCATTGAGCCAAAGGTGTGAATTGAATACGCGACCACGGCTGTTGTACGATCAAGATAGTTGACTAACAATAAACCTAGGACAACTTATTAAGCCGAGGGCAGTATAAATTTGTTAGCTATAATTTTTCATTGATTATTATTATTCACGAAGGTGTTTAAACTTCTGTGCAATGTGCTTACATTCGTATGACTCCCGAATGTCAAAAACGTGTTAGATTTGAGTGCGATTCACATTTAGCAAGTCTCGACTCTGAATCTTACCCTGTCTGATTGTTTCTTAGCCTTAATTACATTATTGCCCCATTAGCTTTTTCATTGATGAGTACTGCAGATGCAAGCAGTGCTAGTGTCTCCAGCGTGCGACTCTCACACCTGAGGTCGTAGGTTCGATCCCCGGCTATTCACCAGACTTTTTTTCTATGTGTGCATTTAACATTTGCTCGAACGCTGAAGGAAAACATCATGAGGAAACCGACATGACGTCTCAGACCAAATAACTCGACGCGTGTGTCAGGCACTGGAGGCTGATCACCTACTTGCCTACACCTATTAGATTTAAAAATTGATCATGAAACAGATTCAGAAATCTGAGGCCAAGACCTAAAAAGGTTGTAATGCCACTGTTTATTTTTGTACTGCAGATGAGTATCAATTGAATGTGACGCATCAATGCCATATATTGATATTTACGATTCTAGCACTCAGGCATTTTATTTTTATTTTTTTATTTTCACATTAAGGTACAAAAACAGAAAACAGACTGACTACATACATAAAATTATTACATACTAAACAACATTTAAAAATCTGACTTCCAGTTATATCTGTACACAGCATTTACACTAAATATCAACTAAACAACATACACATATCAAACCGAATGACAAAAAAATAAAAAATAAAGGAAAAAATATATATATACATACACACACACATGTATATACATATACATTAATCAATTAAATTAGTAATTAAGGTTACAAGTATTTACTATGAACTATCTTTTTAAATTTACAAATATTATTGTGAAAAATATCAACCTCAGCACACACAGCATTATAATATTTGCACATTCTTACGAGCGGAGCATTCTGGGAAACATTGTTATCAGTCATAGGTATAACAAATAATTCCTGGATGCGCACAGAACGCGTCGGCACCTTGATCTCCAGCCTCTCCAAAAGGCAGGTGTCAGATGAGCCATTTGCTATTTTATGCAAAGTGCATAGGTCGCTCACCCACCTCCTCCTTTCAAGACTAACCATTTGAAAGTGGGCAAGACGCTGGTCATATTGGTTTATTTTTCGCCTAAGACCATACTTATAGCACAATGCTCTGACAAACCGCCTTTGTATAGCCTCCAATCTATCTATATGAGTTTGGTATATCGGGGTCCATACCGCCGAACAATACTCAACTATGGTTCTCACGAGAGAGCTGTATAAGATAATCAAGGAGTCGGCTCGCCTGAATGGTTTAGCAGTTCTAAGGATAAACGATAGCATCCGGTTAGCTCTACTACATATATCATTGTAATGAGGTCTAAAAGACATAGCAGAGTCAAATAGCACTCCCAAGTCACGAATCACCTCAACTCTATCAACTAGAATACCCTTAACATTATATTTATACTGGATAGGGTTCCTACTTTTTGTAAACGTTATAACTCGGCACTTCTCAATATTCAGAACCATAAAGTTTTCATCGCACCAAGCAGAGATAGTATTAATATCCAATTGTAAGGTCTCACAATCTCTTTCATCGGATATACGTCTGAAGACTTTAATGTCATCTGCATATGCCAAACATTCACTGCTTATTTTGCTAAGCAAGTCATTCACAAATAACAAAAAGAGTAAAGGACCCAGCTTCGATCCCTGGGGCACGCCCGATGTTGCTAAAAAAGGCACAGATTCGTAACCACTCAGAGCAACCAGTTGGGTACGGTTCAAAAGGTAAGAACTTAACCATCTATATAAGTTCCCATGAATCCCCACATGCTGAGCCTTCACAAGCAATGCAAAATGGTCCACTCTATCAAAAGCTTTTGAAAAATCGGTATATATAGTGTCCACCTGCTTTTTATCATTAAATGATGAACATAAATAAGTAGAATAGCATAAAAGATTAGAGTTGGTTGACCTTCCAGTAACAAATCCATGCTGTCGTGGGCTCAATATATGTTTGAGATGGTTATACATATGGGTATAGATGAAACCCTCGAATATCTTAGCAAATAAGTCTAGAATACAGATAGGTCTATAATTCAAAACATCACCTTTGTCTCCAGATTTATACACTGGTGTAACTTTGGTTATCTTCCATAGGCTAGGAAATACTCCCTCGTGCAAAGATTTCTCAAATATAATCAATAACGGTGTAACAAGAGCAGTAGCGCAAAAACGAACAAAAATAGGTGGAATCCCGTCAAAGCCAGCACCCTTAGAGAGATCGACACTTTGTAACTTTTTTAACAATTCCTCTCTAGTTATCTGTAAATTACCAATAGAGAAGTTTGATGACGGAAAGCTAGGAAAGTAATTATTTGTGGTATTAGAAGAGTAAATTGATGAGAAATGACTAGCAAACAGGTTTACAATATCTTCACCCGTAGTACCAACTTTGTCTTGATAACACATTCGACCAGGAATATTATTGGTGATACGTTTAGATTTTGTGTAGCGCCAAAAAGCTTTTATGTTGAGTTTAACATCCTCTTCAATTCGTTCTATATATGTTCTGAAGCACCTCTTAATAACTTCTTTAGTTCTAGTTCTGAACATAGAGAACTCGTCATAGTCCCTTGGGTTACCAAATCGCTTATATCTAATATGAGCTTTGTTTTTAGATGTAAGCAATTTAATTAAATTTTTGGAATACCATTGCGGATATTTATTGTTTGGACCATTAGACTTAGGAGTATATTTTTCTATGATTGAATGTATATTGTTGTAAAATAACAGAACAAATACGTCACATCCCATATTAAATGAATATTCAGCCCAATCAATTTTCAATATATCCTTTCTGCAGCTTTCATAGTCAGTTTTACGAAAACATAGTTTTTTAAGCAATGTGTGCTGAATCAATGTAGAAGGAGTGGTTTGAAGTATTAGTTCAAATGTCGGATGGTTCTCATCTAGACGACTCATGTGTAAAGTCGGTAAAATTGTAAATAAGTCTGGACAGTCAGTTATAACTAGATCTAGTATTCGACCCTTATAGTTTTTATTGAAATTTAGCTGTCGCAACATAGTAACATCGAATAGGTCACACAAAGCCTTTGACTTTTCACAGCAATTGTTCAGAGGACAGCCAGTTTCAGTTGACCAGAGAACATTACCAAGATTAAAATCACCCAATATACAAGTCCTGTGATCAGACATGTCACCAACTATGCGACCACATTTCTGAATAAAATCGCAAGCTGCATTTGACGATAAATATCCAGGCAGATATGCAATACATAGATTCATAGTAAAATCGCCATTCAATGTGACTTGTACCCACAAGTCCTCAACACAGTCAGACTGCCAGTCATCTCTCAACAAAATTTTGAGTTTCTTAGAATAAGAAATTAGTACACCACCTCCATGATCCTTACCATACCGTCGACAAAATCCAGGATCACGATCTCTACGTACCACACAATATCTGTCATCGAACAGTTCAGATGAAAATACATCGGCATCTAGCCAAGTCTCGCATAAACATATTATATCAAAGTTATTACACAATACACTATTATAAATATCAACAGTCTTGCTCTTCATACCTCTTATGTTCTGATAGTAGATTGAGAGAGACATTTTAGCTATTAATTAGTATTTATTTTTACCCGTTATGGGTACTTGAATATGCACTGATAGTATTAACTTATTAGAGCAAGGCTTTTGTTATTCTTAATCAATATATACTTAGAATCAATAGTTTTTCGAACGTATATACGTCCACTTTTTACCCATGTAAATTTATATCCAAGTTCTTTCGCCCTTTTACGAGCCGCGGCATGTAAAGATTTGTTGAAAGGCGACAAATGTTCACTCACATACACTGGTTTCTTATCACCCGCGATTCCTAGTAAAGATGTATTTAATTTGTCACTAGAGTTGGATTTATTATATCTATATACAGCAGAGTAAAAGCTATCACGATCTTCCACGCATCTAAACTTGACAATTATACTACGAGGTAGCTTGCTTTCTTTATTCAACTTAGCGACTCTAGTGCACTTTACTATTGCATCTTCCTTCAAATCATGACCTATTACACGAGAACATTGTTTAAGAAGATTAGGTAAATTTTCATTATGGTGCTCAGGTACACCTTGCATCTCCAAGTTGTTCTCGCGCATATGTTGCTCCAAATTATTTAGGCGATCAGATAGTTCTGACACAGTGGACTTGAGTTCTAAATTTTCCCTAGAAATTAATGCATTAGCTTTGGCTAAAGTGTCTATCGCAGACTTCATTTCATCATGCATTGTGCTCAGGAAATCAACAGACTGGCGAAAATCCAACAAGTCATCTTTAATGGATGATAATTCTGTTTTCAATATTCTGGATATCATCTGCGGCAGTTCAGTTTTAATAGCTTCAAGTACTTGATTACTTATACCAAGGCGTCCCTATCCTGTAATGAACCAGTATAACCAGGTATCTGTTGACGATCCGATTGCTTCCCTCCCCTTCCCAAGACCTCCGTGTCCACGTTCAAGGGCGAAGCCGAAGTAGGTGTAGGTGAAGTCGTCGAAGTAGTAGCTTTCTTTTTTATCTTACATGCCGAACACTTCCACTTCATTCTATTCATAGGTAAAATTTTCTTGAAGTCTAATTCCGTCATTTCTGCACAATAAAAATGCAACCATCCTAGGCAGGAGACACATTTAATGCTGTCCCCATCAGATGCAATTTTTAAACATTTACGGCAATTCATTATTATTGTTTCCACTCAAAACCGTATGTAGGAATAATCAAAGAGTATGTCACAATAACTAGGTCCAAAATGCTTGTATCCAGCCGCTTGTATGGCAATAGTGCCGCTGGCAGATGTCAAATGCCAAAAATCAAATTAACCAATGAACATAGATATTTCTAACCTCATTAATCCAGCCGGCGACTTTTAACACTAAATGCAGTGTGATGTCCAGGATAACGTGAAATCAACACTTCTATAGCATTCACAACACTTTATTTATAGTTCGTGATGTTGTAACAACAACAAGTGAGCGTAAGTATTTTTCAAAGCACAATATTATCGGGAGCTGCACAAGTATGATGTTTACTATTTGACGTCCGGAAATCGAGCTGGTAAAGGTAAATCTTCCGTACTTGTTATACGAGATTTTTTCCGTTAATTTTAATTGTTTGCGGTTAAGGAAAATGTATTTCTTAGATTGCTGATTCGTGCTAAGCTAAATGACTTGTATTGCCTTTTTGGAAACGGGTTCCTAAAAACATTCTATAATATTTATGTCGGTGAAACATTGGGAGGACAAACAGGTTCTTAGAGCACATTTTTAACGTTGCAATTTTTAGATTAATTCGAACCAATTCGACTTAGGGTCCTTCAAGAAAAGAGCGTACAAATTCTTAAAAGGCCGGCAACGCACTCGCGATCCCTCTCCAGAGTGTCCATGGGCGGCGGTATAACTTAACAACAGGTGAACCTCCTGCCCGTTCGCCCCCTGTTCTAAAAAAAAGATAGGATTTTTATCTGCGCATGTTTTTTTGAATTTTTAAATTATTCATATTATCAAAAATATACGAGCAGTTGTTGGCTGGCCAACTCTCGTCCCTAAGGTCGTAAGTTCGATCCCCTTCTATGCACCAATGAACTATCATTCTATGTACGCATTTAACTTGCCCTCGAACGGTGAAGGAAAACATCGTGGCGAAATGGCTTGTTTAAACAAAAAGTCGAAAGCGTGTCAGGCATAGGAGGCTGATCACTTATTTGCCTACTAGATTAAGATTTTCATGAAACAGATAGAGGAAGTAGAGGGCCCAGACTAAATAGGCAGTAGGGCTGACAACTGATATTGAAAATTTTCCACAGCACTCTAGCTATTTTTCCCTTTAAGATCTAGCTATGGCCGGCTCTCACACGTTTTACGAGGAGATACAACCTTCTTAGTTGTGTACATAAAATTGATATTAAACTTGATAAAACATAATTCGACACAGACTATTAGAAATATGAATTGGGCGGTTGGTTTTAAAACTTTGTTTTCGCTAATTAAAGTACCTACAATTCCAGTCGTGTGATGTATTTGTATTGATATTGGTTTTATGTGATAAATATTTAATTTTTTATAATTACGAAGTACGTCCATGAACGATTAAGAACATTGTGTAAACCTATACATAGCAGATACCTGAGTAATGGCTCTTAGGAAGGCTTGCGGAACTAAGCCATAACGCATCTTCATTCCAATAATAATTCCATCCATTTTGAATCACGAGGAATCATTGGTTTTTATGGTATTATTCAAGATTTTTTTGCTTTTGTTTAAGTGAGAGTAATTATATACGTTTCCGTTGCAAAACTCATTTACATAAACATTATTTACATAAATTTTAGTTGATTTAAATTCAGTAATAATTTACTATAAATAGTAATATTTCTCTTAAAGCGATGGGTGATTTTTTTATATAATGGGGCAGGAGGCACATTGGCAAAAGGCTCGCAAGTGCGTTGCCGGCATTTTAAGAATTGGTAGGCTCGTTAAAGGACCGCAAGTGTAATTGGTTCGGAAATACTTCAGTAGGCAGTTGGTCCAAAAGGTGCGTGGCAAAATCTGCCTTAATAACGTTCGATATGTAACAAATTATTGGCAGTAGATTTAAATAGCTTTATTATTAACAATAACAAATATTATATTTTATTAAATTAACAGTTAATTATTGTAATACTTTTTGTATTTCTAAACCAATTTGAAATCGAGAGATAATTCGGCGTATATTTTAAAATTTACAATATCGTTTTGTCAACATGTTTTCCAAAGACAGCGATAATTTTACATTTTTATTGTCACCGTAATAACTTAGGTAATATAATATAAGAATCCCTACTGCGAAAATTTTGGATTTTATTATAAGGTAGTGCAGCCTTCAATAAATTATGTGGTATTTAATTTAGTAGTGACATCCTAAGTTTATTTTTGTCACTAACCACGGTCAAAGATAGAGGAAATTCGTTAAATGTTAATATTATTATTTGTTTTTTTTTAGTATAATAATTTCAACTATCATTACTAATGTTAAAGGTCAGCTATATATAACTCGGAAGTAAAAGATTCGATTACCGTTTGCAATTGTTTTGTTTAAAGGGCGAGGAGTACCTCTATCAATGAAATTATTTCAAATCGTATTTCCTATGTTTGAACAGTTTCCAAGAAATATAGCGGCTATTACTATGAACATCAATACCGCTCAGTATAAACACAAGAAACGCGAAATGAAACAATGATTTCTACGTAATGAAACCGTACAATAAAATTTCGTACGAACTGATATTTGAATTTTGTGACATGCTTTTTACAAAAAAAAAATATATTTAATGTATCATAGATCGTCTAAGGACCAGATGTGTTCTTAACAATTATTAAAATCTTTTTAATTGTACACTACTTGCTTTATATTAAAACCGTTAAATATTACAATCAATGTTGGCCTAGTGGTATCAGCGTGTGACTCTCAGACGTAGTGTGAGGTTGTAGGTTCGATCCCCGGCTGTGTACCAATGGATTCTATGTGCGCTTTTAACATTCGCTCGACCGGTGTGTTCCTTACACATCGTGAGGAAACCGGCTTGCTTTGACGCAAAAAGTCGACAGTGTGTGTCAGGCACAGTAGGCTGATAACCTCTTAATAACCGATACTTATCTATTAGATTGACGATGATCATGAAACAGATAAAGAAATCTATGATCCATGCCTAAAAAGCTTGTAAAAGGTTGATGCGTTTGATTATTTTTTAGTAACTTTTGTATGTTTGTATCAGTGCCAAGTTAATATGAGTTAAAAAATTTAAACTAAGTTGGCATTTCCTTTTAATTAAATAATTTAGTTTAATTAAATAATTTAAGTTTACGACTATTATTAAAAAACTATTGAATTAGATAAAATTTACGCCAATGTCAAATGGTCACCTAATTACCTCATTAAAATTGGTTTGTTTTCATGGTCGCTGTAATCGGATTCAGTCTCAGAATGATACATTTACATATTAATGTAACCGCACTGTTTTGAGGGCGTTCATCATATTTACACAAAATTATTTATTTTTATAGTCTATAGCCCAACATTTTTATCTGTGTGCAGTCAAACTTCTCCCATGGTCTCCCATTTGAGACCGTTTAATAGCACCAACGATCCGATAAAAAAATATCCCTAATTAAAAGAAAGATACATTTTTTTAGATAGGGGGTAAACGGGCAGGAGTCTCACCTGATGTTAAGTGATACCGCCGCCCATGGACACTCTCAATGCCAGCTGGTTCGCGATTGCGTTGCCGGCCTTTTAAGAATTGGTACGCTCTTTTCTTGAAGGACCCTAAGTCGAATTGGTTCGGAAATACTTCAGTGGGCAGTTGGTTCCACAAACATCACATATAAATAAAAAATACCTTCTATTTTCTTAGTGATAAGCTGATTGGAAGCGTTTTGTGGAAGTCCCAGATAGCGTCTGGGGTCACGAGTCGCTCTGACACTTAGAAATGTGGAGTTCACCCATTCTACACATTGTGCGACGTCAGTAACTGTTCCAAGAGAGGCCTCGCTGTTTAAGTTCTCGGCTAAGCGCTTGTGTAGATAACTTTGAAGCGGTTCACTTCCACCGACGAGAGATTGATAACGAGCCTGTTTTCATATAAATCTTTTAGTTTTAAAACACGTTTGAAATATTAAATTCACTCTAAAAGGCTTTGAAGATTATATCAATAGACTGTAATTAAATTATTCATTTAAAAATAAAAAGAAGTTCCTTTAATCAGCTAGATAGGTGGGTCTTACATGTTGCACCCAAAGTGCATAGTTCTTTAAATGTATTCTACAATTAATTCATTCACCAGAGATAAAGTAAAGGACGACTCTGAATAAATATAGTGCATAAATTCTTTTTGGATCGACGTAACATTTGTCAAAATTTGAGAAAAACGTCATTGTTAGTCATTATTTTATAAACAAAACATTTGTTTCAAATTGCTCTTATTTTATATCCTTATAATTTCTAAGAAGCCATGGGTTTGACAAAGGAAGAGAAGAAGGCTCAGAAAGAAGCCAAAAAACTTGAAAAGCTCAGAGCTGAAGCTGAGGCTCGTAAACAAATTAAGCGTAAAGAACTACAACGCGAGATGGCAGCTCAAGCACGTAAACGAGGGGAGTTAGATAAAAGCTGGCGGGAAATGATGATTAAAGTAAAAGAACCCGTATTCAGACAAGACATAGAAGTGATGTGGCATGTATTTGAGAGGGTGTATGACAAGAAAGATCATTTAATTCGCTATACCACGAAGCTAATGAACATAGCAGATGACCAATTTCAAAGAACAGTAGCTAGTTTCTGTAACACAATCGATACGACAATTAACAAATTTCTCGAAGAAATGGATAAACTTTCAAAAGAAAATGACAGTAAAACAAAAAAACTTCTCAAATTTGGCGAAGATAACGCTAGCCAAATCATGAAAGATCATGACGTTGCAGAAACACATCTACAGCTTCTAATCTATCACGGCCATACAACAGCGGATACTCAGGCGTGGACAACTAGGGGTGAAAACTTAGTTAAAGAAGATGAAGACCGAATGAAATATTCTAATGAACGAGAAAATTTACGTTCCTTTCTTGAAAATACATACAACACTACATGGGAAGATTATAAAGCAGTTCTTAAAGCTTATGTCACAGAAACAGCAGATAACCAGAAAAAAGTGCGTAAGCTGCGTCAAAAAGAAAACTTAATGGCTGATATAATAGCCTCACAGGCGAAGAAAATAGCAAATAATGACAGCGTATTAAAGCGGCTGCGAACTGAATTGGCAGCCTATGAATCAGGTACAAAACAAGCAGTGTTTCGTGATCGCCGTGACCGCCATAGGGCTGCGTGCTTCCGTTTAAAGAAAGGTTTGATCGATGGATGCGCATTGGATGCCAAACTTTTAGCAGTTTTAGTAAAAGAATCTGATGATACTCTTACATGGTTAAATACATCACAAAATAAAGTAGAAAAGATTTTACGGACAGCAGCACTGTGTAGGAAATTTGAAACTCAGCGCGAAAAAGTCCTACCATTTGGAACAGCATTACCTCACTCTCCTACCGAAACTAAAACAAGTGCAAGACGACATCATTCTGAGGATTCATTAGTGGTCAATTCGATAGCTTCAACGTGTGGACTAACACGTCTCTGGCAGAAAATATCTAAAGCAGAGCTATCTAAACGGGCATTAATCCATGAAAAGATGCTATTAGAACAGGAAAACGCATTGATTGTGAGGAAATTAAAAGAATATCAAGAAACAAAATTCCAAGTGGATGCATACAAATGCATTTGTACTAAATCTAGAAAATCATTATCTCACCCGGTAGCAGTAGATGGTGTTTTAGAAGTTGCGAAGTATGAGAATTTTGCGCGTCTGTCTAAACAATCCTGAGTAATATTTAAAATATACAATAAAACGTGAATTCATTTTTAATTTTTTATTGTTTAGGTATTTTATTACCTATAAGTACCGCATATTGAAATTACTGTAGTACCTTTCCGAAGTTTTTATAATATAACAAATTTTATGTTATGTATGGCATATATATGATAAGGCATTATTTGATACATTTTGCCAAGCCGCCTACATGATATTTTACGCCAATATTTGTCCGTGTAATATACCTGATGATACTATAATGTTTTTTTATATTTAAAATATTATGGTTTTATCATAAAGTATCAACGCTTATCTATATTGTTGTAATATTTTTAAATGTTGCCTATTACTTGTTTCGTCTTTGGTTAGTGAATAATGGTGTACACTCCCTAACATACAACTTTGATAGAAAATAAATATACGAAATTAATCTCATTTAAATTGCAGTCGGTGAAAATAAACTACATTAAATGGTCCTTTTGACTGGAATGATATTAGCATAAATCTTCGGTTTTGAGGCTATAAATACTCAAACCCTTTTTAAGGCTTAGGAATCCGTATTTTATTTGACACTTCTTTTAAGATTGCATAAAGAGCTATAAGAATGTATATATTAAACATATAATTAATAAATAACTATAAAATTCCGGTAACTCACTTAAAAAATTATCTTTGATTTTTTTAAATGGGTAATTATGTATTTAGATAATTAGCAGTAATTATATATTACTGTAATTATTAAATATTAATAATATAATGTTTAACTTTGTCTGGTGCAAATTAGAAAAATATAGCAATCAATTCGCTTTAATAAAAGATAAAAATTATTCAAATGCCTTGTTTGCATTGCCATATGTATTAATAATTATGATTCCTCAAGAAATCAAAATTTGTAACCGTAATGAGATATGATTTGTAAGTTTTTTCTAGACTAAAATGTAATATTCAAGAATTTTTTGTTTATTTTTATACTCTAATGTATTGGATCAATTAAAAAAAGTGCGTGCGCACAAAGTACACATGTACCAGTATACGATCGTTTCATGTATACTTTATTCACACTCTCTAGACCCTGTATTCGTGCTTATGATAATTTCAAAAATATTATCAAATCTGCGTTTACTGTACAAGATGTTATGCGAAAGAATTTCCATCTAAATTTCTAATATGTTATAGATTAGAAATAGTAGTAGTAGTAAACGTTTTTCAGTTTATCTCAATTGCTTTCTTCCTTCGATAAAAATAGAGCGCTGCACATCTTTGTGACGATCAATAAAAAAATTCCTTCAGAAGTGTCACTCCAAAATCTTTATATATATAAAGCTACATTATCAGCAATTAAGATATATGTACTATACATATTATATAAGTTTCGTCTGAATGGCCGCGGTTGTCACGGCATGAAACACCTTATATAATAAAGAGAAGCAGCAATACATACAACATAGTTCCAGGTTCAGGGAAATTTTATAAGTCATACGATCATAACAGCATGCATAGACAGGAAAAACTGTGTCAGGCACATAGTCATCGCCTACTTGCCAGAAGTCAAAAGATTCACTGAATTATTATCTAATCTTTGGCTTCTAAATGTATTTTAAACTGATGATTATCTTGCTTATTTACGTAATGACGGGATGAGCGACACAATAAAATTGCTTGTACGATCGATATTCTATAATTATTATACAATTGTCAACATTGTAACATGATAGTAATAAATCATAGGATTCTCGAGTATTATGAAATCTAGCATGACAGTATAAAAATATCCTTGAGGCTTGGATTGATACGTTTAAAAGGCAGAATATTCTGATTCCCATTTTGGTTTCAGAATAAAGTTCAAGGAGGAATTGAAAATCCCAAAGTGCTTTTTCGTATTTCAGGTTTTATTTGCTAAACAGATCATTTACTGTACAAAAAAGTTTAAAGGTATCTGGAAAGATAAGTCGAAAGATATTTAACGTTTACACGGAGATTCGAGATTAGAAGAGTATCAATACAGAGCTAGAATATTCTTGCCTTAAGTACTACTTTTGTGTTTCTATTTTTATATAAATATTTTATTGTCTATATATTTTTCTGTATAACAGTCATACGATCACTTCATAATGCTGACGAGGTCTAAAATCCGGGTTCTAAATTTATAATAGTGTCTATATTAACTAGACATTATTTAATAGAAAAATTGTCAAATGCGATCTATGGACATTAATGACTTGTTTCCATTACAATGGGTACCTTATAGAGATTTCGAAATTCAAAAGTGTTTAATATTTTTTGTAAAGAGAACAATCTATGGCCGCTGTCATCAGTCTATAATTGGATTCTATTAGCGGATAAAGCGTGAATACGAACAAATATTACGATATTATTTGAGCTACGACGTTAATACGTAATTAGCAAAGACTTCAATCAACTTAACTAGAACCACTTGGAGACGGAACGTTTGGATCTTCAATGATCATAAAGGCACTTCCTCGTCACGAGAGGTTGACAGATTAAACATTACTTTCACTAGGTCAGGACGAATCTGCTCTGAATGATTTTATTCCGTCAGTATGGACCGGAATTGGAAATGACTGATCAACTTTACTTTTATTCGAAGAAATCTATTAGGTATGAGGGTGTGCAATTATTTAATCAATTACCATCTCAAATTCGTAATATTGGAGTGTTTGACAAATTCAAAAAGGCAGTAAAGATGCATGTTATAATGAATACGGTTGACTAAAATTAAGACGACTTATGGCGACATGTATCTCGCTCGTATAGATACATATTAATATTAAGTTTCTCATGTAAATATATTTTTTTGTAATGAGAAATAAAGTTCTTTAAACATTAACTTTTGTGGAGTTTTAGTTAAAATTATCTAAGAACTATTGTTCAAAATATTTTAATTGAGAAGATAAACAAGACCTAATGTAACTGAAGGCTTGAATAAAGATGGTGGTAGAATAAAAGGCGTTTGATGTTTTCTCCGTATGAATTTTCCTCATTGTGTAGTTTTGACTGTAAATAGTGTAGATAGTTACGATGATAGTCATACTAAAGGAATCCAAATGGAAAAGACTTCAATCGTTAATAACATATTTTATGATACTTAACTTTTTTATTGCTAACTTTTTAATGTAAAAATTATTTTGTTTTCTTTGCAAAAATAACTGTACAATACGGTTGGTAAACAAACTATAAGTGGTGTAATAACCAATTTATATATAATAAGGATAATATATATAATAAGGACTAAGATGTAACTTTATATAACATATCAATATTATAAACGAAATTCTTATTCGAATGCGAGGCTTTCTACCACGACTTCGTCGAATTCCCATAGAACCTATTATCAATTAACGATTCACGATCATTAATTATTGTACTTAATAGGCAGACTATAGTACAATGTTATCAACCTAGACTTATATTTAAAACTAGCTTTCTAGTTGGCTTTTTCGGCTTATCTCATGAATGATATAGAATAGAGCTTTCGCTTTAGCTTTGTAATCCCTTAGGCAGGTAGGTGATCAGCCATCCGTGCCTGACATATCCTCATGATATTTTCTTTCTTTATACGTGCAGATAGATTTATCTACTAGAGCAAAAGGATCGCATAATATATAGGGTTGAAAATCGCTTAGCCACTAGTTTTGATAAATATTCCTTCTTATCAGCGTCGGTGTTTTAAATAATTTACTAACACATTGTGAAGTTATAAAATATATTTTTTATTAAGAGCGTAGTGCAATAAATGCAATTTAAGCAAGTCAAAAGGGATCTTATAATATCGCTATCTTTATAGGGTTCTTTTATAGAAATGATAAAATATAATTGGCGTGGACTTAAAAGAGGCAGGTTTACTTTAGGGAAAATTTTAGAAATTTGTCTTATGCTTAAACTATCCTTTGTTATAAAGAGATTTTTGTCACATTTATTTATTTGAAAATTTATACAAAAGTATTAACGAGGAAAAATTCGATAGATAATAATAATATTAATAAATATTAATAGATATTAGAAGCTTATTAAATTAGCTTATAAAAGTAATGTTTAGGAAACGGATTTTTGTTTGTGAATTTTTTTATGATAAATTAACTTCAATTGTTTCTTTTTCTCTTAGCTCATGCTAGATTTGATGCCTGACTAAAATATAATGAATTCGCTAGTACGAAAGGAAAAACGAAATCAACAAAAATAAGTCTGCCCCAAAAATTTAAATTTGGAACACACCAAGCTATAGTATTTTTTACGAAATATTTAGAATTAAAAAACGTGGTAATGTACCCATATGTTTATCAGAGATCGCGCTTCGTGTTTTGTTTTGGGGCTGAATCACGATAGTTGCAGCATCTTCGCGCACCCGAGGCTTGGTCGGTATATAAGAACATAAGGTCGAGGCGCGGCAAGAGTCAGACGCCGATCACCTTTGTGCTTACTGTGTTAATGGTGAGTTGCGTGTTGTGCACAGTGTTTTAATATACCAATATATATTAAATATATCACAATTTTATCATTCTTAAATTTAATATATATTATAAATTGAATACTAGTAGCATTTTAGTATGTGATATAGAAATGTCATTTTTTCATTTAAATCTTAAAATTGTGATAATTACAAATGTTTATAATATAGATAAATATAATTTATTGAAAATACATTTGAACATATATTTTATATAGTGAGTGCGCTTAGGAATAACATTTATGTACCAGTTAGAAGCGTATCTTATTTCAAAGTTGGGTCACTTAATACAAATAATTTAATTTAAATATCTACTCTCTTGATAATTTTAAAAACCCTAACATTACATATTAAAGTATTATAATTCTTAATATATAATTAAAATACATAAACGAAAATTAGTAGACTTAAAATTAAAAAAAAAATATTGAAGAAAAACTATTTTTAAATGGTTTAATTTATTTAAAAAAATCTAAGTGAAAAAAAATTTAAGTTAGGGAAAAATATATAAATACTGTTTATTTATTGTAACAGTCAAAATATGCGTAAAAAAAATAAAATTAATAATAAACATTTAATTTTTTTGTCCCTATATAGCCCATTAAAACAGTCGTTAATTGAGAATTAACTATTATTTAAGACATTGAAAACTTCAATCGAGTATAATTGAAACGTAGGGTGTTTGATTTTTTTCTTTACTAAACTGCTTTGTTTTTATTGATAAAAATATTTGTTTTAGGCTTTTAAAAGTAAAAGTCACGCTCAGTACCCAAATAAAAAAGATTAAAAACGACCATTGATAAAGTCGCCTAATTTAAGTTTCTGGATGTAATATGTTGCACAAAACGGAAAGTCGATTGTTGCCAGGTGCATAGTAAAAATGTGGGAAACCGGGTCATTATTACGAGATTATCTTTTTATCTACGTTTGCCATTGAAATATTAATTAGTGTCTTAGATTTTTTAAATATTTCATTTCAAACTTTGTGTCTTGTGAATACCGAAAATTTTAAAAATATTTTTGAAAGGCTTGTACAATAAATTTTTAAAACTAATACCAAACTGTTACAAAACAGCTTTTAAAAAATATAGAGGCCATATAAAGTCGTTTATTGAGAATTAACTACTAGTTATGACATTACGTGTTTCTCCAATTTACTTTACATCAAAATCCTTCACTGCCCTGTTTTAGGTAACTGATATAAGATACATTCAAAGATTTTATATTCTTAACTTATTTTCCATTATGTGAAAAGAGCGTAGCAATTATTATAAGGCCGGTAACGCACTCCCGAGCTCTCTGGCATTGAGGGTGAAAGATCGGATCCCCATGCCTGTTTGCTTTATAAAAAATAAATTTCGAAGTGTGATGCCAAAATAACGAAAACTCCTTTAATTTGGTCTGAATAGTCATGTCTGTGTTTTACCAATAATCTCTCCGATTTAAGGCTTAATATATGATAGAATTCCTTTATATATAGGTACTTAATAAAACTGAATTTGGTTGGAATATAATTAACATTTAATAGGGAAAAATTATCGCCTCAGGGTATGTTCCTAAATAAAGCTGTCAGCTTTTAATGTATGTGTGTTGATAAATTTTCAACAATTTAGTGAACAAAAAACATTATAAGTTTCGATGTAAAAACATGAAGGAGATGGGAAACATTACTTTTTCTCTAATTCTTGGTTCCTTGAATTTATTTTGTGAATAGCATTTACATCCGCACGTTGTATATATATCCGTATAATCGTTTAAATCCTTGAATAAAATCGTAATTTCATTAGCGGTGCCTTTGGTAAAGTTCTAACGTTTATTATGAATGAAGAAATTAATTGATCTTATATTTTTCGTGCTTAATCCTTTTTTATATGAGTTTAGTTATAACGTACAATAAACATGAATTGCCTTTATTGGTTTATGAAAATAAACGTATTAAAATATTGTGCTAATTGAGATATTTTATTTATATACCTATTTATAAAATCGTTATTTTTTTAGTAATTTTCAACACTACTACTGCTAGTACCCTTATACTCTGAATACTATAGATAGATCTGAGATAATCTTGTCTTATATATTCCTATATGCCAGGAATGTTACCGTTTGGCAAAGCATTTTTTGGTTCAATTTTAATCATAGCATAAGCTACGCCAAGGTTCAAACGTATTCAAAATATTCTTTTTGTCGTTTAGTTCACGGTCCGTCAAACCACAAACTGTTTTCGCAGGCTAAAATTACATTTGAAACAGGTATTTTGCACCTTATTTTTTTATTGCGGGAAGTTCTAGAGTTCTGAATTATTTAAAACACTAATGGAATTAAAGCGTGTATGTAAACTTGTTTAATGTCCTATAAAGAAATATAGCATTTAATAATATACATATTTTACATATTACATTTTATGGTTAGTTATTATATTAGAATTATTTAATAAATAAATAATGATGCATAGGGGTTTGCAGGTATATTAATGTAAATTAAATTTATGATATACAACAGTACGTAGCTTTGTATAACTTGTCTGCTTGATTAATAGTTAAATAAAATAATACCTTTTGTTAAAATACTAGAAATATAAAGCCGTGCTATTTAGGTGGGAAGAGTATGTAAAAAATATAATAATAAAATTGATTTCAGACTGTACATAGGACAATATTAAGTAAATCTATTTTTATGTATTAGGAGGAATGCGTTGCCTGCCTTTTATAAAAAAATAAATAAAAGGCAGGCTACGCATTTGGAGGCTCTTCTAATGTTAAGTGATAAGCCCAGGGACTGAGTGTCCATCACATAAACCAGAATGCGTTGCCGGCCTTTTTTTATAATTTACCTAACGTAGACAGGAAAATGTGAACTAATATAGTTATTATGTAAGTCATACTTCAATGCATATGTATTTATAAATATGTATCATAAATTCTATGATACTTGTTCCATATTTAATTTAAAATATTAATCACTATGTAAATATAACCATACAATTATTAACTTATGTTTACGTATCACACATTTAAATGATACCCATTAAATGTGTAAAATTATACTTTTAGATTTAGAACTGATCGACGTATTGCGTGCAAGCATGGCCACAAGTTGAACAAGGTCAATCACGGGTTCTGACCATGCTTGAGAATACTATAATTCTAAATTTAAAATAATATTAAAATTTTGATAGCTATATTTAGACAATCTTACACAATTTGTTTCTATCAACACAGAATTGCATTTAATGAAAAAACATGTGTAACGAATTAAAATAAATTTTCTGTTTTACGGAAAATGAAAATCATTTATGCATAAAAATCAGTTATAGTTTTAGTTAAATATATGTGAATTTTACTGTTTAAATGCGAAAACAATAATTAGCTGCATTTGTTATTAGACCATTTACTTAATATAAAAGCTAAATACCCTGAGATAATGCGTTTGAATCCTGACTCTTTCCGGCCCTTCTAGGTAAAAACGTGGCATTCATTATATCGTATAAAACATATAGCGAGGAACATAATCCTAAATTACCACTTGCAAAAACTACGTACGGATTTTGACAAAAAAAAAACATATTTCGGTAGCCCAATACATTTGCTAGCGTCAATAAGCAATGTTTATTTTCTTTACTCGTTTCCTTTCTATTGCAACTTCCACTAATGAAATTGAACAAAAAGTATCAAATCACCACAAGTCAGTTCACACGCGAGATTGCACGACAGTAATTTTTCCCGCAGGAATCGATCACGCAAGGCCCAAGGTATTCATTATGTATTAGCAAAGATTTTTTGTAAATACGAATATCTTATGTGTCAAGTTTGAGGTCAAAACAATTTTAAGTGCATCGATTGTTATTACTAGATCAAGATAACAATCAATTTCATAGCAAAGAATAGAAATTAGGTACATAAGATAGACATTAAAGATTTATTAACGAAGACTTGTAAATATTTTTGCGTCTTTATTATACATTAGGTAATTATGTTATTAAATATCATAGAATTAAATTAATACCTTCGTAGGTTTGAATTATGTTAAGCTATTTATCATTATTTATTATATTTTAATATGTCACGTTTATAGGAGAAATATTGATTTTTATTACATTTTATTAATATTTTAATATTGGTGTAACTCAAAAAAAAATTAAATACCCTATTACACAGAAAATCCAAAGAAACTTGCGTTTACAAAGTTTTTTCAGCGCTTAGTACGTTTATGACGAACTTAAATACTGATGAATTAAACGACTATACTCTATAAATTTTCTATAACATTTGTTATTCTAAATTTTTATATAACGCTAATAGTAATTGTCACATCCGCTTATTAAATACTGACAATTAAAAAATATCATCAATGAGGCGTCGTCAACAATATAATTACGTATTGGCGTAGTAATTGATCACGAAAGGTAAACAATAATTGATGAATTACGTCTTGAACCTTCAACACTATCTTCTAAAAATATGCACGTCGAATTGTAAAACTCGCCCTTCTTGTTCGTCATAGGTGAATAGAAATAAAAATGTTTGCACTCAACGTATCAACTTATAGTCGCAAAGACTGATTGTATGATTAATAAAGTGTTATTTTATATTTAGTAACTAGTAATTTATATGTAGTTAAATATGATGCAAAGAGTAAAATACTATACAACTATTTAATAATGAATAAGGTAAATATTGGTATAAGGCCGGGGTAGAAGTATCGGACGAAATAATATGTCAAATCAAGTATATTTCTATATGGCATAGATTAATTGGGATGTAAAACTAAAATGTAAATTATTGTTTCTCAGATGACGTCGATAAAATGGTTCATGTGCGTGGTTGCGCTAGTGTGTGTGAGCGTACGATACGCGAACTCCGCACCTACACCTACGTCTGAAGAGGAATACCCACCACAGCCAGTAAGCATTATTTTTATTATTTTAAAAATGACGTCATCAATATGACAGCAGCCGATATTCAAATATTTACATGAAAGGATTCTGCTATTCAAACCTATTTGCAAGCTCAAAGAAAATCGTTTATTCATGTAGGTAACATAATGTACACTTATGAACGTCAATAAATAAATATACATTAAATGCTTCTAATTTTACATTTACTGCCAGTTCTCAAATCAAGGGCGTAGGACCGAGGAGAAGAACTGGCAGTAAACTCTTCACTACTCTTTTTAATCGCCAAGTTTTTTCTTTTATAAATATGCGGTATTTCGAAATATTTAGACTGTAACTCGAACAAAATGTTACTTCCTAACATAACCCTTATTTATATTCTATAACTCGAATTTAAAAAGGGAACTCCGTAAATCGCGATAGTACTTCATTTATATGTAAAAGTTATGTACTACAAAACTTAAGTTGAATGTCATTCAAATTCGACTCTTCAATTCAAAAATACACGTAGAAATAGTACCTCTGTAAGTATCTTATTATATCGAAAACTCGATAACTCGTATTCTGTGCATTTCTCTGACATGAATGTCAATTCGAGTTACAGATATTCCACTATTATAATGAACCAGACGTAAAAAATATCAAAAAAGTCTGTTGGTAAGAATATTCTTTATTTAATAAATAGTATTGCATTATATAAATACACATCTATTGCAAACGTTACGATCGTGTCCCATATGTCATTTGACATTTTAACAGTCATACGATATGTCAAAGGTACGACGGTAGAGTTATTAGATAAGCGCATCCTTGCAGGTCAAGTGGTTAAGGTAGACAACTTTTCATTTGCTAATAGTTTACCTTTAAAGTAAATAAAATTGTTGTAACAAATGTGTTCGTAGTTTGGGTTTCAGGTTGTAATAATGCAACTTACCTTAGTTTTAAGATAAATAAATAAATACAATTATTATGGAACATAAGATATACCGTTATCACTTATTCCACCTCATTAAATTTAAACCTGTAGGCATCCCTACTCATCGGCAACATGACAGAGGGTGTAGGCCAAGAGAAAAAGCCGGCGTAAAAAACTCTCGGTTCTCTTTTAAAAAGCCAATCGTCAAACAACACTTATTTTAAAACAAATATAGCAGTTAATTAGAAGTAGCCTGCCCAGCACTAGTCCTAGGCCTTTTTATCAACTAAGTAATCGCTAACTTTAGTAATCCTTGTAAGACGGCTTTTATGTAATGCATTTCTTTAATTTAAAGGCAGAGATAAAATAGCCTCTGGAGTTTTACCTAAAAGCCTACTGTTATCTTATAACAATTAATTATTGAATATTGAAAAGGCTATTGCTTATACAAATTGGTAAATAGTTGCGTGTCATTACAAACAATTAAAATATAATCTTCATAACATTGACCCTTTTGTAGGAACTCGTGACATTTAGTATAAACTTTAAATATAGTGTCTAGCAAAATTATTTGAAAAGAACTTTATTTTTTTGTCCCAAGTTTTATTTTAAAATTTAAAATTAAAACATGGAATTTACAAGGTGTCGATAACACTGCATTCGCGTGTTCCAAATTTAAATTAAGTTCACAGATAATTCAAAATTCAAAAATCAAAACTTCATATTCCATAAGACTAGATGGTACCTTATAGTTATTTACAAAGTGTTGATATGCAAGATGAAATCAAAGCAGCCAATTAAATCGCTTAACCTTATACACAATTACAAGAACATCGCATATTTCACAGCTGAAACGTATTTCCCATAATTATCAGGTGTGGTGCGCTTGTCCGCTTACATATACTATCACAGCCATCTAAGCAATGCACCCATTATACTAACGATGTGAACACTAACATTAATTAGAAGGAATTGCGACCTCTTTTGTGCGATGATAAAATCACGCAAAAATCTAATTCAATTATATTATATATATTTTTAATTAGACAATGTTTTGCGACAGTTTTGTTGTGAAATATCAAGGTTAAGGTGTATGGTGAAATTGGTAGATTAATTTCTGGATTATGTTTGTGAATATAAAATATTAGGTTTAAATTTGCAATCAGTTTATTTTTGTTAAAAAAATAAAAAATATACACGTCTTTGATCATATTATTATGTTTATTAAAAAAACGGGAAACATTATTACCCTGTATATTTTTACCATAAATCGAACCCAAATTAAGATGTTACAACCTTCGATTCTAAATGCCTGGTTAGTAAAGCATATTAATATATTGTTAGTAAAGCATATTATAATAGTCAAATTATATTGCCATATTGTTTTTATATTACCTTGACCGCCATTATCCAAAAAAGTAAGGAAGTATAAATATAATAGACTGTTTTAGCATAAAATATATATTATTTTACGGTTAGCTGATTTGACAAGATTTTTGTACTCATCTTTATTTTGATAGCAAAAAAGATACATTGGATTCTAGCTAACACCTGTTGTCTTAATCACGTACTTAATTATTTTTAACGAAACAGTTCAGGTAATTTAAGTAATGCGATTGTTTTTATTGACTTCAAATTATGCATTAATTCTTGGTCTATTGCATTATATATATATTAAGTAAATTCCATCCTGATTAAAGTTATTGCCATTTCATTCTAATAACTGACTTTGATTTGCCAGTCACACTTCCACAGAAAATACATGTATATTAACAACTCTTAAGAGATTCTGCATTTGTTTCATTTAATTATTTATTTAAATGAAAGTAGGTCAATCTTCTATAGATCATCGATTTTAGTCTAAGCGGTAATATCCTTTTACCTATAAGCAAGTGTGAGCTGATGAACGCATAAATCGACGAAATTATAATCGTTACGACTTGTAGATTTTAAACCAATAGGCTACGATATTAGTACCTGTTCCGGCCTATCTTCTGAATTACAAAGTGCTAGACAACAAACATACTCATTCAAAAATATCTTATAAAATTGAACTTAGACCTTCGTTCGGCTTAGATGTCCCTGTATATGCTTCACTGATCATTGAAACTTACATCCATCTGTTCTAATTATCAATATATATTTTTATTATATATTTATTTATTGTATACAATATGATCTTCATAGAAAGAAGTTGGTGTGGTGGAAACACAAACTGGAGACAGTTTTTCTGTCCACCAGGACGTCGAACATATTTAAATAATTATCTTATATACATACTAAAGCCAGTGATATAATATAAATAGAACAACCAATTGAAACATTGTCGCTCCATAGATAGCCGATGCAAGAAACCTGTTCTTGACCAGAATTCTCATTCAAATATGAAATAAATAACGAAATACCTCTTTTGTTTTATTTACAGTATGAATATAAGTACGACGTAGAAGATCCCGAAAAGGAGTTATATTTCGGCGCGAACGAGACAGGAGACGCACAAGGCAAAGTGGTTGGCGGTTATCGAGTTCTTTTACCAGACGGTCGACTAATGGTAGTAGAATATACGGTTGAAGGGGACAGTGGATTCGTACCCAAAATCAGTTTTCAAGAAAATGCCAATCCTTTTAATAAAGCAAAGTAGATTATAGACTCAATAACACTATGACAGTATCGGCTTTTAAAATTGAAACTCATTTACGAGAAGAGTAAATAACTTATCGAAACTAATTAATAGTTAATTTTATTAAGTTATTTATAATCTTTGTCGCGATTTCAGTGTATCAAAACCCTTTTAAATTGTCTTAACTTAAAATAAATAAATTCAATCATTTCTCAGAGGGTTTATGACTAAGTAATATTATTAGGTTCCTCATGTATAACGATTTCTTCAATCAATGTTACCGGATCTGTGACTGGTAGTTTGGTCTGTCCAGAATTTAAATTGTGATAGTACATTAGTTTTATTTTTATGTGTACGTTTAAGAAATAAATTTTTGTACCATATTAAAGTTTGTTGTTTTATTTTAAAAAACCTATTAAAAATATTATACAGCCCAGATTAAACACACCATCACCAGTAGGCGAATCAAAGCCTAAAATGGCTAAACACATGTACTGTTGTAATAACTATATTAACTATATATTAACATTTATTATATTATAGCAGCTGTAAGAGCAGTATTGGCTTATTGGCTCCATCGTGCGCTCCCTGAGGCCGTAGGTTCGAACCCGGCTATGCATCGATGTACTTTCATTAGACGTGCACATTTCACTCCTAAAAACCTTGTGAGGAAACCTGGTTGCTTTGAACTAAAATGTCGACAGGGGACAGGCACAGAAGGCTGATCACGTACTTGCCTACTGGATAGATCATGAAACAGATTCAGAAATATCTGAATCTGAAAAGGTTGTAGCGCCATTGATATATTTATTTTTATTTATAAGAGGAATATTATAACTTATATGGCGGTGAAAGAATATAGTTAATTAAGTAGATTAACAAAGTTTGCAAATTACGCAGTACCGTACTAAATATGATTTCTACAAAGTAATTGTATTACAAAAAATAATATTTATATTAAATTATTTTATATTAATAAATTTGAAGAATACTTCGATGAAGCTTACATACTGATATTATGTAGAAAGAAAGGTGCTAGACAGAAACTGGTGGGAACAGATAGCGGAGTATCTTTTCTCACCTGATGTTTCCTTGACATGAGTTATCGACCGAAGAGAGAGATGGTAGTAATCATTTATTAGCAATAAGCCCACAGCGGAAATTTGGAGTATTATAAAGATTGTTTTGTTTATATTAATTAATTAAATGATTATTAAATACATATTGTAATATCTTACTTTATCTGCTATCCTCGTCATGATAACAGCAGTGGCTTCTGTATCATACTGCGGTCTTCCGGCTCGACCGACCATTTGGAGAATTGTGCTTATACTGTACTCCTATAAGATTATGTTTTGCTACAATTTATTATGATTCTAGTAAAATTGTGATGATAAAAGGAGTTACAGGTGTCCTATAAAGCAACGTCAATGTTGAATCAGAAGATAGGGCAGATAGTGAAAATTAATAAAAAAAATTGTTAGGTGTTTTAAAATCATTCAAAAAATATATGAATTTTACGCACCCTTTGATGTTTCGAAGCCCTATAATTATTGTTATATTGACTTCTTACGATCTGACCCCGGTAATAGTAATTGGCTTATCACCCGAATTCGGCTTGATGTTGTATTATTGAACAGCATGTACATTAAAGTGTATGGTTTAATTTTTTTTAACATAATCAAACTTTGGTTAATTTAAATAAAAGCTTAAATTTGAAAATCAAGACATCTAAATAATTATGATCACTTTAATTAATCGAAATCGATTTATGTATGAATAATATAAATTTAATTCTTTTTATGTTCATTAATTTTTTTTTGTTAGTAATCGAAACTGTAAAATAATTTTCTAATATGGTACGTAAATTTATATTAGAAGAGATGCGTTTAATTCTAATATCGCAATCAGCGAACAATTATAAATAGTTTATGAATATTATATGATTTTTGAAGTTTAATATTTTCATAGTAATCATTAAGTATTAAGTAAAATAAGTAGCAATCTTGTAGTTATTCCGGTAAATAATGTTTCTTATATTGTATAACCCTAGAAAAGGCGTTTATGAAAGTGACTCTAATATAAGTGTAATTTTATACATAAAATAAAAGATTAAAAAGCCTACCTGATATGCTCCATTTATGTATTGTTGTGTATTTTTGATGATCACCAAGTGAGCTGGTAGATTAACTCCCATTGCTGAAAAAGTTTTTTAGAAAATAATTCAATTCCTAAATAGCAAGTTAGCTCTCACATCAAAATTCATTAACTGACAGTAAATGTAACTTTAAAGATTTTTTTTTTGTTCAACATACAAAAATGTTACTACGTATTCATACTTTTTAAATAAACCAACAAACAAAACATTTATTCCACCATCAGCAAAAAATATTACAAAAATTTTATGAGTAGGTAATGATGCTGTTTCTAAGAATTTGTTACACAATAAAAATTATAAAAAAATCTCACAATAAAGAATATGGACAGGATAAAACACAATACTAATCAATATCACTAAGTCTTAACTCTAGTGATATCTTTAACGTTAGTTTAAAAAGCTTAAACTACTATTTAAAACTCGTCGCCAGTAACCAACAGCTTCTGTGGTTAAGTTGTTATAGATTTTTGTGTTTCTTGGAATTTATATATAGTTATGAAGAGAGCTTTCTGTATCTAGCACAGTTAGTTGATTTTTGGTCAAAGGCATGCTGTTTGCATGTTTTCCTTCACTTTTAATCATCGTCAATCATAAAAAGACAAGCAAGATTACTTGTCTAAGAAATTGATCAACATGCAGAATTGTGATTGAAAAATTTTTAAACAAGAAGCAATATATATATATTATATGTATATGTCTATATATATGAGAAATTCTCGATAATTCTGGTTAAATCCTTTCCGAAAACTTTCAACAGGATATTCTGTTATAGAAGATTAAGGTGAAAGGTATCACGTGGAGGAATTTCGAAATACGGAACAGCAACTAGGAATCATATAATCTAAGTACGAACGTTTTCAGATTCAAGAGCGATATGGTTTGGATATAAGGCTTGTAGGTCTATCTGATCAAACTCAAAAATATATTTATTCATATAGGTAAACATGTACACTTATGAACGTCAAATAAAACCAAATTGAATTAATTGTAAATTTACATTTACAACCAGTTCGCAAGTCAAAGGCGGGTCAGAAGAACTGGCAAGAAACTGTCCACCACTCTTTTCAATCGCCAAGTTTCTAATACAAATTGTTTGAACTGGAGCAAATCAATCCCAAGGATAAGGATCATTTAAGTATTCATCACATTTATAAAAGGCTTTATTAATTAATTTACTTTTAAGGGCAAGGGCTTTGAATTTATTTAGTGATAATTCTCTAATTTCCTAACCTAACCTTAAGTGCCAACCTTAAAAGTTATTTCACTAGTAGAATACTACATCGCTAAGAGTCTATATATTTCCAAAATATTTAAAAAATTCAGTCCTATAAAGCCAGGCTACTTAATAATAAGGTTCCCTCACCTAAAGTAGTCGTCGTAATGAGAATTGGCAAATCCTTATTTCTAAATGCATTTTCTATATTGACCCTCTCCTCATACAGAAGCCCCGCGTGATGACAGCCAACTCCGCATAAAATAAGTGACTGCGGAAATGCGTTAGCAAATTTAACTTCAATTTTAAACGCCTTTATTGAAGATAAACTTCTTTTGGCGCCTTAGAGCACGCCCACCGTCACAAAAAAACCGACACCCTGAAGTCAACTATAGTCCACATTTTCAAATAAATTTATCTTACTGATACGTAGATTTAGAAGGTATTTTCAGGAAGTATGTTAAACGGATACCGTTTGTAACTTTTTATATTTCATCGCCTTTTGTTTTTTCATGTAACAGAGTGGCAGTGAAGAACAAGTGGGCAATAGGCTGACCTTACGTTAAGTAATACCATCGCCCATGGACACTCATATAGCCATCAGTTTTCTATCTCTCCTTTTAAGCATCGGACTACGGAATTATTTTTCACCACATGAAACCCCAAGGCAACAGCATGTAAATCCCAATCTTAATAACTCAACACTAATACAAAGTATAAATTACAGTACAAAATTATAGATGCACTGAATATGAGATTGAGATTAAGATTGAAATATACAAGAAATCTGTCAAACTGTCAATAAATCACTTGCCTCTAAAATAATAATGGTTTGGACAAAAATGTATTCTAATGTCTTATAAGACAAATTATAATAAACATTTATAAATAAATATATATAAATACTTGTATTTTTTTCGTCTTTATCGTGGAGGCTAGAGCCGCAAGCCTTGCCCTCTGTTCCTTAGTGAATCCGACCGTCATCTCACGGGATAATGTTTCCGCGGTCAGCGCTACGCTCTTGCGGGTGTTGCAGAATATCTGTTACCGGTTTTTATACAATGTATAATGTTTAAAGAAGAACTTTATTTCTCATTACAAAAACAGAAATATTTTATTTACATGAGAAACTTAATATTAATATGTATATATTATATACGAGCGAGATACACGTCGCCATTAGCCGTAACAATTTTAGTCAGCTATGTTCATTCTAACATGCATCTTTAATGCCTTTTTGAATTTGTCAAACACTCCAATATTACGAATTTGAGATGGTAATTGGTTAAATAATTGCACACCTTCATACCTAATAGATTTCTTCAAATAATTTGTACGCGGCTTCGGTAAGATAAGCAAACTCGCTCGACGAGTATTGCGTGTCGTTGTGTGTTTGATTTTTTTAAACGACAAGCAACTATGGATTGAGTTATTTAAAATTTTTTTTATCAAGATACAGGTGCTATATACATACAGTTGTTTAATTGTCATAATTTTGGTTTCTTGGTAGATTTTATTAGTCGGTGTTAAAAAATTGTATCTAAATAATGATTTTATTAATTTATTTTGTAGTGTTTGTAAGTTAGAAATTATGTTTTTACATGCCGTACCCCATATTTCAATTAGATATATGAAATGTGGCTTGACTAAACAATTATAAATTAAATGACGTACGGATTGAGGAATACATTTTGATATTGACCAAAATCTGCCTATAAGTGATTTTAGTTTGGTAATTATGTGTGATATATGAAAGTTCCACTTTAAATATGTATCTATTCTAAGACCCAGATATTTTTCCCATTTTTTGTTAGTGATTTCAACGTCTTGAACTTTTAACGGTTGAAACATAGGAATGATTTTATTTTTTGCTCTGAATCTATACTAATATTATAAAGAGGAAAGGTTTGATTTTTTGTTTGTTTGTTTGTATGAATTGAATAGGCTCCGAAACTACTTGGCAGATTTGAAAAATTCTTTCACTGTTGGAAAGCTACATCATTCCTGAGTGACATAGGCTATATTTCATTTTCAAAAAAATAGGCATCCTTACTAAAATTACGATAACATTAACATTTGTTTATTATTTGATACAATTCTAACAGATGGCGCTGAGTTAAAGGTAGTAGTTTGGCAAGACGACGTTTGCCAGGTCAGCTAGTATTACATAAGATGTTTTTGAGATATTTATGGTTAGCAGATTTTGTTGAAACCAAGAATATAGAGAATTTAGGTCTGACTGAGCTCGAGCAACCATAGTCTGGATATTTATACCGAAATAAAATAAGCAGGTGTCATCAGCGTAGAGAGTGATTTGGCCATGTAAACCGAGCTCGTGAATGTTATTAATATATATTAAAAATAACAGTGGACCTAGTATAGACCCTTGTGGGACGCCGCATGTTACTGGTATTTCTGAGCTTTGAGCATTACCTATTTTGACTATCTGGGTTCTGTTTGATAGATAAGATTTGAATAATTTTAGCGCACAACCTTTTATTCCTATACGATCTAATTTTTTAAGCAATAGATTGTGGCTTACGGTATCAAACGCTTTTTTCAAATCTATAAAGACACCCAGCGCCATTTTTTTAGAGTCAATGTTTTCCTTTATATGACTGATAAGATCAACTGTGGCTGATAAAGTGCTGCTTTTTGATCTAAAACCATATTGGCGTTTAAAAATAAAATTGTTAGTTTGTAAGTAAGTATCAAGTCTTGAATAAATAATTTTTTCTAATATTTTTGAAATTGAAGGTAGAATGGATATTGGTCTGTAATTGCCGGGGTCAGTTTTACTGCCTGATTTATAAATAGGAGTAACTTTGGCTTTCTTTAGAGAATCCGGAAATTCACCTTTATGCAGCAGCTTATTAAAGCAGATCGAGAGATATTCAGAGAGATCATTGATAATGCATTTTATGGTTTTAGTATTGATTCCATCTATTCCAGTACTGCAATTTGTGTCTAGTGTTTTTATTATATTTGTTATTTCAAGTGTTGTGCATGGAGTGAAGTTAGATAATTCAGCATTAAGACTTTGAGGAAGTGCTAGTGTAAAATTAGTGTGAAATTGTGTTGGTATTTCATTAGCTAGTTTCAGCCCTATGGTAGAAAAGTATGTATGAAAAGCTGCACAAATATCGGTTGTTTGAGTTAACTCTTTGGTGTCTATTATAAGTTTTGAAGGTGTGCAATATTTGTTCAATTTGTTACTAGCCAATTTATTTATTAGACTCCACATTTTTTTTGGGTTATTAGCGTATTTAACAAATTCGTTGGAGAAGTAATTATCTTTAGTTTCCTTTATCTTTCTTTTGACCTCGTCTCTTGCAGTAGTATATTGTGCTTGAACAACTATATTTGTAGGATCTTTTTTCAGTTCAGCCCATAATTGGTTTCTATAATTAATTGCATTAATAGCTTCTCCATTTATCCAATCTTTCTGAGGTGGATTAAGTATATTTTTCTTCACTTGTTTACATTTCCTTACACAGTCCTTAATGGTCTCTTCTAGTAGAGAATAATCAAGTGTTGCTATATCTAAATTGTAGGTCTTGAATAATTTGTAAAATCTTGAATAATCAATGGCTTCATATTCAGAATATATCAATTGTGGGGCTTTGGATTTTTTTAATTCAATATAAAGTTGCCTATGGTCAGACATTCCAGTCTCAATAAATGCCATATGAAAACAGTCATCTCTTAGATTTGTACATACGTGGTCGATTATTGATTTTCGTGTTTTTGAGTCACGTGTACAATATTTTTTCTGAATTTTGTTTATGATGCTATATCCAGCCTCGTCCATTACATCCATATATTGCTTAGTTTGTTTATCACTCTTTTTCGCTAAATCTATATTAAAATCCCCGAAAACTACAGCCCTCTTTCTTTGTCCTAGTTGCGATCGAAGATCTTCTAAAAACTTTAGGAAGTTTGTATCTCCAGGATTATATACAAGTCCAATTTCGGTGGCATATCTGTCTAATTTGACCCACAGGTAGTTGTTGCCGTCTTTATATGTTGACTCAGACAAACTATGTCTTATACTGTTATGGACATAAGTTGAGACTCCACCACCTCTAAAATCCGATCTATAATTGAAATAATGAGTGTAGTTTGGTAGATTCATCTCTTGGGCCTGAGTTTCATTAGTGATCCATGTTTCTGTTATTAGTACGATATGAACAGTTTTAGAAATTGTTTTTAAAATGCATTTGAGTTCATCAAATTTGCCTTTCACTCGGATACTCCTAGCATTAAGGTATAAGAACGATAAGCGTGACTTGTGCGGCTGTAGCTGATTATGGTTTTCTAAGACTTCATAGGTATTCGTATCTGTGTTGAGATGTTTGATTGTGTTTATTACTTCGAGTTTTTTGAAAACATTTTGGTAATAGTGGGTATTCCAGATCTGTATTTAATAGTGATGTCAGTATCTCCCGCAGCCTGACGTCGCACTAGTTCATCGTTTAAATTTTGCAGATATTTTTGCTGAGCTGGAGTTAAGTCTGAATAAATTTTAATGGCTTCTGGAAATTTAGACTTGTTACGTAATAAGAATTTAGCCGTACTATTTGTTTCGTAACAAACTTTGATTCTACGGTTTTTGCCTGGATTAAACTTTCCTATACGAAAGACCTTAAGGGGTTTTGGTAGATTTGGGTTTATAGTGGAAATCATTTGTATTATCTTATCCTCATCCTTAAACTTTCTTTCCTCTGCGTTAATGGTTATTTGTTCAGGTATACCTGCAATAATGACGTGTTTCTCCCTTTGATTGCGATCTCTAATCTCATTGATCAGAGTTTCATTAGAAAGATGCTTGTCGGTCAAATCGTTTGGCAACAATTCATTATTGGGCGATTTTTCTTCCACTTTCAAAAGTCTGCACTCCCAGGTATTCATTCGAGCTTCAAGCGAGATTATGTCATCCCGGAATTTCCGCATCACCTCGAGAATAGCAGCGTTGAGGTCTTCCCGCCATTGCTGCCTCAGATCTGCGAGTTTACTGTCCATATATTTGGTCAGTATCTCAGTGTCGACGTTTAATGAGGATGCCAAACCTGTTTTTGGTGACACCGATGAAGTAGGAGTAATCTTTTTGCTCTTGCAGGCCGAGCACTTCCACTTTTTCCTATTCATTGGAAGAATTCTTTTAAAATCCGTTTCAGAAAGATCAGCGCAGAAGAAATGCAACACAGTGAGACAAGATGTGCATTTAATCATTTCAGCATCAGAGGCATGTTTTAGGCATTTGCCACAATCCATCTTGTATTATTCAAAAAAAAATAAAACCAATAATAATTAAATAATACCAAAAGAAATAAAAAATAAAAAAAAAAAATGTAATGGTTGACGAGCAGTTTTGATCTCGCGTCGTATTGATTGTGAGTACCACGACGAGAACGTTGCGCCGCTACGGCGTTGATTTCACAGGCGAATAAATAGTACAGTTCCTTGAGATACTATAACACTGTTAAGTGACTAATGTATGATTAATCACAAGTCACGTATACACTTTACATCAAGTCCCAGAAGTTTTGGTAAATAAGAACCGTTTCTCTCAGCAAATAGCACAGTTAACAAGAACTCCACTATTATATCTGGATAAGCACTTTTGACTTCGTATATTTAAGGAGAACTATAAGTTTATTCCGAAGTTTTTTTTTTGTTTTTTTTTTCTGGACATAGTTATAACTTTTTGCCAGTTTCATGTTTCCGAAGTTTCAAATCAAATTTCTACTTTCAGTTAATACGACAAATTTAAAGGCAAAAGACGAAAAAAACTTATTATTCTTTTTTTTTTAGTTATCTAATAGGCAAGTAGGTGTGCCTTCTGTGCCTGATACACACTGTCGACTTTTTTGTCTCAGGCCGATTTCCTCACGATGTGTCCCTTCTTAAACGAAAACGTTTGGAGATATTTTCTAACATAGTATGAGAACATGTATTAAATTAAGACACGGTATAAACCAAATGTTATTGGATTTGAAGCTAACGCAAATTGTTATTGTTTTTAATAAAATACTACTATTTCAATTAAGGCGTAAAATATTTGCATAATTGGCTTTACTGATGCCAAAATTTGTACATAAGCTAAACTTATGATATAGACCAATACATATAAAAAAATAAGTTATCTTTGTATTCTTACAAAATTTAAAAAACAAACCCGAACTACACTAACGCAAACTCCCATGATCTCAAATTTCTGATGATAAGACATTGATTTTTCTTAAAAAAAAAATACTTTTTTAACGAAAAAGGACATACCAAAGTGGGTTTTCCATTATGATATTTTTGTATGATTGGCCATAGTTTATAATTAAGAATAATGTCGAATTTAAATATGCTTGAGCCTTCAGCGCAAGGGTATCCTTCGACTACCAGGTTCAACTTCACTGGACGACATTCGTCCCCAAATCTAAAATATTGAATTGGTAAGCTTGCCGGGATTTTAAACTGCATTATCTTTTATACTACTAATTACGTGACGAGTTAGTTTAGGATGAATAAACGAGACTTGAGACGTGCCAAATATGTCTAGTTAGCGTTGGGGCCAAGTGCTGATTTCATGATGATTCATATAATAGAAGGCAAGCGGACAGGATGTTAAATGGCTCACCTGATGTTAAGTGATACCGCCGCCATGAAGTCGCACTGCCAGAAGGATCGCAAGCGCGCTCCCGGCCTTTTAAGAATTGGACTTAAGACACACTCTTAAAGAACATTAAGTGGAATTGGTTCGGTGTTTTTATTTATTATAATAAATTTCTGAATCTTATCCTCAGGCTAAGTTTAGTCTTTTGTAGATTATAGGTTTTTAACAAATGATACAATTTCGAGACACGTTAAGCGTAAATGCTTGTATGCATGCATGCTAAGTATGGAAAAATAAAATATATGTATGTAGCCTGCGAAGTGCCGAATGCATCTGAGTTTTTGGAAGATCCAAAGGTTTAATTACCCAAATGCGTACGGAAACTATGTCCACCACACTACTAACACCATAAAATTAATAATATTTGCACGGTTATATCTTAAGGAAACATGTCTCTTTCTATCACAGCGTAAAGATAATTTGATTAAAGAGAATAGAGATAATTTGAGAAGAGAAGATAATTTGAGAAAGAGTAAGAAATAACTAAATTAAACTATTTATTTTTAAGATTAAGGATCCATATTTTCAAACTTTATTTACGCCTGACAGTATTGATTAGATAAAATACAATTTTAGTGTATGTCTGAAAAAGACAAGTCATATACAATACGATTAAAATTGAGGTTCATTTATAAATACTTGTAAAATACGGCCGGTTGTTCTGCGGTACCGAGCCATGTAGCGACATCTTCAGGATTACTGACAGTAGCTGATACAGCTATAAAACGTATTTTGGGTGCTGGTGAATCTACAGTATCTACTATATTTTGGTACTGCCGTTGCAGTTTCCGTATACGATGAGCTGCTTTTGCTGAAGACTGAAAGACAGGTGAATGTTGGGCTCCAGTGGTCGACTATATTATATTAATTATATCGTAGACATGCAAAGTTGTTAAAGATAAATCTCAACTGAATAAAGTTTATTGTATCATATTTAAAAACTTATGATAAACAGTATTGACTTAGGATGGGATGGATATTATTAGAATATTTTTCTGAACGTTATCCCAGGTCTACCTCCCTCGGACAACTACAAAAGGTGGCGAGGCTGCAAGACAGGTGGAAAATAATAAACGGGTCAATTATAAGAGTCCTTTAACTTTTATTTTATTCCTTTATTTCAGTTTTAAATTTTTTTTAAGTTTTTTAAAATTGACATTAATTTAGTTTGCACTTATTTTGTTTATTTTGTTGTTAAATAAATTAAATTTAAGATGAATCTTACTTCGATAGTTTTCATACGACTAACGACGGCTTCGAGAACGGGTCCTCGTACTTCATCATTAAGGATATGAACTTCGTCAATAAGAAATAGTTTTATAACTTCAACTAAATTTGTGTGGTCCTTCCAGCGACGCGTTAACATATCCCATTTTTCCGGGGTCGTTATTATAATTCTATAATAAAGTTAAAACTCGAAATAACTTTATTAATATAGTTAAACAAGTACACTTATCAACGTCAACAGAAAAGATGTTAAATTGTAATTCCAAATTTAAATTTAGTACCAGTTCGCAACTCTAGGCCTTGGAGCAAGCAAGAAGCGTTGGCAAGAATATTTCCGCCCGTCTTTTTAATCGCTAGTAAGGTTTTTTAAAGAAAAAAATATATAAAGAACAGTGAAAAGGGTTAGAGAAGGCCTTTGCCAGGAGGCACACCGAACTACGAGATATAATGGAGTGTCGGAATTAAAAGGCTATATTATAATGTTTTTTAATGTATTTCACAAATAAATATTTTTATTTATTAATAAAAATATTCATAAGACGAACTTAAGTTCAAACCTTATTGGAAAATATCTAAAGGGACAGTGGTAACTTGAAGGTGACAAATATTTAAATATTGTATGCTTCAATGACAACGGTCTCTTTGTCGTTAGGAGCACACCAACATTGTTTAGACAACAGAGAGTGCTTGTAATTTAATATAAACTTTATTAAGAAGCAATTAAGTTCATATTGACGCTACATTTTAGTTAGAAAACGTCTGTATGGGAAAATTAAAATGTTTTTAGGGTTTTTCCCGGAATTTTTCCTATACAAACTTTGGACTTCAACTATTATTTCAAGGAATTGGTAAATTTGGCCCAGGCGTTGTTGGGTTATTACCAACAAATTTTGCGATTTATTTTTATATTATAGATACGATTTTTAGTTTATTGGATAACTATTATAGCAGCGACAAATTATTATAGCAGCGATAAATTATTATAGCAGCGATAAATTATTATAGCAGCTATAAATTATTATAGCAGCGATAAATTATTATAGCAGCGATAAATTATTATAGCAATTACCTATACGGCTTCAATTGTGGAAAGTCAACATCTGTATCACCAGTAACTTCTATACACAATAATCCAAGCTTCGTAAACTTTGGATACCATTCCGTTAATCGTTCAGTACACAGGGACTTTACTGGAGCCACTAAAATGTTAATTACTATTGCACTCTACGGCGACTAACTTCTACCAATCGCGCACACCCAAGGATAGTAGGTGATCAAATTCATGTTTGACCAAACCCCCATTCTCACGATGAGCGAGTAATAAATATGCGATGGAATCTACGATCCTTAAAACACTAATTAGGTGCCGATTTGTGTGACTTCGTTTGATGTTCAAGCCTACGTCAACACTACTTTATCTCTATTAAGACTGGCCGTGTTCTTCTACTCTCGAAACCGTTGGAAATATCTATCTACTCCTCGTCTGAGGCACGGGATTAATGTAACTATTAGAAAAATTGCATTTATTTATTTTTGGCCTCACGGGAATTGAACCCAAACCTTTGTACATTCGAACAGATTATGAAAAAAATGTAGTCATGCCTACGCACTATAAATACGCAGTGAACTGAGAACTTTTCGATTTTAACTACATAAATCGAATTTTACGACTTACTGTAAATTATTTTGAAATCCTGATCAATTTTCTTCTCCTCAATTTCCATTAGCAATTGAACTATGGCCATTTCAAATAAAAGAGTTTTACCTGATCCAGTAGGGGCGCAAATCACCAATGACTTATCTAAAAGAAAAATAATATAACATTTGTCAACTATTTAGGGCAATAACCTAAAATTCTATAAAATAAACTTACCTGAATATAAAGCATCGTCAATGATTCTAGACTGCACTAAATTAAAATAAGGATACTTAAAGACTTCTCGATATTTTTCATCTGAAATTTGTTAAAGATTTATTTAAAGTTAAAAGTCACTCAAATTGCCCATATAAAAAATATATGTTATTATACCAATCTCCTCAATACTTCGAAGGTGTCCTTTTTGCCCCGTACCTCGCTTGGGTCTTTTAGGGTTATCTAAGTTAATAGCTATTCCGTCCTGTGAGTCTATACTTGTAACTTCTACATTGTTTGATGAGGGTAGTGAAAGAGGTTGCGAGTCAATTAAGTCGTCGTCGTCTATAACGTTGGTAAAGTTAGACCTGTAAGATAATAGGAATTACAATATAAACAAATTGTATAGCTCGTCTTTATGATTATCAGTCCGCGACTTTACCCAACTTAATTTATCTAAGGTAAATTAACGACTTATTCTTATACCTAAAAAAGACAGAGTGCAACCACACACGCTAAGACATGGTATTTTTTAAAAGTTAAGCTTTAGTTTTTACTTACAATTGGTTTCTTTTCATATTTGTTGTTTTATATTTAGGCGCCAAAAGTTCCAAATACCAATATATTTTATTCAAGGTTATATAGATAAATAATAAATACGAAGCCATAGATATTTAAATTTATAGACTGTATTATTCCGGTGCATAAGAGCGTAAAATACTTTACGACGATTCCTTTTTTTTCACTTTGTAATAATAGTTGATTGAAATGTAAATACAAAGACCTCAGATTTGTTTATACGTAAAAAAAAGTTAAAATGCGCTTGTTGTTTGAATATATATAAATTGGCAATACCATAGTTCCGTCAGACGTCAGTAATTGTCATTCGAATTTTGTTATATTTGTTTTTGAAGTAATTTGACACAATAATATGATATTTTTCCTTGTTTGAAATTATGAAAAAGTATTTAGAAATTACCTCTAACTAAACTCACTATACTTTATAGATGGTTACAAAATTGTTCGGGAGAATTTCGTTATATATTCATACTTCATGCTCAAGATGTAAGTATTTTTACAATTTATGAATAATTTATTAATATTTAACTGAAACGTGGTATTTACGTGATGATTAATTTGCTTTTAGGAACTCAATTAAAGACCAGGATAATGCCGACACAATTAGTATCGACACATTGGCTCTCGAAGACATTATAAACGACGAAAGGGCTCAGGAAATATCAGAATTGAATAGTTTAAGTAATAAAGTGTGCTATCTTCACACAAACCTGTTGTACTATAGAAACCCTAAGTCTAAGATGGGTTCAACATGTTATGAAGCATGGAGGACACTTGTGAAAAAAGTGGGTGGTTCACCTAATACATGGAAAGATTTGGGATATGCTTTAGGCGTCAATCAATGTGACTTAGATGTAAGTAATTAAAAGGGTTATATGTACTATTTATAACCACTATAACAGATATCAAATTAATTAATTTTAAAGATTTCAACATTATCTCAGGTATTACTTTATACTCTTTAAATTAGTTATCCCACAGTTATATGCTAACTAAAATTTGTCAAAGATAAATTTGTATAATTCATACAGTTTTCTAATAACAAACAGGTTCTAGTAAGTAAATAAATATAGGCTGAGTAATCTTCACAAAATCTTCAGAAAATAATAGACACTAATGTGTCTTAATAGTTCTCTTAAATTAATTAATCTTAATTTTATATTTGACTTATATTATTTTTCAGTACATATCACATTCTGTTAAAGAGGATCCAGCTGACATTATTCTCAAAGTCTACATGCAAAGTGAATCTGCAACACTAGATAAAGTGTTAGATGCATTAATAAAAATGAAGAGATATGATATACTAAAGGCAGTTGAAGATCCATTGTGTAATTTGGCACAGTGTTTTGTAAAAGATGATAGTGGATATCAAAGTAATAGTGATACTGGGAAAAGGGAAATTATTAGCTTAACAAAAAATGTTCCTAACGATCTGCCACCAGCTTTAAGCAAAAAATATGTTAAAAATGCTGATAAGCCAAAACAACCATCCCTCAAGCCTTCAACTAAGACTGATGTAAATACAAGAAGTACTGTTGAGGCAACATTATTCCTAACATATACAGAAGATGGTTTAGATACTGCCATTAATATTCAACATTATGTAAATAACTGGGATGAGTTTTCTGGAATTACAGTATTAACATTAAATGGTAAACGAGAAGAGGTTGTTCAAAATCCAGAAAAGTTTATAAGAGAGTATTTTGAAAAGGTATATTATGTATATTTTTTTTCTTTTTTGGCTTTTCAGTTACTACTCAAGAACTGTATTTGTAAAGATTCAGAAACATGAACATATTCAAGAGTCTTAAGTTGTACTACATCTTGTGTCAGAATCTCAACCTGACTATTTGTAGCCAGAATATATTAGCTAGATTTAAAACATGCAGCCTTGATCCCCATTTATTCATTTTTTTGTTGCAGGCTCACTTTATAGTTCCGATAATAACAACAGGGTATTTAAGTAGAATTAAATCATACACTCCTTTGGAACCAACTACCGATGATAATTTAGATTTTAAATATGTGAACTTTATATACAATTTAATAGTCAACTACTATATACATGCCTCTGGGTGTATTAATGAAAAAGTAAGGAGTGTTCTGCCACAAAATGTTAATGTTGATGTATTGAGAGACATATCTATGTATCCGGACCTAATGCCTTGGACTTATGAAACTAATTTTGATGAACACTTTAAGGCATTTTTAAAAAACCTCTTTGTGAGATGAGAATTTGTATACTCATTTATTTAACAATAAGCTTTAAAAATAGCTAAGGTTCCTGTGATAGAAAGGTGTAAGTGACATCCTTGGCAGTTATAGTGTATTTTAGTTAATAAAAACATTTTATTTTGTCTTTATTTGTATAATTGGTATCTTAAAAAACAAGTCAATTCCTAAAACACAAAATTCCTTATTGCAACAGCATTAGACCATTGCTAACTTAATGCATAGTAAATTAAGAGCACACCAAGTTGAATTGAAAAATGTGGTAAGTAAAAAATAGCATTTGGACAATTTAAAAAAAACAACTTTGGTTGTAACTTAAAGCAATCTAGTGTGAAGAAAAATTGTATTACTTATTGAAAATATGAAAACCAGGTACAAAAGAAACTAAATATATTAACTCTATTTTGTGATAGATTCAGAGGAGATTATTCAGTCTTTGTTTCTTCAGTGCTCTCCTGTGTCTCATCTGCTGCTTCATCGGCTGTACTGATATCATTTACATCAATGCCAGTGTCATTGTTGCTGCAATTAGCAAGCTCTTCCTGCAATAAAATATTTAGAAAGTGATGAAGTTCTGAGTAGTTTGCACTAGGGTAGATAAGCAATAAACATATTCAATGTCTCAAATATTGTAAAAAAATATCCAATAGAATGCAGTAGTAAAAAACTAGTACCTTAATAACTTCAACAAAGCTATTGGCTTCTTCCAACATCTTTACATATTGAGAGTTTTCTTCTTTCAAGTCCTCAATAATTTTTCTTAACTTCTCATTTTCATCTAGCGCTTCATGTAATGCTTGTCTACCAAAAATTTAAATTATAAATTTAACTGCAATTATTCACAATTAATATTGTTTAAATATAAAGGATTGGTCTTGTTGTAGAAATGTAGAGATAAGGTTAAAATCCAAAATAGGTCTAGGGTCTCTAGGACTCTTAATAGGTATGATGTGCATAAGTATTGCTTGACTATACATTTGAATATAAATTAACTTACTGCCGCTTTTCTGCCAAAATTTCCCAATATTTTTCAGATGCCCCATCAGGGTTAGTAAGATCATCAACTGATACTTTGTCTTTAATATCTACTTGAACCTCCTTAGTAGCTATATTCTTTCTTTTTACTTCTACATCTCTGAAAATAAATTTAATTTTATTATTGAGTTGGCTGAACAGAACAAAATCTTTTGAGCTAAAGAACCTAGTGTAGTGAATATAAGTCCAAAAGTGGTATCTCAGACACATATGCAGTGTAAATAAGATTACCTTAGTTTAAGCTATTAACCAGTATTATATAAAATTAAATTAACATAATATAGTCATAAATCCAGTTTTATTTATTTATTTATTATTACTTGTTAGGCATAATTATTGTATAGGCTAGATTGTATTTCATGTAAAGTCACTCTCTTTTCTAAACTTTATGAAGGAAAAAAATTACTGACTTCTCATAATAATGAGGAGGTTATATTGTTTGTTTTAAGTGCACACATGTGACAGAAATCATAGCTTAGTTATGAAGGTATACAAGTATATTTCTCACATGAGGGTCTCTTGAGATAGTTGGTGTTTTAAATTTTTAGAAGGTCTGCCAACTAAATTTTCCGTGTCTGTAGCGGCATGCTGCAAAGTTTTAAAAGATCTTCTTGTTGTCCGCGGCATGTTCTGTAACAGTTTACCAAATTAACTTGTTATAAATTAAGCCACACTGAAATGTAGGTATCACTGCAAAATCGCCATTGAAATTTCAATTGTTACAATAAAATTGTGTATAAACCCTCACAATAAATCTTGAGCTAAACCCTCACGATAAACTTTAGCTATTGTTCACCGTTTCGGTAATCGCAGTTTGTTAACAAATTTAAATCAAGCTTACTCAGCATAAAATACAAAACAAACTTTATAGGAACACTGGTAACTAAAACTAGAAATTATTAAATGACAATTTACTCATTCGTCGCCAAATTGACAGTATACAGCCTAGTTTTCCCGCCAAAAAGTAACGGTGCCCTGTGGCGGGAGCTTTCACTTTTCTCTATTATATTCTTGTCCATTCTTAAATCATTAAAGGCGTTTTCCTAAATTATTTTACTAAAAACTTGTAGTGAAGAAATAACTAAGGTATAAAATAATCCTTTTTCTAACTTTATACTTAATACTTATTATATGTACTGACAACGTAAACAAAAAATCGAATTATGATAATTTAAAATGAAATTCAGTATGGTCTTGATAAATTTTTGGTCTTTCAGTTTTGAAATTAAATAATAAAAGTAAAAATCCTATGTGGAACAAATTGAGAAGTTCTGATATAATATACAAAATTTTATGCGGGATCATTTTGTTACTTCGTAAGGCATGCTATTTAGCAGAAGCAACTATACCAACGGCATTATACAACCTGGATTTAAATTAGCACCGTCTTTGTTATTAAGTTTCGGTTGTTTGCCTAATAGTGTACTACACTTTTTCTATTAGTGTCTCCATGTTTTTGCCATATGTACATTAAGTATTCGATTATATTTAAGCTTCAAACAAAAGAAAATATAGAATATTCAAAGGAAAATCAGTTCAACCCATACTAGATTTCATATAACACAAGAAACCAAAACAAAAATAAGTCAAAATTTTCTTTCAGGAAACTATATCAGGATATTGTAATGATAATTGATACAGTAACTACTAAACCCTCTAAAAATATCACCAGTGCAAAACACTGTATACAAGGACGAAGTGTATCGTCTTATGATCATTAACAATTTCCAATCAAATTCGTTTTGTGTTGGTGGTTCACGTCTGGCGCAAAGTGAATTTGTCGGAGCTAAACTTAGTGCAGAGTGCAGACAGCACCCGTCATTGAACATACTCTGTGGCAAAACTCAGTCTGAACGGTGTAAATTGTAATTGAGGTGGTTGTATCTTCATGCCTATAGCTATATATCTTAGGGACGTATGTTATCTTATCAATTGATCCGTGATCGTAAGGTAATTTGTTAAATGTTAGAAGTGGAAGTGGTTTGTGTAAAATTGAAAAATGAATACGCTCAGGTAAGTACAATTTTATTCAGCATAATTAGTGATCTAAATTTTTGATATAATATTTTGGTAGGTAATATTTTTTCTAATGTTTACATATCTTGCAGGTTTTATTTTGTGACCTGGAACGTTGCCACTAAGTCTCCAAGTCAAGACCTGAATGCACTATTGGATTTTCCATCGCAGTTTAATAAACACAAACCATTACCAGATTTTTATGTTATTGGGTAAGGGACACAGTTTCTTAGTTTGAAAACAGTTTAATGATAATGGCCAAGTAATACATTTTTAATTGTTTTGACTGCTTTTCTCACAACATTCAGGAGTCAATATAAGATCTACATTCAGGGGTGTATGCAATGTTTTAGAGATAGATATTTTGGACTCTGTCATGTTAATTTCTGTAAGGTGTCTTGAATTAATATAGTAATTTATAGTGAATATACTGAGCATTTGTTTTGGACATATATTTATTTAAAAAAAATAGAAAGTTTTTACTTCCTTTTATTAAAATCCTGTATTAAAATCGATTTTTTCAAATTTTAAAAAATTAATTTACTTATAAAATCGCAACACTAATTTCAACTCTGCAAGGGTTGAGCTAAAGGACAACCAGTTGAATGTTTTTTTGCAGCTTAGTTGCGTTTGATCCATGACTTTTTGACCATCCTTTATAATACATGTTCAGGTAAAAATTTATTGACTCGACAATCATACTATAAAATCATAACTAAAATGTTCAAAGCCTCGTACCATATCTTCAACTTCTGCATAAATGATTTTTTTTGTGTTTTGCGTAAACTATAAGATTTTATAAATATCAACTCACATTTATCCGTAAACTGATTATTAAACTGGATGATAAATTCCTGTTATGACAATAGAAGGATTTTATCCTGAGATAAATTATATCTTCAATTTATTTTAGGTTACAAGAAGTAAAGTCACAACCGCAAAACATGGTCATGGACAGTATTTTCACAGACCAGTGGACATCAACTTTTAATAAAATTCTGTGCAGACAAGGATTTGTTATCGCCAAAACTATGCGGTTGCAAGGCATCGTTATACTTGTTTATACACAAATGAAACATGTCACACGTTTAAGGGATATACAGGCTCAGTATACTAAGACTGGTTTTGGTGGATTATGGGTGAGTTGTTGTAAAATATTATATCTTAATTGCTGCTTAGCTCTTGAAACATGTATGAATAGCTGAATCATTGAACACCATAATACATTATTATTTTATTAAATCTTCATTAACTCATCCATGATGTCGATACCAGTGTGTGACAATGTTGCTCCATTTGTTCTTTGAAGAAGAAGAAGAACGCATCAAAAATCCTGTCCACCTCCATTTTTGTTGGTCTATTCTGATCAGTATGTTGGTTAGGCCTTTGCCGAAAGGCACACTGTAATTAGGGATATTTTATAATTTTAATTTATATATACTAACTTTAAAACTTACAGTAATAAAGGCTATTTTATTTTATTTAATTCATCCGTAATGTTATCGTCTAATTTATTAGTGAAAGTAGTATTTGTATGCCCCTTTAAAAGCTTGCACCTTTTTTTTTTCAATTTTTCTTTGTCTTTAGAAACATTCGTCCAGTTTTTTCCTGCTAGTTCTATTACGATATCCGTCCGTTATTTCTTTTGTCATCCTATGGATGGTCTAGTCAGATTGGATCGCACAGACTCGGTTCATGTGTTATGTGTCAAGCTATTTGGAGTATTATCTAGCGTATGTATTCGTTATACTATCAAACGCTTTTGAAGAATCCTATGTAGTTTGTTGGAGTCCTTGTATTTTGGACCTGGCTTGTACTGATTGGCTGTTGTCAATTTTTGATACTGTTCTGCTCAGTATTATTAATGAAAGCAAGTGATGCATTACGGATAGCAAGCTGATTGGCTCTCTACTTCCTCCCTGTACTTTTTTTTAGGACCATCTACTTGAACTAGGACTGGAAATTTTTGGTTTGTGAGAGCCACTCTTTCTGAAAAGCCCGTAAACTCAACAATATTATTAGAGAAAAATATTTTTATCAAGAATCCTACCCTATGAAGTCCTAATGTTTCAAAAACGTAGCAGAGGCTCAGGAGGAGGGTAATCCTCATATGATTGCTACAACCCATTTTTTATTACGACTAACCAACATCTCAATTCATTTGTCTGTGTTCGACACACGACTTGTCTCAGTCAAGAAGCGCTTTATTTATTGTCCTGTTCCTTTTGAACGAAAGGTGGTGGTTGCATTGGAGTTAATTGTTGCTATTGTATTTTCTTTGTTTTCCACTATGTAGTTGTGTGTGTTTTGTGTATTTTGGAGTAGATTCTACATTTAGAAGTTCCTTAGAATCCTGTACAAACGAAGGTAACATTTTTTTCCTTACCTCTACCCTACTAAGTTCCTGATGGGGGTATTGGGGTACAATTCGTTAGAGCTTCGTAGGGATTTGGCTGTGGTAAGGTTTGGTCTAAACGTTATTAAAAACGAAACGGAAAGCGCATAATTGATGGGGGAAATCATCAGACTGTACGTTCCGGACAATTATTACCGCTGCCGGAAGCATAACCTCTTTGCTGTGCGTTCGGCTCGCACTGTCCAGCGTCAACAAGCTCCCATTCCTCGACTACTCTCGATGCTAAATGGGTTTCTCGACTCTTCACCGGAGAGTGACCTATTTGGTGAGCGTATGGCGGCAGTGTACTCTGATTTGAGGGTATACTTGGAGAGTATTAGGGGTTAGAATAAACTGTGTTTTATGTTATTTTAATTAATTTTGTATTGTATATATTATAGTCTATTTTATTGTGAGTTTAGCCATGTCTGTAATAAATAAATAAATAAATAATTTCCTGAGGTTGAATTTGCTCTGGATCGACATATATTATAGAATTTATTTTTTTGCAGCTTATTTAATTCTTTAAATGTGTCTTTTTTTGTGATTTGGATGGTAATAGTTTCCTTTAACAGTATGACGATCCCTTTTGCTTACTACCAGCTTATCATAACTTAAAAAAATACCATCTTTTCTTGTTCTTTCTTTGATTTAGATCTTTTCCATGCAAGATTTCATCGTTAGGATATAAGAGCTTGTTTTAAAGCAAGATAGGCCTTTTTTGTTTCCTTCTTTCGTGCCAGGTTTTCTTCTGTTATTAACCTTTCGCTTCTTCGCATGGTTTCGTTTAATACATGTATCTTGTTTTTATAGAACTTAGCAGTGTCATTTTCAGTTTTCTCAATGCCATGTAGACATTGTTGTTTCTTGCTTCTTTTTCTAAGTCTTGCACTCGCATTTGAAAGATTTTCACTTCTTTTAGTTTTTGTTTTTTTTAGATCTTTAAAGTACCTTAAAGTCTCTACTTTTACCTCAAACAAGTCTCAAAATAGAGGCATCATTTAAGTATAAAGTGTAGTAGAAGATAATCTAATAAAATTAAAGGCTCCTCAAAGACTACCTATAAGATTGTTTTATTACAGATAGTTCGAATTCTGTAAGGAAAGTTTAGGTGTAGAATTAATTACAGTTTTATATAAATTTATTAATTATTACTAAAGAGGATTAATAAATTAAGCAGACAATTTTTTCAAAATCTTTATTTATTGCAGGGTAACAAAGGCGCTGTAAGTGTAAGATTTAATTTATATGGGTGCTCGTTTTGCCTCGTAAATTGTCATTTGGCAGCCCACGAACATGCACTGGCCGATAGAATAACCGATTGCAACATTATTTTACAAGAACACACCTACGAGCTCCAGGAGACATCAAATATTTTGTTTCACGAGTGAGTATTATATAGTATTGTCTTTTATTTACATAAATGTCAAATGTACAAATAATTATAAGTTTAAATATAATAATACATATCTATAATCCGTTAAAAAAGAGTATTATATATTCGTCATATCAGGAATATGACTCCCATCTCGTCAAGAACAGGTTGCATCGGCTATCTATGGAGCATCAATGTTTCAATTGGTTTATTACGTTTTTCGGGCAATTTTAATTGTTTTGGTAAAAATGTTATAGCGAAAATGTTACTGGCTATAAGTATATAAATTTATTATTTTAATATGTTCGACGTCTTGGTGGACAGAAAAATTTAAAAAATAGTTTGTATTAACGCCACACCAACTTCTTTCTCTTAAAGATTATGTATACAATTAATAAATAGATTAAGGTCGATCTCATTAGTACAACCCTCTTTTGTTTATGGTCAAAATGAAAGAGTGTCCTAGAATACACGTAATCCTAAGGTGTATCTTTTTTAGATCTTTAAAAAACCTTAGTCTATATTAAAGTGATGACTTTTACCACAAACAAGTTTCAAAGTAGGGGCGTTATTGAACTATAAAGTGTAATGGACGATAATCTAATAAAATTGAACTGTCATCAAAGACTACCAATTAGATTCTTTTATTACAGATTATTATATTACAGATATTTTCGAATCCTGAATCGAATTCGAAAAAGCTTAAGGCTTTTGCTGTTGCATAACTAAAAAATAATATTATCATTTTTAATCAACATTCACCGGAAAATTGATTATCCATTATTCAAAGAAAAAGATAAACTCCAGTGTTTATCATTTTAAGTTTGTTACTACTTAGAATTTAGATAAATTTATCGCCCGATTTTTTCGATTTCCTACTTCTTTATCAATCTAACCTTACACTAAATAGAATCAATAACAGCAATCATTTACAATGTACAATCTAACATCAAGTATGTAACTCAGTCTTCGCTTATAAACGTCTGTAGAATTAATGATTCTAAAGGGCGTAGAACGGACGAGAACTGGCAAAAATGATTTTAAGCACATCAACCCTTGTCACATAACATACATCTTACTATGGAAATTCTAGACTAAGTCTAGTCTATATATAGACAGATATTAAAGTCATATTTTTTTACCCTTTAATTTTTAAAACACAAATGTTACAAAAAATAAAATTTTATAAACATTACATTTCTAAGGCTGAGTAAGGCTTAACAAGTCTTCAAAAAAAAAAAAAACTAAAAAATTATTAAATTAAATTAATAATAGTTATTTATTTTCCATTTTTCAGCTGTGTATTTTGGCTAGATGATATTAATTTTCGCCTGGAATACCCACTAGTCTATATATCTAGACAGATATTTAAGTCATAAAAAAATATTTTATCCTTAAATTTTATTTACTATTGTCACTTGAATATGGTGTTATAAATAAGGGATAAATATATTATCAGTACTTATCAACTATCATGATTGCATAAAGTTATCTTTATGTACCTAAAGGTGTGTTGATAAAGTTACCAGGAAGCACTGTAGATAACAATTTTAACAAAATAGCAAGATATGAAATTAAAATAATTGTGAATGGACGAAAGTTTTATCTATTTATATAACCTTTTTCCTTAAGCGGGAGAGACCATGGTCCTGACATACATTCTCGATTAATTTACTTTAATGACAATTAACACTTGGAAAATGATAATTTGGCAATCAACACGAATAAAAAAAGGAAGAGACTACATATATATGCATTACTATAGATTTCGCTTTGTTAATTTTAACGATAATGGTTAAAAAGTATTTTAATTTTGAATAGAAGTATTTTTGAGCTTCGTAATACATTTTTTAAATTTCGGAACTATATAATTTATTTATTTCAGATTATTTTCAGAGTTTTAGTTAAAGTTTAGAACGATTATTTACAAAATATGGTTTGTGCATTTAATATTAATTAAACTTATTTACGAAACTTTACTTAAACAAGATTTTAAATTTGTTTATTTGGATTTTCTCATATTCGTAATTTTTTTAAATATGTAATCTTTTCTGTTCCTAACACTAATAGTAGATAGTAATAATCATAATGTTTATATATTTCCAAAACCAGGTTACATAAGTCAAAGTCAAAACTAATTTATTCATATAGGTAACATAATGTACACTTATGAACGTCAAAAAAAGAAAAGAAATATAAAATGATTCTAATTTTACATTTACTGCCAGTTCTCAAATCAAGGGCGTAGAACGGAAGAGAATAACTGGCATTAAACTCTCCGCCACTCTTTTTAATCGCCAAGTTTTTTTTACACAATGTTTGTAAGGAGCTGCAACCATTACACCATGTTCCATATGACATCTTGAGTAAGAAAACACTTATCCGACCATAGTTTAATAAAAACTGCATTTTAGGAAATTTTCCAGTTATTTTATTATTTATTTATTAAATAATAAAATAACTGGAATTATTTTATTGTTTGCCACCTGTTCAATATAAAAAAAAATTCACCACATCATATTTGCTATATCCACAGTATATAGCAGAAATTTGTTTTTGCTACACATACGTAAAACATTTCTTTGTAGAGGTCATATGTTTTATGAAACATCGCGTAATGATATTTTAATGTATTTTACAAGCTATCTTTTCTTAAATATGTGACAGCTATTGTATACACATATGTTACAAAAAATAATAAACAACACACTTATAATTTCCGATAGCAGACATTTGTTTTTGCTACTCATAAGTAAACAGTGCTTTGTAGACGTCATTATACGATTTATGAAACATCGCGAAATGAAATTTTAATGGTTTTTACAAGCGATCTTTTTTAAATTATATGACAGCTATTGTAAACACAAATTTTACTCAAAATAAAAGGTTATAAATATTACACTTCTAATTTCATATTTTACTAGCAATTGTTTGCTTAAGCAAAACAACGGATTGGCTATCAGTTAGGCACTTCTTCACGGTCTTTAAAAACAAACTAAAAAATCGAAAATAATTAAATTGAATTAATGATAGTCATTTGTTTCCTATTTTTCAGCTATGTATTTTGGCTAGGTGATCTTAATTTCCGCCTGGAATACCCACCTGAGATTAGTCTCACACCGGAGGAAATAGTTGAACAATTGCAGAAAATAGAAAAGGATAAATACGCATCGCTTTTAAAATACGATCAGTTGTTTGCGGTGAAGGAGAGTGGTCAAGCGTTGTCGGAGTTCACTGAGGGTGAGATTCGATTCCCGCCGACATATAAATATGTTATCAACACCTATGATTATGACCTGAAGTAAGTATTGCGCAATTATTTCATGTAATTATTAAACGGGAGGGATAAATGTTTGTTTGTGTAAACAACATGATTATGATTAATAAACCGCCTAATTTATTTTTACATATATTTAAGTCTACCTAGTTTCTCCTTACGGGCTGTCCATTAATCATGTGATGGTTTTTTCACCTCTCCCTCCCTCATGGTGATACGAAGGGGGGGTTTAATACTGAGGTTGCGATGACGCTTTGAACTATTTTTTATAACAGTTGCAAAAAATTAAGCCATAAATCTACGCAATAAATTCGTTGTACGTAGATATGTAGCGACTTTTGCGTTTCCGGTAAAATGTTCTCCGAAGCCTTTTGTGTAATTATACTGAATTCGGGTGGTGTTAATTCAAATAAAATATCGTCGAAACATTTTGTGCAACATACAACTCAACTCGCATGAACATTTTCGGAAAATGGCGCCAACCGTAAAAGAATATGAGCATAGATTTTTTATTCTTTTCTTCACCCATTCTGGGTAGGCAAAGGACGCCCATACAGCCAAGAAGTCTTCAGTAGAATATTTTATTGATATGAAATGAAAAGAAAACAAACCTAACTCATTGAATCCAATCAATAAATCTGATATTGAAACAAATTAGTAGCTTCTTTTTAAAATATTTGCATGAATCATAAAAACTTCTGTGAATTTTTAAAGTAAAAACTTCGTGCTTGGTTCTTTATTTTTAATAGACATTGTTTTGACACTTGGGAAAGAGAACGCTCTCATCCCGAACGCTATACGTCCCTGCAATACGCCATTACATACATACATTTTTGAGCAAGTGTATTAAAAATATATATTATAGCATATTACATGTGCATTGGTCCTTCGACTGCGGATTAGCAAGACTTTCTTCGACACTAAAAACTGGATAAGAATCTTGCAATTCAGTTGTTGGCATTGTTTGTTTTATCAAGCCACTCTCCGTCAACATTTTCGCACACTACACAGAGAAAGAATCTCTCCATCTACCGACCGACCGAAAAAATTAGTACACGTGATATCTTACTAACCCCCCCCCCCCTCCTCATTGTGATATATCCTGATTTTCGCCGAACCCCTTCCCCCCCTTTCTTGATTAATAGACAACCCCTTATTCGCCTTGAATAGATCGCTTGTTAGAAATAAGGCCGCCAGTTGCCTCTTGTTACATAGCACATTGAGGCATGTGAGTCATCATTTATTTTAGAGATTTTGAATTCTAATTTTTTTTAGGAGAAAGCCGTCATGGACGGATCGAGTGTTATATAAGGTGAATGCGGATAATTACGAAAATATAACTTTGAGAGCGGATCTTATATCATATAATCACGTACCACATTACATGGTCAGTGACCATAAGCCGGTGGTAGCACAATTTAATGTAAAGGTGAGTGAATGTTTTGTTGTCTCTTTCATTTATTATAAGTGTGGCATGAGAGTGACAAGGACGTAGAATTAAATTTCTTGTAAGAGTTTTGTGTTCTTAATTTGCTGGTGTGATATATGCTTTCGGTATTTTTTTGTATGCGTGCATGGATTTTTCGAATAATAACTAACAAGTAACAAAACCAATTCCATTTGACTATTTTGTTAGGCGTTTACATAATACTGACAAAAAAAATATGTGCGAACAACATGTTAGTATAATAGATTTATATAATTTAAGTTAGCTGTAAGAATACGACCTAATTAATTTACAATTTTACAAATACAGGAATGAATTAATGAACGAAAAAACGAATGAATAAATAAATATACATTTATTTGTCACTGTTTAAAAAAAAAAATAATTACTATCTATATTAAATCTATTTGAATGTGAGTTTTGAGAAGAATATTAGAAATGCGCAGAAATGTTATTTCATCATAGGATTTTCTATAAATACATACACCGGTATGGTTTTACTTAGCGAATAAAATTTAAGATACGTCACACAAATCAGATTAGTCCTTGCCCTTCTATAAATACCACAAATATTTATCAATACTGGAATACAAAATTACTCATCCGATATCGGTTCTTCACCTGTTCTTAAACATGTTTGCTTAATGGGAATAAATAATATGGACATATATGGATATGGGTACATTTCCGCTCTAGAAATTATTGGAATACAAAATTACTCATCCGATTTCGGTTCTTCACCTGTTATTACGTATATACGGGAAAAATGATTCGGTATACAAATCATATCATAACATATTGTCCGCTCTACGCCCTTGACTTGCGAACTGGTAGTAAATGTAAATTTACAATTAATTTAATTTTTTTGACGTTAATAACTGTACTTGTTTACCTATATGAATAAATAAATATATTTTTGTTTTTTTGTTTGTTTATTAGAATGAAAATTCTGAACAAATATACCGGTTCGATCTCGGCGGTGCACCAATCGACTTTTTATGTGCGAATTTAACAGCGGCTTGTTTTAGTTTAATACATTGTGACTTAAGTGAAAACAAGACCAACATAACTGAAGTGAAAACATTTTTTTTTTGTATTTGGTTTAAAACAAATACGAAAACTAACAAAATAATCCTTTTTAGTCGAAGAAAGTATATGAAGGTTTAATATTTTTACCATAAAATATTTATTTTCACACGTTATCGTTAAGACGCACGTAAAAACTCAATTAACACCTTGAAATTTGTTTTTGCTACTCATACGTATAACAGTTCTTTGTAGACGTCATATTTTTATGAAACGCGTAAAGAAATTAAAATATTCGCATTGAATTATTATAGTGGTATAAAATAAAAACTCGAAACTTGCATGAAGACTCGTAACAATAATTTGTTATATTTTTTAAATTCTTTATTTTACAAAATAATGTAATATATCGCAGTGGGCAGTATTTACATTAGAAATTAGTTACATTAAAAAACCGCTGTGGTTTGTATTAATGTAACCTTAGTCTTATTTAGGAGCGCGACAAATGTATGTAAAAGTAGTTTTTTTAATTTAGAGTTTCTGTTGGTTAGCGGTAGGCTAACTAACATCTGTTTGGGTAGGCTATTAGCCAAGGTATCAAATACCTCAATGTTCTTTGCTACGCTTTTCTCGCCATATACAATATTGTGTGTTCTCGATGTACAGAGCCGAACTTGAATAAGAACACTACAATCAATGCGATAACGTCATACCCTAAAACGCGCTAACGAAGCTATTCCTACTAAAGCCTATGGGGTCTTTCGAATCCCGCAGAAGAGGCCTTTGCACTAGTCGCGACAAAACGCCCATTACAGCCCGAGCTGAGCTGTAAAGGCTTAGGGCCTACAGCGAGATTCTAAACTCAAAATCAAAGTATCTTTATTTATTCATATAGGTAAACATGTACACTTATGAGTGTCAAAAAAAATAAATTACTTGTAAATTTACATTTACCATAAACCATACGCCCTTGGTTTATGGTTTCCATTCCAGCGGGCAAGAAGAACTGGCAATAAACTTTCCGCCACTCTTTTTAATCGTTTTTTGAAACGTTACGATGCGGGGCGAGGATTGAATTATGCGTTATTGTTAATATTATTTTTTACTGTACAACACATAAATGGCAGCTTTTAGGTTCACCGAGTCACCGAGAAACGTGTGGCGTGAAAAACACACGTTTTTTGTGCAATAAAGTTTTTTCTTTTCTTGTAATTTCTAGAAGCGTTATTAAGCCTATTTGCTCAGCAGACAAAACATACTTAGCAGATACACAAACCTGAGATATTTTTATAAAAAATTCTTCATCATTTTCATCAAACTTTGTAGTCCTAGTGTTTTTTTAGTTCCTTATTGCTTTATTACTAATTTTAATTTGTATTCTCCATGCTTATGCCCTAACCCTTGCATGGTAGGTACGTCAGACATTCCCTCGCACGGTGCTTGCCGAAGAACCTGTGACCAAAGTTTCAAGGTCGTCTATACGCATGCGTTCAGCTTTAGTAATGCCCATGAATGATGAAGCTGGTGATTTAGAAACTCCTATCGAAGGAGATGAATTGGATGGAGACATTGAACCCAGCAGTACAGCAGATTTAGTCGAATCTGCTGAAGAGGTGATGCACGCTTTATTTTGCATTTTAGCTTCAGTTAATGACGCATGTCTTTTACGACCTTGTCTTTTTGTTAAGTTTATCCGATTACGTCAGAAATTTTATCATCGAATACTTAGATTTGGTGGATATTATTTGTTAAAATCAAATGTTTTTTAAAGTGCTTAAGAATTTAAGTGCGACTAATGAAATAAAAAATCTTTGGTGTGTTAAATTGTGTTGTAAATGATTATGCTAATGATAGCAATACTAAGTATATTATCATACGAAATAATATAGACATACGAAATTGTAATTAAATTTGACTCATTTATAGAGTCCATTCTTTCAGACTTTATTTCCGATTGTTCTTTATAGTGTAAATAACTTATCTTAACTGGCTTTTAATAGTTTTCGGCATTTATAACTAACAATATCTAGAAATTTGACAATGTACAATTGAATCTAAACGGACTACACATTGCCGGCTGACGCTGACTGATCTTAGAGATTCTTGCCATTTAGAGAAATTAGTTCCAATAGTTTTCTTGTTATGGTGAGGTTTATTTCGGTTAGAGCTAGATTTCTCGGAATTTTGAAAATTATAGTCTGATCCTATTCCGGTTTTTTAATTTGACGATTTAATAGTAAATATATCAGAATGATAATTCTAAATCGGGGGTGGCCCCGAGCAGTGTGCACTCATACGAAGTCGTAGGTTCGAACACCTTCTGTGCACCAATAGACTTTCTGTCTATGTGCGTGAAAGCAACTCGCTCTACACTAAAGGAAAACATCGTAAGAAATCAAACTCGTACAGAAATCTGTAGATCAAAAAAGGAAAGTTTCCCAGTTTATTTTTTTTTTAATTGAGTCGTGAAATTTGAAAACCGCCAGGATTCTATAATGCAAACTTTGCGTGATCAGAAACGCCGACCATTGAATATATACAAATTCTATATATAAATTGGTTTTCCAATGTATTATTGTTATCATTTTCAGAGTTTCGCGGATTACACGGAGAAAATCGTGGAGTTTGCGCCAATTTCTCGTATATGGTACATCGGTGATGCGGACTTTAGAACGGAGTGTACTTTATCTCATGACGTCGAGATCAACCAGGGTGATTGGATTGGTATTTTTGATGTAAGTATTATAAGAAATTAAATAACGTTCCCAACTTTTCCAGGCTTTCTCATAGATGGCGTGGTTTACATTATTTTACTTAAAAGTCTATTAAATTAGTGGTATAAAAAAACAGTAGTAATATAAATATAGTTTTCTTTACGTTAAATATATTCTGTTACGTTTAAATCAACTGTAGAATGTACAAATAAATAAATGAGAAACAATATTTTGGATAATGAATTTAAAAAACATTGCTACAAGGATGGTTTTATTATGATACGTGGTCTAACGTTGCGTTGTTACCATGGTTACCATTATTTATATTAAACTAAAGCTTGGTAACAATAAACAAACTCTTTAATAGATAATAAAACACAAGGCCGAAAGTCTCCCGCATAGCTCATTATTTTTATGTGGTTCCTTGATTTATTTTTTATTTTTTTTTATAGAACAGGGGACAAACAGGCTCCCCTATTGTTAAGTGATACCGCCGCCCATCGAAATAGTATAAAAGACGATATAGTATGTTATTTTACTATATCGTCTCGGGCGCTCAATTTTTTCCTTTCGATAGAGCAGATTTTAAATAAATCTCATTCTCATTCTCATCATCATTTTTTTATATGCATTAGTTCCTCAGTAATTCTCGTGTTTGTTGTTGGGAATGTTTAGGGCTCTAATCTAAGACATGTTCCAGCGGTCACTTTTTACTAACATTTTTATTTTAGGCGAATTTCCATAGTCTAGACGACTATATAACATATGACTATGTAAGCAAAGTGGGTATTCAAGAAACGCCTCACGTCGCTGGAGAGTCTCGGACTATAACGTTGAGTTTTCCCGTTGGCAGTGGGGTTAGAACTCCCGGATTCTACAGATTCATATACTTCAGCCAACCGAGTAATGACGTCAAGAGTGTTTTGGGTAAGTCAAACTAAAAACAGTTTCTTCGTCTTTTGAACTACTGAGACACTAAAATATGTAAAGGTAAAATTTTAGGGATTTAAAAAATCCAGCATTTTAGTTTATTTGTTAGAAATATGGAATCATATTTATTCTTATGACTTATTACACAGTCATATAACTTTAAGTAAATAAAAAATCAATAAAGATGTTTTCCGTAAAATTAATCACTATGCACTATCCTAGATATAGATATAGCCTATATGAAGTTATATAGTCTGGACTATATACGTATAAATAGCTCATTTTCTTTTGCCGATAAAACTAACAGATTGCTGGGAACTTCGGGATGCATTTACACGTGAAAATCTATACAAATAATATTTATCATTTAATAAGTAAGTTATATTAAAAAAAAATAAGTTGCCAATTCCTACAACTCGATTTTATATGAAAATTAAAAAAAAAACTGCTTTGGATACTTAGCTAAAGTAAACATTGTGATTCCAAAATTTTTTTTCGTGTTATGAAATTATGTGTGTTTCTATGCTCATCTTGACATGGTTATACTCAATTTTTTCCTTCGCAAAACGTTATGATCTTCTGGAACTTTTACATACATATAATTTTTATACAAATTACCGAGTCCCCGAGTGCCACACATTTTTCTGTTTAAACAATTCTTTTAATTTTTTCTAATTAAAACGCCATTAGCCCGGCCAAATCATCATAGCTTTAATCTCAAATTCCACATATCTTATATATAAAATTCTTGTGTCACGGGGTTAGTAACCGAACTCCTCCGAAACGGCTCGACCGATTCTCATGAAATTTTGTGTGCGTATTGGGTAGGTCTGAGAATCGAACAACATCTATTTTTCATCCCCCTAAATGTTAAGGGTGGGTGGCCCACCCCTAAATTTTTTTATTTATTTTTTACTCAAAATTTTTCGTTTTTATTTTTTTACGATACACCATACAAAAATACATGCAACCCTAAATTTTCACCGCTTTAGAATCATTCCTTATGTGTTTTTTGTTAATTATAAACTTTAATTTTTTGGCACAAAAACATGGCAAAACAACGTTTGCCGGGTCAGCTAGTAATATATAAATATAGACTGTACTAAACTCACTTAGATCATATTACTTTTTTAATCATAATATATGCTTTCGTTGTCTCTAAATTTGGTAAAACTTTTTCTAGGCATCTCCGATCCATTCGAAGTGAGCAGTAAGGAAGACCAACTGGCTTCCATAGACCCATGTTCAGAGGCGTCTGGTAGTACATCTAAACCGATGTCGGCAAACACAGACGTATTCACAGATTTCACAGGCCTCGATGTGGCGAAGCTTTCCCGCCATTTCTCAAACGACCTGAGCATTGACTGACTAAAAACATATCTGTCACCGACAATGAGACGCAAGAACGGGGATGGGTAAAATTATATTTTCTATTTTAAGTTTAATATGTTATTGTAAAAGCTATTATATTGCCAATTAATTTGCCATATTAGCTGGATATTTCAAACTGTTGTATGTAGTTGTACGTATATGGTCGTGTAATTTAGAACAATTGAAACCTTGTTTCAAGAGCTCTAAGTTTGACAGCTGTCAAATAATAGGGCTTTTAAAATATTTATGTTTATTTTATCCGTGAGTTTAGAGATTTTATTACTACGTTATCTAAATGTTATTTTATTGTAATGCCTTTTACCTGCTTGACAAAATACCCTCTTAGTTATTAAAACTAAAAAGCATATTGTTTACCGTCTTTCATCTCTTTCTGTCAAATTTTGCACATTCCGATGAAGAGTAGTTTAGTTAAAATTGTACACTGTTACTATCAAAGTAATTCATGCATTAACGGTTAACTAAGGTAAGGTATTATGGTATTAATTATAATAATATGATGTTCATAAAATAACGCGATAGGAATCTATCACGTAATTTGGCAAGATTTTGGAACCAATGATAAAGCTTGGTGGAAACGTACGCGTACGAGTATTTAAGTTTTCACGCGTATGAGTATGCGTATGTCTTTTTAATGGAAATAAAAACAATTAGATTTTGGGTAGAATATAGGTAAAAGTAGTGATTATTCACGATTTTTAGGAAATGTATTTTAGCCTAATCGTTGCTTAGCCTTGTCTCTTTAAAAGCGTGCAATAGATAGAGATGTATATATTTTGTGCTGTACGAGCACAATATAGACAATAATGGAGGTACTTACTATGCGTACTTATAGTTCGGGTACCTGATGTATTATTTCGGTATTAATTTATATAATAAAGCTTATGAGTTGAAATGTAATATATGTAATACATGATTATTTATTCAATGATGTATAATAAGATTACAGATAGATACAGATACATTTCAATTCGTACGCTATGTTACGTTAATTTAAATCCGACGAAATTTTGACATGTATAAAAAATAACTGTAATAATATTATTTATGTCGATTTATATGTCGATTTGTATGCATAGTAGAAATAAATCGTGTAACTTATATGGGAAAACATAGCAAAAAATAGCACACTTCGAATATCTATAATATTGAATTCATTGTCTTTCTTTCTGAAATCTTAAACTACAGGAAATACAATACTTATATGTGTTATATTATTGAAATCTTAAACTACAAACTACAGGAAATACAATTTTGTTTTATGCTATGTTATGCTATAGAAGTGCAATATATAAAAAAACTGATATACAAAATAGGCTTAGCTCTCTAGTTAATTCTCTTTTGAAATCCCACCTTTATGTCACAAAAATATATATCAATACATATTTACTCAAAACTGGTTCCCTTATTCATTAACGTAAATACATGTTTTGTCTCTATCGCACTTATAAATAAAAGATACAAAATTATCTATAAGGTGTAAGTTGATGAATAAGGGGACTTAAGTGGAAAAGAGAAAAGGTACTAAATATGTTTTGTCTCTTTCAGATCCGTATCACTTTGTAAATAAAAGAGACGAAACCATCTTTGATGAGTACGTTTGTAAATAAGGTTGTTGTGAGATTGTCTAAACTAAAAATTTGACCTTTGATCATTTATTGGGACAGTTCATAAAATTTACTAAAATTGTTGATAATTGACTTAAAGTAAAATCACATAAGTGGGGTAATCCAGGGAGCTGATTGATTCTTACAGATCTTTTGAGTTCACTCCAACTCATTCCAGCTTCTTTCACCTGGAATGGTGATTTCTTGCCAAGATGTTTGGGCGGCCATTTTTTTGGGAATTCCAGTTGAGACCTTTAGCAACATGACTTGGATCTCTCCGGTTAATGTGACAACTTACATTTTCAGCATTTAATAGTTGATTGTGGAAGCCTTCTAGGTTTTCTTTAGAAAGTGCTCTCATTTATTATGAGAAGAAATGAGGTTGAATTTGTACGTAATGTGGCGCCACTGAAAGCGTGGTTTATATATTTCATGCATTTTGTCTCAAAGTGCCAGTTTGATATTCTTGTTCATGGAGTACTGTTAACACCTCTGAGCGGGAGCTCCCCAGTACCAGCTTCCACTTGCCCGTACTCAATAAAGAGTACACATCGATGTCCATCGTTCCACAACAGGCGGCAATATTTCCGAACCTGTAACAAAAGAGCACACTAATTCTTAGCATGCTGGCAACGGACTCTGGTATCGAGTTTCCATGTCAAAGTCATTTTATCTATTTTTGTAGGTAACACAATGTACACTTATGAACGTTAAAAAAGAAGTATACATTGAATGCTTCTAATTAAACATTTACTGCCAGTGCTCAAATTAGGGGCGTAGAGCGGAAAGAAGAACTGGCAATAAACTCTCCGGCACTCTTTCTCATCGCATGGGTGGCGAAGATCAGATGAGCCTATCCATTCCATGATGACCTTTTAGCTTTAAAAATAAATAGTTATTTTGTCTTTATCGCTCTCGTGATACGGTAACATATGAACGAGACAAAAACTTTTTAAGCTTAAGAATATTTTTTTTGTTTGAACAATCTCTAAGCTTTAAGAAAACTTTATGTTGGGCATATTTTAGTACAATATTTTAAATGTTATATTAAGGTAATACGGTGTTGTGTTTGATATGGGTATTAGATTTTGTTCCTAGTTTAGATGCGTTAATCATGGCTGTTCTTACACAGATGACCGATTAAAAAAAAAACTGCAACAAAAAATAATAATTATTATTAATATAACGGCGGTATTTTAAGTTCCATATCATTCTACGTCAGTTTGAAATGCGGTGGATAAAAAGAACTGGCAATATGCCGCCACTTTTTTATGTCAAGTTTTTTTTATTGTTTAAAATTATATCAAAGCCATGATTTGTGCAATCCGACAGATTTGCCTTCGAGATTATGTTATCACAAATATTAGTACAAGTTTTGGGCTGTTATGATTTTGTTTTTTTTTATAAGCAACCTAGTGAAAGCAAACAACTATATATATATTATATATCTGTCACAATCTTTAAATACCATTTTTCGTTTTATGTTGTTAAGCGATTATAAGCTTTACCATTAACATAATAAGGTTGCCTTAACGTTGCTATCAATAATTATAATTGTATTCCATATTTAAAACAGGGCCAGTTTAACAGATCACATTTGACATCTGTCAGTTGTCAGACAGGTTTAAAACACAGATTAAAATGTCGAAAAAGACATTAAAAATCGATACAGACTTCAAATATTCGGATCTCATTCGTCATTCGGATATCAGTATGAGTCTTTTGGCTATGCCTGCGATTCTCATAGTCGTAGGTTTGATCCTCGACTGTGTACTAATGGACTTTCTGTCTTTGTGCGCATCTAACAGTCGCAGTGAAGAAAAATATCGATTAACAGCTAATCACATACTTGTGTATGAAATAAAAAATGATCGAAGAAACTGTTATAAACGTATACCCTATACCACGGAATAATTGTCTAGTGTGAGAACTAGCGATACAGGAATTTTGTCACAACCTATTTGTCATTAATAAAGTTTTATTTAGTATTTATTAAAAGATGGAATCCGTGGCCAAGACCAATTTAGGGCTGTCACCACTGTTTTATTATTACTTCTGATTTCTACAAGTTATTTTGTATTTAGTATAGTAATTTTTTTATAGTATTTTTGATATCACATTTATTTTAGTAACATCTCGTAGTTCAAATAAAAACACGTACGGCGTTCAGTTTTCTTGAAAACAAATATAAGGCTATGTTTAATTAGTGAAGGTAAATTGTTAGCTACGGTTTTCATTATTACAATAAGTATATAATTGGAATGAAATAACGTTTAGAAATTGTGCATAAACATAATTATTGACTGTTCACGTTTTAAATGTGATTAATTAAATTGGTCCGTCTATTGCTATTTATTGTTTTGTAAGTAAAATTATTCATAAAGGCTTATAGATAAATCTTTAAAAATATATCTAAATGTTTTTATTGTGAAATAGCTAGGTCTAATATAGGTCATTAGCCATTTGAAAGTATTTTATTGGTGTACGTTATATTAGCAAATTTTCACAATGAGATATGGTTACAAATGCTATAACGATGTCTTTAGAAATGTTGATATAAGACAGCTGTAATTAGGCCCTTCACAGTCGTACTCAGAGTCATCCATTAACACTTATGCAATTTTGTAAATATTTTAACGAGATAATCGCAAATTTAATTGGATACTTAAAGACAAATTTAATAAAATCAACTGTAAACATTCTTTCGAGATTATGGACGAATCTGAGTGCGTCTGCTACGAACCGTATGATCATACAAAGATTTCACAATTACCTAGTGTACAATATATAGTTCTATAGAATGACCAAACCTGTCTAATCAATAATAGTTAATGTATGCCATAGTGACAATTAGATTTAGGTGTTAAATAAATTATATTTTTAATCTGTTGTTTTATTATACCACATACTAATGCGTTGTTTTATTGTACTGTACTGTGCATGACCACAGACTACGTTATTTAAAATGTTTTTGTACTGTCGGAGATAACAACACCAGTACTGCTAGAACCGTTTTGGCCTGGGTGGATTTATGTATCTACGTGATCATTTGTTGCTACTGATAGGCAAGTAGGTGATCGGTCTTCTGTGCCAGTACACTCCGTCAAGTTTTTAGGTATAAGGAACCCGTATTTCCCTACGACGTATCGTGCGTGTATTCAATTAGCACATATAAAGTCCATTGGTGAACCTACGGTCTTAGGGATGGGAGTCGCCCGCTAAAGTCACTAGGCCAACACTTTTCTAAATATAATTAATAAAATAAATAGAATAGGTTTCAATAAAAGCCATGCTTAAAAACTAAACCGAGAAAAACAGTCTTGGCTACAATCTACTTGAAATTCTGGAAATCGTAACACATAAAGTTGTAAGATCTTAAATGATGTTTTAGCTTGATAAAAACGTCTATGATACTGTAATATAATATCATGTTAAAACCCCTAAATCGACACAGACGCATAGTCAGATACTAATTTAATACTGAATTTACTAATTCCTAACCGCTGTATCGTTCTGGCTGCTTCGGTTACAGCGACACGTTCATATTGCAATATAGAGCTGTTTGTGTCTTCAGGTTGATATCAAGAGAAAGGTAACATGGAGCCACACCCTGTTTTTAAGCCATCATTTATACGTAGCTTATTTAGGGTTGATTGATCATGTTCCTCTTTTCTCATTTGTACATGATATTTCCTCATGAAACTGCTTTGATTAGCGATCCTGTCACATGGCTATCTCAAATGGCGAGCCTTTGAAAGCCTCCTAGTTTCATGATTACCTTACGGAGTTCCGAATTTGGCCGCCAAACTAAGGTTCAATAAGGTAGCATTGGCCAAAGCTAAATTAACGCCTGGCATCTTTTTGCATTGATAGAAGGCGATCGTTACTTTATTTAGTTTGTCAATGGGCTGCGATGACGCCCAGAAAGGGCAGTCACCCATTTTCAGTGCGTTATCGGCCTTATTCAGTATTCAAATACCAACAGAAAAAGGTTTGTTACTGATAGTAATTTTATAATAAAGAAACAGTTCTTTTACCGTAAATAGGTGTGAGATCCGTGTATTATCAAGTCTGTTAATTTATTCAGTTAGATGGAGTAAGGGATCTTCTGTTTTAACTTAACCAACATATTATACTGACAACATATTATATTTCATGATTTAAATAAATAAATTGAATAATTTTATCCACAACGAAGTTATTGGGGGTCGAAGATGGCTTGAACTGCTCCAAGAAAAGTCTGGTATGCCCTGCCGCTTTTTTGCCCTTGAAAAATATTAGAATTGGCAACGCAGTACGTTAGTTTTGTTAACTCTATTAGTTTTTAGCTCGTATGAAATATTCTAAAAGTGCTAATCTATCAAATTTAAATTTACAAATTATTCTTACAGATACCTAATTAAATTTATAAACTGATAAATATTTGTTAACGTCTTGTTACATTTTAATAAACGTGACAAAATAAACTCTAAACAAGTAAGTTTATGGACCAACTTTGAAGATAATTATGAAGCCTATCCATCAAAGTTCAAACAACCTAGTTAAACTAACTAGGTAAATAGATACACTAGGTATTAGATAATATGCTAATAACTAAACTTTGTTGTTGTTTATAGAAGATAGTTTCGCGTTTGTGCAAACAAAACAATTTTATGACCCATATCTTCGTTAGGTAATCAATGTTGAACAACAAACAACGATCTTGCCTACGCTCGATTTTAACTGAAAATAAACATTTCCGAAACAAAACAAGTTTGTTACTTAGTTTATGTAATTCAAATGAAATATTTACATAATTAGTACAGATTTAGAGTTTATACACTTCGTTGCATAAAAATTCAACACGTATTACTTTCCAGGAAACTTATATATTTATATTTTAATAATAATATAATTCTTTATTCAAACAAGATAAAATTTTACTTAAGCTGGAATAAACATGTTTAGTATTGAAAAAAATAAATAAAATAAAATAACATATTATTGATTATTTACATTCCTCCGACAACCTTGTCTGTTTACCTTGGCCTCTTCCAATTGCCACCATAAATTTCTGACCTGGGCAGTTAGGGTCCATGTGCCAATTATTACATACCTGACATTATGTATTTTGTTATACGTATAGTATATGGGGGAAAAAGAGCCTAAGGGACCCCCAAAAACGGTAAGAATCGCAGTCCAGTTATTGGGTGCGTTGTCGGCCTTTGGGGGAGGAGTATACTCTTTCTGTAAACAATTGGGGGTCGTACATACACAGTCCACCGGTTCCTAAAATAATTTTTATTGGGAAGCGGGCCGTGGAAGACTAAGTTAGTAAATAACAAGTTATTATTTATAGCAGTAAATATATTGGTAATTTTTTTTAAATATATAATATGCTATTTATTCTTAAGAGAGTGTCTGCACCTGGTGATCCTCTCGGGGTGGCCTGTAGGGTATGGAAACCTGAGCAAAATGTAGAGCCTGGGCTTGTACTACTATAACTGTGTATTTATAGATATATTTATTTTCATACACATCATTTCATCACTTAGGAGTTTTCATAATTATATTGTGTAGCAATCGCTCGCAATACATGGAATATAAAGTAGGAACAGGAAAATAAAGTAAAATTGTATTATTAAATATTACAACTTTGACGAGGATGTGCCTGATTTGCGTCATTAATAATTTTATTACATATATTTTAATTTAAATTAAATATAACATACAACAATATACATAGATTATATATTTATCGTATATAATAATTAATAAGTAGATTTGAGGTTGCGTTCAAAGTTTTGTTTATACTAGTTGTTGCCAGAAGTTAAAATAAAATATTGTTCCAACTTAAATTCGGAAATAAACAAATCAGTTTATTCAAAATTACCCATACATTTCATACATTCCAAGATGGAATTAATTAAAAATGATCACGATTTTCTCTATACATATTATTACATAATGATCAAGCGTCATAATGCGTTGATAGGTCTTATCAAGGAAATCAGATAATTCGTTTATCTTTGTGCGAGGTGGTGTGCGTTGATGTCGAATACTTCGGCCTTGTTATCGGAAAAGCGCGGGAAAAGCGGCTATCACCCGCCACTGGCTACGGGCTACGCTCAGTAGTCTTCCGGTCGCCGTCAGCGATGGACGTCTCCGCGCGCGTGCTCGTATTTTTATTCGTAATCGCGTTCGTAACTGTCCACGCTCACATGTCGCTTCCCTCTCACGATAACATCCTTAGAATACAACTTTGGGATGCTGAGGGGTTAGTCAGAGAACCGATAGCCACAGATACTCCGAAAATCGTAAGGCACAAAACAAAAGTTGACTTATCATCCTTATATGATGCGATGATGGGTGATGAGTATGAACATGGTGTAGGGCGGTATGCGAGACATAAAGTTAGGCATAAGAGGCGCAGGCCGCGTCAAAGTGGCACCGATCTTCCCTGGAGGTTCCATTCTGGGACGAAGGTGATGAACGTTGCGGTCTACGATGATGATGTGCCATGGAATGTGATAGAGGGGGCTGGTAGCGACAACTCAAGTGCAGTGAGTGATTCAAGTGCAAGTTACCAAGTGTATCATCGTGATGTGTCGCCGCCGATGCCGTTTCGAAGAGACGAGGTAAAAAAAAATTTTTAACTAATTAGTGACATAAAGCCGAAGTAAACATAGCACAATTTTATCTTATTAATGAACTAAAGGTAATAAACTTATATGAAACATGTTGCAAATATTTAAAGAGTAGTGAATCACTAATATCAATATTACGATATACATGAATGTTATCAATGATTACAGTTGTTATTCGATTGCGTGATAAAGATTTTTAGGAAGAGATATTATATTTATATTTTTACTAACATTCTTTACTTAGAAACCAAATATACTACATCAATAAGTAATTAATGTTTTCAGGTTTTTTTATAATCTTACGCTACTAATGTTTCCGCTTAGTGTATTATGGGTGAGGCACACATTGTGTTGACTAATTACCTTTTACACATAGGTTGGCATTGTTTAAGGAAATTCCCAATTGTATAGGGTTACTTAAAAACGTTTGCCTGTAGCAAACAGGATTTACTGGAATGACTAGGGGACTTTTTATAGGTATCCTGCGTCTGCAGGTGCGCTATATGAACCTTACTTTTAATTGAAATACGCGTACGTACTTGAGTTTTTAAATTCAGTATACATTCATAATTTATTCACGGGATTCATCAAATTAATAAAAACCGTGATCCACTTTAATCTATCCTAGAATTTCAAAACAGGCATTGCGAGCAGCTACTCAAAGTTTTTTAAATATTCTATCTGAGTTAGAATTCCGGAGCTTATTATGAGGCCCTCGATGGGTACATTTTTAAGAATGAGATTAACATTTATTATGTTCAGGTGAAGCACTATTGACGTGAGAAAACCCTTAGTCAATCTTACACAAAGAAATAAAAAACCATGATTAAATTAAAAAATAATTACTGTATGCAAATATTTTTGGCAAATGCGTTTTAAGGCCTTATCACTAAGATAAAATACTTGAAGTAAATAATGTGTGTAATTAAAATAATAAAAATAAATAAACGGAGACAACCTTTTTAGTTCTGGGCCTCAGATTTCTGTATCTGTTTCATGTTCATTTGTTAATCTAATATCTGTGATTAAGCAGTATGTATATCTGCGGATTTATAGCATGTCTATGTGAACTTCGTAAATACATAAAAGTAATTGTTTGCAATTTCCGAGTGACGACCGCAAATTAGTTTTGTTAAGTATATTGTGTATAGTCTTTGCTTAGGATATTTTATGTTATAACATAACTAAAATTAAAAATAGTATTAACGTGATGATCTTCCCACCGTATTGGTTTAATTTAACATGTAATAGCGGAAATTTGTCGCAAATACCAATTGTTTTGTTATTTTTAGATTTGAATGTTTGCCAATTTCAATTGCACCATTTTATAAGTTTACGCTCATTTGAGTACTGCATACATGTTAATATGTATAATGTTTATTTCGCTTATGTTTTGTAATTTGTATGTACCTTTATCAAACAATCTTTTTTATATGGCGTGTTAATTATTAGCTTCTTCCGTTTACGTTATTGAAATGACTTATTTATATTTATATCTAAAGAATTTAGATCGTTTGAGGTTGAGGCCCATCTTATTCAGAAAAAATCAAATCAGTCCAATTGCACTGTTATTACTAACTACTTCTACTTTACTTTAGTTACTAGTGCAGTCAAACAATCCAATATGTATACATAATTTCTATAATACAACATTAACAAAGTTGTAACGGTTCGAAATTTAAAATTTCGCAAGTGCTAATATGGTCGCTTGATGCATGTAACATAGTTATGGAAGGGATATTGAACTGCGATTGAGTTATGACCCTCCCGTAGGCATCGATATGTAGAGAAATATTGGGCCGTAATAGGTTTTATCCTCACCACTCGGAGGCTGCCCTTTAGGGATTCATTTAACTGAAATTTTAAACATTTCCGCATGTTCAAAATGTCTGTTAGTTAGTTAACTTCAAAATTTTTAACCTTTAATCGAAGAAGTCTTATATGTAGTGATTTGTCTAAGACCTTGATGAAATCGGATGAAATGAAATTAAAAACCTCTATTCCATTTAGGTTTTCATATAGATTTATGTTCCTATATAACTCACTGACTTTTTTTAGGAGAGCTATCGTAGTTTGCTATGGATGACCGATTTTCGTGATATTTGTAAGCATATTGGTTAGTTAGGTCTGCGAATCGGACAACATATACAGTCCGAGTCACTTGAATAGCCTCACCCCCAAAATTAATATAAATTCTGTTGTATATTCAATGTTGCCTGTTTTACTTCATAAGTAAACTTAATATGCGTCTTACTATAGATTAATCATAAAAAGTAAAAATAAGATAAATAAATAGTACTAACTGCACACTAAAGTACTGAAAATGGTGCGTCACTTGAATAGCCTCAGTGAAATAAAACACAAATAAATAAGGCTATAATTTGTTTTTAATACTTTGTATACTTTCCATTGCTTTTAATAACTTCAAAAATACGTTCGGGAATAGACTTATATAATGAATCAATGTAATTTTGATCCAAATTATTTCAATTTTATGAATTTCTTGTTCAAGATCTGCGCTGCTATTAAACTGGCGTCAACCGGCAAATATCTGGCGAGATAGATAGCCCTAAATATTTTCCATAATATTCAAGTCCGGAGAGTTCGATGGCCAATCTAAAACTTCAATTTTACTTTTTTGAAACCAAGCTTTTGTTTCCTGTGACACATGTAAGAGGCATTATCGTGTTGGAAAATCCAGTTTCGGTGTTTTAAAATTTTACAAATATTTTTTTTCTTTTCTTCTAATAGATTAGTATACAATGCTGAATTTTGTTTGCCTCGGAGAATTGAAATTGGAATAGGCCCAGTATAAGAAACCGCCCCCCATACCATTACTGAGCCACCTCCCGAATGACGACGTGATAACACCCGCTCTTCTTTTCTTAGATCGTGAAAATAATATGAATAACCATCTGAACCAGCTAAATTGAATTTTTTTTCATCACTAAAAACAACATTATGCCATTGATTTGTCTAAGACATATGTATTTTAGCAAATAACAACGGGCTTTTTGATATTGATCGCGCAAATGAGGTTTCCTCTTGATTTTCTTCCGTTTAAGGTATGGTGATGACTTTATAATGCGTCGCACGGTAGACAGTGATGCGCTGGTGTTTACCTCATTCGCAATTTGTCGCGCTGTCTTGGAAGAATTAGATGCTGCACGTAAAATAAGCCGACGTTCACTTGACGAAGTAGCCAATTTTGTACGACCTTTATAGTTTTTCCCATAGTTTTCTTTATTTTTCACATAATTATTAACTACTTTAGGACTGCGACCAATTTTTATTGCAATTTCACGGTGAGATAGTTTTTGATCCAAATAAAAATTCACTTTTTCTCTTTCGATTTTAGTTAATTTTCGACCACGACCCATGTTAGCTAAACATTTGAATAAGACTTCGAAAAAAATATATACGTAATATTCGACGCTTAAATAAAGAATTGCTACCAAAAAACCAAAACAAACGCACGCGAGTAATGTTCGAATAGCACTGAGGCTAATCATGTGACGCGGACGAAATGTCGCACCGACGCGAGGCGCGGTATTCCAGCGCAGGTTCCTACGTGTTTTGTTTTGTATCGTAATGCACTTCGCATGAAGTCTAATTAATACTATTATGAAAATAATATTCGTTCATATTTATACAGAAATTCCAAAATTTAGGGGTGAGGCTATTCAAGTGACTCGGACTGTATTTCTCTAACCCTAAATTTTAAGTTTCTTTTTTTTATATTGTTATACCCTTAATTTTTACCCCTCTAGTATCTCTATCATAGTAGCTAGTTATTTTTATTGAAATAGAAATAAATGTTTCTTAGAAACAATATACATGACGAAACAACGTTTGCCGTATAGGCAAGTATAAAATTCATAACAACGTTCCTAAAATGAAATTGCACTGTCAAAATTAAAAGAAAGCTTTCAAAGGCTCGAAATAAAAACATCGATATATCGAATGTAATAACTTTCGTGACCGCGTCCACGCCTCTCGCCCGCAGGCCGTCGATCGCCAATCAGCCGGATATTAGACACAAATCAATAATTTCCCTAGCACCGTCCACGCGAGACTAATGGAGTCTGATTGACTCGTCGACAGTACGAGTATATTTAGTGTAACGCGTTGAGGAGGAAAAATGGAACAATTTATATATTTTAAAGTAATTAAGAAATTTATTTGTAAATGGCTCGCAACAACGAAAAAGTTATTTCTTCATTAATAGTTTATTCTGTTACAGTGGCCTAGCAAGGCCTCTCCCCCCTTGGGTGGTCCGCACCGGGTTTCACCATTTTTGCTGTGACACCCATCCGGTCTCTCAACTTGAGAACAATGTACAAACAAAAATAAAAAACCGCTAGCATAAAAATTTATTTTTCAGGGATAACTCCGCTAGTACAGATCACGAAATATGCTTAAAAATTAAAATTACGGAAATAAACTTTTTTCATATATACAATAAATATATTGCTAGAATATTTTTACCTATAGATTACATTTTATAAGTGTAAGCAATACGCGTTTTGGCTCACCGCACATATTTCTACGAACGGACAAGGTTTTCAACATATTCATTCCATCCATTTTTAAATTAACAAAAAGCTATATTTCAACTTCACCTTTTAAGTTTATGAAATCATTCCATTGATTGCAATTCAATTGGAGAGTAGGTTAGTTGGTTTTTTGTGTTGCGTGTGCTTTATTGCGTATTTTATTACCTTTAAGTATAGATACAACTCGTATTTACCCTTTCAACAAAGTATTTTTACACAATACAATTTTATATATTAACTGTGATGTGCGCGAATTTGTCTGCACGCTGTCTTATTGGTTGAATACAAGAAACTAAATAAATTTGACTTTAGACGCGTAAGGTTTTTTGTAATTAATTTGAAAGCAAAAATATACGTAAGTGTCTTACAAGAACGTATACAAACGTAGATTTCACTATAACAATTAACGTTTTAACTATATTTTCTTCAAACAATATCTTTATGAATTATCCTAGAAAATGTAATGCTCGGCGTATAAAGACAAGTTCACAAAGGAATTGTATTTGTAAGAACTTTGTGACTATTCCAAAGCTAAACAAGCTTATTCCTTAGCTTCTTTAAAGCCTTAGGACCTTTATTTATTTTTAAAATAAACGGTAGATGTTATAAAGAAATTTATAAAGTTGTAATATTCTTCGAGTCTTTAGTTTGTATACCAGGGATAATTACGGGATAAGTTACTAATTTTTTTGTAGAGGTATAAACATAATTGTACGCGCTATATTCATCATCTTGAGTACGTGAAACAGTGTTTTAATACGTTCGATAAACATAGTTTAGAGTTAAAGCGTAGTTCACACTATAACCAAATGTTCAATTCGCGAGAAAATAAATATTTATATATAGAATCAAACTATCTTGTTTCTTCAGCACGTAAATACGCAAAATAATGTTTAAATATTTTCGATAAACATCGTTTCTCAGTTAAAGTATAGTTCCCACTACGATCGAAGGATCAATTCACGGGAAAAGAAAAGAAAATCTTCGTTCTTGATTACGTGAAATAGCAAAATAGTGTTTCAATAATTTTGACAAACATAGCATTTCAGTTGAATTGTAGTTTCCACTACACCATCAATTCACGGGAAAAGAAATATTTCTAGAATTAAACAATCTTGTTTCTTGAAACAGCAAAAGAGTTTTTCTATAATATTGATAAGAATAATTTTTAAGTTAAAGTGTAAGAAGTACAAGAAGCAATTTCCAGTTATATTTCTACTTGGAATCAACATAAACATCCAACACTGACACAAATGTCAATCAAATAAGACTGATTCATGTATGTGAAGTGAAAAAAACAAGTATTTTAAATGGTCTCTATATATAGAGTTCTCGTCAGCGTGCAAACATAAATATTTGATATGTTTGGACTGTTTATCTAGTTATCATCACGTAGTGGTGTCGCAACAAATTATACAACTAATTCACACCTTGTGTGTGCTCATTTGTCACGTAATGTGATTTCCGCTACTTGCTTCTATTGTAACATTAAAACTGGTAAGCCCCCGCAACTGTAACTGGACTACTATCAGGGTTGCTCTAAACTCCAGCATCCATCAAAATCTTTTTAGACTCTAGATTCTTTCTAGCCTTAACTTGAAACGCATTGTTAGTTGGTTACGAATGAAAATGGTGTTGTCAACAACGAAATTGCTTTCGTGTTGCGCTTATCTCGATAAAGATTTTCGCAACCAAATTAAGGCGAAGACGAAAGACGCTAATTTTATTTTGAGACGCTAATCAAATACAGAATAAAATAATGTAGATCACCCAAAATGTGTGGTATCCAGATTTACAAAATAATTCAACTTTAAAACTGTTGGTATTGGATTTGTAATGCTGTTTTTCTAACAGGCAAGTAGGTTATGCACCTGCAGTGCCTAAAACACGCCGCAACTTTTGAGTCTAGAAACTCACAGCCTTCCTCCAGCGTGTGTTAAATGAATGGACAGAAAAAATACTTCAGTCTAAGAAGCTTTAGGTTGTTCTAGAATGAGAGGACTAGGCATACTAGGTTCACACTGCTCCTAATTAAGATACATAATATATATATACATCAAAGCGGTCTGCTTAATTTTAGATTCTATTTATACCGAAATCAATCGAACTAAATTATGTAAACAAACGGCTGATAGTGATGTTTGATTTGTTGGAATTTGGCTGCGTATTTCTAATATCAGTTTAATAAATAATTAATTATGCGATAGTCATAATTGTGTGTAATAACAGAATAAATACCACACATCGTCGCTGTGTTGTGAAGATAAACATTGATTTTAACAAAATTTCTTCATAAGAACTTCAACAAAGAGATACAATTCGAACGAATGTACGGTTCATGAAAATCATGATAAAAAAACAAAAAACAACTTTTCGACATCGTTTCGTTTCTCACGTGCATGTCCCATCTAGATAAAGAAAAGAAAATCTTCGTTCTTGATTACGTGAAATAGCAAAATAGTGTTTCTAATATCAGTTTAATAAATAATTATTTATGCGATAGTCATAATTGTGTGTAATAACAGAATAAATACCACACATCGTCGCTGTGTTGTGAAGATAAACATTGATTTTAACAAAATTTCTTCATAAGAACTTCAACAAAGAGATACAATTCGAACGAATGTACGGTTCATGAAAATCATGATAAAAAAACAAAAAACAACTTTTCGACATCGTTTCGTTTCTCACGTGCATGTCCCATCTAGATAAAGAAAAGAAAATCTTCGTTCTTGATTACGTGAAATAGCAAAATAGTGTTTCTAATATCAGTTTAATAAATAATTATTTATGCGATAGTCATAATTGTGTGTAATAACAGAATAAATACCACACATCGTCGCTGTGTTGTGAAGATAAACATTGATTTTAACAAAATTTCTTCATAAGAACTTCAACAAAGAGATACAATTCGAACGAATGTACGGTTCATGAAAATCATGATAAAAAAACAAAAAACAACTTTTCGACATCGTTTCGTTTCTCACGTGCATGTCCCATCTAGATAAAGAAAAGAAAATCTTCGTTCTTGATTACGTGAAATAGCAAAATAGTGTTTCTAATATCAGTTTAATAAATAATTATTTATGCGATAGTCATAATTGTGTGTAATAACAGAATAAATACCACACATCGTCGCTGTGTTGTGAAGATAAACATTGATTTTAACAAAATTTCTTCATAAGAACTTCAACAAAGAGATACAATTCGAACGAATGTACGGTTCATGAAAATCATGATAAAAAAACAAAAAACAACTTTTCGACATCGTTTCGTTTCTCACGTGCATGTCCCATCTAGATTTTTTCTTTTTTGGAATCGTTCAAAAACTTGTTCCCTATATATTATGTATAATGTAAAGGAAAATTCTATTTTAAGAAGTCTTAAAATAGACGATTCTGTGCTGCTGTCAGAACGAATCCCAGATATATTTCTAGTATATGAAATTATTATCGCGAATGTAACATTTTATTTTCTCTCAAAGAAGAGGCCAGTCAACTGAGTGCTGTGAATCGATATAAAGTAGTGGCTACTTAGCCGAGAAAGGTGAGATAAGTCTTCCGGTTCACAAAGTGTTAGATATCCGACAGATATTACGGGGTCGAGAATGCCTTTATAAAGGCTTTCATCATAGAAGTACTTTTGTATGTTATAAAAGTTACTCGATCATGAACAATAGAGTCGATATGCCGTCAATTTTTTCTTTATCTGTTTTACGATTTATTAAACGAAGCATAGTCTACTGGCATAATATCACCATAGATAAAATCAGTTTTATGGATCTGTGTCTCAAATTGAGTTTTAGATATGATAAGAGACAAGTCCATAGACTGTTATTGACTACTTTTTCTTTTTAACTGTTTTACAACATTATATTACCTTAAAATTACACTTTTAACTTTTGTCTACCTACTTAGACTATAGTTACTTAATCTGTATATGTTTTTGTATATTTTAATGGTAAAACAATAGTAGTTAAATTTATTTAGACTGTCAAGGGCGGCGTTTATCTGACCATCTGGTGAAACTTAACGGCGGAGTTTGCAAAGCCAAGCCAGGGAATTTTGGAAGAGATTCAAGGCAGCCTATGTCCTATTTGGGTTCTAAAAAGTTTTTTTCTTAGAATATACTTTACAAAAAAAAAGAGTGCGACTTTACATGAATTACACTCTAGCCTTTACAATAATTATGGCTAATATTATGTTATGTTAACCTAATTCCCTACAATACGAATGAATAGCTTAAACTAAGGTAATGTTCATAAACAGTCTTAGTGTTCTATAATTATTTGATACTATGTTCATGTGTCTGAGATACCGCACTTGCACTTATATTCACTACACTAGGTTTATTAACTCAAAGGTTTAGTACTATTTTTTAAAGTGTTTCATTTAAAAATTTGTACAACAATTATTTAATTATACATTTCTTAAAAAATAAAACCCTTTTTTATTATTACCTGTGTAACTGTTGATTGATTTATGATCCTGGTACACATGCACATTGACCTTAGTCAAGTGAATAGTCTTTTTATGGGTTATCTTGTAAAACTTTCTGGTTATTCTTACTGTCTTAAATACAAACACAGACAGATATATACATTAAAATATTACTTTTTGATGAAATGGCTTTTGGGACCTCTAAAAATCTGATAGTTTCAACTTTTTGAATTATTCCGGTGGTGGGCAACCAGAAATATATTATACTTTTATTATTATAATACTGTGGTCGTAGGTTCGATCCCCCGGCTGTGTACCAATGGACTATCTTTCTATGTGCGTATTTAACATTCGCTCGATCGGTAAAAGAAAACATCGTGAGGAAACCGGCTTGCCTTAGACCCAAAAAGTCGACTTGCCTATTAAATTAATAATATATATTTCATGATCATTTATTATATATAATAATATATATAATAAACTATCATGAAATAGATACAGAAATCTAAGGCCAGGACCTAAAAAGGTTGTACCGCATAATGTTTGCTTTTATTTTTTTTATTATAATACTGTCAAATGTATAACAATATTCTAATTACAAATACACCAAACCAAGTGTAAAATGAAATCGTAACCAAAGGCAATCACTCCTTTTTGTGAGAAATGTATCTCATTAATTAATTAAATTCCCCATGCTCCCTGTCCAATTAAAATATAATTCACAACGAGGGTAGCATTCATAGGGGCTACAGCTAACTTAGGTAGAAGATATTCTTATATTTTATTTTATTTAGTAGATATGTGAAACTTTACTTATAAGATCCAGATCAATACCGATATAGACAAACATACAAACATACGTGACTCGCCAGGCATACCATTGAATTTAGTTGATTAAATATTTTTATTGATTTATTATTTTCTTTGTATAAAGTATCACAGCTGTAGAAAAAGTTACATTATCTGTATTTATTTCCCCGGAGTTGATATCTTTTCAAAAATAAAGGGTTTTTGCAGAAATTGCTCACGATGCTTTATCATATTTTTGAAGTTTGTGTGCAATTTGTGTATCCATTTTATATACATAAATGCACCGATAACAGTAAAAAATAATAATTTGTAAACAATACATTTATACACGTAGCTTTAGAATCATGGAATATAATATGACAGTTATACCTAGATACATCCATTGTTTTGTATCTTAATCGACAGGTATTAAACTTAATGCCCAAACAATCGATAAAGGAATCATGGACGGTAAAATAATTGTTGAATCTCACTATACAATCATGTCTTCTTATCAAACTTTATTTTCTCTAGTAAAATAGCTTGTAACGATTCTTATTACGGGCTAAAGATTTATTGATACAGTCTTTTGTGAAGACTATAAAGCTAAATGTAAAAAAGCCCATACAAAATTACAGTTTAAGTTTCAAGTTCAAAAATTGAGGGATCGCGTGACGAGAAAATATCAGCTAACTTGTAGAAGCATGGAACTAAAATTATGCCTCATTAAACAACTTCCATGCAATGTTATTACTTTTTTCAATGTTCGCTTATATTATAAAAATGGAATTTATTAGAAAATCGGTGTATCAAGGGATTTTGACTGGGGCACCGGCGGCTGAAACAAATAACATTCAATGAAGATTGAATTACTCGGGCGATAATTATAATATAACTAGCAGACTCGGCCAAGCGTTGCTGTGGCTAAGGTTTTTGTTTATTACTATTGAAGCGACATGGTAGGAGACCTTATGTGAAAGATAGATAGCTTATGTGAAACGTTAGTACTTTTAACACAGCGCCATATGTTAGAATCAAATAATAAATTATATAAAAAGGGGTATAAATTGAGATGTAAGCTATCCTCAAGTACCCCACCAATTTCTGAAAGACCGGCAACGCACAAGCGAGCCCTCTAAAACTGAAACTGTCTATGGCGGCGGTATTGTTTAGCATTAGATGAGCCTCCTGCCCGTTTGCCCAATATAGAACTGGTTACAGTACAAACGGTATATGCGTCGTTATGAAAATGCCTATTTTGCTTATAATTAAATATATATAATTAATATTCTTTAGCATATGTAAAATTAAATAGAGAGCAGTAAACTATTGTAAAATTAAATTCAAATCGTGTGTTAAATTTATTTATTTCTATTATATACTAGCATTCCCGTTATTAACATTTCATACATATTTGCCAACGTTCAATTTTACATTAATGTAAGTACAAGGTCTAATTGGCCATTTCTGCCTCAATGACAAGGCTAAGGTTGTATAAAAAGGAATAAAGTCGGATATTTGACACGGTCGTCACCTATTTACCTTGATACTGGCTTATGGGCATTTTATCACTTGATTGATCGTTTGGAAATTTATCAAGAATCTTATCTAAATCTCCTCGTTTACTATACAATATACATTTCAACTTATAGAGAACATTGCTTTTTCTTTGTAATGAAACAAAAATACATACAACAGGAATTGCAAATTACCGAGTTTATACGCCGGAGGTGTATTTTGGTAAGTAAAACAATATTTCCAAGGAGAGGTTAAAGAAATCAGTAAAGCTAAAACCTTTTTAGGTATGGACCTCAGATTTCTGCATCGGTTTCATGATGATTTGGCAATCTAATAGGCAAGTAGATGATCAGCCTCCTGTGCCTGACACACGGTCGCTATTTTCGGTATTAGGGAGGCCCGTTTCCTCTCGATGTTTTCCTTCACCGCATTAAATGCGCACGTTGAAATGAAGTCGATTGGTGCACAGCCTAAGTCTAACTTCGACTTCAGTGATGATACTCGCACGCTAAAGCCACTGGGATAATACTGCTTCTCAAGGAGAGTAAAAACTGCTTATTTTTAAGCAACTTTCGGCATTGACTAAACACCATGTTGCAGACTCGCGGTCGTTTTGCGTTTTATCGGTAAATCAAATGTGCGGTTTTGTATACCTTAATCATTTATAATTGATATTGTTTCCGTAAATAACAATAGCAGTAATAATAACCTATAATAATAATCAAAACAACAACTTTTTGTTTGATTCACCTTACGAAGCCATTTAAACAAACCTTTCTTGAATTGAATACTAGTATTTCGACAACAATATTTTCTGTGTTTCTGTAACTTGATAATTCCTTTGCAATAACGGTAAGTGAAATTCCAATAATTTTTAACAGCTCACTGTTAATGTTGTTTACCAGGAATCGTTACATACGTATTCAATGAATTATCATCAAAAGATCCGATGTAATGATATGGCACACTGATCGTATGGGATAATATTCACGAAAGTTTTATTTATCTTCGTTTTTCCTTCGAGCCAGTGTCCCAGCTTAGTGTTCTACCATTTCCTTTTATTAAAAAAAGAAAACTTAATTAGTGGCACTACCTTTTTCTGTATCTGTTCCATGATCTTTTGTATATCTGATAGGCAAGTAGGTGATCAGTCTACCGGGGACACACGCGGTCGACTATTTTTCAACGGCAAGTCGGTTTCCTCACGATGTCTTCCTTCACCGGTCCGCCGAATGTCAAAAGCGCACATGTAAAGAAAATACATAAACTGAGCCGGGGATCAAACCTACGACCTAAGGGTTGAGAGTGGCACGCTGAAGCCACTATGCCAAAACTGCTTATACATATAAATATCAGTGTTTCTTCAAATTGCTGTTTGTTTGCCTTGCCTACCCTCATTTATTCTTCATTAAATTAATCGTTAATTATACGATAAATCACGCATTTAAGTCACCTAATTATTATTTAAAACTTAAGAAGTGAATGAGTTAACACTGTATTATAATACTAAGCGGACAGTTTTATATTTCATTTATAGAGCTTTATTGTATGGTAGGCAATAGAGCCTCCAGAAGTCAAAAAACAGAATATGCTCTTTTTTTAAATAGTTCCTTTCCTTATGTTCTTTTTCCTAGGGAAGAATGGCAGCCGAGTCCATAACTCACTATTTCAAAACAGAAGCATAGAGAAGCGGACTGAACATTTACAGCCTTCTAGATAGTGTGGATGGTATCTCGAATAAAATCCTATAATTTTCTTATTAGCGTATCTTATTTACATAGGAGATAACAGTTATCGTATACATAAGATTTATGATAAAAGCTTATATCGTTCCATCTCACGGTACATGTTGGGGATTATTTGCATACAAATTACGGAAAGCTTCTTTGATAAGATAATTTCTAACTTCTGTTTATTTCGAGCTTTTTAATGGTAAAATTTGAACGCGTTGTTTTGTTTATTACTAAAAAACAGAATTTACATAGAAAATCTTTCCAAATTTTTGTTAAGTATACTAACTACAGAACTTTAATATACCAGTAAAAATATTAAGACTAGAAAACAAACACCTATTTGTATTAATCCGAAAAAAAATCCAAGCGAATCAAACTCCAAATTGCATTACCACAGATTAAGCTTGTGATATGAGCAGTCAATGAACCTCTGAAAAATAAACGCAGAAACTTCCGAGCCATCAATTATTTTAAACGAACGCGAAATTTAAGTAACATAAGCATTATATTTCCAAAAAATATAAAAAATAGTTATAATAATATAAAGTATCAAAATTATGTAAATAATAAATAATGTAATTTGTAAATTGATCTAAAATAAATCTAAATATAAAATGTCTAAGATTTAATTTAAAATTACTTTAAACAAACAATAAAAAAAACTTTTACATACTAACAATTATAGCTGTTTATTAAACCGCGATAGCATATATCTTAATGATATAACAGATAAAACACGTCTACAGTAACATTAATGTGCGACAGATTAGATTAAATATTCTGTTTATAATCTATGTCTTAACGCTTACCTTTTAGATATCTGTACTTTATCTGTGGACCGACATAGACTTTTGACTTAATTGCTTTAATTAAAAATTAAGATAGTGGTATCAACTTTAGTATTATCGACTCAATTAACAAGTTTAGATAGTATAGTAAAGTGCAGGCAGGTTGACCTGTCTCTTTTCACTACATCGTAAATACAATTTGACAGAAAGAGACAGATTAATATAATAACATTACTAAAAGTTCTATTATTCATCGTTATCTTTCCTATTAAAACAATTTTCTTTACCGCATATAAAAGGTTATTTATTGATTATTAGTTTTCACCGGCAGTTTCATCAATTTCGTATATTGGTACAAAAAGTATGCAATCTAAAGTTCGCATATTCTGCGTGCAAATTTGTCTTACAAGGAATTTTACATTTAATGTCATATCAATTTTTCAATTCTTATATTGTATGTAGTGATAAAATATCAAAATATTAAAATATTTTATAAAGTTATTACATTAATTTTAATTATTATGTGTAGAATAATACATGTATTCCATAAGTATTACTTTAACTCAATTTTTAGAAAACTCGTATAGGAAGATCTTTTTTTTGGAAATTCCTACAAACCTTCTTTGCTATACAAAAGGTGTTTTTCTTATACACCTACAGATACATTTTTTATTCTATGTCTACTTCGACAGATATTTCCATTGACTTAAAATTTAGGAATTGAAATGACTTTGAGTGACTAAGGCCATATTAATATACTTGAAACTTATTCTAGAATAAGACTATATCTTGGTGAATATACGACTTTCTAGTGTTTTATTGGTACTAACCTAATCGTGGTTAAAGAGTGATTGTCTAGTTTGTTGTAATATTTAAAATTCGCGCCATTTGCTTCATTGACTTTAGTTGTCTTTTATGTCAAGTCTGTTTCTCGTTTGTCTTTGCTCTTCTGTCTACTCTGTGAACATTACTAACCGATGTATTCTAGCTAAATAAAGTGTTACACATATAAAACAAATTGTTAAAGGTATGAGTCCGACGCCTTTTTTTAAAAAAACAATGATGAATAATTAATCTGTTTTGTCTGTTAATGGTCATAACTAACTTTTGTATATGTTTTAACCCTAATACTTAAACTCCTAACAATCTCAAATATTTAGTTAATTGTCTCAAATATTTCAATAAATTCTGTGTTATTTCATAAATTAACAATTAATTAGAATATCATAATTGTTTGAATTAAGCCAAATAAAATTTAGAACAAAACTGTGGCTAGCAATTTTACCAACTTATAATACCGAACCTCCGGAAAACTATTCAAAGTTGCGTGCGACTGTAATTTATTAGTTAAGAATTTAATAGCCGACAGCTTATAAGTATATCAGTTGTACTCGTCAGTACAATAGTGTCTAACAATAAATGCCCCGCTGTGCTGAGAAGCACCCAATTAAGTCCTCCAGTTCGGACAATACGTAGGAGGAACTAAACGCTGAGCGCTGTACGTAAATTATACGTTGAACAAGCCAATACCACAGTTAAACTGTAGACATAGAATCGATATTCATTTAAAGTCTTTTGTTCCGCATTTTTCCATAATTGATAATGCTAATGAAAGCCGAGTAAGACATACGAGCGAGGCTCTATAAAATATGGGATACGATCTTGCTTTTAAATCATAGTGATCAATGTATTTTTCTAATTAATAGTTCTTTTTGAAGCTGCATGTATGGAGTTAACTTGGGAGATTTTTCTGTATTTTTATGTAATTTATAACTAGTACTAAAAAGAGGTGATTGGCGAACCAAGCAACCATGGCGGTTATGTATGCTATATTAATTAAAAGGTGAAAAATGCTTGAATCCGTAAAGAAGAATTATATAGATACCATCAATTTATTATGTTGAATGTGCTCATAAATTAACAGTGTTGGGCTAGTGGTTTCAGCCTGCGACTCTCATCCCTGAGGTCGTAGGTTCTATCCCCGGCTGAGCACCAGTGGACTTTCTTTCTGTGTGCGCATTTAACATTCGCTCGATTGCTGAGGAAACCTGCCCAAACCCAAATAATCGACAGCGTGTTTCAGGCACAGAAAGATGCCTTACTTGCCTATTAGGTAGATTAATAAATGATCATGAAACAGATACAGAAATCTGAGGCCCAAACCTAAAAAGGTTGTAGCTGTTTTATTTTTATTTCAATATTAGTAGGATATTTTTTTACTCTATGAGGTAAATTCAAACAAAAGAAAATCGTGGAAGCTCGTGGAACCGCGTGGACCTCCTACGAATTCCACAGACCGACATCAAATCCTCATAAAGTTGAGGCAACTCCACTATACTGTTCCCAAACAATGCATCCACGGTATAATTTGTCACATAGACCTGTCACAATACCATTCTTATGCATAGTATTACACTTTAGGCAGTGTTCACAATCATGTCCAAAGGTCGAGTTAAAAAAAGATTTAAACATAATGGACTTGATTCGATTTAAATAATTTAGAATTTGTTATAGGACTCGTTTGTCGTACAATCATTTAGAAAGTACTTAAATCATTTTAATGGTTTGTTGTATGAGGTATCTTACCATATTATGGTTCGTGTATAAGTAAACGTTTTTTACAACTTTCAAGCGTCGAGGAACCAATGGTGGCTGGACATCTTCCACAGTCCGTTTCTCAATGCATTTTCTTTTGCGAACTTGCGAACTGTGGAATAGACTCCGAGTGGGGGTCTTCCCTGAGAGATACGACCTCCAACTATTCAAAATTCGAACGTACCCATCCCTCAAAGGCGGGCAACGCACCCACTAAAAATAGATGTCTATGGGCTGCGATGTATGCCCTTTTTTGGCGTCCCGCAGGCTCGTTTGCCCCTCTCTTACATATAAAAAAATAAGAATCCTTACTAAGTTTATTACATGTCGATAATCAAAGTTCAGAGTTGCCTATTAGTTAAATATTCCATACAGTGTTCTTCATAAATTTACTACATACTACACTTAATTTTTTTTAACAAATTGTAGCGTGTGTGAATGAAAAGAAAATTGTTCGCAAAAATGTAATATCAGGACCAAGCAATTGATGTATCTTTGAAAGAAATCATAAAATTAATTTAAATCTAAAGCTAAAACACAAAAATTTCTATAATGCTTTATTCTGTGATGTCTCACTGTAGTAAACAAACAAAGCTGATAAAAGAAACAATACCTACGAATATGACTATGAAATCGTTAACAGATGGGCATTTGATAGAAGCCTGGGTCCAGTATTGTTTCATAATGGGTGATTTATTGCTACACGATCATCGCTGTCAATACTGTGATTTATTAACGTAGACTAAACAGTTAAAATTTCTAATGCGTGGGCGACTTGTAAATGTAATTCGGTACTATTTAAACCTCTAGTTAAGGTCTAAATAGCATTTATTTAAAGTTAACCGTTCGTTACATAAGGGTTATTCTAATTATTAATTAAGGCAATCGGTGCTATCACTTACAAGTGAACTCTTGCAAGTATCATATTAGGGAAAAATAAAATAATATGGTAGAATGTGAGAAATTCCAAATCATGTACTATTATAATATATAACTGTATAGTTTATCATATACAATTATACATACTAATGTATAATTATTTATTTATTTATTTTATTATACAACAATAAAAAAGCCAAAAACGGAATTCAAACATAAACATAAATTACAGTTTTACCTATTTAAACAAAAAATATAACAAAGAATGTATTATACCATAATTATTGAAGTGGCTATTTCAGGGATTTCCCAGATAATTCGTTAAAAGTTACCTGGTATGTGTAGAAATTAATGCGGAAAATGGCTTGTCCAATTATAATTTTATTAAATCTAAACCAATATTACCATGATAATAATAACACTTTATTCATGACAGAAATATGGTTATTATAAATTTGATATAACGCAAGTCTCCACAGAACGAAGCTCCTTTGTTGTGGGTGACTTGATTACAATTATGCCGGTGATTAATTAACAATGGTACACGGTGCACGGTCAGAACAATTTGCTTAAGAAACAGTAGTCTTAGGGTTACATCTAATCAAACAACAACATCAGGTGAGCGTCCTGCCCGTCTGCCCCCTGTAAAATAAAATAAAAAACAAAAGTATAAGAAACGTCGTTAAGTATTTGTGTGTGTATTACATTTTGTGAGTCTAGCTAAAAGTTGCTATATGTATCTATATATTAAGCGTGCGAAGTACTTTAGATTCATGCTAATAATAATAGTAAGGTAATCCAAAGATTGGGTGATTTCATTATTAAGTCATCCAATAAAGCGTTGGCCAAACACAGTTCTTTGTTTTGGCATCGGGAATAAAATACGTGTCTTCTTATTGAACATGAAGTTTACAGAGTAAGGCTTACAGAGTAATGATGTTAAAAAAATAAAATAAATCAGTGGCAAACCACCTTTATAGGTCTAGGCCTCTATTTTATGTATCTGTTACATAAACAATTGTTATAAACTGGTATACGCCGTCGACAGTTTCAAACAGCGTTTGAAAGAATATTAAATGCGGACATAGAAGTCAACTAGTGCACAACCGTGGATCGAACCTACGACCTCGAGGATGACAGTCGCACGCTGAAACCACTTGGCTAATACTGCTCTCTGATTGTTAGTAAAACATGATATTGAATTCGGAATCGGAAATGTTCTTGTTGTTATGGGGTTAGCCTGCGAATAGTGCGAAACAATATGATGTGTCGTCACTAAGCTAACAATTTATGCATGGCCCTTAATGGCTGCCATCAGCTTCTGTTTGCGAAGCTTTCTATGAAATTTTATTCGTTAATGGCTTATATCCCCAAATATTGGGTCTTAATGTTTATTTCTAAACAGTTTCTTGTACTATTATGTGTCTTTTAATATATTTCGTTTTTGTTCGGAAATTGTGATTTAAGGTCGCTTTTTGTTACGATACAAAACTGATAAATCATTATAGTTACACAGAAAACCTTTTTGAATTAAATTGTGTTTAAAAATTCAACTACACGCAAATAATTAATTAGTTAACATAACTGCCACGCTGTTACACTTTTGTAAGGTCTTTTTCGACCAATAAATCATAGAAAAGCTACCACAAATAATACCAGCGAATAGTTCTATCATCTTGATAATGCTAAAAAAATACCGTGTCATAAGCGATGCGACGTTTTCGGAAAAAATTATGAAAGTAAAAATAGCGCTATTTAAAAATATACGTTGGTAGCACGGTGAATATAATTTTTTGTTTATAATATTTTATAAATTACAAAAAAATATCTGTATCAGTTAACAATTAATATTTATAATAATCATTGAACACGAATCCTATTTATATGATTTAAAAAGTCTATCCTAGCCTATATCTTTTTATTTAGAAAGTGCAACACCAGTTAATATATAATATATCTGTTAAAGTAAGAAACAGAGTCATGCCAAATATAAAGTTAAATCATGTACATAAACAATATGAAAGCCATAAACATGCTTCATGGTCGTCTGGCATCTGACCTTTAACTGTGGTGTCTTCGTAAATCGGAACCTCGTAAATTCCCGCAAAAGGTATGAAGTTTTAAATATGTAAGTAATCAAAACAGCGTGTTGAGTAAAAGGTTTTTTATAGAAGGTGGTAATTGGGCAGGAGGCACACCTGATGCTAAGTGATACAGCTCAGCTCTTATTTCCAAAAGGTTCGCAAGTCCGTAGCCGGCCTATTAAGAATTTATAAGAAACTAAGGATTTTTGTAACTTTATTTTATTAGTTCTTTACGGCTCGATAATAAATACTCCGTAACTCTAACCGGCGAAGTTGCGATTTTAAATGTTGAGCTTTGTAACGGGGGATCCCTAGAAATACAACATTCATACTAAATTTAAACAAAGTTACGTACATTGCATACAAAAACTGTAGAACGTTGTTATAATCGCTATTGGAAGTTACAGAGTACCGGCACAGTTACAGTCTGCATAATCTATTTTTGTACGGTGCGCGATAACACACTTTTTTTTATAAATCGGGGCCAATGCCAGATGGTTCGCTAAAAAAAAAACAAATTAGGTTCAATTGCAATTTGTGAAATGTAATAAAGTAGGAAACATTAGGTCATGTTTGCCAAAGTTACATGTGTAAATTATATTCTAGATTAATTTTGTACAATGTAAAACCTCTTTCGGAGTATTGTACCGGTTATAAAGGACGTTAAACTTAATACACAGGCGTATAGCCCGGACGCTTTTGGTTCGATTCGCCGCGGAACAATTGTTTCGTAAAGCACAGAAGGCGGATCCTACTTTCAATGGCCAATTGTAAATGAATTCGTCCCGTATCTTATTGGGGCGTTATATTTTATATTATTTATTGTTCTTGAGAAACATGAATTAATTATGTGAAATTATAAATGTTTAGCAGAAAGAATCATTTCCGTTGTTCTAAATTAACGTAAATTAATACGTTTTATCTTCATCCACTGACGCCATATCTGTTACTGATGATTGGAACCAAAACTTTCTAGAACGTATAAAGCTAACATTTAAATAATGATAAATGAAATTACTTACAATGCTTTGTATTTATGTGAATTTAAAGCGAAAAAAGGTGCTTATTACTAGGATTATTTAAGTTAAATCAGCGCAATTAGAACGATTTAGTTTTTATCAATATGACTCAGGACGTTACAGTCGTAAGCACTGTCAACCAGGTCTAAATTACATTTATTAGATTTATAATACTTTACTCTTAATAAATAATAACTAATTGCAAATTTATAAAACTTCGATTAATTAATTGTCCCAAAAAAAGAAGACCCAGCTGCCGTCAGATCAGAAAACAAATGAAAGAATAAAATGTGAACAAGCAATTTGTTTCCAGTTCACTTGGCGAAGAATTGGATAACTAAAAGAAACGCGGCCAAATTGAGGAAATTAACTTTTTTATAATGACGTCCATTGTAATTAAGCACTAAAAATATTTTGTTATATCAGCTCTAAAACTTTATGCTTGCAAATTATTGTTTGCAGAAGAAATAAAGGTTTTAATTGCTTGTAAATGGATGTAATAAAATGTTAAGGGCTCGAGACGTATGCGTACATTTTCAAATTACTGGTTTTCTCTGTATCTTATAACAATGCAACGGTTTTTGTCGTTTTTCGTTTTTTGTATGGTTTTAAATAAGGAATTATTATTATATATATCATCTACATTATTTCATGGAATCGAAATCAAATTTAGTATATTATGTTATCATTAAAATATTCAATAAAAAAAATCGATTGTCTGTAAAGTCGGTTAATTGACGATAGTTGAACGTGACAACGTCATAAATTTTAATTTTATTTGTTTGTTATATATTTTGTATGGATATTAAATGGAACGCTTCAGAGGTAACGACGCGCTGTGAGGTAACGCCGCATGAGTCATGTTTTTTCGTGCGTGTAGCCGGCTCCATCGAATTATAAGACGTTGTCACGTCAATACAGTTTATTGTGAGTTCTTGTCGTATTAAGAAATGGCGTTTTTTATGTAACAGGGGGCAAACGGGTAGGAGGCTCACTTGAAGTTAAGTGATACCCCCGCCAATGGACACACTCAATGCCAGAGGGCTCGCGAGTGAGTTGCCGGTTTTAAGAATTGGTACGCTCTTTTCTTGAAGGACCCTAAGTGGAATTGGTTCGATAATATTTCTTAAGAAAAGATAAGATTCAAATAAACATACAATTTCGAAGGATGACATTTCATGGCGTGACTAAATATATATTTCCATCGTACACAGTTAGTTCTTAATTAACAAGGAAATGCTTGTCTCGCCTTGACACAGAAATAAATTAACACTTTCAGTGGCTGTGTTCAAACTAAATAATTAATAGCCATGTACTACAATTTGTTAATAAACTGCGCAGTAGGGAGAAAGTTAACAGTACTGCATTCCTTGTTGTATAGGTTTTCACATTAAATAAAATCTTTCTTTTATTAGAGGAAATAAAGACTGGTTTACAAATACAAAAAGTATACTGAATTATTTTTAAATTCCCCCGTATTACCCCGACTCACAAAACTCAGTGTTCTTTACTTAATTTGAAGTACAGATTCTATGTACTATAGGTCTCATCATTTGATTTAATCTGCTCCTAATGCAAAAAACTGATTTAATCCAACAAACTTAAACTCAAACAAACTAATTGAAAATTAAGATACTTTATTGATTTCAATCCCGGCTATTTACAAAACATAACCAAATCAGCGATAAAATATTATGAAATTAATTTTGTGCATATTCATCGAATGCAAATTAAAATCAAACGGATGAATATTATAATTAATATGAATGCTCATATTTAGATTGTGTACAAAAACTATTAACATATATGAATTCGCATGACCTGGTAATAAATATTAATCAATCGAACAACTATGGATATTTTATTTTGTAAGTTAGGTACTTGTCATAGCTTTAGTGTGAGACTGTCATTCGTTAGATTGTTGGTCCCCGGCTGAGCATCAATAGACTTTCTTTCTATGTGCGCATTAAACAATGAACGGTGAAGCAAAACCTCTTGAGGAAAGCCTCGCCATTTAGTCACAAGTCGACGTGTCAGGCACAGGAGGCTGATAATCTACTTGCCTAATTGATTGACAAATGATTATGAAACAGATACAGAAATATGAGATCCAACGTACAAAGGTTGTAGTGCTACAGATTAATTTACTTAATTTTACTACGCGAAATCAAATAATAAAATATCGAGTCCACGTATTACCTACACGTACCACGTAGTACCTCGTCTTTCAAATTGTGGTAAAAAGCATTGACCGAAGGCATTAATATCATTAATAAAAAAATATATTGAGTTAAATAATGGTGACATATGTCAGGAACAAAATTGCTGAATGGACAAAGGAACATCTAAACCTTTTGCATCTGTCGTGCAATTTTATTGAAATAAATATATCTATACATATATACCTTCTTTAATTTGAGAGGAGACTTTGACGTACGGGATTAATATTACATATTTGACAGTTACGAAACCCATGAATATTTTGCGCCGTTAAGCAGCACATGAAACAAGATTTTACATTTTACTTACAGCTGATATGTCTTCAAAAAATGTAATATATACAACTTACTTATTTTAACTAAGACTTAAAAAAAATTAATTGGATGTATTCGTCGTAATATTGGGCTAGGTTAAAAAGTATAGGTTCCTTTCTAGTGTCTCCTATTATGTTAATTTAACGGACTTTACAAACACTTTTTATTAAAATAGTATTCTTTTGAGTAATTTAACACACTAACACACATCTCATCTTATACACCGGGAGAACACTTGAATACTTCACAAAATTATATAATTACTTGTTAAATAGCTTGTAAATTATAAAATATAAGTTTCGCCAATGAGTAATGTACTTGATGCTAGAGTTTTTGTCGAAAATATTTAAAGGGTAAGGTGCTGTATGCTGAAATACAGGCTCACACCTAGTTCAGCGTCAGATAAACCTGACTAGTTTTGTTTATATAACTAGCGCAATCAGCTATAATTTTTCCTGTGAAACAAACGTGAAATATATTATTATTATTATTATTGTACAGTGGAGTGGAAATAAAACAGCTCAATTTGAGTCGAGCACATAATTTGTTTAGTTAGATTGGATGTTATTCATTCATGATTGATTATTGTGCCACGCACTTGTTTCTGCAAGCTAATATTATAACTAATCAATTTTGACAGCAAGATTAAAAACACTCGCGTTTTAAGTATTGGTAATGTATAAGAAACCTGTTCATTTTCCGAATGTCCTTAGTTGTACTACAACTAAGTGTGATTTTAAGTTTTTAACTTTAAACAAAAAGATAAGCTAACACAAACTATGTAAAACATTGCATAGTTTTAAATCGAACAATGCGAATACAAAATAAAACGTTTGTGATTGCCAGTACGTTTCAATTTCGTAGTTTAAAGGAATTATTCGGTTGGACAATAAGTCATAACTACCAGGCAGGCATCTCATAAATTATGGAGGTGACATTAAGCGTGGAGTAAGGGTATTAAGCTGGCCCAGGGGTAGACCATAATGTTGGAGAATTAAAACATTTTCAATTGTTTCTTGTTAATAGGTTTCAACATGCAATGTTTTTGAATTTAAAATACAAGTTAAGTTATGAAAAATAAATGTGTCGCGAGCAAACCACTACATCTATTTTGATAAATTCGGATGAAAATAAAGAGAAAGAAAAGAATGTTGTATGCATGTGTGTGGTCTTCTGTGCCTAATAATACAAAACAAGTAAGTAAGTATACAAAGTATTGTATACACACATAAAGGAATAAAACAGCATAATTCATGTTTCCCAATAGTATGACGTTTCATGTTTTAATCAAATTCTTGCGAAGCAGGAAGTAATTTTGCTAACAATGAAATTGCCGTGGAAATCCCCATACCCCGTAACTGTTCTAATCAACGATAAGAAAAGCAAATATTTTGATAGAGGAAAGTGTTACTAATCAGTGATAAACCAAACATATAGAAATAAGTAATGTGTGATAAGTATCACTGAAATGTGTTTGCAAAGGGTGCGGTTCTAGAAACGATGTTGGGAGTGCCTTAAAAATTTAATGTTAATTAAAATTAGGTCAATTATTATTTTATTGAGATATATTATAGGATTGATAAGACAATTATATTATTGACTGTCAAATAAGTAAAGTAAATAAAAAACTAAAAATAAAAGGCTTAAATATTCCTCCTTCGATTTTCTTACCTTTGGGCCTTGGGGTAGAGACTCTTGGGCCGTGAGGTTCAAGAGCACACGCGCTTATTAAGAAGATTTAAAATGGCGTCTGGTATATAGTATCGGTGACCCCAGAGCCCGTCCTATCCTATAACGAATAAGTATCGAAATACAGCGAGGAAATGCTGCCAGCGTTAAAGATACACTGCAAGAGGATCCAAACTATTTAAATTTTGTTTTAATTCTTCTTTTTATTATTACTTTGTACGTTAAGAAAATTTTAAATATCGTTATGATTACTAATAAACGTGTAAAATGTAAATTCAAATTGAATCGGATCCAGAAGTATACGTCAATATGAGACTCAGATTTGAGCAATTTTCATAAATAATTTATTGGTTAAGATGGCTATAGATGTAGGGTAATATTTAGATACGGGACTAAGTATGTCTCTTTAAGTATTGGATTTTGAAGTACTGGAGTGTGATTGAGATTTTGAGTTACTTAGTTGACTTAGTTGACTAATTACAATTAAATTAATGGCACCACAGTTTCGTCCCCTCTCGATATTTTCCTGCAAGTGTTACTTACGTAGATAGACACTAAAAATTTAGCCAAAGACGGAAATCGTAATAAACAAAAAAGTCCAAAAAAACAATTTCAAAAGGAAAAACAATAAAAACATACATAATATAGCAAATTATGTTATAATCAGATAAAAATCTGTTCAAAAAAGTTTATTACTAGGTTAGGTACTCATGTCAAGCAAAAGTATTCGATAAATGTTTATTATAAAGTCACAGTTCAAAGAAAGCATTCCAATTATCGTCAGAAAACAAAAGCTTTGTTTGAAATCCATTAAATAGCGACACTTAATTTTTCCTTTGTACGAGCACTAAATACAATTGGATTTCCTGACGCAGTCTTCGTGAGCTCTTCACAGCTGAGAAAGGATGTCAGATCCGCAAAAATAGGCCATGTCAAGACTAACTTAAGAGTCCCAATGCCCTGCGGCGGCAACGATTATGTAACCAAAGCCTACTTCACTCAGGGCTGGCGAAATTTTCGAATAATTTCCGCGATCTCGTTAGCTGACCCATTCGTCATTTTTGGTCGAGTTTTATCCTGGAATAAATTGGGATTTTTAATTGTGCTCTTTTTTATTTCAACTTTTGTTTTAGTTAAATAATATTTACATTTAGTCACGGTAAAGTAATTAAAGCGAGTAGCATTCGTAATAAATGTCGAATTGAAACGATGTTTGTAAATAAGAACTCCTATCATTAGGTACGGATGGTACTGGAGGACGGATGTTGAACATATCCCACAAAATGACTGGCTCGAAGACACCAGTGGCTAAGGTGAAGTCAGATATATCTTGAGACGGAATACGTTAGCGCGTCTCAGGGTCTGACTATAATATGTCACTAAAGGTATAACTAAAAGTAGGTTTCCACCTTTCTACGGATAATGCGGTGACATCATTAGACTGAGTAATTAAAGGGGAAAGTCAATATGATGTTTACATAGTTTAAACCAAACTTACAAGCTTTTATAGTACGATATTATTATTATAAAGGAATTTTGTCAATAGCTCATGTATAAACTCTGTATATTGAAAGAGCCTAGAGCCTCGACAAAGGAATGTCTTAGTTTGCGGTCAGTTCGATACTCACAATAATGCAGTTTGTTTAAAGTAATTAATAATAAAATTGTGCAACTCGAAGGAAAACATTTTGACTAGATTTTGTGCTTACAAATGGATTTTTAACTGTATATGGCATACCTATTATCTATGTCAATGTGTTTATCTTTGCATAATTAGAGAAAGTCGCTCCCTTACAGTGTGGGCGTTACAGGAAATTACTTAGTTAATTTGTATTGGTTTCGACAGCTCAGTTAAACGTAGTGTTCGATTACAGTTTGTGGTGTCAATTTAATGTTCTGTAATAATTTATATGGTGTAAATAGTTTATATACGGTACTGATTCAATTATCTATGCACAGTATTGGAGAATCATGACTATAGTTACCACAACATTGACATACAAATTTGTTTGGTATTGACGGGATGACTAAAAAAACCTGCTTTTGTCAATTGGTTGTTTTTCCGCATAACCTAAAATTTACCAATAACTAAACTATGTAGATACTTTAGGCTGCCATAAAAATAGGTAGTGACCATATACTATACAAATCTATAGAGTATACTTTGTTGTTAGGTTTTTTTCTGTTTGTAGATATAGAAGAGTAGCTTCTTTCAAACTATGCACGAGATGTTAAGGTAAACCGTTTTTATGGACAAAAGGCAAACAAGCAAGTGGGTAATGGACATGCAACACGAGGTTTGAAAATGCGTTCCCAGCCTTTTTTCTTATTTATTATAAATTCCGACATCATACATAGTACTAAATGTACGGCATATATTACAAACTATTTTATCTGAATTGTATGACAGTTAAAGTAAACATAAGTTTCACAAAAAAATAACATACAAGACAAAATAAGTAAACAAAAGGAATACCAGTTTTTAAGTTTAATGCCTTTAAGGTATGGCCGCTTTTCAATAACAGGATATCTGTTTGGATAACCTGCTGGTTCCAAACCAAAACTGCTGTACATCATGAGGAGTTTTAAAGCGCTCTGTTAAAGAACACCAGACGTCAAGGTGTATCGAGGCAAACTTAAGAAGCTTCAAGTTATCAGCAAGACAATTATCAAGTTGAACATTTGAAATATAAATGAATATCAGTGCCAACCCTACTATACGGCGTTAGCGTATGAAATGAACGTGAAGTAAAGGACCCTTATCATGTGAAAAGTGCGATGCGCCCCACATTTATACGGTTGACTGAAACCAATCGGACAAGATAAACTTAGCATATATTGAAACTATTGACCCTTTACGAACTTACATTCGATATATACAGCGATGGTTTGGTGCATGGAGGGTCGGTATTGTGATGTTGAATACATAATCATGATAACGTGTTGTTAAGCAGGGCTGAAACTTGCCTTTGAACAATCTTTAAAGATTCCTATAAAGGGTGATTCAGTAACAGAGGATTTAAATGATTTGAATATTGGCACTGAAAGATGAACGTATTTTTATCTTAATTTGTGCTTCATTATACAGATTGAATCAATTTATGATTCTAATTAATTTTAGGCAAGTAAAGATACTTCATAATTAATGTTATATTCAACTTTTAATTACCAAGGAAATTGTACTACTACGGCTAATCATCATCAGTATCATGAGGATCATCAATGGCTATACATCATGTGGGCCTTAGTATCCTCAAGTTTATTTCAGTATCGCAATCTATTTAGTGTTTCTGGTCTATCTTCGAACCCCTATTATTACTGCTAATCTATATGTGTATGTAATGTATATGTGTTGGCTTAGTGACTTCAGCATGCGTCTGTCATCCTTGAGGTCGATCCCCGGTTGAGCATCAATGGACTTTCTTTCTGTATGTGCATGTAAGTATGGCTGCGAAGGAAAACATCGTGAGAAAACCGGTTTGTCTTGCGGTAGAGCCAACGAAGTCGGCGTGTGACATTCACAGGAGGCTACCGACTTGTCAATTAGATGGACAAGTGATCATGTAACAGATTCAGTAATCTGAGGCCTAGACCTAAAAAAATTGTAGTGCCACTGATTTTTTATTTATTTTAATCTATATAAAGAAAAATTAATCAGGAGCAATTCGAGTATTTTATTTATCGTTGAACTACGAGAAAGGTTTTTCTAGTTAAGGTAATAAGAAAAATATACAATAAAATAAAAGTTTAGTTTTACTTAGTACTTAGGTTTTTATTTAAGAAAAGCATACACTTAGAGTAGCATAGTAAATTGTTTAATTTATATCTATAGGTACTAAAAAGTTAGGCTAAGTATAAAAACATATTGAGGCGTGACGAAGTTAGCTGCCTCGCGAACTTCGTTACGCCTTATTATTTATTATTTATTACTTATTAAATATTACGAATAAAAGATAAATGAAATCAAACATTTGAATGTTTATTACTATCGCTTATATGGGACCAACAATTATCCCTTGAAGTTACTTTTTAGTTAAATATATTTACTTACCAAGTTACACGAATAGAAACAAACATTAGTTGAGGGATTCAAATACAAATATAATTACGTATATTTTGTCAAGGTTTTTGCGGTTTCTGCAACAATAATGGTAATTAACACAAAATTTCAGTCATTTTACACAACACCATTATAAATAAAACACCTTAACCAGAGTCGTCGAATAAACCACAATTTTAAACTGCGGGTCTGTCCTTCAAGAAACTAATTATCATTATATTATTTATTTTTTTCTTTATTTTTTTTGTACGCGTTTTCTCGAAGGGCCTTAAGACGAATCGGTTTGGAAATACTTCAATAGGCAGCTGGTTCCACATATTGGTGGTTCAACCCTTAATTGTGTGAAAGACGGACGTCAAGGTGTTACGGATGATATTTGGTATTCTTCCTTGACATATGACCATGAAATTTAAATTAAACTGCTGTTCTATGAAAACATGTATTGGGTATCGTATCAAAATCCTTTCAGTAGTTTTTGAGTTCGCGATCAGATAGATGCGGTCGGTTTATAAGTTTGATCAGTTTTTAGGGAAATACGATATAATTATATAAATCTTAATGTTATATTGAAATACAAAACTAAATGCGATTAGTTGGCAGCGAAGCCGTACTGTAGATTACATTCACATGCTCCAGTTACGAACCAAAGAACTCGCAAAATTGGTATAACCTGTTCATTAAGGACTAACGAAAAGCGAAGAATTATTAGCATGAATTTACCTTCATTTAGTTTCTGATGTAGCGTTTTATTCGTTTTGCTTAATTAGCGCCAAGCGAAGTTAGAAAATAATACTGCATGGCTGGTTATTATTGCTAAATAAAAAAATATAACTATAGTTTACGTTCTATTTTCAAATTGTTCTTATAAAATATATCTTTAATATATTTCGATAATTGTTATTTCCTAGCGCCAAGCGAAGTTAGAAAAGAAATACTGGCTAGCTGGTTATCATTGCTAAATAATTTTTTTTTAACAATATTGTAAGTTCCATATTCAAATTGTTTTTATGAAATATATCTCATATATTTCGATAATGGTTAATTCTACGTATATATTACGGCTAGGGCATTGGAAATTTTAACTTAACATGGCCTATTTTTGCGAATGTCCCATCCTTTATCAGCTGTGAAGAGCATATTTATATACAAGGCATGTTGATCCTTTGTTTACGGGACTGACTTATAAAAAGTATTCGTCCACTTCTTTCGTATATTTTTAATAGGTCTTTTTCTCAGCAGAGACAAATTATTTCAATCAAGGTCGATTCAGAAAGAGGAGATGATATATAGTAATATTTTTTATTTAGATTGTATATGAAATAATTTCTATGCTAGCCAGCCGAAAAAATAAGTCATTATAGCGAATAGAACCTCGGACTCCTAATTGCGCAGCCATGGCATGTCATGCCGTACCGGAGCCAAACACACATACAAGTTTATGTTTAAAGTCATAATGATTCTTCTGACCCTTGTCAAGTTGTCCTATATCGGGGATACCACTACGTATCTTTTTATGACGTTTCAAAAGCGCTCCTTACGTCGCCTTTCAAAATATTTCAACGCTGATGTGAACTTACGTATGTGGAATAGAAATGGGACAGCCATGAATGGCAACGCATGTTCAAGACACTTTGGGCTGAGATTAAAACGTTTTGTTAGTGAATTGCTATTAAAACAGTACAATTTATTTATTTAATTATAAGTAATCTAACAGCTTATACTTATACATATTATAGTACAAAATACTAAGACAATACAGAAAGCCAAAACAGATTACATAGATAAACATTTTATGTATAAAAAACAGAAAACAGGCAGTGCATTAAAAGATAAAGATACATTAAAAAAACAAAATAATAAAACTTAAGTAAACTGAAATTTGACATTTAAAAACACAAATAATGCTTAGAATTTAAAACTACTACTTAAAATCAGAGTCTTCCCGCTTCTTCAAGTACTTCTTTACATCTCTCTTTTTCAGGTGGAAAAGATTCTCAATTTAATATTGCCTTTAAATTATTTGGCTTAATCTTTTTATTATATACGTGCCATATACGTCGTATTGATAGTCTCCTACGGGATTTACATCAATAATGGAAATTCATTTCAAACCAAAGCATATTCCTATTCCTATAGGTATATGCTTTGGTTTGAAAATTTGAAAATATACTGAAATAATTAAAATAATCGTCGACTTTAATTTACTGGCCGGTTCCGAATTAAGGGCGTAGAGAAAACTGGCAAGAAACTCTTCGCCACACGTTTTAAGGTCTATATACATATATAACAGTAACAATACAACAATAAACGGTAATAATAATTACAGTACCCGACGGTAATATTGCACATCAATTACCGGATTTATAGTTCTAAAGTTCTGTATCATAAATACAGAACTTTATTGTTGTTTTGTTACACGAGTGATGAGTGAAATATTTAATAGTTATGTAAATTCGATAACTCAGCACAGAAGGATTTAAAAGACCACCATATGGAAAGGGCTTGGTCGGAAAGCAGAAGAGAGTGTCCTTGATAAAGGTGTATAGATATAGTAGCGTTGGCAGGAAGCGAATGTAAAAAGAAATTTGGAAAAAGTTGAAGAAGGCTTTTAAGGATTTTTAGGGAAATATCAAAAAGGTTAGTCGACATCACAGGAGAACGAAGAGCTGGCAGCTACCTCGCACAAAGAATTAGTCTAGCTATTCAAAGGGGGAACGCTGCCAGTATCTTCGAAACCCTGCATAAAGGGATCCCTTTTAACTATATATTTTAATTATTATTTTTTAAGATATTAATAGGTATATATTAGAATTACTATATGTACAATTTGTTTAAAGAAATAAAATCATATATAATACAGGATATTAACACATACTTCTAGAGAGTTTCCTTACAGTTGGATGTCTGAAAGAGATGGCTTGAAAGCGATAAGGGAACTCGTTGTCCTCATTATTTAAGTGCTCTCATTAGTTTTATAACGCAACGGAACCTAAACATAAAAACATAAAGATAATATACCAGCCATCAACCACTGGGTACTGCCAACTAAACGTAACTGACTTTTTTTTTCTTTTTTTTTGACGTTCATAAGTGTACACTATGTTACATATATGAGTAAATTGTGGTGTCTTCCTTCCACCGAAAAAAATATGTTTTGTACGTAAAGAGTAATTGAATATGTCGTAATGAGCACAGATCTATGTGGAGCCAGCTGCCACCGAAGTATTTTCTAATCAATTTCAATTCAAGAAAAGATTTCAATTCTTAAAAAGCCGGTAACACACTTGCCCTATTGAATAGTGTCTATAGGCGGCATCATCAATAAACATCAGGTTAAACCTTGTTATTTAAAAAACATAAGTGAAGAATTCAATAAAATCGCATATATATTAAGTTCTTTTGAAGTTGACTTGAGTCTTATTTTCTAACTTACGCTTTTCATGCATATTATTCCTGTTATTAAAATGCTAATGAGTTTTACTTGATTCATAGCTTGTTTGATTATTTACGATGACATTAAAGTGGTCGGTGAACTGAACCGGTAACTATTCAATTATGCTAATGTACAACATATTATTTTATTGCTTAATAAATTGCGGATTAATACTAAGCACTTAATTTGTCTCTGTAAGGAGATGAGTGTAAACTGATTAATACTAAGCGTAATATTATTTTTTTGTATTAAATTTCTTTTTTGTTTTCTTTCGAATTTCGAGTGTCAAAAGGTTATAAAATACTAAGACTGTTAATGAACATTATTAGTATTGTACAAAATTATGTCAATGTTACTTATTAGGCAGATTTATTGTACAGGCTAGATTATAACTATTTCTTATTCTAATTTATGTAATCTCGCACCGTTTATTGTGAACTTTATAGTAGAAAACAAAGGATTTCTGGATGATTGATGCTGTAAGATAAATATTGCCAATCACAGTCAACACGCATTATTTTGTAATATTTACGAAATTCTCCTTTCCCATCAGCCATCAAATCTAAAAAATACGGAACAAATACATATTAATAGTTATGTAAACTATTATAACTTTGACTCTCATACCTGAGGTCGTAGGTTCGATCGAATGGGCTTCTTTTTCTGATTGCGCATTTTTTCGAACGGTGAAGGGAAACGTCAGGAAACCGACATCTCTTAGACCCAAAAAGTCGACGACGTGTGTCAGGTACTGGAGGCTGATCACCTACTTGCCTTGCTTGATTTAAAAATGATCATGCAACAGATTTAGATATTCAAGGCCAACCCCTGAAGAGGTTGTAGCGCCACTGATTATTATTATTATTATTTCCGTGCAACATCACTTTGTGGAACCAGCTGCACACCGATAAATTTCCGAACCAATTCGGCTTAGATTCCTTAAGAAAAGAACGTGCAAATTCTTGAAAGGCCGAAAAAAGAACTACCTGGCTTGAGAAGGGATTTATTAGAGATTATTTGACGCATCCTATAAAGACTAATAATATCGTAAAGATTACAGGATACATTAAGTGCAGTTACATAGATTAAAGCGTTATGAAGAGCTTAAGATCATAAAGTCAGATATTATACTTAATACCAGCTTCAAAAGCAATAAAGTTTAACCACCTGATACACGTAGATGTTAATTTTGCTTATTTAATGACCGCTTGTGCGTCATACTGAGTTAATATTAACTATTTGCGCTGAGCCAATTAAAACGACTTTCGGAAAGAAAATACACTAAAAGGATGTATGACATGAGAAGTTACTACTTTTACATGCATTTGTCGCTCTCCTAAACAAGACTGCTATGGTTACATTAATACAAACCACAGCGGTTTTCTAATGTAACATTTTGTGATTACTATATTATTTTGTAAAAAAAGAGAAAATTTAAACTAGCCCCTACACTAGGATTTCTTGTTTCGAGCAGCTAATCTCTTCCATTTGACATATTAATTATTTACTTGACATTATAAAGTCCACATAACACTTAAAACTTTATCTTCTTCTTCTTCAAGTGCCTCTCCATTACTGGTTGGCCGTCAGTTTCCTGAAACGCGTCTCGTCCTGCGGCAGATGTAGCAACTCTTCCGCATCTGCAATATCCGTCCACTCCCTAACGTTGCGAAGCCATGACTTCTTCCTTCGACCAACACGCCGTTTACCCTGAATTTTACTCATTATAATTAGTTGAAGGAGGTGGTAGCGGTAATGGCGCAACACGTGGCCCAAGTATGCGAGTGTGTAAACGCGATACTTCGTCGTATAGCGTTTACACACTCGTCCTGCCCACTTTCCTGCTCACTACGGCTGAATGTAAATGCGGCTTTATAACAATTCGGTTTACGGAAGTATAATTTCATCAATTTTTTTTTTAAGTATAATTTGTTTGAGCATAGCACAGGTGTAAAAGTGAATGTATAAGATTTTGAATAAATAGTGAAAATCACAATTTACTTTTAAATTTAAAGAGTTTACAAATGGAGTCAGTTTGTAAAGCGCAAGATTTACAAAAAATATTTGTAGATGTAGATGTAGATTTGTAGATAAGTGAGATTAACGTAGGTACAAGTAAATTCTTAAACAAACAAATTCTACTTACTGGTATGGTAAAGGTAGATTATATGGTATGCTAGGAAGATTCGGAATCTAAACATAGTACTTGTATGACTCTCTTAGTAATGCAAGTCCCTAGTCTTGTTCTTTTGTTTTGCTTGCTTTGAATCTTATTTTTGACAGTGAAACTTTATGTGCATTTATTCAAAGTGTTATATATGTATATGTATATTATTTATCCCCCTAAATGTAAAAGGGTAATCCAGCCCTATATTTTTTTTTCAATTTTAGATTTAAAAAAAATTATTTCACCTCTAATTTTCACCCCTCTACGATCAACCTCTATTTTTTATTATAAATGATATAGGTACATGGCAAAACGACGTTTGCCAGGTCAGCTAGTTATTCTCTAAAATACTAAGTCTTTTATAACCTTCGCTCATGCCACGGAAAGAGTATGAAGAGCGAAATCCTTCACACTGGTAACCTCATTCTTTCTAAAAGTCTGGGAGACTTGGAGATAAGCCGGGTATCATTATTAAAATTCCTACATCCAAATTAACACGCCTACAACTCAAATAAATCAACAGAAACATCACTCCACAACGTTGTCTCGCATTGCCAACTCTCTGAAATTAAACCTGTCAACCATTAGAGCATTCATTGGCACCGAGGACGCTTATGACAAAGCAAATTTCATGTAACCAGATCACTGGGAACAAGTCAAGTCAACTCATACAGAATGGATCAACAGTAAATACTACTACACGTCCAGTTTGCGATTGCTATATAGATAGATAGATCATTTGTTATTATTACTATTTATCGAATTTATATGATAAAAAGGATTTAATCTGTAACACATTTTCGGTAGCATCGTAGAGAAATACTAACTAATATTCTATATTGAACTAACAACTCCAAGATAGCGCCAGTCGCGTTATAAATCCAATTGTCACTGAATTTATCCAGCTCAATAAATAATGTGCTATCAATAAAGCGGTCGAGAATAGAAATAATAAATAATAATCAGTTATGATGAATGGCCCGTGTTTGAAATGTATTTTAACTCAGAAGACGCCACTTGGATATCCTTAGAATTGCAAAAAGTTATCAAAGAGACTGGAATGTCGCGTCGTAAAATGATGTAGTTTTATAATATTTATTTATCATTTGTTTAAGTGATCAATAGTGAAATGTTATCTTATCGTAATTGAGTATTACGTATGCACTTATTATATATTATGTATTATATTATTGGAGCAAGGTTGATAAATTCATAAGTTTGTCTTATGAATACATATATATTAAATATTTTTTAGAATCAGATGATACAATGCTCCGGTAGAATGCGAGAGCGACCCCGGAGGGGGCCGGCTCGTTGCGAGACTTTTTTTTACAAGGTATGTTTTGATGGCAAATATCTGTAACTTTAAAGACATATGAATAAATAAAAGAAAGTTTACAACTTCTCTTCAACTTCCAGAAAGATATATTTGTCGTTTTTAAAAATGTTTTATTTTAGTCTGACCGTTTCATATTTATACATATGTGTAAAACATATTTAAATATGGGCTAGTGCGCATGGCTATTTGTCTCTATTTTATATCATTATAGTATATTATATATTGTAGCAATAACAACCTTTCTTATTTTAAATTTGTAATAATTTTTCTTGGCCACAAAGAATGCATTATGTTTATCAATTCATTGCATTGTCTATAATTAATTCACGTCACGGACAAGATAAAATGCCAGTCTTCGGTCATCATAACTTCATTGACGTAAAAAACGAGAATGTGCCGATAGTGGTGTTGACGTGAGGCCGAGAACTTCTGTAAACCAGAATTCTGTGGGAAATTAACTTTTTAAATCGAGTCGTGACAAGACAAATGGTATTGAAATTTGTACTTTAAGTATTTTTAGTGGTAAGTACGAAAAATTATACATAATGAACAAGTAAATTTTTGGATTCGTAAGAAGTTGTTATAGGTCGGACAAATGTCTGTCGTTCGTAAACATTTTTTTCAAATAATTTTGGATAAAACATGGTCGACTTTTTACCATTTAATGTTTATATGGGCGGCCCATACCGCTCGAATGAACAATGGCAGATGGACAAAGAGGGTAAAAAAGCGGAAAGGGCTACCAGGGAAAAGAAAGCGAGGTCGCCCTCTTGCACGGTGGGCTGACGAGCTTAAGGAAGTTGGTGGAGAGTATTGGGAGAAAAATGCTCAAAATAGAGAGAGATGGAGCCAATTGGAGTCTTATACTCAGTAAGAAGAACAAGAAATTCTTTGAAAAAAATTGATATGTGTGTATATTTTGTATTTTGTAATATAATTAAAGGAATAAATGAGGCTTAATTATCATTATTATTATTAATGTTTATATACAAGATTTTCTTTTTTCTCAACGATGAGGAAAGCGAACAATAACACGTTAAATTTTTTGTTTGTCGGTTATCTTGCCTGTCTATTTATTGTCAAAACTCCATTACTCCATTACATTTTATAGATTTTAATTAACATCCTGACTCTCTTACAAACCCCTTACTTTAGAAGACAGATGTCAGATAAAGGAAAGAGTACACGAGAAATTCCATAATGGGAACACCATGATGATCGTTTCCTCGTTCACGAGTCTTGTAATTTTTGCTTTGTCGCTTCCTTATTACATTTCTTTGATGAGCGAAATTGCTTCATTAAGATTAACGAAAATATAATATTATTATGTTAAAGGAAATGTAATTCATGCAGCTGATATGTTGTATGATTTTTAAAAATATATAAACCTTTCGCTATTTATAAATCTGTGTATATAAATAAAATACAAATTTTAGAGTGGGTATATTTTTTTGATGATGGATTTTTACAAACACTGGAATTCTATATTTATTTTCGAAATGTCTAATAAAAAAATACAATATATAGTTATGTTATACTACATATATAGTATAACATATATATTTCTATTCTACTCAATTTAAAAAAATAAAAAATACTTTATATATAATAATTGGTAAATCAAATAAATCTAAGTTTAAGTTTTTAAAAAATAAGTTAAGTTTTTATCATAAATTATTATTACACTTAATTGTGTCCCTTATCAAAGATTAATTAATTATATGAGATAAAAGTATACGAAATAAGGTAATTTCCGTGATCTATTAATAGGATGTCAAGAACGCTCGTCTGTCATACTTAATCTTAACTTAATTAACGCGCGAACTAATAAGTAATTAATTTTGAACCTGAGGTTGGCACAAACGGAGTTACGGTAAAATGGTCTTGTTAACGCCAAATATACGTATAAATAAAACTGTACCAACCGCCCTGCTTCTTAGATTTCTCTTTTTCTCAATAGACGAGTAGGCCTATCTAAGTGTCAGGTCAGCCTTCGTTACCTATAATAGAATAGGATTAATAGAATTTACAAAATATTATAAAGACTGTAGTTGTGCACACACCTAATTTATGCTATGTTCAACGTTAACTCTTCGTTGAATCGATCATTATAATTAAATAAATACGATGCAGGACGGATAAATACGTAAAAATATAAAATCGTGTATAGATGCGCGATTATAAAAAGGTGTTTTTATAAATACAGAAATGAGAATCTGTTTTCTTGATGGACTTCGAAATAGAGAAGTATATTCATAGCGCAAAACATAAATCTTATTGAATAAATCATTTTGTAATGACCAAATTAAATGGAAATTTGTATTGCAATTTCCCTTTACATTTGTGTTTCAAAGGGAATCTAGCAAGGTATTAAGCGCACAGTCGTCTGACAAATCGGACTATTTGTCGGTCAGATGGCGTTTGCTTTGATAAAGTTCAACTAGCTAGAGAATGAGGTGCGATACGATTTCATTTTTAATGCATTGACGATATCCAAGCTCTAACGAAATATACAGCAGCAATACAATATTGCAGCTGTTGTTATCTTTTTGAAGTTATACTTCTTTTGGCGCCTTATGGAAAAATGATGACAGTACATTTTTACAATGCGTCGGCACAAAAAAAGGACACCCTGAGGTCAGCTTAGACAACATTTTAAAATAATAAATGTAATGGACATTTAATTGCATCGCAAGGATCCGAGTGGGCGGCACCGCTACTATGACCCCGCTCCACTCGGATCCGAGAAAAGAGCACACAAGTGTTAAATGGTCAATAATTGATTAAAATAGCATGAGCAACTCATTGTTATGTAATGTGCATTAACTATACAATATTTAATGCATGTGCACTATCGAAATGAAGACGACCTTGTTTATTGACGCAATCAGAATGCTTCAGCTCTGAGTAAGTTTAATATTTATCATGGCGTATATGTCAAAAGTAGTAGTATAAAAAATCCCCAAAAAGGTAGATAAATCTACAATCCAGTATTATATATTATTTTAAATAAAATAAAAGGAATGTTAATTATTTTGCGAAAATTGTTAAAAATATTAGAGATTTCATTATTCCAAAGTTCCTTTATACGTCTGATTGAGCAGTTTTGGCTTTAGCGCACGACTGTTGTCCCCAAGGTCGTAGGTTCGATTCCCGCTGTGCACTTATAGACTCGTGACTGGATCTACTTGCGCCTCTAACACTTACTTGTATTTTCAAGGAAATCCCTTCGAGTTTTTTAAAAGTGATTAAATTATGTTTATTCCAATAAGTCATGTTTTGAAATCTATTTGAAATTAGAATTTAATGTTACCTTCCACCATTATCTTTGTGGGTTTGTGACGTAAATGCATCGAGGCATATCTCCTGACGCATTTTTCTCAGTAAAACACGTCCATGTCGATAATAGTTCATTAAATTTATTCTCTATTTAAACGGTAGTTGATTGATTGATATGAGTCACCGGTATTTCGCGCGATTGAAATGAATATTAATCTTTCTTAGCACAACATTTGATTCAGGATATCCTGGAGTTAGAATATTCACGAATCTCGTTATCAAAAAAATTGGAAATCTTGCACGAAACAGCATATGATTCAGACACTATTAAGTATACTAGTCATCAAGTAGTTCTTCAGTTCATGAATACTCTTTCAACTTTTTTTTTGGGAGTCAACTAATACTAGGCTGTGTCTGATGGCACAGGGCAGGGAGCGCTAGTAGATTCTTTTTTTCTTTCGGAGGGCAAGACACGTTTTGGGTCCCAGAGGTAACAGAGTAAATGAGTGTTTAACAACACTTCGGGTAAAATATATAACGATACAATTTCAACCCCTAATGCTATATCTGTTTTTATTTTTAATTATAATTAATTAATTTTAAATAGATATTAAAATACTAGTCAATATAACACTTACAGTAAGTATGATAGCAGACTTTTATACGATGCACGATGCTTTGCGCTCGATGTTCTATACTTTGATATAATTTGTATATTTAGAAGCCAGTACATACCGTTATTTATTGAACATAATAGCTCAATTTATTTCTTATTTCACAAAAAGGCGTCGTGGATTTATGATGATGTCATTATAAAGCGTCTATCATACTTACAGTAATGACATGCTATTACGTATTCATATTTTTCTACTCTAAAGGAATTTATATTAGATTTTGATTACGATATTAAAGTAGAATTTTTTATTGTTTATTCTGAATTAATTCATGCATGTCTTTGTCTGGGGATATAAGGATGCCAACAGGCTCGAATTTAATGACGTGGAATAAGTGATACCATGATGATCTTATGTTCCAAAATAAACGTATTTTTTTTAATGTTTAATTGATATTTTTTAAGTCTTATTGGGCAGTTAAGAACAGTGGATTATGCTTTATTGATTTTGCGTAAATCTTCTACCGCCTTTACCATGGAGAGTGTTCAGATATGCTGAGTTTCATGATCTGACGTCAAGGCAGAATACAAAATACAATCGTATCACCTTGACGTCCCCAGTTCCAAAAGTAAGTTATTCTTAAGGCAATTCCTGCCGCGCACCTCCACTATGTGGAACCAGCTGGCTACTGAAGTATTTCCGGATTCAGTGTCCTTCAAGAAAGAAGCGTACCAATTCTTGCCGACAGCGTGCTTGCGAGCCTAGGCAGGGCGAGTGTCCAGATAATCAGTCACTTATGATCAGGTGAGCCTCCTGCCCGTTTGCCAAATAACATAAAAAAAGGTTTCTTTACGGTGGTTTGTCGTCATACGAGTAAATGTACTTAGGGTTTGTACGCACGAATAGAGTGAGAATCGTTGATTAGCCTATTGGTTAGCTAAATAGTTATTCTATTAATAAATAGAAGAATACTTATATAATCGAATAAATCGCGATCTAGTTCCTCTAGTTCTAGTGTAGATATGTCTAACTATGAATCGTTCTTCCCCCTTTATTCGGTACGAATATACTCTAATGAAAACCTTTCCTTAATATAATATAGACAAGCCTTTACTGGCAAAGACTCGAAAGTTTTGGGATAGATTCTTAAGTAAAGAAAAAAATCTAGAATTAAAAACCTTAATTCCTATTAGCTACGTAGCACTCGTTTATTATATCATTCATTAATATTACGCAAACATTATTTGAGCCATAAATGATATCACTTATAAAACAACTTTGTAACGCCACAATTATCTTTTGAATATTGTCATTGTTAGATGATTGTGTCATCATATTAGTCAGACAAATGCTATTGTAAAAATATAATGAAATATCTGTAATTGTTCAAGAGTATACCGTTGTTTCTTTAAAGATTTATGAATCAAAGATGTCGATTTATATTATTCGTGTACAGCGATTTAACACGTATAAAGGTCGCTAGACGTTTTAAATGGGGTCATTTGTAAAATTGGTTGCGAGGAGGTAAATAATATATGGAAGGCACATTGTTTAGAAGTAGACAGCTTATCTTGCAAATCACAATTTTTTGGCTGCATCTTTCTTTAATCAGCAGCTTATGTCTAAGTGTCGTGGCCAACAAGGAATCATCTGGAGCAGACTATCTGTTTCCAATGGTTTCTCTCCCGCACCTCTCTTAGTGTACAGTTTTGAGGACGTTGATGATGAACCACGTTCAGTCTCCAAGATCTCATCACCTCTGCATATTGTATAGCCGAAATAAGATACAATTCGCTCGGCATATCAGACAGGCGAGTCCGTAAGGAGTTGGGTCCAGATCGATGTATTGGTGCGCTTCTCAGTCCACGGTATTCTGAGTATCCAACACTTCTAAAGCATCGATCCTTTGCCTTTCTCGTGGCTGTATAGATGTACTAAAAATAGCTTGTTGACAAGTTCATTTTTGAGTTCAACTGTTGGAAAAGGGTCGTGATGTAATATATTAAATTTTAAATGATAATAAAAGAACAACGTAATGAGCATAATTTTGAAAAGAGAACAAAATTTGAATACTGAAAGTAGGCACAGTGTCATAAAAAAGTAAATATCATAAAGGTGGCACGCCTTGCGTACAGTAATTTCTGCATTCAAAGGATCTATTCTAGCAATTAGAATTTATTAATTCAATATCATTCAGCTTAAACAGAATAATAAATAACATGTGAGACGGTTAAAAGCTACATTGAAGTTTTGTTATTTTTATCCCTCATGTGTAGAGCTCCCGTCTCGACCTTTAATTAACCTGAGTTAATGATTCTATGTGACCTAGTTTGTTTTTAATCATTGCGCTATTTTTTCACCGAAAGGTTGGCTTTGATCTTGAGTTGTATAAACGAACGTATAAACTATTTTTTCGTTAAATTGGAGTTCCATCAAGCAACTAAGGTAAGCAAAAACAATTTTTTTTTAACTTCATTGAATTATGACTGAATAATTTCTCGTTTAAACAATTTACTTTGATGAGATATTACTTTTATAACAGTATTCCTACAGCTACTCACTAAATAATATTCAAACAATTACATTACACACAAAAGCCAAAACGGAATACACATTGAAACAGAAACATAAAGCACAGTTTTACAAAGCACAGTTCCAAGATTTATTAATTGATAGATTAAAATATATATATTTAATATGAAGGAACAAACAAAGACATAATAATGTCTTTGTTTGAAAAATTTTTAAGAATTTTTAGTCACATTAAATATATCGATTACTTTGATATTAAAACCGATATCTAACTGTATGATTTCTAGGTAATTTCTAATCGAATTAAAAAAAACATCATCTAAATAATAATCTTTTGTTTTAGTTTCGACGGCAACTAAATAATTAATTAATCCGTCACAAAATACTTGCCCCTTACTTTCTAGTACAGCTCCGCGCACTTCAACGCTTTTGTTCTAGCCGCACCAGCTCGTCAGTCCACCTTATGGAAAACCTAAAACAGAAATGGACAAAGAACAATGGTTCAGATACGACACAAAATATTTAACTCTAATTTAGCATTAAGTAGTTGAGGGAAGATGGATTAATGGGAAGAGGCAAAAGTTATCCAATCCGATCAAAAAAAAGGCTAGTGTAAAAGGCTACTGCAGAACGCAAAGTACTTTCTCGGGTTCAAATCCTGATTGGATCCAAAATGTATTGATAATAGTAGTCATAAGTATGCTTAAACGTCTTTGGAATAAGGACTACTATCCGATCTCTCGAGTTACTCCAGGCGATTTGAATCCCATTAGAAGGGTGATGGCCTAGAGAATTCACTTGTACCGGAACGTACGACGAACAATAAAGATGTGATTTTTGACATAAGAGATATTTATAATGATTGTAAGGTTAAAATGAGTGTAGATAAAAGCCGTACCTAAGGTGTTTATTTACTTAAAAGGTGCAACGATGGATGTGCTCAGTAAATAAAGGCTGATGGAGCTAACACAATTATCGCTAATGGAGCTGTTTGTTTCTCACATGACGTAACTTTAATTTATAAGCGAAGGAACTTTTTCAATAAATCATTTCATATTATTAATAGTTTCGAATATTAAGGTCGCACATACAGCATCTGTTATGTGATATCGTTGAATATTTGAGATTCTTTTGTAATATTAAGTGGCAAACGGGCAGAAAGCTCATCTGATGTTGCAAGTGTGTTGCCTTTTAAAAATTAATATACTCTTTTATTTCCCTAAGTTGACATTTTTCGGAAATACTACAGTGGATACTACAGCTGGTTCTATATACTGGTGGTTCGCGGCAAAAACTGCCTTAAGAAATACTCTTTTCCAGGAATTTTTTTATTCTTGATAAAACTAAAAGTAAAGATGAAGAAGAAGATAGTTCCTTAGTTCAGTGAGACATTTGCAGTCATTGTATTTTGTTAATCACGATTTTTGGGCTTATATGAAGTGTGGTTTCACTTTATAAGCGAGTCCTAATTGCTCACATAGATAAAACATTGATCTGGAACAGTTAAATATTATTAATATATGTATATACAATATGTTTAAATAACATTCACCGTGTTAAATAATTAAACGTTTCCTTAAAATTATCGTATGACATAAATTATGGCTTATTTAGTTTTAATTTTAATTAGCAATTATAATAAACAGCTATATCTTCTATTATATTGGCTTTAAATTAAAAGTTTTATTTCCAGTCATGTGTATTTTGTAAATTAATTCGCGCCATATTAATTTTAATGACACAATTTACGATACTAAGGGCCTGTTTCACATTGTATGGATAGAGTACCAAATAGCTATGCAACACATAAATTATTCGAAAGATAATAATTTACTTGGCATTTCATGACGAATAGCGCTATCTGACAGTCGTGAAACGCAAAAATACTGTTTATCCTACCAATATGTAATAAATAGTTTATTTGGAACCTATCCGGTCATTGTGAAACAGACCCCAAGACCCGCAAAACCAGTTTGACGGAGCAAAATATGTTCAAGTGCTTAAAAATTGCAGTAAATCACTAAGAAAAATATAGCCGACATTAAAATGTACTAAAAATAATGTATTTCCTTTCAAGCAGTCTAAAAAGCGTTTCTTACTTAATGTACATACATAGGGCTTTCTTGTAGCCAGATAGGGCAGTGAGGATTATATTATGTACTCTTTATGTTAACTGGGGTCAAACGGGCATAAGACTGACCTTATAGTAACACTGCCACGCCCCGACACTCAAATTGCCGGAAGGCTCGCAAGTATGTTGCCGGCCTCTTATAAATTACTATGCTCTTTTAAAATCTAATAAAAAAATCATTCAATTTGAATAATAGTTTCTGAATTCAAACAGCGTGTACATTAAAATGCCAACAAACAAATCTTCTAACCTAATCATGCAGTATCCTTTATTAGACTCACAACATCTAAATTACACCTGTATCAAAACAACTCGAGAATCAATAAGTGGCTTTATCTGTGGAGGTCGTAGACTATAGCTCTATTGATAGAGATAAGTGGGAAGATAAGTTTCTGTTTGTATTTCTGATTAGATGGTCGTTTTTTATCTTTAGTGCGTGTTGTTGTACTGTGATGGAAATTAGTATCGTTTTAGGCGCGGATGTGAAAGATAAGATATATTTTAGTAATGACTTGTTCTTTGATATTTCTTAATTGCTCAACAACGTTTCGTTGGTAATTGGTATAATAAAATATGGATTGCGGTACTTGTATGTTAATTTTAGTACTTCGGAGATATTATAATATCATATGGTATTTATGAAACAAGGCGAAAAATGCTGAATTTAGATTTTTGAATATACGAAAGAAGAGACACGCGAGAGAAGACAGATGACACCTTTAAGGTCATGAGAAATTTGATCAGCATTAGCCAGAAAATTAGTCCTTTCGTAATCATCTTGACTGTATAAAATGTAGAAGTAACTATAATACTTTCATACATTTATTTTATTTATTAAATATTTAAATTTAACACAGACTGCCAAATATTAAATTGAAAATTCTGGTTTCAGAAAATATATTTATACATATATTGTTAACTGACTATATTATTAAAAAATATATATACGAGTATATTGTTAACTGTTAACAAAGAGCGGATGTATGCTCAAAGGACATTTTGTGTAAGGAAACACCAAAATACGTAAAGTATCAATAATCAAATTATTATAAGGAAACAATTTAAAAATTACATTTTATGGGCAACCTTTGGGAATTGCATGTGCCTTTAAAACGCTTGATTAACACATATTATTAGTTAAATAATGAGAATATTGTCTTAATATACATATTATATATTACGTGTCACGTTGTTTGTCCGCTATGGACTCCTAAACTACCGAACCGATATCAATCAAATTTGCACACCGTGAGCAGTTTGATCTAACTTAAAAGATAGGATAGCTTATATCTCAATGTATACCCACAATATTATTTTAAATATTTGTTTATTATTTGATACAATTCTAATACATGGTGCTGTGTTACAAGTATTAACGTTTCATAAGCTATCTACCTTTTACATAAGTTCTCCTACCGTTTCCGTTGAATAGTTTACTACTACTACTACTTTATATAATATAACAAAAACCTTATCCACAGCAACGCTTTGCCGAGTCTGCTAGTTATATATAAAAACCATTTCAACAAGAAATATTCAAGTAGCAGAGTTATGTCTTAAATATATCCCCCGAACACATTTGCTGAAAGGCACTCGAAACGTCGAGTTGTATAATAATTTAAGCGTTTATATACGTTAAAGAGGCTCATTAGGCTTTCTTTGGGAGAAAAAATATATTAATTATAATAATATACATACTATAATTATGTATTTAACATGTAATCGTTATGAGCATAGGTATGTGAGTTTTGTAACGAAATAGCACTCACAGAGCGTTTAAAATAATATATATGTATGAAATGTGTGTTCAAGATACGGAATGGTTTAAATTTACAATTACTTTTGTTGTAATTTAGACGTACAGGACAACTTCTGACGGGTGCGCTTTTCAACTAAATGACTAAATGGAGTTTAAAAATCCGTCTGTAAATTGAAGCGCTCTTACAGGCATACATGTGTGTACAATATCTGTTTGACAAACATATACATGAAACAATAAAATGCGACATAATTTCTTTGCTCTTCGTCTTCATATGCAATGATTTTGGCACTGAACCTTGGTTTGTACTACCAATTGCCTAGCCCGTAAAAAATACTAAGATTTTGGAGTAATTCTAAACAATGAACCGATGATGAATGCCAACATTGTCCATCCTGCGTAAGGAGGAACAGACATAGAATATGTCAGAGCCAAAATAGATTGCAGATCATTATAATCTGTGCATCTAGACCTTAGCCAGGACGATGAGAACTTTTTGTTAAACAAGGTAGAAATGTATCCACATATTTCTCTCACTCACGCCGGGCAGCAAAGAGCCTAATGACCCTAATCACATTAGGCGATACCAAGCAGTATTGTTCATCGGTATACATGCAAATTCCTCTTCATTAATAAGACTAAAAAAATATTAATAGATTACAATAATTTGTTATTTTTTCCGAAATGGCTTGCGATAAAATATATCGAGTAAATTTCAAAATCATGTTCTATATAAAGGTTCGTAATAAATTGAATTAAAAGTTTATTTTCTATCGAGCGAAGTTATTTAAATCGTATATCGATCTTTCATAATAGATACATAAACTATTCAACATCACCATATATTTTTTTCCATTTGCCCTACTTAGATAAACAATGCCAAAAAATGGAAACAACTTTTTTGGAGTTTGGCAATCGGATGAGTCCTTAATAAGAATAAGACATAAAAATAACAAATAAGGTCTAAAAATATATCTTAGTAGGATTATAATTTATCAGAACTTCAGCGAATAAATAGTACTGGCATAGTTGAATTATAAGCGGCTTATAACCATAGATTAGGTTTGTTAGTTTTAACGACAGCATCCTAAGTAATAAACTGGGACATAAATTACAATTAACTGTATTCATAACTTACACGCTATCGCGAGAACGGATAAATGTGATCTTGTGATTAAATATCATAGTACTACTGTGTAATAAATTGCAATGTTATATTATATCAAATTTAAAAAGTTCAAAATACATTTTAAAAGCGGACATACTTTGACACTTGTTTCTATGTAGTATTTTTGATGTAATAGTAGGCAAACAGGCAAGATGGGCCACGAGGCTCACCAATTTAAGGTAAGAAAAAAAATACGTTGATTTTGGAACAAAAGATCATCAAGGTATCACTTATTCCAACAATAATTATGAGTGGTACAGCCATGACACTCACATTGTCAGAAGGCTTGCAAATGCATTGCGGGTTTTTAAGAATTTGTACACTCTTTTTGTAGGACCCTAAGTCGAATTGGTTCTTAAATTCGTTGGGCAGCTAGTTCCTCATGGTGTCCGCCAAAACTGCCTTAAGAAATGTTCAGTTGAGGAACGACGGACCTCGTTTAGATACGGATAGTATTTTATATTTTGCCTTGACGTCCGATAATAAACCTCAGCTGCAGCTATTAGTTCGAACAACTTACCACTAGTAAGATAAAACCCAATCAAATATTGAACATACAAAAATCATTGGCACTACAAAGTTTTAAGAAGAGAGAGAGTGAGAGTCCACGCTGAAGCCACTAGGCTGTTCCACTCTTTTATTTAAGTATATTTAAACCGCTGATACTCTAACACATACAAGCTATAATTTATATAAATTCATAGTAGGTATTATAACAATACGCCGTTATATTAAAACCGGTTCTGGCAGATTCTAGATCACCGTCGAAGCCTGAGGGATCAAAGTTATTGAATTTGAACTGAGACCACTGACGGGTTAAAGTTTAAACGGATTTATGAATCGAATAACCGTAATCAGTGGATATTGTATTTCGCCTTTGTATAGTAATCTTATTAAGCGATTGTTTCAGTTAATATAACTTTCATACGTAAATCTCAGTTAATATTTAACGAGTTTAATTATTACTGTAAGGATTTTTATTGCGAGTTCCACAATATTGATTTGTTTTTATTTTAATTACGTAATGTAACCTTAATAAGGATTTAAATAATTGAATAACATACGGGTGATGTATGTAATTGTTTTTTTTGTATCGTTTTATTTTGACCGGTTTCAAGACCAATTAAAATACGGATGACACTACAGTTGATGCCAAATTTATTGGAATCGGCATTTGGTAGAGGGGCCAGTTCCTTTTATTGGAAATAGATACTGGTTTTACAAAGTATGTATTTTTTTACGTTTATTTTGAAACATAAGATCATCATGGTATCACTCATTCCATTTCGCGTCTATATGTGCAATGCATTATTGACAAATTTTGCTTACCAACATTGTATATGACACAGCATTGTAACTATTGTTCGAGTTGAGTTCATCATTTAGAGACAAAAAAATATTTTATTTATTTATTTAAATTTGTTCACACTTCGTTGCAAAAAAACACAAATAACACAGAACATAAAATTATAAGGGATGCATTGGGTGGCCTTATCACTAATAAGCGATCTATTCCAGGCAAAGTATTCCGTATAAGTTCCCTAGTGGGAAAAATGATGAGGCCAAGAAGTGCATAATCGAAAGTTATAAAAAAAAACAATTATATATATACAACCTTAATCTAGAGAAAAACAAAAATACAATATTATAACTAACTAAAAACTAAAGAGCTAATGTTAAGGATTCATGAATAGCGAAAAGCGATATAATACAAAAGTAGAGGAAATACAGGTCACGATTGATAAGGTTAGGAAATGTTTATATGGAAGAGTTTTAAAAGATGATAGGGAGGAAGCCAATCATATGGAGTAGCAGCGGGCAGCCTATTCCACACCTTAATATTGTAATTTACGTTGATTATTAAGCAAAGATTTAAATCAAATCACAAACAACTACATCACACAAGCATTACACACCTAAAACGTATCTTATAGATAGATCAAAAATATGCTCTCATTCTTTTTTATATTTATATTTTGTTGTTATTTTGTCTGTATGTTTTGTTAGTAATAAATGCTACTAATGTATATGTCTAGCTAATTAAATAATAAGTTTATTCACTAAGTTGAGCCGTTCTTCAGATAAAATATAATTTGCTATTTGTCTGAGTACGTCGGTAGAAATACGAGTGTCTCAGTTTCCGAATAAGTCTTGACTAATTTTGTTAAAACACTTCCAATGTATCTTATTTATACGTTAAAAGCTATCGGGAATAAATCTTTTATCGAGAAATAGATGCTATTCCAGTAAGTAATGAATGACAGGTTTCAGTGTTTTATTTTGTGCGGATCTGACGTGGTTCGCTTATAAATACCGTCGCTTCGTTAATGTGATATCGCGTGCATCTTAACTGGCTGAGTTTTTAATTTGATAAGCTAGAAGTGCAGTCGTAAATTATTCATCAATGTTTTATTTCATCTTCATTTCTGAATGTTGTGTTAGTGGCGCCGCACGACTTCCTCCTGTCTTCCCTGTCTTCAGCTGGCCTCTGCGCCTGGCCGATGGCAACCTGCAAGAACTTTGTAAGATGAAAAAAGTCAATAATTATGTCCTACCTTTGTCTTACTTTAACAAAAATTCTTTATTACGAGCGATAAGTACACTGGTTGGATATAGACTAGCGAATGTAACAAACAACGTAGACGGTTATAACTACTACACACAAGTACAATATTTTTGAATATGACGTCACTACTGACCTATAGGGGCCTATTCTTGATCGCTCCGAGTAGGACAACCGCTTCGAAGTTTGGTGCCCTCAACTCTCCCAATCACAATAAGATCTTTACTTTCTGGAGCTCTGCGTGTTCTTCATGAGGCATTGATAACAAAGTGTCGAAAGAAGATTTTTTTTATTTATATATTTATTAAGTTTACAACATCATACATTCAAGGCGCCACCCAAACGCATACAAAAAACATCATTCAAATCCGTCCAGGCGTTTATCAGGAGTTTAGTGATTTATTTATTTATTTGTGCTTCGTTACCTTATACAAAAACATACACATAACAAGTAGATTGCATAAGTTACTAGGCATCGGATAGAAATATATTATAAAAACGATTTTCATCAATGAAGCATTAATTTACGATACACAAAAGTGGCCTAATTAATCCTTCATATCTCATAAAAATATACCACGGGGCCTCTTAAGAATCGAACGCTTTGTAAGTACAAAATTCAGTGGGCGGTAACTGCTATCCATATCTCAAAAATGCTATTCAACGTCGAATTATCATATTTATTGAGAGTTTATAAAAGGTTCCCATTCAATTAAGCGAGGTTCTAGTGAAGGCTCGAGTGGGTGCAATGTCTCGGAGGCGCCCTTTAGTGACTTACAGACACGTACTTCTTAGATAAGGCTTTATTGGAAACCTTTTGAAGCTTCCGCATACGCACTTTTCTAGTACAAACTATTCGGTACCATTCCCTAATAACCAAATTATAGAATGAATTGAAATGGTACCTACAAGTCTCTATATATAATATTTTTTTTTTGCATTTTTATCACTTAACATCAGGTGAGCCCGTTTGCCCCCCATTCTATAAAAATAAAAAAAATAAGTCTGAGAATCGGCTACTAACTATCTTTCAAGTGGAGGGGTGTCCACACCAATAGTTTTATTTTTTTATAGACAATTTTTTTGTTTTTCTCTATAATCAACTCCTTATTTTTTATTACTTAGTTTGAACTCTGAAGTTAATATAGAGGAAAAACACAGAAAACCTTTTGGGTTAGCATAGCAAAATGTTCCATCAAGTTATGTGTAAAAAGGTAATCGAGGCATTAAGGAGAAATGAAGTTCGTGGGGGCAGATAGCATTATATAAAAATACGACCATTGACAACCTCTCATAATAAAAAAAGAAAAAATAATTATTTAGTACAAACAATATATACCTACACAATATACTATGACACAACCGGAATACATTCTTGACTACATATTTTGGTTCACAGTAATGTCAATTGATTTATACTTAAAAAACGTATTTGGTACCGAATCCTGTAGTAATGTGTATTGTTTGACCTGTGGGTCAGTCAAAAAAGTCGTACAATTAATAGAATAATTTAAATTTTTGTTCTTGATGCATGTTCTAGAACATACCTTGTATCTTATCAATGTCGCAGCATAATATATACGCAATAGCGATTTAGAGGTAGTTTGTAGTGGGGTTGGAGGGACTGGGAATTCAGGTGGAACCACACTTGGTGTGGAAAGCAATTGCTAGCAGAGCCGCAAACGCGTATAACTAATGTATCGACTGGCACATTGTTTGAATCGTTTTATTCAAAATTTGGTACAAAAAGGTTTTATATATTTTCGTTTTTTTACGGGGATGTTCTTACTTCAATTTTTGTATTTGTGATACGATATCTGTGGCGAGCAGAAAATAAATAATAACAGTTGCATAATACCTCGTTTATATTTCTACATAAAATTAAACCCATTACAAAGTCCATGCTCGAATTCAGTCTACTACAGATAATATTAGAAGTAGCGTAGGTGTTTATCAGTTGTCAAAGGGACTCTCGCATCTCGCTTGTCACGCACCGAGATAAGACAACACGATTTCATAGCTTTTATAGAACCCCTTATTAACTCTTGGCACGTACCTCGTAATATGTAACCTTGCCTTAATGATGTAAATAATTAATATTGTATTACTGTTTCATATACTGCTAATGAAATAGTTACTACATATAAAACTAATTAGTGACTTAATTAGAATTTGGATTTGCTTTGAGTCTGTAAAAGAATTATCATCTTTTTAAAGCGATTCCGCGTATTTAGTTACTAAATAAGACTATAAGATCTACCGAAACGATAATTAGTATTTCGACGTGAACTGAATCTAGGACTATTTTATAAGTGTAAAATCTGTAAGTATTTTATAGTTTTATAAGTCCGTTTACGACAAAAACTAGAATACATATTATTCTAAATAGTTCAGTTTAAAGTAATGGTTGAACATCCATCTTAAATAACTAGTTTTTATGTTGAAGAAAAATCTATCTTGTTGATATACATACGAAAGTCTTAAATCCAATAAATCCTTTGTCCATTTAATAATATTGTTAACAAAGAGTTTATTTACTAAAGAGGCTTATACTTTTACGAATAAGACGGAATATATATTCAAATTCTAACAATAGGTCCTCTCAAATGTACCAACGAAATCTCGCATTGTGTAGAATATTCAATTCAATGTCCATCTTTAATATTAAAATATATTATATTCTCACCATTTGTTATAAATCTCAATTTTTTGCGAACCAGGGTGAGGACCCATCTTAAGGGCGTATGAAGGGCTGACGTGTTTTAAGTGTGGTGCTACCCCTCTGGCAGGGCTTTGGGTGTCCAGCCCCACAGCAAGCGACATCCATGGTGCGGGCATTTAAATACACTGTTTTAGTATATGTCTCTCATAAGACGACAATCCGATAGGTACTTGTACAGGTTCAGGGTTATAAAATAATGATTATATTTTTATGTAGTATAAAACTTAAAAGATATTTCAGATAAACGAATTGCTATGCTAGAAATCTTAGGAGCTGTGAGGTCGCATGAAACTTCTGAGCTTCTGAAGGGAGCTAACACACTATGGAGCAAATGGGCGGTTAAATGTGGGAACTGACACTTCACTCCTACTACTATGCATCAGTATTTATAGAAATGCATAGAAGATATAAAAAAAACAGTGGCGTTAAATTTATAACCAGGATTTTCTTCAATCCTCAGATTTCTGTATCCGTTACGTGACCATTTATTTTTTCTACTGGGCGTAATATAATATACAATCAAAGACAATCAAAGAAATATCTAAATCTAACTATCATCGTTATTACTGTTTCTCTGATACAGCTAGCGGTATTGCAAGCAAAATGCGCAATATATCACAAAATCTATAACTTTCAATTTAGTCTAGTTACTGTCATATTTTACAAACTCAGTGGCTTCGTAGGATCGTTATTTCTCAATATTACCTTTATTAAATGACTTTATTCGAATTACAAACCTTGGTACCAGAGATAAAATTGAAATCGTAATGGCATTATTAATATGAATGTGACGTTACGACAGCTGTCAAATTTCAATGTGCTTGACGTTTTCAATGATATTGACTTGTGTCAAATACATACGATTTTCCTGTTCTATTAATATTTCAAACACGTTAGATAATGAGTGGTAGTTTGTTTAAGGCGATCTAGAATGCATAAATTGCATGCATGTTGACAGAAAACAAAAAGAAAAATTAATCTAACCAACTACTAGATAGTAAAAACCTGCCCATTGTTTTACTTAATAACAAGCTGCACTATCACTTTTATTTTTGGACTTACATTTCTGCATATGTTTTTCTTGACAGGCTTATGTCAGGCACAGAAGACTGGTGCCTGAGTGAAGAAATTATTTTTTTTGATCTAATTAAGAAATACTTAGTTAAAACATAAGTGCTATGTCATCTGTTATATATGATTTATGCCCTAATTTAAATTATATAGTTTGTCTACCTCATACGTTCTAGTGAAGTAGTTTATGTGAATTATAATAATTTTGCGTGGGACTGTTGAACGTATGTCGCAGGAATATATTACGAACTTATTTCCGAGAGAGTTTTTACAATAGCTTGCCTCCTGATAAAACTAAATAGTAGCAGTTGACCAAACGTACCTATATATATATATATATATATATATATATATATATATAGCCCTATACGCCTGCGAAGGGTTTTGATAGATGGACTTTAATGCAGTTATATACACGACGGCAGCGTTATAAAGTTTTAAGATCTGGGAATTTTGATGTTTTAAGGCAAACAACATTGAATATATGGAGAAGAGATTCCGCCAATACTGCCCGACAGTCCCAGTCACAAAGGTATACCATCAGACCCAGCGGACTTTCTTGGTATTAAATTCAAATTCAAAAATCATTTATTCATATGGGTAACAAATGTTGTAAACCTTGTGAGGCATTTTGTACCACCTCTAATTGCACCAATTCCCCACTTCCACAATCCGCCTCCGCGATGGCTTTGTCAAGGTCCAGCTTGGGCATTTGCGAAACAGATACTGAACAGAAATAATTGGCAAATTTCTCTAACTTATAAGAAAAAATTCAACCAAGACCAATTTTATATTTTCGTAATATTGTATCCTTATCATCTATTCGCCCCGCCAAAGGTCGGACATAAATTACCTACATAACTAGTGGCGGTCTTGGGAAGAAAAACAATGCAATTTACATGAAGGACATTTCCCAGGCTCCGAGCAATATGTTAGAATAAATAACTAATAAAGCCCGATAAACCCGCGTCTCAATGGAACCCACTTACAGAGATTGCGATGAAGTTTCTACACTTGCGGCCTCGTTCGTGCTCTTTTTCAAATTGGCATATAATCGAATAATATCGACAGTGATATGTCGCTCTTTATCCGAAATACGAGTGTTTATTGCTAGGTAAATTTAAATTTCGAATTGTCAAGCGCGTTACTATAGACGAACCTAGTATATATACTAGGTTCGTCTATAGTAACGCGCTACAAACACTCACCTATAGGTGAGTGTTTCGTTATTTTTAGTTTATTAAAAAAAAAATACGTTTGTTTTGGAACATAAGATCATCAAGGTATCACTTTTCCACGTCATTAAATTTGAACCTGTAGGCATCTCTACTCATCGGCAAAGAAGACAGAGGATGGAGACCGAGAGAAAAAGCCGGCGTAAAAAACTCTCGGTACTATTTTAAAAAAAGAAAATCATCAAACAATCCTTCAATATTTAAAAGAAATATAGCAAATGAATTAGAAGTAGCCTGCCCAGCACTAGTCCCAGGCCCTTTTATTAACTATATAATCGATATTTTCGTTTTTTGCCTAAGGGACTGTCCATTAGATAGAATTACAATATTATATACTTGCCTTATAAGTATATAAGTAAGTATTAGTCGGTATATGATTTTACTTATCCTTAAAAATTTATCTATTTACTTACTTTACTGTAGGACTATGTAGTATTCTATGAGGTTTGATGATTTCAATACGATTTCAATTTCAAAATATTTGTTTAAATAAAACTGACCACCAAACACCCACCCACCCAACCAAAGAAAAGCATATGTTACATATAATTATTAGTACAAAAGTTCGTCACAGATGAGCTATAGTTAAATATTTTTTTATATTCTAAAAATCGTGTATTAACGGTTAACATACATTTAATAAAAAAATAAAATTATTTCACTTTTAAGTTTTTACTGATGCGGATTAGGTAACTAAAGCCTAATATTTTTTTTTAAATTTATATATTGGACGTCAATTGAAAACTTTTAACACGTTCTCACGTTCATGACACGGGCATTCACGTGTTCAAGCCACCCCTAAATTCTATTTCCTGCATAAGCTTGGCCTCGAAACTTCGCTATTTGCTACATTATTTAGTATGTGTAAATATTCTAAACCAAACCGGAAAATTTAAATAAAACAATTTAAGTTAGAATTACCGTTTGACTTCACTTCTTAACATAATATTGTCCAATAGCCACTAAAAGTAATTTTAAATTCCAATTAGTTCTTGATATTAGGATATTTAACCAAACATACATACTCTTTAGTATTACAATATTACATTTTGTACATTCATAGTATAAACAAAGATTACCGTTTAATTATGAATAATACCCGTGTTTTGTTTTACCAACCATGATCCTGTCTTAACATGATATTGTCCAATAGCCACTAAAAATCATTTTAAATTCTAATCAGTTCTCGATATTAGGATATTTAACCAAACATACAAACACTTTAGTCATACAAATTTTGCTAATTCATATTATTAACATTGAAAATTTTAAGCCTTTACTTATAATATGTTTAATTTAGTTAAAATTTCCAACGTCAGAAAAGTAAAACAAAGCAATGCCATTACATATTAAATTATGAGTGTCATTTAGTTACAACACAATCAGAAAATATTATTAATTGATTCTTAATGTAAGCTAATACTAAAACAATCGAAAACTTATTAATAAAACATTCAAACTTAGAACATAATATAAACTAATAAAGATAATATAAAACCTAAGCTTTTTATATCACATTATGAATAATGTGAATTCAGTCTCACATTTATTGAGAGTGCGCAAGACGCGTCTAAATGGTGCCTACGAAAATTTGGAGGCGCTCGCGGCACTGCTAAGAATCGCAACCGCTTACTAACTAACCCAAGTGTGATTATTTGGCACGCGCTGCCTGTCCCTTTAACATTTCCGCATTATAATTGATTTAATTAGGTTACAAAACTAACACGGAAATGATTTTATCAGCGTCTGGTCTCGACTTCGCCTTTCATTTCACACAAAACGTGACTACATTGAATGCGAAAGTGTAAAATAATAAAACATATACAATAATAGTATCGGTATATATTTTGTTGAGTATTAGGTATAATTCAGTGGTGATGAAACTTATATGGGAATTAGCCTCAGGCCTTGCGTCCGTTTCTTTGATCATTTTTTTTTCATAGACTAGGGATTAATACATGTAGTATTAATACATGTGTGTTGGCGTTAGGGTTGTCAGTCACACGTGTATCGGTGCCTCTATTGCACTGTAGACGGGTTTGTAGGCATAGCCTGGTCCAGAAAAAGCTGAAGCCCCTAGGCTAAGACTGCTTTTTGTTTCATATAACAAATTCGTAATAATCACAGATCGCATCCAATGTTAGTGCTATTTAAATGTCGTATTTCAATCGATAATGTTTTCTAAATATTTATTAATAGGTAAGACTTTCCATTTTTCTTCAAGTAATTATGCTTAATTTAACCTATCCTAGTCTATCTAGATTCTAGAGTATACGCCATTTATTCACTATTTAAGAGTAGGTACACGGCGTAAATTCAAAGCGAATAAAATTTAGAATAGATTTTTCTATTACCTTTAGTATAAGCAAAAGTTCTCGTAAAAAGGTGAAAACATTTCTATGTTTACGTTACAACAAAGAAAGTTGTGTAAAGTTCACCTGGCTTCCTCGTGTCGGTTGACAGTGACGTCACGCAGGTTTCCACTGGGAAAAACCTTATAAAACAAATTGTATCAAGCTCACACAAAACTTTGGACAGAGGTCGCTCGTATTTTCAACTGATGTTTGTTTTTCACGACTTCGGTCGTATTTTGCTAAGATAAAATGTCTTGTTCTTACTGGTTATGTTTTCCGGGAAACTTCTGCGAGTTAAGGATAATAAAGATGGATTTAAAATAAATTGAATTGCTGTGTTTGCTTACCTGCAGGCAATTCTTTTTTCAAATTTAATTTGTTTAGGTAGAATTTGGTCATCGCGTTACGTCTACATATATTTATTTATAACGTATAAAAGTAATATATACCTTTTATTATTAACAACCTATGCTCATTTTAATAATGATACTTTTTGTATAATAATAAACAATAATTAATAACTTATAATAGAGTGATATCCTAAGTAAATGCTGTGCTTAAAAATAATATTTAAATGAATAATTATCATCACCCTCTTTTATTTCGTCCATTTCCGGACATAGGCCTCCTCTAGTACCAGCTTCTTAGGATCTACTGGGTACCAACCTCCTTAAAATTCCATTAGTATTCTGTATTTATAGCCGTTTTTTTAATTTATATATTTACTTAATTATGTGTAAAGAAAGACGACCCTAGTCAAACGCAGTAGCCAACTTTAGTTGGAAAATACATTTAAAATTATTATCATCAAATTTCAAACACATCGTTAGTGAAAGTATTTTAAATAAATACCTTATTTGAGAAGTTTATTATTCAACTAATATTAAAGATATAGTCTTTTAACGAGCCGTTAAAACGTAAATATATTTAATATTTAGTAAAACTTACAAGCTGCAATCAATCAAATATCAGAATATTGTAAATAATTACTAAAAAAATCTATCATCGTAGACTCCTAATCTCATCAAGGAGTTTGATTAATAAGACACTAATTATGATCTGATACCGATATTCTAAAATCCTCTGCATTCTCTCATGCTGCATTTGACGGAGCGTGTTGAAATAATGTTTTAACAGTATGGCTGACTAGAAAACCATACATTCATAAAGATTATTTCACAAATTGTGTGTTGTCGTATTAAAAAAGTTAATAGCGATTCCGACTCAGAGTTTTTGTATTCCAAGGTTGAAACATACTTTATTGAGAGAACTACATCGAAATGCATACAAAAACTTCGGATACGCTGTCGGTATTGCTATTGGAAGTTGCAGAGTACTGGCGCTGTCTTTTGTATTCATTTTCCGCATTATTACATATCATTATATTAAAGCACGTTGCTAACAAGCTGACACAGACTATATTGAACTTTTTCCGCCATCTTAAGGATGTATGAATACTAGTTAATTTACCCTACGTTGGCTTTGGATAGGCATTTGTTTTATTTTTTTATTAAATTAGAGATTTTTCGCATATAATAATATTATATACTTGATATTGTGAAAGTTAGTTTTTGACTTTTTCGTTGTGTATAATATTATTGAAAAATAATTTGCAAAATAAAAACAATGTTTGCTGAGTAATATCTTGGATTATATTCATGATATTTATAAAAAATAATGAATTTTGACTTTTGTCTTTCCAAAGAAAGAACAGATATTTTTATAGCATTTTTGTTAATTATTATTTTAGAAATAGTATTGTATTTATATACGCTATATACCACAACTAAAGTTGGGTTATATAGCGGCGACAGGTATTTTGTAATAAGATTTATTTTCAAGAAACATACGTGAGCTGTTTCAAGAATATCTAACCTCAACCTTACGAATAAGTTCAAAAACTCCAACTGAATTTATATTAGCCAATTCATCATTCTTAAATGACAACCAAATTAAGCTGTCCTTCCCTTTAATTGCCTTTTGGGCGGGCTTTCCCTGAACGTATCAAATCGAGGTTACACCCTAATATTTGTTTATCTTTAGCTAAGTATTACACATCACTCACGATGGTATATGGCAAATATTATAAGAGTATTTGCGGATAGTCATTATTGTTACAGAGTACCTAATCTTACATAATCTGTGGATAAACGCGGTAGAAATAAAAGTTATATATTCCGCACAGACTAGAGTTCGCATCATAGCAGTGGTCTGTGCTCGATAAAGATTTATGGTGTCGCCTACCTCTTTAGACAATTGTCGGGATTTATATACATTAATATGTTATTATATAAATTATTAACTGCACTTTTACTCATGCGTGTAACGAGAAACTTCAGCGGTATTTCTAAGAGGTTAAAAGTTTGCTTTGGTTCGATAAACTAAATTTACCCTCTGTTACGACAAATCATTAAATTTGATTCTGATGAATTAAGATGTGGATATCTTTATTCTTATTATTTTATTTATATTTGATAAGTTCATGCTTCAGCTATAACCGTGTCACGAACACTGTCTAAAAGTTTATCCTTACCACGTGACATTAAAAAAACGTGACAAATATAATAAGTTACTTCATTATCCACAAACAATTGATGTATACATTTCTTCAACAGGATGAAGAGCAGGAAGTGAAAAAAGAATTGCCAGTTGTGCCAAAATGTTGCGCGAGCGGGCAAAATTTGAGCGTCACAATCGAAAATGGAAAAACAAAAACAGTCTGCGCCCGGTCAAGCCTCACTTTCCAGCCAATATTCCACAAAGCTAATGAAACGCATATATGGAGTTATGATAGCAATGTGTTTGAAACTATTGTCGGGAACCCTTGTGCTTATGATAGGTAAGTTTTTTTGAATAGTGATGTAATAGAAATGCACAGTGTACGGTCTGTATTCGTTAGATTATAGGTATAATACTTTTGTTATAACTCAGTATAAACTTTGATAGTTATACTAAAATAAGCCTGCTTTTGTTTAAGCGATCTCTGTTAGTTGTCGAGGTGCGCGGGAAATTCAAATTGTGTTCGAATTGAAAAATAAATATAATATACTTTTTTTTTAAACGTAGACTATAGATGAAGATGATGATGATGTGTGATGTACCTTATGTAGTCATTTTAGCAAACTATAAATAAATATAAATATTAAAAAAAAAAAATAAGATATAATAAAATAATTTCTCTTGTACTGGCCCAAAACTTAGTTCATTAAGTAATAACATCTAGACTTCAACTTATTAACGTGTGTGTAAACGCCGCAGTGGGCGGAAGTTGATTTTAAATTTATATAAAACTTCATCAGCGTAAATAAATGCAATTGTATAACATTATTTACTTAACTTGATTTCTTTCATTATTCACTGCACTAACACAATAAAAAAATATGTTATTAATGTAAACTTAAAAAATATGGGTTTTCACTGTCCCGTTTGTTTAGCTAATGTCAGACTATATTCACTTTATAACCTGCCGATAATTTATTTTTATTATCTTATTAATACAAAAATTTAGCTATAGAAATCGTTTTCAAAAGCCTTAGAAAAACTAGAAAATCAATTACTGTGTCGGGGGCCCTCATAAGCCTAAATCTGATAACTTTTCAGGTACAAACTAGAGCCGGACAAAATAAGCGAAGATGAGTTTTATCTTTTATTCAATGGCTCTCTATTCATGCCGTTCAGTAAGCCTCCGTTGTTGGGCACAAGGAATTTTTGTATGGAGACGTTTTGGAACGAATCCAATCCAGCCGGAGTGACGCTTCCACTGGTTTGCTTCTCAGCGCCTATTGAAGAAGCTGGCACGTCACCCACGCTTATCGCTTACGCAATCGGTTAGTAAGTAGTGAAGTAATTTAATATTTTATTGTCTTTTATTAAAATTACTTTTACATATTTAAAGAAAACACCCTTTCAACGGATTGAAGCTATGCATGTTACCGACCGATGCTTTAGGGCGTGCGTGGTCACGGTGACTGAAGACAAAAGGTGTTGATTGTCAAAAAGTATCACAGCTGTAGATAAAGTTATATTATCTTTATTTTTTCCCCAGAGTCGATATCGCTTAAAAGATGAAGGAAATATGCAGAAATGACTCACGGTGTCGAAATATGCAGAAAAGATTCAATCCGTTAAAAACGTGTTTTCTTTAAATTTTTCTTGTTTCCAAATTTTATTTTTGGTTAAAAACAGTTCATTCTCATATTAATCTGAACTCAGGTGGATTAAATCATTTATTATACTTAAAAGTAGAATTTGTAGATAAAAGATGTTCGTTATACTAAAAAACTCTAAAATTAAATTTAAGTAATCACAATTAGTAAAATAATTATAAAACCAAACTTAATTGTTAACAATTTATAGTTTAAATTTATTTCCTTCTTTATTCACAAAATCCAAATACGTAAATACAATAAACGATATCTTTGCTGGCAGAATAAATTAGCGAATGTATTTTCAGGGTTGATAATATCAGTACCATTTCTTCTGGCAACAGCTGTTGTGTATATCTTCATAACAGAGCTGAGAGACACACATGGAAAGGCTCTAGCTTGCCATTCTACGTGTTTAGCAATAGCATTTTCGTGTTTAGCGGCAACACAGCTGGCTGGACATGCTTTTCCCAACACCGCTTGCTCCATAATGGGTAAGGTACCAAATAAATTTATATTAAGAAGTCCTAGGGTTAAACATACAAAGCCTAGGGTTGACAGTCCTAATATCCTGGCTGCTCTGATTTATTTAAAATAAAACTGTATTAAAATGCATTTAAATGACCATTTTCAAGAAATATGAAATTGAAATGTCTGCGTTGTGAAACAAGAAATTACGTGTTTGTGTTATATTTGAACGTGTTTGAATAAATGTGTTGTGATTTGTCTTAATAAACGAACCTACTTATGTTTTAAAAAAATAAGCTACCATTAAAGACTTCAATGCGTTAACTTTTTATTTTTATATGACATACATACATATAGAAAGTTAAACTGTAATAGATTACAATATTAAAAAAAACTCTTTCTACACTATAAGAATAGACATGATTATTACATGTATGTAATTTTAGTTCAGTTCGACATAGATTGATAAATTCTTCGGCAATTAATGCAATTTATATGTTTTTTCTTGCAGCCTACCTCATCCAGTTTTCATTCGTTTCCTGTTTTTTCTGGTTAAATGTTATGTGCTTCGACACTTATTTAAACGTTAGGTAAGAAAGTACTATTATTTTAATATGGTTTAAAGAGGTTTTATTAGAATATTTACTAGAACCAGTAACGCCGGCGACACAACAAATGCCTATGCCTATCCTCAATATGCAGTCTTAATCTAGTTTCTATATTAAACATATAAATAAACTTAATAAAACTTACAACAAATTTTTATATTTAAACTTTTTTTTTCAGACGATACATAAACGCTTCAGTAAGTAGAAGGAGTATGAGACGAAGATTTGCATGGTATTGCGCGTACGCAATTTTACTACCAATCCTATTACTAGTTATAACAATAACAATGGACCTATCACCGGCCGTACCTAGTACATACTTAAAACCTAACTTCGGTGTCAAAGGCTGTTGGTTCAAAAGTAAGTAGTTGCAAGGAGACGTTAATTTCGTAACGAAATGTTTAAAAAATTAAAGTAATAATTTGGGCCACGAATGCTAAGTTAATTATCTCTTTTGCAGCGGACCAGGCCGCGTTGCCGTATTTCTATGGCCCAGTGGCTGTAATCCTACTTAGTAATTTAATTATATTTCTCTTCACTTCCCGAGCTTTCGTGCGGCATTATGACAAGCTTAAGGACGTTTCACGTAAGTCAACAAATTAATCACAACGTTCTTTATTTGGGAGTAATTTTTTTATTAACATTTTCTTTTGCCAATTCCTCGACTCTCGTCGGGGCAATTTAATGACTAATTGATTATATTATCATAAGCATAATAGCACTTGTAAGTTTTTGTCATTTACAGAAAATTTTAGTAAGGTCTCCTAAGCTTTTAGTTAAACATTATTTCTTTGGAGCTTTTCTCAGTTATGTTTATTCCTTTAAGTTGTGCAGTATTGTAGATGTTAGATATATATTGGTCAGTCAGGTCGTGTAATACCGTTTCTTAATATGTACTCTTGCAGGACAGGCAGTATTTTGTTTAACTCTAAAACTGTAACTATGACAAAATAATATTAGTTTAGATTTTAAGTATTCTCGTACATGCATCGTATTGCAAAAGGCCTGCCAATTTGGCTATAATATGATTGAATAATTTTATAAAATCGTGTAAAATATGTAGAATATTGTGTTTTTAATTTAGTTTGTAATGTAGGGTAGTCTTTGAAATTATTTATCGACATATTGATTGATTAAATAATTAATTTATAATAATTATGGGCGCTAGAACCAAAATAAGTCTGTGCCTCAGATTTCTGTATCTGTTTCATGATCGGTTTTGTCAATGAAAGAAAATGCAGTGCACAGCCGGGAATCGAACCTACGATCTTTGTGATGAGAATCGCACGTTGAAGCCATTAGACGTTACAATTTCATTATTGTTAATCAAGTTTCTATTTTTTATTGTTTGAGATTTTATACTGTAACATACGCTAAATCCTTTGTTTATTTGAGTTTTTGTTAGTGTATTTTATTGTGAACAAGTGTTTTGTTCGCGTATATGGCTAGTAAAATGTTAATTTAGTGCTAACAAAAGAACGAAATCACTCTTTGTTTTATCTTTATTGTCTGAAATTAAAAGCCCGTGGTTTATAAGCTCAGTAAAATTGTGTAAAAATTTAGGTTTAAATTAAGTTGTTTTGAAGAGAAATCGTGCTTTGTTTTATTTATTACGAGCCAAATAGTAGGCATTTTATTATATGTATAATTTATTTGAACGATTTATTTTAAAGTAAAATGATATATACCATGACCGGATAATCAGTTTGCTATGTTTCGTGTGGACTATAAGTAGATCTTATTGATATAAATACAAAAAGCTACTTTAAATTCTAAAAATAAATATATATTTTTTAAATAAAGTGGAGAACATTGCATTATGAAAGTTGTAGGATATATTACTGTGTACACCACAGATTATAGTAAAAATAATTAATAATAATGTTTAATAGATAGTCACTTGATTGTTGCTTTTAGGGATTGTGACATTTTTTTTATTAACTTATTACTAATTTTTGCTTTCAGAATAAAAACTCAAAATTAAAAGTATAACTTTTAATATTAAATTTAGTTCCTTAACAAGAGCCTTACAGAAGTATATTTTTGTAGCCTTAGACCTAACGCACTCAGAGTTCAGTACATCTGATGATTGGGTACGACTCAACACTGTGCTGGGTCAGCCTGTAGCCGTCACTGAAACTTCACCAACCAGAGAGCCACGCGTCAACTTCAACCAGAGGTTAAAGAAATATAAAAAATTGTAAGTCTGTTTATTTATTTGCGTTAGACATAAAACTCATCACCACGACAGCCTAATACAGACGACTGTCGTTCAACAACTGAGCTTTTTTAAGGCAGTGTTTTGCTGCCCATCATCACTATGTGGAACCAACTTCACACTTAAAAAAATCCGAACCGAATCGATATAGGGTCTTTCAAGAAAAGAGTGTACTAATTCTTAAAATGCCTCCAACACACTCGCATGCCTTCTTGCTTTGGGTGAGTCGATGGATATTATACTAAGCATCAGATGAACCTCTTGCCCGTTTGTCTTTTGAAAAAAGGGATCGGAAAGCAACGATAATTGATTTTATATAATTGCACAAAATGTGTAATTAATAATTTTTGTGTTAATATCTGTTTATTAGCGGCGCTTAACATCCGATGAGCCTTCTGCCTCTTCGCTCCAAGTTACATTAAAAAAAATCAATTAAAAAGGTGTTTTACTACTACGTTACTACTCTTTCAGTCAATCGGTATTCCAGCTGTGATGGATAAAACATATTTGAATTACATATTAAACACGATTTTTTTAAATTTTATTTATTTATTACAGTAATTCATACATTATCCTTACTACTATGCCAACACGATAATGTTGAGAAACATCAAATAAAATATAATTAAGTACATATATAATATATAACACATAATATACACAATATCGCTACTGTAAATTCACTCTGCGAACATAGAAATATGTCGATAGTGTCGGAGACAGCATTATTTCCTTCCTTCGAGTTGCATAGCAATCGTGGCCACTGAGGTCTCTAAAGCCAGTTATAAAGCAAATTGAATTTCTAGTACTTGCGAAAATCAAAAAGAATACGATAAAAATATTATCGTATCCTTTTTTATTCATATCACGTTCATATTAATAAGGCGATGATTGACACAGCCTCCCTTGAGCACTTATTAATGAAGAAATTCGTTCACCTGACCCGCATATATTGTGTCAGGAATCTAGGTCTTACAATCGAAGCGTGTTTGCTAAGCCCGTATTGAATTTAATAATTAATGGTGAAATTTCATAATGTACTATTTTAGTTCTCATTTACAAGATAGAATATTATATACTGTTTATTATAATGTGTATTGTTCATCCGTCTTAGAAAAGTAGTATTTTATTACTATTATATATGATTCAGACTAGTTCAATATTCCTGTATTTTTTGAATAGTTTAATCAGTTCAGTAGAAATAACAGTTGAGTAATTAAATATAATTATATATAATACTAGCGGATCCGACAGACGTTGTCCTGTCTACACGTGTTTAATTTCAAAATTTCAATTTTTAATAAGCCATTTTGATGAAAATTATTATTCAAATGTTATGACAATATCTAACGATCCAGCACATGGTCACACACGATATAACACAATGATAACAAAACTTTTTTTAAATTTCGGGACAGACTAAAATTAAAATTCGAATATTATTTAAAATTTGACACTGCGATGGTAGCGCCGTCTGTCGGATCCAATGTAAAACATTCCAAAATCAACAACAACTAATAAATTGAAAATTAATTAAAAAAACCTTGTCCAGCGGACAAAATTGTGAATCTAAACCATTCCCAGATCCACTTGAACACACACAAAAAATTTCGTCTAAATCGGTCCAGTCGTTTAGGAGGAGTTCAGTCACATACACACGCACACAAGAAATATATATATTAAGATTAGAAATTATATTTTTTCCAACTTTGTTTTTTTCCCTTTGGAGTAGAGACTCTTGGGCCATCGGGTTCTATGGCACATGTGGTAATTAACTATTTAAGTTAGAGCCTGGTAGATAATACCTGTGTCCCCAGAGCTGGTGTTTTCCTCGCTCAACGAATTATTATAGGAATGCAGCGAGGAAATGCTGCCAGCGTTACAGAAACACTGCTTCAGGGACCAAACATTTAAAATTAATTTTAAAATTATTATTATATAGGTTCAGAAATTTGTATATATATAAATTTGTATACTGTTTATAGTTTATATACTATAAACCAACAGTCGCAGAAAAGGCTTCAATAGCAAAATATATATATACCTATAGTTGCTCGATCTACTGTTGCGAAAAATTTTTTTTGTGTAAATTAAAAAAAAACGGAAAGAAATAATTAATGACATTACAGATTTCGCAAATGCTGCCTGCTTTCCGCCATCATGGGTATATCCTGGGTGCTGGAGGTGGTATCTTGGGCAGCGGGAGCCGGTACTTCAGCAGTGTCAGTATGGTCGGTCTTCGACCTTATCAATGCATTGCAGGGTGTCGTGATATTCGCCATCTTTGTTTTGCAACAACCCGTCCGATCTTATGTTAAGGTAAAGATTTTTACATTCAGATTGATTCATAATTGATTCCATATTCTTATTTTATACTTATCTCATTACTATATTTTTCTAACAAGTTTTTTTCTCGCCTTGGAGGTTACTAGGTGAAGTAATAATAATATCGATATCGTTAAATTTAAGATAGCAAATACAGTTTTAGATTCACTTGTATCGTAATCTTCGTTGTCAGGATTTCTGATGAATGGGACGATAACCTATCTAAAGAATTTATAATGTATCAAAAGTACATATATTTTCAAATTAAAATCACATCTTGAACAAATTTGAATATATTTATAACGTTACTAAACAAATCTTGTTATAAATGTTAAGTCTTGAACCTAAACCGCTGTTTTGCTGGTATTTTTAACAAAAAAATCTAGTATTTTATTTTGTTTATTTATTGTATAGTTTTTTTTAATTTTCATCAAAATATTTTGTAACATATACTGTAGATTTAGTACTGTGTATGATGTTATGAACTTTAAAGATAAATAAGTTAATATAATTTAATTATAAGGCTTTTTTAATTGGCTTTTAATTTGGTTTTCTAACTAAAGGGCAATACTTGATGATTAAGGCAATGGCAAAAATGTAAAACGTTCCTTGACAGAATGACTGTTGGTAAATTGATATTATTATTAATAAATTGTTCACAGCAGTGAAATATTGTCGAATTAAAAAACACATTTGCGTCTCTATTAGATTAAAAATTGAAGATGATAAATCTTCCAACTAGCCGAGGAACAAATAGCCTGATAGCAATTTTAATTGCTTATTCCTTTACAGTTATCAAAACTCTGCAGCGTGTGTAGAAGAAGAAAAGACGAATCAGAAATATCCGTAGTGAGTGACAGAAACAGTATCTGTGGTACGGGCCGAAGAGATTTTGTGTAGTGAATCAAGGAATAGGGCCACCATAATTGACATTTCAGTGTAATTTTCTATAGAACGAATATTATCAGGCCTTTAGAGTCCAGTTGGAATAGTATATACTGATTAATGAATTTTCCTGATACGTAATAACTATGAAATTAAATTAAAGGCTTCTCAAAATAAAAGAATCAGTATTAAATTCACCTGTGTAAATATTGCTTTGTGTGACTGCATTTTCTGTCTGTATTGTTCAGGCTTTATCAATAATAAATGTTGCTTTTTCACAATTGTTTTAATAAATATTAAACAAAACAAACTTACTTTTTGGAAGCCTTTAAGATTAATTTTAGATTTTCTTATGAAAAAGAAAACAAATCCCTAATGAACGATGTTAGAGACTGATTTTATTACAGTATTATGTGATTGTAGTAGAACAATCGCATGTTTGGAACGTGGCTAAAGTTCCTTCTTACTATTCACAATTCATAATAACGACCTCATATAAAAGATAGCATCTTGTTTCTTACCATGTATACAACTTTTGAAAGTACTTATTTTGGCGCGTTATGGAAAAATTAGTTTTTTCTATTGTTAGTATCGTTTTCTACAAAGGTAGAATAAGGCGAAAGATATTTTTTTTTGAAAAGATTTTTATCTTGCTAGGCCAAAGAAGTACCTATAACTTCTAACGCGTGTACATAATTACACAGACGTATTCGAAACCATGGTAACGAGTAAGGTAATAGGATTATATAAGGTCCTTATTCGAGATTTAATTGGTTGTCACAGTTCTAATGCACAGTTTTGACGAAATTGCGATCCCGATTTTTTTGTACCGCGCGATTCTAAGGTCGCGATACTGCTGATATCAACTTTACATACAAAAGGAGACCGGCAGATACCGCTTGTCGATATTGTCGATAAATTAAGTTAAAACCGTGTTGTTAGGCTGATAACTTAAATTAATCTTTCGTTATAATTTGTAAAAATAATAGATAAGTTTGAGGTTATTGATTTAAAACAAAAGTGTGTAAAACTTTCGTTCTAAGATTTTATTGTGAATTTATTTTTAACGTGACAACGTCGTATAATTCGATGGAACCGGCACGCACTATGACGCATGTGGCGTTATCTCGCTTTTGACGCTCGAAGCGTTCCATTTAAGGCTTGAAGTGCAAGCGAGAGCGCGGAACGAGTGACAAAGAGGCACAATCGTCCTCCTCTGTCCTCATTCGGCTACGTTCGTTCCTTAAAAAAATGATATAATTCTATTTAATTGACTTGATCAATTCAATTGTGATTTCCATTTACTTCCTCTATATCCATTGAAAATATCTATCAAACAAATAAAATTAAAATTTTCTTTTGAAAAATGCAACCATTCCATCAGTATTATTATGACGTTGTCACGTTCAACTATCGTCAGTAAACCGACTTTACCGACAACCGTTTTTTATTTTAACATTATTACATTTGTATATAAACAGTTTTTTTTAATCTATTACTTGTGATTTATTGTAATTTATATAGTTTCTACTGTGCAAAACGTATGCTTCAGTACATTTAAAAACCCGCTTTCTTTTTTTAATGATTATAGTAAATATTGTGAGGCTATAAATTATTTTTTTAACTAATGACCAATAATTTGAAACTTACTTACGAGTCGTAACTGCTACTGAACGTAAGAATGAAAAAATCAACTTAATAGATCGTACTTATATTCATAATTGTCATAAATGGCCTAGTGGCTTGAGTGGCCTAGTGTGCATCTTTTAAAGACCTTAGCGTTCAAATCACGGCTGTACTCCAATGGGTTATTCTATGACTATATAACATTCGGTCGGACAGCGAAGAAAACCAACGCGAGGAAACCAGGCTTTAGACCCAAGAATCCGACGACATGTGTCAGATACAGGGAAAAAAAATGATCACGTGATGGATTTGAGGCCCAGGCATAAAAGATTGCCTGTTTTATTTTCATTGTCAGACAAGGCAAATTTTAGTACCGTTTCTTTACTTAATAATTGTTATTTCTTTAGTATATTTATTTAATAATAAGCTATTGATTGCGTTACACTAGTGTGCCATACATATTTATTATTAATTTGTCCATCTAAACTGGGTATCTTCATAAACTTAATACTATAAACTCAATTGAATATTTTACCATTTTCGCTCTTATGTCAAATATAAATATATATATATGTATGACAATTCTTCAAGTATACTAACGCTTTAAATAATTGACAGTCGCATATTACTTGGGCATCACAAAATTAGTTATATTTGTATGTGTTTATTCCCATAACGGGTGCTAGTCATAATTATTTTAAGCCATAACTATGCATCACCAATAGACAGTTTGTACGTTATCTGTGCTTATAAAACTCTATAGTCTATCGAAGTTGTATGAATGTTATCTGTGGATATGTTTACTTTGTTATAGTCTAGTCAATAGTTGTCTTAATTTGCATAATCAAATTGAATATATGTGGTATTTAAGCGGGCTTCTAACATCATAAATATACTATAAACCGCATAGGTATTCTATGTTTTGTCCTAATGCTAATTTATAAACTATATCTGGACAATGTAAGTTTATAGTACGTTATGAAGTCGTAATTGCGAGAAGATTTCATAAAAACTTTTCAAAACTGTCCCTTTCTATCTTGGGATAGAATACATTGGCATGAAAGGGCCGCAAATATAAAGCGTGATTAAATAATCATACTTTGGAGAGTTTTCATATATGGAGTGGGGATTATAGCGGCGATCTTTGTGAAATCCACCAAGACTTAGCGTAAACAATGACTTTCCTATGTAAAAATCCAAAACATCAATGACGTACGGGAATCATACCTAGGACTAAGTATAATTTCCGAGTACAACCTTATATGTATATTACGTGAACATTGTGATACCTACGGCTCACAACAATTACACCTCGTGAGAATACCACACGGCCGTAATAATTTTTGTTCAATATTTTGTAAATAAAGCTTTTTATTATCATGTATTTGTTTTATACAAAAAAACTTTTTAAACAACATAAATCTGTAAAACAGTGAAGTGTAATAAATTCGCGTGTATCCGTTAAATAAGTTTTTTAAATGCTTTGTATAAAATCAAAATTCAAACTTTACGACAATAATTAGACGTAAAATATTTTTAATTGTTTTGCTCTTTGTATAATTTGTCTTAATTTATATCATGTATATGTGTACCTATAATTGTTAAATGTTATGGAATTTAAGGAAAATAAAAATGTATATTTGTCTATTTTGCAAACATGACGTTAAATAAAGAAGCTTTATAAGTGGTTGTTTTATTTTGACCATCTGAATTGAGAACAATAATTTTATATATTCAACTCAATTTGGTAGTATTGGATTCGCACTTGGTAAAACAACGCTTTAACTGAAAATCCATAAAATAGTCAAAAACAGAATTTGGATATTAAAAACTACATAACATACATTACAAAATTTGATACAATTAAAGAAATAACTGTTAGGAAGTTTAAAATAGTACAAAAAGGCACAATTTTTAAACAAACAGACATATATATATATATATATATCCCATTCCCATTTATTGAAGAGAATTCACTCCAAGCATCCATCCCGGACAGGTCCGTTGGCAAACCAGGCAACGTCAGTATTCTCGGACCCGCGTATACTTAATTCAAATTACTTCTTGACTCTACTTTATATCTTCTATTTTATGAATTCTAGTGTAAGAGTAAGTGGTTGATAAATACCAGTAGAATAAGTATTGAAATTTTTGTTAAGTATCTGTTTCATGTTATAACATTAATAATTTAATAGATTGATATAACTTATAGAATTCATTTTATTATTATGGTTATCTTACTAGTCACTTTATCAAATTCAATATCAAATTAATAATAAATTAGAGTAATATTTCCGAACCAGACGAATAGTGCGTACCAATTCTTAAAAGGCCGGCACCACACTTGCTAGCCTTCTGGCAGTGCGAGTGTCAATATCAATATACGCCAATCAATCAAATAATGCCAGCATAGTGGTCGGAAAGTAGCCTGTAGGTTGGAGTGGAGTAGGAATTGCTGCAGCTGAAAGCCAGAAATTTGCGGGTAGTACAGCACTGTAAGTTTTTCATTTCGGATCTCAAGAAACTTTTAAGGTCACACAGCTAAGCAAGTAAGTGATTTTATGGCAAATTCTAGCGATTTATCCTCTAGTGACCGCAAAAATATTCACATTGGTAGAATTTATGAGGAGAATATTGGATTGTTCGAGTCAAGAATTGGAGTATTTTGCATGGTTGAATGGGTTCCGCATTTCCAATCGGTATTTCTAATAATAACGGAATGGTGCGATCCGGGTAAGGCTCGGTCTAATCTCATGGAATTCCTTTAAAGCCTCGCAAGCCTGGCGTCTAGATGTAGCTTTTCCTGGTAAATGGAACGGAAATTCTTAATTCAAATTCAATATAATCTACATAGTTGTTAGTAAAGTTGTACTTCGATTGGCGCCTTAGGGAAAAATGATAACTGTAAATTTTTAAATGCACCGTCATAAAAAACCGACACTTTGAACTTATTTTTAACATTTTAGATTTTTGTGACATTAAAATAAACTTTATTTAAGTAGATAACGCGTTACGCCAAAGAAGTATAACTTCTAACGCATAGACATAAGAACAAACAGGATATTTATAAAATAAGGTTAAAATACCACATTCTGTATAAATTATAATCTGTTCCACCTATAAATGTATTTATTTGATTTTCATCTAAATCTATTTAACTGTGATAAAGGAGCGGCTCGCACCTCCAAATCTCGCTATATGTAACAATTTACTACGTACTAAATACCCTTTTATTTCATATTAATTACACTAAGAAATTATGTAAATATGGATACAAACAGTGAACATATCTATGACGTTACGTTCACACAATAACTTATCTCGAAGTCACAATACACTAACTGAGCCAATCACATAGTTTCGTAATGCGCATTCGATGTTTGTCCCCATTTGTCCCACATGCCCCGGATTGGCAGACACGTTGACATAACCGGAACATTTAGAATCTAAGTTCTATTTACACTGAAATTTTTTTATATCATTTTAGATAAATGTATTTTTTTGTATTTAGTAACCTGGACAACTAATGGATTTCAAAGATTCTTTCAACATTCGAATACGTACATGCTTTACACCAACTAAACTTAAGCTAATAAAATGTTGCTACTTCGAATATATTAAAAAAAAAATTAAAAAAAAAACGTGTGGCACTCGCCAACTGCCGCGATAAAGCTAGTGCATAGGATTTTTATCAACTAATGCAATTATTTTTATTTTTTATTTATTTTAGTAGCAGTATTTTCTTTCTGTTCGTTCAACCACTCTACCAGACTCAGAGTATTCCACCTATATCGTCTGTCTCACTCTAACGCATACCGGCTGCACCGGTCACGCCATAATAATTTCTATAATTTCAAGTACTAATTTTACACATAGTATGTTACATAATGCAGAGTCGAAGTTCAAATTATATTCCAGTCGAGACCGTAGTTAAATTTACTCACACAAAAAATAAGTACTCCCCACACACTAAACATTTCCACGCATGTTAAACTCCAGTAAAACCTCGCACTTACAAATCGCCCATCACAACAACCCTTCAACAAACAATGATTATGAAGTTAGACGTTCCGTGAAATATTGCGATACCATTTCGTAGGGGAAGATGTCTGTACATAACAAAGTGTGATTGATGAGATTTATCTGGAGGTGCAAAGTACCTCGAAATATGGGACGCGGTGCATATTGCCGCCCCGAAAAGGGGACGCATTTAATGTATTCCGATAAGACTTTAACGCTTCGCGTGCTTCAAATTTTCAATTATAATAAACTGACGTCGGTAGAATATTTTATCGCTATTATAAACTTTGTATTAACTATCGAATGTTGTTGTTTTCTTACTTGAGAGTCTTAGGGCCTGTATCACAATGCCCGGATAAGCTCCAAATAAGCTATTTATAACTTATTGGTACGATAAACTAGTGTTTGTTACGTTTCACAACTGTCAGATAGCGCTATTCGTCATGAAACGCGAAGTTTCTTATTCGGAACTTTTATATTTCGAATAATTTATGTGTTGCATAGCTATTTTGTACTTTATCAATACATTGTGAAACAGGCCCTAAGTATAATAGTTTATCACTGTATGTCTATATTTTTATAGGTGTATGTGGTAGGTACACAACAGGATGGACACTCAATGAGGTAGGAATAGGTAGGACTCATTTTCCGTAATTAGACTCAAATTTAGTCCGTTTTGCGTAAAGCCCTGCCTAATTTAGCCAGCCTAGTTCCTTCCAGAAGTACAGAAGTCTCCTGGGCACTTCAAAGGCTTCACGGAGCGACCTCACTGTTCCGAGGATTTCCATACGTTGTTTAGCCTCGACTACGACACATTCCAGGACTACGTGGGTGACTGTTTCCTCTGCGCTGAAACAGCCTCTGCACATGGGGCTGTCCATCGCGCCTAGGACAAAAAGATGTTTATTAAGGAGACAGTGGCCTGTAAGTGTCCCTATCATTGTTTTAGGATTTCTTCTATACCGTTCTACTCCTCCCAATCTCTCACCTGTCTTCTATTTCTTCTACCTTATATCCTTATTATATGTATCCTCCAAAAGGTACGTATATATTACTACATTATAATATAATGCGAGATTTTATCTTAAAGTTTGTGAAAGTCAGTATGAAGCATTTGTATGTGTATAAGATGTAAACGATGCAACAAACGGTAATTTGTGTACACTCTTGTTCGGTGGAATTAGAATGTTAAATTTATAAAAGAGAGAAACTCACTTTTTACAGTAAGTATTACACACAGCTTACATGGAACAACTTAAATTTTCTTAAAAACTATTTAAACGTACTTTCACCACAAATTGCCGTAAAGGGATGTTCTAATGGACGGTTTACGGGCAAAGTGTGTTACTTAGAACCGGCTATATTCGTTAGTACTATGAAAATATAGATACACAGTACTAACGAACTATGGACGATACTCTGAAAATATAATATTATATAACATAATTTTTTTTAGACAATTGAAAGTTGATTCTACAGTTCGCTAGTTCGCAAAAGTCCCTATCTTACTACATACATAATATCGCTGTTATAATATTGTTTAAATAATAATCATTTTTGCTGTATGTAATAAAATAAAAATGGAAGAAAAATTTATTAGAGCCATATTAAACCATATATTGTTTTACCCGAAACCAATTAAATTTTAATTAATGGCACTTAGTATTGAATGTGTGACTCCCTAGCGGTTTCATCTGTGCTTTAAAAGCTTTATTGATCGATCAGCTTTATAAATATTTATTTGACTACATAATTCATAGGTAAGAATATCGTAGAAAATATTTTCACTTTGACCAACTTGAAAGGCGCGTATAATAAAATTCTGTTTAAATGACATCAACAGGAATTATAATATGTATTATTATTTTTTTGCCTATCATGCAGATCATTTCGAATATCATGAGGATATCTCCGGAGTAGTTGTCGCTCAGGCCTGGAATGAGACTCCAAGCCCACCAAACCTAATTTAAGTAAATAAAGTTCATTAGTAGAAATAAGTAAGTAGCAGGTACATAAAATCTAAAGCTAAAACGGGTAAGTTTTAAAAATTGGTACACTGTTTTCTTAAAGAGTATTTATAAAAAGAGAATAATAATTCTTATACCTGTTGATTAGTTTAATTGAATTCAAAATTATTTATTCATGTTGGTAACATAATGTACACTTATGTACGTCAAAAAATAAATTCAATGTATTTAAATGCTTCTAATTTTACATTTACTGCCAGTTCTCTAATCAAGGGCGGAGAACGGAAGAGAAGAACTGGCAATAAAGTCTCCGCCACTCTTTTTAATATAATAATAAGTATAGAATTAAGAGAGAATTTTTTTTATTATTATTGTCTTCATCAATATGTCGATTTGATAACCTCCTTCAGTTTTCAGTCGGTTGCTTAGTTTGCCATAGCCTTCCTTAATCAATCTTTACCTACCGGGCATTCAATGTTTGCAACCGTGCAATAAACAGTAAAACATCTGAATTAATACAAGATTCTATATTTGAATAAATAGACTCATCATAATGAATTTATCGATTATTCGATTAATACAGTCGAAGTCAACAAATGAGTTAGCAGATTGAACTAATTAATTATATGAATTGACGAATTCGCAATCGTATTTCCCCTAATTGATTGATCTGAGATTTGTTCCCGTTTACTACATTAGTAATATGACACACTAAACGAGTGTTATTTGGTATCCCCTACTACGAAACTCATTATTTTTATGTTCTCCCATATTCCTACAATAATACAAATAAAACACGTGGCCCAAGATTCTCCATAATAATTTATTTTCCTTATAGGTGATTAGTACCTGACACACCTGTCGATGTTTTGTGTTTAATAGACAAACACTAGTGCTGAATAGACAGAAAGTCTATTAATTCGAACCTACGACCCAAAGGATGAGAGTCGAATGATGAAGCCATTAGAGCAATACTGTTCATTTACAGAGCATCGCGTGCTTATTCTATATTATAAGCAGAAGCTAATAATAATATGGACATTATATCTAGAAAGACTGAAAAATATTTGAAGCTTTGAAAGTAATTAAAATTATGTGTCCTTTTTCCAAACATATTTTATGCGCAGGATTCGATCCAGTTGCATTGAACAGAGTCAGAATTAAAAACATGTGAATTTCATTTTTAAATTTGAATGGAGGTTGTTGACCTTGACATTAGTCCCGTGCTTGTTTCCATGGTAACGATTTTATTTTTACATACTTATATCCATGTTAAGAAATACAGTACCAATGCCTACATTTTATAAATAAGTGTTTATTTAACCTCCATGCTTTAAAATTTAAAAATCGAATTCAACCCAACGGAAAAAATGGAATAACATTAGTAGAGGAAATAGAACGTGACTTATCTGTATAGTCGCGAGCATCCCTCATTCGCATTGATTCGATTCGCTTCGCTACATAAGCCCTGATAGATTGGAATACTCACTACAAACATTTCGATTTTCGCTTTCGTTGCTCGATGTTTGTGAACAAAATGATTTGCAATACATTGAATTTACGAATAATCGACTAGAATTTTCGCTAGGAATGTTGAAATGTCAATATCACTTTTATATATCCGATTTGGTAACAATGATAATGCTATAAAACTTTTATATTACTACTATAGTATCCGGTATAAAATATCTTATTTTATGTACTGAATAAAACATTTTAATGTAAGTAGCTTATAAAGCGTATTTTTTTAATAACTATTTTTAAAGCAAATTATTGAATTACATTTTTCACTTTAAAGATTCAAAGTGAAAAATTTAACATACCTTTTTAGTTTTAGTGCCTTTTGGTTTATGGCGAGGAACATCATCATAAATTATTTAATATATCAAACCATTTAAAAGATGAAATATTACAAAACTTTGTAAAAAAATCAAGTGAGAACAGAAAAAAATACTTAGAAACTGCAATCATATTGCAAGATCATCTCCTGCTTTAATTACTGTTATTAGTTTCTATTTCCATTACTCAAATGATAAACCTCAAAGAAAAAACTGTGACCGCACCTCAGTTTCCTTATTAGAAACTATATTAATTTTTCATTCATATATACTATGGATACATATAATCTTAGACATAAACCAGTTTACAAATAAAATAATTGATTCTATTAACGTTGTAATTTATAAGTTATAAAATATATAATACAAAAATGCAATAAAATTACAAATTTGATGCATACACATTTAGAACATAGAAATTACAAACTCAAATCATAATTTTATTATTGCTAATTATTGACAAAGTGCATACTATCACTGTCATATTATTATTGAAATATACTAGAAAACTAAACCCTGCAAATTTTGAACCAATCCGTCCATGAATGTCGAATTACAGATTAGACGAACATAAATTATACTATATGTACTTTTTTTTATAGAACAGAGGGCAAACGGGCAGGACTATATACATTGTACATATATACATACAGTATATGTACAATGATAACAAAGTTAATTTTATATTAATTGTTAACATTAAGTTACATTTTAATAAATATTTATTTCCGAACCAATTCGACTTAGGGTCCTTCAAGAAAAGAACGTACAAATTCTTATAAGGCCGGCAATGCACTCGCGAGCCCTCAAGCATCGAGAGTGTCCATGGGCGGCGGTATCACTTAACATCAGGTGAGCCTCCTGCCCGTTTGCCTCCTGTTCTAAAAAAAACTTTTTACATGATAACTCTATCAATATAATACTTTGTGTGAAAACTTATAAGCATATGCTGCCTCTAAAACACCACAACTCTAGGTTTTATATTAATATAGTAAATAAGGTTTCCTAGCGAATGTCATGGCAATCCATCAGTCTTTTTCATTTTTGCTTGAGTTCGTCGAAAGCTGATAACGGTTGACGTTAATGGAAGATGAAATTCAACGGATCGTTATAATATCCAACACAACCTTATATATTGCGTTTTAATAGCCATCAAGGCTCAACTTTTCAAGACGCTGAAATATGTATATTACTAATGATATCACAAGTGGAAGCTGTACTGTTCATCCAAGCTAAAGGAAGAACCTTCCTCCAGTTTGTCACTATCTGGTTGGCCGTTTAAGTTTAGCGCAGCGATTGTAAGAGCGGATTGTAAGTGCTACAATATTATGGTTCTATTGTTGTAGCATGGTTTCCTTACGATGGGTTTGTATCATCATAAACACAATTGGAATTATAAAGCCGGTAGTAAACGGTATAAAAGGAAAATATGATAACCATTAATCTACGGAGGCCGTTGGTTAATTATAAAACAATCGCGTGTGTACTTATGAACACACGTTAGAGGTTAAACTTCTTTGCCGTAATACGATAAAAATGTTTTTAAAATTTCGCCTTATTCTTGTTTGTAGAAATAAATAAATGTCGTGAATACAGTTGTTAGTTCTCACACAAATATAGGTAGATGTTACTTTTACTTTGTTGGTAACTTAGGGTCCTTCAAGAAAGGAGCGTACAGATTCTTAAAAGCCAGCAACGCACTCGCGAGCCCTCTGGCATTGAGAGTGTCCAGGGGCAGTGGTATCACTTAGCCTGAGCCTCCTGCCCGTTTGTTCTATAAAATAATCTTTTTTTAAAAAACTAACGTAAATTATTGACTAGCTAACTGCAGGGTGTCAGTTATTTGTGACGGTGTGCGCACAGCGTTAAAATATACACTCATCATTTTTCCCTAACGCGCCAAGTATACTATCAAAAGGGAGAATATAAATTCTATCGTAGTATCAGGCTTTAGGAATATAACAAATTACACATTGAATTAATAATCTTCTCCGAATTTTTGAAGTCGGTTAATACACTTGTTATAATATCGCTAAATGCCGGTATCAATAGAGACCCGTGCGAGACCAATGATTAATCGATTACAATAGTAACAAATGGAATTTCTTTATCGGTAATCCGAGCATCAATAATAATTCAATTGGGTTTCAAATATTATGTTAAACTTAATACGTCCCAACGATTCACTCGCGTAAATATCCCGCAGTCTCTCAATTTTTGTCTCACGCAAATCTTAATAAGTTTTATAGACATCTTTTGTTTTATCACATAATATTAAGGTAAAACAGATTTTACATACACCTAATATTAATAATGAAACACAAATAATATACCATTTGGTGCAGTTGTTTGAACATTTTGGCGATTCGTTTTTATTTGAAACAAAACACTGAAAAACTTCCTTCTCACGTGACGTAATAAATTGCCATTAAGGCTGTAATTTTAAAGCAGCCGCGGCCGTAATTATAACAAATACGAGCTTACATGCAATTTAATTATAAGCTGACTAATAAGCATGTTAAGTTAAGCTTTTAAATTAATATTTCGGTTAAATTGCAGGGGAATACAGTTAAACTAACGTGTTTTGCGAAACAACTTATAATCCAAATTATTTTTTAAACTTTCACTTCTCTTTCCAAAATATTTTTTTTTGAATCAATTATTTCCTTAGATATTCGTATGTGTATTTGTGTAATTATTATTGCCTTTATTAACTACTTCCCTGAGAATTATAATAACATCTACTGTGTAAACTGTTTATAACGTCATCCTTTATAACAATTAACTCCCTGTAACGTTGAAGTGAACCCAACTCGGTTGGTTTGGTGTTGACGAAAAAGTTTGTGTACATATTAAAAATTCTTGTTAATATGGTTGTTTTTTTGTTCACTCCAAATAACGATAAGTCTCTAAAACGACAAAAAATGCTCAGTCCCTTGAGTTTCGTTATAAAGCGTTTATACTGTATTTTAATTTAAAGATATGACAGAAAAGGGCATAATTTTTACGAAGGCTTTTATAATGGGTTTAAGGCTACTTTAAAATGAATATACAATATAATCATATTATTTTACTAGTAGCTTGTGTTCGTGTCGTTATTTCTTACATAAGTCAAAAGTTATTTTTCTGCGGTCTCGTTTCGCGGCTAGTGGGATTATTATGGAAATTGCTTTGTGAATTAGTTATATTATAACGGTGGTTACTTTGCTTGAAATTACGTTTGATACTTAACTTATTTCCTTTTTAGTACTTTATATAGACTTTACAAACAGATTTTTCTTAATAAAAATATATTTCTCGTCAATTCTAGTTGTGGTATTTGTAATAAATACAACTAACCGGATGTTGGAGAAGAGGGCGTTGGCTTCAATTTCCTGTGTCGCTCCATATGAAAATATTAATACAATTTTGAAGTGAAACTTCTTTAGAATCGTTGTGATTTCAAACCGGATGCAACGAAAAAGCGACAGTAAAAAGAGACAGAAACATTAATTCATATGATTTAACGTGGGAGAAAATGAGATAGATAAACTTCTTTCGAATCGTCGTGATTTCAAACCGGATGCAGCGGTAAAGAGAGACAGAAACATCAATTCATCATATGATTTAACGTGGGAGAAAATGAGATAGCAGGCATTATACAGCCTCTCTTTACTGCCGCTTTTTCATTTGATCGAATTTCAAACTTTCGATGTTTTAGTTTTTCCCAAATTAAAAATTTATATTAAACTTATAAATTAAAATTTATCATTAAAATATACTGTTTTAAAAGAACACACACATTTAGATAATGGAAAATGATTAATTTATATATGATTAATAATAAAAAAAATGTTTTTGAAGGTTTCACTTCTACCATGTGTGAATTGCACATATGTTTTTTTTTATTTTTATTTGTATGGAACTTTCAAGTAAAAAAGAAAATTAATAAAGTATGTTTTGTAGGTTGATAAATATCAACCAACACTACTGACTTTAACTTCGGTTTCTTCAATCTCTGCCCCGCGACCATTTATTTAATGGTGCATGGGACCAACACATGTTTCATTGTTTTAGACAAGATCAGTGTATCAAATAATTACTAGTTTAACAGTATTTTGTTGTACGAGCAAGTGTTTAATATGAACATAGAAATAAATATATATATATAATAGCTATTGCATAATAGATAGACGATATAGGCGTATTAGGCTGAGTCTGGTCTCTCTTAAAACCTCTTTCAGGCAACCAAAAGCAATAATAATAAAAAATAATTTAATAGATATATTGATAACAAAATATATAGATAGCTATAGAAATAATAAAGCTAATAGACTTAATAACATTACCACTGAATTAACGTAAATAAAACAAAACATTTGTAATCAAAAAAATATACGCCCGACAGCCTATATATGGATTTTCGTATTTAAGTATTTAAAAAGAGGTCGTGTTTCTAGGTTATTCATAAGAATTTACCCGCGTATAGATAATGAGCTTGACCTTTATAATGCCTTTTCTAATTATCTTAATTTTTATTTATGAGGCGGGTAGAAAAAGCCTCTTATATTACCAAGTACGCGGCTTGTTATTAGAGTTAGATCGATACTAAAATCCGAACATTTATGATGAAATGATACTGTTAAAAGACTGACTTCGTGTTCATTAATGTGTACAATATGTCACCCTTTTACTCAAGAAAGACGATACTATTGTTCTAGATAGAAATGCTTTTTTTTACGCGTTAAATACTTACATCTGTACCACAAAGAACGGTTCTGTAGCCGTTGATTCACAATCTTATACTAAAATAATAAGTCCTAAATCCTAAAATACGAGTACCTGATTACCTCGTTACTGGTCTTAAATATAAAATTTGTTTTGTTACATTGTGAGCAACTTTCCAAAAACTTTTTTTTTAATGTAGGAGGGAGGGGGGGGAAACGGGCAGGAGGCTCACCTGACACTCACCCTCACAAAGACACTCTCAATGCCAGAGGGCTCGCGAGTGCGTTGCCGGCCTTTTCAGAATTACTACGCTCTTTACTTGTCTTTACTTTAGACTTTATGTCCCTTGACCCTTGCTCGGGGCAGAGGTTACGATGATCCTCCATCGTGTTCCGTTTTGAGCTTCACATTGTACCTCGTTGGTTTCCACTAGGTACTCTTTGCCATCTGTAGGATGTTACTATCTGTAACTGAGACAAACAATTTTTTGGGATGAACACGGTTCCCCTTAATTGTTTTGCGATCATTTGAATATAGATATAATATAATAATGTATAAATGAAAAACATCAGTTTTACTAATCCCGTATAACTGAAATGCAACTTCAGCAATAAAATAAGTTCCAGGAAATATTGATATAAAAATCATAAGTGGTCATAAAAAACTTAGCAAATACTTTAACGTATAATAGCAATTATTGCTAATATATCGTTAACTGTATTATTTATTACAGCAAAATACATTGATTTTGATTAGTATTGGTAACAAAAAATATATCGAGTTATAAATTTTTAGTATTATTCCTTATAAAGTTTTTGCCCTAAGTATAATTGTGTACTATTTATTTAACAAGTATTAGCTAAAGAACAATAACAGTTGCTGAGTTCATCATCGGACGTTGAAGCAGAATACGCAATTCCCAGCGTTTCCCCGTGACGTTAGCGCCACCACCAGCTGCCCACTGAAGGATGTTTGAATCAATTCGAAATTTCATAAGGGTCAAAAAGGCCGGCAACGCACTCGCGAGCTCTCTGGCATTGAGAGTGTCCATGGGCGGCGGTATAACTTAACATCAGATGAGCCTCCTGCCCATTTGCCCCCTGTCTTAAAAAAAAAAATCAGTACGGGCTTATTGTTTTTAAGCCATTCGTAAAATGAATAAACTAAATGTATTACCAAAAACCGTTATCGTATTATCCGTAACAACGGAACAGTGAAATTGAAACCAATAAAACGCTAGTAGTAGTGAAATGGCTCCAGAAAATCCAAACACAGAAATAAAGTACTGGAAAGCACTCAAGACAAAGCTTGCTAAATATCACGTGCTTTCAGATATACACTATTGAAAAATTAAATCTGACTATTATACAAGTTGGCTGAGCAGTGCAAGAAAGTCCTTTTGTACTATCAAGATACTAATGAACTGTGGAGTAGACTCGCCTTGTGTCTTCCCTGAGATACGAAATCCTATTGTTTGAAAAATGACTGACCATGGCTTGCTATGAACTGCCCTATTTGGACGTCCGTAAGAAACGTTTGATGTTCATATTAAAAAATGCTATACGTACTATTCGACAGAACATATAATTTTATGATACACTTAAGAATTGCACAAAGCACTATTAGGTATATAACAATGGTTTAGTTTAGTTTACTGAACAAGACTTGCCTGTTACATGCTTGAGCGTTGCAATATAAAGCATATATCAGAAATAAAAAGTGAATGTCGTGCAACGAAATGGTTTCACATCTATAACATAAGAAGCTTTTTTCGAATAACCCGAAGGCCGTTTAGTTGACGAGGGTTGTCATAAGTCTTCCTTCCGTAGGATGATGGGTACAACCCCTCATAATTGTCCCATGTATCAGATTTCAGAAATTTTCGACCAAAGTTGACGGGATTAATATCAACACTATTTAAAATTGATTCATATCAAGTATGATCAAATGCTTTTTATAAAAATCAAATCAGCCTGGGTTCTTTAATTGGCGTTACTAAATCGTCTCTTTCTGTCAAATTGTGTTAACGCTGTCTGAAAAGACACAGTACTATTAAGATTGGCGCAATGGATTGGTTTATCGTTAACGCATTTTAAACTGAGTCATAAGGCTATAAATGTCATTTACAGTAGAAATGTGCACGCAATGCAACCAGTGATAACGGCACACACTCTAGCTTTTGATTGGTCGTCACGAGTAAGAGTTATTGTTTTTCTATAAATATAATACTTTTTGGTATGACACCTATTACATTACTTAGGCTTCATTACGCAATACGCACAATGCAGAACTTATTTTCAAGCGTTGTTATGAAAATCTTATGAACATTACTACACCAACCCATACAACATGTAAGTGCGAGCGAGACAGACAGAATTATGATGCGTCGACTATAGTTTTCATAAGGTTAGCAATGACTTAACTGAGAAATTCTAGTATCTTTAATTCTCTGGTAATTAATTGGTTTGAATAGACATCTTTGTTGCCTCTTGGGTTACGCCTAGTAAGGTAACATTTACTCTAAGCATGATTCACAAATAAGTTAATATAATAGTTTTAGTATAACTAAAGTAAATATAGTAAAGAAAGAAGAAATAAAATTAAGTTAAAGTTCTCTCTCTGGCTTAAGAATAGATTCTTAAGCCATTAAATCAACCCTAAATTTACGGGTGCTGCAACTGAACGGTTATAACATAATGTTATTTATTTTTTGAGAATATATAACATTAATGTAAAAGCATAATTTTATTCATTTATTTGATTCGTTATATTTATACAAAAACAAATAATAATATAATACAGATCAATTATAAGGGATGCAAGGAGCGACCTTGTCTCTAACAAGCGAATTCCTTCAAGCAATAAGGGAAAAATCTAAAAAAAAGAAATGTGATGGCTAATGTGCAAAAAGTACATAACCAAATCTTATAAAAAATATAGAACCCTAATCTAAAATGACACACAGGAATTATTAAAATAAACAAAAAAACTAATCTCACATTTGCATGAATTCGCAATTCTGCATGACATCCAAATTTTTACTCTGTGTATGTTGTAATGTTTTCGTTTCAATAACGTATTGTAATTGATTAATTCAATGTTTTTTCAAACTCTAGTTAAGTAATTTGTACTATGGTGCAACCGTTGAGATACTAAGGCTAAACCTATAAGTTATTTCTTTTTTTCTGTACATTTAATAAATAGTTATATTTTTATTATGAATAAACCAACAGTGTCTATAATAATTTCCTTAAAATTACATACTGTGTTATTGCAAACGTAGAAAAAACAATCCGTTGTGTCACACCGTAATTTGAACTTTAGTAATTTATTTTTGCCCTCTGGCATTGAGAGTGTCCATGGGCGGCGGTATCACTTAACATCAGGTGAGCCTCCTGCCTGTTTGCCACCTGTTCTATAAAAAAACTTGCTTAGGTTTAAAGACATGTATTCTTATAATAGACAATAGTGACCTATAAGAGAACTCATAGGCTAAAGATACAATTTATCACGTATTGCGTCATTGAAGAGCTTCAATGATGAATTACCGAAGTAGAACTTGGGTGGACTATCATTTCCATAGATAATTGGGATCAGGCTGAGATCTTAACGAATCAAACATCACTAGTTTGATAAAATATATTTATCACCAAACAGTTGAAACTTCGATTCATTTAAAATTTTTGTACCAATTAGATTTTTTTGGTTTACTGTTCTGACGTAAACTGTTAGTTTTAGCTAGTTCTTTATGGTTTGTGCTGCAATAAATAAAGGTTATTTGATATCTCAGTTCACTTTACTGCTATAAAATCTAGTTCTAAACAATTTATTACTACAAACGAAGACGTTATAGTGTAATAATCTAGGACAGTATTCAATGCGCTGTATTTTATTAAGAGTGTAGTTACGGGTGACTCTAAATCTATTGATTAATGTAGGTGAATTTATATACTCTTAAGAACGTCAATAAAAAATTATGCTTCAAAATATAAACTTAGAGTAAGTTCTCGGGCGAGAAGAACTAGCAAATAAAATATGTTTGTCAATCAAGCCAAGGTATGCATTTTCAAATGAACTCTACATGTATGGCGAAGGAAAGACCGTGAGGAAAATGGCTTGCCTTAGACCCAACAATTCGTCGGCGTATATCAGGCAAAGAAGGGACTTGCCAATTGAAAAATATAAATGATCACGAAGGCCCAGACGCGCGACGGTTGTATGTCCACTATTTATAATTTCTACTATTGCGCTGACGCAATTTATTTTTAACTTATGACGTATTTTCAATTAAATTGTATAAATATGTGTATTATTGAATTTTAAGTCAAAGAAAAAAAAATACTAAGAACTACTACTAAAAATGCTAAACGAGATAAGAAATAATAATATATAAACTAGAAATTTTCCGAAAGTTGTTAAATATACCCATACCTAGAAATCCTCAAAAATTACACAGTTCATTCGATGAAACTTAGAATGTTAAGTTGGACTATACCCGATTCAAAAGAAAGACTTAATCCGAAAAGTTTGTGGGCAAACATAGGAAAATTAAGGAAACACGCGGATTCTTAAATAAATAGACATTCAAACTGCTACTCCTTTTGAGGCCAGTTAGAAATCAGCTTCCGCCATGATAGTGATATTTTTGCTTTATTCTTTATAACTCCTAAAATATTTTCTTAAACCATGTGCGTAACACAAATGATACTCGAAGTGTAAGTAATCATAAGGATCGCGGCCATAAATCAACAATTTAGTGTCGCAATTTTCATAATTCACACTACATCAAGTTAACCGGGAAAAAGAAAAATCCAATTTCCTTTCCTTGCATTACAAGGAAGGGACGAAAGCCACCTTGAGGTTCGTTCGTATTGGTCACATTATGTGTCTAGCGTATTTTATCACACGATAATTAATTACGAGAGATTTCGTTGAGAAATTTTATCCTCAGTAAGAAAAAAATATAAAGTGCGCGTTCGTGATTGTCATATAGAGCAGTGTTGCCTTAGTGGCTAAAGCGTGCGACTCACATCCCTGAACTCTTAGGTTTGATCTTTGCCCGTGTATTAATACACTTTCTCTCTATAACTTAACACTTGAAGGAAGACATCGTGAACAAACCGGTCTTGTGACCGGTGACCTAGTTGTCTATTAGAAAAATATATTATCACGAAATAGATACACATATCTAAGAATAAATTAGTATAATGATTACTATAATGTACAAATGGTGTTTGTTGTTCGAAAATAGGGGCTGACTGATAAAATTCATTCAAATTATTAGAATAAAATAATAATTCTACTGTTCTTTTCTTGCAGATATAATGCCTCAATTTTTTTATTGTGAGAATGAATCAGCAGTCCGCGTTCCGCGAGGCACTGGAAACAACTACTTCATAGTATTTTAAGTCTAAATGTCCCATTTAAAATTTCTGATTATTATACAATTTTTACCGATATTTCTGTAAGTAATATTTTGTGTGAACGCACCCTATTTAGGTGTTTCGGATATGAACGATTATTCGGGGGTACAATAATAATGGGGTAATAAATTATGATTGATGAATACCCTCAGATATACTCTACACGAAACACGATAAAAATATTTACTTTGATTAAAATAATTAATTCTCGGTACATTAAGCTCCTATTACTAATTACAATAAGCCATATTTTTAAGGGTTTATGAACAAACATGGAGTGATTTTAAAGATAGAAAATATAAAAAAAGTTTTTTTTATTAAATGAATAATCGTAAGATCATGCTGATTATAAATATTATATAACAAAATACTCACATATTTTTCTAAATATATAACCCAAGAGGGGTAGGTCATATATTCTAAATTCAGGGTTGAGGAATTAATAAATGTAAAGATAATTAAAGATTCATGTTAGATTATTGCGCAAGATCTTTGATAATACGTCGGTAAACTAAGTAAACTTAGTATACACACTTTTTGCATCATATGTTTAAGAGACTCAACTACTGAAATAGTTATAAGACTAAGGGTCTGTTTCACAATGTATGGATAAAGTGTTAAATAGCTATGCAAGACATAAATTATTCGAAAGATAAAAGTTCCGAATAAGATACTTCGAATTTCATGACGTATAGCGCTATCTGAAAGTCGTGAAACGCAAAAATACTATTTATCCTACCAATAAGTAATAAATAGCTTATTTGGAACTTATCCGGACATTGTGAAACAGGCCCTTAGCAAGTTATAGAAATGGGTGCGGAGTGAAATAAATTAGGTCAATAAATAAATAAGAATACATATCTTAGTATCGACGGAGTGTTATTTTAACATACGATTGTCTGTGATTTCGAAAAAACAAATGAAAGATGCTGTAACTAATTGAAAATTAACATAGTATATATCTATTCAGATTTATATATAATTTAAAAGTTAAGTTTCTTAATAATGTTGAGTACATTACCTCTTCGCAATGTGAAGCCAAAGCAAATAAATGTATCTTGTAAGAATAGAAATGTATTAACTATGGTGGAGCATTCCCACAACATTGCTGTGCCTAACCAAGGTCTTTATTGTAATAAATTATAACGTGTCCCGTGTGAAATATTAACATAAGGAATCCAATAAAGATTTGAGTTTGAGTTAATACACTACTAACCTTAAAATATAAAAACTAAAATAAATGATTAAAAGTAGTCAAAAAAGGCATGGTTTCGAAGATACTGGCAGCGTTCCCCCTTTGAATAGCTAGACTAATTCTTTGTCCAAGGTTTGTTAGTTTATGTTAAAGTAGTTACAATAATATGGTCACATTTATTATTTAAGCATTTGTTTTTAGTTCGAATATTTGATTAAATACATAGGATAGTATTAATTAAAAAAATACTACTTCTTTAAATTATTTCTTTACTGTAACATCGTTGAACACTACGATCTAGACTCACTTAAACTTAAGTAAATTAAGTCTAGCCTAATTACAAATAAGAATATTTCACTTAAGTATCCTAGTACTCCTTACAATCTATAGTAAGAAGACACTCTGTTTCTTGAGTTCTATTTTTTCACTTACCACCTTTTAGCGCTAAATACTAACTCCAATAATCTAAATGGTTTTACCCCTTATTAATCTTACACTATTATCTCTAGGCCCGTGCTGTCAAGTTACATAGCCTTAATATTCACGTGATGGTGAAGTCTTTGACGTGATCTCCAGCAATCTTTTTAATTATTCTGACGATGTCCTCTACATATGGGTCCCATGGAGGTCGTCATTGCTAATGTACCAACGTATGTAATAAACGTAAAATAATTTGTATAATACATAGTTATACGCGGTCAGCTCCTCCTTCCCTCCATAGCTTTACATTCCTTTCAAAATTCACATCGAATCTCGATTAATGATGACATGAATAAAATGATTGATGTATAATATCGATCGTGTGCATTTCAATGGCTAGCTGTCCGCAGATAGTTAGTCAAAGTCATTCGGTAAACAGAGGAAAACTCCAGTTCAGCAAACACATTAGTCATCTGTCAAGCCAAAGACAAACACGAGCGTATGGAAATATATGGAGAGATTCTCTTTTGATTGTTCTGTGAAGAAAAGGGATTCGAAATTTGAAATTGAATGAGTGAATTTGAATGAAATTATTTCATATTAATGCGAATGTAATATGTTTATTGTAGCCGATTAATTTGCTGAACAATTAAAGATTTTACGATCTGTTGTTTTTACCGTCTGCTTCTTCTACGATTATTTCTATGGGCACATCATACACAATCATGTTTTTGTTTAATACATAGTGCAAAATCCATAAGCAACACATATTTAAATACTGTCAGTACTTAATACCGCACACAGACAGACCTAATCTGAATAATCTTATACTTAAAGGTACTATGGGAAATAAAGTTTTCTTTATATTATGTATAGAAATCATAAAGAATTTGTTTTTACAAAAGACTTAAATTTTTTCTTATAAATTTATTTTTTATTAATGTTGCTTTTGTTAAAAAAATGTTAACTCGGCTATTTGACTTTAAGTGCTTATACTTCTTTAAAAGAAACTAACTTTTAACAACCTAAAGATCTAAAGTAAAATATTGCAATAACAATCGTTTGATAAAATATTAATTTCTGTTTATAACCTTACAATCTGTTTAGTTTTTGAAAAAATTTTTTTGCACTTTTAATGCAATTTTCATTTCGTTTTTCATAAACAATACTGCCTATTCAACCCATATATGAAATGAATACGTTATAAATACTGAAAAACATGTGTCATTTGAAACAAGATATAGCATCATAAAAGCTTGCATGTTCTTTGAAATTACATTTAATGGAAATTCAAAAGCACCGCGTATTTTTGTTTAAATTGTTAATATTTTTATTCCATTAGCTTTAAATGCCGACATTCAAAGTATTTGTATGCTATTAAAATGTACTAAGGTTTTAAAAATTTATATTATATTTGGTTTATTATAACGTTAATATATATTTCCTTGTAACGTTCTTAAGTGTACATTGTGTTACCTATTTGACTATATATTGTCATTTTGTGGATCCAGCTGCCCTTTGAAGTATTTCCGAACCAGTTCGACCAGCTCTTCAAGAAAAGAGCGTACCAATTCTTAAAAGGCCGGCCGCACTCGCGAGCCCTCTGACATTGAGAGTGTCCATGGGCGGCGGTATCACATAACATCAAGTGAGCCTCCTGCCCGTTTGCTAAATGTTCTATAAAAAAAAATATTTAGGCTTTATGAAACATTAAGATTATAACATTTTTTTAATAAGACAGGTATAAACTAGGATACTGACGATGCAACCATACATATAGACATAATTTACTAACGAAAGGAAGTATTGTTATCAAGGTAACAGTTATTGTATAATTTCCGAAATTAAACTTAGCGTTTTTCCGTTAATCTTAAAGTTACACATCGCTTCGTAAACTTATTTCTTCGATTCTATTCTTTTTCGGATTTATGAAAGTTAGAAATGATGGAACTTCCAAACTTTTGTCAAGTCACATAAGCTTTAAATAGCACTTAACCTTAATGGGGCCTGGCATTAATTCCTGTGGGAGGCTAATGCTTTTGTTACTCGTAAAGTCAATATTCAGCTGACAGGGGTGTTTTTAATAACTTTCAGAGAAATTGACGATCGGCATGAATGCGCGTAATTTTTTAATCGGATAAAAACGTATTAATTAACTTTTGTGTAACACAGAAACAAAAATTAAGACCTGCGTCCTTTGAATATTTTGTTGTGATAAACGAATAGGACACTTACTTAATATCAAGTCACTATATGAAGAAAAGTCTTAAAAATAAACACTAAAAAAACTCTCGTGTGTTATTTAGTGTATCTTTGTTGTTACTACAGTTACATAAATGTTTTTTTATATAAGGTCTCAGGAAAATCAACGAAGAAAGTATGTATAATTATTGTTAAATATAGATGTTCATAACAATATTTTAATGTATTTCTATGTAGGTAACGAAAATTGTAAATACTATATACTTGTGTGTTGGATTTAAAATTATTGTAATCATTAACCTCTCTTTATGAAGTTGGTTAAAAACATTTCTATTCAAACAGAGGTTGTAAATTTTCTCAGAAGAAATATTTTTATACTAAATGTATATCCCAGCAGAGGACATCAAATAATAAAATAAAACAAGCGAAATTACGAATTTCTCGGCAAAAAACGAAACTAGAATTGTACAATCACAAACACTACTGATTTTCCTTTACATCGCGTCCGTGTCCTTTCAATTGGAAAATTATTCATCAAATCAATTCGTTCGAAGATCCTCGGTCTTCAAATAAGATACGGTAATTGGCTCTGCTTAAGTAACAACACCGCCATCAGGAAATTGAATTTTTCATGGCTATTTATTCATTCATTTTACGTTTCGTTTTACAACCTAATTGAAACGAGATAGTTCGATTGTATACTCTGTTCGTTTGTGAAACAAATACGTAGAGTATGTACTAATTTATTAGATAGGTTAATATCAAACATTTTGAACGGCATTCTGGCATTTTGAATGCGTTACCAATCTTATGGACAGCGACAAGTGGTGTTTATAGTTAAATGTACTCAGGTGAAACAATATAATATCTATTGCGTAAGGCGTAGGCTACACTTTTGCGTAAGTTTTTTCCAATATATTTATGATGAAATATTATATTGTTTTATCTTATATAACCTTTAAGATATAAGTATGCGGTTAATTTAAAAATGTTTAAACATATTCCTATTAGGTTAAAAAAAATCTGCAATCAACACTATTGTAATAAAAGTTTCTTTTCAGAAATATTTTTTATGCTTGAGCAGTGATAGAACTTTAAACGATGCATTGATGATTTATTGGTGAATAATTACTGGTAATATACAATGGTATAATTATTGGATATATTAATTATTTATTTATTTTATTTATTTATTTACACTTCGTTGCTAGAAAGAAACACAAATAACACAATATATATAAATTACAAGGGATGCAACGGACGGCCTTATCGCTAACAAGCGATCTCTTCCAGGCAACCCTAGTAAGAAAAGAAAACAATAAATAAAAAATGATGAGTGCAAGAAGTGCATAACCAGAAGTTATATAAAAAACAAAATATCATTTTTTTTATTTATTGTTTTTATATTAATCTAGAGAAAAAAAAAATTATAATACAAACAATTACGATATATATATCATACAATAAATTAGGTTTAATGATTTGCAACTCATTAAGGTGCAACTCGAAATAATCCCATCTCGACAATCAGCAACTAACTGCCGCTAACCGAGTCTTGTTAACGAACTCAACCTAACTAGATAGTAACATGATACCCGCGACCTAATTACTTCCACCGCCACTTTTACTAGTTAACTTCCGACACATTTAATCCAGAAACAAAGGTAATACTACTAAAGGTATATACAAGGCAAGGCGGAGGTTCGTACTAGAACGCTAAATAGATATAAATATTACAACAAAGTGTTCATTTTTTTATTATTGATTTCAATTGAACAAACAGTAATTGTTGATAGTTATAATAAAAATAAATAAAAACAAATGTTATAACATTGGTCCCTGTGACTTTACCGCTGGCAGCATTTCCTCGCTGTATTTGAGACGGTTCAACTCAGCTAAAAACCAATTAAAAGAAGTAGAGAGTATAAAAGGGTATTGAGGCACAATTTAGAGTATTTTTCTTTTCTAAATTAAAATAATCTTTAAATCCTAAAGAATAAGTCCCAAAGGACAAAACTGCGTTATACAAATTATGATTATTATTTAAACTTGACAAATGATACCTTTTATTTGGTATATTATATAAAATAACCTACATTTATTCAATTCCGATGATATTATTAGCAGGATTTTTAACCTAGCGTCTGCTACTGAGATCGAACTCGATCGACACTATAAAACCACATTTATCCATTGGTAATTATGAAACGGTCCACTAAGTGTAGTTGGCGGGTTTGCTGGGACGCTGGGGCCTAGTGGCTTGCAAATAGAGGCAGACGAAACCGCAACGATCGGACGTAACCGTATAATCGATAATGGACTTTTATTAAAGTTTCAAATGAGATTATTTCGTGTAAAAATAGGTAAAAATTAAATAAATGCGTACAAGTAAAACATTTGTTAAAATAAAACGCTTTTATTGATTCATTAATTTTCAGATCGATCGATATTTATACATATCCTAATATAATGACCACTTCGATTTAACAAATACTTCGCAATCTCCTTGAATCTTTCATAAGAGTCAAAGTAAAATATAAAAAATCATAACGAACAGTTTTTGCAAACAACTCTTACATTACCAGAAGGCTCGCAAGTGCGTTACCGGCAATTAAGAGTTGGTACGCTAAGTCGAATTATTTCGGAAATACTTCAGTGGTATTTATTTAATTTGAAATAGAAATAACTTTCAGTCGAACAACCCTGATGTCTGTGGTTGACAAAACACCTGACAATCGAGGTATATCCGGATCAATATGACGTTATCATTATCAGCCTCTTTTTTGATACATTTCTGGACATAGGTCTCTTTTTTGTTTCAGTATGCTGACCTCTCTACAACCACCGGGCGCTAACCTCCAAGACGATGTCCTCAGACCACTTAGTTGCTAAATTACCTTGTAAAAATTGAATGCTATACACAATTCCTATTTCCAATGATCTTAAGGGCCTGTTTCACAATGTATGGATAAAGTGCCAAATAGCTATGCAACACATAAATTATTCGAAAGATATAAGTTCCATGTAAGATACTTGGTTTTTCATGACAAATAGCGCTATCTGACATTTGTGAAACGCAAAAGTACTGTTTATCCTACCAATAAGTAATAAATAGCTTATTTGGAACTTATCCGGACATTGTTAAACAGACCCTAAGTATAATTTGTGTTATTCAAAGTTACCTAACGAATAAAATAATAGTGTATATTAAAGAATCACAAATAATAAAGTTTTAACACCTATACAACACAAATGCTTCGATCTTAGATCCTCAATTCAGAACAAATGAATAGAAGTATCCCCAGGCGATAACTATTAAATATTTATGGGGTCCTTTACGGTTATTTATGACTCTTAAATGTGTATAAATTGAAATTAAAATCGTTTCCAATAAATCATTGATTCTTAAGGATATTATTGTTTTATATGAAATATTAATTTTTTATAAAGAGGATAATGAAAACCGTTGTTTTATATAAGATATTTTCTTAATATGGACAAGTGTTGACGAGTGGCTTCAGCGTGCGACTCTCATCTCTGAGATCATACGTTCGATTCCTTGTGGAGCACCAATTAACGTTCGATCTATGCGCATTTAACATACGCTTAAACGGTGAAGGAAAACATAAAGAGGAAACCTTGCCTTAGACACATAAACTCGACCTGTGTCAGGCACAGGAGGCTGATCTTACTCAATAGAGTCAGTACTTTTTAAGTCAGTCTAATAAGACTGACTTAAGAAGGTTGTCGCACAACTCATTTATTTATTTTATCTTCTTAATATATTAAAATGTAGTAAAAGACGCGCGCCAATCGTAATCCAAAAGTTATCATGAAGTATGTAGTAATAAATGTGTTATTCAAGTCTCAAAGAGGTTTGCTTAAAGAATATGAAAAATTTTCTTATAGACGATGTTTTATTAGATATTTGTTATTGATATATGAAGTGGTTAGGCACCGACTCGGAGTTCGTGTGTTTAAACTGCCTATGATTTACCTATATACGCAATTAACACTTTCTCCTATAGTTAACTAGCCATGAAAAACATGTCAGGCACGAAGATTGAAGTCGGCTATAAAGAAAAAGTATCAACGAAAAAGACACTAAACTTTAACGCTAGCTAAAATCACTTGTTTCTTTTTTTTAGGATTCTGTTTCATGCACACTTATTATAAAACTGTAGATTACGTATGAAATATACCCATAAACACTCTACAGAATACTTTCCAAGTACGCGTATATCAGTCCTTATCACAATATAATGTTCCCTCGGGAAAGTGGGTGCAATAACGAGTGATAATTACAATAACAATGTGCAAGATAGCGTCGATGAGGTATGATAGGTAATAAAATTCTGTATGAACTTTATTGTTAAGATTTTTTGACTGCGAATCGAAAGCCTTACATTTATTCTGTATGAAAGATCTAGATAAATCATTAAAGTAAATAAATTTATAAAAATCTTGCTTTTAAACGTTAATCCCAAGTATTGCTAGCAAAGTAATTTGATTAGTATATATAAGGAACAGATACAAAAATTATTCTAGAGACAGAAAAATATTATGCTACTCGAATACAGATTACGACACTGACACAAAAGGGGCTTCTTTTTACAGAAGGAAATGTGGAGCTCTACCCACTACACGCCTCCCACACGCCACAGTTGGGGAAACTTGGGGCCTCGTTAGCCGTTACCATGTGACTGGCACCACCTTCCACTGCACAGATATCGCCTAATTCGCCACAATATTCTCGCTGGCACATACAAAGTAGTGCTTTATTACATCTCGTAAATTTGTGTTTAAATACCATCTGTATCATCTCGACGTCCGTCGTTTTCTAAGGCAGTTTTTGCCGCACCCCACCACTATGTGGAACCAGCTGCCCATTGAAGTATTTCCGAACCTTCTTCTTCTCATTCGTTTCGCTCTTGGCAGAGCGGTCGTGATCGCTATGTAGTAGAAGTAGAAGGCGCAGATGTAATGCGCTTCACGACGCTCCGCCACCGCTGCCTATTGGAGGTCATCCTGCTGCACTGATTCAGTGTTTCTCCTACGGCGGACTTAATCTGATCAGTCCAGCGTGTAGGTGACCTGCCGCGCGGTCTAGCGCCTTCCACCTTCCCCTGGACGACAAGGCGTTCTAGGGACTGATCGCCACGCCGAGATACGTGACCGAAGAATGTAAGGATGCGAGATTGTACTGTTGAAAATAGACGCTGTTTAACACCGAGTTCTTGAAGTATCGAGACGTTTGTACGAAACTCGGTCCACGATACCCCAAGCATTCTTCTCCAGCACCACATTTCGAGAGCGTCTATTTTCTGCCTTTCCACATCTCGCAAGGTCCACGTTTCGGCTGCGTACAGAAATATGGGGAATATGAGTGCCTTCACGAGCCTGGTCTTCGTGGCTTTTGTTATATTTCTGTTTCCCCATATTTTCTGCATCTTGTCCATCGCCGTTCTCGTGATGCCCATCCGACGTTTGATCTCGTCGATGCAGCCGCCATTGCTCGAAATCTGGGCCCCAAGATAAATGTACGATTGGACCACGTTGCATTTCGCGACTTGAGCCACTTGAGGCGAATTATTTCCGGCACGGTCAACAATCATCACCTTGGTTTTGCTACGATTTATCCTGAGGCCAAATTCACGACTCACTCGCTCCATCTTTAACAGAAGCTCTTCCAAGTATTGCGAACTGGATGCAAACAAAGTCGTATCATCCGCGTAACGCAAGTTCGCAATCCTGTATCCACCAATTGTTACACCGTCTGTCCAGTCCTCCAAAGTGATCCGCATTATTAGCTCTGTGTACACATTGAATAAGAGCGGTGATATTATACACCCCTGGCGTACTCCGGCACTGGGATGGAAATCACCTGATAGAACATCATCTGTGCGAACTGAAGCTGTACCTTCTTCATAGAGCCGTCTTAAAAGGTGCACAAGATGTTTCGGTGTGCCCATATCTAGCAGGGTCTTCCACAAAAAATTTTCAACAAAAAATTTCCGAACCAATTTGGCTTAAAGTTCTTCAAGAAAAGAGCGTATAAATTCTTGAATAGCCGGTAACGGTTTTACGAGCCTTCTGGTAATTTGTCTATGTCAGGTGAGCCTCCTATTAAAAAAAATATATTTATTTACAAATGTGTGTCCCGCTTTTCCTATAACATACGCAATAAATAAAGATAAAAAAATATTACTTCATTTGTTTTATTCAACATTCTTCACCAATCGAAAGCAAATCCAATATCACGAATAATATGTGAATAAAAAATCCACAAGTATAGATAATATATATTGAATGAAACAAATTGAATTTCTTCTGCGTAGTTTACTATGGCTACTGATGCGCCGGGAAATTCATTTCCGGTCACGTACTGACTTTAGTCACTTGAACTGTGGAATTTTCCTTAGTTTTCTAGCTACGAGGAGAAAATTGAAAGCACATAAAAATAATTTTATTTACCTTGTAAGTTGGAAACTAGAATTTATAGGACATGTTTCAATTTAGTTTATTTTATTGTTTGATAAGCTTTAAAATATTAAGTACCGTACCATTATTAGCAGTGGCCAAGTTGGCCAAGCCATTCTCATCCCTCAGGTCGTAGGTTCGATCCCCGGCTGTTCATCATTCGACTTTCTACGTGCTCATTTAACATTCGCTCAAACAGTGAAAGAAAACAGCGGATAGAACCCACATGCCTTAGACCCAAAAAGTCGAGGCCGTGTGTAATGCACATGAGGCTGATCAGCTGCCTATCAATCGGGTAGGAGGATCGTCTGATGTTAAGTGATACTGGCGCCCATGGACACTTACATGGCCAGGAGGCTGGCTAGTTCATTGCCAGAATTTGACGTGATGATTAAAGTATATTCAAAAAGCCAAACATAACTATGTAATCTTTTTAAAATCTTGATGTTTTCATATGAGATTAGTATTAAAATATATATATTTTCAGCATCAAACTCTAATTTTAAATTAAATTGATAATGTTATAAAGGTAGTTTAGATCAAGAAATACGAAATTCGTACGTTCAAACGTGTATCAAGAATCAATGTATCTTACTTCTGAACTAATCTAATATCCAATTTTATTACCAGTAATACAAATAAAACTCATATCTATTCTAATATATTGTTGCGTAATATTTAAATACAGCCTCAAAGGAGTCTTTCAATCTTGATTTTACGTGTAATAAAAATATGAGAATCTCTCCAGTGAAAGTATGAAAAACGTCGAGGGTTTATTCTCAAGCACTCGACGCGAATCGTGCGAATGCGTAACCAGGATCTCAGGATGTTTACTTTCCGGCGTCGTGAGATAAATACCGTGGCTAGCACAACGCTGCATCCCACTTTATTTGTGCCTTATGTGATTTATTACAGGTGTGTTTGCGAAATCTTTAAATTGTGAATAAAAAATAATCAGTTACGACTGATGATGCTAATGTATTTTCAATCGATTTTGGAAATACAAAAGATTGTGACTGTGTTCATAAATGTTTAAAAATACTTATTAACTATAAAACTTTCAAAAGGTACTGAGAAGATTTTTTTTCATTACCTTAACTTCGGTTCGTGCTAAAAATGTTTTGTCACTGTTATGTATATGCATACTGGCATAAGAGCGACAAAGACAAAACATTAAGGTTATTAAATCCTTGCAGTATCTCGATTTATAAGGCACTTTCTGATGGGATGTGTCTGTATTCAAGAAGGTTAACACGCCTTTAACAACTCAAAACTGTATTGAATTGCCTTAGCTGTGTAGTATTGTAATTTGTGAGAAGAACGTGACAGCGAAGTAATACTAACGAACTCAGAGTACACCGAGAATTTGCGCTTACCATGTATTTTATAAAGGTGTTACGTAGAAAGAAAAACAATCCTTCAGTTTCTGGGAGGGTGAACAACAACGACCGCCCTTAATATTGTAATACTTTTTAATTACTTTACTAAGATTAACAATCCTTTTTAATAAGTGAGTTGACTAAAGGTCCACTTCATAAACGAGTTCCTTAACTTTAAGAAATCCTAGGTCTTTTTCTAAATATGTTAATCGATTACTAATTAAAGTTGTGTTGTTTTTTTTCTGTGTACGTATGTGCTATAAATGTAAATATTTGCTGCATTGGAGTAATCTATCATCTTATTGTTTAATAATACATAAATAAATAAAAAACTTGAGCGATAGTGTTGTTGAGAATAACACATTGATATATTTTTTATTCGTCCTGTTTATGGTAAGTAAAATTGCTCCATTGCTCTTATGGCGGTGTCGTAAAAGTTTTATTCATGTCATCATAATGTTACTATTGTGTTTATTCGTATTGCATATTTGTATTAAAAAATATAACTTCCTAGGGGGCTATAAAGCATTGTAACGCGAAATGCGAATTTGTGTTACCGACCCATAACTCGCAATACTATATACAATCATTTTATAGAAGAGGAAGCAAACGGACAAGATGCTTAACTGATGATAGTGAAACCGCCGCCCATGGACACTCTCAATGCAAAGCGGTTTGCAAGTTCGTTGTCGCCCTTTTAAATATGATTCTTGAAGGATTCTAAGTCGAATTGTTTCGGATGTTAATTAATCAGAAGTTAGGATAGATCTCACATTTGATTTGCTATTTTAAAAGAGAACCGAGAATTGTTTACGTCAGCTTTTTCCCTCGGCCTACAGAAAACGGAGGGTCCGTTTTCTTTGCCAATGGTTAGGGATGCACATACAAATCTAATGACGTGGAATAAGTGAAACCTGTATCTTATATTGAAAAATAAATATATTTCTTTTTTTAAATTTTGTAGCTGATTTGTGCGATCATCTCTAGGAAAATACGTATCTAGCAATATTTTTGTTACCAAAAATGAAAAAAAGTGTGTATTGAATAAAACATTTTTTTAAATTTATTTATGGAAAACACACTTAAAAATCATGCAAGTTCTTACAATTTACCATATTGATACATATGTGTCCCATCTTATGTCGATTTGATTCGACATAAGAAGGCCACATTAAAGTAACTAATTTAGCTAGCTGAAATTAATAACATAATAAAGATTATACCTAACAAACTCTCACGTATAACTCTCTAGGTAATTAATACGTTAATACGTTTGAGTTTGAACCTACTAGAACTTACAACTAGAACCTAGAACTTACCTACTAGAACCAACAAGAAAAAACGAAGGAACTAAAATTACAATTATGTGTAGTCAAAAAACTTATGTTACGCAAAGAGACTTGAATTACGTTTCCGAGTCTTTAAATACATAGTCAGAGGTAGAACCCCATACCATCAAATATAAAATATTTGAATTAATATAAACAAACCTGTAATATTATGTGGGTATAACACACTCGACCCAAATACACAAAGCTTATACGGTACACTGTTACAATACTAATTACATGTATTTTGTTGTTTTTATTAATTATCCGCAAGTGGATGATAAAAATAAATTTTTGCAATACCACTTAATTAGCGTTTAAAAATAGCACAGTTGCGTGTTTATTGTAAGCAAATATACGAAATGAAATTGCATTTTCGACAGTGAAGCAAACAAAAGCTCATCACCGCCGGTCTTGTGCATTACAAATATTTGTACGGGGAAATGATAATTATTTTCATAATATACACGGCGCTGTTGCAAAATATTGTGCCGGTTGCCGCAGCGTAATGAAGAAATTATTCGCATACATTTTTAAACAATTCTGCTAATTCTCTTTTTAAATGTTTCGCTAAATGATTTTTTTATAGAACAAACGGGCAGGAGACTCACCTGATGTTAAGTGATACCTACCGCCACCCATGGACACTCTCAATGCCAGAGGGCTCGCGAGTGCGTTGCAGGTATTTTGATAATTGGTACGCTCTTTGTTACACTATCCTAACTATAATTAGGAAAACAGTTAGGATGCAGACTACGATTTCTGAACTGGACGGCCCTCTGTAAATATTATTCATAAAGAATCAAATAACCACACTTCTTGCGGAATTAAAGACAAGTGTTTTTACACTGCCAGATCTAGATTGAAAAAAGGGCGTGAATTGTTAGGAATTTTTCTAAGAGGACATCAGCAAATCACGATGCATATCGCCCGGTTGAATCTGCCGGTGGAACCTACAGAGCTGAATCTGGAGTTAAAAATCACCGTCAGCTTTGGAAAACCCAAAAAGCTGACACAGACACGGAATAGACTGACATATATTAATAATTAATAAGGCCTCAGATTTTTGATTCTGTTTCATGATCATTTTTTCTCAAATCAACCATCTGTGCCTGACACACCCCGTCAACTTTATGGGTATAAGACATATTGGTTTCCTCTCGATGTTTTCCTTTACCGTTCGAGCGAATGCTAAATGCGCACACAGTGAGAAAGTCCATTGGTGCACTGCCGGGAATCGAACCTACGACCTCAGGGATGAGAGTAGCACACTAAAGCCACTAGGCCAACACTGCTCTACACTATATAAATAATTAAGCTGAGCTTTATATGAGCCTAAAATCGATTGTCATATATATATGACATAAGATGCCAACAGGATATCCAGGAATAACATAAAATATTCCCAAACTTTTAACCGGAAATTCGATAGGAGTTCAAATTCATTTGCGTGACCCCTGAGCCGATCGTAATCCGGAAACTATTTCTATTCCGAAGGGATTCGACCCTCTGGGATACGCCTTCATGTCTTTTAATGTGTACAAATATTTCTACTAACCTAGAAGATATATTCGAAAAATTCTCCAATTTATTTGTGTGCATTTTTAAAATCGAATTGATTAATTATGAACTTTATAACCTCTAAACGTATATTATGTTAAAATTTGTATGTACATACATAGTAATATATTGAAAAGAGTCTTTAAAAACAATTTATATTTCCCTTACAAACAATACATTTCTTAAAATAATATGTTTATTTACTAAATGGGCCGTCAAAAATAAATGTATATTATTTTTCGTTTAGATCAGGATCGACTTATGATCTTGCCTTGCCTTGCCTTTATTGGGGTAACTTATTGTTTAAATGACAGTTTAGAAGCTGATTATTACTCTTTTACTGCTATTCTTGCAAGAATTTAATGTATTTATGTTAAGTGCGCATATGGATGTTATATGTTTAATATGACTGCGTTCATATATGTATGAAGTTATACAAATACTGCAGTTAGAAATTGTGTGAACATTAATCGGGTTACCACTAAGAAAATTATTCGGAATAATGATTAATTTAAAAAAAAACAATTTCAATTAGTTGTCATTTGTTTTAAACGTTTACTGGACTATTTTAAAAATTTCGAAATAGCTTATGCAACAACATTTATGGTGAAACAAATTTAAAACTACTGCCCAGTAGTTTTAAATTTATTTAATACAAAATATATAAATATTTTCATAATATTACTATAAACAATGCAATCTCCATTATGTAATATTAGTTTCAGCGTTAGTGAAGTTAACGTCTAATACTTCCTGGCTCAGTTAAAACTGACAAAGTCCATGTTTTATCGCTGTCTTAGATAAGAATGTGCACAGCCTAGACAGTTACTGTATAGTTCCGCACAATATTATCTTAATAGGAGTTATATTAATGTCTGCGCAATAATTGTAAGATCTAAAACTTTTTGAAATACGGTTTCTTTTTTGTATTCTTTTACTAATTCAGTTAACATGTTTTTTATTCATATATATATTTTTTCATTAAGTTTAATATGTATATATTGTGTGGTTGATAGTTAGTGTAAAATGCTGTATATAGATGTAATTGGATTTCAGATTTTCAAATGTTGTTTAGTGTGTAATAACTGTATGTATCTAATCAATCTGTTTTCTGTTTCTGTGCCTAAATGTAAAAATAAAAAAAATAAAAAAATTCACAATAAGACGAATAAAATTTCATTAAAGCATTATTGAATAATTCGATATCGAGAATATGTTGTATTTATCGTATTACTGTGTACTTATATATAAAAACGCAAACTGCTATTTGTCTCTTTTCGCCAAATTGCATTTACCTTTAATGAAAAGAGACAGAATGCCTTTGTTATAACGGTGAAATTAGACTGATTCAGTTTTTCCGCTTCACCAGAATGTAGTTGATTAATTCGCACGCGTGGATCGTACGTGTCTTTAAATACATTTTAAATCACGCTTGCAAAGTACAATTTTTCATACAAATAAATCCAGGGGATTGTTATTTAAAACTATTTAGCTATATTCAGAAACAGGTCCTGAAGACGAGGAAATGATGTTAATAGGATATCCTCACTAAAGTGTTCAAACCATTTGCAATATAGGAGATAGGGTTATACCAATGCGACTTAGGGTCCTTCAAGAAAAGACCGTACAAATTCTTAAAAGGCTGGCAACGCACTCGCGAGCTCTTTAGCATCGAATGTCCATTGGCGGCGGTATCACTTAACATCAGGTGAGCCTCCTTCCCGTTTGCCCCCTGTTCTATAAAAAAAATAGTCACATATAGATAGGTTACCTACTATATTTAATGATAATGACATCAAACTTTTGAGTTTCATTTCCAAATACATTAACATAATAAAATGAGTTTTTCCGAACAATTTCGTTACATAGCATTCTAAATCCCTAACAGCCGCAATTGTTTAATTTCCGGGTGGTATTTGTTAATTTTCTGTGTTATTTCACTCGGGCGCTCTTACGAGTGACCGCACAAAATGAGGGAATTTGTATAGGTGCTTAAAAATCACAAATGTAATGTGGAATCTTGGATACTGTTGCCATCTAGATGTGTTACTACGACCATGTTATTAGAATAAGAAATGCATACAACGTAAAATGCATTAAACATTAAGTGACGGGTATATGCGGGATAATATACTATAATATACGGGATAATATGTTGGAAGTCAAGCAACTAACCTGAAATATATAATTTTTTCTCATTTGTAGGATACCTTAAATATTTACTGTTTTTTTTATTATAAACTTAAGATTATCATATCATAATATGTATTTATAACCGGTTTATATCCTACAAACAAAACAAAATTTCATACATATATACTATAATAATTTAAGAGTTAATCAAATTAATGCATTGAGAGGAAATAGTGAACAGTGTTTGCGATCTTAATCTGTCGAATTCCAAATTCAAAATGTATTTATTAAACGTACACGCTAAGCTATAACGTTCACATAAACAGCGAACAATAAAAAGCACTGCTGTTTACGACTCACATAAAAAATATAGCAGAACTTAATAGAGTTGTAGCAGTATCGGCAGTAATGACGTTGCGATAGCATCTGCGAGGGGTTGATCTCCACTGCAGATTAATTCTCTGCCCGCAACATTAACTAATGACACTCAGGAGATGGGAAGAGCTCTGATAACCTACGGAAACTCGTTTCAGTTCATTTGGGGTGCACAAATGTCTGTTTTCGCATTTGCTTGATGGTGTTTTCTTCACGACTTGACATTTATGGCAATTTCTTTTGTTTTCACAAAAGAGATACAAAAGATAGTAGCTAATCGATAATAACATTAAACAAAATTTCAAACAAGGTTAAATAGACTTTTTCCAAATGAAATGTCTACCAAGACGCTGGCTAGAGTTAGGGTGAAATAATAGTTAAAAAATTACACTTCAAGTTTGATACTAACTTTTATAACGCATTTAGTAACACGGATGGAGATCCTGTGGTCGAATGTTATGTTACTTTTTTCTTTATTTGGAGTTTTTATAGCTACATCAGCAGAGTACAGCTTGTGACATCAGGTTCTTAATAAGCTGTATCAGTTATATATTAAATAGCCTTAGGGTCTGTGTCACAATGCCCGCATAAGTTCCAAATAAGCTATTGATTACTTATTTGTAGGATAAACTAGTGTTTGTTACGTTTCACGACTGTAAGATAGCGCTATTCGTCATGATACGCGAAGTTTCTTATTCGGAACTTTTATCTTCCAAATAATTTGTGTGTTGCATAGCTATTTGGTACTTTATCCATACATTGTAAAACAGACCCTTAATACAATAAGACAATTGCCGCAAAAAAACATTAAACAAAAGTTATATCTTCCGGTAACATTTGCTGATTTCAATTGGCAAATAAATGATTATTGTTCAAATGCCTATCACACACCGTGGCTTTTTGGTACGAGCAAGTCAAATGCACATTTAGACAGTTATTCCATTGATATAAAGCCAGAAAGAACTATGAGTTAGTTTCAGAAATGAGAGGCCTAGCATTCAGCAGACGCCTAAATCACATTCCGGCGATTGGATTAAGACATCATTGGTCTTATATTTGTTTAAACTCGCTTACATCGAACGCGCGACATCAACATAAAACAAAATACTTGGCGATTGAAAAGAGTGGCGGAGAGTTTATTGCCTTCTCATCTTGTCCGTTCTTAAATTGATTGACGCCCTTGATTTGAGAACTGACAGTAAATTTTGAATTACAAGTATTTAGCATTAGTATGTGTTCACGATTGTACATTGTGTTACAATCTGCACACAAGGTAAATTTATTACCTGAATAAATTTGTAATTTGAATTTATATCAGTTGAGAGTTATACAACCCTTAAGTCGAAACAGCTCTCATAGTCAAGTACAGAAGTGTTTAACAACCCAAATAGTTAAATTTAGACTGTCTAATGGCACTACAACCTTTTTAGGTTCGGGCCTCAGATTTCAGTATCTGTTTGACGTTCGTAAATCTAATAGGCAAGTAGTTGATCAACCGTCTGTGCCTGACGCACGCCCTCGATTTTTGGGTCTAAGCAAGTCGGTTTCCTCACGATGTTTTTTTCACCATTCCATTGAATGTTAAATGCGACCTTAGAAAGTCACATTGGTGCACAGCCGGGGATCAAACCTACAACCTCAGAGATGAGAGTCGCACGTTGAAGCCACTAGGCCAACACTGATAAATATTCTTATATTTATCAATATTTGAGTTATTCATTGTCCATGCCAAATACCACAAATGAATCTAAAACTCTCTCTTAGTATGAGGGTCCAGTCTCCGTATTTGCGTATCTTTCAATGCTCTACTAAATTATTGATTTTCGTTCGCAACGTTGTTTTGATAATACGCAGGGGTTGCTAGCAGAAAATAATAAACTCGAAAAGGGGACCTTTCATCCTTAGCAACAGTCCTTGTCGTCGGAATACAAAATCCTAAGGTATATCAAGATGTAACCTTCAAAGTTTTTCCCTACATATTCAAGTTAATGAGAAGGGTAGGGTTTGCTGTTACCATGGGGATAATGAGCAATTGATTTATTGAGTCTCGTCTTATTTATATTGATATGTTTTAACATTAGACATTTTAATCCAGATATGTACTGGTCCAATCGTTAAATAATAAATGGTTTCGTTTAATGCCCAAACCCAATAACCTATCTCAATCCATTTTTGACATTGTGATAAACCTTTGTATGAAAATGACAGTTCAACTGTGCTAATATCCTATCTTAAGATTTTAACTTACACCAGTTTTTTAAATAATTCAAAAGCTATTTGATATCGTTTAAACATTTATTTTAATATTATTTGTACGGTTTTATTTACTTTATTTGAATTATATTGATTATCAAATGAGTGTAAAGAGCGAAGAGCATTCTATCCGTCGCCAAAAATGGATTGTCTTGGTAAAAAGGTTTTTGACGAGATGGATCAAATTAAAATTTATAATATTTTTTATTGTTTTGTATGCTTAAATAAGGGTTGGGTAAGCATTGCCTAAGGGTGTGTGGTGTCGAAGTGTGAATTAATTAATCCGTCCAATATCGATTAAGCGGTATTAATGGACTTTTGTTGTGCTTCAGAAGAGCCTTAACCGCCTTCGGTAATAAACGAAAACAAATTGTTGGGAAATCTTAGCACGATCTCTACCAACAACACAATAATTTTTTTTTATTTATACTTCATTGCCATAATATACATAATTATACTATATATATTTGTGTACACTGATTAATTTATTTTAAATTTCTCATTAGTTAAACAATGTTTTGTCACGTTTATTTAATTTAAAATTGATTAATATAACAAGAAAGCAATGGACGGCCTTATCGCACAAACGATTTATTCCAGACAACCCTAATATGGAACAATAAAAAAGGTAATTGTAGGTTTAATTAAAATACGTTTATATTATTTGGTGAAAATTTAACAGCCATTTCAATAGAAGTACAATTTACTTGCAAGCGTGATTCGAGTCACGACTCTACACGACCAGAGACTCTAGAGTCACTAGACCAACCCTTAAACTATAATTTAACTGTCAGCTTAAGATGTAATATCAATTTTAAATTAAATAAACGTGACAAAACATTGTTTAACTAATTGAGAAATTCAAAATAAATTAAACAGTGGTGCTACAAGCTTTTTAGTTCTGGGCCTCAGATTTATGCATCTATTTCATGATCATTGGTCAATCTAATAGGCAAGTTGTTCCTGACGCACGGCGTTGCTTTTTTGGGTCTAAGGCAAGCCGGTTCCCTTAATTTCCTACCTAGTTCGAGTGAATGTTAAATGTGCACATAGAAAGAAAGTCTATTGGTGTACAGCTGGGGAATGAACCTGTGACCTCAGAAATGAGGGTCGGACACACAAGGCCAACAGTATTATAATCAATTGAATAACTAACACTATTATATATAATATAGCATTAATTCTAAACGACTAAACTTCACTTAAATATAATTAAAAACTTATGAATATTAATAAAACCAAAAAAATTCCAGGGATCCTTCAGAATGTATTAAGTAAAATGTGTTTATGAGTAAAAAGCGGGGTAGGGTGTGTCTGGCGATTAAAATTGTTTGCACGACTAATGAAAACGTGACATGACAATGCATGTTGCGACGATACCCTATAATTATTTAATTATTTTACGAGCGCGCGGTTTTGCCTGTTACAACATGTTTCATACATTAATCATATTTTCTAAAGAAAATGTCATAAAAACCACCTATTGTCATATTGGCACACACAGTGCACAACTGGGCTTCTTCATTAAAAACATAAAAAAATTAAAGAAAACATCTCTCTTTATACTAATAGTTTAGATATTGATTTAAAAAAGGGAAGACGCCGTTAACTATTTTGAAAAATTCCAAAGAATTGAGCAAATACATATATGTTTTACAAATAAGAAAAAATAGTTTATCATCATTATTAATAGTTCCTTGCCCTCGGTAATAATTGTAATAACAAAGCGACAACGGTTAGGCATCGACTATTTAATTTCTTTGATTAGTAAATACACATTCCTATTTGTGATTTAGTAACGTCGCAAATAAAAAACCCTTGCGCAATCAACCATAGCTGACCCTTTATAAAAAACAAAAATATGTTATAAACGTGATCGTTCCTAATCAGGCTATTATGATTCGAGGCAGAGATCGCGTTCGCCAAAACATCGTTGTGTTAAGATTGAAGATAAAACGGGGTGAAGGAGTAATGAAGATAACCGTAATCAAGATTTAAATAAATCGTCCATTAACTGAACCTTAGCTTTCGGCAAACTTTATTATTTAAGAAGGAAAACATTTCTTTATCCTAAGCTTTGTATTCAAACAATTTGGTTCGGGTTCTGGAAATATGAGTAACCGTTGAACGAAAATGTTTGTTGTATTAATAAATCATTAATACATTTTTGTTAGGATAAGGTTTTATGGATAATAATAAAAAAGGAGAACATATATAATTTTTATATATGTATAGAGATAAATTTTACACCTATTTCATGACCGACAAACAATTTTTATTTTACTAAGACTACATCCTAGGGCCTGAAATCAGTCATGCATTTACGTCATTGAATTATTGGCCTAGTCATTTTGAGTTATTATATCATGAAACTATATGTAACTAATCGTTTTTCGTATTAAGAAATCTAACCGTTGTTCATACAAAAGTTTTACTGTTTCGTTTGAAAACATGTGACCCATTGCTACCATGAATTCTTAAGACATAATATGAATTAATGTAGAATAAAGTGTTTTAGCAAAATTGAATCTTCGAAGAAAAATTTCGTTACCCGTGTCTAGCGTGACAACCTCTTAGTGGTGGAAATTTATAACAGTAGCTCCCATTAAACGGAGTGCTCCTGTCTGATGCATAACGCCCTCCCAAAGAATTATTTGCTGGGAATATACACTTGAACCACTGCTAGTAGTTCTAAATATATTAAAAATTAACGTTACTTGTATTTTATCGAAGTCTCGTAGCACGGTGTTTGTATTCTTATCCGAAACGGTATAACCGATTTTATGAACTTTTAAGTAATATTTTATAAAACAAGGGGCAAACGGCCTGACTGTACACCTAATGTTATATTGTGAGGCCGCCGCCCGTAATGCCAGAATGATCGCATGAATTGCCGGCCTTTTAAGAGTAGTGTACGCTTTTCTTTTCATAAACCTGCCGTATTCTTCATCTAATTATATACACACAAATATTATATTATAGATTATACATAGAACAGATGCATGAGAGTAGGAGGTTCTTTTGAGTGCGTTGCCTTTTAAATATTGGTATACTCTCTCTCGAAGGACCTTAAGTGAATTCGGAAGTACTTCAGAGTATAATTACTTTTATATTATATTTAAAAATAGGATGCAACCAATACTAATATACGTATACGTAAAATATATATATTTGATGAAGCTGAAGAATCTGTTTTAAAACTATTTTTATTAAAGCCTTCTTTTGTCGCATCACAATTATTTTCGACCGGTGGTAATATACAATGAGATAAAAGCAATCGCCTTATGAGGAGTTACAGATGTGCTTTTTAAACAAAAATTTGATTACAGTTCATTTCAATTTTAAATACATACCTTAATTAAAAATGTTGTGTGTATTGTTTGACATATTGATATTTGTTAAAGAAGTATTCGTGGCATCACTAATTATGACAGTGCAATTTGTAAACATAGTTGAGTGTATATATTATTGTATTAAGTCTGAAAGTTAAACACAAATATTAAACTGTATACCAGGTATCGTAGAATTTCTGAGAATCAATAATGCCGACTACCGATCGCGATTGTTCTATAAATAACAACTCGGCAACTTCGAGTTATTACTGTTAATAATAGGAATTTAGATCACACCACCTTATTTTTTAACACCACGATAGAAAACTTCTTAGAGAGACTTATTGGTTTAAGAAGAATTCTTCTTCTGGAATTGGATAGGCCCGTACAGGCACTTGATTGGAACCCGCAAGAAAATCGAAAGCGTGGACGTCCCAAGCAAACCTGGCGCCGTACAGTAGCGGACGAGGCAAAGAGAGCTGGTAGGACTTGGAGCGAGGTGAAACACGAGGCCCAAGACCGAACTCGATGGAGACTCGCTGTGGAAGCCCTCTGCCGAGGTTCACCTCACCTAGAGGTTAAAGGACATGAGAGAACGAAAATAATTATATGTAAAATAAGACAATGTACTCCCAGAATAAAATTACTACACAGGTCTATTATTGTGTTGTTAATATACATGTTCCTCACATATTTATTTAGTCTCTGAAATTTCTGAATTTATTATAATCAAATTCTAAGACGTCAGACACACTTGGCCATCGTAAGATCTTCCCATTGGGATCATTATAGGCTTTGGATGATTGATGATTGAGAATCATGTGACCTGAGGGATAAACTTTAAGATGTAATCTAACCTTATGACGTATTACGTATACACTAGCTATTTGCATGGTCACACCATGTTTATTTGAACGTTATTTGGTCGTGAATATTTAATATAAAAATAGGAGCTTCCAAGATATTCATTATAATGAAATGGTGTCGAGGACGATTTTGTTCGCAATAAAAAATTAATAACTTAATTTAAACAAGGATTTTTATTTGTATTGTCTTTTAATAACATAACTTTTACACATTTAAAGAAAAACACTTTTTTACGGATTATAGTTATGTGTTATTGTATTTAAACAATAATACATATTATATATAATACATTACAACATAATAATAATACATTGTATTTAAACAATAATCCGTAAAAAAGTGTTTTTTTTAAAGGATTTTATTTAAATTTTAATATTATTACAAAAGAAAAAATATTAACTATTCCCATGGATTCTGGGATTAAGTTAAAATTATCACGTTTGTTTAGAAATAAATACAATCATAATAATGAAGTTTACGACGAAGTAAGCCACGATTGAAATGCATCAAACTTCACATCAGTGAAACCGTCTTTAATCTTCATATTGTTAGAGTATTGCGATGAACCTTTTCAAACACAGGCTTGGGGCTCGAGGGCGCGACCACTGACGGTCAAAGGGTAAATAATAAATATCTAAGGGACGTGATCGATGTGTGCTTCCGCTACCATATGTATATTCTTTTTTCAAATGTCAGAATTATTAAGTTATTTTTTACGTTTATTTTAGAGTTATGCATCATTTTGCTATATCAAAAATGGAATAAAATAATACTTTGAATAAATAGTACTCAACGTAATTATTTATTATTAGCAATACATAATTTTAAATTTAATTAAAATTTGAGTGAATTGATTCAAGTCACAAAAAGTTATTACCTATTTATACACTAATAAATGAAAAATAAATGTTAACTTTGAAATGTTAGAATTATAGAAAATTAATTTGTTCACCAAACTTGATCTTTAGTAATAAATATAATTATAACGCCAACTGTAAAGTACTTCATAGTGTGCGGTCTGTGTCCATTATTCAGGGTACAAAGTTATAAGTGCCTTTGGGGTCAAAGAGACCTTTATTCAATTCACCTGTTCCAGGCTTTGACAAGCATATTGGATTTGACATACCGCTGCTGAAACGTTTATTGGGTTACGAGTTATGGTTCCCAATAGCTAGCATATGATAACGTTTCGTTGGGATTTGGGCATAAAAACTATTAATACATAATATTATTAATTATTATAGGCAAAAATAAAAACGATGGTATAGATTCAAAATATTAATTTATTTGTAAAAACAACACCAGGAGAGGATTTGGTGTTCTTTCTTATTTAAATAATTTGCTGGTATACATTTAAGTATAGCGCCATCTAGTAGCAGGATGCGTTTGATATTTTATTTCTCAATCTGATTTTATTTAACAAAATCGAAAACCATCGAAATACAATAAGGAAATTTAGTACATACAAATAACTAAAATAAGAAGATAACTAAATATAGATGCAGATAGATAAATAACTAATAAAAGTATACACTTTAACAAAATTTTATTTTAAATTGTTTATAAATACATTTGCGTTCAGTTGGACTCAATCCATTCTTCGGGTATAAACCAATAAGACCGAAGCATAAAGCAATTTTCCCGATCCGAGTGTTGAGGTCGATAACTTTAATGAAAAACAACTTATGATTGCTCCGGATTGTTTGAACTGTTTTAAATCAAAAATGTTTTGCGCGGGATAAGCGAAACAAGGTATTTTGTAATTGTTCTTACTTTGCTATTTTAATCTTTATTCCAATGAATTTTAAGTAAAGCCAGACTTATAAAAAAACGTGTGGCACTCGGGGACTGCCGATGTAAAGCTATTGCATAGCATTTTTCATCAACTTATTATTTTTTATTTATGCATTTTTTTCTTATTATTATTTGATATACTACAATGACAATCTACCACTATTCTTAACTCAGACTAATACGCGTTAGAGTGAGACAAACTCTAACGCGATAGGTGCAATAGGCTGCACCGGCCGCGATTTCGCTATGTCACCGATCCCGTCAGATAGATGTGAATACGCAGAATGCGTTCTATTCCGTTCAAACGCGTTTTGGCTGCACCTTTATTACGTCATCGCGTGGTAGGTTTCGTTACGAAATTTCTTGATTCGGTCGCCGCGCTCAAAGTCCGCGATAAAATCTATGCAATAGCTTAAAAAATTACATGCACAAAACACTAAGTTTATACTTAATTAACTACTGTTGCGATAATAGCTACCCTAAGTATAATGACACATGCAAATTCGCATAACGCACACAAACTTTGACCGATGACAACAATGACATCTCACAGATTGCTTCCAGAAATTAGCTCCCATAGTTTTCCGCACTTTTTTATTTTATTGGTCAGGGATAATTTGTTAGGAGCGTGTTGGTTGGTTTTGTCTTGCCTGAGACAATATTGGACTATACAATGTAGCCTATTACTAGTATAGTAGTTAGTTTCAGTACTATACGTTCAACCTAACATACTTATTATTTTTTACTTGGGGAAATGCATTGCACAGCACGTATTAAGCCTCCTCAAAAACACTTCTATCCAATGCTTTCCGCGTCCAATTTCGAGCCCCTAATTTTTCGATGTCCTGGTCACCTCCATCGCACTAACGTTGCCTCGGTCTACCGGGTTGTCTCTCGCCTCCGGGTGAGTTCAGAGTTACCTTGGGTTTCTGTCGTCCACCGTTCCGTGCACATATCCCAACTATATTTGCCTGTTGCACTATATGAATTGGACGATGTTGACATCGTTAACGATGTAAAGTTGAGTGTATATTGTACTTTTTAAATTGAAACATTAACAGGCTTAACAGATAAGCAAAGCATATAAATAATGTTGTCGCGGCTACAAAAGTTAAGGTCTTTAAAGAAGATACATTTCACACGAAACCTGACTCACTTTGTAGTTTTTCTTTGGATTGTTTCCAAGTACAATGATAATCGCGAAGTGTAAGGAGTCTGATCTACGTCACGCGTAACTTGGTTTATAGTTTCAATAAATGCATAGAACAGTTTCTTTTCAGGTCCTTCTTCGTGAGCAATTATAGCACACATAATTTGTTTTGTTGGTCGTATGGCACAGAGGGGATTTGAACTCACAATCCAGTTGAATCAGTAAATCAATACCGGAATGAATATATTTATTTTATAGGTTACGATAGTTGTTTCCATAACTGACTGTTTACAAAGGAAGTTTTGATTTTTAAGTAACTGTTAACTTTAAGTAACTGTGTGACATATACAGCGAAACCACCATATAACAAATCGGAAGGAAACAAGTAAATATTCGTTATATCTTGTAGCGGCGATATCACTTAAGATCAGATGAGCCGCTTGTCATAAAATAAATAAGTAATTTTGTTGTTGTATAAGATTATTGTTTTGTATAAGAATTCACCCTTAGAGAATAAAAACTTACAACTGCACATATTATATAAAAAATAAAAGGTCCAAAATGCTATTTAACTTACATTCTTATAATAAAACTATAAAATTTAGTCTCATCACTGTAGTCGTAGGCACTATCCCCGGCTGTGCACTAATGGACTTTATTTCTATGTGCGCATTACGTCAGAATTCTAAGGCCTTAAAAGTTTTGTACCCACTGTTTGTTTGTTCCACGTACACAACAAAACATTAAGATAATCACGACCGCTATATTATAATGTATAGTTTATGTATACTAAGAAAACAAATGTAATTTAAAGAGCATTACCCTTAAAAAAATACAAATATAGCTAAGTTTTTCATCATCTAATATATAAAATAGTTGAGTTTTAACCAAAAGAGAATTCTCTCCGAGGCTTTAGAGATTTAGGGTTAATATCAAGTAAACCCCGTGTTTCCAAATAATCGTGACCACATAGATCACTTCCCGGACATCCGCCCATCCTCAGTTTGAAAGAGTGTGAATTGCAGTTATACTGTGATTTATGGAGCACCAAGCTGTGAAAATCGATCGCCTGTAAACGATATATTTAAGGGTTTTCTGGTACGTTTAGAGATTGACAAGTAAAGTTGAGTAACACGTTATTATAAAACATTTTTTATGATTATATACTATTTCTTATATTTGAGTGTGTTGCTTCTCATTGAACAATCATTTATTTTTAGAAGCAAATTTTTTTAAGAAACTTTAGCTTCACACTGCATCCGTTTCTAAGATAGTTTTTTTATAACGGTTTTGGGTCAACGGTTTGCTTTTACCGAAGGTTTAAATTTTGAATCGAATATACGACCGGGTACGCAGTGTGGCACGATTAAGCCACTAGACCAACACTGTCATTATACTATGACTATAAAGTTGAACTGTAATGAAAAAAAGTTGCTATCGGTTTGTATAAAATAAGGCCTCTTTTCCATTACACGGTTTCTCGCCGTGAAAATCTACGGTTAATTCGCCGCGTGTAGGCACGGTCGTCAGTGTGGTATGGATCACTATATGAGCTTGTCGACATGCACGGTGGCGCCAAGGCACGGCGCCGCGGCCGCGTGCGCCGTGACTGCCCCTCGGCGCGCCGCGTCTACGCACGGCGTGATTTTCACCAGTGTTGTATGGCAGTCTATCGGGGTGTGTCGACGGTGCCGGACGTACGCACGGATTCGTGACCGCTTATATACGCTGTTTCGCGATTTTATTATAAAATGAACATAAATCAAGAATTATTAATTACGTTGATTCAAGAAAGGCCTGTAATATGGGATAAGACCATCGACGATTATAAAAATAAGCGGCTTAAATATGATTCCTGGAAAGAAATATTTATTCATTTCCAGCCCACATTTGAAGATTTAAGTGGTGATGAGAAAAACAAGTTTGGTAAGTTACAGATATTTAATTATTAACTTTTTACTTATGCATAGTTGTTTTGATAGGAGAGGCGACCTTCGTTAGATACAAAATATTGTGCAAATCTGTTGCGAACTTCATTAGCCGCCAAACTTCCGCGAACTGCATTCGTGATAGGTAACTGGATTAGTTCCGATTCTGAATCAAGGGTGGACTCATTTTCACTCGCATTGTGAAACTGAAAGTTTTCCTGCTTATGTATAAAATTTTGCAAAACACAACATGTTTTCACAATATCAACTGCCAAATCGATGGACACATTCATTGGCCGGTGAAAAATTCGCCATTTATTGGATAAAATGCCAAACGCACATTCAACAAATCTTCGCGCTCTTGTGAGTCTGTAGTTAAATGTACGTTTTAATTGATCAAGCTGATGACCACCAAATGGATGAAGCAAGTGATAATGCAAAGCAAAGGCTTCGTCCGCAACGAACACATATGGCAAATCGTAGTCAATTCCAGGCAAACGTGTTGCATCGGGTAGATTTAATCCGTTGTTTGTTAAATTTTTCCAAAATGGGGTCTCTTTAAACACACTGGAATCACACTCCTTTCCGTAGGCGCCAACGTCAACAAATATAAAGTTGTAATCGCTATCTACTACTGCCATCAAAACTATAGAAAAAAAATGTTTGTAATTTAAAAACATCGAGCCACTATCAATTGGCTTAATAAGTCTGATGTGTTTTCCATCGACCGCTCCTAAGCACAGCGGGAAGTTGGAAGATTCTTGAAATTTGCTTGCAATGTGTAGCCAGTCTTCTTTAGATGGCATTTTCATATATTCTTTATACAGTTCTAACCAAATGTAGTGGCATACTTCACGTACGATGCAACTTATGGTTTTTATTCCAATTCTATAGCTGTAGTATATAAAACAAAACGGTTCAGGTTCAAATACTAAAAGCCCATTTTAGGTCGGGGTCGATTCAGTTTAGGTCGGGGGTTTTCATAAATTTTGAATTTAATAATTATTATTTATTTATTTTCAGGGCAAATGGTGATGAAGAAGTGGACCAATATGAAAGATAGCTGGATAAAATATGACAAAAAAATTAATGAATGTAAGTCTGGTTCTTCAGCAAAAAAAATAAGAAAATATATGTTCTATGATGAAATGATGTTCCTAAAAAAAATGTTGAGCATCGCAAGACCGATTCTAACATGACTGAACATGTTCATGATTCTAGCCTCAGTAATGAAAATTTTGATAGTGCAGTCCCGAATCAATCAAGCTCGGGATACACTGAACGGAGTGAGACGCAAAGGGCTAAAAAAAAAGAAAAAATGAACTAAGTGAAGTTGACATTAGGTTTATGAAGTTTATGGATTCAGCAGAACGAGATGAGAAAAAGAAAAGCCGTAGTATGAACTTTTTTATGGGAATCGCTGATACAGTTGACAAGTTCAGTGATGAAAATATGATAGACTTTCAGTTTCAAGTAATTTCAATAATTAAAAATATTCAACAAAGACAGTGTACTCAGTATATACCTACATCAAGAAACCAATGGGATCAAGGCCATCAAGGATATTTAAGTGGTACAGCATCCTCAAATGCGCAATCGTCAACATATGGATATTCTACAGCTGCTAGATCGAGCTATGGAATAAGTCGTCCACAGACGTCTTCTCATGATTTTGGACACGGTTCTGGTTTAGAGCCAATCCACTACCGACCCGAATCACAATTATCTGTACATAGTGTAAATGCGGAAAGTATCTCGGCAGATTCTCAAGTTTCTATTGAAGACGAATTCGATTTTAGTACCGCACTTGAGTAGCATTTTCAGCGTAGTGTATTTTTTGATTTACTTGTTCTTAAATTAATAATTATTAAAATTCAATTACATGTAATAATTTTGTTTGTGTACAATAAACAATTTTAAACTAAAATATGTCATTTAATTTTGTACCTACTTACCTCAGAGTTACAGCCAATCTTTCTGCGGGCGATATACTCTCTCGCATAAAAGTATCTTGATGTTTTAGTTCCTGGGATAATTTTTGGAGCAAGTTGTCGAATGTAGTTTTCTGCATTCTAAAATAATTGTAAAACTTGTCTTCATCTTCTCTCAATTGATTCTTGACAAGTGTATGAAACGCGCCATATTCCTCCCTTTTTTCTAAAATCGGATGTATCCAAAACCTTACTTCCCTTTTTTTTCTATTTTCTTTTTCCTATATATGTAATAAGCAACTATAATCTTTTTTTTCGTAAGAAAATTCATGACGCAGCACGTCCTACACAGCCCGAGTAAAAAGCGCTACTAGCCAGTACTTACCAATGTCTCGCGCGGTGATTTTGCCGTATCATGTACAAGCTAGCACGTTTTTTCAACCGTACGGCTTACACACCGTACGTTTGAACAACCGTGTAATGGAAAAGATGCCTAATAGTTTTTGCTTTCTCTATGGGTTTAGAAATTTTTTCAATTTCATACCCTTTATATATAATTAAATCTTAATTGACTGTCAAAATTATCATTTGTTTATATTGTTAAACATGCCTTGAAACTTCGTACCATATCCAATCTGAATTAGATGTTATTTATGTTACTGGCTAAATTATTGCATTCTTATTTTCTCTTAATGTATTCTCAAGTAAACACACAAATTTCGCCTAAGCGGTCCCTAAGATAAACATACGCCATTTTGAAGGTGTAACATACGTCCAACTCCGACCTGATTGTTGGTGAACCGGAAGTTAGACTAAAGTTTCAGTCCGTACAACCGTCTTATTGGACGTTCATATAAGTAACTTTTACTGAAAGGTTATTTTGAACACAGATTCAAAATATTTGCACAGATTCGACTCCTATAGTAACGATTCCCGCGTAAAAACGGTTACCATGGTAACGAAGCGCTATTAAGGCTTTGTGTTTAGTTTTATCTGTGACTATATTTTGCATAAAGGAAAAATCTTATAAAGTATGATAATATTTTTAGCTTTTTATTCATTAAACTCATAAAAAGTGTGGCTAACACAGTTCTGGCCATAAAGAATGCAACATTTCTATGGTATTATCATTATGACACGAATCCCGCGTTTAAAAATATAAAAGTGACATTTAAAATCCACTTTTTCCTGTCAGACATTCACAAAAACTAGCATTTACCAGCTAAAAGGAAACTGCAAAATTCTTGAATTTCCAAGTTAATTCCACTGATTCATACATTTCCTTTCCACCACAGTGCTCATACTTTAAAAGTTGAACGTTAATATTTGAAAGTTTGTTGACATTACCCACACATCCCCACCTTGATAGGAAGTCTAACTTTCTGATATCTGAAAACTGGATTTGCGAAAATAAGAACTTTTGTATTTATGACATTGTTTTGTAGTTTTGTGGCTTAGAACTTCTCACTGACTTAATCGAAACTCCAATCTTTGTCCACTTGCAACGTTTTCATTAATAAGATGTTGCTTTTCATTAAATTATGTTTAATAATTTTTTTTACCTTTTATGTACTGCAACGAAGTTTTAATAAATAAAATAAATAAATAAATAAGATGTGATTTTCAAACACATGGAAACAATTGATATTCTATCAGTGTGTGTATAAGTACCGTAAAAGAAAACTTGTCTTTAAACCGAAAATGTCGTCTATGTCGCGGATAACCCAAAAATTCTAGATCAAATAAAAACAAAATGGCCTCCAAACCTCGTTAGGTTTTAAGACTTTATACATAATGACAGAACAAATCAACAGAATATATCAGAAGTTAATCAAGCAATTTTAATCACAAATGATAATTATGATTGGTCCAGTCACAAAAAGCTTTTATCCTAAATTGAAAACAGTTCATGGTTTATTCATCCCACGTACATATCTCAGCCAATCTAAAAGGAACCATCGGATATCTGGTCACATATGTCACACACACGCCATTGAGTTAACTTCAGAATTCACGATGGGTCATGATAAAATTGCTACTACATTGGTATAAAATATACCGATACAATTTATTGCTCAGCTATCGAAGCTTATTTCAGAATGAACACTTTATAATTCACGGCACTTAAGTGGTAAATTAAATCTTTTCACGCTATCGCCTCACACAGTGCCTTTCAAACGGTAATACAGACTTAACAGTATTAAACTGAGAGCTTTCCGAGTAAACGGAAAAAAAGAACAATAGAGGGCACCAGTTAACACTCAAGAGCCTGGCTATTTCTCGTATTCCGTTGTTACAGTAGCTTATTCGGCCGAAGTAGAAAATTTATCGCTTTGCAACAATGGAGTGTTTAATCCAATTTTGCTTGATTTAATTCTGTTGGCTCACACGATCCAAATATACAATAGTCTGAGCTTTGCTTTTGAAACGTTTTCATTACCGCTAGACCGGATATTATGCACTCCTGTTTCATTGTTGCTGAATAGAGCATTTGAAAACATTATAAATATTTATGAGCATACTTCACTGCTATTTTTAAGCTACGAAATGTGATGTTTGTTTACATTACTATTACGTCAACATGCATTAAAACTTTTTATAATATTGATTTGGCTTTTAATAGCTTGGTTTTTGTACAATGTTTTTAAAATATATAGTGACAAACGAACGGGACGCCCAAAAACGTCAATCATCGCAGCCCACTAGTAGGTGACCCGTGGACACCCATTAGTGGGTTTATTTCTGGCTTTTGAGGCAGAAAACATCCATCGGGATTTTTTCACAGTTCACTGGTTCACAAAAGAAAGTGTACTGTGGACTGTGGAAGATTTTCAGCCATCAATGGGGTGCTGATGACATTTAGAATTTATACGGCGCGTACGTTTGAATCAGGGCGGGACTTCAACCCAAACAATTTCTTAAAATTATTAAAGCGTAGGAAATATTTAAGTTATATTAAGTAACTTTCGAACACTCTATTGTTCAATTCTGTTATGGGTTAGAATTTATTAATATATATATAGAGATTTATATTTACAACAACTTGTATAATAAAAACAAATAAATGCAAATGGCCTTCATTGGAGTGTAGGTCGTCTCCAAAGTATGTATATAAAAATTACGGATGATAATAAAAATAAGCTATAGCTTGATTAGAGTACAAATGGAAATAATAATGAGGTATGATTTTTTTCCTCTGAAAGATGACAGGAACATTAATTAATATACAAATTTCCTTAATAATGTACACCCCTCAAATACTTTACCGACATTTTCAAAGTGCCTTCAAAATATGAAAGATATTAAACGCGAAAGTTTACCGAGCGAGTGCTTTCAAGTTGTGTCAGTAATTTAACAATGTACATATTATAAACGTACCTGAAATTCGCATTATATAAGCCTGACAATGTTTTTACAATTGCCAGAACCAATTTTTGTTTAAATTGAATCTACTTATAATTACATATTAAACTTATAATTTGTAAATAAAATGGCATTTTATTTATTTTTTATACACTAAATATTTTCAGGAATTTAATGAAATCCGGTTAAATAGTTTTTGAGTTTATCGCGTTCAAACAAACAGTTAATTCCGAAAGATTCTGTTACAAAAATGATGTCATCAGTTTTTAGTGTTCTTAAACTAGTAAATTCGTAAATGTTGGCAGCCATTTCGTACCTAAATAGGTATGATAGTAGGAATCATAGACACACATTTTTGAAAGTCTTTAAAAAAGTCGTTAAAAATATTATTAAATGAACACGATAAAGCAAGGAAAGGAGGTTTTTTTACTTAAACCGTAAACTTATAATTTTAAGGCCACAATAAACCGTGTCACTGAAGTTAGTTTTAGTCAAAATATTATTTTTTTGTGACATTTAAATAAACTAATAAAACGAAACGAATAATAATAAATAATAAACGAAATAAAACTTTCTAAGCATGAAATACTTACTTTCCTTTAATGTTAGTGTCGGTTTTTAGTATCTACCACTTAGTCACCTAATGATTAGTAATTCTTATAGTTTCCTTTTCCATTTATTAATTATTTCATGTATAAGAAATAACACTGGGTTAATGAAATAAACTTCAAATTAAATTAATCCTTAAATTTGTTACTATAGCCGATAATTTGTTTGAAGTTCTATTCTTGAAGGGGATTGCCAATACAAAGAGTTCTATTCCGTGATTGAATATTGATTTGTATAAGCTTTGTACTTTACTTACTAGGGTTGTTCAATAAAAAGTGATAAAGTATGTATCTTTTAATAACTGTTATTTTATTTTTCGACCTAACTTTATATACGCCACTCTTTTCAATTGCCCATTTTTTTTGTTTTACACATTTTTTGTAAGGAGCTGCAGCCATTACACCATGTTCTACATGACACCTTAAGTAATTAATAATAATACAATAAATTTTAAACAAAGATTTGTCATCTATCAGCAGGAGGCATAGGAGCACGCACTTACATTCTCGTGGGAACAACACGCAAATACGTAGTCGAAATAACTAATATCACCGCATACACGATTCCAACGAACGTACGAGCAGTTACCAGAAATAGCACTCGTTCACAAGTACGAACGGGTGTTATTTGAACATTCGAACCCCGGCTAGACATGGACATTTCCTTTGGCGTGTGTCACACACAGAAGGAAGAAGATGATGATGACAGAAGTTGAATTAAGCGTCATTGTTTTTTTTCTAGAAGTAACGTGTTTTTTTTAAAACCTTTCGATTGGAGAGAAACCTTAATTATTTACATGAATTAATATTATTCCAAACTTTTAGTATTCAACCGTTCATTAACTATGTTCATTAACGTGGAGCTTGTTAATAATCAACGTATTCATTTATTCTGAATTCTTATATATTGAAATCTTAAACCGACACCCTCAAGTTAGCATAGTCAACATTTTAAAATAATAAAGGTAAATTTCTTTAATTACTTAGAAATATTTTTTTGTGATATTTAAAGAAACTTTATTTAAATAGATAATGCAATATATACCTTTTTTCTATTGTAAGTGTAGTTTTTTTTAACAAGGCGTAGATAAAAAAATATCTTGTCCAAAGAAGTTTAAGATCAGTATCAGTAAAAGCTTCATTTTTATATAAATACTAGCGGATCCGACAGACGTTGTCCTGTCTACACGTCTTTAATTTCAAAATTTCAATTTTTAATAAGCCATTTTGATGAAAATTATTATTCAAATGTTATGACAATATCTAACGATCCAGCACATGGTCACACACGATATAACACAATGATAACAAAACTTTTTTTAAATTTCGGGACAGACTAAAATTAAAATTCGAATATTATTTAAAATTTGACACTGCGATGGTAGCGCCGTCTGTCGGATCCAATGTAAAACATTCCAAAATCAACAACAACTAATAAATTGAAAATTAATTAAAAAAACATTGTCCAGCGGACAAAATTGTGAATCTAAACCATTCCCAGATCCCCTTGCACACACACAAAAAATTTCGTCTAAATCGGTCCAGTCGTTTAGGAGGAGTTCAGTCACATACACACGCACACAAGAAATATATATATTAAGATTAATTAAAAATGTGACTTAACACTTTGAAACTTTCCCTTCTTTCTGTCAATGAAAACTATATTTAAATTGTAACGTAATTAAACATATGTTTAATAGTTTAAATTGTAACGTAATCGCCTTAACGTAAAAAAGTATTTCCACGCTGCTTATATATACTTTTTTACTATATGTTAGGGAAATAACAGGAAACAGAGTAATAAAATATCTGGTATTAAATCCAGGCTCACGGATCGAGCGTCACATGTACACGACAGATTTTTTCAGTTATTGTCCTTTACCATGTTTCACAAAAGGGGAAACAATTTTTCACGAAAGCCATTAGCACGTCGCTCTGAGATGACTCTTGGAAACGTTCGCGACCCCAGATTCTGGCCAAGGCTGGAGTTTTTGACATTGAATGTATACAATGTAATTATGGTGCCTACTGTTAGGAATTATTTTACGAGAGACCTTTTTTATTCGTAATATTTTAATGTTTGTTTTTTTTTTTTTTTTTTTTATTGATAAAGATTGCCAACGCTCGGCACACTGATACATTTGGTAAAAACAAACACAAAATACAATTTTGAATGTGATGAGCAATTAGAGGCAAACATGACATTCATTTAGAGCACATACAAAAATCAATCGTAACAATTTTTAAACAAAACAAACATTACAAAAAAGAAACAATTACAAAAAACTAAACCAAAATTGATTTTAAAATGTGAGGGGAGCAACTCTGGATATCCAGACCTAACTTGTTTATCAGAATGCTTAATCTGGACACCGGAGAGCTTTGACCAAAACGCGTCCTACGGAAAGGAGGGACAAATGAAATAACGGGATGCCTAGGGGATCGAGAGGGTACATGAATCTTAAATTTAGAAAGAAGGTTCGGACAATCAATCTTATTATTGAATATCTTTGCTGCAAACGATATATCAATAATTTTTCTGCGATTCTCCAATGACATCATATTAAAGTGTGCCAGCCTGGTTTCGTACGTTGGCAACCTTTTTTTCGAGATGCCACTGGAGAAAAGCAGATGCCACAGTAACCTCTTTTGTAATCTCTCGAGTCGTAGCATGTGCGTCGCATAATGCGGCCTCCATACAACTGAACCATATTCTAGAATGCTCCGCACGAGGCTATTGTATAATAGTATTTTTGATTTGATGCTACGAAATCCTTTCGTATTTCTTATGACAAAACCAAGCATTCTAGAAGCTTTCTTAACTATAAAGTCTTGGTGTTCTGAGAACGTTAGCTTATTGTCATAAATTACCCCCAAGTCACAAATCACTCTTTCCTCTCGAAGTACTACGCTACCTATATGATAGTTGTGAATTAAAATATCCCTTTTTCTTGCAAAACGAATAAAGTGACACTTTCGGACATTTAGCTCCATACCATTAGAGACACACCATGAGGTCACTTCATTCAGATCAGATTGGAGCATCGAGCAATCATCGGAGCTACTGATAACACGGCAGAACTTGAGATCATCTGCGTACATGTACTCCTTAGAATGCTTAAAACAAGTTGTTAAATCATTTACAAATATATTAAATAGTATTGGCCCTAAATGAGAGCCCTGTGGTACACCGGAGGATATTTTATGTATTGTTGAGCTAAAGCCGTTAACGACAACGAAAAATTCGCGATTACTTAAATAAGATTCAATCCATTTAAGAAAACGCGGTGATACGCCATAGCTAGACAGCTTATTTAAAAGTATAGAGTGAGGAACTCGATCGAAAGCCTTGCTGAGGTCTGTATAAATCGTATCAACTTGGAGACCACGATCCAAAGCATCACTTAGGAATTCAGTATACTCAACTAGGTTAGTTGTGGTTGATCTACGTTGCATAAACCCATGTTGTGATAAAGCAATTAACTGTTCAAAGTGTTTATAAAGATAGGGACATACTAGAGACTCAAGTATTTTAGCAAAGGAGGAAAGAATAGAAATGGGTCTATAATTAGCAACTAGCTCTTTTTCCCCCGACTTATAGATAGGTACCACTTTAGCCATTTTCCATTTGTCCGGAAAAACTCCTAAGTTAAGAGATTTATTATAAATTGTAAGTAGAGGTTCCACCAAATACTTAGCACATTTGCGTATAAAAATGGGCGGAATATCGTCTGGGCCAGCGCCCTTATACTCGTCCAAGTGTGTTAGTTTCTGAAGAAGATTTTCATAATTCAAAGCCGGCGGACACAAGTAAAGAGCACTATTATCAAGTTTAGAAAAAAAGGATTTCTGTTCCTTGTTATGCCTAAAATTAATGTTATTACTAGGAGTATATACAGTTTTAAAATGAGTGGAAAATAGTTCGCAGACTCGGTAACCGTCAGAGGCAGAAGTGTATCCATCTGACATAGCCAAGGGGTAAGAACTATTGCCGCAGCGTTTGTTTTTTACATATGACCAAAAATATTTAGGGTTTGCGTCTATTTTATTTTCTATATCGGAGATATACCGCTTATAGTAATCACTGGCCATTTTCTTGCATCTTTTACTAAGTAAAGTCAATTCTAGCCCGTCCCTTGCGTTTTTATATTTTTTATAACGTAGTCTTATTTTATTCTTCTCTTTTAAAGTTCGAATTAAATTTCGATCAAACCATGGGGGATAGCGGTTATTACTAGGTTTGCTTAAAGGAACGTAATTATTGATTATATCTCGTATCTTCAAATAAAAAACATTTACAATCAAGTTTATGTCGTCAATCCCAGCGAAAAGTTTCTCCCAATCACATTTTGTTAGCTCAATAAAGATATTGTCATAGTTAGCTTTACGGAAATTACGCTTAGTCGTGACTATGTTAAAAGGTAATTCAGGATTTCTGGCCAGGGAAATTTCAATATCCAAGGGAGGATGTAGTTTATCTATAACGCTTAAAACACCACACGAATTGCTCACCTCACACGATGGCAGATTTGTAAGTACAAGGTCTAGAATTCTGTTACAATTATTAAGGATAGAATTATGTTGCTTTAGATTATTAGTGTCTATGAAATCGACAAATGGTTGACATGAAGGAGGGACATAAAATTCACCACTAGAATTGCTCCAGCGTATATCTCTTAGATTGAAGTCACCAACAATACAATGATGTACAGAGTGTTCGAAAATTTTATTGCAATTTGTGGTGAATTTTTTTAACAAAGAATAGTTGACGGGCGGAGGAAAGTAAACTACACAGAAATCAATTTGATGAAGGCAACGTGGCGCCGGCAGTTCCACTCGAACCCAGATTTCTTCTAAATCAGATTCCCAACTAATCATTCTTTTGGATTTAAGTTTCTTTGAGATCGCAATAATGGTGCCACCTCCATCTTTTTTGTGGGAGTTTAAGGTCTCAGACCGATCCCGCCTGTAAACCACATACCGTCCATCAAACAGCTCTGAGCTATATATCGAGTCTTTTAACCATGATTCAGTTAAAATTATAATATCATAAGTGTTACAAAGTAATTGGGTGTAGAAAGAATGCGTTTTAGTCCTTAAACCTCTAGCATTTTGGTAATATATACTTAGATTAAATACACTTGTTATATTCGGTTTTTGGTAGTTACAATCGATTTTGTTTATATTGTGTGGGGTGCCCACTGTTCAACATACATATATATTTATAAAACAAGCTTAGCGTACTTATGATAAGCGACTTAATATGTCTACGCTTTTTACATGGAGGAAGTTTGATTCTGCGTTTTTTCGCATGAAAATACGGCCGTTGCGCACCCATACGTAGCTGTATTTTAGTTCCTTTGCTTTCTGCCTAGCAGCGGCATGTAATACCTTATTTTCAGGCGTTAAGTGCTCCACCACATAGACAGCAGACTTCGCAATACCACCAATGCCCAAGTGACTAGAGTTTAGTTTATTGTCCTTATTCGCTTTGTTAAACTTTATGGAAGCCGCGATAAACTCGTCGCGTAGACGCGGGCTACTAAACTTAGCTAGAATGGAGCGAGGACGATTAGATTTGCTGTCTAGTTTAGCGACTCTGGAGCAGTAGTGGATATCTTGTTCATTGACAGGGCACTCGATGACATTCCCAACTTGCTGGATAATTTTGGTTAGGTTTTCACCTCTGTGTTCCGGGACACATTGAATTTCTATATTTGCTGCGCGGGAAAGTTGGTCAAATTGGGCAAGTTTCGCAGTCAGCGTCATGTTCTCAGCTCGCAGGGATTCATTATCCCTTCTGAACTCTTGCAACATATTATTAGCCTGTGAAGCGCATTCGGACTTAATTTTTTCTAACGTGTTGGTCGTGTTGGTCACCTGTTCTTCCACTTGCAAAAGTTGGCCCTCCCAGGTACTCATACGATTTTCTTTCTTTTCTTTGTTATGTCATAAAAGTAAGTATAATATTTTTTTATCGAATATTCAAGTAATTTTGTATTAATGAGTTTTTAACGCACCTAAATGTAAAAAATGCTATACATCAGGCCAATTATTAATAGGATAATATTCACGATAAAATAGGTAGTATATTCAGTTATATATGACTTTTTATTTAAATTTATTGTATAATAAAAATCACTGTATCGGTACATTTTCAAAAACTCCATAAAGTTAATAAAATCAAACGTTATCTGAGTAAATAATACTTTTCATTTAAAAGTAAAGTTATTTTTGTGTTAACTGTTTATATTAACTACAGACAGGAATAAAACTCGTGTAAACATAACAATGTATCAACGAGCGTAAATTGTTAAAAACTACACATTTGTATTTTCACTTAGACGCGCGGCTTTTACAGTACAAAATGGGACAAGCAAAAAATTTACAACCGCTGAAACAAAGCACTGTAAATCTGCCTCGAGCGAGGCAAGAGCGAGGGAACTTGAACTACAAATTGAACATTGTCGCCTAATGTGACTTCCAAACTTAATAAAAAGATTAACTTCCTTAATTCAAAATTAAGAATGAAAGAGAAGACTTGATTACATTGTCTTCTCTATACATTACAGTCTTAACACACTTTTAAAAAGCCAAAGCTTACTTGTTTGAAAGGCTGCACTTAGGCTGACGTATGTTTCATGAATAAAATTTATGTATAAACTGAAAAGAGTAACTATTTTATTAACGTTATATCGCTACCGCTTCATAATCGACCATTCCAAGTGGCTTGCGTGGATCCTTCTCTACAGCGATTTTCCAGCACATTCTTGGGCTGCCGATAGCCGCGCAGTAAAGTCAAAGTCAAAGTAAAAAAGAAAAGAAATATAAAATGATTCTAATTTTACATTTACTGCCAGTTCTCAAATCAAGGGCGTAGAACGGAAGAGAAGAACTGGCAATAAACTCTCCGCCACTCTTTTTAATCGCCAAGTTTTTTCCGAGACATTTTGACAAGACACTATTGTTACGAATCAATAAAGCTTTATAACTGATTAACTGACCCCTTATTATCTACTGAAACATTGTTTAATATTTCATAAATCACGCGATTGTTAGAAATTGCAATTTTATTCATAGATAATATGCATTAAATATTTAAACTGCTCAAACGCTCCATACGATTCAGCAAATACAACCTTTCCACCCTAATAGCGTGGAAAATAGAACATTTTCCGACAATTCCCGAGTTATTCGAATAGGCGAATGTGTCAACATACCGTGATTCCAATCACTCTGCTATTTTTATATAGCGTTGCTCTCGACAAAATGCATTTAATCTGTAGTGCACTCTCGTCAATTGCTAAGCCCTATCGGACGAGCTTTCACATATTAATCAACGCTTTTTGCGGAGCTTTTGCGTGTAATTTACGTTTATTGACATTGATTATTATTTTAACAAGCCAATAATGTCTTTGGTTTACCGAGGACTTCACATTTCCGTAACGGATATAAATGTATAATTAATGTGGTACTTATATTACTCGGCGTTGCGAGAGCTTTGCAGCAATATGTGTGTGATGAAGAAGGTTTATTTAAATTTAAAGTAACTATTTAACGAAAACAGGTCGGTCACTGTTTTGATGTTTTGTCAGAGGGCTCGCGAATGCATTGCTTGGTTTTAAACAGTTGGTTAGATTGTTAAACTAACTAGCTAACTAAAAATTCCTAAGTCGAAATAGTTAAGAAATACTGCTGATGATAAATGGTTTCACATATCAAATTGAAATTTAAAATGATTTATTAATGTTGCTAACACAACGCTGCACCCATTACAACATATTCCATATGACATCTTAAGTAATTAATAATAAAAAACAAGGCATCATCAGAAGTACGCATGGTGAAATAGGAGCACGCACGTTCTATTGTAGGCACAACACGCAAATTTTGCTTGCATGCAGTAAAAACTTACTTGAATAACACTCTACTATTACATCCAAGATTAGTTAAGCGCCATTGGATATAGAGAATTATTATAGAGAATTGGTAACATAAGCGGTGAACAGTAGCTTCGGACATCGGACGTCGAGGCTGAATACGATAATACCTCGATGTCCGTTGTTCCACAACTGAGCGATTTTACGGCAGTATTTGGCACGAACCACGATGTGAAACCAGCCTAATGAAGAATTCAAATTAGGGTCCTTCAATAACAGAGCGTACCAATTATTTAAAAGCCGGCAACGCACACGCGAGCCCTTGGCGTTGAGAGAGTCCGTGGACGGCAGTTTCACTTAATATCACTTGAGTTTGCCCCCTATTTTATAAAAAAAGTCTTCCACTATAATTCCCTTGAATTAATCATATTTTGTATTAGACAAATTTATTACTGATTTATACGACTGTAAATAATATTCTAACAGTATGCGCATTCATTTTGTCTCTAATGCAGTATTACTTATTTGCATTTTGGCTTCTCCCGTTGGCGCGTGCTCCGAAATCATAAAAATAATTCCAACATGTCCCTTGCATTTTTTATCTGTAGAGATAAATCGTCTGTATTAGTTTTTTATGTAAATTAAATACATTATAAATTACTATAGTCATAACACACGTATTATGCCTATTTGGTTTTAAAACTAATGAGAATTTTTTTAAGCTAGTTTATTCACTTTTATTTTTTACTTAGGCCCCGAAAAGTATGTGAAATTGCAAAACCTGTAGTAAAATAGTAACAAAACTTAAATTTCAGATAGGATCAATTCGTGGCCCTATTTAGAACTAAACGGAAGCATGATTTCGTGCTTATATCATTGTATTTTATTGTTAGTTTTTCACGTGTAATTATATTTTTGTTAATTCAATTATTTATTTAATTATTCTATCTTAATTAAATATAATTAATATTTACAAAAAAAATATTAAGTTATTATCTTAATATGTAAAAATAATTTTTATATAGTACGAGTAACTAACCTTAAAATATAATAATTAAAATATATTATTCAAAGGAGTCCCTTTAGGCAAGGTTCCATAGATACTGGCAGTGTTCCCCCTTTGAATAGCTAGAGAAATTCTTTGTCCGAGGTAGCTGCCAGCTCTTCGGTGTGTTCCTGTGATGTCAACTAACCCCACTGACCTAGGATATCGACACCGAATGGGACAAAATCATATTCGGAGCCTAGACTCCTGTATTTGCAGGCTTTAGCTTTTTGAGCCGCATCACAAGCCGCACTAGCTCTGTTGTCCGTTCCATGTAGATGGGAAGGGGCCAGTGTGTCTGAACAGCATCCAACCCGTCATGGAATCAAACTGATACCGTCCGGTCTCTTACCATCGTCTCTTACAATTCCAGTCGCCTCAAATAAACTTGGCATATTGACGGTGGCAAGAGACCGGCGTATATCCTTGAGTGCGGCATATCTCGAGAAGCGGTCAGGACTTTCTTGGCATGACAGTCCGTGATGTCCTACCATGTCGACAGCACTGCCACAAGGACATTTATGAGAAGCGCAGACCGGAACCCCAAGCCGCGTGTCAGGTTCAATAAATGTTCCTGTATTTGACGAACAGGGTAAACGTGAAGCCAGTAGCCGGCCTCATGCGTACCCACGGCCAAAAGTCTGGCACGCGATGAATCTGTACTACAGCACAATAGATTATCAAAAGATAATAAATTACATAATGTAACGTGACCTATTATAATCTTTGAGTACTTTCACATCGAAACAATACAATGTAGGTAAAGGCTAGTATATTATATTATATAATTTAAAATATATTAATATAAAATGGGGCCATTTAATAATTTGATCACAAAGAACTCAAGTTTTAATGAGGTTTTATGTATTGTTTTATTCAGAATCGTCATTATACGTTATATTTTACATGGTTCAAATTGTCAAAACATGAAAAGCTTTTTGTTGAATAATTGTGAATTCAATTCAACAGTACAAAAGTATTATGTTTTTGTTCATGCAAAACAAATTTCTGATGTTGGTAATTTTAATTATAATATAAACAAGCTAAATGTGAACTTTTTGTAACATTTTAACGAGTTCCACATTAAGAACAATACAGTGTTTCGTCGGGAATCAAAGTCATGAATAGACCTTCAGAAATGGCCTTAATTGAAATAATTGTTTATTTTTGGTAAAAAGCATATTATTTTGCAACAAATATAGTGAATTATGGCCAGCGGTGAAGCGCGGCAATCCCAAAGAAAAACAAAATGTTTAAATGCTTTAATTAAATTTCTTCTTCTTTTAGTGCCTCTCCATTACTGGAGGTTGTCCGTCAGTCTCTTCAAGCGAGTCTTGTCCTGCGCGAGATGCAGCAACTCTGCCGCATTTTCAATACCCATCCACTCTCGTTTCGAAGCCATGATTTCTTCCTTCTACCAACACGCCGTTTACCCTGGATTTTACCCTTTATAATTAGTTGGACGAGGCGCAATATGTGGCGCAGTTACGCAACTTTCTGTTGATAAATGTCATTAATGTTAAAGTTCTACAATAATTAATAACTTAACTAAATATGACAATTTGGTCGGCCCGATATTAGGTGTACGGCAATTATCTATATTATATACTTAATACTACTTGAGATTTGACCGGCCCAATGTTAGATATCCGATCAAAAGCCTCTTATATTAAACTTATTCCTAATTAAGAATTGACCGACCCGATTTGAGATGTCCCATCAAAGCTGCTAGTATATGCTTTCCATCTCCTTTTATTACGGTGTTGTTTCAAAGAGGTACCGGTATTAGTTATGCGGGGCAATGGATGTGCAACAAACAACTGCTCAAATAAAAATCACAACCAAATGTCTGAAAATAAATCTGTCGTATATGTTGGAATTTCTTTATATAGCAAATAAATGATAAGAATAAAAAATAAAAGAACGATATTTGCTAGTATCTATTTAGACTTGTGCATTTAACAATCTCACATACGTTAATGGAAACATCGTAAAGAAACCGGCAGGCTGTAGAGCCAAAAATACTATTTGGCAGAGAAAAAAATAAAATTAAAGTCGCGGCCAAAGACTAGTTTGCAGCGCTAACTTTTTCAAATAAATAATTCTGCTGTTGACTTTGGTATCTCTATACATATATTGGTATATCAAGCCTTAATTACCTCTTCTCTGATGCAGTGAATCAAGCTTTTACACAACAAAGGAATCGATTACTCGCAGAACGCTCTCATTGTTCAAACTAATAATATAAGTTAGTTATATAAATTAAAGCATTGAGATCGGACGATAAAATCAACGAAGATTTACCATCTCCATCAACCTTCCTTTCTACCATTTCCTTACAGTCATAGATTAAAGAGTGTATTGTTAGAGATTGAATTATTACTGAACTGATGTTTTATTTACCCTTTAGCAAAATTAAAATATATTTTTTGTCTAATATAACGGTAAGAGTTGCGAAATTATATACGATTATATATTCGTTCTTCTAAAAGCAATTGCTAATGGCATCAAATTTTACTCGTTCATTTATAGATGACGTAATAAATTCTCATTATATTTCTGCTCAAAAAACCTTAAACACCCGTAAAACAAACACAACGGTGTTCGTCTAGACTCTAGAGGGTTAAGTGAGCGAATTTTTATCCCTAAGGTAATGCATCTGAATCACAGTGCAATTAACACTTGCTCGTACTGTATAGGAAAATATCTTCAGGAAATCGACATACTTGAGGCATTTCTAAGGTAAAGGTCACTCGTGTATATAATTAAAAATGATCATCGAAACGGGCGCAATCTGCAGCTAAGACATATCGGGTTGAAGCGCCACTGGATTCTAATAAAAAATCTATAAACACATTTAACTGTTAAAAACTTTTTAGTATCGGATAAAAACATATATTTTTCAATCAAATGTTTTTTTTCTATTAAAATTTATCCAAAACCAATATCGTGTACAAACCTTTAGTTTATAATTTAATATACAGTTAATGGCATTTAAATATTTTAAATTATATTGTATATGTACCTGAATATTACAAATTACAAGTAAACGAGTTAATTACATTATGTCCCAATTACTACTCTTTAGAACTCAGGTACTTATTCTGGTTCGAGTGATTTGTATGGCCGCTGTTCTTTGAGTATACAATTATAAATTATAAATACATATATTATAATTGTGTAGAAAAACTGTACATATACCACGCGGTTTCGTAGTAAATGTTGTAATTAATGTGTTTAGAGACAACGAGACAAGAAAATGAACGATGTTTGAAACATGAAATGTTATAATATTTTTTTAATGTTAAGTTTGTGTTATTATCTCCTTATCGATAAATCTCTCTTTATATTTTAATCAATTTAAATATATTTTTTTCACCGGTAAACCGTCTTAAGTGTTGAATTTAAGCAACTCTCTCTATTATTTTTCTGTAACTTCAACGTAAAGGAATCTATTTTTTGGCGTAGGGACCTGACGACCCCATCGCCCACTGGTGAAATAACCTGTGAAAGAGGTTATTTCACCAGTGCAATCAGTCAACCCCCTTCCTAGTGGGAGTGCCATGCTGTTGCTTTCGGGCTTCAGCCAAATGGGCAGGCACGACCGGGGCAGTACCACTGTCTCACAGAAAACCGGCGTGAAGTGATGCAATAGGTTTATCTTATTGTACTCGCGTTTCGTTCGGTGAGTGAGACTCCCGGAGCCCATCCCCCCCCCCTTCCCCAGAGTATGACGGTGCAGTTTAAAGAAAGATTACCCCAGGGGGGTACCACACGTGGAGAATCCCCCTCTGGGCGTCCATCATCGGAACAATCAGTATCCGGTGGTGGATGCACAGGCTGCCCTTCGTATTCTGGGGTGGGCAAAAACTGCGCTCTAAACAAAACATCCAGTTCTAGTTTTAGGTTTCGATCTCGGGGCAAACGGAAGAATTCGCCGAAGGCAACCCCTTCCACGCTCACAGTGGACTTCACCAATGTTAGGGGGCTCAACTCAAACCTAAACGCGGTTCACTTTCACCTTGAATCTGCGAAGCCGGCCTTATTCTTCCTCACTGAGACTCAGATATCCTCCCCGGCTGATACTTCTTACCTCTCCTACCCGGGGTACAAATTGGAACATTCATTTGTGCCGCGGGCGGGAGTTTGCGTGTACGTCAGAGAGGATATCTGTTCTCGTCGCCTTGGGACGCTTGAAGGAAGGGACCTATCTAACCTCTGGCTCCGCATAGACTGCGATGACCATCCGCGATTCTATGCGTGCCTGTATAGGTCCCATAGCGGAAATGACGAAACTGACCGACTCATCGAGCACATCCAAATGGCTACAGATTCCCTGCTTGAAAGGGTTCCTACCGCCGAAATCGTGATACTTGGCGATTTTAACGCCCACCATGCCGATTGGCTCGGCTCTGAAACCACCGATCACGCGGGAAGATCCTTTCACGACTTTGCTTTAGCCTACGACCTGACACAAATGGTCCCTGCGATTACGCGAATACCAGATGTGGACGGTCATAAACCCTCTTTGTTGGACCTTCTGCTGACTTCGCATCCGGAGAACTATCAAGTCTCCGTTGACCCGCCATTGGGTTCATCGGATCATTGTGTGGTCCGGAGTACTGTGCCATCTACGCGCCCTTCGCGGTCGCGCTTTTTGGGTTTTCGCCGTATTTGGCACTACAAGTCAGCAGATTGGGACGGGATGCGGTCTTTCTTTGCGTCCTACCCTTGGGGGCCTATTTGCTTTTCGTCTGAAGCTCCAGATTCCGTCGCTGCCTCTGTCGCCGAAGTGGTTCTGCAGGGAATGGAACTCTTTATTCCCTTTTCTGCGGTGCCGATCGGTGGCAAGTCTCAGCCCTGGTTTAAGCGTTCTTGCAAGACAGCCTCGCGTCGAAAGCGAGAATGCTTTAAGGCATGGGCAGAAGCGGCGAAATCTCGTGATGCTAATACCAGCGAACTCAAAAAAGCATATAACTCAGCCTCCAGGTCCTTCAAACGGGAAATCACTAAAGCAAAGTCAGAGCACATTGCCAGATTTGGCGAGAGATTGGCCCAACTCCCTTCGGGGACTCGAGCCTTCTGGTCTCTAGCCAAAGCTGTCCAAGGGAATTTTTGTCAGCCCTCCATTCCACCATTGCACAGGGAGGATGACTCGCTGGCCCACACTGCGAAGGAGAAGGCCGACCTTTTAGGCTGTCTCTTCGCGTCCAACTCGACTTTGGATGACCGAGGGAGATCACCACCGAGCATTCCACGGTGTGATTCTTCGATGCCGGAAGTTACATTCCGGCAACGTGCTGTCCGTAAAGCATTATCTTCCTTGGACATACATAAGTCGAGCGGGCCGGATGGTATTCCTCCAATTGTGCTGCGTACTTGTGCTCCTGAGTTGGCTCCGGTCTTAACGCGCCTTTTCCGGTACCTGTACTCGCTTGGCACTGTCCCGGAGTGCTGGAAGATCGCATCGATACATCCGATCCCTAAAAAAGGCGATCGCTCCGATCCGTCCAACTATCGCCCAATAGCGATAACCTCCTTGTTCTCCAAAATAATGGAATCCATTATTAATTGCCAGCTCCTGGAGTATCTGGAGGGCCACCAGCTGATAAGTGACTCTCAGTACGGCTTTCGTCGTGGTCGTTCGGCTGGTGACCTTCTTGTATACCTTACGCATAGATGGGCGGAGGCAATTGAGTCCAAGGGGGAGGCTCTAGCGGTTAGTTTGGACATAGCGAAAGCCTTCGATCGGGTGTGGCACAGAGCACTGCTCTCGAAGCTTCCAGCCTATGGGCTTCCCGAGAAATTATGCGATTGGATCTCCAGCTTTCTGGCCGATCGGAGCATCAAGGTCGTCATCGACGGAGCATGTTCCGACCTTAAACCCGTGAACGCTGGGGTCCCACAAGGCTGTGTTTTATCCCCGACCCTGTTTCTTCTGCATATCAATGATATGTTGCAACTTAGCAACATTCACTGCTATGCGGATGACAGCACTGGGGACACTCTTTACACTGGCCGGGCAAGTATTTCTCGGGCAGATGTCGATGAGTACCGGAACAAACTTGTGTCTGAAGTAGAAACCCTACTACGTGGAGTCTCTGACTGGGGCAGACTAAACCTAGTCCAATTTAACCCCAAAAAGACACAAGTTTGCGCGTTTTCCGCTAAAAAAACACCCTTTGTCGCTACTCCTCTTTTCGAAAACACTCTCCTTAAAGCCACAGCCAGCATTGGAATACTTGGCGTTGACATATCGAACGACGTTCAGTTTCGCGGTCACTTGGAGGGAAAGGCAAAATTAGCCTCCAAAAAGCTCGGTGTGCTCAGCAGGGCGAGACGGTACTTCACTCCGGGCCACCGCTTGCAACTATATAAAGCTCAAATTCGGCCCCACATGGAGTACTGTTCCCACCTTTGGGCGGGTGCTCCCCAGTACCAGCTTCTTCCACTTGACCGTATTCAACGAAGAGCGGTTCGAATCGTTGACGACCAAAATCTCTCCAAGCGGCTTGATCCTTTGGCGTTGCGTAGAGATGTGGGGTCTCTCTGCATCTTCTACCGCATTTACCATGGAGAGTGTTCAGAGGAGTTGTTCGGATTAATACCTGCAGCTGAGTTTCATCATCGGACGTCGAGGCAGAATACGAAATTCCACCCGTATCACCTTGACGTCCGCCGTTCCACAACTGCGCGTTTTTCTAGGCAGTTTTTGCCGCGCACCACCACTCTGTGGAACCAGCTGCCAACTGAAGTATTTCCGAACCAATTCGACTTAGGGTCCTTCAAGAAAAGAGCGTACCAATTCTTAAAAGGCCGGCAACGCACTCGCGAGCCCTCTGGCATTGAGGGTGTCCATGGGCGGCGGTATCACTTAACATCAGGTGAGCCTCCTGCCCGTTTGCCCCCTGTTCTAAAAAAAAAAAAAAAAAAAAAAAAAAAAAATTTATTACAAAAATCATTAACTCGGTACACGCATTAAAAACTGGTACAAGCCGATGCAGTTACTTTGTTTCCAGTTAAAAAATGTTTTCAAAATTTTAAAAAAGGCTCTTTTTTTCTATATTTATATTGATCAGGTATAATATAAGTTTTACATTTGTTCGACGTCCTAGTGGACAGGAAAACTGTCACGTTTATGTTTCCACCAAACTATTGTAAACTACTTTTTTATTGTATAGGTACAATAAATAAATAAGCAAATGTATTTGTAAAAATGTCATAGTTTTAAAAATCGAATAGCTTCGAAGTTATGTATACACACACACAGAACACACAATATGAAATTAGTAGTTTCCTATATATCTCAGATTCCATCAATACTCTCGTTAAGGTTCTGAAATGGTTCCCCGGAGTTACGCGCCTTTGTTAAGGCCTCGATCGATCTACCAACAATGGGCCAATTTCAATTCTGGTTTCGTTTATATCCAAATACAATGGATCTATGATAAACGAGTTAGGCTTATAGTAATTTAGGCTCGTTAGCTTAGGACAGGAATGCCATAGAGTGATGAATTTATATATTATTTGTATTGCAAGGCAAATGAGCCTGCTGTTTGTGTGAGTCGAGGAATTGTCCGTCCGCAAAAGCATATATTTATTGTAAATAAATACTTGTGTTTCATATTTTCAGAATATGTATGTTGACTTATTCTCTGGCTCTGCGATCTAAATTCTATCCTAAATATTGTTAAAAAAAGTGGCGTGGCAACTATAATCTTAATCAATCTTAAATAATTTTTATACAAAATTTTCTAAAATTGTTTGTTTGTCTAGAAATTGCTTTATTGGTGACATTTGAAGAAATATGTTTTTGCTTTTTGCATACCTTACCAAAGTTACTCAATTATTTTAATATTTACTTGATGTGCTGTACCTTTCAATGCTGCTTTTTTTTGTTTGTTTGTTCCCTTTTGTAAATCTTTGAACCTTTTAGTAGTAAAATGTATCATGTATTCCATCTTTAGCTATACTTTCAGTGTATTTGTTTGTAATTATATATATTTTATGTTAGCTGTCGGATTACGAAATAAAAAAATGTATCTTATATATATAAGTTTTTATTTTAGTACAAAAGAACCAATATCTTCCCCTCAATGAGACTGTAAGCACTGTCATTGAAAACTTTCTTATGTTAAATATCTTTATTAGTAAAGTAGGTTAGCTTTACATGTTTTTATTACTCATAAGTTAGGGTACGATCTATGTTAAATTATACCTTTGTGCAGTGACATTTTATAAAAATAATTTATTATTACGTACGTGAACGCGAATTTGAACCAAATAGGACTGTTTGTATAACAGTAGTACATGTATATTTTAATTTAAACTGTTAAGAAAATAAATAATTCTGTAATTAATTACAAACAGTTTCACCATGTATGGAAATACGTGGACACCGGCAGTACCGTAGCACGAAACATGCTTGCAATTAGTTGTGAAGTGATTTGTCAAGCTTTAAAACCAACAGTTGAATTGAAATTATTTTCTATACAAAACTGGGAATTTATTTTAGCTATTGCAGCGTTCCGTTAGACAGGTCAGATGCATATTGTTAGATTTTAATTATGCTTTAATTAAAATTTATAGTATATAATATATTAACGAAATATAAACATGTTAATTTTTTATTTGACTCATTCTGTATACTATTAAGTTACGTTGAACAAATGTACATCTTCCGGAAATGGACGAGTGTGTTTAGGCGTTATGGCACATGTGCACAAGCATTCTTGAAGTGAAACAGTTTATGTAAAATCAGTGAAGTTAATAAAGAGTTTAATTTTCAATCTTTTATCAATATATAAACTTGATGATTTATTAATCTCACAACAAACAATCACCCCCCTATACTTAGGGGGGTGTTTGTTTTATTATTAACATATTTAATTGAATTCAATTACAAATTAAATTGTTATTTGTAATTGAATTCAATTAAATATGTAAATATGTGTTTTTTAATATTTAGTTAGACATAGTAGCCTAATAAAAATATAAATTTGTTAAGAAATAAAAAAAAACCCTTGGTATCATAGAAGCTCGATCATATATTCTTAAGACTTAAGAACTTATGTATCAGCATAGTATAGAAAATGTTGCTAGGTTTGTTAAATGCATACAATTTTCAATGGATAATAAAAAGTTTGTTTTTAAAAAATAGTTAAGTAATAAAAGGGCCTCTTTTTTTTTAAGTGACAGGAGGGTCATCCGACAATAAGGACTCATGGACACATTGTCAGAAGGGTCGCATGTGCGTTGCCGGCTTTTTAAGAATTGGTTTATTTTCTTGCTAGTTAGTTCTAAAATGGCAAATGATCAATTACGACGAATGTCAGAAAGGATGATGTCTTACCTATAAATAAAAGTAATTCATCATTGGTTATGTATTGTTTTTTATATGGAAATGATATTGCATAGTAGTTCTATGTACATTTCCATATATAATTCAGTAATGCGAATTCTCCAATATGTATTTTCGATACTGACAATTTAAATCGTAACGATCAAAAGATTACAAGAAGCTTAACGGTAAAATTGAATTTTCACACATTGCAACATTTATGAAATATGTATGAATCATTTTTGCCATTTGCTGTACAATTGTCGGGTGGCTATCAATTCCCAATTGATATTCCAATGAAGTTTTATTACTGTATAAAAAGTATTTTTTCATAGCGTTTGTTGAATTAACCAATCCCTGAAAGGCTGGCAACGCACTCGAGAGCCCTCTGGCATTGATTGTCCGAAGGCGTTGATAAAGCTTAACATAAGATTCTTATGCTCGTTCACCCCATTATATGAATATATTATAAATATATAGCTGGTGTATTCTTCTGCATGAGCCATGTTTTTTTTAATTAAAATCTTATTTTGTTATCAGATATTTTTGATTCTTTTACTAATTGGATTGAATTGTAATATATTACGTTTATTTATTATTTCGGATATTACTAAATTCTATGACAACTAGAAACAAAAAGTTAACTATTAATTGTAAATAATGATAGTAGCTTTTTAACTGTAATTATACATAGACCATATCATAGATAAATAATGTTATAAACAACGTTGTTTTGTTAGAAGATCCATAGAAACGTCAAATCACTTTACTGACGTCAAATAAATGTCACGAAGGCTCGAGTGGAATGAGAATAACAAGGAATCGTCAGATTCCAGTCTAGACCGCGCCTAGACTTTAATATGGCAGCTACAAAGCCTTCGACGTTATTGAGAGGCAATAATAACGTTATGTCTGCCTTTCCTAGTACCTTGGTGTGATCGGATTTTTTTTTCACTTACATGTTAGGGAAGTAAGCTTCATTCAAAAGGCTTATTGGTATTAACGATATGAAGGCATCAATTATTATTAAATCATTATACACTTATTATAAACCTTAAGCTTTGTTACCATAAAAATACTCTTAATGAGAGAGTAAAAAGTGATACTTTCCATAGCCACAGATATCCAAAGGCAAGCCTCATACAATTTTCATGAACATATATTTTTTACAATTCACAGGAAAATTAACTACAAATCGTTTATCATAGAAATTTTAATATAACAATAAATTTTAAAGTCCATATTTAATTTAAGTGTATGAATCATTAAGACCTATCAATTTCACATATTATTTGAGAATAAAACACTTCATAATCTGACTCCGGTGTTTGCAATCGTCTCCAACTCCCGTCCTTACATGGCGACCCTGCCAGGGTATCAATAACACTTATATCTGTTTTTATTGTTTTGTTAGGAGATGTAGTGTATGAATCATTAAGACCTATCAATTTCACATATTATTAGAGAATACAGCAGTTCATAACTTAAATCCGGTGTTTGCAATCGTCTCCAACTCCCGTCCTTACATGGCGACCCTGCCAGGGTATCAAAAACACTTATATCTGTTTTTTTCTGTTTTGTTAGGAGATGTAGTGTATGAATCATTAAGACCTATCACTTTCACATGTTATTTGAGAATAAAACACTTCATAACTTGACTCTTGACTTTGCAGTTATAAGAGTATAAACTTCATAACATGACTATTTTGTTTGTAATCACTCCCATCCTTACAAAACTATTAAATACTTGATGGATGATGCTTATGCAAATTTAATCTCCACGATACACAATACTTATGTACAGTAGCTAATTAATAAGCCTAAGGCTCGTTTGTCATGCAAACCAGACCTCAGGATAATTACCCTTGATTGGCGTTTCATTTGGATAATTGTTGTAAGATCCTCTGGTTGCTATTAAATGTAATTGGACTATTAAATAAAATGCTCTTTAGATTAAGCGTAATCAACGTTTTTACTTTCCTGTGATCGATCTTATGCAATGGGACTTCCGGGGCGAGTAAAGGGGATAGGAAAAAACTTTATTTTTTTTTAATAATTAACGCTCCATTCGGAGCAATTAAGATGTTGATTTTTATCACATTATAAACACATTCTAACTTACAAAATATTAATAACTATTCAATTAGGTACAACTTGACAAAATTTTGCAGTGTTTGAACTTGTCTTGTTGTTGTTTGTTTTGCATGTCAAATGATGATTTTATCCACTCCGGCATGATTTTTGAATACAATGCTTCTTATCATTTTAAAGTTATGATTATAAAACTTTACTCTTTTCTATGATAATGTGTTTAATTTTTTATATGTATAAATGTTAATAATTATTCCTAATAATAATTAAGCGTATTATAGGATCCTAAATTACGTTTAATTCAAATAAATATGTGAGAATTCTTATTAATCAGTTAGGAATAATGTCTTGTGACAACTGCAGTTTAGGAAATATTCCTTATATATGAAGATCTGCAATAAAAATTAACTACACTTTGTGTGGTAAATCGAATCTAATACGCATTGTTATTTAATATTATTTGCGTTTGTAAGGAAGGTCAAGTCTTTTGTGATATACCTTTAACATATAAAATCTCGTTTACCAAACGTTCGACTTAGGCCCTTGCATAGTTAAGTGATTAAAATATTCACCATTATCGTATTGACAAATTACCTACTAACATTTAGACAGAGATTTCTAAATAAAATCATTTATATCACGCTTATACCATTTTTTTCCATATGTCTTTATAAAACGATACTTGCAAAAGAAACATCTTACGGATTGCTAGTAAATCTAGACTTTTCTAATTTAATTTAAATGCGATAAACGTTCGTCTCTGAACTTTAGGGTCACGTAAAAGGTCTGTTTCGTATTTTGTCCAAAACCCTCATCCTTCTTACTGATCAATGTGTCTGAACTTCGCAATTACACGACTTCTATATCTCGTTAATTCGGCTCATAATACTTAGAAAATATTTGGCAAAACCGGTAACTTGTTTTACAAAGAAATTATTTTCATTTCCACAAAAAATATTTAATCACTTTAACACTGCTCTTTTCTCGGATCCGTGTGGCACGGGGTCATAGTAGCGGTGCCGTTCACTCGGATCCGAGCGACCGTCCTGTAATGAACAGGACCAGGTTTTTTTTACTATTGCCATTCCTAGCTCTCTTTTAAGCACTCAATGTGCTAATATTACTTTGCTTCATCACTGAGAAGTAATGAAGAAAAAAATGCATAGCCTAGCCTATGGCTTGTTTGAATCCTGAGCGCAAATATTTTCGTGCGCTATGAATATTTCGTAGTATACCGAAACTGACAAAAATATTTTCATCACATCTGCAAAATGTTATATTTGTTTAATAATGAATAAATATAATAAAACCTAAGCCCTAACATTACTAATAGTTTAAATAAATAAAAATATTAGTTCTTAATTAGCTATTGACATCGGGTTCCAATAATCTGTACTATAAAGATTCATTGGTTACGAAATACCTTAAAACAATCTCAATTCAAAAATTGTTTTAGAATTAAAATGCGTTAGTGATTTAAAAAAAATACATTTAAATGAATAAAGTAAGAATTATGCCAGTCTATTGTTGCCAGATACTAATTTTGAATAGAACTTCAAACCATAAGAACTGTTCAATCTCTAGAATTGATTGAAATCCTGTTTTCTATTGAAAACAGAATAACACATATAGGTAATGGCAGTACTTCCAAATTACGAGAAACATTATTTACACTGGCCAGTATTATGCAAAAATGGGTCAAAATTTCAAACTTTACTGTTTGAATATCCGTTTCCTGTTAATAAACTTGTCCAGTACGCCATTTTTATGTTCCTTATCCGCGTGTGTCCTATTTTCTACGAATTCTTGCTTTAAAATTTCACAGAGAAGTAATGTTATGATTTGCTTTCAAAATTATCATTAGGAATTTTACTCAGTGAGGGTTCATTTTGATATAATAGACCTATAATGCGACAAATAACCTAAACAAAAACCTAGCCAAAATTATGAGAACAACAAATATAAACTATCAAATAATTAATTTAATTAAATAATGGCCTTCGTCGTTCTACTCAGCGTCGCCGTTCACGAATATGTCAAAGCATTAAGAGTGTTCTTGGGCATGTCAATCATACGAGCATCCTGCGTTTGCCAGAGTCTTTCTTTCTTATTATTTAAAACAACACGGTAATTTAAGTAAAGAAACATTAGGGTAAACAGTTAAAAATTAATTACATTTGTGCTAGAGTTCGACAAATAAAATGCTCCGAGTACCTCAAATCTTCATGCAAATAATTTGGAAAACTCGCGTGTATTATACGGGGATTTCACGTATTTCAGTACATATAGTAAGTGTGCAAAAATCTAATTAAATATCATTCTTGTAAATAGAACATGAAAGGAAATCCAAACGAATGAATCCAATACAAAATTGTTAAAATGTATCTGTAAATTGGGTATAAGCTGAAATAACAAGTTTAAAATACAGTTATTCTGTCATTATTATAAAGACGTTTACACTGTGTCGTTCAAGATTATTGCAGTGAGAGCTGTAGTGGACGAGTTAGTCTAGTTTCTTAATAAATAATATATATTGTTTAGACAGAATTATGGATTCTCTTTTTACAACATATACCTCTATACCTACTTTATTTAGTTTTTTTTTGTTCTAGGTAAAAGGACATAACAAACATAGGAAGTTATCAAAACAATTAATACGAAATATTGTAACAACTATTTCAAAAGAGTAAGTTATTCTTCTTAGTACCTTTATATTTTCAACTTGCAATTTTGACTTTCAAAAATGCCTTTTGAAATATATTATTTGAATTGGAATAAAAAAAATTAAACCCTTGACTGACAACTGTTTTAAATTAAGGTGGTAGTTTTTAAACTATTCGAATTAGTTTAATTAAATACACCTGGCAGTAACGTTTCGGCGTAGGAAATATACATTATGTGCTTTTCACCCTAATATAAATACCAGGCAAAATCGCGAGCAACTCATATACGAATAAAGAGCAATCTCTCAGAATCACAGTTCTCGTTATTTCCTCATTAAAAGTTGAAATTGAAGGCGTTCTCAATCGCAGTGTAAAAGTTTTCAATGATACACCGACGGGAAACGCGCTGAAATGGAAAAAAATGGCACAGAGTTTTCCAAGGGCCTTTCGAAATAAACTTCGCGTCAATATTTAACTTTTCTTATTTACTTTTAGTAATTATCTTTTGTTGGATCTTAAGTATACAGCCGAATAACTTGAATCCATGATTTAGAGTCTGGAGAGATTATGGTATATTGTTATCGCACGTGTCAGAGGTCAACGCAGTTTAACGAATTTGGAATATCAGATTGCCTATGCTAAAATACAGAGTGAACATGCTATAGGAACTACTTAGTTAAAAAGGTTGCTTAAATTACTCAGTCATCATTTAAAGCAACACATGGCAGTGGTGTATCGTTATAATCCCCCAAATGAGGCCTAATGCTGGTATATTTTGAAATCAAATTATGAAGAATAAATAAAGATTGTGAGAAAGTTATATGGTTAGCGATGTACCTTCTTAAGTACTCCTATTATTTTTACACGTGTGTATCCTTTTTTTATTCATTTTTAATAAGTTTTTGATTGTCCTGATTTTAATATGTGTGATTTTTTTTTATTAATAGAGCAGGGGGCAAACAGGCAGGAGGCCGATCTGATGTTAAGAGATACCGCCGCCCATGGACATTCTTAATGTCAGAGGGCTCGTAAGTGTGTTGCCGGCCTTTTAAGAATTGGTAGTTGTGAAGTGATGTTTGAGTGCTTAAAAATAATAAAATAAAATCTGATTATTTTAATAAGTTCCACAACTGAAAATATTTCATATGCACTATTGGGAATTAAGAGGGTCCTATTACTGAAATACAATATTAACATCAAATAGCAGTGAATAAAAGGAATTTAATTATGGAAAAATCAAAGTAACGAAAAGCGCATGTTGACGTAAATAGGGATTTCTGAAATTTCACCCCAATTCTCCCCAGGGTACACTCAATATTAACAGAGGGTTCTTATTGAAAGTGGGGGCAACAAAACTTCAAACACCTAACGTACTGTCCCTTCAACATCTGGAACTTAAGAGGAGTTTGAACTTAAAGTTTTCTAATGTGTAACACAAGTTTAGTAATATTGTTTATACAATTTTCAAATTGTCAATACAGTAGTTTTTCAGATACTTTAAAGTATTGTTTCTTCACTGTTATATTGTCTGTGCAGTTTGGCCTAGTGGCTCCAGCGTGCGACTCTCATACCTAAGGTCATAGGTTCGATCCCCGGCTGTGCACCAATGGACTTTCTTTCTATGTGCGCATTGTACATTTGCTCGAACGGAGAATAACCAAATTTTAACATTGACCATGAGACAGATTCAGAAATCTGGGGCCAAGACCTAAAGAGGTTGTAGTGCCACTGATTTATTTATTATTTATATTCTTTGTGACGTAAGGCTGACTTAATAAAAAAAATATTAATAGAATAGTTAGATATATTCATTATATAAATTTCATAATCAAACTTAAAAGATATTAATAGGGATACCAACAGGTTCGAATTTAATGACGTGGAATAAGTGATACCATGATGATCTTATGTTCCAAAATAAACGTATTTTATTTATTTCTTGATTTAAGAAGAATGCAAAATATATCCGACTACCGTAGTTCCACAGCTGTGCGTTTCTTAAGGTAGGTTTTACCCCGCACCACCGCTATGTGGAATCTCCCAATGAAGTATATATATAGTAAAACTTACTCGAATTTTAGTTCAACAAGAAAAGAGCTATCCAACTTCTAAAGGGCTGGCAACGCAAGCATTATGAGTGTCCACTAACTACACTACTAACACTAACACCACTACTCATGTTACTACTCACCATCAGGTGAGCCTGCTGCCTATTTGTTACTGATAGGTACATTAAAAAAAATGTTTAATACTCCATTATAGAACCAAGTATAGCTACACTACACAGGACTAAAATAAGAAATAAAAATATAATTCTGTAGTATAAAAATTATAAATATTAAAGTTACATCCACGCATTAAATTGCGTATCAAGGCAATTTGTTACAAAATATAAAACACTGTTAATAATTCATGAACCTTTTTGGGCTCATAAAGAAAATACAAATTCCCGAGGTAATAATGTCAGATTTATTATTTCAATAAAGCATATCGTTTCATTTTATCGCAAAGAACAAATTAAAGGGGATCTGTTTAAAACAAAGGAGTTTTATTTCTCTTGTTGCTTAGGAATTACGTAAAATTTGCCAAGTCCCCTTTAAAATGAATAATTCAACGCATCGTGAAACGCTGGGGTGAGAGTTGCCTGTCAAATTGTCAATTAAACACTACTTATTAAGCTCTTAAATTAAAGACAATTCATTAATAGCCTGTCTTTTTCATTTTGAAAGGTAAACATACTTTAAACGGCTATTTCTATACCATATCATTAACGCTGGTTCTAACTTTCGATTCCTAGGATGTGTGCCGTCACCGCATCGTGTGGCCGCGCTCTAACATTAAATTTTACTTATACAGATTGAGACAAAAGATTAATCTGGGCTTAAAAACAAATTTTATATTTCTTGATATTATAAGAATTGTACGGTCCGGGTCATGGGATTGCAAAAGAGGATTTTTGTTTTACTCTTTATTAACCAATCGCGTATTCCAAAATAATGAAGTGTCAAAGAGAGTACCCACCTATAGCTATACTTTTGAAGCATAACTCCGACGATTTAGGTAATCGTCACGCTTAAAAAACTAAGAAAACCGAGTACGCAAAATGTACAGCCTTGGCTGAGCATGAATCATCAAGTAGGGATGAGCCCCGAATCTTATCTAAATTGGATGTCCATTCTCCATCTTCTTAAGAATACCTATTATTTAATTTTTTTTATAGAACAGGGAGCAAACGGGCTACAGGTTCACCTGATATTAAGATGGCATTGTAATTCTAAGCATAACTGAATTTAAATTGTACACATAATTTTTTTACGAAAACCAAAAGAAAATGGGGTTGTCTGTAAAGACAGCATACTATAATATTTTATATGATAAAGGGGAAAGGATTATCAAGAGATTTCAGCAGAGAGCAGGTGAAATGCTCCATGAGTTTAAGAACTGTATCTTATCCCAAGTCTATAGAGATCTGAAATTCTTGTTTGGAATATTCTAATCAGGAGTTTAGTTGACGTTGGCGGCTACTGAATTATTCTCTGTTGAATTTAAGCTGTGTTTATTTGACAAATAATACCCGTTTATATGATTTAGATTCTGTTGGTTAATATCGCAGAACCTCCAAGGATTGGTAAATTTTACCGATTCATTCTTCATATATACAACGCAATTACAACTAAGTGTGGTAAGAAATATCAGTTATGGTAATAAAATTCTGTATACGTTTGTGTCTAGTTCGCGCGATTCCACCTTTAACATCACGTCAACAAATCATCACCAATGAATTTTCTAAGTACAGTCCAAACCATATACGATGTCGTCACATCGTTTAGAACAACATACCGGTTATATTGACCAAAATCAACGGTCCCGGCTGAATTCTATTGCCACCAATTCGACTTAGGGTCCTTCAACAGCGTACCAATTCTTAAAAGGGCGGCAACGCACTCGCGAGCCCTCTGGGCGTTGAGTGTCCATGGGTGACGGCGTCACTTAGCATCAGTAGAGCCTTTTCTGCCTTTTTTGCCCCCTGTTCTTTAAAAAAATAAATTAAAAAAAAACTAAATAAATTCACGTAAATTTTAATAAGTTACAATTAGGAATTAACTTTTATAAGTTAATTTTAAAACGTAATACTCAGATTTCTCTAATCTACTTAATTTTATGACCCTATTACTACGCATAAGGCTGAATCGAAAAGTTTAATAACGCCGAAGTGGCGAAATGACGAGCCGGACACGCAATAAAGACGTCCATAATATTTTTATTAACCAATAAAGATGAATCATATTAATATCACTCCTATCTCCCTCTTTCAGAACTTTCGAACTATGATCGCGAACTTTTCGAAAAGCTTCATAAACTTTTATAAATTAAGTACGACGGTTCGTGTTCGCATTTTATATGGGTCCTTTTGCATTCGGTTTAAAGAGAATTTTTTATTGGTAAATGAAAGTCAATATGGCGAGGCCCATTGAATAATAAATGATAATGAAGACATCGTTTCACTATAATGCTTATTTCTAGACATAAATTGATCGTCTAATGAACGGCTTTAATAATAATAAATACAGATAATTGTTAGGTTATTTTTGATTGATTGTTTAAAGTTTTTGTTAAGTATTTTAGTTAAAACAATATACATAGTTTAGTAATAAAACATAAAAACATTTCAGATAATTACATGTTATGGACAAAGGACGATCTTCCAACTTTACCAGGTGTAATAATCTTAGGCACTCTGCGATGCCAGCTATTCAAACACGTTTACTATATATCATTAAGTCAGTAAGATTTTAGTTAATTTATAATTTCTTTAATATAAAGTAACTTTAGTTTGACATAGGATTTGAATATATTTATGAACACTGTAAATGCTTATTACGTAACCCAAAATTCAAACTAAAACATGGCACATTAATATAACGAAAAATGTATCAACGTTTTAGTAAATAGAAGGAGATAAATGAGAGAACATTTTTCAAATCCACGAATGACGCGAACACATTTCGATAATACTCCGAAACCAATTGGAAACATGATTAAATCGAGTGTATCGAAATTTTCGATATGCAAGCCGAAGCAAATGGAGTGTGAGTGAAAAATTTAAATGTCCATACCCTTTCCGTCAGCCGCGAATGTTTGTTTGTTCACAATTAAAAGTTTTCGAAACATTTCGGTGGCGTAACAATATTGTGACGGTATCAGAGCTCGGGGCCTCGAAGCTCTAACTAGAATGGCTTATTAGCATAGTTAAAAATCAACAAACAATTAAAAAACTTATGTAAAATATTCACGGTTATATTATTTAAAGAGGTTTTATTAAAATATGTTCTCCTAACAAAAAAGATATTAATCACAAACAACATATAATTCATATGATAATCACGCAGTCAGGTCGCTGGGTTTTTTGAAGGAAACCTCTTTAGGCCCAGGAGGGTAAAATTGTTACGGATGAAACGTCACGAACATGTGCAGCGTTTTTGATGAAAAGGGAGAGAGCGATTGAAACCGATTGAGAGCAGCTTTATATGCCGCCTGTATATCTTGTATATAAAATTCTTGTGTCACGGTGTTAGTAACCGAACTCCTCCGAAACGGCTCGACCGATTCTCATGAAATTTTGTGTGCGTATTGGGTAAGTCTGAGAATCGAACAACATCTTTTTTTCATCCCCCTAAATGTTAAGGATGGTCCAGCCCTAAATTTTTTTATTTATTTTTTAGACAAAATTTTTCGTTTTTATTTTTTTACGATACACCACACAAAAATACATGCAACCCTTATGTTTTTTTTTGTTAATTATAAACTTGAATTTTTTGGCACAAAAACATGGCAAAAAAAACGTTTGCCGGGTCACCTAGTATTTAATTTAAATGTCCCTGGCTGTTAGCATCAACTAGTAATCCTCGATAGTAGGTATTCTATTTACTTTATATTTTTAAAAACTACAGTTTTATCCAATGCCTCACTTTACCAGGGCCCCAAAATAGCCTGACTACGGCCCTGGTTCCATTGTTTGCCCAGGGATCGGAGTTGTGAGCGTTAACATCGGACCAATCGTTCCAGTTATTGCGTATTCATTTCGTTCAAGAACCATTGATTGAGCAATTTTTTAATTGCTACAAAAAGGTTTCGTATAAATAACGTGTATGGCTCCAGTAAACGCATTGTGTTTTAGATTTCTATAGTCATTGAAAAAATCAGTGGCGCTACAACCTTTTTTAGGTCTTGGCCTCAGATTTCTGAATCTGTTTCATGCTCATAATTAAATCTAATAGGCAAGTATGTGATCAGCCTCCAGTGCCTGACACACGTCTTTTTGGGTCTATGACATGTCGGTTTCCTCAGGTTTTCCTTCACCGATCGAGCAAATGTTAAATGCGCACATAGGAAGTCCATTGGTGCACAGGCGGGGCTCGAACCTACGGCCTCAGGTATGAGAAACGCACACGGAAGTAAATAGGCCAACACTGCTCTATAATCATTTAGAGAAACATTTACATGGTAGGGAATCGTTTTATATTGGGTATATTAATAATGCATAACCATCTTGGTGCTCGCTCAACGAATAAATATCGATACAGCGCTGTCAGCAGAGAATCCCACAGGGACTAAATATTTTAATTTTGTTTAAATTATTATAACAATGCAGATTAAGAATGTTTATAAATTCAATACTGCATATTTTTAAATTAAATGAGTTCATATATCCTTTTAAATAATATATACAAAATCATCAAAGGCGAAAGCATCAAAACTTAGACTGCAGCTAAATAATGTCTAATAACGATAAATCAAAGCAATACTGAACAAAATTATATAATATATATATATTTGCTAAATCATTTCTTCGCGTTTTGTGTAAAATAAAATATTCATTTTTAATCAAAATATAAAGGGAACATATTCGCTAAATCAAAAATAAATGTATAATTCAGAGAATTGGAAAGTAAAAGCAAGCACTTCGGTGAGGCGAGAGTGCGACTGTCTATCTGTCTGTCACTTACGTATGACAGTGCCACGTCATTTACCCCCGGGGGTTGATATACTTTGACTTAACGGTCACCCTCTGATACATTATTCCTTGCATATTAAAGATGAGAAATATAATGCACTAAGTATATCGTATATTGCTTTAAAATGCATTCAGGATCCAGTATTTAATGAATTTAGCTCTGTTATTGTTAAAGGGAATTATAATATGACGACAGAAATTGATTTTTTGACCTTTTACTTAATTTGACAAACATTATATTGTCATCTCACTTCCTCGCTGAACGGCGTAAGCACATAATTAACGATATCTAACAGAATAAGAATCATACAATAATTGATGTTGAAAATAAAGTTTGGACATATTCAGAAATTTCATCACAGTTCAGAGACGAGACTAAGAGCCTGTTTCACAATGTATGGATAAGGTACAAAATAGCTATGCAACACATAAATTATTCGAAAGATAAAAGTTCCGAATAAGATACTTCGCGTTTCATGACAATTAGCGCTATCTGACGTGAAACACAAAAATACTGTTTATCCTACCAATAAGTAATAAATAGCTTATTTGGAACTTATCCGGACATTGTGAAACAGGCCCTAAGTATAACACACGTCAAATCCAATACGTGTTTGACAAACGAAAGTTATGCTTAAGCCTCGAAATAAATCTATTCTGGAATTTATATTTTTAAATAATAAGTATTGTTAAAAGCGTTATAATCCGTCGTTCACAATCGCACAGCAACCGCTTTAATTACGCTAAAAGAAGCTTATCCATGAATCAAAGCTCAAAATAAAACGTTGAAATATGAAATTTCAGCTCTAATGACTCTAACGCCACCCCGCCCTTATCGTGTTAGCTTTCGTAATGGTTTCGAAAACACACGCGTATCAACTTAATTACTTACATTCATGGTAATGAAACAATTAAATCTAGTCCTTGCATAAAGTTAATACGTCAAATGAAAGTATGTCATAACAAAATTTATTTTCTTTAATAAGTATTTAATTTAGCCACATAACACATTACAGAAAATAATATCTACATATTAATATACATAAACATTATATGATATATATACAAAAAATCAATTAAAATTATTAAATACATTTAACTTAGCGATAGAAAATAAAATAACCAAAGGCTCTACTTTTAGGTCCAGACCTCAAATTTCGGTAAATCTTTCATGGTCTATGTCAATCAAATAGACTAGGAGACCTGTTCCTAGCACACGCTGATGACATTTTGGGTCTAAGTTCTAAGGCAAGCCGGTTTTCTCACGATAAATATCGTTTATGATTCGAGCGACTGCGAAATGCGCACATAGAAAAAAAGTCTATTGGTTGGATCGAACCTACGACGTCAGGGTTGAGAGTTACATGCCGGAGCCACTAGGCCAACACTGCTGAGTAATATATTGTTCAAATTAGGTTATTATATTTCTACGTGCACGATGCATTCGTGCCCTGGCTGGGTACTAATAAGATTTTTATGTGCCATACGAAGGAAATTTGGTTTGTCTCAATAGTTCAGACATGTCAGATCCAGAAGGCCGAACACCAATATCAAAAAAGTCCTTTGAAAAGGATTTTTGTTTTCTAAACTTTTCCAGGGATTTTAACTCAAAACCTAAAACAATCAACCAACTAGACGACCTACCATAGATAAAGTCAACAAAGGAAATACGACCATTTTCTGTCTATGAAAAGCCTTCTATTGAATAGATTCTTAGGTTTTTCATAATGAAAAAGATTTCCTGAGCGCGGACGATAGACAAACATTTGAATTGTTAACCTTTTATCTTCATTGAGGGTCGGCCGCTTCCGAATGAGAAAAGCCCTCTTAGAGAAAATAGACGTGGTCTATATGGTAGGATAGGAATATAATAGTCAATACCACAATTATTTTTTCTACAGACTATATTATATAGTATTGACTTCGGTAGTCATATATTTCGTAATATACAGTATACGACGAATTAAAAAAAAAACAAATTCTATAGAAATTACCACAGTTTTCTTTTTTTCTCAGATTAGTAGTATCGCTTTAAATATTTCGCATGTTATTATTTCTGTATGACAAATACAATACGTTTTTTTATGGGACAGGCAACCGAGTAGGTATAGGAAGTGTTTTTCGTCGCCCATGGAACGATATGTAGATACTGTATACTTCCAGAGATCAAGCCAGTGTATTTAATATGCTGTCACATTTTGTCTACTAAATAGATTTGTGCTAAACTCTTTTGACTCGATTTATACAATTATTTCGTTTTCGTATACATCAATACGATGCTCATAATTTCAGATAGCACGCATAGATGACAATGTATGCGTGCTGTCTGTAACTTAATATATTTTGAAAAATATATTTAGTTCAGTTTGCAAAAATAATATACAAACTCCTCCAGTCTGCTTTAATTTTTCATACAAATAAACATGTTAATAATGTATTGCGTTGGGTGCGGGTAAATGATTAATATTCGAGTCGCAAAAGTTTCAGTCTCTACATCACAGCGTTAACACGATTTGATAGAAAGAGACGTATGAGCACTATAAATCAGTACTTTATTTAAAATTGCGTAAGAATTAGAAATATCTTCTACTAAAGAAAGAGATTACTTATAAAATAAATCACATAATATAACAGTTATAATCAAATTTATAGAATACGTAAAATAATTGGCTTTTCTGCTTTAAATAATAATAAGTCAAAACCTTTAAGAACTTAAATACCAGCAATAAAGATCGACTTAGAACCAATTGGCCTGCTAAGTTTCAGTAGAAACACAAAGCTGTGCACTCACGGTACCCAAGTGCGCCAAACTGCATTTATTGAGGCGGAAAATTGAGATAGTGCCAATTTTAGTTTTCAATTCCCTTTGAATCGCCTCTTGATGTATTACTATCACCTTTTTAGAGTTTCCAACTTGAATTTGGAACAATTATTTGTTTTTATACAATAAAATAATTTGCTAACTGTTTATTCTTTTATTAACCTATATAATCAGCTTTATTGAGAAGTGGTTTATAATGTATTTGCCACATTTTTTTTCTTTTTTAATCGCTTCGATTAACATTTAACCGAATAATTCATTACAATTTTAGATATATATTGAATGCATAGCGCCTTTGGATGTGACAGATAGATATACTTTAAAAATTAGGAGATTCTTAATGATAAAAATTGAAACTTGCTATAAAAAGGTAATAAGAACACAATTAGTAGGTATTAACTTTGAATCGATTAGTGAGTCAACAGTCAAAAGTCAGAAAAAACGTCGTACGACACTCTTTATTTTAACGATTTTAAACATGATTTTTTTAATAATCATTTTTGTATATATTTTTTGTAAGTAATAAATAAATACTTATTTGTGTGATAGGAGACATATATCGAAAGTGGTATAAATAACAATGGTGATATATGTCCAACGAAACAAAACTCGTTTTGCACGATTAAGACATGGGAAAAATGTATATATATTATTTTTGATATTGTTCATTTAGTAATGTATTTTCACTCTCAATATAAAATAATTAGATTTACGCAAGACAAAGCTATTGTTTCCATCACAAAATGAATAGCTTAGAAAACATTTAATTTGGTCCATTCCTTAATCTTGGGAGAAGCCAAGAGTGTCAGAAGCAGCGTGCAGTAATCAATCATGATGGGGATGACAGCTGTTTTTATCTTCAATAGGGTAGCAGTGACCCTATTGTAACTTAACCATTAGATGCTTTTGACTGACACACGCTTGTCACTTGATATTAACTTGGAAAGGAGGTTTTCAATGGAATAGAAACTTCTTTGAAGTTGTATACTGTCAATTATATCGGTTGTCAAAATCTTTTATCGCATTTATAGGTCCACCTAACTCATCCACCACAATACATTATTATACCAACTAGAAATGCCATTAAAAATAAGTGAATTTGTATTACTTTCTAATTAAACAGATTATAGTTGCAAATAGATTTACTTTACAATTTAAGTACAGATTACTATAACTATACTGATGTGGTGATTTAAATTTATTTCGAGTTAAAATTTTTGTATTATTCATATAGGTAAAATAATGTACACTTATGAATACAAAATGAATACATACTTATGAATGTCAAAATGAAATATGTATATACTGAATGCTTTTAATTTTACTGTCAGTTCTTAAATCAAGGGCATAGAACGGAAGCGAAGAACTGGCAATAAACTCTCCGCCACATTTAATCGCCAAGTTGTTTTATTTTACACAATGTTTGTAAGGAGCTGCAACCATTATAACATGTTCCACATTACTTTTTAAGTAATTAACAATAATAAAATAAATTAAAAAGAAGATTTGTCCTCTATCAGCAGGAGGCATGACATAGAACGCACTTACGTTCCCACGCGTAATATATGACGGAAATATTGATTTCTCACATTCAATAAATCTGAGCGCAAAGTCGATTTCTAACAGAAACAGAATCTTAATAAGTCAAGTAAAAAATTTTGTTGAAACTGTTTTTTTATATAGAACAGGGGGCAAACGGGCAGGAGGCTCACCTGATGTTAAGTGATACCGCCACTCATCAACACTCTCAATGCTAGAGGGCTCGCGACTGCGTTGCCGGCCTTTTAAGAATTGGTACGCTCTTTTCTTGAAGGACCCTAAGTTTTGATAGATTAAGAAATTTTTGCATAGATATTACACTGAAAGCACTAAGAAAATATATTTTATTGAATCTCGGTTTATTTATTTAAGATCAGAAAGTGCCCATTGACACTATTCACTGTTTCTTTTAGTGGAAGATAATTTTCTTGGGTATATTAATACTTTTATTAGGGGGTTAACTTATTATGGAACCGCATTGTATTTGTCATTTTATAATCCACATACCAATAAATAATATAACATACATAGATATTCTTTTATTAACATAACTTTTACACATTTAAAGAAAAACGCCTTTTTAACGGATTGAAGTTATGTATTATTGTAAACTTATAATTATTTAAACATAATTTTAAATTTAACCAACGTTTCGCGTGCGTGTCACGGTGACTGAAGACAAAAGGTGTTAAATGTCAAGAAAGTATCGCAGCTGCAGAAAATGTTGTATTATCTGTATTTATTTCCCCGGAGTTGGTATCGACTAAAAGATGTACATACATAGATAATCTATTAAGAAAAACCAATCTCGTAAAGACGAATATCATCAAGCTACCCCTTGTTACACATCGTTATATCTTTTCATACCCTTTGAATAGCGTAAGGTACACAACATGGCTGCCTTAATCCTGGCAGATGAGGTCTAACCAAATAGTTAGACAAATGACAAGACAAATTGTCGAGGGCGCGCGGCATGGTTGCCCTATTCTATTTTTCATTAGCGCTGTGAATAATGAATTATTTGGGCGAAATTCCGTTATAAATTATTGTGAATTTTAGGATCTTGTTGCTGTGTTATTATAATACTATTTATATGATAAAAGTCGTTTTTGTTGTTGTTAATTTAATTTTTTGGGATTTAGAATAATTACCAAAATTAAAAAAATATTTTCTCGTGAAGAAATCCCCTAAAACATAAATAAAATACATAATATATAAAACCTACAGCATTTACCATGGAGAGTGCCCATTTCTTTCTATGGTGAATATTTTTCTCTAAATCTCCCAATTTTTCCCACCAAATTTTTAAACTCATCAGCCCACCGGGCAAAAGCGTGATTCAAAGACATGTCAGTATACTCGTGTCTAATACTAGTTTCAGTATTTCTTTGGTCTCCTAGATTTTGTTCCATGTCATCCTTTTTCGCCAATCGGTTTCGTCATGGTACCTTGAATTTTTGAAAGATATTTTCAAGAGCTGATGCAACAAATTAGTATCGCAATACAGCAAGGAAATGCTGCCAACGTTAAAAGTACACTGCCACAAACTTATTCAATATGTTTTAATTTTATAAATTTTTAATTAGTATTATCATTAGTATGTACGTGAATTCCAGATACTTATCAACTAGTCTGCTAGTTAGAGAAACGTATGTAAATTAAAAACAGAATTCGATCAATACACAAAAACACTTTCCAATTATATAAGCTCCGCCCCCGGCCATATAAAATGTATATTTCAAAGGTTAAAACACCGAAGATAAACAAAGAACTACAATCTACCTCGTGCATTTTTAATGATTGACCTAAATAAGCATTTCCCTGAGTATACTTAATTAAGTAACCAATAAATTATGTAGATAATAAATATTTAATGATCACCCGTATTACGGTGATGTTACACAAGACAATTATTTCATACAATACTTTGTTGAATCAGTTATTGGATCGATTGGATTGATTATAAAACCGAGCGACTTAACGTGATTGATTATAAGTGATTAAAGTTTCGGTTTTTGATTTAAATTCTAACTATTTGTATCATTTTAGAAGTTAGTCAGTCAGTTAAGTTAAGTCAGTTAGTTTTTTAAATTGAGGCATTACTTTAATACTGAAATAAGTATTCATTGGCACTGCCATAATTTCACAATAGCCTGCATGGTTAAACGAGTATTTGTTTATTTTAAAAGGCACACTAACGTAACATGTACTGACCGTTGCAGAACACACACATACAAAAAAAACACGATACATACACATGCATCAATGACATTACAATTATAAAAGGGAAAAGAAATAGAAGATACGATAAGAACGATAATAAAACAGATTAAGAAATTCAAATATTAAATCAATTATGTAAATTTAAAATGTAATACATTTCTTCTTTGCTATTGTTTTTGGTGACGCAACAATGACCAATTATGCGACCTATTCAATGATTATTCTATTGACATTTTTGAGAGAACATTCTGCCAGACGCGATCGGATCATTATAACATTGTAGACAAAAAAAGTGTATTCTATACTAGAAACATTTTACAATGAAGTCAAGAATAAAACGTATAAAAGTATAAAGCTAACCGTTTGGCACTTGATCCTATTCAAATGGTTTTTGTTTATTTTGACTTGGAACTTTGCCCCGACTGGACTTCCTGCAGGATATGAAGCATTAATTTGCTGTATTCTGCATGTTTTTTAAAGTTAATACTACGCAATACAATCTTTCGTCTGGCAATATAACAGGCCGTATTTCTCTTGTCTTTTTTAAGAAAACATCGACATTTGGCTGCAAATACAGACTTTACTTGAGAACCTAAGTTTTTAAGTAAAATTTTATACTTTTTAGAGTCAATATGAAATTTCACTGTCGTACAAAAATGTATCTATTATGATTTGTAATTAACTTCTTTAGTGACGTTTCTAGAAGAACCTCATGCAGTTTTAAGGAAATAGATGATGTCAAACAGCACCAACTTCTTCAGAAATTACAATAGCGGCATGAAAAGAATCAACTCGACGTCCGTCGATCCACAACTGGGCATAATTTAAGACAGTTTTTGCCGCGAACCACTAATATGATTAACCTGAAGTATTTCCAAACTAATTTGACTTACAGTCCATCAAGAATACATTGATGAGCCCTCTGACAGTACGACTGTCCATGGGCGACAACTGCCTATTTTCCCCCTTTTCTATAAGAGTGTGACAAGAAACTTTCTATGTAAAACATTGCTAGTTGTAAATTAAGCTAATAATTTATCTCATAATAAAGAGATGACAAGAGCGAATTTATACTGAACAAAGCCACACTTTTGGCACAGTGCTGAAAGCAAGAAATTACGCCCGGCCTTATCGTAGTCGTTACAAGTCGTTATACTTGTAAGGTGTGTCTTGGTACGAAGCATAGTTGGCCTCATTATTTAATGTAAATGACATCTTTAGATTAAATTGCGATTTTAACTTTCGCAACAGCTATGAAAGCATAGGTTTTTATGAAAATGTCTTTAATTAACAGATTTTTTTTCTTGCTCTCTTGTATTTTATTCTACCTCTCTTATAATGAACTGGTTTGATTAAGGTAAATGATAATTCGGCCCCACAAAGAGTACTGTTATCGCCTCTGGGCCCCCCTGTACCAGCCAAGCGGTCAATTCAACCTAGGCTGCTTTAAGATAAGAGCTCACCAATTCTTAAAAAGCAGGCAACACACTTGCGAGACTCGTGCCAGTGTCTATGGACCTCTTGACCTGTACCTCTTACCCGTTTACACAAAAAAAATGATTAATGAAAATTATACAGAAATAAGTGAAATTTACTTCTTTTTAAACTACGATTCGCAATTACTTCGGAAATCTATTAGTTTAATAATTTATTTGACACAAATAAATATAAAGAGCAGTGTTAGGTTCTTAACTGAGGTGCGTTTGGGGCCGGGCTGTGCCTACATTTGCGCGCAAACCTGAATATTATTGCATGTGAGACGGATATATTTAGTTCCACATTATAAAAAGGTTTTGGTTGTATGTACCTTATTTTGTTTTGTTTATCACAACATACATAGTAATAAATCTATTCTCTAATAATTTTTCTATTATAAGTTTTCTATTGTATTTATAAACAAGAACATCAAAGATGACTGACTCCTTTGGAACTTCTAACAGCTATCATAGCGATGGCTGACGATTTATATGCAATTTCTTTAATTGTTATCAAAAACTCCTTACACCTTTGATTTACACGGTACAAAAACACAATGAAGTCAAAATGGCAATTACTATCGTTATTGGAAATTACTGTCAACTGATTGAGTGGGTATCTGATCATGTACGTACATCTAAAGATAAGAGAAAGGGAAACATAATTTTGAGTGTGAGTGTTTTTTGTATATACGCAAGCAAAAATAGATGTTTTTATTACAATATCTGGGCTCTGGGTCAACGGTTCGTTGAATCAAAAGCTTGCGTATTTCTTTACCTGTGCCCCTTTCAAAGTAGTTCGTGCGTTAATACTGTGGAGAAATGGAATGGGAAAGCGCTGAATAGAGAAGCGAAATGATTATAGAATCTGTTATAGACATCTAGTTTGGAAATATGTAATATTATTATATGGTTTTTGACGATGTTTATATTAAATATGTTTAAAATTGTTATTATACCTAAAGACTGCCTGCAACACTCCTCTATATCCCACGTAAATATTACCTCCCCAAAATCAAAATAAGAAATAAAAGAATTCTTCCATATAAACACTATTTAGGAAAATCTCTCAAAAAATTTAAAATCAACAGCAACCAACTAGACGCCACACCTCGCGAGCCAAAATTATAATAGGTGCTTTATTATTAAATGTGCTTTAATTACTTATAATATAGAAACCTTTTCTGATCCTTATTGGAGGCATCGAGAGGGGATTCTCATAACCAAGTACACTTATAAACGTCAACAGAAAAAGTGTTAAATTGATTCTAAATTTACATTTACTACCAGTTCGCAAGTCAAGGGCGTCGAGCGGGCAAGAGGAACTGGAAGAAACATTACTAACAAATTTGTGCCATTTTCAATAAGAAATATATAAATATAATATGGTACAAAAAGGAAAATCTGGACCGACAGGAGTGGACACAATTGACGTACAGGAACTAGAAAGCTACGAACGAAAAGTTATTTCAAACTGAGGTTAAAACCAATTCAAATTTTCGATAGTCGTGACACGAAATCAATTTGCAACCGTGAAACCGATCTCGACTGCAAACTGTGTCTCCATTGTCAATAGGCTGAGTTATGGTAGAATAAAATATGGTAGGGCCGTATGTTCTGTGAGATGTCGCGACTCTTGGGGGTGTCGAGATTGTTTTAAAAGGGGGTCGCAGTTGAAAAATAATAAATATAACTATGTACAAAAAAAAACATTAGTTTATTAAAACTATAAATAATTATAGTGTAGTATTATAAAACTAAAATATAAAAAATACTATTATACTAAACTTTTTGGCATTTTCGTGGGTACTTATACAAATATAGAGGAAATATACTAGGCTATTATAAATACTGTATATTTGTAAAAATAATAAATCCATATATAATAATATATAGAGTACGTTGATAATATTCTTAACCATTATAGTGATATTTATTATTAACCTTTTTTAATGATTAATTGTATAATTGGTATAGTAAACAATATTGTAAATGCATACATACATACATTTGTGTTAAAACAAATACTTAAAAAATATATTGTTATTTTCTATATACTATAGGAAATAAAATTAAGATGATAATAATAATAAGAAATTGATAAATAGTAAAAAAGTTTGGTCTCTGCACTACATATAAAACTGGCAGAATTTCGATACTAATTCGTTCAAGAAATCACCAGCTCTAGGGTTACCGGTACTATCTACCAACCGTGCTCACGGCCCAAGAATCTTTATTCCAAAGGGAAACAAATCAAATATCCCATCCGGCAGATTGTCATCGATTCACGATGTCATATAGAAGATTATACAGATAGATGATGCCTGGAATAAGTAAACTATTTCTTTTTAAAGAACAGGGGTCAAACGGGCAGGAGGCTCATCTGATGTTAAGATGAGCTGTCCGCTCTTTTCCTGAAGGACCTTTAGTCGAATTGGCTCGGTATTTCAGTGGGCAGCTGGTTCCATAAAGTGGTGGTGTGTGGCAAAAACTATCGAAGGTAAAACCTCCAATGTCATGTCATTACGGGAATATCAACCTTAACATTGTTTTATTAAGTACCTAATAAAACCTATCTATAAATCCAAATTAAAACTCTAATATTTATTTTTCTAGGAATTAACCAGTCGGTGAATCTTTAGCTATTAATTGTGGACTGCGATTACTTTTTAAAACTTATAAACGCGAATAACAGGAGAAGACAGACGACGAAGAGATTGCTAAATGAAAACACCAAAATATAAAACTGGTTATCTTATATTCCAATAGATTGCGATATTTGAGCAATATTTTCGCTTCTGTCCTTGAAATGGCATACAAAAACTTAACAGTACATCCATTCTCTATTGGAAATTCGTGTTGGTTAATCTACTTTAAGAATGAAAACGATTAAATAGTTTTTTTAAACCAATATCAAAAAGCAAACGCATACCCTATATTACTTTGGCATATGTTGTCACGAGCTTAAACAAACTTCGTTCCCGGTTTCATGATACGGGAAAACAGGCTGTTGAAGTGACTGCTTGTTTTCTTAACTAAGTCATGTCAAGTTTTCTACTTCATCCCTTTGTTGTTATAACAAGACAAAAGCTAATTATGAATTAAATACCTTCAACCAAAATGTTTATACTTCGAGAACAGAGAGCCTGGTAAACATGCTCATCTCTGAAATCGTAGGTTCGAACCCGACTCCAATGGACTTGTCTATGTGCGCATTTAACTGAGAGTGTTCAGAGGAGTTGATCGGATTAATACCAGCAGCTGAGTTTCATCATCGGACGCCGAGGCAGAATACGAAATTCCACCCGAATCATCTCGACATCCGCCGCTCCACAACTAAGTGTTTTTCAAGGCAGTTTTTGCCGCGCACTATCACTTTGTGGAACCAGCTGCTCACTGAAGTATTTCCGAACGAATTTGACTTAGGGTCCTTCAAGAAAAGCGCATACCGATTCTTAGAATAATGCCGGCAAAGCACGCGCGATACCACTGGCAATGTCAGTGTCTATGGGTGGTGGTTTCACTTAAATATTCAACACCTAAGATGTCATGTGGAACTTGGTGTAATGGTTGCTGCTTCTTACAAACGTTGTGTAAAACAAAAAAAACTTGGCGATGAAAAAGAGTGGCGGAGGGTTTATTGCCAGTTCTTCTCTTCCGTTCTTTGCCTCTTGATTTGAAAACTGGCAGTAAATGAAACATAAAGTATATAAATCATATTTCCAGTCCTACCTGGAATTTAAATCCAAGAACGCTTTATATGAATGTTAACCACTTATAAAACATTAATAAAAATATATTTCTGAGGCTGATATTCAGAAACAGGACTATATCTGACTATCAAAGGTCAAATATAACATCCCGATTAATAAATCTGTGGCAATAGGTCAGAATATCATAAATGCAATTTCATTACTTTACAGGGTAAAAATTAAATTATTAAAAATCTTGAAGGCATTATTAAAATACGAAATACTCTATTTATAAATAAGTCACACTGAGCAAAAATACTTATCATTTTCTGATCTATGACCTAATAATTTAACATCGAAATTCCGATAATACTATAACAACCAATGATATAACCTATACAAGTGCATGACTCGTTCATAATTAAATTTTAATATAAATTTATTTTGTTTTTTTTATATAACTTCTGCACTTCTTGCACCCATCATTTTTCTTTATTTATTTCTATTCTTACTAGGGTTGCCTGGAAGAGATCGCTTGTTAGCGATAAGGCCGCCCGTTGCATCCCTTGTAATTTATATATACTGTGTTATTTGTATTTCTTTAGCAACGAAGTGTAAATAAATAAATAAATAAATAAATTGTCATCTCCAGGAAGCCTTAGTTAGGGTATTCAAGTACTGAATTATGCCCGGCATTTACAGTTGAACATTCACAGGTTATTGAGTGCTATCGAACTGGACAGACGCCAGCCACACAAATTGAAGCGACAATGTTTCTTCCTTTCACTAACAAAGATTGCTCCCGAGATGCAAAATAATACAAGCTGATATGACCCGTATTTACATAAGATTAAAGACTGTTAAAGCATGTGCCAAATTTCGTTTTGTATCAACTTTGTTACCCATTGAGCCTATTTCCTCCCCGGAGGTTTATTAGAAGGTTCTTATTAGCGAAGGTTTTATTTGTGAAAATATTTTAGCAAATTAGTAAACAGTTTCTCTTTATTTTTATTAGATAACAAGTGCCGTATGACGAGATATTTAATGAGTTTATTTACGAATTTATGAGATATGATCGTACTAATTTTATATATTGCATGGAGTTGAACGCTGATTTAATGTACTATCTGCGTAAATCTATATTTTATATTTTGTAGAATAGAATTAAATGGTTGAATATATATTGTATTAAATGTTTACATTGACAATATCATTGTTCAAAATTGTAAGAGGTGTCGTGCTTTCTTATTAGTGTTATGATTCTCCTTTTTGCCAGTCTTTTGCCTTTCTTCCGTCAACGAAAGTCATCCTGTCTTTCTTTAGTCGGCAGCTCATCTCTGAGCGTCGTGGTCAGCAACGAAGCATCTAGAAAAGAAATACTAAGAAGAAGACATAGAAAATGACGGTATAATATGAAATTGAGGAATTATAAAAGTTTATTCATTTTCTTATTGACAAGTAGATACAACACCACTGTATGACCCTGATTAACTAAAAACGTAACATTACCCAAGATTCGTATGCGAGTTTATCCGGCGAGCTAATGGACTTTCCCCGTTTTTCATTTGTTTTCGTCTAGGCTTTCTGCGTAATTAGATGTGTTCATCACGAAAAGACTTAGCTTATATTGTTTTATATAGAAATGCTTTATTTACTAGAATGTTAATAATAAAAATTTGGTAACGTATGAGCACGTGTTGCACGCCAATATTTTGTAGGTGTGTACTATGTCATATAAAATTATTTATTGAAGTTAAACTTCTTTATAGGCATTGGAAAAAAATTTACCATCACAGTAAAGTTTTTGCCGCGCACCACCACTTTGTGGAAGCAGCACTCCTTCAAGAAAAGAGCGTACCAATTCTTTGAAAGGCCGGCAACGCACTCGCGAGCCTGGCATTGAGAGTGTCCATGGGCGGCGGTATTACTTAACATGTGAGCCTCCAGCCCGTTTGGTCCCTGTTCTTTATAAAAAAACATTTTTCGATTGCGCTTCAAACTTCACAAGCAACTAATCAATAAACTGGATCCGAAATTTGAGGTTGCAGAATCAAGTTGTTAAACTGTGTTGTGCAGTATGAGCTAAAATTATTTATTTAATTTACTTACATATTAGAATATATTTTACACAAAATTTCAATTTTATTGGCCGATCAAACACTAATCGCATACAACATACAAATAACCTAACATTATGTATGTCTCATTAATTACACGAATAATTGTATGAGTCATCTATAAATCACATATTAAAAATATCATATACAATATATTAATATAAATTTTATTCATATATCCAAGTCAATTCTTATATAATAAGTTAAAAATATAATTGTAGTTAATTCTAATATAACTTATTACTAACCTTAAAATTTAATAATTAGAATATATTATTAAATGATCAAAATAAATATCGTATAATATTTATAATCACATAAGAATACCGGCGAGTGTTCAGAGTCGTATCACCTCTGAGCGTTATTTAAGGCACTACCACAGCTGTGGGGCTACCAACACTCTGAATTATATCCGAACCAATTCCAGGCAATTTTCCCCAGTTTAAAAATACCAACGCATTAATTGTCCAATTATTGAAAGAAAAAAGTTTCCCAAAGTCTTCTTGATAGCCCCTTGACGTCATTGTAGTTTATCCCTACTATTTTTAAGGATGACTTATAGTTCAACATGCTTACAATAAGACAAATGAGGCAGTATAAAAAACGGTTGATTTTCTTAGCTTATAATACATAAGTTCCTTCAGTCAAAATCTAATTAAGGAGTATTTGAATATGTTAAAGCTATAATGATAGCCATAGCATGTTTTTTTACTGATATAACAACAAAATAAGTGATGGTATGAATCTACAGAAAGCGGTTGAAGAGAATTATTCATATCTCTTTAATATGCATGACGAGTGCTGAAACTACATGATATATGAAACCAAAATGTAGATGCTTATAAAATTAAATTATCCTAATACCCCAGTTGGCGGTTCATGATCCCAAAATGTTTTAACTTTAAAATGAATTAATTTCAAACCTGTAACAGGCTAATTACGCACATACGAGTCTTCTGGCAATATGAGTGTTTTGCTGTTTAATTTACGTTTCCAACGCAACCAATTCGACTTAGGTTGGATTCCACCAAACAAGAGTAAATCTTAATCTTGGAATAAATCGCCAGTTAATCGAGAGTAAATCAATTTTACGTTTTCCCATCAACAATTCTATGAATAGTGGGCCTATTCGGGAATTGTTACTATACCGCCGTCTCGCACGGAATAACGAAGCTATTCCTAGAATAATGTAATGGCGTCAGTCAGTCCAATTATCTGATTTCTGTCATTTCACAAATATTTATTCTGTGTTTTAATTTCAAGTCAACGCATGTACTAAATGTATAGTCTGGTATTGTATAATGCAACATTTAAACATACATTTAATTGATAGTAATAGTGATGAGGAAATAAAAATAAAGAATTTTTTTTTGTTGTCGTTTGACACCTGCCTACAGCTAATTTTTCATATGTATATACTACGGTAAAATCCAGTTGACATGATGCATGACAACATTTATTTGCCGAGTTTTATTTTCCTTCACCATTCTCTCTGATATTCGAGTATTGTTATTCCTCCTAATTCTCCTGAACAGAACCGTCAACCTGATGATGGGTGTGTAAGGTTCAGCTCGGATGACCAAAATTCTTCTGTGTCCCACTAAAAATCCCCGAATGGGACTTCTGCTAGAAGGCTTTAAACTAAGAGTTGAACTGATTGGAAAAAAAGGACAGAGGTAACATAAAGGCGACAAATATTTAAAAATTGTGTGCCTCAATGACATAACATAGAGACGGACGGGTCTCTTCGACATTAGGAACACATTGCTTGGACAACAGAGAGTGATTTTAATTTAATATAAAGTTTATTGAATAGCAACAAATTGAATTCACCTTTAGTTAGAAAACGTTTGTATGGGCAAAAGAGAAATGCTGTTTTTAGGGGTTTTTCCGAAATTATTCGAATTTTTCCTATACCATTCCTTGGACTTCAACGAACATTAAAAAAATGATGACATTGGTCCAGGCGTTGTTGAGTTGCTTACCAACACATTTTGCGATTCATTTCTTATATTATATCAAATAAAAAAGCTGTCTAAAACTGCTTCCAATTCTATAATTAGATTTAACCTACAGATTTGTTAAAGGAAAATCATAGCAGAATTGAAATATAAATATTATTTGCAGAGGGAACTCTTGAGGCATATTCGACCTCAAAACGGAAAACATTCTCTGTTTTGAAGAGGTCCTTCACTCCCCTTTAATGGGGATCGTTACTCCTCTCCAAGAGGACGAATGGACGCTCACGCGTGCATCAAGACAGTGTCCCAGTTTTATTTCGCGTAATGTACACAATTGTAAATTTATTGTTACTAGCCGATGGCTTCTATACCTTTACCTTCTACACATTATAGTCTAAATAATCTTCACCAATTTCTATAAATAATATAAGACCTTTAATAAATTCAATACATATAGAGACGCATGTGATTATTTTAATATTAATACCTTGGAATCTAGACGGAAACAATATGATATAATACTATTACATGACATTATCTCAAATAAAATTGATTGCAGCTCCCTTCTGAAAAAGTTGCCCTTCCTTGTTCCTGCTTACAAAACTCGTATTCGTACATTGTTTCATGTTCCTCACATAAATACTAATTACGCTAAAAACTCAGTTTTGTATCGCGCTGCCCGGACATACAATGACCACTATTTAGGCATTGACTTGTTTAGGTTATCGCGGAATGTGGTTAAAAAATGTATTAAGAATATACATAGCGCAAAAACATCTACATCATAAGCACGCCCCACATACACACCATCACGTACACACCCACACTTTTACACCATTACACAACACAACCAATTCAGGCTTAATTAATTAAATTTAATCACAGTTAGTTAATTGTAAAAATACTTTGTTTGTTCCCTTTCATAAATCTTTTTGTTATATAATGTATCATGTATTCCATCTGTGGCTATATTATCATTGTATTTGTTTGATATTATTATTATCTGTAGGAGTACAAAATAAAAAAATAAATAAAAATAAATAAAATAAATAACGCTTAAATTGTATTTTCAATTTTGCATGTTTTATGGTCAGTATGTTTAGTACGTTATAAAAGTCAAAGTCAAATCATTTATTTCAATTAAATCTATTAAAAATACCTTTGAAGTTAAAAATAGTTTTAAAAAATGACTAGATGCCCCTTTTAAAAATGTTGTTTCACAACTCAATACTGATTTAAAATAATTTTTACAATATTTTGTATACTTTATTCAAATATGTATTTGCCTTAACCATAGACAATATTAAGTAGTTTAGTGATAAACTGAGTGCAGAGAAGTATATGAAAATACTTTAAATATAAAATGTATGTTTACAATTTACATCTTTAAATAACAAGCGATGGCACTTATCAAAGGGGCGTGGTATTGTGAAAATATGACAGCATTTTCCTGGCAAGTCATTTGAATGAAAAGGAAAACCTTGATTGATCGGTCTATTCTATATATTGCTTTTTATGTTTTTCACTATAAAATTATGAATGGTTTATTTTTAACCAAATACATAGTTTCCGGATCATCATCAGCTTTTGTCATTTGAGTAATTTATTAACTTTTTTAGGGTAATTCTTGAATACAGTCCAAATTAATTAAATAAGAAGTAAATCGTGTTATGTTAATTATATTGGTTTTTTTTAAGAAATTCATTATAATTAGAATAATTTCTTAGTAAATAGAGGTAAATTAAAAAAATACATTTATTTCAGTACTTTGTAAAATTGTAATGTGATTGTCCCTCCAAAAAACTAATAAAATAACTAATGGCTTTGTTACCATAGTATAAAGACTGTTCTGAGTTATTTATTAATACAATAATATTCCCAACATAAGTTTTAAATTGATTATAATCTTGGCTTTTGTTTTTAGCCAGATTTGTTTACTGCGAATTCAACTGGCTTCATTCTGCTTTGTCTCCGTAAACCCTGATCCATGTTTCTCCCTCTTCAACTGTCATCTCGTCCATCCTTCTCATTTTATATGGTTAAAATCCCATAACAGAACATATGTTTTATGCATTGATAAGAATATTTTGTCCAGAGGGGAAAATAGATTTTTTTTAATGCTAAAATCATTGTTTTGAGAGATGATTTGTAAAAAACAAGATTTCTTTATAAACATATGCCTTAACATGAATTTAAACATATATTATTTTCGTTTCTTTCTCATACCATTAAACCTGTAAAGGCCCTCTCAAAGCGAGTTTTCCAAGATTTTCTTGAGAACCTTTCGAAATAATCCATTTGTTAAAGTACTTCAAACATTATTGGATGTACGTGTATTGTGTGTACATAAAAAGATTGATTCACTTTAAGCCTGAAGACAACATATTTTGTTAACCAATTTTTACTATTTTTCTTTTTCTTCAAAAATAAATAAAAACTTGAATTTGTATAAGATTATTCGTTAAAGAAAAATATGTTCAATTTAAATGTTTTTGAAGATTCCAGTAAAACATATATAACCTTCACCTTTTAAGAAAGACGAAATAGAAAATAGTCTTATCATGATTATTAAAGTTGTCTTTATAATAATGGATGCACGACTGACCCTACTTTTAAAGTACTAATATGTTTCTGTTGAGATAATGGTTTATCTAGAAAAGGCAGATAATGGTCCACTGCTTGGGAACACTATCTATTTAGTGACTCAGCTTCACATGACATTGAGTAATGGTATCTCGATAAACAATAGATTCTAAGAAATTTTAAAATATCCCGTATTTTTCCGAATAAATAGAAAAATACTTCGTTAAATTAATTTTTGTCAAAATCCCTTTTTTGCTTATTCAAAATCTAATTCACTAAAAATGCAGCTAAAAGTACTCTTGAATTTTGTTATTAGTGAAAATATCTGACGTAAAAATAAGGACACTGAAATTCGAATTTCAAAAGTTACGGCATTTTAAATCGCTCCAATTTATACAGAGTTAATAAAATTGAAGTTGATTTTTATCTGTGGTTAATGAATTTATAAAACGCTTCTAAGTGCTGCCTGATCTAGGTTAATCTATGTAAATACATTTATATATATTTTCAATAAAAAGGTAATATTTGCTTACTAATAAGTACGCATGAAAAAGTGCACCATGACTGTTTTGTTAATACTTCTAAGGAATTAGGCGTCGTGCTCTATAATAGTCGAGACAAGTATTGCTCCTTCGAGAACCTAACCTAGAAAAAGCACTTAGTAACACTAATTAAGCCGAGAGCGGTTAAACAAAAAGTTAATTTGATAAGATACAAGCAATTAGTTTTTCTTTCACCCAGCGTTTATTTATTACTTACATTTATATTAACATTAGCCTAATGAGGAAAACAAGTATATTCACGTTTATTTGGGATAAATTGCGTGTGTATCCTTTACTCCCAACGGCCATTTGCTTCATATATCGCTATTGTATGTAAGCTTTGTTTCCGACTGGGGAAATAAAGTCAATGGTGTTAACTTAGATAAAGGTAATCTCCAAATAAACGTATTCGTAGCGCGTTTTTTTTCGTAGCAATCGCTACGAATTTGTTTGTAGAGCAAACTGTAGCTAAATGGTCGGATTGTTTTATAATGCTACGCGTCAATAGGTAGATTTTTACTGCTATGCCTACATTAAAATACTTAAGTATTTACCGCTTCGTGGCTAATACTTGGACCAAATGACAAAATCCACTCGTACACAATAATGGCATCTAATTCAGTCTTAAATAAACATATGAATAAATACAGTAATAAGTCTGACCCGTAATAACACAAAAAGTGTGTTATTTCTTTACGTAATGAACAAACATATAATGCAACTATAAAAGATACAAAAAAGGATTTTTGTATTTTAAACAGAACTTGGATGCGTTTAAGCTTAACATAAGTTATCCTCCATACAAGCTATACTTCGAAGCCTTTGAATATTTATGAGGATCAAGCTGCAAGGAAAATTGAGAAGCGGATACTTTATTTTCATCGTTGAAATTCTAAATATTTGCTAGTGAGCTAAAGTTGTTTGGCTTTTGTCTAGTAGCACTTCTGATACTAGTGGATCCGAGTAACGTTGTCCTGCATGATATTTCAAGCGATTTAGTTAATCAAAGTATGAAATGAACGACCTATAATGTTTTGGGAATCGAACCCGAATCGTTTGGTTACGTGCCAAGAGCTATACGAGACTCGTGCCTAAAAAACCAGCTATTTAGTTGCAGTATAGAGAAATAACCAATACACGGACTGTAGCGCCATCTGAGGGACTAATTTGTGAATCTAAACCATTGCACCACCTGAGCATATAAGAAAAATAATTCAAATCGTACATTAAAATTTTATATATATATAAATTAAATATGGGATTATATCGATTTGAATTTTTATACAGTGATACAGGATAATAAAGTATAAATACTAAAACTATGTAAGTAAGTAAATAATTTAATTATTATTAAGATATCTGGTAAACTACATAAAAATATAAAATTTAAAATGTCTTTTTTACGATAAAATATTTTTGAACAGGAAAGCATAATATTTGTACTCCAAAATCCTTCAATTAAAAATATATCCGACAAATAAAGAGAGAGAGAGGAACCTGTTATGAAATTTTCGTGAAAATAATTTCAGTACATTGTTTCAGTTTCAAATCCCAAGCGATGAGTGATAATTAATCGTCAACCCGTGCTCTGCAGTTATTCATCAAGATGAATGATGATAAATTTCGCATTTTACAACCACATTGAGTTTTTCCCCTGTTTTGTATATTCGTGTATGTTTTGCCATCTGAAACTATTGTAGTGTAAACAAATATTTGAACGAAACTTAACTTTATCTAGAAATCGATTTAAATAGAACTGTTACTAAACGATTAAAACTACTAATATTTTTATGCGAGTAAACACATGAAGACACTTATCTTCCTGCTCGTTTTCCCCCAATTAAATAATTAAAATTAAGTGTATATTTGGGCCATTTTATATTACGTTGTCACCTAAATCGAATTCGGCAATAATTAAATTACAATCCCGTAACACAGTACAATAAAGGATGTCTGCACCAAGAGACAAAGGTGGCAGATGCAGCCGTACGGGTAGAATCATAGGTTCGAGGTGGTGGGATTATCTCAAAGCTATCGGGCAGGCTCACCATGATAATTAAAGGCTTGAAGTAGTCTTCGCCACTTTGAGAGGAAGAGAAAAATCAATACCAGTAATACACTCTACCCAAAAAAATAAGCTTTTGTAATCCCTTTCTCGATTAGAAATATGGTAAAAATTAAAATACTAAAAGGTACCTAATTTTATTGAAAGAAATCTTCGAATACGTCCCAAACAGAAGAATAAAATCCTATTATGGAAATATATATTCGCAAAATTTCATTAAACCGCCTAACTTAATAATCACATACGAGCAGTTCCCTCGCTGCCAATGAAATTATACACTCTAATCGTCACAAAGTTTGCGACGTTTGAGCTCTAAGGAATTTAATCAGCCGCCTAAGATATTGGCATGGGACGTCAAATAAATCAGCGAAGTACCAATTTTCAACAATGTGAACTGTTCACGCGTGATTTTATTGATTTAACGGGCATTTATTGCCAGAATTCCTGTGGGAAATTATTGTACTGGATAAGATTTGATAATTTGAATCCCTCAACAGTTGCGAGTAATAAAACCCTTCATGAATAACTTAGTTTAATAATCGAGTTATTGTTAGTAAAACTGGTTGAAATTAGATTGCGTATTAGCAAATAGGAGTTTTATTAAATAGTGGACTAAAATTTCATTTATAATGATACTTTTTGTTAGGTTTCGCGTGTTAAGAAGGCATTTTTCTTTGTATTCTGCAAGATATAAGGTGCGTTGAGTGTATGTTGTGTAATACACTACCCGACATACACGACACGTGAAAAACTACGAACTTGCGCTCCTAATATGATTTGATAATAAAAAATATTTTGCAAAAAATATCCATCATAAGTTTTATTTCTGATATTTCGAACAAAGGAAAGTTAAACATAATTATTTAAATTATTACTTGCAAGTTTTGTATTTTACATTTGACATCGCAATGAAAAATATTTATTTTCAGATGAAGGTAAATCTAACAATGTTAATCAAAAACCACGGAAGCATCAACATCCGAATAATACCACATTAATCACAAATTTTAAACGCTTGATTACAGACTGAACTCGTTTCATTAACTACTATAATTTATGGTTTTAATGAAATACCATTACATAGAGCACATGTTTTATTGTGTTGCTTAGTCTGTGTTGATATGTATTATGGACTGTATTTATTAGTGTAATTTATCTAAAACAAAATAAAGCTATACTTAACTCGCAAAATGCAAGTTAGAAAACTCGATATTGTGGCCAATAGAGGCCGCTAAATTATTAAAATGATGAACCAGCTGCCCACTGAAGTATTTCCAAACTAATTCAACTTAGGGTCCTTCAAAAAAAGAGCGTTTCTTGAAAGGCCGGAAACGCACTTGCGAGCCTTCTGGCAATATAAGTCCATGGGCGGCGGTATCATTTAGCATCAAGTCAGCTTACTGCCCGTTTGCCGTTTGTTTTTTTTTTTTGTTTGTTTCCGAAGATCTTAGAAAGACATCTTCTTAGAACATAACAACTACCTAGAACATGATTTTTAAATTTTTGTGGTAAATTGTGTATGACCTATTGAATACTTCACGTATTCAAAGTGTGTATTATTTCTAAATGAAAATAGGCGTACATAGAGCCTCGACCATCGAGTTCGGTCTCATAAGGGACATGACTATAGATGAGATCATTTTCAAACCAACCAACGCACGCCATAAGGCGAAGGTACAGTAACAAAATAAACACAGCCTTAGGAACATAATTCATTATCCGTCAGCACAAGCCTTTATCTTAAAACAATGATGCTAATTGAAAAACGAGTAATTAAGGGGTGCATAATCCTTTGTTCGAACGACCATTATCTCATTAGTTTGCGAAAACATTCGCACATATTATGCGAAAGGCAAATGAAACTCATAATGATATTGTTTTGCCATTTCGAACTGTCAATGCATATTCATGCAAAATATTAATTATACCGCATTAACTGATCGTTCTCTCCCGTTTTGTTGTTGAGAATAAAAGAAGACAAAAATATAATTCAGTGGGTATATCGGCTTTTCCGACGAAATAATTTTTTATTATTTTATACAACTATCTTTGGAGTGCTGAAGTGAAAATGAAAGAGCTGCAAAAGACCGATAAATATATAAATATATAATTAAGCATCGCCTGTCCACATCGTTTCCCTAACTTTCGCACTAAATTAACGAACTGAAATTATCGTGATTCATCAGTCCTTTTTGTTTAGTTTATATAGGCCCTTTACTGTGTTCACCTTATTTTTTCCTTACAGTAGGTGTCTGCTAAAGATCACTTAAACGCGATAAGGCGGTCAATTGCCCCACTAATTTTTTAGTTGTTATATTTTTGCAATTTTAGACTAGTGGCTTTAGCGAGCGACTCACATCCTACCGCTTTGAAAAAAAATCCATGAATGCGCAATTAACATTCGTTCGATCGGTAAAGGAACACATCGTGAGCAAATCATCTTGCCTTAGACCTAGAAAGTTGAACGGCGTGTGTCAGGTGCAGAAGGCTGATCACCTCTTAGATTGACCAATAAACAAATATAGAAATTTGATATCCATACAGAAAAAGTTATAGCGCCACTGATTTATTTATTTATTTAATTAAAGTAAAATAAATTAAGTATAAATAAATTAAGTTAGAATTATTAATTAAAAATGTATGAGGCCTACTCTCACATAGTCTTCAGAAGTATAAATTCAAAGTAAGGCAGATAGATTAGAGAAATACACCAAGTAAAAATATTAGTGTATAGATTCAGCTAAATGTAGCGTAGCAACCACCAACTAGGTCAGGATACGGAAATCACCACATTTCCTCTTGAACCGTAAATATTATTTCTAAGATTTCTTTTATTTTGATACACACACAAACAACATACAAACGGTCAGCTTTCGAATGGTAAAATAATTTCCAAATCAGTCCAGAAGTATTTTAATTTATTGCCTTCATTGAAATAGGTTATATATAATATTATGCAATGAGAAAGACCACCCCTAACAAATCAATAGAGATAAATGATTCACTTTAGAACATTATCCATTAAACACTAAAGTAACTTCTAAGATACAATCTAAAACAATATAACAGTCAGCGTTGAACTAATCTGCCATCAGGATCTGAGGCGGAATGAAGGAATAGATTATACGAACTAAAACTAGCGTTTGAATTTAGGTCGTAGTTACATACATAGGTTCGAATAGAGGATATTTATCTTTTATTACTTTAGTATTTTTCTATTTTAGTATTATTATTTAATCGTAAAATTAACGAGTATATTTTTTAATTCTGAGGAGAGAGATAATTGAAAAATTGCACCTGAAACCATAAAACCAGTTTTAAATCCCAGACTGAAGTTAGTCCTTATAATGCTTGTCCTTGTTTAAAACAAAGCATTCAACATAATATTAGTATGAAGCCTCTAATACGGTAGGCTGAGTAAAAGAACTTATGACAAAATGAAATTCCCGGGGGCAGGTACCTAATTGTTATATTTATATTATTATTTACGTGATCAGTGAGACTATAATTAACGGATAGAGAAAGATATTTTGTTATTTAACACCATCAATTGTCAGTAAATCTGAAAAACCCTCGAAACAACGATTAATGTAAATAATGTACTAAATTCGCGTTTATATTGAATTGAATGTATAAATAAAATACAATTTAAACAAAAAGAAAGTGATGCTGATTTTAGCTATTAATAAGTATATACTTGTTTGTAATTCGTCATTTGTCTTAAATTAGTTTAAAGCACTTTTTAGGCCTCCGCCATTCTTGGTGGATAGACATTACATAAGACAGATACTGTTCAACGACACATCATAATACATTGTTTACGTTAAACACAGTTTTATGTATATGAACTTATCTGATTATCCTCCATTGACGTAATTTGTCAAATTATGAAAAAAAATTTTTTATTCTTTTTTTTTCATAGAACAGGGGGCAAACGGGCAGGAGGCTCATCTGAAATTTATTTGGTAAATGGATACCTAGTTTTAAATAAAGTTAGGCGTCTAAGCTCTTTATTAAAATTCGCATTATAAAATTAGCAAAAATGAAAACACTCCACGTATAGAATTTGTATAATTTGCTACTAGTATTTTCAGGATAAGTATTTGTTATGATTGGGCCTATCTAGTATAGGACAGAGTTACATCTTTGCCTAATTTGTCGACATAACTAAGACACTGTATAAGAAACATTTTGTGTCTAAATTAAAGCTACATTTATCCCTAAAATGACAATTAATAAATAGGTAGATAAGCAAGAGAGAAAGTTTTAAGTGGGGTAAATGGAATTACATCTCGCCCTTATCTTCAGAGTTAAGTTTTTGCGGAAATTAATATTGGAAGTTGTTATAGCGACAGCTATACGCTAAGGATTATTAAGGAATTTTGTTATCAATGATTGGGTTTTTAAATATAACGTAGTGTTTTTATGGTTTAATTAATGTAGTGGAACATTAGACCTAAATTTAAAAATGGAATTGCCAATCCGTTTCCATGGCAACCGGAAACGGAAAGGGAAAAAGAAGAAGGACCTTCCTAATTATCGCGATTATACCTCGTAATGCTATGCAACTTATTGACAATGTGATTTACTATTACTTTATTCCGAGGAAGGTTTTTATGAAGAGTTGTATTATAAAAAATATTTAAAAAATTATTTTTTTATTACTTATATATTATTCCTAAGGTAATATTGTATATATTTATTTATTTATATATATAATAAGCTTAGTGACTTCACTGCTAATTCACCGCTAGTGGAAAGCTATGGTTGTAAGATCCATTCTCGGCTGTGTACCGATAGATTTGCTTATATACGTGAAGGAAAGCCTTGTAAAGAAACCGGCAAAAAGCCGACGTGGTGTGTCAGAAACAGAAGGTTGGTTACGTTGAGACACGGATATTAAAAATGATCGTGGAAATGATGAAATTTGAGGCCCAGACCCTATAAGGTTGTAGCGCCATTGATACAGATATGACTATCGTCAATGTTACCTAGTGGGTACCTTGATTTTCTTTTATTTATTTTTACTACCCTTTTCAACGTGTCACGTTGTTTGTCCTCTATGGACTCCTAAACTACCGAACCGATGTGCAGTTTCATCTAACTTAAAACATAAGCTAACACACACACAGGCACACACAATTTGTTTTTTATTTGATACAATTCTAACAGATGGCGCTGTGTTAAAAGTACCAAGGTTTCACATAAGCTATCTATCTTACACATAAGTTCGTCTACCCGTGTCCCTTGAATACGTTACTACAATGTAATATAACAAAAACCTTAGCCACAGCAACGCTTGGCCGAGTCTGCAAGTAAAGATATATAATTTGATTGAAAGAATCAAAAATGTAAGTTAACAGTGGGACTTATGAGGGGTGGCCCGTTATAGCAATTAGTAATGTAAAACATTAAATTAATTTTATTTTGTAAGTTTTTTCTGTAATGGATTAGTTGGCTCGGGATAAAAAGTATCGAGTAAATTTCAAAATTATGTCATACAAAGTTTCTCTATCAAATGAATTCAAGTGTCAAACATTGGATTGGCTATGTTTGGATTTTTTTCTATCTAGCAAAATTATTTAAATGGTGTATCGATCATTCAAAATGGATACATAAACTACCCAACTCAACCATACATTTTTTTCCATTTGCCCTACTTTATGAATCGATGACAAAAAATAGAAAGAAACAATGTACTCTTTAGGAGCTTGGCAATCGGATAGGTCCAACCAACCAATCGTGGCGAATGTCAATAAAACTACATTAAACATTCATAATTTTATATATTTTGAATACTCAGAAATTTATATTAATATTTATTAAATTATCTGATTTACAACAAACTCAAATATTAATGTGTAATCACCAGATATTGTTGTTAGTATCACTGATGTCTGTACTTGGCTAGCGCCTTCGATGTTAAGTCCATCGTGAGCCTGACAATAGAAGTATTTTAATTCTAATTATTGAATACAATTATTGTATACCGACTATGTAACTATAAATATTAATTATGGTAGACACAGTAATGTAATCGTTCTACAATTAACAACCCTAACACATAGTAAATAAAAGTAAATTGTCTATTAAGCTTAACGCGTACAAATAAAAACGTTTTAAGAAAAGAGGTTTTACAATAAAAGTCAAAATCTCCACCTTCCCACATATTTCAATCAACTAAGTGCGCAAACGTCGTACACTCCACATGGGACTACAGTGGCCATTTAGGGGTCTGCTGAAAAGCCGGAAAAGCGCTAATCCATCACCGAGAGTTACGGCATGGAATCCACGATATATGAGACCTCACGCGGTAACGCGGTTCCAGTTTGGTCTTTGTGAGTTTCTTAGAAATTTACAAACAATTTTACATGAAGCATTTGTATTACATACAAAGGAAGGAGATAATACTATACATATTATTCAATTTAAAACTAGCTGTCTCTAAGTTGATGTCTCCTTAGTATATTTTATTCTATTGCTTTTGTTTTTAAATTTTTCTCACCGGAAAAACTTCCTCGGAGCACAAAGAACTAAAAGAAATTGCAGCCGTCTTCGAGTTTTGCACTTGGCACATATTTTGCGATTTATTTTGAAATATATAAATTATGCATCACGTTGTTTGTCCGATATGGACTCTTAAACTACTTAACCAATTTCAATCAATCATTTGCACACCACATAAAAGATAGGATAGCTTATATAATATATAATTCTACTATCCGTGTGTATGTCACTGAACTCCTCTTAAACGGATGAACGGATTTGAATGTGTTTTTTGTATGCGTTGGGTGGTTGGATGGTTTAGGTTCACAAATCAGCCCGGCAGATGGCGCTTCAGTCTCGGTCTCAGTTTCGGCAGATGGTACTTTCATACTTTGTTTAATCGGGTCCACTAGTATTTAGATACGGAACAATCCCAATAATCTTCCATAGTTTAAATTCAATGGGGTTTGGAGAAAAAGGGCACAAACAAGAAAGAGATTATATAAATATATATGTGTTTAAGTGTCGTAAAAAAGGCTTTTATTATTATATGTGCCAATTTCATACATCTACGAATCACAATGATACAATTATACTGCATCAGCGGAAATGACATTATAGTAAACATTATGCCGTATTAAGTATTAGTTGACATATATTAACAAACTTTACAGCATAGAACATAAATAGTTAATAAACAATGAAGTCCCAAGTGGAGGAAACATCACGACAGTGTTTACTTGTAGCTGGAAAGAAGCCGCGATTAGCAGAACAAGAAATGGAACAAAAGTTCATTGTTTCATACTTTAGCACGACTCGCGCCTGACGGCACTGTCTGAATCCTCACGAACTCTGTGTATTGTCAAAGAAGGGTGCGTTCAAATAAGCCTTTTGAGCTTATTTACTAAAAATACTTTATTTTTGTGAGCTTAAAGGAGCTTAGCGGGAAAAATATTATATAATATTATTAAAAATATAATAATATTTCTGAATCTGTTTCATGATCATTTTAAATCTTATAGGCAAGTAGTTGATCTGCCTCCAGTGCCTGACACACGCCGTCGACATTTTTGGTCTAAGACATGTTGGTTTCCTCACGATGTTTCTTCACCGTTCGAGCGAATGTTAAATGAGCACATAGAAAGAAAGTCCATTGGAACACAGCCGGGAATCGAACCTACGACCTCAGGTATGAGAGTCGCACGCTGAAGCCAACTAGGCCAACACTGCTCAATGGTAAAAAATATAACACATTTATTTTAAGTCAAATTTATAATATAAATACGCTAGTGTATTTATAACAAATTTCATCTTTGAGGTCGTAGGTTTGATGACCGGCTGTGCACCAATGGACTTTCTTTCTATGTGCTCATTTAACATTCGCTCGAACGGTGAAGAAACATCGTGAGGAAACCAACATGTCTTAGACCAAAAATGTCGACGGCGTGTGTCAGGCACTGGAGGCAGATCAACTACTTGCCTATTATTTACAAATGATCATGAAACTACACACATTACATATTAATTTACATACAATTACATAGATACAGATTAATTTATTTTTATGTCAAAAATAAGATCATATTGTAATACAAAAATAAATTTGAGTATTAAAATCTTAAATCGAAGCTAAACTTAGTAATCATTTTCATCACAGAATTTCATTCGTCACAATTCAATCCGCGTTCACAAAAGAAAGTTTTCAACATTTATTTCCTTTTTAGCACAGCTCTTAAGTCTTTTGAATTTCTATTTACTTTTTTCAATTTTATTATTGACGGTTCGAATTATTTGCTTGTTATATCCTTAATTAAATTGGACTTCACAAAGCCTTCATAAGTTATTTCCTTGTCAATTCATTTCGTATCTAATATTTAGAATAAAAATGGTCCAACAATCTTTGCCTGGTTGAATGAACCTTCAATCCTAATTTGTTTTCTGCTTACTTTATCTATCTTTACGACACTGCTTTAACACCAGATGTCATTTTACCTTTTATATACCTTACAACACCACCAAAACAAAGCAATAATTAAAAAAAAGGGCGAAACCCTTTGAAGAGTTAGACGAGTAGCATCGGCGTGCGACTCTCTTTCCTGAGGTCGTAGCTTCAAACCCCGGGTGTGCACCATAGACTTTCTGTCTATGTGCGCTAGTACGATGAAGGTAAAATAGTGAAGGAACCGGCATGCTTTAGATCCATAATTGTCTGACTGATATGTCTAAAAATCCTGATCACCTATTTGATGATGAAAAAACATGTGATTGCAAAACAGACGCCAAAATCTGAAACCTTCAAAGATTGTAGCCCCAACTAATTATTATGTTCATAATGCCCTTTGAAATCGGATGAATATTACAAAAGGTACTAACTTCATAAAAACGTTGATAATAATAATAATCATGATTTTTAGGTTAAAATATGAAACCGGTTAGAAAAGTTTGATCCATTATATTTTCTACCACTAGTGGTATAACTTTCGTCTGGTCCAAAACTAAGTAAAATTAATGTAATAGAAAAACATATATGTTTTTGAACAAATACAATATACATAAGTACAACATAAATCAATTCAGGTCTCGCCAAAGCATTGACCCTGAAAAAACAACAAATTCTTGTTGCTTTATCAGGAATTTATTTGCGTGAATGGATAATTAAATTGGGAAGTAAGTAGGTTATACCAGAATTATATGTCTATACAAAAGTTTTTATAAAAACAATATTTATTAGATAACTTATTTACCTTATACCATGTTAATTAATATTTAATTAAGAACAATAAACATATAACTAAACCTATAATTTAATAACTAAAATATATTATTAAATGAGTCTCTTAAGGCAAGGTTCCGAAGATACTGAGAGCGTTCCCCTTTTGAAAATCAAGGCTTTAGCTTTATTATAGTTAACCATATCATTCATAATACTACGGATTTGTTTCACAATGTATGGATAAAGTACCAAATAGCTATGCAACACATAAATTATTCGGAAGATAAAAGTTACGAAGAAATTTCGCTTTACGGTGTGTATCCTACCAATGAGTAATATAGCTTATTTGGAACTTCTCCGGACATTGTGAAACAGACCCTAAGTACATCTACTTCATATGTTAAATATAAAAAATAACTAGCAAAACAGCGGATTAGGTGTGAGAAAGGAACTTAACAAGGTTTTGTTTAAAATTGGAATATTTCCAGCTCCGGATAAGTAGTTTACTATAGTTTCAGCTTTCATTTTAATTCTAGTATAGTGTTAACTAAACTCTTATCACGGCTACATTTTAATAGTCAAAGTTTATTTGATAAAAGTTACACAAACTATAAATACATCAACATACAATAATACAGCACACGTAGCAACAGTGTCAAACTGTAACGGCAAAATTGTTTCGCTGTTCTGTCCCGTTGGAGCGTTGTTTCATAAACTTGAGCGTCGGCTTAGATGGTGGGACGCGTCAAGAGAAAAAATAATAATAATAACTGTTGGCGACTCATAAATAGAAATATAAATATATTATAAGTTAGGTTTGAAAATTGTAACTCTATAGATAGAAATTATGTTCGAGTGTTAAGAGTTATAAGTTAGACAAATATGTATACAGATTTAAGTGAGAAATATGGTTCATTTATGAATGTAAATATATTAAATAAATAAATAGAATACTTCGCCGAATAAAAGGGTCACAGCTCTCGACGCGGTATACCGGCGCAAATGTATGTAAGCGTAGCTCTCGTCGCGGTATACTCGTGGAGTACTTAAGCTCGGCGCGGGCGAGTCTCGAGGCAGTCGCGGTTCAGACTTGACACGGTGCACACGCGCAGTCGCGGTTCAGACTTGACACGGTGCACACGCGCAGTCGCGGTTCAGACTTGACACGGTGCACACGCGCAGTCTCGGTTCAGACTTGACACGGTGCAGACGCGCGTAGAGACTCGGGCTCTTTCCTTTATCCCGTGACAACGAGCTGTGATCCACGAACAATCGGCGAAGCAAGAAATAAGAACAAGCCGCAGTTTCATTTCAAGACAACACCTACAATTACGCACTAGCAGGGGTGCGTGGGTCGAGGCGGTACCAGCGTTACGTCGAGCCGTCTTGACAAACGAGTACGAAGTCAAACCCCACCGGTATACAAAGCCGCACCGAGGTTACTTAGGTTACCGCACGGGTGTTATCAAACGAACACGATTTAAACGTACTATACCGTGCGGACCTGAGTATATCTGTGGTGGCGTGGGAGTTGGCTAACAATAACATTATATGAAACTAGCCATAAATAATGTTACATAAAAACTTTTTGAACCAAATTCAAAATTTTAACTATTTTGAATTTGGAACACGTGAATTACTTTAAAAACTTCTTTCGATTTTGCGCCATTTCACTTGGCGATTCATTATTATATTACAATATGGAATGGGTGTTCAAGAAAATAGGATTGCTGTGAGCGCCTTGCACAAAGTGGGTATGGAGCCGTCTGTCACGTTCCAGACATTACAAAAGCCAAGCTTTGTGGCATTTTAACAAACTTAATGCATTTATTTACTTACACAATTCGTTATTATATCCCATGTAATTAGTCCTATAATCATCATCGAACAAATATAGTTTTATTTTCATGATTGAACAAATTCAAATTAATTTAACAGTTTTCTTTTTGATCGTTTTATGCTGACTCGTAATTACCTACTTAATTAAATAATAATCTTACATAAATTACTTACTTAATAAGAAAATCAAGTGTTAATTAATAAAAGAATTCGATGTATTTGTAGTTTAAGTCATTTAAATTAACTGTTCTTTGACGATGTGCCTAACACACATCGCGGGACCCCGTGGGGTCTCTCTGCATCTTCCACTATTTCATATGGAGAGTGTCCTGAGGAGTTGGTCGAATTAATACCGGAAACTGAGTTTCATGTAGGTCGTCGAGATATACAAAATCCCACCTGTATCACCTCGCCCTCCGTCGTTCCACAACCGAGCGATTTTTAAGATTTTATTCTGTCTACTAGCGCCACTGTAGTATTTCCGAACCAATTTGATTTAGGGTTCTTCAAGATAAGAGTTCATAGGCAGCAGTATTATGTAATTATATGAGCATCCTTCCCGTTTGCCCCTGTATTATAAAAGGATATGGGCATTGGTCTCAGAATGCTTTGGTGTGCTCATTCCAAAGACAATTAATTCTGCTGTGTCTTGCCAATTTACATCTAGAAAAAAAACATACACAACCATAATTTTCATCACAACCTTTGGCCTAAAACTCTCTCTTGTATATATAGAATTTGCTTACGGCGTCTTTATATGTCGTATATTAAAGTACATTTATTCGTTGATTGCTTGTACCTTGTACCACACTAAGCCTGTACCGGACCCGTCACGCGCGCTTCGAGGTGTCGTCGACAGAGCATGCAATTAGAGACGTTTTGTACAAATAATTATGTAGACGGCATTCACGAGCGTGTTTGCACGTCTTAATCATAAGCAAGGTTTTCCGACGTCTTGGAAGAAATACAAAAGTAAATTATTTAGCTATTAGTTCGCTTTTCGTAGTACAGTTAATTAAGCGATATGTAAGCCCTGATGACGCAAACAAGACTGCTTCTTAGCTAAAGAAGCATGCAAAGTAACCGTTCTACTCGACCAACAAATATTGTATCTTCTTGTATTGCCATGTGGCTGTCCGGAAAATTGGTAAGCTGATTAAAATGGTTCGAACTGGAAGTTTAGTAAATAATGATCTAAATGAAATATTAACATTATATTCAAAGGAACACGCTAATGGGGCTTCGCTAGTGAATAAATTCATTGCCGTGAAACATTTTGGTATCATTTTATATACGCTTATTATAATAATGTTTAAATAGGTATTGATACATTTCAAGTTACAAATTTATTTTTTTAAGTATCGGGCGTAAAATAATTGGGCGATGTTTTTTATTTAAGCTTATGTTTTTTGTTTATTTTGTTATGATCTTTATTATATTTACTTATTTATCAAATCCATAACTATAATAGAAACTTGTGTTTCAACTATAGTTATATATCTTTTTTCTAGAAGACAAGTAAAACGGGATACATCCAAGGCAAGAGTATAGGATATATTCTAAAAGTATTATGGAAAAAGAATACTGACAGACTGCAGACGGTAAAACCAAGTAGATAATACAATTTAGAAATTCACACAAAACGACAAAAATACAAACAATTATAAGAATTTAATAATTTTATTTTAGCATTTGCTAGGCTAAAGAAAAATATAAAAATTGTTTCTTAAAATCTTAAATAAACAATAGTGAAAAAACTGGTGAAGTTTCGCTAGCCTAGTGTCTAAACGATTCTCATCCCAGAAGTTATGGGTTCTAAGCCAGATCCATTTATACATGTTTTAGTAAGTAAACTACTAGGTCATACAGTGAATTAATTCATCGTCTAATCTCAGACCCAAAAATCAAGTCAATTAAAATAAAATCATTACATTTCACAGAAATGTTTGAATTTAGAACATTAAAGAAGTGATCGTGAATGAAGGTTTTTTTTCTAAAGCTGTGTTTTTTCTTATGTCTATTGTTTTCTTTTCATGTGTAAAAGCTATATTAATAGAAGACAATACTATTAAATAAGTGTATTTAAAGCCTGTATTTAGGTGTGTATCGAATTAAAACACAAATATCTATAGCACACGATAAAACGTAATTTATCTTCGTACACAGTTTAAGCGCTACAAATTGCCTGAACACCGATCTTACAAGACACTGTACAAAACGTAATACATACCTTTTACATTAACTAGGGTCGTGTTTACAGTTCCTTATTTTGCTATCATTACGAATTTTATGCGAGGAATCCACGAGTGTAATTTACATTCACAGCGCGTTCTTGTTTTATAACATGGAGCTGTAATAAGCTTGCGATAAGGAAATGTGGGAGAATCGTGGACTTATGCGAGTTGAATGTTGTGTAGCTATGTCAGAATTATGATAAATTGCTACATGAAATTAAAACATTTCTTGCGTCGCAAGTTTGACATACTTTTTATTAAGACTAAACCGCTTTTGTTTAATTATTCTAGTTCGAAAATTAAATTTCGACAAACTGTAGCTAGGTACTGCAAAATATATGTGTAACTACTAGTAGTTACTTGAAATACATTAATATCGTGATTCATGTGGCCTCTTCGTCCATTTCAGATTATTTGTTTAAAAATTTTAATATTGTTTTAATTTTTTTTCACTTCCTACATTATTAAATTTTATTTTTCGCTTTAAAATGATGTCTTATTTTTGCAACGCAGTGTATATAAGTAAAATAAATAAAAAAATCGCGATTCGCGTAAAAGTAAAATATTCCTTCCATGTTTTGGGGATCAAAGATTTTGGCCTAATTACGCATTAGTTAATTCTACATACGAAGACTATACAATTACAGTCATTGTATGCACAAAAATTAGTTTTCTTAGGAAGTTTTAGTTGTATTTTTATTCAATGTCCTGGTCGACAGAATAACTGTCGATTTCTGTTTAATATATATATATATATATATATATATATGAAATGCTTTTTTTCCCATTGCCCATTCATCTCCACGCGAAACTACTTTTTGGAAGGGACAAGTAGAATCATCTTCATTTAATTTAACGTTTAAAAGTGGTCTAGGTGGTCTAATTCGAGAAATGATTTGACTTTTAAGCTATAATGAGCTATAATTAATATTTATTGTCATAACTTTAATCTTCGCTGTATTAAATTACTGTAGTTTTAAACACTGTTGGGTTTACGGGTGATAATTGAATAGCCGTTTCGTTGTCTAGAAAATTAAACAGTCTAGACTTCGTATAATTATCGCTAGGCGTGGTTGTGATAGGGCAATGTTTACTACCACCACGCCTAAATTGCTAATGCATGGTTTGCTTAACTAATACAAAAGACCAATTATACTAAGACATGACATGGGGTTTGGTGGCCCGTAAAACAACTTTAAGAACCTCCGTAGCTGTTATTAGCTTAGTGTTGAACTCATTTGGCGTAGGTCCTGGTTTCGATTGCTGATAAATAATTAATTATATGCCCGCAAGACAAGCCAGAAGCAAGAAGCATTGTGTTTTATTTGTCACCTTAATAGTGGGTGTCTACCCTACAATTGAAATATATATATATTTAGAAGCGTCATCAAATTAAATATATATAATATATATATATATTTAATTTGATGACGCTTCTAATGAGTTTCTACCTTGACTTGCGAACTGGTAGCAAATGTATATTTAGAAACAATTTAACATCTTGCCTATATGAATAAGGTCATTTAGAGTTTGGTGTAATAATTGCCAGATAGCTGTTATCAATATGGTCGTCCAGCATTTGGTTTTTATTTAACAATATGTCAATATTGACGTTGGCCACCGACGCCGATCAAAGAGCAACTCTATGATCGATGCACACTGACAAATTGTCTTTAACACATTGACAATTTACTACCTGTAAGTTGCCTATGATATTGCGTTGTGTTGCTATTGTAATAAAAATTATAATGCGTTCTCTATTTAAATTATTTCTGATAAATATTCTTTAGTATAGATATAACAAGCCAGTGGACCAATGAACTAATATAATTCAGAATTTTTAGTGTTTCGTTCCTTGGTTTCATTTTATAAGAACCCTTCAATAGCTTATACAAGTCGTTGGTTGGTTTTGACGTGCTGGTTTCATTTTAATATCAACGACGTGAACACAAATAGTAAAAGTAATCGTGCACAGCCGAAATTAAAACGTAACATTATTAATCATATATGTATCATCATATGTGCATGTGAACCAAGAGCTGGAAATATTATCGACTAATTTAATAGATTTTTATGCACCACTTGAAACGAATTCCTTAAATTCAAGTTTCAACAGAACGGATATACGATACGGTTTGAGATCTTGATGTGAATTCTCGCGTGACATTGCGGACATCTCTTCGTTCCTATCATTTTAATTCAGTTGTCTAGAGCAATGTTCGTTTGTCAGACACACAGTATACCAGGATAGACGAGTTTTAGTTTATTTTTAATATAGACCGAAGGGACACAGCTCATAATGTTATTTTTAACTTAAAACGATACGTTATATTTTATCTCAATTAAATCATTATTCGATCTATATATACAAATATTCTTGTATAACCATTTGCTGCTTTCTGCAAAGAAAAGCATTTTTTTTAGAGGCAACAAACAAGAAGGCTTAACTGATGTTAAGTGAAGCGCCGCTCATGGACACTCACAATGGATACTATTAATTATATTAATATTGAAGGACCCTAAGTCAAATTGGTATTGCGAGTTAAAATGTCTGCAATAATGATTAATTATGAAATTTGTCCATATGTTTAACATATTTTATTAAGTATAATTTTTGATATATTAATTATTATTGTATTCTTTTTTTAAAGTTTTTAGTTTTTTCTAGTACAAATATATTTTTTACTTCTGTATAAATATGTAAATTATAATGTTAATTATTGTATAACTACTGTACAGTTAGTGATCGATTTGTATCAATAAATGTGGCCCAGTTCTAGCCCGAACTGTATGCGGGCCAGTTATTGAATGTTAGCCATTCGTATAGCCCGTATGTCCGCCCTGTAACGTTTAATTACGCGGTGCTACTCGACCGTCCCTGATAAACGACTCTCAGCTCTACTTCATGACATGTTCAGGATTTTAAGCCGCCTCTAACAATGCCCTCATTTCATTAGCTTCCTGTTTTAGAGCTTAATGCGATTATTATTCGGTGATTTATCGAATATTTATTTATGTTGAATTAATTTGTTCTTATGGAAAAGTAAATTGAACTTGACTAGACAGAACTGGACCCCAGAGCTAATGCTTTCCTCGTGAAGGCCTTAAATTGTGTATCTGTAATCAGGTCTCTGTGCCTGATACCGTGAACTATTTGGATCTAAGGCATGCCTGTATTTCCTCAGTCTTGTATGTTAGACAGAAATTCAATTTGTGCATTGCCGGGATACAAACTGAAACCACTAGGCCCACACAGCTCACATTCAACTTTAAGTAGATTGGATACAAAGCTTTACATACAAACCTAGACTCGACGCGTCGAGTGTCGACATCCGTGACTGCCATTTAGGTCAAAATTGTGTGGAGATTGCTCGGTAATTGTCTCTGCGGTATCAAATCAAGCAAGTGTAAATGGCCATACATTCCGAAGGGATTCCAAATATGCCACGCTTCCACAAGGGAAGCGAAAGCGTGGAAGTTCCAAGCAAACCTGGCGTCGTACAGTGGCAGATGGATTCACTGTGGCCGCGGCCAAGTGGTCACGACCTCTGCCCTAGGAGTCTATTTAGTTCATTAAGTTAAGTTACTTACAAAGCCAGATAAATATGACTTTTGCAATACCAACTTTTATTTCAGTTTCCGTGCGTGAAAATATTATTGATTTGTAGGCAAGTAAAATTGATGCACATTCAAGGTTCAAACGCACTACCTTTTGGTAAAGAGGTTCTTCGTGTATATTACATTTGTTTAAAATAAAATATGTTTCAAAATCTTAATATAAAACGCAAAATTTTCGAGAAATAATTGTTTCTAAATTAGTCATCTTTCTAATTCGGTTACATTTGCAAATAATAATTGTAAATCCAATTTACCCGTTACATGATTTATTTCCGCAATAAACGACCAATTAATAGAATTTCAGTGATCAAATTTCGTGGTAAATAGTTAATTAAATAAATTTCCCATATAAATTGCATAATGAACGCGCAGCCCGGGGCATACATCGAATCCGACACATCTCTTAATTAAATTATGCGATAAAAATTTATCATGCAGAATTTTACAAAAACCACACGCCGAGAATTTGTTTCTGAAAATTTGACCTAATTTTAAAACTACGTCGTTCGTTAAGCCTAATATGTCAAATATAAACGAACCACGAAATTGATAGATCATATTTTTCATTAGAAAAATTTGAACCTATAAGAGATAAATTACGTATAATTAGGAAAAGGATTAAAAAGTTTAATTTAATGTTAATTAGTTTAATTAGCAGGTTCCTACTTAACCATCAATTACTCTATGAATCAATGGCTACTTCATAGTTGCTTGACGACTAGTAAATAAATGTAGGTACATTTGTATGCCATAATATTTACGAGATTTCTTAATATTAAATAATATAACAGATAATTTAAGCAATACTTAAAAATCCTTATAACAGAGGTTCGTAGGTAATTTAATACACACACGTTTTTTAAAATACAATAAATAGATTCATGTATTATAAATCGACTTTAATGCATAATAGTTGGTAACTATCAATTTAAATTTCGCGCCTTTTAAATGTATACTGACATATCACTCAAAATTAATTTTATTATCGTATTATTATTGTCTCTGCTTTGTTATTTCACTGTACTCTGTGTCATTACGAGTTGAATATTGTGCCTTTTATATTATTTAAAATAAAGTATATTTCTTGAAGTAAATCCTCTTATAAATTTAACAATTGTAACTAAAACACACACATTACTCATTCCCACACACACACCTCAATCAATAAATTATTAATAAACTATATTTGTTAGTAGGTACATATTATATTCTTCGTGTATTATATGGTGTAATCCGTATTGGGTTTAAATTTTGTTGATGCACCAGATTATTCTCAATAAACTGTTAAATAAATAAAGTACTTATTAGTCTGTTTCTGTCAAGTTATTTTAACACTGTAACAAAATAAAGCTCAAAAAAGGTACATGCCAGTAGTCCGATAAAGTAATCTACTATGATACCTTAAACTACTGTTCAAAATGTATAATTGTTCATATCATTAGTCACTTTCAGCTAAAAATTTAAATAAAAATATTTTCAGAAGGAGTCATGATTTATAATATAATTCGAAATTGGTTTTTTAAACTAGTTAGTAATGAACGAGGTCTATTTCAAAAAGATATTTCCCTTCATTTTTTAATATTAGAACCTTTCAGACCTTTTTCAGAAAGCTAGCAAGTAATTAAGTGAAGTATCGTATCTTTTTTTGTAAAACGAAACCTACAAGAAATATTATAATTATTAGATCTATTTAGTTTTGATTAAATAAACCTTAATTAATTAAATTTCCTACACAAAAAAGAACTAATTAATAATTTTATTAGTTATCTGAATAAAACAAACTGATACCAGAATACAAGTTTTTTTTTTCCTCACATTCATTTCATCACTAACATTCTCAATACAAGTCTGTATTACCCATGCTTAAACATCGATAGGCCCAGTATGTTAGGCTAGATGGCAAATATGACAAACATCCTGGTTTCTTGACTTAAATAATTTTCAAAATCTTTACAAAAAAATATAAAATTGGTCGTTTGTCCGAGTTTTGTCGTGGGTCGTGTTACATCCTCCCGGGGGATTTTAAGGCCCGATCGGGGCATATGACCCCTTCGGGTGGTGTGTGGGTTTGCACCTGCTGTACGGTATACAGGGCGGTACGGGGGCGGTCAATATAGCCCTTGATGGGGGCCGCGCGCGAGGAGGCATAGGCTCGACTCGCTGCGCGCAGCCGTGTCAGAGTTTGCAAGGGACAGACTTGACATTTACCGAGACTTGACAGATACAACAAATGACATCTTGACATCTGGCGCGCGGGAAACGTATTGGTGATATGAACTACGTAGGTACACCTGCAGGCCTAGACAAATGGACATCTGATATCGTAAACGAAAGTAGAATGGAATTAAAATGTATGGGAATGACATTTGTCACGTCATCTACCTTATCGCAAATACAGCGATCGTTTAATTTCGCAGCCAAGTGGCATAGTTCTGTCATGATTCGATTATCGCATTGGATAAACGAAACGCGTCGTTCGCTACGCCATACAATTCGTAGCCAAGTGGCACATTTTGACAGGTAATGTAAGCATCAATCGTATCGTTTAAGCGATGACAAATCTTACGCCAGGACCCTGTAGATAACTACAAAAATGGCGGTTATTTAGTCAACTGTATATATATTATTGGTAAACCAAACTATCTCTTTATATTTATTTTTAAGAATTTATAGGTACCTTCGTGGTAGGTACATTCAAGAGTAAATAATAAATAAAAAAAATGTTTTTCCAAAATCAAATCATCTCTTTATTATTTTAAAGAATTTGTACATAATACATAAGACTAAATAATAAATAAATTCGTTTCTTTTTCAAAATCAAATCATTCATATGTATTTTAACCTATTTAGCGCCAAAGTCTGATGGGTTGCCATAACAATTACTGTAAAATCACCCGATTAAAAAATGGCAACCAATTTTGTTGCCTGTAAAGTCGGTATACGGGCGAAAGTTTTACGTGACAACGACTTTGAGTGGTAAAATAATTTTAATGTGAATATTCATTCGTATAGTAGGAAGAAGGATGAATCACTTTTTATGTCTGTCTCTCTCGCTCTTAGGCGGGCTAACCATGCCCGAGTGGAAGGGACTCGTGCCTCTCACTCGCTCTCATTGTGAGCGCATAACGTGAGCGGAGCGTAACGCAGTTTCTTGAAGTGTCACCCGGCAACCCAATTTATAAGACGTTGTCACGTCAAAATATTTCGTTTGTAAAAATAAATACAACAAATACAATTTAAATAACAAATATAAATATACATAGAAACATAGACGCCTAAAATCATTACTCTTCCTTTTGGCTTTGCCGTAGTCGGGTAATAACAACAGAAACTACACATTAGTCATTAGTTAAAAATTATCATATATGTAGCAATTGTCGTAATAATAGCAACACCAAGATTGTGCTTGTCAACAGCTATCAAAATGAACTGACAGCGCGCGCTATACCACATACAATATTGTGGTTTTTTCACATATCTATCGCATATCTAACGCAAATGGAAAACGATGCAACGTTAACCGAACTTAGGTCCGTTTGGCTAGGCATCGACTTGCGTTCACGACAGATCGTGCGTATTATTCGATTGCGAAACGTTTCATAACGAATGCCACTTGTCTAGGGGGGCTGGGAACTTAGTGACGATGCCTTAACGTAAGTAATGTATGTAGAAATAATGAAAATGAATATTTGTCGACATTGTTATTTTCATACAAATTTAGTTTACAACTTACTATTATTAAATATAAATCGTCAGCTAGCAAATTAAACTACGATCATTTCAAACTAAAAATAACCGTCCCAACTAATATTTATTTTAATTAAATTAAATAGGTCAGAGTTACAGCATGTTTATAAGTAATTCGCCGCTAATAAGAGTAGTTCCGGCGAACAAAGGGCCGACCCACGCTCAAATAGGCTCGTTAATTTTCAATTTTCCAGCCTTATAATTATAGTAATACAGCTGTAAACTTAATTAAATCTACTAGAAATGTAGCTGTTACGCGAAGTTACAGACTATGTTGTTTCTAAGTAATAAATGAATTTTGTACCACCTCGACGTACTCCGTTCCACATATGCGCGTTTTTCAAGGCAGTTTTTGCCGCGCACCACCACTTTGTGGAAGCAGCTGACCAATTCTTAAAAGGCCGGCTACGCACTCGCGAGCCCTCTGGCATTGAGAGTGTTCATGGGTGGCGGTATCACTTAACATCAGGTGAGCCTCCTGCCCGTTTGCCCCCTGTTCTATAAAAAAAACGTTTTTTTTTAGCATTTACATAGTTTGAATTTGTTAAGATACTTATATTAAACATGCAAAATAAAATAATTTCTTTAATAAGTCTTATAAACTATAAAGGTCTCTTTATTTATAAATAATTTTAAGGATACTCAGGAAAAGCGTAAGTGCTCTTGGTTATTCATTGAGATGTTTCTCAACAAATCTTCCTTGTACTTAACTAGCGCAAACTTTTGCTTACATTTGTAGCATTTTACCAGCGATATTTTTCTACATAAAGATACAAGTACACGATTTTATTTTTCGATTTATTTTCTTTACACACACTGGATTCACTAGAGTGAAGTGATACCGCCGCTCATGGACACTCACATACTAAAAGCAAGCATATCAGCAGTGCGCTGCAAAAATGCTTTAAAATAGCTGTCGAAGAAGACGAAACTCTTCCGAACAGTCAAAGTTATTACACTATTGAGTTTCTGTATGAAACGAGGGAAATAAATACACTTTTCTTGACTTCAGATTAAAACTCTTTTAAAAATTAATTTTATAATTCCAATTTCAAAAAGTATGTATAATACGTAAGTAAACCTTATTCAAAAGCGTATTAAAGCTGTAACAAAAATGTTATTGTCTTGATAAAGTCCCTGCAAATTTAGGCTTTTACTTTTAAGAATAAAATCGATAAACTCTCATCATTTTCGTACGCGTTTTTTTATTATATTTTCAAATTCCTCATTACACTTTAAAACTCTTGAAATTGCAATAAACCGAAGCTCCTATTAAGCTGTTAAAAATATAAATTATATTTTATAGTACAAAGTCTACATTCGAGTTAGTAAAATGAAACGCAGGCCGCGGTCATTACACGGGTTATTTGATAAAGCTACGGATAATGAAATTTTCCCGTTAAAATTTTCTGCCCGAGGCCTGCAATAGCGAATATGTTTTAAATTTATTTAGTGTATCTATTTAATGCTTTATTAAACGTATAATTTTCTATAGCTCTTTGGCCTTTTTTTGGTTCGGTGGGTAAGGTGTTGTTCGGATTAACAAATGCAACCGAGGTTAATCATCGGACATACAGACAGAATACGAAATTCCACCCGTATCAGCTGGACGTCCATCGTTCAAGGTTAATTTTTTTTTTAATTTTTATAAATTTAATATTTCTAAAATAATTAAATTAATTATAATATTTTAAAAATAACCAAAAACTTGTTTTTTTTTAATTTTTCACATAATTTTGTGGTTATGTAAAAAAGCGTAATTACAAAGGTTTTAGATCTTTTTCTTATCTACAACTTCGCCGTTTAACTTTTTTCATAGGATTTAGTTTTTTCGGAAATCGAGATAAACCGTTTTTTACCCTTGAAAACACCCCCTTCCTGACCTCAGATCACCCGTAAATTATTTTTCCTTTCATTTTTATAATATTCTCCTCCTGTTCCAATGGGTTTCATCCTACTATTATTTATTTTTAAAGGCCTGGTTAATTTCAATAATTCACTTATAATAGCCAACAATTTATATTTTAATCCTTTTAGCAATCACCAAAATAAATAAATTTTGTTACTATTTTCCGTCCAACTAACTAGTATTCATTCACAATCCAAGCATTTTCAATTCGCTATTTTACAATTCATTATAATACTCATAGGTTTAAAATAATTATCTTCCAAAGGAAATGAGCAAGTTTTAACCTAAGTTCTTGTTCCATTTTCCTATTTTATTATGAGAAAACTTCAGAACTTATGACGCTACAGTTCCTCTGAAGGTTAAAAACATTTCTATTTTCCATTTTGGCTTCCATTGGCCATAATTAATTAGGCAAACTAATTCCATTTGCCTCTCAAAAGTTGTCATAATTTACATACAACTCTTGTTTACAACGCATGTTTCATAAATTTTCTATACAATATTTCACTATGTGCTAGGGTAAATAGCATTTCTAGCTAAAAAGTGGAATTCTATTTAGTTATTTAATTGCGAGATTGACGATCTAAACTAAACTGCTAATGACAATGACACAATAAATGTTCCACCGACTCTATAATTATATAGTAGCTATTAAAATCATTCGCAAATTCCTTCAACCTCATACAGACTGAGTACATTTAATGTATGGAGTCTGAACATTTCATAAACACCAATGAATTCCCGTCTGCGAATGTAGACGACCGATGAAGTAAATAAAAAGATTTTATGTACTTAAACGAGTGTATAATCCACCTGACTTGTTTTGTCAATAAAGTCCGAAACGTTAAGAAAAGCTGTGTATTTTTCTATTGAATTAATGAGTAAAGTTTTCACGGACCAAAATTACATTACAAAATTACAAATTACATTTGAGTAAATAGACATTTATGATTATTGATAAAATTTTAATTATTTCTATGGAATGTTTTAATATCAGTTTAGCTTTGTACTAACACCCTTTACTGTAAAAAAAACAGTGTTTTTAAATACACTGTTTTTTAGCTTAGTTCCGCGGAATAAATTATAATTCTAGAATAATAACTTAATTTGGGACAGAGCATCGCACTCACAAAAATCCCTGACTATACCCTATACACTTTTTAAATTGATACCAACATACACACAACACACAAGGCAACACAACAGTCTCACATCTCATAAGTATTTTCTTCCAGTATTTTAAACGCTTTGAATTTGAATAAAAACCGATTTAAAAGAATGCCAGAGAGTTTATTGCCAGTTCTGTTCGTCCATTCTACGCTACGATTTGGGAACCGACAGTGTTTGTACTAAATGGGTGTCAGTCAAAGAAGGAAGACGATTGTCGATTTTTATAATTTACGATCCAGTGCGGTAGTATGGTAGGTGCTAGTCTTAGTATGATAGATTTTTGGATACCTTTTGCTATACCGACATGCGATAAGCGAATCACCGCATGTTTTTATCGAGGTAGAGTATGCTTGATACAGCTTTTGGATACCCAGGCCTACACTCTCCCTCTTTAGTCGGCAGCTCATGTCTGAGCGTCGTGGTCAGCAACGAAGCATCTGGCCTATTCAGAAAATGTAAATTTAGAACCATTGCTTTATTTTTTTTATAAGCGTACATCAAGTTACCTATATAAATTATGATATTTTAACATAATAACAAATTCGAATAGCCAATATCCGGATTCTAGTGGTTGATTTATTTTTCTATAGAACGCAGTATCATCGGTAAGCCAATCCTAATCAAAATGTTATGAAATCCCGCCGTATTTCCTTTCTTATTGCTTATTCCATCCGATACCTGAATCAAAAGAAATAATCCAATTACTAGAAAACCATACAGAAGACATATTTGTAGCTTATTCGATATATTGATCTTCTAATAGCAATAGTTTCGATTAGACCTATATATTTTCGTAAATTCTTTGAAAAATTACTATTTCAGAGTATGCCTGCATAGCAGTGATTAGGGTTAGATTGCCTTGATTTAAACTTGTTTTAATAACTATAATTATATATAGATATACAAAATGATGAAACAATGCCCCAATACTGGATATAACATGTAATTCGCATCAGATGGAAATTGGATATTACAAAAAATTACCAAACTTTTCTGTTTGTTGAATTCGAATTGGAATTTTTGGCTAGCTTCAAGTCCATATGAATGTAACAAGTTTTTTGGTGTATATATTACTTTAACTGTTACTAATATAATATTTGTTCAGTGTGCCTTCACCTCCCGACTCTCATCCCTGAGGTCGTAGATTCGACCCCCGGCTGCGCCAATGGACTTTCTATGTACGCATTTAATATTTGCTCGATTTGTGAAGTAAAACGTCGTGGTGAGGAAATCAGCTTGCCTTAGATACAAAAAGTTGACGGCGCTTGACAGACACAGAAATCTGAGACCCACACCTTATATTATATGTAAGGTATAAAGCCACTGATTCATTTTATCAATCAGAGTTATTGGTACTGTTGTATTTTCTTTTTATTCCGGTTCTTTTCTTCTATAAACATAGTTAATTTCTTTTTCAGATTCACTCTATATAATGTATACCCTACACATCCTATATCTAATTAGCTAACCTAAATAATATTACAACGGCATCGTGAAAATGTTCCTTCTATCTGACCCTTAAAAAGCTAACAAAGGGTCGTAACTTTTAATAAGCAAGATTTATGGTAAGAGTTTGAAGGCAAATTATTGCACGTTTAACTCTGTTTAGTTTTGACGATCACTGGAGTTTCGTCTTTGCTACGCAGCAGCTGAAGGCATACAAGACTATACGCTGTAATTAATATAACCGTAAAACAATCTATAAATCAATCCTCTATTGTTTTATATCTATTGTTTATTTATTTATTTTATATCTATTTATTTTAACCTATTCGACTTAGGGTCCTTCAAGAAAAGAGCTCTCGCGAGCCCTCTGGCATTGAGAGTGTCCATGGGCGGCGGTATCAGTTTACATCAGGTGAGCCTCCTGCCAGTTTGCCCCCCGTTCTAAAAATATAAAACATATACTATATATTAGGTAAATGTTTTATTTACCCAGCAGTTATACTCTCAAATTCCTTATTACTTAATTCTAAGTAAAACAGACGCTAAAGCCTGTCTACCCATAGTAACGAGGGTTTAATCTTCAAAACAATTGTTGTCATGTTTATAATCTAAGACATTTCACTTAAGGGTGCTCCGTGACTTCACATCAAAGTTTAGTATTACGATGCTTCATATCAATTTTATGTCGATCGCAAAATGTGTCATAAAAGCGATCGTAAAGCTGAGGCGAGTAATTTTTAATTATGAAACCTTTTTAATCAAGTGAGCAAGTTTTTATTTTGTAACCTTTGAGCGTGGATTTATTGAATCTTAAAGTGTTTAGTGTTGGCATAGTGGCTTCGCACGTAGTAGGTTCGATGCCCGGCTGTGCACCAAGGTCTTATCTTTCGCTCTAACGGTAAGGAAAACAGCTTGAGGAAGCCTTGCCTTAGACCCTAAAAGTCGACGGCATGTTCAGGCACAGGAGGCTGATCACCTACTTGCCTCTTACATTGACCATGAAACAAATTCAGACATCTGAAGGCTAGACCGAAAAAAGGTTGTAGCACTCATTTATTTATATATTTTATACTAGTTTGTTATAAGCTAATGTAAAAAATAAGTGTTGGAATTAAAAGAAATTGAGTGCTGAAAAAGTTATCGGAAGTCGTAAGGCTAAGTTTAACATGACGCTACAACTGAAGTAAGATTTATTAAATCTATGCATTCTGCTATCTCTGTAGTTCATTGTCTTAGCGTACATACTACGATGACGTCATACCCTGAAATACGCTAACAAAGCTACTACGGCCGCAAGGATGCATAAAAATCTTCGATGTTAGCCACAGTGGTCTGGTCAGACAGTGGTAAGACTAGTGTGAAGAAGTGTTTGGAGAAACCGTTCAACATCTGTTCTCCACAATTCCACTGTTCGCTAAAGTGTAATTGCCATGTTTAGCCTCCCACTTCAGTGAAACTTTACAGTAGGTGACACGTGATAGTATTAAATATTCGATTCAAGGACAACCCAATAGAAACATAACAAATTTAAATTTACAAAATCACCTAGCCAGGAGATATTCGTATGCTTAACAATACTTTTCATTTTAAAAATAAGAATTTAAAATTAATTACAAAAAAATTAAATCACATTGGCATAATTAATAGTTATAACGTATTTCATTTAACACAATTATGTCGACAAAATGATTATAGCCAGTGTTTTTATATTCCCGAATAGTTCATACAAAGTTTAACAAGCTTTTCACGTAGAATTGGTACGTCATAAACAACGATTCTAATTGGGTCACATCGCATCGCTTTTGGGACTGAATGGCACCGAGTGAATGGGGAATTTACGTTTAATTTAATCTATTGGAAATATTAGATTTACTGTGTATATTACTAATAAATATTATTAAGAAAAAGGTCGCAGGGAAAAGAAATAGAGGTCGCCCACTTGAACGTGGCTGACGAGCTTTGGGTTGAATATCTTGGTGAAACAGGGGCCTATCTTAAGGGCGTATGGAGGACTGATCTGTTTTAGTTGGTAGGTTTTCGCTGCCCCACTGGATAGCAATGGGCTTTGAACCACCCCGACAGTGCCCATTTACATCTAATTAAAAATAACTGAAGTAATGATAGGTAAATATTTCAAGGAATTATTATCTTAATAATATTATCCGCGTATCTTAATTATAATAATATTTATTATTAAGATACGCGGTAGCGGAAGATCTTAGAAAATAAAGGCAACAACTGCGCTGTCTTATATTCCAACCTTTTGTTAGGTGCTTCATGGTTAAAAAGTCTGTATTTTTTTTTAAAATTCAGTTGCAAATTTGAGTTATGTTATTTATAAAAAATGAAGTATCTATCAATTAAAATATTAGGAAGCCACCTAGATCTCAATTATGTTTACGTTTTTATCTGAAATTTATTTTACATTCACCAGATTACTATTTTTCGAACTTCATATTATATCCATCGGAAGATTGATTACGCAAGTGAGGTTATTAAAACTTTTAATGGAATGTAAGCGTAATAAAAATTATTAATAGATTATAAGTGTTATAATGCCATTATTATGCCATTATACAGATTAATATTATAAACATAAAATAAGTGAAATTAATTCATTTATTAAACGGTAAGTAAGGATTAAAAAAGAAAATATAAAAAGAATTTTTATATTTTCTTTTTTAATCCTTATAATATATAAATTAAAACAACTTTAAAACTTTGGTCCCTGTGGAATTATATCTTTAATGTTGTCAGTATTCCTCGTTGTATTGAGAAACTTATTCGTTGAGCGAAGAAAGCTCCTAGCTACCAGTTCAGGGGTCACCGGTCTCTACCAGGCGCCAACTTAAATCTTTAATTGGCGCCTGTGCCCTTGAACCCCTCAGCTTTTAAAAGTTTATTACTTTCCGCTTCTTCTGCGGCCAGCTTTTTTTTATTTATTCTAGTACTATTGTTTTACATTGTATGTAGCAAGACAAATTACGCAATAGCGTATTTTATTTTTTATTTATTTGGTCCTACTTATTATCATTTATTGTTGCATGTATCATGTAAAGACACGAAGTTTTCTTAACTTAAACTTAACATAGATACAGTTATTTACGACATTAGATAATGGACATACTAAATCAACAACTCGCTGACTCCAACCTAAAGTCCAATCCTTATCGCAAGTATGAGAAAATCGTATAAGCAATTCATGCGATTTGTCAAACTTTAGCGTATATTAGCCATCATCAGCCAGCATAACTTGGACTCTACAAAAATATAAACATTCAGAGCAGAGGAACGAGAAAAGGGTCATAATAAATCGGTTAACGCGACAGATTGAGGATATCATCTCATGCATAATTCAAAAACGAGTTTGAATCGCGATACTGTGCCGATGCATTTCGTAGCTCCCACATGAAAGATTGCAGTGAATAAATGAATATTTGTCTATCGCACTGTTGTTTGCGCAAACTTTATGATCTCAACGCCAAAGTTTAGTTAGGAACTGCCGATGTTGTAAAATATATGCGAACTTTGTCTAACGTATGAATCGAAATTTTAAAATAGCGATGTTGTAAACAGTGTTTATTTTGAGTTAAAATTTCTGTAAATGTTAATTTTTGAACATGACTTTAATTATTATCGTATTTGTAAACATACTAAAATAATATAATACATACCCAATTCTTAAAAGGCTGGCAACACACTGACAAGCCCGGCAGCGTAAGTGTCTATGGACTATATCACTTAACATCAAGCAAACATCCTGCCTGTTTACACCCTGTTTTCATTGTATATGTATTCAAAAATAATTAGTTAAAGAATTTTATTCCCTTTAAAGGTTCCCGTATGACCCATGGCCGCTACCACCTCCTTCAATTAATAATAATAGGTAAAATCCAGGGTAAACGGCGTGTTGGTAGAAGGAAAATATTATGGCTTTACAAAGTTAAGGAGTGGACAGTTTTGCGTATCTGGCATAGGACAGAACACGATTTATGAGACTGACGAAATAATGATATAAATAGCATGACCAATGGCATATGCATTATCCACAAATGCCTATTTCCATGTTTTCCGCTGATCACTTACAGGCGAACTCACCCCACCCAGATTTTTCGTTAGAGCGTCTTTGGCCAGTCATGTATGTGCGAGTAGCATTTCCAGTTCATTTAGATAATAAAAACATATTTATTTCGTACTTCTACAATTTGAATTATATCACAAAAACGATTATACTTAAAATATTATTAAATTAAGGCAAAAATGGAAACATATGATGGATAAAATTATTATACGTTTAACTAAGTAATAAAGAATTCAGGGCTGTATTAATGTGATGAAGTGAAGGTATGTACAGATGCCGTCAATCATCTTGAACAAATGTCCTTGACTTCCCAGAAGCAATTTTAGGTATCACTGCGGGAGAGTGACATGTCGATCGCTTGATTGGTAAATCAGTTGACGTTTGTGTCCCGCGCTGCGATACGATGCGCAAATTTTCCCCAACTCCCTTTTTAATGCTCAAGAAGTTTGCCGGTATCTGTACGTGAGGGTATGATGTTGCAGGCTAGCACTATGTATATTTTTAATATTCCTTTTAAGCATATTCCGCAAAACAAATCTAGGATTTTGGTGTTCCTTGCACTGCGCGACACAAAACAGTTTTTTACATAGTTGATCTTAAAACATTTCCATTTCTAAAGTTCTTTAGGCTAGATATCCTCATAGAAAAGTGAATTTAAAATCACTTTAGTAAAAACACCTTTATGAAACAATGCGAAACAGTATGTGGTTCGGAACTTTTAAAAGTAAAAAATAAAGTTCCGATTTCCTTGTTAGCAACACTTCACAAAATTAACAACGGTTTTTAATTTGAGGATGGACAGCGCTCGAAGGTGATCCAAAGATTAAATAGCAGACTGGTTTCATGAAACATAAAAATATCAATATAAGATTTTTTATACCTAGTTCTTTAAGTACGACTTAAAAGACAAAAAAAATCATTTTGTAAGCCACAAAAAGAACTTTAATTTTATTTTATTTTATAGTATTCCTACAGCTACTCATTAAACTATATTCAAACAATTATATTATGTAGACAAAAACCAAAAATGGAATACATATTCAAACTTAAACATAAAGCAGTTTTACCTGTTAAGACAAAAAATATAACAAAGTATAAATTCATACTAAATTCTAAATTATAAGTTCTAAGATTCATTGATCATTATAATTAATATTATTTATAGCCCATGCCAAATCGATTTCCATTGACAGACTATTCTCACTTTTCAGCCACAAGATAGGAAAATTTTGCGACACATAAAACATGAAAATTAATGTTTTTTCACCGAATGCCACATCTGTAAAGTTATGCTCTAAAGCCTGGCTTACATCCAAAATTCACTAATGGAATTTTGACCGTCTGTGACCAAGCCTTCACTTCGCTCTAGAATACTTGAATTTAAAAATCATGCATCATTTATAATATCCTTTTAAGAAAGCTATTTATTGTCTTATGGGCATTTGCCAATACTTTATTGAGAGGATATTAATAATTTCCTAGCTCGAGTTGTGGTGGCATCCTGTGCTCAGAAAATATGAATTTTCCAACATATTACCTACTGGCCTCTATAGTGATTCTGTTCGTACATTATAATTTAATATTGGCTTATGATAGTTTCACTTGTATTGTCTGATGTCGTAGGTTCGATTCCCCAGCTGTGCTTTGACTTTCAGTTAAAGTTGTAACTTTTTATTTGGCCTTTGGAAATGGAGTATAATTATAAACTTGGTAAATTAACTAAGAAATATGGTCTTGAATCTCCTGATAATTGAGGTTGGAATCTATTTGCACTTGAAACTTTATTTATGCTGAGTTTCATCATCGGATGTCGAGGCAGAATACGAAATTCCACTCGTATCACCTCGATGTACGACGTTACACAACTGCGCGTTTTTCAAGGCAGTTTTTGCCGCGTATCACCACTTTACGGAACCAGCTGCCCACTGAAGTATTTCCGAACCAATGCGAATTAGGGTCCTTCAGGAAAAGAGCGTACCAATTCTTAAAAGGCCAGCAATGCACTCACGAGCCCTCTGGCATTGAGAGTGTCCATGGGCGGTGGTATCACTTAACATCAGGTGAGCCTCCTGCCGGTTGCCACCTGTTCCATGTAACTTATGTAACTTTCTTTTTTTGTTTTTTTTTTATATGTATAAGTATATTTTTACATGTATATGTATAAGTGTCAATAAACAAATATTGCTTATAAATGTAGATAACTTTTGCAAACATGTGAAACATGCGAACGTGAAAAATATATCTAAATTAACATTCATTGCCATCTCTCGTCGAGACTAGAACTGGCAAGCAACCCTCGGCTACTACTTTTATTCTTCAAGTTTTTTATATAACTAGATGTGTGAAAAAAGTTTCAACCTCTAACCCTTGCACCACATGATAGAATGAATTAAGATTCAATAAAAAAAGTCTTCCAGACGGAGAAACTTTTCAGAGATTACTGACGTCGCTTCTAAGCTCTGCCAGAGAGTCGCGCAACTACTAGTCAAGATACAGTCTCAATTATTGAAGTTATGTTATGGTAATTAGTAGTTATATGTAAATGTCGCAGTCCATTTCATATAGATGCATCGATTAAAAGGCAGGAAATTGTCATTAAAAAACTCATTACTATATAAACCTTAGTAAGCCGTATAAAGAAAATGATCGTTAAATTTTCAATCTCCCGAGAGCCAGACCTAATGATGGCACTCGTTATAGGACCTGCTTCATAGCAGTCCGATAGATTGAGAAAATATTTCACAATTTTTCATTGCATAACAAATATTTACCTTGACTGCTTCTTTTTAATCGGAGATTGCAAACAGATTAATAATGGGTAAAAGTTATTCGTTGGAATGAAATTTTACCCGCGCAAGTCGCCATTGTCTCTATGATATATTTAGTAAAGAAGGCAATGTATCCAAATAAATAGTACTTTTTTGAGCTTATACTACTTTTGGCGCGTTCGTGATTATATTCTCCAATATTATCGCTTATATTAGTTACGTCATACTACTGTTTATTTAATATAATTTTAATAATTATTTTACAATAAATTGAATTAGACATATCGTCAACAAATACAGGAATTATAAAATGTCGCACTGTATTAAAACATTGCCCAAATAGCGATGAAAAAAGCCTATTTATTTTTTTCGTATAACTAACATAAATAATATACAACAAAAAATCAATAATACTAAATATATAACTACAGATAAGCTGAGATATATACACTTCAAAATAAAGTTTTCTGTCGAATCTAATAATTCTTTACAATAAATTGTCTTAGACGTATCGTCAACAAATATACTTATTTTGTGTAGCACACATATCATAATGTAGCCCACACAGAGAAGGAAAAGGCCTATTTATTTATTTCGTATAACTAACATAAATATAACAAAACACATATATTAAAGATATACGCTTCCTAATAACGTCTTCTTGAGATCGCACCAGGTGTCATTGGAAGATTTAATGGTATTTGATGAATTTAAGTACCTACTTGTATTGTAGCAATATCTAGTATCTGCGACTCCATTCCGCTATCTAAGCGTTTCCAAGCGTTGAGTATAAATCTCGACATGAATGATGAAACACAAGGGTTCTAACGGTTAGGACGTAACCATGCTTTAAATTGAAGACCATAACTTCCTATTATTAGGCTAAATGTAATGCAACTAATATTACATTTTAAGTAAAACTGGCAAAATATTAAGATATTTATTTCTTAACTATCTATTGGAAGAAATTATTCAGAGGAAACAAACTTCTCTGTTTATCTGAAAACTCAACAACGCCCGAGTTTTATAAACTTTTTATTTATTATTCAGTTGAAAGTTGTAAACTAACCTACATTGCAAGCTTTTATTTTACCGAAGGAAAACAGGGTTATAAGAAACTTTGAAAAATAACTTGCATTCGGGTCAAGCTGTAGTTTAATTGGTCATGTTTGCAAAATTAAAAAAAGAACACCGAAAAGGCTTTCCAAAGGATATTTTCGTAAACATTCATGGAATCTATCTCGCAAATAGATATGAAAAGAGAAGAATTTTTTTAATGAGAATATAATTACAATGCCAAAATTAAAATATAAGAAAGGTATATTGTAAAAAAAAATGATAGTTTCAAAACACAGAATAACCTTTGTTTCTTGTACATTGCTATTTCATTATCTTAATAGATTTGTTCCGTATATTCTTGAAAAATTCATTTTGGAAAAGCTATAGGAATTCTTTTCCATTTTGACTAATCTTGAGCTTCATATAAGAAAGAATTTCCGTAGCCGGAAACCATGGTACATTCTCTGGGTTGTGCTAAGTTATACTCAAAGGGCAAAGTTCAACATAGATATATCAAATAACTAGTGGGGAGACGACAGGGCATGTGCATTCCCCGCCTGAGGGCAGACATCCTTTGTGCAATATCTTGCACGCTTCCATTGATATTATTGACAGGTAGTTTCCCATATTACATCAGTTACAAGACAGTCATGTTATGCCTTTTATGTAACCTTAAGAAAAATATTGAAGAAAAAATCTTGTCGTCTTAAACGAAACGTTACGAATCGAAATGGTCATTTGACAGAGCGCTAACTAATGTAAATTCTAAAATGACACAATCTAACTGAAGAAAAGTAAAACAATAGGACTTTAAGGGCCTGTTTCACAATGTATGGATAAAGTGTCAAATAGCTATGCAACACATAAATTATTCGAAAGATAAAAGTTCCAAATAAGATACTTCACATTTCATGACGTATAGCGCTACCTGACAGGCGTGAAACGCAAAAATACTATTTATCCTACCAATAAGTAATAAATAGCTTATTTGGAACTTATCCGGACATTCTTGTTCACTCGTGAAACAGGACCTAAGACTTTTGTTATTATGTTTTTTATTCCACGATAATATAAGCTACTAGAAATACTGACCCTGCGCAGACGAAGTTGCGGGCACTTAAAAAATACTTATATATTAGTATATTTAAAAAATAATAATAATGAGGATACAAATTTAATTGTTTGAATGTAATTCACTTTAACAATTTTATATTACAGTTTCCTATCTCTCTATTACAAAGAGAGGTGATAGATTAGCGATCATTAGTAGAAGGAAGTTGAAAGAACAAATCAGTAACATTTTCCTGTGGAATACATGTTTTTCAAACAAAATGTTAACATCGCAATATTCGTCACCATGTCACGGATTAAATTACACAATACCTGAAAATTGTATCTTTAAAAAAAGTTTCCATAAAAACTTATTTCAATTGAAAATATATCAATATCGAACTTCAATATCGTTCACAAAGGATAAAAAAAATATCAGAGGACTGCAAAAAAATAGTGAAACTCACATGCCCTAGATTAAAAACGGGCACTTTTGTTTGCACATTGTAAAGGTTGAAGAGTTTTATAAAAAAACTTAACTAAAGAAGACCTATATATTGAAATGTCAGACAGAAATGATAGACCAGATTGAGTTATGATATCAAAGATAATGTTTTAAAAAAATCATGTGTATTTTTAAATAATTTTGATTTTTTAGTACCCAAAAGTTAACTTAAGGAAATTATGACTCGGGACTTCAATGTAAAAAAAAAAGAATTTTTAAAAAAGAATTTCAAAATAAATACAACATATTCAGTACAGTCCACGATAAATTTGAGATAGTCAGGACATAGCAAAGAGTCTAGGGGTCTGTTGTAACTATGTTTAATTATTTATTTTGAAGAGTGTATGTAGAGCTCTGTATGAATATTTTGGATAAGATACATTCACTACATTTAATAATTACGTCGAAAACTTTGGTTTTTAAAGATCAGGTAACTTTATAATCAAATAAAAACTCACACGTCTATTTTTGTTTCTATATAAATCAAAAAGATAGTTTGATGCAGTTGTGTGGTACCTGTGCGAAGTTAGGACAGGATTAATATTTACTCTAACAACCAATAAACCAATCCAATAAGCCACAATTACGTAAAACCCCTGACGCGGACTAAATTAGAATACATTGTGATCCGAGGAAAATCTGCAATGAATAAAATAACAGTTATTCCGGTTTGGGACGATTTAATCTCATTTCGGAATTACGAAATTTCTTGTATGATACACCATAATTTGCATAGGACGATCAAAGTCTTGTAAGTTACTAATACATAGTATTTAACTGGTAACATTTCTCGTTTATTTTTAGCTACGGTGTTTATCGAATGTTTTGTCATTATTACTTTAGTGAAAATTTGAGACATATGGTAGAAACATCAAAATTCGCCTGTACCCAACGGGATTCAGTGATGGCGGGATTTTCTATAACCTTAAAAATATAAAAAAAAGTTTCAATGTATGTATTACTTTATTGTAAATAAATTATAATTCAATATTCGTAGATTCATCTTTGAAAACGGGTTTGGGATATTATATAAATAATATAAGTTCTATATTCATTTTGATAAACTCATACCAGTAGTGATATAAATGTCCAAATAAAGCATGTGTTGATAGTAATAATAATAATCCAGAACTAATAAATATAAACATTAATCACATGTAGTTCTAACAATGAAAGACATCACATTACCACACCATTAGCCGTTCTCCATCGGAGTAATTACGGCATTAATATATTATACCCAGTAGACCCTTACAATACTGAAGAATGGATTCCCGAAAATTAGGGTCTTATAGAATCTTGCCCTTGCGAAGCTGAACAATAGTAAGTCGAGCACACGTGTGATTTAGTTTCGGAAACCTTATTTAATTCCATTAAAATATACGGCCTCCATGTCATGCTTTTGTATTTTAGGTCGAAATTGGAAAATCTCACGATATGTTGGGATTAGTTAGGGTTTTATACACCGAGGAAAATTACCAATTTGTTACTGCTACTTTAAAGATATGCACGCTGGAAACATGTTGAGACAAAGTCAATGTATTTTTACAAACTCTACTTAATATTATTTATTTCGTAATCCTACAGCTAACAAAACATGTATAGAAATTTACACTAAAAATATAGCCAGGTGGAACACATTATATTTACGAAAAGATTTTGAGACCAAATCAATGTATTTTTACAAACTCTATTTAGGTTAATATTATTTATTTCGTAATCCTACAGCTACATATTTCTATACAAAACATGTATAGAAATTTACACTAAAAATATAGCCAGAGATGGAAAACATTATATTTACGATTCAAACTTTCACAAAAGGGAAAATACAATAAAAATTATTCAATATATTTGACTAAGTAATACCTAATTCGGGCTGTGATATGTGATAGTGTAAAAGTGAGTATATGCTTATGATGCATGATTTTGCGCTTTGGATATACTTAATACTCATTTTAACTATATTCAGTGATAGCTTAAACAAGTTAAGGTTAACATATTGGTCGTTGTATGTCCGGGCTGCGCGATACAACACTGAGATTTTCCCATAGTGTTGATGTGAGGAACATGAAACAAAGCACGATTACGAGTCTGGTAGGCAGGAACAAGGAAGGCCAATTTTTCTAAAAGGGAGCTGCAATTAATTTTAATTGTCAAATGATTTATTTCAATGAGGTCTAATAAAAAGGCACTTTTAAAAGTCAATATTAGAAGTTAAAAGTATTTAAAAGGGCATGTTTCTTGCCCCTTCCTAAAGGTAGTTTCATATGGAGAATGGGCAAGAAACTCCATACACTCTTTTTTACAATATAGTCTATACATTGATTTGATAATTATATATCAAGACCGTGTACCTAGAACAAACACTACTACTCGTATACTAAAATAAAAGGCGTGTAGTGTTATAGAAAACAATGTAGCTGGTATATTATTATATACTATATTATTATGCAGATATATAGTTCTCAAACGACGAGCAGTGTTGGCCTCAGTGGCTTTAACTTACGAATCTCATCCCTGAAGTCGTAGGTTCGATTCTCGACTGTGCACCAATGGACTTTTGAGTTGACCACTTGATTTTGTCTAGTATAATTATTCTATGGAGCAGGACCAGCCTGTTTCCTAACATTAAATCTTGAATATAATCCTCCAATTTGTAATCATCTTGTCTACAAAGTGTATAATTAATAAAAGTTTTCAGTTTTCTTTCGTGAATTTTCCTATTTCGTATATTTATGTAAATTGTGATAAGCGATAAGTATTAAATGTTCCTCGTCTTTAAATTCATAATGATTATTTATATTATTGTATTAGAACAAACAGCATAATATGCACGTCATTGATGTACAAATGCAATTGTACATTCTCGTTAGTCGTAATCCTTTTCGAAAGCGTAAAAACAAAATATTTGTGTTTCATTTTGCGAGTTAACCATGTTTTTAATCCTTTACCCTGTCGGCTATTATCGAGTGCGATTGCGATGGTTGATACGGACGGGATTATATTTATCCTCATGATATTTTTTGTATAATATTCAAATGAGTTTATTTACAAAGTTTAAATTTTTATAAACACCGATTTTTTAAATATCTACAAACTTGAGCTATTTTACAACTATTTTAATCAGCATGTTGTAATATTTCAAGACATGTTCAGGTCCCAGATCTATACCAGGTAAACAATCGCTTCATGGTAAGTACAATACAGAACAAGGGAACAGAGACCCGTCAACAAAGACGTTGCCCCTACTGGATGCTGTCTCTGATACAATCGACATCTTTATACTGCTGACGAAGACGGGTGGGATGACTGCAATGTTTTTTAGAACTTTTCAGCGGGCTGAAATGTGATTACTGACCGTTTCAGGAGTGGCTCAATCACTTATTAGAAAATCACAATTTGCACAATAGTTTTCAGATGTCTGTAACATTTTTTAGGCAGTTTGAGAACAAGTGTAGTCGAGTTGTACACTTTTCAGGAAACCCGTATTCAGACGTTTTCAGGACCCGTTTGATGAATGAATATTCTAGGTTTGGGACAAGGACGACATGATACGCGATACAGAAAGAAAATCGGAACATTATCAAAGTCGGACTGAACACTCTAGAAAGCCGCACGACCAGGACAGAGAGATGTGCGAAAGAGATAAAGAGTACGTTCTAGAATTGTGCAATCGCTAGTCAGTAGCAATCCTGCCTGGAGAATTCTTGAACATCGGTCAAGATTATTCCCAGGGATATATAAGCGAGCCGAAACGCGATCAATTAATTCAGTTTCGAATGCGATATCAAGAGATAAATACTGTGAAGATAAAGTGCGAATAAAGTGAAGACAAGTGATCCAGTACTGTGTGAAGTGCGCGTAATTAAAACAAATAGTGACAGTATTTTGTATTTGTGTAATTTGCGTTTATCCTCATTGACTTACCTAGAAATAAACACTTGAAGAGAACGTATTAAATTAAAACATTATTATATTAAAACGTATAAATTATTTGTAGGAATTCTCCTCCTCCTCGAATTTCATCCATAAATTATATTAAATATATTAATTGCGTTTCGTTTTCAAACATAGAAAATGTCTGGGTTAACGTAATCACCAAGCAAGGAAATCAAAGGCCTCGCAGCTTACGTAATATATACTTGAACAGCCCCAATGGACAATTATGGGCAAATGAGTGTTCAACTTTTTTTTTATAGAACAGGGGGCAAACGAGCAGGAGGCTCACCTAATGTTAAGTGATACCGCCGCCCATGGACACTCTCAATGCTAGAGGGCTCGCGAGTGTGTTGCCATAAAAGAACAAAATAAATTCCGAACGAAAATTATTTTTTTTTAAATAATTTTCGTTCGGAAATACTTCAGTGTATGATACCTATCTTCCTTCATGCTTTATGGTAAGTATAATCGAATTTATTTCAATTCAATTTTTCCGATCAAGTTGGTAGGTAGCCACGGTCGGTCGCAAATAAGACATGTTTGCAATTTTGTTGCTCCACTGCAAAATGCTTCATCGCATACCATTTTCATGTAATTTTAAAATATTTTAGTTTAGTTTATCGGGAATACGTTAAGAGGACATTATTATATTACCTTGTTTACGGTTTTTACAAAATAAGAATGTTTCTTAATTGTGTTATATTTATATTACACTTAAAAACCTACAGTAAATTAGACCAATTATATCGGCAGCAAAGAATAAACGTTCATCTACATACCTATACACTAGTTTTCTAGGAGAGCGTTTTGATTGCTATAATGATATAACTTCGACTATAATATTATGTTCTCCAAATATGGAAAAGTTAATTATAACAATATTATTTAGTATTGGTTAATTACCTATAATTTCATAATTTTCAAAATACAGTAGATGCTTTTTCTACTCCGATCGGCATAACAAAAGGTACCCGTCTGTTATTTTTTTCTTTAATTATTTTATTCATTATAATGTATTAATATTATTGATTATATATAACTAATATCATCAAAATAACAAAATTTATGATTGGCACTAAAACACTGCAGTAGGTCTAGTTTTATTTTTCGCTTATTAACCTCAAATATATTATAGATAATACAATTGGATTGCAGCTAAATAGGTACTATTGTGTGAAAAAGTGTTTTTTGGCTAAACGTAACAATAATGTTTCTTAATCATTTTAGCTTAATATTAAATGTAAGGGTCCTAAAATGAATGAAGCAAGTAAATATTGCATTCAAAAGCCGGACGCCCATGGCGAAACGGTTAAGTAATAGCATCTTTGCTTATAAGAGCCGACGCACTCACACCCAACTGTTTAATGTCCGTTTGTACTTACTATTAAAAAAAACAGTAAAAATGTATATTCATAAGTTGAAAAATTGGAGAAAAAAAAATACTTTTTTCCAAAAACAAAAAAAAACAATATTATATACGTAATTATGTGTTAAATTATGCAATAAATTATTTTGGAAAAAATGCAGATTTTTCAGCCGTTTCGTTCTTTACTGCCGCCGATATTCGGTGACCTGCAGTGATAGAGCCTGCCATGGCTTAGAGATAATCCGACCACCTTGAACCTTGGATCCTACATCCCGTACTTATTTATATATTTAACTTAAAAGGATGTACTAAATATATATATTTAAGATTATTTAATTAATAAAGAAATTTTCATTTTCAACAAATGTTTACTATTTATGTGTTAGGGTAGGGCTCTATGTGAGAGGGTGAGACCTAAGAACCTACCTACCTGAGTTATCTAAATTTAAACACACATTTTTCAGCCGCTGGCTGGCAAGCTGTTCATGGTTTTAGTTAGACTGTCGAAATAAAACTGATATATATAAAGTAAAAACATATATTTTTAAAAATTTTATTACTTATTTTATGACTTAATAATTATAATTTGGTTCCGGGGGATGGTGCGGGAAGGGCGGATGACCGAACGGCGGAGGTCCACGCGGGGGGAACTGCGGTCTGAATTGCGGTGGAGGGGGCCTCCATGGGGGCGGGGGTCTAGCCCCCGGTGGCGGTGGTGGCCCAAAACCAGGGGGCCCGAACGGTGGTGGGGGGAAGTGATGGAATGGGGGCGGTGGCGGTGGTGGTCCTGGTGGTGGAGGTGGGCCAGGCGGGGGCATCGAAGTGGGAGGCGGAGGGGGAGCAGACATCGGTAACGGGGGTGGGGGTCTGGCGTTCATTGGGGGCCCTGGTGGCGGCATTGGGGAAGGCGTCGGAGGCGGCGGTGGCGCCATCATCATTGAACCCAAGATTGTTGGAGGTGCGTCCGCGAATAACTGATGAGGTCGGTCTGCATGAGATAAGGGATTTTGCGCCGCCAGCAACCTGAAATAAAAATAAGGTTTAATGAGAATATTATCTATGATAAAGGCAACTCACTATCAAAACTAATTTATAATTCACTCGAAATTAATGTTAAGAAATATTAAATCATATAAGTTATAATTTTTATATACAACAAAAAAAAACACATTTATAAATAAAGAAAACAACCTTTCCGCAGCTGATCCATGCCTTTCTCCCTTAACATCCTTCTTAAATGCATATGAGACTGATATTGGCCGATTGCACAGATACTGATTGTTCATTGCCTCTATAGCTGCATCTGATGCTTCGAATGACGCAAAGTTTATGAATGCAAATGCCTTCGAGTTACCCGTTTCTGGATCTCGCATAACCTGAAATATATAAACATAATGCTGATATATAAAAAATATGTATCAGTACGAAAGAGTAGTAAGAAATGTGAGTGTTGTAAGTTTCTTCTGACTTTTGTCAAATACACAGGTATATTTTTTTTCTGAGGTATTCAGATCTCGCACACACAATAATTTTTTTGAGATTACAGAACCAATTTGCATCCATACTTTTTTTTCTACAAAATAGCAAAGTTAATGCTTATGCATTTCAATCACTTGTATAACTAACCTTTGGTGTTTGCAAAATTACTCCAAAAGCAGAGAATGTATCATACAACAGTTTTTCATCAACTTCAGGATCCAGGTTACCAATGAACACATTTGCACCCACATCAAGATTCTTTTGATGGGCTGATGCTTTATTTACCCTAACCGGCTTTCCATATAGTTTGATCATATTCATCACCTAGAATATTGAAAATAATTGAAAATTTTAGTCAAATAATCTTGGACTATAAAAATTACAAAGTAGTGTGTGGACAAAAGTGGATTTTCAAACCAATAGATTCTAAATAAATTACATAATAATTATATTAATATGATGAGTTCAGCTTCTCATACATCGAGAGGAAACTACGTATATGGCGAGAGAATGTTGCAGTATTTGCTACCATGGCTAATAAATAGACTACCCAAGCAGATAATAGATAGCCTAACACTAACCAACATAAACTTTAAATTAAAAAACTACTTTTATATGCATTTTTTGCGCTCCTAACAAAACTGCTTTGGTTACATTAATACAAACCACAGCAGTTTTCTAATGTAACATTTTGTGATATATTATATTATTTTGTAAAAAAAGAAAAGAAATTAAGCAATAATTCAAGTCTCTTATAAGTAATATTAGCATATTCACATTTACTAACTTTAATTGCATAATCAGCATCTTCTTCCCCCATAAACTCCACAAATCCATAACCTTGGTGTGTTTGTGTCACTCGATCTTTTGGCATATGAACATTAACTAAAACAATAAGAAATAAAATATTGCACTATTATTAAATAAAGAGAGAGAGAGTTTAGAAACAATAATTAAATTAATATTTTTTTACCTTATTGATAAGGTAAAAAATCAATCTTTTTTTTATTATAGCCATAATTTGACAGTAAAAAAAAAGGACTTTAATTGTAAAGTGTAATTTAGTGTTTTACCTCCTGATTTTTCTTATGAAATTACATTGAATCTTTTAATGTGACTACAAACTATACATCCATACAAATAGAAATTTACCGTAACAGAGATAAGCAAATTTCAAATGATTAGAAAAGAAAAAAATTATTTTGTGATGTGTATTTATGAATTGGTTTTATTTACTTATATGTTCTAAAACAATGTGTAAAATATACATACCCACAGGTCCAGATTGTACAAATAACTCCCACAGTAAACTCTCACTAACTCTGTCGTCAAGGCCACCCACATAGATGGTAGCATCTGCAATATTTTATATAGTATAACATTTTGTTGCATTTAACATGGAAATAGTAAGATAACAAATTTAATTGAAAAAACCAATAAAAAAATATATCTTGAGCGATACTTTCAGTGCGTGCATATTTGAAACTTGAAAGTAGAACTCAAAACAAAACAATTATACCATTAAAAACATAGCATGTATGTAAATGTTACTTTGAGTATTTCTGAAAACATTTTATGCTAACTTAAAACACAACATAACCTCCAACTCCGTACGATACCTTGATTCCGTTCAGCAATAGGTCCTGCAGCCATAATGAATAAATAAAATTTTACTCAATATTTTACAGACACAACATTTTTATAAGTAGGAAATGTTACTATTTCTTACGATATTAGGGTTTAATCGATGCACTTGTAATAGGCACAAAATAACAGAATTCCTGGTCCTAAGCCTAAACGTCAAAAATCAAGACTCATAACAAGTAGGTGAGGACTGAGGTGACGCCATACCACAGGCAACATGAAACAGATTACAACACAATTGGCTTAAATGGCTTCGATTATAGTATAAGACAAAATATTATTATTTTCTATAGAAAATAATATATTTTCTAAAATATATATTAAGTAACTAAATTAAGTAGTAATAAATATATAAATACGTAACTTAACACGTTACATAGATCGCTCTTACATTTTTAAATTCATCTACACTTTTTATTTTTTCCATAAGATTTTGTACAGAATTTGAAGGTTAGGTGCATTAATTCAATTTAACACATATGAATTTATTTTTATATCTTGCTCCTTCTGTAAGATGAGTTAATATTTTGATTTTTTAAAGATATTTAGACAGGGAAATTTAAACGTCTATTTGTAGTTTGTAGCTTCTATAACGATTGGGTTTTTACTTGTCTTGTGACATTTGAGTAACTACAAGTATATAATATATATAATATGTACATTCGGATTTCGGGCATAGATGTCAAGTGTCATAACTCAGAACAGTAAGTGCTGACTAGTGACTGCTGCTTTCTGTCAGTCGTCACTCGTCCATCTTACGTCTGCACTCTGCAGACTGCACTAGACAGTAATCAGTAGACACTACTGACTTACTGAGTACTGACTACTGACTACCATTCTGCAGTCTGCAGTCTGCCGTCGATGTCCGATGATCATTCTTTAAACAAAATATTATTTTCATTGTTGTTTTTTCTGTTTATACCGTAGGAAGTAGAATTTTTTTCGGCTTTAGTTTAACTCCACGGTCTTCCTGCGTTAAATAAATTTCTGGCTAATTAAAATATAGGCAACATGCAAAGTGCTTCAGACATTCTATCGTCATTGTTATGGTTTAAAGAAAATACTTATACAGACGATGAAAATGATGTACAAATAATAGAGCAATTTGTACAAAATGTTGAAGATTTTAGCTCGCAATACGGCAGTGAAATCAGTGTTTCATATACAGCATTTAATCTTCGTGGACCACCTTCAAATTTTCCCGACTATGGAGATTATCCACAAGCATTTGTTATGGTAAGTAAACAAACTATTTTGTTTTATATTTTAGTTTTCTCTAAAAAATCTTTAAATATATAAATTTTTAGAGGACATATGGTACGTGGTGGGATGAGGCACCATCAGTGCAAGAGGACTTTATGCCACAAAATAAAAACACTATTTCAAGTCAGGATTATGTAGGTTTGTAAATTTATTCTATACAATGTAGTTTATGTATTTTAGTTTTGTTTTTGTTCTAAGGTAGGATCCTGAGGTTAGTTGTTAAAAAAGATTTTTGATTATTTTTATTTCTGACAGAAGTATCCTTTGAAAGAGCTGTTTATCCACTAGAGGTCTCTGTTTTTGAAACTTATAACCCTGGAGCCTTAGTAAGAGTTTGGGCTTTGGGTCCAGTGTCCTGGATATTATTATGGGAGGGTGAACCAGAGTATGCTGGTGATACACCAAGAATATTTAGTCCTCCTATAAGAGAAATAAACTATCCTACAAGGTATAAATAAATAAATAATGTTTTGTGTTATGTAATATTTTTAAGGACTTTTAATTGTATTTTTTTTTTCAAAGAATACTTCGTTTGGAATTCAACCACAAGCTACTACCATATTATACAGAACTGGATGCAATTTTGCTGAGAGGAAAAGAACCACCCAGTGAAATGAAAATTAGGAATAACTTTTCATATTCAAGCCTTTTCTATAAAAGGACTCAGCCCGAAAAAGGTAAATAAATTGTCTATGCTGAAGGTTTTAAAAGACTTATGATGTTCATGGCCGATTTTTATCTCAATAAAATTTTATATATATATGTATATATATAATTAATTTTATATTTTAAGGTACATTGTTAAATAAAGTTATGGCATCAAATCTCCATGAGAATGTTGTAACACCAGCAATAATTACAAAGACCGAACAAATTCTTGACACTGGACCTGAGTTGGGTGATTTTCAACGATTGCCGGTAAGTTTTAGCATTTACTTTGTACACATACAAAAATTTAAAAAATAATGGTACCTGTAAGTAAAAATAAAAGTATCCAAATCAAGCAACATATATTGCTTAGACTTTGAGTTGTATACAAATATATTTAGTTATAAAATCACTTACAACTTACTTTATAAGAAAAATTACTCAAATTACTTTATAAGAAAAATTAACACAAAACAAAATAAGCGTCGCAGGCACGCATATATTTTGACGACCAATATAAATTTCAATCTTCTTCTTTATTACTGACATGATTTGAAAACCTAAAATTGTCTAAATGTTGTGAATCCTAAACCAACTTAAACTGTTTATATAAATACGCTCTTGAATTTGATGGGAGTGTTAACCGTATTGAGGGGATGAACATTAAATGTATGACAGTTAAGAAACCCATGAATATTTATTATTGGTTTGGAAAAAATTCTTTATTAAGTAAAGCAATTGTTTTTGGCAGTTACTCTGCAAAATGAACCATGAACATCGGTCCAGCAGTTTTTGATTTATAATTTTTCGAACAAACCCTATTTTGTTTTATATAATAAGACTAGCAGACTCGGCTAAGCGTTGCTGTGGTTTTTGTAATATTACATTGTAGTAAACTATTAAAGGGAAATGGTAGGAGAGCATATTATGTGAAACGTGGGTACTTTTAACACAGTAACGCCATCTGTTGGAATTGTATCAAATAATTTGCAATAAAATAAAATTGCGACTATAATTAAAGATCTAAGCTATCCTATCTCTTAAGTTGGACCAGACTGCTCACGGTGTGCCAATTTAATTTAAAATCAGTTAAGTAGTTTAGGAGTTCATCGCGGACAAACATCGTGAAAGGAGATTTATAAATATTAAGATTTGTACTTTGTTATTCGACGAAGAAAATATATTTTTCGCTAAGTATATTAAATTACGAGGACACAAAAATATTTCCTTGCCTTGTTTCCTTGAAATTCACGTGTCTTGATGAAACCGAGCACGTGATTCATTACTCGGCGATTAAACTGAAGGCTGAACTTTTTTTTTTATTTTAATTAAAAACATTTATAAAGCAACTGGCTCTGCCTTTAATTGCTTTGGTAATACTAATTAATTAATAAAATAATATATAAATACCACGTATAAATTTGTGGCGCTCACAATCTCAGTCATATTAAAATACATAAAAACAAAATTAACTTCAAGAAATATTTACTTAAAATTTAAACTAGACATAATATACATAATTCCTTTATGGACATGAATTTTCATTTTATAACCCTCAAAGTCTCACTTATTGTTCTATCCGCTCATGTATACGATGTTGTTCATTTTGGAGGAATCATAAATATCTAGCTATTACTAAAAACTTATTTCAAATCTTTCGGGTAGGGTACATAAATGTATCGGAGAGTTTGGGGCTGCGAGTTACGGCTAACCATTCTAGGCAACTATGGTTGTGCGTGTGTATTATAGAACGTATATTCTATAATATGTACACTATACAATATGTTTTATTCTATTATAACAACTATACGCAACGAATAATATTTTCACCTCTTTGTTTAAATTATTGCATTATTATTATTAGGAATATGTATTTTTAGAATGTATGCCTATGTAAATGTGGGAAGATGCAGCTTTCTAATAGTGAAAGAATTTTTGAAATCCGCCCAGTACTTTTCACTCATACAAAATCACAAATGTGCTCTTTCTATTACTAGTTTAGATAAGATTTGTACTTTATGGGCCTGTTTCACAATGTCCTGATAAGTTCCAAATAAGCTATTTGCTACTTATTGGTATGATAAATAGTAAGTTTGCGTTTCACGACTGTCAGATAGCGCTATACGTCATGAAATTCGAAGTATCTTATTTGGAACTTTTATCTTTCGAATAATTTATGTGTTGCATAGCTATTTGGCACTTTATCCATACATTGTGAAACAGGCCCTGTACGTCATAAATTTCTTTTTCACTAAGTAATAAATTACGAGTATTCAAAATATTACGCGCCGTCCCTCAAATTCACGTGTTTTGAACAAACCAAACACGTGATTCAGTACTCGGCGATTAAACTGAAGGCTGTTATAAGAAAGTTTTTTTTTTATATTTATATTAAAAATATTTGGCGAGTTAGCGGCTATTTATTTGAATAATTATTAAGAAATTTACGTGACGGTCATATTACACAAATACTTAAAAAAATTAACTAGAAATTATTACTAAAAATTTAAAGTAGACTTGATAATTGTATGTAGATCTAAATTCTCATTTTATAACCCTCAAAGTATCAGTCACACATATCAGTAGGGAAAGATTATATGACTATAAAAACGAGATTATATCTAAAAATCTAATGTGGTTTTGACAAATGGAACCCTCACTTAGCGCCAAGTTTCTGAATATCCTTAGAGTTGAGACTTGGCGCTATGCACTTCCATATGTCAGATACGTTTCTGATATATGTGACCATTTAGCGATATAGCGACCCTGATTATTAAACACAATGTGAAAATTAAACAAATTTGGTAATTATCGCGCGAACCCAATAAGAAATAAGTCCTTCATTTGACGTCATTTACGTGTACATTTGTGTTAGCCATAATAGTTATAATAAATTAATTAATCATTATATCATTAGCTATGTATGTATGGAATTTATCCGTTCTATCTGATGTATTCGATGTTGTTCGTTTTGGAGTTAGTTTTTTTACAATTAAGTAATTTAATTTGTTTTTCTTAACGTTCATAAGTGTACATGTTTACCTATATGAATAAAGATATTTTGATTTGATTTGATTTGGAGGAATCATAAGGATCTAGATATTTCTATGTACTGTTCAGGTAGGGTACATAAATGTGTTAGAGAGGTTGGGGCTACGAGTACCGACACATGGCATGGAAACGGCAACTATACTAACTTGCTTAGAGATGAACCACTATATTAAGTTTAATACGGACTGAATACACGTTGTATTGTCCATTATTTGTTATGATTATTTTCTTTACAATTGAATTAGTGCTAAGTTACGATAGAAAATGAGGTAAATAAATATAGAAATGATTATTTATTAACGTCTTTGTTAAGAAAACATATCAAAATGTAATTTTCTGATTCGTATCAAGATATTTTTGGATATATGTGTTTTATTTGCGTAGTTCGTTGGCCTTTTGGGTTTCAAACTTGAATCAAATGTTACCTACTACAAAAGATCTTGTCTAATGGACGCCTTACAAATTGGAATGTTTTTTTTGGTTCAGACTAAGAAATTAAGTTGAAGACTAAATCTTCTGTAACGAAGATTTTTATTATTAGTATTTAGATCTGACTATATGCTAGGGCAAGAAGATCACAATGGTTCGTTAATTAGTTTTGCTTCTATGATAAACATTACAGTTTAATAATGATTATCGTCTAATTATTGCCAACAGTACATCCGCGATATAATTATCTCTATGGGAAACGAAATACAATGGAATATTAAATAATTTAACACATAAAATGATCTTTGTTTATTATTACAATAAATATTAATGTTAAAATTGTCTTTGGTTAACGCGAATTTTAATAAATAAAAGAAAAATTGTCTTTTACTTAAATGTTTCTACTAGTATATCAATAAAATCGAAAAATATGAAAATGAAACTCTAAACATTAACTTCCTGAGTAGGATATTGCATTTTATTAATATGATTTGTTAAAATCCAGTCATAAATACTTGTTTGACAAAAAATTGTTTTTGTTCTTTTTTGACACCGTCAGTATTAAACAAATGTCAGTAAAACACTCGGTGACGTCAGTAAAGCTAGAATGTTTAGGGAAATGGCAAATTATTGTCATTGTCATCTAGTTTTTGCTACTATAATAACAATAACAATAATTATAAACGATGACCTCAGGAGATGGTCATTTAATAGATTTTTTTTTTCTTATTGTCCATCAACTGTGTTTATTGAAATAGAAGCAATAAACCGATGCACATGACTTACCAATAAGAAGTAGTTGGTAGTAGTAGAGTAATAATGTGAAATATTTTTTTTTAAATTAAATATAATTACAAATGTATATGTCTTAACTAACTAGCTTTATTAGCCGTTCAATTAACAGCCTTTCTTTTATTATTAAATTCTCATTATTATTGTCACTACACTCTTTCTTGTTACATCAATTTTTGGAAAACAACATCAAAGTTATGGTTTGCGGCCGTCATCTTCAACTGCCAACAGTTTGAAGAGTTTCGTTTCGAGTTGGATCATTCTCCAAAGAAAGTGGATTTTATTTAAATTAACAGTCAACAGGCTAGACATGCAATGAAACGTCATTGATCCAAGTCAGTTGCCTAGTTGTTTCATCAACTGGCTGAACATCTTTCAGGCCGCTAGTTAAACGGCTAGGCTGTTAATTGAACATCTAATTATGTTGGCTGCGACATATCAAAATCTGTTATAACGACATCGAAGAGACTCCTCACATTTGGTCGTACAAACCGATAGTCGCAACAGCTGATGACGTTGTTATTCAATACCTTACAGAGAATTCAGACGGGACTATTGATTATTCAATATAACCGGTATGTTGTTCCCAACGATGTTGTCGTAAACGATTATGACTGTAAATACCTTATGACGAGTGTGAACTCTTTTCAAGATATTATGTTATGTTCGAGTTAGTTTTTGTAGAAAATGGTAAATTAAATACACACGGTAAATAATGGAAGTCTTAATTCCACATTTAGGTAATTAAATTTTATTTAATTATTTGAAATCTACCTTAGAAATAAATGTTTTTTTTTTCAAAGGAGTTTTTTATGTAGATTCATTGAATTCATATGAAAGTACACGACTTCAACTACAAAAAAGTTTAGTTTTTAATATCTATATAGATTTTTCAAATAATAGAATGAAAAAAAAAACCAATATGATAAGTAAAGGTTCCATCTTGTCTAGTATACAACTACTATGCATGCTGTTTAGTATGCATTCCTGCAAAGGACATACCTCTGAGGTATGCGAACTTCCTTGAATTGTTCTTAACGATATTATGTAGGCTTTTGTTTAGTCACTTATCCTTAACATAAATACATATAAGTGTATAATGCATTTTGCGTTCGTTAGTAAGTTGTAAATAATTGTTTTGCCTAAAGTTTTTATTATGTAACGAACAAAAAAGTCATTAAAGTTACGAAGTTTACTAGTGTACACACGTAAGAAGTGAAACTTCTTCTATATGCAACTTTACAGAAATTGGTTAATTAAAGTTAAATTAGAATATAGAGAAATAAAAAGGATTTATTATCATAGACATGAAACCAAATAATACAATTAGGATTTTATTTGATCTTATTACTACTAAGATTATTACAGATTCTTATTAATTGTAATATATTTATTACTATCATTGTTATCATTATTATATATTCTTGTTATTAATGGCTTAGAATCTTTTCAAATCAACCGTGGTAGGGACAAGAAACAGATGGAGCGTAACCGAAAAATGCGACAAATACAACATGACCATTTTCGCTTTCCTGTAATACATTTTATTATTAATTATACAATACAGTTGCAAATATGAAATAGTACTAATATAATCTTGCATATTAAGTGGCGCTAAAACCTTTCTATATCCGGTACTTAGATTTCTGTATCTAATTCATGATCTTTATATTAATCGCAAATCGATGAGACCTCATATGAGAGTCGCACACTGCAGCCACTAGGCTAAAACTGGAAAAAATGTATTTTTACATAGATATAATTCCGAGGATATGAATGGTGGAATTATTATTCTTTATATTTATAGGCCTAGGTGATCAATTAGTCTGTGTCTGACGTATCGGTTTTCTCATGTTTGCTTTCATCATAGGTGCACGATGCTGGAACGTATGCCTTAGGAGTTGAACGTATACTTTTATATTGATTTACTAGTGACAGCTGTAATTTGTATTTCAGGATGAAACCATACTGACTGTGATGAAGTACCTTGATATGCAATCTCTTTCTCGGTGCGCACAAGTCAACAGGCATTTTCGAAGGCTGGCGTCTGACGCAATACTTTACCGGAGTATAGATTTACGGCCGTATTGGCACTGTGTTAGGTCACAGGTAATAAATAATATTTGATTAAAATAATATACATATTTGTGGAATAGTATGTTTCTGGTGTTAGGAAGAAATATATTGCTAAGTTAAATTTCAAAAAAATCATCATACAAAATTGAAAAGTACTTACTTTGTTTCATCGTTGCATTTTCTCTTCTTGGTTTTCTCGTATTGTCGGAAAAATTACTTCTAGTCAATATGTTTGATGCTAAATTTGTAGAAAGGTTATAGAGGCTTGAATTCGTCCAAAATTTTTTGTTGCGTTCAAACATTAGCAAACGACACGAGAGTGATAAGGTGAAAACGTTTATATTAGGTATTTAATACTTAAGGTATTTATTTTAGATCTTTTGTTAAATAAAGTAAGTAATTTTAGGTCTGGCCCTCATATTTCTGTTTCTGTTTTGTGATCATTTGTTTATGATAGGCGTGATTGATAAATATAAAAGTAGGTGATCACTCGTCTTTTTGTGTCTAACGCGGTACTCTCACTTACAAGCTCCACCATACAAGCGAGTCTTAGAAAGTCCTTTGTTTGCTGGGATTCGAACCTACGACTTCAGGAATGAGAGTCACATGCTGCAGGTACTGGGCCAAAATTGAATAATTGTTCAAATTGATTATTTTTAGGTGTTGATGTCATTGTCAAAACGTTGCAAGTTTCTTCAAAAGCTTGACCTGTCATGGTGCGGAAGTCACTGTATGATTCAACCACATTTTGTTGTCGAGTGAGTATTTTAAAGTTGGTCACTGGTATTACATGTAAAATATTTTTGTAGTTGTTATTTTCTTATAGAATTTGAAGGTTGTTTTAAAAAAGTTTTGCTGCAACAATTGTACCATGTTCCACATGACATCTTCAAGTAATTAACTATAAAAAAATGAATAAACGAAAAAAAATTGTAGTCCTCTATCAGCAGTAGGCATGGTGAAATAGAAGCACGCTCTTACATTCCCGTGGGAACAACTTATGATCCAAAATGTTCTGACAAGAAAATCTTCGAATTAAAATTTATGACAGGCTACTAGCGTCTTTCCCACATATATTTATTAAATACTGTATGCGTTAAAAATATATGAACCGCCACTCCTAGCATCGTATCTGACAATTATTTAAAATATTTTAAAAACAAATTTATGTTACTCAGGGATAATTATGCCAAAAACGAAATAATTTTTAAATCACCCAGTATTTCAGTTTTTGTATATATCCTTAATATAGTGAATAAATATCCATTTTTGTTTTATTATTTTTTTTGTATAACATATTACAGTTTTCTGAAGGACAGTGGCGCGGAGTTAACTCACTTGCGGATGAATTGTTGCAAATTCGTAGACAACTCCGTGTTAAGAGCAGTTGTTGAGACATCGGCGAATTTGCAAGGTTTGTAACTTTCCTGTTATTATTTATTTATTTCCTTCATTAATTGTGTACAAATAGTATTTATATTACTTGGATATTTATGTTTCAATCTTCAACATTTACCGCAGTAGTAGATTGAAGTTAAAAGAAAAGTAACTTTTATTGTATAGTCCTGCAAAGAGAGTGAAACTTTTAAACTTGTATCTACTACACTTCAGGGACACTATGAAGGTTTTTTTTTTTCAAATATAATTCTATTATTTATTCCAAGAAAGCGCGACGATCTTGAATCAGAGGCTTGAAAATCGCCCTTGTCTACCTTTTTTAAATATAAATATAGCATTATATATTGACCCTAATGTTATTTATTTGGCGATTTTGAAAATCTCCCTTGTAATCTTTCTTACCAGATTAAATTGAGAAACAAATATACTGGAACGTTTTCAGTTTGTTGCGCAGTTTGAGTTGGTATTACATTATTGAAATAAGTTAAATAATGTTTCAATACATTCAGCCTTACAGAAATGAATACATTACATTGACATACATTGCTTACGAATATAAGCTTTGTCTCTTTCATTTAGAATGATAAGGGTAGAGACAACATACGTCCTAATGTAATTCGTCTGACGGTATGGAAAATTCCATTGTTGACGGTTTCATTTTTCGCATGTACCTATCATTCGTATGAATTTATTCAATAGTTTTTTAAGCATTCAGCTGCAAGGGACTGTGTTATTTAAATATTATTTATTGATGTCCGAGACTTCATTTTGAGGTTTTTTATGTATTTTACGTAGAAACTTCTCGAAACAAAACATGTTTAACGTCTACTTAACTGTGATACGTTTAAAATCTGAAATCTAAGAAGAGTATATCATACTATACTGTGCATTTTTGTTGGTACTGATAAATCTTTGTAATTTTTTTAATATTGATACTTCCACAGCATGAAAACAATATTTTTTGCAGTTTGCCCGTTAAGATAATTTGTAATATAACTATTTAAATATCAGATTGCTTGAATTAGAACTTTTGTAAAAATTCAGTCATAATATCTTTAGCTCCCAGAGTACACTTTTGTAACTATTCGAAACTTTGAGTTATGCCAATTATTTCTTCGTGTTCTACATAGACCTTTTATTAAAGCGATTGAGTCTTATTAAAAAAGTGAAATTACGTACACGAAAAAGAAATCAATAAATGTACAAAAATGGGCCTAATTAAGTTTTCTTAAAGTTACCATTAAGTTGCTGTCACCAGCAACACTGATTACAGTGACAGCAAAAATTGTATCTATAAAATAAACAGAAAAAAACTATTTACAGACAGAAAAAAATTGAGAACTACTGACGGTTTCCAGTCCGGTAATATAAATTTTAAAGTAAAGTATTTTAATGGGTTTATTGTAATTTTTCAGAATTATGTCTTCGCTCTGTAGTTACCTGTTCCGATTGGTCGAGTCTTGTGACGCTAACGAAGTTAAAAAGATTAGACTTATATAGAACTCATATAAATACAAGCGCGGCTGTGGCAATAATACGAGCGAACCCTGGATTGCAGCATCTTAATGTTGGTATGCAAATTATTGCTCATATTTATACCCTTGCTAAAAATATAAGAATAGTATAAAAATAAAAATAAAATTTTTTTTCACTGTCTTAGGATGTTTGTATGTATTTTTTCCTTTTTGTTAATTTTGACTGAATAAAATTCTCTTTATGTAATTAATGCTTAAAGAAATTTATTTCTCATTACAAAAATATATTTATTTACATGAGAAACTTAATCTGTATATACGAGCGAGATACACGAGCGATTATCCGTCCCAATTATAAGTCTACTATGTTTACTCTAAAATGCATCGTTAATGCCAATTTGAATTAGTAAAACGCACTAATATTGCGAGTTTTAGACTTAGATTATATTTTCCTAACAGGCAAAACTAATTTGCTTTCGCTTGCTTATTGAAGGAGAGTAGAAAATTAAACAACAAACGTAAATATAATCTTGTCTGACGTGTACAATAAGGGAAAACTGTTATTTAAATTTGCGCCTATTTTACCTACTATTTATCGATAATCCACTAAATATGTTGTGGTGAAAAAAGAAAAATTATTTCTGTGGCGACGCCTGTATGCCTTGGCGCCTATGTGTGAAGTGTATTGCGATCGGGCAAACATTTCCAAACAGCATTTTAATAGTTTCATGAATCTTTTCGTAAATTTGTCGTCGTGACGTCGTACGACGCGATCGCTGTGTTAAACGTACTCGATAATTTTCATAGGAAATAAGAGACATATAAGACTGCTACATTATCCATGGTCATTGGCTATATTTATTTCCGAAATATACATCAGCCTAATATATTTTAGGTTCGTGCAAAATGATATCTGGTATGGATGAAGTTGCAATCGCACTTGGAGCTAATTGCCCGAATCTTATGTCAGTGGACTTTTGGAAGTCTTACTCTTTAACGGCTGTTGGGATTCGGGCACTCGGTCATTGCAAGCATTTACAGGAACTGGATGTTGGATGGTGGTAAGTTTCAGTTTAACACACACACACAGTTTGGAACAGTGGCAGGCAAATAATGGCGGGCCACAAAGTTAAAGAAATTCTAGAGGAGGGCCAGAAATATCAAAATAAATGCATTATGTGTTAATGCTTTTAATCTTAAAATTACAAGTAGAATATTTTTCTTCATTGTTCTTCATCTATCCTTGTCCATGGACCCTCGATGGGTCCTATTAAACACTTCTGCGGGCCGTACTTCCGTACTTTGCCCATCACTAACGTGACTTTAGAATAAATTTGATTGCCATATGACATAGGCGGTTTCTTTAGAAGTTCATTTAGGAACAAAACTATCTTATTTGATTCTTGTAAAACAGCTAAATGATAACAGCAGAAGGCCTCAAAAAATGGTTTTCTGTTTAAAAAAATGATAAGTCCCCTAGGCCTTGTATTCGGATTTTTGTATCTGTTTACTGAATATTTATTTCTTAATATCATATCAGTTGACTAGCAGCACCGTTTTTTTGCTACAACGTTTTCGTTGCAGCACATAATTGTTCGTTGTTGTATTTATTCGCGAAAATATTCGAGATTTCTTAAAACAGAATTTCTTTAAATATTCAGTCACAATATCCTCTATACTATACTTTCTCCCTGGAGATGGAAGAACAGTTTACTTAACTACTGGAAACTTCGACTTATATAACTTATTTTTTCGCGTTAAAATATATAGAACTGTTATTGCAATTTTGTGTTACAACACACTGGTTCCTGCTCGTCCCAACATGCACGCGTCCACGGAAAATCATTTCGTGAATTTTCTTTTGCAATTATTGATTTTCCGAGAGATGTGAACAGTCTGTAATTTTTTAAAATTTTGTTTAAGTCTCCAAGCTGGTGGTTCAGGTGAATGGTTAGCGGCGCTAAATGGCGGAGAACTTCGGAAACTGTTTCTTGGTGCTTTGCGTGGGGTTTGCGATCGAGACCTAAGGACCTTATTGCCGCGAGCCAAGAAACTATCGCAGCTGGATTTGTTAGGAGTGAGAGCTGTAACACCAGATATTTGTTCTGAGTGAGTTTTTCTTATACTTAACACGTTAAAGTAGTATGAGAGGTAGTTTATAAATTATTATAAGACTAATTCTATGGGAAAACGACTTTTAGGATGTAAGGCAAGTGGGTTTCACGATGTTTTCTTTCACCGTCGAGCGAGTGTTGATAGCGTACATAGAAAGAAAGTGCACATCTTGGTATGGTATTTACGATCTCTGGAAACGCACTCGCGAGCCCTCTGGCACTGAGTGTCCATGGGCAGCGGTATCACTTAGCATCAGGTGAGTCTCCTGCCCGTTTGCCCGCTATTCTATAAAAAAACTTTTACCTTAAGAATAAATTCTAGAATTCGAACATCAAATTTAGTAATACAACTAACCCTAAAAGTGATTAAGAAATGTGGCTTAGACTTCACTAGGACTCCTGTCTGTCAAAATCCAATACACTTTTTGTTTTTTGAAGTCATTTATATTCGAGACGAAATACGGTAGGTACGTACGTACGTAGATAGGTACGGAACCTACGTAAAAAAAGTATTCACGCAAATGTAGTTGCAAATTTTTCTTTCTGTATTAAGATTGACATATTACACAGCGCTCAAGACGAGATTGTGTCTTGAGTCACGAATTAGAACCTAAGTTTAGACTCTTAAATATGTTATTTCTTAATTTCAGTATATTAGCGGAATGTCGGGAGCTGAAATTGCTTGATGTTAGTTTTTGTGATCAAATACACGAGGCACAGGTAAGTTTAATGTTTAATATAGACACTGCCTTGTTTAGTATTTCCTTTTCAAAAGTAATGAGGAATATTTAGGAATATTTATCAATTTTTTTACATATTTTTGATGGTCCACCATTATGAGGTTTAAATCATTTTGTTTCCCGTATTTAACTAATAACTACCGAGTAACGATGTAAATATTAAGAAATCAAAACTTAAAATGTTCTCTTACGTATACGTGTACGCTTAGGCGTACCCAGAAACGTATACATTAATAGATATGTTTGTAGTGGCTTGATACGATTCGATTAGTGGTTGAATCTAATAATTTTGAATTATTTGTTTATTATTTCTTACAGGTACTAGAATGGCGTCGTCAATATCCAAACGTTAGTATAAAACGATCTTTCCAGTCCGCTAATCTCACAGCGGCTCCGAACTCATTATTTTTAGCACCCAGTTTGGAGTAAATATAAACGAAGGAAATATCCAACGAAGTGTTAAACAACGATAAGATGGTCAAGTCAAATATAAAATTAATTATTAAAAATTATTCTAGTGATTTTGGAAGACTGAATAGTCAATTGAATCTCTCATAGATAAGATATGCATATACTAGATTTTCTTTAAGATAAACGTCAATTAACTTAATAATTGGAACCTCTAATAATTAGCAAGACCAGGTGTCCATATTCCAATATGTCACTTATGACATAACATATGTCATTGTCAAATATTGTTAACTGTCAAAGATGTAAAACATACTGTAATGTGAGCTTTATGTTTCAAAGATTACTTTTTAATGTCACGAAATTAAGACTGATAAATAACCGTATTTTTAACTAATTTGCGTCAAAATTCAAATAAAAATGTAACTATTTTATTTGTGGGCTACAAATGTATATAATTACACCGTTTTAACTAAAGTACGCATTTTGATAGGAGACAAAAGAGTAATTTAGTTAACCGTGCAATTAGATTGATTTATGTGAAACGGGAATTTGGTAGCTAGGTTTTTTTAATAACAATTGGTATTATTACTGAACGTTTTTGTAAATATTAAATATAAAATGATCCGAATATGAATCCGTAAATTCTGGTTTTGTTTCCATTTGCTACCATTTATATCTGTTCTTTTGACAGCCTTAAAAACTCCAGCAGTACGATCGGGAGTCCATCTGCAAAAAGGATTTTCTCAGAATTCATGTTTCAGATCGTATCTGCCGGACTAGACTTTATTACTAACTTTTTATTGGATTTTATGTACTTACTAGGAAATAGGCTAAAATTTTACACCGAGTCCCAGATTGGATGAATAAATGTGAACCATGTAGGTTTAATATAACAATCGTAAAAACTAAAATATGACCAAATTTTTGATCGTCTCTTAAGATGCGTTAAAAATAGCGCGTATCGTATGTATCGAGGCAATTAATAAAATTTCATTAAGTTTATTATCGGTTAACGCCCGAACCCAATAATTTATCCACAATTGAAAACAATCTGAGATCAGATTGTGATAGTCGATCGATCTCCTATCTAAAACCCAATAAAAAAAAATTTACGAAGACAATTAATTTTTGGCGACGCAATATCTTCGCTCTTTACACTCGTGTTTGATAATCAATATAAACATAATAAATCCGTTTAAATAATATTGAAATATACATGTCTATGTTTAAAACATATCAAATACCTTTTTAATTATTTAAAAAACTGGTTTTAGTTAAAATCTTTAGATACAAAGGATATCCACAGATGGTTATTACAATCTGTCGATTGGTTATTGGCCCTCTTTATTTTTAGATTTACATGGCTATCTCATATGGTAAAAAATGGATTGAGATTATTGGGTTTGGGCGTAAAGGTTTAAAGTAAACTTTCTATAAATCTAAAACAACTGCACTGCTGTAATAATTCTAGTGATAATAGTTGTTAAAATTAATTACACATTTAAATATCCGCCTGCGAAATGAATTAATTAGTTATGTGGATAATATTATTTTAAATATAATTACACTGATTATCACACCGCCTGATAATTTAGATATTATCTATATTACTTATTATTATATAAAGGGTATTATATCTGATTGCAACCCAAAAAAATCAAATTTAGTCTGTGGAGAATTTTTTTGAGATATAACGACGCGGATATAGTATTACCGCCACAATAGTTCTATTTCCGCACATACTATATGTGTTCATAATAATTCTAAGAGATACATAAGTTTGCTTAATGTATGTTTTTAAAGGCATGGGATACGGTGCAATTTCCCTAATTATATTTCAGTCATAGTATAAGTGCACTTTATACCACGAAATAACACATGGAGCCTTTAAATATATATATATATTTAGTATATAAAATATTAATGTTTTATGACACGGTCCGCTTGCTTGCGTCATACGTGCCACTAAAACTTTTCCATACGTATTTATTTCGTGGTTTTTACTCATACAAGGATCTTTTTGTGGCGAAAATTTGAAGAAGCGCCATCTTGTGGGTTCAATGTCAAGTTATTGCCTACCCAGTACGGTAGTATTACTATCCTTGTGGAGTTTTTAGTCTTAAGTATGCTGATGAGTCCATAGATACTTGTATGTTGTAGAATATTTTATATAATAAAGTTTTTAAAAATATGTGTTTTATTTTTTTTTGTTTTACTTGAGTCAGATTTTTCTTCGCCTATTAGTCTAATATATTCAGAGCATATCGAATAATCAAAGGAAAGCGTATTGTTATTTAAATCAGTATACACCATCCTGTGCAGCGATAAATCAGCAGCGGAGATAGCTTAAAATAATTCATGTCTAAAGATATCATGAATATGATGTCAATCAAAGACGCCAAAACGAAGGGATCAGAGATCCATTCATGTACGAGAAGAGATGTTGATGCTAGTCAGCCTCATCCACCTCGAAATACGAAGGCGGATGGGCTGATTTGAAAGTGACCCTTGCAGTATCATCCTCATACCCGTGGAGAACCAGGGTTAAGCGTTTGTCGCGTGGTGGGGTGCGAATATCGCTGGCTGTTCCCGTTCCCCGTCTAGAACGATTCTTGGTGTTGTAACTGTTTTTTTTGGGTATGCACAGAGAGTCCCCTCCGCCCAAACATTTAATTCAGATTTCTTATTTATTCATTTAGGTAGGTATTTCTCGTAGGAACAACACGTAAGCAGCATTTCTCCACTTGATAAAAAAACAAAATATATGTTAAGTAAAAACGACACTAGTAACTATTCTAGACAACAAATGAAAATAATATCGACGGCGTTTATATTTAAATAATAATTACATAGCAACAGAATGGACTGGAAGTTACATTACTTTAATCACAATCAGTGTTATATGCATTGATAGAGTAATTAAATGATTAGCGTCGACGCAAGATAAAACCATAGATACTCACAAAAACTTGTTTGAGAACATGCAACTGCAATACATTGCAAGAGTGTGAAACGATTGGCTATTAAAATGTATTAACGAATAGGTATCGTGCTAGATTCAGAGGTAGATATAGCTAGTTACACTACTTCTAATGCAGTACGACAGATAACATAGGTCAACAGATTATTTGAATGAACATAACAGAGACAAACTTTAAAGAAAATATTGAACTAAAGCTTAACGAGACTAAAAACTTTACTGTAAGTATGATATAAGAAGTTAACAGTTAACAGAAATAAGTAGTGCTTAATCATCTTAGTTACAAAAGCTATTTACTTAACATACATAAGTAAATACCCTTAACGACAATATAAAAAAATATGTCCAAATTGCCTTTGCGATGCTGACTTTAAAGTTGATTTCAAGTATCGGGCAGTTTTAAGAATGCGACATTATCCGTAACGGGTAGGTATTGAAAGAACTTTATGAAATACGTCAAAAATAACGCATTCAGTTTTTTTTATCTTCGAGATGGAAACATCTAGAATAACTGAGTAATTTATAAATATTAATAAATATTCGTTATAGTTATAAGGAGACTCTTTTACAGGAAAAAATAATTACTGTCCACTTATTGGGCATGCCATAAACTGAAGTGGTTTCAATTGAATACACATAATTTTATTTATATTACAAATACAATAATGTAATTTCAGTAAGTAATTATCTAATAACGAAAAAACTTGAAATAGTCAGTAAAGATAACACGAACAAAATGTTATTGGGTTAGGTTTGTCTTACAAATTGTCTGATTTTCTCTGAGTAAATAAAGACCTAGACTATTATCATCAATCACTTATTATTGACTTAGATTTTTATCGAAAACTGATCTTCGCGATGTCATACCATATATTATTACACTGACTATACATGGACTGATATCTAAAAATCAGCAGTATAGGACTTCAATGGCGGTTACCTCAACAACGAGTGAATAATTAATTTTATTACTGCACCTTAGTATCGTATTATCCTTAGTACTATTCACAGAAGTAAATAGTCACATCTTGTAATGAATATTCTAGATTAAAACAAAGGGTTCTTGCCAGTTCTCGATCTCGATTTGTGGCACTAAATCTAAATTCCGATATTTTTGACTATTATATAATAAGTTTAATACTCTTTTATGACACTGTTAATCAGTTATTATTGACCTGAATAGTCTCATAATTATGTCGCATTTTCCTTAACTGCGTAAACATAGTATTTAGTACTTAATTGTATGCAAAATATTGCAGTTGTTTTGATAAGCGAATACTATTTTAATATTTTTACTTGTCGTTGTAATAATTAGTTATCATGGATTAGTAGATAATATATAAATGATTGAGATTGTTTTTATTGATTAAAGAAAATCTATATAAAGAATATCAGTGGCGGGTGGTCGAAGATAAGACGTAGTGAACGAAGGATTCAGGTATGGGAAAGTTGTAATATTATTTTTTAATAATTCATTCCATAGCACAAGCATACTTTATCGATAACAAATGTACCCATATTTTCATGCAATAAATACGTTTCAAAATTCTATACCTTTCCTTAAATGACATTTAATATTGCATTTTCACTTCTTATCATTTATTTATTTGTTTATAGTAATATTATTGAATTCACTGCCGTGATATAAGTGAGATAATGTAGATGTGTCGCAGCCAACTTATTTAATAAGCTGTTCAATTAACACCCTAGCCTTTTAACAAAACCTCGCCGTTTAACCAGCGGCCTGAAAGATTTTTTACAACATTTTATAAATTGGCTAATCCTTCGGACATTCGTACGATCGAGTGACAATGTGGCAGAAATAAGATGAAATATCTGACATAAAAATATAAATATAAATATATAATAAATATTTCTTCAAAAATTACATTACTTGAGTCAGACACAGCTAAATGCACATTATTTACATACCGACGCCTAAATGACGGATGAATATCTTTCAGGCTGCCAGTTACACGGCGCTGTTTACCTACTTAAGGGGCTAGGCTGTTGTTCCAACGGCTAATTTAACTAGTTGACTGCGACATAAACGTTTGTAGGTAGGACTTATAACCTCGTATTGCATACTAACTTAGGCAATTAACTCAACCAAATATTATTCTATAGACGTGTGTCCTATTTTAATTGTGAGGTTACGTAAAATAATTATATAGTAAACTTCTAACTAACGTAAGTAAATAAAGAAGTATACAGATAATAATAATAATTGGAATGTGGAATATTATCGTTAGTATTTCACATCATAATTGTTTATCGCTCGCCTTCGTTGGTTGCTCGATGTGCGTTGTTATTTAATATTTACTGTTATTGATGTCTTGATTGGTATAGCTGTTGGGAGTTCTGGGACATCTCCTTCCACTTGACCATATTCACCGTAGAGGGATTCAAATTTACGACAACCAATAATTTTCCAAGCGGCTTCATCCTTTGGCGTTGTATAGATATGTGGGGTCTCGCTGCATCTTCTACCGCATTTACCATGGAGAGTGTTCAGAGGAGTTGTTCGGATTGTTACCTGCAGCTTCCACCTTCTGAAATCCTTCTGAAAATTCCACCCGTCAAATCGACGTACATCGTTCCACAACTGAGCGTACTGAAGTGACTCCAGGACCAATTTGTCTTAGGGTCTTTTAAGAACAGAGCGTACGAATACGTAAAAGGCCGGCAACGTACTTGCGAAACCTCTGACAACGAGAGTGTCTATGGGTGGCGGTACCACTTAACTAGCACTTCTTACTGGCAGGTCTTTTTAAAAACACACAACAACGGCTTCAGTTAATCTATTTCAGGACTGATATTTTGTTGTTGTTTTTGTTGCTTAGATTAGGATATATGATATTATCTTATATATCTTATCTTCATTATTCTATCGAATGCCTATCTTTGACAATCTGAATCAATTCTTTCTTTTAATTTATATTATTATTATTTATTACTTAAGATATCACGTGGAACATGGTATGCAGTTCGTTACAAACGTTGTGTAAAACAAAAGAGTGGCATCGAGTTTATTGCCAGTTCTTCTCATCCATTCTACGCCCTTGATTTGAGAACTGGCAGTAAATGTAAAATTAGAAGTATTTAAAATGTATTTTTTTTTCGACGTTCATAAGTGTTATGAATAAATGATTTTTGACTTTGACTTTGAGTGAAGGCCTATAAATAACCAAAAACCAGATATCCTGCCCTGGTACTTGTAGGTACTATTAAAAAAAAAGACAACTTTACTAAACTAAAGAAATTACTTTTCAGTCATCAAGATGCTGCGGCTCATCCTACTGGCGTGTGCCGTGGTGGCAGCGGTAGCATTTAAAAACCCCCACTATGCTTCTGGTAGAACGACAATGGTCCACCTGTTCGAATGGAAGTGGGATGACATTGCAGCTGAATGCGAGAGATTCTTAGGCCCACGAGGATTTGGTGGTGTTCAGGTAGGAATTTTATATTGTGTACACATCGTTAGCTTTGAGTCATTACTTAAAATTAATGACCGAGTAAAATAAAAAAGAATAATCAAAAAGGTTTTACTCATTTATAACTCATTATTTAGTTTTAACTAACGCTGGTTTTTTGAATTTAGAACAAAAAAAAGCTTTTTTTTTACTTGTAATTAAATACTTATCAAAGTGTGATTAATAAAACATAATTGTTTTATTTGAATATGGAACATATACAATACCAACCTTAAAAATATTACTTTGACAAAACATTATCCGATTTTTCTTATTAAGCAGTCAACGGTGATGTTCTGCACAATATTTTAGACAACCGATTTATGCCGACATTTATTTAAGAGCGAACTTCTGTTGTTTACGATGTAAATTAATCTGGGGCCTAAACCTTCTTAAGTCAATTATTCAACCGTATTTCTTTACGCGTCTAAGCAAACTTCGTGTTACGCAAATATTAATATTGCAAATTTTGTATTGCGAACTTTCTAGAATTAAACTAATAATTATGTTAGATATAATTACAGAGTGGTAAAGTTTGTAAGCTGGTAGGGGAATTCTCTTCAATTTATTGGATAGAAAAAAGTTATGACATTTTAGTTGGAGAAGAAATGGTCGAATGAAAATATTTCTTGCAATCGCGATTTTAAATTTTATTTTTTTAAGGTTAAGGATTAACGGTTTTTTGAATGCGGAGATCGCTTGTATTAGATTTAGTAGATAGAATTAGAGTTTGAATTTCATGAGTCATTTTTATTATGCAATGTAGGTTACCTATGTACATAATCCTTTTTGGTATGAGATCATTTCGGGTCCGATTTAAAAGTCTTATTATTTATTCTCTTTTACACATATAATCGTCAAATAAAAATAAAATTACTGTAATATTTAAAATATAGTTATGAAATCAAAGACGTAAGAAACCAACTCCTTTTATTTAACGAGATATATGTATTGGGTTAGAATAAGTACCCATGCACATTATATGGAATAACTTATGATAAATAAACAACTTATAAATGAAAATAATCATTAGATTCTTCAATAATAATAATAATGTTTTCTTCAAGTTTGTCAAAGTCGCTTCAAAAATAATCATTATAAATTTTATCATAACCTAAACGTAAGAATTATTACTTTTAAAATCAGAGAACTTGGCAAGTTTAAATGCTAGCAACGCACTTGCGAATTGTGTCATTAGGTATAACTTAACGCTCCATGAACCTCCTATAGGTTTATCTCCTGTTACACTAAAAAATGTTTTTTTTTTAAGATCTCACCACCGAATGAAAATTTGGTTATTTGGTCCCATAATCGTCCATGGTGGGAGCGATACCAACCGATCTCTTATCGTCTTGTAACGCGCTCTGGAAACGAGCAACAATTCGCTAATATGGTTAGAAGATGTAATAATGTTGGTGTCAGGTATGTAAATATGTGTGATTATATAATAATAATTTGCTTTTTATAAAAATATGATCATGAAATATGACAGTTGGCTCAATGTTTTAATAACTTACTTCGTACCAAATACTTTTTTATTTATACAATTATTTACCTTATACCATTCTTATTATTAATAGAATCTACGTGGATGCCATCATTAACCACATGACAGGTACATGGGGTGAAAACGTCGGAACAGGCGGGAGTGAAGCCTTCTTTAACAGGTGGTCGTATCCATCTGTGCCCTACGGTAGAAACGACTTCAATTCACCGCATTGTGTTATCCAGGGGAATGATTACAACTGTTGTGCGGATAGGGTAAGAATTTGATTTAATGCGTATTTATTTTACGTAACTCGTTGTTTCAAGCGCTTGACAGGGCGTTGCAGATCCTGCGAAAAACCACAGCTCAGAGGCATCCAAATGTGCTTGGCTAGCCGACCCGTTTTAATCCAGTTTTGTATGTAATCAATACAAAGACTTTATATTTGTATTGTCACAGTGTTTAAAGTCATCGGACATCGAGACAGAATACAAAAGCCGCCGTAATACTTCGACGCTTGTCGTTGCACAAATTTTAAAACCAATTCGACTTAGGGTCCTATAAGAAACTTGTATACTAATTGTTAACATGCCGGCAACATTTGTGCGATTGTTAATGGGCCGTATTACTTAACACTAGGTGAGCCTACTTCTCATTGGCTCACTGTTACAATGAAAAGTGCGTGCGTATAAAGTACAATTGTGAAACTTCTTTGTACAGTTATTACTAAGGTTAAAGCCCCAATGGAATTCATGTACCAGTATATGATCACTCCATGTATTTGTATATCTATATTCACACTGTTTACGCACTGCTTATGATCATATAAATAAATAAAAATGTGCGTTTACTGCATAGCAACAGAATTGCCATCTAAAGTTTTAATTTGTACCAAACTAATACATCAACCAATAGCGTGTATTTTTTATTGAACTCCCTTTCTCACTCTCTCTCAATCGGGCTCAATCGCTCTCTCCCTTTTCTTCGACGAAAACGCTGCATATCTTCGTGACGTTCTGTAAATCATTTACCCTCATTCGCCTAAAGAAGATTCACTTCAAAAAAGAAGCCACTTTATATATATTAGGCGAACTGCCTAACATATATCTTTATATAGTTCTAATTACTGTTTTAGGTTCGTAACTGCGAATTATCAGGTCTCAAGGATTTAAATCAGGGCTCTGAGCATGTTCGAGGAAAAATTGTAGAGTACATGAACCGACTCATTGATATGGGAGTCGCTGGTTTCAGGTAAATATTAAAGCATATCTGTGCTTTTAATATATGGCTATAAATTATTCTGAGAAATTATTTATTAAAATCAATAACAACTTTGTCATTCCTGGCTTTTGTAAACAACGTATTATCGCTACCTCTCAGAATGGCAAAGACTTCTTCTAGCGCCTAACTATCGTGGTGAGCGGACCCGAAAGTTTTAAAGAAATCACCTTGAACCCCTGATGCTACCCGTAGGCCTCAGTCTATAATCTTAGGTCTCCTGGTGCCGACATCCTACATTTATATTTAAATTTTTATATTTACGACTTGTCTTAGTCCTGTACAGTTGTTAGGTTCACACTCTCTCATATATTTATTTATCTACTGCTAATACATAAACTACTTATCACAGTATCAATAAATCTTGTATACTATAATGGTATATGATGAATTCTTAAATAGTCCAGTGGTTTGCAAGCTAAAACATCGAGAAAGTTTAGTAAAATTGCTGTAGTAATTAAATATGTAATGATAAATTAAAAAGTAATTTATTTATTAGGCCCAATCATTTATTTCTGAGCAACAAATAAATTTTAATTTCAGAATTGACGCTGCGAAGCATATGTGGCCACATGACCTTAGAATCATGTACAACAGGCTTCACAATTTGAACCCAAGCCATGGATTTCCAAATGGTGCTCGACCATACATTTTCCAAGAGGTCATTGACCTAGGTGGTGAGGCTATCAGCAGAAATGAGTACACAGCATTAGCCGCGGTGACTGAATTCAGATTTGGAATGGAACTTAGCAGAGCTTTTTCACGTGGAAACCAGCTCAGGTGAGCTTTGTTATCTTTTTAAAAAATAATAATAATTTTAAATTGATAGCTGTTATCTTATACGGATTCCATATACGTATTGTCATAATTGTTATTTATTACGCAATAGAGAATGTGCTAGTAAACCTTTATCTATGATGCCGATAAACGGTTGTTTTCTTTTTTATTATAATTACTTGCTTCACGATAATTTACTTAAGACACTTTATTTGATTTGAGAACTGGTAGTGAAATGTGGCCGTTCATAAGTGTACATACATTATGTTACCTATATGAATAAATTATTTTTGACTTTGACTTTGAATGTTAATTGCATTTAAAAGAAATGTTAATGATTTTTTATCATCGTAATCTTGCACACTGTGCTATCTATATTAATAAATGGTATCGATAAGAAGTTAAACAAAACATAAATATTGTATGTAGATTGTATGTACTTTGAAGATAAACTTCACTTCATGTTTGGAAGCTGTCAAACTTTTTGGTATATAGAACTTAATCGTCTCGAAGTAAATGTGAATCCAAATTTATTCATTAACACTGGGTTACAGGGACATATAATACAATTGAAATAATTAAATGAAAATGACCTGGCAGTCTTTTCGCTTTCGAGCGATCTCTTCCATACAACCACTTTACGCAATTTATTGTAAAACATATTGTTGTTGAGTTTAATATTTTTTTACTGGCCCAATGTGAGCTGAATTTTATTCTTATTAAATTACATGCCTATTGCAGCTGGTTATCGAACTGGGGTGAAAGCTGGGGTCTCCTAAGTTCAAATGACGCTCTGGCCTTCATCGACAACCACGACAACCAAAGAGGTCATGGTGCCGGTGGCCAAATCTTGACACACAAGCAATCGAAACAGTATAAGGGCGCTATTGCCTTTATGTTAGCGCATCCTTACGGAAAACCTCAGCTGATGAGTAGCTTCAGCTTCCATAATACAGAGGCTGGACCTCCGATGGACTCCAGTGGAAATATCATCTCGCCGTCTATTAATTCGGTATGTGTTTTATCATCCGTAATCTTATAAGATTCAATTTCCTTCCGTCTTTTGATGGCGTTGACATCTCTTAACATATCGTACTATAAAAATTAGCAAAACCTAGTTTATCTATTAAGGAAGATGCACTTTGTTGTAGTTTTGGTGTTTATCTTAAAACAATGCGGCATAGATAAGGTGAGGTTTATTGTAATAATCTATTTATTACAAATTATTTCTGCTTATCAATATTAATATTATAAAGAGGAAAGATTTGTATGTAAGTATGTTTGTAAGGAAATGGCTCAAAAAGTACGGGACCGTTTTAAAAAATTCTTTAACCACTTTAATGCTACATTACCACCGATTAATATAGGCTATTTTGATTGCAAGAAAACAACAGGGATCCCTACTAAAACAGCAATCATAATTAAATAAAATATCTTTCATTGCATGAGCTTCGAAAACTATTGATGATAAAAAGTTCCACTGTATTAAGGAACATACCTATCAACCTACAAATTAAAAAACTATATTCACCCGATTCGAAGCCGGGACGGGCCGTTAGTAAGCTATAAAAGTAAAATTTAGTCTTGTGAAAAATTCTATTAATTTAGGTTTTTATGTGTATAACTAGGATTTAGTTATAAAAAGAAAAGTGTTTGTCTTTGTGGGCATATGTCCAGAAATCAATTCCAGTTCTTGTGAAGTTCTTAAAGGTTTATTGCTAGCCTCTTGGCAGTATATGCAATGTTGCTTTAACTTAATCATATTTAGGTATAAATGTAGCTTAATTAAGATAGAACAACGTTTCTCTGCTCAACATTAATATAAATTAAGGCTTATTCGAGACTAGCTCACGTTAGATTTAGCCTTTGACCGTACATTTATGCACATTATTAGAATTATAAATTGAATTCAGTTATGCAAATAATTAGAGAATTAATTTACGAAAAAATAGACAGATTAATTTATTTTCTGTACAGTTTGGAGAATGTTTGTAGTAAAAGTTAGTTAAATCGGCAAAAGCCAGTTATTATTCACAAGCGTTATTAGGACTATAAGTTTTTCAAACATTTGTCTTACGTTTTCCAGGAACAACAATGTTAGTGATTTTTTGCAACTCAAGTTTTCCATGTAACAATCTTTTTCGTAATTATATATTGGTAATTATTTGATTTACTACAGCGGTCTGATCTCTCACTCTTTCAATCCATTTATTTATTTCGTAATCCTACTGCTGACGTAAGTTATATAACAAAAAAACAGTTTAAGTACTTAATATATACAAAAAGGTTAAAACCAAAGGCAAAAAATACATTTAAATGAGTAATACGTATGTGTTGCTCATGATGCAGGATATTTAGCGCTACATTATTGTTGTAATTACATGTATTGATATTCTTCACACTCCTTTTAAGCATATTCCCCTATAGTTTAAATATATCGAGGCTTAAATAGGCCTAGTTGAATAAAAAGATTAAAATAACTGGCTGAATTCACAAGAATTGCATTATATAAAACTAGTTATAAAATGGTTTAGGTTTTAGTTGTTACTTGTTAGGTTTATATTATGTTTTTAGTTTAGTTTTCTATTGTATTAGTATTAAGTTACTGTAAAAATAGGAAATAAGGATAAATAAATATATTTATTTTATAATTGTCGTTGTAGGACAACAGTTGCGGTAATGGTTGGGTATGCGAGCACCGTTGGCGTCAAATCTACCAAATGGTAGCATTTAGGAACGTCGCTGGCAACACCGGTCTAAATGACTGGTGGGACAATGGTAGCAACCAGATTGCCTTCTGTCGAGGTGGTCAGGGCTTTGTGGCTTTCAACAATGATAACTGGGATCTCAACACTAGCTTACAGGTTAATTAATATTTATGATATTATTGAAATAAATAATGTACCTATTCATAAGTTATGTATAGTTATTAAAATAGTTTAGAAGGCAAAAAAGTCATCAGCCTTCTGTGCCTGAAACGCGCCGCTGTTTTTTGTGACTTAGACTAGAGAATCGTACTCAGTATGAGAGAGTATTAATTCATACATATAAATATCCATTCTTGGAAAGTTGGTTATCTAACGTATCTTGAGAGCTGCTTCTTTTTAATTTAATTGTGATTTTGCATATATTCTCTCTAATACTTTGCAAAAGCGATACGGATAGTTTGATATGAAACATTTAATTGGCATTTAAATTTCAGACCTGTCTCCCAGCTGGTAGATATTGCGATGTAATATCTGGTGAAAAACGCAATAATGGTTGTACTGGCAAAACTATCACTGTGGGCAATAATGGTGTGGCTCAGATAACAATACGAGCTAATGAATATGACATGGTGCTCGCCATACATAGAGGAAGCGAGGTATGAAAAATGTAGATTTTTACGTCTGTTATTAATGTGAAACGGATAACTGCAGTATTGTCTTGCAATATGTTTCATGAGGATTGTAATTCAGAACTTGAACTTATTATTGTATGATAAATATAAATAATGTTGGTATATATTATATTTATTATAACTAAAGATTTTTTTACACAGTGTATAAGTACTGACTGTATGTCTCGAATATAATCCAGAATGTTCTAGTTAACATATTTAAATGATTATATGATGAAATCATATTGCCATAACTTAAGATTTTTGTAGACAGTGGCAAAGAAAAAAAAACATTAATTTAAAAAAATATATATTTAATTAAGTCCTAATATATAATTATCTTTTTACTAGTCGATCAAATTTATATTTTACTGTTATATAATTTGCCTTAAGACTGTTGTTCAGATTTTTTCAGATAAGGGATTTGAACTTTGTTTCTCTCTACTAAAATATTCTCTCTTGCTTTCTAAGAACTAAAGTCTCCTAAATAATAAAAACTCATTACATTATTTGACCTTGAATTTCTTTTTCAGTCGAGATTGTAAGTGGCTGTGACACGGGTAATGAAGATTAGTACGCCGTTAATACAAAATAAAAGAATAAACTTTTCAAACAAGAATTTGGTTTTATTCATTCAAATTCCTTAAAATAAGATTTTACGCTATTTTATTAAGTTAGAACATCGAAAAGGAGAGAGAGAGAGAGATTAGACTTAACAGAAGATTGTGTGTTTAAACGTTGTAATTGACTTTTTGGCAAGTGTACGCAACTACACAATTGTCAAACTAAAATGAAAATTTCGTCTAAATTGTACGTTTGTTGTATGTTTTGGCATCCCTGTACAATGATTCCACTGCTGTAAGACCTATCAGATGTGGCAGTTTCCCGAACATTATACGACCTACCATTATACTGCTATTATTATTTTTATCACAGATCTTTGGTCAAATAAAATGTTTGATGCCTTAATCCAGTTAGAACGTGCGTTCTTAAACACGCCCTATAAAAAATGATTGGGTCCTCTACGAATTCTTACCCAATAAGTGGGTTTATAATTCGGTATGATTCTTGTGTTCATTACATTACTAAAATGAAGAAGGGTTGCTAGAGACAGTACAATGGAAATTGTTAGAGGAGGCCTTTGCCAAGAGGCAAATTGAATTGATGAGATATTTTATAAATAAACAGACACCACTATACAAAGAAAGAAGAAAGCAGTTAAGGATAAGAGGCTTATTATTATTATTATTAAGATTCTCACATAAGGTAGGCGAGGAAAGGGCATAGAACAAACAACACTTACTTATTCAGCAAATGACAAATGAATGCAATATACTACAGGTTACCAAAGCGTTCCAAATTTGAACTTAAAAAAAGTTTTCATTAGCCATGTTTCTAACTGGCCAGTTCTAAACATTGTCAGTGTTACCTATGTATAACCGGCCTCTCCTGGTTTCGCTGTTTATTTTGTTATTTCATATAAGTAGATAACATATAACTTTTCACATATGACAGGATGCTCACCAGATGTTAAGTGATACCGCCGCTCATGAACACTGTCAACACGACATAGGGCTCGCGATTACGTTGCTGGCCCTTTCAGAATTGGTACGCTCTTTCCTTGAAGGACCCTAAGTGGAATTGGTTCGGAAATAAATTGATATACATTTTGGAATTGGTATTTTTGTTACATCTACCAAAATATAAATACTACCATAATATTATAACATACATGCTTATGTGAATATAATATAGTAACGGCAAAATATTGAATTTATATATGGGTCATGGATTCACAGTTCGTTTAGCGTTGATTGGCACCTTCAGCCCCAATAAATTTACGATTGCCTGCAGCAAACAATATACTGCATTAGGGACATCGGTATCTGTTAATTTTGTTTTTTATAGAATTCGGAGCAAACGGGCAGAATTCTTAATGCCAGTGGGCTTGCGAAAGCGTTGCCGTCTTTTTAAGAATTGGTACGCTCTTTTCTTGACCTTAAATTGGATATATTCTTAAATACTTCAGTGGATAGCTGGTTCCATATGGTGGTGGTGCGCGGCCAAAACTGCCTTAAATAACACACTGACAAAGTTGGTAGTTGTGTTATGAGAATTCAAACAACATACTTTAATCTGAATCTTACCGTCAGAGTTGTTACATAGCGTTAGCGTTCATCACGTCTTATCTATGGTTTTCACCATACTTAGCCAGTGTCGAGAGTTTGTCATTCCGCAAATAGACTTAGTGCGAACTATGATTTCCGTTGTCAAAATTCAATACAATTTTCAAACAAACGAGGAGCCTCTTCTGATGTTAAGTGATACCGCCGCCCATGTACACCCTTAGGTATTGCCAGAGGACTCGCGAGTGCGTCGTCAGCCTTTTAAGAATAAACTATTACTCTCTAAGACAATACATTGAACAAATGATTATCAAAGCTTTTTAAGTTTCTATGAGCTATGACATTAACATAACTTCCACTTTAAAAACAAAAATAGTTTTCTTCACCATAGACAATAGTTGTTTTTAAACATTCGTTTAGCAATAAATCGTGCTGAAATATACGCGTCAATTCGGAGTCGTAAATTGGACAAGTTGTAAACAAACTCCTTCGGTTTATAAACGTAAGTTTATAGACTGTTAAGAATTATGTTTCCTAAAATAAATGTTCTGATTTTGTTTTGCTATTAAGACCTCAGACGAATGCCTGGACATTTCTGCATACTATGTGAATTATTATATTGTTTCCTCCCTTAAAAAAGGTTTAACTATATAATATAACAAGTATTATGATTTTCAGTATAGACGACTTTGATAACATATATACAATGAACGCTAAATAATGACAATTAACTATTGAACCGAAAAAAAATATTGTAAATGTATGTAAGCCAGTGCTGAAATCCAATATAGCCCTGACATTTTTCTATCTGTTTCATTATTTTTTTTATATTTTTTGTAATCTATATACTTATCAAAAAATAAATGATAAAAACACTTAAGTAATTAATACAGAAACAGCCTCAAAAAGGATTATTGTATCTTTTCTGTGGGAGTGTAGATTATATTTAAAAAAAAGATGTAGATGTGCAAAGTACCCAAAAAATAAGCAAAATTTTGCAAAATCAAACCATATTTATTATGCAAATTATATTTTACAATATATAAGTGGGTAACACTGAAAATGTTTAGAACTGGCCAGTTAGAAACATTGCTAATGAAAACTTTTTTTGAGTTTCAATTTTAGAACTCTTTGGTAACCTAATGTATATTGCATTCATTTGTCATTTGTTGTTATGAATTGACGTCAAATCTAATACTCAACGACTGCAGCGCTCTCGAAGCAGGATCCTACTACACCACGACAATGCTTCAGCGCACTCCGCAAAACGGACTGTTGAATAACATTAATCATTAATAAAGTGAAAGCTTACGAAAATCTCATAGAAGAGATCCCTAATGAAGAAAATGCCTAATGCTTTTCTCAGTCGTTCCACCGAATGTGTAGAGAGGAACGGATATTACTTCAAAAAACAATAAAGGTATTGGCAACTTAATCAAAGGTTTTTCATTTTCAAAATATTTTCAGTGTAGGTATCTCAGTTCAAACAAATCCTAAAAACCTTTTTTTTAAACGAAAAGTTCCTATAAATAAAACAATATTACCTTAGTATTGTAAGTGATCCTAATATAGTACGAGCATATACATATTATTGAAACCTTATCTGAAACATTCAACAATTCCTTGACCTACTATAGAAGAGCCTTACCCTGCATGTAAAATTATCGTAACTATTGATTCCTAGTAATTTGTTGAATGAATTATATGAATTGGCTTTGTTGTGTACCTCAATTAGTTCATGTATTCCTAAGCGAAAGGTTAAGAAACTGTTGTTAATGCTTTTTTAATCAAGCATTTAATGTCAGCGAAATGTGAGAAGATCAATCAAATTATTTGAAGATTACATTTAAACTGATATTAAATAAAAAGTACTACTATCCTTTTACGACCTGCCGAACTCAATTAGTATAAGAATATAGCTTGATTTCATACGGCATAGAACAAGCGTCAAATCAAAGCTTTCATTAAACGCGACTAGCTTTTTAAACTAAATATATTATATTTAGTTATTATACTGTGAAATCTTAATTCGTCAAAATGTATTCCTGAGATATTATCGTAATTGAATACTGGAAATATAAAAACTGAAATACATTAATTTTAGTTAGCAAATCCTTATATCAACTTTTATTTTAGTCGTAAATATCCAAGTTTCAGTCCGCCCAAGCGGCTAACGATGCTACGACTTCAGTAGTTGCCCAGTCGTCGAGGTGTCGGCCGCGTTTCGCGTTGCTTCCGACCGTTAATTTTTAATACCGATGTATGCTTGCACGTATGCCCTATTCTAGTAATAGAATGTTTATTTAAAGTGATTTTCATAAGTGTAGTGAGGTTAAAGTTTCCGAAGTGCAATCGAGTGAAAATAGTCGCTTGCGAACTGTTTCCTTATTGGATTGGTAAGATTAATTACGTATTGATTAAAGTTATTCATTAAGTTTTGCATGGTATTTACGATTATTTCACTTATGAATAATTGTTATACGTGTATACATTTTTTAAGTTGAAAATATATATTTTAAGTTGGAATGCCTACAGGAGATTGCTTTTTGCGTTGCATTAAAGCCTTAGATTAAAACCGAATAATATAATCTTAATTACATAAATTAATTTAATATTTACAGTAATTAACAATTAGCATTATGAGACATGTACTATACAAAAAAAGAAACACACCCATGTTTCCGTACTCCTTAAATCGCTTTTTTGGAGGATTTAAAAAATTATAAATTTCCTAATACATATATCTATAATAGCGGTTATCCAGCAGCGCCTTCTGGCTGTGTGTCCATGGGCGGTGGTATCACTGAACATTAGAGGAGCCTTTTGCCCGTTTGTCTCCTGTAATATAAAAAAAAAACAGTTTGCGCGAACATTGATTGAAGTGGTCCAAATGACGGTTAATTAACAAAAATATTAAAAATTTTGTGCTGGCATAGGTATTAACTTAGTAATATCGACATAAATTTACTTAAATGTAAAGTATCACATATGTAATTGATTATGAACCTTTTTAAACTTGTCAAGTAATTCTTCTCTCCAACCACAAAATTTATTATTGAATTAGATTAACAAATTGAGTCTTTTTCTTTTTCTTATGTGTGTTTATATACATATGTTTAAGGTAAATAATAAATGTATGTGTCCCAAGCGTTAGCATGCTCTAGAGTAATGAAGAAACTAATAATGTCCCTATTTTCTACGATGAAATATAATCGGAGAGTTTTATGCCTCTTCGTTCTTCCCTTCCGTTCTACGCCTTTGATTTGAGAACTGTAAATGTAAATGTAAAATTAGAAGCATGTAATGTATATTTCTTGTTTTGACTGTCATAAGTGTACAATGTGTTACCTATATGAATAAATGATTTTTGACTTTGACTAAATTTAATATAAATATTATACGTATATAAGAAAAAACCTTCTTCGTGGCATGATGCCTACACAGCGCCCATCGTTTCACTTCGTTGAAATTAGGCTAAGTGCATGTGGGGACTTTTTTGTTTCAAAAAAGATTGAAAAATGGTTCACGAAGATTTGAAAACGATTTTGTACATATTTTCAAAGAAATTAGTAAAGTTTAATATCCTTTGGATTAGATAGATTCTTCGGGGACCACTAATAGAAATTGGTATTTTAATATTCAATGTATCGTTTAACCTATGTGGAAATTGTATCTTGCTTAGACTTATATTATCTTTCTACTTACTGACCTTTTAAAAGTGTGAACAATTAAGTTTTTGCAACATTTTGGACAGATACTAGTAACATATATAATAATTGTGTTTCAACATTTCGCCCTTTTAATAATAATTCTATTCAAATAAGTGTTATCATTAATTTGTTAACAAATATTTCATCTAGTCAGAATAAAACTTGGAAATTTAGGCGTGTCTTGGCCATGTGTTATGTAGTTTTTCAATAATAAGATTTTATTATTAAGTTAATTAATGACTACTAAAATCTGTCAGTTTTAGCTTCCTAGTTAGGTGACCCACTTGAAACAACTATTTGAGTAATACAAAATGTGACTCATTCAGTTATTATGAAGAAGTACTTCTATGAAGTATTATACGTTTTATTATTCATTAATGGTGTAATCAGTTACTACATGAGTAATTATTGCATTCGATTCTGCTACTAACTTTTCATATTTAGTTGTAATATAAAAAAATTCTCGTGCCACGTTGTTAGTAATTAAACTCCTCCGAAATGGCTCTAACGATTTTCGTGAAATTTTGTGTGCATAATATCGATTAGATCTTCGAATCTGAAAACATCTATTTTTCATCCCCCTAAATGTTAAGGGTAGTGAAACCCATTTTTTTGTCCAGCATACAAAAATACATATTACCCTTAATTTTCAACCCTTTATGATCAATCCCTATTTTATGTTATAATAGATAGTTATCTAAAAACATGTTTACTAAAAATAATATACATGTCAAAAGAACGTTAGCCGGGTCAGATAGTGTACAATAAATATGTAATTAAATTTTAAAACGTTACGTTATTGTAGTTTTTACTTAAAAAAATATATATTATTCCCACAGTTACAATGTTTTATTATTGAATTTTAATTATATATTAATAAATTATAATTATACTACTTTAATATCTCGATTATATATTCATTATAAAGTGGCGTACCCTTTCTAAGAAACCTCTACAAAGGCTCTCTTAATGTTGTGGTAAGGAAAAGATAAATTAATCCAACCTGAAAACTATTCCCGAAAGCTCCTAAGCATGGCTTAAAGCTTACAAGGTGATCCCTAACGTGCGATTATGGCTAAGATGTGTAATTTTCCGCTTTACAACTTTCTAAGAGAAAACTTGTACTCTATATCCTCAGACCATTGAATATGCATAAAGCCTTGTGCTCCTTAATGCATACCTTTTAAACTTAACCATTTATTGCAATATTCTACTTCCCGACATATATTTTATAAAAAGGTTAAAGGTTAGGATATAGTGAATGTTTTGGTTTGATTCGTTAAGCTATTTTTTTACGGCAAATTGTCTCTTTGATTTAAAATGAGCGATGTATATCACAGGAGACAGGGGCTGATAACATTGTTTTTCATAGCAATGAAAACCAATATTTGAGGTTAACAGAGTTCGAACGTCAATATATTTTTGCGCAATCATCGTTATTAATTAAAATTTTATTTAGTTTTTTTACCTTGCCTAAAGATACCCGCCGCTGACACACAATGCCAGGAGGCTCGCCAGTGCGTTGCTGGTCCTTTAAAGCACTCTTTTCTTGAAAGAACCTGATTTTGAAATACCTCGACGGATAGTTAGCTGGCGGTGTTGCGCATCAAAAAATATGTTAAAAAACGGTTAATTGTGGAAAGACAGCGAGGTGATACGTGGAATAGAGTTTTTTAAGGAAAGATTCAAGTTAGAATACATTGTTGAATTTTTATAAATTTTAAAAATTCAAATGTCTATGAATAATTATTTGGAAAGCCTCAATAATTAGTTAGTTTTAAACATTGTTAAATTCATTTGAAATCGCCTATATAAATTGCCTTGTTAACAATCTGTCACTGAAATATACTTAAATGTGCTACGAAGGTGACACTGAAAATGTTTAGAACTGGCCAGTTAGAAACATTGCTAATGAAAACTTTTTGAATTTCAATTTTAGAACTCTTTGGTACCTAATGTAGTTAATTGCATTCATTTGTCATTTGTTTTGTGAATTGGCGGCAAATTTTGTTACACGTGAAAATGAACGTAACGTGAGAAATTTTCGGTCAATGATTTATTATGACTATGCGGTGAAAGCGTACAAAAATGCTATAAAAAGACCCCTTAGGAAGAATGGGCCCACTGCCATCGAATACGACAATGTGTAGAGAGGAACGGAGATTACTTTGAAAAACAATTAAAGTATTCGCAACTTTCTACATTAAGCCGTTTTTCATTTTTTAAACAATTTAAATGTTACCTAGATACTAGTTCGTATTATGAAGAGGTAAGGTTTGATTATATGTTTGTTTGTTTGCATTGATCTGGCTCCAAAACACACTGACAGGACTGATTTGAATTATGAATTAGGCTATGTAAAAAAATATTGGTTTCTGTATGAAATTACAATAACGTACAGTGGGTGAAAATACCAGTAAATATTCCAAAATCATCTACCCTGCGGTAAATATTGATAATTAAATAGCACATCGTGTGACCGAATTAATGCGGGTCCAACCGCAAAGCACGGTTAGTGTATTATAAAGAAAAAATATTGTTTTTTTATTCAATTTAAAACTTCTAAAACGATTTCAAAAGTTTTTATACAAATATTTCGGCCGTTTATAAAAATAGTTTTTCAAAATATTTTTATTAGCTAACATAAAAACATCACAAACCTTGAACCTCAATTATGTCAAAATATACAGATTACTTCGTCGGGCCTAGATATTTACAACGCGGGGGAATGTGAGCTTCTCACGAAGATATAAATTTTATTAAAGCTAGTAATTTGAATCTGTTTTATGTCGCAGTACATTTTAGTTAAATCACACTGACAATTTTTTTTACATCTATGTCTAGAAGGTGGTTTAACATGGGTCTGAAAATATAAAGAAGGCCTCCTCCAACTTATTTCACCCTCTCAATCCCGTCAGCTCATCGCTCATCTATTGGTCTTCTTTTGTTTCTTGTTCCTTTTGGATCAGTCCATTCGGTTACTGCTTTATACCATCTGTCATCTGTATAACGCGCTACGTGGCCTGCCCATCTCCATTTCCATATTTGGCTTTATTGATTTAGTATATATAATATTTTTAGTAGTAGGTTTACTGCTTATAATACTTACTATACTTTTATGTAACTGAAAATTGATTCCATTAAAAGATGGGCATGCTGGTATAGGATGCATCCTGTTCAGACTCACTGGCCTCTTCCCATCAATATGGAACCAACAACAGAGCTGGTGCGGTTTGTGATGCGGCTGAAAAAGCTAAAGCCGGCAAATACAGTTGTCTGAATCTCATTTGTAAAATTCTCTAATTAATTTCAACATTGGAATTTAACATTGGGACAATCTAAACGCAAGTTATCTTATTAATTAAATAATAATATAGAGGCAAAAATTAACAATTAAACATCTTTAAAATACCACAAATAATTGTTTGATGGTTATCCACACATTTTTACAATTAGCTATTTGTTAGGTACCCGGTATATGTTATTGAATTATGTCATATTAAAGCGTACAACTGTTATTCGTACTCCGGACCATATTAAATAACAAGAATATAACAACGCTAACTATATTAAAGTACGACACAATTTCTCAGTAAGGAAACCTTATTAAATTAAGACGTCACAAAGTCACGGAAATCTTTACTAAACGAACTCATGCGTACGGCTTATATTTATTGTAATATTTATTGCGTTTTAAATATCGCTTTTTTACTTTAAATACATTGATAAACGGTCATGGATCCCAAATCTCATGAGAATTAATCATTGTCTATGTAAAAAATAAAAATAAAATACGTTTATTTTGGAACATAAGATCATCATGGTATCACTTATTCCACGCCATTAAATTCGAGCCTGTTGGCATCCCTACTCATCGGCAAAGAAGACAGAGGGTGTTGGCCGAAAGAAACAGCCGGCGTAAAAAACTCTCGGTACTCTTTTAAAAAAAAAGCAAATCATCAAACAATTCTACAATATTTAAAACAAAAATAGCAAAATAATGTATGGTATTACCGTCGTAGTATATTTGTATGTCAATCGGAATAAGTTAACTAATGCAAGTCACACTTAGACATTCTGAATCTTCTCTGATTAGACTAGTAAAATCTGTTAAGGGTCACATTTCGGCATTAATGAAGAAGTGTATACTTTTGTTCATTAAATAAACAAACTGGTAATATTGTAAGTGTTGCGGCTTAAACGATACCACCTCCTGTATTTAATTATCATGCGTTAATCATCAATTTTCCTTCTACTTACGGGTAGAACCAAGCCAAGTCAACAAGTCGCATGTACTAGCAAGTATATAAGAATTCATTGAGAGATTTGACTATAATTAAACGTCAATTTCGCATCTTTAACGTTTTATTACTACAGTACAGTTTTCAAGTGGTGAAAGCATAGTTTTAGATAGCTGATCAACATGCAAAAATTTAATTTTGTAACGCTTTATCAGAGAATAGAACCCCTGGCGAAATTAACTTAGTGATAACAGCAGACATTTTAACTAAGTTTCAAACATTTACAAAGCTGAAGTTAGGTGGCTAGTAGAATATTGAAACAGCTATTATATGCTTTGGCTGACCAATAGTTTGGAACTGTACCAGAATATTAAGTTATGAGACTTTACTTAAATGACTTCCAGTAGGTATCTTCAAGGACATATTTTAAGACAATACAGGAGGTAGGCACTACTTACAAACTAGTGTCAGAGAAACGCTATCTTCTGTATTTATTGCTGACGTCACTTAAAAAAAACTTCTAGTAGGTTCTTACTAAAACATTTATTTATTTATTTATTTTCCATTAAATAAACATATTTTAAGACTACAGAAAGTAGGCAATACTTACAAACTAGTGCCCGAGAAACGCCACCTTCTATTTATTCCTAACTTCACTTTAAATTGGTGTCATAGTAAACTACTACTGGTGAAAAATATTATGCCATTGACTCACGCGATTAAAGATTTTGTACCATTAATTTATATAATGTTGCTCATATTATTTTATAAGTAATACTTCAGATAACGACGCATTACAGGAAAATATCACATGGAAAATGAAATATCAGTTAAAAATAGTTAAACGTTACAAAACTCTAATTTTTACCCACGGTGAAATAAACTGAGGTAATTATTATGTTACCAGTATTAGACTGTTGTTATTTATATGACTACCTTAATGTAATTCGTTTGCAATATTCTAAGTGGCCAATCGCCAAATCGCTCGTTGTTATCGACACGCATGGAACTAAATTGTTAATAAATTTACTGTCTATTAATTATTCATAGTTTCAGTACTTCATACTTCAAAAGATTTTCTTTGATCATGACAGATTCGTTAATCTCGGCATTTACGTATAATTACAACCTTGAAGACTTTGACCCAGTGCGTACATTCCTTTGCCATAGCTAGACTTGATTGGTGATATAATCTTTAATACTGGTTATATGGTGGGTATATAACAATAATGAGTAATTACAATAGGAACGTTTTATGGAAAGAATTCTTTAATAAAAATAGATCTATGAAAAAAATGAAATGGAATTGTTACCACTATTATACATATCCCTTCAGAAATGCGTTATTTGTTGTACTTTAATTAGCACACATGCTTTAAACATAAATAGGTAACACCCAAATATTAAATTCTTAATTCTAATGATTAAAAAAAAAACGTTATTTTATTTTTTAATTCACAAAAAAAAAAAATAACGGGTGGTGTTTCGTTAATGGAAATATGATTGACACATGCGCTCACGACGGCTTCTAATGACCTAAAATTAAGGCGTAACGTTACACTCAAAGGGATTTGTAAAAATACCGCCAACAGTGCTCGCAGTACTGAATTGTAACATTTTTTCTTCTCGTTACATTACGTTACGTTACGTTACGTTAGCTGTAGCTGTGGCGTGATAATTTTTGGCTTTCTTGTACTTGACATGGCAAGGCAATGCATGCCGGATTCCACCTGATGTTTTACTTCAGCGAGTTTAAATTGCATATACAATGAAAAGTGTAAGTGCACAAGCGTGATTCACACTACTTTAAGTTGGAGGCGCACGCTTGAGCCAATACTTCCCACATAAATTATTTATTTTTATTTATTTATTCACACTTCGTTGCTAGAAAGAAACACAAATAACACAATACATATAAATTACAAGGGATGCAACGGGCGGCCTTATCGCTAACAAGCAAACAAATTAAAACCTATTTTAACCATTTTAAATATCCAACTACGAAAACTGCTTAGTAATTACTTTGAAGCCGTTCTACCATGCTTATTAAGTAACAAAATATAGGATTAAGTTGTATGGTATCAGTTATGTCGACCATGTGTTTATTTCAATCGATTTATACGTTATGTACAAGTGATATGTAGATTACTAAGCGTAGTATGACAAACTAAGCACCTTTTGTTAAGTTTGCCTAGATGAATGTTTGACACTTAAATAATAACCATTAATAAATCTTTACACAAAGGCGCGAGGTCGTCGTAAAAATAACCACCACTTTGTCACTGAAGTCTTTCCGAACCAATTCGACTTAGGGTCCTTCAAGAAAAGAGCGTACAAATTCTTAAAAGGCCTGAAACGTACTCGCGAGCCCTCTAGCATCGAGAGTATCCATGGGCGGTTACCACTAAGCATCAGGTGAGCTTCCAGCCCCTTTGTCTGTTGTAACATAAAAAAAGAGTGGAATTTCTGTGGTCAGGTCTGATCTGGCTTTGTCCTTTACATCCACCAAATAAAAAACCTACAGAAGACTAAAGAAGTATCCATAACCGACGATCATGCATGTAATGAAAGTAGTGGAAGTGAGGTATGTCAGGATCTTAGCACGTATATATCTGGTTGTCATTCGGAATTCGAATTGTAGATAGTTGAAAATTCCTCTTTGATTTTCACTTTTTGTAGTTTTGATGTGTCAAACGAAAGAATGTGTTCCTAAGAAACAAGTTTTATTTGAACACGTAAAGTTTTGGAGCAAAGTCCACAGGGATATTTCTTATTCGTATAAAATGCGTGGGGATCTTACTAAATTATCAGTTTTACGTTTGTTTTAAATCACTCTTTTTCTTGCCGAGAACATTTGTCATTTACACGGGTATATTAAAAAACTTCTTCTTTGACTATAAGTAATTTTGTTCGCGCTAAATCGGTGTCGGTCAAAGAAGGATGACACTTCGATTTGACTTTGACACACGAACCGGAGACGATAGGTGGCGTCCCGCCATAATAGCGCAAAGTAGTTGCAATTAAACCGCTGTCGCGTGCGCATTGAATACCGCAAAACCGTACCGCATTTCCGTATATATGATAGATTTAAGGATCCCGGATTTGGAGTGAGACACAACACCGTTGATGGTAAGTGCTAGTCATAGTCTTATCGTTTGTGGATTCCTTTTTAATTATACTGACACGCGATAGCCGAACCAGCGCAAATTTATTTTCACCGTGGGAAGGGATCATCCTGGATATAGTTTCCGGATACCCAGGCCCACACATCTTTTTTGGTCCTTCGAGCCGGATATGTATCATATCTCTTAGTTAGGCATATTTATTTTCGTATATTTTCTTTCAATTTTGTTCGTTAGGTGAAATTGCCGGTGGGCATTTTTTATTACCTGTATAACGACAATTTTAATATAGATTTTAAATATTATATGTATTTATAAATCTATTATCCGTATTTCATATCCCGTATTACGTATTTACGTATTTAATAATATATTGTGCCTGATTTGGTGAGAATGATCATGCGTAACATTAGTACCTACATCACTTTTTTCTAAAAATTGTTTCATAGTTAACAGTCGAAATAAATCTGTTTATAGTTTAATTTAATCGTATTGTTCATATTTAATTTTTATTTTTTTTATTTTATAAAGTTAATTTTGAAACGATTAATAATTATTTGTAGATAATATGGACAAAAGAACAAGAACAAAGGCCGGTGAATGTTCACCAATCGAGTTAGAACATGTTCAAAGTTCCATATTATTATTACAAGCACGACAAAATTCGTATTTTTCTAAGATGCAATCATTATACGATTTGTCGTTAAATATTAATAGTAAGGAAGACGAAAAAAATTTCCAAATTAAAACGTTTAATATACAAGTACTTCGTAGTGAATTTAATGAGTTAGTAACTCAATTAAATATTGAACAAATGAAGCATAACCCTCAGTTCACTCCTTCTTTTCAAACATGGGAGTCCTTTGAGGACCTGTACGCAACCATACAAAGTAAGCTGCAGGAAATTAAAAATACTTCACCTGAGGAGAAATTAGATCACCCGAAATTGAAATTGCCTCCAATTAAATTACCACAGTTTAATGGCGACCCAAATAATTGGACGTCGTTTTATGAAGCCTTTAACCATTTAGTGCATAATAATGGGTCAATTTCGAACTCAGAAAAGGTGTTTTATCTTTGTGGGCAACTAACAGGTAAGGCCCTAACTGTGATCGCTGGCATAAATCCAACCGCGAATAATTATAATTTAATTTATTCTACCTTGGTTGATAAATATCAAGATATACGGTCTCTCGGCTTTCAGTATTTAGATAATATATATAATTTCAAAACATTAACTAGTTCTTCTACGGACGGTTTAAATAATTTTCTTGATAATTTTGTTACATCAATCGCAGCATTTGAAAAACTAGAAATACCTGATAAATTGAATTTTTTATTTTTATTTTTGGCACTTAAAAAATTAGATAACGAAACAATTATTTCATTTGAGAATTCTGTTAGAAAAGAAAAATTACCCTGTTACACGCAATTAGTTATGTTTTTAAGAGAACAGTGTAAAGTTTTGGATCGAACAAATTCTATTATTATTAAACCGGCTAATAATAAATATTCCAAAACCGTAAAATCTTTTGTAACTTCTAACTCTGATCAAACTAATTTAAAATGTCCTTTATGTCATAGTAAAAATCACGATCAGTTATACGGTTGTCCTGATTTTTTAAAATTAAATGCAAGGGAACGATTCAATATCATTAAAAAACGAAATTATTGTGTGAAGTGTTTAAGCGTAAAACATAAAACCACAAATTGTAATTCTGTTAAAAGTTGTAAAACATGTAATTCTAATACGCACAATACACTGCTGCATTTTTCGTTAAATTCCAGTTTGTTTAATAAACAGGAGAAACCGTTCGAACCTGCTATCGATGGACTGCGATCAAACGCGCAAGCCATTGAGTCGCAGCGTGAGTCATTGCTAGTCGACAGTACCCCGCGCGTCGCGTCTGGCTCCTTTGACGAACCTAATAACAATCACGCGCCGATTTCTCTGTGTTCATTGCAGAATGAAGCGAATACTTTAATATCACAACCGTCAACGGTTTTACTTGGTACTGCCCGCGTATGTACTCTTGATACGCGTGGTAACCCGCATATTTTGCGTTGTCTTATAGACAACGGCTCTCAAAATCATTTTATAACGACTGAGTGTTGTAAAAAGTTACTATTAAATTACAATACGTTTTCCGAACCTATGTTTGTGAACGGGTTTGGTGGCTGTTCGAATGATATAATAGGAGCAACCAATATTGTTATATCCTCTCGTTATGATAAAAATATTAAATATTCTATTAATTCTTTAATCGTGAAACGCATTACGGATTATTTACCCACTTCTAAGGTTGATAGATCGAAGTTGGAGTATTTGTTTAACATACCGCTTGCCGATGATATATTTCATGAACCCGGTCAGATTGATATGTTAATCGGTGCGCAGCTGTTTTCGAAACTACTCAAGCAGGGTCGTATCCAGGGACCGCCTGGTATGCCCGATGCTGTTCAAACCACATTTGGTTTTATTTTAATGGGTGAAGCGCCTATTTTATCTATAAATTCTAATATAAAAAGTTCATCGGTTTTATGCGCTTACTCGAATATCCCTTTAGAAAACATTTTGCGAAGATTCTGGGAGCTTGAGGAGCCGTCATCTAAGTCTTCCGCTTTCCTTAGTGAGGAAGAGGAAGAGTGTGAACGTATATATAAGACTACCACGTATCGTGAATTGTCAGGTCGATATGTTGTTGCACTTCCATTCAAGAAAAGCCCTCTTAATCTGGGTTCATCTATGGACATAGCTAAAAAGCGGTTTATGTCACTCGAACGTAAATTACAGTCATCGCCTAGTTATCGTGAGGCATACGACAAAATATTCATTGAATATCTGGAAAAAGATTATATTTCTCCTGTAGTAGATCAGTGCGACAATATAGGTTACATTATTCCACATCACGGTGTAATTCGTGAGTCATCTATAAGCACCAAAGTTAGAATGGTGCTCGATTCCAGCGCGAAGACTGATAATAACATATCGATTAATGATATTTTACATGTCGGTCCCAACTTACAGCCTGACTTATTTGCAGTTATACTTCGGTTTAGAACGTTCCCTATCGCCTTTTGCGCTGACGTGAAACAGATGTATCTACAACTGAAAACCCTTCCTGAACATAATAAATATCAACGCGTTTATTATAGATTTGATCCGTCTGATCCGTTACAATTATTTGAATTTAAGCGCGTTTGTTTTGGATTTTCTTCAAGCCCATATTTAGCGCTTCGGACTTTGAAACAACTAGCCGATGATGAAAGGGCCAAATATCCTTTGGCTGCTGACGTTATTGATCGCGGTAATTATTATATGGACGATATTTGCTGTAGTTGCGATTCGATTCCCGAAGCATTTGAAGTATCCTCTCAACTTATTAAAATGTTTTCAGCTGGTGGATTTGATCTTTTAAAATGGTCTAGTAATTCTGAAAAGTTACTTTCTTCTTTACCTTCCCATCATTTGCATCCGCAAGCAGTTCATTTTGACTCAAATGAGTTTCATAAAGTTTTAGGTGTAAAATGGGATTCAAAATCAGATACCTTCTCGTTCGAAGTAAGCAACTTAACTAATGTCACAGCAACTAAGCGTAATATGCTTTCTATCATTGCCCGTTTATGGGATGTGCTAGGTTTTGCCGCACCTTTCATACTATACGTTAAACTTCTAATAAAGGAGCTTTGGCTTTTAAAACAGGATTGGGATGAGATTGCTCCTCCTCATATTATTAAAGCATGGAAGAAATTCTATAGTGATTTACCCTTCTTATCTAATCTTCAAGTACCACGGCATGTAGGTGTAACTAAAACTTCTTCACCCATACTGCTGGCATTTTGTGATGCCAGTGAAAAGGCCTATGGTGCCGTAATTTATCTATGTGTACAATCTGAGGGAAATAATACTATCCGTATATTATATAGTAAATCTAAGATTTCACCGCTGAAAGTTGTTTCTTTAGCTCGACTTGAGCTCTGTGCCGCTCACCTCATGGCAAAATTATTGTCTGCCGTGACACGTGCCTTCGAAAAGCAATTTTCTGTGCAGCGAGTAGTCGCTATGTCTGACTCAACGATTGTTTTAAACTGGATAAATTCCAGTCCCCACCGCTTAAAGACATTTGTAGCCAATAGGGTTACTAAGATTCAGGAGGTTTTATCCCCTAAAAACTTCTACCACATTTCCGGCAAAACCAATCCTGCCGATTGTTTATCCCGTGGTCTAACCGCTTCTCAACTTATTTCGCACGGTTTATGGTTAAACGGTCCCTCTTGGGCAGTTTTAAATGTGAATCAATGGCCACTAGAACCCTTCATATTGTGCGCGTCTGATGAAATACCAGAACGTAAAGTAGTCGCTTTACCGACTATATCCATCCCGCAAGATGAAGGAATATTAGAAATCGTTAATAGAATCTCTGATTGGTCTCGTTGTTTACGCGTATGTACATATATATTTAGGTTCATAGGTAAATTAAAGTCTCGAGGTAAAATATCACCTCAAGATTTACAAGAAACCGAAATAATTATCCTGCGTGCTGTTCAAAAAAAGCACTTTCATTTTTTAACTCAATCTCTTCTACTTAACAAATCGTACCCCGTAGCTTTGCGTAAACTTAGCCCATTTATTGTTAATGATGTAATTCGAGTTGGCGGTCGTCTTTCTAACACCGACCTAACATTTGATCACAAACACCCTATTATTTTGCCTCATAAAGATCATGTAGTGAATTTAATTATTGATTGGATGCACAAAAAGTCATGTCACGCTGGACCTCAACATTTAATTTCGTTGTTACGACAAAGATTTTGGATTTTATCTGCAAGACGTATTGTAAGATCAAGGGTTTATCAATGTATTAAATGCTTTAAATTGCGCCCGAGAGCTGCAACAGCGCCAATAATGGCTGACTTACCAAAGTGTAGATTATCAATTTCTAAACCTTTTACTCATGTTGGCGTGGATTTCGGTGGACCTTTATTATATACCCCTATTCGTAGACGGGGTAGTAAAAGTGAAAAGATTTATATCTGCGTATTTATATGTCTTGTGACAAGAGCGATTCACATAGAAACCGCAACTGATTTAAGTACTAACTCATTTCTGAATGCTTTAAAACGATTCATGTCGCGCAGAGGTCCAATCCAAGTCATTTATTCTGATAATGGAACTAATTTTATTGGTGCACGTTCCTATTTAAGCGAACTTCAAAATTTCATTTTTTCTAACGCATTCAGTGAGGACTTTCGCTGCGTATTAAACGAAAATCGTATTACATGGCAAATGATTCCGCCTAACGCTCCACATTTTGGTGGTAGTTGGGAAGCGGCAATCAAAAGTGTAAAGACTCATTTGTTCCGTGTGATAGGTAAGCAATTGTTATCTTATGAGGAGTTTCTAACTGTTTTAAGTCAAATTGAAGCAATTCTTAATTCTAGACCTTTAGGCATACTAAGTGAAGATCCTTCTGATCCAAGTCCCTTGACTCCAGCTCATTTTTTAAATTTAAAGCCATTAAATTACCTGCTTTCATCTAACATTGAGGAAGAAAGGATGCAGCTCCTTTCTCGGTACCATTTATTGGACAAATTAATTCAATCATACTGGAAAAGATGGAGTAACGAATATCTACATACGTTGCAAACGCGTGAGAAATGGAATTCTGCAAGTTATCCTATAAAAGAGGGTGTTATTGTACTTCTTATGGAAAAAAACGCACCATCACTTCATTGGCCTTTAGGAATTGTAGAAAAAACTTATCCTGGTAAAGATGATCGTACTCGTGTCGCCTTAATTCGTACCAAATCAGGAACATTTAAACGTCCTATCATACGTCTATGCCCTTTACCCATTCTATCTTAAATTTAGTTTTATCTTTAGTTTATTATCGTAGTTTAGTTTTTATTTGTATTATTATTATTATTATATATATATATATATACATTTTGTTTTTTTTTTAATTCTATCAATTTTTTTTTTCTTTCTTTCCGCAATCCTCTCTTTTGAAAGATGAACTTTCAAGGCGGGGAGCTATGTTCGCGCTAAATCGGTGTCGGTCAAAGAAGGATGACACTTCGATTTGACTTTGACACACGAACCGGAGACGATAGGTGGCGTCCCGCCATAATAGCGCAAAGTAGTTGCAATTAAACCGCTGTCGCGTGCGCATTGAATACCGCAAAACCGTACCGCATTTCCGTATATATGATAGATTTAAGGATCCCGGATTTGGAGTGAGACACAACACCGTTGATGGTAAGTGCTAGTCATAGTCTTATCGTTTGTGGATTCCTTTTTAATTATACTGACACGCGATAGCCGAACCAGCGCAAATTTATTTTCACCGTGGGAAGGGATCATCCTGGATATAGTTTCCGGATACCCAGGCCCACACAAATTTATTACATCATTTATATCACTCGACTTTCTGAGTGCTAAAATATGCGATGCAAATTTACTTCTAAAACACATAATTAAGTATGGCATAGTGTCTAGAGTAAGTATGACATAAGCTTACTATGAGGCTAAATTAGTAACGGAATCTTTTTTAATTACAAATTAATGACATTTATATGTAAGATGTTATGTGCAGGGAAGTTAATATTAGCTCACTCCGAAGTAAAAGTACAGAGTCGAAGAACCCAATGTATTTTAAGACATTTGAACTGGATATAACTGAGTTAAGTGCGACGTGTGCTAGATCCGTCAGTTAATTGAATCGTTTCCAACTAATGGACTAACATCTCACTTTTTACTGTTGAACAAGAATAAACTCTTTGTTCCTGATAAATTAATCCATATTTAGATGTTGCAACTCTGCATCTTCAACCGTGTTTACCATGGAAAATGTTCAAAGGAGTTGGTCGGATTTTTATTTATTTATTAACACTTCGTTGTATTACATAAAAGGAAAATATTAAACATAATTTAATGAAAAGCATCTGGCGGCCTTATCGCTTTAGAGCGATTTCTTCCAGACAACCACTTTTTTACCTGGAGCTAAAAAGATGCTCCTTTCGGTGGCGGTTTGTCCAACAGGCTGAGTAAGTAGTCTGAAGCGGCAGATTTCTGAGGCGACAACATTTTGCTACTTCTTAGACATCTAAAAGATTGGCAAGGGCGGTAAAAAGTACACAATCTATAAAGGTATATAGGTTGTGTATTTTTCCTTTGAAAATTTATAAATCCACATCTTCCTTATAGTCAAAAATAAATATATAATTAATACATTTACATAATTACAATTACAAAATACAGCCGTAATTTATTACCTATATATGTCCTATAGGGAACTAAGAGAGTCATAACATAATACCCTTTCCGATAATCAGATCAGGGGAGTTGAAAAAATATCAAGACAGCTCGAACTCTTCAAGAGACACTACATATCCAAATGCCTACTGCCTTTAACATTAGTAAATTTTTAATCAAAGAAGCCAACGAACTATCGATTTAAAAACTTAAGGTAAATAGTCGAGGTCTATTAAATTATTGAAGAGTATTGATTGGTACGCCTCGTTCGTGTTTAGTACATAATTACATACAAAATATACAGTTCTAATCGTTGTAAAATGCGCGTTATAGAAAAGTCGAATTATGAAACTGAAATTTACTGTTTTTCTTTTGAGTGACATGGTATCGTTTTGTTAGAAGAAAAATCTAAATTAATTTGTAATTTCTTTTTGGCTAGTGGCAAACATGTTGGTTTGATTATTGAAATCTCTGATTTTTTCCTAAAAGTTAAAAAAAAAATCTCATTAATTCTTCTGAAATATTCCAATAGTAAAATTACACAGTAAATTTATATGCAGCGAAGAATAATGTGTATCTCTTAATTAATTTGTTTTCATATTTAGCCAGCAATGAAGGGGATATATATTTTTAAATTATCATATAATTTTTATTTCTTTCCCTGACTCCTTGCTTTATACAATTAGTTAGTTTTTGATAATATGCGTATAATGAAAATTTAACTTAAAAAAATTATTAATCTACAATTGCTATGAAGCTCCTGTTTAGCCTTACCTTTTTAAAGTCTGTTAAGGGGTGAGCTTTTATGGTTTTATAAGTAAATACAAAAAAGTCTGTGGCGCTCCCTCAATCAACAACCTTTTTAGGCTGCTGCTAAAATTTCTGTATCTGTTTTATGATCATTTGTCAATCTAATTCAATTCAATACAAAATCATTTATTCATTTAGGTAACTTAATGAACGTTAAAAAAAGAAATTCTAATATATTTCCTTGATATTAAGTGGGGTGACGCTATAATCTTTGAAGCTATCAGATTTTATTGTCTTTTATTAACATAACTTTTACACATTTAAAGAAAAACACTTTTTTACGGATTATAGTTATGTATTATTGTATTTAAACCAACTCCGGGGAAATAAATACAGATAACACAACATTTTCTACAGCTGTAATACTTTTTGACATTTAACACCTTTGTCTTCAGTCACCGTGACCACGCACGCTGTAAAGCACGCGAAACGTCGGTTTAAATTTAAAAGAATGTGTAAATAATTATAAGTTTAAATACAATAATACATAACTATAATCCATAAAAAAGTGTTTTTCTTTAGCTATCAGATTTATTTTATTCGTTATCAAATATTTTTAAATATTCAAGTAGCTTAGTATCACCATATATTGAACAGAAAGTCCATTGGTGCACAGCCGGGGCTCGAACCTACGACCTCGACCTTGCACGCTGTAGCCCTGAAACGCTGCTGTTTGATTTTAAGTGTAATTAAACTGATTTTCTGTATTATGATCTCCAGACTAAATTTAACTTCGATACTTTTGATGTAACTTAAACATAAATCCCAAGCTGTTATACACAATAGTTAATATGCATGAGTGCATATGCTATATGTAATATTATATAAAACGTTATCTCAATTGAATCAGTGAATCACTCGTCTAGACTTAATAATACGTTTGAAATAATAACCGACTTACCAGACATAGGAATCTTAGTTTTAATTTAGATATCCTTAAATATTCTTTGTATCGATTTTATTAGTTCGAAATATTACCCTGGATATAAGACTAATTTAACTCATAATAACCGCTTTCAGAAGTTTTGTGGGGTGCTATTTTAGTTTAGTTCTGTGTAATTTATAAGTTTAAATTTCATAGGCTACAGTTAATGTATCGTATGTTAGCAAGACTTCCATTGGTTATCGATTGATACCTCAGTTAGCAATATTAATAATAATAAAGAAAATTATTATAAATATTGCATGTCTCAGCACTGTCAGCTGTCATTGTCATATCATAAGCTTATAAACTAACAACGGCGATATCAAATAAACTACTTGTATTATCAATATATAATATTAATTTAGTAACTTAAGATTTTTTAACAAAATATAATGTACGGGAATGTCTAATAGTTTCAAAAACTCATTAATCTGCTGTTAGTTAATTTTTGGTTGAAAATAATACGGCTATTTTTTTTACGATAAAAAGCATATGAGCCTTCACAACACCCGTATGACCCCAATCTCCATCACCTCATTTTACACAACTGAGCGTTTTTTATAGTTTGATATGGTTATACGGTTTGCCGCGTCCCACCTCTTTTTGGAACACAACAGCCCACTAAAGAATTTCCGTACTAATTCGACCCTAGAATTCCTTACCAATTCCTTTTAGGCAGGCAATAGGCACTTGCGATCCTTCTGGCAGTGTATGGGCAGCAGGGTATTACCTGTTTACCCCATGTTCTATAAAATATAATATACAACTACAGCGTACAATCGTTCTTGCTTATCCAAAAACACTGATAGCGGTACAAGGACAAACTACATACTTTTGGGAATAAATCTGCTCTGCGCGACATATTCTTCACGAATTCAGATTTACATATTCCTTACCTTGAAGAGAAACCGCGTCTAATGGATGAAGAACGTGATACTGTGTGAGACAGGCGGACACGATCTGACTATTATACAAATGCCAAAACCATTTACTTAATGCAATCTACATTTCTAGATGATGTGTGATGCAATTTAACTTTCTTAACTTTAAAGGTATTGTTTTATTTTATCCAAATAATTTATTTGTAGTTTCGAAATCGATACATTTAAATATTTAAATTTATCAAGCCTTCAATTTATAGGGACTAAATTTTATATTGTTTTCATATATACATATAAAGCCACTTTAAATCCATACTGTTAAAAATTACATTTAAAATTACTTTTGTTATTATACTCTTATTTACGTTAATTATTGTTATTTCCGTTTCTTTATTCTCTGTTGTATGAATCCCTTTTGGGTAACGGATCTCCATCCAATTCCAGAAACCTTAACTAAGTCAGCCCATCGCTGTTGTGGTTTCCCACTTCTTTTTTTTTGGAGGACCCCACCAGTAGCCTCGGCTGTTTATCTGTGCACCTTACAATATAGCCGGCCCATTTCTATTTCAGCTGTAAGGCGATTATCGGTGATCATCTTTTTAATTTAAGGATACTCCGCTCCACTGCTCTCTGTGCCCTAGTCAACTTCGAACCTAACTCTTTCGGTTCTAGTCCAATCTCCCGTAGGCAATGGAGCATAGTTGTGTCCATAACAGTATTTTTTTAATATCCATTCTGTAGTTTCCTTTTAAAACTTTTCATATAAAATATATACATTTTTAATCCGAAATCAATTATTATGTTACTAACAATATGATATTATATTTGTAATTAATAAGTTGCAACATATTTTGATTGTATAATTTGTATTTTGTATTACGTTTAAATTTCAATTTAATAGTACCGTAAAGAAAACCGTTTCATGTTTTTTAATTATTCAAATCTAATCTCAGATTTTAATGTTTCTTTCACATGTTTCATGAAGTTTTAGAGCTTGTTTAAGAAATTAATTAAACACTTAATAGGTATTCGAGGGATTAATTACGTTATTAAAATTGTATGTATCACTACGAAAAACTTGAATACATAAATATACAAATCATATATATATACATATAATTTTTTTTTTCAATGCATCTCTCTCTCTCTCCTTGATATCTTTTATAAGTTCCAAATTAAGAAATTACCACATCAAGTTAAATTAAAAGATTTATTACTCGCTAGCTACGACTTTCGTTCTAAGCTTTATGAAGAGTTGTAAATGTAATTTTTATTCCGAATTCCATTAAGCTAGTTATAGTATTCGTTTATAGATTAGGAGCAGATTAAATAGACGTACTTTTATTTAAACTAGTTGTGACAATAAAACCAATTTATTTGGCAAAGTCAAAAATTATCTTTAAAAAAAACTTTATTTATAAATTTACAATTAAGGTATTAAAAAAATGATTTAAATTCAATAGAGTCTCGTGTGGGTGATGTGAATAACAGTCCTGAGTCTTGAGTCTGTTTCAGGAACTTGATGTCTGAATGTCTGCGCGGGCGCAATGTAACAATGCTCCATCAAGTCAATCTCAAGTGTTTGTCTTTTTGAAGTATTAGATTTTTGTGCCTGTTTTATGATTAAGTCCAGTCTTGACACACGCCGTCGACTTTATTTTTGGGTCTAAGATTTTCTCACGCTATTTTCTTTCACTGTTCGAGAAAATGTTAAATGTGTACACAGACAGAAAGTCCAACTGCACAGCAGCAAATCAAACCTGCGACCGCAAGAATCAGAGTCGCAGGCTGAAATCACTAAGCCAACATTGCTTTAGTGTGATGAATTTAAGGAGAAGAAAAAAAAATAACATTCATTATTGGTTTTGTATCAATTTCGAAATATTACAAGCATTTGAAAATGTCTCCAGTCCAGTGTGGTTTTTACAGTTCTATTACATTTCCTCATGTAAAAAATTTCGCCTTTTCCACAAATTCAACAGTAGTGAAGAAATTATAAGAAGAATCATATCACTGATTACATAATATAAAACATCGTGATTCATTCCTTCGTTAGCCACTTTCAGCAAACAAATCCAGCTCAATCATTACGCGAAATCGTAGAACAGTGAAACATAAATAACGTACTGATAGCGAACGCAAATACCACTGGCTCAAAGAAAACAAAAAAACTTGATGAACGTTTTATTGCAATTTTATGTGGTTCGTTAAATGAATTCGTATTTTGAAATGCCAGTATCGGAATTGAATCGAAACAACTGAAGCCAAGATAGCCAGCAGCATTTGTTTATGATCTCGTTCAATAACTAAGAACCGAATATTTTTTTATTAACAGTTGAATGTTTTCACGAAAACAATGGTTAAGCATCGTCAAACAGTATCAGAAAAATATATCTGGCACAGGCCTTGCTAATTGATTTGACGTTCTCCCAAAAGAAAAAATGGCGAAAGCATAAAACAGAATTCCTTATCAGGGATTAGCTTCTATCTAATTGGAGTTTTCTATGTATGTCCGCTAATACTGGGAAGAATATATGTATTTCTTGCAGCTACTTATGTATTAACGTCAATGCTTGAATGGGCATGTGACGTTTTACGCGCAATATAATGGTTATATTTGTGCTTGATGGGTGTCATTGGTATATGATTTAAATCTGTTTGACGTCTTGATCGGAAAAAAACTATATCCAGCTTGTGTTTACCACACTGTTGTACACTTCTTAATGTTTTTGTATAAAATATATATTCCTTACTTTAATCGTTACGTTAATTTTAATCGTGCCAGCGAACATTTTGAAAATTCGTTCAAAACTGATATTTTTAAATAAATCTTATTTCTTATAAAAATGAAAGGTTCGCAATGCGATAAGTCTGAAATGTTCCATCTCCATCAATCCCTCAGGAGTTATCCAATGTCCCTTGTTCAAACAAGTTTGATGGAAACTCGGAGAACAAACACGAACATCGGATTACCCATATTGCAGATTGTTGCTTCGTCGGCAATTTTCAAGTACGATTATTGTTGTAGTACAAAAATATGGTATTAGCTGTAAGCTTATATTTCTACTATTGCTGATAATTTTCTTTTGGTTATATATTTGGTAGTTTGATTAACTGGTAAATAATGTAAAACCCTACATATTTTATACAATAAGTTTGGTATAATTCTTTTTGTATAGCTGTAAAATTCAATAAACAGAAGTTTAATATTCTGTGATTATTGTTAATCATAAAATATATAATAACTAAATATATTTCTCACCTCACCTCACCTCATTTATAGTGATTTCAGGATCTTCTTGATTGACATCTTATTAAGGTTTAAATTTAATTAATGTCAGAAAAATTCCCTAAACGACGTTGTTAAATAGTATTTACACTCTCATTTGCCTCAAAAATGAGACGCAAAATACTTTTACATTATAAATGACTTTCGCGATTCCCCGAAAGTCTAATTCGTTTACAATTAACGACCAAACAGAAAATAAGGTTAAAAAACTTTTCAAACATCCAAAAGCTAATTAGTTCCTCGGAGAATGTAATCAGGTGTGAGTGGATCCACTTCGGAGTAATTTACCTCGCTTCCTGTGACGTCTGCTTTAAGGAAAGTTGTATGTGACTTAAATAAGAATTTTAATATTTCTAATATTAGAGTGAGGTGGGAAGTTGGGGATGGTGTTGGTGTGAATCGCTGATGGAGTGAGGTCAGCATTAGCAAAAGCCAAATAAAACCATCTGCTGTGTTATGTAGTGAAACACTAGTGTAAGCAGAACCCTGGCTATTCCGAGTCATCCACGTCCTAGTCGTCCGCCCTGGGACCTGCTGCAGCCACGCTTTTACATGCCCACTACCTTGAGCTGTAGTTGAGATGAGGATGCAGAGCAAAATCCACTGTCAGACTAGGGCACAGTGGGCTAATCTCCTGCTTGCCTGAAAAACAATGATTCAAGAAATCGAAAAGTGATATTAGATTGAACTGTTATTGGAGGCTAGTGTTTTACTGGAAAATTCTGAATTCGATATTCAAATCCGAAACATCAATGGACGTGTATTTCGTTACATTCCTATACTAATATAAGGGGAAACATCGCTTATCGGATTTTGATATAGGTCAAAGTTCACGATAAATCTTGACGATGATCTTATGTTTACACTCTGAACATGACTATAATTATCGCTTAGAATGTATTTATTAAATTATTTAATATACACATAATACATAATGCAATTTCGATATCATAACTTACAATTCAACTTTACAAAAAACAATAAAAATACTTCCAACTACAAATTTTCGTTTTAACTAGTAATTTTCTTGTTTATTATTCATTTCCTAAAATTAAAGCAGTTCTTTGATTTAGGATTACTCTTAAAAATCTATAAAATGGCTATCATAGACGCTAGATGTGTTTGAGAATCTGCTAGTGGATCACATAGAAAACGCAGTAGATCTCTTCAAGGGTTTATTTTAAATTAATGAACAAAGATTTTTTTAGACTACAAATACTGGCACTTAACTTTCGTGCACCTAACACTACTGTATCAGTAGTCTTCACAATTCGCTGTTTAGCTCTTCGATGTTAATCTCTCGGAATCACACTCGTAACTGAATTCCTGGGTCATAATTACATATATACACAGAAATACATACATTATCCTTACAGACTATGCCAATACAATAATAGAAAACATTAAATAAAATATAATTTATTTATTTATTATTTATTTATTTATTAATTACAGACATAAAATACATATATAATATTATACACAATATCGCTACTGTGAATTCACTCTGCGAACATATAAATATGTCGATAATGTCGGAGACGTCAGTAGGCGCAACGTCCTGGATAGCGGGTATCTGTGCAACATACTTGTTCTTGCCCTTGGTATCGCTAATAAACTAGACCTTTGCCGTCGCACATATTCTATAGGTACTAAGGAATATGTGATTGACCCTCTCCTGAAACGGTCATAAATATTTCAGCTTGCTAAAAACATCTTTTATTGGTGGGAAAATGGAGAAACATTTCAGTTAACCCAACTTCGTTACACTATGTATGGAAATGTGTCAAAACTAACAAAGTTACGTATAACTTAATACATATGTACGTATAACGTAACATTTATACAAGGCGAGTAACATTGCTAACGAATTCTTACATTTAAAAATTGATTAACTTGCATTCAAACAACTTGCGCCAACAGGAATAAATGAGTTTGTTTTAAATATGTAGATTAGTTCAACAATGCGTTTAGTGCTGTATTAATGATCAAATTCACTGAATTTCAATTCAACTGTGAATTATTCATACATTTTCCATGTTATCATTATAATGGAGTCGGAATTATGCTCTTATTTTATTCAGTTTGTTTATTGAAAATTAACTCATACTTAAATTAACATTTATATATAAGAGATTAACAAAGGTATTATAAAGGGGGAACGCTGCTAGTATCTTCGGAACCTTGCCTAAAGGGACTCCTTTTAATAATATTTTTTAATAATTAAATTTTAAGGTTAGTTATTAGATATATTTTTAGTTTGTAATTGTATATTAATATAATTAAATGTAATTACATATTATTAACGTAATAATAAAACAGAGATTAACATATTTATAAATATAATAATTTTTTATCTGCGTCTGCGGGGCTTTACTTACGCAGTCTAGTACATCGAACCTTATTCAACAATAACTTGTTGGTAGAAACTAATCACATTAGAAAGCTGTAGTATACAAATTTATTTAAATTTTCAATACTTTAGATTAATATTATGCATACCTCTGATACCTTTCTTATTCTATTCTAAGACTCCAGGTTATTTCGTTAAACATTTGTGAATTAATATCATCAGTTGCTTATATAATAAAAATTCCTTCATGCCTCAGCTAACATTGGAATACGCGGCGTTGTACGTCGTAAGGCTAAATAACCCTCAAAAATCTTGTTGTGCACGACAAGGCGAGACTATATTTCATTCCGGGCCACTAGTTACAACTCTGTAAAGTGCAAATTGGGCGCACATAATGTACTGTTGTCACCTCTGGGCTCTCAGCTGGTAGTGGTAAGCTCCCGCCCTAGAACCAGCCCCTTCCGTTGACCGTTTTCAACGGAGAGCGATTCGAAAGGTCGACCAGTCACTTTCCGTGCGGATTGATTATTTGGCGTTGAGCAGACTTGTGGGGTCTCGCATCTTCTACCGCGTTTGCCATAGATAGTGTTTAGAGGAGTTGTTTAGTATAATCATTATAGCTAAGTGTCACTATCGAAAGTCAAGCCGGAATACAAAATACCACGTATCACCTCGATAACAGTCGTTCCTCAACTAAACACCTCTCGTTTTTGACGTGACAACCTCTTATAATTTGATGGAGCCTAGAAAAAACATGTCGCGTTAAAAACTTGACATAATTGTATCTATGCGTACAAATAAATGCAACTTTATCAATCCCATTTTGTGATTTCCATTTACCTCCTTCTCTATAGATGTAATATATCAAACAAATAAAATTAAAATATTCTTTTCAAACCATTCCATCAGTATTTTCTTTTGACGTTGTCACGTTTAACTATCGCCAGTAAACCGACTGTACATACAACCGACTGTTTTTGACGCTTACTAACGCTTTGTGGAACCAGCTGCTCACTCAAGTATTTCCGTACAAATTCGACTTAGGGTCCTTCAAGAAAAGAGCGTACCGATTCTTGAAATGCCGGCAATTCACTTGCAAGCTTCTGTCAATGTCTACTTGCATTGCCAATTCTCGGGTTTTATACCGGTATTTATATATACAGCATAAAATTAAATTTAATCCCGAAATGAACAAAACACAAATGAAGCGATGTTTCGAGGCCTCTTGTCGGCAACAAAGAACAACCCATCTAACTTTTACTAACAACATAATTAGCTTCATATGTAATTTATTCGTTCCCATCTTCTGTAGAATGTAATAAATTACGGCTTACCATATAACTCCAACGTGGCGTCGTACCTGAGTAGAGACTTTGTACCTTATGTTGGCTACAATATATTGTTGACTAGCAATTGAGTCAATCGTTAAAATTAAACTAAATAATTGGACCACTGCTTCTAAGCAATCGTTGCCAGCAGAAATTGTTAGTATACTAATAGTATAGTCTCAGTATTTTTTTTATATTCACGCGGGGTTTTCAACTCTGATAGTGATATTCATAAATGAAACTAAGCGCGAAACTCCCGAATGTCAAAATATTACGTCCTTACATATGAAATTGACCTTTTGTCGTACTAGCCACCTTGAACTCAAATAGTTCTAATTCAACCCTGATAATAAATAGACCATTATTTTTTTAGACTTAGCTCAGTCTAGTTTCTAAACTCTGAGGTCATTCGAAGCCAGCTATGCACAGATTACCTATTATGAGCTATTGATTCATACTGGTTCACACTTTAAAGTAACTTTTTTGACGCACACAAACGTAGCTAAGTCTCGTTTCTGAATCTTGTCTATCATTCGAACCCACCTTTGCACAGATTACATATTATGCGCTATTGATACATACTGGTACATACTTTAATTATCATGACGTCACAGTCAAATATTTATGTAGGGATTTGACGTCTAACGGTATATGAAATCGGTATATGAAACTAAACACATGTAGCACTAAAATATGGATTACAATGGTTATAAAAGGAACTAGTTTTAATAAAAAATGTTACGCCCACATTGAGTTTAACGCACACATACAATCACAAAGTTTTACGTGAAAAGGGAATAATTAAACTAACAACCCTTTTAAATTAAATATAACGCAACGGTCTACTTTTTGAAATTCCAAAGTTCCCTTTGTACCTTTGTGAAAATCTTCACTTTGTGATTTCAATAGAATAACATGTGTTTCGTTTGTTATTAAGCAAAGATTTGAAATTGGAATTAGACAACACACTTTTTTCGCGTGCCTTAGACGAGGTTGGTCAAATATTGTTGGATTTTTAATTAATGTTACATATTCTTGTGTTAGTTGTCGGTCTCGTCTTCAAACACACCTAGTTGATTATATTACTCTGTAAATACATTTAAGCATGTCATAAAATTTTATATAACAGCTTAAAAAACACTACTTTTGCGCTAATTCCGTTTTAAAATTAAATTTTTTTCACGAATTCATTAAATACCATATTGTTTACACAACTCAATGTCTGAGATACAGCAATTAATTAACGGTTAACGATAAAGATTTTGTGTATTTTCTTTTACCAAATTTACCAATTGTTATTTAAAAACTTCAAATATTTATCATGCGATATGATCCTTCGTTAAATTTCGACTTAGCGAAATGCGTGAAGTCTTGATCAGACTTTTTCTAAATATAAGTATCTTTAAAATCATCAATGTAATACAACTTATAACTTAACTTCTGCAATTATTATTTATTCATTACTTAAATTGCCTTACTAAACTAGTCACACAGAAATGGTGATTACAAGCAAAGAAACGATATGAATAATACACACGAACTGAATCGATAAAGCTTCAAAGGTAAAATTCCTACACATCGACACGTCGAGGGATTACTGACTAATAAGTATCGATTTTTCGTGGCTACGTTGGAACAATCATTATAATTGACGTATATTTGTACGGAATATCATTATTAAAACGAAAATATGATACACGGATTGATAGCCTAGTAGCACTTGAAGTAATGAAAGCTTTAGTTCGTGATTCAAAAAAGCTTTTATAAAGCTTTGAGGATTGTTGGTCTAGTGGCTTCAGTTTGAGATTGTCATCCCTGAGGTTGTAGGGTTGATCCCCGGCGGTAAACGCACGGACTGTCTTTCTATGTACGCTTGTAACAATCGCTTGAATTGTTAAGGAAAACATCGAGTAATCTGGCCCAGACTTATAAAGGTATATAAGATATCACGTTATTCACGATTGTTTCTTGTTTTGACAGCGTTTTATTCAGGATTTACTTGCATCAAATAATACTGTCTGACGAATACTAGAAAATATATCAGTATTATTGGATGTGCCCTTACGTAAACCGCATCTGTAGCTGAGTTGGAGACTAGGGCCAGTCCTATAAACTTTGCAGGATAGCGATGTGCCGATACGATCTCTTTGAATATCGTAATAAGTTCCAATACATTTTAGTATCAGATCCAAACTACGAATTCATGTTGTGTGACGCAGGTGCTGTGGATATTTTGTCTGTAAATTATAAAATGTTCTCTACTATCTATACTAATATTAAAAAGCGAAAATATTTGTATAAGTAGGTTTGTAACGAAATCGTTCAATAAATACTGGACCGATTTTAAAAATTCTTTCACTATTTTAATTGCATGAAAGAAAAGGAACTGAAACTATAATGTTAACCAAGGTGTAACAAAATGCCCATAAAATTCCTTCGCATCGCTGCGAAAACTATTGATGATAGAAAAAAAATTTACAATAATAAAGAACATAATAACGTAACATCTACAAAAAATGATTTTAAAATGTCCACCCGTGCGAAGTGCGTGCGTCACGGGTCGCTAGTATTTCATAAATAATAATCGTCCAGTGGCGCTAAAACCCTACACACACTGACCCTTTGTACTTCATAGACAAGTAAGTAGCCTTCAGCCTAACTGGTTTCCTCACGATATTTTACTTCATAATATGAGCTAGTAACATGTTCCAAGTCCATTGTTGCACAGCCTACCACCTAATGAAAGCCTACCACTGGGAAGTAAACAAAGTACGTGAGCCTACCACTGGGATCGGGTTCGCTGTGTTATTTACTAAAATACTCTAATATCGTCGTACTCTATTTGACTGTATGCAACGCCATACGCGCTAGGATTTGATGCTTACCCGGGAGCCTCTCTAACTTTCTGCCCGTTTGCCCCCTGTTCTATAAAAAAAACGTGGCTTTATAAGAACTAACCGAGGTGGTTTTAGTGGGTCAGTCTGGTGTGGGCCTACATATCGTCTTTTTGAGGGGGAAAGGTGATGGGCAAATGCATTTCTACTTCAAAAAAGGCTTATTGATTCTAGCTTTGCATGACGAAATAATCAATATTGTTGGTTTTCACATGCATAAATAATTGCGATGTATGCTATATTCGACTCGATGTAGGGTTGCCTGGAAGAGATCGCTTGTTAGCGATAAGGCCGCCCGTTGCATCCCTTGTAATTTATATATATTGTGTTATTTGTTTTTCTTTCTAGCAACGAAGTGTGAATAAATAAATATAAATAAATATTTATTATTCAGACGAAGATATTTGTAAATATTGTTTTCAATGAGTCTAAGGTTTATTTTAAACATGAAAGCGCTAGAATTATTAGAATTATAGCTGATTGTGGCTAGTGTTCGTATACTGGCTTCTGTGTGTGACTCCTATCCCTAAGGTCGTAGGTTCGATACCTGTGCACCATTGGACTTCATTTATATGTGCGCATTTAACATTTGCTCGAACGGTGCAGAAAAGCATCGTGCGGAAACCGGCTAGTCTTACACCTATAAAGTCGAAGACGTTGGTCAGGCACAGCTGATCACCAACTTGCCTATTAGATTAACAAATTAAATAGACAAGAAATTTAAGGCCCAGTCCTCAAAAGGTTGAAGTGCCTATTTTATTTTTATTTTATAGGTGATTGTGATTACAATTCTCTCAATATACACTCGATATATAGAGAGAATTGTACCAAATTAAGTAACACAACTATCGCATTGGCTATTAGGTTATAATAAATAAATACAAATCTTCTGTGCGTGTGTAATTAAAATCCTCCTAAACGGCCGTTTTGTTCATAATGGATTCGAGAATGGTTCAGATTTACAGTTTCATGAATTTGTGTTTAAGACGTGACATGAGTTACATGACAACATCTGTCGGGTCCGCTGTTCTATCATCTAAATTACGATTTCACTGTTTCAACTTATGCAGTCTTTTGTCCTTTTCTATCACAGTGGATATGCAATTTCAGAAAAGGAGTCGAATACTTGTTTGATGATCGCGATTTTGTTTTAGTTGAAATATTTTATTAAGTTTTTTTGTTTAGGAAAGTAATGTACCTGACTTGACCTGACACTATAGTAGGGTAGGTAGCAGCCTAGGGTAGGGTTATAATTAATGAATCACTTTAGTATCTAGATCTAAAAGTCTGGCAGCGTGTTCTTATCGGCCTAAAACTATTTTCATGTTTACCGCATATAGTTTTGATATAGGATACCCTTTTGTAGTTCGATTAGTTGACTCTGAAACTCGTAAACTATACGTTATGTAAGATTGTTTTGTCTTTTGGAGTTCACTTCTTAGTATCTCAATCAGAAATATTGTGTCTGTAGTATCTTACTTGTCCACCTTTTTATTACCGGCACCTTTCTTATTGCGTTATAGAATATGGATTTCACTTCAGAGCTTCAAATTCAATCAACTTCTCAAGTAATTTATTATGGCGTCATTTTGCTTTCTCTGTTGGGTCTGTTTGTCTTTAGCAGCAACACACTGAGACATCGGTACATAAAGAAAAATAAAGTTCTTTTAAAAAACCACGAAGAGAAAAATAATACATCGATTCATAAATTATAAAAACTAAATGAATTTATTTCAAAGTGTGAGGAGAGAAACTTACGAGAGGAGTGTGAGGAGAGAACGGATAGCTGGACCCAGATTGTTAATCAGAATGCTCAATCGGATATCAGTCCTGTTCTGTTGGCAAATGGGATGATGGGATGCCTGTGGTATCTAGATGAAGCAGGTCTTTTATAACTTATTTATTCTTCTCTCTCTCTTCTGTGTATGTATATTGCAGCGACAATCTGATGCTGAAGATCCTTCAAATCAATAACCTTAACCACCGGGGCCTGGTAGCCGGTGTGGTGGTCGGAAGAAGAGCAGAACCTTGTATATTTATCCTGCACACAATATTTGATTGATATCAAAAATTCAGAAGAATTTTAATAAAATATATTTCTTAGTTATAGCAAGAGTTATTTGACTATCACAGTTATATTCTAATGTCCTCACTTATCAGCTATAAAATATACAAGTTTAATAGTGCAATCAAACGTTTATTAACCCTTCTGTGCAATAAAGTTTTAAGTTGTTTTAACTTGCAAATTTAAATGTGCTGCAAATTTTTTTTTACACCTAGATTTACCATATACCATAGGCCTAGTTAGGTAGGCATAGTTGGCCTTGGGGTTACGATCGTGCGTTTGAACGCGGGCTCTGTAGTAATTGATTTGCCTTACTTTGACTTAGAGGAAAACACTGCCTCAAAAAAAAGCTTAGTTACAGATGATGATATGATGATAAAATAATCCAATAATAATCCGTTCCACAACCTGTCCACTGAAGTATTTCCGAACCAATTCTACTTAGGGTCCTTCAAGAAAAGGGCGTACCAATTCTTAAAATGCCGGCAACGTACTCGCGAGCCCTTTGGCATTGGGAGTGTCCATGGGCGGCTGTATCACTTAACATCAGGTGAGCCTCCTGCCCATTTGCACCGTGTTCTATAAAAAAAAACCAATTCATAAAAGGCTGACAACGCACTCGCAAGCCCTCTGGAATTGAGTGTCCATGGGCGGCGGTATCACTTAACATCAGGTGAGCCTCCTGCCAGCTTGCCCTCTGTTCTATAAAAAAATATAATAATTATGCTATACGTAGATAATATGGATGACAAGGTATCGCTGAAATGTGCCTCACCTCAGGTGTCGAGATACATTGAAGGGCTGCAACAAAGGCTTTTTCTATATAGAGCTGAAAATACAGCACAACGATCAATAGAAAGCATAAGTGAAGTGCAATATAGCATGAAATGGGGTCATTCGCAAAAGAAAAAAGCAAGTTAAAGTGGCTAGGTTATAGAACGACTGACAAGTTGATGCTTGAATAATGAAACCTCTGCGAATGCAATAAATCATACATCTGAAGGAAAGAAATGCACTCGTAAATTATCAGATGTGGACGCGGTAGTTGTTAGCTTTGCATTTCGACTGATTTGCATGTTAAAGTTCTAGAATTTGAGGAAATGTGGTCTAAAAAATTCACATCTCATCGCAATCTAAATTATTATGTAGTACTCAGTCTTTTAATAATTTCTTTGATAGTTCTAAGTTGTGTATATATGCACAGCCTGTTGCTCCACTATGATCAGACATTAGTCCAGAAACGTAGGACTAGGCAAGGACTCAAGTTTTAAGATGACTTAAATGTCGTGTACTATTATTATTACAAAGGGGTCAAACAGCCAGTAAGGCTCATGTGATGTTAAGTGATACCATAGATATCATTGCCATAGGGCTCGCAAATGCGTTGTCGGCCAGCTGCTTCCACATAGTAATGGTGCGCGGGAAAAAACTGCCTCAAATAAAGCTCAGTTGTAATATGTAATATGCAATATTATTGTTACATAATACCACTTATAGTAACATATGGGAAAACAAAACAATATCTATATTTATAAAAGATAAGAAGTCATGATTGTCCCGCAGGCTCGTTTGTGTCCCTATATAAAATAATTAAATAAATAATTGAGTGCACCGGTTTTGATGAGAATTTAAGGGGATTCGAGAATAGTTCAGATTATTTACGATTATATGTTTTTATTTTGTAATTAAAGTTTGTGCACAGGACAGCGTCTGTCAGGTATGCTAGTTTGATATTATATCATATATAAAACAATATGTCTTTTCATTTTCATTTATCCTTGTATAACTTAAACAACATATTACATTTTTACTAAATTAAAAACATAAGGTATGCTCTTTATGCTTTATTTGAAAACTGCAAAAAGTAATCTAATCCAATGAGTTCTGCTCTTGACAGAGTAATTAGTCACAACGTTAGATTAATCAAGTTTGTCCCAAACTTGATGTGGTTTGAACGTAAACTAATTTCGAGCTGGCAACTGCAGTATTCTACGTTTTATAGTAAACCAAAATTAAGAAATATATTTTTTTAATAATATTATTGTTTATGGATTTATCACATTCAGTGCTCTTTTCTCGGATCCGAGTGGAGTGGGGTCATAGTAACTATAACTAACTAAAAAATAATGTATGTCGACCACTCGGATCTGAAAAATGTGTTTTTATTTTAAATAATAAAATACATTGATACATATTTTCAAACATTCATATTTAAGTAATCAACATTTTTACCATAATAAGTTTTGGTTTCTGGCTGTTACTTTGTATCCATTCTTCAAGGTGTTAAAAATTTTGTACGTAAGATTATATTACATTATATGTTACAGCCCAATGTTACGATGTTATGTCCCATCTTAAGAGAAAGAGAAAGTATGTTGCTTCACATATATCTTCTCAATTTGTGTGCGGCACAGTGGCTGAACCTGTAGATTTTTTTTACCACAATGATTTTTCAACAATCTCACACGTTTATTGCGTCATTTTATTTAAGCGTGCTAAGAGTATTGGTTTAAGATTAAATAAAAGCTTTGCTATCTGATTTTTTTTGGAATGCTGAAGCTGCAGGGCTCAGGTTGTTTTGGCGAGAGGGGCTCGGCTGGTATGGGTTTTATAGGACCGTCGCGGGGTAGTATATCGCGTGAAGGGCAGGACCTTCCCCGGTGAAGGCGGTTTTTTACCATAATCTGTTTTTGTATGTCTGACCAAACAAAAGAACTAAAACTTAAATTTGCTGGAATGTGGTAATTAGGCGTACAAATATGTTAGATTTTGTTCTTTCCTTGGAGTTTGTGGAATGTTTCCTTGTATAATAAATAGTATAAATGACCAAGAAGGGTTTTTGTATTAGATTAAATAAAAATTGCCAAAAATACGGTTTTTGTTCTTGACAGACCAATTAGCTTTTTCGACGTCGCTTGATTAATTATACTAAAATGGGCTGTCAATAAGCTATAAAGTTACCTCAGTGACAATAGATATAAAGTTTGTAACAACACAGATTTATTGTTATAATATGTTTTGGATAAATCATTTATTTTCTATTAGATTTTTAACATTATGTATGTTAAGAATCTGTGAAAAATTAATATCTTAACATTAGTAAATTAAAACAACTTTTATAAAGTTTGGTCCCTGTGGCATTTTAACTTTATGCTGGCAGCATTTCCTGGCTGTATCGCGGGACTTACTTCGTAGTATATTTTAAATTATCTTTTCATAAGATTTCCTGCAATGTATCCCCCCACCCCTTCCTCTTGTCAGCTAAAGTAAGCAAAGCTATCAAAAATATTACTACATTATTAATTCTATGTTGGAACCAGAAAATGCATTTTGCTTTAGTATAAACATTGTGTGGGTAATATTTGTAAAAATGTAAAAAAGTAAATAATTACTGTTGACGTAGTCACCAAATAAGACGAGCAAAGACCCTCTCGCCACCTTAAAGTGCTTACGTAATACTTAAATGACCCTATAAGATGATATTCAAAATATTGTAAGACCTTTTCCGTCTAAATGCACAATTACAATTCAAAAATAAGCCCTTCCCTAGTTGCTTCAAACGGCAAAAGAAGCAAATAAAATCTGATACCAACCAAGACAACGAAAATTAGCGCCCTTTACGTCTCCCTTAAATCTTTACGCCTCACATCTCACACCCCTGATTAGGACAACCAAATAACAGAATATTCCAAAGAGCATCGCTCTCGGCAGCTCAATTAGTCACTTCGATGCTTGATTAATTTGATTTATCTCAACGTAATAAACGAGATAACTTGACAAATGTGGTGACTGTTTGAACGTAAACCTGGGTTTAAAAATATTATAGTAATTAAGGTTTTGTTAAAAACAATATTATTTTATGAGATTAATTCCTTTTTCTATATTGTTAGAAACTGTAATTCTTTATTTATCAACGGATGCTGCGTTTCGTTCTCTTCTTTCGTTACCGCCCGTGTTTTGGCATAAGTAATGCCTTTGGTCATTCCACTCGCAAATTAGACTAATAAGAGATGATCGGTTAAGTGGAACACCCACATAATATAGTAAAAATTGATTTATAAACGACACTATGTATATTATACGTTCAATACTGATTTACGTCTCCATTATGAAACTCAAATTAATCTCCTCATTGTGATTTTTTATGCGTCTGGTACTTGTGCTACCTTCTATTCCTACCGCCTCCAATTACATTTTGGAAAACAAATGAAAGTATAAAATTGTGTAATATCTTTAAATACCCTTTGCTCGGTTATAGTAGCCTTAACAGATTTATTTTTAGCGGCACCAACAACGCCACATAAAAGAAAAAAAATTGTGGCCTAGATATGTCTAAAGACGCGCACCAACATAATGCTATTAATTTATTTTATAATTAAAATTTTTACATCAAGAGTTTAATATATCTATAATAGGTTTTTTTTTAATACAAGTATATATAACGTGTTAATTATAACTGACGCAAACAAAGAATAATGACAATATCTAAAAATAAACACTCCATCGTTTGTACAGTTCGTAGTGACGTATTTTGAATACAAGGGTTGCGTAACGTCTTATTTCGATTAGATAATTAGATCGACTTTTACTTAAATTGGTTCCCGTATCTGAGATATCTCTATTGTCTTTGATGTAGACAATACGACAGCGCGATTCGTTTCCTTCTGATTGGTCAAAGGCATCTCTAGTCTTGTCAAGTATTTGTAATAATCCACACACACACAGAAACACCCAAAAAAACAAGAATCAAAGAAAAAAATGCGTGTATGCTGTGCTTGTAGTTGGCCCGGTCGTTACGGACGTACTGCGTACGTACGTATTGACGTACGTAATGAAAGAATCATCAGAAGATCCAGATATCAAAAATGAAAACTTATGAAATTAGGTCAGTTATTCTATTTCCGGTTTAATCGATTGTTACCCAAGCTTATTTATTGCACTGTATAACTGACATATGTCCTATAATAGTACATTCCGTTGTTTCAATAAAATATATTCGTTTTGTCACGCGAACGTGATTCGTGTTCTCTACGTGTGGGCGCACTCCATGATTTCAATATGTTAGGGAGTGTCAAGCGAGTTGCAGATATTAATTCGTATGGATATTGTATTTCAGTCATCGTTATGGAATTTGTATTTTGACGGTGGTGTTATATCAAAGTAGTTAGATTACTGTGGACTCAATATTGTCTACATGAGTACATTTAAGCCTTTAAGTCATTTAAGTCTTTAACGTGCGAATTAACACTAATTATATTGACAGTTTTGTTAACGGTCTCATAAGCAGTGGTGCTACAATCCCTAGTTGTGGCCTCAAATTTCCTTTAAAAAGACAAGTTAGAGACTTATGTCCCTGTTACACGCTGTCAAATTTTTTGTCTAAGGCATGCAGGTTTTATTAAACACCTTCATTCGAGCGATTGCTCCTGCGCTCATAATACCATTATATATGTCATTGGTACCAGGAAGTTCGAATCTACGATCTCAGGGATGAGAGTCGTACGCCGACTGCACTACTTACCACATAAAACAAATAATTAATAAATTAGTTTAGGTAAATAGTACTTTGTCTTCTTCGTTTCAAAGCCCCCAGACTAAAATACAAAACATTATATAAAAAGTTATCTTACTAGTTATGCGTTATCTTACTAGTCTGGCCATAAGTTCTGTTACAAATTTATTTTTTGCAACTTTATAATTATTTTGAATTTGGAACACGTATATTATTTTAAAAACCTTCAATTTTGCGCCGTTTCACATATTTTTCACGGTCATATTACAGACACTGCAAAACCTTGGTATCAACCGTATGTTTGTAAACATATGTTAGAGACTATCATCATCGTCATCACATATTGTACTATTATGAATTTATAAAGCTTGACTTTACTGATTACATTAAATATCTACAAAGCAACTTTTAGGCTAACAGCATTAAACCCACGTTTATAGAGATCATTGTTCAAGTCCCTTGATTTAAAGCGGTCTAGTCAAGTGTTGACAACATCCATATTTTAAATCCTTCCCGAGATTCGGGCGTTGCCGACTGACGTCTCTATCTGTGCTGCTTTGTTTCAAGACTGGCGTTACTATAAAATCTGTCTTCGAGCATTTGTTTTCATATAGTATATGTGTATTGTAGGTTATAGAATGCACAAGCATGAAAAAATATTCATTTTCATTTCATAATTAATGTCTCGCGTCATAAGAAGTTTTTAATGAATACACGTGTTTACCACGCAAAGTCAAAGTTATACAAGTCTTATAATACTGTGCGGATTTTATTTACTTTTGAGGTAAGATGTTTTTATTACAATTCCGAAACTACGCCGTAGAGATAATCGTCATATTAACGTTGTGGATAGAAACATTCAACTTTGAACGGTCCACTGAGCTTTGCAGAGGCAGGGTTGTGCTTAAAGCTTTTTCTTGTTGTAACTTGGAATATGACTTTGTAATTTAAACTACAATGCCAACTCATGTATTGTTTGTTTGGAATTCTTAAATACTCAAATTCATCGGTATTATACCACAATATATAAATTTATGATTTAATATTTATATTCACATATTTTTGTTCTGTGTATTTATATATGTTTATTACACACATTTTCCACTGAATAATTAAACATTGGAATAAGATTCCATCCCATGGTGAGTATATATATATATATATATATATATATATATATATATATGCACCTTAGCTCTTAAAATAATAGCGGATATATCAGATAATTTGGGTAGAAATAAAAAAAACCTTTGGGAAAATACTATAATATTAATAAATATGAACATAGAATTGTATAATTGCTAACTGGTACAAACTTACAAATAAATAAAATCTTTATTGTACTCAGTTGGGGATTGTTTCACCATGTGCCACAGGGGTTAAGAATTAAATATATTCGTTAGATTTCTGTATTTTAAGTTGTCTTAGCTATGCTTAACTTAAAAATTATCCATACGAAAGACTACTAGAAAGTATTACAAATATAGAAATTCTTAGAGACAGCCCTTGAATATTGGCTGTTTAAGCTTTGTTTGGTCTCAATCCAACTCGGGAATTGTTTACACAATTCACTTCCACGTGATGCGTTTCCAATTACGATTTTCCCCACACGTATTGTTTTGAAAATTTGCTTATGTTACAGTAAAAACTTTGTATTTGAAGTATTAATTAGCATGGTGTAAGTGGCTTTATCGCCGCAAAAGTTAAATGTTTTAGCTTGGGGATTCAAAATTATAGTCATAAAAATTTCGTTTATAGACGCAAATTTTTATGCAGTGATTTCGGAATAAAATTATAAAAAAATTATTCAAACGTAAAATTTTAAATACAATATTCATAATTAAAATAGGGTATCATAAAAATGAAATCGATTATGTTGTGTCATCATAAAAACTAAAGTATTTTATCGTTTATAATTTGATAATAGGATATAAATTTCCTCCTAGTTCATAACTTTAACGATAAAAATAATATGACAGATGTTCAGTGACATACTATGAATGTATTTGATATTATTGTCGAGTTACAGTTGTTACAGTTCTAGACTACTATTTTGATGGTTAGGTCTGTTTTATTAACTATACATACAATAACTTTGACCTCAAAGAAAAGCTAACAAAAAAAACATATTTTAATAATTTCTACAACATGACATCATCTCAAATAAATTACAATTTATTTTATATTATTTTATTTTAATGGCCTACAAGATTGTAATCGTGCTTTGGTTCATGTTCAGCCGTAACATACCAATTTTTAAACTTTGGCTTGTTTAAGATATCGGGGAATATAGTTAAAAGGATTATTAAGAATGTCCATAGCGGAAAATCACCTGCATCATGAGCATACCCCACCTCCACATAGACACCTTCACTTACTTATCCTCATTTTCACACCATCACCATGACAGCCAAATTAGGTATGTGTTAGTTAAATGTATTTACTATTTTTATTGTCTTGTCCCTTTCGTAAATGTTTAATCCTTTTTGTAAATATTGTTTATTTATTTATTAATACTTCGTTGCAATAACATTATTAAATTAACAAAATTAAATGAACAGGAGGCCTTATCGCTTTTGAGCGATGTCGTCCAGGCAACCAGTGTTGATAAAAAAAGAAAATATCTTAAATTAGATAATGTAAGCAAGAAGCGCGAAATACTTAATACATACATATTAGATATTTACAAAAAACACAGGACCAAAAACACTACTATACTACTAATACTACTAATACTAAAATATTATTGTATAGATTTGCCTATATTGAAGTGAAATTATTTATTTTTATTTATAATGTATTTAGCTGTAAGATTACGAAAAAAAATATTTACTTTAATTAAGAATACTTCATTAACTATTGCTTCACTTTATTCGTTTTCCATTACATTTAGTTCTTAAACATTTATTATTCCTTTGGGTCTTTGTTCTCGAAGCTAACGTAGTCATTATCAATATGCCATTGAAACTAATTTAATAATTAAGCGTTGTTTTTTACATTAGGATTGCATTTGCAATCAGAATTGGTGTAGAATTTTCATATATGTACACATTTTTATCAAATAACTAATCATTTACCTTGAATTAAGTATAATTGTATAAGTTTTGTATAATTTTATATATGACTTTTGTACTATACTTAACTCTATGATTAATAAATACATAACCCAATCATTGTATTTTACATCATGAAACAATCTAAAAATTATCTAAAATATACCTAATGTTTTAACATTTTTTATCAATAAATGTCTTGTTGTTATTAGAAGAAAAAAAATCACGAAATACATCCATAAATCTGAGGCCTAGACCTAAAAGGTTGTATGGCTACCGGTTTTTACATTTTTTAAGTAAAATTCTCAGACACGAATTCTTAAAAAAAATCACGTGTATTTTCGCGTCTCTTACAAATACTATATTCAAAGTGCATACTTTAATATAACAAGTGACAAATATTGTCACTTAATAATAAACTTGTCACTTTATTAATAGTCTGCAAATACAGGGCTCTAGGCTCTGAATATGATTTTGTCCCATTCGGTGTCGAGACCCTTGGTCCGTGGGGTCCTAGCGCGTTAAGGCTTTTTAGGGAATTATCAAAAAGGTTAGTCGACATCATAGGAGAACGAAGAGCTGGCAGCTACCTCGCACAAAGAATATATTGAATAATTTAGTTACGGAGATACATTAAGAATTTAGTGCAGTTAATTAAGACGGATGCTATCCAGGGCAATCCCCTTAACGTCTAATTGAAAGACAGTGACGTATTACATCAAGCAATAAAGGTCGAACCTTGGCTAAGTTCAGGACAGTTGAGATACAGATTGAGAATTCGCTGGGTTCATATCTTATGTAATTATAATAATTTATTTTAATTTTAAGTAATTTTTTCATAAGATTGTGGACATGAGATAGATTTGTTTAATCATTAATCATCTGCCGAGAAAAAGATACACTTTCTTTTTATCTTTAGGATTCTCTTCTGAGAACTACTTGCAAGCTTATTAATGTTGTTAATTATTTGCCAATTTTTTCCAATTTACATACACCTCTTTTTTATAGACATATTTGTACTTTCATTTGCTGGGAATACGTATATGTTTTTACCTGGTGTCGCAGGCTGCAAAATTGATTGATTATTATTTCTTAGTTGAAGGTGCTGACCTATCCGTTTGCTGGGGAAACGAAGCTTTTGTCATAGCCACGTTTGTTGTCTGCAAATACTATTTCAACCGGGAATACTTGTGTGCATAACCTTTAATTAGCACTCAAATATTAACACTTAAAACGAGTGAAAATTACTCGACCCACAAGTCATCAGGCTTTGTGTTATTGTATACAGAGCGGAATTCTTACTTTAATGTTTAAAGACTAACGCAAAAATTACACAATATTTATTTAATTAATTGAAATACAAATGATAATCATACGTGTCATACAAGTTAATCAATGACACATGCAGAAACCCTCATGTTATCAATGGAACTAGCACATGAAAGTTCTTCAGAAGAACTTCCAAACAAACAGATAAATCAATTTATATTTTAATATTCAACTCAGCTTCGACCCTTTGCCTTTTGTTAAATCTCGCCGTCACTCGTTCAACTTTATTGTCACCTATTTGCCACATTCGACCGGAATTTTAATAGAATCGATAGTAAGAACTCAATTTGCGCCCTTTTGTTATTGAAAAGCATTTCCAATGGAAAAGGTAAAACGTATTTACAATGTAATTGGACGTGACGTTGTTAAGCGTTGTTGTTGACGGTTTCGTGCCGACGATTATGTGAAGCTTATAATGATATTTATTGGTAATGAAAACATGTAGCAATTAATGATTTATCATTATTTGTAATGATAATAATCATTCTTAAAAGTTCAATCGAGGAATTTCTTCTGTTAAAGTCTATTGTTAATGCGTGTAATTTGACAATATCGCGGAAAATTGGAACCGTTTGAAGAAGAGGAAAGTGCTGTTTTATCAAGACCGTGTCACAAATTAATGAAAACGATGGCAAAATTTCATTAATTAGGCTTTTAATTTTACTGTTTTTTCGCATAATAGAAAAAATATAATCTAAGCATCGCTCTCAAAAGCGAATATTTAAATAAAAGATATTAATAATCTAATTTAATTTTAAAAAATATGTTAACATAATGAATAACGTAACTGAGTTAACATAATAAAATATAATTCACAAATAATTCTTTTCTTGATGCGCTTAACAAAGCTTACTAATAAAACCTGACTTTATTTCAATTTGTAAAAAACTTTTTTGAATACTTTTTTAGTTCTTTTAAAATTTAGACCTGACTGATCTGTTGTTTAATAGTATTAGAATTCGTCAGTATTTTTCAGCTTTTTTAAATCGCTTTGTTATCTGTATAGCTAAAACCAACTAACGAATGGCAATATTATTGAATTCCGAAAAGCTGTTTTCATAACTTTAAACGAAACTGGGGAAAAATTTGAATACGTGATACAATAAGAACTCGACCTCCATCTTGACCGTTATAAGTGGTTCATGAATAAAAGTCCCTTGCCTTGACTTATTCTGAAAATTGCTAAAGCAAACTATGAGATTTACATACATTCTTCTTCACATTACATTCAATACCAGTTTATTATAAATTATTTTTACAAACATATAAACAATGTTTTTTGTCGGTTATTGTTGTTGATTGTTGGTGAGTTGTGTTGGTAATTGCTGTTGATTGTTGTTGAATAGTGTTGTTGGTTTTTCCAATGGTATCCCATTGGGTTGTTGTGTGATGTTATATAATATACGTAGGTTTTCTCATGAGTAGACTATAAGAGACTAAAGAAAATATTCAAAGAAATCGATATAGTTACAGAGATAAACGTTTTGAACCGAATAAATTATTTAGCTTATTCCAGTATAAATATATTAAAATTGAAACATTTGAAGAATTATTTCATGAGTAACATTCACAAAATAGAAAAATAAAGTTACTTCAGCCATAAATGGACCCATTACATAATGAAATTGGAGTCAACAGTAATTTCAATTGCATATACAGTCAAAACCTTACGACGACATCGTTTAAAACAACATACAATTAAGGGTCCGGCCTGAATTCTATTATATTAGGTACTTAATAACAACGTCATCGGCTGTTACGTCTAGTAATTCAATTTCGTTCATGTTAATACCATATCCTATGACTGACGAATTGATTTCACTTAGTACTAAGTTTGTGACTTCTTTACAACAGCGTCATCTTAATTGTCTCCCATAGCCTGGAAATGAATGAAAACCGTAATTATAAAGCTCAAGGATTCAAAATTGTTTATAAGATTTTTAAAGCAAAAGCTTTTGTTTCTTAGAACTTGTACTAACTTGTCCATATTATTCTTATACCTCGGCCCTTGTTGTTCAAGATTTATGTGGCTATCAACTTTGAAACATTCAAATTTGATTGAGATAGACAACCTTTAAACGTGCACTTTATATGCATTTATACAGTGAAGTCGACAGAATTTTAGTTGCACGCAATTCCAGATCCTGTTACGTTGATGTAAGGTATATTTTAGCATTATGGAAAGCGCTAATGGAGCTGTAACTTGCGGGAAGGTACTTAATCTTGTTCTGAGAATAATGATGTTGAATATATACAAATTTTACTAATTAGGTTAACAGTTTACATCATATCTGTTTCTAATGAACTGTAATTGTTGGTTGTGTAAGTCATTTTGGGATTATCGTAGCACTCTCTCGAGCGTAGCGTTATTGTTGAATATAATCGTTTACGATAAAAAGGGGCCCGACAAATAATGTATTAGAATTAAATAGTAGTTAAAGATGCAGCTGAAGTTGTTAGTATCGACGGCATATAGAATTAATAATCAATTTATAACTTTTTAAATAGGCAAAAGTTTTAGTCACATTTGAATGGAGAATATTATCTAAATGGTCATTAAAGTAAAATTAAATACAACACAATGCCGAAAAATCCAAATGCGTGCTGCCATATCTAACTTATAGGTGACAAACTTGGCCAGCAACGCTGAAAAACAATTAATAGTGTTTCAACGAAACATGGAGAGCAGTATGCTTATAATTAATGACAACTGGACGACAACAAAAATACGAAAAAAGATTACAATTTCTTAACGTAGTAATCGTCTAAAGAATAACATAATATAAAATGGAACTGACGATAAGAAACAAAAAAAATGGACAAAAGATCCGTTGGTATGCTATCCAAAAAAAAGGCCAAAGAAAGAGGCAATATCAAGAAAATGGTCTGCCGAAGAAATGGTGTAGGCTAGTCCCAGTTAGAGCAGAATGGGTTAAATATCAGAAGATCCGGGAACCCCAAGGGCCCATCTGAAGGGCGTGTGAATGGCTGAGGTATTTTTAGTGGATGGGTTCTCGCTACTCCTTTTAATAGCAGATGGCTTTGGGTCCTATAGACCCGCGTCAAACTCGTCATTCATGGCGCGGGCCTGTGTAAGCTCATTTTCACCTCATCAAAAAAACAAATTGGATTTCTTACTATTAATTTGTTTGTAAAGTAGCCAGAAACTAAAGACTTCTATTATCTAATCTCTTTTGTCTAATTTAAACAATATTAAGAAATATATTTCAATTTTCATAGTCAGTTATAATTGTTTAGCTAAAAGTAAATAAAAAGTTTAAACAAGTTTTCACAAATAAATAAAGAACTCTATTTTCTTTTAGATTGTATTAGGATTTCCATTATATACCAGAGACGTCTTATGAAAATCTCGGACTGCATTTCAACTGTAGAAAATCCCTAGACGATATGTTTCATGTTATAAAGGAAACCAAATGGTTTAGCTTCATATTGCTTAAGCAATTCGTGAAAACCCCCAATTTAATATAATGAACAAAGTAGAATCAAAGATAGAGAGTGTTTTGTTATATAATATTTACTAGCTGCCCCCGCGAACTTCGTTTCACAAAATAAATTTAATTGATACTTTAGCCTCAATAACACGTGGTAACCATGATATTGAATTGTATCTTATATAACACGTTTGTCGATTTACCATAGCAGTGCCATCTATTGATTACTTACTCAATCCAGTCGAAAAGTATCGACTGGATATCGAAATGAAAATATCTGTTCTTTTGAATCTTTTGGAGTTAAGAGATTATTGTGATAGTTATAGTCAAATAATTTGCAATAAAATAAAATTGCGACTATAATTAAAGATCTAAGCTATCCTATCTCATAAGTTGTACCAGACTGCTCACGGTGTGCCAATTTAATTTAAAATCGGTTAAGTAGTTTAGGAGTCCATCGCGGACAAACATCGTCAGGAGATTTATATATAAGATAACAGATTATTGACCATTGACAGAATGTTTTTGTGTTATAAATAGCTCCCGATTTTAATGTTGTTTTTGTATCATGCTATCGATACTGAGCTATCTAAGAAATGACATACCAGCAAGCATTAAACGCTATTACAAATTATAAGAGTAAAATTTATTATCACTGTCATAAAAATAATAATTCAGTGGCTTTATCACTTTTTACAATATAAAAAATTACTTTCTTCTTAATAAATACGCCTTTATTTAAAATTTGTATCTATTTAATACTATGAAATATTGTATAATTAAATAAGGAGTTATCATAAAATCTTTAAGAGCTTTTAATAGAATCCAAGTTCGTCTTAATGCATAACAAAATTGTCTTAATAGAATCTTAAGAACCTCCGACTTGAGTGATGATTACTTTTTCATTAGACGCTCTTTTTCGAGAGAGATTAACCCTAATTAATTATTCCTAATGTATTTAGTTCTTTATTAAAGTGCCAACGTAACATTACGAAATTAGTAATTAATTTCTGTATTTTTTAACTAAATGTCACTATTTTCATTAACTTTAACGATTGAAATAAAAAATAATATTTTTGTTGTATTGAAATAAAAACTCAAAATAACCTGTAACTATAACTAAAATAAAATAAAATAAAATCTAAAGAAAAATATAAACAATATTTATAAACAAAAATGCAGAAGCTTCTTTTCTTAGCGGCACCTAGGTCAAACCTAGGAAATACCAATGTAATATTAGACATATTGAATAAATAATATAATATTACAAAGCATACACAAATGAGTGAAAGATCAAGGGTTGTAGGACCAGGTTTTTATTTTGATTTTGAAAAGATATGGAAGCAAACGAGAGAATCAAAAATAATGATTCATAGCAGTGGACAACCACTTTAGTGGGTGTATTTGTGACCGGCATTAATATTGAAGAAAACACAAAATAATGTCGAAATAAAAAGTCATAAAACACGATAAAACGAGTTCGCCGCTGAGTACGGAAGAACATTTCAAGTGCTCTCATTATAAGAGGCTTTACGCCTTGTGATGCGTCATTAATATGCTGTTACTGCTTTTGAGAGGACACGGAAGTTTTCTGAATGCCACCCTCGAGAATTACCATGAGGAGACCACGTACTAATGAATTATTGGTGCAACTTTTGAACCTAGAACGGGTAGCGCGGGAAATGAAAATGATAACTGAATGTGTTAGGGTTTCTAAAATTGTATAATGAATACGTTGCTACTTGTACCATAATAAATATGTTAAGAAGTAGTTGATATATACTTATTGCGTTTAATAATTAGAATATAAATAACACTTCTATTGTATGCCTTACAATTGTCCTCAATGTTCCTGCGGAGACGCTAGCCAATCATAGTAACGGTTTAGTCTGTGATACTTTTTACTTTGTACAACAATATCCGGTGGTTTTTACAATAAATACAAGTTTTGTTATAATTCAGGTCATTTAATAAATAGAAGATTTATATTATTATTATCTTAAATTATTAGTACTTAAAATAGATACAATGATGTATATTTAATGTGATTTTGTAAATAATAGTTCCATTGACAAGACCCACGGTAGGTGGTTTTTTCTCGAGTGGTGTAGTGTGGTGGGAAAATATCGGGCGTTGATTGGTTAAGGTCAATTTCAAGTTAACTTAATATTAATTATTTTAAGTTAACAAAACTATTACATGTATCAGGAACTGATTACGTCTATAAGTTATCAAATACACACATGTAATATGCGGTCACATACGTTTATTACATAGATATTTACGTATGAGACACAAAATGAAAAATAAGGAATTTTTGAAATATCACAGCAATTTTTACTGTTTTTTACGTTCATATACAATTCATAGAACCATAAGTAACGTTAGCCTCTATCGAGGCCAAGGGAATTCCAACGAATATTCTGAAATACATCCAAGGCATAAATATAATTCGTTTCAGGAGCCTTTAGGATCAGAGCGAATTGGGTCCTTTGAGAAAAGAACGTACCAAAAATTTTAAAAGGCCGGCAACGCACTCGCCAATATTTAAATTGTCCATGGGCGGCGGTATCACTTAACATCATGTGAGCGTCCTGCCCGTTGGCCACCACTTCTATAAAAAAAAAACTTTTAACGCCAGTAACAAAGTAACTGTTATTTAAGGTGTCCATTGGCGGCGGGCATGCTCATTTGCCTTTTATCTCAAAAAGTTATGAATGAAATTTTGCGCTATATTTAAATTAAATTTTAACCAAATCCCAACTAAAATATTCATACATCAAAAGCTATGACGTTTCTAGCTTTTCTTTATCAATATTACTTAGAAAGTTCATTAGAATATTTTTAAAGTTCTTTATACCTATATTCCCTGAAATTCTTTGAACAAATAATAAACTTTACGACCTTTCTAAAATAAAAAATAAACTAGTTCAAATAACGTTTGTGTATTCGGCCTTTATTTAGAGGCAGACATATTCCCATATGTAACCATTACTATTTGCACTGTCGCTTTTGACGTGCAGCGATGTGTGACATGTTTATCATTTTACTATGTCAATATTGTACATGAATGAGCTTTGCTCACTTAAAGTAAATAGTATATAAACCTTATATACTACTATCATTTTGTCCTTGTTTTGCATGGTTGGTAACTTTATTTTTCAATATTTTAAAAATAAAAATTTTACTTAAAACATTACAATAAAATCTTTAAAAAAAAATCAGTGGCGCTACGGCCTCTTTAGGTCTTGCCCTCGGATTTCTGAATTTATTTTATGATCATTTTAAAATCTAATAGGCAAGTAGGGAATCAGCCTCCAGTGCTTGACACACGTCGTCGACTTTTTGGGTCTAAGACATGTCGGTTTCCTCACGATGTTTTCCTTCACCGTTCGAGCAAATGTTAAATGCGCACATAGAAAGAAACTCCATTTGTGCACAGCCGGGGATCGAACCTACGAGCTCTGGTATAAAAGTCGCATGCTGAAGCCACTAGGCCAACACTGCTCTATAAAATCTTTACTCAAGAATATACGTAGCATTCTATCGGGGAAAACGTTTTTCGTCAAAAAATTTTTATCGGTAAATCTTATCTATGTGAGCTATGGGTATTGGCCTGTTTATAAATAAAATTGATTAAAACAGGCGAACAATGTACTATAGAAAATGATATCGTCACTGAAATATATTCATTTATTACTTTGAAAATAAGAATACAAAACAACTATATGTTTAAAGTACCTGTATTTTAATTTAAAAAAGAAACTCTCTCCACAGTAGCTTATTATTTCAAAAAATCAAATACACAACTACACGCAATACTAGTCGAGTGAGTTTGCTGATCTTGCCGAAGCCGCGTACAAATTATTAGGTATGAGGGTGTGCAATTATGTAATCAATTACAATCTAAAATTCGCAATATTGGTGTGTTTGACAAATTCAAAACGGTAATAAAGATGCATGTTAGAATGCACACAGTTGACTAAAATTGAGACGGCTAATGACGACGTGTATGTCGCTCGTATAAATACATATTAAATTACTCATGTTAATAAAATATTTTATTTTTTTGTAATGAGTAATAAAGTTTTTTTAACGTTATACAATAAAACCAAAACACGTTTAAGTGCGATGGGCGGTCTAGAACGCTTATAAATTCTACTCGCTTCCTGCGAAGAGCGACTTAGGGATACATTTAGGGCCTATTTCACAATGTCCGGATAAGTTCCAAATAAGCTATTTATTACTTATTGGTATGATAAATAGTATTTTTGCGTTTCACGACTGTCAGATAGCGCTATACGTCATGAAATTCGAAGTATCTTATTTGGAACTTTTATCTTTCGAATAATTTATGTGTTGCATAGCTATTTGACACTTTATCCATACATTGTGAAACAGGCCTTTATAATCCTAAAATATGTATATTCCGTATATAAATTTCGAGCATTCAATAATGAGAGGTGAATGAATCTTTTTTTTTTTTTTTCAGAAGCGACATGGCATGAGGGACTGCGCGGGCGCGACATGCGGCGAGCGCCGCTCGCGCACTCTGCCGCCGCCGCTCTTCTGCTCTCCTTCCTTCTTCCTTTAGCATACGCTGGTAAGAATTTTGCTAAAAAAGACAATACTTATACTAGTTTTATAGTGCAATTTTCAACCCTAAGGATAGATCCCCGGCTGTGCGCTTGTAAGATGAAGTAAAACTTAACCGGCATGATTTTTGAAATATCATCAGATCTCTCTTCGTTATTTGCTTTTAAAATGTGTAAATATCCTTGTAGCATAGTGTCTAGTTCTATGAGCTGACAATAACATGTTTGAACTACCAAAACATATGCCTTTGTTTTCTACTATTATGTTATACTAATGTAATACAATAAAAAAGACTTCACGTTAAATACAGTTTCACAGATGTTCATTTTCTTAAAATATTATTCCTACACTACTTATATTATGGTATGATTCGAGTACAGTAAACATCGAAATCATTTCGACCCTTGTCCATCAAACTAAGTAAGGTAAAGGCATTTTATGTAATAAAAGGGTATAACGAATAAGCCTGCGTAACAATGGCGTGTTTTATCAATAGAAAGTGAAAATCTAATTTTTATTCAGAATGAGGTGATTTAATAATGTTTATTTCGGCATACTAGAATTGTGCATGCAGTTCGTTTTCAAAAACATTAATAAAAGTTGTCAACCAATATGACTCAAATTTTGGGAGAAAAAGTTCAAAGACAAGTGCGTATTACGACAGGAAAAATATTGTAGCTTTTGTAATATGAGTAATATTTTTTTAATCAGAGTTATATTATATAGACAATTAATATATATCAAATAAGAAGTATAACTTTAAGCAAAAGACGTTTAATCAAAAATAATACCATAATATTTATAATATAAAACTTTTTTGTATTCGGATACGAATCTATATGGTGAATTTGGCTTTAACGCCTTCTGCTCTATAAGGAGTACGAAGCTATGTGGGACTAATGCTCTTGAAGAATGTACTTGAAGCCAACAAAAATTGTATGACGAAGTCAAAGCAGACGTAGATAACATACAAAGCTGTGAGCCATTCCAAAAAAATCAGATTTGGAGTTGTTTACTATCTGTAGTAATAAGACAAATTTTGTTTATATTTTTGATCTAAAAGATTAATTATTTGCAGTCCAGCGTAAATGTTTGTGTGTATTGTATGACATTATAAAATTAATATACATTAGCATGCCTATTTTTATAATTAATGTCTCTTATTGTACCAATCTAGTTAAAGCCTGTTTAATAGAGGTAAATTGCCTTATTTACCTGTTAATAAATACTATTTCATATTAAATTATATGACAACATTGTTCATACTTGTGGTATTCAATACAGAAACCACGTCAGTATATTGATTCCATTCAGTTCAAAGCTGCATTGTGTCAAATGCTTCCATCGTTGAATCGCTGCGGGCTGTAAATCGTTTATTTATGAAGTTGTAGCTTCCATTCAGAACTTTATAGCACCATACATTTTTTCTTAGACTATTTTCTATTTCCGTAAAAACTGTTATGTTTCAGGTTAACGATGAAACAAAAAATAATAATATAATGTATTATTTGAGTACTTATTGAAAGACAGTTAAGGCACCTACATGTTTATTTATTTACTCCTATTGATTTTCTTATTTTTACATCATTATAATTTGATCAGTACCCTTGTTTAAATAAAAAAATACCAGCTATTAACCAAGATAAGCACGTGACGCGTAGACCCGTGACTCGTCATTTAGAATCACATTGGAATTCTTCCATTGGACTTGCAAATCTTTTAAAATAAAGCTTACATCTCCCTTAAAGGCCGCACCTACTTAAATGGGTGTCTTTGGGCTGTGGTAAATGGCTTTTATGGATGGAAATGATATACACAAATAATTATTATCATACATAATTTAAGGTGCACCCACGAACATCTTTGTTGTTAATACTTAATTTTAAAAGTGTAATAATTATTTCTTTCCAAAAAGTTCCAAACAACCAAACGTTTTCTGTTATGTAAAGTCATTGACGAATTTAACAGGTGCTTAGTATAAACCTGAATTGGATTATAGGATTAAGAATCCGATTTTGATTTATCTATTCAAATACGCATGACATTGGCTCTAACCTGGATTTATTGTTTATCCATTTAAACGCTGAATATAAAATATACGTTGATATATTGTGATTTTATGAGCACACCGCGCATTTAATGAACATTTATGTACTTATCCGAAAAGGTTAATCTTTGTAATAATTCTTTTTGGAGATTTTGTATCCTTAATGAGTACGACAATTAAAACTGTCTCTGTTATCTATGAGATAAGTAAAGGACGTATAAATGAGACAAAAGATCTAGGAGTTAGTGTCGAGGTTCATTATTCTGTGACGCGTAAGACAGTTGTACCAGCTTGGTGACCGAAACTCAGTACAAGCACGGAAGTTAAGAATTCCAACTAAGCCAACACCAAACTGGAATAAAATGATGTATGAAATACATTTAAAAAATTCAGTGGCGCTGCAACGTTTTTAGTTATGGGCCTGATATGTATCTGATTCATGATCATTTATTTATCAATCTAATAGGCAAGTATGTGATCGGCCTTCTGTGCCTTACACACGCCGTCGACTTTTTGGGTCTAAGGCAACTCGGTTTCCTCACGATGTTTTCCTTCACTGATCGAGCGACTGATTAATGTGCACATAGAAAGAAAGTCCATTTGCTGAACAGCCGGGAATCGAACCTACGACCTCAGGGGTGAGAGTAACGCGCTGAGGCTACTAGGCCAACACTGCGACTGGATTAGATTAAGCTGCAAAATTGTATAATTTATTATTCAAATTCTTTCACACAAATTTCTAGATAATGTATGGTAACTCACTTTTTACGTGATGTAAAAAAAAACATATTGCAAAATGTTATATGCAATCCTTATAACCACTATTTACATTTTTTAGATATTCAGGTAGATAGCGTACAGTACTGGGCTATGTCAACAGTTTCCATTTTTAGAAATGTAAACGAAACGGTACGGCACATTTGATATTAAATATTAACAATTTTGTGGAAGGTTTCAAGAGATTTTCATATAAGTACCTCTTTATGTAAAGTGAAACTAAGATTGTGGTGATTTGGCCTTCTGTGTATCTTGGAAATGACCCAGTTCAGATCTAAACAATAACTATCTTATCAAGTTATATACCGCCAAACTAATTTTTATTTAAATTAAAACGCCGGCCACGCACTCTCGAGCCCTCTGCTACTGAGGGAATCCTTGGCCGTCTGTTTTATAGAAACAGAGCGGTAAATTACATATTTACATATGTCTTTTGAAATTTTATCACCTCGGCATTATAAATGATATATTTACCAAAATCTTTTAAACTTTAATAAGTTTAATGGATTCGATTTCAAATGCTGTTTACTTTTTAATATATATAATATGCACCACTGATAAATAATAATAACAAATATGCTTATATTAAAAATAAATATAAATATTTTATTTTCAGGTTCGATGGGCCCAGGTGTTCCCGAGAATATAACAGTGACATTTCTGAATCCGACCACAGTGAGAGTATCATGGTCTACTACAGCTGAGCTGGTGGAGAAATATGACGTTACATATAAGCCCTCTGACGCTAGGTAAGATTCCGTAACAATTATTATTTTAAAGAAATGTAACCAGTTAAATAAAACAACAGCAAAAATAAGCTTTAATAATTTTTTTATTCTATTGCTTATAATTTTCAAATGTTATATCCATTGGAACAATCAAATTAAGTATTTTAGTATTCGGGTTTGAGTGAATGTTTTCTTTTAAGAATGATTTTTATCAGTATCGATGTATTTATAGTATATACATAGCTAGATTAATTAAGATTAAATAGCCTTTCAATTTACAGCCCAGCCTTTAACTATACGGCGCCGTTTAACTAACGGCCTGAAAGATATTCAACTATATAGCGTTTATTACAACATTTAATAAACTAGCGGGTTGTTAGGTCATATGATAGTCCTTTTTAAAATAGATGACACACAAGACATGAAAAATATTTATTTTAAAATTAAATTGCGTGAGTTAAATTCACATAATTAATGTCACGACACTCTTCCATTGTACTTGTTGTATTTAATGAAACTTTTGAAAGACCATCGAAGCTGTGGTTTTCCGATGCCATATTGTCTTTTTAAGAGTTTTGTTTCGAATTTGGGTGTGGTAGAAAGTGGAATTAAAATTTATATAAATTAACAATCAACAGGCCAGGCAAGTAATAAAACGTCATTAATCCAAGTAATTTGCCTAGCTGTTTGATCAACTGGCTTTGAACATCTTTCAGGCCGCTAGTTAAACTTCGCCGTTTAGTTAATCGGCTAGGCTGTTAATTGAACCGTTATTTAAGCAACATAGATAACACTACCTTACCCAGGACGCGGGAAATATCGTCATAGTACACAATATATTAAATTAATTGGATACATAAGTAGTCATACATGAAAAAATATCAAATTTCCAAATGTTTTCTATCAGAAGCTCCGACTAACAATTTAGTACATTAAAGTTTATGATTACTTGGAAACTATATTGTAATTTAATCTTAAAGCCCTTAAGCTAATTCGTAATACAAAGTAAAGAAAAAAAAATCATAGTATGTCATATTTACGAACTCAAATTAATCGGATTTTGATGAAAAATATTGAATATTATCTAAAGAATACTTCAAAATATTATTGCTTGTAAAGATTTCAAAGACCCGTCTGATTACTTATTCATGGCACTTGATCAAATCCACTTACATAGCTTTATGATTATGACATATTTACTTTATTTCATTCCTGAGAAATCAAAATTGGAAACAATAAGTGTAAACTGGGATAAGTAAAACATATAAAGACTCATTACTGATGAAACTCAAATGGAACAAATAAAATTCATTAATTTGTTCCTTCGGTACCTTAACATATAAAAACAGGTTACATAAATTAATAGGCAACAAATGGCTTTATTGCTAGCAAGCAACAACCCTAGTGTAGGAAATAAAAAAGAACTTTTTACATGCGAAGCTCATGAGATCGATGGGTTTGATCAAATAAAACAAACTTTCGGGATACATATAGTATTAGGTATATAGTTTATACGCTTAATACCATTTACGGAATTGACCTTAAACTAGGCGGACAGGTATGCAAGCTCAGCTCAACAGAACTCTTCATCAATTTCAGCTGCAGATAAGCTGTCACTACTGAGAATAGACAAAGCTTATCACTTGATATTTCATGTAATACACTGACCTTATTAATGCAGTGGGCGTAAATCCGAAGGTTAATTGTTGTTAATGAAAGGTGAACAAAAGTTAACTGTACAATGGATATCCATAATAAACCTCATTTTACTGTATTTTACCTCGTTCAGTGACATGTTTTACTTCTGGTGATTCTTGCTTGCGCACTTAATACTTTCTACGTACGGGGATGGAATATTTGAGAAACCATGTCTTAAAACCTATAAATTTAGTATAAGAATCAGGCACAGAAGGCTGATTACCTACCTACCCACCTGAAAAAACCTAAACGAATTTTGCTTTAGTAGGCTTGAATAAAGTTTTAACCGCCGTTAATTGATACATGCAACGCCGGGGCTAGGGCTAGCCAACCTTTCACGGTATAGTATGCTTTTTCTCCTTAAGTCATAGTAGGTTCAGCAAGCAAGATCAGATTCATTTTATTAATTGGCGATGTTGCGAAAATATTATTGTTATTTCTTTTAAAACCTATGATATTCTACTTATTTGTATTATTATATATATATATATATATATTACTTATTAGGTTATTACCTAAACGCAAATGCTTATAAAACAAAAATAAAAAAATACTTAATAATAATAAAAGTAAAAATACCTAATAGACGCATTATTTTAATAAAGTCTAAACACAACAAAAAAATTAACATAAAATATACTACCTTTACATATAAAACACATGCAAAAACTGAAAAACGCATTTTTTTACAATGGCATTTAATTTCGACATAACACAATTTATAACTAAAAATTTATTAGTACAACTTGTCATCAAGTTGTTGTGATTGAGTAGTGAATGTATGTAATGTGAATATGTTAAAATTAAAGCATATTATATACAAAAATACATAAACATATACTTATAGAAACAATTGATTCAAACGTTTGAAGGATAATAGAAATTTTTATTCTTTCGGCTGGGCTAACCTCCATACTATCCTTGTCTCACATATTTATTTCTAGTAAACTTCACAATTTTAAAACAAAATATTAATATTACTATATAAACAATAGTTAAACAAATATATCAATAAATTAATCAATGCATCGTTGAATTAAATACATATTAATATAATGAAAATTAAAAAAAAAATGACAATGTTGCATGAACTGTCAAAGGGAATGTTTTGATAGTTGTATAAACACAACTGAGTAAATTAATATTTATATGAGCTTTTCAGGCTTGATCACATCTATTTATATACGAGTATTTTAATTTATGTCAGAATAGATACATCAAAAATACAATACAATATACATCTTATCGTATTGCCTAACAGACTTGGTAATATCGAAGGGGTGCAAGTATGTTGCCGGCCTTTTAGAAATACTTGCAATGCGAACTATAAAACTCTTATTTTTTTCTTTAACACAATTTATTCGAATAATTTAGTTATTTTATTGCAGAGCAGTGATGCCATCTTTCGGTATTAGGAAATGCATCTATAGACTTTCTATAAGCGTATTTAACACTTACTCACACAGTGGAGAACATTGAGGCGTGCCTTAGATCCAAAAAGCCAACTTCGTGCAGCATAGAAAGCTACTTGTCTATTAAAATTGTCATTAAATAGGTCAAAGGATCAACGAACTTATAGGTTGTACTAATGTTTTCAGTGAATATATTCTCCATAGTTGGATAGCTATTTTTACAATAAACTTTGTGAATATTTGAATTTGATTCAAATATTTAGGTTTTCAATTCTGTTATTTCTTATTTGATGCTGTAAACCTCATAAAACATATGTTTAATCTGGAATGAAGATGTGGCTTTTCAATTCGACTGTAACCAAAGCTCTGAAACAAAGGTTTAGAATTTTTGAAATAAGGCTTTTAGCTGCTCTTGTGCTAATGTGCATTAATTCAACCCTTGTCTCATTCACCTCCTCTCTTAAGCTGCCACTTTAATAAATTAAAGGAAAGCTGATGGGGTTTTAATGTAGGGTATATTTATAGATAAAAATGTGTTAAGAATAATAATATTCGTTTCAAAAATTATAAACAAATGAAGCTGAAATTTATCAACGTATCGGGGTAGAAATAATTGCAATTGCATTTTATTGAGTGCGAACAAGCATAAATATGGTTAGGTGAATAAGTCGTAAAAAAACCCAAATATAACCTGAAATTTGTCAAGATATCGAGAAAAAATACAATTGTACTTTATTGAGTGCTTTTCTGCTCTCTATTGGTCAATATTTTCAGAATCATCAACCAGCGTCTCACTCGTCTTTCTCTTTTTCTCTCGTTGGATACTAGGTATTTAGATGCTAACATCTCTCATTTTTTGCAATCATTGCATCTATTTGTTGATACTCTATCAGGTATTAACTGCACGTGGGTCGGCTAACCTTTTTTTGATTTTTTATACCACGCGTTCTGCGCAGCCGTACCTGTCATTAGTCATAAGCTTGCGTCGCCTTGTAATTTTGTTTGACCATAACTTACGTTCAATAAACGAAACAATTATAACTCCACTTTTGAGTTTTATGTCGAGATTAGTCGGTGGTTCAGATCGAGCCCTCGTACGTTTAATCAAGCCAGTGTCATGTGCTGAGCCTATCTAAGAAACAAATAATATTTTGTCGTATACAGTGTGATTTGTGTGTGACGCCGTCAGTGTAAATTACTAAGTAAAGTGAGTGTAATGATGTTATCTAATATTAGGTCCTGAAATTGACGTTTTGTAGCCACTTTGACCTCTAATATCTCTTTAGTGAGACACTTGTCTAAGACATTCTCCGTACTCCCCGGACCTTGCATTACACATAACTTTTTTTTTCGAAATTCGGATAACTTCTTGCACTGTAAAAACATCAACTCTGATGGTGCAGTCAAAGCACCTTTCAAAGATTTTATTGATGCACGAATGGTTTTGTCAGTAAAGAGATCAATGATCAACCCTATGAGATGGCAATAGTTATGCACTATTGTCATCTCATATAGATAGATAGCAATAGCATATACTTTGATTAATTAAATACATTGTATTTTTTGCTACTTTTTGTTACTTCTATGCAAAACGCCAGTTTCATATCTTATATCTTTAAACGAGCAATTCTTGTATATATATATATATATATATGTATATAATTGGAATCTCGGGATCGGCTCCAATGATTTTCATGAAATTTAGTATACGGGGGGTTTCGGGGGCGATAAATCGATCTAGCTATGAATAAATGATAGAAAATAACAAAAAGGTGGTGTTTGAGTAGTCCCAAATTAAACTGAAAAATGAATCTTGCTTACATCTATCGGCGAATAATAATACTACTATTTTATTAAATTGCTTTAACGACACAACAACACTAAAGCTATTCCAGCATATATAATCTATACTGTTCATATTTCATCATTTAATTAGTATGTAATTCTTACTTATATATAATTTTTAAAAAATTATTAATTTTAAAAACACAATTTATAAAAAAATAAAAATACCGAGGAAAGCTCGGCCATCCAGGTACTGTAAGTAATGTATTGCAAGTGATAATGTTCACAGAAATTTGTTTCGTAAAAATAGTGTCAAACAGATAAATTTACTATTATAAAAATCTGCGAGCTATACAGCTTCACAAATAGAATGTTCGAAGCTCAAAGCTAGCAATCTAAAACAAGTACAGCGTACCAAATGTTAATTTCGTAGATCCTTTACAAAAAGGGAATATTTTGTGACTGAAATCTAGGAATTTTTGAGCTAAATCTCAGGACAATTGTAATAAAAAAAAATTCTTGATTTATTTTAAACCCTTACAGTTTCGAGATAAGAGTCTTTAAGGCCCTTGATGTGGGCTGCACCGCGTGGGAAGACGCGGTTTTTACTCGCTGCGCGCACCCGATGGGTTCGGAATCCTAGTAATATACTCGTCGTGAGTCTTGTGTACGAAGAATGTGACGTCTGCGGGGTAGGAGAGCACGGCGATACCGGAGGTCGCTTGTGGTGTCTTGCTCACAAAGCTACATTATTCCTTATCATGTTTCGTTGTCTAATGAGATTGATTTGTTCATCATTATTGGGGGATTCGATGCTTTAAGATGAGATCATAATTACTTTATATTTTATTCAATATGTCAAACACTTAACACTAATGTGCACTAAGCGTTAATCAGTCACACATAAATGATGGGCATATGTGGTTTCTGCCGAAATAATTTCCATAAAATTAACATTAAGTTGGATGAGGAAAAAAAAGCAAACAAACGAAGCCGTTTAAATTCATTCGCTGAGTAGTGATTCGTATTCTTCTTGCCCTTATACAGCTTCAATGTATTTGGAAGCATATAGTTTTTAATAAATAATTAAAAGTGCATATTAGCGTGTCATATTAACGAATTACCAATTGTAGTACTGTGTAATTTTGTACATCAATGGTGAAGAAACCGTGACAGATTATTAAAGAACGAAACTGTCAAAATAGATAATTGAATTTATCTTCGATGAAAATTTTGAACTTTTTGGCTTTTTAGTAGAATTGTTATTTTTTTATTTGGTCATTTTCAGTATTTGTTAGAAGATTTTGAACTAATTTCTATAATTTTTGAATGATGTCATAATACTATACATTTTTAATTAATTCTTTTTAACTTTATTTCACAGTTAAATAAATCGTTATTAACCTCAATACATTTAAGGTAATTTTAGTATCTTCATACAACTTACAAGAACTTTGCATTAATAAATATGGATTTCTATGTACCTGGTACGACAAAATAATATTATGCAATCAATTCGTGCATAACGAAACCGTACAGTTTAAACTTTTCAACTATTATTGAATTATAAATTTTATTAGCCTTGTTAAATTTATTCAATAATATTTGACACATCACATTTCAATTGGGTGAATCGGTTGCCAAAATGTATTCACGATTAGCCATTTATTGTAATGTCGACAAGAGTGGATAATTAATGCGTTACGTGCACTAATAAACCTTTGTTCATTTACATAACTTGCGTTAGATAACCATTTTTTTTTAATACAATGATTACTTATGCCATAATAAAAAATATTATAAACAGTAAAATACTAATATGATTCATTAAGACCTATCCGGTCGCCAAACTCTAAAAAAGTATTTTCTTTTCATTTTTTGTCATCGTTTCTTAAATTAGGGCAAATTGGAAAAATATATGGTGGAGTTGAGTAGTTCATGTATCCATTTTGCAAGATTGATACACGATTTCAATAACTTCGCTTGATACTAAAAAAAAATCAAACATAGCCAATTTTTGAAACTATGGATTCATTTTATGACGAAAATTTATATCGAAATTTATACGATATATTTTGTCGGAAGCCAAGTAATCCAAAAAATTTGATTAAACTACATGCATTTAATGTTTTACATAACTAATTATTATTACGGGATGGCGCGCCTCCAGGTCCATCACCGCAGTCTACCCCGAGACACTGACACAGAAATTCGTGCTGAAATAGGGCCTTAATAGAAAAATACAAGTACTTTTTCATCATAACCTGCATGTTTTAAGCAGGTATCTTCACTATTTATTTTAAGTGTCAAATGTGATCTATGACTGGCGATACAATTAGCTAAGGTGTTTTGTATGTTTATGTATTTGGGATGTAATAACAATAAGTGATGTGTAAGAGCTGACGACAAAATAATGTTATATTTTCTTATCATGAAAAAATGCTAGAATACGCTAAGTATATTAAAAATGCAGACAATTCTTTTTTGTAGAACATGGGGTGAAAGGCAGGAGGCTCAACTGTTAAGTGATATCGCTTCCGTGGACACTTACACTAGCAAGTGCAAGTGCGTCGCCGGCCTTTAAAGAATTTGTACGCCCTAAAAGGACCTTAAGTCAAATTTGTCCGGAAATACTAACAATACAGTAGGTAGCTGATTCCACTTGGTCTTAGGCTGGTGGTGGCTCAGTTCCAAGACGGACGTCGAGGTGATACGGGTGGAATTTCGTATTCTGCCTCGACGTCCGATGATGAAACTGAGCTGAGGTAATAATCCGAACAACTAACAAACTTTTATAGATCTTAATATATATATTTCTTGTGTGCGTGTGTATGTGACTGAACTCCTCCTAAATGACTGGACCGATTTAGACGAAATTTTTTGTGTGTGTTCAAGGGGATCTGGGAATGGTTTAGATTCACAATTTTGTCCGCTGGACAATGTTTTTTTAATTAATTTTCAATTTATTAGTTGTTGTTGATTTTGGAATGTTTTACATTGGATCCGACAGACGGCGCTACCATCGCAGTGTCAAATTTTAAATAATATTCGAATTTTAATTTTAGTCTGTCCCGAAATTTAAAAAAAGTTTTGTTATCATTGTGTTATATCGTGTGTGACCATGTGCTGGATCGTTAGATATTGTCATAACATTTGAATAATAATTTTCATCAAAATGGCTTATTAAAAATTGAAATTTTGAAATTAAAGACGTGTAGACAGGACAACGTCTGTCGGATCCGCTAGTATGAATATAAATCTACAAATTAAATTGAGCTAATTGTCAAAGATAGGTAGGTATAGGTAGGACACAACAGAATGAAAATGGATACGACCAAAATTAAGCTAAAACTTCTATTCACTTTTTAACATTTATTATTCAAAATAATCACTAACATTTTAAAAATGAATTTACATACATTTACTAAAAATCTCAAACAATATCTTGTTAACATATCCTACGATGATACAGAAAATATTCTTACTGTACAAAAATAGTCTAAATATGAATGTGTTATGAAGAAATTATTTAGTAAAATACTTTTTACATGTGAAAAAGAAGAGACTGGCTGCCTACAGCGCAGGGAATCCTAGTGTGGGGGCCAGTGCACTTTATCTAAATATTCCTGTATATTGTCTAATAAAGTTTTCTTTCTTTCTTCTTTATCAAACAAACCGAAAGTTTCTAGCGTCAATGAAGGTTAAACAGCAATTAAAAATATCTTTGCCACTATCTGCATGTTAATAGAAAACAACGAAATTGACTCATTATCGATTAGTTACAGAGTGGTCCTTGAAGTTGCTGGAAACTCGGACGCAGTGATATTGAGCGGACTGGAGGCAGATACTCAGTACCAGGTGACAGTAGCCGCGTTGTGGGGAGGGCACAAGTACAGAAGTCGGCCGATTGTCTTCCGCACGCTGGGTAAGAATAAATTGTAACACGGAAACTTGCAAGTAATAGTTCTGTTTCTCTGTTTCTAATCGCGATGGAAATTCATTCTGGTTCGAGTTATGTAAACCAATTGACATGTATGTCCAATGTATGACACATAAGTGCCATTTAGATATTTTTTTTAATTTTTTTTTATTTTCGGAAAACGAAGTTCCATAACAATGTTAGTAATTACAACTTAATAAATTATTAAGGCAATTTCTGCCACGCACCACCACTATTTGGAACTAGCTGCCCACTGATGTATTTTTGAACAAATTCGACTTAGGGTCCTTCAACAAAAGAGCGTTCCTGAAAGGCCGGTAGCGCGGTTGAGAATTGCGAATGTCCATGGGCGGCGGTTTAAATTAACATTAGATAAGCCTTCTGCCCGTTTGCCTCCTGTATCAGAAAATAGGGAATTCTGGCTTTTTTATATTTTTTTGATGAATCTATAAAGCCAATGTACACGGCAACAAATAACATATAAAAATCAGCAGTAAAGGCTATTTTTTTTAAAATTAAATGACAACACAAATGTAAAAACCAAATACCGAGTGTGACTTCCTCTTGCCGAAATCAAAGAAATTTTGAGAAATACGTTCTCACTCTAATGAAATTAAGATGCGTTGTGTCGAAATAAAAAGTAATTTATTACTAATGTATTTGTATGGAAAATATTAACGTTCTTTCATAAGATACTTGTGTTAGCATGGATTGTTCGATTTTCTCCCTACCATTTAAAAGACGATACACAAATAGATATAATTCATGCAATGGGTAGGTCCAAATGTTAATTGATTCACGAAGGTTCCGACCCTGTAAAACTAATTACTCAAACTACTGGGTATTTTCATTTAAATTACTATAAACTTTGTAATTTTCATTAATACTTTGCGTGAATAGGTAACTTTAAGGCTTCTCAGGATTGGCAGAGCGAATTGTTCTAATTGAATTCAAAGTAATAGAGCTTTTAACATTAAGCTCCTAAAAGTTAATATAATTCAAATTAAGTTACTTCATTTAAATATATAAATTTATATAGGTGTTTTGTTTATTTACTTTAAAACCGCTAAAAGTTGGTTCCATAATTTAGTTAGTTAAATAAAGTGGGGTATCTACCGAATCCATAAAATATTTATTAAACATATTTGAACTTATAAGAAATAAGAATCTAGACTAATCCATTACATGTTATGTTGTTGAGTTGTTTGTTTTAAAAAGTATATATATAACGCATTATTAATTACTAAATAAATACAAAAACGAAAAGAATGAATACATGCATTCATTCATTGCAATTATTTACTGCTAGGATATAAACGTGCCGGTTCTAGTTAGATTAAATATATTTTTCGTAAAAGTTGATTCGCTTAACCAGCTTCAATTCTGTTGTAAAACAACTCTTTAACAAATCGTTTAATAAAGGCAGTACATTTTATAACTAAACGAAACATTTTAACCTGACAGCCGCGTCATTAATCATCACTTTCCTTGCGAGAAATATTCCCTGAATTTGTGAACAAATATTGTTAAATATTTGTTATAACACATTTAGCCGACAATAAAATGAAAATAATAAACTTTATTGTTTTGATATTAACACTAAACATTATATATCCTAAAGCGTCTGATAAAACTGTATGTATTACGATTGATGAGTGTTAACCTAGTGGCTTGAGTGTGCTAGTTTAATCTCTGAGTTCCGAGAGTTAAGTTTGATCCCCGGCTGTGCACAAAATAAAAAAAATAATAATAAAAGGACTTTCTTTCTATTTAACAATCCGTGAAAGATTACATCGCTAGGAAAGTGGCATGCATTAGACACAAAAACTCGATGGCTTATGTCAGAGTTACGTCATTTAATTTTAAAAAAATACCACATAATAGGCATAGAAATCTAAGGCCATAGGTTGTAGCACCATTTTTTAACAATTGTACGGAACATTGTTCTAATACTAACTTTAAAAAAGGCAGGTTGTATCTAAACCTGAGTCATTAAGGCTTGTTAAATTATTAATTTAACTTAAACATAAAGCCCTGTAACTTGTGTCCTCATAAACGAGGTCAAAACTTAATTTCATTGCACCTGTTGCGTGCCTTGCCGTGCGTGTCTTTATCCTTGGGGATATAATGGAGGGTAGGCCGAATTCCCTTATTGTTTTAATTATTTAAACGTAATGTAGGTGTTTTAAGGGTCACGGTAATGTGAAGTAATTATTAGTGGTTTAATGGAGTTAAAGCGTAGGTGAAGGTAAATCGACATCAATGCACAACTAACGAAAACCGTCTACTCAGGAAACAAAATTAAACAAAGAATTATTAATAAAAAAAATATACGTTTTTTTAAAATTAAGTACCTAACTACTATATATAGCGTGTGAACAGAATCGTAGTTAAAATGTAAAGACTACTCGAAACTTAAGTTATCAATTGAAGGATAGAAATACTTTAACTTGAAGACACAACTTAAAACATTATGGTGTTTATGTTCATAGTTAAAATATATAACTCTCATCCATTTCCAAGGACCCGTCTATATAATTTTCAGTCTGTACCTTTTTGCAAATAGTGCTCCCGATATATAATCACTATGACCAATAATATGTACACATAAGTAGCCGGTAATGAAGGAATGGTATTATGAAAATAGGAAAAAAGTTATTTTGTTCAGACAATCTTCAAGACACAATATTCGTGTCTTAGTTTTTTATATATAAAATATAATGGTAGTAAACGGGCAGGATTCTCACCTGATAATAAGTTATATGAACACTCTTAAAGCTAGAAAACCCGAAAGTGCGTTGCCGGCCTTTTAAGAATTGGTTCGGAAACACCTCATGACGGATGTCGAGGTGAAATTTCGTATTCTGCCTCGACATCCGATGATGACACTCAGTCGCAGGTATTAATCCGACCAACTACTGTTGGTAAAACAACGAGTATTGGCTTTGTAGGTAGATTCAATTTCAATTCAATTTCAAAAATTCTTTATTTAATGTTCAATAAAAATTAAAAGTGCTACATGTCCAGTGTACATTAATTCCTGGAATGTAGCAAACTTATAACTAACACGTTTTATTAAAAGCCGTATTGCTTTTTTAAAAAAACTTATGAGAAGGAACAGATAAAAACTAAAGTTATAATAATTCGAGATTTAGCATTGATAATAAGGTAAACTATGCAATCTTTAGCTGAGATTTGCGATTTTTGACATATCAGTATAGGTATCATGTAGGTAGATTAGATCATTCATTTTCTCCGTGCCTAAATAATTTAGCAAGGTACTGATAAGCTAAGGTCATTTAGACAATCTAATCTAAAATATTAATTTTTATTACATTCAAAACATCCCTCTCACCTTACTCACAGGGAGAACACTTGAACACTTCACACCATAATAAAATTACTTATTAAATTGATTGTAAATTACAACATATAAGTTTCGCCAATGAGTCATGAACTTGATGCTAGAGTTTTTGTCTAATATATTTAAGGGGTTAGGCGCTGTATGCTGAAAATCAGGTTCATACCTAGTTCAGCGTCAGATAAACCTGACTAATTTTGTTTATATAACTAGCGCAATTAGATATAATCTTTTCCTGTGAAGCAAACTTGAAATAAATTATTATTATTATTTATAATATAACACGCTTCCATTATCGAACTTTTACGAGTTATTAAGTACAAAATGCAGTGGAAGTCGATTAATTTTCATCATTTCTGCTCGTGTAATGCGATATGTGGTGTTAAAATCTTATGACCTGGCAACACGCCAGACGGTTCATTTACCGGGATGATCTTCCTGATGCACTTTTAGCGTGTTATTTACGGACGGTTCATATTTCTTCTTATTCTGTATGTTTCATCTATGTCTGACTCTGTTAGCAATGAAGTTATGACAGTAAACAGATTGTAGTTAAATTAAGCATAAAACTCGCACATCATTATCACAATTAGGCGTTTGTATTAGTATGCTGTGGCAGATTACACTTTTTCATATGCTACATGTTTTAAAAAAAATCTCAGTCTGTTAGTATATGGGAGATATTATTCAAATGATCAGTGTGGGCTTAGTGGTGACAGCGCCCGTCGCTCATTCCTGAAGTTGTAGGTTCGATCTTCAGCTGCGCACCACTTTCTATGTATTCAACACTCGCATAATGTGAATGAACCTTCTTTTATTTATTTACTGTAATAATCTTAAATAGAAAAAAAGTTGGCGTGGTGAAAATACAAACTGTTGACACAATTTTTCTGTCCACCAGGACGTCGAACATATTTCAATAATTAACGTATATAAGGCCTAAGGCCAGTGTTAAAATATCCAATTGTTATAAGAGAATAAAAGCATCAATTAAAATTACCCAGGATATCACAAGATGATTATCTCATCCTTTGCAGTTCCACCAGGCTATGAATAATTTAATTGTTTATAGTCTTAAAACAACATGTATTACACACATACCCATACACATCAAAGATTGTTGTAAAGAATATCAACATTTTCATTAATGTAAGTAATATTAATAATAATAATAATAATCGTTTGCCCCCTATTATATTAAAAAAATGTTGAAAGACCGTTTCGCCTTTTCAATAGACCATTAAAAGTAGCAAGCAACTACAAAAATCTTGATAAAGAGACTAGAGATGTATTATTATAATTAACCTAGTATCTCCTTTGTGAAGAAGCGGAAAGTACTATTACAAGTAAACACTGTTTTAAACTAACTTCGTAGCTAATATGCGTCCATTAGGAGTAATGACGCCATCACTGTAGTATCATTAATTCGATAGTTAAAACGACCATTCTTGATATTTACGGTTGGAATACGAATTGTTGGAATTTTCAATAATGTTTTAGTACTGAGTTTCCTTTGTAATCTATGTTCCTATTATTGTATAAAGAAAATGTAAAATAATGAAAAATTCAATATCTAACTAATCATTCATCATAGGAATACTCTTAGTTATATATTAAAAAAGATAATATTTATATCTTTAGAAGAAACTGTTTATTTATAAAACAATTTAGAATTGCATCGTTTTATTTTGTCCCTTTTCATAGCAATGTAAAGCCGGTTTAACAACTAGAAACAAAATAATACTTAGTGGAAGGTGATTATTATTAATTAATTTTCCTCCGTGCTGGTTAAAAAAAAGCTGTTACAGTACGAAAGTCTATATGGTTGGGTGTACCCAACAAACCACAGCTAAAAAAGCAGTTTTAGTTGTTATACAGGGATAAATGTTAAAGCCAGACACTAGTCGTAATATTATGTATAAAGAAATATAATAAACTACGTACAAATATAAAAAAAAATTACTTCTTTCATTACATTCAAAACATCCCTCTCACCTTACTCACAGGGAGAACACTTGAACACTTCACACCATAATAAAATTACTTATTAAATTGATTGTAAATTACAACATATAAGTTTCGCCAATGAGTCATGAACTTGATGCTAGAGTTTTTGTCTAATATATTTAAGGGGTTAGGCGCTGTATGCTGAAAATCAGGTTCATACCTAGTTCAGCGTCAGATAAACCTGACTAATTTTGTTTATATAACTAGCGCAATTAGATATAATCTTTTCCTGTGAAGCAAACTTGAAATAAATTATTATTATTATTTATAATATAACACGCTTCCATTATCGAACTTTTACGAGTTATTAAGTACAAAATGCAGTGGAAGTCGATTAATTTTCATCATTTCTGCTCGTGTAATGCGATATGTGGTGTTAAAATCTTATGACCTGGCAACACGCCAGACGGTTCATTTACCGGGATGATCTTCCTGATGCACTTTTAGCGTGTTATTTACGGACGGTTCATATTTCTTCTTATTCTGTATGTTTCATCTATGTCTGACTCTGTTAGCAATGAAGTTATGACAGTAAACAGATTGTAGTTAAATTAAGCATAAAACTCGCACATCATTATCACAATTAGGCGTTTGTATTAGTATGCTGTGGCAGATTACACTTTTTCATATGCTACATGTTTTAAAAAAAATCTCAGTCTGTTAGTATATGGGAGATATTATTCAAATGATCAGTGTGGGCTTAGTGGTGACAGCGCCCGTCGCTCATTCCTGAAGTTGTAGGTTCGATCTTCAGCTGCGCACCACTTTCTATGTATTCAACACTCGCATAATGTGAATGAACCTTCTTTTATTTATTTACTGTAATAATCTTAAATAGAAAAAAAGTTGGCGTGGTGAAAATACAAACTGTTGACACAATTTTTCTGTCCACCAGGACGTCGAACATATTTCAATAATTAACGTATATAAGGCCTAAGGCCAGTGTTAAAATATCCAATTGTTATAAGAGAATAAAAGCATCAATTAAAATTACCCAGGATATCACAAGATGATTATCTCATCCTTTGCAGTTCCACCAGGCTATGAATAATTTAATTGTTTATAGTCTTAAAACAACATGTATTACACACATACCCATACACATCAAAGATTGTTGTAAAGAATATCAACATTTTCATTAATGTAAGTAATATTAATAATAATAATAATAATCGTTTGCCCCCTATTATATTAAAAAAATGTTGAAAGACCGTTTCGCCTTTTCAATAGACCATTAAAAGTAGCAAGCAACTACAAAAATCTTGATAAAGAGACTAGAGATGTATTATTATAATTAACCTAGTATCTCCTTTGTGAAGAAGCGGAAAGTACTATTACAAGTAAACACTGTTTTAAACTAACTTCGTAGCTAATATGCGTCCATTAGGAGTAATGACGCCATCACTGTAGTATCATTAATTCGATAGTTAAAACGACCATTCTTGATATTTACGGTTGGAATACGAATTGTTGGAATTTTCAATAATGTTTTAGTACTGAGTTTCCTTTGTAATCTATGTTCCTATTATTGTATAAAGAAAATGTAAAATAATGAAAAATTCAATATCTAACTAATCATTCATCATAGGAATACTCTTAGTTATATATTAAAAAAGATAATATTTATATCTTTAGAAGAAACTGTTTATTTATAAAACAATTTAGAATTGCATCGTTTTATTTTGTCCCTTTTCATAGCAATGTAAAGCCGGTTTAACAACTAGAAACAAAATAATACTTAGTGGAAGGTGATTATTATTAATTAATTTTCCTCCGTGCTGGTTAAAAAAAAGCTGTTACAGTACGAAAGTCTATATGGTTGGGTGTACCCAACAAACCACAGCTAAAAAAGCAGTTTTAGTTGTTATACAGGGATAAATGTTAAAGCCAGACACTAGTCGTAATATTATGTATAAAGAAATATAATAAACTACGTACAAATATAAAAAAAAATTACTTCTTTCATTTCATTCAAATCGAAGCTAAGTGAATATGCTAGACAAAATTACTTTCAATTTCATTTCTTTGGTTACTTTTGCTTTTAAGTTTATTCCATGTACTATTTATCTTTTTCCTGTGATTATTGTATAAGAACGACTACAATGTAATGTTAAACAAGTGTTGTCCTCATGCAAGTGACATTTTTGTCTGTATATTTTACAGTATATATAATCAATTAAAAAAGCTTTATTACCACATACATCTTTAAACATAGGTACTTTAAACACTAATATAGAAGATCTTAAAGTAAAACGAAGGCCATCATTTAAGGATCCACCGCAACCTGCAAAACAAACAGATCTACATCTTAACATTAAATAAAGTGCGGCTAGGAAACATTAACAAACCATGAATGGTTATTATAATCAACGAATGAAATAATCGCGAGCCCTCTAGCATCGAGAGTGTCCTTGGGCGGCGGTATCACTTAACATCAGGTGAGCCTCCTGCCCGTTTGCCCCCTGTTCTAGAAAAAAAAAACAAATGCAGCTATTTGAAAGTCAGGTGCCGTCATCTGTTGCTAAATGATCGACCTTTAATCATATTCAATCAACACTATCATTGATTGGACGTGAAATTGTAAACGATAGGCCTAATTGAACGCAACAACGTCATGACAGTAATTAACACGTCAATTACTCTATAATTTATGTGCATATTCTATTAACAGGCTATTATCATGTCCATAGGGTATTCCGTATTGATTGGGTCTAATGCTTTTTATTGCAAGATTTCAATGTACAACGTAATTTATAAATGGCTGTACTATCTTTAACCCTGACATTTGAAGTTTTCCGTCAGAACATTAGTTTTATTTGCCATCTACGGTAAAGAAAAACATCTTTAAATTTCCAATAAGAGTGAGAATCACTGAAAGCTGATCAAATATGAATAATAAAATATAACTATATTCTACAATATATTTTTTTAAAGATATAACTAATATGGTCCTGTTTAAGAAGAAAAGTGGTAAACGCCACTATAAAAAATATTAAACTTTTCCGAGCGACCTATATCCGTTTGGAGACAGAATTCTAAATCTTATACGCTTGTAATATAATAATTATTCTATAACGAGCGAAAACACTCAAATAAACAACAATTCGGAATATATAGACGTCTGACATTTAGATATAATAAATAACAAATATTTGCATACAACTAAGAATACCAATTTTGGTCGCGTGGCAAAACTGTAATATTCAAATAGTTAATACCGATATCTTGTCGTTGCAGAGCCACCGCGAACTTCACCTCAGCAGGACGGGGGCCTGGAGATACCCCGCTCCTCTGTGACACCGCCAGAACCTTCTCCGACCTTTCCTACGGTATATTTTCATTATATTTTGTTTGTGAAGGACAGTGTAGTTTGCAAGAATTATGTGTACAGGCAGAGGGAAGCGACGTTTCTCTATTATAGTGAGACACTAATAGGTTTCAAGATTATTATTGTGGTTTTAAGTTGCATTTAAACAAACGTTGTTTTCTCCGAGAGACTGGTACCTAGGAAGACAAAGACTTACTGGATAAAAGAGTACATAGTTGCTGACTCAAAATATTTCAAAGTAGCATGGTATAGGTATCTTTGTGATTTTCAAACCTATAAATCAGAGACGGTAAGTGTTAAAATATAGGTTGTCTACAGTTTATGCTGTATACTCTCTAGTAAAATTTGCGCCTTTCTATGACTATTAGAAACATTTCTCTTTGCTCTGTGACATAATAAAAGACAGGGGGACATAGTTTTATTTCCCAAAAGAAAATTTACACTATGTTAACAGTAAGAATAAATGTTTTAAAAATGTCAAAAATCGATAACATCGCTGTAACAGCTATTTATTACAGTCGTTTAAAAGATCCATACGAGAAAGCCAATCGATTGTGGTCCTCGATAAATAGACAAAATAAAACTGTTCACAATGTAACAATCATATTATATAACTTGATCGATACTTTAACAACCAATTATATATGAGTACAGATTTACATATACTTATGGGCTTATGTCAGATTTGCACTTGTAAGTTATTTCTTACGAAGTGATTATGTAATTTGTTTTGTATTATGTATTATATATAGGATAGGTATTACATATATATACGGTGTCTTGTCTCCTAGTGACTTAAGTCTGCAACTCTCAAGCGGAGTCGACTAAGATGAAAACATCAAAGATTGATCTCTGTTGCTAATAAAACAAAATTCTGAGGAAAGGGTTGTAGTTTACCTGTTTCATACTAGCAACAAACTGCCTTGCTCCTTATGAATCTGTGGTGTTTTTATGTGTTAATTCTTCATTAAACAAAGTTACTTTAAATTTAAAATAATTGCATAAATAAATTAATTGTCTTATCGCATTAGTGGATCAAGATTGATGTCGATACAAATAGAGCAATCACAATGATTAGTTTTTTTTTCAATTCATTGTTTCTACACTGTATGTACTCTCAATAAGTGGTAAATAGACTTCTGTATAGTATAAAGTATGTGATGAGAAAATTTGTAAAGATAAAATTAATTTATATTTTTTACCTATACAATGCTAACAATATATGGGTCTTGGCCTCATATAACACCTGTTTTCTGATATTTATTATTACTGAGATAAATTGTAGATCAGCCTGCTATATGACATGGAATTTTGGAACTGTGACATTCTGGTGTCCTCGCGATCTTTTCTATCATCGAGTATTAGAAGCGCACATAGACAGAAAGCCCAACAACATTGGTGCACAACCGGGAATCGAACTCAGTGCCGAGGGTCGTACAAGGTCGTACTATGACTATTTTATTATATGAATTTAATTAAGTATTATGTAGACGTATTAACGAGAAGCAATCTCATACATCTTTTGTCATTCTATTAAAAAGGAATTTTGATAGTGCAGGTTCCTATTTGTATTTTCTAAGAGTAAAATATTAACTTTTTTCGTTAATATGTATAAAAAATGCATGAATTAAATAAATATTTGTAAGAATACAACAGTAGGTGGTAGAAAAATGTATGAAAGGTAAACTTAACTAATTGATAAATTATTGTGGGTAAAAAAAATGTTTATAAACTAACAGTCATGATGCCATGTTGTCTGTGACAAGGAATAATTGATTAAATACGTTACATAGTAAACACATCGTATAATTAACTTAACATACGTAGAAAATCCCTAATTTCAGTAGATGTTTAGAATTATATACCTGCTTACGGCTATATAGGGTATTCACGTACCCTTGTCTGTGGTATCATAGAACATGATCTGTAAATAATTTTTAGATAAGAGGCGTGGAGATTGGTTTAGTAGTGTTAGTGCTGATTATATGGATCGGCGCTATCACTCTCTTCTTCAATCGTTGGGGAAAAATCCGGATGCTACTACCGTATCAACCGGATTACAAACAGGAGCAATTAAAAGTAAGTCATAAACAATATGTATTAAAAATTCTTAATCACTAATAGAACAATTTTCTCTATGAAATATAATTGTAAATATTATAGGATGAGTGGCTATCAGCGAAGCTTATATTATCACAGATTCAATTTGTAGCAGCTAGAACCTCAACTAGGCATATATTTCTAAGACTTGTTCTATTAATGAACGTTATTTAATTTATTATCTGGCGCAGGTGAATTAATTACATTGTTTAACATTTTCCATAGTCGTAAACATTTTGACAGGTTCAAGAATGTTCGTCAAATTCAACGCCATAGGATAAAGATATGGTGTGTTTTTACTTTTCAAAATTTCTTTCATCATTCCTAATCCAAGACTAATAATTATCTTTTAAAGTATTTTACTAAAACATTCCTTCTAGCAAGTACTAATGTCATTTATAAAAAAAATGTATATACAATGTTGAGCTATCCTTCAATAGACATCCAGTTACCCTCAGTTTCGACAGTAATCGTATAGCTTATGTAGCTCTGGTAATTTACTATACGAATACTATTCGAAGGGTCCTGCTTCCGTTTTAGTTTCAAATCAGCTCACCGAACCTTGATCGATATTTCCATACATATATTGTAACAATTCCATTGTATTGTTCGTGCTAAGTGGCTGCTACAATTAATCCATTATAACAGTAGGCTTTATATGTATATGGTTTGGCTGGCTATTCCCTTTGTGTATCAAATTCAAATAGATCCCTATATCTAGGTTATATATACTATAGAGATGACGATTCACTTCCTATTCCAATACTAGTATTTGTATAGTTATAGTAATATCATTACCTATGAAATATGATAGACAATTTCCATGTATATACTTTTAGCTATTTTATCTTTTTGTCATAGCGTGATCATAAACAGTATATAAGGCTAGACTAGACTTAGTATATCCCAAAAATCTAACATTTTGTGATCCTTAGTAACATTCGTAGTAAGTTTGTACCATACAATACTCGTAACGCTTTTTTAGCCATCATCAATAATGTAACTTTGTGCTGGTTTTACAATAATTTTATCTTCATAGGTGCCAGGCAGCAGTGCTCTAGCTGCCGCAACAGCAGCTGGAAATTGTGGGGCACATTCGGCAACATCTGCTTGTTCGGTATACCATTTTTAAATGTCATTAATACGCATGACTCAATGAAATGCTAAAATTTAATATTGCACGTATTTTTGTTACTAACATATTATCAGAATATGATTTATATAACAATTATGCATTAGTTTATGGGGTTTATATTCAATGCCAAGAGCTAAATGTCTAAGCTACTGAATCTATTTTAGTTTCGAAGATTTGAGAGATTGTTTTTCGCGAACTAGTAAGCTGCGAAATCGAAACCCTGTGGGGGTTGTGTGTGGGGATTTCGCTGGGAGAATATATATTCCTAACTTAAGGCCCGGCAATGCACCCGCTGGAATGAATGTCCATGGGGTGCGTTGAATGCCCCTTTTTGGGCGTCCCGTCAAAACGCATGAATGTCCTTACAGCATGAAATCATATTTGTCTTGACAGCAAATTTTGAAGTGAGCTCACACTGCACGCCATTGATGGGAGTTCATTTCATAATTGTTTTTTAATTAAATAGTCCTGAACTAATAATTTTCTTTTTTATGCGTTAGGAGCTTAGGAATCATAGTGATGTAAGAAATTTTAATGTTTTTTCATGTAGAATGTAGATTTTATCCGTATTTGCTGTTCAATTTGCTTCTAAATTTACCATCACTCACCCCCTAAAACTCAGCCTAAATGCATCGTATTAACTAAAGTACTCGTCTGACCCGTTTAATCTGTGTTAACACAATCTGACAGTAAGAGATACAATACTGTAGTTTGATGTGCCATTAGCTACTAATTTTGGGGGTAAATTACTAAGCGTAAAGACTTTTTAATCTATGTATCTAATATTTAATATTGTATATTTTTTACCACTTGTAATAAATACAAAATTAAAAGGCGGCAAATTAAGCACATATTAATAAAATTAATTATTTGATAAAAATAGTGACATATCTGAGTTGGGTTGGTAACATTATAAACGCGAAATTCTGTATGGATGGATATTTGTTACTCTTTGATTTTTATTTTAATATAGTATATACTTCATTTCAGAGTACAACCTTAAAGTTATACTCATCACTTGAGTGGCTAATTTATTTATAAACATCATTTGTTTTTAATTGCGTAACAAAGCTTACAATATAATGTCTAAATAATTCCACTATTTGACTAGTGACTTACCAAGGGCGGCAGTGACTCTCAGATTGCAGTAAGACAGCTAGCGTGATCCGAACCGCATTGCAGCATGACGAAGGCCATAGGAATCCTGCATGTTATTTTTAGAACAACGCCATTAACAAAACAATGACCAGTTCAGATGCTTAACCTTTCGTGTAGTTTATCGTCTCGGAAAATACACTATTATTCACAAAAAAGAGATTTCTCGAATTGACGTAATTTTTTGCATTATCCACTCAGCTATGAACGAATAATATTAGAAGTATAAAATGACTTGAAACACCAAATCAAATGTTTATCTATTTTTTTATTTACTATATAACTTTTTTAATTTGTATATTACATGTATGGGTTAGTATGATTTTATCAGTTCAAAATTTAATCTGAAAATTCTACAAAAAGCGTCTTAATAAGTTACAATAATTACGAACCAAAAATAAACAATTTTATTCTGGGATTACAGTATCTTCACATAATATAATTATTTAACTAATGTTTACAAATGTAGTAAATTCCATTTTAAAAGAGTAAAATAACTATCACTTAACATCAGGTGAGCCTCCTGCCCGTTTGCCCCCCTGTTCTAAAAAAAAATTAGTGTGGAGTTTCTTGCCCATTCTTCTCCATATGAAACCTTTTGGAAGAAGCAACTATAATCATATTTATTTATTTAACGTTCAAAAGTGCCATTTTAGGTGGTCTAATTGGAATAAATGTTTTATTTTGATTTGAACTGACTCGGTTAAAACTTGGGCTTCATGTTTCTGTTACTGTATCGTGATCATTTCGATTTCTGTTTCCGCCATACCCGTCCATGCCGTCGACCTTTTGTGTCAAAGGCATGCCAGTTTCCTCACGATGTTTATCTTCAACGCGCTAGTGTTAAATAGCTCAAAGACAGGAATTAAAGGGAGTCTCACGATGAAGCTATTTCTGCTCAATTATTACTATGACTACCTTTGTTTTTTAAATTGTATTTATTTTATAAGCTATCTAATGATTAAGTTGGCTTAAAATGATTACAATATTGCTTAAATTAAATAATTATTATAATTATTGCCACTGTAGTAGTTAAGTATGTCACCTCTATGGTTTTTACTTAACCTAAAATATTGAGTATTTATCAAAACCTTGGCAATTAGATAGAATTGCCGTCTCTGGAATTTGGTATGATTGGAAGCTAGTAGTGAATTTAAATTTAGAACCCTCCATACCTACAAGAATACATGAATTTTGATTTGATTTATTGTCGGCTTTATCACGTACCCTGAAAATCTCTGAAACCTATACATTTCTACATAAAGATATTCTGTTTGAACTCAAAACAGTTTCAATCGATAAACAATCAAGCAATGTATTGTTTTCAAATTAAATAAAGAACGTTATTGAACTAATTATATGAAGCGGGTAAATGTGGTTGTATTTTCGTTACAAATATATTAATTTCAGGTTATTAAAGTTATATTGATTGTGTGGTTTATACGCCATTGTTAATGGTATCAAATGAGTACTGATTTTTGAAATGTTGTGATAATTTTTATATCAAACATAATGTTTTTGGACATTGAATTTTTCATTCATTTTTTAAATAATGTGATGTAATTATATTAGATAGATTATATAAGACTGTTAAAATAAGACTTATTACGCTGTTTTAAGTAAAACCTTTACTTTATAACGATGTAAGTAGAATATGAGACAAACGAATTATGCTAAATTCTCAATTTAAAAAATTATTCTTATCTAAAAAATAATTAATTAAAACTATACATATCTATATCGTTTATGTATTACGTAAGCCTTGTAGGGGATAGGGGGGTTTGATTTTCTTATTTGATAATTCCGTCAACAGTAACTCTACTTTTCTACACATGTATTTTGAGAGCTTTGCTTACACTTGCGTGCAAGAGGAAGGGGGCAGAAATCGTAGTATATCTGTTTACGTAATATTTGATCGGAAGTCTGAATAATAACGCATGGAAATAAAAAAACTATCACAAACATTTTCATATTTATATATCGTGCTCTTGACAAGACTTTTGTAATATATTTTAATTTTTGTAATATATTTTATTTTATTGCGTAGTTATTTAATAAACTCTAAGTAATAATAAATAAACTTTTTATATAATATTCTTATTTGAATAAAATTCTTATCTAAAATGCGTCAAAGTTTAACGAAAATCGCGCAGATTTTTTAACTTTCTCGAACAAAACTTATAATTGATGGACTCAATGTGGGACTCATTAGAAACTTTCTTTGGGGTTTTACACAATAGTGGGCGTAGAAGAAAATCGATTCAAGTTCGTGAATAGTTAATCCAATAAAATCTGAATTAAATATAATTATACCTGGTAAAATCTATATACGGTATTTACAATATTCTTAACATATATAGTTATAATAATTAGAAATTAACAAAAAAAAAAAAAAGTTTGGTATTGGTTTTAAGTGCTAGGAACATTTATATTAAACCACTGCAAAAAGATTTTATTTGATAGACTCTTTCACAATCAACTGAAGTGTCATGCAGACAGCATTAGGTTAAGTAATCAGTAATAAAAGTATATTTCAAGTTAAAAAAAAGTATAAACGATTTGTAACTTTTAAATTAAAATTTTAATAGAATACTTAGAATATGCGCTTTCTGTGCTAAAAGCTCACGTCAGAATTAGGCGAACCTTAGATGTTACAGTTTTCATATAACACCAAAATAAAACATAACTGAGCTATTTACTTTTGATAAATACGGAAGTTAGTATAACAAAAACTTTAAAGACTTAGACATCATAAAACCTGAAACTATCACTAAACCGTTTTATTGGAGACAACTTTGTAGTGTAGTAATGTTATATGGTAGTATAAAACTGGAGGAATGATTACAAACCGGCACATATAATATATCTATATCTTATATGTTAACGAGTTATTGTTAAGAATAGCGGTAGATCAACTCGGTAACATCAACACGACAGTGTTTTTTTCCAATAGAAATGATAGCTTTTTGTATAGAACAGAATGCAAATGGGCAGGAACGTTCATCTAATGTTATGTGATATCGCCCATGGACACTCAATGCCGGATGTCTCGCGGGTGCGTTGCTGGCCTTTTAAGTACGCTCTTCGAATTGGTTCTAATAATCTAACGACTATGTCGCAAATTTGAAATTATGTGAAAAAACTTTATAATTTTATTAAAAGCGCCATTGAAATTATTTATGTCAAATTATATAATAATACCTACATAGAAAGCTATAACATAATATAATTTTAACAAAATCACCACTGTATTATAATTGTAGATTATGTAAATTTCAATAAAAAAACCCAGGATTCTACGCGTACGTTATGACACCACAAACGACGTACTTAAAAAAACAATTAATTACTCCTTACGCCTATAGATTTCTCCGAATTGCGGGATCTTTATTTTTATGGATTTTATGACAAAATAAAACCTGTTAAAGTAACTGCATATAAAAGGCATTGTGGCTTAACTGGCAATATTCTACATAAGCTTATGGCGTACTAAAACGGGATCTGGAACATAAAAAGCTTTCCATTCCGCCCAAAACCAACTTCCGATTGCTATCAACATGATTGCCTAAATATAAAATTCGCGTAAAAAACAAATAGAGTGAATTCCAAATTTGAAAATCCGACAAGTTTGGAAAAATCTAACCGTTCTTGTTCGAATATGCTGCCTCTAGGATTACGTGTTTTAAATGCTTATCAACATTTAGCTAATAAATTACAAACATTGGCCTAGCCTAATGAAAGGAAATTGGACTGAAGCAAGCCTTCTCAATAAATGTCTTTATATATTTTAATGTTACAACAGTATTATAATATAATCTTGTACAACTATATTAAATTCTTTGAGGATTTTTTAACTAAGCTAAAATAAAACATTCTAAAACAGAAACTATCCTGAACTTAGATCATAATTTATGCATTTGTATGTACACCAAGTGGCGCCACCTTTATGAGTGACTCACACTTCTTTATCTGTTTGATTATTTATTCAAAAGAGTGGCGGAACGTTCTCATACGCTCTTGGGTTTAACACAAGCAGTAAATGTAGAGTACATTTTTACAATTTATTAAATATTTAATTATATTTTGACTTTCTTATAATAACTGTGCCCGATCTGAATGAACTAACAATATTTTACTGTACGAGCCAGTATTGATAAAATTAGAAAATAAAATTCAGATTTTCAAATTAAAATTGAAATCGATTTTTGTTTAGTTTCTGATGTTTTTTTTAATAGTGTTTTTTTTTTGTTTTGACAAATAGTTGTTTTGTTTTGTTTAATATTAGATATCTTTGTGTATGTCATGTTTGCCTATAAGTGCTTGTCACATTTAAAATTGTATTTAGTGATTTTTTTGCGATGTGGTAACAGTGTGCCAAGCGTTGGCAAGCTTTTTATCAATAAAAAAAAATCAATTGATACACAGTCAAGGCATCATTTAACATTAGTGTTACTACGTGCTCTTAAACGTAGTTCCCTTGAAATTTGTCGCAAAGTTTCGTGTAATTTACGAGGAACAATGCGAATCATATCTAATGCAAGTACTGGAAAGTATCAATCTAATACATCTGTCTCCAATGTTGAACGAAATTGTCCAATTTCATTCTTCGTTAAGAACATTGATTGGATGACTGGCGGGTATCGCTATATTTTTAGCTTCGGATTTCTAGATCTGAGTTGATTTTAAAGAGACTTGACAGTGTTATTGTATTGACTTTATTTTATTTAATCTGTATTCTTAAACATTAAATATAATCAAAATCAAATAAGGCAACGCGTATTGTGTAGCTTTGGTAGGTTTTTTTATTTATTTATTATTTGTGATATTTTTGGTTAACGTGAGCGCTGATATGATCACTAGAAGCGTATTTCATCTTACAGTAAAAAAATAACTTTGCCACACACCACTACTATTCTTCTTCTTCTAGTCCTGTAACCCCTAGGTGGGGCAGAGGGCTTCCACAGCGAGTCTCCATCGCGTTCGGTCTTGCGCCTCGTGTTTCACCTCGCTCCAAGTCTTACCAGCTCTCTTTGCCTCGTCCGCTACTGTACGACGCCAGGTTTGTTTGGGACGGCCACGCCTTCGCTTTCTTTGCGGGTTCCAATCAAGCGCCTGCTTGGGAATATGATTGGGTATTCTATAAGAGTTTGATTTTTATACTATTTATCAGATAAAGGAACTTAATAATAAAACAAATGAATCTACAATCGTTTCAATATTTGAAAGAAAGATGTTTAATTAATATATGTAATAGGTACTCAGAGGATTGTAGGACAAACCTACAAAACTTTTTGATTACTCATTCTTATTAGGTAATGTATAAATTGTTCTACCCTTAGTGCAGTGCTTAGAGCGATTCTTTATCCCCTATATGAGATTTATATTACGCCAGTAAACTTAAGTTTATTTAACAAGAAAACATATTTGCACATACATTATAAACAACGATCTCAGTATGACATTTTTTATTAATGAAATACCGTAAACATATTATATAAAAAACAAATAAAAATATAACAAAAACTATAAGTACGCCATTAATAACCTCAAAGGTTATTTAGACCCGAGACCATTAGTGTAAATTTAATGTATCGTAATTCTGTTAGCCATAAAGATTCCCGAACGAGGTTTTAACGCCTTTGAAAGGAAAATTATTTCTGATGTTATTTTCTGATGAACATTTTTTGCTTATTTTTTACAATGATATTATGGGCTGCAATTTAAAATTTATTTTGCCTTATCTTAAAGGCAGCTTAACTGTAAATAATAATATAACTGTTTATCCTAATTCAAGATAAAGTCCAACCAACCAAAATTTCTTTGTGAAACTTAAGTTCAGTATTTAAAATAAATGCTCAAAATATTGTTTAAATTTTACTTTCTATAGCAGGTATCTTGGATTTTCTATCAAATAGCCTTCATTATAATACTGTTAATTGATAAGCATTCATACCCAGTATTAATATAAAGTACATACTGCAAGTTATTTAATCTCTTTGAAAACTAGAGCGTATATTTTCGTCGAGCTCTCCTCCATAGTATTAATTGATTATTTGGAAATGGCTTATAAACCCGCAATGCGCTCAACACTTTAATGACCGCGGAATATTTACATGCCTTTTTAAATAAAGAATTCGATTTATTTAAATAAGTACTGTAGTTTATGGCTTTGTAAATAAATTATATTTATGAAATAATATAGACTTTGATCTTCGTTGGTATATCAGAAACTAAATTTAAGTGTATTTTATCCGCGGATTATAAATAAGGATAATGATACTAAGCCCGATTAAAAACTTATACTTTTTTATACAACACGGTTTAGCGGGCTCACCTGATGTAAAGTGATTCTGTCGTCAATAGATACTCTCAATGCCAGGCTCGCGGTATGCTTTTTTCTTAAAGGACCCTGAAACGAATTGGTTTTGAAATACTTCAGTGGGCAGCTGAAAAAGAGTCAAAATTGCAAAATTTAAAAACAAGGTGACCTTTAAAATTAATGTATTCGGTGAGAGATGTTTGCCTTTTTTGCAACAGGTTGCAAATGTCAGACTTGAATCAAAATTAGGGTCGCTGTTTTATTGCTAGTTTTTCCGCATACGTTTTACAGTTACTGGTTTTCTGGAGCTTCGTAAAAAAGTAATTTTACCTTTTGGTATGCATATGTTATATTTTGTGCGACAATATATAACATATGCATACTACATATTATATGTAAGAAGGTGATAATATTTTATAAATCATTATTCATACTTATAAGTTTATCAATTAAAAAGATTCAGTAACGGATATTAACGTAAATTTATTAAATCATTTTAAAATTTTGTGTACTTTACAAGGAATACTATGTTGTTAATTCGCATTTATGTGCATTAAAAACCAGTGGTAACCAATGATCTTGACCTCAGATTACCATATATGTTTTAGAGACTAGTAGGTCTTGTTGTGTGGCGGTGTTTTCTGTCACCGTACAATTGTAATGCCAGCTGTACACACTCGTCGAGATACCCCGAAACAGGCCGAGCGCGAGTCTATTGCGCTCTTCTCTCGGTTCCCTCGTTCGAGACTCTCGGTGAGAGGCTCTCGCCGAGTGTGTATAGCCGGCATTAAATTGGACATATCATAGAATCCATTCACTAACGTGATATCCGTTTAAAATGTGTGTACGTTTTTCTTTCTTAAAGGTCCTGTGGAATTAAGAGCGGCAAAGGACGGCGGTATCACTTTACATCAGATGAGCCCCTGTCGGTTTTTCTCCTGTTCTATAATTTATTTAGCGAATAGTATGCGACATTCTATTGTTTTAACTATTAGAAAATACATTTTAATTTATCACTTACGTCAGTCCATAAAATCGTTGAAAGCCAAGTACAATCCGATTGTAGTCTTGCGATAACGTCAAGATGACTGCATTGTGCCAAGATCCTTGAATATTGAACAAGTCTCCCCATTGTTACTGCCTGTTATTTCTTGTTGAATCGCGTAATTATGTTTATTTTGACATTTTAATTTAACTTCGTTTATAGTACTATTTCTATTGTTATTTGTGTATCTAATTATTTATAAATTATATTAGCAGAGACATAAGCCAAATTCACGATTGAAATGCTATATTTAATGTATATCTTAATGATTTCTTTAATAATTAATATGATATTCTTTCCCTGGAAGATGGGATGTATGATGTGTGATACATGTTAGCCCCGTCTCATCTCCCTCACATCTCCCTCGGACAAGCTAGGAAGCTGGCCGCAGAGTAGGCGGAAAAGAATAAACGGATCAAGTATTCTTTTTTCCAGCTTCGGTTTTGTTCCCTTTGGAGAAGAGACTCTTGGGCCGTGGGGTTTAATGGCACATGTGGTAATTACTTCCATTTAATTTGGGGCCTGGTAAATAGTGACCCCAGAGATGGTGCTTTCGTCGCTCAACGAAATTATTATATATTATAGGAATGCAGCGAGGAAATGCTGCCAGCGTAAAAGGTACACTACCACAGGGACCAAACTTTTTAAATTTGTTTAAATTTTATTAATTTGGAGGTTTGTAAATACTATATATTTGATTGTTATCTTTAGGTTTAAGTATACGATATTATAATATTCATTTTTATCTCATATATTATATAGAATCTAAATCCACCGTTCTCTTTGATCACTATATCTATTATTATAATAAAATCTTTTTAATATTTAGCGTAAGCGGGCGTTGTAAAAGTATTTTATTATATTTACTACAACATACAGATGTGTCTTTCACTCCTCTTGGATTTATAGTCAATGCTTTGTCGAGGTATTAATGTAGACGGAATGTACTACGTTTACCGTATCATACGTTATCTAAATTAAAATTAATATCACACAGACGTGAAGCCAATTGGGACTAATCTAAATACGAGTAGAATCTAATACTCTTTTATCGGATCCGAGTGGAACGGGGTCATAGTATCATAGTAGCGGTGCCACCCGATCGAATCCGTGCGAGTGTCCCGTTAATTTTTTAAAGCATCCATAGCTTTCGGATTCAAGTAGTTTTTTTTTAAATAATAATATACATTCATGCATATTTTCAAACAATCATATTTACTTAATCCGCCTTAATAAAATAATTAATTAAATGTTAAAGAAACATTTTGTTTCTATACAACTATAACAAACAAAACAAGATCAGTGGTGTAACAACGTTTGTGGTCTGAGCCCTCTGATTTCTGTATCTGTTTCATGATCATTTCTTTAGGCAAATACGTGATCAGCCTCTTGTGTTTGACACCTGCCGTTGGCTTTTTGGGTCAGATGGTTTACTCACGATGTTTTCCTATTAAATGGGCACTTGGAAAGGCACTGGACTTTCCATTGGTGCACAACCCGAGATCGAACCTACGACCTCTGGAATTAGAGTCGCACGCTGAAGGCACTAGACTAAAACTGCTCTAAAATCAAGCTCCTAAAATAGTCTAAAGATCCGATCGACACTTGCCGTGACATACTTGACACTTTTAAAACCGCGTCTTTGAAAGAAAAGCGTTATACAAAGAGCAAAACCACGAAATATATATTATTTCGAGGACTGTTTTAAATAAATTTTCACACTTTGATAGAGTAATCAATTTTTACTATTGTAGTTCCAAGTTTTATGTACATTGTTACACCATAAAATGTCTAGACTATTGGTTAGTAATTCCAATACATTTTGCATTGGAAATTCTGTCCTTAGTAATAAAAATAAAGCGGTCTAGAATATAATATGTAGTACGTTATTTAAGAAAACTTGACAAAACAAATTACGTGAGCGTAGACCGGATGTCACTGCCCACAGGTGCGTATCCGGCCTTTTAGAAATCAGTAAGCTCTATTCTTGGAAGACATCGTCGTATTGGTTCGAGAACCAAATCCTACATGAATCTTACCGTTACATAACTTTTTTCAATACAGAATCGAGCAATGCAATAAATGTGTGTAAAATTAGGTATCTCAGCGTATGTTTTCGTGTTATCACGAAAATATATTCACGAAGTGCATAGATGTATCTCTCTTGAAATTATAGTCGATGCGATGTGCGGTGTTAGTTTAGACTGACTAGTTCTGCACTGTGTTTACCGTATCTACAAATATTATCTAGATTAAAATTGATTTCACTCAGAAGTCAATCAAATTGGGACAATCAAAAATATTGCTATCTCTATACTTCACTACTGTACTAAATGAAAGAACCATTACATGTTTATAACGTCTAGAAGGTAATCAGCCACTTGTGCCTGACACGCCATCGACGTGTTAGTCCTAGGTGCGTCGGTTTCCTCACGATGTTTTCTTTTTCCTTTCGAGAGAATGTTAAATGCGCACATAGAAAGTTCATTTGTGCACAGCCGAGGATCGAACCTTGGACTACATGGATGATAACACGGAAGCCACTAAGCCAACACTGCTGATATAAGTGTATAGGTTAGGTACCTTAAAAAGAAATTACGTCATTAATAACCAATATTTATAGAGAATGTGCATCGCACGCTATCCGTTCATTACTCAGAACTCTGTATATTATTAACGTTGTACAATTTCAATCATAGCTTTTCGAAAATAATGTTTTGTTCAACAAGTTTCTACGCGCGGCTTCGATCGTAATCTATACACTAATATTATTGTAGGAAAGTTTTGTATGTATGTTTATGTTTGTATAACATTATTTTATTAAAACTAGAATAATGTTAACCAAGGTGTAAAACAAATGCTTATGAAATATTTTAATCACATGCGCTGCGAAAAGTATTGATGATAGAAAAAAGAAATGTTCCACAATATTAAAGAACTTATTAATATTTACACCAAATTTAAAAAATAATAATAGAAGTCGGGACAGGCCGCTAGTTTTAATATATATATATTAATATGATTGTGTAACTAAATAAATTGGCACAGAAATCATATAATTTTCAAATCAAGTAGGTAATCATTCGTCAAGTTTTTGACACAAAAAAGATTTTCCAAACCACAGGTATAATTTATTTTTTGATTTCTTATAACGAGCAAATTCTTTAGAGTATATTTAATTACTGTAAATAGATGTGCCCTATAATTATTTTATATAAAAAAGGAAATGGGTTTATTATTTATTGAAGTTTACAGTCGTACATAATGCTATAACTACAGTATATTTTACAGGATATCTTTTTTACATGACGATTATGGTAAACATAAATATTACAAAAAATAAGCATATAAAATTACCAGCAAAACAGCAGAATATGTATAAGAAGGCACTTAACAATACTTTTATTCTATAATTGATCAGGCCACTAGCGAATACATCCATTAATTTAATAACTTCTCAAACATAATTATTTAAATACAATGAAAACAGATTTAAAAACGTTTTAACGCTGGCAATATTTCTTATAATAATATACCAAGTTGGGTCTGATCTTGCCTTATTACATTATTTTATAGTAACTTATGAAACAGCTTCCGAAAAAACGATGATTGAACTTTGCCATATAAAATAAGCAACTAATCTTACTTTTACAATATTATAAATGCCTTTGCAAAGATATTTATTAGAGTTATAAAATTATTTCATCACAACAAAAAGCCCAAAGCTTCGGAAATCCTTTACGCAAATATCAAAATTGACTTGTGTAGAGAAGCCGTGACTTCTTAACGGATTTTCACTTTCACAAATCAGATGTTTTATAAAGAGTTTCATTTATTTTACGGCTGAATACCGTATGAAAGATTTTTATTAAGATATATTAAGTTCCGTGCTTGATCTTACGTTGTATATGTACTTGCTATGTTTATCTTTATGTTTGTTATTCGTAAGATTTAGAGCATATAGGCAACCACCGACCGGCTTGATTTCGGTGTATTTAAATTTTGTAGTTTTTTTTTATAGAACAGGGGGCAAATGGACAGGAGGCTCACCTGATGTTAAGTGATACCGCCGCCCATGGACACTCTCGATGCTAGAGGGCTCGCGAGTGCGTTGCCGGCTTTTTAAGAATATGTACGCTCTTTTCTTGAAGGACCCTCAGTCGAATTGGTTCGGAAATACTTCAGTGGGCAGCTGGTTCCACAAGGTGGTGGTGCGCGGCAAAAACTGCCTTGAAAAACGCACAGTTTGTAACAATTGCAAATTGAACGATTTAATTATAATGTACCTTTAAATTTTGTCATTTTAATAAATTGAACTGTAATTACATTGTCGTACTATTTCATGTTTAATATGTATCGTAAAAATAATATCACTAGTATAAAATTCACTATTTACTTATAATACATAATGTAGTCGTTGAATATGTGTACAAACCGCTCTGGAATGATAATTTATTTGTATATACAGACGGAACATTAGACCGCAGAACACCTGGACTTTAATAACTAATGATCCAATCAGGAGGGTACATAATTATCCTTTCCCATCAAATGACATCCCAAAATTATATATTCTGTGTTAATGGGGCTTACTCTATGCAAGCATAAGTTCCATACAATAACAGAACTGTATAGTTTTATTCTAGGAGTACAGTGTCTTCACATATAATTATTTAACTAATGTATATAAGTATTGTAAATTATTAAAGGAGCAAGTGTGAAGTGTCTTGCCAATTCTTCTCCAAACGAAACTACCTTTTAGAAGGGGCAACTAGAATCATCTTTGTATTTTTTTTAACGTTCGAAAATCCCATTTTAGTTGGTCTAATTGACTTTGACGTACGATTGCTTAGTTAAGTTTAAGTAAATAAGGCTTTGTAAAACTATATTGAAATTAAACGTCACCATAAATCATAAACTATTGGTATAATTGTCTAATATAACGACAGCGCACAGTATAACACAATCATGACCATGCACTAATCCTCCTTAGCAGTGCAAACACAGCAATATTGGTGATGATTCTAAATTGTTTAAGTGGTATGGTACGCAGGACGTATGCTGTCTACTGGACCGTTGCTTCCAATACCCCCGGCGAAGTGCCCGCGACTGCGGCTGTCAGTTTGCACTGCTGCATGCCGCGCCCGATGATAACCATGGCAGCTAGCGGAGCCCTGCCCGCGCTAGGACGCGGGCTTGCGCCCTTTGCGAATGCCAGTGCGCCGGTTGTGATCACCAAGTAAGCTGTAGCACGCTTACGTGTGTTGGTCAACGCACGCTTACACGATTTTGCGCACTGCTCTTATGAGTTTTATAAGGTATAAACTCGTTTAAGCGAAATGAAAGATTATTTTGCTTAGGCAGTTATACATTGTCAAACTTAGTTGAGTTACTGTTCCGAACTTTGTTATCGAAAGTCTAGAAGGCACTTTTGCATACACGTTTCACTATGGCTTACAAAGTAATTATATTGAATTATTGATATCGTTTAACTCCTATATGGTTAAGATTTTAAGTTCACAAGAGCACACACGAACTCTTAATAATACTTATTTCTATTTTTTTATAATTCAACTATCTTAAACGGCCTTCATAGACTGGAGATTTTGCGTTACCATGATGACGGAATTGTTTCTAACTACTTATAATCCACGTTATACATTTAGGTTAATGAAGAGGTTTTATACACAATTATAGATGTTTGATCGCATTGTATCGGAACAGTTTAAAATCGTGTTATAAAGATCTTGTGTGAGCGACTAACTTGGCACAGGTTTTATCACGGGCAAATGATTTACCAGAGTCGCGTGTTTTTCGTCACGCACCCAACAGTTTTGTAACTGTAAATTACGCACCTTCGTGATTCAATTGACGCACAATATTTCGCACTTTTCTAACTTTTGCCTCCACATTTATTTAATGCTTGGATTCTAAGTTTCTTTTCAACTATCTGTTACTAAAACAATATCAATATTCTTACTCTGAATACATAGAATCGTTTTAGTTCAAAGTTTCGGTGATATTCAATATTGCGTTCCGTCAAAGGTAGAAGTTTTGCGTCATTATTTGTTCTGATTTTAGAGTTTATTAAGAAACTTAAGACGCGGTAAAACATAGGCGATTCTTAGAACTGGTTACTAAAATCAGTAAGAAAGACACAAAAGTTGAAAACATGCGTTTCTCTCTTTTCTTCTTTGGAGGTTCATTTGATGTTTACCGATACCGCTGCCCATGGACACTCAATGACAGGGCTCGCGAGTGTGTTACCGGCCTTTTAAGAATAGGTAAGCTCTTTTCTTGAAGAGCTTCAACCCTCCCTGTTGAATAAAAGCACTAATACAAAGTATTACATAATTACAAAGTTATGTTTAAGAAAAATCCTCGAGGGCATACATATCGACATAACTTTCCTAATTACATAGGCAAATAACAATGCTCGCATTAATTTACAGCTCTAATGTTCGGGGTTATTAGTTTGAACCTTATGTTCCAGACTGTATATTATTAAGTACCTTGTAAGGGCAAAAACATGACCTTTGTATGGCGCTTTGTATAATATATTCTTAATATTTTTTATAAACATATTAAAACCTTTATTTGCATAAATAAGGCAAGGGACTAATCCCAAAAAGTCGACGGCGTGTGAGTCACACAGTCACAAGAGGCTGATTACCTACTAGCCTAATTGACAAATTGACAAATACAGACAGATACAGAAATCTGAGGGTAAACCTTAAAAAAAGTTTTAGCGCCACAGATTTTTTAAAAGTAGTTTTAAATTTTTCCCTCTCTTTATAGAATAGGGCACAAACAATCCTGCGGGGAGGTCCTAAAAGGCATTTACCGCAGCGAATGAACACCCATTCATTAGTGTGTTGCCGAGATTTTAACCCACTTTATAATAATATAATAAGCCTTTCCTTCTTTATATGTTAGTTAAAGTAATATGGATTAAAAAAATTCAATGTTTGTCTTCCAAATTATATAATAATAAAATATGAAGTTTATCTGCCAAAGAAGTTTTAATTGAATATGTAGCCCTGGATTTAACCAAAGATTGAAATGATAGCTAAATATAAAGCTGCCTTAGATTATTCCAATTACCATTTTTAATATGTCGCGGAGAATGTAATTATGTACCGCAGTTAGCGTAAAGTGGAAAATGCATTTAGCGAACTGTATCATGCCTTGTCGTCGTAAATTAAATTCACATGCACGTTTTTCTTATTACTTCTAGGAAATTTTAAATTTAATAAAATATTTTAAAAACTGAGGTAAAATTTATCAAAGGTTAATCAGCTAAAGAGTTTTTTTTGTTGAATTGAAACAAAAACAAATGACGGTTCGACTGTCATATTACTATTTTCTTAAAATTGTTTGATGCTCCTACTAAACTGATATTAAGTATTAAAATTAATTATATACTAAAATTCTTACCATATATCTATATTTAAATTATTCATGTAGGTTGGACGTTGTCGTTGTATTACATAAAAAAAACATAATACATAAACATATTACGTCATACGGTAATTTGTAGATAGACATCAGGCTAGTGGATTATAACATAATGTTCTGTCGACTGGGCCTCGCCTAGCACGCTTCAAGGTTTGCCGGCTTATGCCTGTTCTAGGTTCAATATATCTATATGAAACTTGGAATATATATCTTTAACCGAAGCACAAAAACTAATTACTAGAGAAAATTCGCTTTGTGGTTCGGTGAATTTTTAAAGAAAGTTCGTAATCAGCGTTTGTTTCAAATGCAAAATAATTTCTGACTCGCCCGCGATCGGCCACAGGAACTTCAAGTTGTCTTTTTCTCCGAATTAAAGGTTAGTTATTAGAACTATGATATCTGTAAAAATAAAAACCTTAAGTTTGAACTGAAAATACATCCTATAATACTTGGAATAGAAATTTCACAATAAAAATCCCGTTTCCATCCGATTTTAATAATATAATTTAATTAAGGAATGGAGATTTACGTGCTATACTATAAATAAAATCTTTTGAAACCAACTTTTAAAACTGCTATTATATTAACTAGTTTCTGTTTTGTTGCAAATTTTTTTCCATGGCAATTCACAGGTCACTTAAGCCGGAATTACATTAAGAAATTAGTGGCATAAAATTTCGTGACATTACATTTAACGTGTAATTTAATATTTTCGTAACGTAATTAATTTTATGAATGCAACTGAGTTACGTGCCCTGCGCGATTTTTTAGGGAAATAAATTTCATGTAACTAAATTCAATCTGTAATTCCGGCTTAAGAGAATGAAGTACCCAGTTCTTACGTGGCTTACGAAGACCTAGGTCTAACAGTGAATATGCTTCAAGATTCAAATCATTTATGTATATAATAAACTATTGGATTAGCTCAATTATTAACTGTTGTAAATATTGTTACGAGTTAGTGGATCGGATAGACACGAACATCTCTTTAATTGTTTATTTTAAATTGAATAACGAAAATTTTTATAAGATTTTTTTTATATAACAGGGCGCAAACGGTCAGGAGGCTCACCTGATGTTAAGTGATACCGCCGCCCATGGACACTCCCGATGCTAGAGGGCTCGCGAGCGCGTTGCCGGCCTTTTAAGAAATTGTACCCTCTTTTATTGAAGGACCTTAAGTCGAATTGGTTCGGAAATACTTCAGTAGGCAGCTGATTCCACAAAGTGGTGGTGCGCGGCAAAAACTGCCTAGAAAAACGAGTTATTGTGGAACGGCGGACGTAATTATAACTGACGGAGAATGTAATTAGAACTGTCCCATACCCAGAATGCTCGCTCTAGAATTGCTTTAGAATGCTCCATGACCGGATAATTAGTCTTTGTCTGAAATGGTATATAGCCTCTCTTGAAGTGTTCATAAATCAAACACAGCTTTCTAAAAAAATTGCAGAAAAATCGAGAAATCTCAAAATAAAATAATATATAAGCCGTTTTAATAACACCGCTTCCACTAAGTATTATATTAAATTCCTCACAACTTCAACGATAATAAAGAACGAACATCCCCGACTTAGGAAAGCTTAATCAAGTTACTTGCAAGTCACTGAATGACGTGGAACGGAAATAAAAAACTAGAATGGAAATGAGTTTGGGCCTTCCAAAATGACGGGACTCCGATGAATCGCTTTATATGATGGGCTTACATCATATTCAAGAGAAAATGTAAAAGGATAATAAAGGTTTCGATTTTGGAGCGGTGCGGGGTTATTCGAAGCCTGGCTGTGCATAAGTGGCTTTTTTACACGTATGTCTACAATTAATAGTCAACATACCATAATTAATAGTCCACTGGCCAAAATTTGTAGTAAATCACTATGTTAGAACTAAAAATTTGTGCCGTACAAAACTCTACTAAACCAACCTATTAAACAGAGACAGATATAGAAATTAAGCCAAGTCTTGGATTTAAAATCTATGGGATGAAGAATGATTTCTGTAGGAGAAAATAATTAAACAAAAATATTTTATCCAAAATCGTTTAGTAAAGGATTAAAATTTCAAACTGTTGAAATCTTAAAACAATTAAAATTTGATCTTCATAATTGCTTGGGTAGAGACTGCCATTATTTTAACTAAATGTATTTTATTGAATCTCAATCTCGAAAGAGATATTTATAAAATCCACTTAAGAGTTTTAAAGAAATATTTTCAGTATTTGGTTATGTCTTTCAACTAAGAACCGAACTTCTAAGAAATGCTACTTCAACAAAAATGTTTAAGTAACATTTCTAATTTGTTCGTTACAGCTTCGTCGCTTACGACCCGTAATAACTTTTACACGCACATACCTTGGTACTTGTGTGAAATAAAAAAAAAAAATTCTAGAATACACAATTCTTCAGGTTCATACGAGATATCACGTTTATAATTTACTAGTGACCCGCCCCAGCTTCGCACGGGTGCAATGCTGATGAAAAGCAGGTTTTTATTATGTATTGTTATTTCCGCCGCTGGAAAGCTTCGATAATATACGCGACATATACCATATAGACATATACCATCACGGACTTTTCTGTAGACCTTTTCAGTGTGTACAATACTTAGTACATTATTTTGATAAAACTCGTAGGGTTGAGCCTGCGTTTGCAATGTAAGCGGAAAAAATTTAATTAATTACGATATCACATTAGAAACCTCAAAAATAACAGTACTTTTTCACCTTCTTCATATAAACCTTCCTCTTGAATCACTCTATCTATTAAAAGAAATCGCATCAAAATCCGTTGCGTAGTTTCTAAGATTTAAGCATACAAAGGGACATAGGGACAGAGAAAGCGACTTTGTTTTATACTATGTAGTGATATATAAATAATCACAGTATACAAGAAGTTATAAATTTTGTAACCAGCGTGTTTTGCTCGATAGTAGGTGCGGACGGCGTGCAATATACCAACTTCACAGCTGTCATAGTTCCGGATATCTGATACGATACACGAACCGTAAAACAACTTTTAAAGAAGGCCTTTTTTAGCAGGAAAATCGTATTTGTAATCAGATTTTATCCCATTAAAGCAACCTCATGTTCTGTAGCATTATGCTACGCAACCGCTCTTCTTTGTATCTTTAGCACAAAATATTCGATAGTTATGTTTAGTGTATGAATTAGTTATGTGAATATGTAGGTTTAAAGACTTTATTTCTCAAAAATGTCATTTGGATGAGAACTACACTTGAGTATAGTTGATGGGAACTATACTTCCGATATTGTGGTGAATGAGACCAGGTTTTGATCTTGATCGAAGGCGTTACCTCATCAAAAAATGTTGTATATCAGAAAGTGCTTTAGCATGCAGTATCGTAATATTGGCGCTAGAGAGGCGCCTAATAAAACATTTCTATATTGTATTGTGTTGTATTAATGTTATTACTTTAATCAAATTCTAAAATAAGTTAACTAAAGTAACAACGATATTATTAGACTGTAAGCTAAATTGTAAATTACTAGCAAACTTCGTTCTAAGTTTGCTAGTAATTCATAAGAAAAAAAATTGTATAAAACCTATTTTTTTTTAAATTTTATCACATAACCCGTTATTCAAATTAATCAATATAAACTTAGTATTTGCTATGCGCTTCAAACAAGTCTAGAAATATGTCAGCAGTTTGACCTACTTTTACGTTCTTCTGAGTAACATCTTCAGTGGTATTTTAAGTATCTTGCTTACATACAGTTATGGTTTATGCAACTAATAATAACTTTGAGCTTGTAACCTAAGAATACACAATTAAGTATGAACTAGTTTCTTTACTTGACTATCTTGTTAAATTATCTGTTATGTTAGGCGGATGTTTTCGCCAATTAGGATTTAAGATCATACAAAATGTATTTTCAAAATTGTTTGTTTTCTGATATAAAGAAAGAAGATATTATTTTATCTATTTCTGAACATGTACAATTCGTAGGTATTACGATCATGATCTAGGTAGTCTATGTAAAACGGGTTTGCAAAATCGAATGGGGAAAGTTAATAGAAGTTTGGAAGTTGTGGATCAAGTTATCAATTATTCAAGGCAGACAGAACCTGCATTTAACAAAATCAATACGGGCTGTATTAATATATATTCTTTACAGCATATGCGCTGGTCACACACTCACACACAGAGTCTCGAGTGTGAAGAACGGTTACTCTCTCGGTGTAATCGGCCTCGGGTCAACTCCGCCATCTTTGTTTCTGCGGAGCCTACCGGCTTTGGCGCTTTTGATCCTGGCGAGTTTTTGCGGCGACACGGGTCGCAATCTAAGTTGTGCCGAAAAGCAAGGTAATCAAATATTCATACAACCCTTTGAAAATAAAAAAAAAACTTTGCGTATACTTTGTTTTTTACGTTTTTCTATTATAATTATGTGTACGAGTCGATTAAAATTCATTTTGTATATATGTGAACCTTGAATAGCTAGATACGTGAACTTGTTTGATTTAGGTTCGAACCCTTGCGAAAAACTATTAAATCGCGCTTAGAATGATCAGAAATACACTTAAATATAAAAATGACTTGTATAAGATGATTGATGAGAAGATTTTCCCTTCCGTAATTTCTACTTGTCTAAAATTTTACATCAAAATCGGGAGTTGCAAATAAAGAAATAACAACAACGTACATTTTTTTTTATAAAAGAGAAGTTAAGAAAACTTACAACAATCAAATTTGGTATCACATATTCATTACATCTATAATTTACCTAATACGAAGTTATTTTAATTGGTAAATTGGTTTTTATTGTATCATTAAGGTAATAGGAGTATGAATAACCTACAATCATTTTGTCTTTAAATGATATGTTATCAAATTCTTCAAATAAATAATAATTATTATTACAGATCTGCCGACAATATACCACTAACAAGTATGACTGATTCATCAGAGCGGCTATGTGCAATGAAAGCGCCTAGAGAAGAAACGATCAGTGAAGAAGGAAAATCCGATGACAGTAGTAGTATTGAAACTGTCAAACACTTTGGCCTGCCAATCCTTTCTGTTTCCGGACCGTCACCCCCCGATGAAGACTATGATCAGATAGATGAGTATCTGTAGCATTTCCACACCAGTTTCCAGCTGAAGTATGTGCTGGAAAAGATGCGGCCAGCTTGGCCTAGCCCAGCACAAAGTCCAATTCCTTTTGAATAGGAACTTTACTGTGGAACCTATTTTCTGGTGGTTTAGAATGTGTGTCTTGTGGAGGGACCATTTTTGTGCTTGCTTTCTTATACACTACCTATAGCGATATAGAATTTAAGATATAATAATCAAATTTACTACACTTTAATAGATTAAGTTTTGCACAATAACTTCAATAACAAAGACTATACCACTTTATCATCTTTCATGATATTTTATTGCGGTATGGTCTATATTATATGTAATAGACTTTTGTACCAATTTAGAATAACTAGGATAGTTTAATTTTCTAGATAATTGAGATAACGTCTCTCGTCTTTAAGACTTATGTAAAATATCTTTTCTAGAATAAGTTTGATGATTTGAAGGTTGAACTTTGGTCCAAAATACTGTATTATCGGCACATAACGTGTTCTAGGTACTAAGATTCTGAGGAAATATAAATATCAAACTCAATCTTGCCTAAACAAATTGTCAAGTCAATTAAAATCTTGTAGATAATCTTTGAAGGGACTATGGCACTATTATATATAAAAGTAGAGATAGTTTTAAATTTTATAATGAAGTATACATTAGCTGTCCTATTGTATCATATCATACATATATCAATCCCAGTATCATTAAAACATCTTTGTATTAATTACTATGTATTTCAAAAATATTTCTTTATCTGATATTAACCTAAATTTAATCCATTATTTAGCATACAAATTATAATATAAGTTCGACCATTTCTTTAATTACATTGAATATAATCGGTGGACACAATTTCCCATGTAGGCTAATGTATACCTCAGATTTCAATGAACGACACTGGTGTATAGGGACCAGACGAATTGGCTAGGAATGGTAAGCGTTTGAAAATGGAACGATTTTTACCTATTATAGTAACCACTTTTGAATTTAAGACTTGTAATTCCCTCCACTATTTTTAGATATATCGCGAATTTCGTGCTGCACCTTACTCCAGAAAAAACTTCCTTTTAAAATAGTATTTTTAAACTTACATTTTGCATCCTTTCTTCTCGAAATATATAGAATTATGGGTTGAGATTTGACTGTAATGTTTGGATAATGTAGTTGAGTGTGTATAGACTGTTGATATGACAAATAGTTTATTTAAGCATAAGTAGTTACTCCTAAGAGTCCTATATGTAGATGACAAATATTTGGCGTACTTTATTATACATTTAGTAGACCTATATGGCCTCATAAATTTATTCTCAATATGTAACCTGTTTCAGTGAGGTTACAAAATCATATATTTATGACAAAATTATTAATTTGACATTGATAATAGGCATAATAATGAAAGAGGCATAATTATCAATCTATTTCTTGCATTATATTATGTTGTATAAATTAAAATGGTCAAAATCTAAATTATAGAAATTATACATAAATTATAGTATGATTTTTAAATGTATTATTATGAGAGGTTTTCAGAAATTACTATTTCTTTGTCAGTGACTCTTTTATTCATGTAAAAATTCTATGTATACATTTTCATTGACCATAACAGTTCTAACTACATGAATTTAATTCGGTTAAGATTTTTTAAATAATTGTCGATGTAGGTAGTAGATTTATCGTGCCAATCATAACGTAACTCAATTTTTGTGTTTATATAAACATTAGATTCCTTTGTGTGTATGTTTGGCTATTAAGTACATATTAGACTATGTGTGTAGCTTTTCCAATATAGATTTCGTTTATCTTAATGTAATTGGTGTACATATCTTACGCTCATAGATAATGTAAAATATCTAAATATTTACATACTATATAATATCACAATAAAGTACCCATCGAAATTATATGGCTTTCATTATTTTTTTATAAATCCTTTAAATACCCAATATAAACAACTATTTTGGTTTATAATATACCACGATATACAGTCCGAGTCACTTGAATAGCCTCACCCCCAAAATTTATATAAATTCTGTTGTATATTCAATGTTGCCTGTTTTACTTCATAAGTAAACTTAATTAGCGACGTACTATAGCTTAATCATAAAAAGTAAGAATAAGATAAATAAATAGTACTAGCTGCACACTAAAGTAGTGAAAATGGTGCGTCACTTGAATAGCATCAGTGAAATAAAACACAAATAAATAAGGCTAGAATTTGTTTTTAATACTTTGTATACTTTCCATTGCTTTTAATAACTTCAAAAAGACGTTCGGGAATAGACTTATATAATGAATGAATGTAATTTTGATCCAAATTATTTCAATTTTATGAATTTCTTGTTCAAGATCTGCGCTTCTATTAAACTGGCGTCCACCGGCAAATATCTGGCGAGATAGATAGCCCTAAATATTTTCCATAATATTCAAGTCCGGAGAGTTCGATGGCCAATCTAAAACTTCAATTTTACTTTTTTGAAACCAAGCTTTTGTTTCCTGTGACGCATGTATAGAGGGATTATCGTGTTGGAAAATCCAGTTCCGGTGTTTTAAAATTTTACAAATATTTTTTTCTTTTCTTCTAATAGATTAGTATACAATGCTGAATTTTGTTTGCCTCGGAGATTTGCAATTGGAATAGGCCCCTTATAAGAAACCGCCCCCCATACCATTACTGAGCCACCTCCCGAATGACGACGTGATAACACCCGCTCTTCTTTTCTTAGATCGTGAAAATAATATGAATAACCATCTGGACCATCTAAATTGAATTTTTTTCATCACTAAAAACAACATTATGCCTTTGATTTGTCCAAGACATATGTATTTTAGCAAATAACAACGGGCTTTTTGATATTGATCGCGCAAATGAGGTTTCCTCTTGATTTTCTGCCGTTTAAGGTATGGTGATGACTTTATAATGCATCGCAGGGTAGACAGTGATGCGCTGGTGTTTACTTCATTCGCAATTTGTCGCGCTGTCTTGGAAGAATTAGATGCTGCACGTAAAATAAGCCGACGTTCACTTGACGAAGTAGCCAATTTTGTACGACCTTTATAGTTTTTCCCATAGTTTTCTTTATTTTTCACATAATTATTAACTACTTTAGGACTGCGACCAATTTTTATTGCAATTTCACGGTGAGATAGTTTTTGATCCAAATAAAAATTCACTTTTTCTCTTTCGATTTTAGTTAATTTTCGACCACGACCCATGATAGCTAAACATTTGAATAAGACTTCGAATAAAATATATACGTAATATTCGACGCTTAAATAAAGAATTGCTACCAAAAAACCAAAACAAACGCACGCGAGTAATGTTCGAATAGCACTGAGGCTAATCATGTGACGCGGACGAAATGTCGCACCGACGCGGGGCGCGGTATTCCAGTGCAGGTTCGTACGTGTTTTGTTTTGTATCGTAATGCACTGCGCGTGAAGTCTAATTAATACTATTATGAAAATAATATTCGTTCATATTTATACAGAAATTCCAAAATTTAGGGGTGAGGCTATTCAAGTGACTCGGACTGTATAAGTAAGGTGGCCTGTCTTAAGTGGGACGAATTTTGTACCGAAAGACGTGTTGTTGCCTTGATTATTCCACGTATCTATGAAGTACGATTGTTTAATTACATATCATGGCTCCATTCATGTATTACAAAAAGGGACAAAAATATCGATTTAAAAGTTATAACGTTTAATAGAAATATGTAAGTTATTACTGGGGTAATTTTTGAATCAAATTAGAATAAACAGACAAACAAAAATATCTTAATTCATATAGTTAAACAAGTACACTTATGAATGTCAAAAAAATTTAAATTAATTGTAAATTTACATTTACTACCAGTTCGCAAGTCAAGGGCGTAGAGGCGTAAAGATTTGAATATAGAATTTCAAACGTAAATCAATACCGGAAGCAACAATAAAAATATGAAAACAACATGAACGAAGTTTCCATTAAAGCATTGTTAATCATTCAAGTTTGGCCTTTTAGCGTATTTGTTCAGGCTTTTTGTACATATGGAGTGTTATTTCGAAATAAAGCAAACACATGAATCGTGCGATCGCAATCAGCAACTTAATAACAATAATCTCTCAATACTTTTTTTTCATATTCCTTACATACAGTTTTTCTATGATTGGTCAAAAGTAGTCATTAGAATGGTCTACCTCTTATGAATATGTTAAGCTCTTACAGCTATAGTGATACTAGTCATGTTAAATATCCTTCCTGTTGAATTGTAAGAATTATGATATAGTTCATTTTCAGACGGCGGCCTAACTATTGTTGGTTTAACTAAGCAAGTGCATGCCGATGCCTGAAATAATCGATCAACAGGTATGTTCTACAGATCATAAGTTACTCTATACAAATAGAAAACTTGGTTTCTCACTATTATAATATAGTAGCTGCTTACTGGCTTGCTTTCTTGGCTGGCATAATAACTAATGTTTAAAAAGAATAACGCCACTTAAACCGAGTTAACTTTTGAAATTCTATCCATAGTTATTGTCAGAATAAAGATTCTCATAGACAATCCTATGTTACACTATATGGAAATAAATTTTTGTTGACAAATTGTACGTTTTGCGATTGAAACACGGATTCGGATAACGGTAATAGACATGCCGTATATGTTTTATTACTCTGTTAATAGTTTATCGATATTGATTTGGCTTCAGTTGGAAATGGTTTTCATTAATACGCTATTAAAGACGATGGGGAAACTTGAATTAACTTTTTTTGTTAATAGTATCTTGTCTATATAAAAAAAACGTTTATCGGTTTTATTACTGGATTAAGACTAAACATTGGCGTAGTGTTGAGTTTTCAAGAAATTTTCGTATATTCGAATCAATTTTTTTACTATTCAATATACATTATTTAACAATAATTTTTATCAAATAATAGACATACGTATAATAAAAAAACTAAATTTAAAATATATCTTTAAATGCTTTGTCGTTGGGAATATATACCATCTATCAAACTATATAAAACGTTAACTAACAAATATTTTAGATATCGACGAAGTTTGCCACATTTATTTATATAGCCTCCAATACAATATTTAAAACATAAACGAGTTAGTAAAAACGATTTTCTAATTAATAAAATAGATTTTTCCATATCTAATCCACTCTTCAATTTGGTTCAATCGACATAAATAAATCATACATATTTTAGCACAAAGTAATAAAATATTGTATTTATTTGAATTCTCGTTCTACTTGATTATGATTATCCAAAAACCATGCAATGCCTTAGTCATGCTTTAGTCTTTCTTTTTAAATTCTCAGCAGTCAGACTATTTATAAGCATATAGAGAATTCAGGAAAGGGTTGTATCTTTAAAATATTTATATATTATTTACAGTGTAAGAGAGTGGTATCCCTCGGCGGTGAAATGATTTATGGTTCAGAACGTAGACAATAACAATTTAGTTTACGGCTTACCATAAACCACCAGTTGAGATTAATGGGAAGTTGGGAGTTCATAGGTTTGTTCATTAAAGGTTAAGTATATTTTTAGGTTGATAAAGTTTGCCAACGCTCGGCATACTGATACATTGGTAAAAACAAACACAAAATACAATTTAAAAAAATTAATGTGACAAGCACTTAGAGGCAAACATGACATTCATTTAGAGCACATACAAATATCAAACGAAACAATTATTAAGCAAAACAAACATTACAAAAAAGAAACAATTACAAAAAACTAAACAAAAATCGATTTTAAAGTGTGAGCGAGCAACAATGGATATCCAGACCTAGCTTGTTTATCAATTTAACAGAAGATGAGGGATAAACGTTTAAAAGCGGCCATACACCGCTCCACCCCATATCATACTAAGGAGGACCTCTCACAGAAGAAAGAACTACAACATGAAGTTAGAGGATTCGTTCTATGCAGGTCTTCTGATGCGCTAAAGTATAATAATACTAGCTGAACAGTGTTGGCCAAATGTTTTCAATGTGTTAATCTAATCTCTCGTTAAACGTTAATTACAAAATAAAGCTTTAAAAAAATACAAATATTTAAATGATCCTAATCCTTGCAGGGCTTTACAGGGTAAAGAGTACAGCGATACGACAAAGAACAAAAATAATAGACGCGGCAAAAATGGTGTGCCGCCTGAAATGGCGTTGGGCAGGGCACACAGCAAGAAAAAGTGACAACAGATGGAGCGAGAGAGTGCTGCACTGGTACCCGCGCAGCGCGAGCCGGCCGCAGGGTCGCCCACGCCGACGCTGGGCAGATGACATCATCGCAGTCGCCGGGGTTACCTGGCCGCGCCTGGACCGCGACAGACGCGAGTGGAACCGGAAGGAGGAGGCCTATGTCCAACGGTGGACAAACCAAAACTTAAGTGAATGTCGTTTTATTTTTATTATTTTATATTTATATATTTTATTATCCCTAAATTTTAAAGTTTTTTGGACATAAAGGCTATTATTATTATTATTAATCCTTGCTCCGGTTCAAACAATTTGTTTGTATCAAAAGATAGCGATTAAAAATGGTGGTGGAGAATTTCTTGCCCGTTGAACGCCCCTGATTTGCGAACTGTTAGTAAATGTAAATTTAGAATCAATTTAACATCGATCATCAAAAAGTTTCTGTTGACGTTAATGATTGTACTTGTTTACCCATGAATAAGTTATATTGCGTCCGACTTTGAGTATACCTAAAATATCGACCGTGTGTTAGTCAAGCTGATCAGTTACTTGCCTTTAAAAAAAAAATGATTTCGAAACAAATACAGATTTCCAACGCGCATATCTTATTAGTTTGTAGCACGTTTTTTAATAGATAAGACACAAACAGTCATTTGATAAATTAAATTATTAATACTAATACAAAAACACAAGTACAATGAACAACTGAGTGAAAACAAACAAATGTCATACACGATTATGATTATGTTAAAAAGTATATCAAGCGATTTCAAAGGTTACAAATATTATAAAAACAAGGAAGAAAATCAAAGACAGGACTGGGAACGCTCAACCAATCAGTAAAAACAAACTGTGTATATTTTATTTCCTTTATGAGGTAAATTTTTTTCTGGCTTAATAATAGTAACCACTGAATAATTGAATTTTTTTACTATCAAATAATTTATATCTAAAATCCATTTCCCTATTTTATCACAATTACACTTTCTTAACCCTTTATTCAAAACCAGTGTTATAAAGGCCCTAAGCAAACTACACACTAAACATTCTCATTAAAATTGTAATTTATTAGCATAATTTACCGCTTACTCCATCAGATAGTTTCAAAGGCCAAGGTTTCGTTCTTTGAAGCGAAACTATAGCTGAAACAAAGCATATTACCATATAACTGATGAATCTGATATATTTTAAATATCTCACTAAGCACTAAGTATGTTTTATTTAGATTTATTAAGATCCAGCATCCAAGGGAAACGGTAGGAGAACTTATGTGAAACGTTGGCACTATTAACACAGCGCCATCTGTTAGAATTGTATCAAATAATAAACAAATATTTGCAATAAAATAATATTTGGGGTAGAAATTGAGATGTAAGCTACCCTATCTCTTAAGTTGGACCAGACTGCTCACGGTGTGCCAATTTAATTTAAAATCGGTTAAGCAGAGTCCATCGGAGTCCATCGCGGACAAACATCGTAATAGGAGATTTATATATATTAAGATAAGATCAGTATATATGATCAGCATTCTATCTAGTCTTAATTAATAATCCATCAGCAAAAGCGGGGTTAGTTATCGCACGCATATCAGTATAATGCTAACTAAGAAAACATTTATATGTCATAGAATTGTTTCGTTACACATATTGCTTACAAACAAGAAAGCTTTACTCAATTTTGGAGTTTTAAAGATATAGTCTGACGAGACGTCGGACTCAGATCCCTAAGCTTATATAAAAATATATCTGGGAACTTTGGTAATAAAGTTGGCATTTAAGTTTCTCATTCAAGCATATGAATAAATATTAACTTTTATATATAAGGGCTACGTAGAACATTACGATTTACCAAACGAATGGAGTCTAAAGAATTCATCAAACTTAAGTAGACGACTTCTTTTGATGTGATTTTTGTTCATATTATACTTAGTTACATTTCTTAAATGTCAAATATTAAAATGGAACTAATTGTATTAAAATTTACTGAATAATTCAAACTTCGTTGGTTTAGCGTAATTGGCAATTAATATCGTAATCGGATAACAAAGCAACGATTTTCGCGTTCTATACTGTGTATTTCTAATTTTATTTTAATATCGATTTGGATGGATTAAACGAGGTAAACGTAAATTAAGAAATACCTTCAAGTCTGGGATTTTTATCTTTCTTTAATTCGTACCACTGACCGTTCAAACAATATCGTGGGATATGGAGACCAATAACGTTTCGAGGTACGGGGAAGGGGAGTGTTATTTAACTGTACAAAATTAAAAATGAATGCCCAAATTGACCGTCCGATTGTTACCTCAGTCAATATGCCGTATATATACAACATAAGTTTGTCGAAAATGAAAATGATATCAAAAATTCACCCAATCATTAAAAACTTATGATCCAAACGTTATGTAAATTGGGCTCATTATCACATCCACATCCTTCCCAGCCCATACCCACTGAGGGTGCGCCAAACACTTGCTTCAATTGTTAGTCAGCCCAGATCTATTGAATATGATAGCAATCGATTGGCGTAAAAATACTAGCTAAAATGCAACGCTACCTCTCGGGCTAATAGCGTTACATACTCGGACTTCGTGCGCGCATCGGTAACACTAAGGTATTGACAACGAGTCGTGCGTGACTTAAATACCTTTGGTGCAATCGAGTGTAATCTATATAACTTTAAATTTAATTGAATATACTATAACATAGAATTTATATCGAGATGATAATCGAGTTGTATCGAATAAAAACTAATAACCTGCCTATATACTAAAGGATTTGGGATTGAGTGGTGAAATAAGAGAATCATACTGAGTAGCACCACGTGGGTAACAATTATCGCTGATTCTACCTATTGGTTCAAAATGTACATAACAGGGGATTTTATTTCATAAAATGTTTGTAATTATATATCTGTCGTATGTCGTGTATTTTATTATAACTGTAATATTTCTTAGATTAGACTTTAGTACACGGCCACAATTACAGTGTTAATAACATATTTTAACTAATTTATTCACTGTTTACTAGGTAAAACATTTTAATACAATTTTATTCCAACCGAGTGGCTCTAGAAACAATTTACATGAGATAAACGTAAGAGGAGCTTTCTGTTGTGTAAATAAGCTCTCATTTTCTAAACATCTGTATACAAATTTTCACTCTTGTTACGTCAAGCGTAATTGGTTATTCTTTGCTTTAGTGAAGGCTAAAAAAGCTTTGCAGGAACGATGTAATAATAACTATGTTCTATTGTTTCATGTCTTAGTCAGGGTTCTACGACGCTACGGCGTAGAAAAAATTACACCGTAGACAAAACTGAAACACAACGAGTGTATTTAACACTAGCACTTTTTTATTTTATGTGCCAAACTTGTTTTGATTTATTACTCCCTATACAAATAAAATACATTTTGGCGGAAATTACTATATGTGTTCAGGAACTACGTCTTCAAATTACCTAAACCAATTTTAGTTATAATTGAATGAAATCTTTCAATTTTTAACAAAGTACAATTTTGTTAATGGAATCCAGTTTTATTTCCAAAGCTCAAATACATCAGAAATATTGAAATGAGATACTTAATATAATAAAAAACTGGTGGTAAATGATAGTGGTAGCAAAGATGTGATAATATGATTTCAATTGTTAAGATATAAAAACCTCTTTTAATTTATTTATTCTTTAAATAACGCATAAATTATTAAAATTTTACCTTATTTAAAAATAACGTTAATTTAACTAAATTTATTGGACAATGTTTTTATTTTGGGCACTTAAAGAGCACGTTTGAAAACGTTTATTTACCGATCAAAACTCGATATATGAACATACAAACATACATCCGGATGCCAGTCACGTCATTCGATCACTGGACTGGAACCTTTGAATTATTCATGATAGTATCAAGTCAGGGCTGGCGTGTGTGACATTATGATTAATAATTTTATTACTCAAATCTCTGTTTTATTCAGCCATTGTACGTCATAACAACTGAATAAATCAGGGATTATGTTTTACGAATCTATGCTTAAAGTGCTTAAATTTATGGCAAATTTCCCCAATCCTATGGTTATTATTTAGATAATTTCCTTTTTACTTTGGTATTATTTTTTTAATTTAGTGGACATATCTTCACATGTCATTTTCGTCTTATGTCATATCTGACGTATCAGAAATTATATGTACGTTAGCGCCAGGGTCTAACTGCAATTGACAAAAGTTAAAAGACTCCCATAAACTACTAAAAAAGGTTCAGTCCCCCCTTGGTACGAATTCTGATAGGATAAATATCTATGTTGTTTTCATTTCATAACAAGCTCTGCTCAGACCACGAAATCCAACAAAGTATATTGCACCTTACTGTAGAATGCAGCTGCCAGGCCTGGAGCACCAAATTGGACAATGGACAGACTGACCGGCTGGGATCTTGTGAAGATAAAAAAATCTCTTGACCGAGATTGAAAGAGGATTTTAAGATTAAGACATCGTATAAAATATATATAAACTTACTCACCTCAACTCACCATATACCTATATATATATATATATAGGTATATGGTGACAAATGCAATTTTTATTAATGTTTAAAGAACTTTATTTCTTATTACAAAAAATATATTTTATTTACATGAGAAACTTAATATTAAGATGTATATATACGAGCGTACGTATATATATACCCGTCGCCATTAGCCGTCTACATTTTAGTCAACTGTGTCCATTATAACATGCATCTTTACTGCCTTTTTGAATTTGTCAAACATTCCAATATTACGAATTTGAGATGGTAATTGATTAAATAATTGCAAAGACGTATTAAAAATCCAAATGACGTTTTAATTCAATCCCATCCGGAAATCAAGTTAAGGAAGTTAGTTATATACATACCCTTTTTTTCATAAAATAAATCAGTCTAAGTGCACTTTTAAATTAAATACTTAAATGTCTCTTCTTACCACAAGCTATAAACTTTTCTATAAATATGGATATAATACATGTAAAAATTATTAATTCTTTACATGAAACTCCCACCCCTACCCCAGACGTTTCTAGCAAACGTTATAACAATGTTTCCAATTGTCCAGTCTATATGACCCTACAGAGTTATGGGCGGATTTATGTTCACGAGCAAGTAGAAATTTAAGATTCTCCAGTTTCATAAGCTTTTATCTAAGTTGACAGCACTGAAAGCTTGTAAACTTAGTTTTTAATAAAAAAAACGACTGTTAAATGGACTAGATAATAAATTGTTCTCTGTTTACTAAGTGTATTTTTTGATTTTGTTTGTTTCTTTGTCTGTTCATTATTTGATTATATTTATTAAGCTTAAGGTTATGACAATTATTTTAAAAGAGACATGTTTAAATTTAGTGAAAATGAAACAATCTTAAATACAGTATCTATATCGTAAATTATAGAGTACAATACAAAATTTAACCAACAAATACATAAATCAAATGTTGAAAAAGTATAGTAATAGTTTTTATTTCCCAGAACTGAAGCCTTAATTTCTCATTTTTAGATACAATAATTACACTTTGGGTCATCAAAAAGTTAATCATAGTCAAAATTGCTCTTTGTTAAGTAAAGTCAAAAGCTATGCATAGCAAAACAGCGTTTGATAATGTAGGTATTTCCTCGAATTAAAACTTCATTGCCTCTATATGTAGCAATGTTTATTTTTGGTTGGATATACTAATCCCAGAGGCTCTATTATCTCTGCCTTTTAATAAATTTAAGAAATGTATTTTAAAAAATCTGTGTAAAATGACTTACTATAAAGAAAGCGATTATCTAGTTGATAAAAGAGCCTGGGACTAGTGCTGGGCACTACTTCTAATTAATTTGATATATTTGTTTAAATATTGTTTGATGATTTGCTTTTTTAAAAGAGTACCGAGAGTTTTTTACGCCGGCTTTTTCTCTTGGCTTACACCCTCTGTCTTCTTTGCCGATGAGTACGGATGCCTACAGGTTCAAATTTAATGACGTGGAAAAGTGATACCTTGATCATCTTATATTCCAAAATAAACGTATTTTAATTTTAATCATTTCAATCCTGTGCATACTTAAAGAAAAACACTTTTTTACGGATTATAGTTATGTAAACGTCGGTTTAAATTTAAAATTATGTCTAAATAATTATAAGTTTAAATACAATAATACATAACTATAATCCGTAAAAAAGTGTTTTTCTTTAAATGTGTAAAAGTTATGTTAATAAAAGACAATACCTGTGCATACTGTTCATACACAAAGTATTGGAATTTTATATTATTCTTGATAGTGTAGATTACTTAAAGTGAAGGACTCAGTTTCCGCAATAAGGTATCTCTTTCGTTCGTTGTGCATTTTTAAGATAAGCTTAAAGTTTTCTATATTTACTAGCTGTTATTGGTAAAGTGTGTTTCCATATTTAAATAAAAAGGTTCTGTGTATTGCAATACAAAACTTGAAACAGTAAAATAGTAATTTTACAACATTTTATTATATAATGTAGTTAAACAAACACATATTTTAATAAGATATTAAAAATATATAAAACTTTAAATCGAACGTATAAAATAGTAACAATATGTTAAAGCCACCTTACCTTACCCTTCAGCCTACAATTTATATTATGTATTTTTATAATTATATTTCATTTATATATGAAAACTGAAATTTTTCTTTAATATTTAGGTCCGTATAATACAGCTTTTAAAATTGTTATCGTAGCTTTTAGATTAATTTGATACAAACTTACAATCATAACCTTTCCTCTTCATATAATAATGTAAAACAATTAAAGAAGAAACTCTTCATAATGTATATAATAATGAATCATATTATCGCTTTGATACAGAGAAAAAAAAACTTTACATAAATAACAATGTAAATAACCCTAACTCGAAAAGCTTTCCCTAGTCTTTGTGATAATGCATTCGACCGTTAAAACTAGATTAACCAACAAACGACCAAAGTATTCCAAATTATTCTTGTGACATAAATTTCAAATTGAATATTAATTTTTATATTTTAATTTAGTTTGAATATTGCATTACTTGGCATTTCTGGTACATCATAGTATTTTATATATATCTCAATACGAAATTAATATTTCAAATAAAATAATATTTGTTTGCTCGTTTCGCCATTTTCAACCAAATATATGTCTTTGTTACCTAAAATTTACGTACATACTCATTGGCATACATTTCGTATATCAAAGCCAGCTCAACAAGAGGCATTGTCTATGGTACAATAGAATATTTTGAAAGGTATTTCCCGCTTCTAATATTTCAAAAATGTATATGAACTTTTTCTTCTAAGCTCACCTCCTCCAATAACTTTTATCTTTGCCTAATTATAAAACGTTTGCTCAGGATATTTCTTTAACGATTTTTTATAAAATGTAAAACAAGAAACTGTACACAATATTCCATTCAATTCCAATATTCAATGCTAATTCAATTAATACATAATTTACAAACAGTTTGAATCTTTTAATCACGCTTTTAATAAACATACGGAAAATGCAATGACAGTGTTTTCTCAAACAATATAAACTTTCAAACATAATTAAGGAGCACAGCAGGAACTTTTTATCTAAAAAAGAGTTTAGCTTATTGTTTCAGAATATACTCGTGTTAGTGGCTTGTTAGCTACAGTTAACTCGCGTAAAGTACTTGACTTTGTCTATTGTTGCTTTAATGACGTCGCTTTTAATTAAAATTTAGCTTTCTGTCAACAAAACTATAATTTTAAAACAAACTGCATCAAATTTTAGTTTAGAATACAAAATAAAGTAAAAAGGTTTTTATATCTAATAGTATAACCACTGTATTATTCCCCGATTATTTTTTTATAACGACTCGTTCCTAGATTATCAAAAATCATAGAACACAATCTGGAAATCCTAGGTTTAATTTGCGGTTATACCAATCCGCAATAGAGTAGGAGACTAAGCAGGTATAAAGATTCCCTTGTCGTATGACAATTTTTTGAAGATACTACATTTAGAGCGTTTTTCGGAGTTCTTGGCGTTGACATGGTTGAAGGGAAAAGGCGAAACGGTACTTCATACAGGGCACTGCTCGCAACTGTATAAAGCCCGCATGGGCCCCTCATGGAGTACTGTTCTCACCTCTGGAAACTCTACAGTGCCATCAGCAGCATTTGAACGCATCAAACGTAGTCAAGCTCGAATCGTCAACGACCCTGCTCTTACCAATCTTGATGCTTGAGCTTGGTCCTTTGGCATTGCGCAGAGGTGTTGGTTTCCTCGGCATCTTCTACCGCATTAAACATGGGGAGTGCTCTGAAGAAATTGTTTGGAGCAATACCTGCGGCAGAATGCTAAATTCTGTTCTTGCTATCACGTCGCCTGGGATCCTACAACACCGCACCGCAACAAGGCATTTTCTACCTAACCAGCTGCCAGTAGAGATATTTCCTAAGTTATATGACTTCGGGGCCTTTAAAAAGCGGCACACCGTTCCCTGAACGGTCGGTAACACCCGCTAATGTGGCATTTGTCTATGGGAGTTGATTATCACTTTAATGAACTGTGAACTACTCCTTCTGTCCCGTAAAAAAATTCAACAAAACACTCTTTATTTTTTATTTTCTGTAATTCACATTGAGTAAATAAAATATAAAGCACTGAAATCACAAATTCTCATACATTTATATTAAGAAATATTTGCAGCGCTTAGTGCTTCACAGTCGAGATTGGACGTTTAGCTGCAAAGAGCTCCTCTTTATCACTCGACGCAAGACAGATGAAAGTCCTTCACATAACATGGATAACGCTCGCTATCACTGACTTTCACGGTATATTTAACCAGCAGTTATTGGAGACTACGTCTGTACAAGCTTTGAATACACAGTAATGTAAATCTCGTTAGAGATTAGAGAACAAAAAAAGGATTTTTTTTCTCTAATCTCTAACGAGATTTAAGATCATAAAAGGCAAGAAATCACAATAGTTTACTTAAATGATACACGGGCGATGTCTTCCCAGATGAGGAGCGGATGACCACAAGCAGAGAAGTTAGTCTTCGCAGTGGAGGGCGGGTTCTTTTACAGATTACTCCGTATTTCGCACACTCCAGGGAGTGAAGGGAGGGACTTTCTTAAATTAATTAAAACTTCATATACAATTACAAATATAACATTAAATATACGTAGTACGAATAAAATAATGAAGGTATTAAATTAAATAAGTGTTTATTTATTTTGTTAGTAATCATAACAATCAAAGCCATAAATAAGTATCACAATACAGCAAGAAAAACCAGCGTTATAGGCCACAGGGAAAAACTTTTTTAAATTTGTTTAAATTTTCATTAATTTTCATTTTTTTATTATAACTTATGTATTATGTAGGTTACGGTAAATTTAATATTATATATTTCATATCAAATGAATTCCGTATACTGCAATAATGGTTTGAATGGCTTGGCGATCAGCCAAAAGATTGAAATAGAATCTTCATTGTCAATTTTTGCATTCTTTACTTTTCTTGATGAGACGGTTAAGGTTGAGGCTTAAGAGGTTATTAATTTCCCGCTTTTTTGATTTATAAATACTTTACTTGTTTCATTTACTAAGAAGACATGGTTCTATTAACACAGATTTACGATTTAAATCTGTGTTGAGTGTAAAATACTCTTTAGAATACCACCTTTATACCACCTTTAAAACAATCCAGTATACATGTTTTGTGTATATATATAATGAATGAATCATTTACATTTCTTACTTTTGAACCATTTAAAACAAAAAGTATCTAAAAATTGCTACATCTGAACGGTTAATCTTCGCGAACAATGCTTCGCGGAATTCAGGTAATAAAGCATAGTTTAATTGATAATCTAATAAAGATAAAAAATAATCTTTGCTCAATGAATAGTTTCGCCTCGCAAAGAGGGATTAATTAAAAGTTCACATAGTTATGGTGCAAATAGTTCGCTGTGTAAAGTCACCAACTGGACCTGATTAAATTATTTTTTTGCGCTTCGCAAAAAGTAGAAAGTTTTTGCTGTGACAAATTGGATTGTGGTGAAAATGCGGCCGCAATTCTCAGTCTTAATCGTATTACAGAAGATAGGATTGTTGATAAGCTTTTTTTCTTTGTCGACTAGAAAATTTTGCAATCCAACTCGCTATGATGCTCTCTATTGAGATTGCCAAGTACAATGGATTATCAAAAAGGTTAGTCGACATCACAGGAGAACGAAGAGCTGGCAGCTACCTCGCACAAAGAATTAGTCTAGCTATTCAAAGGGGGAACGCTGCTAGTATCTTCGGAGCCTTGCCTAAAGGAACTCCTTTTAATAATAATTTTTAATAATTAAATTTTAAGGTTAGTTATTAGATATATTTTTATGTATTATGTTATTTCTGTATTAAATATGAATTTTTATGTTACCTATGTGAATAAATATAATATTGAGTGTTTTCGCGTTCATGTACACGTTCTGTTCTCCCTCCAGATCCCAAGACCTAAATCCCTTCCCTACGATTATCATTCTGGTTTGTGTCAAGAACAAATGTCTCAACCATGTTAACCTTTATCTTTTCTGTTTCTTTTATAATACAGTATTTTGGTTTCAATTATTGTTAAGTTACTATTTCAATTACCCATTTGAAAGAGCGGAGTACTTTGACCTAAAGGTCTCCCTAGATTTAGGGGATCCAATAATAGCTAAAAATGTAACTTGTTATTGGATAAAAATTTTTGAATTTTCATCAACTCCATACATGAGACGGCCGACCCAATCGCAGTATCAGGTGAGCAGAGTCGAAAGACAGCCAATTTTCAACATCTTCGTAACTTCAAACTTTGCCCTATCATATATATAATTATGAAAGTAAAACATTTCACAGCATTTTTATTTGATGCTGCAGTATTAAATAGAAAAATACCCTTTACTTTACCCTGACTAATTTCGTTCGGTGTCAGTATTTACAACCGGCCGCATATATTTACACCGGCCGTGCTGTCTTTGGTTCATATTTCAATTACTATAATATATTCATCAGTTCACAAACATCGCGTGTACCATTTAAACGCACGCTATAAAAGAGTTGTATTTTAATACCCGTAAACTAGAATATTGACAGTTTTTTTCATATAATGTTATATTATTTACTCTAAAGAACTACTTAAAAGTTATATATAGTATCAAGCACAATAATCCTTTATACAAGGTCCGGCTATTCTGTCAGGAGATATATTCGATGTGATGAACTTACAATAGGAAACAATTTTGTCACAGGTAATCGAACTCAGGATTTCTGGTTATATGCTGTTTGAGGCGGTATACATATAAAATGTCAAATATGATATTAACCTAAAACTTAATTTACATTGGAGATATTCGAATCTTTTTTTGACATCGTTGAAAAGCTACGGTATATATTTATGAGAACATATGCACAACCTCTCAGCCGTAACCCCTCAAAACATGGTCACCTATTGTTTATTTTTATTGATATCTATAGCGAAAATTATATTATTTCCACTTTGTTAAGATAATAACTGTTTAACTAAAACTAACTTAACTCTTTTACTCTTAACTGTTAACTCTTGTGTAATTTTTCACATCGAACTTCGAATAGAACTGTACTGAATGTTGTGTGTTGTGTGATAAGCTTCGTTTTTACTTAAGAGGACTATGTGACTTAATGAACTAAACGCTAGCTTCAGGCTTTAAAATATTTAATTAAAACTGCTGCATTCGCCATTTAAATGTCATTACCAGCAACAGTACACCGCTTCGCTAATAAAACCAATAAACAATTGCAGCACTTAATAACGCGCCAAGATTAAGAGCCAATTAGTTCCATACACTGACCTTTTAAATAAAATGATTTCTACTTGAAATGTTGCAAATTTTGCTATTGGAATTTGAATATTGTTCAATGTTTTGCGTTCCATGTTCTACACATACCATGTGAATGATGCCTAACTAAACAAATAGACTTTCCGACAGAAAAAATCAGTTTTGTATCGCGCAAACCAACTATCGTGGAATATTCATAAAAGGAGCATAAAGAATATCCATAGTGCTAAATCACCAAGAGCGCACAATACATAAACACCCTTAAAACAACACAGCCGAATTAAATATTACTTAATTAAATTAATTTTATAACTTTAATTGATTTTTCCGTTATAAGTGTCGTAAATTTTTGAGATTATCTTTATTATGTTTTTTTATATATATAATTTATGTTAGCTATAGGATTATGGAATCATATAAAACGTAGAACATTAAACGTCAACAGTTGTTGTAAAGTAATTGGTTTCTTGTGATATTGTAATATAAGTCAGTTCTCGCTGTTTCTCAGCTTCCGCCTAAGCTACCCTTCGTACAGAAGCGAGTATTTATATAATATAATTCTTACAAAGCGTTCGTATTATGAAAGCTGTAAAATGGGATTCCTATATTACATTCTAATTCTAGTTTTGGGTCAAAAGCATGCCAGTTTTCTCACGACCCTAACTAGCGAGTGTTTTTTTTATAGAACAGGGGGCAAACGGGCAGGAGGCTCATCTGATGTTAAACGTGCACATAGGAAGAAAGTCCATTGGTGCACCCGAAGATCGATTTAACGGCATGAGTGGGAGTCGTACGCGGAAGCCATAGACTAACACTGATTCTTTAAACCTTATTAAAAATATATACTTTCAGCCCTGAAAGCAGTCGCACTGAGTGGCAAGCAACATCCGGCAAATAAATAAATAAATTCCAGATTTATATTAAGCAAATGATGCAATTTGAATGAAATTCAGTTATATATTATTTTATATTCCTTTGTATTTTAATGAGGTTTTCGAGAAGTCACGAAAATTCTTTGGGAAAAATATGGAAAGTGTTCCGAGTATGGATGTAAGCGGGTGAAGGTTGGAGTGATACTCAGAGTAATGTAAATGAGAGGTGTTATTAAAATACAAATATTTCAAATATAAAATGAGTTTGTGTATTCATTGGTATATATGCATTACATTTAAAAAAATCTATAACCGTAAATTATATGAGTCTAATACCATCAAGCTGTTATCTTAGTAATGCCTATGATGACTTTATTATCAAATAAAGGAAATTAATTGAATTTATTATAACACTCGTCGTACCACAGAAACACAGAGAATATTTTTGAAAAAAAAAAGACTACTACTTAGAGTGACTTGACTAGACTTTACTAAGAGTGAACAACAATGGAAAGGGGGATTTAATATTTAAATATTAATAACAGCCTGAAATCATATATAATCTAGAACCTAGTACCAAAATCTTATTTTGATATTGCCAGCCAACTTCTAATAAATAATAGTCAAGGACTGATTGTTACTTAATATTTTTTATGTATACACTAGAAATCTTTGATCAAAAATACTCAAAGCGAACATCCATAAGGCACCTACTTCAACACACATAAACCTTTGAAAGAGCTACTTTACCGAACACGAATTTACGTATAGTAAACAGTTTTATTTGTTTTACGAAACAGACGGTGCGTGACTAAAACGCCAGCCGTTGTCCAAACTGCGCTGAACTATTCTCTCTGTAGTCACATTAATCTATATCATTATGAAAATACTCGGAGTCGATTACGTTCGTTCCGCAATGTTTGCGAGGTATTACCACAATATAGCTAATAAGAGAAATATATAAATACTTGAAATCTAATAATTTTTGTATTGTATTTAATTTTACAATTTTTTTTTTAAATTTGGGATAGCTAGAACATTTTTGACAGATAAAATGAAATTAATATTTTATAATCACATGATTACCTATCGATTGTGTTATATTAAATATACGGGCTACCAATAAACAATATAAAATTGAAATTAAATAATGTTTCTAAAAATATGATGGTATTTCGTTGCGGCGATACGGCGTTACCAGTAAGAATGCAGTAAGTAATACCTATTTATATAATATATGCTACGTGTGCAAAGTCAATATGAAAACTATAAATATAAACATTTATATAAGCCATTTGCTAAATTCTTATCACTTGTTCTGTTTAATTTGTAACAGTTACAGTATAACTTTTGTCCAAGTAACAAGCTACAGAGATAGAATGAAGATATCAAGTAGCCAGTACGTTCTTAACTTATAACATCCAAAACATAAACACCACTCAATGAAAAACCTAATTGTATAACCCTGGAGTTTTCCAATAATTCAAGTTACTTCAAATTACGAGCCAATACACTTTACCCAAGCTAACAAAACCAACTCGTTTTATCTGCAACCGGTAAATCCAATTAGGAACAAAATACAACACATTGAATCAAACAACACACTTTAAATGGAAATTAAATTGGGAACCCTAACACAGGTATATTTACTTAAAAGGGTTCCCAAATCTTACATGAAAAGAAAGATGTACCTACTTAAAATGAATAAAGACTTTATTATTATTATTATTATTATTATTAAGTAATGAAAATACTTGGTATTAACGCATACTTTAGAAGATCAAGCCCTACGCAATTTCTTATTAATATAATATACAAGATCACGAGTTTACAACTCAGAAGCTATGGAAACGTTAAATGAGAAACATCTTAAGCCAAAATATCAATCGTTATTAGTAATTATAACAAAGACTAAATATAATTTTTGAAATACGTATTTTAACATTCTAGGGCCTATTTTTGATTCTTTCATCGAGTGCATTACGTTTTTATCAAATAATATATGTAACTAGGAAGAATAGAAATGTTTATAACGAATAATCACTTCAAAACATTTTTATTATAAAAAACTATAAACATTTAAGTTATAATGTTACTTATAACAAGGCAGTATGTTGCCATAGGTAAACCTTTAAGACGAACCTTTAGAATGTCGCTGTAGTTAGTTCTAAGTCGCTATTATACGCACGCAGCCCTTATCTGATATTTAATATATTACCAAATAAAATAAAAAAATATTTAAGTATATAATTAAATATTTTTTTAAGTTTATAAGTATTTCAATTTCACTCAGATTTAGTTAATAAATGATAATTACACTACAAATATATATGATGAATACTGAATTTCCGATGTGGACATTTATTACTTAAAATTTATTACTATACTATACTACTATTTTTGTAACAAATTAACTAAAAAATCAGTGACTTTGAAAATTCTTTCACGATTTAAATGATACAGTCCCAAGTACGTCATAATGATTAATTACATACACATTACCCTTTATGTATATTTGTATTTAATCGACACATGTTGTAAACACACAAAACAGAAAATAAAGGTTTTCTGGGTTAATGTTCGTTCCTAAAATGCACCAGAATGAGGTCAGCATTTTATGTCATATCCGTTTGTCATGCAACACTAATACATCCTTAATCTTATCCTAACTACTAATGTTTAAAAAATCGGTACATTTATTTTGGCGATTTAAAATATAAAAATATTTTAAATTCCTTATTTGAGAATGAGTGACATACATGTTTTAACACATATATTTCGTTACCTATATATTTAGATTTCAAGTATGTTTTACCTTCGCCTTAGGTTAATGATAATACATCATCAATGTATTTCTAAGAAAATTTTTTTACAGTATGTTTTTTTTTATAAATATTTTCTAGATAATTCCCCGACTATGTAGTCATCGGAGGTATTAAATAGCTTACGTAAATGGTATTGATCTTAAGTCATTCTCACAAATATATTTATATATGTACCTATAAAGAAAGCTTTTTAAAAACGTGATTACTATGAGATAAAATTGAGCAAAGTTAGAGTTTGTTAGTAAGTTTTTATAAAGTAATACCGCTGCAGCGCTCTTATTACCAGAGTATATGCGATTGTGTTAGCGGCCTATATTTATATGGGGCATATTAGTAAGAGGCTCATCTGATGTTAAGTGATACCGCCACCTATGAACACTCTCAATGAGAATGCATTGAAGACGTCTCAAGAATTCGCAAAGAGCGTACGTCTGTAAAGGACTTAAAATTTACATTTTTATAAAACATATTTAATTATTGAACTTTAACAATGTATTGTAAATATTATTAATACCAATGTTTTATTAGATTTATAACAAAAAACTATATCAATACTTGAAAGGTACACAATAAATATTGATTCAAATTAAAGCTATGTTTGCCACTATAAAAGGCGTGGAATCCAATCAAATCTTGGCACTCAATAACTTTTATAACCGGCTCTTATGGTGCGAACAATAAATCCGTCTAGAACAAGGGATCCTCGTTTTCCACTGATACACACTGTGCATTTATTTTTTTGATAAAGAAAATATGCATTTAACATATTATTATTTCAAACAAGCATGCACAACAAGGGAAAACTTTTTAACACATGCATGCTACCAATTCCTACATACGGCTGCAACACATGGGCACTTACCAAAGCACAATGTGAAAGATTATGCATATCCCAGAGAACCATGGTAGAAGTAAAACAAAACAGTTGACAAAATGAGTAACAAGAATTTGAGGAGGTAAAACAGGGTTTACTGATGTTACTTATAAAAATCACAGAAATGGCTGGAAAGACTAATCCCTGACGAGAAGATGAGATTGCTATACAACAAGGAAAAATGGGAGAGGCCTTTGGCCGTATGCAGACGAAATCCGTTATCGTTGATTGAGAAAAATAAGTATAATGTATATATTTTGTATTTCTGATATAAGGCTATCTAGGTTGTAAATAAATAATTTTTATTTCTTAAATTGTGAAGTCATTTGCAAAAACATCAGAATCGGTATCATTCTTGCTATTAAAAGTTCAGAGTTCGGGAGCTGTTCCCAGGTTTGATTGCAGGTCGAAATTATATCATGCAATTTCGATTAAAACAAAAAAAATGTATGGGTATCCTAAATTAGAAAGATACTGTTAACTGTTATTCCTGTAGATTAACCCCTACGGTTTGTAGGGTTTGTAAATGAGAGAAAGAAAAAATTTACATAATACAAAATTATGTATAGTTAAAAGAGAAAATGCATTCGTCAACTATTATCCCGGCCTTCAGCAGATTGTCCCTCACATTTGATATATTACTGATTTTAGATACTTGACGTAATAAATTCCGCATAGTACTTACAATTTCTTAAACTACCGTTGGAAAAGAAATACTTTCTGTTTCAGCAGGCTGAGAAGATGTTAATTAGCTATACATTAACTTAGTTAATGTATAGCTTTTGCTTCGATAGTGAAAATTTTGTTTGTAAGAAAGTGGTTAGAGATGAAAAAGAGAAAACTTTGGGCGAAGAAAGTGCGTTCTCTGGGTGGCTTATAATTATGTAGGTTTGCATTGTGTGTGACGTGGTGTAATTGGTGGACTTGCATTGCGTATCCACTGGTGTACTGATATCCGTGTCAACAGATGACATCGCTTTGGAAAATGTTTTTTCGTGAAAATATTTTTTTCTGGTTTAAATCCATCATAGTATGTAAGTGCCTAAATAAAATGTAAAGCAATTCGTACTACTTTATTAGTCGTATAATCTTTCATATATGAGTATTTACGAGGCGTGAGGGAAGATTTTTATTACATATTTTATCGTATCAATCATAGTTGACATAATTGCGATGGGGAATAAATAAAATTTCACCTTTATGTGTGTGATTTCAGTACCTCTAATATTGAAATTCGTAAAGAAACCGTACATTTTATACTTTACTATTGGTTATGAAAAACAATATATATTAATAGATTACAATAAGTAACAACACAAAAGAACAATAAAAACATTGACTAACATAATATAACATAATAACATAAAATATAATTACTCTAATATATATTATTACAGATGTGACATTCTGCATAAAAAATCGATTATTTCCAAATTTTAGAATTTAAATATTTTAGAATAATCAACATTGAAATTAACCTAATTTTCTGTTTTTTTTAGGCGAAATCCCTAATACATTAAATCTACTATACTAAAAATCACTTGGAGGTGTTCCAATTAAGGGCCCCCCGAGACACCTACATAATCAGTATCATCAAAACCAGGCGACGTATCAATAAATTCCAAAACTTATAGATGTGTTCCGTTCCGAACAGTATCAAATCCATTACCTGAAACCCCATCAGCATGGGGCTATTATCATATATCAAATCATAAGATATATGTATGGTGTCCGCTTTATTGATTATGTTGTCATGTAAGTTTTACTTTATTTAAATACTTTTGCTCGCGTGAACTGTTTTGAAGTAGAATTTAATGCAGTTTCAATAAAGTTATGGCTCGTATTTTACGATCATAAAATGCATCTTGGTGTCGGGTGTATGTTATATATACAATATTCATGTTCCGTATTTTAGAAAGTACATAACTGTTATTATAAGTGCTATGTTTAATATTATTTTATTAAACATAGTACATATTTGTAACGTATTTAGGTCACACACACATAATAGGTAAAACATAATAAAAATTAATATTATAACAAAAAAATCAAAATGAAAATAGGCCATATTTCTTGGGTTTGTTATGGCTGATATGTAAAAAAGGTTCTCCCAGCAAGAAGAAAAAGAAGAGAACGCCTGCGAAACCTGGGCAGATAAAATATATTATCAGTAGAGAAAATAAAAGGCAAGTTATATAATTTTAGGAAGCCATCATTTGTTTGGAGGTCGTGCTCTGCGTCTTTTTGTGGCGATAAAAGGCTCTACTTATTTTAATACTTCATAACTGTATGTAACAGAGCAAAAATTATAATTATTACTATTTAGAAGGAAATTGAGCCGTTTTGGCTTAGAAGATTCAGCGTGCGACCCTGAGGTCGTAGGATCAATCCCCGGCTGTGCACCAATGGACCCCAAACAGATACTGAAATCTGAGACCAAGACCTGAAAAAGGTTTTCGTGTCACGGATTTATTTCTATTTCTATAAATAATAAGAATTTTGTAAATAATTCATTATCTAAATTTTGTGATGATATTAATATCAAATAGCATACTCATTGAAACATTAATATTAAATATCGCAAATTTGACTGAATTAAATAAAACTATAAAAAACTATTCAAAGAAATACAAAATCTTGTATGAATCTGAATCCAATCTTGAATAGTTTAACTTCAATGAAGAACTGTTACTTTTAACAGTCCGTTTCAAATCAAGATGTTATCTGTCGCAGACGCAGACACATTTATATCCTAAGAGTTATTTACCTCGGCTTATTCCACTCGATGCGTTCTATGAAATATTATTTACCTCGAAGTAATCCTTTTTTACAAAGAAATCAGGATAATTTGTCTGGCGAAACAATAATTTCAGGTCAATTACAGAATTAAAACCTAATATTTATTTGTATTACTAAAATAATCTACTGAAGAAAAGTTTGAAAAGTTCCAGAAATTTCTGCGAAACAATAGCACAGACCAAAGTATAGTTTTATATTTAATCAATTAGTAAGATAAGGTATCGAAATTCAGATGCTTAGACGGAACTTTTACACTGAATATTACGTGGTACATGAATATATACTACAGTATATATTGTATCTTTTTTGTTAAAATGTAAGAGATAGAAGAAAGATAAATTTACTTGTATAGAAGAACTTTAATTAAAATATGTTATCTGTCAGTTGTAAGTTGTATTTAATTTCTATTTGAAGTCTCTAAGGTATGTTAGAACGTAAGTTGTTTTTTAATATAGTTTTTGTGATTTAAAAATATATAATGTTTAACGTTAATTACCAGTGTTGGCCTAGTGAATAAAGCGTGCACCTTCATCACTGCCGACGCAGTACGCAGTAAGCAATTGATAAACGCGAAATCAGGAGGTGATATCACATCCAAAAATCGATAACATGGACACAGAACACTGATTACCTATTTGTCTATGAAAAATTATACAATCTGAGGCCAATATATAGGCTTGTAGATACTGCTTAACTGCCTACGTTGCCTGCCTAGTGTTGGCGCTAGTGAACTTTCATATTTTATTGTTTTCGTATCATGTTTCTTTTATTTTTTGATTACACAAATACATACATTATCCTTACAGCCAATTCGATTATGTCGAGAAACATTTAATAAAATATAATAATGTACATAAAAATTAAACACAATATCGCTACTGTGAACTCACTCTGCGAATATACAAACATATCGATAGAGAGACAGCATTCAGTAGGCGCAACGTCCTGGATAACGGGGATCTGTGCAACAGACTAGTTCGTAGGTACTAAGAATGGGTTTCTTAGTACCTACGAACTAGTTAGTATTTCTTGGAGTACAACGCTCCTCATCATTTCTTTTCTTGGGGAAGAAATAAGACAATAATTGAAATTTCATCACATTTTATTTACACAATATACTTATAAAACACTTACATGCCAATAAATTTAAAGTGATATAGTTCCAGTCAACATCAATACTTCATGAATACATTAACATCAAAACATTCATTGAAAACCATTAACCTATATTGAGCTTGAAGGACAATTCTAAATAATCTTGTGTCAAGTTGCGGTATCAGGGAAAATATTTATGTAATTAAACAAGGACAGTTGTGCAATAAAGTTGAAGATTACGAGTTTCAAAGTTTTAACTTGACAACACACAAACACGAAAAAATTTAAGTTTAAAACAAAAATCGCTGCGATTGTGCTCTGTATGCCTCCTTTTGAATGTAATATAAAGAGAGTTGAAGTATTTTATCAGTAAAGGAACAATTGAACTGATATATACATTAATAAATATCAGAGAGTATATTAACAACATTTGGTAAATTCATTACAGCCAGTACTTGATGCATGATGATTTTTAGGTTTGAGGTATAAGACGTATCTTCTAATGGTACGAGCACGTGTTATTTGCAAATATATAAAAATCCAAGAGCACATCAAGATTTTTATCAACTGGAGCGTTTTTGAGCTTCAGCTGGCTATTATACTATTATTAAATTTGAAAACTATACAGAAAAATAAAACTGCCCACATTTTGTATTATCAGTACTATTCGATTAATATTTAATTTTTACCCCATGCCTATATTACAACCCCACTCAGAGTCGTTCATTAAGAGTAAACGAGACCTTTCTTAAATCGATAGTAACTACGTATATTAGATTTAAATTATAGAGTTAAGTTGCACCGGTCAATAGGTTATTATTTCAATGCTATAAGGTATTTAATGGTCGACTCTGAGTACGGTTAGTGTTGAAATTAAATTAAATTTAATTATGTCAGTATACACTAAAAAAATATGCACAGGACTGAATCAGATTCATAAGAGTCTACTACGACTATTAAGTCTAAAGATACAAATTAATATTACCTCCTAGCTTAGGTTACTTGCGTTTATATTCATAAACGTACTATTAACAACAAATTGTTAGAGACGGTACACCCATATTATAAAGTGATAATAAGGATCAACGAATCAACAACAATTGGAGGTTTAAAGTAGGCTTAAGAATACGAAAAAATAAATTAAAAAAAGGAGTTACTGAACAACACCGTATTATATTTAATGTAGACAATTATTTTAAACAATTCGTAATTACTAAGGTTTGGATCATAATGTAGTAACAGGGAACCACCAAGACTCTAGAGACGGCCTATGAAAGACAATAACATGACTTTCTTGTTGAAAACCTTTATTACAAACCGCTTCAAAGAATTTTTCATTAAGAGTATAGCAACAAGTGAAAAAGATATCTACAAGAACAACAGGAACCTAAAAAACAAATGAACATGTTTGGAACTTGGCAGGTGTTTAAAAAGTACTTTCGCAGTTCGATTGACATTTTAAGCCTGAATTCTCACCTCACAGACACAATATTAATAACGTAACTTTGTGCATTCTTACTGATAAAGATTAACATGATAACTATTCGCACGTTTCTATACACTTTTATAAAAATATTTATAGCTATGATATTGTATAACATCGAAAATACATTAAGAGCCGATATTTATGGGACATCACATCAATTGGTCAAAGCATAGACATAATACTTAAATCTCTTAGGTGTAGCAAATAAATAATTTCATATTTTTAAATCGAGTTATTAAAATTACTATCGGCCCTTTTCACATATTTTGTCAAAATAATTTTTGTAAAGTGCCCAGTGCATTATTTAACAAGTAGAAGAAAAGTATGTATTCCGTTATTTGTACGAGAACCAATCAACACATCTCCACAGAGTAAGTTAGCTAACTTTTAGTTAAATTTGTCAAAAATAAAATACTTAAATGATTGTTAAAAATAAAATCTCTATGGAAACAATACGTAATATATTTATATCTGTGGTCATAAATCAGACAATGATAAGTACATTTCTTCTCAGTACCACTTATTAATATATCGAATGTTTGATATTTTAATTCAAGATTTTTTCATAATTTATTGCTTGTTCTGTAAGACAGACTGTCCTATGGCCACAGACATATATTGTAAGATGACTTAATTAAAGTGTCACATGTCAAAGATTTTAAATATTTCACATTAGAACAGTGTATATACTACTCTATGCTAGCTTTTTCTAGAGCGGAGAAAAGCGCGTCAGAACCTCGAGTACCCCACCGCCTGTCAGCGGCCGCGCTTAGAGGAGGTACTCTCATTGTTCCGGCTTATCAAACGAAGTGTTCGGAGTGCTTTCCACTTTTTTCATCACAATTTTAAATGCAAACGTATGCTTGGGAGACACTGAAGCCGGTCGCGGCGTGTCAGGCGAGCGTGGCGGTGGGTCTGGGTGCATTTCTGAACGCGTCCGGGAACGTCGAGGCGGATTTATCAGCGGAGCTGTCAACGGCTCCTTCAGACGTTGCGGAGACAAACGGTTTGGAGATAAGTGGCCAGGAGAAGGGTCCGGATTCATTGGCGGCAGCGTCAATGGAGGAAGATTCGCACAGGGCGAACCGCGTGAACCACGTCGCTCTTTCAGCCCCATCGGCGGTGGTGATGACGGCGGTTCATCTTCAGCAGCTGCAACGACAACCACCGGCTCCGTTCTTACTAATGGTGTTCTCGGTTCCGTTACGTCAGAAGTTATAGATCTTCTAAAGTAGTTTAAGCCGTTCTCTATCTCGGCTAGCGCTCGACGCACAAACGGAAAGCTGTCTGATATTTCAGAAGTTGATTTTCGAACTGGAAATTCAGTTTCACTATCACGTTTTCGAGGCTTACAACGTTCAAATGTCGGGTCTCCGGATGCTGCCACGGTTTCCGATACCTGCCTCGTGAGAGCTGCGTGCTTGATAGAATCAGATTTCGAGCGTGGTTCTCTAGTTTTCGGGGTAGGAGAACGACGGTCGCCAAACTTCTTGCTGGCGGCGCGTTTGATGGAAGAGAATAATCCGAGCTTTTCTGGTTTATCTTGTTGCGTGGATGTGGAAGGTCCGGGGGTAGGATCAGGCGCGGGACGGGGGACGTTCCCCTCGCGTTAGTTGTGCCGTGAGTCGGAAGAAGGAACATCGCTGGATCCTGTGGAGGAGAGGGTGGTGTTGGAGCCGTAAGGGTCCAGCGAGGACTGCACCGACATGGACCTGCCGGTCCGTCGCACCCTCGCGGGAGAAAGTTTACCGGGATCTACGCTGGCCGGGTCTGCCTGCAACATTAGTGTTTTTAGTGGTTTCGACAAAATCCAACTACTTTGGCTCCTGACAATGTATATATATTTGAAATGAAACTCCTCTTAACTTAATTTATAGATAGTTCCCCATAGTTTGCCAAAAAAACATATATACGTCACACGTCCGATTTTTTAACATAAAGTTTCTGTGTTATTTATCGACAGCTGTATTATATATTAAAAGGGTACGCACCTGATATGCCAACGCATTCATGATGATGGAGTATGGAACCAAGCCGAGTGGATGCACTTCCCTCATTAGCACATTGGCAGGAATCTTATGAAATTGGATATACTCCAGAAAATTACCAATCACATCCTTTAGGACCATGTTTGGATTGGTATCAAAGTATTTCTTACTCCACATTAAGGCAGCCTGTAATGTTTAATTAAAATCAATAATGAATCTAATGATTAAAAACTTGGTTGAAACTTTTTGTCACTTATTTTTATACTTTAAAGATAGTCTGTAGCGAAGTAAAGATATTGTAGGTACGCTGCTGATGCGGCAAATGATTACGTATAGCACGTTGATATTAATGCGGCACACAGTCCGCTCCCCACAATTGTACCTTAATACACGTGTGTATTTTGTGTCAGTTATTCAAGTAAACTTTTGCATTACTGAACACTATCTTTATTTATCAGTTTACATATATATCCCCTAAAATGCTTCTGCTTGTACGAAACTCGAACCGAATTCAGAACCATTGGTTTCATAACTATAACTGCTCTATAATACGGAGCTGTCAATTACACTATTAAATATTAATAATACGATTGTAATTACTTGAAATTTAGTAAATTCATCAGCCTTAAGTTCATCTCTTGCAAGAATCAGTCGCACAACATGTTGGGGCAAAAGGGTAAACGATCCCAAATTAAGAACTTCGTTCCCGTGCTCGTCTACGAACTCTAGAACCTGAAATTTGAAAGATAATAGGATAATTAAATGTTAACCCACGAGGACCTACAAGACCTATCGTTATACTTGAGTATTACAAATTTTTATATTAAAGTCTAAGATTTGACGCAGCTATAAACAATTTGAAGCTTCTTGACATATTTACTGAAACAACTAATGTGTCACGAATAACTAACTAGGGCCACCAAGTGGATGCCATATGCGGTAATCATTAAAGATTCTACTTCCATACTATCACCATAACATAGCACGCGATACAATAATATTTAAGGTTTCAGTGGTTTTGTGAAAAAATATTAGCCTAAAGCTGACTAATTTTCTTCCAATTAAAAAAAATAATCTTCTAATTTTTATTTTCATTGGCCACGTACAAGTACAAAACTTGCAAGTGCATCACCAGCTTTATAAAATCTTATATACCTTCTGCACCAAAGACTTGGTACACTTATATTGTATATATCTCTCCGCAGACGCTAGCAGGGCGCATACAGTATCAACAGTGATGCAGCATTGGACGAAACCCGCGCAGGCGCGTCGTAGCTCGTCCAACCCGTAGTAGTCAGCTGCGTTCATTACACCTGAAATTATGAGTTTTGGATATTATTAAAAAACCTACTTCAAATGACATTGGGATGTTGTAAAATTGTCTTAATACGTCATGTTAAAATTAATCAGTGGTACTACAACCTTTTTATTTATTTATTTATTCATATTTCGTTGCAAAGAAACACAAATAACACAATACATAAAAATTACAACAACGGGCGGCCTTATCGCTAACAAGCGATCTCTTCCAGACAACCCTAATAAAAAAAGAAAACTAAAAATAAAAATGATGAGTGCAAGAAGTGCATAACCAGAAGTTATATAAAAAAAATTATATTAATCTATAGAAAATAAAAAATATTTTTAGGTCAGATTTACGATCTCAGATTTCCGTATCTATCACATGATCTTTTATCATCTAATGGACAAGTAGGTGATCAGACTCCTCCACACATGATGTCAACGGTTTCCTCACGATATTTTTTTTCACTGTTCGAGCGAATATTAAGTGCGCACATAGCAAGGAAATTGCCTTGGTGCACTGCTTTATTATTTCTACACACCGAGTTAACAGAGGCGAAACTTTATGATTTCAATACATAATAAGTCGATTTTGCAGGTTCCCTTTGACACTAAAGCGTAAGTTTTCCTTTTAGAACTGTCGTATGCAGGTCCTATTTCCAGCCGGTATCGGATGTAATGTCTTTAGGGTCGTATGTATGTATGTATATATGTATCGTCTATGTACTTACCAACAATATGAAACACAATTGTTATTATCCATATCCGCTATATAGAAAATATATTTCGACTGACTTTTATTGGAGAATGTCAAAAGCACATTTTTGTTTTTGTTTTATTTCTACTGAGCTATTAGTAATATTATATGTTTTGTAATCTACACGACACATGAATAAAATTACGTAGATAAAATATAATGTACGCGTCTTTATAAAAAAAATAGATATAATCAATAATAAAACTTGATTAGATATCCAATTCTTTCGAGAAAATTTGTAAAAATTTACAATAAAATGGAATGAAAATTGCATTAGATGATTTTAGTATAAAATACATACTCATCAAGTTGTTAAACAATTTGGTTTTAATTAATTTAACGAAACAACTTTTGATACAAGACATGGACCCTGCTTATATAAACAAATATCTTAATAGATCTATAGATAGATCAAGGAAGTATATTTTTATTTACTTTCAACCTCCTTGGAAATAAACTAATAAAAGTAGGTAATAAAAGCTCTCTGGAGCATATAATTAAGTTAGCCGAGCAACTTTATAGTGCATTGACGAAAAGAATTTTACCTGACTTCTTTCTGCGTACTTTTCTCAATAAGAAATACTATATTTTATTGTTTATTAAGTAAGTTAGATTATTGGCTCTGCCAGCAGTTAACACGCTACGAGCGCCTTCACAGACCTCAACAGAACTAATCTCAAAACAATGATAGGGCCATTACGAGCTGCTGTCTCCTTTAAAAACATTATTATTTCTTAGCCGCAGCAGATGAGTGCAGAAGCTGTTAAAGCGCAAAGCATTCAGTCACTAAGGAGACTTCTGTGCTTCTGGAAGGAGCTAGGCTGCCTTAGTTAGAAAGGACTTTACGCACATTACTAGGAAGAGTCTAAGAGTGGAAACTGAGTCCACCAACTTACTTTTTACATCTTATATTTCAAGTAAGGGTCTTATATATATATATATCTTAAGAACTGTCAAAAATGTAATACAAGCTTAAACCTAGCATAATATATAGTATAGCCTTTATTTATATTTAAAATATCATGGGCTTACAAACGCCGTCGAATTAAAAAAAAATGAGTCTAAGGTTAGGTAGTTAGGTAGTTTCCTCGTGATATTTTCCTTTACCGTACCACCATTTTTGAACAGCTGGGGATCGAATGCATGTTAAAACCAAGCGAACCCTGCTTAATTAATAAAGTAAATTGAGTATGTAATTTAAAAATGTTCCATTTACTAAACGAAACATAATTATTATTATCTAAGGATAAATTTAATATCCTCATTTATTAACGTCTAATCGTAAATTCACAAAGTTCTCAAAGTATCTTACAAGAAAATCTTAATCAAAAGATTCTTGAAAATCTGATCACGGGGTGAATAAAGGTAAAAATTCAATTTCTATACTGATCGAAGCAACTTCCCCTCCCTAATCTACTTATACAGTCTACGTTTATAATTCAATTATATCTTGTGCACTAAATAAGCAAGTTGCCAGTATTAATATGTAGCATTTAGTCTGCTTGTACGAGAAACATATTTAGTGGTTTAGCAATAATTTTAGTTTTGCTGTTTTCAGTGCTAACACTTTTAACAAAGCGTTCCTTTGATCTCACAAGCCGAAAAAAGTGTCAGTGGGAATCTACCTAGAGCCAAAGCGACTTTTAAGCTTAAACAGATCCGATCTCAAAACAATGATAGGGACAATAACTGGCTTTTATCTCCTTCATAAACATCTATTTGTCTTAGGCATGACGGACAACCCCAGGCTGTTTCAGCGCAGACGAATCAGTCACCCACGTAGTCCTGGAATGCGAGGCTGTGGCTAAACAACGAACGGAAATCCTCGGAACAGTGAGGCCGCTCCGTGAAGCCTGTGAAGTGCCCAGGAGACTTCTGTGCTTCTGGAAGGAGTTAGGCTGGCTAAATTAGCCAGGGCTTTACGCAAAACTACTTCAAAAAAAGAGCGTACAAATTCTTGAAAGGCGGTGTTGGTGTGTTGCGGTGGTATGACTTAACATCAGGTGAGCCTCCTGCCCGTTTGCCCACTGTTCAATAAAAAAAAATAAAAAAAATTGAGTCTAGTTGCGGAAAATGAATCCTAACCTATCTACCTAGAGCCGTATAGGCATTCTAAAGGTTTAATAAAGTACGATGATGTACAAGGGAAATTAATTAAAATCCTTTTACATGGTTTTAATGAATTTGTTTGAAAGTTTTCGAGTTCCAGCGGAAAGTAGGCTTTGTCGAGTTGAATTTCGCTGTTTAATTAGTTCTACATGAAACATGTCGATTTTAATCTTCTGTACTCTAGCGTAGGTATCTAAGTGGAAATGAGTATTTTAACTAATACACGATTATAATTAAATACATGTTTTAAACATGGATTTTATATTAAATGCAAAATGACTTACACTATGAGAATTTCATAATTATTTTAACAATCCTTTACATTGAAAAATAATTGCAATATTTATAAAATTTTCTTGCATTAATGCCAACAACTCGTTTTTATTCAAACATTTTTATAATTATTAATTTAACTGTATATTAGAAAATAACAAGCAGGCAAAATATCAGTCATAAGATTGAAACTCAAAAATGCGTTTCGTTCTTTCGTACATTTTTTTAATCAAGTTCGCGTAAACAAAATATATTATGCCCCAATAGTTCGGAAAACGTGAATTCAATTAAAAACTTCCCAGTAGGATGACATTTCACAAACAGCTCGTGAAAAATCACTTTACAATTTCAATTGCTCACCGTTATTGGATAGCTGTTAGTAACAATTGACTTTGAAAAATATATTATTTATTTAACAGAATCACTACATATTATAAAACAAAGTCGCTCTTTTCTTTCTCTGTCCCTATGTCCCATTGTATGCTTAAATCATTGAAACTACGCAACGGATTTTGATGCGTTTTTTTTAATAGATAGAGTGATTCAAGAGGAAGGTTTATATGTATAATAACAAAATAAATAAATAAATAAACACCCATTAAATAGTGGAGAAGTACTGTTATTTTTGAGGTTTCTAATGTGATGTCGTAAATAATTACATTTTTTCCGCTTATATTGCAAACGCAGGCTGAACCCTACGAGTTTTATCAAAAAATGCACTAAGTATTATACACATTGAAAAGGTCTACAGAAAAGTCCGTGATGATATATGTCTATCTCTTATGGATAACCCACATTTTTATATACAACGTTCACAGATTTTCTGTAGTGTATTTAGTATCAGCATTGCACCCGTGCGAAGCCGGGGCGGGTCGCTAGTAATATAATAAAATCATGATATGTTACATAAAAAAACCGCTGTGGTTACATTTATACATAACCATAGCAGTCTTGTTAAGGAGCACGAAAAATGCACATAAATGTAGTTTTTCAACTTCCTTTTCATGTTGGTTAACTAATAACTGAGTGGTTAGTTCATTTATAAGCAGAAACACCTCATTGAAGAGCTAAACTTGCGTTAGAAGTCGGGTGGGTCTGTACGTCATATACGTACTGTCATCATTTTAATACCATTTCACAAAAAGTGCTCGACACTTATTTACTTCTTATCCAACAACATTATTAACTTAATTTATACAAGATCAGAACTCAAGAATATTATTAAAAGGTTTGTTTAACCTATATGATCACATTTACACACTCATTTCAATCGCCAAGTTTTTTATACAAATTGTTTAAACTGGAGCAAATCAATTCCAAGGATTAGGATCATTTAAGTATTCGTCACATTTATAAAAGGCTTAATTAATTAATTTACTTTTAACAAGGGCTTTGAATATATTTAGTGATAGTTCTCTAATTGCGCTTGGCAGTTTGTTGTAAAAACTAATACAATTTCCATATAAGGAGTGGTTTATCTTCTGGAGCCTGGTTGGTCGCACACTCAAATTAGTTCTATTACGCGTATTATACTGGTGAAAGTCACCAAGGTTTCATCATACAATACTTTATACATACAACGTTTGCTTCCTAATACATAAAAAAGGATGCTCTTGTCGTAGAGTATAGTTGATACGCGTGTAAAAATTTATGATCTAGCCTATCTGTGTCAAGTCGTATTCATTATAATCGCTTATTCTGAAAAACCACAATAGATTTAATTTACATTTCCACATAAAGAAGGGACTTTTATTGATCATTACATACCTATCTCGAAGAATGAACGAAAGTTAATGGCGTTTGACTTCGTTTCGCAAAAATTTATTTCACAGATAATAAAAATTCACTGCCAACGCTTATATAACACAGAGCTGAATTTTTAAATCTAAATATAATCATCGTCACATACACATATTTAAAAATCTACGTATATGAACTTGGGCGACTAATAAAACCAGATTGTATGTCTGATTTATAAAGATATGTAGGAGATTAGGGTCTACAGAGACAAAATCCTTTGTTCAAAAGTTTGTACGTACTACACTCAAGAATTAAAGGGTTCAAATCCTGACCAATAAAGTGATAAAGGCTCGTCATATTGCTCAAAAATGTTGGAATATCTTCAAATGGCAACAATATTTAAGATGTCATCGATTGTCATGATCATAATCTGTCAAAGTGTGGTATGGTATCGTTGTGATTGTTTTTCGTCTATTGAGAATTGCAAGCGTTAAAATGAAGGAAAATTAAAATGAGTTGAGGAAAGCTATTGAAGTGATAACTTCTTATGGGAGGGTTGACCGCTTCGTGACGTTACGCGTTACGACGCCAGTCTTAGTTCTATTTCTCTCACGCATTTTTCTATTTTAGATTCTTTATTGATAAGGCATAGCAAAGTGTGTATAGTGGAATGTGTCAATGAAGCAAATGAATAAATTATTAGTATTAATATATCTTTAAATATTATTTAGGTTATTCATACAGCTTTATATTATTCTTTCATTGGCGTAGCTCTTGATACGTATCTCGATAATAACTGTCATTGTCATTATTGTTTGACAATGACATTATCTCTTAATTGTCATCTGACGAAAAATAATAACTAAAGAGAAGACAGCGGTAATCCATGAAGACCAACTACACATTTTTATTAAAGATATCATGGTCCGGTAGCCATGGCATACAAAAATAATAATATAATTTTTGAATCAGAAAATTTAGACAGAACACAATACTTTCATACTGTACCGATACGATACATAAAGATTTTGATTACCGATATGATATATAAAGATATTCGTAATATCGGTTGGTTGAATCCTTTATTGACATTTAATATAACTTTGGGACTTGTGGCAAATGTACGAAAGTTTCGAGATGTGATATTGACGTATGACAAATATACCGATTACTTTGTATGCTGATTGGTTAGAATATGTTAATATAACTTTTCCTAATTAAATTATCAACTAATCACATTCGTGAATACTTCCCTAGTATTTGTCCGTTTGATGACTGGTATTTTTACGTACTTTACATAAACACTTCCAAATCACATTCTTCTAAATAACATTTCAATTATAAGGTTTTTTTTAATACAAATATTTTACAACAGCAGATGGTGCAGGCTGCACAAGGGAGTGCACTGAACACTTCGGTCAAAGGCTGCAAATTTTCTTAACTCAGGATTTCTTAGTTTTGTAAGCGTGGTGTTTTCCTAAATCATCGGAGTTACGCCCCGAGAGTAAAATCAGATGTAACACACTCTTCAACTATGCATTCATTCGTTTCATAGCAATTAACTGAATCATGGAAGGTACGCCCAAATAGTAAAGCTAGACTTAGGCTATCTCTTCAACTGTTACATTTAATTAATTCATCATAATAATTAACTAAATTGTGGGATTTATGCCCCTAGAGTGTAGCCAGACGAGGGCCAATGCAATAAATGAAGATAGTCCTTCATTTATTACATTGAATTCACTCGTTACACAACAATTAACAGTTCAGTGTTTCTCTTATACTCGATTGTAGGCGAGTAATTAATATTGTGTCAAAATAAAATTCCCTATTATTCAAAACACCCCGATCACCCAGGAACATACACTTATAAAAAAAAACAAATAATTTACAAATATTTTAACTTACCTAACAAAGTCCTAGGCTGCAAAGTCACACACCCAGTATGGATGTATTCAATGAGTTGCCGAAACACGTCTGGTTCAAATTCTTCAATGATCAAGGTTTGATGTTGCTGAGATGACGGCTGTTGTAAAAAAATCACGTTGACAATATAATAAAGAGAGTATGACAGAAGGTACGTTGCGAATTAGCGTAGTACTGCCTAAAATACATAGTTAAATTTTAAGAAGCATGAAGTTAGTGCTTACAAGTTTTAGCCAATATTTGCATAAGCAGTGTTGTCATCAACATTGATAGCATTATCAAAGAAACCATGCATATGTTGTAGTAAAATCCTAACTACAAACGTGTGTATTGTACAAAAACACCAAGAAGGTCCAAAATTCACCTAAAACACGTCAATTTTGATTTTACCTCTTGTATCGGTGCCAATTGTTGCGCGAAACTTGTTCTCTGTAGTAACATAATAATTGTTAACATAGATACCAGAGTACCACAGATTGAGCAAAGAGCCAAAACAGATTAGAGCGACATAGAAGAAGACTAGATTGTCACATAATTAAACGTATAGAAAATATAAAGCTAGTACTTAAAGCTATGTATTAATGGGTGTTTATGGGATGCGATGACTGCCTTTTTGGGCGTCCCGCTGGCTTTTTCGCACCCTATTATATAAAAAATATGATTTTCATTCATTAATAGGATGTTCTCATAGGCACCTGTACCAACGGGGATTTAGGAAATCTAAATGATGTCACTTTATAAGCGGAGTTCTCTAGCCGGTGTCACGTTCGTACAAACATTATTAAATAGTCAAAGACAGAGCATAGAGCATAGAGAGCTAGCCTTTTACAGAAAATAACAATATCGACCTTTATTCCCAAGGTTTAAATTCAGCAGAATTTTTCAAATTACGTATGCAAAAACAACTTAGGAGGCACGGCTCACTCAAAATATAAATACCTACTACTTAATTAGAGCTCGCAAAAAAGCATTGTTATGTGCCTATCTGATACCCAATCCGCTATTTTTCTGATTTTTTGCTTTTATGTTTTTACTCTTAGATTTTAGAAAAGATAGCTTGTAAATCTAGATATAGCATTATGTATGATGTGGTGAACTTTAATAAAGAAATAATTATAGCTTAAAGAGTAAGCTGAAGCCGCGGCGTCTAGATGCATTGCGCGTTGTTTCCATCTTAGGCAACTGTTTTACCATTAATTTTACAGCTGCGAAAATCATCGTATTGTAAAATCAGTTACACCTTTACTTAATGCAAACTGTTATCTACGATCAATTATTTAATACTAAACATTGTTTATTATTCCTAAATTGATACACAAAACGCACTGACCCGAAATTAAATTAATTGAGCAGTATAAATCAATCATGCGTTCGGGTCATTTCAAAATTAATGTATACATTGTAAGGCTGAATGTCTTCTAAAGAGAATGTATGGTAACAAATTTGTAGAATAAGATAGCGGAAATTTCTCCACAACATCAAGATGTTCGTACCTGCTGAGCGGCATTTTGAAGGTTCAGAAGCGGTTCCGAAGATCGTTTTAGGAATAGCCTGAGTTTGTTCTCTCTCGGAGCCGATTCCTTCTTGCGTTGAGGACTTGGTGCCTGATAGAGCATTTTTTGAAACACCCTGGAAGCACAACGAAGTTTTGATACGAGTCATATACAGGAAATTATGGACCACAAGAATGTGATTGAAGAGTTCATTAGTTAAACAATATTTTAAAGTTAAACTTTTATTACATCGTCTCAAACTTTTTGGTCTGTGTAGTGCATGTCGCGTGACGGTCGGCCGCGGAGTAGGGATAGAGTGAAATGCGCTCGTCATAGCCAGTCAATATGGCGGCGCACATAGCAGCATCTGACCGTGTAGTGTATAAACTATTATTCATTTGTGCCAGTGCTCCACGCTATTTTAATATGTGTATATAATCTAAATAATTGTTAAGTATTATGTATGTCGTACTCTCTAAGACACAGAATTAAATAAAAATATTAGTTGAACACTTAGTCTACTTTTATTAGTCCCATTATCATTCAAATTTTCCAAGTATAAAATTAAGATGGATAAAGCGATTTTATACCCTTAATGGAATATTATTCCAAAAAAATTTAGTTAAATCTCTATAATCTGAAAAAAGCCACACAACATTGTTTCTACTTTGTATTCGTTTTTTGACCGATTGCTTAACAAATTTTATGAACTTTTTTGATTGGAATATACTTGAGTTAAATTCTGGCCTTCAAACACGTTTTCTTATTTCGCAAGCGTATATTTTTTAAATGAGGTATATCGCAATTTAAAGAACAATGAAAGTTTTATCAAAATTCACGCATTTCTTTAGCGACGTAAATAATGTTGTTTATTTCAATTAAGAAATGCCAAAGTTAAATTTTATAAAAGAAACAGTTGAACATGCTATCTTCAATATCAATAAAGCAGTCTCAGGTATGAATAGAATCGTAACGATCTTTTTTAATAATTAATGTTTCAGTATTTAAATTATTTTCGAAATCATTCTGTGAAAAGGTTCGCATTCTAAATTACCTTTCATTAAAATCGACATAAAAAGCAATTCACAACATTGTTTTTAATCTGTATAAAAAAGTTTAAATATGGAACAGATTAATTTAATTCAACTGTAAATAATTCTTAGCTTTACGCATAACATCCTGTATCTAACATCTATTTGCCTCGATGCATATTCCATAAAGAGTAATACTTTCAAGAGACGTAGAAGAGAGCTTTCAAGCTTATAAGTTTTCTTGTAAGGTAGGATTTACTTTAAGAAACTTTTTAAATCTGTACTTTATGCTCTCGATACGACAGATAAAAGTATAATATAATGCAAAGTATGTGAGTATAGAACGAAATGGAACGCAGTATTCTAAATTTAAAACTAAACGGCAAGTTAAGAAGTATAAGAAAGGAAAAAATTATTATGCACTATACAATTGCAAAAAACTAAAGTGGAAATGGTTAGGCTGCGCCGCTTGCATGGTCAATGGCAGCTGGTCAAATTACAATGTGGAAAGAACCACCAGGGAAAAGAGAGGTTGCCCTCTTGCACGGTTGGCTAAACTTAAAGAAGTAGGATGGGAATATAGGGAGAAAATGATCGAGATAGACGGAGATGGAGCCTGTTCTTGGAAAAAAAAATGCAATTTTAAGTGTGTGTATTTTTTTATAAGTTGAATGAATGTTGCAAGGAATAAATGAGGCTTAATTATTATTACAATACGATCTGTGCAATCACTTTTGGTGAATGCCAACAGATAATTTTTTATATTAAACTTTCAATCAAGGTTGCATTCTTCTTGTATATGGGTTTTGACGTATGAATTACTATATGTACTTCAAATATATTGTTGGGTTCCACTGAGATGAACAAATTCTATTTTTTTAGTAAAAATCTATTGTATTCCAAATCTAAGCAATTGCATACGCCGTCTTTAATATGATGTAATTAAATATTATTATTATTCAGTTATTTGTTATTAATGAAACTATTTGAACAATAGCCTCCTGCCCGTTTGCCCCCTGTTCTATAAAAAAAAAAAAAAAAAAAATACTAATACATTTTATTAAATTTATTTGTTCACAAAAATTTATACACTATCCCCATACTACTAAGCCAATACGAAAATTTCGATAAAATACATTTATATTAAGTACATATGATACACAATATCGCTATTGTCCACTCAGTCCGCGAAAATTTGTAGAACGCCGTAGTTTGTTATGAGTATTAATATAGAGTATATTTTCAAATGTTAAAGTATTGACCCGTCTTACCTGCTTCTAGCTGCTAATACAGCCTTGACAGCGCAAACTGGCTCTCTCGTGTCCCCAACAAGAAACGTGACGTCACACAACTCAGGCATAGACGCCAGAAACTTCATATCTTCGGCCAGACCGGATTTGTTCTCGAACGTACTGAGGTCTGGCTCTGCCTCCATAGCTGCCAATGCCCCACTTCGCATTGATGCCTTTAGAACATTTAAAACTATTATTGTCTATACTTAAAGCTTCTAGCATCGAGGCTGGGGTTATACGCAATACGCACAGGAGATGTACCTATATATGGACTTATCTAAAATTCAAATTGAAGTTTTAATAAATTCTAGGATTATTAATTGCCTCGTTTTTCATATTTTACATCGTAATATTAAAAGGTTTTCTTCATTTAATTAAAATTTAAGTAACTGTTATACTATGAATACTAAATCTGTCTAGACGTAAAAATAAATTAACGATTCACTGAGCGTTCTAAATTGTTTAATATTTCTTAATATACTTCATTGTTCGTTTAATTAAAAATTAAATTAATGTTTAGGCTTTTAATTTTTTTATAAAGCCGTGGAAAAATATGGATGGAATTCACAGAAAATCGTTTAGAATTTTAATATCTAGTTTTCTAGCATATTCCGACTGACGATTTCAAATAATTGGCTGAGAGGTACTGAAATTCTATTCGGATCTGGAATCAAATTTTTCTGATGGATGGAAATATAGTATAATTCCATTTATAGCTTCTTGCGGCGGTAACGCTCTTTTCTTCCCCTATGGAGTCGGAATTGGATGTTTTGAACGCTACAATAAAAATGACTGAATATGCAATGATACACGATAGAAGGAATAATTAATACCTAATACACATTACTCACAATATAAAACAGTAAAAATAATAACAATTTTAAACACAAAAATTTACTGATATAAAAAATGGTGGTGTATGATTAGGCTCAAAGTAAGATTTATAGTTCTTTTTTATTCGATTCCCGGTTAATAATTGGCTCCGTTTGAGTCACAGAAGGTTGATAACCTATAAAAAGAGTTTGCAGACAGTCTCTTTTCTTGCTGTGCATTAATATTTTAAATGTAAAATTGTAACAAATAATATACGTACACAAATGAAAGCGTGTATATATAAAGTATTTCGTTTCAGAAGCACATATAAAAGTTAAAATCCTGTAACAATTTTTATTAATTATGTAAATATTATAGGTATTTTTATTTGTTTTCGTAATACGTAAGTCAAATTGCAGTAATTCTTAATATTATAGCTAAATCTGATTCTAATATATATTGAAATATAGATCCAATGACTACTTTTTGTAAGATAGTTATATAATTTTGTGGACTAGAGCGCTCCTACTTACCCTTTTATTTTTTCTTCTCATTATTTTACAAAATAATATAGTATATCACAATATGTTACATTAGAAAACCGCTGTAGTTTGTATTAATGTAACCATAGTCTTGTTTAGAAGCGCGACAAATGCATGTAAAAGTTGTTTTTTAATTTAGAATTTATGTTGGTTAGTGTTAAGCTATCTATTATCTGATTGGGTAGATATTAGCCGCGGAAGCAAATACCGCACCTACATTACCAGCACCTAAACCAACTTGTTATATTAAACAATATCTAATATAAAATTGTGATTTGTTTTCGACAACCCGTTATCACGAACTAAGGAGGAAAACGGAGATGAACGAGGAAATGACAAAAAGATGAAAGTAATAGATTATGTTCTTGTCTCTTAAAGTAAAAGTTCTGTTTTGTCTTTAATAAATTAATTTAAAATTCAAGTTTATTACTTCGTCTGTTAACATTAACTACTGGGTTATTTTGTATATTTAATAATTCAATAAACAAATATATTATGTCAAATTATTATTGAATTGTTTTATTTTATTTTATTTTATTAATTTAAGACTACTCACTTCATCCAAGCTAAAATGTCTCGTTTTCATTAAATCCATATTGAAATACGTTTTTATTACACGACGCGTCTAAAAGAGGCGAGCTCCAAACTGCGACTGACAGACTAGCTTCAAATGGGAAAGATCTAAAGTAGCTTATGTCCAATAAATATACAATTTATTACGAAATTTAAATTGAAACATTCCCTAATTTAATTTCATAATATATATATGCGTATAAGAATGTATTATTTTCTTGTTTTTTACAAACTCGTTATGATATTGGTGGCTTTGATTAAAACACGTCAAAACGTCAAAACGAGTCAAATGTCAACTTGAGGCCAGAAGTATTTTACTTTGATTTTAATACGGTATATCGATTTCAATGAACAATTTTATTGAAATCCCTTTTTAAATTTTGTTGAGGGTAATATATAATTGTTGATCCGCCGGTCTCCAAGTTGGATTTTAGTCTTCTCCTTATTAAACTGAATTAAAATTGTGTATGAACAGCCTCCGTTCAGTTTGTGGTACTTATAAGTGTCGCACTACCGTTACTCTTAAAAGCTTTTTACCTCATTAAATATTTTAAATTATGAAACTTTAGTTGATTCGACACGTCCATATGAATAGTTAGGTTGACATAAGTCAACTGTATTAAGTGTTAAAATGCAGATAAAGTTAGATAATTTACTTTAAATGATTAACGATTGAATTTTCAATATTTCGGTTGTTCGGTCAATAATTGTCACTTTGATATTTGACTAGATACTATATTTAGTATTTAAATGGAGGTAAAGTAATAAAATTGACTTAAAAGGTTATCTATATATATTATATATATAATAAAGTATATTAAGTAGAGATATATTAGTTTCGTCTATATTAAAGGTTAGGTCTGTCACTTTGACATTGGAAAAAATTACCGTTTCGGCGTGTTTCGTAATTTGTGCACACTTTTATTTATTTTATGATATTTTTTATCAGTCAACCTTGCCATGACTGATAGGGTATAATATAATTGCAAATATATGAGAACGCTACGAGTAACAGTCATATAAAAATCCAAAAAATACTCATAAATTAATCACGGAATTGTTTATTAAGTTTTTCCCCTTTAAAACAACACCATTATAAAAGCGGACAACAGATACTAATAGCTTTGATCGGATCCCTCACATCGAACCCGTCAATTCTCAACTAGTAATAAGTCTATAATATAGATTATTGATTGTGCATCTCATATCGGGCCCTATCGATTTTCAAATTTAGTTAAGTCTCAGTTATTGTTCTAGTAATTAATTAAAATATTTTTTTTGTCCTCACATAATTAGCGTCACAATAATTGGTAGGGAGCACTCTAGATCGCCTTGTGTAGGAAATCCATACCCTAATTTTATTATCAACCCTAACCTAGAAATTGGTTCGGGCGAGCTTACGATTTCATCCCCACCACCATCGTCCCGATATCGCCACTAATATCAGGACCGTTTGAAAACGCTCTATGGTGAATATGCATAGCGTGATTCATAGAATTGTTATCGTTCTCTTGTTCATATATAGAGCAACGACCCAAAAACGCATCAAACCACAAATATCGATTTACTTATTTATATTATACTTACTTGATAATTACTGAAAGACGTCATACTAACGATTATTATATTAAATATGAGGTGATATACCAGATTATATGTGAGAGCTTTAAAGTTTTTTTTTTCTATAAAATGAAGGGCGTTGTTTATTTCTAGGCCTCTTAAAGCTCTCAGGCATCGAGGATTCTTTGACGCAGCGTGTTTATCTTTACGTGTCTGGTAGTGAACGCCCACGCTGTCTCGAGCATCGCCTACGTGCATTCGTAATATAACTTGATATAAACAAAAAACCAACCTGTTGACTGAAGCCAAGAAACTCCTTATTCACTTTTTTAATCTGCAATCTCGGCCACGAGAACACAATTAACACTCGAAATCAATACATAATGAATTACAAATGACTCTGAACACTACGTTAATCTAAAAGAATCTAGAACTAATTGTTATTGAAATGATTGAAGTTTTAAATGCATAATACTGTAGCATGACAAGTTCTTAGAGAAAAAACTATTCGTTGTACACAGTGAGAGGTGTGTGGCGACGCGCATGCGTAGTCTGCAAGGCGCATGCTTGCAGCTATCATCAATATGGTGTAGTTGAAAGAAGGTCGTCGGTAGCTTCAATGGATGAAGGTGAAATTCATGAATGATTGCATTCAGAGGTTTTAGTTAATATAGACTTGTCAGTCATGCGCTTCTGGTGTATAATTATATCAATATTTTAATTACATTGTACCAGTCGTATTATTTTTAAGGGCTTTATGGATTTAAATTTACTATGTGCATATTTCAATTTCGTACAAGGATTATGTTTTAAAAATGAAAACAAAACTTTTAAATTTTAAAAATAGAACATGATTACACTTACCGCTACAAATATTATATTCATTTTCATCTCATAAGGTATCCATTAAAAACAAAACACTAATATTTTATGTTAATGTTTAAGTGACATCTGTTATGTATAGGAAGAACTATCTAAATAAGAACATTATTTTTCACGTTTACGTACTATGTGGTTTTTGTCACGAACAGTTAGTTCATTATGTCATCACTAGATGGCGCTGTTATAAATATGTTATATATAATATATTATGGCAATAAAAAAATATAAATAATAGCTCATATTTTATAACGTACTATAATTACATTAAATTTTAAATTTGCCAAGCCATTATTAAATCTTCAATCCCTTAAGTAAATTTATAATAATTTCATAGCAGAGACGAATAAGGGTACACCTAAGCCATTACTTAGAAGCATCAGTGCGGAATCCTAGCGATTAGTGGTGTAATGGGGAGTAAGACGTTGATGTACGTGTGTGTACTTAGATAAATATTTTAATGGAACATACTCAAGAATCTAGTCTTGAGACGGCTTAGGTGAAGTATCGTGCATGGAATTCGTATTAACCGCGGCATTTGTATAATTAAACGGGATTACGCCAAGCTTATGGAATATTTTATGATCTCTGAGGTTTACACATCAACGCCAGTTTTGGTAATATATAAAAGCCCTTTAAGTATTACTAATTACAAATCAATTTTTAATATGTCATGTCATGATGTCCCTTGTACTGTGTTACGCTTTTCCTACACCGTTAATACATTTTTAGCAACAACAGGTCTCTATACCTTTAAATATTCTTGCTTTATGAGCCTCATAAACTCATAAGTCGTAATATTGACAATGTTGTCTAGTCGGCATATATAGTATATAGTAAAAGTCTATACAAACTAGTAACATTATCACACACATACCCAGAACGCAACATAACTTTAATACAACTACTACGGCGAATGCTTAGTTTTTTTTAATTTATCATGTAAGGGTTTTTAGCAGTAAGTAAATATGTATAATGATATTAATAACAGTCTCACATCAACCACCATTTATAACACTTGTATTTTTCATTCAATAATAAAGTTTAATTTTTTTTTAAACTCTTTTGAGAACCGTCGCGATTTGACTAACTTGACTCCTTTCAAAATATTAAAAACTAGATAACATTTCATGTCATAAAATATTATTTTTAAATTACACCTTCATTTGTTTATGGATAGAAAGAGTACTTCTGTGGTTTGTCTTACACGTCCGTGCCCACTAATTGAAAAGTAATCTCAGTAATATTAGTAATCCCGTGGCCTTATAAACCTATATGGGCTGACTGATGTTCACTTTGATTACATCAGATTCAATAACAAATTAAAGAAATCAGTTTCTTTGTGATATTTTCATACTCTCATAAATAGGTAATAAACAATTTTTTTTTTCAATATAAGTTAAATTTGTATGTTTTCGATATCTCCTAATTTATAACTAATCTGTCAAAATCGTTAAATAACCGAGTGCATATCAAAATCCTTCATACGTACAAGTTTTATATGAATTGTTACGTACAAGACGAATGCTCAAACTAGAGATTTACAATTTGTATTGTAAAATATTCCTGATGTTGTGTATTTATCGAATTGGTACAGGCAAACTCTTGTTTGAATTGTCTGACGAGTTGTTTGCCTTGTAAACGAGCTTCTTTTTGGGAAAAGGATAAATACAAAAAACCTTATAACATATAAAGGGTTAAAATGTTTTGTCCTTCTTCTTCAAACTCCTGATCTGGTCAATCAGCGCATTTTAATCATGGTGCTAGTAGAGGTATTTTTTAGGCCTTCAGGAAAAGAGCGTACCCTTAAAGGTCGCAGGTCCTTCGGCATTGCAGGTGTCCAAAGTGCTAGTGCTAGTGCACAAAACAACTACTTGCTAACTTAGATCACACTTCTTTTTAATTTGATAGGTTTTCTTCTTTTTACTGAAATTACTTCGGTACATATTATTACAACATAATAAAAAGATTTTTAAATAAATTTTCAAACACAAACTGCAATTTGCCGTGGCTCAAGAGGTAGAGATGTGTACTATAAATCTATAACCAGTGTTTGTCATCATGTTTTCACAGGAATTGATTGGGTTCAATTCCTGTGAAAACATGATTGACAATCACGTAATTAATGCTCATTACTACCTTATCTAAAACTAAAATGCAACAGTCAGGTAGATAATTGCGATATTTAAATTGAAACTATTTAAATTATAATTAAATCTCTAGTTCACTTTATACATTAATGTTCTTTACAAATGATGGAAGTAAGAAAGTTTTATCGTAGATGTAGCCTTAAGCCGTAGTGCTTTTCGTAGCGTTAGTTGTAGCACGCCGTAGCACCAACCTCTACGAAATGGATTATCGGCCAAACCAAGATTAATTACCCTCAACTCTATTGCGGATGGATACTTTAGTTTTTCGTTAAGAAATATTAGGTGTCGATGCTGATATATTGCTTAATCAAGATAAAATGGCGGTTCAAATATTTTCCTCTGAGTAAAATACTAAGGTCACCCCACCTCCCAATGGGACTGCCCTTTCTGTTGCTAGATAGACTCTATTAGACTTACTTACTAAAAACATTTTCTGAGACCACATACTAACAACACGGAGTAACTGCAATTTCTTTTTACAGCTATCACTAAGCGAATCGTTTTTTGTAGATTATCATCATACAAATTTAACTTGTTTCTCACAAAGGAATATAAAGTACTTAAGAATGTTTATTCCAATTATATTATTATTATAAGGCAGGAATTGGTTCGCGGCTTTAACTACCTTTAAAAAAAGAGCACGCCTCCTCTGCCAATGTTAGTCTTGTTGGGCGGCGATATCACTTATCATCAGATGAGCCTTCTGTATATTTGCTCTCTTATATATAAAAAAATATATAATAAATTCTATTGCAAATATTACATTTCCGTTTAGAATGTTCAAGTCAGTTTTCATTAAAAAAATTAAATAACAACAGAAACCTCAAAACTATAAAGTTCTAAAGAAATTTAAGTGCGACTACCAGAAATTTAGTGACGCTGTAAAACCAAACTGCCTACATACACTATAATTAATTACCTACGCTCGCAGTGCAGGCCACCAGCAAAATTATTCGAGAGATAATGCCATGCATTTAGAACTACGGCGACACCTATTGTTCCGGCGATCTCCATGTTGCAGTGATAAGTTTAATACGCCAGAATAAGTCATGGCTAGTCTTCTTCCAAAGAACGAGTTAATATTTAGTTATCGTCGCATTTTCCTAATAATTAACTTTAATGCCATAATCTAACGAACGTTCTAAATTTCAAAATTTACCAATCTGATAGAATATTAACAATATTATACTTATCCTTTGTATGTGTGTATAACGAATTAAGAACTAAGCTATATATTGATCAAATATTTATTTATATTACCACGCCCTTTTACCGAAGTGCAGAGAGCACGGATCTCCACTTGTTACAGTCCTGAAACACCTCTCTCGCTTCCACCACTTTCATGACAATCACCATGCATGCTTGTCCGTTATCGAAACTTTTTCCTTGTCCCTTATTTTTTTAGCATATTCAATAATTTCGGTATCATTCTTAAAGTAAAGTCTTTTAATTATTTCATTACTTTCATATGAAAACAGTAAGAACACAGAAAGTCAAGTTTCATTTTAAACAACAACATTCCATTATGAGTTGAGTGTGCCGCAACCACCTCATACATACGCATTCATTATTTCTTTATTCATTGCCAAGGAGATAGTACTCTTAAAATTAAATGCATTATATTTTTTTATGTAATCAACTTTATTTCCAACGCACAAAGATAAAGAGTTTACAATGTTCTTAACATAGTCATAATAATAATAACTAAAACTTGAAAGTAGAAAATTAAAACAAACATGTCAGAAGTGAAATTTGTAAATTAATTATTACTAAGGTACAGGCCCCGATAGATGATCATGTACCAGTATATAATGACTCCATATATTTGTATACATAACTATATTCACAATGTATACGTGCTAATGATAATATAAACCTGCGTTTACTGCACAAGACGCTATGCGACTGAATTGCCATCTAAAGTTCTAATGTGTAACTACTATACGAATATATCAACCTATAGCCTGTAATTTTTGTCGATCTTCCTTACTCCCTCTCTCAATTTTCTCAGTAGCTTGCTCCCTATTCTCGCTCCATGCTTATTTACTTGCTACGTTTGCCCTTTCTCACTCTCTCTCTTAATCGGTCTCAATCGCTCTTACGCTCTCCTTTTCTTCGACAAAGAAGCTGCACATATTCGTGACGTTTCATCCGTAAAAATGTTACTCTCATCCACCTAAAGTTTGGTCAGTGTACCTTTAACGCTGGCAGCAGTTAGTAGTTAATCATCTTCAGACAAAATCACTTTGAAATAATAACGTAAGCTGTAAAATATACTAGCTTTAAGTTTAACATAATATATTAAACAGAAACCCGAACACACACATCCAATCTCCGAAAATCAATACAGCTCTATAAACATTGAATAAATTTATTCCGATAAAAGCGAATACTTTTTACTCCACCAATTGAAATAAAGTAGTGAAAATAAAAATATATTGAAAAATCTCATTCGTGCTTAATTCCTAGTTTAATTAAAATAATTTCTCTTCGCCAGTGGACATCGTCGACACGAATAAAATTGCTACACAATGATACGTATCTCTGGATACACCATACGTAAAAATATTGACATGTTACCTTCTTTTAGAACATAAAAATTTCGATATGTTATTATTATTATCATATATATGATGTTTAACACATACACATTCATACATATACATTTTTTTTATAGAATAGGGGGCAAACGGGCAAGAGTTGAGTACCCCGCGAGTGTTTGTTCCCTCCACCCACCCTCTGATCTGCAAAACTCTACCAAATTTCTAAAAGGATCTATATTTTTTAATCTTAATCAATCATTATTAATATGCAAGTAATTTATCTTCAATTTCTAAACCTTATCCTTATCTAGTTTTTAATAAGTTATATCTTTGAAAACCGTAATTAATGTTTCGTGATTACTAAGTATCCATTTCAATGTAACTGGACTAGTGGTTTTAATTCACTTTAGATGCCTCGAGATTGAACTAATGAATAAAAATTGCTCTTGCTACGCGTTGAATTCAGGAAATCTCAATTCAAACTTAGAGTTTTCAGTGGAAATATTTTCTACAAATGGAATAGAATATTGTTCAGATACAAAAGCGACAACATTTATGTTTACAAGTTTTTTAATTAAAAGTCAGATATTTTATGTATGTTATTATTTAATGTATGTACTTTAGTATCGTCGTGATTAACTTAGATACCCAGGGTTCAGTTCATCAGATTAAAAAAAAATTCAGATGGAAAAAAAATATTTATATGATTACTAACTTTAATAACTTAATAACTTTAACCAAAAAATGGATGGCTAAGAATATGTCACCACAACTCATATTAAACAATACATATTTTACAAATTAACATATTTTTTTGTTGACTCTCTCTGACTCTGTCATACTGACAAACATACAGACACATAATCATTTAATAATATTCTTTTGTATCTCACAAAGGTTTTATAAAAAGCTTGTCGCATTTTAATATAAAACACATTATGTTTATGTAAAAAAAAACAAAATAAACTCTTATCCATAAGCTCGTATGTAATGGCAGGTTTACTATCCTGTTAGGAAAAGGAAGCCACGTATACTTGTGCTACGAGATAGGTACTTAGCTATAAAATGCGATTCCAAAGTAGTCTGATACCAATAGGGGTATCACAATTTGATATTGGTTAGAGAAAATGCTCACTTTACAATACTAAGTAACATCATGAAATGAGTACACCGAACAAACACATCTTTTAGAGATGTGTTTTTAGTTGACCCGGCTAACTTCATTCCGTCTAACAGTCTAATTTGTTAACTTTAGATAAACTTAATTGAGGATTCATTATGATAATAACATTAACATATTTTTTGCAAATACAGAAATATTTTATTGCTATCGCCGACTGGTCCTAGTTCTTCATTCCAGGTCTCTTTTGCACCATCAGCCATCTATTCGCCTGTCAATGTTCAATCTAAACAATATAAATAAAAAAAATGAATTGCGCCAATAAAGTTTAATTAAAATATGGTGTTTATGTTTTAAAGTGGAATAAACTTTAAAGTAAAAAATGTTGGCATTTGAAAAAATTGTTCAAATAGTAAATACAATTAAGTAACCCATATCTAACCACTCAATTTTCCTATTATCGTTACAATTGACTTGGCTGAAGCGTATAGACAATTCATTTTTCTTTACTCGTATATATGTCACGTCCACTTTATCTGCCTCAGTTACGTGGGTGACGGTAATGGGTGTAAGCAGCCTGAATTTTAAGTAATTCGCCATATTACGAATGTATCAAGTTTCAATTTTCTTATATATTTACATTGAAAGTACATTTATTTTTTCAGAGATAAAAAATAGTTGCATATATGTTATGTATAATCTACTTCACTCACCCCAGCTACCCACAGCAATATAGCCGAACGAATTCGACTAAGGGTCTTTAAGAAAAGAACCTCAATTCTTAAAAAGTCAACAACGCACACGCGTATTTGTATTGAGTGTCCATTGGCGGCAGTTTCAGTTAACATCAGGTGAGCCTTCTGCCCAGCCTGCAGAAGGCACGGCTTAGGTACAACTAAGCTCACGACATACCCTGAAAAGCACTAAAGAAATTACTCCGACAGCTAGGATATATACAACTTTTGGGACCTAGCCACTGAGGCCTTCAAACTAGTTATGGGTGAGAATAGGCAATATTTCCTTCAGGCTCCTCCAACCTGAAATTTTAATTTAAATCCAAAAATATATCGTTACTCAATTATTCAATACAGCATACGCGAGAATATTATTTAAAACCAATAAGAGTGTCTTATATAGAATATGATTTTCATGTAAATACGAGAATGTTATGAAAATGTTTCGGATCATCGTAAAACTTTATGCGAATGCTAAAACGTATTTTATATTTGTACTAAAACCTATCTGGGGAGACCAGACGTATTAAACGACTTGATCCACTCGCCATCATGTCTTACAAATATTCGGTTGGGTGTATTTAGAATAAATTTTGCGCTCCCGAATGTTTCAAGATTTTTCCAGTAACATTTCAGAAATTGGTCTTTTTATTAATATACTAGCTGACCCGGCGAACTTCGTGCTAACTTGAACTTAAACTTGATTTGCGGATTCATTATTGTATTACAACTTTTTTGCAAATGTTTTATCGAGAGATGGCACCACATGCTGCTTGCATCTATGAAATTCATTTATTCGATAACTTATCCGATATTTTATGACTTATTCTGCTATTCGGAGTGAGGCAGAATCCACTTAAAAGAGTTAACTAACATCGGTCCAGCCGATCTTGAGTTCTAAGTGGTGTAACATACACGACTATGTTTTATATATTTAGAATAAATAAGGAATATCCTCCACAAATAAATCTACATAATCTTCAGAGATAATTGTGTAACCTACAATCTGCAACTCTAGGCAAATATTTCAATTCATTGTAGTGTCTAAGAATCTCGCAGGTATCAAATTAGATGAAACTTCACAAAGCTTCAAGATAACTCGCAATTCACTTTGTTAGAACATGGAACGAACGTAATTCGTCAAGGATTTCAGGTGCGAAGTACATTTTGCGGATTTGATAAAATAAAATTGTAATCTGATTGCGAAAACAAGGTTTATTTGCGTTTCGAACTTTTGGAGCTTTTGTCTCTAGCGAATATGAATTATGTTTATTAACTCGCGAACTCGTTTGATTACAGCTTTAACTCTGGAGTTTTATGGTGTTAGGCTTTTTTAAATTAACTGTCTATTAAAAAAAAATGGTTACAAAGGTTTTTTATATTGAAGTTATACTTCTTTTCGCGCGATGGAGAAAAATTATGACAGTGAATTTTTATATTCCCGCGCACACCAACACCTGAATTCGACATCGTAAAGTCTAGGTGGCATGGAAATCGATAACTATGTTCAAGTTGTATATTCTAGTATTTTTATATAAATTGTAAAAGGTTAAAAACGTTACACAAATACATTAAGTAGGTTATTTAAAGTCAAAAATCGTTTTAGACATTTATTTGGACACAGAAAAACGCTACACAGTTACCCTACTACAACCGTTTCATGTGTTATCGAATCAATGTTGGCAATAACAAAATTAACGATTGACTGCAAAGCCAAAGCGATCAAATAAATTGACTACTATAAATTAATGTTAAAATGAGACATGTACATAGCAGATTACATCAGGACGCATTTCACCGCAATGCACCAATCTGTTCCAATGAACCGTCACTAGTAGGAATATTTGACGGAAAACAAAATTATCATTAAATTAATATTGTTAATAAGTTTTGTTTTATTTTAATCGATCAAAATCTTTCGGTCTATTACGTGAAAATAACAATGTAAATAAATGAAAATACGGCAAAGAAATGTTTACCTACGAAGGCGTAAATATTATTACTTCTTAAAATGCATTAAAATCTTTTTCTTAAATTAGTTTTAATTACTTTAATTCATTATGTGATTACTTTTACTCTTTAGCTTATTTCATGTACGGCTATCTACATTTTAAGAACGACTACAATTGTATGTTGATCTAAAGTATTATACTAAAGTGACATTTTTGTCTTTTTTTGAGCAATGAAGTCTTTAAACCTAAGAGGTTAAAAAAAACGTAATTTTTTAATAAACATTTATTTATTTATAAAAAAAATCCGACCGTATTTGTATAACGCGTATTTTTTTAAATTCATATTCTAAGACATCAATTGAGTCTAACCTTATTTATTAATAAGAATATTTAACAAAAGAAAGTGTCTCAACTTACAGTCTCTATCAAAAGGAAAACACTCTGTTCTTTTGTTCTATTTTTCACGTACTAATGTTTACCACTTTAGACTAAGGTGCATTAATACTAATTCACTAGTACAAATGGTTTTTTCCCTTTCAGTCTTTTCACTAGAGCTGTCTGTGGTGGCGGGACGTTGAATAGCCTGGACATTCACGTGACACTGGAGCCTAGGTTGTCTTCAGCAGACTTCTTTACTATTGTGGCGACGTCCTTAACAATAAAGTACCGATGTAGGTATCTATTGCAAACCAGCATTTAACGTTACTGAATCATACTCAATTACTAGATAGATTGTTGTAATATTATCAAATTAGATTTATTAAGAATTACGTTTACAAACATTAATCTATAGTTTTTTTATATACTGTTTCAACTATAGTAACAAGTTTAAAGTAACTTAACTATCTTGCTATCGACGAAGCTCTTTTAAAAAAATCTTTATAAAAATGAAATATTTGATGTAAGTATAAATTCAGAATTATTAGAATTAGAATACAGTCTAGTCGTTGACATGCTTTCTAGTAATCACGCGAATCATTATTAATAGGAAATAAAAATCTCTGGAATATTCTGCTTGAATAATCTTGCAGTTGTCGATAATTAGACCTTGCACCTTTTGCACAATTTGAATCAATTTTGTGAAAATAGACAGAAATTATTTCAATTACAAAACGTTGAGGAATTCAATTTGTATTTTCTGCTCACTTAATTTCATTTCAACCAAATTAACTCGGCGAAACGCATTATTTTAATGGGTCTATAGAACTAAAGACAATAAAGGATTGTTCCACTTGAGTGGGCCCATATCATTGAGGCTTGTTGAGGTTTACTGAGAGTAAATAATGTTTTTTTTAAATAAATATATTATTTGAAATCTTTTTTTTAATTTTGAACACAAGTATTCAGGTAGTAGGTATTAACCCAATGTGTTAGGTTTAAAGACATTTATTCTGATAATAGACATTAGTCACTTACATGAGAACACTTATATGCTAACGTTACAATTTAAAAAAAAAGAAACTTGGTAGAACTTGGATGAACTTTCATTTCCGTAGATTGGGATCACTCAATAGATGGTATTTTAATCATAATTAAAATATTGCTAGGCTGCCTGCACTTTTATATTTTGTGGGAATCTATTATACCGCAGTTATAAGAACCACCCACCCACTTAAGTGAATCGAATTTAACCGAAATTCCGAACTAATTCGCCTTATTTCGTCCTTGTCGAAAAGAGCGTACCAATTTTTGAAAAGCTGGCAACACACTTGCGATCCTTCTGGTAATGTGAGTGTAAACGGGCGGTTTACACACGTCGTCATTATGGTTTTTTCAATATATAATATAAATTAGTGTTTTAATCGTGTTTCATTTAACAATTAGAATATAAACTCTATATTTATATCATATTAACTCTATTATATTATATAAACGATATTAATTTAAATTTTGTGAAAACTACGTGGCAGTAATGCTTATGTACTTTGTGGTTACAATATATTTTCTGTCACATTACTTTTGGTCGATCTTAGATTCATACGTGATCCACATTGTAATATTCTTCCAAGATTTATCTTGCTCAACGATCCAACCAGAATGTTATATAAATATGAAAATTTTATCAATGTTTTGTTTGTAAGAAAACTAATAATATTTTGTGAGGTTAAAAATAACTTCCAAGATTATATGTGGTATTTATATGTTTTATTATAATTCTTATAATGTATTTTTTGCACACCATCTTCATTATTTTCGCGAGTTCCTCATATAACAACCCAAAAATATATACTAAAGGCGTAAATCGAAAAACTTATCACAAACACGCAAACTTTCACGGCATTAGCTATCTCTTTTGACGACTCATAGGAACTTTTAAAAAGTCGCTAAGGTCAATTCTCCGGGCTCGTAACACGCCTAAAAACTTTTCCATTTAACTTCAACGTACACGCATCAAAGTTTGCGATGTGAGGTCTGTAATGACTATCCTTACGCTAATTTACGAGGAAAAGGGCCTTAGAGATACGGAAGATTAGTCCATACAGGCTCTATTGAGGCTTGAGGAAGAAATGTGTGGTCATATCTGAAAAGATCGGATCACGACTACACCGAGATTCGGCGTAGTACGGACAGATTAAAGTACTCAATCATCACTTTTATAAAAAAGGTTTTAGCAGATACGACTGATTTAGTGGCAATATTTGTTCTAATGTGGTTCTGGAGGAGAATGCTACGCTAATGAACGTCTCGATACTTCAAGAATTCGGTATTAAGCAGAGTCTTTTTTCAATAGTACAATCTCGCATCCTTACATTTCGGACACGTAACTCGGCGTGGTGATCAGTCCATAGAACGCCTTGTTGTTTAAGGGAAGGTGGAAGGCACTAGACCGCGCGGAAGGTCATATACAAGTTAGACTGCTCAAGTCTGCCGTTGGAGGTTATCTCGATCAATGCAGCAGGCTGACCTCTAATAGGCAACGATAGCGAAACGGCGTGAAGCGCATAACATCTGCCCCTTCTATTACCACTACTACATAATGAACACTACCGCTCTGTCATGAGTGTACTGGATAAGAAGAAGAAGAATTGGTAAATACTCATACTGACAATTAGTCGAGTCAATAACGATCGGTAAAGCGACATCAAAAGAGGAGGTTTTCAATTCCTCGTATATTTTTGTGATTCTTCTTTTTTTGTTGGAAAGGAGATTTCCTAAGCGTGATTCCATAATGAAACCAGGATTGGATGAGGGAATTACATCGAATTCCAGCGGTACATGAGGGGGTGCTGATTTTAAAGTAAATAGGTACTACGATAACAAACGAGCGCAAGCCCTCTGATATTGACATTATCCACGGTATCAGTGACTGACTGTTTACCCCCTGTTTTATAAAAAAAAAATTTTTAGATAATAATAAACTACTGAAAAGAAATAAATGTTTACATCACCATTTCTGATTACTACTCATTGAAAAAATATCGATTGTAAATATGTTACATATATATGTTGAAATATAAATCCCAACTGAAAACAACAATAGTTCTTTGGTTTTGTAAAATATTATCGTAAAGAACTAAGCGAAACAAGACAGTTAAAGCCACACTACAACCATTTGTTATCTAAACCCTTAGAGACAGAACGGTAAATAACATTAATATAGTTATTATTCTCGACTTTCCATACACAATTTATCATAGCAAATGACGCGGTAACACAATAATTTATCTTGTACATAATTCATTGACGACTAAACAATAGATATGTTTAATATTCTTACATTAACTTCATACTAATACTATAGAATAGTTATTGAATATTTATAATAGAATATATTAAAGGTAGACAGAACAAGAAACTTTAAAATGTTTTTATAACTAATTATGAATAATGGAACTGCAATCCAGTATGAAACCAAATCACAGTCTCACATGCAATACTATTGTATGTCTTACGCACCCATAAGCCACGCGTAAATGAGGCTTCATCAAAATTGTACGCGCTCGCGGCAAAGTTAGCAAGTGACCGCTTACAATGCCAAGTGTAATTATTTGGCACTAGCAACCACAGTCTCTAAACATTCCTTTAGTTGGTAATATTTCTTTAAACTTTAGTGAATGCTACACTTTTCCTGCCTTTCGTGTCACGTCGAAATTATGTTCGTACTATTTATTGTACAAGCAAGCGTTGATTTTAAATTGTTATATTTTATCTTCCAACTTACCGTAACTTTATTTATAATAATGAAGATAGATTGAGTTTCTTGGAGTTATAATTTTTTACTTTTAGGTTGATTGTTTAATTATATTCTAATATAAAAGATGTGCGTGTGACCTAATATTTTCTTGTATAATGTTATGCATAAATGTTGTTTTATAACCTATTATTAAAAAAATACAGAATAAATAAAACCCACCCCTAATATCTTATAACCACTGAATAAATTCAACTCTCTGGTTCATAATTAAAGCGTTTTATAAATTTAGCGTATATTTAAATGATCCTAATCCTTGGGATCGATTAGCTCGAGATCAAACAATTTGTATGACTCAAAACTTAGCGATTAAAAAGAGTGGCGGTAAATTTCTTGCCAGTTCTGCTTGCCCACTCTACGCCCTTCATTTACGAAGTGGTAATAAATGTAAAGTTATAATTCATTTAGCTTCAATGTTTTATTTAACTTTATTTAGCTCTTATCTAACATTCATAAGTGTATTTGTTTACCTGTATAAATTAAGTTATTTTGACTTTTACTCAGACTATATGAAATCTCTAATGACTAAAAAATCAAAAAATGTTATAGATTAAAATATATAACATTTAAAGAATAAGTCTTAAAGAAAATCAATTGCTGATCTAATTTCACATATTTTTGTTATTTTTTGTTTTATAATACTGTAATTATTTTATTTTGATCTCACTCATTGTTTTATTTTATTCTTTATTACTGTTTAATGGATAATATTCTACGACTAAAGTTGTTTTACTCTAGAAGTATAGTGACTTCACATAATATAATTATTTAAGTAATATTGTAAATTCTATTTTAAAAGAATAATTGTGGAGTATCTTGTCCAATCTTCTCCACACGAAACTACCTTTTGGAAGGGGCAACTAGAATCATCATGTTTTATTTAACGTTCAAAAATGCAATTATAGGTGGTCGGTCTCATTGGAATAAATGATTTGATTTTAAATTGATACTGCAAACACAAGTAGAACTTTGTCGTATATCAGACAGAGCGATTCTCATAAAAGTGCCGTCCGAAAAATATATTTATTCGAGATAGCTTGTATTTCGCACAAAACGTGTAAATCAAAGTAACGAAGCTATTTGTACCTCGACATTTGGTTATTTTTCCTCTTATCAGACCTATTCCTTTCCATGAAATAAATGAATCGAGTTTTTGTACTCAGGACATTAATCCGTGTGCCGTTAGGTTTTGGATTTATTTCAACATATTTGATTTATTTCAAGTCATTCGGCGTCCGCACCTAAGGATCCCCGGCTGTGCACCAATGGACTTTCTTTCTATTTGCGCATTTAACATTTGGTTCGGTGAAGGAAAACATCGTGAGGAAACCGACATGTCTTACACCCAAAAAGTCGACGACGTGTATCAGGCACTGGAGACTGATCACCTACTTGCCTATTAGATTTGAATATGATCATTAAACAGATTCAGAAATCTGAGGCCAAGACTCAAAAGAGGTTGTAGCGCCACTGATTTTTTTGTTTTTATGCGGCGTCCATTATTACTTAAGATGTCATGTGGAACACACAACAACAACGTTGCAGCTAATAAGTGACTAATAAGTGGCCGAGAGTTTTATGCCAGTTCTTCTCTTCCGTTCTACGCCCTTGATTTGAAAACTGTGAAAATCTCTGGTTTTCTTATTTAGTGATTACTTCAACAGTAATTATTTACCTTTTTACATATATTACCCACACATTGTCTATGCTTGAAACGAAATGTATTTAAGAGGATTTCTATAAAAAGATAATACGTTTATGTACTATTATTTTTTAGAGGGTTGGTTACTTTGGCTGACAAGAAAAAGTAAATCTAAATAAAAACACGATGTTCTATTGCATTACTTACGTGGGTAGGGTTAGTGGTAGCGTTTTCTGTACTTTTAATCAATGGTCTTCAGCGAGACTAATCAAAAATTCCTTAATCTTCTTAAATATTTGATGGCATTTCTATTCCCTTATAGAATGAACCATCTTATAGGACAATGAATTCCTAAAACACAATAATAAACTTTTAATTTTAGTACATTATTGCAATTAACTTAAGTCATTCTAAAAGTAAAGAAAAATATATATATAAAAAAAAAACAAAAAAATTAAACTCGATTTTTCAATACTGCAGTGGCCAGTTGTTACATGATAAATTAATCACGTCACTAGTTCGATAGGTCCCGTGTGAAAAACGGCCAAGTGACGTGTGACTGGGCCCAACAGTACAACAGTTTTTAGATTAAAAAATAGAATTTTTTGTTGTTTCCACCGTACATGTATTTTTACGTTTGATGTATCGATGAACATAGAACATTGTTTATTTGTATTTCGAACACAACTCTTGTTTTTTGGCATACAAAAATATTGCCACCAATAGTCATTCTTTTGGTGTTAAAATTGCTTTAATGAACCATTGAACACCAAAGAACATACAGAGCAAAATTCTATCGACTCCTGTTTTTTGTTTTAAGTCGGTTAAAGAGGCGATAAAAATCTATGTAAGATTACAAATAGGTACCTATTAAAGACGATTAAGCTACTGTCTGCATATAACGTATATCCTGGGGTCGTAAATCCTCTCTAAGGCCCCACTTTTTGTATTAACTTCATGTAACTATTCTAAGTGTTGTGACACTTAAGTAAGTAAAATATATTATAAGTGAGTCAAATTCAAAGAACATGAAAAAAACTACTTACCTATCCTTCCTAGGGATTGTTGTTTCGCATTTTTTACCACTATCTACTTGGCTTAAAAATGTCGCGAATAGACGTTTAAATATGTTTCTCCTTTAAACCTATATTGCGGTTAGGGCACTTCAACATATTATTATTGTTAAAACATCAATTCTACTTTACAAAAATAACAGAATTCAGAAAGCGTAGGGTAGCAATTTTTCTCATCCCTTCAATATGTTCAGTGGTGTAAACCGAAATTTATCTTCCTTGGGTTCTATTATGTAAACGAGCCTTCAACGCTAAATGTTGTTTATGGTTTCTTCCACAATTTGTACTAAAATACCTTCGGGCCTTATCTACGCTGCTATTATAAATCTGAATAATTTGTTTGACTAAACACGCCAATCTTAATAACCAGGATTACTGCCCCTGGAGTCTTGGCGTCAGATTTCTGTTTCATTACATAACTGGGGGCAAACAGACAGAAGGCACATCTTATGAAAAGTGGTACAGCCAATGGAGACTCACATTAGAAGGCTCGCAAGTGCGTCGCTGCTTTTTTAAGAATTAGCATCCCTGAGTGTAATTGGTTCACAAATACTTTGGTGGGTACCACCACCACGATGGCAAAAACTGCCTTAAGAAACACTCATTGGAATGACATTGAGGAGATATGGGTGGTATTTCGTATTCTGCCTTGACGTCTGATGATAAAACCTGTTTCATTCTGTTTATTTTTAATTTACATTCTATTAATAGGCGTTCAAGAACAGCCTTCTGTGCCTCAGAAGGTGATCCTCATGATGTTTTCCTTCACCATGTCCTCTAGTGTTACAAAGGGAGCCTCTAGTGTTACTAGACCAACACAGTGCGCAAATATTTTACAGAAAAAAAAACCATTGAAATCAACCCCAGCCGTACCCCAACGTATACGATATACTGACTTTTCTCGCCTCATACATATAGTGTTCCTTTGTGCTACTGTTATTTTATCATAAAGTACATATGTCACGTTTCCGATGTTATATATATATATATATATATTTTTTCCCAATTATATGAAATCAAATTTTAATTATATTTAAGCTTTGGATTAAACTTGTTCCGCTTTCCTCGTTATATTTTCTTGTTTTCCCAAAAATGAGGAAATTCGCTAATGTTTAAGGTAATCCAAATTTATCGTTTGAAACTTCTGTGACTTTAAATTAGTCTTATTAATTAGGCTAATTAGAGTCTGTTTCTATTTACGTTAAAAGTGAGTATAAACTTCTAAAATGTTAAGAAAATAATACGATCAGAAAATATTATTGGTTGGTTTTATTTTGATAAAAATTTTTGGTCACTAGTATCTAGACAAATGACTGATTCTGATTTTGTGTCAGCTTCCTGTTTGTGACAAATATATACATACTTTTTAGCTTTGTTTAGTGAAAACTATTTTAAATAATAACAAAACATGATTTCAGTAACAGTATAAAAGTAAATTAATTATGCACTGGCTTTACTTCAAAACATTATTTAATATACGTGTTTTTTGAAAGAATAAAAGAAGTTAAATCTTTTAATTGACACAAATTAAACAAACAAGAGAGAAAATTCCAAATAAAACTGAATGGAAATCGCCCCTGAGGGATGTCCATGGCAATTGAAGTAATTTTGGTTGTGTCGTGATTTTTCTGCTCTAAATGTTTTTTTCTTGTCCCGTTTAATTAATTTGCGGCAGTGTTGGCCACACAGCTAAGCGTGCGACTCTTATCCTTGAAGTCGTAGGTTCGATTCACTGGTGTGCATCAATGGACTTCCATTATACATGCACATTTATCTGCATGGTAAAAGAAACATCGAGAAAAAACTAACATGTATTACCCAAAAAGTCGACGGCGTATGTCACATAGGAGGCTAATCACCTACTTGCCTATCAGATTAAAAAATGATTATGAAACACATTCAAAAATCAGACCTAAAGAGGTTTAAGTGCCACTGATTGATTTATAATATTATTCGTTAGGTTAGGTTATTAAATGGACTATCCAATACAAATCATTTCTAAATTCTAAACAGGAAACTAAGGATCAGTTTTATCTACCTGCCTTACGTGGGATTGCCGCAGACACATTTCTGTGTCCAATTCAAGGGAACTAAAACCAATTGTTGTTGTCATGTTATATTTTAATTAGGCTCTAAACAAAATTGTTCATGTAAAACATTGACTTTTCATAATGCTCTTTTCATTTATTGTATTTTATTCCAAACGATAAATTCAAGTGTATGATATTTGCGAGGTAAATAAATTTTCGTACAAAGCGGTCTTTACTGGACCACAATAATGCGGTCTCAAACATCGGACCTTCCTGTGGTTGCGTTTACGAAAACCATTTTATGTGAAATTCAAATAACAAGTATGCTGTAAAGCTTAAGGAATTTTTTAGGTCACAATAAAATACAATTATATACAATTTCTTGTATAGTTCAAACCGCTTCAAAAAAGGAAAGTATATTTTTTTCTAAATACAGTCTAGTAGAACCATAATTCTAACCTATATTCTATATTAATCGAAAACAAGACAAGGAATCCTCAAACTGAATGTCGATATTATTTATCAATTATTATAACTGATAGCAGTGCTTAACGGGTTAAACATCGTGTTATTTGAGTATTAAATCTTTTATCTAAAGTTCCTTAAAAACAATGAGTGTTGCTTATTACAAAGTATCTTAAACATATACGTAGAAATAAATTTCGATCAGCCCATTGGCAACTGTAGTAGACAAGATGTACTTGGGGAAAAAAATAGTATGTTTGAAATAACATTTAATAAATAAAATACGTAATTTTATTAAGAAGAAAAATACAATTACAGTTTCATAGTTAGTTCTGCAGTTCAGAAGGTAGTCTTTTGATATTAAAATTCTCCATAGTCCATTCTTGCGTTGATATATTTATACATTTATACAAGTCTAATTCCAGGCTTTCCCCGCCAAAATTCTCCTTGACAGTGAGGCACTTTTCCTTTTGTTTATGTCGTAAATTCTTTGACTGAAAAGACCTCTCAGAGATTATAACAAAATCAGCTATGTTATTATTGAGTTACTCAGCATAAGGTACCAAAAACTTTTTATAATTGCAGGTTAAGTGTTTATAAATATGACAGTAATTATTTTTATACCTTAGCGTCATAAATCCAAATTTGTGTCTGCGACTCGTCGTCACACATGCAAGCGGTCACAAATCCCAAAACAAAGTCCAAGCAAACCGTGTCATGTTCGATTCTTCCTTTATTAGTGTACCACCAGAACTGAAATTAGATTTAATTAAAATTAATAGAAAACTTCACTAATTTTATTCGATATTCTCAATAGCAATAGCAATCTGAAGTAATATGATATCTTTATCTTAATTTGTTTTATATACCGCTATATTGTTTGAATACCGTATAGTTTAAATCGTTGTGGCGACATCTATTGGCAGAGTTATAAGATGGGAATAAAATAAGTTTTATTCAACCATTTAAACGTAAACAGTTTGAGCGAAAATCTATTATATATTGTATTCAACTTCATCTACAAATTATTTTTTAAAAAATATTTCCTCGTTGTCATAGCAGATTAAAAATATTATTCACTAGGATATACAGTATACACACTTGATTGCCTCCTTGAAGATGACAGGATCTGGCACTCACAGCCGTCTGAACGTTTACCCACTCCGAAGCCACGTCAAGACACACCGAAAAACCATCCAAAATACTATAAATCTAAAAAACACATAAAAAGTACAATCGAACGTCTAATGGCCCATAAAGTCACTTTATTTCGCAATAACATTACATTGATTTGTAAGATGTGCGATATAGGCAACTACTTCTGAATAGGTTTTAATAATGAAATAAAGGAAGTCGTTTCTTTACAATTTGCATTATATCGGTAATACTGCATTATCTATCGACTCAGACATTGTTATTCTAGTAATGACTCCTATTATTTCTACTCGATTTCAAATGGAAACGCAGAATTGTTCGCTAAACAGGATTAGCATTATAGTTGGTCTATCTTCCGTCTATGATCTTAGACAAGTCTTTGATAAGCTGTCAGTATGCGTTTTTTACTTAACAAGGGGAAAAAGCAGGAGGGCAGATTCACCTGATGTTATGTGATACTAATGGGTACACATATTGCTAGGATTGAAGGACCCTAAGTCGTATTGGTTCGGAATTACAGCTGGTACCAAATAGTGGTAGAGGGTGGCAAAAACTGTATTAAACCCTCAGTTGTGAACCGACGGACGTCGAGGTGATACGGGTGGTATTTGTTTTCTGCCTTAACGTCTGGTGGTGAAACTCAACTATTTATTCGAAGAACTGAATTGAACGGTCTCCATGGTAAGGAGACAAATGGCTGATTGCGAGTGGGATGTCTCTCAATATACAAACACTTAATATTCCATTTTTGCCTCGTCTTAAAATATTATGGCATGTCTTCTGCTAATGCTTCTCATACCTGCCCATAAGCAACATTTACGTCAGGCAATTTTATGTCTGGGTAAACATTATGCAGGTACCATTCAAATGATTTACATTTCAATTTTTCTCGCAATTCTTTCTGCTTTGTTACATCACCGAAATCTTCACGTACTCCCCCGATCCTTTGATAATAATATTTTGCATAATCATCCAGCCACACCTGAAGAGAAAATTTGTTAGGGTGTGTCATACTGTTACTGTTAATTTTTTTTTTAACAGTAACAGTATGACACACCCTAACTTCAAAAAGACTTTCAAAAAGACCATAACAATTATATGTTTACTTTGTTGTATTTGTTTTTACAAATTATACTATTTCAAGAAAGCTCTGAACACATGCTACTTTACTCTCGAAAATTTCGAAATAAGTTGGTTCGTGTATCATGTTCATGGCGCTGCCTTTTGCCTTGCGATTTTCATTATTATATGTCATAGAGCTTGTTATTTAACAATGACAAAGTCTAATCAGTTTATTATCGTTATTAGTTGTCTTTTATTCGATGTGTCAATATTGACAATAATAATATTACTAGATCTACAAAATAACAGACAATTTGATCATTTATTGTAATAGTAATTTTATTGTAATTATTCTTAATATTGGAGCAATGGTCTTAGTGTTAGCTGCTATTATCATATCAAACATTAAAGTTAGTTGGAAACAGTGAATCCTAGGTAGTAGCTATCCTAGATTATTCAATTTTGATAGAATTTTAAATTAACGGCTATTACGGACAATAATAATAATAACTTCATAGTCTCCATTATTAACTTTGAACCTTTGACAGTATAGATTATAGTAATCTTTGACACTTGTTCCTATAAACGTTTGATACTGTATTTGATTCGGGTTTGCTCGCGGAACGAGTCCATTAATCCATTCCCCTCTCTCACTCGGAATTTATGCATACTGTCTTAGTATATCATTCAGGAGTTATGTAGCACAGTGGGGAAATAATTTAGAACGGCTGAGTATGAATTTCATTTTTCTATTAATTTAATTTTACTTTTATAAGAGCGTACCAATTCTTAAAAGGCCGGCAACGCACTCGCGAGCCCTCTGGCATTGAGAGTGTCCATGGGCGGTGGGCGGTATCACTTAACATCAGGTGAGCCTCCTGCCCGTTTGCACCCTGTTCTATAAAAAAAAAACTATTAATTCATATCTTAATATAAATATTTCTTGTGTGCGTGTGTATGTGACTGAACTCCTCCTAAACGACTGGACCGATTTAGACGAAATTTTTTGTGTGTGTTCAAGGGGATCTGGGAATGGTTTAGATTCACAATTTTGTCCACAGGACAATGTTTTTTTATTTAATTTTCCATTTATTAGTTGTTGTTGATTTTTTTATTTTACCATCGCAGTGTGAAATTTTAAATAATATTCGAATTTTAATTTTAGTCTGTCCCGAAATTTAAAAAAAGTTTTGTTATCATTGTGTTATATCGTGTGTGACCATGTGCTGGATCGTTAGATATTGTCATAACATTTGAATAATAATTTTTATCAAAATGGCTTATTAAAAATTGAAATTTTGAAATTAAAGACGTGTAGACAGGACAACGTCTGTCGGATCCGCTAGTCTCTATATAATTAGCTTAGTTAACAACAAGCAACCAAAAAAATATATTACCTCGGCTAGTCTCAATGCATTTCGCCTGTGTGATCGCTTCGCAAATTTATACGGGAACGTCTTTCTAAAAACATGTCCCACATGTGAGCACGGAACTATTTCCAGGGACCCGCCACACATCCAAGTCTTGAACGATAACTCCAAATTCTCAGCACCCCAAATTCTATAGCCTTGGTCGAAATAGCCGATTTTTTTGAAAAAATCTCTGTTGATTGCGAATAATCCTCCAGATATAGTGGGCGTTTTTATTGGTGCTGAGGGTATTTTCCGGGTTTTTAATAAGGGCCGCCAAATGTATTTGAGGTCCCATTCGAATCCGCCAATTTGAAGGTATTTTGAGGTCTGTGGTATAAATTCGAAGGTTGCAGGATCTATGTGGCCAACAGCTGGGCTAACTACAGTTGCAGAGTTCAGTTTTATTCGATCCAATAGGGGTTCAATCCAGCCTAAAGAACAAATATTATTGTAGACTTCATTTATTTAAAAAATAAAAGAGCATGACGAGAGCGTATAGTGTAACGGGTGTCAATTTGTTTTGATGACTTTTGTACTCAGTTGTAACATTTTATCGAGTTTATGTGACCTATACCATTTTTTTTATTTCATAGGAGGCAAAAAGCAGTAGGCTCATTTGATGTTAAGCAATACCGCCGCCCATGGACACTCACATCGCTAGAAGGCTGGTGTGTGCCGGCCTTTTAAGAATTGGTACGCTCTCTTTATTTGATTAGTTGTATCTATTAACCTGTAGTACATTCGCAATGACTGTCAAGAAATACCACTACGGGGCCAGTGGCGTATTTTGTCCCCAAAATCCTTGCTCGTATTAAGCCTTTCCTGCGGCTGGCACGGATTAATGTAACCTTAGTTAACGTTCTAACGTAGTTCTCTAGGTTCTCCTTTAAATGGTCTGAAAAGGTTAACATTTTTACTATACCAATTTAATAAAGCAATATTCATCTATTATACATATGTATACACATATTCAGTACTTAGTAGCAAATTTTGTTTGATCAGGCTTCAGTCTATTTATCTATTGCTACCAAAAAATTTTCGTATACTATACTATATAAAAAGGTAATTAGTAGGTATATTATGTAATTTGAAACGAAATAATATAATTATTATATTCCTTTTCTAAAATTACAGAATAATACAAACTATTTTATATACTTAATAATTACGTAAGTATCAATAACAGAAATTATATTTGATATTACTTTAACCCAAGCTTAAGTTTTAGATAAATAAAATTATTAATTATAATGCTTTTAACATAATTGTATAGTTCCTGTGGCGGTGTGTCTTCAGTGCTGTCTACTAGACGCCAATTTAATAGCGCCTGTGACCTTACATCGTATACTTCAAAGGATACAAAACCATAGTTAATTAGTAGAATCTGGTAGTTTGTTCTTAATAATGTATCACTCATTTGTTTAATATTTATACATAAGTAATATCCTTATTTGTGCACAGAAACATGCATAATTTTAAGTCGAAGTAAGAACGAAGAAGTAGACATGGGGAGAAATTGGCTGTGCCAAAATTCAATCTGGGACTGTTTAGAAAAAACACCTTTTGTGTGGCAATAAGAGTTTACAATAATTTACCAAAAGAATTAAACAGATCTTCCTACTAGAGTCTTTAAAAATCGACTTGTAAAAATTATTCGAATAATTCGAATTTAGTAAAAATTATTCTTTAATAAATGATTATTTGAGTGAGACACTGCAGTTTATATAAAATTAATAATGTATGATACAAACAATGTAAGAATGGACTAATTCATATGACTAATAATGTAAAATGTAAAAGTCCTTTACAGACAAATTTGGGCGGCATTGTATGGCAGAATGTGAAAACTAACGATCGTACCGCCTTACACATTTTTGTACCATATTCTTGCAATAAATTATTATTATTATTGGATATGTAAAGAAATGATTATATTTCTTACATTAGATTATTATTTACCTATTTTGTTTATAAATGTTAATTAGGTTGTGTTTGTCTATGATGTGTAGTCATTTTTAATTTAAGTATTTGTTTATTATGAGTAAATAGATTAAAAAATAATTTTAAACTGAAATAGAAAACTTTAATTTTTATGCAACACATTTAAGTTTAACTTCCTTATAAAAATATAAAATATACCACCTTTTTTGAATCATAAAGACGTTGGTACAATAAATTCAATAGTCCACTTACCCATAGTTGAAAAATCGTCAAAGAGAATTATTTCTTTCAGAAGATGAGCGGGGGTCCTTTGTAGGACTGAATCAATTGTTCGCAAAAGTACGGACCAGGCTTCATTATAAAAACAAATAACCACAGAGGCTTCAGGTAGATTATTTGAATAATTTTTTTGTTTACACCTGGAAAATTCGAACGAAAATAAAGATAACGAAAACTCTATCAACATTCTTTACTAAACTTAGTATTGGTATCTAGTATGTTTTCATTATCTTTATTTAGTTAAGTCCTTTCACAGTACATATTTACCAAACACCTAGTGTAAATATTATGTAGTTGTAATATTTTTTACATTAAAAATGTTGCCCGCCCGTTGCATACGTTTTAAGTACTATGCTATATATTTGTTTACTTGTAACGAAGTGTAAATTAATTAAATAAAAATAAATATTAACCTTTTAATATCAAGTACATCACGTACTACGTCAAATGAATAGTTAATTGGGTTATGAGAGGCAGAGAATAAAGAGTCTTCTATCAGTGCACTACCTACTACAGTTGAATTTTGATAGAACAATAAATTATTTATAATTATCTTTAGTCATAAACATACAAATGTAATGGTGACTGATTGATTATAAACGCCGCTATTTGTAGCTGTAGGTATATTTTACATCTCGTAAAATGTTTCAATGTACACCCTATTATAAATAAGCTATTGAATGTTTTGTCTTAATGACTAGCTTATTGTTCTAAGATCTTAATTGGACGCGCCTTTGTTCACGGTCCTTACAATATTTTATTTAAAACTAAAAACATAAAAATTTATCTCGGAGCAATGATACTAAATATATTATGATAATGTACTCGTATTTAAACTTTGTCACAGGTATTAGGACAACAACGTTAAAGTGAAATCACTGCAAAACCTATAAATAAAATAAATGTAATTCTCAATAATTATTATTTTGAGTGATTGTATATAGTATTTTAAAATAATACTAGTAATGTCATAACTAGTAAGTAATCTAATGATGTCTTTTTCAGTGGTTAAAATGTATACTATCTTAATATATATATTTCTTGTGTGCGTGTGTATGTGACTGAACTCCTCCTAAACGACTGGACCGATTTAGACGAAATTTTTTGTGTGTGTTCAAGGGGATCTGGGAATGGTTTAGATTCACAATTTTGTCCGCTGGACAATGTTTTTTTAATTAATTTTCAATTTATTAGTTGTTGTTGATTTTGGAATGTTTTACATTTCATCCGACAGACGGCGCTACCATCGCAGTGTCAAATTTTAAATAATATTCGAATTTTAATTTTAGTCTGTCCCGAAATTTAAAAAAAGTTTTGTTATCATTGTGTTATATCGTGTGTGACCATGTGCTGGATCGTTAGATATTGTCATAACATTTGAATAATAATTTTCATCAAAATGGCTTATTAAAAATTGAAATTTTGAAATTAAAGACGTGTAGACAGGACAACGTCTGTCGGATCCGCTAGTTATTATATAAATTTAAGAATAAATATTCTAAACTAAAGCTCCTTATATATTTATTATATTACGATACGCGTGTTAAAATTACCATGGTTGTCTACACAAGCAATTGAAACAAAATACGCGATAATTTTTACTTATTTGCTATTAAAGTAAATGATAACAAAATACCCTTCTATCACTTATCACTTAAACTTAGATAAACTCAGTTACTAATGGAATCACATCATGCGGCTAGTCCATATTAAACTATATTCATACATTTTCAACAACAGCATTCACGAAGTGTACTTTTCAGTTTACACATGAAAAATATATTTCATATTTGTTTTCCTGAAATATATCGGTATATAATCATCACTTGTTATGTATGCTTTGGAGATTAAACTCTAGGCAGTAGGCATGTAAATTTAACAAGCTTCGTGATAGTGCAGGCAGTAAGGTAGGCAGTACTAACTGCCACCTGGGAAGTAAAATCATGTAAAAATTGACCAAATCACAAGAAGAAAGTTGTAGCAATGTCTGGCGAGTACGGAGCATGAACTTGCAGATCATGTAGACTGAGGTTTTCCACGTGTCAACGCGTTAATACAGTGATGATCGTACAAGAGTTGGGACTGTTTGATTGCTAGCTGCAGGATTATTGGATAGCCCCATGGGTACAACGGCAACTTCAAAACCCCTATACTACTTACCAGTCGTCTCTATAATCTAGCAAAGTGCGATTGATGGGTATAAGATCACTAACGTATTGATTGAAAGAATAATCTTTCCATCCCTGTCTTATCATAATCCGAATATGACCTCGTATATTGTCTTCCAAATCAACAGGAGATCCGTTTGTGCCTAAAATATATTTTTATTCGACTGAAAAAGGTTTATATGAAATAATATTGAACTAAATTATAGGTTAATTTTAAGAATTTGATGAAAACAAATAACACAGAAACTATTTATGTGAATTGGATTTTTGTAATAGTATATTTATCGATTTATGTGAAGAAACCACTAAAATAATGTTTTACTAATCTACCAGGAACCCATGAAATTAACAAAACGATCAAGTCCATAATTGGAAAAACCAATTTTAAAATTCCCGCTTTTATTTTACTCTTTCAATAAGTCTTGTTAAGCAGAGCATTCAGTAGGATCTAATGATGTACCCTCTCACCTAGTGGAAACTCGCTGTATTTCACTGCTGTAAGTTTTTCTTTCATGGAAAACTTTCGACTCGGCGGACCCACAAGTTGCCATGCTGAAAGTTATTAATGATGATAATTTAAAAAAATATACATTTTTGGCAACAGGCTCCTACTGACCGCGGCTTATGTAATCAAGTCCAGCAAATAAGATAATAATAAATCAGTGGCGCTGCAACCTCTTTAGGTCTTGGCCTCAGATTTCTGAATCTGTTTCATGATCATTTTTAATCTAATAGGCAAGTAGGTGATCACCCTCCAGCCATTCTAATAAAAAAATCACATCGTGTTCTATTTTTACATATTCTATGAGAAGTATTTGATGCATTTTACAATAATAAATCATGGTCTAAATAGGGAAGGACAAATTAACAACAAGACCTTTGTCTAGAGATAAGCTAAGTTAATTCAATAGTAAACAATGCAAAAATACTCTAGACTAAATACAATTTGAAAGGCTTATTTTATTATATTTATTATTAGCATGGAATGTTATTGATGTATTAGTATGAACTAAATGGTAATGTTAGTACTGTTGCAAGTAACTAGTTAAATTGAGAGAACTTGACGCTATACATTTTATTTCTCTTAAAGGCGAAAATGTGCGAAAATATTATATTATTGTAACAATTAACACAAAGTGCAAATTATTAACGAATGTAGAAGAAAGTTTAAATTTCTAATAAAAGCAAAATTCTTCTTACTTGCGAGTGGATCCGTAAAATTATTTCTCATTCCGTAAACTTTTCTAAATCCTCTCAATGCTTGCTCGTACAGTTTCTGATCTTCCATTCCTGAAACTTCCCGTTGCATTTCCTTAAAAATCGTTAATAGTGAAACTGTCCATACTATGAAAATGGATATTAAAATTTTAAAAGCGTACTTCATTGCCATTCTGTAACGTCAATTGTTTTGTGACAATGAAGGAAAGTGTACTTTATATACGAATGTACCTATTCACAACTTTACGGTGGATTATTAATATATGACTCCTGTACTATACATATATAGCCTGCTTAGTAAATTGGCTGTGACACATCAATTTCAATTCAAACTCAACAATTAAATCTTTAATAGCAGATGAGATTAGCACTTTTAACTTAACAAACATTTCACTCTCATACTAGAAGTGATATATATGAATTTTAAACAATTATAATCACTATTTTAAGTATAATATATAAATTATCACATTTTGAGAGATTGTCTCTTCTGGTTTACCTTACAAACTTTACCACTGTATTAAGTAAATATTATACATTGTACATTGAAAACCAGAATAAAAACAAAAATATTTATTCAAGTACTATAATAATTTATATTATTATTTATGCATTGAAGACTTCTACTTCCACTTATCTATCACCTTCACTATTGTTTTCCAATCCTTCCTCGACCGGCCCATTTAACCATTTTGAGTGTGGTATAACGTCACTTATTTTTATAAGGCTTCGTTTTAATTATCACTTTTTACTTTGTCTTTATTTTCAACCGAACGATAGTTCCCTTGCTCTTTGGCAAACATGAGTCTTATATAATAGACCCTTAATAAAAAATCTCAAGAAAAGATATTCACAAGAATAACCCCTCATAAAATGTTAGCACTACCTAAGAAGTTTCAACGCTCTCACACATAAGGTAAACAGTGGTTGTAAACATTCACCTTCATTGACTCGTTTCACTTATATAGGACAGATACAATCTCTTTATGTATTCTTTTAATACATAGTCTGAACCCTTTATAACATATAAATAATTTATTATAAATTTATTTATTTATTTATTTCCAGTAAATTTTCCTATCGTTAGTAGTAGTTACAACTAATGCGATAGAATTCCATTATATTACCCACACCAACTAACCTACATACAAACATTAAAAAATTATACTTAAATGTGAAAATGTATATATATATTTATTTACGTGTATTTACGTGTAAAGCGAATAAATAAATGTATTAACGTTTAAAATAGTATGTTGCTTAGATTACGTTATTTAAAGTTATGATATTGTATTCAGATTTTTTTTATAGAACAGGGGGCAAACGGGCAGGAGGCTCACCTGATGGACATTCTTAATGCTGGAGGGCTCGCGAGTGCGTTGCCGGCATTTTAAGAATTTTTACGATCTATTCTTGAAGGACACTGTCGCATTGGCTCGGAAATACTTCAGTGGGCAGCTGGTTCCACATAGTAGTGGTCCGCGGCAAACAGTGGCTTAAGAAAGGCTCCGTTGTGGAACGACGGACGTCCAGGTGATACGGATGGTATTTAGTATTAGGCCTTGACGTCCGATTATGAAAGTCTGCTGCCGGTAATAGTTCGAACAACTCCTTAGAACACTCCCCATGATATTGTTAAAATCAAATTAACCAACAATAAAAAAAACAATAATAAATTGTTTATTTGTAAAGAACGTTCAGAATAAAACATAAAAATAGGCATGCACATGTCATATTAAATTTATTACCTACAAATAATTATCCCCAAAATTATATCAAAGTATTTAAACAAATTTTACCTAAAAGCATACAAACTACTTTATCAGAAAATAACCCCAAAAGCCTATTTAAGATAAATTTAATTAAACTGTGCAATACAAACCGCACTTTCGCAAAATTTTCCTCAGGTTGATTACGCGCAATTTCAATCTCAACCCTTGCAAATGCCAAATTGATCTTTATGCTATTGAAATACGATCTATTTTCCCGCCATTTTAAATAATTTTTAGTGTCACGTTACGGACGAGGACAAAAAAGAATTCAGATTTATTTTACAATCGTATCGTTAAAGTAAATTGCGGTTGAAAAGAAATACTAAAAAACGACAAAATAATTTAAAGAAAACGATCGAACTTTTTCCTATAACTTGATTGCTATAAAAGTTTATTTCAAGCATAATTCTAGCATCATGTCATCCACCGAGGATCTGTTTCGAAAAAAGCAAGATACCCAGCAATTAAACTTCTTTAGCAAAAGCTCTTTTTTTACTTCATAAAGTGGCGCCCGAACAAGGAGACATAATAACATACAACTGTGATGTATGTTTCTCCGACCCAATAGACACAATCGATAATACTTTCTATGGGCCCGTTTGATACTCGGTTACACTGTGAATGAAAATATAAACATGTGCAGGTCTGAGAACCAAAAAACTCAAATTATAGCACAGAAGGCTGATCCTACTTGCCTATTAGAAAAGGCCACAGTAAAGCGTAAGGTAACACAATAGAGATTTTTTTAGAGCAGCCTATGGTTATAATCATATTTTGTTGTGTCTGAGTCCAAGAGAATCATTACGAAATAAGTTCAAGGAATTAACTATTAGGACTATTGTCACAATAGTTAATTCCTTTAACTTATTTAATATATACTGGGCTTTCCCAGTATATATTCTTAAAACCTTGTTGTATGTACAAATAAAATATAAAAGATTTTAATACAAACAGTGACTTTCAACAATGTAATACTTGAAACAGAACAAATCTAAGCATACGATCAATCAAACTCCAGAAGATAAACAATTTCTTATATGGAAACTGTGTTCATTTTTACAAAAAAAATCCAAGCGAAATTAGAGAATTATCACTTAATAAATTTAAAACTCTAGTTAAACGTATTATTGCATAAAGCTTTGTATAAATTTCTCAATTATTTAAATGATTCTTGCGATTGATTTGCTCCAGTTCAAATATTTATCCTTCCCTTACAAACAATTTGTATGACTCAAAACTTATCGATTAAATTAAGTGGCGGAGAGTTTCTTGCCAGTTCTTATTGCCCATTCTACGCCCTTGACTTGTGAACTGGTATTAAATGTATATTTAGAATCAATCAATCAATCAGAGTACTTGGTTACCTATACGAATAAACTTATTTTGAGTTTGAGTTATACGTTTAATATACTTGTGGCATAGTAACTTCTAAAGAAATGTTTTTTTCTGTTGGAGAAATAGGCGTTAAAATGGTGTCAGCACTTTTGGTTGTCTACGGCAGCAATCTAAGACGTAAATCTACTACAGATATTCGGTGACTTATAATATTGATAATATACTATTTATAATCTGTGCTAGTCTTAATTTACTTACTCATTTTAATACCGGACTGAACTAGTCTTTACTCATTAAATTATAGTAAGGCCACAGGTATGTCTTACCCTCGGTCTTCGATGGGTGATCACCTGATTTATGTAGAAAAAAATCAAGTCAAGGTCAAATCTTTGTAAGTTTTTTTATTTATTTATTGATTAATTTTTCTCTCATGAGAGTTTTTTTCCCTTTCTAGCTCAGTAAACAGTATATTATCACTATGTAATATTTCGTTCCACTTCCACTACAACTGTGCGATTTTAAGATAATTTTTGACGCGCACCACCATTATGTGGAACCGGCTGCCCACTGAAGTATTTAATAACCAAATTGACTTAGAGTCCTTCAAGAAAAGACTATATTTACTTGCTTGCGAGCCTCTTGGCAATGTGAGTGTCCAATGGCGGAACGGTATCAATCACTTAACTTTATAGAAGCCTCGAGCCCGTTTGCCTCCTGCCAAAAAAACAAATATATTATAATATACGCAAGAATGTGGGATCCGATAATTTACATTCTACAGGCATGTAAAACTCTTTGTTCTAATCATCTTTCTATAGTAACACAATCCGCCCAAATTAAGCCTTTCATAATACTATTGTCTGGGTGTTCTCTTAGATAAAGCCAGATTTGAATTGTAAATTGAATTTGCATATGTTATAAATTCACGAACGTCTCTCTTGTTTGTGTATAAAATTATTGTTAATAGTTATCCTAATATTCAAACTCTGTATTTGTACACACGTGTATTAGAAGATTGTTGATATTGCTAATCCATTTGATATATGAAATAAAAACCTCAGTGTACCTACTTATGTACACGGGTTAGAAGTTATACTTCGCGCGCGCGCATCGTAAAAATGAACTCTTATAATTTTTCCCTAAAGCACAAGCAAAAGAAGTATAACATCAAAAAGATAGTAGACGTATAAGTCTTATGCACTGAGGCTTTGAAATGGAATATTCGTTTAATGATTAGTTCTTACAGAAATTAATCAATTCAAAAATAGCCTAGCCAAGCATTCGTCCATAAGAATACTATAGAGAATCACACTACGACCGAGTTTAATTCTTGAATCTGTGCTATGTTTAAGATGTTGCGTCTGTGAAAAAATAAAACAAATAAATTCATATAAATTTTTTGTATAATCGGTGGAAAAAACAGATCCAAGCCACTCAGTATGTATGTATAAAAAGAAACAAAATAAGTTAATAATTTTCTTATATAATTAAGATATAACCTCCATTATGTCGCAGTTAATTATATGAAGTATCATTAAAATACCTCCAAAATATATTACTCTAAAGCCAGACAGACTCAGAATCAAATTAGAAGCTCACTGGCACTCAATGGTAAAAGTTAATTTGGTCCGAGTTCAAAAAAGTTTTTTCCCAGCTACTAATGATCTTTCGAGTGAACCTCCTTGTATAATTGAAAGTATAAACGTATATTTTACTATTGATTTATGATAACAGCAACTTCTTGTGATAAGCTTTTTGAAAGACTCATCGAAATCCGTTTAGTATCCGGAAACACGTTATATAAAACTAATCAAAATGGCGGCAAATTTAATCCATTGAAAAACATATTTGCAAAGACGATTTTGTTTTTATAGTTTGTGCGATGATTATTAAACTTTTTCACTGTTATAAACAAATCATCTATTAAACAGAAAAAACTCAACCATTGCTTAGTTTTTTTTACATATTTTCTGTAACTTTTTATAATGTACTAGCTGAACTGGCAAACGTCGTTTTGCCATGTATATCATTTATGGTTATTGTGCCTCACTCGACATAGATAGGTATAGTGTGTCGCGGACTTTTTTGTAGATATTTATAAGATCTACAATTACTTAGAACATTTTATGGTTCTATCTTTAATAGTTTAGGCAGGGTACGCAAAATAAGTAACTTTTTTGGTAGATTTTTTACACCTTGTGTCCAAAAAACCCTAATATATTACGGAACCCTATTTTCGTTCAAAATTAAATATAGCCTATATTACTCGTGGATAATGTAGCTTTCGAATGGTGAGAAAGAATTTTTAAAATCGGTCCAGTAGTTTATGAACCTATTCATTACAATCAAACAAACAAAGTTTTCCTCTTTATAATATTAGTGTAGATAAACATGTTACAGTAATATAAGAAGCATACGACGAGTACTTCTCCTTTTTACATTTTTCCAAGTTCAGGTGTTCATTAATTTACTCTAATCACTCACCATTTCCTAACAAAGGGACAAAGGCTTGGCAAAACAAGCCACATCTGCCAGTAAATGATGATCGCATTACGTAAATAAAGATGTTGGTTTGTTGCCATCCACAGTAGCGTCTACTAACGACCGTATCATTAATCATACAGTGTCTCTGTAGTGTAAAATATGAGGGAACAGAAGCTGCGTGTACTTGCTTCATATTATGTAAAGGAAATTTCAAATGACATACTTGGTTTGTAATTAAAATTAGTTCATGGTGTTAAACAATTATATCTAAACTTTTGTATGAAAATTATTGTTTATTGAAATAAAATAAATACTTAAATGTTCAACAAGATTATGATTTCCATAATGAACAGACGTATACTCTGATTTTTGATTCCGTAGAATTCTGACATTTCTTAAGTGTTGCTACTAAAAAAACAAAACTCTCCACCGAAAAAGGGACAAATTTGATCCATTTGAGGGCAATAATATAAAATGCTATGTATTTTTTATGTTTTAGGTTTTATGACCAACAAAAATTTCAATATCACGAATAATACACGGAATTAACTTTAATTACTTAATTTAATTATTTAGCTCGCATCACTGCCTATTAATTCCAGGTTTCGTAAACCTTTTTTTAAATATAACAATAATATTTACTTTTATACTGTTTGTGATGAAAAGGTACTTAATTATCTCTCGCCGTTAAAGCACTTTCAATGTGGATACATTCACTTATAAATAAAATGTATGTATAGAATCAGATGTTCAGACTCGTATTGATATTGACAAATATGCCCGGCCAAAAAGGTTTGTAATCTCTGACATGTCAAAAAATGATAGCTGTCAGAATTGCACGAAAATCAGTGTATAAGGTATATAAAACAGAAGAAATACAATATTTCGACAGTCCACTTACGGTCTGCGCATGCACAAAAGTATTGAAAAATATGAAATTAAAAGTTTTAACGTGTTTTCCACAACCCATATTAATCATGGATGTAGCATTCTACTTTTATTTTTTTAATCATTGCATTGTCTTTAATGCTCATTCGTTACAATCACTCAAAAATACAAATTTTCCTCTTTTAATATTAGTAAAGTATCGTATTATTGTTTCGTCGTAAACACTTATTTAAATAATGTATAGTACTAGTCAAACGAAACCTTCTACAAAATCAATTTACTAAAAACATTTTAAACGATATAATGTTCCGAACTTTCAAGGCTTTCAGGAGCACTCAACTATTTTGTCGAACTGAAATTACATAAAACGTTACGATGTGAATCAACCGCGCTATTGTTCGCGACAAAGCTCCTCAAACAAGTTGCAGGAAGCGAGCTTTCCTTGAGGAAATTACTTGCAGTAAACTGGAGTATAAGAAATGTTAAGTTCCCGAAACGGAAGAGATAAATAATAAAAAATTTCTTCCCGCTGCAGCGTAACAGTTTACACGGGTATAATGGCTGATAAAAATCCCCGTGGAAAATATTTTAGCGTCTTTATAACAGTTTCAACACATACACACCTTTGTGACAGGTATTTAGGTAGTTGTGGCGTCCAATTGTGGTGTGTTGTAACTATTAAATGAGCAGTAAACTATGACGTTTTTTATTTTATAAATCAAGGATTCGAATTTATTTCACAATTTTACATTTAAGATTACAGCAAAACATTTATAAATCTTCTTTCTCTTAAATAACTTTTTTTTTATTTTAATCTTATTTTATTTTGTCCATGAGGGAAGGCGTGATTAGATGTCTAAATCCATTTAATTCATCTTAAAATTATCGTGTGGGGTTAAAAATATGATCCAAATACAATGTTTTAAAACCAAATCTAAATACTTCCTAATAAACCTCATAAGTTATTCCGTTTAACGGATGTACATCCGTATAAATAATTCACATAATATGAGTAGGAATCTATCATTTGTAATTATAGGTACCAGTGAATTCCTGTAAATTCTAATTACATATATAAATGTAAAATTCCGTAGGTCTAATCCATTCCATTAAAGTAGAAAAGTTCTTAAAATATGTAATTTATAACTAGGACCAATGGACACCAGTATTTAACATAGAAATACATTGTAATCCCGGTAAGAAATACACAGTATCCAATAGTAAAACTAGTACAAATCGCTTGCTCCTTTAAGAATTTTATTACATGAAACAGCGACATCTCTCGGGTGTAAAGCATATTATGCATTCTCTCTTGATGTAATGCACTGACATGTTTATTTCCCTCGCGTATTCATGCTTGTCTTGTCTCTTTGAATTTGCTCCTACATTATTCATACGTATTTTTTCGGTACATTTTTTCTACCTTTCAATAATATTGAATATTTATGATAATACACGATATTTGATGTGACAAATGTACATACCTTTTATATTCGAACAGTAAGCTTTTCTGCGTAGCATTTATATTTAGTGATAAAACTGAAGATAATTTCTTTGAAACTTTATTATATGGCAACCAACGGACATTTTATTACTACATTAGTAACAAGATTGTATAATAATAATTATATTAGATGGATATTTCTGGATTTGGAGATATCTAAAAAAAATTACGTCTAGAGGCTTTATCAACACTGCCACTATTATGTACAGTAAAATGTTTTCTTTCCTATATATCTTACAAAATTTACGCGAGCATATCTCTTTATTACATATCGCTTAAAACGTCCACTAACGAACGATCGAACCCATGACCTGGCCCGCTCAACCTATTGTTACGTGGTATTGATACAGTGTTAACGAAAACCTGCTCCATATTATAAAATACACATAAGATTTGGTCTCTTAAATATAGTAATAATAATATTTTTTTAAGATCACATTCATATGTAGTTTTAGTAAGAGTTTTAACAACAATTCACTCTTGCATAGCAAATGTTAGTGTTGGTTAGTAAACGAAAAATAAAGAAATAAAAGAGAAGCTGCACTATAGGAGTGTACCAAGGACAGAATATCATCCGTGCTATGCCTAACACGATGCATTAACAAACAAACAGGCAAACGATGCCACCTGTGTTGTTATACTGAATACGGAATGTATTCAAAGCCATCTCGGTAAAACGGTTGAACGAGTAAATGAAATAATACTAATTTACTACAAATTTTTCAAGTAACTAATCATTTATTTCCAAGACAATACACTATTCTAAACCTACATAGTAATAATAATTAATAATGCATAAATAGAAAATTAAACCAATGTGGCATTGTACTTTTAATCCTCGCAGCGATTCCTCACTGAGTTGCGATACTTATTAGTTGAAGAAAGCACAAAAAAATATGTTTAGTATATATGTATGTGTTTAAGATACACAGGTATCACTTTAAATCTTTAGTCAGCGCCTGTATACTTGAACCTTACGCCCACTAGTCTCTCTAAAAGGAAAAACAAAGTTGTAGGCAATAAAAATACTAGAAATACTCCTATTATTTTTTTCTATTCTTTACCATGGCTTAAGTAACGGCTTTGAATACGGCATCGAGTTTTAACGATTTTGGGTAGTTTATTAAGCTTTTTAGGTCTTGATTATGTACGAAAATATATAATAGTGTTTATCTTTGTACGGAGTAACACAATGTTCGAAATATTCAGTACTATCCCAGCAGTGGCAAGTACAAATGGGCTAAGAGTTGAAAAGCCTCCGGCGTTCCGACTCCAATAGTTTTTGCGTCAACTTATGTTCAGCTATTTGTAACAATTTCCGGTTTTTATTAGTGGAAAGGCTAAATAATACTGTCTTCAAGCACTAATATATATAAAAAATGTTTATAATGTACTCTTATTTCTAAGGTCGTAGGTTCGAACCCCGGCTGTGCACCAATGGACTTTCTTTCAATGTGCGCATTTAACATTTGCTCCAACGGTGAAGGAAAACATCGTGAGGAAACTGACATGTCTTAGACCCAAGTTGACGACGTGTGTCAGGCATTGGAGGCTGATCACCTACTTGCCCATTAGATTTAAAAATGATCATGAAACAGATTCAGAACTCTGTGGCCAAGACCTAAAGAGGTTGTAGCGATTTTTTTTATGTAGGTTAAGAAAATTGTAAATATTTGATTCTAATAATATGATTAAATATATATACAAAATTAGGTTTACTTTCATACAAAAGAAAATAATAACTTTTCCATTGTGATTATTTGGAAATGCAAGTCATACATTGGGTTTTCATAATATGCAAATATGTGGGTCAAACGAGGCATAAGTGAAAAATTACATGTTATATTTGTTATAATGACATCAGCAAAATTACAAGGTATTCCCATTTATACATATTAACATTAACAACATTACAAATATTATTGAGAAAAAAGATTTATAGTGTTATTTTTTTTCTTTATAGTGTTTTAATTCAAAAAGACTAATATCGGAAATACTTTAACTATTAGCAAGTTTTTTTTTAATTAGGTGAAAATGTTCTTACGCAAACCCGTGCCAAGGATGCCGAATTTGTCCTCTACTATTCAGCGGGGCAGCGAGACCCCACCCACTAAAAACACCTCAGCCCTTCACACGCCCTTAATATGGGCCCTCGGGGTTCGACAGGCATAGCCAAGTAACTATTAGAATGTTACATTATCCTTGAGTAACATGGGTTATGTTTATTCTCAAATATTTCGACATATGGGACATGGGACAAGCTATTTTGTGGTTCATTCATAATTCTGATGGTTATAAACGTTATTTTACTTTGAAAAATATTGTTTCATGAGTTAGTGGTTAGCGTGACTGACTAGAGTTCGTAAGGGTCCGTTAAATTGATAAATTATTTATTTACAGAGGAGGGATCGAACAACAAAATATATTGCGAATTTGCTAAGTAAAATTTCAATGTTAGATTGTCTTATTCGAAATATCACTGTGTTGTCCAGACTAATATAAATATTATCAACACAGTTAATTGACCTTTTTTATTACAATCATAATCCTTATTGTTATTTCAAATTCAAATTTCAAAGATTTTATTTCAGCTAGTACAAGAGGTTCTTAAGCTTTGGTTGCTGTCCACGTATGTAAACCATCGTTTCGAATATTTTATTTTTATATATTTCGATACCTCAGATATATATACTAAAATCCCCCACAGCCCCCTAACATATTTTAGGAGTTGTAATGTGAAACAATAAATTCATAAAGAATTTTCTTAGAAATTTGTCGCTCCATAAAGTTCGCCACTAAATCGGACCGGAAGATGAATAGGATATAGTGATATTGCTTGAGAAATTTTATGGACTACAGCTAAATTACTACACTTGGACAGCGATATATCAAACTACAGTATCGTTTTGTTCAAGACGACTATTTGTCATATATAATAAAGCTTTCTTATATATTTCTTAGATATAATATGTCCGAAGAACTGCCACAGGGAACAAACCTGTCATTTTTTTTATTTTTTATTATTAATTTTGTTATTATTACGTAAGTTAAGAAAATTGTAAATACTGAATATTTGAATTTTGTACGAAATACTTGAAATATTATTATTTTATGTTATTATGATTATAAAAAAATATAAGTCCTAGTTTTTTCTAATATTACCCATTAAAAAATAGTTCAAATGTATAAAATTTCCAAAGCAACAAAATCTAGACTTACGCTATTATATTAAATTTACAAAATTCTGTTTAATGAAAACTAACAATCTAGTATACAGTATATTTAAATTTCCTCAACCTACAAAGTAATAAAAAAAATAATTAAAAAATAATAAAAAGCAAATTTAAAAGGTTTGGTCCCTGTGGACCTATAACAGACTCCTAAATTCTTATCATCTCGTTTATTCATTGTTCAACGTCGTATGAGAAGAACAGTCAAAACATTCGAAGCTAGTTTATATCAATTTTAATTTATAAGAAAATGGGGTAATTGTTCATTCAAGATTACATACATTGTATTTCACACCGTGATCAAGAACGTGGTAATTTCCATCAAAGCGCTCATTCACCGCATAATCGAAGTTATGACGATCAGTATAATTAAAGTTCGTCCCTTCACAAAGTTTCGGGATCGTCTAATCTAGCTACTTAGACTCGCTTTATATTCTCCGTCACACTCCAATTAATCCTTAACCAAACCTCTCAATTACGTTATAAGTTACTTAGGTGCACTTCAACATCGGTACTTTTTTAAAAGCTAATACTAAACATAAACACGATTGAAAAAGAGATTGGAAGGTATGTTTGTTGAATTAGTTGGCGAAATAACATTCGCCAACTTTACACAACTTTAAATATAATCGACTATGAGACATAATTGAATCGAAGAATTTAAAAACAGCTGCTGATTAGAACGATAATAAAAATTATGAAACTCTGTACTTCCCATATGTAGTCCACATAAGTATCTCTGTGGGAATGAATTAAGTAGCCTTGGACACCATTTAATATCGTCTCTTTGATTGTTCTGATTACTAATAAATATTATTTTAAAATTATAAAATATATATTATTTTATAAAGAACCCGATGTCATTTGTTTTATTAGAATGGACTTCGTTCTTTCGTTCGTTTCAGCCTGTTGACGTCCACTGCACACATCTTACATATTGTAAATTGTCAATGTGTCAAAGTCAATTTGTATATAATCGTTTAGTTCTGTGGCTCTCTGATCGGTGCCTACGCCGGTCGTTGTTGTCGTTGTTTCACCTTGTCTTTTTTAATTAAATAAAAATGTTGCCCGATGATAGTGATTGCAACTTAGCAAATATTAATAGCTATGAATCTGCGATAAATATATCTTTATATGATAATTAATGAAACAGTTTAAAGTTTCATATAGTGATTTTCGTTAAACTTCAAATTTTGCGTTATCTGTATTTTTATTCGTATAATATCTAAACTATTGTAACTATAAAACTATAGAAATGACTATGTTAAAAAAATAGCTAATCTGTTTTACCGTCCACTAAAATATTCAATTCATCTCAGGATTAGTAAGCCAAACAAACACGGTGAACTTTTTTATTTCCCATTCCTTTGTTTTTCATTTGCATTACACGCGTAATGGCAGCTAAATGCCGCTATTAAACTCTGTTTGGTGTGCCGCTTGTAATTAGCTAATGTGTTCTGTAAACTGTGAAAACGTGTTTTACTTTGTACTTCAGCCAATTAAATTACAGTTGGACAGGTAGTTCAACATAGAATACAGAGTTATTAATGTTTACTAAACTTTATTCATGATCATATAGGTGATAATTCTAGAGCACGGGATAAAATACACTGGACCTACTGGAAAGAGATGTAGGACGATAAAAGAAGATAGACAGATGACGATAAAGAAGTAGCGGGGAAAAACTGGATGAATGTTGCTCAAGACAAAGAGAAATGGAAAAATATGGAAGACTTATATCCATATAAAAACTAGACCTAAAAAAGGAAAAACAAATCTAACTTTAAATTTTAAAACTTATACTAACACTAAACGCCGAACTAATATTAAGAAATTTAAACTAACCAATTGTTGTATTGATATAATTAATAAAGCTTTAATAATAATAAAAATTTTCTTACTTTGACCAAATTGGCGATAAAAAAGAATGGCGGAGAGTTTATTGTCAGTTGTTCTCTTCCGTTCTACGCCCTTGATTTGAGAACTGGCAGTAAATGTAAAACTAGAAGAATAAAGGTATTTTTCTTTTTGACGTTCATAAGTGTACATACATACCTACTTATATTGACTTTGAAATTGATGTTGAGCCGTGTTTGGTGTGGTTTTCAGCGTGAAGATGCGTACCAATGGACTTTCCGTCTATATGCGCTTATAGCTATCGCTCATACGGTAAAGGAAATTTGGAGGCAACTGGGGGGCCTATGACGCACGAAATTGGAGTGTTAGACTTGCTTATAAAAATAAACAAATGATCATGAAACGAGCCCAAGACGTAAAATGTTGTAGTTCCACGGGTTCGTTATTTTATTTTTACATATACATATATAAATATAAATATATCTTTACTAATAATATAAAGAGGGAAGATTATATTGTTTGTTTGTTATGACTCAAAAACTAATATTGAAAATTCTTGTACATTGGTACAAGATAACATAGATATCGTTATCATCGATCACATGAAAAATGTAACAAAAATATTTCTAAAATTAAATTAATTTTAAAAATATTTCTTTATTTAACACCTCGTTATATTACGAAACTAGTACAATGTGGTGGGTGTAATATCTTCATTGGAAATCAATCTAGGGGGAATTGGCCCTTGGACAACTTTTTTCAGCTTGGAAGAAATTGCGTAATAATATCTCTATCCATATCTTACTTCTACTGCGTCTAGTAATGCTAATAGATCTTCCCTTAATTAATTCACAAGTTTAAACAAACATTAATTGTTATTGTTGTTTAAGGAATAATTATATTCGTCCCACGTTTCACAACAGGCCTTGACTTGTTTAAGCATTCGCGAAATATGCTTAAGAAGTAATAAGAATATCCATAGCACTAATGCCCGAACCGAATAATTAATCCACAATTAAGTTCAAACAATCTGAGATCAGACCGTCACAGTCGATCGATCTGTGTCCCAATAACCAAACCCTACGAAGACAGTCAATTTTTGACGGCGAATAGAATGCAATCTCTTCGCTCTTTACACTCATATTTGATAATGAATATAAACCAAATAAAGTAAATAAAACCGTACAAATAATATTAAAATATACATGTCTATGTTTAAAACATATCAAATAGCTTTTTAATTATTTTAAAACGAAGGTCTATTACAATCCGTCGATTGGTTATTAGCACTATTTAATCAATATTTTGATCAAGATGTCTATCTCAGATGGTCAAAAATTTATTGATAGGTTATTGGGTTTGGGCATAAATCATACCCCACATACATGGGTATGGGTATGTGAGGATTCACTTTTACACCATCACACAACCTAGCTAAATTACGCATGACTTAAATTTATTTAATAAATTTAATTTATTTTTCGTTTCGATAATTAACCTTTTTATATATATTATAAAGAGATTTGGATACTTATAATTATTGTTTCTTCTGATTTTTATTAGCTGTAGGATTACAATATAAATGAATATATACAGCTAAGTAAGTATTTAATGAATTAACAAACACTCAGAGTGCATAAAAGATACATATTAAAACACGTCTCTAACAAAGAAGCAAATGTAAAGGAACATTTTAAAAAGAGGAAGAGACTTCGTACATATCTGACGGCTGCGACAGTGTTCGCCCTGAATGAATTTCCGTTTCGAAGGCGAAACTTTTTCTGTACTGGTTTTGTTTTGTCTGAAAGCTTTATTAACATATCGATTTCTTAATAGGTTTTTAATCACAAATGACAGAAGTAAATTTTACAAGACAGACATAGCTTGTTGACATAGTATTGAAAGGATAAAAGTAGTCGTTATAATGAAATTTGAAATTTTAGCAATTTTCTTTAATAAAAACAATTACTAGACATAGACATATTATTTATTACAAACAAAACACACAAAATAACAATAATCAAAGACAAAAAATTAAATAAAAAATATAATATAATAGGTAATATATATTATGTCTCAAGCATGTAATGCGTGTATGCTATGGCTGTAAAAGTTCCTGGCTCAGCATTATGCTGAGGAGCAGAATTTTCCAGAGCGCTGGTCATTCTGCTAGAGACCACATCAGCTAGTTTGCGCCTCAGTCGCAAAAAAGAATATATTAACACTTAGTAGGAAATGATAATAATAATATTAGTGAAAGTTAGCAATATCGGTATAATTATAACGATATAATTACTGTTATAATTATATCGTTTACTATAAATAATCGTACATTTTCATAATTTACCCATCAATCTTGGATGGTGGGGAGTCCACGGTGATCATCCATCGCGTTTCATGTTTCGTCCCAACTGCATCTGTGCATAAGCATCACAGCAGCATCCCAAAACTTGCTTGTTCTTTTTTTTTTCTTATCCGGAATAACGAGAAGGGGTTGACTAACGCCCGAACCCAATAATCAATCTCAGATTGTTTTCAATCAGACCGTGACAGTCGATCGATTTGCTATCTGCATCCCATTAACCAAACCCTACGAAGACAATCCATTGTTGGCGACGGATATATTATGTTTAATAAAAATAATAATATGCATTCATATATATCTTCAAACATTCATATTTACTTAATCGAAATTCGTCATAAAAACTTTTGGTTTCCAGCTATTGCTTTGTATCCATTGTTTAAGCACTAATTCCTAAAAGCCAGCATATTAGGAATTGTCAACATTACTATAATCTAAATTCTAATTAGGTAAACATATTTATAGTACAAAATATTTCCCATATATTTTTTCATCTATCATTTAAAATATATTTAAAGCTTTTTTTTCTATATTAATTATGATTTCATCTTGGGATACTTGCTTGCACCCTGTAAAAGTTATGAACCGTAAATCTACTTAACTGCCTGTTGCGGCTTATGTATCAAACTCGAGTAATTATAAAATACTTGTATTAAAATACAAATTGTATAGAAATTCATTAATATAACTACTTGTCGAACCTATTCTGAGGTTGGCGCGGCCTTCAAAGTCAATACAGTCTTCAGACCGGCTTCTGCTTGCAATTATCGTTATTAAAAAAATTACTTAGTTTATAAAGTTCTATTCATATGCAAGATCTAATGCGTTTTAGTTCATTAAAATACTAAAGTTCGGAACACGTCCGCGAACGAAATAGAAGACAAGTTTGCGATTGAAGCAGTTTTCGAACTAAGTTGAGTTCAGTCACAGATTGTTAGAAGTTGTTCAAGTAACTCTATAGACGTGTTTAATTTCACTCGAATGTGAAAAGATGTCAGTTTTATTTACCCGCGAGTTAAATTCGTTGGCAGTTTTTGGAGGGATTTTCAAATAAATGGTACACCATGGTCAAAGCTAAGTCATGTTCAGGGCATTTTTCCTCTTCGATTGGTGTGAAGGTATGCGTCCAGCTAATACAAGGCGATATATTTAGGCTTTGATGAGGACTGCAGCGCAAGGAGACAGATGGCTCAACTCATGCCGATGTCGCCAGTTTGTAGATGTGAGAACAGAAGAGCGACGTTCGATTCAGCCCTGGGATCAAGTTCGGAGATGTCTTTAATTGTTTAAGAATGCAGGAAAGAAATAAAGAAAAAACTTTATTATCAATCAATCAATCAATCAAAATTTATTTATTCAGTTTAGATGCGACTTGAGGCATGCTTATGAATGTCAAAAACGTTTACAAAATTCGCGAAAGAGCAAAACTAAGCCATCCGTTCGCAAGACTACCAGGAGGTCTTGTATTAGACACAATATATATGTTTGGATAAAGTAAATTGCACTGGCCCCCACACTAGGATTCCCTGTGTTGTGGGAAGCCAGTGCTTTTCACATTTTAATTTCCACAAAATACATTTATACTTAAACTATTTTTGTACAATAAGAATATTTTCTGTATCAGTATAGGACAGTTTAATAAGATTTTGTTTGAGATTTTTAGTGAATGTATGTATGTGATTTTGAAATGTTAGTGATAATTTTGTTTTGAATGAATAATAATAGTTACGGGTAGTGGTATAGTAATGTTAACAATTCTTAAAAGGCTGCCAACGTACTTGTGTATCCTTGTACGGTGGTATCACTTAACATCAGATGTCACTCCTGCCTGTGATGCAAAAAATAATAATACTTTACCGAGATCAAAGCAAGATCACCACGCACCTGAACCGTGGCAACTGGCAACGTTATTCAAATGAAACATTTGATATTAAAATATCTTACAAGACAAAGCTTTCCGTTGTAAATGAGTCGAATAACATTTCTTTAGAATAATAATGCAACCCCTTATATTCTACTTTTAATTGATCTGTTGTGTCTAACAACTCGAAGCAATTATTGTTTTGTTGTCAATCCCAGTGGCAACCAATCGGAGTTGACGAAGCATTTTTCAATCACAGATCGGCCATATGAATTGCAAAAGAAACAAATGCGCTCAATTTCTCGTTTTGGCAAAACAACATTGATCATGAAGAATTCTTACATATTAGTTATTTATCACTTTGAAAATAAGATATTTAAATTAAATAGTTGTAAATATGTCTCATTTTGGATATTCTAATAGGCAAGGTTTCGGTTACAGAATCACAGTTACCCGTATTATTAGGATGACATTGACATATTTCTTGGAACAAATGTGTAGTTTAAATGACAATTTACGTAACGCACAGTCATCAAGATCTGCAGTTGAACATGATTTTAGATCTAACAACAGACAGTTAATAAATGTTTATGTTGAGGGTAGAAGAATTTTACAAACATGTAAATAGAAATCTTCATTACTTCAATTACAATTTTCATATTTTTTTTAATGATATTATAATCTATTTCTATGCGAAATCCTTCTAAAATGGCAGAAAACTCGCGAGTGGTCGCCACTTTTCTTGAGCTGAAATTGGTTTACAAAAAGTGCACATTATTTTGAGCAATTAGTAATATATCAGTGCTAAACAATTAGTACGATGCCTTTAGGGCAAAATTGTTATTGTCTTGTTTACTTCAGTTTTTTACCATTTAAGGCATTCTGATAAACGATTACTTTTTTTTCTAATTTAATAGTTTGGATTAATTTCTTTTTATTAACTCTTCGTGTATATGTTTGCCTATAAGCTTGTCATATTACAAATTGTATTTTAATTTTCTTTTACCAATGTATCAGTATGCCAAGCGTTGGCAAGCTTATATTAATAAATAAATAAACGCGATATTCACAAATATTTACAATGCGTATAATAATGATAATCCCATCGCAGTACAAGCCTATGTATTTCTTTTCCTATATTCTAATTTTCAGATTTGAGGTGTAATAGATGCCGGTGGGAAACGGGTGCATCACACCGACCTCTGTGCGTGTGATTTAAAAAGGAAAGAAAATTAGGAGTAAGAATGGCACCTATAGTCTTAAAAGTAAATATTAAACTTTTATCAAACCGGTCTTTGGCAAGCTTTCATAAAACAGAAAAGCTTTGAAACTTAAGTTATCTTTTTTGTGAAAAGGATAAGCCACTATCCGACAAACTCGGGAAGAAAAGTTTGACTTTTGCTAATGAATAAAAGGCTTTGGTCGAAACTCAAGTTTTTAAACTTTACTTAAGAACTTTTTCTTTTGCATTAATCTTCAAAAAATAGGCGGGTTCGTACATAAGTATGGTATAGATCCAAGACTAAACGAGTGTACTAAATTTTAATAATACTAATTGTATACGCCATAAGTGGCGTTAAGTTAATGAATAAACGAAACAAGTGTAAAATGTAATTATTTAAAATAAAAAAAAGATAGGTCGTGAGGGATTTGAACCCCCGATACCCTCTTATGTATTTAGTTTTGCAATTGAACGATTATATTGTATCAAATGACGTCATGAAATGGCGCAGACGGCGAATTTATATACAGGAAAATAAGCTTATCGGCTAAGAATTATGATTGTGTAATACAGCTTGATATTTCAGCCGTTATACAAAAGTTTTGTCTAATCCGTAATTTGATACACGGAAGTAAATAAAAAAATCGGTCCATAATTTGACTTAAATTTGCCTACCTTGAAGTTCAAAAAAGTTACTCGGAAAATATAAGTTCCTCGTCTAAATGTGTTGCCATCAACTCAATCATTTATAAACAGAAAATTTAAGAAATTATAAGTCACCTATATAGATTATACCATAACAACAAATAAAATAATTAAATACAATAAGTCGATCATGCTTTATTTTATAGTTTTATTAAATATGAAGAAATCATGATTATTTGTTTTACAAAAAAACTATGGGTTGTGCATCATTTATTACCTACATCATTATCTGTTAGTATAGATTTTTTAAATTAAATAATAAAACCACTGTTGCTCTTGATAAAAAATGTGTGCATGTACTAGTACACATGTAAGAAGTGAAACTTCTTTATGACCTAATTTTTTAAAAATTATCTATTGTATGACTATGGCTTTACTGAAATTGGTTAAATAAAATTAAATAAGATAAAGTTTAACAAAAGGCTTTTATTGTCATAGACATTAATACAAATAATACAATTATTTCATTTTACCTTATTACAACTAAGATTATTATGGAATTTCATCAATTGTAATAGAATTTTTAACTATCATTGTTATCATTATTATATATTTTTGTTATTGATGGCTTCGAAATTTGAAAGCTTTACTATAAAAATGTATTGTACAAGCCCAGGCTGTACATTTTGTTTATTAAGGTTTCTTAGTCTTGTAAGCGTGATGTTTCCCTGTGTACGTGCCAAGGTTCATACATCATGTTCAACTACAAACGTGAATATTTCCAATGTATGTACGTGCCCTGGTTGTATACTTGGATCACTTTAAAAGCATGACGATTTCCTATATCGTCGGAGTTACACCCCGAGAGCATAGCCAGACGTCGGCACTCTCTTCAATTGTTTAATTATAATTTCATTATAATTCTATTATATCGCTCATAGTCTATTGTTATACGGAAGTGGTGAATATAAGGTAATCTACAAATCTTCTATTATTTCTACCACTTGATGACCCAGGAACCGTACATGTGTTATACCTTATTAAAAATTATCTTGAATTATTATCTCAAATACTATGTTTGTATCAATAATAACGCGTGTATCGAATTTACTTTTTATTTTGCTTCATATTTATCAAATTGATTACTAAAATAAAACCCAGGAATAATATATTACATTTATAATTAATATGTTTAAGGTATACAATTGATTATCCCGTTATTTATATAAATAAACTTTAGGTCCCTTGAAGAACAAAATCAATGAACAAGTATATTAAAATATAAGAACCACAAACTCCTCAATTATATAAAGCTATAATCCCCCAAAATACTATCCCCATGCCTGACTCATTGCCCTTGAAAAGTAAGTAATTAATAATTTTGACTATTTGAAAATACCTCTCCAAGTAATCTAATCATAATTCATATTCTCCGAATTTTTAAAGTTATTTCCTGAATAACCAACGATAATAAACCATACCCACCATACTACAATAAATACCAAAGGTTGGAATATACAGTTTAACAATAATTAAAAGATAAACGTATTTTCCTGTTATTCAATTCGACGTCTACGCATTCTAGTGACGTCATTTGATGCAATATAATAGTTCAATTACAAATTAAATTGCAAGGTTCGTTAGCTCAGCGGTTAGAGCACCCATCTGATTTCAAACAGAGGAGGTCGGGGGTTTAAATCCCTCACGAACTGTTTTTTTTAATACATATTTATAATTATAGTTTTAAAATAACTTAATTGACGTTATGTACTAAACTATATAATTGAAAAGTTCGTTTAATTGTTCCTATATTTTATGAATTAATATTATATTTTGGAAATAACAATTGAATTGATCAAGTTACATTTATTTGTACGCATAAATACGCTTGCACTTCAAGCTTTATGTGGAACGCGGAAACGACGCGCCGCGAGGTAACGCCGCGGTCCGAATATCTTTGGACCGTAAAAAAAATAACCAACCCGGGACATCAGACATCGCTTGAAAAACTTGGTGATTAAAAGGAGTGGCGGAGAATTTATTCACAGACCTTCTCTTCGATTCTATACCATTGATTTGAGAACTGGAAGTAAATATAAAATTTGAAGCATTTAATTTTATTTTTTGACGTTCATAAGTGTACATTGTGTTACCTACATGAACAAATGACTTTTGACTTTGACTTTGATTAAGTACACATACAGTTTTAGTACAATGTTCAATTATAACATCTTAATATGACAGAACCTATATGACTTCGGTGCTGTTTGTTTGCGAAAACAAGCGGTAGGCTCATCGCTTTCATATGCAAATTCTGCCCAACGCCATTTTAACCGTTATAGATAGGACTCCCGCCCTTACGTATATTTGTACGAATAGTGCGTAATGTATTGGGGACTAGGGGTCTTTTAAACTGGGCAGCTCGGCGTTGTTGTAGGCTAATTCTTACTAAACCCAGCTTTATCAAAGCTTTGCGGTGCAGCTATGACATTATTATGAGAGGCTGTTGTCTATGCTCATCTATATGGAGTTCAGGTGCTAATAAAGACCTTTTACACAATGTTATCTGAACTTAACGAAATCTATTTTGTAAATGGAATTTGTAGTTCAGAATGCCTTTTAATAAAATATACATTTTTTTATTCAACGCAAACGAACTAATGGATTTTGTAATGTTTGTATAATCAAAGGTTAGTATGCAACTTATATATATATGTATTTTATTTTAATTTTTTACTGTCTACATTAGAAACGACAACCTGTGAGGCGATTATTAGGAGGTGGGAAGTAACATATTATGAATATGTTTTTTTTATATTTTTCCACAGGAAACCGGATATTTATTATAAAGGCAACAATTTATTACTATAAAGCGGAAGATATTAGTTCTGTAAATCAAACCTTTCAGGTCATACTTTATACTTTGATTCAATATCGTTTATTTTATCTCCTTGGCTGTCCGGATAAAATATCACATTATCTTGTAGGATACATTAAATACTGTAACTTAATATTTTATTTGTCTTCTATCTGGTTCTATAACCGTATTATATTAATGATAAATAAATTAAGCAAACGAAGGCAGCAAAACACACCTTTGTAGACAGTTTTCATTCGATTTCATTGTGCACCAGTGTTTGCTCTGGCGATCATTAATATTTCGTGTTAAATCGGCCAGTCTGGCTTACGAACAGTTTACACCCTCACTGTGCTTCTGAATACGATCAATTTGTGAAACTTAATCCGCTCTCCGTATTCTGTATTCATAATATTGTTAAGCTAACAACGACCATATCGCTCATTGAATACAAAACGGCCATAAATCAAAATCTATTGAAAATCATTTTATTTCAAAATTAGGGACTAAAGCTACAATATTTTACGTTTTGCTGAAGACACCCGTCATTTTCAATCATATTAATGCCAAACTGATCAACCGCCTTTTTTGTATTGGGTTGACTTACGCGCTAACTTCAGAACAAAACCGCCATTTTGTGAGTTGCGACCCAAAACTCGGAGCGAACGCATATCAGTTCAATACAAAACGGCCACAATTCGGAAAAACACCCAATATTTAATACAGTGTTCTGTGCAAAAGAGCCACTTTTTGAAATACGTCTGTATTGCATTCCAATTTCAAGTAAGTATATTCTGATTTTTTAGTGCAACATAGCCATATTTTGGAAAACGTACATTTTGCATTCCAAAATAAAATAAGGCGATGCCATATTTACAAATGTGTACTTTTTGTATTGAATTTTTACAGAGGTATTAATAATTTATGTACAGCTAAACTGCATGTTTTAAAAATTTGTCAATTTTAGAACAATGGCAATTGGCCATGCTCAAAATACGCACCATCTAGAACTGAACAGAATCAAACCTTGTTCCACGACAACACGCAGGAAACTGAAATAGCAGCACAGGATGGACAACAAAGAGAAATGGCTAATTTTAGTTTTGATACGGACTCCTACGCTGACAGCCAGCCTGATTACAATATATCGTGGTTAAGTGATGATGAAGAGAGTTTAAGAACTTGGAAAAAATCTATTAAAATCGTTCCACCTAGTGACTCATCAGAGTCATCAGACAGCGACTCTGACGACAGTTACATGAACTGTTGTACGTTATCTAGTTTAACTGATTTTTCTCGGACGATAGTGGAAAGGATCCTGATTTTCTACCTGAGAAACACATAGAAACAAAACGGACTAAGTAACAATTTTTCTTCCCGCAACCGGGACCTTCTAGGGCAGATAATGAACCCATAGAGACTGAACAACCACAATCACCCAGTATTATCATCCATCCCCCTAGTATTGACAGCCAACCTCCTAGCATTGACACTCAGCCTCTTAGCATTTACTCGCAGCCTCCTAGCATTGTCACCCTGCCCTCTAGCATTGACATCCAGCGCCCTAGAATTGACACCCAATCCCCTAGCATTGACACCCAGCCCACTAGCATTGACACCCAGCCAACAGTGGTGATTGTCAACCACCCAGCGTGGAACCTCAGCTGCTATCACGAAAAAGAAAATGTAACCCAGCACATTGGAAGAGAAATAAATCCAAGGCTCTTAAAAACAGCGGAAAAGCATATGAAACCATGTCCAAATCAAACAAACAAATAGAAGCCAAGAAAATTGGACTTGAACCTTGTTCCGATAAATGTAAATTAAAATGTGCTAACCAATTTTCACAGGAAGAAAGGTTGGCTTTGTTGAGAACTATTGGAAGATGGGTGACTTGACAAATCAGAGGCATTTCATTAGCGACAAGATGACAAAAATTGAACCTAAGTATCGCTATGTCCGTGTTGGCAGCACTCGTCAGAACTTTAATCACGCATATTATTTCCCTAAAGACGATAAACGCATTCGAGTATGCAAAGTATATTTTATGAATACACTTGCTATTTCTGATAAAACGATAAGAACTCAACTGAAGGTCAAGAAGAATTCTGGACGAGTTGGATTAATGCAAGAAAATCGAGGGAAACATGGGAACCAGTTAAAGTTAGAGACCGCTTTGAAAGATGGTGTCCAAGCACATATTAATTCAATCCCTAGAATTGAAAGCCATTATCGTGCTTTGCATCGCCTATACGTTATCAAGTGCAAAGAAGAAAATAAGCCACATGTTTTATATAAAATATATTGTAATATTTTCATGGAGGACTGTAACATCTCCTTTTGGCAATCTTAAAAGGACTAATTTTGTGATAATCATTTGAATAGTTTGTAGCTTTTTTAGATTTACAGCGAAAATTTATTTTTTATAGTTATTTCCTAGTAAATCATGAAATAAAGCATGTTTCATTTAAATATTTGTTTAATTTTTTTGAGATAATAACCTAAATAATAATTGGTTCAAATTTTGAATGCAAAAAGGGCTTTTGTTGTTTTTATCCGGTTGGAAGAGTGCTATCACAGAGGTAATTATTTTAAAAGATAGAGCTACAAATAAGGAAAACAATGATATATTAACATCATATCAATTAAAAATAAAAACTTGTTTTTTTTCAAATAAACATTTTTGAAATTTTGTTTCGCCTCTCCTTTAAAAAATGAGGTTTCCGGTTTGTGACTGTTTTGCATTCAATGAGCGATATATAAGTTACATAAATTATAAAGAACTGCGTAGCCTTGATCAGCAAGTGCCAAAATATAAACAGTTAAACTATTTATAATTTCAAAATATACATATATATTTAAATGCTTATTATCCAATGCTTACAAACCATCGAATTCCTTGAAAGTCATATAAAAAAATCTTGCCTTGTAATATCCGTAGTAATGAAGATCATTTGATCAAGTAGTATCTTCTCTCATTGATATTCACTGGAATTGTTGCGAGTCCAATAGAAGCTTAATAAAAGTAGCTTACAGCCACAATGTTACGAAATGCACCACTGAATTGTTAATGCACACGCCCAGGGTATTTTCGAAAAATTTTCTATATAATTTGTGTATTAAAAACTATTTAAGGTCAAATGACACACACAGTGCCAAATTAATCTGAGGAAGCGAAGACGTCCAGTCTCACTTGTCAACCGGAGAATTGTTTTATTTTTAGATAACTTTCATAATATAACGTTTATGAAGATTTTTGGGACCGGAACAGGGTAAATATCATTTAATGACTATGCACATAATATATTTGTAAGTGATTACAAAATAGAAATGGTATTTGTATACATTTGTATGTCACTCAGTAAGTAAACGGATTTCATCAATCAAACGGATTTTACTTTGAAACTGGATCGGGAAAAAAGTTATCAAATTTAAATATAATTTATACATAACTCCTTGCCTGTTCAAAAATGCACAGCAAATGTCGCTGAAAGGATCGATTGATAGAATTTCAATAAATTTTTGCCTTTTACAAAAATACATTATGTTCTAACTAAAGTTTGGTATCTCCTTATATATTGAAAAGTGTTTTTATCACACCGTAAATTCAGATATTATTTCTGTAAAAGCGTGTAACTGATTTCGATTTAAAAATAAAAGAACAAATTATTACCTGCTTTTAATCATTAAATAGAAAAAACTTTTATCTTATTTAACAATACATCATAGCGAAGCTGACAGTATACTCGCAGGCTCCATTGACTGCGCCATTAATCATACCTTGCAAACTATCGAAGAAAGGATGTCGTTCACAAGAACAATAACATTTTAGCAGTTAACATGAAAGAAACGAAATAAAAATGTTATCTGAATACTAATACAACTTCATTTGGTTTTCGCATTTTTTTCTTTCTGATTGATCAGTTTCTATATCAATCGCAGATTAATCAAAATCTTTATTTAACGAGTAACCAGCGACTAAAATGCGTCTTGTCGTTTTAAGTTTTACATAACTTTGAAAGATTTCCAATTTTAAATAAAATAGATTCAGACCCCTTTTACTTTTACCCTCAAACATAAAATATTTTCTATTAACAGAAAAGCTAAAGATTACACATAAAAAAATTTCAACAAACCGAAAAAGTGCACACTAAGATTTATTGTGTCCTGGCCATCTAATTTCTTCCATTTGATATATAAAATTTTAGTTATTGAATTAATAATTTCTACATTACACTTAACAATAATTTTACTACAAGAAGTATAGTTTCTGTTTCAGCATAATAAATGTTTAATAAACCTTGTGTATATGTACATGTTAAATTTATATCTATGATCCAAAATACAATTTATAAAAAATAAAAAAAAATACGTTTATTATGGAACATAACATATACAGGTATCACATATTCCACGTCATATTTGAATCTGTAGACATCCCTACTCATCGGCAAAGAAGACAAAGGGTGTAGGCCGAGAGAAACAGCCAGCGTAAAAAACTCTCGGTACTCTTTTAAAAAAGCAAATCATCAAACAACATATATTTTAAAACAAATATATCAAATTAATTAGAGGTAGCCTGCCCAGCACTAGTCCCAGTGCCTCAATAGATAATCACTAACTTTATAGTAACCCTTTTTACACAGCTTTTCTTTAATGCATTTCTTAAATTTATTAAAAGGCAGAGATAAAAGAGCCTCGGGGATTTTACTAAAGAAGAGTATACCTTTTCCAAAAAAAGAAGAATTACTAACTTTAGATTGTCTAATAATCTATATTAGGTAAATTATATAAACAGATTTTATATTTAATGATTATTCTATTACGTTGCACTAAATCTTAAGGAGACAGGGTTTCCTGTGACATTTTAACAGATACAAAGTCAGGAAATAGCTCATTTAAAAACACCAGACCAACGCTAAGCACGGAAGCTCAGCTTAGACAAGCATTTCTTTTCACGCTTTGTACGTCTTATTCTTAAGACTTTAACCCCCTTTCGTCCTTTCGAATTGTATTAACGATTTTGCGTAAATGATGAGTTTAATGTAAAGAGTATAATTTGACTGATTTAGTTTTAAAGAATATTTTTCTAGGAAATTCCATTTATTTTTAACAAAAGTAAAGGCTTTCCTATGCGTTTTAATATGTCTGTAATATATAGCTATTCAAAGGGGGAACGCTCCCAGTATCTTCGTAACCTTGCCTAAAGGGACTCCTTTTAATAATATATTTTAATTATTACATTTTAAGGTTAGTTATTATATTATGTTTAATATTATGTTTGAATAATGTGTACTCATTTATAGTATTAAATCGTGCATTAAATATTAATATAACAATTCCATACCCTAGCCCTTTTGTGTGGTTGTTGGACTTTTTTCATAGTATATAGTAATATATATACATCAGTTTCAAAATTATCGAAATAATAAACTTAATTGTATGTGTAAATATTATAAATCTATTAAAACAAACCGATGGTACTTAACCGAAGTGAATTTCAATACCTACTTTTCAAAACACCGACAGAAGCAAGCTTGCATGAATAAAGCGATCTCATTTGGTTTACAGTTCGGATAGAAAGCGCTTGCAGACCAACAGTGGGATTTAGGAGACCGCGTAATTCGTGAATTTTTGAATTCTCCTTTGTATCAAAGGAAATTTGTAAGATTTCAAAATAGCGGTTTAGGTCGACATCAGACGTGTGCTACGAGCTACGAAATAATTGCTATGGTCAGATTTTTAGACTAGACTTTGGGTATAGTGATCATCCCATCTCATCCCTGAGGTCGTAGGTTCGATTCCCGACTGTGTACCAATGGACTTCGTTTATGTGCGCATTTAAAATTCGCTCGAACGGTGAAGGAAAACAGTGTGAGGAATACGGCTTGCTTTAGACCCAAACGACGGCTTGTATCAGGCACAGGAGGGGCTGCCTAAAAGAGGATATAAATGGTTTAGGGAATTTGCTTTAAAAACTCACAATAATAAAATAATTATACAATTACAATAATACATAGCTTCAATCCGGTAAAAAAGTATTTTCTTTAAATAATACTATGCCCTGACTTCTGTCGTTATTTTAGTTCTGCTCAAATGTATATGTATATGTATCATAAACCCTTGCTTTCGTCGGAAGAAATCTATTTTCAACTATTTTATCATAACACATATATCCTCGCCAATGCTTAAACACATGTTCATCTGAAACATGGTCATGTCCCAGAATTCCCGAGCATATTATACAGGCTTCGCGTAACATACACCATGAACGCTAATTGGGCAATTTTTACATCCGACTATCCGTGCGTGCGTATAATGAGTATTAACGATAAGTTCTTCATACGGTGTAAATTTTCCTGTGAAAATTTTAATAAAACTTAACGAACATACGAATGCTATTAACACTCAAACGTCGATATGAATTTATTTGTCTATATATTTATTAAATTAAAAATAGCTTTTCGAACGACGTTTCTTTTTCCAAATCCAAAGAACAACATCCCACAACAAACACATTGTTTGTTTTTGATAAATACTTTAAACACTATTTAATAATATAGCAAATGAGTATCTATTAGGCAGGCACTACTTTATGAGTAGAATGCCTGGTGAACCCCGAGGACCCATCTGAAGGGCATGTGACGGGCTGTGTTTTTTGTGTGTCTCGCTACCCCTGACAGGGCATTGAGTGTCGACCCATCCCTATTGTCCCCGCGTCATGCTCGACATCCATGGCGCGGGCCTGCATCAGCGCCTTATAAAATAGGCAGGCATGGCTTACCTAAACCAAGAAAATGCTGCCATGATAAACCTGCCTTTTTGCCCCCGTTCTATAAAAAAGGCCTTAACTAAATTAGTATTAAAAAGGTGGGTAACGCGAAATCCCAACTATATTTCTCAATTGTAAAAAAAATTATTTCTGTATGAATAAATGTGTCCCTTTCTTACCTTAACCTTTAAAACCATAATTTAAAACGTAAAAGCAAGCATAAAAGCCGACCGCTGGAGATGACATGGAGTTAAAAATGCAAAGCCTCTTTAGTTGAGTAAACAGATCTTTTGTATGGCAGCGTGCGTCGGTCGCGTGAGAAATCACTTTTAAATATTCGCTTTGAGTACGCTTTTCGATGCGTCTGTAAATGAATATTCAAGGTGGTAGGGTGAAGTTTAAAAGGATTTTTGAACCAAGTATATCATCGAACCTTAGCGAGTACTGCTTTACCACTATACTTAATTCCGGGCGGTTTTTCAAGGAAAAAGGAAATATAACCATGTGTTTAAAGTCCGCAGGCAGCTCGCATGGCTACCTTGACCACAGACGTGATGGTAATTCAACAACTCATTCTTAAATATGAATTCAAGTATTTAATTAATTAATTCCTTATAACTATATGTTACGCTCCTCCAATAGATGATTATTGAAAGTTCCATCTCACAGTTCATCCTTTTTCGGCCATTCGTTTAGGATCTCTAGTTGTGGAATAGGCTCCATACGATTACCTACCTCGATAACATCGTTTAAAACTTTTCTGCATATATTTAGAAAAGTAAGAAAGGATATATACGTTTCTTAACCATATCCTGTTGTGCTCAAGACTTGTAATTCTTGTATTTCCTTTTCTTTTGTATTGCAGCGTAATTCATGAAGCTTTGAAAAAAAGCTTTTTAGTTCGTTTACTTATATTTAGACAAAAATTCAATTTTTTTTTAAATTTAGTTTAATTTTTAATTTAGTTTAATTTAATTTTTTTTTAATTTTATGCAACCGCCGCCCGTTGCATCTCTTATAATTTTTATGGACATATAATATTATTTGTTTTTGTATTACATTTACTGCGAGTTCTTCTCTTCCATTCTTCAAAAGCGAAGAACGGAAGAGAAGAACTGGCAATAAGCTCTCCGCCACTGTGTTTAACCGCCAAGTTTTTTCTTTTACACAACGTTTGTTGGAGCTGCAACCATTACACCATGTTCCATATGACATCCTGAGTATTAAAATTGAAATTAACTTTAACTGTTTGGAAATTATTATTATTTACCGATACAATAAAAAACCTTAAATTACTTGACTAACGTGAATTAAAATTTAAAAAAAGCATAATTATTGTTAAGGATAAAAACCTTGATTCGAATGTCAATTCATAAGATCAATAAAAAATATTCCCTTAAATAACAAAGCGAAATTTGCCTTTACAAGTAATTAAAGGACGTAATAAAGCAAACAGAATAAACTTTTAATAGTATCCGTAAAATTTAACGACGTCAAAATATCTAAAAATATTTCCATCAAAGAATTTAATTTCGCAATCATCCGGCCACAGCGCCCTTTATTACGAACTCAGATGAAATTTATAAAGTGGAAACCACTGGAAGATTAGACAAAGAATTGAACTACGCCAATAAAATTTCATAATGAAATGTTCTTGATATTTCGGGTCTAGAATAATGTTTTATTTCGGATATTCTTTTCAGTGGGCTCTTTACGACTCTCATCCAATAAAAATGGATAATGTTTAGATTTCTGCATCTGTTTTCAAAACTATTATGGGTGATTTTTCTTGATTAGTTGTGACATGTACCGGTATATTAGCGACTGTTAATGTTAGTTGTCCTTTTGGAAATGAACAGTTAATAACGATTTTGTTGTTTGCGTGTTGAATACACACAAATAAGCGATCACTCCAATGAACGATCAAGCACAGGAAGAGATAATATATGATTTGCCTTAACAGTGTTTTTTCGGCCGTACCATGCATGCAGATAAGTAATACATACTACCACAATGAATCTAAAACCAGTTATAGCTTGAACTGAGCGTTTTTAATGCTGTATTGCCGCGCACCACCACTATGTGAAACCATCTGCCCTCTGAAGCATTTCCGAATCAATTACACTTAGCGTCCTTCAAGAAAAGAGCGTATTAATTCTTAAAAGAACGGCAACGCACTCGCGAACCCTCTGGCATTAAGAGTGTCCACAGGCGGCGGTATTAATATCAGGTGAGCTCGTTTGCCCTCTGTTATATATAACAACTGTGACTGAATGAAACTATCTACCTGTAAAAATTGGTACAAATACATAGTCTTCAAGTAAAATAACCTGAAATTGTAAAAACTATTAACTGATATGTCTGGAACAAATATCCAATACTGTATTTTCAAAAACACATCTGTTATTATCGAAGTTCATCTCTTGTTTGGAAGCAATTATTGTTTGAAAGTACGGTCACCATTGTACTGAGTTATTAATTCTAAGCATACTTTAGTTTGATTGGAATTTGGTACCAATTCAATTAATAAATACTTCTATGGAGAAGTCGTGAATAATAGGAAAATCAACCTAGGAAAGCTATACAAACCATTTTGTATAGCTGCTTTATATTAGAAGTGCAGAGAAGTGGCAGTGGCAGTAGGTCTACCAGAACAAATAATTATTTTTGTTGAGGAAAAATTAATAGCAGTGTTTGAATCACGACTTGCTTGTACATCCTGTGGTAAAGGTACTAGTAACAATACTACTACTAACTATATATAAAAATAAACATTTAAATAATAAATAAGTATATAATTGGATGAAGATCCCGGTCTGAGTAAAACGAACCACATAATAAATAATGAAAACCCATGATTGGCTGATTTTTATGAAATCCAACTTGCAATTAATGATTTAATGCATTAAAAAATTATAAGTAAACATTTGTATCACCACTCCCTGACAATACATCCAAATGATATTTGATGATGATTGTACGAAAATTGAATATTATAATAACGATTATAATATTCAGCTTCCGTATTTCCAATAACGATTGGAAGATACGTAGTTGCCTTGCTGATGGAATTGTATTAATTTAAAATGTATGAGGCTAGAAAATAATATTCTCTGCCGCACTACATCAGATCCTCATTGCCGTGAACCAGAAATCCCTCCGGAGGGTTTGTGAATAAAAATAGCGGAAAAGGAAATACTAAAAACGCTGAATTTGAGGTCAAAGCGTTAGACATTAATCCCTAAAGAACATACTATACGTTAATATTATCAGCGTACCAGTGATTTTGAAAATAATTTTCATCTTAGTTTTTATGTCGAAAACAGGAGAATCATTTAGCGTATGAAATGTTATGAAAATATGTTCACATCCGTTGTGTTGCCAGAATTCATTTCCCTCAATAATTAAATATGTAGGTTCTATATTATTATTTTCAAATGTTAATTACCGTAGGAAAGTTATTCGTAGGCAAGTATATTCTTAATCGCGTCATTTAATATATGTTATTATATCGTCATTATAGCCTCAACATAACAATCAGTATTTAAATTAAACATACAGTATTTACAATTTTCTTTAATAGATAGTAATAATAAAAATAATTAAAATTTATAAAATAAGCGTGGGCGAGTATTTAGATCGTAAGTTTGACACCAATTCTAAATAACTAACTATATATAACTATATTCAACGTAACGATATGATATTTGCATGCCTATTGATATATGGGTAATTGTGTAGATTTTTATAATTAAACTATCTTATTGTAGCACTATCTTAGCAATATAATTCATATCATTTCATTTCGAAAAAAACTCTACTCCAGAGAGATCAAAATCGAAGTCGGAGAAAGTTTTTTACTTTTAAATTCATATTCAGTATCAATATAATTTATTGTCGAATTACTATGACGTCACTCTTTATAAAAACGACTTTTTGTCTAAGCGCACACGATTAGGGTCACTTAAAATTTCACAATCTGCTGGCGTCTTGGCTAATGTTTTCCCATATCGCAGTAGTCACCAGTACCCAGAACCCAGTAGTCTAAAACCAATTTTCTATCAGATTTCTACCGACTCATAAAACTCATTGTTCTGACAGCGACACGTCGGAACATAAATTTAGGTCCCCCAAGCTATAAAACTTGCTACAAACAAAATTGATTAGCGGGAATCTGCTTATCCTGCTATTTTGCACCCTCATAAATTATTGTGCCTCTGAGGAGTAAAAGTGTTTCCATGGTTTAATTACAATTGCAATATTAGGATACGGAAAATTAATTTTACGATAACGTTGCAATATCGGATTATATTAATATCATTGCTATGATTTGTCACCGATACAAAATGACTTGACACTTCAAAATCTAACAGCTAAGTTCTATATTTCAAATATTACTGAAATGAAGAACCATTACTCTTTAGCTCACAGTTTTATACACATAAAAAGGGATTTAAGTTGATCGGTTAAAATATTATCGATATAAATCGAGATACTATTTATAATTTTATTACGCATCGGAAGGTTCGAACTTTTATCTATCTATCTATACTAATGAGTTTTACCGACTCACACGTCTAGTTCGTTTAATATAATAAACGAAAATAGATTCCTTGAAACGATTACCTAAAAAAATACTCTTAAGTCTTAACCCAAAGTAATTCTCTTGGTAATTATATATTAATGACGTTTGAAAGCCTGAAGCCATATAAATACAAAATTTACTTTCTAAATTGCCAGAACTCCGGTGCCCAATTCACCAATTCAAATCTACTAAATAAAAGTGTGTAGTACTCATGCGTTATTCATGCTTCAAACGATTCTATGAGAGACTGCGGGCTGCATCTATTTAGTGAATTAAATCTATTTTCCGCTTCCAAATTATTTATTCAGATCCATTTGAAAGACATCAATATGCTTTTAAATGGGTCTCAAATGCCAGCGATGCGATATTGATTTCTAATGAGCAGAACTAATCAATAATACGCGTTGTAAAATCAGGTGCATTTTTGAAACTACTGTTATGGGCCTAGTCGTGATTATAAATTTATTTATTGTTATTTTAAGCCCCAGAATTCCAGGTCTGTCTAAAACACGGTAATTTTCCCCGTATCACCGGATGCTAATTGAACGCGTTTATTTATATTATCCATAGCTGGTGTTTGAACGCACGTCCTCACGAGTAAATATCACATGAGTAACAGTTCATTATAGGTAATCCCAATTTCGTTAGTGTTTATAGATTTACTCATTTAAGTCCAAACATTACTGGAGCACGTGTTTGTGACATATGGGCATGTTTGGAAAAATGTTGATCCCATATGAGGTCCAAAATTAGAAATGAGAAATATAAGATTTTTAAACTTATATTAGGTAATTATAATTAGATATAGATATTATAGACACAGTTTAGTAACAAAATAATGAGAAAACAATGATTTTTTCTTAGTAATCCTAGAGTAACTAGTACTAAAAGTCTTTTATGATTCGCTTATGTGCTACTTTTAATGATCAAGTGAATGGGCTGGGCTATCTCGCTCTTACAACTTAATTACTAAAATTGATGAAAATATTTATTTAAATTACAATTTTCCAACTCTCAAATGCTCTTAGTGAGGTTTAAGTTTTTCATTTAGTATTACGTCACATAAGTTATTTAATTTTTGTTATTTTGTGGTCTTTTGTTTATTTTTTTGACTTGCTAGCTGGCTTATGTTCTAATATAATTGATGTGTGTAAAATTTAAGATGCCATATTTTCTTGTATAATTTTATGCATACACTTTGTTTTAGAACTTATAAATTAATTACAGGCTTTTTATGTATTATATATTAAATTATTAATTTATATTTTAGATATGATTATTAATGTCTCAAATATATTTTGGCAATAAAAACATAAGAAATATCTGTACCACACAATATGTAATCAAGACGTCATTCTACGAAAATTCCTTTAAAGCTAATAAAAGTTTTTTTTCCAATTCTTCCATAATGTCATTAATTCAGTTGGAAACCTTAAAAATCCTTAAAGCCAAAAGGATTCGAATGGATTCCGTGCAGCGTCGAGGTTCATATATTATTCAGTCGGCGTCCAAGGGCGTAAATGAAAAAGTTTTCGTATTCAATGACTATTGGAACACCACCAAAATACTCGTAAACTGGGAAGTTCTCAAGTCGATCCCGCCTTACAAGTTTGACAAGTTTCTTTAGCTTATTCAAGCTGTGAACGCTTGCAGATTGCAAAATATTTGTCAACAAAATGCATACAGAAAATACTCTTTATTTATAATTTAGCTAGCAAAAGCCTATACAGGTGCAAACGTGTTGGTAGTTATTGTTCGAAAGGAACGTTATGTATGGCCATTTTATCGATTTTGTTTAATATACGACAAGAAACCCTAAACAGGTTCTACATATCAAATATATAAATTGTCTATTACATTAAGTATTTGACTTTGACTTCTGACATCAAAAATTATATATTGTGGTTTTTGTTACCGTGTCAGTATGGCAAGAATAAGGCAAGGTTTTTTTCAATAAAAAATATTAAACATCCCGTTTTCTGTAACTTTAAATTCGCAGTTGCAATCCGACTTCAAATTTCAGTTTTTGTACCACGCGGTTGCGCCACCGTAACATGATAATTACATTAATCAATACAAAAACATCTTTTGGTAGTTAAAGAACACTCTGTTACTGGGTGTTAATTATGAATTTTGTGTCTATACATCTGCTACTTCCAATAAATTTGCCTAATTTAATACAGCGTTACTAAGATTATAGCCTCTAAAGATTCAATCTATTTACCAAGTCCGGGTCGAAATCGGTCCGGCAAGGAAATTCATTTTGTCGCTTTCCGCCGCCCCAATTTGATTACCTCTACGTTCGACAAGCGAACATTGTTAAATATATAGTATTTAATCATTGATTTTCTCGTATAGAACAGTCCATCTGTACGGGTATGTCTCCACCGATGTTGATACAAACATGATACAGCTAAGCCAATCAGTAATACAACTTGGGGTTTGAACGCACAACGCCGACAAATGCGTTTATCATCCTATATACATTTAATTCAAATTCAATATCATTTATTCATTTAGCTAAGATAATGTACAGTTATGATCGTCAATAAAGAAATATACATTAAATGCTTTTAATTTAACATTTAATGCCAGTCCTCAAATTAAGGGCGTAGAACTGACAAAAATAATTAAATCTCCGTCATACTTTATCGGCAAGATTTTTTGTTTTAAACAATGTTTGTAAGGAGCTGCAACCATAACACAATGTTTCACAATTAAAACCACTCAAGTACAAGTGGTACTATAAGCTCTATGTTGCCTTCAGATTCCGTATCTGATTCGTGATAATTTAATTTTCTTCATAGAGGAAACGTCTTTTATGTCATACATAAAAGACTTTTAAAGATGTTTATAACAATCTCGCTTGAGCTTTCTTTACAAAACCAATTGGTCAAATTGTTTAAGTGTATCTACGACTACACGGATATACAAGTCAAACTTACTAACACCTTTAATGAATGTTTTTATGTTTTTTTTGATATGAAAAAGATTTTAAATTTGACTGGTTTTATCATTATTCAACTAGTATTATATGAAAAAAACAATGCGTATGCTAAACCAAGTCTCTATCGGCATTTTTAAATAAACAAAACTCTGCATTGCTTCCCACTGCCCTAACAGTGCACGATTTCGATTTAAAATAAATAGACCACAGAAAATTGTTTTCATTAGTTTAAAAGCACGTGCGCATTGTTTTTAAAATATGTTTATTTTGTTCTTCCTTTTAGCCTTATTCTGTTTTTAAATTAAAACTTTTATGTGACCCTTTAGTGGAGGACCCACCCAGAAATCACCCAATTTTGTCCAGACAATTCCGACACTAGAAAATAACTTTTCTTTTGCTGTATTTTTACCTTTACTATGTAAACACATGATTATATTTTTCTTAAATATTAACAGACATCATTGATCTGTATTTATATTTTGCTTGTTAAGTAGCGAAATAATTAACTTTTTCGCAATTAATTTTTGAAAACTGGACCGAAAAAAAACACTATTGATTGGAAAACTTGACCGAAAAAAAATCAACTTTTCTTTTGTTATTCTCTTTTGCTGTATTATTTTATCAAAGTACAAACATGGTTATTAATCTGTTATTTAACATACGTAAGTTAAATACTAAAAAAATCTTCGTTTTTGATTGAAAGACATTGACAGAAAAAGATGTTAATTTTATTCAGAAAATAATTTGGGGCCATTAACTCCCAGACATCTAAATCCGGCCTTGGCTACATTCAGCGTTATATATGTCCATGGTCAATGGTTTGTACGTCTTGTTTATTTATTTTTTTCACCTAACGAGACATTTATTTAACCCTAATATAAGTAATAGTAAACAGTACTTACCTTTTTTATTGATGTGTTTCATCGTTTTTTTAAGGCACGTTTTACATTGGTCATTCATGTTACGGCTTGTCCAAGTTTTATGTTCACCATCGTAAAGCTAACCTCATACATAATAAATATTTTGGATACACTTATTTAATTGGGTTATACTGTAAAAGCCTATGTGTGACTTTAAGCCTTCAAAAGACAATTATTATCTTCGTCAATTCTACCTTATGAAATCATCTTTATTTTTTATTTAACGTTAAAAAGTGCAATTTTAGGTAGTCTAATTGATTTGATTGACAGTCCTGGATAAATATTACCTAGTCCTGGATAGCTATTTCTTTCGAAATTATCGTTTATTAATCCGTATTCGATTTTACAAGTCTTTCTAAGCGGATATTTTATAAATTGTGGATGGCAACCATTGTATATAGTGTGTATAAAAAATAAAAATAGCAGTGGGGCTGCAATCTCTTTTGGTACGGATCTCAGATATCTGAATCAATTTTATGATAATTTTTAAATCGAATAGGCAAGTAAGTGATCAGCCTCCTGTGCATGACACAAAAAAGTCTAGTGGTGCACGAACGGGATCGAACCTACGGCCTCATGGATGAGAGTCGCACGCTGAAGCCACCAGGCCAACATTACTCAACTATAGTGTGTAGTTGAGTAAGTAAGTAAGTGTACAAATTTTAGTTCTTTAAATGAAAATAGGTTTGATTTTATCACGATGATTTTTTTTTAATGTCAATTTCTCCTATCTAGTTCTGTTTTACCTACTGTATGTTTGAGTCACTTATAGATAACGTATCATATATTCCTGCACCTATCTCACTGATCATTTGAAGCTGGTGATTCGATAATGTCTGATCCACTAAACCAGGACAGATTATTGAATGAAAACACTTCCCTAAGGCATTTTAATAATCTTTATTTTGTGTATGTACTTTGTTAATCTGAAGTTGCCTGGAAGACATCGCTTTTAGATCTACCGACATAAAGGTAATGCCATTTACTAAATTAATTAATATGGACAATAGAAATTTGAAAAATATGAGTTACATTGATATTTTCTACCACAAGAAGAGATGTGAAGAAGTACCTGGAGAAGCGGGAAGACCCGGTTTTTTTAAGTAGTAGTTTTTTTAAGTAGTAGTTTTTTTAAGTAGTAGATATTAATAAATTCTTAGTATTATTAGTTGCTTTTTTTAATTTTGCAGTTTTTAATTTTATTCTTTTGTTTTTCTTTTAAATGACACTTTGTCTTTTAATGCTTGTTTTCTGTTTTTTATTTAATCTGTGTAATCTGTTTTGGCTTTGTGTATTGTATTTGTGTTTTGTATAATATGTGTTAAGCAGCTGTTGGATTACTTATTATTAAATAAATAAATAAATAAATACATGCTTTATCAATTCCCTTTTTTAGTAAAAACGAGCCTACGGAACGCCCATAAACAATCATCACAGGGTATGGACACAATTTTTAATAAGTGCCTTGCCGGCCTTTGAAGCTCTACATAACTCTTCGGGTGCTCTATTTTTTATGTTACAGAAGGCAAACAGGTCGGAGGCTCATTTGATGTTAAGAGAGTCAATTGCAAAGTTAAGACGCAAAAGAAAATGTTTAGTAAAGAAGCGGAAAGCGGAGCTTAGAAAACTTCCTGCCGTCATGGTTATACTTTGGGTTAGCTTTTTAATTCATCGAGAGTTTCTGAACCATAATATGCATACTTATGGATTTATTGGCGAAAATTTTACTTTAATGCAGGACAATGCCCGGCCGCACAAGTTCGACAATATTGCGAAGAGATACGTACAATGAATTGGCCAGCACACAGCCCGGTTCTTAATCCCATTGAGCCTCTTTGGGACAATTTAAAAATAACGTATATGCGAGAAATCCTGTGCCTGCGACAGTGGCACAACTAAGAAACAGCACTTTCAGAAGAATGAGAAAATATTCCGCAAGATGTTTTAATAACCCTAATCAAATCTATGCGGATTAGAATCCATAATAAGGGCACGTGGAAGTAATACACCTCATTAAAACATAAAAAAACTCTTGCATAAAGCTTGTTTGTGTCGATTGTTAAAACCAATTTTTTTATTATACCAATTTTCTATAAATTTATGTTTTTCTTCAAAAAGTTTTAAGGTCCTTTCCAGTACACAAACCTAATCTTAAAGATATGAACCTACGCTGTTTTAAAGTTAACGAACCAATCTACATTTCAATTTAAATCTGTATAGAGTTTGCATACTTGGTTAAAATATCTATTTCAAAGTCGTATTTTACTTTGATGCAGTTTATGAGTCCGTGAGTGTACATTCTAGATTGACAATTTGACAAACTGAATTTAGCCTTTTGAATAGAATTAAAATATCCTATGTAGGATTTTTAAGTGGCGTTTATATCACAATTATATTATGTCAAAGTCAAGTGTTCAACTCTATATCAGGCAAAATATTCATGAAAAGGTTTTATAGAATTTTGATTGTAATTGAAAGATTTGGGGCGGAATATTTTTTAAATTCTATTTTCAAAATATATAACTAAAATAAAACCACAGAATAAAAATCCAACATAATGCTTTATTTTACAAATACTACTACCGCCATCTATCGACAAGATACATTTAGAGTCATTATATACAGAAATTTAACATGAAATACGTTACGTAAATATAAGGCACATTTATAACATCCTAACTTAATTTTTATACATTTATGCCGTATATCAGATTATGTACAGAGTAAAGCTACTTAAAACACTACATTTAATTAGTAGTTATGGCTAACAAACTATACAACGTCAACAATTTCGAAAAAACTACAACAATTTTTCTATGAATTTGGAATTCTCACAATTTCAATTGTGTGATAAAAAACTTATAAATAAATACATAGATATAACCCAATACATTTCGTGTATATGAAAGCCTTACTCAATAACGTACTATGTTCTTAAACTTAAAAATTTTACATCGCGTTTGTAAAGTGATATGTTAAACACTCAGCTATATTTCACCCCAAAGAAAAAAAATTCTTCATAGGACCGAGCTGTGGTTAAGAAATAACTGTGATTTAGGCCATTTTGTATATATCACTGCCATAACATTGCTTACGGCTTGGTTAAGTAATAAATCCCAAATTTAGTAGCAAACATTTTAAAATATATCAATAGATAATTAAATCAATAGGACGAAATACAGTATAAGTCGTAGATGATTTTGTCAATCAGGTACAAAAAGAAATAAACACGGCACATTTTATAATATACTTATGTAAATATAACAGAATTTATACATTACTGGCAGTATTAAGTATATAAATAAGATATCACAAACAGGAATGTTAAGATAAACCACCTTGTTCATAAAAACAAATCAGAGCTCTATCGTCTCTATCACGCAAATGCGTTTATGATATGATGAAGAGAGACAGATGATGACGAGCATTATATATTTTATGAATAAAGGGTTAAGAGTATTAATTTAATATCAATAGAGAAATTCCGAGATATATCCAATTGTTCAAACTATTTTACATAACACTAAAACGTAGCCATCTCCTTTCTTCACACTGTTACCATCATTAGACAGAAAGGGACCAGCTTAGTTGACTTGAATTTAAAATTCTCATTTTTAAAGATGTGGAATAAAAAAAATAAAAAAAGATTTGTATTCAGTTGAAAAGAGTATGAAGAAATAAAATACAATTATTCACATTTATTTTTTTCTTTTGCACTATTATTAGTTACGATATTGTTTTAATAAAAATCCTTAATACGATGTAATAACGTCATCAACGAAATGTGTTCATGTCGTTCCAAGTCACATAATAATTTCACTTCAACTAATTCCTATAATAAATCTTCGAAACGACAAAACAAAATAAATTCTTTATAAATATAAAATTTCTGTATTCTGGACATTTATCTAGACAGATAATATCTAATATGTAGTAGATATGTACATGTTACAACTAAGAATACGATATGCAGTCGTAAAGGAAGTCCCTAAAAAAATATATTTAGCTTAATAGGCCTAACGGGGTCAAGCACAAAGCACAGAAGTAATAATGTCTTTATATGAATAGCAACTCGTCATAGGCCTCCGGCTACTCGCCCATGAGTTCTGGACTGAGTCTGTCCGGGTTGAAGTTCTCCATGTTCCACATTTGTCGCGACTCACCGTCTTTACATGACTCCATCACAATTTTGTCTTTATTCTTGTTAATCGCCATGCACTTCTCACTCGAGCCGTGTTTTAGTAACTTTGTCTGTAAATGAAATTTGTATGGTATACATGAAGTAGAATATTATGATAATGCAGTGATAACAATCGAAATCGTTTGCTATGATAATTTTTGCACAAAACTATTTGATTTAATTTAACTTCTGTAAATGCGGAACATTAATTTTTACACATTAATTTTCGTAACACTAAAAAGGTAATGTACTTTATTAACTTTAAATTTCACACAAACGTTCGACCAGTGGGTTGGAAACTATAATTTCACTTTATTAACAAACTATATTTAACAACATATTAACTGCGGCTTATTCTATACGCAAGTCAAACATTCGATATAAAGAAATTTATCTACACGACAAATATATATATAACGTTACCGATAATATGTATATATACGTGTGTGTTATGTATGACAATTCCAAACTTTATTAAATAAGTCCAAATTGTATAGTATAATGCCATCGAATTAAAACGTAAAAGTTCATCGTACTTTATTAGTTACGCTTGACAACGTTGCAATTTGTCGATGTTATATTGGCATGTTAATAAATACCCATTAACTTACGTTGGGGTCGTACAGCCATAATTGGTTGCCCTTGGCACCGTGACACGGATAGAGGACAACATCATGTCCCGAATAGTCGAGGCAGGTTTCGTCACGACGTATTTCACCGTTCTTCGAATACATCCAGTACTGAAAATTGTCACGACAAAACAACTTTAGCGCCAACGCGTTCAAGAGAATACGGCTTTGAATTGAAAGACAGATTAGAACCCCCAAAAAGAAATAAAATTTAAAACTGTAATCCCGAAAGCAAGTCAACTCAATTGAACTGAAAGCTCATTAATTACGAAAAATGTAATGCATAAATACAATGATATTATTTAAATGGAAGCAGAGAGTTCAAATAATTACATACAAATACTTATAAACTAGATATTAATATTCGTAGCGGCAGTACCAAGGAATACTTTATAAGTAAAGTGAGAGTATCTGAAAATGTAAGTAAAATATGTCAACCCTATAATGGTTCATACATTTAATAAGATGTATTAAAGCTGTTTCGTTCCAATGCACATGCATTATTATCGAATACATGTTAAAACGAAAATGAAATTTTGGTTAGAAATAGATGAATTCCATACGATAAAATTACATGATAAAGCAAAAGCAATTTACAGTCTCGGCATTCACAAACCTGATTCCCGTATTCTCCATGACAGGGCCAGAGGTTAACGGTCTTTTTCATATCTTCCGGTCCAGCGGCCGAGTCGAGGCACATATCCGAGCCGGAATTCCCGATCTAATGCCATCCAAAGTTAAAACAAACGTGCCACAACAAGCAAGCGTGCAAATATAGTTATTGTTTGAGAATATTTCAAATCCAAATCTCAAGCAACAACTAAAGAGGTGAAAGTGGTTCACTAAATCTAAAAATGGATTAATCAAACAAGCTGGGAGGTGGAGAGAGCAACTACCCCGTAGGTTTTTCACACGGATCCAACTGTGATACCTGGTTGCCACCACCTCGATGGCATGTGTGCAACATTAACACGCCCGGTTCCTCTTGAGTATCATCAAGAACCTCGCCGTCAAGGCAGTAGCGGCGGTCGGGTGCTTGATTCCACATCTAGTAATTAGCATTATAAAAACATTCATAATCGTGCAAGGTGACAAAAAAATGGGATCATCCAATCGTGCTATAATGCGAGTGCAGACAGATCGAAACAGCCAAAACAAACATCAAAATGGTACTGCCGCGCGAACTCAACGTTATAAAAGACCTGATTTCCTCCTTGCCGATGACACGGATAAATTCCGACTGGTTTATGATGATCTGACTTGCGCGTCGGTGAATCCAAACAAGTCTTTTGGAAGGCGACATTTCGTATCTGCACGGAAATTGTTATACAATTTTGAAAGATCACATATACACGCACTCGTACATTGTCATCTAATACTGGACAATCAAATTAATTGCTGCTGTTAAATCTAAAAAAAACAATACATACCTCTCCATGCGCCACAGATTCGCCGGGAATAAATAGTTCGGGGTATATATTCTTCAAATACCACTCAAACGATTTACATCCGAGATTTTCTCGTAGCGCTAATCGGCTGCTAATGTCACCATAATCACCTTTGTCGTTACCTACTCGTTGATAGTAATACTTAGCGTAGTCGTCTAGCCATACCTGCGAAACGAAGATTGAATTTTTCCAAAACTTCTAAAACTTGAACGTTGTATGAAAATCATTGAAGTACCTTACCTCAGCCAACCTAACAGAATTCTTTTTGAGCACATTAACGCCCGTTCGCCATTTATACGGCGATCGTTTTCTGAATATATGACCTACGTGCGAGCATGGAACGATTTCCAAAGTTCCGCCGCACATCCAAGTTTTGAAAGACAGTTCTAAATTCTCTCCACCCCATATATCGAAACCGCTGTCATAGGTTCCGAGTCGTTCGAAAAACTCTTTGTCAATCGCGAACAGGCCTCCTGCCATGGTCGGGGACCAGACAGGTTCTGCTGTGTGTTTGTGTCTCGATCTCTCTTTAGCGGGCACCGGGTGCCAATTGAACTGGAGATTCCAGTCGAAACCGCCGACATTGACAGACGACGAGTCTCTGTAGTGATATTCGAGTGTGTTGTCGTCGATAACGTCAATTACAGGACAGACCACAGTTGTCTTGTTACGAGCAATCCTATCGAGTAAAGGCTCCAACCAACCTGAAAATGGCCATACGGATTTGATATATAATAAAATTCAAATTCATTTAGGTAACACCACTTTTGAACGTCAAAAACAGAAATGTATATGAAATGCTTCTAGTTTTAAATTTACTGCCAGTTCTCAAATCATGGGCGTAGAACAAAAGAGAAGAACTAGCAATAAACTCTCCATCACTCTTTTTAATAGCCAAGTTTTTTTGTTACACAACGTTTGTAAGTTTCAACCATTACACAATGTTGCACATGACTGTACTACACAATGCAACGGAGAATTGAGATCAAACTTGTTATAAAACTAATTCAAAGGTGTGGTATAAAAATCTGTTAAAACTACCTGATTTAAAAATTAATGAGAGAGATGCAGTGTGCAGATAAAACAGAAAAATAAAATATCCTAACACTTCACTGTTGATGTTAATAGCTTTCTACATAAACTTTTATTGTCTATAAATTATTAATAATTTATTATATATAAACTACATACCTTCTGTACATTCACAATGACTGTCCAGGTATGTAAGGACGGGTGCAGTTACGTATCGGGCGCCAAGCAGTCTCGCCCGAATTAAACCCTCCCTCCTCGTCGCTCGCACTATACGCACTTTGGGCAACGCTGACATATAGTCATCTAGTTGTTGCATTAGGTGTGCTGAAAAATGAAACATGACTTCACTGAGGGGAGGTTATCGTCCAAACAATTTTTTTTAAACCAGCAACTCATAAAACCAACTGAGTTACCGACGCGGTAATTTTCCAGTAACATTTATGGCTTTCCGACTTAAAGAAAATATTTTACCTCCAACATCAAAGCATACTTTAGTACCTTTTGAAATGTCCCAATGTTATATCTGATATCAAAGGCATGAATTAATAAGAGTTCTTAATAATATAAAACATTTTTCTTTGAAAAATTGAAAATTTCATCAAAATGGTACAAAAAACGTTCTTAATCTTCAAGCAAATCAGAGAGATGACTTACAAGTTACACATTGAAAACTGTTTCTTACTTTTAGTAAATCAATTTTACACGAAGTTACTTAGTTTATTTATAGTTCGTTAGCATACAGTATAGTCTGACAGACATACAGACTCACATACATACAACAACCACACAAAATGACAATAACAAAAAAATACTAATAAAATTCATTTTCTCATTCGGCTCGTTTCAAATGTGTAATGCGTGTATGCTGTAAATGCCCTGGCTCAGGATTATGCTGTGGAGCAGAATGTTCCACAGTTTCTACATACATATAAAAAGCAGGTTACATAAGTTATTATGCAACGGGCGGTCTTATCGCTAACGAGCGATTTCATCCAGGCAAACCTAGTTTATATATTATATGCAATATTAATAATAATATAATATCTGCAGATCAACTAATATTCCTATTTTATACAACTTATTTAACAATGAAAATAGCTAACTATTCATTAAAAATTTTCAATTCCATTAAATTCAATTCAAATGTGAATACTAACGCATATCGGAGAAATCGTCTACGAGTACTATCTCCTTTATTAAGTGCGGAGGCGAGCGGTCGATGACTGAATGCACGGTCCTTAGAAGCACAGACCAGGCTTCGTTGTGGAAGCATATCACTACAGACGTCTGCGGCAGATCCTCTAGATAACGACCCGGTTGCTTACACCTGTGGGAAATTGCATTTATTAGACATCTTGAATTTTAAATTGTGTTCGAAATTTAAATTGTGGGTGGAAATAATTTCTAGAATTGTATTAGGAATGGGTTGTTGTCAATTGTCAATCCTACAAAGCAGATATTGAGATTAATTACCTATGAGATTTATGTAAAACGATGTGATTTTTGCTAATTGGGCAATTTTTATCTTTTGAATTTTAGGTTTTTTTGATGCAACATATGCAACATTATATATGCAATATTTTGGTAAGTGAATATGTATTTTTAAGAGCAGTTCGTAGTGGCTACAGCTAGCATCTCTCATCCCTAAGGCAGTAAGGTCGATCCGCATTTAAAATTCGCTTGATCGGTGAAGAACATCGTGAGGAAACCGGCTTATCTTAGACCCAAAAAGTCGATGCCGTATGTCAGGCACAGACTGATCTTGTCTATGCCAAATGATGAAATCGGAGGCTCAGACCTAAAAAGGTTGTAACGCCACTGATTTTTTTTAAGTAACTACTTGCTTAGTAAATTTAAAAATTATCATCAAACAGATAAAGAAAAACAGATACAGAAATCTGAGGTAGATGGACATGTAATTAAAATAACCACTGCCTCATGATACGGATAATTTAAATCAGCACACGACCAATCAGCGATTCGTTATTGACAGCTCAAACCGCCTCGTTACATAAATACATCCATAATATAAATTACATCCCTCTAAAAATCGACAAAGACATTCATATTCATTTTACGACGTCACATTCACTGAAATCTATCAACCCACACTATTTCTTATGAAATTCCACCCACAATCCACCTATTACCCACATATCAAGAGGACTTACCACTCATCCCTCGGGTCGGGTAGTTTCCGCCTAATCGATATCAGGTCACTCACGTACTGATTGAACGCATTCTTTTTCCATCCCTCGGAGACCGCGGTCTTCGCCTCTTCGCTCATGTTTTTAGGTAATATAACTGGTTTCCCGAGCTCGCCGGGTGCGTTATCCGAGCCTGGCGCGGCAATCACGCCTAATCCTTCAAATTAAAATTTAAGTATCAATAAAAATGTAAGCTTAGTTTATAACGGTCACATAAGGGGTATTTGAAAAATTACTGTCAATTCACTGTCTGACGTACTTTAAATATGTATATATATATATATATATATATATATTACGGGTACAGTATCCAGTATTTATAGAAAATAACGGAATTTCCAGAATGAACACTTCAGTTAAAACAGTGCACATAAACTGATTTAGATTTTATGAGCGTGGGGTTGAGTCTTCATTCAAGCAAGAATGTTATATATATATACATACTATGCACTAAACTCTCTACGCTATATATATACACACACAAAGTTTACACGAGATACGCGACTTCGACAACATGGAATTAAATAACGATAAATACCCTTCCGGACTTTAAACATTAAAATGACTAATGTTTTGGAAGTTAGGAACTTTTGATATTTTAATACAAAAATATTTTTTTCTAAGCAATTACACATATATTATCTAAATACTTAAGATTGGTGAATGCACTTGGAACAACATAGATATTAGTTAAACCATTATGTCTCATGTATAAATCTAAAATAATCTTTACCGCAATACTCTTAAAGGTCTACGCAACATCTAAATCGATCGAAACTTAATGCTATTTCATTTAGTAAAGTGCTTCTAATAGTCGCATAGACGAGAAAGTAAATAGCCCGGATGTAGTAATTCAACTTATATGTGTGAACGTCGGTTTAATACATAAATATAGACACCCCTTCAATGCACGGGAACTGAGCTATTATATTAAACCTTTTATGTATAAGGCTAATACTAGCATTAAATGAAAACAAATGTTTGAATATTTCTTTTATTAAAAAAAAAAATTACACAAATATGATGCTCGTTTGTTTTCTTTGCAGTCTCAACTAAATTAGGGTGGTTTAGATGATAAAACAAATTATTTATTTGATAAGTACAACAGTGATAAAGAGTGATTAAATAAATTTGTTAGGGTAGTCTTAAAATCCCACCTCTAATTAAGTTTACGTTTACTTTGTTTTATTATCCATAATATTTAGTTTATTTTATACTCCGCACAGTGCTCCTAATTTTCTCTATTCGCGTCGGTTCATGTAAATTTACAAATATATTTGAAATTACATCTAATGATGATAAAATACACCTAGAGATGTGTTTAATGTGTCGATTTAGACACGAAGTGAAAAAGTAGCCGATGAGCCGAATTTAGGCTCATAGAAAATTAAATTATCGGAAGGGCAATTATCGGGAAATAGTAAAAGAATCTTTTTAATATAAAAACGAAGACGTCAAGTTACTGAGTTGTCTGCGTAAATAAATTTAATAATATGATATTCATACAATATATGATTTTAATAATTATATAATAGAACACTGACTGTACGCACGCTGGAATACTTTAAACCTTAATATAGATAGCAATACCGTATGTAACATTAAAACAATTATCGATACCAAGCGCAAACACAACTTTTAAGAAGTATATAAAATTGAGGAACAAGACATCTATATCGAAGAGTAAATAAACACTATTTTTATATAACAGCACAGGTAGAGATTATGTTTGAAGGTAATTACAATAACAGCCTTCAGAAACTATTATGTGCAATTGTGAAGGTTAACTTATTTACTAAATGTTAAACAATTAATTAATATACATATAATGAAACATGCATTACCTTCGATGCCTGCGATGCGACCGATCCAATCGACCCGAGTTCGTGCTGTGATGGATAAATATATGTTATCATGCAATATCTCTATACATATACCATTTTGCACTTAACATATTATTTTCACTTAACATATTTTTTTCAAAATGAATTGGAACATAAAATCTATAGTAAATATCTTAAAACCACAAAAGTAATCCGCGAGGTCAGGTCTGCCATGATAATATTTTAAAAATTTGTACCAAAAAAAGAAAGAGTTTTTAGTTCTAATTATAAAATTAGAATCATTGTTTTATATGGACTCATTTTGCACATTATTATTACCAAAATTTATTTCGTATTAAGTCTTTTACTTTAAAATATTTTTTTAACTAAAATTTCTTATGAAAATAACCGATGTATATAACGACATGAGATCTTTAGTTAAGTGCAAAGGTATACTGGTTTATCCATACTAATAAATATACAAAGGCTTCTTTCTTATCACGATTTTATATGCGATGACACAAAATATCCCATCACCATGTATTACGCTCTCAAAACGTTAGAATAATTTTTCATATTATAATTTATGTTATCAAAGCTGTATTTTATTAATATGTATATATACATTTTAAGCCTTAAGTAAGATTTGTCGCGTGTGATAATGACTAAAGATAAATTATCTATTTCACACATCGACAGATTTTGTAAGGTGTCAAAAATAAGGAGTGGAAATCTTAAAACTATACATAAACAAACAGGCAAATTTTTTAAGCATTTACATAAAATAGAATTTGTCTTTTACTAATACGATCCGTAATTGCAGTCGTGATCAAAACAATGGCATGCAATGTGGCTAAGACTTCGTCTAATGATCGTATTAGATTCTAAACTCCTAACTAAGAATACAAAAGGGGTTCTCGAATGGAGCCATTATTTACAAGGGTCATAAAATCCCAACAGGCGATGGAGCGTAACGGGAAAACGTGGCATATAAATTTTAAAATAATTGCATATTTTATAACGGAAAATTCACAGCGAACCACTACGAGGCTGCCACAGTTTTATATCCACATGGGCGAATTCACTTCGATAACGAAATGAAAAAAGAAACATTATTTCTATCGATTTTAATGTGGTTTTCTTGTTCAGGCGTAGCTCGTAAAATCGGAGAGAACGATTATTGGATTTTAAACTGTGCATATTGTTTAATCATGCAACGTCTCAATGCCAAAGCGCATACAATTTTTATACTAAAATACATACCATCAGAGAGATTATTTCCATATGATTCGCTTTTTCTCTTGGTTGATGTCGGCTTCGCCATTTTCAACGGTTTGGCTTCCGGATCCTCGTACTCCATGGGCGCAGCGCCTATCGCATTCCTGGTGGCGCCATTCGTTGTCAACAGCGCTACCATGAACCACAGCGCAGTCAGTATTAATACAGCCTTCAGGATCAGAGTCCTTCTCCGTAAGAAAAACATACTGTACTTCATCGTCAATCACTTTCTATAATAATTTATATCTAGGAATACTTTTTGTAGATTTTGAGCAATATCGTTTACTATCTATAATCACATATAGGTGACTAGCATAATGAGATATGTCCAATGATGATTCTCCGATATGATACAAGATATGATGATTTTAGGGCTTAATATAATTTACATGACTTTGGCTTTTAAAACTAAACTATGGCCCTATATTCGCTAATATAAGTTTCTTCCTAGTTCTCAAATTCATCTCTGGCCATTCCTTCGTCTAACGTAGTCCATTTTAGCTTTCATCAAATCTGTAACAATAATAGCACAGATAAGGAAACTATCTTGTAATTGCGCTGTCAACAAGATGACGCCGTAAAAAGAATTCGAACTGACTAAAATAAGACTCGACAAAACACGTCAAGGGTAGACAATGAACAGATGAATAGCTATTTTCGTATAGTCACCGATTTTTCGTTAAATTTCCGCCCCCGGGTATATCAGTTAATTGGGTGTTTATGATGATGAAAAATGGACCATTATCCACCACAATACAGATCATAGTCGCCTGAAGAATAAATTTTCATAGGTAGAGATTACGGCTAAAATATGAAATTTCTGATAGAATCTGATTGCATCGATGCAGCAATCTTACGCTTTTTGAACACAAAATGCGAAATGATATCAACATTACTATATTGTATTGCAAAGGGAAATAATATCTTGCAATGCTTTCTTGTTTTTTTATATAAAATACTATTTTCCAACTTGGAGCCGAGGGCGGAAAAATGATTGTTAATTGGAAAATTTATTAAAATTATTTGAGATTAGAATTTAATGTCTTCATTACATGTATGCATACTATGTATCGCTAAAAAATTACTAGTAATTTAAATACAAAAATTATGATATGTATCATGTATGTTGTTCAATTAATTATTTAATTAAGAAATTGATTAAGGCTAAGGAAAAATTTAAAATAATAGGGCCAATTTCACCAAACTTACGCTTTGTTTATATGAGGTTGTTGAAATCTGTAACAAAAAAACATAATGTTAATAATATAATTACTAGATTTTACTTTTTGGTTTGGTAATATTTATGTAATGATAATAATTTGTTCCAATTAGCTACAACACTAATCCTTTTTAGTTAGTAAGTAATAATTGTTTTGTAAATACTGTTATCTAGATGTAATATAGTATCGATAGTTAAAAGAAATGCATAGTTGTACAAATTAAATATATTTACTATGTAACAGGAGTTAAGTTATGTGAAGTTATATGGACACTCGCATTGCCAGGAAGCTCGGAAGTGCGTTGTCGACCTTTTAAGAAATAGTACGCTCTTTTCTTTTCCCTAAGTCAAATTGGTTCGGAAATACCAATTACCGGAAATGAATACCTTCCTACTTCAAGCGGCTTAATAATATATTCCAACCTACGAATATTCACTGTTATTACGGCTTATTTTTACACAAAAATATTAAATTAAAATCAGCTATGATTAAAAAAAGCCTTTCTATATTTTTAAAATCATCTTTCTTGAGTCCGCGATCCGCTTTAATTAATGAAGGAAATTGCTTTATAAACAAAATTCGACAGGTGGACCTCCTTGAATAATTGCTTGATGTCTTTAATCAATTAGAATTTTATTAAAATAACCTGATATTGGAATGTAAAGTTGGTGTCGAAATTAAAACGCGCTTCCTACCTTCTGTAATTGAATTAAAATAACTGTTTGTGTCATTAAATATTCCATTATAACAAGCCGATGTTTTTACATATTTTATAAAATAAAATATATTTATTATGGAAGATAAGATACAGGTATCACTTATTCCACGTCATTAAATTTAAATCTGTAGACATCCCTACTCATTGGCAAAGAAGACATTGACAAGAAAAAGCCGGTGTAAAAAAACTCTCGGTACTCATTTAAAAAAGAAAATCATCAAACAACACTTATTTTAAAACAAATATCGCAAATTAATTAGAAGTAGCCTGTCTAGCACTAGTTCAAGGCGCTTTTATCAACCAGATAATCGTTAAGTCTAACCACTATATTTAGCGTTAATCATTTGTCTGATACGCCTCACTAATACGATGTTCAGTTGGAAAAACATTAAAACCTCACTTATCTACCTGATACTATCGACAGCTTTTATCAAACAAAGTATATTTACACCATATTTAAACTCTACGCCGAAAAGTTTAGCAATTTTTTTATGAAAATATCCTTATTTGTATGCCGCTCACAATTTCGTGAAACCACCCTTTTGATATCAAAGTTTTACCACAAATATACGAACCACCTCTGAATTAGGATACTTCATTTAAAAATCTACCGCAGACGCTAATATAAAACAAAAGTTCGGGTCTCTTGGTATTATTGTGTACTGTAAATATTAGAGTACTCAGAATTAAAGTTTTCTTTGTTAAACTTTGCTAATGATACTGCAGTACTATAATTAACCTTTTTTTTATAGAACAGGGGGCAAACGTGCAAGAGGCTCACCTGATGTTAAGTGATACCGCCGCCCATGGACACTTAATGCCAGAGGGCTCGCGAGTGCGTTGCCGGTCTCTTTTCTTGAAAGTTGAATTGATTCGGAAATACTGCAGTGGCCAGCTGGTCCCACGAAGTGGTGGCGCGCGTAAATTATTTAGAGTAACAATACCTTTGTTAACACTAAAAAATCATACATAGTGATTTATTCTAAATGACTGAAGCGTCACAAAGAAGCCTACGCAAGCGACCATGGACCTTAACTGGATCCGACTTCTCATCCTGACTGCTAAAAGTTTACTGTTGGCGCAGCAATAATTTCTCATGTCGTCAAGTTTACCAGTTATGGCACTTCGGCTTTGACAATAGTTATTATTATTTAAAATGAAAATTACTATGACAGAGTACTGCAGTATGATAATAATATATGCAAATATACAAAATAGTATTTCAATTTATGCAATAACTTTTAGTAATTTCTACACTTCCAAAGTTCTTAAATACCAAAGAGATTGCAGAAACGTCTTGCGCGTTATCTTTAGTTTCTTTTCACAAGACTCGCTCCTACGAGAGCATCTTTTTACAGCAGTTTTTGCATTATTATCCACTAGGGTACCTGCATATTTTTGCTTTTATTGTATTCTGAACTCGAAAAAGTAAAAATAATTTCAAATCATTTATTTCAATTAAACCACCTAAAATGGCACATTTGAACGTTAAATAAAATATAACGATGTGTCTAGTTGCCCCTTCTTAAAGGTAGTTTCGTGTGGAGAAGAAGGAGCAAGAAACTTCACACTTACTGTTTTAACATAAAATTTACAATATCTGTATACCTTAGTTAAATAATAATATGTGAAGACAATGTACTCCTAGAATAAAACTACTATACAGGTCTATTACTGTATTGTTAGTATTCATGTACCTCACATATGTAAAAATATCGAAATCGTAGAATATTATGCATTAAAGAGTAATAAAAAAAAGTATAAAACAGATAAAAAAATAACCAATTGATTTAGTCAAGGCTCTATGATTGTCTTATGGAGCAGGACTAGAATGTTTCCAAGCATTGTATGCTTCTTATCTTGAACATAATCCTCTAATATCTTTCTTTCTAAATGCGTTTGATTACTCGTTAATTTTTTATCACCAATTAGTAATAATAGTTAAGTTTTTGATTACGAATGTATATCTGCGGTCTTCAAAATTACTATGGCCATATAGCAAAATAAAATAGTGCGTAACTCCGCGTGAAAAAATATCGTAATGTGTTAATGAAAATAGGAAGGGATTGAAAATTGATTTTCAGTGAAATGATATTGTTTCTTTACCTTTACTAACATTTCTTACAATTCACAATTGATCGCAACTTTAAATTTTTTTTTCGAGTAGAGAAATGTCCAAATCTATAACATATACTATGGGTTTATAATAACTAAAGATACGAAAATTCTTCTTCTCTCTCGCTCTATTTCCACTCCACAGGAGCGTTAAACTTTTAACGCAACCATCTTGGAAGTCGCGTTAGAAGTTTCACATAAAAAATATCCGAAATGATCAGCCTACGTGCTTACCAAATTGTCACAACATATTTTGTCGGGAATCGACGAAGCCCTCTGGGAATTTTTCTGACAATATAACATGTTTGGGTATTACTTATCTTGTCTTGTAGCAAATTGTCAACAAATATTATAGTATCATTTTCAGTAGAAAATCCAGTGTAAGAGGTGACCTTATTATATGGAACGTTTCCGAGGAATTGCAATATAATAACGATCACTTCTCCGTCGGAGTTTGAATAGAAAACAATGATTAAATTCTTTAAGATTAATCGTATTTAAGACATAGACATGAGAAAGAGTTAACCAGCTTTTTTATAAAAATGCCTAGTAGATAACATTAATTATATGTGGAATATTTATTAGCCACTAGGATAAAAATGCGAGATGAATTCTTGCGAATTTTAAAATACTAAAACTAGCGTGGTTTAGCGTGGGAATCTGAACACTAAACTCCAGCGAACTAGCACGCTAGTTCCACCAAACGGACATTAATAATAATGATGAACTTATGTTCATTTCAGTTCATTTTGGTTATCCAAATACTAAATTTTCTTAATATAAAATTAGTACATTTTATGCAAATTTATAACAAATCTAATGAAGTAGACATCAATTTGAAACACATATTAAATATTTCAATCCATTGCGTTTTACCTACTATAGTGCCGGTATTAAAGCCATCAAATGAAGGTACTAAAGTAATTAAGTTTAATATAAGGGGCATTTAAACTTGAGGCTCAACATTAATACGGCCTAATGGTGTTCATTTATTTTGTCGCTCCGAAGGGACGTTCAGTAAATGTTGGGATTTGTGTAACCTATTCTATTAGTCGAACTTATTCCTTCGTATACCCCAATGTCAACAATATTTTAAATGTTTAAGTGGAACAAGTGTTAAAGCCTATAAAATCGTGTGTGAATTATTTGCATTGTAGCCAATCAATCTTATTCCAGATTTTTTCCAAGAGTGATGTTCCCATCACGGGTAAAACGCCTAGCTAAACATCAAGATATTTTAAGATTAAAGACGATGTTACTGAACGATAACTGAGTGTATAAATACCAGACATAAGCCAGCAGAATATAAAACGAAAAACATCAACACGTTTCCTTGAATTTATGACTTAAAAATATTTTGTAATATTTCCAAAATGACTACGGAGAAACGGGTTACATTATTTAATGTTTATAAAAAAATAACCACATGAAGGGCGTTCAACTGATTAGGCCATATTGCCAGAAGAAAACCGAATAGTCTGGACAGAATGGAAGCAGTGATAGCAGGAGATGTCGAGTTTCAAATTAAGAAAATTATGGTTCTCGATATCTTTTTGTGACAAGGTGAGGATAGAGTGTGGAGGCAGCAAGTCGATGTATCGTTTTATCGCTAGTTTAGTCTACCATTCCATGAACGGTGATGCAACTAATAATAATATCATTACTTTGTGGGAACATAATGTATACACATCTTTTTAGCGCGCACATCCGAGAATTGCAGAAGCCTGCAGCGAGTTCAATGCCCTAACACTAATGACATTTGCAAGTATTAATGCCATACACGTCCACTTGTAATCCATTTTATTTGTCTGTTAATCCACTTAGTTGTTGCAGTCCAGTTAATTCTGCAAAGAAAACTACAAAAGCTAAGGATTTTAAGTTTAATCTTATCTTTGCGCAATCTTCACTGTGTACACAATATTATTGTGCCAGAATAGATTTTATATTCTTTATAAGAAATACAAGCAGTGCTTCGTAAATATGAATAAATTTTCTAATTAACAATGTAATTATGGGTTCAGCTACATTGTTATTATCAGTGTGTCTATATGGTATAATTATTACCATCAGAGTGATGAATTTAATATAGAGGAGGCCTAAATTTCGATATAAATTGCCTTGGGCATAGTGGTATTTAAAAGTATTTATTACCTAGTTTCGTTTGTTTTATTGAATTGTTTTGTTATTATTTATTAACTACTAAGTTGTTCTCCGAAGCTTTAATTAAGAAACGAACTTCTGAAGGTTCGAGAAAACTTTGCACGATACAAATTATGAAAGATTAACTTCTATGATTACAATCTGGATATTAATTTAATTTAATATATTTATTTTTTATTTATATTACTAATAAAATTACAAATAAATTCCATCCACGAAAACTTCAATTTTTGTCTACAAAACTAAGGTCTACTAAAACCTATTTTTTATTTATTTTTATAGGTCATCTGATGTTGAAGTGACACTGCGTCCATGTGCACTCTCAATTCCGAAGGGCTCGCGAGTGCATCGCCGGCCTTTCAATAATTGGTACGCTCTTTTCCTGAAGTATCCTAAGTCAAATTGGCTCGGAAATACTTCCAGAGGAAGCTGGAAGCCTTATAGGATGTTATACGAAAGTATGACTTTGAGATTACCATATATTTTTCTTTATGGATGCTACTCATTTCAATCTGCTTCAAATTTATATAACTTGTAAGGGGAAAAATAGTTATACAGAAAAAAAGTGTAAGAATATTCATCCCGAGATTACATAAAGCTTTTAACATACGTAAGCTTAATCGACCGTCATATACTAGAGAAGTTGCAATGCAAGCAAAAATCCACGTCCAAAAATTATTCGCTCTTTCGCAGGAACGAGGAACTTGCATAATTCATACGATTGGAAAGCAAGCGCGATTCTCTTGATTTTTCCAAAGAAGCAGGATGATGTATGGAAACTTATTCATGGTTATCTGATGCTATGACGACCGGGGTGAGATACAGTAGTATTATATGTAGCTTCGAACTATTCAATGAATAATTCTTTACCCACTTAACAATTTTATTATTAATAAATAGCTATTCATATATAATTAATAAATAGCTAATTCAAATAAAACTTCTTTAAAATGTTGTTTTGAAGTGAAACTTCTTTAGGCGCATGAGGTTATTTTTTTTGCGGATGAAACGTCGAGAATCTCGATCGAAAGATCGGGAAAAAAAAAACTTTATTGGTTGATGCATTCGTTTAGTAGTTTTTATATTTTAGAAGTTTAGATGGCAATTCCGTCGCATAACGTTGCAGTAAACGCAATTTTTTTAATTTCTTTTATATTATCATTAACACGTATACAGTGTGTTAACAGTGTAAATATAGATATACAAATACATGGGCTGGTACATGATTATCTATTGGGGCGTTTACCTTAATAATAATTATGTTACAAAAAAAATTACTCTGACGTTGGCTGGAACAGATCGCTTGTTAGTTAAGGCCGCCCGTTGCATCCCTTGTGATTTTTATGTATTGTGTCATTTGTATATCTATGCAACGAAGTGTAAATAAATAAATAAATTTCTTAGAGTATAGACACATCTCTCGTTTAAAGTTATATGTCGTTCTCTGCTTTCACATAAAGTATTTCTGAAAATTCAAGCCAGCGAACTGGAAACAACGCGGCATTGACGTGTCGGCATCAGAACGCTTAATGAGACCGCAGATGAGCCGCACAGAGTTGTAATTGCCCATACATTGACTTCATTCACCTTTATTAAATTTATATTTTTTTCCAACACAAAAACATACAGTAACCTAAATATTAATAATACTAAAAAAAGTTTGGTCCCTGTGGCAGTGCTGTTTAAATGCTGGCAGTATTTCCTCGATGTATTCCAATACTTATTTGAGCGAGTGAAAACAAATAAAAAAAATTGGGTTTTTTATATAACAAACAAACGGGCTCACCCCATGTTACACCACATTGCCAGAAAGGTCGCAAGTGCGTTACCGGCATTTTAAATATTGGTACGCTCTTTTGTTGAAGGAATCTGGTCGAACCAGTAAAATGTAACGGTTTTATAGTATTGTCTTTTATTGACATAACTTTTACACATTTAAAGAAAAACACTTTTTTACGGATTAAGAGAAGATATAATGATAAAGTTAAATAAGTTTGAAATTATGTATAATTAATTATAAGTTTAAATACAATAATACATAACTTTAATCCGTAAAAAAGTTTTTTTCTTATTTACTTAATTTAATGGTTTTTATATTTTTTTAATAGCCAGATGTTTAGTATACTGTGTGGTTTAATTTAAATAAACATTATTAATATGTATAACAATCCTGGCATATATGATAAACTACAGTTGAAATAGGCAATCTGAATTAAACTGATACCAATTGCGATTAATGTACCAAAGATTTTAGTAATACAGCTATAGCCAAGACGACAGGATCACGTATACAACCAAAGCCATAAATAAAATAAATACAGGATACGCGAGCCTGCGACAGACATTCTCTTAGCATAAAATATTAAACGCCACATATAAATTGTTCAACCCGTAAATTCACCGTGAACTCACCTCTACTTATTTAATTCAAGACTCTACCGCATTTTCTCAATTGTTTTCTACCAAATTGTACGATGTTTTATTGAAATACATAAACATTCACGCCACATAAGTGTTAACATCTGTGGTTTTATCACAGAGTAGAATATAAATTCTTTGACGCAGTGGAAAATGTTTGTTTTTCCCATATTTATTTTTTATTAATTTAATTTAGAATATTATATATATAATATTTCATAGCATATATGTGTTTACTGTTAGTAAGACGATTAGGCGTATTTCATGCAAGTAACGAATTCTTAAAATCCCTTAAACTGTGAAAGTCAGAAGAAGACGAATCAATCTATGCAATGGAAAAGAGTACCGAGAGTTTTTTACGCCGGCTTTTCCCCTCGGCCTACACTCTCTGTCTTCTTTGCCGATGAGTAGAGATGCCAACAGGTTCAAATTAAATGACGTGGAATAAGTGATACCATGATGACCTTATGTTCTAAAATAAACGTATTTTAATTTTAATGATGGAGTAAAAAAGTAAGATAAGATAAAAATCGAGCGTTGTATGAATAGTAACAAAAACTGTTAAGAATCTTTCTAAAAGTTTATAGAGAAGTGTAGAACTCCAGCGTGCGACTCTCATCCCTGGGGTCGTAGGATCGGTCCCCGGCCGTGCACCAATGTTATGCGCATTTGACACGCACTCTTTCGGCGAAAGGAAACCGGCATGCCTTAGACCCAGAAAGTCGCTGTGCCTATTAGAAATGATCTAAAAGGTAGTACTGCCATTGGGATGTTGGTATATGAATCATAAACTACGCTCAGCTAATGCCAGTTTGACATGAAAAGGAAAGTGAATTTTACTCTTCGGTCATTCGTCAGTCCCATTCATGTGAAAGCGGTTTATTTGATCTTCGATCGGTCCCCTAGTTTCCCTCATCGCAGATATCCATTACGCGTTCGCTTTCTAGATTAGCCATTAATAAAGTCACGATTTACATTTGGTTTCTAGAAAAATATTTTACCGTCTGTCAAGTATAATAACGACGTATAGGCGGTGCCCCCTACAGTCCTTAAACAAATCTACTCCCTAATAATTTGTGATTCCGTAAGTTTTCTTTTTGTTGTACCAGACAACTAAACGAGTCTTAGACCAACCAAACTTTGGGAATTGCAATTTTAGCAACGGCTTGTGGCGCTACTAGTCATCTTGTCTTTTATTATTCAAATCTATTTCACAACATTTTGCTTTTAATACCATATCGACGACTCTTTGAAACAAAAATATTTCCAAATAGATTCTCAACATATATCTCTTTTGGATATTACAAAAAGGTGGTATAGAATATTTGTGTTATTACCAATAAAATATGAGAAAACAATATATTTAAGAAGTATTCAAATAAAAACAGTAAGATTACATTAAGAAATCATAAAACCGGAAAGTACAGCAAAGTCAACATCCTATCCAACAATACCGGAAATTCGGGAATCTCGGCATCGCTATTTTATTTTTCTTATGTTCGGGGTGAATCGTACTTTCACAAAAGTTAGCTAAAGAAATAGTCCTTTATTTTCCGACTTCAGAATCTTTTATTATGTCTATTTTGAGTCTAGTATAAAACTCGTAACCAAAACAGTTCAAATATTTTTTTTTATTACACGTTTATAGACAAAAAAATTACTCAATGAAGGCAGTTATAAAATCAAAGCGATTTTCCACTGCTGGTGTGCGAATTGGCAGGTGCCAATTCTTTAAACTAAGGTTAGTTGTTACAACATTGCGCGAACGATTAAGAACCCGTAAAAATAAAGTATGTCAGTACGACATAGAAATCTAAGACCTATAATGGGTTGTAGCACCAGCAAAACAATTTTTAATTCAAATAAAACTTCTACGGATATAAATGCTTCTTAATTTTATTTATAAAAAAATATAATGTACTCGTTATACTCGACGTTTCGAACTTTAGATATTAAATTTACATATTTGTATGTATAGCCAGGAGGAGGCCTTTACCTATAGTTTTTACAGAAAAATATAATATAAAAGTAGGAAAAAAAACACACTATATTTAGGATACAAATTTAATTACTAACAAAACTAACACTAGTATGTAAGTAAAATTAATTGATTCAACTTACTGTTCTGTTGTAAGAAATAAAAGGCTTTTTTATTTTATTTTATCATGTATAGCAAAGAGTATAAACAAATTAAAACCAATTAACAACTTGAACGTGATAAGAATCACGATGTAATTTTATTTACAGTTGAGATCATCCGCCGTGTCTAATAAGACCTTCGTATAAAGTGGTTTAAAAAGCAAAAATCTGCTAAAACTACGGTTGACCTTTTATTAAAATCTACGGCGATGGTATTAAATAAAATCACACTAACATTAAGACCTTAAAATCGTGATTCCTGGAACATTATTTCGGCTTATAAAGAGCTAAATTTTAAAATATTTTAAGAGGCGCTGGACAAAACAGGCAGCTGGGATAGGCTTATGCCGTAAAAAGGCAAACGGGCACCGATGTTTAATTAATTCAACCAATAATTTGTATCTAAATAAAGGCCTTTTTAAATGAATACATAAGTATAAGTAAGTAAATAAGTTTTAGTACATATATTTCGTTTATATTAAGACGAATTTTAGGCATACTTATAAGGGACTGCTTTATACATTATAATTATTAAAATAACGATACATTAATCGCTTGCATTCTGCCAAAAGCAGGCATGTGTTCAAACAACAACCATAAAGTTAAAATAATATTTAAATCGACAAAAATTTTTTTCACGATCATTTCAGTTGCCTTTTGTTTATTTCGTTCAATGTATTTTGGCTGAAAGCTTCAACAATTAAGCGTTCATTACTATAGCTTTAAAATATGAAAAGGTCAGTACTATTTTGTATATTTATATTTGCACTCCAATCGGCAGTGATAGCTAATCTAAGCTAAACCATTAACATCATTAATCAATAGAAGCTCCTTACAAACGTTATGCATAACAAAAACTTGACGATTAAAAAGAGTAGAGAGTTTAATGCCAGTTCTTTTCCTCCGATCTACGTCCTTGATTTGAGAACTTAAAATTAAAAGTATTTCATATACATTTATGTGTTTGATGTTCATAGGTGTACATTGTGTTACCTATATGAATAAAGGACTTTTTGAAATTCGAATTGTATGGGTTGCATAATTTTTTTAACAGCACCAATGATTTATTTTAAATTACCATAAAGTAAACTATTATATCATATTATAATAATGTTAAGTTCAACCATGGACCAAGGCCCTAAACTCCATTAACACCGCATTAACAGAATCCCTCATCTGTCTCGTTTTATAATATAACTTTGAAGGAAGGTGACAAAATATACTATAACAGTGTCACAGAAGTTTTAAGCAAGGATATTCTGTAAGTAGTTATAATTAGCTTTTAGTTTAAAAAGATTATAATGTTAACTATTACAGTAATAGAAGTAATAGAAATTTGAATTGAATAGTTTTATATTCTTAGTATTCTTATTATTTTCTTATTCTGAACTGACTCCAACTTATAATAGATGTCAAACATTTGCTAAGTATAATTTATAATAATTAAAAAGAAAATTGTTCATGTTACAAGCTACACAGATGCAAGGAACGAAGAAAGTATCAAATTGCACTTCTTCCTTGCCTCTTTATCCTTCTGTTTAACATTATTGTTGAGCTTATAACCTCATTCATAACACAAACGTCAAATATTTGAAGTGGCCAAACAAAAATGAGCAGCAAAACTGTCAGAAAGGCTGATGTAAAAAAGGATACTTGACTTTTCAACTCAATACATTGAATCACCCTATTTCTAAATATGTAATGTTTATATTGAAATATTACATACAGGTATGTCATAAAAATGTAGAACGTTCCGGAATATCAAACCCACTCATAGATATTAATATGCCAAATGTAAATTTAATAATACAACTAGATTGAATATAAGACAAATTCAGCTACATGAAGTTTGAATAAATGGTCTAACATTTCTCGTTCCTAATCGGCAAACGGCTCATAATTACGCCTTCACTCATTACCAATGGATATCCGATAAATCTATAGGGGTCGCATCGAGACCATTTCCCCATTAGTCCCATGCCCCAACACATTAATATCCTTCTAGTAATTATCCCGAGTTCCGGATTCTACTTTTAAATTGTAAGGCTATTTACAAAAGTACCTATAATAAAAATTGTTAACAAAAAATATTCAACCATATGTTTACGATATATGTATATTTTTATATACTTAAACTGAGTTTATTGCCAGTTCTTCTCTTCCGTTCTACGTCCTTGATTTGATAACTGGCAGTAAATGTAAAATTAGAGTGACGTTCATAAGTGTACATTATGTTACCAACATGGACAAATGCTTTTTGATTTGATTTGAACTGCGCAAAGGACTTTAATACAGACATTATATAGTTATACGTGTATTTTAAGAAAATACTATCTTTACAAAAAAATATAATATATACCATCTGTACGTAATTTTAAACTGGGTCTAAAATTATTTACGAAAGCGACAAAGTCTCAGGCCGGAAGTTAATCGTGTACCTACCTGAGAATGTTCGTATGTCGGCTTGTCAAATACTGATTGAAGTGAGCAATTTACTCTTAAAATGTGGCTGATAAGAAACAAAGCGTCTTTAAATTTCAAGACGGAAACGACTCAGACAAACAAAGTTTGGCAAATAATTAAGCATCTTAATTAGTGGTATAAGAAAACACTTTTAAATCGATTTTTGTTTAGTAATTGTTTATTTAATTAGTTGTATCTCTTCGTGTATGTCATGTTTGCTTATAAGCGCTTGTCACATTAAACAAATAAATAAAAAATCTGCGTTCACAGCACAAGACGTTATGCGACAGAATTGCCATCTAAAGTTCTAATATGTTCCTATTAAACGATTACATCAACCAATACAAGAACCAACGAATACACTCAATCGGTCTCAATCTCTCACTTTTTCTTCGAAAAAAAACGCCGCACGTCTTTGTGACGTTTCATCCGTAAAAAAATTACCCTCATGCGCCTAAAGAAGTTTCACTTCAAAAACCTAGCTCATCCAACATGATTAAAACACTAAGGAGCTCCAGTAGTTTATTAATTAACGAGTTGCATATAAAACAGTTGAGGTCGTCCACACAACGGCTAACCTCAGCCACACCAAATTTAATCAATCTGAAACCGGAACCACTGAATCTAAAATCTAGTAACCCTAACAGCGGGTCAATTGATTGAGTTCACCGGTCCCGTCAGTCACAATAGGTGAATTAATGGCTGAAAGAAATGACACCAAACAGGCCCCTTTATTGAAAATGTTTAATGGTGTTTTTCTGAAAATACTTTTCATTCTCTTCCATTAAATACGATAATGTGTTTTCTCGAAGAGCCGAAAAGCTTACCTTTTTGTTTGAATCGCCGACGCACCGTAACTGTCGACAAAAGAAAAATGTTTATAGAACTTTTGTTCGCAATGAATAATTTATAGATAAATGAAATCAGAACGTAAATAAAACATAATGTAGACTAAATTTACTTCACATAGAAATTAGATTAATACTCCCGAGTAGCTCATGGGTTTTTCGACCTTTTTCCTTTGATATCAGAAAATCAAATACGCGTAATTTAATATCATAAGGGATACAAATCCGGCTTAACTCGATCGCTGAGGCAGGTGGCCAAGAGTCGTGAAGCAGGAATCACAGTACAAAGGACCCTTGAGACATAAGGTACGTATTTTTATGTTATTTCCGTCTTGATTCAATTTCAGTGTTAGATTGAACTTGTAATAAAGGTGGGAGGAAGTTGTAGTTAGCAACGGGAAGTGTTTTGACGAATGTTTTGCGCGACGTTAGTAGCAATCACAATACAGCTAAAGCATATTGAGTATTTTTAGAAGTAAAAAAATGCATAATGCGATCGAAATTACGGCATTCTTATCGAACTAGACCAAACGGAGGGAACCATTAATTGGAAACATATAGGTAGCACAGACGGCAAGTAGGCTTTTTTAAGGGATAAAAGCCCCAATATATGATTATGTACAAATATATACCAATTCGACTTAGGGTCCTTCAAGAAAAGAGCGTACCAATTCTTCTTCTCTGGCATTGAGAGTGTCCATGGGCGGCGGTATCATTTAACATCAGGTGAGCCTCCTGCCCGTTTGCCCCCTATTCTATAAAAAAAAATATATATATGATCACTCTATGTATACGTGTGATATAATTCTGCGTTTACCGCATAATATGTTATGCGACAGAATTGCCATCTAAAGTTCTAATATGTAACTACTAAACGAATACATCAACCGTATAAGCGTGTATTTTTATCAATCTCCCTTTCTCTCTCTCAATCAGTCGCAATCGCTCTCTCCCTTTCTTTCGACAAAAACGCTGCACATCTTCGTGACGTCCCTAAAAATTTTACCCTCATGCGCCTAAAGAAGTTTCACTTCAAAATCTCTACTCCATATTATATTTAATAAATATTTTTTTATCATCACATGTCTCAAATCTTTTCATAAATTCGCAAACACGGTTAGGGTTGAGTGGCACTCAATGATTAACGGATTTGGCAACCCTGTCGATGCAATCTCAAGGGTACTTTGGACCGCTCGTTACCCTGTACGGCCATTAGACCAAGAGAGACCGCGGACCCACTTCCAACCCATCGCGTCCCTAAACACTTACACCGGCCTGGGATGCAAAAACTACTTTATAGGATTAACTTGATGGCCGAGGATTTCAATTACATCGATATATTCAGTAAAAATATCACCCAAAACTCAAAAGCGGCTGTCGGAAAGCAAAATTCCAAAATTCCAAAAACCACGCGATTATTTTTATATAAAAAATCGTATCGAGATTTTTGTTCTTATTTGAAATTGTCACCTATATTAAAACAACTGTTCTTCTGATAAACATAAATATTACTAAAAAATTATGGTACCTAGGACATTTTATAATTCGTAACTTTTATACCAACTAAGTTTTTCGAAATAAACAACTTTCAAGTAGTTTTTATTTAATCGACTTATTATTTTACCTTAATATGTTATTTTTGTAAACCAATGTCCTGTTTTGAATCAAAGAATAAATGGTGACTTAATTCATAAGTGATATAAGGTTTCGGCCTCTTGGCCCCATCGTGTCAAACATATAAAATATATGTAATAAATCTAATCTTATTATAATTTCAACTTCTTTGGCAATTCGTTTAGGATCTCCGCCCTACTCCATACTATTGCCTACCTCCGTACATTAACATTTCATAACCATATCCTATCCTGCTCAATCGAAACTAGTAATTCATATTTTTTGTATGTCATCAAAATTCTTGAATTCGTGAGATTAGTTTTTAATTAGTGCTGTTTATATTTTTTTTTATTTATTTAGATTAAGGTTCTATATTTTCTATAAGATTTAGTTATGCTCTTCTTACACCTTACACATCATATTTTTTTTAGGTTTTTCCCTAACTTTTTTTAGAACCAATAACTGTAAGATGAAACAACTCTACACCTAGAGGCCCAACCATTTCCAGATCTCCTAAATCCACGTAATAAGGGCCTCGACGCCCAATTGACTTAACATTGAATTAATAACGGTCCCAGCTAAAGTACGCTTAAGTGTACGGAAATATCATTTGCCGAAACGTTTGCGACGACCGCATCTGTAACAATATTTAATTATAAACCTTTATTGCGGGAATGGCCATATGGTGAACTATTTTAATATCTCAAGAGTCCATTAAACGAATTGGGATACGGTATAGTAATATAAACTTCCGCGGCACTGAAATAAACAGCTGTTTCAAAAGTGGCGTTTAAATTAATGCTATTGGGACTCAATGAGCCCGTTTATTAATAACCTTGATTTAATAATATTGAATAACACAGATCTCCAAATTTACAATTGAATTAAAAAAATATTTCATACAAAAGAGTATCCCCAGTGCTGTCATCAGCATAGAAATGAATGTTGCTTAGTTGCAACATATCATTGATATACAGATGAAACTGGATATGACATATGACATACTAAGAATTAATAACAATTAATATGACATTTGCATGCCTTTTAATATATAGCTGATTGACAGGATTTCGTTAATTAATCTATTTAATTGTAAATATCTTAGCAAATAAACGATTTCATTTCATTTTACCTAAACAAAAAACAATCCTAAGAAAATTGCCAATATCGATATCTATCGTTACTTAACAAGATTGTTACGGTGCCTCCATTTCAAGTATTAAACAAGCTACAATCCACTTGTACAATGTCCATATAATCCCCTTTCTTCAGTTCCCAGACAAAGTTTTAATCACGAAATGCAAGTAGCAAAGCGATGCAAACTTGGCATCCGGTCTTTCAGCCTTTCGCTTTTAATAGTCAGGCAGTGCACTTGGCGCGCGATTGTTAGTTATTGAATGCTAAGCACTTACTCGTACCGGGCGTTCGGAGTTTTGCCGTGAGAAAACTTGGTTGAAAGCCTTTTGGAATCCACCTGAGGCTACTAATGCTATCGTATTAATATCGTAATAAGACACCGCAGAGAGGTTGTACAAGCAGAACAAACATACAAATTTTCCATTAATCTATTTTAATTTAATTTAATTTTAATCTAATCTAATTTCTGGACCTATACCTGGTTAATTCAGAGAAAAAATAATGCATACCTGTACGAAGAAACATTTCAAAATATTTAAATCACAACTTTACCATACCACCAATGGATGGCAATTTTAATCAAGATCTTTAAAGATATATTTTTTTATTCAAAATTTTCACTCGGGGACTGGTGCGGTTAAGTTATTGCATAGCACTTTTTTCAACTTATGTAATTATAATTAATTATTTATTTTTTATTTATGCAGTATTTTTTTCTTTGATCTTAATTCAATCTACCAGTCTCAGACTAACACGCGTATATATAGTGTCTCACTCTAACGCGTTCCGGCTGCACCGGCCGCCCTTTCGCTACGTCACAGATCACGCCAGACTAATGTGAGACGCAGTATGCGTACTGTTTCGCTCTAACGCGTATCGGCGTACCTATATTACGTCATCGTGTGTTAGGTTTTTATTTTCATTACGGAATTTCTCGATTCGGTCGCCACGCTCAAAGCGGGCGCTAAAATCTATGCAATAGCTTAAAAACTATGGAATGAGTTATTAAGTTTCTTAGGAAACAGCTGGGAATCCTAACTTTTGCAAATCGCTTTTCATTTGTAAATTCAAAAACCTTTTATAAAAACGTAAAAACAGTGAGCGTGATACAATCAAAATCGCTCTCGTCACGAGATATCCATCTGCAGACTGCCTTCAAAGTCGAGTCACGAATGTATCATAAATCATTACGAGGCTTCCGTGTGATTCCCGCCACTCGAGATAATCTATCGACTGAGATTAACTCGTCCCAATATGTTGCGAATGTTTCTCGATTCATCGATTATATTTTCATTGATTATATTTCTAACAGTTTATCCATGAATAATCGAACATCTATTTTATGTACGACATAATTATTTATTTACAATACAAAGAGTTGTGAGTGTGCTGCGATATTGCGGGCTGCTCTATTATAAGGAAGTTAACGCTGCGCTTTCTTAAGGTCTCACGTCATTTCCGCACATGTATGTATATCCTTTCTCTAATATATTTTCTTAAGTGCAGAAGAACAAAACTTAAAATGAAGACTAATTTCAGTCCAATTGCAAATTCAAAAATAATTGTGTGCTATCCCCGACTTTGCACCAATGGACTTTCTGTATGCGCATTTAACATTCCCTCGAACGGTGAAAGAAAACATCGTGAAACCGGCTTGCGTTACACTCAAAAAGTCATATGAGAATGAACTAATGATAATAAACAGATATAGAAATCTGAAGCCCAGAACTAAAAAGCTTGTAGTTTAAATACGACTTTACATATTTACCGGATCAAAAAATATCTAAATACTAAAAAAATTTTTTAAGCAATTGAATACGAAACATTTTTAATTCATATTGAGAAGTATTTCCGTCTTATGACCAATTACCAATTTTACGTCTTATGAAACGAGATTCCCAAAAGCAATTGATATTGTTTACCTTTATTATTTAATTATAAGCAATAAGTTTAAACATCTCCAATTAAAATACAATAAGTGAAGCGAACTAAACAAAGACTGCTTATACAATTCAGTTCGCGTTCCCACATTATACAATCTCCTAAGTTTTTGTCAGTAAAAAGTTCTGCACCGGTGATAGATTACGACATCCAATGCATTTGCATAATGCAATCAATAACTAGGTAGGAGTATATTTTAGGACATAAAATTTTTGAAAATACCGTCGAAATTGGCGGGGATCTTAATGATATCTGTGATTATTTTTATATTCCTCTTTGAAGTTTACGATTTTTTTCTATGTATTCCTTTCAATGTTAATATTACTCTATGTTACTAGCCTTCAATGTTTCAAGTGTAATAACTTTAAAATATTAATGATAAACAAGGTAGTGCTATTATCAAAAATATTCTTATCTGTGTTAACTGTAACAATTAAAGGACACTTTTGTAGTATATAAAGTCATATATACAAACTCGTAATCCTTTCAGAATATTCTGCTCCAACACAATAGTGATAATCACGTCGACAATGTATTGATAAGGAATCATAGCAAATTACCTGCGACACACATCAATTCACCAGAGAAACCATAGCTCAAACATAGTGCTAATTAGTCCGATAGCAATCTCCTTCAAAAGCTCCTTTGAAAACGTAAGCAACAATAATTTGTGGATATAATATTGACACACACACACACACATTATTTCTTAACAACGTGTTTGTTTATTGCTGTTATTTTTATCTTTTAGTTTTAGTTATTATTTATGTTTAATTTTAATTTTTGTTCATTTTGTGGTTGTTTCTTTAGTTTTTACCTTTGATATATTGCTAAGTTCTAATGCAATTGATGTGTATGTGTCTGTGTAAGTATGTTAAATATGTAATGTCATATTTTCTTGTATTTTTAGGCGTACACATTGTTTTAAAATGTGTATATAAATAAATAAATTGCTAAACTTAATTAAAAATATAACTAGAATAATAACATCTATTCATAGATAAAATGGATGTTAATTGATCTGTATTGTACTATTAATAAGGCTTACTTTAATGTTTTTCTTGACCATGATTAAAATGAAATAAAGAAATATTCTATAGTAGAAAATGTGGGTAGTTAAATTAATGTTAGACAATTGATCTATGTCGGTACGAATTTTTTGTAACATAAATTTGTAAGGGATTGAACCTCGACCCTGGCTGTGCAATGGATTTTTTGACGGTAAAAATCATGAGGAAACCGAAGGGCTATCCGTTCTAAACCAGAAATTAACAGACTTTCTGACCGGGAACACTCAGAGACGAAAGTAAGATTTTTTTTTTTTTAAAGATAAATAAAATGTATCAGTAGTAGTATGTGTCTAATATCTATAAATTATATATATGATCACCAGTCGAACTATATATACATATAATCATTAATATATATATTATAAATCAAATAATAATTTGGCATATATGCGGTAAATAAATAAAACGTTGATATTATATCAGCCACGCGGGCAACCGCTATTATAGGATTTAATTAGCCACACTAATCGATTTCCTAGTTAAATACGTCTCAAATGAGGTAAAATAAGGGAGGCAATTAAGCTTGTATAGAGGGTGGCGGTATCGAGCATCGGGGCGGGGCCGGAAGCTGATCGCTTGAGAATAATGAGCTCTTTGTAACTTTCAGTTTCATTATACATTAGCACTTAATAAGCGTGCTTAGAGAATTTTATAAGACACTTCAGGGACTGCTTGATACTAAATAAAAGTTGGTTTAAGTGCTATAAAAGTAGGGTTACGTGATAACAATGTATTTTTGTTGCCTTTTAGTATTTGTGTCGTTTTATATCAACTAGGAAGATACCAAAAAGTAAGAGAAATGTGGGAGCGCCAAACAGCGAAAGCAAGCAAAAACCAGGTGGAGAAGGAGGCCTTTGCAAAAAAGGGTCCAAACTGCAAGACACGTAATGATAAAAAAATAACAATAAATAACCTTTTTTTTTAATATTCGAGGTGAAAATGCATTTGCTCATCCCCTGCTCTAAAAAATTGCAGGGGTATGTGGGACTCGACTCACATCAAAATCTCTGCAATTCAGAGACTGAACAATTAATAACCTGGACGAAGTGAGTAATAACAAAACTAACAACGATTTGATCTGTAAATTAAGAAAATAAATTGCGAAGTGGTTTTATTTTTACTCCATGCTTTGTTCGCCGCCTATAATATTTTAGAATCAAAGTACAAAAGCGTAGTAAAACGAAGCAGTATTAAAAAAAATAGTTTATCTTTTATAAATATAAATTACGGGTCACGTTGTTTGTAAGTATATCGTCCTAGTACGTTATCTGACCTACATCTTACTACATAACTATATACTACCAGGGATACAACTCTTTCAACTACCCAGCACCAAATAAACTTAGTCCGTACCAATACAAAATACCTTTTAATATATCAGTTGATATATTTCGCAACTTTCTGCAGCTTTGAAAAGCAATATCAGCGCGGTCAAAAAACCGCACCTGACTACAGCGCAGACGTTCAATTCTTTCAATTTTCATAAGCATTTGCATGGTTTTGGCGGCGTTTTCCGCCGAGTCAATAAATCAAGCGGTTCTGTCAAGTAAGCGCTTTTCATCTTTTGATCCCTTGCTACGATTTAAACTTCTTTCCACCTGGCATAAATATTTGTATGGTATATTCTCTTAAAGCATATTTTTGAAAATGTCAAAATCTTGACAAGAGTGTTAATAATAATAATTCATTTTCTCCGATATATCATTTACAACAATAAGTAAGATTACAGTTGAGATTTTGGGATACTAGGTAAGTAAGAACCTGTGATATGGATAACCAGGCTTCCATTCCACAGCAAAGTTATATTAAGTGGTAACAAAAAGTACATACATATATGGGTAGGCTAACAAATTTAACGTTTTAAATAAGGAAAGATAAACAAAACAAAGCATTCATCTAGTAGAAATAAAGTTGTATGGGTATATGTAAGTGTGTGAGTGTTAGAAGGGTGTTAGTAATAGTTCACTCCGAGTTAATCGAAATAGGAAAAAAACATCGAGTGGAAATCGGCATGCCTTTGACCACGTGCGTGTTGCATGAATTAATGGTTTTTTTTTTCATTAAGCAAATATATATATGAAATGTAACGTGAGAGGCATAACAGAAGGGTGACACATTTGATTTGATATCTAAATTTTATTGTAAATAGTATGGAATTATTATTCTGCGTAATTGTTCCTCGCCTGTAATAGATTATAATCAAAATACTTACTAAAATGAAGACCGAGGCAAAAGCTACTCGTTACTATATTTATATTAATTAATAATTAAAATAATTCCTTATGAAAAAATGAATGATAGTTAAGTGCACTTTATGTACACTGGTTTGTATTTTTTAAAACAGTTTGTTTGTTTCAATTAAATCAAATATCAGGCCAGCCATCAAAATTATAATTATTTTAATTTTTAAGAAGAAAACTAGTTAATACTAAAACTAAAAAAACATAACTATATCCCCCAATACACAAAAGTCCTGTCGCAACAGACAAGAGCCCGATCTTATTAGTCAAGTCGAGATTTATTATACAAGCTGATAGTGTTCTATTAAAATTCTATTTCGATAAGGAAACGATTTACGTACGAATCTGCCATGATCCCAATTCGGAAACGAATGAGGATTCTTAGCATGAGTCGTCATCGAAACGTTACTATTACGTTATTAGGAATTGAATAAATAGACTAGACGTTCGAATATACAAAATAAAATGAAAAATCGGTTGTCTGTAAAGTCGGTTAACTGACATAATTGAACGTGACAACGTCAAGAAAATACTGATGCAACGGTTGCTTTTTTTCAAAAGAAAATTTAAATTTTATTTGTTGTTATAAACAAAAAATAAAAAAAACGTATTGTGTCTAAAGGGTGGGTCAATTATAAAAGGGGGAGACTTACAAAAAATCATAACATTAACCAAGTAAGTTCCTTAAACTGTCACTCTTGTAAACAAAGTCACCATGTATTCGAAATCATAAGAATGAAGTCTTGTTTTTTTTTATGTAAGCCAGAAAACTTGTCTCGCGAAATACTTACCCCGTATATTAATAGATAGGTAAGCACAAAGCTATACACCGCTACACTTTGTCCCGGAACATTTGTCATAGAACGCAAAGGTCAACTCGTATTGAAACAATACTTTAAAAACCTTCGGTAAACGTTGCGTTCAACTCGTACTAGGACCGCAATGTATCGGATACACGAACATTTTTCTAGCACGCGTGACATTTTAGAGAATTGCATTTGCAAGGCGAATTTCTTTCCTCCCGAGGCTATTAAACCTCTCGCTACGTGGAATGACAAATTGTTTTATCGTCCGTATCCAAATTTTAATACAACGTTTCCATATACCTCGTTCCTTTTAAAATAGGAAAAATGCTGCGATTGCAATAGGCAGGTTTCTATGTTTAAAATACATTATCGCAGATTATAGAACGGCTCATTTGAAACTATCAAAACTGTCGCTTCTCCAAGTACCGATTACAGCCAATTAGCTCTAATGTGTGTCTTATGATGCCCTTCTTACATCACAATTATAAAGAAAACGGGAAAAATTTAACGGGATTTAAAACACTGTAAACGCTGCTCACGCCATATACCTGGTTACATGCAGAAGCCTTTTATACTATCTTTTATATAGAACTGGACAGACGTTTGGCCACAACACCTGATGTCAAGTGATAAATATCCTATTGGAGGGCACGCCTGTCCTGTATATATAGAAAAAAAGGTTCAAAGAAACATGCAGGAATGTGTTTGCACAAACCTTGAGGCTAGGACACAAAAATCCTCGAAGGGATTTACTAAAGTGGGACAGATAAATATTATACAAAACTACAGACTTGTGATGTTTGGACAACTTACTATATGTAACTGGATAACAACAATTATAATAAACACATTACACAAGAAACAGGTTATGAAGAAAAAATATACAGATAAATATTTCCAACAGTCCTTTAGTATTGACGATCTGGTTCTCTATTGACCTTGCCATAATTCTAGATCACTGAATTCCACGGAATCATATATCATAACAAACTCAAACATACGATAGTCGTCCCAGTTTGTTAACCATGTGTTATAATTATATCAATGCCATCTGCTAAAATTATTATTGACAAAACTATTTGCTTGTTGAAGTGTTTTTAAAGTATAACAGTTTAAATTATGGGCTATTTCTAATTATAGTAAGATATACACTCAATGATTATTATCCGTAGTTAGTGAAATATCTAATATATAAAAAAACTATTTAGTCATCTGATAGATATGCTCAAATTTCGAAAACATTTCAAGTATCTAATTTTTAGAGTTGACTGGAAGCGGTAGCTCGGTTTTGACAAATTGCTTTCTAAGTTATGTAACATTATAAAACAAGAATTAAATAATGGGCTCCGAACAAATTCGTAACTGAAAAAATATATCAACTTTGTTATTGAACAATTAAGTTTGTACGACGTTTGTAATTCCCATCATGACAGGTATTTTTGCAATGTTTATAATTAATAAAAACAGTTCTGTTTTTATTATTTAAAATATGCGTTTATTTTATTTATGTCATCGCAAACAACTTCCAAGAACAAAATGCATCGTCCTGCCAACGCGACGGTTGACATAACCAAGCACTTGACATAATTCGCCGTGTCACAACTCTCGCAACAACAAAGCGCTGCAAACTCGCACCAGTTAATATTTTTACAAAGCCCTCACAGCCATTCAGGAGTCAATGGGACAATAACTATAACTCTGAATTACAGATCTACAAAGAAAGATTACAAACTAGCTGATTATTTAACAAAACACTAAAATAGTAAATAAAATTCAATTTTCAATTTTTATTACAGTACTGATCAGCAGTGCCTGACATTTAGTCACTATCGATTAGGACTATTTCCCTGGCAAGAGGTAATGCGCATGTAGAAAAATTAATTAAGTCACAGTCTTTGTTGAAACCATACCACTAGCTTTAACTGTGAAATTTGGAGGGCTCCTTAAAAATATCCATAAACAAGGATACACAATGAAGATCTTAAGGGATATAACCACAACTCAGTTACAAAGCCGAGATCTTTACCGCAACACCAAAGTTCGGTCCCAAATACGTTATGGTATTAAAGGCTGCAACGGAACGCAAAAGGTAAGCTGCGGCTTATGAAAATGAAAACATAGTACGCTAGCTGATTGTATATGTAATTATTGGGTGAGTTACCAATTTATAGGACGGCGGCACAATGCTCAACCAGCGAATAAATAAAATCATAATAAATTTATTTTTACATACATAATACGTACATTTATTATTACTCCTCAATAATACATACATTTATTATTACTCTTCAATGTATAATATATTTAATAACTCTTCTGTATAAACATTTCTTAACCTTATCCAATCCTGATGAATCAATGTATCGCCTTTTCAATTGTATTACATCTCTATTCATGAATCCGTAATATTAGCTTTTTATTTTTTTATTAATATTTTTTTGTATAACATATAGTTAGGCACTTATTAACGGCTTACTACTGTTGCCTTGAAGAGATCGCTTGTTAGCGAGAAGGCCGCCCGTTGCATCTCTTATAATTTTAATGTATTGTGTTATTTGTGTTTTTTTACAATGCAACGAAGTGTGAATTAAGAAATAAATTAATATTCTACGGTTTCAATATATGTAAATATGTGAGGAACCTGTATGCTAACAATACAATAATAGACGTGCATAATAGTTTTATTATATTAGTATATTGTCTTCACATAATATAATTATTTAACTTATGTATACAAGAGTCAACATTTTTATTAATAAATACTATAGAACAACACAATAGAAATGGCACAATATCTTACAATTCAATTTGTAAATGCACGGGCGTGATTTGGTAAAAGCCTCTATTTGCAGCCTCCAATATTCTGAATAGAGATCACGATGGCATCGATCGTGAGACTTGATGTTGAAAATAGTTCACAGATATTTTGATATTATAACTAGAACAATACAAATAAAGGTTATATTGTCTCTTACAATTTATTTAAAATATATTTTATAATATTATTTCGTTTTAAGAAATAATAATAATAATTCAATTCAATTAATTGCACTATACATAATAAAAGGTTCCAAAAATTAATATAAATAACATAACTGTTTTTATCATCTCGCATTAGTATTTTCTTTTGTTACCCACTCTTTCGCAAATCCGCCTTTTAGTCCAGAATACAAGTTGTCTTAAGACGTAATTGTTTCTACAAAACGTTCAGGCACTTTAATAGAGCATTGATGTTTTGTTATTTGGACAGCATCTAGACGTTAAAACAAAAAACCATGGTACCGTAGACAACATATTGAACTGAAAGTACAAAAGTAATTCAGAGAATAAATCATATACAAACCCTCTAGAGAACACATACCCTTGCACATATTTCACTGTTAGCTTAGCGATTACGGAACTTACAAAAAACGAGAACATGAAACGACTTTTAGTGGATGTTATTCGCTCATAAAAGTTATGAGGACAGAATAAGAATGGTATCATATAAAGTCTGCATAAAACTTGTAAAGATACGCGACGAAAGCTCTTGAGATTTCTGAGGGTACAACCAAAAACACAAATCCCAAGGTGCAGCATAAAACTTGACAATCTTGAATCTATAAAAATTTAATCAAGTAACAAAAAAAATATTTCAACTAAATAAGTAATAATTATCATGAAATGGATAAACGTTGGATGAAGAAGGGTAGACGCTGCAATTCCGCTCTACTTATAAAGCAAGTGTGATCTACCCACATTTCAGATTAAAATTCATTGTGTTATTGTGAACGATAACACTGGTCCGGTTACCAAAATCGAGATTCCAAATTGTATCTATTTAAGGATTATATCTTAAAAATCAGAAAATGAAGACAAAAAGCTGTAATAAACATTTCGCAGGCAGCAATCACTAAATAATTTCAAAATACTAAGTTCCTAGGGTCATCCCATATTGGATATTTTTTCATAATAATAGCTTCGTCTCCCGCTGGGGCTCTGTACACAGCGGTAGCTATAATGCAATAACATGTCTAATGAAATTGAAGGCGAGAGTGCCTTGTTCAGTTCACAGCTTGTTCTATATTGCTTTAGTAAGTAAGTAAGTAGAATTATCAAATACATCTTTAATGTAATCCTATAAAATGGTACATTTCAGAATTAAAGTGCTTGAATGGAAAAATATAAGACAGTGTACCTTTCATCTTAAAAAAAATAGTAGCCATACAACCTTTTTAGAGTCTCAGATTTCTGTAGAGATATAGACATAGACATATTATTTATTACAAACAAAACACACTCATATAAACACACAAAATAACAATAATCAAAGAGAAAAAATAAATAAAAGATATAATGAGATGTATTTCTTTTCCTTTTCCCATTCGGTTCGTCTCAAGCATTAATGCGTGTGTGCTGTGGCTGTAAATGGCCCTGGCTCAGCATTATGCTGAGGAGCAGAACGTATCTGCTTCATAAACATACAGAATATGTCCTTCATTAAAACTTACTTATAAATAAAGTACTGTTTTGTCCAATTCCTTCAATTGACGCTATTATAAAAAGGGACAGATGTGGGATTTTGTTAATGCGGTGTTAATGGAATTTATGGCCCGTGTCCATGGTCCAACTTAACATTATTGTACTATGATATACCTAATATTTACTTTATTGTTATTAAAAATAAATCATTGGTGCTACAACCTTTTTAACTTAGAACCTTTTCTGTACATTTAGCAGATCACTCGCAATCGCTTAAATGAATTATTTAGTTTAAATTAAATTAATGAATTTTTGATTGTTACTATTAAAAAACGATAAGTATCTACTTCTTGATCATTAGCCAATCTAATATGCAAGTAGGTGATCAGTCTCTTGTGACACCATCATCTTTTTGGTTCTGAGGCAAGCCGGTTTACTCACAATGTTTACCTTCACCGTTCGAGCGAATGGGCACATAGACAGAAAGTCCATTGGTGCACAGCCGGGGACCGAACCTAAAACCTCAGAGATGATAGTAGCACGCTGGAGCCACTAGAAAAACACTGCTCAGCTATCCACTCAATTCAGTACAAAGGGAAATTTAGATTATAGTAACCGCTATCTATCCATCCCAACTACTGCTCAATAGCATCACAATAGTCGTGAACAAAATTTGCCTCCTACTCCGAGGAACTAAAAACCATATTTTACAATAAACAAGCTAGGTATCTCATTCATACAGAAACGCGCATTTTCTTGCAAAACAGTTTCCAATAGTATTTGTACATTTTCAAACGAGTTCCATCAAACAGCTATCGGATTCTCAAAGAGGAAGTCAACCCGTCACTTTAATAACACACCTTGATATGATATTTCATCCCTTGAGCTGCAACGCAGCATCTTTGAAACTGAGATTTATGAAGCACCTTTGGTATCGCGTTCATTTTCCTTTTCAAATGTAAGACTTAATAGTTTTGTTACTTTATATACTAAATTATTTATACTTATTAACCTGAAAAGTTGCTAATTTTTAATATCAAATTCTTTGTATCTATTTGTATACTAAATTCTCTAGTCTTCTTATTTCCCTTATACAATTTAAAAAAATTAGGTCTGGGCCTCAAATTTCTGTATCTCTTTCATGATTATTACAATCAAGTAGACTAGAAGATGATCAGCCTCCTGTTGCTGACAGTTCGAGTGTCTGGGTCAAGGCCGGTTTCGTCACGATGTTTTCCTTCACAGTTCGAAGCGAATGTTTAATGTTAAATGACAAAAAAACTCCGTTCGTGCACAGCCGGGGATCGAACCTAAGACTTCTGAGGTGAGACTAGCTTAAGCCACTAGGCCAACACTGCCTCATACAAAACCTTAAAACAATTACGCAAAATAAATAACAACGTACTAATTGAATAAAAAAAATCGAATCAGAAAACAAAGCACTGCTATCTATATAGCAATAACGAAGATTGTTTATATTGCGAGTGAAGTTCGCAGCACCTGGGCCTAAAGTCGTAAATATACGCAAACGGGCAAAGTTGGGAACAACGAGGCCTGTAGAGATTGAAAGTGATAGTAACTTCTCTTCAAGAAACGCACCTCACGTCTTTAGAAGATATATTAGACATTTAACATACGTAGATTACAATTATTTCCTGTACAAATACATAGTTAGCTCTTAAGTATATATTTGTTTAATTATTGCATGTTTAAGGGACTAATAACTTTGATGTTTTTATTATATATAAAAAATATACATAATATGTATACCTATAGCCTTTAACGTTCCACTCTTGTATTAAATTGTAGTTAATTCTAATATACCGAATAACTAACCTTTTAAAATTTAATAATTAAAATATATTATTAAAAGGAGTCCCTTTAGGCAAGGTTCCGAAAATACTGGCAGCGTTTCCCCTTTGAATAGCTAAAAATAATATTAATTTTGGTTTCCTTAAATGTGGTAATATGGAAGGCAAACTGTGTTTTCTTACTAAGACAATGTTAAATAAATATAATTTACTTTATTAATTGATTCACGCTTCTTTCCCGAAGGTAGACAAAGACCACGGATCACTATCACATACGCCCCTGACACTCTCTGATTTCATCCACTTTCTTGACTATCCATGCTTGCTCGTCGGTTATGGGTACTTTTAACCTGTCCCTACTCTAGTACTTCCTGGATTTGGTCCAGGTATGTTCGACAATGCCTATCCAACACGACTTCCATCCACAGTTGATTTGCTAGTGTTACAACTCTTGCTCCAAAAGGATCTCCAAAGGAATCAAGCAGCACGATTCACAATTATAATAACGCCCAAAGAATTATTCTAGCCCAAAATTATATTCTTCTAACTTATCGTAACTTCTAATATAACACACATGCATTTAATAACTTCGGGTATATTTTACAATTCAATATATTTTCAGCAGCACCTGTGTAATAGCTTTAACAAAATGAAATAACATAAATTTTCCTTAAATTCCAAATATTCGCTGACTTGGCCTCCACTTTATGTGCCTTACGTAATTTCATTTCTCAGTCAAAAAGTGTACAATTCGCATGTATATTGATATTATTTTTAAGTTAAATACAGCTGTATGATAACTAAAAAACAGCTTTTTCCATGAAATATAGCAAAATCTATGAAATCTACAAGGACGACAACATACATGGACCATATTTTTTGCTAAATTGTAAGATGTTCTCATTCTAATAAAACAAATGACACCATGTTCACTTATTACATAATATATCATTAAATTTAATCATATATTTTAAATGGTATAAACATAGTTTTACTGACTAGAATTATGTACATCGATAACTAGGCATTAAAATAATAATAAAAAATAATTTATTGGTACATAAAAACGTTACAAGCAATAAAACACACTTTAAGTTTCAGGCTCTTAAAACACACCCTTAAATATTATACTGCATCCGATAATTGCCTATGGCTTGAATGTTATTTTAATTTTGAATTCCTTTTTATTGATACAGATGAACGCATCATACATATACATACATTTCGGGTTGTCTTTTTTGTATCAACCTATGTTAGGCGTCAACTTATATTGCAGCAATTGAACATTTTAATCTCCAAATATACCATATTTCGAAACTATTTCGACATTCACAAATATAAGATTTTGAAAAAAATATAAACAACTTATAATAACAGAGGTATCTTCAATTGTTTCAAAATAAAATAATATTTTTACATGAAGGCAATATACAATTACAATTTTAAAAGGCACTTGAAAGCAGTAGAGTCGCAACAATGCAATACATTTTTCCCTGCTAATTCATATTTTAATTAGCCGTCTTATAGATAATGAATTAAATACAACGGAGTCCTAAACGTCATTAGCCTGTAATTAAGGATTTTAGTAAGAGAAATTTTCGCCGACGTAAGATAAACATTAATTACGCGAAATAATTACGTCGCACTGTAATCAGTGGAGAACACTTCCACATTTTGAGGGTAAAATTTGATTTCTGAAGTAGTTAATATAAAAGCTATATATATTCAAATATTCATTTAATTTCAAATTACACATTTATTATTTTATTTATACATTACACATAACTAGCAGCCCCCGCGCTTCGTTTCTCCTCAATTTTGCCTCGCTTATTTTTTTCAGTACATACCAACGTGGAAATGTTGTTGAGTTTTCCGTAATGAAAACTTTTAAGGTTTTTTTGTGAATTTTTCTCTATATAAACCTCAGCGTACAAAGTTCAAGATTCGCCTGATCGGTCGAACCATTTCAAAGGAATTCATAGCTGCTGAAAACCCTTCACCACCAGGTAACCGTGCCGCGGGAGGATATTATGCGTAACGCATTTCTCCACGAAAAAAAAAATCGTTAAGAAAAATTAACTTGTAGATCTATTTTTATATGCGTTTGTCGCCCTCCTAACAAGGCCAACTAGTTTCAAACCACATTGGTTTTCAATGAAACACACCATGATTTAGATTATATCATTCTCTTCGATGCAAATTCTGATAATTGAAGCACAATCTGATTGGCTACTTAGACTGATTGGAGCACAGCGCGTAGACATTTCAACTGTCGCTTAATGTTCTTTATGAGTCCTCTAATCAAAGCCGAGTCTGAAAAGAGCCGATTGAACGTCCATGATTAACAGAAATGAGTATTACGCTTCGTTTTCTTTATATAGGCATTAAGTCAGGTATGTATGAGCTCCTTCAGTGTTTGTTATATACATAGTATACGCAAATAATCTTTATAAATAAAACCAAATCGTCTGGTCCAAAATTCATGGTTTTTTATGTATTAATTTGTCTTAAACTTAATATATATATACATGTTTTTTCAAAAAATAATATCGATAAATTTAGTTCAGATTATAATACGTTTACTGTTAGTCGGTAAGAACGAGAAGAAACGATGGTAAGAAGAGGTCAGCTAATAAATATTTAGGCGATAATGCTAACATGAACTAATATAACAAAAGAAATAAATAAAATCACTAAAATATATTATTACAACGAGTCCCTTTAGGCAAGATTCCGAAGATACTGGCAGCGTTCCCCCTGCCGTAACTGCCGATAATTGAACAATTGAATTAGCAATATGTACGAGTTACGTAAATATTGTAATACTCGATAAAATTTCATTGCAATGTGACGTCGTCCTCCGATCCTAAGATATAAAATACTTAAATTTAATATATTAAAATGGCCTTACATCTCTTCTTGGAGTAAAATTTATGTCTCTGTATCTTTTTAAAAAAATCAGTGGCGCCTCAACCCATTTAGGGCGGCGCCTTTGATTTCTACATCTGTTTCATGATCTCATAGGCATGTAGGTTCTTCTACCGTTCGACTGAATAGTAAATGTGCACATGGGGATCGAACCTAGGACCTCAGAGATGAGAGTCGTACACTGAAGTCGCAAGTCAAACACTGCTCTTCTTTCTTATATGTGCATAGAAACTCACACATGTGTTGAGTTTCGAACCTAAGACTATTAAAAAATATTATTATAAAAATACTGTTAGCCTTGTAGCCAAGAAAATTCTACATGTCTACATAACGCTTGCACGGGATGGAAAACATTGTAAGGAAGCCCGCATATTCCAGCCCGAAAATCGACGACGTGTGTCAGGCTGATGAAGAAGCAAGACTCATAATGATTTGTTTGCATTTGATGTGAGTACAAATGTCTTTTTCATCTCAAACAAGGAAGCATAATATAATCTTACTTGCTTTTGGTGCCGGCCTCCCACGGCTGTACACACATATATATATATATATATATATATATTACATATATAAGGGACTTAAAACTCAAATGTGTTGCAAAAATATTTATTTTAATAAACATTTAGAATTTGCTATTTTAGTTGAAAATCACTTCTATCCCATCTCTTTCATAATCAATCCAAAATGTACTTATAACATACACTTCGTAGTCAAGTAAACAATGACAGAAACATACATGGACAATCGAACCTGGTGTCTTTTCCACAGAATAACAAAAAAAACTAAATAAACATTTGTTAAAATAAAATAGATCATTAATAATCTAATTTACGAAATATAATTATTTCTTTACATATATATTTATATATAATTGAATTGCTAACATTTTTGTCAACATTGATTCGTCTACAAAACTATAGTTAGTACATCACTTTAATAGTTTTCACAGCGTATTTGATATTTTGATTGGTATTTTTTCGCACCTTGGTTTACATTATCGATAGTTACATATCACTAACTTTTTATTTATTTTGTAAGATATTTTTAAAATAAATCCAGTCTTTTTGTATCCTATTCTTTAATAATAAGGAAAACAAAAAAAGAAGCTTTATGTTCCCGGTAGTTAGGGGTATACCCAAATTATCCACCAAAATGGGAAGCCGTAAGAATAAACACTGTGTACCTTTTAGTGCCTACTTAAAATTTAATAAAAATTCGTTCTGCCTTCGGTCAAATTAATTACAAGGGTTGGTTATCAAGGACACAAAGCCTGATTGATGCTTTATTAATAACGTCTTGGTTTCATGTAAGTCGGGGAATTAGGACCAAATCTAGGCTTTTCGTCTTACAAAGGCCAAGTCTTCATATTGGGTATTGTGCACATATAATAGATCTTTATTCTATTATTCGCTATTCAGTCGGGTTAAAATAATTTTTAATAACATTAAAATGTAATTACCAATGAGCGCGTAAAATATTATAACATTACAAAATCGATTAGAAGCATGGTATCACCCTTTTCGGCTTAACTATGAAAAAGAATCCTATACAAATCAGCGTGTCAATTGAAAGTAATTTTTTTATCTAAATTGATGACAACTTCTTTGAAAGAGAAATATTAAATTATATAAAAATGTTTGAATCTTTTAAATTAAAATGTAACTTTATAGTACGATGCATACATATATAAACTCGAGACTACATATATCTTTGAAGTTTGTAACGGCCTAACAAAAAGGCAATCCATGCTGAATATGAAACGACGTTCATATACGTCTACCATTATAAGTCCCTGTCAACGCGAAAAACGCATACAAGTGTTTCCCCTAGACTAAAACGATCCGTAGCTTTGATGAAAGCCCGATGGCAAAAAAAAGTAATAGAATTAAAACGGGACATGACAGGACCCGAGAGTATCACTGGAAAAGATAAAGCCGCTCGAATATTGGCTTCCTTTACCGGCTCGGAGCTTGTAACGAGGCAAATGGATGGTAAGTAATGAGGTACTGGGAACGAATAGGATAATTTAAAATTTTCAGTACTCCGCATGCGACTCTTTGAAGTGAGCTAATTTGAAATGCATACGTAAAATTGCACAACAATATATAGTTCTCATTTATTTCATATAATATGGTAATATATATTTTTTTATTTAAATTTTAAGACTGCGGACAAAGAAGACGAAACCGATGTGAGATTTTACGCTTCACAAAGAAAGAAGACAGACAAGACAGAACAGATTTACCGTTGGATCCGAATATTTTTACAAATGCGTACATTTTATTAACGACACACATACTCTACAAAGCACACACGACATAACACAAAACGAACAAAAAACAGAATATTCTCACCTATAAAAAACACTTCATGGTATCCAGTACTGATTTTTATATTTCTCTAAAATATATAATAGCTATTGTATTAAAGTACTTACAGTAATTGTGTTATCTAACTTCACGTACCTGAAAAATAAACATAATTAATAACCAGAAAGCATATTATCAAATTATATTATTAACTTTGCCTTTAGTATCGTTAACGCAAACTAAACGAAGAAAATACAAGAAACAATTTATAACTTCACATTTTCCCTCGGATTCATTAAAGCGCAACGCGATCTATTTTTATTGCTTTCTCAAAGGGAATAAACACTTTGAAACCCACTAAGAGAATAACAGGATTCTTGCAACATCAATAAACTTGATTGCAGGAACAAGTAACGCTGCAACGGCCATCTCCACTCTTTCTTGAAACGTATAATTTGCGTCATTTCATCAAAATTACTGGGCTAGCTTTGTACAATCTTTGCAATACTTCATGTCGCGTTTGAATATTATAATAATAATAAATCAGTGGCGCTACTACCTCTTTAGGTCTTGGCCTCAGAATTTCTGAATCTGTTTCATGACCATTTTTAAATGTAATAGGCAAGTAGGTAGGGCCTCCAGTGCCTGACACACATCGTCGACTTTTTGGGTCTAAGACATGTCGGTTTCCTCACGATGTTTTCCTTCACCGTTCGAGCAAATGTTAAATAGCACATAGAAAGAAACATTGGTGCACGGCCGGGGATCGAACCTACGACCTTAGGTATGAGAGTCGCACGCTGAAGCCACTAAGCCGACACTGCTCTGTTTGAATATTATATTATATACAATTGAACAATAATAGGGTAACAATTTAATACGCGTTTTTTTTGCATTTGCCCAATCACAATCCACATAGTCATTCATATATTTTTGGTTTTAATAATACTTATTATTTCACCTTTTTTATGTTATATGAGGCAAACGGGTAGGTTCTATACATTGGAGGCTCGCAAGTGCGTTGGCGGTCTTTCAAGACTCAGCTCTTTTCTTTCCTTTATTGGGTAGTAATCAAACCAATTAGGCATTAATAATAGTTTATTATAAAAATATTAATCAATTATGCTGACCTAAATAATATAACGTACATCTATGAATGTGCAACTACTCATATGTTGAACAAATTCCTAGTTAAAAATTTCGATAATGATATATGGGCTAATAAGTCATATTTTGCTTCAATATAACATTTTAGATTTGATAATGTCATATTAACTCCTAAAACAGCCTGAAAATACCCCACACGTACTCATCCAGACAATATGACATGACAAACTTCAAATTAAACCCGTAGGTAATTCCGTCACGTTTCAAATGTATCACGTAAACAAAATAAAAAGAAACCCCTAGTTTACAAATCTAACAGGATTACAAAGGCGAAATGTTTTGAGGTAGCGTAGGCCGGTTTTTACGATTACGAGCGCATTCAATAAGAATTTTATTCACAGCATTATTGAGACGGAAAAATGACACTAAAACGTTTGGCATAGGGCATTAAATTCCGCAAATGTAATTTTATCGCCACTTAAAATTTCTTAAATCGCCGTGTACTCATAAAAATATATTTTTGCTATCTAGCTATAAAAACTCTAGCTGTTCAAAGTCTGAACACAAAAGAAATAATTTACAACACAGACAGATAAAAAACCCATTTGTTCCTTAGCTTCCCAGCATCCACCTCCAACATCACATTTTCAGAGCATCGATTTTACTCCATTCAAATGTGCCTAATGTCAGAACATATTTCGTCAATACTTCACAACACAACAGCTGCACCACCACCTTGTGGAACCAGCTGGCCACTGAAGTATTTCCGAACCAATTCAACTTAGTGTCCTTCAAGAAAAGAGCGTACAAATTCTTAAAAGGCCGGCAACGCACTCGCGAGCCCTCTAGCATCGAGAGTGTCCATGGGCGGCGGTATCACTTAACATCAGGTGAGCCCTTTTGCCCGTTTGCCCCCTGTTCTATAAAGAAAAAAAAAATAAAAAAAAAGCTACACCAAACCGAAAACGAAACCTCTCATCTTATCATCTAAGTAGACGAGGTGGGGCAAATGAATTACGTCATGCCACTGTCAAAGATAACCGAGGAATACTGAACTAATGCCAACCTAATTAGAGTGACAGTGTTACCGCAGCGTCAGGATAATTCCCCAGTGTTAATTTTGGTTAGTGGAGACGGAACGTGACAAGTAGGCAAAACCACACGTATTGTACATATATAACGCTTAACACGACATTGACTTAATAACATATAGGCTTTATATAAACGCAATAAAGCTGTATCAGCTAACCTAGTTCAATTTGTCTGCAATCGTCAGGTTTAAATCCGGATTTAATATGATCTGGGGTCCCTAAAAATAAAATAGTCGTTTTTACCTTCCAACCTGTATTAATTCATATATACAATAAACTTCGCTCATATACTTATGAAATAATATTTTTTAATAATAAAATTTTAAGGTTAGTTATTAGGTATATTTTTATGTATTATGTTATTTGTTTTGGTTTATTCAAAGTTACTAATCACATATGCTTATGAAATATCAATTGTTGTTATTCCAATAGTGTAAATTGACAAGTATTTTTTTTACGTTGTTAACAATCGTAACACTTCCTTTTATACGTAAATAAAACTGTTGTTAAAAAATAAAAATTTAAACGATACCTAATGCTTTGAATTTATCAAGAATTTCGCTTATAAAGAGGTAAAACTTAATCAATATACCGTAGCCCGATTCCTTTGTATCGATTCATTCTCTTTGATGGTCTAAACAATGTACAATCCAAACTATCCGCCGTATAAAGGAGATAAACGAAAAATAGACAAACAAGAATTTGATCGAACAATTCAAACTATTCAGATAAAACTCATTTAACAATCTTTGATATAAGTTTTCGGGTAAATGCTACGCGACAAGAACACACGTAAAATTCGAATTTACCAGATTCTTGAGCAGATTGCTCGCTAACTTTGCAGGTGTTTCTCGGTGAATTTTCCTTGGAGCAAAATTTATCTAGCGACACAGTGCTCATATCGTGAATTTAGAATCTCATATTCCCTGATGCGGTGTTAAGCAAATTGATGCACATTAGCTGAAGTTTCCATTGTTTTAAAAACGTCTTTTCTAGTAACTTTAGCTGTTCTTTTTAAGTAAAAATGTAGAAATTGTGTATTTAGCGAACTGTGGAATCAACTCCCGGTGGTGGTCTTCCTTGAGAGATACGACCTCCAACTATTCATAATTCGAGCGTCCCCCTCAAAGGCCGGCAACGCACCCACTAAAAATAGGTGTCTACGGGCTGCGATTACTGCCCTTTTTAGGCGTCAAAGGCGTAAAAGTTAAAGAGCAGTGTTTGCCTAGTGGCTTCAGCGTGCGACTGTTATACCTGAGGTCGTGGGTTCGAACCCCGTCTGTGCACCAATGGACTGGTGGTGGATAAGCGAGCTGTGCACTTTACATATGGCTCACTTGACATGTATGCGTATCCCACAACTATTTATAATCCCAGAATGGCCCGCTCGCTAAAATGTGCAAGTACATATTATAATTATGTGTGTTCTCGTGTTAATATTTTTCGCAATAGTAATTATGAATTTAAAAAGATTATTCGCGGTGAAGACTCGCAACCTGAATGACTTATTTTTTTTGTCATTAAGTTTAACATATGTATACCAACTGTATGAAATGGTTAATGTTTAATAAACCAGCATTGAAGATGCCACATGGTGTGTACAGATGTAATTGGACTTCAGGTTTTCAAATGTTAGTGTGTAATAACGAATTAATTAAATCTGTTTTCTCTTTCTGTGCCAAAATATCAAAATATAATTATTATGTCTAGAAAACTTCATAATAAATAAATACATTACTTATGCAAACGCCGTTCTGTTATCGTTAAGTAGAAAATTCTCGCGATAAATATTCCACTTTCTCTCAAAATAATAATCCCATCCACGTATGTTTATGGCATCAGGCCGTTCGATTACCTTCCACCATAAATATTTATGGCCGAATATATGCCACTGTAACTTATAGAATAAATGCAAAAGAAAAAATGAAAAATACGAATTTTTTTGTTTTACGAGTAAATGTTTTTTAAGGTAGTTTTTGCGTTCACCAACACTTGTGGTACCAGTTAAAGGCTGGCAACGCATTCGCGAGCCCACTGGCATTGAGTGTCCTTAGGCAGCAGTATCATTTAAGATCAGATGAGCCTGCCGTCAGTTTCCCTCCTGTTCTATAAAAAAATTTTTTATTGTAAAATAGATTAGTACTACCATAAGAGGGCGTACTTGACTACTTTGCATCGTCAATTCATGAAATTAATTTGAAAAAATCTAAAAAAATATTAAAATATTTTTACAATTGACAATTTGGCATGGTTTATTGCCTGCCTGAAACTCAATTGCGAGTGGGTTATCACACAAAATATCAATAGAGTTGTTTTTTTTAATAGTCAGTCAATGATTTTTTTAATAAAATAATTGTCTTAATATATGTGCCACGCGAGGTACAGTTATTACGATTTTTGAATGATATGTGATACATGGAAAAGTTTCTAAAAAAGCTAGTATTACGTCCGATTTTTCAAACAAAGTTTTTTATATTTTTTGCAATTATTTAATATATACAATTAGATATATATGTATAAAACCCGCTGTAATATTATCAGGAATGCCTGAATAAGTTTCTTAAAAAATACAGTATTGACGAAGATAATATCCAACATATTTCAATAAAAACTTTCATATTTTCAAGCGCCTTCATAGCCTTCATTGCGTACAAGACCTTTATTAAGTTTCCACAAAAACAATAAAAGCAAATACCATGATAAAAGATGCACAGCAAAATGAGGTCAGCGCTCAATATGTGGCGCGGCGACCCTAACGTCGGGCCGTCACCATTATGCTAAGTAGATAACGGTGCTGTATCGCCTCACGGTATTTCAGAGTTCGGACCACCTACACCATTTCGTTAAATTTTATCGAAGGACCGAGAAGAGCTATTGACATCCAGTTTCCTATGTACAATACCTATAAAGTCGTTGCAGACAATGTTTTGAAAATCGAACTGCTGTTGTCATGGCAACGCAGCATGGCAATAGGATTATTTATTTAGGTACACTACGTTACGATAATATACAAAATCATATATAAAAAAGAAGCAGGAATACATAAGTTATTAGGCAACGGGCGGCCATATTGTTAACAAGCGATTTCTTCCAGACAACCCTAATATGTAACAATGAAAAAAGAAACACCTATAGTTGTAATTGCATAATTAATTAACAAAATGAAACTTACTCAAACAAAATAAAATCTAAAGAAAAAAAAATATGTGTAAACAAAAAAACAAAGGTTAATTAAGTCACACACACACAAATGCATAAATTTTAGTACATTTCGTCTTAGTATGAGACACGAATTCAGATTTCTGGTTATAATAACGCTGCGCCGACGAAGCCGAAAGCTATATATTTAAACTATTTTAAATAAACCGCTGCCTACCAAATTCCATAAACTTATGCATCTCCTATGTTAAATTGTGTGTAACACAAGAATTTTGAATGGTTCGCGAGTGTGTTAACAGCCTTAAATGACTCTTAAGACATGTAATACAAGATTAGATCTTTTGTTACAGTTTTGTTTAAATAAATTATATGTCACTCGAGTTATAAGCATGTGTATTTGATAATAAAGGTTTTTAAAAGTTTGTTTTTAAATAAACCAAACTCAATAAACATAGTAAGTATGTATCTCCTACATTAAAATATGTAAGATAATACTAGAAAGGCGTATACTATAAATAAAATTCCGCCTTTATTAAAACGATAAGCCGCTTCCAATTCCAGAAGCCCTTTGTAAATAACCACGCCAGTGACTGGCACGAAAAACCTTAAAATACAATATTTATTCAATCCGGCCGAGCGGTGGTAGCAGAAAATTCACGTAAATATTCGTATCGAATCAACCCAGGTATGTATCGAATAAAGTCGTCTATCGGCAATCGATGACACTCCACTTTACGACCTCGCTACCCAACTAGCTATCAAACAGGTAACAACATTCCAGCTGATACGGACACAGAATATATTTCACAGTGGATACACTATTATTTTAGATACAAATATTGTTTCATACAGTTATTATCATACTCATATTCGTAGAACCATGTGTGACAAGGCTTTTAAATCATATGGAACCGATACATTAAAAAATTATGTTTAATTATTACGTAATACACAATTTATATTTCATTACATTAAATTATATTAAATGTTTATAACGTATTTATTTATAACAAATGTTTAATACGTTAGCAGGACGATATTAATGTGCATGTTATATACATATATCATGCACACTGGGATTAAGTTAAAAAAATTAAGACGATCTTCAAACATACCGACAAAACAAACTTGTCGCGATTTTCTATTCATTGTCTAAAACACTGCAATTAATTTATATAAAGACCTATATGCGGTTATCGTAACAATAACAGTTCAATACTAACAACTAGCAAGCATATTCTATAGACGGCAAACAGCTAGAATGTACCACAAATAGCTCATGATTATCCTTCGGCACTGCTAATTGAAAACCCGTATTCCAGAGGTGAAAATTCCTGTCAAAGGTATTGTCCCAAATCCGGCAGTATTGGATCTAACGAGGCAGAATCCATCGATCATGTACTAAGCCACAGAATCCCTGATCTATTATATGGTTATATATGCTTGGCCCAATGACATAAGTGATCATGAGTTCCAATTCCGGCAGTGTATCAATGACCTTTTTTTTAAATGGTAGTTATACATCGTGAAGATAACACATATCTTACATCCAAAAACCTTTGGATAAAAAGGCCCGCAACGAGCCCTTTATCATTATGGGTTTCTATGGGCGACTCTATTACAGGTGAGCCTCAGGTGAGCCTCAGGCCCATTTACCCCCTGTTACATACTCAAAAAAAATCTTGTCTATGAAAGAAAATTATTCAAACAGATGTAACCGAAGGCCAGACATAGGGTTGTAGCGTCATTGCATAGATATAGAATTGGGTGAAAACGTCACCAACACAACAATATCTATTATTTGGAAATCCGATCTTTAAAGTGCATACTCAAAAATAAATATCCCTGGATACAAATTCAGGGTTGCCATCATCTAATGGAAAAACAAAAAACTTGATTAGGACTGGATGACTAGTCGGATAGTGAGCCTATCTCTCAAGGTATGATTAAGATAAAATGTAAACAATAGATAAACTTTCCCGCTAATAACTCTGATTTGGGGCGTTCAATAAGTTCCGAACGATTATTTATGAAAATCCGTGTAATTTTATCGGAAGCACGAAACGATAATATTGATGTTAACATAAATTTGTAAGTTTACAGAAACGGTTTATTACTGTTAGTATGTTGTTATAAATTGAGAATACGTTCTTCATATTAATAATTCATTTTTGATTTTATACAATTTGTAAAATAAAATCACGAACAAAGTCATTTATGATATTTTGATTTCACAAAAATTTGGGTACTAGTAATTGAAAAAAAAAAAAGCTGGTCCAAACTGGATCCAAGTAGCCCAATCGAAAGAGGACTGGCTATCTTTGGAGGAGGCCTTCAACTATAGAGGAGTTTTTACAGAAGAATAATAGTTTAAAAGTAGGTAAAACTAACACAACTAAATTTAGGATACAAATTTAATTACTAACAAAACTAACACTAGTATGTAAATAAACTTAATTAATCCAACTTCTTGTTCTACTGTAAGAAATAAACGGCTTTTTTATTTTTATATTTATTACTAGTAATTCAACTGATTAAAAAACGTATCGCGATTAGACAGTACTTCTCCGGAGCTGGATATATTCGATAGTTGACTGATCAATTTTGTTAAGTGCCTATTTCATACCTCATCTGCTGCTTTGCTGGTATTTTTTTATTTTTACATGTAAAAATACCTAGTATATTTTATTTAATGCATTTATAATGTTTTTAATGCATTCAAATTTCTTATAATTATAATTCACATTCTCTATATTGTTTCGTGTTTATACGATAGTATATTATATTATTTATCCCAAAGTTTTAATAGAGGTATCGTGTATATATGTGTGTGTGCAAAGCTAAGAACTAGACATTTTTATACAGAATAATTAAACGCTTAACAAACGCTCAATTAACAGTTATTTTACAAGAAATTTTACACAGCTAGTTAATATAGAACCCACACACGTATTATAATTGTCCTGTCATTGTAAATTGCCGTTCGATTCGCGTAATTTCACCTGACCGCGAGCGAGTGACGTTATTGAGTAGCCGGAAAATGGTGTAAATTTGAGCGACAAATTTGGAAACAGGTTGGTAATTGTTTTATTAGATCTCGCAGTTACAATTCTAATTATATATTATATACCGAACCTATCATTGCATGTGGTAGCGTCCATGCGTCGGTCCAAAAAAAAACCTTGGCGATTAAAAATAGTGGCGGAGAGTTTATTGCCAGTTCTTCTCTTCCGTTCTACGCCTTTGATTTGAGAATTGGCAGTAAATGTAAAATAAGAAGCATATTATAATGTATATTTCTTTTTTGACGTTCATAAGTGTACATTGTGTTACCTATATTAACAAATGATTTTTGACTTTGACTTTGTCCTAATCCTCTCGCATATGTGTGTACCATACCCAAAGAAACTGGTGTTAAAGCGACTTGAAAAAAGGAGATTACCTATTGAACCTGTTTTATAATAAAACAAAAACTATTTAAAGGCTAACCAGTAACCAGCGATATCACTTAATATGATCCTCTTGCTCGTTTGACCGTTATTAAAAATAATATTAGGCAAAGTAGCTAATAGTATACTTTCGGGTTATCAATTCGCGTAGCTTCTCTGGAACAAGCCGGCGCGCTTCGCTGGTCATTTATCGAAGTCATCTCTGAGATCTTGTGACTTTAAAAAAAACTTTTGGCTAAAAACTAAAGTCGGTGCAACGAAATAATTAAATCAAGAAACTCTGCGCATCCACAGAGGCATTCCAATCGCTGCACACAACGTTAATTCTTTTTTAAACTCAATTCTCCACACAAACGAGATATATTCGCTTAGCTTTTGAACTGTCATTGCAATTGTTTGGTTATTTTATTACAAGGTTAGTGGCTGAAATCTGTTTTGATAAATATACAATTTTATTACGGACTAGCTTTTTCAATAATTTTTGAGAATAGATTATTTAATTTAGTTTGTTAAATAATCAACAATTTCCAAACTACCAGCTTACTCCCTTTAGGTCGCCGTAGATGACACGGAAATGAGAGTTGCTGTCATTCTCTTGATATATAAAACTTTTTACTTACACACTTTTTACCGACACTTACCTCGCCGGGGGCTAGCGGGTATCTTTCCTTAACGGCCCCTAACTTACTTAACCCGTATGGGTTTGGAAATACCTCCACCGGTAAATAGTTCCAAGAGGTGCCATCATAAAGTGCCTTTAAAGTAGTAAGTAGGACATTGTTTCTAAAATAATTTGTTTACACGTAGGTTCCTGATAAATCCCACAGGCCAATAATGATGAAAACGATAAATTTAAACCATTTATCATTAAAAATCTCTGTTAGTACAATATTGCCTATAATTTAAGTACGAAATAAGCGCATCTGTGCGGTTTTAGGCATTCGGTAGGTCGGCTTGAGTTGGCCAACACAGTAAATGTCAACGAAGCGGTGTGGTTTGCATTGTCGTATCTAGTAGGTCAAGGGGCTTTTAGATTGTCGATGTTCACGGTATCTGTTGTACCGAAATTCCGAGCTAGTTTAAGATAAATGCCTAATTGATACATTATATATTATCCTGTCTTATTTGAATAATACAAATAGGAATAACATTATAAATAACTCGAGGTTTTAAGTGTTCAGTAACATCGTTATTGGTAAAAGAAGTTTTATTCAAATCATTGCACAGATAATTTCTATCAATAGAAATGAGACTTAAACTAGAATCCAGAAGCCACACAGACACAGATAAATTCCTAACAACTATGTACTAGAAATATTTTACATGATACGATGCGATTACATAAACTTATTACTAATTAACATATATAAATATAACCCTTTGGTTTTCTTAGATTTTTACAAATTTCACATATATTTCTTAATAATAGTAGAAATCATCATTTTAGGTCTTTAAATTTTTCCTTTATGTACGTGTTAATGTACATATATAAAATCTACTGGTACACACCAATAGGCCTTAAAGTTGGAAATCGCGTAACCACGCTCATTGCTCACAATAATAATAATTGACACAATGCGCGATAAAAACTGTTACAAATTACGACAACCCAGTACTCATAGTTACGTGTATTGCATGGACAATATTGTCACACTCCATTTCCACGCTGAGTAAATAGCGCTCTTGTTTACTTGCAAATTAGCTGCTTGCTTCCTCCCGCAGCCCGGCGTAAATTTCGGGTATTTTGGAAAGACTTTATGCGATATTTTCAACAGTAATCGTTATATTAAAGTGAATTTACATAAAACACGTAAATGGGTTTCGAGAATAACACTCTGAATGAAAAAAAATGTCATTAAAAACACATGTGTTACATAGCTTTTAAGTTTATCGCGTTCCTATACAAGGATAGCGATCGAGATCAACAAAACCTCCATATGTAATATTAACAACAATAATACAATCAATTTGACTTAATAGTATTGAACAAAAAAAACCTACTTCCGAAGGAATCATTTCATTTTTTTTCGTTTTTAAGATTCTCCTCGATTTCTCAATGGGATGCCATCATCAGATCTTGGTTTTCTCATAATGCTAAATAGGATATTTAGTATCCATAAAAATGTATAATCGAAACGAAGTTATCGAACATATTATATATGTACATAAAAACATAGGGAATCGAGGAAACTCCTTCCTTCTGGCTGGTTAAGCTTTTTATGAGTAATACAGTTTTTCTTTACTAGTCTCGAAAATATAGTTACAAAATACGGAATAGTGAAACGTGAAAATCCAAATTTTCAATTCAAGTTTCACGAACACCCGAAAATTTCCAAATCAACACGATACATCAACACGTATTCCCAACTGCGTATGTCAACATTGACATAATTAACGCACTCAGACGGCAACATTGATGAAACCTAATGACCCTTTCCTTAGCAAATGGCATTATTATGCCATGTGCGGTACCGTCGCCATTGGTGTGGTGCCAAGCGCTAAGGGTTATGCGTTCACAGCTCGAATCCAATTTATAGCTTGGCAATTGCTTCGTAAACATAACGCTATATTAGTAAACTGAAATGAAGGCTATTAACGTTCTCGGTACCCATCACCGAATAGCAGCCGAAGCTCATCATCCATGTCGCGGGCCTGCTTATGCGCATTTTCACCTCATAAAAAAGGTGCACTAAAGAATTATAAATATATTATCAAACAATAATTGTGTACGCACTTTAAAAAACGAACCGAAAAGAGCCTCTAAATCCACTATCTGACATGTTTCCATATGAATATAGCTTAACTTACCAGCTTAAATAACCCATAGTATATTTTAAGACCGTAGTAAAGGCCGACAACGCACTCGCGAGCCCTCTAGCATTGAGTAGGACACTCAATGCTGTATCACTTAACATCAGATGAACCTCCTGCCCGATTATATAAAAAAGAAATAACTTAATTTCTATAAAATTATGTTTAACCGACCGTGTTGGTTGTGGCATAAGCGAACGAATAGTAAACTTAAGGTCCTGCTTTCAAATCGCGGTTGCACCATTGGCTTATTACTTCTATGTGTGCACACAACACAACATTAACCTACGCTTAAGGCAAAGATGTCACAAATCGACGATAGGTGTCAGGCACAAAGATCATCTACTTATCTATATAAAAAATGAAATCATCAAAGAAACGAAAGCAATCTCAGTTCAACTGGATTGTTTTCATCATTAACCATCATATTTTTTGTTTTCTAAATAAAAAAAGTTTGTATATAAAAAATTAAAACATTTTTTATCCATAACCTCGGATAATTGTGATAGTGTTACCAGTGGTATAAGCCAGGGGCTCGATATTATGAAGACGCTCTTAGAGTTTATGCCGTGCTTTATCTCGCTGAACAAATGTATCAAATACCTATTATTGTGTGAACTTTGTGACTTGCCTAGAATACGGTAACATCAGGTGTAATTCTTGATATTTACATTTTATAAACGCCAATTCCTTATAATTATTAACAAATAAATGCCCGGGTGATTTCCCTCGCGTGGCATTGCGTATATTACAATTTAAATACAAGCAAGCAGAAGGCTGACTTGAAAGAGTGGTCAAAATAAATTGATATACTAAATTATCAAATTCTATAACATAACTAATACATACAAGTTAACAAAAAACTTTGACATTTGTGATTTATACAACTGGGCTACGAATTCGGGTTGGGAATATTAAACCCTCAGTAACTGTACTAAATATCTGACTTTCGATACAGATTCTGTGCAAACCGCATGTCCCGAACCAAATCCATTCCGGAGAGTCGCACATCTGAGAGTGAGATTGCTACTGTGGAACGTGCAACCACAAATTCTTTCGAAACTAACAATATTTTGTAACGGCATTTGTTTTGTTAGTTTTTACATTTAGATCCTTCAAATTCGAATATACGCTTCGGTATATTATCATCAATATTAACTCAAATTTAAAATTTATTTATTCATATAGGTAACCAAGTACACTTATGAACGTCAAAAGAAAATATGTTAAATTGATTCTAAATTTCAACAAGTCAAGGGCGTAGAGCGGGCAAGAAGAAATGGCAGGAAACTCTTCGCCAGTATATTTAATTTCGTTTATAGACACATTTTTTTTCATTAATTATCATAGCACAAAGACACAATTTAATATTTCTAACCTAAGTTGAGACTACTTATTAGTCTCAACTTAGGACGTAAACGTAACTAACCTTAATCATTAAAAATGTTAAATATTAACATGATTCTAACAGTTTCTATTGTGGGAAACACACTGTTCTTGTGTATAATGTTTATCCATTTGCCACTGTTAAGAACTTACGACAAATACTAAACATTCTTTATTTTTTTTATTTTTACCAATATAAGCTACCATTAAAGATTACTTCAATGCGTCAACTATTAACATACATATGTATTCACATACACATAAAAGTACTACACAACATTACTTTACAGTATAAATAGAACATTTCTTCCGGCATTATAGTATTTTTTACTACCAAAAGTTTAATATGATATAATATCAGGATATTAATTTGTCAGTCATATTTTTAAAGGCAGTATTGGAAGTAATAGCTAAAACTCGTATTAATTAGTGTCATTTTGTGTGCTAATTCGATTCAATTGGATAAAAAAGCATACATGGAAAATTCATCTCTAGATTTAGAGTTGAATTTTCGCAGTCTATTAGCGAAATGAATTAGTCATTGGGTACTTTGCAAACCCGCGCACTAACATGAGCGTGAAAGCGTATAAATTTAGATAAATAAAAAATGAAAGTGCAGTAACACGTTTAAAGGTCACAGAACATCAACATCACGATGGCACAACCTGTTAACCTATCGCTATATGCAATCACTTTACCTTCAATATTAATATAAATTTCGTAATTCCCATATGTGTAGACATAATAACGATTTCAATTATTATAATTAGGACTTGTTGCAATCTTAATTTGTTTGAATACAATTGTTAGCCCGACTCTCAAAGTTACGGTCGTACATTCGGATTCTGTCCGTATTGGAACAATGGAATTATCTATAAATATGCATAATTGTTTACTTAATCATTACTCATTCTAAGTCCACTATTTTATCCCTTACTGAAAACACATTAGCTGCTTTCTTTGACAGGAAACTACGAGACGAACTACGAGATAGTTAAGACTGACATTTATAAATTATTCATAAAAACCATACCAAACATTTATTAATAATATAAATAAAAAATAATAAAATACTTGCTATTTCGACTAACACATTTAAGGTACAATTTTGTCACAAATAATAATAAAAAAACAGGTGAGCCTCCTGCCCGTTTTTCCCCTGTTCTGTAAAAAAAAAACAACTAAAATAGACATGGTATATGACAACAGCTTACTATTTCTACAAACACGTTATTTTAACAATCCCTTTATAACCGGTTAACCCATATAAATAGCCATGACAACACTGAGAGCTTATTAACACTTTGAATCATAGCTTTGAGGTCATTAACACCTCGCGTCACATCACGAATCGTGTCGTTTGTAATTAAACACACTTAACACGTTACTATTTTAACTCCTTAATCATTTAACGAGAGTAATCGGAACGTGTCTATGATCTTATAAAGGTGATAGTCATATGTTTTGATATTTTTGTGTAAAATCAGATTCGTCCATGCGTTTCGTCCCATTCAAATAGTTTATTTTTTTGCACCTAATTATCTGAATTATGAAGCTCTCATCTCTCATCATACATCGTATCGTCTATATCCTATTTAATATAATATTTAAGAATTAGATTATATATTAAAGAAGATGTTCTTTTTTTTTAATAACATAATTTATTTTAAAAAATGTGTAACCACCGTTCTATTGGTTGCGTAGTTTTGTGCATTTTACATATATTTTTATATGTAAAATGCACAAAACTACGCAACCAATTTAGATTTTTATTAAATATATGTAATATTTAATAAAAATCATTTGCCAAATCTATAGTTAGAATACCTATTATCGAAAGCAAAACGCTATTAAAAAGCTTTTCCTATTAACAGGAGTTATGAATCATTTTGCTTACGGCACGATTACGATACGGCAGATTTAGCCACGGCCCGAAACCGAAATACCAGAATTCTTATAATTCATGCTTTTCACAAAAGCGCCCAACTTTTGCGGAGTCAGAATTTAGTTAAAATATTATAATTTCCTGGCACATTATGTTCACGGTCCACTCCACTTAATTTTGGAGACGCTCCAAGGAAAATGACCTCGTAATTTAAAAAATCTAGCATGGACCAGCTCCTTCTAGACAACTTCTTTGCATAAAAGAGAAATAAAATAATTTTAATATTGTCTTAATTTACGTGGGTATATATTAGGGCAGAGTTGCAAATGTCTGCATCCCTATTAAACACAATCTTTTATTTATAGACTGACAATGATTGGCCGCATTAAGAATTACGCTTAAATACGCATCAAAAACATATACATACGTATATATGTATAACCAATATACTTCACAAAGTAAAACCTTATTGTGACATAGCTTTGAAATCAAGCTTGCAAAGCAATTTTAAATATTTGTTTTCATTGTTAAACTATGATTGACATCTTTTAATTAATTAACAAACTTTTCCAGATAAAAAGTACTTTTAAATCAAAGGTATCTTAATCTTAAGCCAAGAAATTGTAAAAAAATACAATCAGTAATGCGCATCTAAAGCTATTATACCGTTATCTAAACTCGACTCTGCTTGCTGACAGTATCACTTAAAGAACCACTATTATTATTATATTATATTAGTATCACTTAACATAAGTAATATACCTTAGGAAAAACGACCCAATAATCATCACTCACCACATGTTTTCTATTCACTACGTAGGTCTGCACATTTACCTGCAAACAATAAATTCTGGATTATAATATAAGACAAACTATGAATTTGTAAAAACATTTTGTAATTTAACAAAAGATTATCGCTGAAACCCAATAACCTATCTCAATCCAAAATACCATGCATGCATGAATTTTTACATACGTCATATACACAAAGCGATATCTCTAATATACTTTATTCTCGTAGAAACACTGTCGTGTCAGTTTCATTTATAATTTATTAACACAAGTACATGTGTTCTTCTGAACACTATTCAAACAGGCACACACATCGTAAATATCAGAACCAAATACTAGAAGACATGTCGGTTTCATGACGCATTTCAGCTTTACAAGCACAACTGAATTGCATATAGACACAGAAATGTATTTGTACACAGCCGGGGTTCAAACGCACAACCAAAGGTTTAATAGCCTAACTTGCAGGGCGTTGATTTGTCGGACAGGATATATTTATCTGCATCCACCCACTGCTCGCAATAATCACTCTGCCGCAATCACGACATTAGTTTTTGTGAACAGTACTATTAAATTTCTATTTCAACATATGTTAAATGGAATTTGAACGCGAATGATGCAATCAAAATTATCTTAACTATTAAGGTAGGTTAGGGATGGTACGTGGTGGTACCGTTATGCCGTCCGTCAACACAACATTGCATTTAAAATGGTGTTTTAGATAAGCTAAACCATTAAATAAGTTTAACTTAAAAAAAAAGGTTCAACTTTTTTCTGTCACTTCCATATTAAACTTTGTATATACAAAATTTAAAGACTTTCAATTTTCAAAGCAATTTCTTGAATACATTTCATAATATCGACGGTTCTTGAATAAATTTAAGATAGGTCGTAAATTGTTTAAATATTATCTGCATGTACAGTAGTTTCTACCGGAGCTAGTAACAAAAATGTTCATCTTTTAAATGCAATATTACACATAAATGTTAATTAAATGTCATTCTAATTCTTCGCGAAGTAATGGGCTGATTAATATAAAAAAGCGTTTCTAAGTTACCTACACCGCAATAATTATTATTTTTATAACCGCGAATAAGTATTTTTAAATAGGTTAATATTATATTATAAATGAAAACTAAAGTTTTTAGTTTTTTTGTTCTATATTTTGCAAGTACATTTTTATAATAAAAATTAAGTTCAGGATAATTATAATGTACATAGAATAGACAGATGCTAACTTGTGGTAGATAATGTGGTATGTTTAACAAATTAATAGAATATAAGAGTTGTTACACTCCAACTACAACGCGTTTAACTTTAAAACATTTTAAACAAGCAAATAAAACGTTGTAGTAAAATTATAATTATTAAAGGTAAATTTTCGTATTTTGTGATAAGGTTTTTGGTACCAAAGTTCCTTATCTTTCATTACAAGGACAGAATATTTAAAAAAAACTGTTGCAGACAACAACAATGTCTATTCTATTTCCTGCGAAGTCTTGACGAGACTTCTAAGACTTCAAGTTATCTAACTAGGTTAATCGTATACTTTAAGTTAATATTTTAAGTGATATAAATAAACCGACGTTTATGCCCGCATAGAAATAGCATATCCATATAGCTGACTATAATTAAACCCATCTTGTTTTATCTTTCATTTTATATATACGTATATGCTACAACAATGAGATAAAAAAACATAATAATTACTATTGTAAAAGACAAAACATTTCTTCTACAAATTTATTAAAGATTCGGTTCCCAGAAATACTAAATTTTGAGATCAGCAAATATTACTTGTACAACATCCTCGGTAATTGCATGATATTCTGCAGGTTGCAAATGGCATTGGCAGACACATTTACTCAGAGAAGCTTCATTGACGCGTTTCTTGCGGTGGCTGTATTCACAAGAAATGCATTATTTATATTTAGTTATAAAAAGGTTCAGGTTTTTTTTTATTTTGTATAATTCAATGTTATATAAATTCTTCTTTTAAAGTTTAATTTAAATAAGTTTTATCTTGTATTAGTAAAAGGTTACTGTAAAAATAGAAAACTAATAAAAAGTATGATTGAATTATCAAATCATTAATAATTTATTTGTATCATGTGTGAACATCATCCGTTCACATCCTCTTATTTCGGGCCCAATAATTGCTGCAATTTTTCAACACAACCTTCCCTTTCCGTTGCACATATTTTATGTGGAATGGAACAGAAATGATGCGCGCCGCCGGAGTTTGTACCTCGAATACAGTATTGACACCTAATTACAGTTTGCGAAGATTAACTAAAAAGGTGGTTAAAATAATTTGCAAGTACAAAAATTATACACAATTGAAACTTTAAACCGGGTCATGTAAGCGCGTGGGAAAGCCATTCTCCGGCAACTCATTCCACGATTCCGCGCCATTGTTACAATGTAAACATTATGACATAATTATTACGTACAAAGTATAATTTAGAGTACCACTTTGGATAAAACTTTAAATATGCTTGCTTTTATTCATCCGTTTTATTTGCTTTCAAGCTAGAAACGTTGATAATTGTGCGCCTAGTTAATATATTATGCATTAAAAAGTGCAAAATTTTATACCGTCAGGTATTGTTAATAATAAATTGTCTTACTAAAACAATGTATTAGACATTGATTTAACAAGTAACCTGCTCCTAAGTGAATCCTACTGTTTCCGACACTAGCAACGCTGATTTTTCGACCCATACTATCTTATATACTAAACAAACATTTTGTATAGAATCTAAATAATTGATATTTTTTTTATTTTATATTCTATACTAGCTGACCTGGCAAACGTCGTCTTGCCAAACTACTACCTTTAACTCAGCGCCATCTGTTAGAATTGTATCAAATAATAAACAAATGTTAATGTTATCGTAATTTTAGTAAGGATGCCTATTTTTTTGAAAATGAAATATAGCCTATGTCACTCAGGAATGATGTAGCTTTCCAACAGTGAAAGAATTTTTCAAATCTGCCAAGTAGTTTCGGAGCCTATTCAATTCATACAAACAAACAAACAAAAAATCAAACCTTTCCTCTTTATAATATTAGTATAGAAATAAGATACAATTATTGGTGTTTGTAATATATACATATACTCAAATACATCATTTACTTTTATTTTTATATATCTCGCTGCCATAGTAGGTACACTATTACTGGATCGAAGCCTGCTAACAAAAATCTTCGCATGCTTATTAGGAACCTTGAAAAATACGAACCCAAAGATTTTACTATTTTTTAAGTAATAATATTAAGCAATTTTTTACTGTACAGTATATTTGCAAACTTGTGTAGTATTATGCATGTGCAAAAAAAGTACGTAAATAATTAAAACAAATTGCAAGCTGAATACAGAAAAATCCTAAACGGCTATAATATAAACGGAAATAACTACGAATAGTTATTTATTTAGGTTTTATGAGCGCAAGTTACAGTAAATACAAAAGTAATTAAAATAATTGTACCAAAATATATATATTGGATGTACTAATAATTCTCACACCGTTGTTATTAAAATTTATTTCCGAGTTCATGATTACAGGTATTAAAATGTTGAATATTCTGAACAAAAATACAAAAAAAATGCAATCGGAGTCTATTGTTCCATTTTCATAGACACAATATGTCAAGGGCGAAATACCAAATTGAAAACTGAAACCCAAAAGGCAATGCACATTGTGATCTTGCGGTAAATACGACTTAAGCCCGCGACTTCGTCCGACCTACTTCACATAGCAATATCTATACAAGTATCATCAAATAAAGTTCAATATATCCTGATCGTTTTGCTACCATAAATACTAAAGAGGTATAAAATTTGAAAAGCAAAACATTTAGAGACCCTTTTTCTGTTACAGGAGGCAGACGGGCAGGAGGCTCAGCTGATGTTAAGTGACACCGCCGCCCATGGACACTCGCACTGCCTGAAGGCTCACAAGCGCTCTGTCGGCCTTTTAAAAATCGGTACGCTCATTTCTTGATTTAATTGGTAAGTCTAAGTCAAATTGGTTCGGAAATACTTCGGTGGCATTTGTGCTTTGGTAAATAATGACTTGATTATCTTAGTTTTAAGGGGTCACGAAAATTAGGAACATAATAATAATTTAAAATACATGCATCGTTAATCTTGTTCAAAATTGTGACAACTTAAGTGACGAAGTAAGGAATCATTAAACTGTGAAAGTGTTAATAAGCATCAGCAAGGCTTGCTGACGGTGCGCAAAACGTAAGTAATTTAGCTTAGTGTCTAACTTCTTGCAAAGTGCTATATACACACATAGCTTTCAAGTACTTAAGAAAAATGTAACGATTATATCAAATATGCAATCAATTTATCGACCTTAAACGGATCCTAAGATGTATCAAAAAAAGAGCGTACTAATTCTTAAAACATCGGCAAAGTACAATTGAAATAATTAATAAATATTAATGATATATTTTACTATAGAAACATATTTTCTATACTCAAAACCGTTACTAATGTTAAGTTGAAACCGGGTAAATTTGATCTCTCCGACTTGCACCGATCTAGACCGACAATGTTTTACTGTACTGTACAACCGATACTGAGTAAACTGATCTTCTGTTTAACCTAGAACAATATACAAGTGGAAATACTAACTGCAATTCAATACTGATATTTGATGATAGTCATTATGTTCTTGAATACATATATTATCATATTTATATATTTTCTTTGGATAATTTCCCGACTGTATAATATATTATCGTCGGAGATATTAAGTTATGTACAGATATTATCATTAGCAAAATAAATTTCATAACTAACATGATTAAGTATTTCTTATTTCTGTTAACAACTAAAAATGGCAAAATAATAATAATAATAATAATAAAAATTTTTATTGTTTCTCAAATTTTTAACATCATTAAATGAGTATGAGACAACCCCCGTAAGTAGTCAAGAGACACTTGTGTTGGGGTTGGCTCGCTACTTCCCTTAACTAAACAAACTTTAACTAAATCTAAATCTAAATTAACTTAATCTATGAATGTGTGAATGTGTGTGTATGTGTGCATGTGTGTGAATGTGTGTGTATGTGTGCATGTGTGTGCTGTGTGTGAGCGAGTGTGCACGCTGTCAAGTTCATAATACGGCCCGTCTCAAACTAGCGAACTCGCACCAAAATGTGCTCAGTTTCCTCGTATGTTAGAGTTCTCAGCCACCCTACTACAACCTTTTTACAATCATACAAAACTCTATGATGAAGTCGGAGTTTAGAGTTCAATTGGTTGTAAATATATGCAGACTGACTCGCGTACTGACGGCTGGCAAAATTTGAATGGACCATTACGGAGCGGGCCACATTACCACTCCGTCTTGTATCCTGGCTAGCAGAATTAAAAGGAACACATTTATGCAGATATAAGGTGACATTTAAAAGATATAATTGCCTTACCGATAACAATCCACTTGATCTGTACAAGTTAACTGTGGGATATCGATATGGTTTAAAATACATCACTTTTATTAGAGACCGCTGCGCTCTTTCCAGCTCAAGAAGTTTAGTTTTTGTGGCACCACCCCATACTGGTATGCAATACGTAATTACTGATTGAGCTAATGCAACGTAAACATTACTCAGTATCACAGGAGACATCACATGGCGTAGCGTCTTGAAAATCCATATCAATTTCCTGACTCGTGATATAATAGTAGAAATGTGTGAGTGCCATGATAGACATTCATCAATAATGATGCCCAAGTATCTTGTAGAGGTAACTTTCTGAATAATTTGACAGTTGCACTTCTGTGTATAGTGGTCCGCACACTCATGTATCCCAAGCCCAAAAGTAGCACCCGGTTTAGATCTCCGACTTGGAGAAAAACAAATGAAGTTGGTTTTTGGAATATTTAGGGTCAGCAAATTAGCCTTTAGCCAGTCAAATATAACGGCAAGACCTCGTTAAAAACAGATATTTTCTCAGATTTTGTTCCCTGTGGAGCTGAGCCTTACTCTTGTAACCTTCAAGTAGACAGGCCCTAATTAAAGATTTAAAGGTGGCGACTGGTAGATTGTACATGGTAGATACCTGGTGTTTTTCTCGCTGAACGAATACGCATTGCAGTACAGCGAGGATATGCTACAATAAAATGTAAAATGTCACAAAGATAAAAGTTTTTAAATTTCTTGCATTTTATTATTTATTAATTTATTATTATTATTATTACTATGTAGGTTAAAAATACTATAAAATATACTGTATACAGAAATTATATTCAAAACTTTTGTTCAACATTGCTTATTTGTAGGTTCTCTATAATATTTATTCCTAAAATTTGTACAGGAATTTACCTGTGTTTAAATCTAAAATAAGTTCTAAATGTTTTAATTTTTGAAACCTTTCAGTGCTTTTACTACAACATTATAGATTAATGTACCACCAAGCATGCAAACATCAAAATTATAGACAATCTTCTATTTAGTTTCCAATATTAATTTACTATTACGTTACCTGTGAATGCCCCAACGGATCGCAGTAATTACACTCCCGCGTCACGTCCACAATAATCTTCTCACATAAATGGGATTATAGTGGCTCCCTGATTGATGTGACGCGCCAGCACCGATGTAATCTGATCTATCTGATGTAGGTTATGAATGGAGTCCTTACTTGCATTCTAATACGCAGTATGTTTCCATGTTTTATTGTGTTTGGTTACCACTGCCTTATTACAACAAAGGTAGAAGATAAGAATATTTAATCCTTGTTTCTCATCACATTTCCTTGGGGCATGATTGAAACTAGTTATCCAATGTAGTTAAATTTATTTGTTTTTTTTTTTGGCAGGATTCCAGGCTCATACGATGTTTAGAGATACCATGAACACTCGTACTGGGAGTGCACGCTTTGAAGAATTGGTATGCTCTTTTTATTGTTTACTGGGTAAGACAAAATGGTTCAGAAATACTTCAGTGGACAGCTGGTTTGGTTTTTGGTGAGCGGCAGAAATTGCCTTCAGAAACTTGATCAGTCGTGGAACGCAGGTCAAGGTAATACGGGTGGAATTTCCTATTCTACCTCGTCGTCCGAATATGACACTCAGCTACAGGTATTAGTCAGAACACTCTTTATGGTAAATGCAGAAGAAGATGCAGAGAGATCCCACATCTCTACGCAACGCCAGGTCATATTAATTATTCTTTCTTAATTTTTAAAAATCTTCGTATAAATTGTTTAATTCAATTTCAGCCATATAGCCATATATTTAGTTAACTGTAGGAGAAAGCAAATGAATATTCTATAAATAGTAGGTAACCACATAGATGAGAAACCCAAAGGACATGATGACTGTTCTTTTTTCAAACAATTGGAGGTTGATCTCTTAGGATGACCGATCGTCCATTGTTCGCTAGTTCGCAAAAGGAAATATCCAGTGAAGCGGATCGTGAAAAACTTAATAAAACGTGACAAGAGTGACAAACCACCCATATAAGAACTTGTGAAGTTTCATTAGGCTATAGGTTTTGTGAATAACCTAGAGTAGTAAACCGAAGATGCTACGTATTTCCCTGATTTCGAAATTGATCACAAAAATACCATCAAACGATGTTTAGCTTTTATCAACACCATGACTCAATGCCTCCACCTGTTCAAAACGCCGGCTGGCCTTGAACTGCCCTGGATTATAGCAATAGCAAATTTAAAATAATGAATCTATTAAATTCGCTCGTATACTAGAAACTTTTAATGACGGGATAAATTTTAAACTAAAATAATTAAGTAACGAAAAAACCGATAACTAGAGGATAAATAGTTTAAGGAATTCTCCTTATATCGTTCTAACAAAACAACACTAAACCTAATTTCCATACATTCGGTATATTATATCAATACATTAATTATAATAATTATTTTAAGGTAGTCCAAATAAAGTACCAATATTCTTGACTATTATGGTTGATTATATTATATTATTATGGACAATGCAGTAGTTTGTTTAAACAGTATATCTAAGAGTAAACTATGAAAAATATTATTCATTTTGATAGCTAACAGCTTATATAAAAAATATAATTGATACTATCTTTGTTTACAAAACACAGTTCTGTTTTAATTAATAATTTAATTTAAATTGTGTCTTTGTATGTGTTTTTTTTTTAATTTTATACTTATGTAAAACACATCCCATGAACGTCTTCCCTAGAAAAATATTATCTATTTGTATGTCTGTACACGTGTGTGTGTAAGAGTATGTTTGAGTATTATAGCTCGTAGAAAAAATATTTTTTTCTTATAAATTATTCTAAGAGTTTTTATCACTAATATTATTGATATATACAACATATTGCTGTTAAACATTATCTCTGCATATTTAGTTATGGCTGAATGAATTAGTATGTCTTGCGGCAAGTGTTGTAACTCGTAATCAATTTATGCAGGTTCATTTAATTTTACATGTGTGCGTATATAATTTACATGTCAATGATTGGGAATGTATATAATCACAGACTTATTAAACTTTAAGATTAAAAATAATAAAATCACAGGTAACTTGAATCTTAACAGTTGTATGGTCAAATATAAAATAGTTTTAAATCAATCAGACATAGGACAGATTTTGTTTTTTTGACAGTGAAAATGTTTTTTGTCGCTTTATTAAATCAAGTATTTGTAGTCGCTGCATTGATAAATTATTTTATTTCTTATGTTGAAAACAGTTGCGTGATAAAGTTATCATAACACTAAAAAGGAAAAAAATGTATATAATTATTGTTATGTAACACGACGAAGCTAATAAAAATTATATTATTTCGCACTACAATGCCTCTTATATTGCCGCAGATTAGTTGTTGGGCCTAATGCAAATATCCCGATACAATACCAGGAAATTGTTTGCTTTATTAAAATCCAATTAAACTATTGGCTAGTATTTATTAATATTACAATACATTCCTCTCAGAATATCTTATATTAATATAAGTATAATAATAGTAAATAGATTTATTACAATAAACATAGCTGAAAAACCAAATTCTTTACCAAAGTTTGTAGTTTTTTTTAATTTAAATCTTTAAATGAAAACAAAACCCAGCCAAAATGAAACCTGCCACAGTACTCCACGCCAGCCGCGATCCTAAACAATATAGTCGCATATTGGTTACAAAATACAGCAAAACAGCTATTTACGTTAACATCCTCCGACTACCCGCCCCATATTATTAAGAGGTTAGTCGCACTACGGGTTTTACGCACATGGAACACATGGCAATCGAGCAGGCGTGTGTGTCACTTAAAGTGTTAACTTCCGCACATGGACATTTTAGTTTCAACTTTTGATATAGAAATTCACATTAAAATCATAATCAAATCGGAGATTGCCATTGTTGATCAGAGATGGCCGAAGTAAATAATATCCCAGAAATCATTTAAACGGGTCAAATGATTTCTGGGATATTATTAGCATTAAAACAAGATCTCTGTTGAACCGGATACGTGGCGGTCAGGACAGCATCTTGAGGACAAAGAGCAGAGGAGCAGATGATCTGTCTTCGCCTACCATGAGGCATTTTGTATGCACACTCGTCGATTTATATCGACTAATATGCTAACACTGTTATGTAAGTTTATACAAACATAATGATAGATTATTTCGTCTGAACAAATTAATAATAATAATAGATTTCCTACCTATTAATAACTATATTTAAGTACTTTACCGAGTGCTTTTTGATAAATTTGCACCTGCACAGAGAAAACCAGCGTTTCCTGGAATTTTACAATAAAACGTTGTTTTGCGTAAAGTATCTCATATGTTACTTAAAACAACTTGTTTAGTAGAAACAATTACAATGACAATTACAAAGGTAATATTTTGGATATAATACAAGTTTTTATGTGTGTAATTACACATAAAATACTTGTATCATATCCTAAATATTAGCTTTCAAGTCTTAAAAACTCTGTCAAAAAACCGCAAGTGACTCAGACCCCAGTCGAAATTCGCGAGTTAAAACCGCTGATTAGCCGCAGTGCGAGCACAGCATTAACTGAATAAGGCAGTTCAAAGCCTCGGTTAACATAATTTGGCAAGGCCATATGCGAGACGCTCCTTATAATATGCCGTTTTCTCCAGGAATATTCTGAGCCAATCGAGTGTATAGTCATTGAATACCGCCATTGTTGAAATCGTATTATAATATTTCTTTTAAAGTATCAAATAACGAAAAAGTGAATTTTAATTGAATATAACAATAGTTTTAGATTTGTTTGTATTGAGACATAACTTAGTACATTTATATTTTTAAATTATTTTAACGTTACTATGTAGGTTATTGTGAATACCTACTGTATATTTGTTTGTTAGAAATAAATATATATGCAAATGCGAATACCATTTTTCTGTACATATTAAAAAAAAATTAAGTGTATATTTTAAATACAATCTTAGTTTGTTCTTTTTGTACTCGAATGTATGCATATTTGAGTCTATTTAATTTAAAACAACTGTTAATGTCCTAACTCTTACATGTATATGTGTCGTTGTCATGTTTTGTTTTGTTTTGCTTTGCTCTGTATCATATCTTTATTAGTGAAACCTATTGTGGATACATCCAATGCGTTTATTTTATGTTTTATTTTTAACTTTGTTTTTATTGTAAAGATGTATCTGTTTTGTTTCCAAATAAATAAATACACATACTTAAACAAAGTCAGGTCTTATATCCCTAGTATAAAATGTGTACAAAAATAAAAACATAGCCAATCATCTACATATAAACTTTTGTAACCGTAAAATATACACTTAATATAAACAAATACTTTCATAAAACACCGAAGTCATTCGGCGTGAAATCAAAATTGTGTCGTCAAGTAGCAAGTAAAAATGCAACGTCAGCTCGCGTCGCCCCAATGAATATTTATAACGTTTTCAAAGTCAGACTCGGTCGTAAAGTATTCTAAGAATTGGTAAACATTACTAGCCGAACCACGGCTTGGCAAGATCGATAACGCACACACACGTGACACAGTTCCAATGGTTTTGGGTCGATTTTTGTTTAATTCAATCAGATACGCACGACTCCATTAAAGTATAATTACAGGATACCTATGTGCTATCAAAAATTAATAAGTCGTTTCAAATCGTAAACTATTCCTTAACGACGCTTGCAATGGTATTTTTGTAAACTATTTCTACAAATTCAAACTGAAAATCATTTATTCATATGTATAACACAATGTACATTAATGAACGTCAAAAAAGAGATACATTTTAAATGCATATAATTGTACCACCACAAGTAGCACCCGTTCACGAGTATGACGCATGGCCAGTCTTCGGCCGCCCCGCCATGTTTCAGGGAGTGAGACAACCGGACGCATGGACGCCGCCACAAGTAAATGACATATACGCAAGCACGACGCACTTGAAATGTGAACTTGCCTACATATTCTAAGGGCCGGAAACGAAGCGGCATTTTGGAAGCATTTCACAACCACAAGCATTCAAACATTAAAACAAAATTATTATTGTTAAAGTTATTATTATTTCTTAATTACCAATAATATAGTTTTTTTTAATTATTTTTCTCGAAGGTAAGTAGAGACCACGGATCTTCCACTTGCTACGTCTTGACATCTATCTTCTCTCGCTTCAATCAGTTTCATGACAGTCACCATGCATGCTCGTCGGTTATGTGTGGAGGGTACGTCTTGAATTTGTTCGACTTATGCACGACGGCCATTCAGATCGACTTCACTGTTTGCCAGAGTTGGAGAGATTTGCTATTTTAAAAGAGTACCGAGAGTTTTTTACGCTGGCTTTTTTCTCGGCCTGCACCCTCTGTCTTCGTTGCCGATGAGTATATCTACTGATTGATATTTAATGAAATGGAATAAGTGATACCTGTATCTTATATTCCATATAAAACAAATTTTATCAAAGACGTCAAAACTCTACGACCTTAAATTAATTTTCGACTTGAAAACTGAAGTCGCCTTATTAATTTAATCCTCACCGGTGCAAGGAGAGGCAGTTATGAAACTCGACAGTTCAACTCTCCCGTGCAAGGGTTTTCATTTTCTTTTATTTCATAGAACGCAATCAAACTGAATTTTCTCTTGGTATCTACCGGGGAACTCAAATGAACATTTCTTACGTTTAAAAATAATTTTCTTTTCACTCTTGCGACGTTTTTCGCTTATTATCTTCGTGATTCGCACTGTAATGTTACTTAAACGTATAATGAGTTTTCTGTTTGAATGCTTATTGATAAAGATAAACATATAATTGAATAAAACATATTAACGAGTCACTGATTCTGGCCCAGTAGTATTATTATTTCTAATATTGAGTTGAACATCATGTTCTGGGTCAACCCAACTAGCATAAGACCAGATTAATAACACAATAAATACTGTATTTAATTAATACACCAATTATAAATATCGCTTCGAAAAGTAATTAAGACGCTTTTTATTTTTATTATGGGTAAAACTAATTAGAAATAAAATTTAATAAATGCAAATATTATACATATATAATGCAAATATTATACATATATTATTAATTAAGATTTAATATATAACAGGGGGAAAAGGGGCAGAAGGCTTACCCGATATTAAGTGGTACCATCGCCCATGGACACTCGTATTGCCAAAAGGATCTGTCTTTTAAGAATTGGTACGCTATTTGAACCAGGGGCCCTAAGTCGCATTGGTTCGGAAAAACTTCACTGGACAGCTGGTGTGGTGGTCCGCGGCAAAAACTTGCTTACTATACGTTGTAAATGGACGTTGAGGTGATACGGGTGGTATTTACTATTCTTGCCCTGACATCCGATAATGAAACTCAGCTGCAGAAATTAATCCGCTACTCTGAACACTCTCTATTTATGTCAATCAGTTGCAATATTATTATTGTTGAAAAGGTCTGAATCTTGACAAAATCCACGCGGGCTACGAGCGTACTTTGGTAAGAGTAATATAGCAAACGGAAACCATCAAAATACAATTTCCGTAGCCATAAATCATGTTAATGAGTCTCATCATGCCGATCTTATCAAACAATATTTAATTCGCATCTTTCATAAATTAACAGCGATATACAGCTTTCAAAAGCACTTTCTCTGTTTCAAATGTCAGAGCTATGAATTTAAATTCGTTGCTAATGGCGAACTATATGTTTTCAATTTGCATAATTTTAAAAATTAGAAATTGATTTTAATTCGTATAAATTTCTCGTTCATGGCCATAGAAGTACGTAAGTGTTATGTACTTTTACACACACTAAGAGTGATTATAAAATGGTAGGGGAAGACTTATTTAATTTAATAAAGGAAAAATAATAAAAACTAACTAGTACCTGTGAAGTATACCTAGCTTGTTAAATCCCTAAATTAACACTATGACAAATTCGCGTACCATTCCTAAAAAGCGGGCGTCGCAATTGTGAGCCTGCTGGCAATGAAAGTGTCCATGGGTGCCTCAGGTGAGCTTCTTGTGATTCTCCCTATTTTATAAAATAAGCCAATAACGGTTCGCGGTTCAGTCGATGTCTAAAAACTACGCATAACCCACGAATTCTAACCGTTATAAGTTTCCGGTATAATCCAAATTATATACGAAGAATATTTGACCAGATATGGGTCCGTACCAAACAGTGAACGGCATTATAGTGCATCAACTCTTAGGACCTGTTTCACAATGTATGGATAAAGTGCCAAATAGCTATGCAACACATAAATTATTCGAAAGATAAAAGTTCCGAATAAGATACTTGGCATTTCATGACAAATAGCGCTATCTGACAGTCGTGAAACGCAAAAATACTGTTTATCCTACAAATAAGTAACAAATAGCTTATTTGGAACTTATCCGGACATTGTGAAACAGGCCCTTAATGTCTAAATTCACGGAGTTTGGCTATTGTGATTTAGATAGGAGATCGATCGACTGTCACGGTCTGATTTCGGATCAATATTGTGGATTATTTATTGGGTTCGGGCGTCAGTAACTTTCAATCATGCAAGCCATACAAATCCCTGCATTTTTATGCAAATTCAATGTAGCTCTCCGTCGCGATAAAGCCCTGACCTTGGTATAGCGCCGTACGCGTCATTATTGAGATCAGAATCTATGTGAACATAAAGAGTAAATTCTGTATATGCAAGTTATTATATCAATATGCAGACATTCTTGAAAACAAAGACCGACCACACCACATCAAACACATCGCAAACCAACGCTTTTTCTCCTTCCGATACCCTTTCATCTTAACTTGACCGCCCACTTCCTTTATGTTTTTTTTTTCAAAATTATCATTTACATTTCGAAATTCACATTACAATATTTATCAAAAATCTCGAACCTGTCATATCCTGATACAGAAAATATTATTATTTTGCAAAACTAGTTTAATTATAAATTCGTGTTATGTAGAAATCATTAAGTAAAATACAGCCTACATATCAAGAGGAAGAGCCTGTCTCACAACACAGGGAATCCTTGTGTGGAGTGCACTTTACCTAAATTTTCCGTTTAGTGTGTATATTACTTAAAAGTTATTTATTTATTTCTTTGTAATGGTGAAAGCGATATTTAGGCATGAATAGCTATTTCCTTTAAAGATAAAAAAGTGTTACAGATATATGATTGATGCGTGTATTGAATAAGCAATTAATACAGTTACATTACAATTGCATACGCGTTGTATAACTGAAATCACTATCAATTTGCGATTATTACTAAACAAGAAACATACGCGGCGAATTTTAAACATCGTATTCTTCAGTCGTTAATAAACAAAGCATTTATAACAGTACACCTTAAATAGCTCCTGTATTTATAAAAAAAGTAAAAAAGAAAGAACATTTTTGTATCGTTTGTAACGAATTAATCATAAAAATCCTGGCGTGATATCAATTATTCTCTCATCATTACAGTACGAAATTATATAATATTAATTATGAATAGCAATTTTTAAAACAAAAACAAACATTAATTTTTTTTCTTAAATAAAATAGTTGCCGGTCGTGGAAACGCTTAAACAGTTGAAGGTATAAGAATGTGAATAAATTATTTTGTTAAAGCAGGCAAACAAAGACAATCACATATTAAGACGTAATTTCTAATGATTTAAGCTTGTGTACAAATAATTAACTAATACTAAAAGTGGATCTATATAGGCTAAGTGATAAAATAATTAAATTTTCATGTTTCACTTCTACTGTTAATTTTGTATTAACGAACATAAATACAAAAAAATATCTTATCTAAATCATTAGCATATTATTATTGTATTTACAGTATTGTCTCCGGTCACGTCTGTACTCACAATAATTCAAAACACAGCACAACTCAAACCCTAACAGAAATATTCATATTGTTTACAGCTGTAGAATCTTCGTTGTATAATCAAAAATGAAAATTAATTAAACTAGTATTCAAGAAGCGAAATCAAAAGGTCGCGCTAATAAATTCAATCTAAATGTCAAATTATGACCCCTAACATCAATCTCAATTCCATGCCTTTATTTATGAAGATACAATTTGTATCTCTTTACATCAAGGTAGCAATATATTAGCATAAATCACGGAATTGGAGCATGATGAATATGCCACAGATTCCAACCTCCATCATAAAGGACTTGATCCGATTCCACAACTCAGGGTTTAATTTAAAATTAAAATGTAATGATTTGTAGTGCATTTACCAGCAGGCTGAGTAAGATGGAGATTAGGGCGGCACTTTTTTGTCGCCACTAATTTGGGAACGGAATTATTTTTGATACCTGATAGAAATCAAAAAGATTTCTGCATGACGGTTTCTTGACGTTTTACAGATTGAAGTCAGCAACAAATTTCGCCGAGGAATTTCCCCGTGTAGCAAACTTTAATATTCTATAGTAAATCAGTTCGCCGCTGTAAACAGTAATCGACCACTGCGTATAAGCTGCGTACTAGCTTACATTTTGTACGAGTGAAAAGAACGAAAATGAAAAACGAAACGAAATTCCAGAAAATGTATTTCCGTCTTCCCTCTATCAACCCAATACATAAGCGATAAACACTTCACAGATTATACCACTGGCAAGGAATTTTTTTTAAATTGTTCTTGTTCTATAAAAAAAAATCACGCGAAACGTCGGAAGAATTTAAAATTGTTAAATAATTATTATAAGTCTAATAATACATAGCTTCAATCCGGTAAAAAGTGTTTTCTCCGAAGGAAACGCACCGTTAAGGTAGCAATGTGCAAGAATATTAAAACTTTACCAATAAAAATCCTAACTAATAAAAAAATATAGGCTATGACTTTTGAATTTAAAGGCAACTAGAAAATATCACCTTTTTAGTTAATTTAAAACGAGTCTCATGAAAATTTTAATGAAAGACGAACAGGTTTGATGATATTATTACGTCATAGCCAGAGCGCTGCAACCCGACCTTTGCCGTACCTTCACATCCGGGTCAACGATGGCATTCTTTGTATATGAATAACTAGTTTGCTTGTAGTGCACATGGACAAAATATCACTTGGACTATTTCCGCGACTATCACATTTAGGAGACTTTTTGTTTTAAGAGCAGGGGGCAAACGGCCAGGAGGCTCACCTGATGTTAAGTGATACCGCCCATGGACACTCTCGATGCTAGAGGGCTCGCGAGTGCGTTGCCGGCCTTTTAAGAATTTGTAGACTGTTTTTAGTCTTTAAGACTCTTACTTTTTCATGATTAATTAACGTTGTTTCAGTTTTAAAAGAAACAATACAATTACATTGACGAGTTAATTTGGAAGTTAACGTCTCTATCGCTTGGAGATCTATATTGTTTTCACAAAATACGCAAGATCTAGCCCGCTTAATTTAATGAGTTGGTGAAAGGATTTGCACAAGCAGTTACATAATACTGCATATGAACTGTTAAAGATGTGCACATTATTTTAGCGTTTCGCTACTTTCTAATAACACAGCGCTAAAGAGCGTTATTTTATTTCAAACTGCGCTGAATAGGTTATTGCAGCGTACTACAGGAAAATCAAACAGTCGGTGAAATACGGCCAGTGCTAACAAATAGCTATGGATATCTGTATGACCAGGAGGTAAGCAAATTCTCAATTAAGGAACCCTTTCCTCTTGAAAGGGTCTAGTTTCGGAAATACTTAAGATCTAGTCCCATTATGTCAACAAGAGTCTTTAAAACGTCCCTATTATGATAAATTTATTATTCACGTGTGTGTATCATAAATACGACAATAACTGTGATAACGATAAATTTATATTAATTTCGATACTCGTAAGAGAACAGGTGACAAACCCGAATTAAATAAAACAATGTATTAATAAGAAATCAATATTGACGCTAAATTCTTTATCCATTTAAGTACGTCCGGACGCGTCCATCCAAATCCTACTAAGCGACCTGTTTGTTTTAATTTAAACGTAATGGAAATATTAATTAAAAACTTTAAATGTCAAGGTTTTTCATTCAACTTTTGCCTTTTATAAAACCTACATTCTTCATAACAAAAAAACTTTATGAAGTTGAAGAGGAATTAAATTGCCGTCGCATTTCTCATAAAATTTACATTAGGACGCCAAGAATTGCAGTGAAATTGAATTAAAATAATTTTTTTCCGTGTTTATAATCTATTTATCAACACAAAAAAGCGTTGTTTTGTGCATTTTTTGTTTATATTTCATATTAAATGAATAATTTTATTATTTACCAAACTACATTTTTATTATTGTTTCTTAAGGGGGTAAAATGTAAATACAATTAATTAATAAGTATTAATAATACAAGTATAATGTATTATATTTCAGGCTCTATGTGTTTATTGGCTAAATATACTATAACTGCCTGGTACGAGAGTGCGTTAATCTATAAACTAAGGCAAAAAAATGCGGTTGACGCCCAAACACAAAACTACTTAAAATCCTTTTAAAACAAATAATATAACTTTCCAAACAGTGCTCCGAATAAAAAACACATAAAAAACTAACAAACATTAGTAGACCTCAGTTAAGAATATAAACTGTTACTACTAAGAGGCCTCTCTAGTAGGTCACAAAGCTTTACGATAATTTGAACAAACAAGTTAGCGTGTGTGTCCAGATATAAAAAAGTGACCGCTAGATAAGCTCACGGCACTATCAAACATACGGGCATAAAGAGGAAATCCACGTCAAAAAATATTAGGTAATCGTATAATATTTTAATTCATAAGTTTAGTAAACCCACTTCTTACACGTGAAATAATAGAATTTTTTATGACTTTATATTTCTACGTAGACTGGTATAATTTAAGTAGTGTGACTATATACATATGTGTGTATTATGAATTTTGTTTTTCAGCAAGTCTGCCCAGGGGTTAATTGTGTACAGTACTGCAAGCGAGCCCAGGGCTTCTTTGATGCCGCCTTATTGTAACATGAAGTGGTTTTAATGGGGATTGCACACCTGGTCTCTAGCTAGAGATTCTAGTGTGATTCCCAATCCCACATAACCTTGCTACTTTTTGTAGCCATACCCAGAGTACGGTTTGACAAATAACCACTATGGGCTGATCACCACAATTGAACGCACCCTTGACCAATGATAGTTCTAGCCACCATGAGGTCAAGCAATTGTTTAAAATGTTCACGCATTGTTGCTTCGTATTGGAAGTCATGATGATCATGTTGAGACTTACGACAAATAGCATAGAATACCTAAATTTTTTGTATTCTTTTCTCGAAGATAACTTTCTTAATATGCACGGCCTTCTGTAAATCACACACGCGTTGGGTTTTGTGTCTTAGATATGACAACTTCCTCTCATCTCTAATTTACACAAGTCTTGAATGCGTAGGAAAAATCCAGTGGCATAGAGACTATCACTGAATCCACTAGGCATACACTACTTTATTTGACTTATAGTTATTATAATACAAAAATTATTAAACAGTAGCTTTCAATACAGCGCTGTATTAATTGAGTTTTGAAATGTTTCCTTTCATGAAAGCTCATACTATATATCTAAATAGAAAAAGCGTTAACATTCTGCGAAAAGTTATGCAGTTTTAATTAAATGTTGCATTAAAATGAGCATGAAGGTGGGTTAAAGTTGCAATGGTAATCTTCATTAAGTAGATTTTATGAATTTAGTTATTTGTATACGGTACGTGCGCGAGTTCGCAATATTATTTGGACAGAAATAATCGTGTAGAATGTGCAAAATAAATTGTATCGTTAAACTTAATTTACTTAACTGCTACGTATGGGAAAATAAAATAATAGTGCTTGAGCAGTCTTGGCCTAGTGGCTTCAGCGTGCGACTCTCATACCGGTGGTCGTAGGGTACCCGGCTGTGCACCAATGGACTTTCTTTCTATGTGCACATTTAACATTTGCTCGAACGGTGAAGGCAAACATCGTGAGAAAACCGACATGTCTTAGACCCAAAAAGTCGACGACATGTATCAGGCACTGGAGGCTGATCACCTACTTGCCCATTAGATTTAAAAATGATCATGAAACAGATTCAAAAATCTGAGGCCAAGACCTAAAGAGTTTGTAGCGCCACTGATTTATTTATAAAAATTGGAATGACACTCTGTTCTAGTATTGTTTATTTTATAGAACAGAGGGCAAACGGGCAGGAGGCTCACCTGATGTTTTTTTTTTAATTTTTTTTTTTCACTACATTTTTCTATCTTAACAGTAATTACTAATACGATAGAATTCTAAAAACATGTTAAGTGATACCGCCGCCCATGGACACTCAATGCCAGAGGGCTCGCGAGTGCGTTACCGGCTTTCTAGCAATTGGTACGCTCTTTTCTTGTGTGTGTTGTATTTTATATTTTTCTCACAGATTTTTTTTCAGTTTACAAATTTAATATAATAACGAGAAATTAAGTTGATAAAATTTATTAAGTCACAAACCTACTATGGCATGCATTGATGCACCTGTTCATTGCAGTACTTTGTAATTCAGTACATAAAAAGCTTGTCTTGTATTGCATGGTTCATATTCAACAATTCTTGTTGAATCTCTTTTATCTCTAACAATCCACAATCAATTCAAAACTCCTGTTCCCTCTATCTACATGTATTAACTACTGTTATTTTATTAAAGTGAGTTCGATATAAAAAATAGATAATAAATCTTATTATTCCAAATTTAAATATTCATCCGCCTCAACGTTCGAAATTTAAATATTCATCCGCCTTAACGTTCGAAATTTAAAAAATATATATAAATTATTAGAGATTGGCTAAACGAGGTCGTACTGTCCTAGATCGAGTAGTAAAACTTATATCTTACAAAATGCCGCTTCTACGCCATTAAACGAATAACGTAGATATTAATAATGTAATTACTTTTAACCTCCGGATGCAGTAAACAGCATTTATATAGATTACATTCATCCTGTACATACCTTATTTATGACGCCAAGTTGAACTCAAACCAATGAAGTCGCGTGTTCCTGCAATTCAAACAAAACAAATTATATTTTTGTTCTTATGTGACTTAAACAATACATATTATAAATTATGATTACACTAAGCATTTTATTTAACATTTTTACGTGACTATAGTCGCCCTTAGCTGAATGTACTTTTAGTGAAATAACAAAGAAAGCTATCTTCAAAACTTGTAATGCAAAGCTCGTACATTTGTGGTATGCAGTTCCATTAGCAAACGGCGTGGTCTATTGTAGTCGAGACCACAAGTCCCGGTGGCTTAAAACTGCCACAGATTATAATATTCACTAAGAAAACCTGAGAATAACCTCCAACAATACAACCTTTACTACGTAATTTAGTTAACCAATGGTGTTTAGATTCTAATCAGAAGAATATTTGTCCATACTTAAATTTTATGTAATTAAGAGGCCTATCTTTGAAGGCATAAACAATGTGGTCGTCATACAAATAAAAACACTTTCGAAAACATAATATTTGCTCTATTATTCTTATTATTATGTATATAAACACATAGCTGATGCTCGCGTATTTTGATATTTGGAGAAAATATCCAATCTATTTTAAGAGTTCAATGATGGTGCACTGATTACACATTCCGGAAACCTATTCAAGTCGGCCACTACCCGGTTTGTATAATACACTATATATTATATTTATTTGTAACTCTTTAGTTAAAAATAATACACATATTATAACACAATAGCATAGCGATTTTATATATATACATATTATTATTTTGTAAAAAAAATATATTCAGGAATTTAAAAATATACGGCAGTGTAGCCCTTCAGGTACCTAGGTGAAAACTACTTTGTGTTTTCTGTACTTTATTTTATTAAAAAAAATAACAAAACTGATAATAATAACTAAAGAACATCTGTCTAGATGCCTCTGTACAAAATTATTTAACTTTTCCCTGTTGAGTCTATAGAGATATCACTTTACATAACGCGAGTATGAACACGAGTGCCTACGTGATCTCACGCCCTATAGCCCGTATAGCCCAGTCATATTAGGTAAGAAAAGGGGTCAACCTCGGAATGAAAGATAATAAGCTGCAAATTGGTATGAACCTTTGTTTTGTCATTCTAAATGTTGTCTCAAAAGTCACAATCGTTATCGTGTCCGCGTCTTAAGATATTCAAGGTCAAAGGTCACAAAAATCGGTTTTTCGCGAATATCTGGCTTCCTATCGGTTGAATGAGATTTGCATTTATTATAAAAGTTGTAGGCTATAAAATTCCCTACAACTTTTGTTTACACTTTTTTTTCATACGACCAACCGTTTTGAAGGTAGAGCGCGAAGTGCACATCGTACAGTCATATACGGCCTAATGCAAGGTTAAGCGTGAGTTATGGTTATCAGTACGTTATAAAGTCAATTATTTACTTGGAAATTATAATTATTAAACAATGCCTATTATTTATGTACTAACTATTAATTATTTATATTTAATTAAAGTAAGTAACTTGATTATTTATATATAATTATTCATATTTAACTATTTAAGTATAAAATATTATTAATTCTGCCCAAAACAAACATTATTAGAAAATGGAGTGCGCATCTTGTTGGCATTATATAATGCTCCAAAATCTGAGGACAACATTGATCATTTCCGCTACACGCAATTCATCAAATTTACAAAACTAAATAAACCTGTACAACTGTCAACACTTCCACCAACAAGTGTAGCAGCTCATCAACACATAAAACGTGTCTACTACCAGATTCAAACGTGGTTAGGGAAGGACTTAGAACCTCAAGAATGGGGCTGGATGCTTGAAAATGAAATCCTGGAGCCCATACGAACGTTATTACCTCCAGCACCAGCCGAACTACTAAACGTAATATTTTGCAATTGCAAAAATGGTTGTGGTTCCCGCTGTGGATGCAGAAAATCAGCGCTACAATGTTCTTTAGCTTGCGGCCAGTGCAACGGACAAGCTTGCCTCAACGCTTCACTGTATCCAAGTAATCCCGATGAAGAAAATACATATGATCCCGATATTCTGGAAGGTTTGGAGATGAACATGACAGATAATGAGGATGATGACAATGAATCGAACATTTTTGAGCGACAAGAAGAAGAAGAAGACGAAGAAGAAGAAGATAATTAGCTTCCATTTCCAATTTCATTACAATTAAAATCAACCAAGATACTTTTGATATTTGAACTCACATTTTGATAAATGTATATTATGCCGTATTTAATAATAAATAAAAATATGTGTAAAATATATACTCTTACTATCATTTTAACTTAAAATAAAACTAAAATATATAATCCAGAATTAATAATATTTTATACTTAAATAGTTAAATATGAATAATTATATATAAATAATCAAGTTACTTACTTTAATTAAATATAAATAATTAATAGTTAGTACATAAATAATAGGCATTGTTTAATAATTATAATTTCCAAGTAAATAATTGACTTTATAACGTACTGATAACCATAACTCACGCTTGACCTTGCATTAGGCCGTATATGACTGTACGATGTGCACTTCGCGCTCTACCTTCAAAACGGTTGGTCGTATGAAAAAAAAGTGTAAACAAAAGTTGTAGGGAATTTTATAGCCTACAACTTTTATAATAAATGCAAATCTCATTTAACCGATAGGAAGCCAGATATTCGCGAAAAACCGATTTTTGTGACCTTTGACCTTGAATATCTTGAGACGCGGACACGATAACGATGGTGACTTTTGAGACAACATTTAGAATGACAAAACAAAGGTTCATACCAATTTGCAGCTTATTATCTTTCATTCCGAGGTGAAAGCCCTAATATGACTGGGCTAGTATAGCCCGCGTTACGAAGACGCACTGTTCATCGTTCCAATGTGCTAAATTAGAAAATAACTGGCGGCGAACGTTTGTCAATGGCAAATAAATGAGGCAATATTGAACAGTAGAAAGCACTGAATTACACCGAATTTTGTTGATTTGTTTTTTATGAGTAATTTTTGTTAGTGTTAATTGAATGTTTATCATATTAAGATGATAAAAAAGCACAAGATTAATTCGATGATTGAATTTTTGTTATAAAGTTTTGTCTGTTAACATATTTTGGACAGAATTATACTTTATTAATTTTTTATTTATTTATTTCCAGTAAATTTTCCTATCTTAACCGCATATGTGGTATATAAATGCTTTGGTAACGTAACGTGGCTTGACATGCAAAGGTGTTGAATTTGATTTTCGGAAAAACAATTGCAAAAAACTAAATATGATAAATATAATATGTATATACATAAGCCATCCATTCCATTCCATCTCATCGGCTCTTCATTCCATTGGTTTATAATCCTTCAATTTCCGCTTGGAAAGTAGATTAATCTTAATAAAATGGATCAATATATAGAAAGATAAATATATCCATATCTTTTATGTATCATAGTTACTTGTTATTATCCCAGTCACCCATTATATCGGAAAACACGTCAGCTTTCGAGAGCTTTACATTCCAATACATTTTCGTCACAAATACTCAACTTTCGGGTCACCGAGTCACGATACACGAGTAATGTGGGTCAAGAGTGGCAAGTCGATGAAATGACCCTCTTTAAGAAGCTTTTTTCTTTGAAAATCCTATTAATATTAAAAATGCGATTTTCGTATCATTTACCAGACTTTCACTGAAAACACCTTAAAATAAAATATTTTAATGATAAAAATATTTTATATAAGATTATCATTGTTTCGACTTTCTTTATAAATAATGCATAACCATACATTATGATAACTTTATGGTTTTAATAAGACGTTTAGTTACGTCTTGCCTATTAATAGAAGATACAGTATTAGAGGCTACGATCGCTCGTTTCTGGAGTTATGCTTTTTTGACAAAACAATGGATAGCGATAATGATATGGCCTTTAAAACATTAGCCGTTGCAGTGTTAACATAATTAATTTGCTGACATATTTTTTTTTTATTAAATTTTATGCCACTACAATGGAAATAATGAAAATAATATAATAATTTTAAAAAAAATGGTTACCACCTGTCAGTGAGCTGCACGAGTGTTGCCGCCGGCTGTAAGTAGGTATATTTGTCACCTATATATAGTCACTAAAATTAAAGTTTTATATTATGGTTAAAAGTTGAAAAATCGGCGGCAAGCAGAGGTTGCCGCCATCCAGAATCGAGCGATGGGATCTCAGTCCATACGTTTCCTCTTGAATTCAACTGCTTTCGATACGCACTTATTTTATCCAATTTGTTATCTGTTTCATATTGGCAAACAGATTTAAGTACCAATAAAAGTATAATCCGAGTCGATAAGAGATGACGTGAAAATGTTATTGATATGAAATCTCGTGTTTGCTCGTATCCTACGATGTAAAACACGACGCACTACTATCAATCATATGGTAACGACACTCCAAGTCAGGGATCGCTTCAAAGATCTTCTGTATCCCTAACAAACTGTAAGTATCCTAGTTGACCTGGCAAACGTCCTTTTTCCATGTATATCATTTATAATAAAAATAGGAGTTTATTGTAAAGGGTTGAAAATTTAGGGTTATATGTATTTACTAATGCTGTATCATAAAATTTCTAAAATATAAAAGAATTTATTTTACCTAAAATTGAAAAAAAAAATTTAGGGGCTTAACATTTAGGGGGATGAAAAAAAGATGTTGTCCGATTCTAAGACCTACCCAATATCCATACAAAATTTCATGAGACTCGGGAAAGCCGTTTTCGAGGAGTTTAACCACAAACACCGTGACAGGAGAATTTTATATACATATAAGGTTTAAAACTCGACACACAAAACTCCCATATTCCAAAACCTCTTCCAGGTTGAATATCTAACAGTGATACTCTGCCGAATACTCTCTTTGTTGAATTTAGAAATGTTCATTCAATTTCCTATATTTAATTTGTTAATGCTCCATACAACCAATATACTCCTATTGGAAAGGTCAAAGGTTGTAGCGAAAGCGATGGCTTTCACAATGACTCGGCCATGCTTTAATGTCATAGATGAGCTGGTGAGAGCTCCGTACAGAGAAGAATCAAACTAATGAATCTCCATTCCTGCTGTGTACAATTCGTTTTACGTCAGCAAAAATCTTTGCCAGACACTTTTAGCAACTCGACGCCAATAAATCAATTAATATAAATATAGATATACCTAGATATACCTTTCCATATCTTAACTTAGCATTTCTCTTTAATTGAAACAGTAATTTTAATAATGAATTGAGTAGAATATCAGATATAAAGAGGTGTGAAGAGGTTTTTTTATGTTATAGATGTATTGTAATATGAATGTATAATTAACTAAGCTAAAACGATACTATCAACAAAATTCTCGTATTCTATACTGACTCGTAAACCAACTCGACCCTACTAAATATTTAATTATAAAAAAGATCTGTTACAGTTTACTTATCATCGAAGACTTCATTTTCAAAATGAATTTCAGGATAAAAGGTTTTTAAATTTTGTTTGTGTACAGACGTGGAATCATATATATTAGTTATACCTTCAGCTATGTCAAAATCTAGGTGACAATGTTACAAACATAATTTTAAACTGAAAACATGTTTCACATAATTTCACAACAGTTAACACTGTCATGTTTATATTTGAATAACAAAAAACCACAATGTAACATAACACATAAAGAAAATGTTTTCCTAGTCATAAATGTCGCTCCAAAGTACTGTAGGCAAATAATCTGATAATCGAATTGACATTAGACATTTACGCAATCTAAAATATCTGCGCTTTAACGAACAAAAGATGGAATACGACTCGCATTGTGTTCATAATAACTCGACCGCAATGAGAACATCCCGCCGTTCGCTATTCGATTACTCAATTGGTGATGATTGCGGACATAAATCTGTGCATGACAATCAATGCGAAATGTCGTTTGGCCGGTACTTTTGGGACTTCAATAATATTACGTTCAGTATCATGTAATTACAGCGACATCCGTTGATTAAAAACCAATTTTAATTTAATTGTATTAATAAAAAAACTAATTAAACGTGTATCGTTTTAAGCGGTATTTAATATTTCGCACGTAGAACATAAAACAGACATAATATTATTCTAGTGTCCGTTCACTTGATATCGTTTTTATTAATGCGAAACCGTTTTTATAGATTTTTCAAAGTATTGTATCTCAGACTTTAACATGCATGTTGTGAAATAAGCATATAATACATACAATCATTCACAATGTACCTAATTCATAAAAATTAGGTTCCAAAAAATTCTGAAAAGAGGCAAGAAATTCAACCAAAGTTTTCGCTTGCTAATTTTTTTAGGAAAGGTATACGTATGCCATATAGCTTTCCTAAATAATTTATTCATCCTGCCACAATATCAATCAGCTGTGCCATGGACTAGGTGGGCGCGGGTCAATGACCGTGCGTTATCCAATAAAGGCGAGTGGAGATGCCACTAATCAAAGACCTCGATAGCGGTGAGATTTTAACAGGTTTCCTAATGCGCTGTGACCGCTGACCGTGTGTTGTATAACGAAGCCAATCATCACGGGAAAGTGAATATCGGAATTCTTTTAAATGGCGAAAGTTATGATGACAGGTAATTGACATAATTTTATTTTTTGACGTATATACAAAGAAAATATGTAAAGATCAGCGAATAAGAAACGACAGTATCAAGTTTTAACAGCCTGATAAAACTGTTAAGGACAGCCTGTAAAAAAAATGGACGCAGATAACATTTAGTCGTTATTATTCGTAATCAAATATCTAACGATAATAAGAGTATAATCATGTCTTAGACAGAAAGGAAGTTATAACTTCATAAATTAGTAAAGCGAGAACTATCATAGTTATTGTTATTATAATAAACTTTTTCTAGGATATAACTTTAACTGCTAAGTGGAAACAAGATGCTTCATCATAAAACTGCCTACCGATGTTGTTATAAAATTGAAAGTGAATTAACTATTAAATTCGTTGAGCAAGATGGGAGCTTACAAAGGGCAATTTGAATTAGAAGTTAAGTTTTATAATCCTGAGCACATCAAATTTAAATTTATTGAACAAGAAACATCTGATAAAGCTGTAAAAATAGCATTTACCCAGTAGACGTCGCAAGTAAGAAAAGCGGAAATGTGGCAGTCCCAAACAAACCTGATACAGCTTGCAGACGAGGCAAAGAGATCCAAAAATACTTGAAATGTACGTATGAGAATAATTTACGTGAAACGTCCTTGACTTAGACTAAAGTTCGTAGCGAATATGAAAAAACAGGGCCTCGTAATAACATACAACAAGACCACGATCAAGCTACGGTCAATGCCAATGACCATGAAGCCCGTGGGCATGAAAACAACGTAACATTTAATCATTTAATTACGTAATGTTCCAATGCTTTAACTGACATTCATCGTAATGATAACAACAGTATATAGGAAATCCAACAGTTAAATCCGAAAACATGTCTTATGTTGGACATCTTCAAACCTTAATATCAGTAATGATCTCTAGATATTTTTAACAAAGAATAATTGAATTCTTTGGACTATAAATCATCAGACTATTTGGACAATTCGATTTCAGTACCGTTTAAAAATTACATACATTCGCAAATGAAGTAAAGTAGACAATCGCAACACAATAGTCCAAGAATCACGATAAAAACAGTTATTCATATTTCAATACTTTCAAAGACAATGCTATTTATATAAATGGTCAAGAAGTAACGGTCGGTGACCCGACGAAGCTCCAACCTCAACATACTGACTGTAACGGTCCGGAGGTTTTTGTTAAGAATTGTCGGACATCTTGTATGGCAATTTGTTTCATTCCGACGTCATTCCTAGAAAGGAATCCTAGGCTACGTACACACCGGCGGTTGTTAATAGGGTCGATATAATGAAAAAGTAGCAGTAAACTGACCATATTGAAAGGAGTTATTGTACTAGTAACCAAGTAGAAAGACATCTGTGACATTTGAATTAGGAACATTGTCAACTGGCTGGCTAACTAAACTGAAATTTGTTTGGGCCATAAAAGACTTAAGGTTCATAATATGCCAATGATTCACCTTTATGAAGCAACCAATTTTAGTTTCATAGTTGATTTCACAATGTAAAATTACCAATACAAAAGTCACCGATACTTGCGCGAATAGTACCTAAATAATAATATAATTGTACACGCCGGCAACACACTTGCGAGCCTTCTGGACCCGTTTACCTAATAGTATAAAATAAATAGGCATAAACAACCTGCCAGTATGAATGTACCCTGATTTGACCTTTCACGAAGATTCTCGTTAATCGAGGCTTTTTATGAATGCTCTTCCGTCGAGGTTTTATATCTAGCGATCTATTCTAAACAAAGTACGCATTAGAACGCATAACCATTACTTGACGAGTGCTTTTAACCTCGACTTCCTTCTAGGTGTTTAAATGTTTTTCCTACTTCATGAAAGCAAAATCAGTATTACCCTAGCATTTAAGACTGCGCGTATAAACCTTGAACGGGCCTTCCAACATACAAATACAGTACGACAGGGTATCCCTCAATAAAATAACTATAAATTTACATAAAACGTTTATATTATTTGAGGAATTGAAGCTTGATTTAAACAAAGATGCAATTTAACATACAATAAGGTGGTTGGGGCTTTCCATACCAATTTATCAATTGACCGATGTACTAGACCCTACTATGTAACTATTTGCATTGATAAATGTAATATTATGTCGTTGCGTAGATATGTGGAATCTCAGTATACCAGTGGATTATCGGATTAACACCTGCATATAAGTTTCATAATCGGACGTCGAGGCTGAATACGAAATTTCACCAGCATCACCTCGACGTCCGCGGTTCCACAATTGAGTGTTTTATAAGTCCGCGTACCGGATACAAAGACCGGCAACGTACTTGCGAGCCTTTTGGCAATGTTATTGCCCATAGGTATCACTTAACATCAGATGCTGCTGTTACATGAAATAACGTCCAATATTTAAACTAAGCTCTCTGATTGAAACAATATAAACTCAAACAGATCCTTATAATGTATTAAAATATTATAACGAAATAAACCAAATATTATTTATTTAAGTATTAATAAAATAAATACGCCTTTCATAGCTCCAAATATCCCCTACAATAATAAACCATCTATTCCCAATTGAATTGTATGCCTATTATCACAATCAATTACACATCACATATTCATTGAATAGAATGAATCATTATTTTGAAATGGTTTTTGATAACATACGTAAGAGAACAATGAAGATGACGCTTTCAAAGACAAAACAAAAAACGTGATGCCATTCATAAGCCAAGGGCGTGAGTCCGTTTAATTTTCAATCAATTTAGTTCTTTCAAACTTCTTTACTAATTTAGGTACCGCCACAAACTTTTCATTCCGTCAATACGATAACGTTAGCCCGAGTCACAATTACACCCATAGAACTCAAGTATTCCTTATAAAAGATTGTTACAGTGACTACTCGATTTAGCAAGAATAAATAAAAAAACATGAAACAGTCGTCGGGCCGCTGTGACCTGACCAATCACAGCTAAGAACTGGATTCTAAACTGTCTCGATCTAGCAACTCGTATGAACAGGTCTGAGTAGAAGCTCTCAGGAGCTATGTGTTCCTGGTACTTTTCGTGTAAATATTTAACTTGACAAACGAGTTAAGGAATATTTTTTGCACCTTCATACTTTTAGTATTCCAAATATGGCATTCTTACAGAATTAACCAGCTGGCAAGGTCATGAAGCGTCTGATGCCTGAACCCAATAATTAAACCACAATCTCAGATTGTTTTCAATATGTCCGTGACAGTCGATCGATCTCCTATTTGCATCCCAATAACCTAACCCTACGAAGTCAATTAGTTAATATATAAATATATCTTAAGATAGGATATTGGCACAGTTGAACATTCATTTTCATACAAAGATCTATGCACATACACCGATCCGACCTACCATAAGATTTTTAATTAAGATTAAGCTGTCTAAATTACATGGTCAAAAATGGATTGAGATAGGTTATTGGGTATGGGTGTTAGTCTTTGTTCTGTAGACATCAGTAAAATTATGGTCTAACTAAACTGTCTTGTAAACTTATTTTCATGTATTTGATTTTTTGCATATTCGATTCTGATTGGCCTTTTTTATTAGTTTGATATTGACAGACTCATTCTGGGTGATTCTGTGGGCCCTTAATAAACCATAATTTCACATATCCCGCCCGTGTGCAGGAAGTCTTATCTACATTCACTAATTAGACAAGGCAATAATTCAGTGATAAGGATATAAAGTAATTATCGCTTATTCACGTTTCGTCACAGTGTCTTAAGTAATAAAACTGCGCGTAAAATTCATTAGTATCGCCGTTTATTAGCAAAATGGTTTTTAAAACTCTTTTAACACTTGGACACAATTCAGACTAAACTCATTTTAAACAATTTATTAACTTTAGTTGTTGCAGACTATGACATCATACTCATACAAGATCTGAATATTAGCCACTGGAAGCTTTGGGATAAGTCAGTGTTCAGAGCAATCAAGGGTTCTTTAGGTTGGAGTACCAATAGCCAGAAACTTTCTTGATAACACTCATATAAGTTATGAACTAGTGTTGATACCTAGACTAGACCATACGTGTAGTTTACAAAAACAGCACTAAATCTATAGAACGCAATTAGGTCATTACATTTAACTGGTTTGGTAAAGGTTTATTTCCACTTCTATTTCCATAGCATCCTATTTGTGAAAAATCTTAACTCTAACCAACAAAATGTACAGTCGTAAAGTTGGAAACATGAAACATCTTCATTAATTTCAAAAAATAGCAATTTACGAGTACCGCAGCCAGACATAATTGTGAACTTTTTACATTAAATAAACGTGAACAACCTTAAAAGTTAACCCGGCGCAGAGAGCATGCAAGATAAAGCTGTGTTTTTGTAGGACCGAGGTCACTTATTAATAATTAACATTTGCTTAATTAATATTTTCCTATTTCGGTATCGCTATTATGTAATTTGATACGGGTTTAGAATATTACTACGTATTCACTAATTATTGCGCTCAACTTTTCGAGTGTACGAGAACGACGGAAGCATTTTTTTTATAGAACTGGGGGCAAACAAGCAGATGAGCCTTCACCTGATGTTAAGTGATACCTCCGGCCATGGACAGTCTCAATGCCAGAGGGCTCGCAAGTGCGTTGCCGGCCTTTTAAGAATTTGTACGCTCCTTTCTTGAAGGACCCTAACTCGAATTGGTTCGGAAATACTTCAGTGGGCAGCTGGTTCCACAAAGTGCGGCAAAACCTGCCTGGACAGTTGGCCAATACTGATATATTTATTTTCTGATATATTTAAATCTTGATAAAACAGGCGACATTGCGCATAAAAATACTATATATTCAAGTCATAAGGACGGAGAAGTTTTTGTTTTTGACATATTTATGTGTGATTTGTTTTTAAGCAATACTAGCAAACACTTTTAGAGCTGCTATTTTTTGATGCTTTTAGTATGCTTTAGCAAGGAAACGACCTCGTTGTAACGTGAACGTTTTGTTCTACATACGGACTATTTTTGCTAAGTTATTTCGGAAAGCTACATTTTATATCTTATAGAGTTGTCTCTCTCCCTAAAATATGGCGAGGGGGCCGATGGGTGACCATGCGTCATACTCGTGAACGGGTGCTACTTGTGGTGACTGGTCATACTTGAATTCGTGTATGCGGTGATATTAGTTGTTTCTACTACGTATTTATATGTATACAATATGCCTCCTGCTGATAGATGACAAATCTTTGTTTTTAATTTATTTTATTTTTCCTTCAATCAAGATGTCATATGGAACATGGTGTAATGGTTGCAGCTCCTTACAAACGTTGTGTAAAACAAAAAACTTGGTGATTAAAAAGTGTGGCGGAGAGTTTATTGCCAGTTCTTCTCTTCCGTTCTACGCCCTTGATTTGCGAACTGGCAGTAAATGTAAAATTAGAATCATTTAATGTATATTTCTTTTTTGACGTTCATAAGTGTACATTATGTTACCTATATGAATAAATGATTTTTGATTTTATTTGATTTGTACTAATAATAAAAACAGGAAAACCGCTTGATAAAATCCATTCACACAATTCTTAGATCTTGACAGCGATCAGAGATTTATATCAACAGCTTGAAGATGCTTATTACACTGTTTTAATTATTAGACAAACAAATACTTCGGTACAATTTCGGTACTATACCCGCAGGAACTGTCAAATCCCAACATTAATTACACGCCAAATGGATCGCTATCCATTAGTTTGTCTACATTTAAAGCGTGTAGATAGGAACGGATAACTAATGATGTTTTGGGGTCAATATTTCAGTTGTCCCGGGACATGCTATAATGGTCGTAATTGGTCCCTAAACAGTAGCGTAGCGACAGCAGTCACGTCGGTAGAGTTATAGCTTTCGATACGTACGTGGGATTAGACCCTGTATGTAAAATGAATATTTGGGTTAGGCTTTTTTTTCTCTATGTGCGTGTTAAACACTAAACAAATAATTTAAACTTTATCCACTGTATAATGCTTCCTATCTCATTTTCTCCCACGTTAAATCTTATGAATTTTTTCAAATCCCAACGCTGCTAAAGAAGTCAAAAACGTAACAAAATAATAAACTGCTGAGCGTTTGATTTAAGAAAGTTAGCTATTTAGCTTATTTGAGAGCAGTGTTGGCCTGGTGGCTTCAGCGTGCGACTCTCATAGCTGAGGTCGTAGGTTCGATCCCTTGCTGTGCACCAATGGACTTTCTTTCTATGTGCACATTTAACATTTGCTCGAACGGTGAAGGAATACATCGTGAGAAAGCGTCATGTGTTAGACCCAAAAAAGTCGACGCCGTGTGTCAGGCACTGGAGGCTGATCACCTTCTTGCCTATTAGATTTAAAAATGATCATGAAACAGATTCAGAAATCTGAGGTGAAGACCTAAAGAGGTTGTAGCACTACTGATTTATTTTTCATTTATAGCTATTTAGCTTAACGAAATTCTGACATCAAAATCGATATTTGGACATGAATATAAAAAATAAAACATTGTACAATTTACTAATAGAATAAACAAATCCAAGTAAAACTACTACGTCCCAATATAACAAAGCTCCAACAAGAAACAATTAACACGCATGTCATTAAAGATTCCTTTACCTACAAAACATTCAAATTTGTCTCTTCAAGTTAATAACACAAAAAGCTATAATTCACTGACACACACTGCTATTCGAAAACATGCCACTTACATGAAAACTTTCCTGTGTTTTCGAGGGCATTAAATAGGAGTTAAAGTTCGTCCCTCAAGCCTTCATTTAAATTACAACCCACAATACGCTTCAGGTGAACTTTGGACTGAGAGTTAAATTTTAATCAAGTTTTGTAAGTTCATCCAGATCTTACAATGAACAAGGGTATTGACAACAAGAAACAAACAAATTATTATTCCATAACTGAAACATATATGTAATAAACATAACTTTTTACTGTTTAGTATTATTACTAGTAGTATAGAAGAATTTCAGAAGAAAATCAAAATATTTCCGTTTATTTGTTGATGATGGATTATCTTATCACAGAGTGTAAGACCTGCCACTGCCGTTCCTGACTTCCATGGAGACCAAACCAGGAATTTAAATTTCAGTGCGTGACAGTTACAACATTAAATAAAAACTAAAGACTAACTAAACTAACCAATCTATAGAGAAGTGTTGGCCTAGTGGCTTCAGGGTGCGGATCTCATACCTGAGGTCGTAAGTTTGATCCCAGAACATTACTTAGATCATATGCAACAATTGACTTTTGTTCTATGTGCGCATTTAACATTTGCTCGAACGGTGAAGGAAAACATCGCAAGGAAACCGACATATCTGAGACGCAAAAAGTCGACGCAGGCACTGGAGGCCGATCACCTACATGCCTATTAGATTTAAAAATGATTATGAAACAGATTCAGACATCTGAGGCCAAGACCTAAAGAGGCTGTAGCGCCACTGATATATTTTTAAAAACTAAAGACAACTCTTACAATTATAGTAAAGTCTTATCGTATGCTTCGCTATCAAGTAAAAATGCCTAAAACATGTTTACTGGTAAATGCATACGCGTAGTAATAAAGTAAGAGATATTGCTACATATAATACATACAAGTGTCATCAACCCATGATGATCTTTGTGTGACAACGCAAACAGCTTGAAATACAATTAGATAATCGCATATAAAACGCTGCTACTCCGATTAAGGCATTGCTGGACATAATCTGCATATATAAAACAATGGATCATTAATGTACATTAGCCATATATGGTTATTGCATGCGTGTTTCAAAGCATTAATGGAAATCGGAATTAAAACGGAGATGGTAATAAAATATACTAAACTTATAAAGCTATTTGTATTTTAATAAGTTAGGTACCGATTTAACGCATTAAAATTACACTACTTGACAGCTGGGTAAATTTGTTGAACGCTTCTTCTTAAAACAACTTCAAAAAAAAATTCTATGTACTATTTCTTTAGTCTTTGTATAGTAAAAAATTAAAATTAAAAAAAAGATAATATTACAAGTAATATTTGTTATTAGTCTGTATGCTATGATGTACACAAATCATGATGATTTAATTCATTTCTAAGGGGGTAAAGAGTATGTACCACACTTTTACATGGTACAACAATGCGGAGTGATAAAAATAAGAAAGAAATAGAAAAGAATTTCGAGCTGATTTAAGGAGCCGTGATTTAACAAATTGACCGAAAACTGAGTTCCAAATATTTCCTTATAAAATTCACACAATGTGTCACATATTGTTGTGGCATTCTTAAATTTAGTAAATTCTTTAACTATTTCATTTAATTTATTTATAGAATCTCATCATAGATGAAATACGAATAGAACCATAGAGAAGAGTACAAACATAAAAAATATTGTAAATCAAAGACAACACTTTTTTAAAGGATTGAAGCTACATATTATTTATTTTACATAATTTTAAGTTTTTCCCTATCATTGTATAGCTTCAATCCGTTACAAAAGTGTTTTTTTTTAATGTGTTAAAGAGACAAATAATATATTGTAAATCATTTTCAAAACATACATTATATATATTTATCGGCACAATAAATAAACATATAAACAATAAAATAGGAAAAATTAAACCACTTAAATGAAGGTACCAGGATCTCAGAACTGTAGAGGAAGCAGTACAGTAAACAGAACAAAGTGGTCGAGCGGCAATCTAACCAAACCGTTAAGAACAAGAAACGATGTCATACATCAACATCACACGGCGAAGATACCTAACATGCAACAATATTCTGAGAACAAGCCTGCGGTATACAAGGTATTTGAATTAATATGTAAATCTGAGTACAAAATAAATAACAATTATATTAATGTACATTTAACACTTTCATTTACATATAAATAGATTGCATAGAAACTTATTGTTCAGTGCGTCTAATATTTTGTTGGTAATTTTCAATCCATTAATTAGCCACATTTCTTGAAAACTACAGAACCTTGTTTTTTTGGCATGGAATCTCGCTGTTATGGGGAGCGCAGCTCAGCCGGAATGAACTTTTCCCGCGTCTAGCGCAAAGTCTCCTACGCCATCCAGACCTTGACCTGGGAATCCCGGATTTTTACTCTAGTCTGACATTGATTGTGCATTGCCGAGCGAGCGGCTGCTACCAGGGCAGGGCATTAATAGCATCTAAGTTAGTTCTAATTAGTTTCGTATTTAATTATAATCTACGACTTTTTTTATAGACCATTCTGTGTAGCACCGTAAAACTTACTAATTTATATTATAATCATATAATATTTTTAGAAGACTTGATCTTGACCTACAAGGTACAACCGGTATGCATACAACAATTTAAATTTACTAACCTTACTTCATGACTCACTGCGCACTTAGAAACATTAAAATAGTCATTGGTGAACAACTAAGCGTAATTGAATGTACCTGAAACAAAGATAACATATCTCTAGTATAAAAATATGAATTTTTCCGCGTGTGTTATTATATAAGTTAAATCATCCCGCAGTGAATTTTAAATGTATGCCTAGTGGTTAAACCGGCATGTTTAAGAAAGAAAATCGGCGACGTGTTCCATACCTCACCGAGCGATACTAGCGACGTCGCATTGGCGTTTCGGTGAGGGTATGGCCCTTATAGTTCGACTGTCTGAAGTTTGGTTGGAATGGATAATTGTATAGCATCTCATCAGTTATCTTTTGTTTCAATAAGTAAAAACTGGTTTTCACTAAAAAGTTTATGATTTTTTATACTTAAATTAAACTACATTGTCATCTTGATTGTAAGAGGTATTTATTCCTTAATTTATATTATTAAACAGTTTACTAAGAAAACTACAATAATAGCAGTATTCCACATATTATGTCAAACTATATTTTTCAGTAATCAACATAGGAAGCAATAAATAAAATAAACATTTCTCCTTAATAATTAGTAATACTTATATTAGCTTTCATCCGTTTATCACATTAATTTCTCCTTACAAGAGTATCTATACAAAAATATTAATTTACCAGAGATAACATCCTATATCTCTGCTAATGTACCGATCCAATAATTACTTTATAATTGGTACAATAACAGAAATGTCGCCTTCTAACGACTTAACTAAATTACGAAGCTATTTAAATATCTATCTAAAGCGAAATCGCAGTATTAAGATCAAAATCGGCAAAACCTACGCGTTTCTTTGTATTTCCCCAATTAGTAAACGGTTTTAAACAATTTTAAAATACGGGCAAATATACTAAAATAAACTTTTGTAATTATAATGATAAATACATTTATCATAACCCAATTGATAACAGTTTCGCTAATTATGAAATATTAATGACTATAATTGAATTTCCGTATGTTATTTCAGTAAACACAGCATCAATTGTTATAATACAATTAACCAATGTATATATTTCCATCGTTATTAAAATTTTAAGGATAAACGCGTTATTTTATTTATTTACATTACTTGTTATTTAACTGAGTATATATAGAGATCTATTACGACTAATAATTAGTGCAATCTTGAAAGGTCTAGACTCTAGATTATCAGTGACGTATACCTGATACACACAACTTAGTTTAAGGCCTGACGGTTTTACTATGTTTTCCTTCACCGTACATTGTTAATAACTATATAAAAATAAAACATTTTTTTTCTTAAAATGTTTGTTGCGTTTGGTTAGGAACTTTTAATATACCTTGTTTACTGGAATAATGTATATATAAAATTCATAATATAAAATTCTCGTGTCACAATGTACGTTCCTATACTCCACCGAAACGGCTCGACCGATTTTTTATGGATGTTCATTAAGTCTGAGAATCGGCTACTATCTTTCAAAACCCTAAATGATAAGAGTGGTCTACCCCTAATAAAATTGACAAAAAAATCCAAATACAAGTTGTATTTAGATTTTTTTGACAATTTATACATACAACCCTTAATTTTCACCCTTATTTTTTATTTGTTAAATAAATAGTTATGACGTGAACGTCTGAGGTTTATATAGAGAAACGTTCACAAAACAACCTAAAAAGTTTTCATTCCGATAAACCGAACAGTCTTTGGGGTAGCATAGCAAAATGTTCCATATTACTAAACATGTAGGCTAAGTAAAATCACATTAAGGAGAAACGAAGTTCGTGGGGGCAGCTAGTATTATATAATTTTAGTAACTCATACACAACTGTTTTACACGTACAAACAAAAGTCACCAACAGTTACTAGTTATAAAATCAATTGCAATCGTATTACATCAATAAAAAACTTACGATTTCGAAGCAAACATATCAGAAAATTGCAATAAGAGCGTGGAAACTCATTTTTCGCTGGTTTTACAAGTTCCATTGGTTGCATATAATCGAAATGCATGTGATAAGAATGTTATTGTTACTCCGCCGTACGATAAACACAAATTGTAATACTAGTTTATGTATTTTGGGATTGTATAGATTTATATTACATCCTGTTATTTAACCAATTTCTGTAGTTGCATATAGTAGATAATTTTTCGAAAAATAAGGTCATAATGAAGTTTCATTTCTTACGTCTAGTACACTTACAAATTTTTAACCATATTCTTTAGTACCACTTTACTTTGAATGTTAAAATAAAACATAAATAATAAATTGATTAATGATTTATATTTTTATTATTACTTACTGAGTATTCAATTATCAAACATTATTATAACCCAAAGTTGGACACATTATTTATACAATTAATACAATACTTTACGGTAGGTTAGTTATACAACTTCCCACTCTGCTGTTGATGACATTAGTTTAATCTCAACAATTTTATTTCCCTTCATTCACTGAGAGGAATCTCCTTCTCTATGTACTTAATTGAAATAATTTCTCTGAATGACCTCAATATTTCTTTATTTATGACACACAGTATACAGGAATGTTTCAATAATGTAGAGTGCACTGGCCCTCACACTAGGATTCCGAGTGTTGTGGGCTGCCAGTCTCTTCCTTTTCACATCTGAACAGTATTGCTTAATTAATTCTACATAATTTCATTATATCTATACTATTTTTTTACAATAAGAATGTTTTCTGCAATAATGATTCATCTTCAGTGCAAATACCACTTAAGTTAACTACAACCTTTTAAGTGTAAATTTAATTTTCCTTTTAAAGACAAATAATAATTCTCCTGTTCCGGATACACTATCCGTCACAGGGTCGGCTTTTTGCACCGTTAAATACGAACATAGATTGAAAGTCCAATGGTGCACAACCGGGAATCGAACCAAGACCTCAGGACAGAGACTCACACACTGATTAGGCTAACACTGCTTATTTAGAATAACTGGGTATATTGACAAATAGTTACACCGACAACAAGAGGATCTAATAATAATAATAATAATAAAAACTGTATTTATGACAAAATTATATATCGCTAGTACCTGTATTGTGGGTAAAAATTGTGAACATAACTTATATTGGTACGAGCGTATCTAATCAATTAAGTGGCGTCTTCGTAATTTCAATTCATTAGTCGATTGGCCTGCAACAATTGCCGCGACGTGATGATATCATTCAAATAGATTATTGTGAACGACCTTGCTACATGTATAAATCAATTGTTCAAAGAGTTATAATGTTGATTTGGTAATTAGGGATTACGCTGGATATTTTGACAAGTAATTTAGATTATTTCTTTTACTAATGTGAAACTATTTATATTTGAGTCGCCAACGGCGTTTTCGTATCCCCCACACCACAACACGAGGTTATGTGAGACCCAAGCAGGGAGCTGGGTGCACAATACCAACTCGGGTGCTCACTGCTACAGCCAGGGGCTCGAACGCTTTCACATTCTACCGGAGGAAGTCTTATGAAACCCACTCTGAGCGTTTAAAACTGAATTATTAGAGCATTACAAATTCAATAGTTTACCTAAATGCCTGTCAGTTAATTAATACATAAGCATTACATTACATCTTAGCTCTTAAATTATTACTATTTAATTTAATGAAAACGAAATATCACTTGAAATTACAATTAGACAGATAGGAAGGGAATATAATATATCAGATTCAACTTATATATATGTAATAAAATAATTTCTTCTAACAGTCTCTCTCAAGTATATACAAAGTTAGTGTTTATTTATTCCTAGACTTGACTAGACTAGAATTATAGTAATAGCTTCATTCCTTTAGTAGTCACCACGGGAAACGTTATTAGTAAAATTATATAACTGCTGAATCTGCGCAGATTAAATTATTATACATTTTTAATAGACGCATGTAAGTAGTCGAATCCTGGGATATTTTTTCTCAAATATTACAGGGTGCTAAATTATTATGATCTGCATAATAATTTAGTTATCGGTTGCATCGTTTTTATTACACCATAAGCCCATTTTATTTTCGTATGGTATATGATTTAATGCACACAAAATATTGTAAAATATATTTTAAAATAGTAAGGATGTATTTTTATTGTATATATCTTTGTTCATTCTTCTATATATAAATATAATATTACTACCTTTTGGAATGAGCAACTAGTCAATTATTAAAATTTTACTTTTTTATATACTCGTAATAAGCAGTCATAAAATAAAAAGATAGCTCGAGAAATCGTTGCAATTATCCTCAGTCTTAAAATGGAATACGATTTTGCCTATAAAATATCAATATATCTATGAATGCTTCAGCTATATATAACTTACGGTTCACAAGAGGTGAATGCACACGCCTAGTGGTCATACAAACCAGTTTCAAGTGCGAGCCTGTAAAACTCTTCTTTTTTGCTTGCGAAGTATGAGAATAAAAACCAAGTACGTAAGGTATTTTAGATAATAATTGTCGTGGTTCTATTTTGTTCCACCGTGCAACGCTGCCACTCTTTTTAAGCCCTACGACTCTTGGCATCAAATAGCATATTTCATTGATAATTTTTACAAAATAATTTTACCAAAATGCAATCAATTTTGATGATAAATGTGTATGTAGTATATATGTATATTTGTAATCTATTTTGTTTTTCATTCATCAAATACTAGAATTAGAATTTATTATGAATAAAAAATAAAAACAATACACAAGTATACAAGTCTGTACATAGAAACACCTTTATATGTATTTACATAGGTATATTAAAATTTATATTAGTACAATTGACTTATTTCGTTGATAAAAAGTTCTGAAGGCACAGAGTTGCCTAATATTTATAGAATATGGGTGATATTAGTTTTCTATTAATAGCAGGTGATCAATCTTCTGTACCTGAATCTTCGATTTTTTGTCTAAGATTTGTTAGGTTTTCTTACGACTTTCCTTGAAATCAAGTATAAATTGCTGAAAGAATGATCAATTAAAGGTGGTAATTAGGCAGCATGACATATAGGCACTATAACCACTTCTAGATATATATATATATATATACATAGATAAATATGTTTTTGCAAAAAAATGGTTTCTCGTAAATACTCAGTAAACCGCGTAAGTATTTAGAATTTTTTGTCGAAATATATTTTGCGTATAATAAATAAAATATTTTATCTCCAATATAAATCTCAAGACGTTTTAAAAATTCCACAACCTTCAATTTCCTTTGGAAAGCGAGTTTAAAAGCTGTGTTGACAGCATTCCTTCGAGACTTTTTGTTTCTTTATGACGATAAAGGCCAATAAAATATTAAGCTCTAGACAAGCGATGTCTTAGGACATTGAGTGGTCCAGTACTGACTGCAAATTCTTAATATTTTGTGGGTATTGTGATAATAATATATCGCTATTTGTTCTCCTATCAGGCTATAAATTAAGTTGTAACTTCAGCAGTTACAACTCTCTTCGAATCCCGTGCACCAGTAGTTTCTGGTCTATCCTTTTCCCCTACTCGTACGATAAAGGAAAGCATCATGGGAAAACCGGTATGCCTTATACCGAAAAAGTTCACAGCTGTCTAGCTCAAAAGGCTGTTCCCCTACCGGCCCTTTAGCAAACAACTAATGATAACGAAACATTACAGAAATCTATGGCCGAGACTAAAGATAGCGCCACTTTAAATCATAATAAACATTTAATATATTGATTTATTGACTACTTAATGTAGCTAATCAGACGTAGATATTATAACCTTTGTTTAATCTTCATCAAATTGATAACCAAGCAATTATGAAGAGATCCGTAGAAGAAGTAAAGCCACTAAACATAACAAAAAGGGGAAGAACGAATGGTGGATAGGGCAAAGATCTGATGTAGCAGCCAAAGACCGTTCCGCGAAGCGTTGGGCGCCCTCCCAGGTGGACAGATGACCGGTATCGGTGGAAGGAAGGCGTTGGATGCAAAGAGCGAGGAACCGGTTGTACTGGAAATTTAGGTCAGATGCCTATAAATAATAGTGAAGATCTAGCAGCTGAAACTAAAGCAAATTTACACGCGAAAAATATATACCAATTATAATTTATTGCCGTTCTCAGCTTCACGTATGCTTAAAATCTTAATACGAAATGTAGCTAACATGAAAAAGTGTTGGTAAATCAAGATTATTTGATCGGGTGAGTTTGCACTTCGTACCTTTGACCGTATCTTGCCCGGGGCTCCGTAGACCGTGGGAAAGTTCCAACTTCTAAGAAATGATTGTTCAGTAACAAAGTGGTACGAGAGAATTACTTGATTGAAGTGGACATCAATGGATGGCCTCGTTAGAGAAATCATGTTTATTGATGATTAATCATTTTACTGATGAATCCCCTGAGTATTGCACAGAGAAATCGAAATTAAAAACATATATTTTTTTATTTTAACCTTTTCATTATTGAGCTAAAACCATTTCCCTGTATTGAAGCGATAAATCGCTGGTTAAATTATCAAGTTTTAATAGGATTACAAATTAATAATCCGGTGTTTGGTAAGTGTTTTCAAATATCATTATTACTACCATAACCGCTTATAATGTGGTTCGCGATTAACATTATTTTTTATATAATATAATTAGCTTATTATACAGTAATAGGCCTTCCCTCAAATTCTAATACTCCCCGAGACAAACTGGGCCACAGACTAGTTCTTTGTTTAATAATTATGAAATAAATTATAGTCCTAGCGTTTATTCAAGACATGAAAGGGAGCGAGTATAAATACGTTTAAATAAGCTTCATTTTACGTAAACGGTTCAATGAATGTCTAGCAATCTCTTTCATTAGTTATTTAAATTAAAGAGCTTCTGTCTATTTAAATCTATGGTCTCTTGCTGTAATTGATACACATCACCCTTCCCTTAAAATTATACTTTCATTAAGTAATTACATGGGAATATACGAATTATCGTTATATTTATAACTGACGCTTTAGCATAAAAAACTACCATGGCATGCTTCAAAGGAAAACTTATGTTTTCCAAAATATAAACAATTATCAACAGCCAGCTCTCCTGAGATACATATCAAGAGATTTGCCGTTTTTGCCTTTACTGCATTCGTCTTTATAGCAATAAGTTGATACTTACAAAATCTACCATATTGACGTATACCTACTGATTTATTTGCTATGATAATTATATTCGTTTCAAATATACTTACAGCGCGCTAAATGTTTTTATACAGAAATCTATGTGTTACAATTCATTACAATTGGATTTATCATTCGCACTGAGTTCGCGCGCATCATAAAAAAACAAATCCACACAGGAACTATGTTCGACCAATAATTCTCGCAACATTATTTGTTTATTACTTTTGCTTATCAAGTACGCACATCTGTTAAAGTGACTGTTGTGTTAAAGGCTTAATTATACCGCCTAATCATGACACCATGTCGGTGTTAAAATTTTCTAAAAATTTCGACTGCCCGCATTTATAATCAAGAGCCTCTGTTCCGTTGTAATAGAGCATACATTCGTTTCTTTCGTAAAGGCAATTTCCCTTTTCCGATGCCCTCACATTAATCTACATCGGAAGTTTGCTCGCGATTACGAGTGGCGACGATAATAGCCGAGCAACAATGGTCATTCGTCGACCGCCTCGTTTGGTTTGTTGGCTTAATAAAGAAAATCGAAAAATGCATTTATGATGAACGACTTGTCAACATTTCCACGAATCAGTACATACAGGTTTGAGGCACATAGACCAATTCTCATTATAACGTATATAGCCGTTTTATGCTTCAATAATAATTTTGGTAAATTAGTACTTTATGTTATATATTTCGTTTTATCACTCTTATATGTTATATATTTCGTGTTAAATTTGCAAAATTAAAACAAAATTCGCGTTTTTCGAACACATATTACTCGAGCTGGCAAAACAGATTTTTATGATATTGTGTCGTATTTATCACCACCCCGAATAGCTGAATAACATTGGGAATTAAGGAAAAAATCGAACACGAAATGTTAATGGTTTTCGTAATCAAACATTACATATTTAATCAGTTAGACATATATGTATATGCGTTCACTAACACAACATCATTGATTGACGGTTCGAAGGTACCGTATGCAGTTTAATTTGTATTTACATAGTTAATAATTTTACATGAAATACCTTTATTGCATACGGAATAAATTGAGATTGATTAAAATACGGATAAATATATTATACGTAAGTTTCGATTTTAATTCTAATCACAAAATTTCAGTGAGCCTTGGCTACTAATAAAGAAATGTAAAAATTTAACACTGTATGCATCAGGAAACGTATTATCAGTGGGACTTTGTATTTCAAAATGAAACAGCATGTTATCATATCATATTTCCGATAATTTAACACTAATGATAAAACTAGAATGTTTGTTTATTTCATTTATTCAACTACAGGATCGTTAAGGCGCATTTAATATTAAACGTGAATTATGCAATAAATGCAATACGAAATCTATATATCAGAGAAGAAAGAAGAGATGTATTTTATTATTCACTGAAACATCATCAATATTGTATTCTATATTACAGTATTCTTGATTCATCCAATATTAATCACAACTGTCAATGAACGAAAAATTGTCACTCCAGCTTTTTTTACTTTTTTGTTTTACATACAAAACAATATATATATATATATATATATGTGTGTGTATAAACTTAATTATATCGTCTATATAATGATTTTATAATAAATGTTAGAAAGTATTATTATAACCAATGTTCTAAACAAGGATACTTCCGCTATTAGTACAAAATTATCATTTAAAAGTACGATAAACCAGAAATAGAATAAATATAACTCCACAATTTGTGTTATATCATAAAAATATGTTCTGCCTACCCAAAAACGCATTCAAATATTACAACAATGAATCTCAATCGAAATATATAGAACAAGGGCAATATACATATATAGTATTTTATAAACTTCTCACTCTAAATCTTGCGTCTCTAAAGGTTCGAAGACCTAAAAAATATTCTTAAAAACCTGTAGAATGTGCAATTAGACAACCATTTAAGCTTAACAGACGATAAGGGGCAGGAAACGTTGGCAATAAAAACAAATTCTAGTAAAAGTATAGCGCTCGCCGCAAATCGTCTAGTTGCAGACCGAAGGAATTAACTATTAACGATTTCAGACGAGTTTTTTTTTACGTTTTCGTCAGACTGAACTTAGAAATAGTACATGTTATGTATATTAGTATACATAATATAGTATATAATATCATAATAACCTTGTATGTATATGTAAGAGAAGAAATAAAGATTATCAGTATTAGTTCTATAGTATACATACTACATACTAGTTCTTTATTCTATGTTTACTTAATTGTACAATTTTTTTTCTTCAATCAATGATTGTTAGAAATAGACGAAAAATAGTGTCATTGAGTAAATATATTTAAATCCACAAGTCTATATATACACGTAGTATCGACCCGGCGCTGTATTAAAACAAATGAAAAAAGATTAAAAATAAGCCTACATCCACAGTTTCCCACGTCAATCGTTCCGGGTGGAAACGAAACAATTCTTGCTACGCGATAAAATACAGTGTTGCGTCGTCTCTATTGTTTTAATTAGACACTTTAATGTAGGTTTAGAATTATAACCTGGTTGCAACGTATTAAATCAATTAAGGGTTAAATCATTATAAGTGTACTCGTAGTAGAAGAATGCTATTATTGAAACATCAGTTACACCCAATTTAAAATTACAACAAGGATTTGATCTCTCTCTATTGTAAGTGTGAATTTTATGAAATCTCTAAATATTTTCAAATGCTACATTTTAACAAAGATGTCAAATGATGATGTACACGTATATTTTGCATTGATGTTTAACTTTATCCAATTCATCAGGTTCGGACCGAGTAAGTTTATTGTATTCTTGTTTCCTTGGCATTAAATTTTACCTTTATTCTCTAGTAATACGCAAATTTTACTCTAATGTGCATACGAAGCGACCTTCAACATACACGCAATTAATTAGGTATTAAATTGTTCGTAACATTAATCTCCGGTGGGAGATTAGAACGTGGGTATTTACCAACTTTGTAACTACCCACGTTTTAGGATGCATTGTATTGTATAATTAAACACAGGCTTTATATCACAAAGCATTGTACAGCTGGTATAGTCAAAACAAAACCTAGCGCCGAGTTGACATTAGAGAAATACGATCGCTATGCATAATTTTGATTGCCCCTTAAACAATGAGCGCCAAAATTAAGCACCATACTTCAAATTAATCTGACGCAAACTTGGGCTATTAAACATCGAATCATAATAAAGCTGTGTGCAAAATTGTGAAGGTAAGTTAAATTTTAAAGCGATATTACGTTCTAAATTTGTACTAAATTTAAATTTCTAATTAAATCTCCTTGTCAATAATATTAATAGCGGCGATTAAAAATTAAATTGCGAAAGAGTTACAATCGTATATTTCAAGAACTCAAATGAAGAAAAATTAACTACCCATAGTAATAGTATTTCATATTGACTGATTACTAAATTAAAACTACTAAATACTGTAGTCACAGTACTACCTTGGAACAAAGTTTTTCTACAGTCGCGGTCGAAGCAAGATTGGTAAAACATTACCCTTGAGCATTATAAAATATATCTTAACACAAAGAAATAGAGACGGCATTACCATTTAAAAATCACGAATTATTTATTTTTATTAACTGGTCATCCTATTTTTTTCAATTGGAAATTTGACATCTTCACATAAGTTTTGGAATACAATTCAAATAATTGAATGCTCATACTAGAATACTCTGTAATGTATTTCAAAACTATATATGAGTCTAAGTTTTGACATCTGTCACCTGACGTCAAACCTAACTTGGTTGACAATTTACCGGGCATTTGCACTTCCTAATAGCTTTCAACACTAAGAGACCCAACATGGAAAGTAACAACTTTGGAAACTATTTTCAACTTGCTGCATCACTTCCTCGAAAATAAATTTAAATTCCCTGTCATCATTATTCGTCGGAAATGTTATGAGAAATCCTTACTAAATTTTCATCTTTAAAGTTTTAAACCCACCAATTTCTATTTTAAACATTTTTAATGTTTGTTTTCCGTCGATGCCACCAAAGAACAAGCTGAGGTGGACCTGCTGCGCCTGAAAGCCAGTAGTCGGGAAGTGTATAGGCTCAGAATACTATGCGAAGGCAAAAACACATTTTGGGTAACAGAGCCAGCCGATTGCGTGTGTCACCCACACGACAAACATATATAATAAGGACTCTACCACTAAGTTTCACTTCCCCTAGATCCACACTAACAATGCAAAAAACTAGTTTTGTATCGCATAGCCCGGACTTCCTACGACCAATGTTTAATACTTCAGAATTAATAATATCCATAGCGCTAAATCTTCTCCGTCGGAGCACATACATATTCTCACTTTTGCACCAACACTACACATACACAAGACATTATTCAAGATTACACCGTCGTCTAACTTACGTCTAAAACTAACCTTATTTATGTTTAAGTCATTTAAAAATAATAATTTCCTCCGGTTAAATCGCATTAACCACACATTAATTTACATTCTATATATACACCATAGTCACGGGTTGTCAATGCTCACTGTGAAGGCTCTATGTTAGTTTAATAGATAAAAATAAATAAGTGTAAGTTATATACATATAATATGTAAATCAGGTAAACGTGTATTTTATTTTAATCATATTATAAAAAGTCTGACAAAGTATTTTGTTGTGACATTACAAATTTAGAAATTGATATTTATATATTACTTTAAATTTCACCTTTTACCAAATATCTGAATACAAAAATAACATTAAAAATATCCCTACCGATTCTTTATTAACGGTGTTAGATTAATTAAAACAAAACATACTAATTAAATATTGTTTTTCCACGTCAATACTGCATTCACTTAAGCATATAAAAAGGTGTTTCCGATGACGAATCGGTGGCCTTTGAGTTCATTATGTACTCTTACTATCTACCGTATTATGTACCAACATAAATAAATCCCAACAAGAATAACAAAGTATCATCATTCTTTTAAGTTGTTATAACCAGTCTGAAAAATATTTAAATATTTGTATAACGATATAAAATAATTTACATCATAATCTTATATAGACTGCAAAACATACTAGCTTCTTTGCATGAATAATTAATTAATGTATGGAAAATACCTGACAAATGTATGAGCATTAAAAAAAGAAGGTAAATTGGAACTGCATTCGTTTACTATGAATTTGTTTGAAAGGTATTAATAAAGAATCTATCCAAAAACTTTAAGGATAAAACGCAACAAAAACTCAATAAAACTAGTCAGTAATGTATAAATTATGTTCATGTTAACGTAAATTCTAATGAGTTTGATATAAATCTATAGATATAAAATACATCAACACAATCTGTACTATCTAATCAAAACATTTGGATTACGATCGGTGTATAAATTCGTATTTATGGAATTTCTTAATTCACCGTTACATAAGGGTCAATAAACTAAGGTTAGGAATAAATCAGCCGATCATAATCCTTCAAGTTCAACTTCATAAGGACCGGACAAGTGACATTCCGTGTGCAATCATTATTATTCGCAATGTACTGACCTTGAATAAAATGCCGATGGACACAATCCAGAAGGTTTTAAAACCTATTGTTTTAAACACATGACACTATGAATTCACTTAAATTCGAAAGCTCGCGTACTTGATGAATACGTTCGCAGCGTACGTGTAAACGTAACGGCGCGCCGAGTACGACTGGCAGAGCCCGCAGAGCGATGATTCAAAGATACACCCGATTCTCGAGGTACGGAGGACGGCTGTCTTATTACCTTTCTAGTGACAATCACAATCGCTAATTGTACAATTTCTGAGGCATTACGGCATTGCATTCCACAGATGCCAAACCATTTTTTTTTTATTTAATCACGCGTCGATCACAATTTTATCCTGTTTTCGAAATCGCATTTGAGTCTCCCTTCACTAAGAGCTCAATTGTGTTAAGATAGTCTGTGGTGTGATCGCCTTGGTTTTATTTCGAAATAACCCTATCGAGGATGATAAGGTCGTTGGCGATTGGAGGAACGGGATGCGCACGGCTTCCGTTCGACTCATTTGATTATTTTCGTACTAGAACTTAAGTAATTGCCACCGCGATGTTATTACACGTTAAGCACTTCTGAATTTCGTAATTACGTTTCATATTGACGAAAATAGATTATATTTTATAACATTCTACATATCAATCCATATAAAATATTGAATTCTTTTTAAGAACTAAATTTTTATACTAAATATTGTATATTGGTAGGTGCTGTTTGCACTCAGTAGTATTGTACTTTTTTACCATTAATTTCTAAGCAAATTTCCGGTTGTTGTCTCTTGAGAACTGCTCTTAGCAGTAAAACCGTTCCTGTATATACTATATTTGTTACAAAGAAATATATTAAACATGTTTTTGCTATATCAGACATGATGTTTAACTTTAAAAATTTCATACAAATGGGTTTTATATTTCAATGTTGTTCTTTACTCAGATGTTTTATTAATAAAATAATTCGGCAATAATGATGGTGGCACTTGAATACACAAATTGAATAAGCAACACAAAATGCATTAAATTTCAATGCAAGAATTCAATTGGCTCTTACATACAGCCTTAAACGGTTTGACTAAACAACATTTTAAATTTTGTTTGTAATACTTTCTTCCTATTGCACTTATGCATACATTTGTTATCTATAGGTCAATTAGGTTCATTAACGCTTCTCACACACAGAGAATCACATGACACTCGATTATTTGTTTAGGAGTTATACCATCTGTATTTTTACCCACTACTGTCCAACCAAACTTAAGAACTCTTATATATCTTTTAATTGTTAAAGAAGATAGCAATAAGTACTTTCATTACGGTGCAAACGAATGAGAAGATGACAAAGTATAATAAAAATTTAATCAAACCTTTTCATCCTAAACAACTATAACAATATATATTAAACAAGGTGTACAGACATAATATACACCGCTGAAGCTAGAGGTAACCTCTAGGAAAAAGAAATATAGGAAGACAACCAAAGCGATGGGATGACGACATTGTTAAGCTTTCTGGGGATAAATGGATATAGGAAGCAAAGAACAAATCCAAATGGAAAGGGAGAAGAAAGGTTCGAGGAGGAGTCCTGAACCTTCCTTCCTCACCCAAAAAGGGTTAATATTGCAGAATACAAAATAATGGAAATAACAATAACTAACGCAGATTTAGAGTAAAATAACAAAACTACCACGCATTTGATAGTTATAGTGGCTTTTTTATATCATAAAATAAATGTTTAAGATAAAGGTCGTGCATTAAATTATAAATAATTTTAATTAAATATAAAACATAAAATCCTAATTAAATAAATGGTGTAAAGTACTGGAGAGTGTCTCCGTGTGGCTTTACCCTCAGGGCGTAACTCCAACGATTTGGGAAATAGCCGCGCTTATAAAACTAAGAAAACCTAAGTGAGCAAAATGTACATCCTTGGCTTGTTTATACAATATAATAACAGCAGTAATTTATATATTATAGATATATATTTATGTTTAATTATAAAACCATTTTTCTTTGACCTAAATTCACAGAAATAAATTTCGTTACAAGCTTTAAGCTAAATCTGTATTTATGTTAAACAATTACAAAATACAAATATAGATCTGTCTCACGCTGACCACAACTGCAGGTCGTCGAGTTATGTAAATAAAAATTCGTTTGTTAAACATATAATAATAATAATATAGCTGTTTATACAGATCGACATATGTTCATACATAAACAAATATCATTATATTAAATTGGATATTAGAAGGTAGAAAAAATCTATTCTAAAATTTGGTTCTTGCTTGATTTCTGCAGATCAGTTTGCCAGTCCGAAAAGGTTGGAGGGGCAACCTTTTCCATTCATATATTTAACGTGCTACTCTGTTCAACACCACTCCTGCCACTTGTCTGATGTCGTCTTCCCATCTGTTTTTGGTCTTCCTCTACTCCTTTTGCCTTCCCTAGGGTAATTTTAATCCATTCCTCCATATCTATTTGTCTTTTCCTTTTGTCTTTGTTAAACATATACAACTCAGTAAATAAAATTTGATTCAAATAAATATATGTATATATGTTAACTACATTCAAGGTATATTTCAAGCATAAGACAGCTGATGCCTTATCACTTATCTACATCAACGTATTTGTATTGAACAAACAACTACAATGTGTTTTCCATTCTGAACTATATACAATTAATAACCTCGAGGGCCTTAATAAACTGTATTTAGGCAACAAAAGCTTTCATCAATGAAACACACTCACTCCATAATATTGCAATCAATCGTTACCAGTCTAACAGCAGTTTCGAGAAAAAACTCATTAAATTATATATATTTATGTATTCTATATATTAATAAATAAAATTAATAAAAAATTATAAATCTCATTATTTATTTAAACGAAAAAGCAATTATTACATTATTGTGCAAAACGAAAATAGAAAAGTTTCGATAATAATTTTCTAGATTGATATTGGACAACCGTATTTCAATTCTCATCGGAGGCAGAATACGAAATTCCACCCGCATCACCTCAAGTTCCATCGATCCGCAACAGAGCATTTCTTGAGGCAATTCCTGCCACCATTATTTGGAACCAGCTACCTACTGAAGTATGTCCGAACCAATTAGATTTAGGGCCTGTCAACAAAAGAGCATACCAATTCCAAAGCTGGCAATGAACTTGCGAATGTATCTACAGTCGGTGGTATCACTTTCAGCCACTACCCGTTTTCTCAAAAAAAAGACACGACGCATCTTTAGGTAAATCCATCACAGCAAACAAAACACCATCCTCTAAAATTATTACGAAATTTGTCTATACAATAAAGCAAGAATTAAAAAAAGTGTGTGCGTACAAAGTACACAATATGTCAGAAGTGAAACTTCTTCGTAAATTAATTATAAGGTTAAATTCCCAATAGATGACCATGTACTGGTATATGATCACTAATAATATAAAGGATTAAATAATCTGCGTTTACTGCCCAAGACGCGACAGAATTTCTATCTAAAGTTCTCATATGTAACTACTAAACGAATGCATCAACCAATAGCGTGTATTTTTTCTCAATCTCCCTTTCTCACTTTCTCTCGATCGGTTTCAATCGCTCTCTCCCTTTCTTAGATAAAAACGCTGCACATCTTCGTGACATTCCGAAAATTTACCCACATGCGCCTCATGCGAAGTTTCATTTTAAAATCTATAAGGCTTTGGCATTGGACATTAAATTTAGACACAACGATTGGTCCATTACTATCTTTTCATACTCAAACAAACCTAGGTACACGTAAACTGCACTAGCAAGATTAAATATTATTCATGAAATATAAATATACAAGTAACGCGAAATAGCGAAACGAAACAAAACAATTTACGTCAAGTTCCAAAAGAGGGCGGTAAACAATAAAAGTTGGCGAAGAAATAGGCGCTTATACGAAAGGGGTCTAGAGTAATGAATAATATTGATAAATTATTCAGAACGCAATCGCATTACATTCTCTTGCCTACATTTTATTACACTAAAGTTTCATTTTCGCGGAAGTTCCTTTATTACTTCAAACGTCACCGGAATTAATTGTCAAGTATTAGAACGGGTGACTTATTAATTTTAATTAATTTCTCTGTATATTTGCCACTTGTTTTTGAGCTTGTCACAAAATAGAAATATATTTAAAAACTATATACAAATTGTTAACTGTGAATTTAGTTATTACATTATATTAATGTTGTATCTCTCTCTGTACTAGTTCCCAATTATGTAATTGGGATTGGTATTGGGATTTATTTGGATTAATTACAATATTAACATATTTTAGCTGTTTAAGAATACGGCACTACAACCTTTTTAGGTTTGGGCTTCAGATTTCTGTATCCATTTCATGCTCATTTAATCTAATAGGCAATACAGACTCCTGTGCCTGACATACGGCATCGACTTTTTGGGTTTTTTGACAAGCCGGTTACTTCACGATGTTTTCCTTCACCGTTGGAGCGAATGCTACATGCGCAAATAGAAAAAAAAGTCCATTGGTGCACCGCCGAGGTTCGAACATGAAGTATGTTCAGGGATGAGAGTCTCACGTTGAAGCCACTAGACTAACGCTGCAGTTTTTTTATAAAACTTAATATAAAATCCTGATGTTTAGCCACCTTTATTTATTTTAGTGACACGAGAGAGATACAGACAAAACACTCAGTAACATATTAAGGTTTGTCATACTCACGAATATAGTAGCATATCACAATCAAATATCAAAACCTCTTTTTATTGATGGGAAATAAACCCCGGCAACAATCGAAGGTGGGAACTTCACAGTGGAGTACGTGCGTAATCGCGGGTTCTATGCCTTTTTTGCATTAAGGGGCGTTGTCTAGGTTACATTTAGAATACTCACCGCGTTCTCTTTACGCCTGCATGCTCTACCACGATATGTGCAAAAAGCTGTTACACCATAGCTATTAAAGCATTTAATCACCTTCCTAGAGGATCACTGACGTGCAATTCTTTCAAATTTTTGGCGGCAAATTGTTTTTGTAGCGTGAGCGAATATCTTGATTATAAGTTTGACACAGATTTTAAATACCTAACTTTACTTGCCTATTAGTTTGTATTATATATAACATTACAAAATTAGATGACATTTGCATGGCTATTTATATGTGGCGGATTGTGCGGATTTTTGTAATTTATGTTAAATCAAATCAAATCAAAATCAAAATATCTTTATTTATTTAGGTAAACATGTACACTTATGAACGTCAAGAAAAACTTACTGTTACGACTTGTATCACTATTCCAGCAAACAAACGATTGGATTTTTACAACGCCCTCAAAGAACGCCGCTGTCAGCTAGTACCATGGCTTTCACTATGACGGAAAGCTACGGATCCAATCCGAAGGTGGCGTTTACGGGCTCCACGCCAAAACTAAATCCACCCACTAGCACCATTAGGATTGTTTTTGACATACCCATAAAACCTGACACGAATCACGAAACTCTAGGGATTTTTGCAATCGTGAAAAAATAAAATAATCTCATTATTTTCCAATTTCCTTGTACAGTTCTTAGCTTACGCGTATAATTCAATTCAAATCAAATCGTACAAAGGGAGAAGATCAAAACCAATTATGTTTGTAAAAAGAAGTCGGTCCGAATTGACTTTTCTATTTATACAAAAATTCTATTCTCTAAACGCCCGACCCGGCTTTGTATCGGCTTATCGGCCTTGTTGCTAAAGCAATAGTGGTTATATCTATAAAATGTAGTGATTTTTTTTAGCCGTGACTACCGTTAACTTTTTAATATTCCAAATAATATTTAATAATTATTCTAACTCACACCAACATCGCATATCCAGTTCTGCAGCAGAACTGATTATATTTGTTGACAGGTCTGGTAAGGCTAATAGACGAATGTCAATTTTTTTTATATACCTACTAAAGTTAATTCAAAGAAACTTGGTGTATTTTTGAGTTTTAATTTAAACTCTTATTTAATTTCCTCTAATTAAAAAATATCCTAGAAAAAGTCTAATGATTATAATTATTAAATAATTAATAATTATAATCATTACACTTTCAGTTTCAGCTGCCGTTAAAACTAACCGCGCGCCCGCTGGTTGAGAGTAATTAGGTAGTGTTTTTAGTATGTAATACTTAAGCTTGAGTCTTCCTAGTTTTAATTTTTTTATCGGTTATGTTAAATTCTTGTTAATTTAGAGTCACCTGTTAGGAAATGATTATGTTTTCTTTAAATAAATATATTGTTTTACATCTAACGCGTATTAAACAATTTACGTCATCGTGTAATTAAAATTAATCATTCTCTAAGTCTTCAAATAGGTCAGAGACTAGTAAATAGATAATTAGTGTAGCAAACACACAGCAGTGTATTTGACAGCGGTGTTTGGGAGAGTATCTTCACCATACAAATTTAAAACTAAACAACTTTCAACCCCGACATGGGTATACCAGCAATTAGCCAACTCCATGGCAGGCCTTCCACCTGTACAGTGAACTGACAACAATTACACTTCAGCTTAGTGCCACTTAGATTTAAACAATTTTTACGGGATTTTGTCTGTATTGTCCTTAGTTCATTTCATTTTGCCAATAAATAAAACAAAACATTGTTTAACGATAGGCTTATTTGGTTTAGCCCTTGATTATTAACAATAGTATGCAAGACTGAGTTCTAACGCTATTGTGCCAGTTGACCTGTGAGTAACATAAGCAAAACGTCGATATATTTGGGATATGATTTATATATTAATACAAATTTTAAATTATGTTAACGAATCACATTTCAAAAATAGGTTTCAGCTATATAAATACGAATAAAACAAAAGAGTCGTTTAAGAATGTTATAAAAATTGATCAGATTATTCATTTTGTTAATGATTTACAGAACAACAAATTAAAGAATAGTGTGCTTTTTGCTTTTTGTATCCCGAAAAAAAACAGTTCTGCATTTAATGAAGAACTGTTTGAGAATAAAGTTGAATACTGCTTTGAAAATTAAGATATAAGGTGTTTCAGATTTCTGTTTTATTTATTTAATAATTTAATCACGTCAAATAATACTTAAGTTAAGATTCAGAGTCGACACTGAAGCGTGAGCACGACTATGTATTTAAAGAAAACACTTTTTTACCGGATTGAAGCTATGTATTACTAAAAACTTATAATTATTTAACATAAGTTTAAATTTTTCTGACGTTTCGCGTGCTTTACAGCGTGCGTGGTCACGGTGACTGAAGACAAAAGGTGAATGTCAAACGTATCGCAACTGTAGAAAAAGTTATAGTATCTGTATTTATTTCCCCAGAGTTGATATCGACTAAAAGATGAAGGGGTTTTCTAGAAATTGCTCACGCTGTTCTCAATTTTCGCGAATAGCTTCAATCCGGTAAAAAAGTATTTTCTTTGAATGTGTAAAAGTTATGTTAATAAAAGTCAATACACGACTATGTATGTAATTCAATATGTTTTATTCTTAGACTATAATAACACAATTAAATATTTTTAACGTATAGTAAATTCTAAAAATATAACGAAACTTAATTATTTTAAACCAAGTCATAGTACGTTAGCAGATAGTGATCTTAATGACTTCAAAAATTAGAAACGGACTACAATTACATGTCTAATTGCAATTTGATTTGTTACATTTAATTTGTACAAGTAATGTGTAAAGTATGGGTAATTAATGATTATTTTTAAAGGTATCAGACTTGCAAAGCCCATGGGAAAACGAATACATACAAGACTAGGTTTCTAAGAAAAATATTGTCTCGAATAAATCATATTGGATGTGAAATATGTTGGCAGGATATATTACATTATATTTGTATATATTTTTTAACTTATGATATATGTATGTTTGTTGAGTAACTAAATATAATAGTTAACTTAGTCAAACAAGGAACCTGCTTCATTCATACGTTCCCTTGCATCACACATATGTAATAAAATTACTTGTATCTCTGGTAAACTACAATTCTATAGATTTATCTGAGGCAAACTTTAATTACTCTAACCTTTGGTCCAATTAAAAAAAAAACAATTAAATATTACACTAAAATTCAAAGCAATATTTTAATACGTTTCGTTTGTCTTTAATCTTAAAATTTATTTTATAGTTTAACATACATAAAAGGCCCACAGATGTGTAATAAACAAATCGAAGCTAAGTGTGAACATGTTTGATAAAATTACTTTTAACACATAATTTTTTGGTTACGTTTTATAAGATTATAATTCTGTCTCCAAACGGATATAGGTCGCTCGGAAAACTTTAATATTTTTTTGTGGTTTTTGCCACTTTTCTTCTCTTTTCTTCTCTTAAACAGGACCATATACTTATATCTTATTACGATTGCGATGTAATGTTGATTTAAAGTATTATTATGACATTTCTGTTATTTTTGAGAAATAAGTCTTTTAACCTACTATGCAATACTCTCTAATCTTAATATATATATAAATTACGTGTCACGTTGTTTGTCCGCTATGGACTAAACTGCCGAATCGATATCAATCAAATTTGCGCACCGTGTGCAGTTTGATCTAACTTAAAAGAAAGGATAGCTTACATCTCAATTTATACTCGCAATATTATTTTATTGCTAATATTTGTTTATAATTTGATACAAATCTAACAGATGGCGCTGTGTTAAAAGTACCAACGTCTCACATAAGCTATCTACCTTTCACATAAGTTCTCCTACCGTTTCCCTTGAATAGTTTACTACTATATAATATAACAAAAACCTTAATGAATTAATATTCTATATTTTAATGTCTACATAATATTTCTCAAACAAATTCCGCCAACGTTCCTTATTCAAAATAAATGCGTTAGTATTTGGTTAAAATAAGTGATTTTTAAAAGGCCTAAAAACTATAAGCCCTTCTTAAAAAATATACTGATAAGAGCCCCGGGTTAAAAGTACACTTAAAACCGCTGCAGTGCGCGGGCATTTCTCGTTATAAAGGCTGTATACCCTTTAACCGCAGCCTCACGACCTCTCGCAAATAACACCCATTAGTATTTCATTTAGTTCAGTGTGTAACGCCTTTGCGTTCACAGCATAAAAAATGAGCGGTTTTACTGGTAATGGCTTGGATCTGAGTCAAACTTTTATTTTTAAATTGAAAAATATATACTGGAGCGTGTCTCAATGTATGCGTTATTTGATGACGTATTATACAATTCTGCGTTTGATTCATCGACTAATTAAGTATGAAACCTGTAATAATAACCGAAACATTTATTGCTTCACCAATAATTAAACCCCATATTCTACATATGATTATTGAGCCATGCGGTAAAGTATGCTGCGATCATTATCTGTGGTTAATTTCCTCCAAAACGGCTTACCCGATTCTCATGAAATTTTGTGTGCTTATTGGGTATATCTGAAAATCGAACAAAATCTATTTTTAATCCCCATAAATGTTAGGGTAGTCCACCCTTAAATATTTATTTTTAATTTTTAGATTTATTTTTATTTTTTTATCAACTGTATCAACAGCATTAAAAAAATACATACAACCCTAAATTTTCAACCTTCTACGATCAACCCCTTTTTTATTATAAATGATATACATGGCAAAACGACGTTGTCCAGGTCAGCTAGTAGATATATAGAAAAATGGTTTTAACTTTTAAGTTTAAGCAATTTACTAGATACCCGTCTAAATGACAATGTTACGCCAATTTATTTAAAATGTTAAAACTGACCTAAAACTGTGACTTCGTCGTTATTAGTGTAAGGTACTTCTATCTGTCATTGTTATTCTAATTTTCATCAATATATTACAGTATTGATGTGGCACACTTGACTCTGTATATGTATAAAATCAAACTTTGTGGTTTACTTATAAAAACCTTTTTTTTTTTTAAACTTTTGTTCATGCCAGATGAGGCAAACGAGCACTCAGAGTTAAGGCCCTATCCCAGCACTGCTGTATTCTTCTTCTTCTGCTGGTCTTTGGGTGTCTTTATCAGTCTTTGGGTGACTTCGGTGCGCAATGAAGAGCTGGAGCACCGAGGCGCACCGGCCCGTAATAACCTTTAGTTATGTTAAACATTTAGTTAATGTAATTTTTTTTTCAGAAATGGATTACCTGGCTTGCGATAAAATATATCGTGTAAATCAAAATCATGTTGTTTCGTCATAAACTTCAGTTAATTGGCTATATTTTGATTTTTTATAACGACCTAAATTATTTAAACCGTGTTTCATCTTTTGGATGTACCGCGCGCACATTCCAATTTGGTTAGCATAGCGCCACTCACGCGAGCAATACAAATAATTAACAAAATTTCTATTGAGGTAGACCTATTTGTTTGTACGCTGGCTGAGTTCACAAGAGTTGCTTGCTATATTGTATCTTATAACTATACAGGCATATAAGTATAATTTTTTTAATGTTTTTTATGTAGGATAATTGGTGTGGGTATTATTTTGGAGTTCTGGTGGTGCGCAGCAAGAAGTGTCTTAAAAAGGTGGAACGCCAGACGTCAAGGTGTTACGTAATTAGGTGTTAGGTAATTTCGCATACAGTATTGAAAAAAGTTAGCTACAAGTACAATTCCGAAGAATTAGAACACATCCCATTACATATGTTGAATAACTTTCCTAAATAAACTGAAAATAATTTCAGTTACAACATATTCATTACACTACGTTGACTAACGACTTCGTCTTTGACGCCCAGTTGAGCTTAATGTGCTGCAGACTTGCATTAATGTTGCACTCATAAAGGTGTATGACACTTGCGCCGTCGTGTTACGATTCTCAGAGAAGTGAGTGCGAACTCTCTAAGATAAGATAGAAATAATTGATATCCGTTTCATTAACAACTATATTAAGCTGCGTGCGACTTTCGTGATGGGCTTTTGTGTGTTCTATACTGTGTAGTGTGTAGTGGTGAGTGTTCTGAAGAATTGTTTGGGGTGACTCCTGCCTCATTTCAGCACCTTACAAACCGTATGAATTCTAAATTTCATCAGCATGACCTTGATGGCTGGAAGTCTTCCACAAACCGTTTTATAAGGCATTTTTTTACGAACTAGCGAACTGTGGAATCAACTCCCGGTGAAGGTGTTTCCTGAGAGGGATCATACAAAAATTAAACAAAAAAAAAATACTAATAAAAAAAATAACAAAAATCGACTTTGAAAACTTGGACAACAATTATAAATAACTTATTACCATGACAATATGTTAATGTTCATGAAATGACTTGAAAATTTATAAGACATTTGCATGCTTATTTTATATCGTTGATTGTGCGAATTTATGATCGATCTAAACTTCTTTCTTGCAAATAAATGATTTCGTTATTTATTTGAAGCTACGATTTTTAACAAAAAATTACAAAATTATGTTGTAATTTGTTAACTGTATATTATCTAATCTGTGTGTATCCTAGGTATGATTAAAAAAAAACAAAGTTTAGATTCGTATATGGACGTAACAGTGAGTTATAATTATACAGTCAATAGATACGTAATCCCAAGAAACCATACATACAAAATTATACTCGCATGAACATCTTACACATACGATTACTTCACTCAAGCAAAGACACACAACAAGTTGTCAAACAAAAGTACACGACTTAGTCAGTTTTCGTCAACGCCCTATTCTATACACTGGCGTTGATCGGCCACAAACTTTACAGCACCTGTTTACGGAACCATTCATTATAAGTTATATCGTTAGTGCAACTAACAAGGGGCATATATACATTGGATGGTTTTATCCAAGAGACCCTTACCAAATCTTATCAATCGTTTATAAACTGATAAGGACAACGCTTTTTTAAGAGGTAATCGTTGACCTTCGTGGTGGATGATTTATTTTAACCTCTTCACCGAACATAAGGCGAGGACAGGAGCTAGCCTAGTAGAACAACAGTAAAAACAATTTCACGCCTTCAACTAGAACAAATGCAAAATGTAAAAATATATTGCGTGACAAAGGTCGTAGGCGATCAACATTCTGTGCCTGGCACATGTGATCGATTTTTACGTATGTCGATTTGTATCGTATTTGCTGATCGAGATGGTATCGGTCGCAAAAATAAAGAAAATCCTACTCTGCCCAGCGTTCGAAAGCACCACCTTACGGTTGAGTCATCAACACTCATATTTTATTGTGTTCAATAAACGAGAAGATATGGAGATATATACATATATGGCAAACTACTTATTTTTATAGAATGTAAGATGTTCATATGGTATGATGTTCAAAATAAATAAACAAATCATTTATTTGCACAACAGGTACATTTAGCTCGATTATAAAAACATTTTTTAATAGAATCTTTCTGTTGGCCTTAAGGGCTTTTTCAGCTACGCTCGGACTGTTTTGGCGAGCATAGCTTGGCGTGTGTGTGGCGTTTTTTCCGCAACTAGCGCAAGGGCGTCTCCTGTGAGACTCAAACCACGGCTTCGGCCGTCGCGAGGTAGACAATCGCCTGAAGGGCAGAACGGGCCGCTATTTCTGTCCATTAACAGCCATTTGAAGTGAGTGATTTGCCGGCCTTTGAGGGAAGTATTGTTTTGTTTATGCATATTAGAAATGCTTAGACTTATTGCATATAACCATCCCATTTGGTAGCATACGAGATTATATAACTTAATATTAAGATACAACTTCCAATAACCAAGTTAGTAGAAACGCAGAGTGCAACCGAGCTGCGCATTGATTTATTCACAATAACATTAAATTCTCAATAGCTATTCGAGAAATTAGTACGATCGTACCGAAATTACACGAATCAGTAATTGCAATAGTTCCATTAAAACAGGAAAATGGCTAAGCAACATATATACTAAGAATACAATAATAGACCTGTTTTATTCCAGGAGTACATTATTTTCACATATAATTATTTAACTAATGTATACAAAATATTGTAAAACCTATTTTAATTTGATTTGTTACGAAAGATATTAGATAGATAATTATTGTAACTACATACGAAATCTTCGATAACCAATCCCTTGGTGTTGCATAGAGATGTGGTATCGAAACGTTCGGCCTACGAACGCACTCGTAGGCCATAGCTTTCAGTGTCCATGGACACATAACGTCAGATGAGCCTCCTGTCTATTTGCCGTTTTCTATTTATAAAAAAACTAGTATTTGACCCTGGTACACAAACATTTTTTTTATATAGAACAGGGGGCAAACGGGCAGGAGGCTCACCTGATGTTAAGTGATACCGCCGCCCATGGACACTCTCAATGCCAGAGGGCTCGCGAGTGCGTTGCCGGCCTTTTAAGAATTGGTACGCTCTTTTCTTGAAGGACCCTAAGTCGAATTGGTTCGGAAATACTTCAGTCGGCAGCTGGTTCCACAAAGTGGCGGTGAATTATAATAACATTCCACCTTTTTAGTCTAATGCTACAATATTTTAGAAAACTTAAATTGATTATTCATTACGATTCTTCTATTCTTGAAGATGATTAATAATTACAAACATATCATTTTGATATATATGTTAATATATGCATCATCCGTCGAGACAACCTTTAATAAATATCATCTTCATTTTAGCTGATCGAAGCCTCATTTTCCCCCCGTGAAAATTCATGAGAGCAGGGAACATGAAAAGATAATCCGCGGAACACTCAGACCAGCGTCTTTGGGAGCTTATACCTGTTCTAATGTAAGCACTTAGGCTTAGCCCCCAAAATATTAATATTAATATGGGTGGAGCTATTTAGCGCCCAGTTTTTTCGGCGACATCTTTATTAAAAAAATATTATTTCAAAAAAAAAGTAAAAGATTCAATTTACATAATAATCATGACGTTTTTATACAACAGACATCTGTTTTTTTGTTATACATATAAGGTGTTATACATGAGTGCGTTTAAAATTTAAATTGTTTTTTTTTATGTAATTGGTAAACCAGCCTACGGGACGCCCATAAAGGACACTTTTAAAAATTAGTTAGTTGTGAACTGTTAGTTAAGAATATATATTATAACTTGAACTCTGAAGTTTATGTAGAGAAAAATCACAGAAAATCTTAAAAAGTTTTCGTTCCGGAAAACCAAACAGTCTCTGTGGTGGTACAGCAATATGTTTCATGTTGATATGTACTAAAAAATTAGGCATTAAGGAGAAACGAAGTTTATAAACCAGTTCTTCGTTTACATGTAAGGCATCTACAGCGCATTTACACAAAAAAAAATTAAGCTGACACATACAATTCGACTCGTGAAAATATTTATATCTTAAGGAATAATTAGTACAATCGCATAAATAACTAAGTTTTACTCAAAATTCTAACGCCTGCAAAAATATATTAGCAATGAAATCTTTTATATTTAAATATTGTAGAATTGTTTGATGATTTGCTTTTTTTTAAAAAAGAGTACCGAGAGTTTTTTACGCCGGCTTTCTTTGCCGATGAGTAGGGATGCCACCAGGCTCGAATTTAATGATGTGGAATAAGTGATACCATGATGATCTTATGTTCCAAAATAAACGTATTTTTTATTTTATTTTTATTTTTTATCTCAAAGCTTATTATGATCTGTAACGAATTGTATGAACATAACGAACACAATGTTAGTGCAAATAGAGATAACGTTCTAACGAAACTTTTCACGTTTAGACTATTCGAAAACTTTAAACTTCACAAAACTCAACAAATTGGAAGCGCCTGCAATCTGAATTCCGGTCTGTGATTTTGTAGATTAAGGTGGTAGTTCACGGACTTCTAACTGCATTATTTTCTTCAACTGAGAAAAGATATTTTAAACTGTACCCAGTGGGTATGGGGAACACATATGAACACAAACTGGAAACACTGGAACAACTGGAGCACACTTTGGCTATCAGCACAAAACTGCGGCAACAAATTATGACCGCGAATCAAACCCAGTGATAGACTATTCACCAGCAGTTCTTCTTCTTCAAGTGCCACTTCATTGCTTATGTTTAGCTAAGCAGCGGCGGATGTGATGCCGGTATACTCCCGTACGTTCCGCAACTAGGACTTTCCTCTAACAGGCCTTGCATTTTTCCCATCACTACAACTAGTCGTATCGCTGATGACGCATAAGGTGTCCAAGATATGCGACTTTCCCTATTTTAACTTTCCTGTTATTCCGATTCTTTTATACTATAGTAGGATATTAAGTGATATCACGCCCATAGACAATCACATTACCAGAAGGCTCGTAAGTGCGTTGCCTGTCAAGAATTGGTACGCTCTTTTCTTGAAGGACTCTTTCATCCGGAGAAAGTTAATTTAAATTATTAATTTCTATTACATTTGAAAGCGGTACGGTATCAGACCCTACATACAAAGTATAAAACATTTATTCGAGTGAAGTGTTACTTAACTAAATACCACCGTACTCAAATACATAAGCGTTTGATGCATTTACTTAGTGATCGAATAGTACTCAGAGTGTCAATAATGTATGCAATTAGTTGGTAAATTGACACGCGCATTGAAAGCCCCGAATATGTAATAAGGTAATTAAGGACTTGCGTATTAGCACTGTCAACGTGCCCTTTGTGTGGGAATTTAAATACCTCTACGTGGTACTGCCATTTATCAATGGTTTTACTTGGTATATTTCAAGCATAAAATATATTTAGGTCAATAATGAAGAAGCCATTTCAAAAAAGTTTACAAAACAACAAAAAAATCTTTTTACATTTTTCATTTATCGTCTTCAATAACGTAGAGTAGTTTATATACTTATAAACGACCGATTTTTAAATCTACTTAAACTATGTTTTGGATTAAATCACCAGCTTTACCTCGGTCTTGTTTATGGAATGGTTAAGGAAGTTAGGTAAGATTTATACAATTTCTAAATACTCAGAATATATCCCATCATCTATAAAATCTATACTTTATTTAAGGAGGCGACATTACCGCTAAAGAGTGCAAACTTAACTTTACTTAACAGATAACAATGTAGACTTAAACAATTACAAAACCAAAATATAAAGCTAATCTAAAGAGTCATGAATAATGTTCAAAGAACTTTATTTCTCATGACAAAACAGAAATATTTTATTTAAGTACATGAGAAACTTAATATTAATATGTATATATTATATACGAGCGAGATACACGTCGCCATTAGCCGTAACAATTTCAGTTCATTCTAACATGCATCTTTAATGCCTTTTTGAATTTGTCAAACACTCCAATATTGCGAATTTGAGATGGTAATTGGTTAAATAATTGCACACCCTCATACCTAATAGATTTCTTCAAATAATTTGTACGCGGCTTCGGTAAGATAAGCAAACTCGCTCGACGAGTATTGCGTGTCGTTGTGTGTTTGATTTTTTTAAACGACAACGACGAATAACAATGCTTGGTTCGAAAATATATAAAATAATATATTACAATGACAAAAGTCACGATTAACTATACATTAACGCTATAAGACGTAGAACACGTTGGAGAGGTAGCTAATGTATTTATTTATTTATTTTATAAAGGCACACTAACGAAACCCATACAAACACTTGCAGAGAACAAGATACAAAAACACGATATGTGTAAATGTTTAAAGGGAAACATTGCAATGATAAAAAAGTAAAAATACAATAAAAATAAACAAGATTAACAAATACAAATATGCAATTTTAAAATTTAATACATTTCTACTTTGTAGTTGTTATACTTAATTATAGTAAAAAGTGATGAAACAACATTCATGGTGATGAGATCGCTTGTTAGCGATAAAGCCGCCCGTTCTATCCTTTACAATTTTTATATATTATGTTATTTGTGTTTTTCTTTCATTAATATAATGAAGTGTGAATAAATATCTAACCATCAATCAAATCATTTATTAGACGACCTAAAATGGCAGTTTTGAATGTTAAATAAAATAAAAAAGATGATTCCAGTTGCCCCTTTCAAAAGGTAGTTTCGTGTGTAGAAGAATGGGTAAGAAACTCCTCACTTACTCCTATAAAATAGAATTTACAATATTAGTATATATAAGTTAAATATGTATGTGAAGAAAATGTACCCCAAGAATTAAAATACTATACAGGTCTATGCTTGTATTGTATATAACAATTGACAACACATAACCTTACATCAGACCCTAAATCCAAATATATCAGGGACGTAATGAAGTTATCTATTTGTATATTACTCAGCACTTTTATGCAAGGGCCCGCCATTATCATTGCTCGCTTATCTTAAAGCTCGTTAAGGTGAGCATTTTACGAGGCCTTTTTACAGGGGAGGCCTGATTTTTAAACGTTTCACTGATAACGAAGTTAAAGTACCTAAGTGTTTTGAGTTTAGGATCTGATAAGAGATTAAAGATTTTCATTATGTTAATTTATTTATCATAATTTTAGATGATGGTTAATAGGACACGAGAGCGTGCTTATAGGCTGACCAACGTTAGTAAAGTATTCTACATTGCCTTTTAAGTACCTACAACATGTAGGAGCCTTCCTTCAATAGGAGTACAGAAATATACGATACATAAATATATTACTATTCAAACAATGTTGTGATTTAATAAAAATATAACAAAACGAAATCCTCCCAGCCACGTATGTCTGTATAAACACGTTCAACTCAAAAACTACCTACAAAATTTTGTACGAGTTTCACCAATATAGAGTTTCACCATTTCACTTCTAACGTAATCGAGGAAGATGTATAATTTATTATTTAGTTTGATGTTCATTAAATAAAATTTTACGATTATTGGTATATAATACAAAACCAGGTAAACGTCCGGCAACGCAACAGGACGTGGGTGCCCCAGGGCCGTCATCAAAAACTAAATCTAGGAGTTCAGGCACCTCTCATTCGAATTCTTCGCCAATATAACCGAATAAACACTACTGATCCAAAACATCTAGTAAAATCTTAAATTGAAAATGTAATATTTTTATTATTAAATTTTCGCAAAATTTATGTTCACCATTGTTATGTTTTTTAGAACAGGTAGCTTCTAACATAATATTATACTGTTAAAAATGCTGATATAATATACCTAATATATATGATGTTGTGAAATTTTATAATAACACAAATAAACACCTATATTCACACCACCAACAAACACCTATATCAACACCTATAATAATATTTAAAAAAATTATACAAATTCAAACATAGCAGTTTTTCCCAATTAAATTGTATTCAGAAATCAAGCCGGCCTTGAAAATTTAATTACGTCACTATAGCAGACACCATCCCTTAGAAGCGTCAAAATGAATTATCGTACTTCATTAAGCTGAAGTGCTGTCTTTAGTGACTAAAAATGTTTCCATTATAACGAAAATGGCTGACTCTCGTTAATTCAGTTCTTCCTTTTCATTGAATAAGAATATTATTGTTTTAACACATTGAATACCTAAACAATGGATACACAGCAATAGCCGTAAACCAAAACTTTTTATGGCGAATTTTGATTAAGTAAATATGAATGTAAATTATTATTTTTATTAAAAAAGCATAACAACTCACAATACTCGGATCCGAGAGCTAAGGATTGTATTGGTTTAAAAAAATGAATGGAATGGTCGAACGGATGTTAGTGGGCACCGCTACTATGACTCCGCTCCATTCGGATCCGAGAAATGAGCACTTAATGCGTTAAAGATTTTAATATACGATATACACGCGACACAGATATAGACATTAAATTTCTAGTACCTTAATATCTGATTCGACTCAGGTGCGAATTACGATTTAATTATTTTCAGTACCTAAGTGAATGACCCTTTCTAACTTCTGTTAAATGGAACATTTATTCCGCGCCAATAATATTACAAGTATCTATAATTGCATTTCCGATTCCGACATCAATTTGACTGTACCTTGCGATTCTAAATTCTGAAATCAGCGTTACCGATATTGAGTGAATTATACTCTGCATTTTTTCCGTAGAAAATATATATATATATATATATATATATATATATATATATATTCTACGGAATATATATTAATATATATTATTTTAAATAATCTTCAGAGAATGTGATGCCACAGAAAGATCACCCACCAAAAGAATTCCGCTTTTCTCTGTTCTTCTGATCTCTTCCTTTCTGATCGAGCTGTGGATATGGCTCTCACAGGTCTGTCTACCCTAAGAGAACTTAGACCTAACTTCTGAGGACTTACTCCTCCTTCTGAAGACCAGCAACACCAACTCACTTGGTTGTGAAAACAGCCTGTTATGGCTCGTACTTTGGCCGCCTAATTCAAGTAAAAACAGACACAAATTCCACTGACAGGTTCTCTTTTTGCATTGATAATAAAAATTGCTTAGGCGCGTAATTTTCCGTATGAGACGATTTACCCCTGACACTGCTCAAACCAACATTCCCATACTATCCCATTAAAACGTACAAATAACATGCCATTCTAGGCGTAAACGGCATATAAATTCGGTTGTATTTCCTCTGTACTCCCATCCAATTTCTACTTAGCAATTTAGCCAACTTTTTACGCAGCACATTTTTCAAACGTATCCTTAAATTTATTATGTTATTTTGAGGATTACGTTCAATTATTTACGTTAAATTACTTCCTTACATTATTAGTTACACTTATGCCGCGGAACGTAAGTATTGAAAAGATTTTATTTACGAGAATATAGCAGTTTAAATTAGGTAAAAAAGTATCATGTAGTTACATTGTATAAGAGTTCATCAGTCTTATAGCAAAGACCAACTGTTTATCCAGAAACGCGGCATCACGTGTGAAATTAAAGTAGCCAGTGAACCTCCGAAAAACCATAAAACTGAAGCAGCATCTCTTTTCCCCGAATTGTAATACCATTTGATAGAACAAGATGAACACTGTTATAAATAGTGAAGTCTCGATTTAATTGAAAAGCATTGGTTTTAAACGACAAGAACAACATATAAACTGTAATAAAATTTAAGCCGGCATCAATAAGATGATATTGTCTGTTTTTGATTAAATTAGCTTTTAATATTCGCTTTTAGTTTAATTTGTGGCTTAAATTTACATATAATTGGATCGCAGGTGTTGCATAACAAAGACTGCGTTTCCAATGAAGTTAATTAATTTCAATGGCTTCCCATAATATTCTAAGAAATCTCTTGTTTCCCCAAGCTAATCCATTTTAATGACTCAATAATTAAACGTTATTAATCTTAAGTAAACCTACCTACCTAACATAGAGTAACTAAGTAACCTCTTAGTATGTATTTTAATTGTAATAATAAATTCAAAGTTTTTGTTTTATTTTATTGATAAAAAGCTTGCCAACGCTTGGTACACTGTTACATCGCTAAAAAAATCACTAAATACAATTTTAAATGTGACAAGCACTTATAGGCAACCATGACATACACGAAGATATCTAACAAAACAATTATTTGACAAAACAAAAAAACACTATTTAAAAAAATAAACTTAAGAAACTTAACAAAAAACCGATTTCAATGTGTGAGGTGAGCAACTATGGATATCCAGACCTAGCTCGTTTATTTATCCTTCATCCTACACCTAATATAAATTATATAATATTTTTTATATATATTATTATATATAACAAAAAAAATATGTGGCACTCGGGGACTGTCGCGGTAAAACTATTGCATACCATTTTCATCAACATCATCGCTACCGAACGAACATAATTTAGAAATTACCACGATTCTCATTTGCCAAGAGTATGAATATTAAAATTTGTACTATTTGTACAACGAAATAATTGAAACATATTTTTTTTCATTTATGCATGAAATTACAAGCCATTAGATAATGGTTTATTTTAATATCTTTAAAATATCCAGCGGCGTAATCAAGCCCGTAGGGAAACGATCCACATGTATGCAGAAATCTATTAATCAGAATGTTATACCCACAATAGGCTATTGTAGGTTTTTAAAGATACCCAAAATCCCTTAGCCGAATAAAAATAAAGATTATATTTAAAAGAACTGGATAATTAGTTCCTCTTTTTTCGACTGTAGCATTAATCCTTTTAGTGTTTTATGTTTTAATTGAAATCAAAGAATTCAATATATTAAAATACTAATATGAAGAATTATAGCCTTGTTCGTAGATTACACAATCGGTAGTAATTAAATATCTATAGCCGAATCAAGAGATTTTCATAAAATAATTATTTAATGAAAAATTATTAATATAAAGAAATGCTCAAGAAATAAGTATCGCAATACAACAAAATTGCTGTCAGCGTTAAAGGTACACTGCCACAGGGGCCAAACTTTTTAAATTTGTTTTAATTTTATATTTATTGTTACAATCAAGCGAAAAATGATGCGTTAAATTGCAATCATAATGATACGGTTCACAATCTATCGATAGTTTACAATCTTACTGGATAGATTGTAATATAACGATGTTTACAATCTTACGGTGACATATATATCAATTGACTGACTCTTAGATTCAAATTAATACATTTGTATGATCATTTAAAAACTTTTGAAAATAAAGTTGTCTATAACAGTATGTGATCAACCTGTGCCTGACATATTGAATTCTGTGGCTAGTGCGCAAGTGTTTTTACAAAGATACCAGAACACACAAATGACCACATGACCTCAGGTTTTCTGACCGAAGGTTTTCAATTTTAAATCACAATTGACTAAATGCAGTAACCATACTAAATATGGTTCTCCCAGTAGACTGAGTTTTCAACGTTATTTTACAAAATTGATTCCAAAAATAATTACTTTCAGCTCATATTAAAATTATCTGTAGGCATTAAATCATCCTATCGGATGGCTCAGTATTTATTATCATACCAGTTTTGATTTATAATCCATTTAATAAATCACTGTACGGATATCGTTTACACTAATTGAAATTGTGTGTGACCAAAATACAATATATTATTTAAATTACTGAATTATATACTTTGTTTTTTGAAACGGAATTGTAGTTTGTATAAAATAATTGTTATGAATATATATATTTATATTAAATTTTATTTATTTAGGTGGATTCTCAATGACATACTGGCGTCTACGACTGTGCATTCATACAGCATGATGTAAAATAAAATAGTCATGACGATAAACATGAATGCTTGCATTTTAATAAGCTCGAAGTAAACAAAACATTACCAAGTAAAAACAATAAATTAAAATATAAACGACCCCGATTTAATTTTAATTTATATTCATATTCGGTTTGCCGTTCGGATGCACTCCCAAAAAATATTCAATGGTTTCAATTATTGGGCTCCATTGATTACTTGTGGTTATCCGGCTTTTGAATTACCTGATATTTATTTAAACGGTTAGGCTTTTGGTCATTAAACTTTTGTAAGGTTTGCTATTTTCATTAATCAGAGTAATCAGATAAAACAAGTGTTATGTGAAAATTAGCGTTCTTAATTAAAGAGATATTAATGTAGTCTAGATTAACAAGTCTTTTTATACCATCCTCAGGTCTTAATTCTTAAATTGTAAGACTCATGACAACATTCATAAATAAGTTAGTGATACATACGAGAGCCGCTTTAAATCTAAAAAACGTCGGTTTGTTCTGTTTTCGTCGATATTTCAATGGCTCAATACAGGCTAATTTTCATTCATAGCGTATTTAACATTCTAATATATGCGTTTCCTACTTTATAATAATAAAAGCATTCTAAAGAAGAAAGAAATTCGATCGATCTCCTATCTGCATCCCAATAACCAAACTCCACGAAGCCAATCCTATTTCGCGACGGATAGAATGCAATCTCTTCGCTCTTTACACTCATATTTTATAATCAATATAAACCAAAAAAAGTAAATAAAACCATACAAATAATATAAAAATATAAATGTCTATGTTTAAATTATATCAATAGCTTTTTAATTATTTTAAAAACTGGTGTTAGTTTAAATCTTAAGATAGGATATTGGCACAGTTGAACTGTCATTTTCATACAAAGGTCTATCCACATACACTGATTCGCCCTACCATGGATGGCTTGTATCGACAGATGGCTATTGCAAATCGTCGATTGACTATTGGCACACTTTTATCTATATTTGGATTACGATGTCTATCTCAGATGGTCAAAATGGATTGAGATAGGTTATTGGGTTTAGGCGTAAATGTATTCCATGAAACTGATGTAAATAGTTTCATGGAATTCACTTTGGTCTATTGTCAATACGTGGGCGATACAGCGATTTTTAATAATAATTGTTTCACATCTTGGGTTACACAATCAGAGTTTTCTCATGGTTTCCTAACTTTATTTAAAATATCCAGGTTTAATTTAGGGTTCTAATAGTGAAAAAAAATTCGACGCGGTAACTGTAGCGATAGAAAAAAAACATTTCTTCTTGAATTAAACTTTTGAATTCAATGAAAACAATCAAATCGTTGCTGTATATAACCACATATAGAAAACATATATCTTTAGTGTAATTATTTGCGCATATGTAATTTTACTTAGCTGTAGAAGGAAATGAAACATTATTGTAGATTTTAAGTAAAATAAGCAAGATTTTTCACATTGAAAGATGATTTCGTCCGGCCAAAAGCATATACATGTAAACTCGAAACAAACGAGGCTCAACCAACATTGTCATAATATTGTATTCTTATCTCGACTTCGCACATAAAACTTGTGTAGCGTCGCTGACATCCTCGACACACTGCTCAAGCATTTTAACTGCCTTACTTACGACTTTAATTTTAGATAAGTTATTTTTAATAGTTCCTACTAATTTCATGAAACGACTCAGTAACTAAACCGTAATGCCTCTTATGACGAGGTTACATATAACGCGATATCCGCTCTCATATAGCACGGTATTTCCCCCCTGTAATGCGGAAATTTGTCAAATTATATTTCTGTAGTGTGAAACTCATAACGATTTCGTCTTTTTTAGAGTATATAACTAGTGACCCGCCCCAGCTTCGCACGGGTGCAATGCTGATGAAAAGCAGGTTTTTATTATGTATTGTTATTTCCGTCGCTGGAAAGCTCCGATAATAAACGCGACATATACCATATAGACGTATACCATCACGGACTTTTCTGTAGACCTTTTCAATGTGTACAATACTTAGTACATTATTTTGATAAAAGTCGTAGGGTTCAGCCTGCGTTTGCAATGTAAGCGGAAAAAATTTAATTATTTACGACATCACATTAGAAACCTCTCCTCTATTTAATGGATGTTTTTGTACATATAAACCTTCCTCTTGAATCACTCTATCCATTAAAAAAAACCGCATCAAAATCCGTTCCGTAGTTTCAAAGATTTAAGCATACAAAGGGACATAGGGACAGAGAAGGCGACTTTGTTTTATACTATGTAGTGATTAGCTTTGCGTACCATTTTACCTGTTTTAATTTATATAGGACATGTCACACAGAGACGCCAACGGTCGCCTCACGCCAGCACTCGACGCGCGACGGTGATACAAGACAAGCACGGCGGGACGGGGCGAGAACTGGGCGTGAGCCCGTCCCAACACGTTGTGTTCTATGGATATTTGTTCTAGTAGTCAAACAGACAGCGGGACGAGAAACGTCGCGCCCGACGCGACGGCAGCTTTGTATTCGTCTACCAAAATAGACATGGAGAGAGACAATTCAAATTTTGCCTTCAACAAAAGAGCATACAAATTTTCAGCCCTCCCGGAGGCCATTGGCCAATATAAGTAATATTATTAGTCAGGAGCCTCTTGCCTGTTTGTCCCTTGTACTATAAAAAATCTTTATTGACCGCCAAACAAACAAACTTGCCGTTTCTAACAATGTCTCTAACTAAAACTGTATACGTCGAATCAAATTATTTTGTTGGACACTTGTGATATCCCCTGGGCCATTCTCATTCAGATTAGTTTGTTGTTGTGACTGTTTGCATTCGACACACAACCTCCATAGTTGCAGAGTTAATATGTATATTATTAGATATCGACAATTATATCACGAAAACTGACTTTTTCTGACAGGGTGCAAATGGGCAGGAGGAATGTTAAGTGATACCGCCGCCTATTGACACTCGCATTGCTAGAAGGCTTGCAAGTGAATTGTAGAAAGAATTTGTACATTATTTTCTCAAAGGACCCAAACTACAATTGGATCGATAACACTTCAGTGGTTGGTTCTACATAGTGGTGGTCCGCGGCAAAAGCTGCCATAAAAACGCTCAGTTTTGGAACGATGGACGTCGAGGTGATACGGGTGGAATTTCGTATTCTGCCTTGACGTCCGATGATGATACTGAGATTTACCTCATATGTAAATTTACCTCAAAAAGGTAATGTTTTGTTTTATAAATGTTGTTTGCTGTTTTAGGGTAAGAGAACATCTACTATGGATAAACTTATTTCATTCTGTGAGTAAAATATCAAACTATACATTGTAATATCTTCCATATAGTTGAACTAACTTTCTATATTAAATATATTCTTCAGAAAGAATATCTCTACATCTTCAAGAGCATCCACTCTCAATTATGAAGGCACTTAGATAATAGGGTGTAATTTAATAAAACGGGAAGAAAATGCAAACAAAATTAACGCCTTATAAAAATTTATTGTTTAGAAGCATTTTCTAAAGAAACAAGAGCGCTCATTGCAGAAAAATGATGGAAAATAATTTCTTATTAGTTACATCTTGGATATTTCACTATAATATTATTTAGTTTTCAGGCACATTGAAAAATTTGCAGAATGTTTGTTTAACGTTAGCAAATTTAATTTAGCCCTCTGGCATTGAGAGTGTCCATGGGCGGCGGTATCACTTAACATCAGGTGAGCCTCCTGCCCGTTTTCCCCCTGTTCTATAAAAAAAAACGTGAATTGGATAATATTAAATAATAATATAGTAATATAGTGAGAAAACAATTAAAACTGTATTTGTGTTAATAGTCAGGCGTACACAGAAATCGCCATACACACTATGACATGTGTCTACTGTCAGGTAAGAGCAAGTGTGAATTGCGAACAAAGAAAGAGAAATCCATTAGAGGGGCGGAGTTTAATGCACGCAACATCTGAGGGCTGAAAGTTGCACCTCTATCCTATAGAACAAATATACCGTACGGAATCTATCCCTAGTATCGTTTAATGTAGCCAACATCATTCGTCTTAGGGATGGTGGGGCACAATAAAATGGGTACCAGACGGGACATACAGTTGGCCTACGAAATACTGAAATACCAAGTAAGCTCAGGAACTCGGCTTCTTTGTACCTACGGGATATGTACGACGGAGAAGACCAAGGTTATTTCCAAGGGCCAGAACCAGTATGTTGCACAGATCGTCGTTATCAAACACTTTATTATATGTTCGCAGAGTGAATTCACAGTTGCGATATTTTGTATATTTGTATTTCATACGTAGACATATACACATTTCTCGAAATTATCGTATTGGCAAAATCTGTAATCTATGTATTTCTGTAATAAATAGTAATATAATAACTATTCACAGTGTATATAAATATAGACAAAGACATTACATTTATTACTAACAAAACACACACAGAATCATACAAAATAACAATAATTAAAGAAAAAAATAATGATAATAAAAAATCTTAGATAACAATTTTTGTAAAGAACAAGGTATGTTTTACGTGTGTAATGTGTGTGTGCTGTTGTTGTATTTTGCCTTGGGTCAGCTGAGGAGCAGAGTTTTCCACAGCGCTGGTCATTCTACCAGAGACCACAGCTCGTTTGCTCCTCAGTCGCAAAAATAATAAAAATGTAATGATACTAATACTAAGTAGAAAAAAAAAAATAATAGTTAAAGTTAGCAGTGTAAGTAATGAAATCTTTCGTAAAAGTGTGTAGTAAATAAAATAAAAATAAGAATAATTGTTAAGAAATAAATAAACAAATATATACAATATGACTTGATGAAATTATGCACTGCGACAATATTTCTGTAGTACATCAATACTTTTTATTTCCACGGCTTTATGTTGATAAATCAAAGGCGAATATTTGAAATATGGCTACGCTATTTTATAAGAGCGGTACGCATTAATTAAACATGCTAATAAAATTCATTACTACGGGCAGTTTCATTCATCAGTTATGCAAATGAGAGGTAAATAAAGAATGTAACGACCAACCAGGGCCCCGTGTTTCCTATATTCAATGGACATTTCTTCCAAAACTTTTATTCGGTTATTGGTCTAAATTATAGGAATTACAAAAAAAACTTACGGGGACAAGATTAAACTACGAAAATTAATTGAGTTAATCACACCATCTTGCCGTTCACCAACCCTCACTGAAATCAGCTGCCAGAGCTATTTCGGAACCAATTCGACTGCAAGTCCTTACAATGGGCATGCCAATTCCTTAGAAGCCGGCACTAACGAGCTTTCTGGCATTGTCCCTATGGGCGGATATCGCGGAATCATCCGGTAAGCGTCCGGCCTGGTTACCACCTGTTCTATAAAAACATCAGCATTGCTTTTGTAGGGGATGTGACCTGCTTCATGGTTGAAAGCGCCAAACTCTACCTACCTGTTTGAATTAATATTTTTATATTGCTTTGTCAATTAATCGATATAGGCTTTAGGCAATACAACAACCAATTGAAATGGAGCATGAATAAAAACATTGCTTTTTGAGACTTTTCACATCTATTAAAGATGCATCTATACAATTATTCTTTCCGAAGTTGTTTAGTTATTACTATATAAATACATACTTAACGAGATATTTAATATAAAAAATGGTAAAACGACCAAATGGATGCGGATAAAACCGTAGGAAACATATGTTTCAAAAATTGAAATAGTAATATCAGTGCCGACAACACGTACGCTTTATCAAAACGATCAAACATTACTACCCTATCTGACAGATGTAATAAATAACAGAATGCTCTGTTATTTATGGTTACCTATTACCATAGATACAAATGATAGACGGATAATGGTTGCGGGGGAAAGGCTTTCAGACGCATTAGTGATTGCATAAGTGACTAATTATTTTGGGTATGATAAAACACTGTATGAAACTTTGATTACAAAATGACAATAATTTAAGTTGAAAGCGTACCATTGTTTCCGTCACATTTACTATACTTATTTATTGAATTTATAAATAACTTTCTATCTAATTATCTATTGGGCACGTTTATAATTTTTCTTACGTTGGGAAGATAACTTTAGAATCTCTAAAATTCCTCAAAATTATCTAAGTTGCACGAAAGCTTCACATGTCACATTTTTTATTATTATTCATATTTTGTGACATAACTAACAGTTCAATAACTGTGACTATGAACCAATGTACATAGACGTTGATTTGTAACACGCTCTTCCACACACGTTTTCCATCCAAATAAACGAGAAACAAAGAATTGTAAAACCGAACAGAAAGTAATTAAAACTTTTCCTTGAAATTGAGACGGTCATGTTGCAACTAAACTATTGATCGTATCAGCGGAAACGATACCACGGGAACTATTCCAAACTTAGTACAAGTTAAGCTGCAATCTAGTCTTAAAATAACTTATTTATGTCGACTAGCAGATACTTCAATAGGTAATTCGACCAAACAACGTTGTTATACGAAATCAATAGATTCGTACTAGATATTCGATAAACTTCTAGATGAACGATACATATTTGGTTAACTAAATAGGAGTGATACACAAATTACGCCGCCTTTGTCTCTCGGCCTACACCCTCTGTCTTCTTTGCCAATGAGTAGGGATGCCCATTCAAATTGAATGACGTGGAATAAGTGAAACCTGTATCTTATATTCCAAATAAACACATTCGTTATATTTTTACTTTATGCATAAAACAATCAAAATAAATAAACTTATAGTTTAACGGGGCCTAGAGATCCCGTGCGTTATCTTTCACTCTGAAGGCACATATAAAAATAATAATCACAAAGCTGGTACCATACATAATATGTAAGTTTACTTTCCTTAATATAAGTTAAGTTAATATAGTTTTTAAACAAAATTTACGTTAGATTTATTTTTTATTTTTTAGTAGTCAATTTTTATGTATGTTATATTTTAGGGTAAAAGGCTTTGTGATTCAAATATCGTAAATATACTCGTAACATAATCAAGAGTTTAATGGTTATATTTTATCTCTTGAAAATACTTAGGGTCTGTTTCACAATGTCCGGATAAGTTCCAAATAATTTATTTATTACTTATAGGTAGGATAAACAGTATTTTTGCGTTTCACGACAGTCATAGCGCTATTCGTCATGAAACGCAAAGTATCTTATTCGGAACTTTTATCTTTCGAAAAATTTATGTGTTGCATAGCTATTTGTTACTTTATCCATACATTGTGAAACAGACCCTTAGTCTTTTAGATGGATTTGAATATTTGCTGATTTTTAATAAATAAATCGTTTCCCCATTTAGCCCACAAACTTAGCAGGAAGCTTTCAAATTTTTCCGCTCTAATTACGTGACGGCTTTATGTCGTCCGCGTACAGAATTTATAATTAATGAGGACAAAACGTTGATGCCCAAAACGCAAGGGCCATGTAAAAACGCAAGACGCTTCGTCGTTATTTATTACTTTCGGCAAAGGTTCAACAAGAAAATACGGAAAATAAGACATCCATGTCATGTCGGCCATTTGAAATTTTGCGGACCGTTGGTTTTTGCTCGTCGCGGTCGTTTTGGTGCATTCTCAAATGTTTTTGAATTGCTATCGGCCGGGACATTAGCATAGCCAAACCGTTTTTGTGTTTTATCTCTGCTCTTCAATTTACTATGGTAAATTCGAAACAACCATTAAAAAAATTGAAGGAAATCATAACTTTTACACATTACCAAAAACATCGTATCATCTATCAAGTTAATTTATTTTTTCCAAACTGCCTTGGCTTTTTGCAGCTGTAACTTTTTAAATACGAGAGATTTTTTTAAAACCGTGAATTACAATAGCAAACATACACAATTCAAATCCTACCTCTATTAATAGTATTAAAAAATATTGTGCCAATCACAAATATAATTAAAAATGATTGCGCATAAGGAACTCTCTAGATTAACGAATAAAGTAACATATTTACGTAAGACATTTTATATCTTTAAGCGAAAAATTCTTGTATATATATATATATAACATTCCGAGACCTAACCTATTCCGAGATTATATATATATAATTGGAATCTCGGAATAGGTTCAAACAATTTTCATGAAATTTAGTACACGGGGGTTTCGGGGGCGATAAATCGATCTAGCTTTCTAGAATCATTTGTAGAAAATGTCATTTTATTCGTGTTTTCTTAACTTAAACATAGGATTGCTCGTTTAAAGATGTCACTCAATTAAAAACTTAATATTAATATCTTTAATTGATAATTATATTCATAATTCAACATTTTACTAGTATGTAATTCGTACTCAAATATAATTTCCAAAAAACACAATTTATAAAAAAAACTACTTCTAATAATACCTATACAAGATAAAATATAATTAAAAATGTTTAAATGCCTAGCAATATAATTATTTAATGAACCAGAATACATTAATTATTGCCCATTGGGTTTCAAAGGCGCAACTGAAGTTTGTACATAAATATTCAAGTCCGTTTGAGACATTGTGTAATAGCACATTTAAGGCCCAAATCGTGTCTACTATACCAAAATATGTTACTACATATTAAATTGTATACAGTATTTCTCGCTATTCGGTTTAATTATTAGATTTACAGATTATATCTCTGCCTGTCTGGGGCAAATTCAGGGGCTCAAATTTCTGTATCTGTTTCATGATATTTTTTTGGCAAGTATGTGATAGGCCTGACGTGAGTATCAACTCACCGTCGATTTTTTGGGCCTAAGGCAAGCCGGTTTGCTCACGATGTTTTCCTTCACCGTTCGAGCAAATGTTAAATGTGGACATACAATGAAGTGAGGAAGCAACCTACGACCCGACCGACCTTCAGAGCACATGCTAAGTGCGTCTCTCATCCACTAGGCCAACAACAATAAAATGGGCATAGGTATATCGCGTTAACCAATTATCTTAATACAGTAAAAAAATACGTTTTTTTGGATAACCTACCATTTAACCAACAATCTTACTTACGAAAGAATGCCATATATCAATATGAACAGATACAAAATTTATAAGAATAGTTATTCCCGCTCACATCAAAAATTTAATCAACTAAAATATTAAAACCACTCGAAAGTTCATGCTTGTATGTCAAAGTTCACGAAGCGCGACATTGCCCCGATGCTCGGCTTAGTCGCTTATTAAACTGTGATATCTACGCTCCAAAAGCACAATGCTTTAAGACAAAATTATAGTATCCACTGATTTTCAGCTTCATTTTCTTAAAAGCCCGGGTTTCATATGAACTTACTATTATATAGACGAAGAAACAACAAAACATTAGGTTTTAAGTAGTACACTTGTAGGTAGGACCGGCATGTCTTAAACCCAAAACGGCATGTTAGGCATTGGTTTATCACCTACTTGCCTATTCTATGCCTTCCGAACGATATTTTCCTTCATCGGAATAGACACATGGACAAAAAGTACATTGGTGCACAGGCGGAATTCGAATCTAAGACTTCAGGGATATAAGTGGCACGCCGAAGCCACGGACAAACATTTTAAAATACTTAATTATTTTAAAATTATTTATCAGCAATGAAACGTCGCTAACTAAGCGCAAAACGTCAAAATGCCTTTTTTATAGAACAAGGGGCAAACGGGCAGGAGGCTCACCGATGATAAGTGATATCGCCGCCCATGGACACTCAATGCCAGAGAGAGCGCGTAAATGGTTACCGCAAAAGCCTTATTAAATTTGAAAGTAACAAATAAATTGGCCTTTTTAACTTAAATTCCAAACGCAATGGCATTGTAATAAATGAGTGGCAATTTGTAGTGTTCCGCTACTGTAGAATAAACCACAACGGCACTGAATGTGCTTTACATTCGAGCATCACCGCGAAATTAGCCCGTGCTATCGTCTATCGTTTGTACACAGACCACATTGAATCGAACTAATTAGTTCAAACAAAACTATTTAATATTCATTCAATTTCCAGATACATACATTCAGATCGGTTTCTTTAAAGTTAAGAAATGAACTGTATATATACAATTAAAAACTGATTAAAATAATTAAATGGATCATCTCCTATAGATGTTTGTCTTAAGATTTTTTGCTTATATATACTTATTTTTAAATTAATATCTAATTTCGGAATACTACATTGTTTGTTTAGGTTAATGAGTAACATTTAGGATAACATTTAGTAACATTTAACACATATGATTTTTCGCACATTACGATTCTTTGTATTTAGCCTTTTTTGTTATAAGAAATCTATCTGAAAATTAAACAGAATCTCAAGAACTCAAACAGAATGTGATGAGATTTCTAGACTAATTTTCTTAAACAAACTAAGACTACTAGTAATATTACTACAAACTAGTAATATTACTAGAACTTTATATATAATTTTATATGATACAATATATATATATTATATATAATATGCTTGTATCATATAAAAATGACAACATATTGAAACAAGAAATATTTTTACCACTTACCTTTGAGTCGCTAATCAGCCTCATGTACACAATTAACTATATTTCAACAGGAAAATAAACAACACAATAATCACAACAAACAATGTTTAAACTAAACATAACCTATTTCGAACTGACTTAATTTTCAATGATTTTCTAAAATAAATCGTATTACATTAAAATATCATGAAAGAAATTACTAAGCGTAATTTAAGTGTTATTCTAATTTAATTATTTTTAATAAACAATGCGACGCTTCACGCATAGACTCTGCGGTTGTCATGTCAGACTGTCAATTGTCGGTAGCCATTGTTTTTGCACATGCGCATTATTAGATTAATTCAATATCCGACGGAATGCGCAGTAACTTCACGCATCTGTTCAAGGCGGCTGATTTATTTATCAGTAGTATAGTATATTTTACTATTCGTAAAAAGTTTTTAATATTACGTTTTTGTAAGAATAATATAATTTTATCTGATAAGTACCTACTTGATGTAAAATTCGTGTTGGTATGATATGATGATATCTTATTTATGTAATCTATTTAATTACACTGACCTGAAACAGCAAATGGACAATAGTAACATTCCGTTACAATAGATTTCTGTATTAGAGTACAGTAGTTACAAGTTTAAGTAGTATTTATTACAAAAATAAGGCATCTAAAGAATCAAATCTATATGTACGTATATATGTACTATGTACTTATATTATACAACTTGGATAGGAGGATTAAAACATTTCTAACGAACGCTACCTCGATTCTGAGAGATATAGTTTTGTTTTGGAGAAAGGTTGCAGTGCTGTATAATGCCTTCAAAAACTCAACGATAGCATAATGTGTACTTTTATTTTGTCTACTTTTATGTTTAATCCGCAATGTATTCAAAAACTACTTTTAATTGTCACGGAATTTATTTTGGCTTCCACAGATATCTAGAATGGTTCAAGGGAAGTTAAGGTATATAATTTTTCAATGCAAATGTAAAGCTGGGACGGTAACTATAAAACTTTATGCATTTACATACGACGTAACTTAGCCTGTTGTAACAAAACACATAACACAACCTCCTGTGTTAATAAACCCTCCTTTCGCATAAAGCTAAAACATTTCGCCCTAAAATCATCTAACTTAAACCACTTAAAGCCCTTGTAATCTAATAAAACTGGCTTAAGCCCTGCAGGTAACCAGGAAAGTGACTTATGGTAAAACTTTTTGAACTAGCCCGTTGACGATACTGTCTTAACTTTTAATTAAATTTTGTGAAGCTCACTTTTTTCATCCAGGGAAACATTTATTTCATTAATAAATTATATTATTAAAGTCTAAAAATATGATAACCAACAAAGGATTTTCTGCGTTAAAACCAGGAATTATTTAATACTATAGCACAGAGCTTTATACATGCTACAGATAAAGAGCATTTCTATCGCTTATGTAGTTATTTTTATCTTCTACAAACAAACAAATTGGATGTTAAGAGGTAGTAGCTTTAACCAATAATAATATATGGAACATAAACAAATTTATTCATTAAAATGATTAAACTAACAAGCAAATATACATTTACGAAATTAAACACATCTCAATTACACAGTGTTCAAGTACAGCGCTGTACTAGGGAACATATTACTGATGCGTCGTATCCTAGATACTATTGGTTTAAGAAGTTTACACATGATTTTATAACTGCACATAATATTATATATTGTATTACAAATGAGTAAAATGTAATTCTTTAATATTTCAATAGCGTTACTATCAGCTGTAAGCTAGCTTTAACCTGTATGACAGCTGACAGGAACGCAATTATCATATATACATATTTGTTTTAATATTTACGTTAAAAAATAATACTGTCTAGTAACAAAAAGAACCTAAATGTCTCTTACCAACTTACGTGAGGGCAACGATAAACTATCTCACTCTATTGCTATATGTTTGCGTTCTCTGAAGTAGTAACCAGATTGCCAGAAAAAGTAAGGCAATTTCTGCCGCGCACCATCACTATGTTTAACCAACTGCTCACTGAAGTATTTCCGGACCAATTCCATTTAGGGTCGTTAAGAAAAGAGCGTAATAATTCTTAAAAGGCCGGCAGCGCGCTTGTGAACCTTCTGGCAGTGCGAGTGTCCAAGGGCAGTATTTTCTTAATCAGATGAGCCTCCTGCCCGTCTGCCTCTTGTTACATAAGAAAAGTGACTATTGAATGAATATATTCTAGAAATATAACACTTAGTACAATAAATAAACTGAAAAAACTTGAAACGCAATTTGTTGCAAAGTTAGATTGAAGACGGCGGAAATAAACTGATTTCAATCAGGATATTTTCTGTCAGACGAATTTCCCGATTTCACCATTTGCAAATGTGTATCGGAGATTTGACGTAAATTTTTTAATAAATACAATTCATTTAGAAAAACAATTATTGACATTTACTGCGGCTGAGTAATTAAGGCATGTGACATTCACACGACTGGATTTTGGGGAATACTGTTTAAAGGATATATGTCCTCACAATGTGCCAGTTAGGAGCTAATAAATATAACATATAGAAAAAAGGTCCATTGTTGATTGTAGTGAGTGAACGCGTCGTGCGGGTGCATAACATACTTTAGCCACTTTACGAATTGCTACGGGACATAAAAAAACAGCCAGCACTATTCACTATAGCTATTAACAACAACAATGTTTTTTAGTATATAATATTGTTTTTGCATGGCAAATTAATGAACATTCATAATACGTTTTTCATCAGTTTCGTTAGTCTGTTTATTTTTAAAACTAAAACGTGGTGTAATCGTTTAAAATTTTATGAAAACGTAACGAAATACTGTTTTATACTTATAAATATATAAATTAATTGAATGCGAAAGTAATTATTTAATTAAATTGTTTAATAATCGCGTTGTAAATTTTTTGTATAATATGGAATGCTAACTAGAGAATAAATAATTACTGATCATTGATTAATCTCCCCTAAAACTAGTTTCAGAGGATGGTCGCTCCAAATACATTCTTGAGTAGGGTAGTGCCTGTGGCTGTGTACCTTTAACGCTGGCAGCATTTCCTCACTGTATTGCGATACTTATTCGTTACGCGAAGATAGTACCAGCTCTGGAATCACCGGTACTGTCTACCAGGTGCTTAACTTAAACTTAAATCTTTAATAAGCGCCTTTAACCCCACGGCATAAGAGTCTCTACTCCAAAGGGAACAAAATGAAGTTAAGACTTATATTTGAGTCGTTTATTATTTCCCGTCTATTGGCAATCTAATTGATTGATGTGGTCTTAAGTCTTAAGTGATCTTATATTCCATAAAAGATTTTTTTTTAAGTGAAACTTATTTAAAAAATAGGTATAAATTTTTACAGGTGAACCGTCACGAAGATGTGCAGCGATTTAAAAAGTACACGCTATTAGTTGATGTATTCGTTACAGCAGTTACATATTAGAACTTTAGATGGCAATTCTGTCGCATAACCTATTTTTGTGTAAATAGTGTGAATACAGATATACAAAAACTTGAGACATATACTGGTACATGATCATCTATTGGGGCTTTTACCTTAGTAATTATTAATTTACAAACATGTTTCACTTCTGACATGTGTTCTTTGTACGCACATAGAAAGTACGCATTACTTTTTTTTAATTACAAATGTAGTCTTTGACCTGAGTGATAGCTAACAGACTGAATAAAATCGGGAGTACTCCAAAAAAAGTCATACAACTTTATTATTCAAGTGTTGATTGAAAAGGAACTAATTACTCTCATTAGCTATGAAGGCTGTAGGCGACGGGACAATATTTGTCCTGCCGTACCGCAAACACTGTTGGGCTGCAATGAACCCATTATAAATGAGAGCACTCAATTATAATTGTTTGAAGTATATATACATTGTAAAAGATATATTACTGTTCAACAATTCTATTATCCGGCGAATGTTTCTTGGTCGCGGTTTTGAACGAGCAACATGTATCCGTAAGGTCGTAGGTTCGAACTCTGGCTAAGCAGTTCTATATATCTATGCGCGCATTTAATACTCGCTGGGAGAGTAAAGGATAACATTATAAGGACTGGTATGTCTTAGACCCAAAAAGTTGAAGGCATGATCTTTGTCTATTATTAAAAAAATGAATACAGATAAATAGCTTATTAAAAAAATCAAATACACTACTACACGCAATACTCGTCGAGCCAGTTTGCTTATCTTGCCGAAGCTGCGTACAAATTATTTGAAGAAGTCTATTAGGTATAATGAACTTGAATTATTCCTATTACACAGTCGTCCACTGTCTACTGGAGTTTACTTTTCGTTGTTATCATGCCCAAAGTACTGCACGATTAGGATCGTTTCTTGTTGAAAGAGTTGAAATCCTTGCGGCCTGCAATCATCATCAGCGGGCGTATGGAATCTTTAGGGGCTATTCAACAATCTGTCTATTTTTCATAACAATATAAAATTATAACCTATGTTTTATGTATATACGTACTTATAATAAAATTTATCTGATCCTTTTCCAAATTCCGTACTAATTTCCTATCCAATAAACCTAATATTGCACTTCCTAACTTTTGTACATGGCTGACGCACAAACCGTGCAGGCCAAGAAAGGGGGAAAAAATCTCAAGTCGACAAGGCGTTTTGACACATTCTAATATAAAAAATAAATGCCTCTACCTATATAATATATACAACTAAGTCGTAAGCTTTTGATAAAGCTTTGAACGCTCTGCAATTACATAATTAAATTAATAACCTCGTTCCGAAATTTTGTGTGGCACATTGTTTTAAATTCATTGTGATGTCGACATTGCGTGATGTGAACATTTCTCGGAATATAAATTGGTGAATCATTAAAAATAGTGTTTTTTATTATCAGATCAAACTGAAATATTAATATGATTTCGCCACCTGGGGAGACCATTTCTTTCAATGACGGTAATTGTTATTTAATTACAAGTGGGGCTGCTTACATAATATTTTATCACGTAACTTAGTAAATTAATTTAGTTAATTACATTGCTTTTATGACAATGCTTTTTTAAATTAGAAAAAGGAACTATTGAAAAGAAATAAGAAGACATGTAGTAAAAATAAAAGTTTGCAAATTTTTGAAAACCTTTTATTGCTCCATTAAAAGGGGCGACTAGAGGTAACAATAATATTATAGGCAGTGTCTAATGGTTTAACAGTTATTAACTAATTTACAAAGGTTGGGCAACGGATTTTGGTGCGTGGGTTGCGATGTATTCAAGAGCTCTCAAGATGTAGTCTGGTACTGGCACTGGGGTTGGGAGATGGGCACCCTGAAACAATACAATTACAGTTAGTACAGTAAAACAAATTCCTTCATATGAAAACTATATCATTTATAGTTAAGCTTAAACTAAACTTGAACGGAATTGGAACGGATTTGAAACCATAGTGCCATTTGATCCGTCTCAGTAGCTAAATCGCAAAATTATGGTAATTGAAAAAACTCGTATTGTGAAGTATCATTACAATTATACTCCTATTAAATAATCTAGACATTCCTAAGCACATTTGTGACTGCCAGACAATGCCGCCTACCTAAACAGCAGTATGTACGAACTGGAATGTCAATTTTTGCAATGCAAGTGAATCATCTTTATTGCTTAAGTTACCTTGGAGGCGAATTTAAAGATTTATATTTTGTGACGTCATTCAGTGTTTCGGCTACTACATGACCTGGGTGTTTGCGATTAGTTAATACTTACAGTTGGCTGGTATCCGTTCTCGTTAGCGATGTAGTTAACAGCGTATACTTGACCATCAGGGCCAGTGTATGAGTTTGATCCTTGAGTTTCAATAGCTTCGTCCTCCTGTAGAAAGAAAAAATTACATTATTATTAGCTAATTATGTACATTGAATTTCGGTATCAAAGTTTTGATAATAGTTTGAGTGCGCTCACGCAGATAAGAATTTTTGTATAATAGTCTGGCGGTTAAGTAACCCTGTGGTTAAGTCACGCAGATTTTAAAATAAATTATTTTAAGAGCGTAAATTTACTTTGAAAACGACTTGAGAAAATGCAAAGGGTAAAATTTTCATTAATAGCTATTTAATATGTAAGGATTACATATTTATTTGAAGTGATTTATTTAATGAATTAATTTGTAATAACCTATAAATATGAATGTTAATAATTAATGTCAAACGAACAGGATTGTCTAAATAACATTCCGATCATCTATGAGGTCACGATGACACGCGGTAATAAAGTGACTTTTTAACCTGACCCGGCCTTCAACAAAATACCAAGGTCAAGTATTTATAATCATTAACATTTAAATATTTCGGAATGCGTGGAGCGAAAATTTGATGTGATTTAAATGTTAGCGTTAGGAGATTGATTAAGTGCTTTTTTGTGCGTGAAGACATCTAAATGTCTTACGAACATTTGATTCGGACATTTGTTGTGCTAGACTTGATAGAAGCGCTAACCATTGAAAGCCTTTTTCAATAAAACGATTCTAATTTACTCTCGCAAAAATTGGCGGATTTTCTAGAGTTAATCGTAGGAATATTGGTTTATAATCTTTTGAATAACAAGGAGCTAAATTTTACTAATAATAATTACCTAATAAAATGCGATCAAAATTTTTACAACAATGTGTGAAAATACAAAAAATGAAAAATATGAATTTTATAATTTTTCCTTGCTCTTAATGAGAAAATTCAAACAGTCTCTCAAAAGGAGCTCTTCCAAAGAAATATATCAAAATCCATCAGTTTAATACTCACGCGGCCAGCGTTCTTCAGTACTCCACTCTCTTGGGCCTTGATGCCGTTGCTGGTCTCGTAACCGTATTTGTACTGGTCTGGGAAGACATCAGCATCTTGGCTAACGATTTGGGCGTCAGTGTCGATGTTGCGAACAATGTGGGACACGTCGGCAGCGGCGAGGGCCACGAAGGCGAGGATTGCTACGAAGGATTTCTGTAAAAATATTATTCAATAGTCATAGTCATAGTCATAGTCACAGTCATAATATCTTTATTCATTTAGGTAAACATGTACACTTATGAACGTCAAGAAAAACAAATTAAATTAATCGTAAATTTACATTTACCACCAGTTCGCAAGTCAAGGGCGTAGAGCGGGTAAGAAGAACTGGCAAGAAACTTTCCGCCACTCTTTTCAATCGCCAAGTATAAAATAACGCTGGCTACCCTAGATTTGGACCCTGGTCTGCCATACATAAGTTGACATAAGTGGCTTTAATAATATATTAAATCGTGAATATATATATTTAATTCTCAGAAAGATTTTGTAAATTTAAGAAAATCAAATATAAGAAATAAAAAAGCTAAAATTTTTGGTTAGAAAAATTGTTGAGTTACATTAATATTTATTGAAAATTAAAGTTTATAAAAAATTAAAAAATAATTAATTTAACAAAAATCGATGAATTATAATGTTGATGCGTTTGCTTACCATGGTTTGTGTCAAGTTAACAGGCAATGTCAAACTATGATCGTAAGATAAATGTGCCGCGTTTTATACTCGACCGAGATGATTCGATTATGGCTTAGTATCGTAATTTGCATTATTTTGCAAGAAAGAATTTGATTTTGGATGTTACAAGGTGAACGCGATATTGGTTTTTCGGATGCTACCCGCCGCGACTACTGGTTTAATATGTCATATTAAATAAAAATTAAAGTTTCTAAAATAAATTAATTTGGCTAATAGATTACCTATTAATTTAGTATAGGGAATTGCCATGCTTATAAATAAAAAAATAGCCAGGAAATGCTGCCAGCAATAAAGGTACAATGTCACAGGGACCAATCTTTAAAAAAAAAATATTTTATTTATTTAATTCCAATTATTAATTATTGTTATTACTATGTAGGTTAAGATAGTAAATACTGTATGTGTGTCGGCAATACATATTTTTGGAATAAAAAAAATGTTTTATATGTAGTATTGTCTTTTAATAACTTAGCTTGTACAATTCGCGTCACAGTGAAATAGTAAGAAAACTCTTTTACTATTTCACTGTGACGCGCACGCGAAACGTCGGATAAATTTATAATTATGTTAAATAATTATAAGTTTACAATAATACATAGCAATGCGGTAAAAAAGTGTTTTCTTTAAATGCTTTATATGTTATAAAGGCAAGGTTCCCGCCCTACAAGCTTTTATAATGATGATTAATGGTGTAGCTTTTTTTAATTTGATTCTTATACGAATAATAAACACTGTATAAACAATGGCGTGAATCATAGTAATTTATGTGAGATGTCTACATTTCATAGGAAATCTAAAAATATATGAAATATTTATATAGTAAGTGTGTAGCTGACGACATCATAACAGTATCTGGAAAAACTTTCCAACACATAAGTATAGCAATAGAAGAATCATATTTTGCCTATCAGACCAGAGGAGCTAAATGACACCCCAAACCTTTAATAAGTGAATTAATTTGGTTTTTTTTGTATTATTTAATTGAATTAAGATGTTCAGAATCTTAGTCAATAAGAAAGACACGTAAAAACTAGTGATAGAGAATAATTGGACATCTCAACCATTGTAACGTGCTACACCACTAATCCACCAATAAACCATTGGCACACCATCACACACACACAGCAACAAAAGTCTTAAAAAATGGAATGGGGGAGGGAATTTCTTTTGAGAGCATCAAAACAAGGTTCATAATTTGGGGCACCCTAATAAAGATGGTGGACACTTAAAGCCATCCGTCAGCGACGTGATGCTCACGTTCTTCATCACTTCCTTATACCATCCTGTTCAATCTTAAACTTCTATCTATCCCCTCTCCTACCTCAAAAACGATTTTAATTTTTTGGGAGGCCAAAGCTATTGCTAACGCTTTTCCATGAACAATATCCTAGAATTCCCATATCATAACTCTTCCTTTCCTTTGAAGTTCTCCGCAGTGGAATGGAATTCACTTCCCGCTCTATTTAGTTAGCTCCCTCCCTATATTCCTTCAAATCTCTACTACACAAATATTACCTGTCCACATAGTATCTCTAAGTTTCGTACTAAAATGAAAATTATCGTGATTCATGTGCACTTTTTTTTTCTTGTGTCCTTTTTTAATATTGTCCTGATCGCTGTTTACACATACATATTTTGATTACCTGGTCCTTTTTAATATAGTTTTGTCAATATAGCTGTGTCTAATATATTTTTATACTTCTTGCTTACCTGATCTAATTTACTTTTCTTTTTTCACAGTGGTTGCCTAGAAGAGATTGCTTCAAAGTCAGAGGCCCCTCCTTTTCACATAAATATGTCATTTGTATTATATTTCTGTAATCAACGAAGTATAAACTAACAACGAATTCATGAAATAAATAAAATATACATAATATATAACGCCTATACCCGTGAAAGGGTCCAATCTATGATGAAGGAATTAGGATATAAGAAGAACAAGAGAAATATATATATATATATGTATTTTTCGTTAAGTGTATATTTTAATTTTTGTAAAGATTGGACAAAAACGGGCTCAATTATTATTATTATGTCATGCATGCTTACATAACTCTTATTTAAAATTCTACTTTTTGCAGTTTTATAGTTAAACAGTTCTCTTATTTATTAATGTAAAAAGCATGCCGTTATAAAGCTTTCTAAAATGCAATTATTAATTATTTATAAATTTGAATAGGAGTTAAATTAGGGTATTTTTATATGAAGTATCGTTATCTGGGTAATGGGGCGGATAATTCACCTTCATTCATTTTTGTTTTACTCAACATGTTCGATCCCAGGTTCTTATGCCTCAACACGGGATCAAAATCCTTTAGGGTTTTAACCCGGGATTCGAACTAAGGGATTCCAGTTCAGCTTCTTAACACAAGGCATATTGAAAAGTATTTTATTATCTGTAGTAATTCATCGACATATCAGGTGTCGAATAAATCCATTTATGGTTGTATAAAACGATTTGGAAGAACACCTTGCGAAACACTTATTGATTTTTCTTATCCAAAATATATTTCCAAATATTATAAATACTGAATATAAGTAAATTGTATGTTTGTCTCATTGTCAAAATGGATTGAAGATAAAATTTATTTTTACGTAAGTATTTTTCTCTAATGTTTAGAATAGACTGCCAGACGTAGACGTACAGATTTTTATGTTTTTCCCAAATTTAAATATGGAATAAAATCTTGATATTTTATTAATGTATAATCCCTCTAGTAGAGTACTCCTAACATGTAATGCATCGGTGGTTTCAACTGTACTAGGCTGCGCCAGGAAAGCACTAGCTCCGTGGTATTGTCAACCAGCCATCTGATTAAGTTCATCATCTCTACAACTTTTGTTTGCTTGGTCGAGTATTTGACCCATAAGTTTGACAACGATTATAATGACCAGCGCTGTGGAACACTCTGCTCCTCAGCATAATGCTGTGCCAGGGCCATTTACAGCCACAGCACACACGCAATATATGCTTGAGACGGGCCGAAGGGGAAAAGGAAAAAAATAATTTACCTCTTTCTTTATATCTTTTATTTAATTTTTTTCTCTTTGATTACTGCTGTGTTGTGTATTTATGTGCGTGTGTTTTGTTTGTAATAAATAATATGTCTATGTCTATGTCTATAAATATCTTTTATTATGATTATGAAATTGTGCGTTGTCACTTAACATCAGGTGAGCCTCCTGCCCGTCTGCCTCTTGTAAAAAAAAAACACAAGACATACATGATGATCCAGTAGATAATCGTCCTTCAGAACAAATAAATTTCATATTGAAATAATTTCAAATTAGTTGTATTGACCTTTTATTTTCTACACTATATCTCTTTTTATATATCCGTCTACATATTTTTTATCACATAGGTATAATTTTCCTTGTAGCGATGAATATATAATTCCAATATTAGAAATAATAATTCGAATAATTCTGAATTCTATGAACGAGCTTAATTTGATAGTGTTAAACAGGTTTAATTTTTAAAATATTGTGTCTCTAGGTAACACAAGGTCGAACTCTTTTAAATATCTTCTATATTCACCTGTTTTGAATTTATATCTGGTTTAATTAATTGTCTTTGATTATAACAAAAAATTCATTTATCTTCTATATCGAAACAAATATTGTATTGGTATTTAAACCCAGAGTCTGTGTTACCAGACCAGTATACCATTGAGGTAACTTTATAATACTGAATATTTACATTGTTTACATTTTTATTTATTTACTATATTGTATTAAATAATACAAAAAAAGTGTGTGTTACACGCGTTAAAAGTTATACTTCCTTGGCGTATGGAAAAAAACTAAAATGCAGTAGTGATTAACGATAAATATTAAAATTAATCAAAAAGTTTTTATTTAAATAAAAATATATTAGTAAATACTATCACCGTCGTATATGAAATTTATTTGAAAACACTCTTTAATTGTATTGTTACGTAACACGTGTTCTAAATATAAAAATACTAAAATATACAACCTGAACATAGTTATCAATTTCCATGCCACCTAGACCTAACTGTATGATGTCGTTAATAATAATAATAGTCGTTATACCATACAAAAATGTATGTATATATATATATATACCATACAAAAATAGGGATTTATTTATTTATTTTTAGTTTAGTTCGTTATTGTCAGAAGGTTTTTTGAAAGAAAATTTAAAAATACCAATAATCCTGACTTGTTACAATAACAAATCTATGGGGTATTTTATAACTTCATTGAAATAGTATTCTATTGCATCATATCTTTATATATATAATCCTACTATACGAGTATATATCACGGAACTCCTCTTAAACGACTGGACCGATGTAAATGAACTTTTTGTATGTATTTAGGTGACTCCCTGGATTGTTAATATACACAAATCATGGCGAAAGATGGCGCTGTAGTTAGGTATCTAGGTTATTTATTTTTACTGCAACTAAATATCAGTTTTTTTAATATCCTAATTGCTTGAAATATCATGCAGGATAATGTCTGTCGAGTCCGCTAGTTGTTAATAACATTAGTTACTTGCTGCAAAAGGTGAAATCGATTCAATAGTTCTTTTTAAAAATAAACTTTAAATAATCGTAGGTTACGAAAATATTCATGATGATTGCAAGTTGCAATCATACAATTTTTTTCCAAAATAATTTCGGAATATTTTAAAAATGCTCTCTGATATCCATCATTTACTAACGAGCGTGTCGTGCTGAATACAAGTAGTGATTGTATGAAAATTTTGTACGTTAACCATCATTTGGATGCAGATAGGGACTTGTCATTAGAAAAGCTTTTCATGCAGCAATGCATTTGTTCTAACGATACAATCAGTACACGATAACAATTACTTTTAATTTTTTGAAATGTTTTCGAATCAATTTTGACAAGAAACGGGCGTAATAATTAAAAGTCCCGCTTAGAAAAAACACAACTCTTTTTGTGCAATAGGAGTAATCATTTTAGTAAACAAGTGTAATATAGAAGCCTGTACAGCTCCGCACTCTTAAAATCTCTAATCTAACGTACTTATGTATATCTTCTAACACACCATACACACTATTTGATAGACAGAGATAGAAGATTCGTTAAAACGTATGGCTTTTTATGTTCATCTATAGACAAGAGTATCCCAGGCTGCCAACTTCATCATCTCATAATCATAAAATGCTCTGTGCTGTGTTTAACAGAATATTATAAATAGAATTCTTTGAGACAATAATATATTTATTTCAAGAAGGCAAACATTAAGTAATACCAATTTTCACCCACATTGCCAGAAGGCTCGTAAGTGCGTTGCCGGCCTTTTAAGAATTAAAACGCTCTCTTAGAATCCTTTAAAACAAATGTTTAACAATAAACATTCGGTTATTTGAGATAATAATTTAAAATTACAAATCAAGTATCACCTTCACGTTTAGTTTTTTACAATAATTGGTAGATTGCTTTTTGCTAATCTAAAACACATAAATTAAGTAATAGGTCAAGTGTTAAGCTTGATGCCTAACATGACATTTCAATACTTCGACACTAATAATTAATGTTTTTTTTTTATGTCTAGACAAATATTTGCGAGATCAGTTGGATTTCTGTATTATACTTTGAAATATTTCAATTTAATTTTACATGTACTATTTCAATGTAATGTTGTTTGTTGTTTGTTGCAATTGTAATGTCAATGTTGGGAGGTGACAGCGTGCGACATATCAGAGGTCGTAGGTTCGATACCCGGCTGTGTACCAATGGAGTTTTCAACTATGTGCGCATTTAACATTCGATGAAGAAAAACATCGTAAGAAAACCGGCTTGCTTAAACACAAATAGTCGACGGTGTGTGTTAGGCTGATTACGTACTTGTCTATTAGATTAACAAATGATCATGAAACAAATACAGAAATTTGAGGTCCGGAACTAAAAAGGTTTTAGCGCCACTGTTTTTATTTTTATTTTACTCAAGTGTACGCAAACAATAACAATACCTAACTATCGATACTAGCTATTGATATATTTTGTGATATACAAAAACATATATACGAGACACAAGAAAGCTGTTTTTAATGAGTTTAAAGTTCTACCTAAAATATATTAAGAGCTTTATACGTTACATTAGTAAAACTAACGTACTATTCTTTTACCAAAAGTCATAAATTTTATATTTTTGTTACTATACTTACTACTTTAAAAATAACTAGAAATGTATCAATTTTAGTTTCAAAAATTCTTTAATATGTTCAACTACAATTAAAAGTGCTACAGGTCCTGTGTAGATTAATTTCCTGGAATGTAACAAACTTATAACTAACTAAGTTTTTAAAAGCCGTATTGCTCTTTTTAAAAACTTATAAAGAAATGTATCAGGTTAAGAAAATCGTAAATATTGTTTAATTGCATAATAGTTTGATAATGTTTTTGAATCATAATAATAGAAATGTATTAAAGTTACTTAAATAAGCGAAAATATTCATACTAACTTCTATACAGAAACTTACCTCGACATTGCCGTACATTCATTCATCATGTGATTTTAAAACAAAATAAAACGATGGTTAACTAATTCAGACTTTATTGCAATACTTCAACGTGACATAACAATCCAGACAAATTCCTTAAATCGTGCTTAGACCTTCTTGGCTACAGTTTGGACGAATGGTGTGTGGCTGGCGATGTACTCTTGGGCGCGGAGAACGTGCTCGGGGACTTTGGGGACGTGGCTTCCCTGTAACAAACATATATATTAATAAATTGTAATTATCCAGTGCAAGCTCAATATGGGCATAATTGGTCCCTCAGATTCCAACCGTTTATTTATGTTATTTATTACGTAACCCTATAGCTAACAAAAGTTATACATGAAACAAACAATTACACTTAAAATATAGCCAGAGATGGAATACATATTATTTACCTACAAAAAGGTTTACAAATTGTATAAAAATTATTCATTCATTTTAACTAAGAGACCTAATTTGGCTATTTTTGTGATGGTGTAAAAGGGTAAGTACGTTAAGGTGTATTTGTTTTATGCACATGATGCAGGTGATTTTGCGCTACGGATATTCTTAATACTTCTTTTAACCATATTCCGCGATTGCTTAAACAAGTCAATGCTTAAATATTGGTTGTTGTATCTTAAATATTGGTCGGTCGCGCTGCGCGATACAAAACTGAGTTTTGCATAGTTTGTGTTGTGAGGAACATAAACCAAAGCACGACTACGAGTCTGATTGGCTTCTTTGATAATTCTTTTTAGAAGTGTCTCTGATATATGGACGTTATTCTGACAACAATGCTTTGTGTCAGACTCAAAAAAATCACCGATAGTTCTGTACTGTTACGTTATATTTTCTATTGTAATCTTGCTTCAGAACTGCCTATAAGAGTGAGTTAAGTTGAACTTACGGTTGGCTGGTATCCATCTTCGTTGGCGACGTAGTAAAGCTCAACTGGGGTACCGTCAGGTGCTGTGTATTTCACGTTGCCTTTAACTTCGAGGGTAGCGGCTTCCTGCAAAAGAGAACACGGTGATTATGCAAAACATTGGGCAGTTCTGCTACTTATATGAAAAAACAGTTTCTGTGAATACGATTACGTACTATCTAGTATGAAAGTATCATCAAAGTCAAAATAACTTTACTCAAAGGTAAACAAGTCGTAGAAGAAGAGCGTAGAGCGGGCAAGAAGAACTGCCAACGCCCCGCTATTATTAACAAAACTCTGCTTTTATTTTTAGGCTAAAAGTTAAATACTAAAGTAAAAATAAAACCGTAACGTAAGTACAAGTTAAACATATATAATTATACGACTGATACATACATAGAATTTTCCCCAGATATATCGTGTTAATAAAGACAAGAATGTCACAAATCAATATAATTTGGATTAAGTCAAGTCGATTTTTTTATAAGATAAGGTCGTCCATCACAGTCATAATATTTAATATCAATTAGGAAGTATTACGCCATCGTTAACGAAAAATATCAAACCAAAACCATAAACAATATTTTACATACATTAACGAATCGTAGATTACCATTTAAATCTTTGTTTTATCCTTGTCAAAGAAAGAGCAACAATTCTAATAAAATAAACTGTAAATTAACAACTTGAGCTCTTTCTCTACTTATTAAGGGCTTTACTGCGTTAGAGTTTCGTTTATAATTAGATAACTTTCTCAATCTGTGGAGATTGAGTTGCTGTAAGTTAAAATTAAATCAACTATTTCTTAATGTGGCGTTTGAAATCCTTAAGGATTGCATGACATCAATCACTGCATTGTAGAAACCATTATTTATTACACAAATACTGTACTTCCAATTGGATTTTTTAAGTAAGTTTTGACGGGTATAGTGTAATTACAACACAGACGTAAAGTTTGTTTATGTAAGAAATAACCAATGGAACTACTGAATTATTATTTCACCGCAGATTTATTATTTTTAGCGAACTAGGTAGAATAAACAGATCTGATTACGAGAGATTTCAGTCTTTCTAGCTGTATTGAGTCTTAATGTAATTGAATAATTGAGTGTTAAACTAATCTATGGACTTGATAAATATGGTGAACAGGTAGTGTATATGCCTCCCCCAACTGGCTTAATTGGCCGTTCAATGAACAACCTAGCCTTTTAACAGCGGCCTGGAAGATGTTCCGCCAGTTGATTAAACAGCTAGGCAAATGACTTGGATCGATGACTGATGATTATTTTAAATTTAATTCCACTTTCTGTTCTCTCATATCTCAAACTCAAAATGAAACTTTTGTTTTTATATATAAATTCCCCAATGTCCTCTATAAGAAATTTCCCAATATATATATATCCATACATACAAATACATATATTACATACTACATATTATTTCTGTTTTTGATTGAATCAAAATATTCTTATTTATTTATATGTGAGAATATTATTTCTTTAATAACACTTACGCTGTTGGGGTTCTTGACAACACCTTGGGCTTCCTGGACGATTCCGTTGCCGGATTCGAAGGCGTAGTTGAATCCGGTGCCATCAGGGTTGTTCTTAAAGTCGGACCTGACGATGGGGACCTGGTAGTCGGGGGTCAAGATGTGAGACACATCAGCGCTGGCACAGGCCACGGCGACGGCGAGAACGATGAGGAATTTCTGTAAAACATTTACAAAATTTTATTTTTAAAATAACAAACTAATGTATGAAAAAAAAAATCTACTTGGATTATTTTGATATGTATTAATGTCATCAATATTATTGATGTAATTTATTTAATTAAATATAATAAAACTTCAAGCTCTTACCATATTGTTAGTTATGAGAGCTCGTAATGAACAGTGTCTGATTGAATACTCAGGACATCTTTTATAGGTAATCCAAAATCGAGAATCGAATTTATTATTATCTTGTTTTATGCGAACTTGTAGCGTCTGGTCATAGAGGATTTTGCACAGATGCACCAACGTCCTTTAGTAAAACCGTATTAGGATATTAGACTACGAATATTTATCTTCATTTTGAATATACTTTTAGGCTAAGAGTTTTACAAATACGGTATCTAAATGTTATATATCTTTAAGTGCGTAAAACTTTAAAAAATTCAATTTTAGCATCAGATTTCTGAAATTGTTTTATGATCATTTGTCGATGTAGGCTGACACGTCATCGACTTTCTGGCAAGCCGGAAAAAACTTAAATATCTGAGATCGTAGGTTCGATCTCGATCTAGATTTAAGTCGCACGCTGAAGCTACTAGGAAACACAGCTTCTCTAGTGCAAATAATTTAACAAAATACGCACTTCTTTACCAGTACTAAATATAGTGAAATATCATTATTATATGCAATATAGTTAATATAATATAAAGTATACACTATGACTATAAATAAAAGACGACAACATTATTAATAGAAAAAAACACAAATCGGTTTAAAGCTCACAATCAAGCTTTCAATGTTGGTTATGTCCGTATCTGTAATATTTTTCTTTGACGGAAAGGATATTATTAAATGAGTATGTGATATTTGAATACACTTAAACAAATAGGTAAATGGACCCCGAAATCATTAATTCAAGGTCCATCCTTACTATCTTAAAGTAAAGGTGATGTATAAAAACTTGTCTTTGACCTTTGATGTCGTAAAATTAACTTTCAAGTTGAAACTTGTATAATTTGTTGTGTGCCATGTCTAGATTTTAATCAGTAGACAAAAATCTATGAACACTGTAGTATTTTGGTCGGTGCTCAAAGTATAATCAGGGACTTCCATCACCATGACTTTTTTAATTATTTTTGTTTGGAATATACGCATTGTTAAAATTGCTAAACTTTTACCTATATTATTACAATTTAAACAAAATATTTTATTTAGAAACGGACTTGTATGCCATGTTTACTTGCCTTAAATTTGACATAAATATAGATAACTTAATAAAAATATTTACGACAGTAGAACCAGAATTTCCTAAAGTAATTTGAATTTAGAACATTAAGCTACTTAAAAGGATAAAACAATTTGCTCTGAGATTTTTTCAAAACTCGTTTAGAATGTTTTTAATTTTATAACCTGTATAATTCAGATCTATAATGATCTATTCCCATAGTTCTAATAGATGCTCGATACAATCGTGGTATTGTGACATAACAGCTTTCATTATATAGAGATATTTACAGTTTAACACATTGATTACTTAAACAATGGATACTACGTAATAGCCAGAAACCAAAACTTTTTATGGTGAATTTTGATGAAGTTCATATGAATGTTTGAAAATATGTATGAACCTAAATTATTATTTTTATTGAAAAGCGAGAGAACTAGCGATGGAAATGGTTTAAAAAATGAACGGGACGCTCGCGCGGATCCGAGTGAGCGGCACTGCTACTATGACCCCGCTCTACTCGGATCCGAGAAAAGAGCACTTGCACAAGCAGTGTTAAGGTAAAACATACGAAAAAAGTGAATCAACTCTTTTAAGCAAAAATATCTCAAGTTTAAATTGTTATATTAAAAGGTCATGTATTGAAAATATATTTTTGAAATAGTTATTTATTTTTAGACACTTAATTATAATTTATAAGTCCCTTCCGTAAGTTATTGACAAAGACGTATTCTTAATTTAATATAAAACAGTTATATATCCTTAACAGAATTATGAATAAAATTAATCAGAATCCAGAATTCGTACGCTCTTGAAGGATTCTATGTCTAATTGATTCGGAAATTCAGTCCACATTGTAGTGGATTCAAATACTTTTCTTTACTAAAAACGAATTCTCCAATATTTTTGTCTGTTACATTTTCAACATTTTTTTTTCATGTAATAACTGTTATAATTAAATTTTTATGTGTTTTTCCTTTTGTCCTTACTTTAGTTTTAAATCTTACTATAACTAGCGGAAACAATAAATAAGAAAAAATATAATAGCACTTCCAGTCATCATTTTTTAGGGCTTGAACAAATTGACGAGGCAGGCTCTGAAGGCTAATCTTGCTGCAGTTATAAATAATTTACTGAACTGTTTCAATCTTACCTAAATTTATTACGTAATGAAAACATTGTGATAATTGTAGATAGAAGAATAAAAGATACGTATAATACAAGTAAAATACATAGAAGAAACGATAACATATGCTGTCTTTTGAATTAAAGCCTTTCTTAATATTTATTATTATATGTACTTTAATCGTTTATATTAAATTTGATATTGTTGGTTTTTGAAAGAGGAAAATGACTAGATTAGATTTTTATTTATACATACACTACATTATTACAAGCGTTAGCCAAAAAAACATAACTACACAGATGATACAAAAAATATTTTACAAGATGGCGCTACGCGAACTCTTTTTCTGTATCAGAAATATTATGCATAAAACTATAGATTAACTTTATCCATACATTGTGAAACAGGCCCTTAATAAGCTAGCTAAGATATAATACAAATTAATACGAATAATTATTTTATTAAATTCTATAGCATGTAGTCCCAGCCACAAAAGCCTTTTGTCTTTTGTTTAAATTACGCAACTTTGAGCAAAACAACGTTTAACAACATCATAAACATCCTTCGGCTTTTAAATTCGAAGAAAATTATTTAGTTTTTGACCTAAAATTGTATGAAATTCTTTTTATATTTCGTATTAGGATAATTCAAGTTGTTGTTTCTATCCATCTTTGGTAAAACATATACACAAAAAATACGAAAATATTTTGAACTTAAATTAACAATTTCACCCTCAAATTCAGAGACGAACTAATTGTGACACTCGTATGAAAAAGCTAATTGTATTTTAACATAGTCTTGATATTATCGTATTGGCATAATCTGTAATCGGTAATGTCTGTATTTCTGTAAAAAATAAAAAATAAATACTGCACAAATATCGCACAGGCGAAATTGTAAAAATGTTGCGTTCGGTGGTACTTCGAATTACAATCAATCACAGACACTGTGATTATATAACAGTTAACAGTTACATTAAGTATTAATATTTCAATAATACAGTGTTGTAAGCGACCACAGCTTGAGCTACATAAGATACAAAAAATTGGGATAATTGCCCATCAATCACATAATATCTAGTAGGATGTGCAACTTGATATTTTTCTATGTTGTAAGTAACAAAAAGTTTGAAAGTTATTAACTGTAGCGACCTACTTAGCAGAGATTCGCTTTAACTTTTCTTTCTATATGTGTAGTAAAACTTTTCGCAGAGAAGGAAAATATTTAGGGAATGTTTTATATCCAAAAGTCGAAGCTGTCAGATTAAGAATTGAACAATTTTAGCTTTAAGAAAAATATAATTTATTTCATGTCATTATTTTCTATTGGCATCCTACTCATCGGCAAAGAAGACAAAGGATATAGGCCGAGATAAACAGCCGGCGTACCGCGTTCGTGGTACTTGGTACTTTAAACAGATGCTAAAACATAACATTAAGAGAGATCGAGATCGAAAAAACGAATATTTAATATTTTATATACCGAATTATTCAATACATACGTTAAACTATTCGTGGATCTTCCGCTCCAGATGTTTTCCAGCTGACCACGACGCTCAGACAGGAGCTACCGAATTAAGAAAGAGAGAGAGTTAATGATAGATAGATGAATGATGAAACAACTGATATAAAGAACTACAAATGAATAAAATAAACGTCTAATAAAATTATAAATCGTTGATTAAGCCTTAAAGAAAATGTACGTTATTATACTTTGAAATATAATATGCAACAGTACATATTGTCTTTAATATAATCTCTTTGAATTATACCTTTAATATAACAGTTAAAATGTGTTCATAAATATTCTCGTGCGTAAAATAATATTCATGAATACAAAAGAAATTTAATGGATCTTGTCTGGAATAAGAATATGAATGATCCAGCGCTGGTGTTACGTCTTTTGTTCTTTTGATAGCAGTTACTTTAAACTTGTCATAATTCTACGTTTTAAATAAGAAAACTGCATCCAAACTTAATTGGAGTACTTGGAATTTGATATTTTTCTTTTGTTATGCAACTATATGGATCTTGTGAGCCTCCTGCCCGTTTGCCCCTGTTCTATAAAAAAAACTCTTTTCGAAAATATTATGTCATTGCTTTTATGTTTTTCAGCATTTAAATGGCTATAAAAATGGCTTAGTTTAAAGTCTTGAAGTTTTAAAAAAAATAACATGTACATATAAATAAACATTTACCGGACGCATAGAATAAACCTTAACTAAAGTTAATCCAAAAATCCTTAATCTATATAAAATACACCTACTTCAGCTACGAACACTTTTAATAATAGAGAAGTATTCTAGATTTAAATTATGTCGTACAAAACATAATATAGAACTCCTTAATAATATATTTCCTTTACGATTTTATGACGCCGGCTAACCTTTCTTGAGACCGACCGTATACTAGAGATTTTAATGCAGACAGAAATGCACACTCTCCCATAACTATTGCAGCTTGATGCGGATGTCTTACAAGAGAGATAATATAGCAAGACTCATCCATGGTCTCTTTTCCATGCAACATTTATATACAAAATTGTAGAAATCTGGGAACATAAATAAACACTAAAGCTTGCTGAGTTTCCTCATAACCAAATAACTTAGATGATGCACTGGTTAACGGCTCTGCCCCAAGTTAATTAAAAAACACCACTATCAGCTCCACTAGACTGTACTGGAGAACACAAATACTAACCAACTTACCACGTCACAGTCAATAGTAGAATTCGTATTTTTTTGAAAGAATTCATAAAAGAGAAATCACGAGACATCAAAATCTTGTTCATTCAATAAGGTATAAATTGAGTGATATCAATTCGTTCATTAAGTTAGCATTCGCATTCAAATTGGAAAAAATCCCTTTCCATTTGAAGATTTATGATTGGCTATTGAGGCCTATTTCCGGCCGAGGTGATAAAATCAGTATTAAAAATTTCGTTATTATTGCATATTCAAGTAAAGAAATGTTCTTGAATATGGAATAAAAACGAGCTATTTGAAATGAAAATCAAAATTATGGAAAAATGCTAAACAAATAAAACTACTATTTGTTTAACAACAGTTGCTTGCTATTTGGAAAAACAAAATGTGGTCATGCCGGTTCAATAATTAATCAGCGTTTGACGATATAAATAGCTAGACAAAGCATTTTTGCTTTTTCCAAGTAGCTTGATGGTGAATCTTCCAATAGGACCTCCTTTCAAAGGATCCTTCCATAGGAGATTCTAATTGTTTAAATAGCATTAAAAGATAGAACCTACTAAAATGGGTGTTAAATGTGGTAACTACTTTTATGAAAAATGGAAGGAGTATTCCATGATATAGTCAGTAATAAAATAGTAAAATTACAAATATGAGCATAATAACTTTTCATAATAAAGAGTTTCATTAGGCATCCCTGTGAATCCCACGTTTTAAATGAAAAAACATGTTGATTTAAGTATGTATAGTAATTATTGTAGTCAAATTTACAGTTTTATAGATAGGCCACGACTTGTAAAAATATAACTCCTTTTATAATAATTAGAGATTGATTGCTAATGCAAATACACTAGGAGCTTAATAATTTATGTTAGTAGCGCTTAGTATACTTCTTAAAGTCATATTTTGGATGGTAGTGGAATAAAAAATAAAAAAATTAGTAGAAAACTATATGACAGCAATGACTACTTGGAAAAGTATTAGTATGGAGTTTGAGGACGAACAATTACTTTTAAAGACATCAGAACATGATTCCTGCATTAAAAATAATTTTGAGATTTCTATATTTCAATATATACCTAAAATTAGTACATCACTGAGTATTCGTTCCGCAATTAAATCTAAGTACATCATACATTTTATTTACGTATTCAATTATATATTTTCATCCCGTACTCATGCTGTCGACACACTGTAACCATAAAGTTTTTATGGCACTTTTAACTTCTTGAAAGTTGAATGGTAAAAATTTTGATCAGTACTTACTTATTTTTATCTCTAAGAACATATATTGTGTAAATATATTTCTTGGGATATTTATCTCTTTTAACGTGTACTCGTATACTGATGATAAAATAAAATTAAATAATAACACACATTATAATAATAAAAAATAATTTAGTGTTTAAAAGTCTTGTATTGTTTAAATACCTTATATTTTCCTCGTTGGTTTTAAATAGCGAAACAAATATTTATCATTTCATATAAAATAGGAAATTTGTTTCTGTGATTCATATTTTCTTTTTTTTCTATTAATCATCAGCCAAACATATCCTGCATATTGATTAAAAATAACTAAAGTCCACAGTTAGAAGTGGACGATAACTGAACAAACAGAGATAAGTATTGATAAATAATTCACTTTCTAAAATGTATTTGTCATCTACACTTGCATGCAGTCAAAAAAAGTACTCGTATTAAATTGTGTTAAAATAAAATCAATAGATATTATAGATATTAATTGAGATGTGTCTATTTTTGTGGCTAAGTTTGTGATAGATAAGGTCTTCATAAATCAATTAATTTTATACACGGGTTAGCATTCGTAGGTCCAATTTTGACGGGATCTATATGACAAAAGTATAGTACGCCCAATCATTAATATTGCATAAAGCTCTTGCCCTGTTTGCACATGCGCAGTAGTAGCTTTTTTCCATACAAAACAAACGACAGACGTGTTTCACTAAAGAAAATTACAAATAGGTATCAAACAGAAACAAAACTGATTTTATTCGTATTGATATATCGATTCGTGAATTCTTATGGAAAGTGAAAACCAAAACAAACAGAATACAACAATGTAAACATGAGTGAGCATAAGATATTGTTTTGTATTTTCTTTCTTATTATTTACTGCTTTTACAATGTTAACATGTGGTTTACGGCTATGAACAATCATGTTGAAGAAACAAAGATCGAGCCGGTCGATAAACAACCGAAAATAAAACGAAGTTCTTCAGTGAAAACCTCAAGGCACAATACAATTCCATTGTTCATGAAAGACGCATGCAGCGTTTTGGACATATTCACCAAGCCGGAAATCCACAGGAAACCACATAAAAACAAAATGGACGACGATAATGGGATATCTGCAATTGGTATAACCGTGTTTCTTGTGATACTTGTTTTGAATGCAGCTATGGATGCATTTAAAGAAAAATCAGAGATGAAAGAGAAAGAAAACACAGAAGGTCGGCGGCAGTCCCTCGCAGAGTTTGCTAATAAAAAACCATTGAGACGGGAGTCTAGTAGATTCGGATTTCAATTGTTTCAAATCTCTGAAACAGAAACAAAAACAGAAGAAAATCAAACTCGGAAAACAAGACCCTACTTGCGAGGAGATTCGATAAATTCTTATTTAAGTGACAAGAAGACTCAATCAGAAACCGCTCCAGCATCAATTGGTGACACGCATGAGGCTAAACTATTAAAACGACAGTCTATTGCTAGACTCATTGGTAAGTAAAAACTCGACCAATATTGTATACGCTTTGTGTTTCAATTATAAATTTTTAATATCTGTACTGTTTATAAATCTGTGTTCTGCTTGATTATACAAAATTAAGCCTGTCTGAAAACGCAAATCGCAAGTAAATTTATTATAATCATTCGAATGTTTATGTATGTAAACGTTAAAACTTTCCTCTTCTTATTTTCTTTTTACAAGGTCTGTCTGACGACTGAATTACGTATTGAGGTAAGATTCCATACATTTTTTCTGTATTTACACCTGCAAATGTTTTATTTATGCATGCATCACTGTTCTGTTACTGCATAATATTTTTGTTGTATTCATGTTTTAGCGAGACCTTACTTTTAAAGGATACGGCCCAGCTACAGAAGTATAGAAATAAATTTATTTTTTAAAGAAATTTTAAGTGATAATCAAACATTAAAACGAATATGCACATTTAAAATTATTTACCAATGATAAAACAATTTAATTATCTCTACATACTTAAAATCTTGATAAATCCTTTTTAAACCGATGTATTGTAAAAGTATTTTGTCAGATCAAATAAGATTTCTGTCGTATAAAATCGATTACACCTTCCTTTATTTTTAGGAGCGCGGCCAATTCCAATGGTACGTCGTTCATCCTTCCCAGTTCTTCCCTTGAACCCCGATGTCCAGGCGCTGATGCACCCCAATCGACAGGCGTCTTTAGACAGCGACGATGAAGGAGACGGGAAGTGTCGAAGAGTCAGATTTATTCGCCGATACTAACTTAACAATGGTATTATTATTTAAGAACAGATTTCAAGTTTTAATTTGTGTTAAATTTGTTAAAGAAAACATTCTTGAGCTAAACTGAGTATCGTCACAGACTCTTACTTATAAAAATTAAGCTATTCTTTTCTCCGTTATAAAATACATTCTATCTCATGAGAGCGTAAACACAATTTAACAAACAGACAAAAAAGCACTTTAGGTAAATGACTGGAATTTGATTAAGTTTTTATGAATAAAGGGGAATGTTAAAATTTCTATTTAGAATTAACAAAATAACAAAACTGATACAGTTTTCTTCCGAACAGATAATCTTTTCTATCTATACGTCAGTAACACTGAAAATGTTTAGAACTGGCCAGTTAGAAACTTTGCTAATTATATTTTTTTTTAACTTCAATTTAAAAACTCTTGGGTAACCTAATGTATATAGTATATTATTGCATTCATTTGTCAATTGTTTTTGTGAATTGGCGGCAAATCTAAATCTGTTGTTACAGTGAAAATGAACTTAACGCGAGGAAATTTTGGATCAATGATTTATTATGACTTTCGTTGTGGGCTTACTCAACAACAAAGCTATGATAGGCTGCGATTAGCATATCTTAATGAAGTCCTATCTTGTGCCTGTATTTACATCGGTTTAACGAGTTAAAGAGTGGACGTAACAATCTCACAGATCCGCGTGAGCGACATCCTTTAACAGCAAGACTACTGAAGATAATATCAGTGCTATGCTACGCATTATAGAGGAAGATAAGAGAACTATCAAAGATACGGGCAAGCCTAGGCATTGGTATGAGCCAAGTTAAAAAATATTACACATACATTTAGGCTTTGTACCAGATGGTTTCCCCATACTTTAACCGTCGACCAGATACCTTCGCATAGACAGGTGTCGCCAAATGTTAGATATGTCACAGGTGATAAAATGGATATATTGCTACGAATCCGAAATCAAAGGGCAATCAGCTCAGTGGTAGTTTCATTTCGAGGATCGGCCTACAAAGGTAAAAAAAGGAAGAAGTCAAGGAAAAAAGATGATTGCCTCATTCTTTGCTTGATAGAAGATGAAAGGACAGTTACCGCAGACTGTTCTGTCAATCGCTGTTTGACTATCGTCTTGAAAAAAAATCAATGTCAATTCACGTCAATGCGTCAGCCCACTCCACAACATAGACTGTTGAATATTTAACATGGCAGGTGTCGAGATAATGAGTCATCCGCCATACAGTCCTGACCTGGCACCCTGCAACTTAGATATAATTCGGGGTATTCGCTTTACGAGCCCTGAAGATGCGGTGAAAGCGTACAAAAATGCCATAGAAGAGAAGCCCATTCTTCCTTCCCAAGGAGATGGGGGCCTACTGCTTTTCTCAGTAGTTCCATCGAATGCGACAATGTGTAGAGAGGAACGGACATTACTTCGAAAAACAATAAAAGTATTGGCAACATTCTACATTAAGCCGTTTTTCATTTTCAGTGGTCTCTAGGTATAAAGCCTTTCCTTAACTTTTGAAAGTAATTTAAAAATATGTACAGATTAGGGAAAATTAAAGGTCGTTCAAATCAAGCGATTTATTAATATTGTAAATAACTCAGACATATTATGCTCTTATAAAGATCTATTGTTCTATACTATTTTACATATAATAGATGTTGTATAATAAAAATATTGTGTCTAATAAAAATGTTAATGCTGTTGATAATAAAATGGACAAACTTTATTCTAGTTAATAAAAAACTACAAATTCTATTATGAACAAAGACGTGATATTGAATGAAAACATGGATGGTGAGGCCTTATCTTTGGTGGCAAAGGGGTAAGAGGTGATATATAACAGAAAAAAGATTCAACTACTGTATATGAATACATATACTTTTGTTTGTATTATATAAATTAAAATTTGTTTTGGTTGTATTAAATTTAGCGCTAAAGATAAAATTTATTATCATCCGTTATATTAAAGTGTCTAAAACACCTTTATACAATTAGTTGTTTTAAATATAAGTTGGTATGCACCCCGGTATTGTGAATTCTTTATTGTATTCATACTGTATTTCTATCTAGTCTTCTAATTATCTGATATGATAAATAAATAAAGAAGTCGGTTAAAACTTAACTTCATTAAATTATTGTTAATACTTATTCTATATATTGTGAAATGTTAAAAACAATTTCATTATAACAGGGTTACCCGTTAAATGTATTGAAATTTTCTGAATTAAACAATAAAACTTATTTCTTTTAAATTTTATTTTAGACAAATAAATAATATAGAAAAAACATCTGAGATATAGACAATACTTTCGGTGATTTCGAATTTTCTATATGGATATAGGTAACGGCTTTTCAGAGCCAAATACCTTAAAGTAAACCTTCTTCAGAATCTTTCTTCTTCCTTTCCATTTGGATATGTTCTTTGCTTTCTCCACCCATTCATCCCCTAAAACCCTAACGATGTCGTCAGGCAAATAGTAATTTTGTATTTATTTCTCTTCACCTGTTAAAAACAGGCAAATATGGCCGAAAAGATTTGGAGCAAGATGAAATACGCCGCTCAAGAACGAACGCGATGGAAACTCACTGTCAACGTCCTCCGCCCCATCTAGAGGTACGGGACATTAAATCATGTCAAGTGTTCAAATCAATGCCAATGTGTGAATAAACAGTGAAGATGCACAGATTTTCTTTGTTTACAAATGGTGCCGAAATGTCCTCGATCCGTCCCGCTTGGATTCGCGCCAAATTCTTGTCTTCAATGCGTTACTATTTTATTGGATTCGTTGTATACAATAAACGATTCATCCGATTCATACAATAAACGATTATTTACTAATTATAAAGATAATTAATATTTAACCTTGCCTAAAGGGACTCCTTTTAATAATATTTTTTAATAATAAAATTTTAAGGTTAGTTATTAGATATATTTTTATGTATTACGTTATGTCGAATTAAATGTATTACTAACAGTCTTAAAAAAAAAAATTAAATTTCCCCGTTACACCTCGACATCCGTTGTTCCACAACTCAGCATTGCACACTCACACGCACCCTGCATGGAATTCCACATTCTTTACATAGAACCAATTCGACTTAGCGTCTTTAAAAAAAACTATATATTTATAAGGCCAGGCTGGCGAGCCCTGTGGCAATTATGTTATGGGTGGCGGTATCAACTTAGCATCAGGTGAGACTCGTGCCCGTTGGCACCGTTGTTTGGGCTTGTATAAAAAAAAATTAAACTTATCAATAAAGTACTTATGATATCTAGAGTAAAAGCCGACGTGAAATCCTATACTCAAACTCAAAATCATCCGCGATTTCGTTAAGAATTTAGAATAAAACTGTGTTCTTTATTTCCAATCCTATCTAAATAAAACATTAACGAACTACTTACCAATAGAAATATGTTACAGCAAACGCGTAACATATATAACATAATAACAAACTCATTATTATTGATACTTTATCAATTATAAGTTTAATTTTTTAGATGCAAATTACCAGTGAAAGCTCTGTACAATATGACAGCTAATTCTAAATTTGAAAAGGCCTTGCCATAGTTTTAAAAATAATTCTTGATTACCTCACATATCGCAGTCTCGTACGATCGGGAACAAACGCCACTCGTGCGGGAACACATATATCCGAAAGTGATGTGATGCATCCAAAATGAGTGCTCAAGCACCGACCGTCCTACATTGGAACTACAGGGGCTTCACAGAATTCCCACTTCAGAAACTGCAAGGAGATGAAACGGACGTCATCGATATATATCTTAAGGAGAATCTGATTTCGCGCATTCCCAGCGATATTTGCAAACTCAGCAACCTAGAAAGCTTGTACTTGAGCGGTAACGATATTACCGAGTTACCGCGGGAGATATCGAAGTTATGTAGCCTTAAGTGCCTGGATATTAGCGGGAATCGATTAAGATTCATCCCAGATGAGATAGCTGAAGCGAGGAATCTTAAATTTCTGATATTAGACGAAAATGAGTTGGTGCATTTACCTCTGCGGCTGGCTGAGTTGCGTTCGCTTCGATATCTTTCGGTTTGTGGTAAACGTTTATCATTAGTCTTTTCTGTTTTGTTATTAATAAAATTAAGTGCTCATGGGCAATGCAAATGCGTTGCCCGTCTTTAAAAATGTGGTACGCTCATTTCTTAATAATAACTGATTTAATACTTGAGACAAAAATTGGTGAAGTAATAATGACTTTTAAGAAGAAATATCGATACATATTTTAGGATTAAAACAAGTTTCTTATGGGATAATCTTTCTTCTAGAGAGCAAAAAGCTGAAGTTAGACAGCTCAACGTGTTATGTTTAAGTAAGAAAAGTATTTGAAACAACTTAACCAAAAGTTTTAATTAAGTCTAACATTTTTATGAACAGTAATTACGTTGTTGTTTTGGAGCCATCATAAATAAGATTTGTAGGTTCTTGAAATACAATGAAAGCTTACGAAAAAGCTTTGAAACTGTCTTAAAATAAATCCACTCTATTTTATTTCGAACTAGCTTTTACCTGCCTGAAATAAGGGTGAATGATTAGTTTAATAAACTGTAGCATTTTTTAGTTCAACACCAGTTTTATTATTCCGTAAAAACACACCCTTATTCTTTACGTGGTTTGTTCTATATTTAAGTATTTAAATTATATTGTTATGCAGTATAAAAATTAAAACAAAAGATAAACAAAAACATTTGAGAAATTGTGAAACGATGGGAATAGAATGCAAAATTCATATAATCCTCCTTCAAAAACCACATTGAAATGTTCAGTTTTTAGTGCTCGTAAAACGTTAGACAGTTGCGATGTTTACTGGAGCTAACAAACTGGACATAAATCTTATTTAATGTTTCCTCATTGATTCGCCCCATTTACGTAAGTTACGCAGAAATTACGAAATTTTGTTATTGTTCTGAGCTTAAACTGGGTAAGCAAAATGGCTTTGCATTCTGTTGGAAATTACTAATTCTTTTAACTTCTATTTCTATTTTTCATTTATTTTCAAACACAAACATACAGTATTTACAATATTCTTAGTAATAATAATAATTAAAAATTGGTATTTTTTTATTGATGTACTTGTGAGATCTAGAAATTATATGATTATGTATTTAATTTGAAAAGTTAAACGTATACTAAGATTATCCACGCTGGAAGCGTCATTATATTATTATTATCATTATAGACAGTCATATCACTCAAATAAATTAGCGTGCAATACAAGAAATCTTAAAATAGACAGCGATATTTGAATAATAAATTAAAAACCGGACTAAATGTAATTATATAAATAGAATACGAAAAAAAATATTAATAATTTTTATTACAGATAACAAATTAAAGTGGCTCCCACAAAGACCTGTTTTCAATTACCATCATTGCGAATTTAGATTCTGGAGAAATACTGACCTGAAAAGTTTGCCGTATTCTCTTTGGTACCACATGTTCAGGGAACAACAAACAAGAAGTCTAAATATTGGGTAATGTATTATGAATGGAGATAAAAAAAACCATTTTGTATATTCTCACTCCTTTGCCTATGGGTATATTTGAATTGTCATGTTATTTCCGTTGCAGGGAATTTGTGCTTAGATTGATAGTTTTTAGGATATCAACGCTATAAAAATTCAAAGTCCGCCCTGCCGTTGTATTAGTCCCCTATAAGCCGATGTTTTAATAAATAGGTTTTAGTGCATTTTAGAGTCGGTTAAATGTTTTTAAGGAGCACATTTAAGCTACGTGTAGAAATCTCAACGCGTGCGTTGACATTTCTTTCTATGTGCAATTACATCTTGTTTTTATGCTGTAGAAAAACATTGTGACGGAAGGACCTCAAATCGATTACTTGCACAAGATCTATTACAGAAAATACTGTTTATAAAGCAAAAATATGAAACATCTGCGGTCAGAAATATCATGTTTTGTTCGTGTATGTATTAGTTAAGCAAATACATACGAATGGTGATTTATTGATACTAGTAATATTATTTTATTTATTATACTTCTTTATAGTTATGCCCAGAGTTTATTTTTGTTAAAATAAATTTGAAAAGCACCGTGCTGAAAAAAAAAAGAATCTGTTTCATGATCATTTTTAAATCTAATAGGCAAATACGTGATCAGCCTCCAGTGCCTGACACACGTTGTAGACTTTTTGGGTCTAAGACATGTCGGTTTCCTCGCGATGTTTTCCTTCACCATTCGAGCAAATGTTAAATGCGCACATAGAAAGAAACTCCATTGGTGCACAGCCGGGGATCGAACCTACGACCTTAGGTATGAGAGTCGCACGCTGAAGCCACGAGGCCAACACTGCTCTAACCCTGCACCGTGCTGAAACCTACTTAAAAACCAATCTAAAATGCTTACGTAACGTATTAATTAATTTTTTTTTTTACAGCTGTCTGCATACTAATGATGACAAGACACCCGGTCGTATTAAGATATTAAAAAGCAAAGCAGCATTGCCTGTTCCCGGCACCTATCGGATTATTATGAAAAGTCCCGCTCCACCAAGTCTGTTTGAACTAAGCAAAAGAAAGTTCTACCAATTAATATGTAGCACAGTTAACTCAATCAACAATCAATCCAGATATTTTAATATAAATAAAACAAATGAAGGTGTGAGCTTTTTAGAAGAATATTTAGAGGGGATTAATATTTCACAAAGCGATATTAATGGAAATTACAAAACTAGGTTACGAGAAAACGTTGGGACTCAAAGAATATATGTGCCATCGGATCTTATTGAGGAATATTATTGCTATTTACCAAATTTTATAAAAAATGACCTCTGCAATGGACCAGTTTCCAGATGTGAAAATGTCATTTGTAAAAAACCTGTATTTGAGTTTGTTTTTTTGGAATTTTGTACGCAGTAAGTTCACTTTTCGATAAGCTTATTTTTGGCAATTAAATCCTATAATGTATCTATACTTCGCTATTTGCATATTAATTATTATCAGAAACCGATTTATAATCTTCTAATCTTTGTTTTTATTGCTTTTTTTTCAGAAAAATAATATTAATTGATAAAACGGAAGACATAACATTAAGTGCTGTGTTTTGTTCAAAAAGCTGTGCTGATTTATGGAAAGCAGAGAAAAATGTTTTAGAATGGGAATTATTATAACGAAGGCTATTAAACTATATGATTTATACACTTTTATTTAGCTTTTTTAAATATGGTTAATACGTCCTTTCCATTTAATAGTGAAAGAATCTTCACTGAGAACTTCTAAAATTCATGCTGAGATCTTTAGATTTCATTGTATCTCAATTTCAAGATTTTTTATATTGGGTAAATACAGTCAAAACCGTTCACGACATCATTTAGGACAACATACCGGTTATATTGACCAAAATCAGAGGTCCCGGCTGAATTCTATGTAAGGTAATAACAACGTCATCGGCTGTTATGACTATCGGTTTTTACGACCGAATATGAGTAATCACTTCAATGTTATAATAGAATTTGGCTGTAGTTGTAACCCGTTACATATTGAGGTTACTCCAGAACTCATACAGACAGTTAAAATTTTCTTATAGTGAAACTTTAGGCGTTGGAAAAAAAAATACTGTCACATTTTTCCATGGTTACCATGGTTGATTCGAAGAGATTCGAACCCAATAATTACGGAAATACATAGTAAAGACAACAATGTTAGAAATAATTATATTACAATTAATGAAATTCTGTAAATCAATCTCAATCTATTGGTAGAAAGATTATGTATATGTATGCATGTCTATGATAATAAAAGCCTTAAAATACGTACCAAAAAAAGCAAAAGCCTTAAGTTTAATACAAACTTTATCTTATTTAACTTTATCTAACAAATTTCTACTGTATTTAGTAGATCATTTTTCGAATTACATGTGTACCCTATTACACACACAATTTTATTTTCTTCTTGATGGAAGAAATAATAACGAAATCGTCTTCTTTATATCACAAATAGTAACTCTTCAACATTAACAACATTTTATTTTCGCTACTTCATACCTGCCACAGTATTTTGTCAAATTTCAAATAATCATTAACACATTTTTGTAACATAAAGAAATTATTTAATTTCATAACATTATCTATGTTTCTGCTGTCATCTTTCTGTCAATAGGTTGTATGCTTAAATATTGTTAGTAAAAATGTGGACACCAAGACTTTCCGGAGCGACCCCGTTTGAGAAGGCAACTGAAAAACAAGAGGCTTCACACGGCTACTTCCATGGACACAACTGCTGTTTACCCAAAGATAAAGTCACCAGCCATGAAATAAAGTGTGGTCGGTTTAAACGGGTTTTAGTGGATCTTATGACTGTTAATATAAGCGATGAAAGATCTCGACGAATGTACAAGTAAGGTTTATATTTATGATAACGTGATATAAAGAAATCCAATAATATTAGGCTTTATCAGAATTTTCATTTAAGCACATTTTAATCTTCTTCTAAATCTGTATGCCATTTTTGAAAAAGGTCTCCTCCAAATCCCTCCATTCCACTCTGCACTGTGCCACTCACTACCATGTTCCACCTGCTGTTGATTTAGATAATGGATTTTTCGTGAAGAAATTTTAAATTAACAAGTTCCCATCACGAACTCCGGCTGCTCGGGCTGCTCTAACAGTCCTCTGTTATATTGATTTGCATTGAATTATATGGGATATAGAAAGGATTCAATAAGAACTTAGTGCCACAGGCCAATCCATAGTGTTTTTACGGTTAGGAATAGTCAACCAAACTTTTTAATTGACGATCACAGTAAGTCTCTATGAGGTTAAATGAAGTGTGTACACTTACAACTTTCTTAGGCTTAGTTGACACCTGGTTTCAAACGAAATTTCATTTTATTTGAAACCAGGTTGTTTGTTTTCATTTGCACAATTATTTAAACATATTATAAAAGACAGAGTACAAATATTTAGCGTTTTTCATAGAAAATTTTGAAATATTAATGTTTTAACCTGCAGGTCATATTCTGCACTTTGTGCTGTAAAATATCTTCAGTTTAAAGAATATCCCTGGACCATTCATCCACTGAGTAAATTCAGATTTTACATGGAAGCCTTCATTGTGTCCTTGATTATGGTATCCGATATATTACTCACTGTCCATTTCTCTCGACCGGATCCACGTGAATATGTTAGTTTTATTTAATTTGACCTAAAATAGTTTTACCTTAAACTTATAAACACGTCCTTTCCTACTCCTCCACAAAATATGGCTATTCACACAAAAGCTGAGCACCACCTCGATGACTGGAATCTTCCAGTCTACTTTTCAAGCCATTTCCTTTTGCGAACTAGCAAGCTGCTCTACTCCAAGTTTATACAATTCTACTCCACTGAGAGTAGAACTTTCAACCGCAACATATCCTCTAGCAACATGACTGTCTGCGGTAGCTGTATTTAATGTGATAATAATAAATGCCCTCTCATCGTATACTTGGTTAGCAAAGCGCCACTCACGCGAGCAATACAGATAATTAACAAAATTTCTATTGAGATAGACCTATTTGTACACTGGCTGAGTTCACAAGAGTTGCTTGCTATATTGTTAGTTATAAGATTCAGGCGTATAAGTTTAATTTTTTAATGTTTCGATGTAGGATAATTGGTGTGGGTATTATTTTGAAGTTCTATCGAATTAGTAGTAACTGTTAAGATAGAAAAATGTTGTGGAGTAAATAAATAAATAAATGTTTTTTCAGGCTTTAGAAGGATACTGCTTACTATGTCTCGATATAACATACCTATTATGTAAAATGACGAACTTCATTACGGGCTACATAGCTGGAGATACATGTCCTGAAGCGATATTAGATGTGAAACGTATTGTTCCCAAATATTTCACTTCTTGGTTCATACCAGACATCAGCTCTGTATCAAATGTCTTTCTCAAAGTGTTTGGATATGAAAGTGTTTACTACGAACAACTGTTAACATCATTGAAGATAATACGGATCCTTAAACTCTTTTATCATGTGCACAATTTGAGTGAGGGTTTTAAACTAAAGGTACTATTATCATTTATCAATATGGTACATGTTGTATTATACTTAGTTGTTCGGAGTAATACCTGCGGCTGAGTTTCATCACCTGACGTCAAGGCAGAATACAAAATACCATCCGTATCACTTCGACGTCCAAAACTGAGGATCACATACCATTCTTGAGGCATTTTTTGTGCATCATCACTATGTGATGCTCAAAGCTGCCCACTGAAGTATTTCCAAACAATTCGACTTATAGTGCTACAAGAAAAGAGCGTACTAATTCTTAAAAGACCGGCAGCGCGCTTGCGAGCCTAATAGTAGTGTGTCTATGGGCGCCAGTATCAATTAACATAGTGAGCTTCCTGCCCATTTGCCTCATGTAACATAAATAAAAGAAAAAATGTAGTTAAAATTGATATCAGTAAAGAGTTTCTTATTATTGCATATTAAGAGTATATTGGCGCCTTTGCAGTGGCGTAGATACCTTGGGTGGCATCCGGTGCGGTAGTTGGTGGTGTCACCCCATGGAAAGTAAAAAGCAATAAATTTTATCTAATGGATCATTTATTAAAAGATAGCGAGTATGGGACAGAGAATCCCTCACGACAGCGTCAGGCTCTTTTGCGGGAATCCCCGAATTCTGCATACAGCTAGCGCTAGTGGAGGAATTCCTAAAAAGGATTTTTTATGTTAGCGGTTTATTTCTTTGTTTGTACATTGTTCTCATAAGTTGAGAGACCAGATGGGACCCGGTGCGGACCGCCCCCGCCACCACGCCACTGCACCTCTGTGTCAGATTCTTGCTTTGATTCCGTAGACCTGGTCACTCCATTACATGAGTGAGAACCATACAAACCAAACCGTTTATTTTGTAAAGCAATTTTACCATTTGGTTACGACTTACTTGAAACATTATACAAAATTATAATAAAAGCATATTTTTTTCTTAAAGCTAGCATGGAACACGGCGATAGAAATTACCCTGCTCATAGTAATTTATTTAATCTGGAATATGTATTTGCAATTCGCTGTTGAATATATTTACGAAGACTCTTATACGCCCACAACACCCAAAGATTGTTCCTGGATTACGATGGGAAATCTCTGGGATAAAGAATTAACAACTAGATTCGTCTATTCATTGGATAGAGCAGGTTTGTTATATAGAAAAGTTAGAAGAGTCATGTACAATTCCAAAATACGAAAATAAGAGAGAGAAAGAGAGATGGCATCCCCTTAAATCGTCGATGTCAGTGGGGTCTCTCGGCATCTTCTACGGTATTTACAATGGAGTGTTCGAATTAATAGCGGCAATTAAGTTTCATCATCGGACGTCGAGGCAAAGTACGTTATTACCGTATTACCCCGACGTCCGACGTCCCACAAATAGCGCGAACAACGAGCATTATTAAATACATTTATTATCGCGCACCCTCAGTTTGTGGGACCAGGTGCCCACTGAATTATTTCTGAACCAATTAGCCTAAGAAAAGATGTTCCAATTCTGAAATTATCGGAAACAGCCTTCTGGCAATGTTTGTGTTCATAAGGCAGTGGTATCACTTAACATCATGGTACCATCTAAACCGTTTACTTCCTATTGTATGTAGAAATATTTATTAAAAAGTCATTCACAAGTGCTATAATTGTACATAAGAAAATCATACGCAGCTGTTTAAATTTGTATGATTTCGCGTCATCTAAACGCCTCAGCCATAATATGTTATGTATCTGTGAACCAAACTAGTTTATCCGATACATTTACATTTAAAATCAAAATAAAAATGTAATTTACAGTTGGGATGCTGAGGGGAAACGCAAATATACACATCCTTGAGAAAGAAGGATGTGTTAAAACGTTTCTCATTGTTGCATGGTTCATTTCTCAGGTACATATTACTAACATTTGTTTGTATCTGAAACTAATGACGCTATTTTTCGATTTTATATAATGTTAATTAAAATTACTTAATATACCTTGACGTTTGATGTTATGGAACCAGCTGCCTAACCAATCCTGGTATTTCGTAACCTTTACTAGGAACCTTCATGAGAAGCGTACTGCCAGTACTTAGCCAACCGTACTTACATTTACTACTGAACCCGCAACGCATTTGCAAACTTAGTGTTGCGGGGTGTCCATGGGCGGTGCTTTATATGAGTAATCTTTTGTCGCTTTCTAAACGCAGTGTGCAGTAAAGAATATAACCTACGTTAAAATCATTAAATGAAAGAAAACAGGTACATACCTATTATATAAATATTTTGGTCAGAAATTAATTATTGGATAATAATTAAACTGTTTAACCTGGGATACAATGATCTTCGTATAGTACCTATTTGCATTAAAATTAAAAGGCGCCATCTACTAATGCTCTATAAAAATTTTGTTTTTTTTAAAATATATTTTAGGTATTACTATTACATTGTGGATTTAAATATCTTATTACATTATTCGGGACGGAATCCGCCCGGGCCCAATACTTCATAATGGCGAAACAAGTCGAAATGTACTTGGATCAGAAGAAATTTCCAACGAGAATTAAAAACAAAGTCCTCAGGTTTTACGCGATTGGGTTTCAGTCACATTTCTTTGCAGTAAGTAGAGTTTCAATTGATACTTCGAAGCAGTTTTGACATTCTTATATATACTGATAGGTTTTCCGCCTGATCCCAAGGTCGAACCTCCATACAATAACATCGAAGTTACAGAGTACGGGCGCTGGCCGGCTTGAATGGATAGCAGTGGCGATATTATTATTATATTTTTGTATTATTTTTCTCTATGGAATCTAATTGTATAATCGTTTTCTGTGTGTAAGGTAGTATTTGCGTACCGAAACAAATTAGAATTACGATCCTACAAGAAAAGATAGAGAGCCAATTCTTCTCTTCGCCGCGCCCTGGGTTACTTAGCCACCACGATACTACTGAATACAGTAACCATACATTAAAACTTAATCGGCTTAACTTCACTATTTAACAACTCATCTCTTTTCATCACAGTTTGAATTTAGTTTGACGAAACGAGACAAAACACTGTACGAGTCTATTGATTGATTTCTCCTTATCTTTGAGAATATTATTTCTTCCTGTATTCTGAGTATTTTTGTTAATTTTTAGGAATATCGTATGATGTCCTGTGTGTCTGGTCAACTCCGTGAGGACATCATCATGCACACAGGAAGACAACTAGTACGAGATGTGGCATTCCTGAAGCAGCTTCCAGGATCACTGCTGTTTCAAATCGGGAGTAAACTAAGAATTGTTATGTTTGTTGCTGGTGATATTATCATGAAGATCAAAACTATAGGTCAGTTTCATATGTATGTTAGATTGAATTAAGCAATATAAATTATGTTCATTAAAATATGTATAATGCAAATAAAATAATAATCTATTCGAAAATGGATCGAAGATTGTTTCAGTCGGTAAAAAACAAATCAACGAGCTTAAACCTTGATTGGTCTGGGCCTCAGATATATGTATCTATTTCATGATCATTTGTCAATCTGATAGGTAAGTGATCAGCCATCTGTGCCATCACACGCCATCGACTTTTGGGTCTAAAGTCGGTGTCCTCACGAAGGTTTCCTTTACCGTTCGAGCAAATTTTACGCTCATAGAAAGTCCATTGGTGCACAGCCCGGGAGCGAACCTACTACGTCAGGCATGAGTGTCACACGCTGATACCACTAGGCCAGCACTGTTCTGCTTTAACTCCCTGTACTTAAGTTAAATGACTTTATATAGCGGTATTTATATGGATCGTATGTGTGCCAATTTCGATGTCTGTATTTACTACCGAAAATTCACATATATGACAAAAATATAAGTTATTGCATTAAACCCTAATAAGACAAACTGTATATATGTATATATACGACAAATTTTATATTTTTCAGGAGATTGCCTATACTTTATTCACAAAGGTACAGTGGCAATATATTGCGAGTCAGGCAAGGAAGTGTGTCATTTGGAAGATGGCGATTTCTTTGGAGAAATCGCGCTAGTAATGAGTCACAGACTGCGAACCGCTTCCGCTGTCGCTGTAACCAATTGTGAACTGTTTCGATTGGACCGAGAGGATTTCGAAAGTTATGTTGCCTGCTATCCCACTGTGTATGAGGACATCAAAAAGTTGGCAACTAACAGATATGAGCAGTCCAAAATGTTGGATGACCACCATAAAACGGAGTTGAACATGAAGAAGAGCAGAAAGGTCGAATTGCCGGATTGAAATATTACAATATAAGTTTGTTTAGTATATAGAAACTCGTATCTTTAACTTTTTTGTTTTAAATATGTTTATCCAAACTTTGTTTTAAGTTTTATGTTAATATGTAATGGACTCGTTAAACAAAAACAATTTAATTAGTCCCAGACTAATACATAACCTGATGATAATACAATATACACATTGACACGTAGACAAAACTGGGTTTGTAATAATTTAATGATTATGTCTATTTCCCAAAAGGGTAGGCAGAGACAACAGATCTCCACTTGCTTACCTTACCTCTCTCGCGTCATCCATTTTCATGACATTCACCATCCATGTGGTTTATGGGTACTGGTAATAATTGTGGGATATTAAATAAAACACAAATATATTTTACAGCGTTTTATTCCAGCCACCATTTTAAAATAAAAAAATATACAAAACTATAAATACTGATTCAAGTATTCACTCAATCGAAAAATATCACAATTTAAAAAAAGAGAAGACATCGGAATGCATTCTAAAAAGTTCACAAAAATAATTCAGTAATTATTTTTATGAGACACCAGATAGTTTTAAAACTTACTTAACATAGTACTGTGCTTAATATAATATTTTTCCAGTTCCAAAAATGGACATTACAATCACGGTAATATATTTAGTGCATGTTTTCATAATATGAAAGGGATATTTAAGTTTATTGAAATTTAGTGGATTCCCAAAGAAACCCCTTCCGGGTTGAAGGTTCCAGAAATGCATTCCGATAATTTCTACCGAAAAAAAATTCCAATATCCAGAATGGAATGTTTATTATGTCAGTATTAAAAATATCATTTTGAGTTGTCCATCTGAATTGCACCAGATTAAACATAGTTTTCTCTTCCTCTTTCTTTTTTAACTACACAACCGTACGAGCAACAAGGAGTAAAATTAGGGGTCGTTCAAAAATTCAAAATTTATTTATTCATGTAGGTAACAATGTACACTTATGAACAGTAACTAATCAAGTATTATGTAAGCATATTACATATCACATATTACCCACACATTGTCTATGCTTGAAAACGAAATCCATTTTCTATTCTATTCCTACAAAAAATACGTTTAGGTATTTATTTTTGACAGTTTTGCTTACTTTTGCTGACAAGAGGGGTGGAGGAGATAAATTGCAGTAAATGTACTTACGTAATACTTGAACGGCCCCTTATTCAATTACTGGTTGAAATTGGCAAAATCATATCAAATTACTAGAACTGCTATTGTTTATTGAACTTAATTTAGTGCAATTCAGTTTACGAGTTCTATATCAAGTCGGTCACAGTGTAAATATGGATTTCTTTTTACAACTTTGATTTATATCGAGTTTGTATAAGTATTAAGTGATGCTTAAGCCGCTTAATTGGAACCCACAAGAACATCTTTGCCGTCCCAAGCAAAGATAGCGACGTCATAAGCAAATGTCAGACGTGGCTAAGAGGGCGATGTGAAACGGACCATCTTTATTCAGAATTTTGCAAAATGTTTCATAATCTTATTAAAATTTCTTAGATTTTCATAGCAGTTTCTACAAGTATTTTCATATAGTAAATCCATTGCAATTCCGACTTAATATAGAACTCGGGATTAAAAAAAGAGGAAAAGGCTGCATTTCTATGTATAAAAATAATTAGAAATATATCATCCTCTCTCTATTTTCTTTGTTTTAGCGTTTTTTGGAAGAATTTTAAGACCGATTCACTAAACTATATATTAAACCAGATTCAAACTTTTTTATTTAACTCCTTCGTCATTATGACTGCAAAGCAGACATAAAACAAATAAATAAACGCCTTTTCAGTTTAAGACAAACTATCGACCAAATATACAGCACTAGCGAAACCTAACGTACATCACCTGTACACGTCTTGAATACAACCTAACAAATACAAAAATGTCATCAAACCGGTCCAGACATTTAGGAAGAGTTTAATTACAAACACACATATTTATTTGTATCAACATATATACAACTTAGAACTAAGACTTTCATAGCTTGTTCGCTAATTAACTTAGATTTTAGTTCTGACTTATAAATACCCCTGGCCAAACGAACATTGCGGAACTTTTTTTTTAAATCAAAATATTTATTACAGTCTTCATATCTCTGTGTGAACACAATGTGATACAAACATTTTTTAGATTTTTATAGTCATCTAAACATGAAAATGAATCTAAAATGGCGACAATACCGGCAAATATTATGTCGCAGCCAACTAATTTAATTAGCCGTTGAATTAACAACCTAGTCGTTTAACTAACAGCCTGATATTCAGCCGTAGCGTTTGTTACAACATTTAATAAACTGGCTGGCCAATGCTGACGTCATTATTTGGCATAAATAACAAAGATTTAACATATGACATACAAAATTATTTCTTTTAAATAAAATTGCTTGAGTCAAATTCACATTATTGTTTCTACACTCTCCAATTGTACTTGTTGTTTTTGTATGAATTTTGGAAGAGACCATCAAAGTTGTGGTTTCCCGACGCCATATTGACAGTTTGAATATTTTGTTTCAAGTTTGAAAGTGGATTTAAATTTAAAATAACAGTGAGCATGCAAGGCAAGTAATGAAACGTCATAGATCCAAATCATGTGCCTAGCTGTTCAATCAACTGGCTGAATATCATTCAGGCCGTCAGTTAAACGGCTAGGCGGATAATTGAACGGCTGATATTAGGCAAAAAAGCAACACTCAAATTTATAAAAAATCATATGTGTAAATTGATGACTTTATCTGTTGTAAAACATGATTTGTTACCATGGTAGCCAGTTTTTAGGGCACAACAGTTTTCTAACGCCATTTTAGATTAATTTCCACCAGTAAATCGGCCTTTAAGTACATTATAAAGAAATGTAAGCTAGCTTTAATTGTGCCTACTATGGAACTTTGCACCTAAAAAAATAACTACGCTACTTAACCTACTTATCAAATATTGGAGTGTATTAAAAATACCGATTCAGACCAACGTATAAATACTGTTGTACTTACAGTGGTATATACGAACCCAAGGCATGACAATTCAATTTCTTAAGGCATTTAGGGTTTTTATATCCAAATACGACTCGTTAATCCTACGAGCCGTAGGTTCAAATTGAGCTTTCTATTAATAACGATATTTTACAGTGTTTAAAAGTTAACGCAGCAATGATTTAAAAATATGTTCTCGCGTAAATCGCTTTGGATATAAAAACCGTTTAATCGTTAAAATATTTTTCGATAAAATACAGTTTTGAGTTTAATGTAAAAGTGGATATCATCGCATAAATTTAACGTCTTCCTCGTGTGGACCGTTGCTAAAAAAAATATATTATTAGTAGCTGCTCCCGCCAACTTCGTTTCGCCTTAATTAAGTTAGCTACTTTTTAGTGTATAAAATACTTTGCAATAGAAACTGAGAAATTATTTGCTTTTCCGGAATGGAAACTGATGTTTAGGTTTTTTCAATTCAAATACTCAGATTTTTCATTCCGTAGAAGTCTGACATTTCATATGTGTTGCTACTACAAAAGGTTTTCTACCGAAAAAGGGAAAAATCGAGGGTATTTTTCTTTGGGCCTAACACAAAAATTAATTATTAAATTTCAATATCACGAACAATATATCGATTTTTTTTTATAACTCGCCGTTAAACCTCTTTTAATGTGATGCACTGCACCTCATAAGATATTTACATTCACTAACAAATGAAAAGTTTAGACTCGTATTGAAATTGAAAAATTTGCCTGGCCGAAAAGTTTTGCCAACTCTGACATGTCACAAATGATGGCTGTCAGAATTCTATACGCTGAAAAATCAGAGTATAGTACAAGAGATGAATTTAAAAAAAGAACTCGAATTGGTCAGGCCGTCGAATATTGCACTTGTTTTGCGATTCATTTTTATTTAAGTAGATAAATTCTGTCATAACAACTATTTCGTGTCCATGGTTTATTTTTTTAAATAATACCTTCCTAGGTAAAATATAATTATTTTACATATTAAATGTTACAGTATTAACATGTATTTATTTTGAAAAGAAGTACGTATTGACCGGTAAACGTTACTCCGTGGATAAGTTATAAGAGCACTTACCAATAAGTAAGTGAACAGTTAAGAGAACTTACCAATATGCAAACGGACCGTAACAGCTACGCTAGGAGACACTAGCGACATCTTTAGCGTGCAATGCTCTGGGACTAGTGTAAAAGAGTACGCAAGGTGTTTTCCACCAAGGACTGAATTGGGAGACCTCCTCTTCATTCACAGACACAATCCTGGAATATCAATTGGTTTTGTATGAGTTAATTATATTTAATGTATATTAACAAGAATATCCAACTGTAATGACGTTACAGTGCGGTCAATATGTCAAAAAATTATAAGGTATTTTTATATAACAGAGCGCAAACGGGCAGGAAGCTCACTTGATGGTAAGTGATATGAAAACACAATGCCAGAGGGTTTGCGAATGCGTTGCCGGCCTTTTATAATTTCTTAGCTTAAGGAGCTTAAGTCAAATCGGTTCAATAAACACTCATTAACAGAGGGCTCGCGAGTGCGTTACCGGCCTTTAAAAATTCATACTTCCTATTCTTGAAAGACTAAGTCGAATCGCTTCAGCAATTCTTCAGTGAAAATTAATAAAATAAATCAATAACAATATATATATCATAAGGTTCAAGAAGCTAGCAGCAGACTACTACCAATTTCTAATCACCGCTATAATTGACTAGAGCAATGAGTAAAACCTTCCTGCACTTTTGCAGGGTAAGCCTTCTGTTTAAATTTCCATTATTATCAGTCGGTTCTGTATGTACTAACCCCAAATCATTATAAAGGTACCAATGCGCGTTTTCCTTATCAGCGATCCTGATATACGCCACGAGATTTCTGGGACTGTCTTCGACGCACACAACGGCCGCTGTCAGCGCATATTCCGCTTCAGATTTTGGCTTCTTTTTGTGCTTGTCTACCTGTTCCGCCTGAAAGGATAAATCATCTATTAATCCTATTACTGAACACATTTGTAGACAAAATGTTCGTTCTAGTATAGTCCGGACAATCAAGACCAAAAAATTAGCGCGCACAATAAGGTAATAATCAGTAAAATTGTATTTAAAAAATTGTAAAGTTCCCGTGTATGGAAAAAACTCAAGGTCAAAGGTCAAAAATGAGTTTTTCGATTTTCAGCAAAACGGTTTTTATGAGAATAGTATCCCAGACGAAAATTATGTATAAGAAATGTATAAATAGTTTTTAGTCTTTCGCGGAAATATTGTTTTTAAACCAAAAATAAAATAAGTGTTAATTACTTTTTACTGGGTGTCAGCAATAAAGGCTTAACAATAATAATAATGTTTGCATTTTTTGGGAAATAATTTAGGGCCTGGGGACTTTGTTATCCCGAGGCCTCCAAACCTCTAAATCCTGTCAGAAAAAATTTCTTTAGAATCCAGATTTTAGTACAGATTATAACATCGAACATAATACCTTATCACTAATAGTGATGTCCCCATCGGGCTGGAGACGAATGTGCAGTTGGTGCGGAATCACACAGCTCACATCTTGCGTCTCGCTCTTAACTGGATTGCTCTGGGACGGACTCTGCCTGGAATATATTTCATTAAACCTATTTTTTTTTTTATTTTGCATATAAAATTCCAACCTTATCAACTCGACATCCACAATTGAGCTTTTTATTTCATCAGTATGTGGAACCAGCTGACACCAAACAAATTCAACTTCGGGTCAAGAGAAGAGCGTATCAATTTTTAAACCTTTTGTTCGTACTTTAGTGAATTATTAAACCGGTAAATAAAAAAAACGTGTGATAGTCGGGGACTACCGCGGTAAAGTTTTTTTTATCAACTTATGGAATTATAATTATATTTTATTTCTGCAGTATTTTTCTTCTTTGATATTAATTCAATCTTCAACTCTACCACTCTACGAGATTCAGACTAACAATCCAATATAGTCTGTCACACCTTATCACGTACGGGCTGTAGCGGCCGCGCTTAGAGCTACGGATCTCGTCAGAGAGATGTGAATACGCAGTATGCGTTCTGTCCCACTCTCACAAGAATTGGCCTCACCTATATTACGTCATCGTGTGTTAGGTTTTTTTTTCGTTACGGAATTTTTTGATTCGGTCGACAGGCTCAAAGACCGCCGTAAAAGCTATGCAATAGCTTAAAAACTTGCAGAAATGTGTTTCCTGTATGACCTCTCATGTCAATTAGATGTGGCCCACGTCGTCCTTACGATAATAATTTAAAAAAATATATTTTGGTGGTTACACGCACGCTGGAGCTACTCAAATACAGTGTACGTCGAATTCATATAATCAATATTTTTAAGTCGGTTAAAAAGGTATTTAAAGAAAGTAAACTTACCTATCTGGATGCTTAAATCTGCAGCCAGGCCTTGCGCAGTGCAGTCCATACCTACATGGCTTAACGTTCCCGCTGCGTTTAATGGCTTCAGGCTGGAATTGGCCGAAAATAATTTATTAATTTTCTCTTCAACGATAAAATAAATAATTGCTATTTGTCTCTTTCTATCATATGTTATGGCGCCGCGACGAAAAGAGACAGTTGAAATATACTTTAAAATAATCGTTAGATTTTCGTATTATTCGTAGCAGAACGTCAATGTCAGTTAAATTTACTATCAGGAACAATTTATTCTGTCTGTGTTGGAAACATTTGACAACGCTCAAGACGAAATTGCGACTTGTTTTAGAACATATCAATAAGACTTCTATTGTCTTCAAACCCATAAATGAATTTTGTATCCTCAATTCTCTACCAAAAAGCTTATAAAGAACTGGCTGGGAGTTGGAATTATTATTTATTACCTGTACATAAAATTACCGTTTCTTTAGTAGTCCCTTTCGCCCAGAACAATTTCTCTTCAGCTGTCACTGCTCCACAGTTGATCGCCAATATTGGGGGTAACCTAAGAGATTAACAATATATCCATTATTCAGAAATATGTTTCACCGTATTCAGTGGACGGTCTCTTTTCCTCTCAGCGTAAACACCGTTTGTCAGACAGAGACGATAATATTTTTTTATTGAGGTTTGAATCCATTTTCGGACAGAGTGTGGGACTCAAAGCCCTACCCACTAAACCCCTCCCACCAATCACGTCACTCTTGGGCTAACTTGTGTTCGCGTAAGCATTCTACCAAGAGAGGTTAGGGTTTTCGATACAAGTTATTATATCCACAAATGAATGAAGAAATTACTATCAATAGCATTATTTTTATGATAAATATTACAGTGAAAATATATCGGTAGCCATATATTTCCATTTACATTGTATACATTTTAGTTAAGTTAGTAAATACTTGCCTAACCAGCCGCCCGCGCTGTGTGGTGGGCGTAAACTTCGCGCATCGCTCGCACCAGGCGGGCGTAGACCGACGTGCACATAACGACGCACGTACGAGCTCCAAAAAACCGCACGTGCGTTCGTTGTCTCTCGTCGCATATTGGAGGGCACAAGCCAGCACCACCGATTCGCGTTCCTCCTGAAATATTTTAAAATAACGTGACTTTCTAAACGCCATGTTCCACCAGGTTGCGCATCATGCGATGACAGAAAATATCGTGAGGTAAATTGACCTAAAAATAGACATGTTCAAACACAAAACCTAACAAAAATGTACGTACGAGGTAGACCTATAATAAAAAGAATAATTTAGAAATGCAAAGACGAGAAAATAATAATAGATAAAGTAATAAGAAATCCAAATCCGACAAAATACAAATAAAGAAAATTATTAGTATCCTATATGTATATCCTATATGTATAATAAATGCATTTTAAAGACCATACAATAGGAATATATCAAAACAAGCGAAAAAACTTTATTAGAAAAATAATTGTCTTATAAAAATATAATATAATAATTGAAATACTTACTTCCTTATTACACTTAAGACACCTATTCAACTGCTGTCGGGCAATCGCAAATAATTCTGAGATTTCTGACTCCTCCCTCTCACAGTGCTCATTAGATAGCTCTTTGTCTATATTACTTTGAAGTTTCTCCGTGTGATTCATCATTGCTATATTACAAAAAAAAACTTAAGGTTAAACTTTCTTGAAACCATACTTCAAATTTAATTTTTGGTAGTCCAAGTTTTTTTTTATAGAACAGGGGGCAAACGGGCGGGAGGTTCACCTGGTGTTAAGTCATACCGCCACCCATGGACATCTCAATGCCAAAGAGTTCGCGAGTGCGTTGCCGTTCTTTTAAGAATTGGTCTCTTTTCATGAGTCCTTTTATTTTAGAAGTAACACGGTAATACTTCATAATAAAACGCTCAGTAGTATAAAAACCCGTACCTACGTAAATATGTTAATTTAAATTAGTATAAGTTCGTTGTGATTACCTTTATCTACCCATTTTTCGTTTATACCATTTTGTAGTTCGTGTTCCGTCTCCGAAGGACCAAGATTCAGAAACTCGAGTTCGGTGTATTTATATCCCTCAATTTGACCATTAATTGGTTTCTTTAAGTGATTTTTTAATCGATCTGTCTTATGTGGGGTATTTTCCGAGAGGAGCGCCAACTCTTTCTCCTTTTTGCGAGTCTCCAAAAGCTCATAATGGATTTGGTGAAGAATGAATCTATTCCAGCTCTAGAATTAAACATTGTGAAGTATACGAATTTTGCATTAACTGTTATATACAAGAGATAGGTCACATATTTTCTTACTGGTCATTGAATTACTTACCTTCATACGTTTGGGTTAACCTCAACCAAAAAATTAACATGCGTTTGAACCCTAATTTATCGAGACCAATGCAGTATCATTAAGAAACTACAATTTACTGCCGACTTGCTAGACAAGAGCATTTGACATTCAAGGTCAATTAAGTTAATTCCCTTGGCCTCGGCCAAGGAACCCTCACTTATCGTAGGTCAGGCTCAAGCGTTATTTACAGCCCCATGCGATTACCTGAATAAGGGCAACGAGATCAATCTTTCTATCGATGCCCCGATCGGGCAATATCAGTCCAAGCGCGGCAGCTTCAGGCACGGTACGAAACGCCCTTAAGAAGTTAGTCGCTTGACACGGCGCCCCTCCAGAGGTGTCAAGCATCCTGAATAGGAAACCTGGAAACGATGGCACTAGAAAGGTCTGGTAAACCATAAGTCCAAATACCACAACCACTCGAAGGACGATGCCCAAATGCTAATGCCATAAATGTGGGTTTTGCAGCGTATTTCAGGTATTCGGGGTCAAATTACTCGAAATAAAAAACAAGTTTTCTATTTATGGTATATTTCTAATCTTTGCAACAAATTATTTGGCTATACATGTCAATAGTTTCAATACATTGTGTGGAATACATATACATCTATATATCATTGAATGGATATAAGAATCAAGTCCTTATACTATACACAAAATTAGTATTAGACAAAATAAACTGTAGACGCAATTGGGCATTTTCCTTATCGTAAACCAAGCAAATAGTAAGCAATAGAACTCAACCGAATTTGTCGATACATAAACTAAAATATGCCCAGTAATACAAACTGGCGTTCAAGAACGCCTCGGGCCCAGGTCAATTCCCAAACTCCGACAACGCTTATAAATGGCTACGCAAATCAAAAATAAACTAAACAACACACCTAACTCGCAAGTGAGACAAAACTCCTTCGCGCACGTGTGAGCTATCAGAGTCGACTTCAGAGGCGGCATGTTGTATAGGACCTGGAAAAACATCAAAACCTTTTAACAATTGGCGTTAAGTGGGCGTTCCATTGAACGCTTTTATATGTACAGCAGGACGCCAAGACGCCAAGCTTACCAGACCCACCACCAGTAAATAAAATCCCTTTATAGGAAAGGGGAGAATGAGGGGAGAATCGACATTCCCCAGTTAGCGTGCTTGATAGGCTATAGGGGTCCTACCGGTGTATCTCAATCAGTATTTTTGAAAAGTCAGTCCTCTGTGACCTTTACATGTAAAACCTTTTTATGAACTCAAGCAATATTTGTTAAAGTTGGTCAAACTTAATTCTAGTTTACAAACAAAATAATCAAACTATTATACGATAAGCAGGTCAGACAGTTTTAGGCATTTATTAATAAAAAATGTCTGTGTAAAGTCGGTTTACGAGCGATAGTTAAAGTTAAACATTGATGAAATTACTGCATACTTTTATGAATAAAATTTAATAATTTTTATTTAATTATCACTATGCATACAAGGGAGCCAATTGTCAGACGCGTAGGCCAGATACGGCGCAAGCGTACAATGAGCATAACGGGACAGTGAGCGTAACGGGACAATAAGTCATGCCTTTTCGGACGTACAGCCGTATATGTTACATGTTTTCACGTCAAAAATGTTATCAACTGCACTCGCAAAAGCGATAGGTATATTCAAAATAAATAATGATTTAGGTTTTTAATTGTTTGCCTAATGTCCATGGGCAGCTGTATCATTTTATATGATATAAGCTATTTACAAAAATATGAAAACGTCAGTTACAAAACTTTCCTCTACAAATTTATGGCTAAATCAAGGCTCTTTAAAATCGCCAAAACGTTTGTATGCCTGCAATTACAAATCGTTTGTATGCCTGCAATTACAAAACTTTTGTAAGTCTGCAATTACAAAATTTTTGTAAGCCTATAATTATGCCTCATCATCACAGGTTAAATAATTTAATGAGCATGAATTATGGTGATATAAAATAGTTTACCTGAATCATCGAATTACAGTAAGAATTGGGCAGAGTAGCTTCGATTCCCGTTAGACCTGTTCTATTTATATTATCCAAAATTGCGTTCGGCTCATTTTTATTATACCTTACTTCGACCTGGAAAAAGATGATTATCTATTAACACTTTTGCATTGGCGCTACAACCGTTTTAGGTCTGGGCCTCAGATATCTGTATGTTAATGTAAATTAATTATTACTAAGGTAAAGACCCCAATAGATGAACATGTACCAGTTTATGATCACTCCATGTATTTGTATATCTATATTCACTGTTTACACACTGTATACGTGCTAATGATAATATAAACATATAAAAATCTGCGTTTACTCCAGAAGACGTCATGCAACAGAATCGCCATCTAAAGTTCTAATATGTAACTACTAAACGAATACATCAACCAATAGGGTGTATTTTTTTCTCGATTTCTCACTCTCTCTCAATTGCTCTCTCTCTTTTCTTCGACAAAAACGTTGCACATCTTCGTGACGTTCCATACAAAAAATAACCCTAAAGTGTCTAAAGAAGTTTCACATAAAAAAAAAACACTGACAAATTATAACCTATCCTTCCTCAATTCATGAAAACCGCATAAAATTCTGTGTATTACCTTCTGATATGAACTTGGAATTGGTCTAATAGACAACGCCGTTTCGTCTATTGGTTTTGGTTGTTTAATATCTTCCAAATTGTCATCTATGTATGGATACTGAAAGGATAAATTCTTCATAAAGCAATAATTATATTTCTCAGCTTACGACTTTTTATGATTAATGTGTTAACTAATGTTTAATACCGTTCTTCTCTTCCGTTCTACGCCCTTGATTTGAGAACTGGCAGTAAATGTAAAATTAGATTCATATAATGTATATTTCTTTTTTTTTTGACGTTCATAAGTGTACATTATGTTACCTATATGAATAAATGATTTTTGACTTTGACTTTGAATATGCTTGTTAGTCTGTGGAAAAGACGCTAGTTTAGGCTTGTCGTAGACAATTTAATTCGAATTTGATATGTTAAAACATTTTGGATAATAAAAAGATTGTGTTTAAAATAAAACTCTAAATATTGTTTCTGTATTTCTAAAAAAATTATCAAAGTATTGCCGTAACGAACTATTTTTTACCTCATTACGTCTCCTAGTACCAGGATTGGGAGCATACCCGATGGGTCCTTTCATTTTCATGGTCTTAAGAATTTCTGGGTCGATTGGTCGAGGTTTCCTGAAACAATTATCGAATCGGTAGCTTAAATACCGTTTAAACATTATCAAAGCTAAGAAATAACTCCATTTAATTGACTAATAATTTCGTCCACGACCACAGATTATGTTAATAAATGTAAGGGCATAATGCAGAAAAAAGGCGCAGATGATAACTTCCGTACGTCAAAAATGAATTCAATTTTGACGTTTGCGAGTCTTTCACCTTTCAGCATTCGAATTTTGAACATTACTTTGCATTAAGTAAAACAGGGACCTAACTCTTTGGTAAAGTGAGATTTTAAATCAGGAACAATATGCAGCTCTAGTTAGCGCTGGGTAAGGAAAAGGATGACAATACTTAAGCATATATGCGTCTCTCTCACACCTCTGCCGCGCATCCCCGGATCTTACTCCTACAAGCTACTAAGTAAAGTTTAAACCGTTTAGAATTCTAGTGAATAATTCATTTTTCATTCGATATTACAACAAATGTAGTTTATATACATATATCAACGAAAAAATCTGTAAAGTTTCATATGACTTAAATAAAAACCAGTGCAACCGAAATTATTTTTCAAACATAACCTCAATAAATAAAAAATATTAAGTTTGAAATGAAATAAGTTCGAATCTAAATATAATTTAAACGTTATCTCACCGAATGGCGTGTTATTATTAATTAAAAATGCTATTCACCTGGAAACCTTTTTGAGGAACTCTTCAGGAAGGTCGTGGAACCACTTGGACCCACTAGCGAGAGGCGGAAGAGGTATTGATGAGAAGCTGAACGTCTCACTGAAACCCACGTACGGCAAACGAACCGGGGTCGCAAATGTTGTTTCTCTGGTGAAAAAAAGTAATTTTATGTCTTAGAAAATAGATTAAATTATAGCTTTATTTAAGATAATAAATATTTAACTGATATAAATATACAAAGAAATTTCTTAGTAGTAATAATTTTTATAACAAATTTATTTTATTTATTTATTAACACTTCGTTACATTACATAAAAGAAAAATTTTTTTAAACATAATTTAATGAAAAGCAACTGGCGGCCTTATCGCTTTCGAACGATTTCTTCCAGACAACCAACGTGAGTAAAGGAAAAAAAAAATATAATGTTTAATCTTATGTCAATTGAATTCTTCAAATTAATTTACTATCTAAATATCGTTATATATAAAAATATAATAATAATTAATACATATACAAAAATATTAATTAATTATTAACAAATTTCATTCAATGACGTCACTAAAAACGAAAAGTATTTTTTTAAATGTATTATTTTGCAGTTTACGTGCACTCACCTTGAGAAGTTATTGAACACGGGTTCATTATTATGCTTAGAAGAGAACAGATGTACGTGCCCCGATTGATCCCCAAAGACAAATGCTTGGCTGGTGCTCGACACGTCCATGACAGTGCATAGAGAGCCTTGGGTGTCAACCTGAAATGCGTTTTCCAGCTGATTAGTATATGGGCATTCAACAATAAGTCACAAAGCGCAACAGCGCACGCTCGTAGCGGTTACCAGCGTGCACGCACACTATGTACGCTAATATGAAATGGAAATTTGAGAGTTAGCAGTGTTGGCTTCAGCGTGCAACTCGCTTTTCTGAGGTCATCGATTCCCGGCTGTGAACCAATGGATTTTCTTTCAACACAACAAAGACCTTTGGGCCTACTGCCAGTGGTTAAAAACATTTTTTTTTATAAGTACGAATATTAAAAACGGTAGCTTTGATTTTTATTTAGACTAAACGGCTTGATGGATTTATAAAAAGGAAAAGTTATGATTGCGACTAAGATTTGGAAAAACAGAAATACTCTTAAAAAAACATTTAATTTTAGTCAGAGGCATCTATTTCTGATGAACTATCAGATGTTTCACCAGATACGTTACTACTTATATACTATACTATGACATATATACTACTTATAACAAAACAAACCAAAGTACATGTGCACCACCACATGTCTTTATGGTTATGACTAAAAGGTTTACAATCTCTGAATACGGCGGTCACTGCATCTGTGTGAGCGCAACGGCAATATGTTTATGCGCGAGCGACAAAGACATAAGATGAGGGGTCATTCTACGAAATTCTTCGTGCTCCGCGTCCGTACTATATCTGAGCATTTAACATTCGCTCGAACGGTGTGGTACCACTCTGGGGTAAAACCTGGATCTCTGCGTGATAAATATCTTACTTGAAAAACGGATTGCTTTCCAGATTCACTTTTATTGTTAACATTGAGCAATGCCACGTGTCCAGCACTGGCCATTGCGAGGGCTCGACCGGAAACCGATGGCAGGAAGTGGAGTAATAATGGCGGCGATGCCACCGGAAGTGACCACGCCCCACCGGCTTTCAACTGACGTACATCCCACACTAACACGTACTGTTCGGCTACGGCCATTGTGCTTCTGTAAACATTTTATTAAAAATAAAATTATTACGGTACTTTGTATCTAACTAGCATTCTAATTGATATTCACAAATAAAAACAAGTAACATAAATTATTAGATACATGAACGGCCTTTTGATAAGAAGCGATCTCCTCCAGGCAACACTAGCAAGGAAATAAGCAAATACAAAATTACGCGAGTTTGTTCATTACTTAGTTACATATCGTCATGATCGTAGAACAATGTGGGTTTTGAAAAAATCCAAAATCCATGTTTATCATATTTGGATTACATTGACTAAATATCACAGCTACATTAAAAAAAACCATGTGTTTTAAATTTCAAATTAATCAGTCGGATTTCATAGAAACATGTGATTTTTTTGTAAATGAATGGCTGCCCTGTAAAATTTATAATTGATCAGATCCATCACAATCCAATCAAACATCCAATTCAAAATTCAAAAACAAAAGAATATAAGAATTACATAAGTCAAAAGCTAGATAGGGTATGGTTAAAATATAGGTTTCGGATGGTATGTAGGTTATGTAGCCGAATTTTAAAAGACGTCTAGAAATTCTATACTAAGTATATTCTATAAAGAGATTCTATACTCACCGAAAATTATGATATGAGATGAAATTTTCAAAATGAGGGTAAATACAAATAATATATATTACGAGTTGCCATAAAAATTAATATATTCTTACGTTTGTGCAAATCCAGATGTGATAAGCAAGTTGCCCTGCATATCCAAGTCAGACAGGCAGGCACTGTGCGCTTTGAACGTGTGCTCGGCCACCACCGGACTTCTTATATCACGCATCGAGACAGTCCCGTTAGCACTCCCACACGCAACTAGCGAACCACCCCCACTTCTTAACACCGCACAGCCATCTTCAGTTATCGGCTATAATGAAGGTAATAGTTTGTTATCTGTGGTAATTTATTAGTGTTAAGTCTGTATGACTGGGAGTGAATTTATAAACTATTTGTGATATATAAACTCAAATTAAAATACATAATTTTAATAACCCGGAATCACATAGAGATAATGTGACATTGTTTGGTGAGTCATGTAATGCAGTTATTTACAAATAAACATTTAAAAAACATAACAGTTTTATATAAGACAAATAATTTGACAATAAATTATAACAAAAATTAAGAATGGCACATTAATTATCATTATAATTTACATCAAATATTATGGCACAATTCAAAGAATAACAAATTACTATTTATTTTTAGGAGAGATAATTTACTAGTATAAAAAACCGTTAAAAACATTCACCTAATAACTTGCACATTAGTTACTATGATATTTGAAATTATACCAATTATGTAATAGTTTGCAAAATCATATTTATAACACCTAAATGTAAGAATTAAATAAGGAACTTACAATAATAGATTCTTTCATATTTGTGACATCAAAATCAATAATTGTGTCCTGATGGCCGCCCATTAAAATATTTGTTGGACTGGATTGAAAGAGGCATTGCATCTCTTTTAAATTTTCTGATCTGTAATCATTGGATATTTAAAATGTAAACAATGCTGAATGTTAATTTTTATAGAAAAGGGACACAGCTTTGCCATCCAACATCTGTATCACAAAAAGCAAAGTTGTTTATGCCATTTGATTAGACTAGCTTAGCTCCATATAATGCATGTATTTATATGCTAGTAGCATAATAATTTATTTATTTTATTCTATAATATATAAATTATCTAAAATTTATCAATTTTAAGCCAGCAGTACAGTACAGAACTTCTTTCAAAAACTTTTCACATTTATATAATTATAACAATAAGTCAATGTGTGATTTCCTGAAATTAATTTTCAGGAACAGATTTAAAAAATTAAACATTATTTTGACATGATACTGTAAGGCTCAAACCATAATAAGCTTTGATAATAAAAAAAAACACAATACTGTTATTTGTCATAACTTACGTGTGTGTATGCTTCACAAGACCTCTGCGAATTTGATGCCTCAATTGTGTCTTTGACAAAATAAATAGTCCTTGATCAAGGGTAATAATATCACGTATTTCTTCTGTCATGTGAACCCTGAAAGCTGTGTATCTACTCATTTGTGGGCCATGGTATGAAGTAATATGTCCCTGGAATAACAAATGGATCAATAGTCATTAAATATTACATATTTTATTTTTACTGATTATGATTTAACTTTCAAATCAAAAGACAGTATGTACTTATGTATCAGTTTCAGTGATTTATTTATGGTTAAATAGCAATTATTGCTGTGTTCTTAAAGACAGACTGAAAAAGCTTTTTAATATTATATATTTAAACACTTTTCACCAGATTGAAGCTTTGTATTATGAAACTTATAATTATTTAATATAATTTAAAAAAATTCCAATTTGCATGCTTTACAACATGCATGGTCACGGTGACTGAAGACAAAAGCTGTTGAATGTAAAAAAGTATCACAGCTGAAGAAAAAGTTACATTATCTGTATTTATTTTCCCAGAATTGATACCAACAAAAACATGAAGAGTTTTTGAAGAAATTACTCATGGTGTCCTCCATTTTTCTCCAAAATAAATGTGTAAAAACGCAAACGAAGTCGCAAATATAAGTAATCCAAGTCAATCAATTGGTAAATTTCATACATCAGCAATAAGGAAGTTTGAACAAAGAGAACAAGAAGATGTTCCAGAAGCAGTCTTGCCTATTAGAAAAAGAGGACGTCCAAGGAAAACTCCTGCCATTGATAATGCTGGTACTCTCATCCGGACGACTGACCGAGTACCAGAGGGGGAGGATGTAACGCGACAGACTCGTGTTGGCGTAAACAATGTCACACTACGGCCAAGACGCTTACACGCAACGCACACATAGAAGCGCGCGGCTGCTATATAATGCGATGTCCGACCAAGCTCGTGGCATTCGCTAGCTAGACGTCTGCGAGTACGATAGCCCCCCGGGTCGTCTGCTCGTGGATCTTCAGTAGCTTTTCTTGACCGATGCCCGGCGTCGTCAAGTTAAGCATTAGCTAGGTGAACATAAGGGTTGCGATGCCCCGCGTCCTCCCTACGGTTCAATGCTAGGTTACTCAAATTGTATGTATCTACTTACTGTAATGAACTCAATATTGTATCAAGCAGAACAATAAATTACTTTCTTAAGGACAATTGGGTTTAATTCTCAACACGCCCTTACAATATATAATTATATATATTTATATGGTCATTTAAATAATTCTTTTATTGTGCATTTATAATGATATAAAATTTTAGGTTGTAGTAATGACTAAAACCTAAAATTTCATTCTAGAAGACAATGGTGCTACAGAGTTGTATAGTTTAAAAGTTTAATGTAAATAACAAGTATAATTTGAACAGGCTAAACAATTTTAACAGTATATTAAACTTACTCTTGTGTTTCCCACCCAAATTAACTCTTCAAATTTATCAAATGTCACAGCTGATATGCTTCCTTCTCCTCTATCATCAAGTACTGTGGACCTGACTTCATATTCAGCATCTGGGCTTTGAACCATGTAAGGTTTATACTCCGGAATATATTGTTCTGTGATAAAATGATAAGAATATTAGCTATGATACATGTGAAATAATACTATAAAATAAATGAGAATGTTTATGGCTTGCTGCCTTTTTTTCCTTGAGTATTTATTTACTATTTTAGTAACATTACTAATGTCTTATATTGATACTTTAATAAATATATAAATATACTATAAATCTCAAACCAACTCAAAGTGTCAGTTAAAAGGGTTGTAGGCAATTGTTTTGTTTACTAACACTTTTTGATGAAAACACCATGAAAGCGAAAGAGGATTGTTAAGCATATTACAATAATTAACATTGGAATTCAATACTTAACTGATAAACGTCCATAACTATTTATAAGAGAAAGCAAATAATTCTAAAATTTCTTACTCACCATTAATTTCTGCTGGCATACCTAAGTCGGAGTAATGGTATGCCATTTTTTTTAATTTCCCTGACCTGTATATATTTTTAAATAAATTGAAGATAATACGATGACGGGCATGAGTTAAGGACGTAGTTATTTTATGCTCTTCAGAAAAAAAATAAAAACTTAAACGTTACACAAACGCACAACAAACTAAAATCTGAAACGCATTTGCAATCAATTTTTTTGTTCTTGATTGATGGGTCAACGACATTGCCAACTGTCACATTAATTATGTTCGAAACTATCACTTCTGACATTGACGGTGTGTAAATAATACAGATTAAACAATAGCGTTTAAAAAAATGCCGAATCGCTTGTCTCTTGAATAAGAATTTTCAATACTTTTATTATAGCAGAGATTTTGCAAAGAAAATTATATAAAAAATAAAAACGGCACAATGTAGCACTTTCATTTCAAAGAGATAAATTTGTTAGAACAGGTGATTTATTTCTAGTTTTCTGTAATATTGATGCATCTTGCACTGGTATCAGTGATGACCCAATTTTAAAATTTACTTTTAAAGGTTGGTAACTAAAACCTGAAACCTCCAGCAATGATTTAAATTATTGTGTTACCACAGTAGGCATATACAAATTACATTGTGTTAGGATTTCAATCAATAATAAAAGAAACAAATACAGTCAAAAATTTAAATCCTGGGTTAGGACCCAAATCATAATATATTATTTTTCATGTTATATAAATAAATAAGGTGCTTTAAAATTGTTTATTTCTATACTGTTGCTGTAGGTAAAAAGTGTTGATAGTAGCTCTTAGTAAACTCTGTCATTAAATCTGGTGTAGCTTCAGGTAAAGAAGTTATTAATCTTGCTGGACTGCCAGAATATCTTGCAAATGATGGTACTACAGTTTCAGCAGGCAATACAGAGTTGTCTTCAATCATGCAACAGTCTTTAAGAACACATCTCCGACCCTGGAAAATGTAATTTAATTAAATTTATTAACACTAAGACTGGGTTATATCACATTGTTGTTTGTGACAAATCTCCTTATATTTTTAAATAGTGTTAATATACAATATAATATTTACTTACTATAACCACATTTTTACCAATGTAGACATAAGAACCAACAACAGCAGCATTGACAACTGTATTTTCACCGACAAAAACATGGTCACCCATTTGTAAAGGGAAGAAAGCTACTCTGAAATATAATGTGGTATATAACAAATTTAATCTACTTAAACAAAAACTACACGACTAATTTTTAACAAGTTGCAATGCAAATTATTGTAACAAAGTGAGGTTCAGACATTGAAATAAATTAGTGTATGACCTGTCTCTTTCCTAGCAGCAGAATGTAAACAATACTTTATAAATAGTACATACAGGAATACAAAACTAAGACTTATTATATATTTAATGTAAAAGTACTAACCCTTTACTGAATTTCTTAAATGGTGGCCGAAGAACAGAGCCCTTACTAATAATACAAAATCTTCCAGTTTTAACGTTTGCTAAATCACCACGTATTATTGCATCGCTTTGTACAATAACTTTTCCATGAAGAACAATATTTTGAGAGCCACAAAGAACAGTTTGCCGACTTACTTTGTTTCCAGATGCCTGTAAAAGCATCATTTATAATTAACTGAAATAATTGCAACTATAAAAATGATTATTGAATACTTTATGAATTAGTTACATTATTTTTACTTACAGTTTCAACGTATTCAGATTTATTGTAGTAAGTATCTTGAAGCTCCATATTTAATTTACCATTAACAATGTTATTTATAGAATAAATTTTCCTTCTGGCTATCCCGTTATAAAAAAAGACTGTAAACAATTGTACTAAAATCAGAAAATCTGCAAATTACGAACGAAAACTCTGTTTACAGTTTACACTAAAGTACAGATGCACAGAAGACTAATGAATCAGAGATGATCACAGATCACTTATTAGGAAATATCGTATGAATAAGAATATATATTTTACAGAATATGAGAGATCATACATTATGACTTATAACTACAAAAACTAGTAACACATACATATAGGAATATGTAGTTATCCGGCTAATAAATAAATTTAAAAGAAAGGAATATGTAGCATGCCTGTGGACTTGTTTCCAGCGAATAAATAATTTAAAAAAAGGAATATGTAGCAGAGTTTCGACGTATATATACATATATGAATAGCATAGGAAAAAATATAAAATTATTTCGATATAAAGCTCCGTTTTTTCATTGATACAAGATGGGGGCTTAGGTATATTAAAAATATTTTCCCTAGAACCAAGTTCAAATATTCCTAAATATGGATAGACAAAAAACTCTCCTTATATTCTATTGTTTAATGTACATTCAGTTGTAGTTATAGGAGTGTATTTGACACAATCATTAATATATATTAATGACCTAATAATATGTATTAATAATTGTATTTTAACTTTTCTTAGCATATAGTTATTTTGCTTTTTACAACAAAATAATGGCGCTTCTTATAGGCATCCTCTTGGTCGCACTTGGTCGAGTACTCGGTCGACACTATTTATAATCTATGGTATTAAGCAACAGTCTATGATGATTTGTAGTCTGTAGATCGTAGGGATTGGCGCCAAATCGATTTGAGGAGTAGAAGTAATAATATCAGCCTTTGAAAAATACTAGTATTTTTCTGTTATTAATTTTCACTACTATACAAATTCAACTCTAATAAACATGGATCGCTACATAACAAGAGAGAGAAAAATAAATCCAAACCAGCCAGGTTACCTTAATTTTATAGTAAAGTTACAATTATATATATTTATAGAAAATATTAAGAAAGAAAATATTAATATTTAACTAAGAATGAAATCAATACAATGATAACAGTTTTATACACTGTTATCAGTTGGGAGCTTGCTGTGATCGTACGTTTGGAAAAAGCATTATTTTTTTGATGTAACAGGGGGCTCAGCTGCTGATGATTTAGTGATAAAAATGATTTTCTGATCTGGACAAAAATTATTAAAAACGAATTATTTTTTTATTTAAGTATTAACTTATTTTATGTCACTATATTAGTCTATGAACAATTCAAATTTAATTTAAAAATTGTACTTTAAATTAAATTTGAATTGTTTATAACTATTTATACCTACATTTCTACCCTAATCATGGGCAACAACATATATGTTGTTAGTACAAAAATTGTGTTTTGCGAACACGATATATATAGTTATCTACGACGCCAATATAGACGCATGAAATCTCCGTTTCAGAGCATCTCACGGGAAATCAAATGATTGAGTTTTCACCAACTAGTGCAGGAAATAATATTACTATGTAAGTAGCTTCGCATTGAGGTAGATCCTATCTCGCGGGAGATTACCTAATAACTCGATTGTGTTTTTAAAATAAAATTTGCGGAAGTAAATTGTAAATACATGTAACTGTCTTATTTTAATAAGACTCATAGTATGATCCAATACCATTACTTTGATTGCGTTCTCTTTGAAGTTAAGACTCAAGGGCCTTAGGATCCCAATTATAGATTAATTAGCTCTGTAAAGCTTTGGCTAAATAGGCAACTTCTGGACGGGCGTTCCCTCCCTCCAATTGGTTCCCTCCAAAATATTTGACATTTATTTCAGTGTTTTGTACATTTTTAATTATTACGTACATTAAAGTAATCTGTAATTTGTTTTTGCAATTATTAATTAAGGCACAATTAAAATGTAAAATTTTGTGATGATTAATGAAAGTAGATGATTATTGTAAAAAATTCTTATCTTCTAATTAGAGGTGAACCAATTTGCCAGTCGTTTTCTTCATGGACCATTTTTTTTGTGATTTGATTGTTTGATTTTTGAGTTACAGGTTCAGTAGTACTTAGTTATTTTATTTTTTTATTGAAATAATGATAAATGTTAAAGCTCCATTGAATAGGCTTCAAACGCATATCATACATTTTGAGAATCGTATACCTATATAATATAATCGTAACCCTTAACCACTATGATAATATTAATTTATTTATTAAATTATCTCTATTATCTTTACAAATGAATCTTTAAGTGATCCTGTAATCACATTTAATAATATACTAAAATGAATCATGTAAATAAATAATTTATAGTTAAATTCATATAAATCTCTTGGTCGTTCAAGGCCATTCAATTCAAATAAGAATCGTTAATTCTATACTTTTAAGGGATTTATAACATCAAAGTATTTTTTTAATGTTTATTAATGCAACTTTAGTTTTATATATTTATAAATGAGCTGTGTTGCCCTAGTGCCTTTAGCGTGAGACTCTCACCCCTGAGGTCGTATGTTCGATCTCCGGCTATGCACCAAGACTTTGCTGATAAGGAAACCGACACATTTCTTAGACCCAAAGAGTTGATGTCGTGTGTCAGGTGTGAGGCTGATCACCTACTTGTCAATTAGATAAAAAAAATATCATGAAACAGATTTAGAAATCAGACGCTCAGACCTGTAGATGTAGTAGCGCCCCTGATTTATTAATTAATCTATACTAATATTATAAAGAGGAAAGGTTTGATTTTTTGTTTGTTTGTATGAATTGAATAGGCTCCGAAACTACTTGGCAGATTTGAAAAATTCTTTCACTGTTGGAAAGCTACATCATTCCTGAGTGACATAGGCTATATTTCATTTTCAAAAAAAATAGGCATCCTTACTAAAATTACGATAACATTAACATTTGTTTATTATTTGATACAATTCTAACAGATGGCGCTGAGTTAAAGGTAGTTTAGTTTAGGTCCGTGTCGTGGTACCAACGTTTCACATAAGTTCTCCTACGGTTTCCATTGATTAATTTACTACTATGTAATATAACAAAAACCTTAGCCACAGCAACGCTTGGCCGAGTCTGCTAGTGCTTAATATGTTTAAACTAAAAGTATGAAAAACACTAAGGTTGCTACCTGCCTAATAAACTAAACAGTTAAATAGAAATACCATTAATACAAAAACGAAAGGAAAATTACAAAAAACACAGAGAAACAAAAACCAAAATTAGGTATTTTCGTATAATATATTCAACCAGTTTTAATGATTAAAGCAACTAATGTTCTGAGCTAGGTGATCAAGTAAAAATATTAAAAGAAATAAATTATAAGATAAATACGTAAATATAATATCTGATATTTGTTAAGTACGCAGCTTAAGTAGTTTCCACGAGAGACTACGAAATATATTACATTAATCGTTGTTCAGCTGGTGTTTGCGATATGAGTGTTGATATTTTAATAGGAATCAACCAATTCCCGGTTATCAGTACACTGGACGCAATTACATGCAAAATGTTGACAGCCCAGGGAACAGAGCCTTTCAGCCTTCAGATGTGAGTAAAACAAGTCAAATATTATCGAAAATTTAAATGTAATTAATAATACAAAACAATAATACCGTGGTATAGTGAGAAATACATATATAAAATTACTGCAAATATAAACACATTTTCGAGTGCTTTTCAGTGCCCTAAGTATATGTAAATAATGTATTGGTGTTCTTAACCCACAAAGAATAGTATTATTGTGTATATATTTAATTTCTGTATAGGCATTGGCCAGATAAGCGATCAAACGAATGACGATTGTGTCGATATTAATGTCTTAGGTTAAATTCTCATTAGAGAAAGCTAAAATTATCGTTTGTAAATTTCGGTTCTATTGTGTTATACTCCACTCTATTGAAGAAGACTGTAGGTCTAGAGCTAGGTTTATAAATGTGTCGTGCTATAGGCCATATGACAAGTTTGTTTTAGATTTACTCTTCGTTTCAGATGAATCAAAATCCAGGTGTTATTTCTGGAATTGACCCCAGATATCTAGCATCCTTTGCTAACAACAACAGTACTCATATTGCCTCGGGTATAATATTAAATAATTTCTCTATATTGTTATTTATTTATTTACTAAAGATATATATATATATATATATTTAAAGTAAATATAAAAATTAAAATTTTCATATTGAAAAAGGTTGGGTAGGCCTTATCGTACATACCTGGCCCAAATCCAGGAAGCACTAGAGTAGGGACAAGTTAAAAATGCCCATAACCGACGAGCATGCATGGTGAATGTCATGAAAATGGATGCAGCAAGATGCAAGTGGAGATACGTGGTTTCTGCCTATGCCTTCGGGAAGAGGGTCATTAATTAATAAAATAATCAAGTCTATATCATACATAATATAATACACAAGATATACATATACTTATTATACTTTCTATGAAAATTTTAAGATACTTACTTTAGCATGCACGCAGGATTCCACTTTCTTCCATCTAAATTTTATTTTTAAATTGAAATTGTCCTTTTTCATATTAATAATATAGGGATGCCTTGTCCGAACTTGACTATATATCAACCCAGGCCTCAACAAAAAGAAAACAACTTGCCCAAAGAAAGCCAACAATTCCAGCATACGAGTAAAACTGGTAAGATTTTAATATTTAACGTATATTAGTTTTTTCACAGGTATAAGAATTTTTAAATAAACAAATCACATAAGTTCTTACAGTATGGCATCTTTAAGGTGGGATTTGACTAAACTCTTCCGAGGTAAAAAAATAGTAAAGTTTTTAAATTTATTTATTTAATTTAAATAATTAATTGTTATATACAGCTTAGGTTTATGTTATATTGATTTATTATAAGTTTCATTTTTAATGATAATATTAATAATACTTTTAACGCTTAAATGTAGCTACCAGCTAACATAGCTTCCAGCTACGATGTTTCTTAATCAGTAGGCTAATAAGGTTTTTCAAACTCACAAAATAGACTTAAAAAAATACATTTGGATTAATTATAAAATCGTAATCAGCAATCACATTTTTGTATGGGATTATACATTTACAAATTGTACCAATTTTTCTCAGTAAATAATAAAGATGCAGGAGTTTCAGTTAAGCACCTATGGGTTTAGTAAAAATCGAAACGAATTTTTGCCGTCCGTTTTTGAGATAAAATTTTATGGCCACAACTTACTTCATAAGTAATTAAATTTGCACACTGCAATATTTATTAAAAAATAATTATTAATATCAAGATTGTTTAATTTTTGATCGTGGGAAGGATATAATTGTTCAGTATAAAATTGTGTTTTGCAAACACGTATAAAGATACCTACGATGGCAATACAGACGAATGTTATCTCCGTTTCAGAGCATCTTATAAAAAACCAAATGATTGAATTTTCACCAACTAATGCAGGAAATAATATTACTATGTAAGTAGCTTTGTATTGAGGTAGACCCAATAACTTTACTGTGTTTGTGTTGTGTGTATAAAAGAGAGAAACGTAATAAATTATGCAAAATATTGTATAAAATCCAGTAATCCTCTAAGTGGCAAGACAAATTATTTATATTTTTATTGGCACGTCTTAATTTCAATCTACACTTGAAACGTTAGTTCAACCTTACCTAAATATTAAGAATCGTGCCAGGATAACACATCATTTATTGAATAGTTTGTCTCTGTATCACTTAACATCAGAAGAGCCTTTTCCCCGTTTACCCCATGATCTATACAAAAACCGGACATGCTTTTACGCGTATTTTTTAACGAACTATTTTAATAAACCGTTATTCAGCTGTTTCTATGTGTACGTGTGTTATATGTGTATATTATTATTGCAATATGTTTTAACAGGAATCAACAGATTCCTGGATTCCAGTACACTGGGGGCAATTTTATGCAAAACGTGGACAATCTAAGAAACAGTGAATTAAATGTTAGTAATAAAATAAAACATATTGTCGACACATGAAACATCTTAGGGAAACCGAGACAGAAGAAATAAATAATTATGAAATTGTTAAGAAATAACGAATCATTTCAGTCCAGTATATCCCACTCCAACGCTTCACTTGAGTTTTTACAGCATATAGTTAATTATCATTATTATTATGTAGATTTAGAATGTTGTTAATATATGTTGGAAATAAATACTGACGCTTCGTTAGACAAGCATGCAAACGAACGGATACAGTGATAGTAGATATTACATATAGGAGACTTAAATAAAACTGTTCAATATGTATAAACAAATATATTATTATTATTCTTACATATTAACTCAAAGTCATGGAACAAAGACAATACTTAGTATTTTAAAGAACTATTAGGCTACAGGATGTACGACGTTCCCATGTCTAATGTATGATTTTATTATAATGTTTTGTATTCTTATGGCTTTCTCGAGAATGGCCAAACTACGAACGTAGGGTTTAATTACATAGCTACATAGTATAATTTAATACATTTCGATGTCTTAAAAAACGTTATCTTTTAGATGAAACATAACACAGGTGGTTTTTCTGGAATAGATTCCAGATATCTAGCATCTTATGCTGATAACAACGCTGCTTATATTTTCTCAGGTAAGTTAGTAATTAGTAAAATTGTTGTCATCACATATTTAAATTTATTTACTTGTACCGATTTTGAAATTATCGTCATTTTACTATTATTGGCTGGAAGATGTCACATAAGCGAAAAAGTCTAAAATAAGCTCCATATTCTAATTCCTTTCTCAAGGTACAATCTTGTTTTGAGCTTCATACAGGAAAATGGTTTCACATCTCCTGAAACTACATTTAACGAATTACGTTTTATAAACAAGCCTAAGTTCTAAATTCATATTCAGCTATAGAAATATTATAGTCATAATATACCTAGAAAATAATGCGAGGAGTCCCTCCGCGCAGAAGAAGTGAAACTTCGTAATGAGGAATTAAAAAATGAAGCATTTACTCTCACTCTGTCTCTTTCTATTTCCTCTCCCAGAAGCGTTAAACATTTAATGCAACCTTGTTGGAAGTCGCGTTAGAATTTTAACTTCAATAAGAACTGTTAAGTTATTTATAGTTGTTGCGAAATTTTTTATCTTAATACTTTGCCACACTATAAAGGTTTTACAAATTTTAATCTTGTTCCTACTAAAGTTTCACTATCATATACATATATTTATTTAATGAAAATTGTAATCGTTTTATATTACTTTAGGAATACCGAAAGAAATACAATTGGATTCGACAAATATACCAATAAATGCATTTGGTGAATATCAAAATCGCAGTTTTATCGGCGCACAAAAAACAGACAAGTCTGGTATGTAAAATTATATGAGACTATTTCGTTGAAATTTGAGGGTATTTCAAAATATTAATTATAGGGACGCGTCCTGCAGAGTTGGCTAAGTATCAATACAAGTCTCAACAGAAAGAAAACATTTCTCCAAAAGAAAGCCTACGCCAGCATAAAATTGATATTGGTAAGAGAATTATTTAATTATTAATTTTATTTTATAAAACTTGATTATCTAAACATTACAACATTTCTATATTAGGCGACCAGTGTCTTCCGATTTACCAGAAGAAGAAATAGTAAATGGTAAACATTAAAAAAAACATTGCTTAGATTATACAATAATCATTTATTCGTAAGGGAATCTTTTAGAGTGAAATTCAGGAACACTTGACTAACTATGACTCCCGTATGTCAAAAACAAATACATTTTTGACGTACTAGAGTTATATATATATATATCAAATACAAATATATGATATCAATGTCAATCATATGTGTTTTCATCTAGTATCGTTAAAAAAATGAAATATATATTAAACAGCTTATATGAAGGTAAAATATTTTTCACGAGTAAAACTTTTTTTATTTAATTTTTGTTTATTTCATCGTCAAAAAACTTTATTTCTCAATTGGATGATATTTTAGCTGTCTGTTAAACAGTAATTTTGTTAAATCTTTGAATACTCTTGAAGCTGTTGAACTGAACTTAAAACAAAACCCTCTTGTACTCAAAAGTTATTTTAAACCGACTTCAATAAGGAAATTATCAGTCATGAATGTTTGTAATGTTGGAATTTACATATTTGAGTATGTATTTAGGTTTTCAAGCCTTACATTTCGTTAGTGTATGTTTGTCCATTTCTTTAATTTTGTAGAATTTTTTTTTGTGTTATTCAAATTAACTATTCAACTAGATAAAACTTTTCATATATTAAATACCTCTTTCTAGTATTAGTGTCGCTTTTCTACAAACGTAGAATAAGGGAAAAGATAACATTTAAAATAAATATCTTTTTACGCCAAAGTAGTTTAAACATGTACATAAGTATTTTTCTATATTAAAATCGAAAAATGGCAACACATTCGCGCTTAATCTCTTAATCCGCTTAACACATACCTAACGAGCTCATTACTCAACTTTTTTAAATGAAGGGAATAAGTTACGACCGAGTCTGCAGAATTTTATTATTAATATTTCTTACTGTTGGAGTCACTTGAAACATTCCTTTATTTTTATCATAGCGACTTATGGTTTATGGTCTGTGGACTCAGTTTTCGCACTTAGACTCCCACTTAGACTCACACTTAGACAGACACTTAGATCCATTGTGCGTAACGTCCTGGCCAACTAAGCCAGTCTAACTCCTTCCAAAAGCACAGAAGCCTCCTGGGTACTTCGCAGGCTTCACAGCGCGACCTCACTATTCCGAGGATTTCTGCACGTTGTTTAGCCACAGCCTCGCATTTAGACTACGTGGGTGACTGATTCCTCTGCGCTGAAACAGCCTCTGTACAAGGCGCTGTCTGTCGCGCTTAGGATAAAAAGATGTTTGTTAAGGAGACAGTGGCCCGTGATTGTCCCCATTATTGTTTTGAGATTGGTTTTGTTTAATCTTGCGATTTATATTTGTATCTACAAGCTCGACAAGTTATTCCGACTGCTAACGAAAAAGCAACATCTATTGGGCTAGTCAGTCTTTAGATTGGTTGAGATTCCTTTAGATCGGAGGAAGAGACGCAAATTTTTTACTTAATATTAATGAATATCAAGGTGTGATCTGCTTATTTGGAAGGTTATGGAATACAGTAATTTAATTAAATTAAACCATTTTTAAACTCACAACATAAAAAAACTATTATGATTGAATTAATTTGCCTTTGTATATTTACGCAGAAATGTATGTTTACCAATGTGTGTTTGTGGATTTATACCTGCAGCTGAGTTTCACCATCGGATGTGGAGGCAGAATACGAAATTGCACCCGAACCAGCTGCCAACTAAAGATAGCGTACCAATTCTTACAAGACCGGCAACGCATTCGCGACCCCTCTGCAATTGAGTGGACAGCGGTATCACTTAACAACATGTGAGCCTCCTGCCCGTTTGCCATATAAAATCCATATTAAAAAAATTCTCATATTTAACATGGTTAATTTAGTTACAACATATAATCGTATGAATTATGTATTCGATTATTTAGTAAATAAGCATATTTAGATACTTTACTATAAGGAAATTTCTTATATTCCAGCAACGGTGCAGGTCAAACTGATAGATTCCTACTTTTTAATTAGGTTGTTTTTATGTAAGGAGTATTTAAGTGACTCATGTTCATAGAGGCACGTAGTAGTGCAATACAGTTTTATTATAATTTCTGTGTACTAATGTGACCAGATTATAATATATAGATTATAGACCATATAAAAATGATCGATGAAGTTACAGTTGTTTGAAGGAAAGGCAACTAAGTAACTCTAACTTTAATTTTGAATTACATTATAGTCAACACGAAAGCGCCAGAGCTTTCACCGACCTCGGCAAGTTCGACGCAAATTCAAGTTCAAAGTAAAACTCGCACTGAGTTACAAAAGGTAATATCAAGATTAAATAAGTCTTATTACGATTAATATGTTTTTATACTATACTAGCCGACTAGGACCCGACAGACATTGCCCTGAATCATATTTGAAGCGCTTAGGATATGAACTAAGTATGAAAGTACCAATTGCAGCGCCATCTGTCGGGCTTATTTGTGAATCTAACAAACTATGAAATCTATGAAACAGGCCCTAAACCGTCCAGGGCGCCACGCAAACGCATAAAAAATTCATTCCAATTGATCCAGCTGTTTAACAGGAGTTTAATGACACATGTGCAGTATAATTATGTATATGTATATACTTATAAAGACTAGTTGACGCGGCCAACATCGTACACTTAGAAACGAATGTTCTGTTACAGATAAACTGAACCTAATCTATCATTTTATGAAGATTATAATTATATTTATAATATCAATACTTTTTCATTACTGACATAGTTCTACAGTTTTTAAATCTAAATTCGTCAATATGAATATTGTGGATATAAGAATGATCCGTGAACATTTTGTCTGATCTCTGTTAATTTAAAAAAAAATTGAAGAGTTTATTTATTTAATTTAATTATTAGTGTATGTTATCTTACAGCTAACATACACATTATGAAACAAAACACTTAGACAATACAGAAAGCCAAAACAGATTACATGGATAAACATTATATTATATATGAAACAGATAATACAACACATTAGCATGAAAATCATTCGATATTGTTATGTTATATTAAGGTTAATTCCATAAGTACATGTACACGAAGGAAGATCATACATTTTCTTTTGTTTTTTGATTTTCCACATTGGAAGTTGTCAAATGTCGAAGTTGGTTTACTATTACTTAGGAGTTGTGGTTATTTCTGTGGAAAAGAACTCGTGGATATTACGACTCGTTTTTATAGGAACAAAACCTAAGTACAGTCTATGACAAGTACATATTTTTAGTTCTATATTTTCTTCAATAGACAGCATGGCATAGATAAATATATAAAGCTACTTTATTAAATCAACCAAACAATATTGATCCTTATGGACTATATCATACATTTATTTTATTTAATAGTCAACATAACAGGTGTGTTAATTTTAAGACCTTTCACGTAGGGAACCTAATTAGCTGCTTAACTTGCGTGAAATCTGTTTCAATTAAGCTTTATGCGCCATAATTTAAATTTAATGAGGGCACATTGAAATCTTAATTAAATCTTTACGTTGTACGTATACTACACCCATCTACTCAGAGTCAATCAGTTAAAGATAACGTTTACTTGGGAAGCTACAAAATTTCTTATACTTCCTTAAGTTAGTCGTTAATTAATCATGCCAAAACCCTATAGGGTATTGGAATACTCTGAACACAGTTTAATCTTTTTATAATGAGAAGGCCCTTCTAATACTAGCAAATGCTTTATAGCAATAAGAAAATTAATTTTTAAAATACTACAATGTTCCACGTTAATAAAATTTAATTATAATTTATCTGATCTCTTATTAAGCTTATGTTTTACTATACAATTATTGTATTAAAACATACAGTAGCCAAAATTCTTTAATTCAGTTGCTATAATGTGAAGAATGCAGCAGTGTTAGCCTAGTGGCTTCAGTGTGGCTCATGCGTAAGGTCGTAGATTCCATCCCCATCAGTGCACCAATAGAATTAATTTCTAGGTAGCATTCGCTCGAATGGTCAATAACCTACTTACCTTTAAGATTGACAGATGATCAGGAAACAGATACAGAAATCTCAGGTTTAGATCTAAAACGGTGCTGTATTTTTAATAATATTTAATATTAAAATAATTATACTTATTTAGCTAAGATCGGCTACTTTTATAAACGAAAAGGTTCAAATATTACAAAAAGAAAAAAATAATTAAATAATAATTATTCAATACAATTAAACTAAATAATACTCAATTTGGCTATGTTGTGTGTTAGTGTAAAAGTGAGGGTACTTATATGGGGTCCACGATACAAGATATATATTGATTTTGCAATAATAATGTAACATTGGTGATAATGATTATAACTTCATTTTTTTTATTACAGAGGTTTTTGAGCTTTAAAACCAGCAATGGTCAATATTCTGCCTTAGATTTGTTCATTTATTGTTAATCATTGACCTGAGTAATATAGAAAGTCTATGCATTTTCCTTTGTTGAAAGTACTTCACTTCAAATAAAGGGACTTCATTGGAGTCAGTCAGCTCCGATGCAATATCCGGTCGAGTGCCGTTTTGTCTTTAACGTCGATTATCGATCATTGTTTTTACAATAGAGCCTGAAATTCTCAAGTATCTGAATACCTGAATAGTCAGTCTATAGGAAATTATATTTTCTCATTTATAATCAAATGAGTAATTTATCCACAACTGTAATATTTGTAATAAAAAGAACTGCATAGCTTTTTGGAAAGGTAAGCTTAAACTGTCAATGTTTAAGTATTTTTACAATTGTGTACGTTTAAATTAAAATGAATGAAATCAATTTGAATACTATCCTCCAATGTAAGCACCTAAAAATATCATTAAAATGTGTTGATTGTTTAGTTGAAAGCTACGTTCGGACCCATTCATAACTATTATTGGTGAGTATTTAGAAAAATATAGTTTCGTTTCAGATTAATGAATTTAGAAGTTTGTGATAATTTGTGTTCTCTACGTTATAATGTAACTGAATGTCAAACAGAATGATGAATGGATGACGTATCGCTATCATTAGACTGGTGGTGACCAAATACATCTTTTGTTTTACGGAAACGTAACTATATATGTAAAATAAATCTACTTATCTTTACTCAAATTTTCTTCACCTTTCGAGTGAATGTTTTCACTCGAACGGTGAAGAAAATTTGAGGAAAACATCGTATGGAAACCGGTTTACTTTACCGAAAAGACGACGGCGTGTGTCAGGCACAGAAGGCTGATCACCTACTTGCCTATGAGATCGACAAATAATCATGAAACAAATACAGAAATCTGAGGCCAAAGCTAAAAATGTTATAGCGTCATTTTGTTTTGTTTATTCCTCTTAGAACATTAGTTAGAATTGGATTACCAGAATTTTTTAATAAAACATAAGCAAAATATAAGATTAGATAAATTATATTTACATTTTATGAATGTGGAACGTAGTATACTAGTGACCCGCCCCAGCTTCGCACGGGTGCAATGCTGATGAAAAGCAGGTTTTTATTATGTATTGTTATTTCCGTCGCTGGAAAGCTCCGATAATATACGCGACATATACCATATAGACATATATCATCACGGAATTTTCTGTAGACCTTTTCAATGTGTACAATACTTAGTACATTATTTTATTAAAACTCGTAGGGTTCAGCCTGTGTTTGCAATGTAAGCGGAAAAAAATTTAATTATTTACGACATCACAGAAACCTCAAAAATAACAGTAGTTCTCCACTATTTAATGGATATTATTATACATATAAACCTTTCTCTTGAATCACTCTATCTATAAAAAAAAAACCGCATCAAAATCCGTTGCGTAGTTTCAAAGATTTAAGCATACAAAGGGACATAGGGACAGAGAAAGCGACTTAGTTTTATACTATGTAGTGATTAAAATTTAATTTGCCTATTGCTGCCTATACTCATTATAACAAAATTAACTCACCCAAAGTATTCCAATTACGTCTATAGCGATTTTAGTGTATGATTAATTAGGGACTAATTTAAGTCATTTATAGTTTGGAAATAGACGTTAATTGTAAGTGATTGACGCTGAGTAAATGGGTGTAGAATATTTATATTATTTTTACTAAAACCGCCATACCTTTAATAAGCTTTTTAACATGTGTAGATATTGTAAATATTTCAAATGCATTCCAATTAATTTTCGTAATTAGAGGCATGTAATTAGGACTAACGTTGCGTCCATTGTTTTCCCGTTTCCCATTTTCCGCTACGGTACAAAATTTCATGAGCATACCATTATTTATTTGGGGATAAAGGGATTATCAATATATTGCAAACGTAAAGTGTAATTATTAAACAATTGAAATAAAATTTTATCATATATACGAGTAAGTCAAAAATAATTTAACAGTGAAATTGTGAAATTGTTCATCAACAGCTTTCCCGTAAAAATGGCAGTACCGACTTGCTTACCATAATAAAAAGAGGGAAAAACTAGGTGCTCGAAAAAGATCGATCCTAACTGGGTTGTCCAGTCATTATATTTTTATGTTATGTTATTTTGGTATACATAAATATATAACTGCTTAATTGTATAATATTTAGTTTAATATTATTTTTAGTTAAAATTTGGCCATGCATGGACTGTAAATAAATAAATACGTAAATAAAATATAATTGGTTAGTATGTCTATAACTAATTTATTGCATCCACTAAATATGGCAAAGACGCCTAGTGTAACCAGATAGCGTTCAGGTAATCCGATCTCTCTAAATATCTAATCTCGCAGCACTCTGTCTGTCAACGAAGATGTCTTGCTAAACTTTACCTATCTATATATATTTACTTCACATATATATATATTTGGATTTTTGACAGTTTAGTTATTATAAATGTATTTCCTTAAATACTATATTAAAAGAGTTACATGGTTATGATTTATTATAAAATCTATAATGGTTAAGATACTTTTCCAACCGTCACTTTGATGCTTTTCTTAAAGTAATTTTTATTTGTAATTTGTATAAATTAAAAACAAATCAAATATTATAGTCTTGGCAGAAGGTTATATATTTCTGATCTTTTAGAATATTAGATGAGAGATATTAGGTAATATACTTATAGAAAATATATGTAGGATTAGATAGTTGTATTTATAATACCTACCTAGAAATCTAAAAATGTTACGAGTATAGAAAAACACTGTTCGCGTCCATGTGAAAGCAAAATGTTATATGTTAGTATGTAGCTACTAAAAGGGCAGACTAAAAAAAACATATTATGGTGAACCGAAGTTCTAATAGGATATACGTAGTATAAATTTAAATAAATATTGTTATAACTCCCACTGTCTTTTTGTTGCTGAATAGTAATAACTAACTGAATATTTAATTTTTTGTAATTTTTATATGCCGATTCAGCCATTATTACTTACAGGAACTTTATAAACAAGGCACAAGGACATTTTCTGGTCCACTCGAAATGGTTCTGAAATGGCATAAGAGTTTACAGGACATAGGAGTTGTAATTCTTTATGAAACCGTGGGTAAGTTTCTTTAATAAGACCATTTTAAACGACATTTAAACAAACAAAAAAAAATGTAGGAAATTCGTTCACAGTCTGGAAATAAACAAATTTACTATCTTCACTTTCCAACATACCACGTTTTCGATCTAATACCACTTAAAAGGTATTACATATTATATAAGGCTATAAGGCTATTTTAGGAAATAGTTAAAAGGTTAGTCGAAATCACTGTAAACTGAAGAGCTGCCAGTTACTTCGAACAAATAATAATTAGTCTAGCTATTCAAAGGAGCAACGCTGCTAGTATCTTTGGAACCTTGCTTAAAGGGACTTTACCTTATTATAATTATTTAAGTATTTTTTTTAAGGATTTTAGTTTTCGATTTAAATAATGTTATTATTACGTTGCTAAATAAATGTAGAATGTACTAGTGTCATCATCAATGTACTCTCATTTAATTGGAACTACCCACATTTAATGTTTACATTTACAGCTCACTCAACATGAAATGATTTTTTTTATTACAGAAATACATACATTATCCTTACAGACCATGCCAATACGATATTGACTAGAAACATAAAATAAAACATAATAAAGTACATATATGATATTAAAAACATAATATACACAATATCGCTACTGTGAATTCACTTCCGAACATATAAATATGTGGATAGTGTCGGAGATAGCATTCAGTAGGCGCAACGTCCTGGATAAAGGGGATCTATGCAACAAACTGGTTTTTACTCTTAGTATCGCAAATAATTGTATGGGAAAAAATTTATTATTATTAATAAATTATTACTAAAACCTAAGCCTTAGCCGTCGCACATATCCCATAGGTACTAAAAAACCCAGTTCTTGGAGTACACATGGACTTAATGATATTTGCTTATTTTTTTAATGTGCTATACGGAGTAAAATTGAATTTCTCAGCCAAGTGTGTGAATGTGAGAGCCGGCGAGTGTGCCAAGAATTTAGTTTTGAGAGATGAAAATGGCCCGGCGATGCAGGTCGTCTATTATGAGATAGACTTTCTTATGCCTGAGATTAAGCCGCCTTGTACTGTTCGGTAAATATAATTTTTGTTTTATTAAATATTTAATTAAAGTAGGTTTTATATGCTATAATCTTACCTTTCTAAAGCATATATTATTACTTACTAAAACTAACTCGTAGTTATTTCTATCACAGTACAATCACTATTTGATAGATAGAAACAAAGGAGAACTATAGTCATTTTTACCACGTAGTAATTAATTTATTCATTTATTTATATGTTCTAATATAATATTTACACATATACATCAATTATATTAGACCATAAGTAATCTATCAAAGGATAAATTAATTAATTAAAAAAATAAATAACACTAAAAAAATAAAAAAACAAAATAAAAATATCAATAATAATTAACTAAATTAAAACTAAAGAGCACGATAAACATGATAAACAAGATAAACAAAGTTACGATAAATTGGCAGACTGTTGCAAAACACATCAATTTCAAAAATTTAAATATTGCAATACAGCGAGAGACAGCCACGGTGATCAAACTTTTTAAATTTAGTTTTATTCTCTTTTAATTAATTTATAATTATCACTATGTACGTTAGTAAGTTAATGCTGTATATTTAATTGTTATCATTAACAATTTATCTATATTGTATCTGTTAGAAATAAATAATAATATCTTCATAAAAATTGCAAGTGCTATATTAGATTAAGTTTCATTTATGTATTAGAATTAAGTTTTTTATGTAGGTAATTTAAATAAGTGTTAGTATATTATTCTGGGTGTCAGCAATAAAAGCTAAGAAATAAAATAAATAAATAAAATTGACAATTTAACGAATTAATAATTAAAATAAAAGATTCAATTTAAATTTTCGTTATTCGCAAAATGGAAACATATTCTAGTTGGAAAGCAGTGAAGATGTTATGAAACCAAATAGACATAAAAAGGTACAAAAATGCTGACAGAATTTAGATTTTTCGACCATCAGCATTTAAAATTGCCAATTTCCATACGAAACTGTTTTTAAATTTGGCAAAGCATTTGGTTTGTGAAATTGGCATGTTTCAGCGAATTCACCTCGTAACTGTTTTCGCTCGCTGTAAATTACATGCGGATTGCAATTTGTAATAAACTAAGAAACCTTATTACCCATTTGAAGTCAGTTTAACTGCTATTTTAACTAAAAGCCATCTCTTCATAGCATAAATACAACTTCAGATACTTTATCAGTATATATATAATTTTGCATGCAGTGTACTAGAACGGCATAGGTTAGTTTAAGTTTATATTGTTCTAGATATTTCAAAACCAAAATCAAAATTCGTTTATTCAGTTTAGATGCGTCTTAGGGCATGCTTATGAATGTCAAAAACGTTTACAAAATTCGCGAAAGAGCAAAACTACGCCATCCTTTCACAAAACTACCAGTAGGCCTTGTTCTAGGTATTTATGTTTTTTTAATAGAACAGGGGGCAAACGGGCAGGAGGCTCACATGATGTTAAATGATACCGCCGCCTATAGACACTCTCAATGCTAGAGGGCTCGCGTTGCCGGCAGACCACACAGCACACCACTTTCTGGATATGTTTAGCTAATATCAAAGAGTTACAACCTACTCTTAACCTCTAACTTTAGTATTCAGAGATATTCAGTGTGCTTAATAATAATGTTAATGCGGTTAAAAGCTGGAAATGTTAAATTTTTATAATGTATAAATAAATAAATAAAAAACTCCAAGTTGACTTTAAAGTAACAAATTTAAATTTTCATTAAAATATTTAAAAGTTTTCCATTCCATTATGACTGGTCGTACTTGAATTCTTGTATGCGGTGATGTTAGTTATTTCGCCTATTGCATGTTTTTCACACGAGAATGTAAGTGCATGCTCCTATTTCACCATGCCTCTTGCTGATATAGAACAAATCTTTGTTTTTAATTTATTTTATTATTATTCATTACTTAAGATGTCATGTGGAACATGGTGTAATGGTTGCAGCTTCTTACAAACGTTGTATAAAAAAATTGGCGTTTAAAAAGAGTGGCGGAGAGTTTATTGCCAGTTCTTCTCATCCGTTATACGCCCTTGATTTGAGAACTGGCAGTAAATTTAAAATTAGAAGCATTTCATATATATTTCTTTTTTGATGTTCATAAGTGTTACACATTGTTTTACCTTTATGAATAAATTATTTTGAATTTGAAATTATACGCCGCAAGGTTAAAACGAAACAAGCCTGCGGCGATTTATAGATTTTAGAATAAATAAATATTATAAAATTGAATGATATTGATATGTCTTACGATTTTTTTTCCAATATACAAATATACAGTATTTACTAATTAATTTGCTACATAGAAATAAATCAAAATTATTGAAAAGAAAATTAAAACAATTTAAAAAAGTTTGGTCCCTATGTCAGAGTTCGTTTACTTCTTGGCAGCATTTCCTCGCTGTATTGTAAAACTTATACGTTGAGCGAGGAAAGCAACTTCTCTGGGGTCTATCAGGCGGCAACTGAAATCTTTATTTAATATTAAAGAGATATTCGCTTTCAGTGTAATTGGTCGAATGTTTTCTGGCACAAATCGTCTTCAAGCATACAGCGTGCGACTGGCGACAAGTGATGATGTTGCGACCATGCCGCGTCGCACCGCAATCGCAGCGCATCACGTTTCTAAGCTTTGCAAGGAATACGGATTGAAAAATTAAAAATATTTCTAAATGTTTCTTTTAATATGCTAATAAAAAAATGTATTTTTTTTATTTAATTAAAATATTAATACGAAGTTTTCATTATTACAAAACTTTTCATAGCGACATTGTGTTATGAATTAAACCTAAAAAATCACGAAGAGTCACAAGAAATTTTGCAGCTATCCATGTCTAACCGAGAGAACCCAGAATGGACTCTATTTCTATAAAATGTAAATTATTACAAAATGGACAAAACGTTTAAAAAATATCAACGAAACAAAGATAAAACTGAATCTCCCTATTCATTTAAGTGTTTTAATGGACTGAGTGTGTTAATCACATGGAAGTAAGTATTTAATGTGAAATTAATCTATAATTACCCTATTAAAAACTAACTGTGTCTGCCCTGTTAAGACGTTTCAAAAACTCCAGACATCTGTATTGGTTCCAAGTTATAAAAGCAAATCTGAACATGATTCAGCACCAAAAAGAAATTGGCGAATTAATACAGTGACAGACAGATAGTTTTTGTTACTCTTCTTCTAGTTCGTCTAGAGCGATTGGTACTGTTTTCGAAGTAACTCATTCAGTTGAATCATTATTTTAGACGTGTGGTCACCTCAGTCACTGCACTAGCTTAAAATAATCCAAGCAAGCTAAGCATCATGTTAACAGAACTAAGATGTTCCAAGTCCGATCAGCAAGCCAGGACAGTACTAGCTTGCCTTACTAGCTAAAAATCTAGCCTCATGTAACTCAGACATTAATACACCTTAAGCTCGCCAGTGCATGTAGGGTAGATATAAATTCTTTTCCCAAAAGCATATGACATTTTTTAATAAAATTTTGTCTGATACAATTTATGTTGACAGCTGGTGGACCTTTAAGCAAATAATGCACCCTCGAGTATAGTTACGCTAACAAGACAACGGATTGGCACCTGTGCCTGTTTGAATTGTTCCCTATTGTCCCTCTTATGTTTCACTTCTTTGCTAAAACATACATAATAAGGCTTTGGAATTACTCGATCTTATTAAACGTTGAATTGTTCCTAGTTTATATAATACATTTCAATTGGTCAAAAAAAAATGGATCATGGGTACAAATACATATACAATTTTGAATCTGTTTTCCGAACCAGACATTATACTTAATTTCAATATGGACACTAATTCTAATTAAAATACATTTTACACTTCTGGAGGGTACAACCACACAAGAAAGTGTGGACATCAGATTTATGTATCTCTTTCGTGATAATATTCTCTTAAAACACAAGTAGATGATTAGTGACACACGCCGTCTTTATTCGGGCTTAAGTTATCCCAGTTCCCTATCGATAATAACCTTCACTATAGGAGCGAGTGTGAAGTGAGAATATAGAAAAATTATACATAGGCATGTAATATTGACAAGTATAAATGTAGGTTAAATTTTGGTAAAAAACTTTTATTATTGTAAAAACAAATTCATTGTTATTATTCTATGAAGGCGTAACTTGCCTTGCCATAGATAATATAGACGCACCTTTAATAAAGTTATATAATAATAAAATATATCTGGGTAATATAAAAATGAATCTGTTTATAACAGGAATAATTTATATTAGTGACAATAAAGCTAGGCCTGAATTTGTGAATTCATACATTTTACGATCTTAGTGGCAGTAAAGACAAAGCCCACAGGTGGAGATACCGTTAAACAATAGAAATTCAAATGAGATAGGGGACATTTTAATATCCACCATACAGGGATAAGAATTATCATTCATATGTTCTTGAATTTCCCACATTCTTTATTGGAATACGAATAAAAGTACTTACTTAGATTTATGTTATGCAAACTTTATGGATATGGCGTAGTAAAGTATTTAAATCAGAGAGTTAATTTAATCTCTAGACAGTTAATTAAATATCGATATTGCGCGTTGCGATAGCGTTGGTATCGGTATCGGTATCGGCAAAAAGGCGTATCGATGCACCCCTAGATTTAATATACACAATGCTGGACAACAATAATGTAGATTAACAAAAAACATTACTATTTATTTATCAAGTTAGTTGAGGTCTCGTTTCCACTTTAATATTGAAGGTATAAATTTTATCATAGATTTTGTACCTACTTTTCAACTAGAAAGATTAAACTTTAATATTATTATTAAAGTTTATTATTTCTAGTTGTTTTGACACTTGCGCCTAAGACCGACTAAGTCTATCGTCCAACATTAATTTGAAAGTTTACAAACTTTATAAAGAAGTCAATCTAAGTTTAGAGATTGTTCGAGGTGAAAATATTTAACAAAAATTATTTTCTCTACTTAATGGAATTAATATTTAGAGCCCTTTCTAGCCTTAGGTACATAAGTACATGATTTGATATTTTAAATAGTGATTTTAGTTATATGTTTAGATCCTAATTTTTTTTCAAATGCTAAATCAATATTAATAATAATTCAAAAATTCTAAGAATTCTTTAAAAAATAATTAAGTACATAAGATCACGGTTGATATTAATATTAAAAAAAAATTTGAATACATTAAAATAATTATAGACCATGTTTCAAACCGTAACCCTTAGTTTACAATTCCATCTACGAGAACATTCTTAAAAACACAATAATTCTTTCATAGAATAGAATATGACTCGCTATTCTGAAGTATTATTTGAAACACAAAAGAATTTACACAAGGAGAAGCCTTCAATAATAGCGGACATTTTCTTATTCTTAAGTGACATATTGCATCTACAAATTTTCCTGGAATTTTCCTCTTAGTTGAAATTCAGTGAAATCCAAGCGTAACAGAGGTAGTGTTCTTTAGTGGCGAATGCGGGAAAATTGTGCTCTTTTCACGGTCGAACGTTTTCCTTGTTATATTTTCTTGTTATGTAAAATGTGAGATTTAACATTTATTGTTGGTTTAGTAGGGATTTTATGATATGAAACCAATGCAGTAATGTTAGTTGAATTGATTTGTTATCCATGTAGAGTAATACGGACTGATATAAAAAAATATAAGTGAGTCTTAGAAAAACAATAAAACACGCTTTGATCTATTCAAGTGCAGTTTTACTTTATAACGTCTAATCTTCTTTTCTCGAGTGGCATCTCGAAAAATCGTAGTTCAAGATGTTGTCATTGAATAATCGTAGAAAACTAATTGATATATCGTTTGCATTTAAGATATTTAAGAATCAGGTTGCCTTCCCTAAATTAAACTTAAATATCATGTACCCTCTCGATATCCCAGGTATTATCATCCCATCTGTCCCTCCTTCAGAAGAACATATTGTATTAGGCAAAACGCACTTAAATACAGATTCAACATTCTTATCTTCTTGTGTTAAAAGTTTGCTTGAAGGGTTTGTCACATTAATTTTATTTTATTTTTCTTATACCAAATTATCAATGTGCTGAGTTTTGGCAAGCTTTTATAAATAAATATAAAGAGATCTCTATATATATTGTTTCTCTTTTTAAGTTTGCAGTATATTGCTATTAATGCAGTCATGATCATGTGACTCAATTAAGTCAGCGTTGACAACTACCAAAGTGTCCCGCAATTAGTTACTACGTATTTGTTTTAACTTCAAAGGTAATTCTAATTATAAAGTGGAGACGTTAACTTCGTTCACACATTTTCGTTATCGGAAGTTTCGTTACTGTGAGTGAATTTAATCCTGTCAACATTATTTTAGTTAAACTTAGTCATGTAATACCCAGTATAAATTTAATGAAACTTAATTTCGTTTTAGAATATAAATATAATTGCTTCCAATAAATTTTCATTTAAATAATAGATTATACTTTGGAAACCGACTGATATGCAGTCCTCAGATTATTCATAATTTCCCCCTAACGTCAAAATAAATGACAACTGACAGCTGATTTCGCCGTATTGGATAAGATCATACACAATCTGTTTCTGTTGGAATCTTTTACTACATCTTAACATTCCTATTTGTATGTAATAGACAAATAGGATTTATCAAAAGCATCGACCACAATGTGAACGTACTAGATGTAATTAAAGTGGACGGAGTGACCCTTGCGGTCGTCCCTTCGCGCGTACAATCACTGTAACAGCCAGTGCAACTTGTAATTATACTCTTAAGACAGATTTGAGATCGGCCACGTTGCGGCAAATAACTTGTTACATTAGGATCCAAGTTAAATGGAGTCTTTGTTAACTTAAAATCTTTGGGCTAAGGATTTTGAGGGATCACCTAACTTTTAATAATAAAACTTAATCACGCTTACAGTCGTAAGATTAAATATCTAAATAAGTTTTCGTTAAAACTCTGTCCAATGCATATTTTAATCAGTGGTTTAGTTTAAATTTACTGTTAGATATTATGCTATATATTTATTAATTAAAACAAACAAGGGGGCAGCAGGCTCATCTGATGTTAAGTGATATCGACATTATGGGAAAAGGCTCGCGATGGTTTTTTAAGTATTGGTACGCTCTTTTCTTGAAGGACTCTAAGTCAAATCGGTTCGAAAATACTTCAGTAGGCAGCTGATTCCACACAGGTAGTGCGCCGAAGTGCCTATAAAACCGCTCAGTTATGGAACGACGGTGATACGGGTGAAATTCTGTTCCACCTCGAAGTACGATGATGAAACTCAGCTGCATTGAGTCAAGTCAATGTCAAAAATAATTTATTCATATGGGTAACACAATGTACACATATGAACGTCAAAAAAGAAATATACATTAAATGCTTCTAATTTTATATATACTACCAGTTCTCAAATTAAGGACGTAGAACGGAAGACAAGAACTGGCAATAAAATCTCCGCCACTGTTTTTAATCGCCAAGTTCTTTATTTTACATTAATTATTATTATATATTCAATATTTATTAATTTAATATTATTATTAATTTTTCATTAGAACTTACTGTCTTACTAGAAATAATTTAATTGACTTTTCTTAAATCGTTATTTTACTTATTTAAATAATTAGTACAGCAAGTACCGTAGAAAAATTAAGAAATATTTTTGTATAGAAAAGTTAAGCGCTTGGTAAACGTAGGACCAAGCATCGTTCTTATGAAATACATGAAAAATTAGATTCGATACTTGCAAGATATTGTGCCGTCGTGAACACATAACGAAAAGATATATTAGATAAATTTGTGTTTTAAATTACTGTGTTTAAGTCAATATTAAGATTTTTATTTAAACATAATCGAGATTTATATAAAAGGGATGTACTAAAATGTATATTTAAGACCAGGAACTTAATAAAGGAAATTTTTGTTTTGTTTTGTTTTTTTTTATATATAATGGTTACACAAATCTTTTAGATTTTTTTCTTTTAACTTTATTATCAAAAAATATTGAAGAGGGTTGCATACCATTATTATTAAACTGCACATAAATTCAATTTCAATCCTCGAATCCCAATGTAATTACATCTGATAATCACTTTAATACGATTGTTATCAGACCGTGTCAGAATTATGAAATAATTCTGATTAATCTCCACTCCAACAAAGTAATGTTTGTAAATATTTAACGGGAAATTGAAATCGTGACCCGCGCTTATATTATTCGATAGTTCGAAATTTAAGGTTGTATCAGGAATTTGTTATAATACATTTTATAGTGCTAGAAGTTAATTATACGACTCTTATTGCGCTGTGTGTAAGAGCGGTAATTAAAGATATAATCTTGGCGCAATTGGTATATTAGACACAAATATCAAAGGCTTATAAAAGGAATGATTTCATAGTTTGTTGTTAAGTTAGTAACGTGTACTCTGCAGAATATATAACCTTTTTGCATATACAGTCGTCAAACAAAAATTTAGGGGATATAAATTCGTACGACTAAATTAACGCGGTATGCAAAGCACATTCTATTATATAAAAATGATTGTAACTAAAATCTACCTGTGTTATAAATTAAAAGGCGGATATATAGCTAGTCAATTCAATACATTCATATGTGACATCCCAAACATAATATATTATATTCTGGTACATAATAAATATGACAGAGAATAAAATTCTGTGTCATCTAAGGGACGGGAGCTTAAACGTTCATATAATTCAATACACTATAATATAAGCAAAACACGACATTGCTTATAAAATTCCCTGATCCAAGGATCGGAGAAATGGCGGACAACGGCCTGATTTATTATAGCCTGTAACATTACAATCGAAGAGCGTATTTATGTCCACGGCTTATTCAAATGTGAAGGATTGTGCTGGAATAATATTGTATAAAATGCTGGGATGCTTACAATTTATGGCGTCATTACACCAAGGTGGACATTTACGAACGTAGGTTCTTTTATTTTGTTTGACTTTGAATTCTGTGCTTTCGAGAATATTATGTTCTTTAGGTGTGTCCATAATAGCGATGAAAACTCTTGCAACATGTTGTGTAACTTTTTACTTAACTTAAGTCAGTTAAGTAAACACTTACTTCAATTTAACAACAAAACAGGACATCTTACAACTAAGAAAGAAAGAAATCTTTATTATAGTCAATAACAGGATATGTAGGTAAAATAAAGTGCACTACACTAAAATTCCCTATGTTGTGGGCAGCCAGTGTCTTGCTTTTCACATGTATTTTACTTTATGATTTCTATAAAACAAAAATTTTTAATTAAACATTTTTTGGGAAATAAGAATATTTTATGTATGTATATGTGTTGACAGGTTGACAAGATGTTTTTTTGAGATTTTAAGTATATATATTTAATCTGAGTTTTTAAATATTAGTTAAAAATTTGTTTTTAAGAAAGGTAAAGATGGGCGTCGGAAGGAGAAAAGAGTGTGTTTTATGTAGGTTTGAATTCTGTTCCTTTGAAAAAAGTCTGCAATAATATTAAGTATTATTGTCTTATAGTGAAAAGTTTTGTTTCGAAAATGTTTTTATATCTTAAGAATGGCACGTTGGCTACGCTCAAATTAACAATAACTACCGTGATAATACAAAAATCTTGCGTGGCTACGCTTCTACGCCGTAGCGAAGCCGTTCCAATGCTACGAAAAATTCAATTAGAGCGAGACTGGAATTATTGACACTAGAGCACTAAAATAAAATTATTCCGCACTTAATAGCTCTTGAATGTCAATTTCATCACAGGCGTCGGGAACACGTCGCAAATCTTCCATAACTCGGCGCCAATCAGGCGTGAAATCACGCTATTTCCGATGAGTGAATCTATTATATTATATACTATATGGTTCAGAGATTTAACCCATTTAAGTTATACATGATGATCCTAATGATTTATTTAAATTAAAACCATAAAAAGGATTGGTCTGGTTTTTAACAAAAAGTAGTCGGTAACTAAACTTATTTTGTACATGTTTGGATATGTTATATGGATATAATATAATAGAGCAGTATTGGCCTAGTGGCTTCAGCATGCAACTCTCATCCCTGAGATCGTAGGTTCGACCCCCGGCTGTGCATCAATGGACTTTCTTTCTATGAGCGCATTTAACATTTGCTCGAACGGTGAAGGAAAACATTGTGAGGAAACCGACATGTCTTAGACCCAAAAAGTAGACGACGTGTGTCAGGCACTGGTGTCTGATAACCTACTTGACTAGATTTAAAAAATGATCATAAAACAGATTCAGAAATCTGAGGCCAAGACCTAAAGAGGTTGTAGCGCTACTGATTTATATTTTATTATTTTAAACTTATTTTGGGGTTTTAAAATGTTTTCTAGTACCGAATGTACTAAATTCAAGCCCTTTTTATGTTACAGGAGGCAAACGGGTAGAATACTCACTTGATATTAAGTAACACCGTCGTCCATGGACACTAACAAGCGTCGGCCTTTTAAGAATTGGTACGATCTTTTCTCGAAGGACCCTAAGGCGAATTTGTTCGGGAATACTTCAGTGTACAGCTGGTTCAACATAGTGTCACTCCTTTATAGTATCCTCTTTTTTTATTGATACGTCGGGAAAAACGGACTCAAAAGTTGATTTTTACCAGCGAGTTTAATAAAATATAAAAGTAACGCCGATCAATCTTAGAAAAAATCTGAGTACCTGATATAATGCTTCTGTGAAATAAGCGTCCAAATATACGTATTTTGTTCCTTAATAGAAACAACAATTATTATTCAATTGCATGTCCTTAAATTTAATCACTAAGTGTATTCAGTTACAGAAATTTTAGCGTTAAAAATAAATGTATTTTTCTTGAAACAGTCTCATTTTCTACACGGGACAAGGAAATTCCCAAACCAGTTATACAACTTTGCTATTAAAATACAAGCTCTTTGCCTCTTAACTCCTCTATAACTTTGATATAATGGCACCTGCTGATTGGACGGGTTTTTTTCCAGGAAAATGTGATTTTTACTATTTTCCAATGATTGAACGATTTTTACATTAGATACGCTTGTACGGGTGCAAAATGAGATGCGTAATTTGTGGTGCTGGGTGTGGCAATAAAATAATACTTACCTACATCATATATCTTGGAAAAATATTATTCATATTTGTTGTGCAATATAAATTTATACATTAATACTATAATAAAACCTATAAATAAATACATATGCAATCAAATTGATTAATCAATCATAATATATCCATCCGTTGCTTAGTCATTTACTCAAGAGTTAATGAATTCATTATTTCGAGTTTATAGACATATGCAAGGATGTATGAGGATTTAGACAATGACATGAACGAAAAAACTGAAGCTTTTTAGTAAAATATAATAATAAAAATAATATAAACAAAAAAACTTTATTATACATAATAAAAAGAACAGCTTCAGCGCGCGACTCTCATCCCTGAGGTGGTAGGTTCGATCCCCGGCTGTGCACCAATGGACTTTATTTCTATGTGCGTATTTAACATTTGCTGGAACGGTGAAGAAAAAACATCGAGAGAAACCCGACATGTCTTAGACCCAAAAAGTCGACGACTTGTGTTAGGCTCTGGATTCTGATCACCTACATGCGTATTAGATTTAAAAAAAAAAGTGTAAAAATCCCTTATTCTCTCTCTCGTTATACCTTTCTCACACTTTCCTAGCTAAAGTGAGAAAGATTGAACTCTCCCACCTCTCCACATCTCGCTCCATGGCACTGTGCGTGATACGACAATCGCTCTATCTCACTTTTTCTCTCGATCTTTCTCACTTGCTTGCTCCCTACTCTCACTCCATCGCTAGTTGCTTCATGCTACGTTCGCCCCGTCTTACTCTCTCTCAATCGGCCTCGATCGCTCTCTCTCTTCATCGACACTTCCGTTGCATACTTGCGAGACGTTTCACTTCAAAAATTATCATCAAACAAAATCTGAAACTAAAAAGGCTAAATCGCCACTGGTTTATTTAACTATAAAAAGTAATTCCTTTACGATACAAACAATATAGAGATTTAATCCTCAATTGTTTTCTGTGATGAGTCGTATAAATAGTGCCCCAATGGAATCGTTACATTAAACACAATGATCCGATGCTCATTCAGGCTATAGCATTGCTATTGGATGAGTAAATACCGTGGCTCGTTTGTTACACTCGAGATATTAGATAAATGAAATTGTTATTTTATTGAATGTTGTATGCTGTATCAGTTCTCAGAGCAATATATATTGTCTTGTTTTCTGTTCAGTTTTAGTTGAATGTTTGGTTTATCTAACTAAAAGCATGTTAAAGGAACGTTTTGTTACGCAATATTTGGATTCAGTATTGTAGTATTCCGGAATAATCCGACTTAGGGTTAGTTGGGAGAGTTCATGGGAACTTTACATAAGGTAAGCGTCCTAGCCGTTTCTTTTCTATACAAAAAATTACAAAATAAAATAAACGGTGGTGCTCTCGCGAATGAACGATTTTATTTGGCCATGATAATGAAAACAAATTAAGAATAATGTTGCTACGCTGGTTTGTAAATTTTAGCCCTTTTTATGTTTCAGATTTTTTACGTTGTTATTTAATATTAAGATGCAGAATATATATTATAAGACTCGTATTTTATGTGTATGTGCTTAGAATAAATATAATTTATTCATAAAATTGAAAGCCTCAATATTTATTTAAGCATAATATAAAGATGTAAAAATGTACCCTACATTACATTTGCAGTCATAAATCTTGAAATACACAAATTCTGTATAAGATATAACTACGCTTTAACATAAGTACATATTTTTTTCTCATTAAAGACATTACAGCGCAACATGAGAAAATATACTAATATAACAATGCAATACATTTATTATATGCTAAGACTTTAAGACAAGAAACAGAAAGCTTAATAGACAACAATAAAATAGTTACACAAAACAAAAAAACAAGATAGTATAATCTTAATATTTAATCGGTTTACTTGATTGAATTATTCACGCAATTACTTATACTAGTGTAATAACAGTTGAGTGGTGTTGAGATTAAAAGGCAATCCAATTTCGTTCACCCACTATCAAAAGTCAACTTACACATTACTTTAATTAAAAGGCTATTTATGGGTTGTAAATAATTATTTTGGGTTAATAAATTCAAACATAATATTGTTACGGCCTTATTCATGAATTTTCTCTGATGAAATAGGAGAAATATATGTATCTTACAATAGACTTAAACCAGCTAGCCATTCGTTCTGTAACAAATGAAAATGCAGTTGTTAATGAAGTGATGTAATATTATTAAAATGTATACCTAAATGTTTATTCTCTCAGCAAAAAATTCTATTCGCCTACCTTTGGCTTTTATAATATATCATTTACTTGCAAGAAAGTGGTATATTTACATGGATCAATAATAAAAATCAGCCACACATATAGATATGCAAATGACACATTAATATTCATTAAGTCATATAATAAGCACATAAACACAATTACATAGTTATAAGTTGGGCTATAATTATTTTTTGTCAAAATACAGGCCTTTAGTCTGTTTGCTGCTTGCTCCAAAGATTTTTTAAGATGCCCAATGTCGCCGTGTCGTTTAGAGCAGACCATATTGTCTTCTAAAACTCCACATCTCGAATACAAATACTATATATAGATATAGATTTCTCAGCAATACTCGTCCAGTAATACCCTAAAATTAAAATTTCATCTTTCTCAAAGCCCACGTCTAAATGACGAATGGAGACAAAGCAATTTTCTATTAGATAAAAGGGGACTTAATTAACGTTTTTCCTGTTTTGCTTTTCATTTAGTCTATAATTTCTTTGAAAATTCCCTTAATTGTTTCACCTTTATTCTTGGTCGAATTTTTGCTTTGTTCATTCGAAACCGTACGGCGTATATTTTGTTGGTTTCTTTAAGTTTTGGGATTGCGAAAACGGATATAAGTTTTCTCAATTTTACCTTGTATATATTTTCAGTTACCGACTGATTTATCACAATAAGTGATTAGCCTTTTTCTCTTGGTGAACTTTTGTTAATTCATTTGACAACATTTAATATGCGTAAGATTTTGGAGCCCTTTTAAGTAAAGAAATACTTGTGTCAGGGTTCCCATCAATAACATATAATAAATATATTATGTAACTACATTTTAATTATGTTTGTTCCGTCAACTGCTTCCAACACGTGTGTGGGTGAGTGAATGATAGAAAAGTTTCAGGAACATCTCCAACTCTGCGTAATGTGTGTTCATAATTGTATTTTTAGATTGTGGACACTGAGCGGGTAGATATTAAGCAGCCTATTTAATGTAAATATTATTAATAAAGTCTGCCTGCATATTGCGTCTGGTGAAGACAGTCTGACCGACGACAATATCTCTATTTAGGAACAGCCTACAATCATACGGAAGCGTTCTGTGTGCTTTTGAAATTACACTTAGGACATACAGCTTCCTAACGAAAAGTAATTGGTTGAGATGATAAAACTGTTCCCATGGGGATCTGTATGTACGGAATATCATTTAAAACAAAAAATAAATGTTTTGCTGGCCGCTATTTGAATATTATATTACACGGGTTAATTGAAGCGACGGCTAAATAGGCATTTCCAGGACAGGCCTTCTCTGCAATGACCCATCTGGCTTAACATCAGGTGGGTTTTATCCCAACATCTGTTCAGTTCTGTATACAAAATAACATTAAGAAATACTGTTTAATTTATTTACGTAACTTAACTTAATCTAATCGCTCAATCTATAGCGTGTTCTGTGACATATAGGTCTCTTCCAACCGCTTCCATTATTTTTTAATGTTAGCTTTTCTTATCTAAGCTGTGCCACCTATTCTCTTTATATCGTCTGTCCATCTCTTGCTCTGTCTTCTTCTTTTTTTTCTGTTTTTCCATCTCATGATTGTCATTCTATAATAATGTTTGTCCATATCAACCTGCAATCTCCCGCCCAGCGCCATTTCAATTGCAATTGAATTAGCACATTATTACATAATTAAAAAATAATAATAATTACGCCTCTCGTCTAGTCTTTGAAACATTAATTTATCATTATAAAAGATACACACACTTAAAATTGTTACACAAAATATTTTTCATAGACCTCTTATGATTATAATCAAACTGGCTGGAGAGGGATCTCTCTATCTTGATAACTTTTCTTCCAATTTTACCCACCAACTTCTTCAAGCACGTGAGACTATCGTGCATAAGAGCGTCTTTTTCTTTTCCCTGGTAGCCCCTTTTCACCTTGATATTTATCCATCTGTCATTGTGCATAGTCAAAAAAGTATTTATTATGTCAGCTGGTCATGATGACATTATAGAATCTACGATAAAGACAAATAAAAATAACAATCATAAGATCTATAAATCTTTCTTGAAGAATATATAATATATATCGTCATATATATAGTCGCTTGTAATGGCATCTATCCCAACAAATTACTACGAAGATGATGAGGAAGATCTGGATGGCGAACAAAACATACAATGGAGCAATTTATTATTTCTACCGTTTCATCCGACATTTAAGGCCATCGTTCTAGTTGTTGTTATCTTAAAAACTATATTGGTGAGTAAGCACGATTCTTTTAAAATGTGGCCTCAAAAATCTGAATTTCAGAAAGTTACGCGGTTGTTTGACCCCAGCCTGTCATGTAAAATATACGTTTCGTTTAACGAATGTCAATACAATACACAAAATTAAATTTTATTTTTTTATACTTAGACGCAACTCCGGCAATTAAAATGAATTGGTTCAATTCTTGGTTTACCGACATACATAATGAATCATGAAAATCAGGCGACGTATTTCTAAGTCCAACTCCGAATAATTTATTTAGAAACACCAAAAACACACAAAGAGGCCTCCTTTCAATAGACCACCTATGTCAGGTATTTATTGAATAATAAGGAGGTAAAAAGGAAATTATGCAAATTCTTAAGACTTAGAGTGTGTTTCACAATGTCGGGATAAGTTCCAAATAAGCTATTTATTACTTATTGGTAGGATAAACAGTATTTTTGCGTTTCACGACTGTCAGATAGCACTATTCGTCATGAAACGCGAAGTACTTTATTTATAACTTTTATCTTTCGAATAATTTATGTGTTGCATAGCTATTTGGTACTTTATCCATACATTGTGAAACAGGCCCTAAGACATAAATTTCAGGGCCCGATACAAGCTGCCTATCCAATTGTTTATTGTTGGGACACTTTGGATTATGATACAAGTTTAAGCCTGATAAAATTTGCCTATTTATACCTATGTGATCCAATATATAGCATTGATACTTTGCTTCATATCCTCCACAGGTTAGTAAAGACGTTTATCACATCAGAAGATTATTTTTGGAAAAAAATTGAAATACTGATACAATTTAATAAGTATATTATATATAGGCTTTTGGTATAATAAAAAGGAATGAAATAGTTGATTTTCTAGACGCAAGGGATTCAAAGTTCTCGTATAAAATAGTTTCGCCCTGGTGGTGGACAGATGAATGGGTGGAAAAATTTTAAGTTTATTTTTTTAATTACTATATAATTTGTCTAAATCTGAATAATCTTACTTTAACAAAACACAAAGTAAAAGTTTAAAGTACGCGTAAGATTTTTAACAGTATGTTTCATATATACAATTCATAAACATTATTTTAGGTGATTGAAACATTGATTTACAATATCCAAATTCCCCTTTGAACGATTCAAGGTCAGAATAAAATTTTTGTATTGAGGATAGGTATTGATTTATAGATGAATAACTATATCATAATTCTATCAGATGCAGTTATTGCAACACCTAAATGTTTTCCATTTTTAGGCAAATAACAGATGAGGCTGTGAAGCGAGAATATTTGCCAAAATCGGGAGTATTAATACTTTTAGATGTGATTTCACTTATACCATTCTTTAGTCTATTTCAAGACATGCCCTGTGCACCGAATGAATTTCGACCAAATGTATATTCGTTTTCGGAATTTGTCATGTAAGAAATTTTTAATTTTTGAATGAAAGGTACCTAACCGGAGTTGACGTGAGGTTTATGTCCAAAGAGAAAATATTAATTAAGTTTGTTAATAATAATTAATAATAATTTTTTCATGACTTTAAAATGAACAAATTATGGGCATTCAAGGTAGGCGTGCCGATTACGCCAAATGGAATGGATTCTGGGAACTCGGTCGACCCACGTCGCCCGTCATTTATCTTCTATTATTTCTTCTTTTAGATGATTTAGTATGGCGAAAATCTGATTGAAAATGGCGTTGGGAATTCGTTTGTTGCCTCTGATATTACGATATGGTAGACGTCAACTTTAATGTGTTTTTTCAGCTTAGTTTAAAATTTAGATTTTATTTTCCAAATGCAGGCCTGGCTTGTAAAAATCAAATGTAATTTTAATACTAGTTCATTTTAACATTAGTGCTTTAATTGGATTGTGTTAAAATATACGAAATGAAATAAAAATAAATCAGTGGCACTATGACCTTTTTTATGATTTCATGATTATTTGTCAATCTAAAAGTCAGGCCTCTTGTGCCTGACACACGCCGTCGACTTTTTCGGTCTAACGCAAGCCGGTTTCCTCACGATATTTTCTTTCACCGTTTCAAATAAAGTCCATTTGTACACAGCCGAGGATCGACTCTACGACCTCAAGGATTTGGCCAACACTCCTCTAAAATATACAAAGCCCTTTCAATTATTTTGAATACAGTCAAAAGCTTTTTTAATTGGTATAACGCATGCTTGCAAAAACTTTTTTAACCTTGTATAAAGTTCAAATACTAAATTTTCTAAATCTCTTTCTAGACTTTTTAATTATAGCTTACAACAGAAATAGTATTTTAGAAATGGAATGATAACTTACAACAGAATATAAATATTTATAACTTTAAAAAAATAATTTTCAGAATATACAGAATAGCGGAATCATTTTCTTTATTAAGTTCTCATCAACTCTGGCAAATTGTTATTGGATACACTTTAATGTTCAGTATAAGTGTCAACTGCATAACGTGTTTTTTTATTCTATTAACAATGGTTGGAAGTTGCCCAAGATGTAATGAATTTATCTATGATTGGAGGAAGTTTGTATATCAAAAGGTACGATTAGCAAATGATTATACAATATGAAACTTTTTACCTACGTATTTGTCCAGACTAGAATGCGAGATTATATTGGACATGTGCAAATGTGTCACATGATGTAATCCCGTATTCCTGTAATGAGCCCATTTTATATACGAGTGTATTTGAACATAGTTTTAAACACAAGTCATCTATTTTTATGTTAATGTATGCCAGTTTCATTCAACAAACAGCCAACTCAAGCTTTAGTATGCAATATGTAAAATCCAATAGATACTGAAATCGATAACGCCACATTATATTATGAATAATATCGCACAGCGTGGACATACTAAAGGAACGCATAGAAACGTACTATTTATATAAAGTTAATTAATTATTAAGGTAAAAGCCTAAATTGATGATCATGTACGTCATATGATTATTCCATGTATTTATTTCTATATTCACACTCTTTACACATTGTACGCGTGCTAATGATAATATAAATAAATAAAAATCTGCGTTTACTGCATAAGGCGTTATATGATAGAATTGCAATCTAAAGTTCTAATATGTAACTACTAAACGAATACATCAACCAATAGTGTGAATTTTTTCTCAATCTCCCTTTCTCACTCTCTCTCAATTGCTCTCTCTTTTCTTCGACAAAAACGCTGCACATCTTCGTGACGTTCCGTAAAAATATTACCATCTTGCGCCTAAAGTAGTTTCACTTCAATAAGTTATGGACTCTTTCCCCTCAACAATTTTGTTACAGTTGAATGAAACGGATGTATCATATTCCACTTACATATATGGAGGATCATTTATATACAGTTTCTTCATCAACAACCAGCTGGATGAGACCAAACCCTCAACCATCAGGGAGTATATTTTTACGGATGTCTTGATGTTACTAGGCTATTTTCTATTAACATTCATCGTTATCCCTAAAATGGTATCAGAATCTATGTTAAGCCTTCGACGTATGGGCACATATTACCCAAAAGTAGAAAGAATTATTGACGAGACCAGAAGGCGAAATATATCCCCGAAAGCTCATCAGGACGTCAAGGATTTTTATTCGTTAATGTGGAAGAAAAGGAGTGGCATAACCAGCGTGCCTGAAGTGATTTCCGAATTACCAAGATATTTACGACTTGACATACGCCAGGATTTAGTCTGGCCTGTGTTCCACCATAGTCCTACATTTAGAAGAACATCTGAATCCTATAAACGCTGGCTTTGTGAGGTAATCCGTATGGACTATAAGTTGCCGGGAGAGAAGTTTTTTGCGGGCCCTAATTGTTACAATCACCTTTACTACCTCAAATCTGGTAAGATACAACTTATTTCTTCGGATGATGGCGTGACGCCGTTAATAACATTGACTAGCGGTACGTTGTTGGGTGATATAAGTTTTTATTTGGTCCCACCGAAAAGGAAAGTAATTGTCCAATGCGTAACATATTGCGAGGTGTTATATATAACAAGGGCTGACATTTTGAATTCTCTCCACAAACATCCCCAGGATCGGCGTCTTATTGTGCAACTGGCTAAAGATAGGATAAAACATGCGCGAACCTTGTACACATGTAAACAACATGTAAGAGGCTTAGATAGATCAGAAGACGAGGGTATAGCGTGGGTGAAAAAACGCTGGTGCGAAATTTCCGACGGTTTCCGTAACTGCAAAATATTGCACGATAAAGAAGGTTTACGGTGCCAGCTTTTAGCCGAAGAAACAGTTTATCATTGTCCGAAATACATCGGTCAGCTTGTTCTCTCAAGTGACGAGCAAATTCAAACAAAATCTTCATTCGTTTCCTCAAAGTTTCCGTGGATTTTTGTTCCCCAATCGGACTTCGGTTTATTGTGGCATCGCATTGTTGTTGGCACAGTTTTCATGGTGTTAATTCTCTATCCCCCTTATTTATCGACGAAGAGCCCTCCTGTGTGGTTCGGTTTATTTCAGTTCTGGACTGATGTTGTTTACATTTGCGATATTTGCGTGATGTTGTTAACTGCGACAGATGGACAAGAGAATATCAGGAACGATTATACAATTATTATATTTTCTCGATGCAAAACAATAAAGTTTATGCTTGATGTACTGTCTACTATATGGATTGAAACGTTTGCGTCTGTAAGTGGATTTTCCCAGCTCTATAATCCTCTACAGTTTAATCGACTAATTAAGATTTATGTTCTATTTTCTAAATGGGATTTGAAGAAGGACCCATTATTCTATGTGAATTATAAAATGGCTTTAGTTGTGGGTTCCTTCGCGTATATAACGAGTTATGTTTTATACGTTATCGATCGGAAGAATCCAAAATTGAACACGGCATATTTTTTCGGAGAATTATTTTTGAAGTGCAATACTACTATCCCCAAACATGAATGCGATATTGAGTTGCCGAATGCTTTTATTATATTTTTGGCTTGGTTATTGGAGTTCATATTTTACGAGTATCTCCCTGGATCTTTACTGGATATATATGTAATAGTAATTATTAGCTACTTGGTATTTTTGATTGTTATTTACAGCAAAACTAATACGGTTGCGATGTTCTATTTGAGATATCGAGAGTTAGTGAACTATCAATACTTCGTTAGTAGTATTAAGAGCCATTATCGACATTATAAAATACACCCGGGTTTGCTCATACGACTGAATAAATATTTGATATGCCATTGGAAGTATTTTAATGGCGTGGACGTGTTGCATCCTAATTTGTTGAAGAATGAACCGTACGATATTTATTGGAAATTACATGGAGAGGTTGCTGAGAAGTTAATAAAGGCCGCACCTGCATTTGCGTATGCCGAGCCAGCGTTTATAAAGGAGCTGGCGTATAAAGCTAAATTTCTTTTGCTGCCAAAGAATTGCACCATTTCCGTATTTGGTGTACAAACTAAAACTGTTACATGGATTGTTCAGGTACATTACTTTAACATTAATTATAGTATATAGAGCAACATATATTCTATTGACAAATTGATAAAATAATACACTGTAGAATCATTAATCAGATAAAGAAAAAAAAAATTTTACTTATTTATTTACTGCCTTACTCTCTGTAGTTATTTTTCTCAATTTTGTTGCCTGAAAGATCATCGCTTGTCAGCGATAAGGCCTGTTATTTGATAACTTATGCCCCGTTTTTTTATATGTATGTCTTAGATAATATTACAGTCAAGATCTGTTATAACGACTTCAAAGGGACTGCTCATATGTGGTCGTAAAAATCGATAGTCATAACAGCCGATGACGTTGTTAATAAGATCCTAATACAATAGAATTCAGGGACCTTTGATTTGGTCAATATAACCGGTATGTTGTTCTAAATGATGTCGTAAACGGTTTTGACTGTATATTTATTTATTTATTTACGTTTAATAAATAAATTCTAGGGTTACATGACATCGGAATATCACGATCTTCAAGGTGAAGTGTACAAAAAGGAATACAAACCCGGCGATTTTGTATCGTCTTGTGCGGTGTTTCTGGGGAAACCATCGCTTAGAACATTGAGAACATCTACCGAATGCGAAGTACTTTATTTAATTAATATTTTAGTGACACATGCTTCTACGGTGAAGGAAAACATCGTAAGGGAACCGTGTCTTAGCTTGAGTTAGCCAAAATTCAATACAGTTTTGACTTACCTAGTCAGATTTACTGATTTATATTTATGAAACATAGTTCCAAACGTCAACAGCATGTGGAAGACGGCAAATCACCTCCTTGTCTACATCATCAATATGATCACGGAATATATACATAAATCTGGAGCACAGATGTTAAATGTTGTAGCACCACTCGTTTTTTGGTATTTTGATTAAAGGTTTCTCTTGTGGTTTAATGGATCCTTACAACCATGTGGTAAAAATCTTTTTCAGGCGATTAAAAAGATTGCTAGTTCTTCTCTTCTACGTGAACGTTAAATATGATGATTATTGACTTGTAGGTAAACAAAAATCTTAATGATTCATAATTCTCCTTTTTAGATTCTCTACTTAAAAGTGATCGACTTTTTTCACGTTTTGAAAAACTATCCTAATGAGCATGATCATTTTGAGTTTTGTGTTGAGAGATATATGTCGAAATATGATAAAATGGTTCAAGATTATGTCAAGAAGTACAAAGATGTAATAATTCTATACATATATTAAAGTAAGAACAATTTGAATTAGACCAGAACACTAAGGCTGATGAGACCCTGGTATAACAATAAAGCAGTTGGCTAGTGGCTTAAGCGATCGATTCTCATCCCAGAGGTCATAGATTTAAGTAAAACATCGTGAGGAAACTGGCTTTAGTTAGACCCAAAAAGTCATAGGCACAAGAGGCTGATCACTTTGCCTATTCAATTGAGACATGATGTTAAAACTGACACTGAAATCTGATGTCTAAACCTAAAAAGATTGTAGCACCACAGATTTTTTTTATTCTATATATTAGCAAACAATATTTTTTCTAACTAATATTTTTTCAATTTTATAGTATCGCAAAAAATTGCTCAATCAAAGTTCTGTCAGTACATTAAAACGATGTTCACTATGGAAGATGAAAATAAAGAATACCCGTAACATTTGGTTGGATCCAGAATCTAGGTACGTTGAAATTACATTTTTATATTTGGCATTGACAGGAATCATTTAAGATACTTGAAACTAGCATTTATAACTATTGCCATAAATAAATAAATAATGACAATATTTTATGTATTTAAGAAATAGAGGAATGTTTTCTTGTGTATAAACTACTGTAAAATATTAATGTATATTAATATTTAACAATAATAAATTTAGCATTAATAATTAAGTTTAATACTCGGCCCTAGTTACTGGCGGAAGTATCTCTAAATACTTCTTAAAAACATCTTCAAACATCAACAACCACTCTTGGTTCTTAGTGGCAGAGCTAGTATCTTATTTACATGCTCACGTTGCCCTAGACGTTGCACTAGAGAATAACTTATCTGAGTGTATATGTGGCATAAAGAATAAAGACTATTAAATATACGTGTAATGAAATTATATTTAATTCAAATTATTTGAATTTAGCGCGCTTCGTGTTTTTACAAGTAGTCTGTGGAAGTTAGTAAGCGATGCATCGGAGTGACGCGCGATGCAATGTATGCAAAAATGTGTTTTGAAACTTATAGAGAGATAAATTAAAGGATATAATTGAGGAGGCGATATTAAAATAAAATAAAATAAAATAAAAAAGCCTTTTTATTTCCTACAAATATAACTTTTTACATTGGCCCATCTCCAAACGCTTACTTATCTAATTAAAATTAATACCGTCTTATTTTATTTATTTTCTATATTATTTAACTATAACTATTTTATTTATTGTTATTTATTGTTATAGAGGCGATATTAGTGAACTTTAAATGTCGTTTCTTTGTATTTTCAGATAAGATTTAATAATAATTGTCATATTTACAAAAATAATTGTTGTAATATTGTAAGATCGTGATAAATAAAATAAAACCTTGTATTTTCAGAGAAACAATATGTGATTTATTCTGAATATCTTCATATATATATCTTATATGCGTAAATATTTTTATAAATTAGTATAATCATTAATAATAAACTGTTAAAATATGCATTAACTTACAGATTTATACAAACTTGGATGGTATTTCGTGCGATTGTTGCTGTGGTTTCAATTGTTTCTGCGTCATTACAAGGTGTTTAAAATATTTTATTTATTTATAAATCGACTATTTTAATTACATGTACATCAAGCAACATGAAATTTTATTACATATATTTTTAGGACCATAATTTATTTTTGGTCTGGGTTCCGATGGACGGTACTGATATCGGATATATTATACTTAGTATAACAAGAAAAAATAATGAATAAAATGCAAAAATCTTAGCTGTATATTTTTTTGGTTTGTAATGATTGGACGTTGAATGGGCTTTTTATTTATTTATTAAATTTTTAGGAGGAGTTGGTGCTTGTATAAGACATCCTTTGATTATAATAGGCCATGTTTGCGATTGTATTGGCTATGCAGATATTTTTATTAAATTATTTGTGAGTTTACTTTGTAATTTTATTAGTTTTATAATTAATAAATAATGTTAAACATATACGTAAAAGTAAAGAAAGATATGGTGCAACAGGTGGTTTTATCGCCAGTAAATAGGAATATAAAAAACCCGTGAAACTTAAAAAAAAAATCGGTTTCAATATATTGAGACTAATGAATTTTAATTAATTTTGATACAAACTTCAATGATTAAAAAAGTTTTAATTTTATTCTCTTATTAGGTATATTTTTTGGCACATCTATGTTTTTTTTTAATTCAAGAAATGGTGAAATAAAGACTAGTTTAAAGATTATCCACTGTATAATGCTCTCTATCTCATTTTCTCCCAGGTTAAATTATATGTATGGTGGTCGCTAATTTACTGTCGTTTTATCGAATTGTAAGCCTAAAAAAGTTTTCAGTATTTTTTGTACTACAACAAAAAATAGTTTTATTAACATTTTCATTTTCATGCAATGTCTTTGCGTCTATAGGCCTCCGAGTAATTGCAACCGCTTTTTTAACGAGAATTGGATAAGCGTTTCACCGCAATAGCACATGATTTTAAGCGAAGATAAAATCTTATCTTATTCTATCTAAAACCTCAATTAAACGTGCTCATAAACTCCATAGAAAAGATTGTAAAGAGTTCCCACTCCTTTGCTTTGAGACCCGATACAAATCTTGGCGACGCACCGAATAATCTTATATGAAAAGAATTTACTAAGTTTCTTCTTCCAGCTAGCATTTTATAATGAAAAGGGCTTATTAATAACCGATTTGAAAGAACGTTGTAAGCATTACTTGAGTAGGGGATTCCTCGTTGACGTTGTCGGCTGTGTGCCTGTCAAAACAATCCTCTCTACAAATACTGGGCAAAATGAGGCGGTTTTAATAAATACAGTATCGAAGTTTGCCCATTTTTACATTATCATGGGCTATTTCAACTATTTGGCGGACTTGCCTAATAGAAATATGACGTTTTATATGGTGAGTGTTTGAAATCAATTTTGTAATGGTTTTATGTACAATTTAGTATTAGTTTTTAATAAATATTATAAAGAATCTAATACGTTACTAGTATTTTATTGATGTATTAATTTAGAATCGTGTACGTTAGTTCTCTAGTCTAAAGTTGCAAAATGATTCTGCAAAGTTTTTAAGGCCATTTATAGTATATTTTTTCATATATATATATGTGTGTATTTGTGTTTTAAATGTTTGTACTTTTAAAAATTAATACGACATTTGCATGCCTATCTATATATGGCGGATTTGTATAATTAATGTATCTAATTGTACCATTATCATAGCAAATAAACGATTTTATTTCATTTTGAACTTTTGCAAAAAGCTTTTAGATCTAGGCGGTGTGTGTTTCAGTTTCAACATCATTTATTTTGTCCAATTGGCAAGTAGGTCATCAGCCTTCTGTGCCTGACATAACATCGACTTTTTGAGTAAGTCATACAGGTTTCTTTACCGTACGATTGTGTTTAATGGCTATTGGACAGAAAGTCCATTGGTGCACAACCGGGAATCGAACCTACTTCACAATTTTCAACCACTGTAATGGTTTAATAAAGTAAGACACAAGAAGTTTTTCAAAATACTTATTTTTTTTAAGTAAGAGACTCACTATTTTAGATTTTAAAGATGCAGATAATGACGATACTGGTGATACTTGGTACTAGTAATTACTTTGTAAGTAGATGTATATGTTTCGAATGGGATGATTCTGGATATATTTTGAATATGACTCGTCAGGACCACTGTTGGCTTCCTAACTATCTTTCCTTGGACGAGTATCCAAGTATGCATCAGTTAAGAATTGTAAGTCTTATCTTTATATATTATACAGCCCATGCTCAGATAAGAACATACTAGAAGTAGGATTTATGATATATTGACAAACATTCTAAATAGATATTTATCGGCTTAAAGTCTTCTATTAATTATTATATGACTAGCGGATAGACGTCTTATATATAAAATTTCAAATCTACTTAAACAAACAAAAACAGCTAATTGTAAATAATCTGAATTATTCTCGAAAACTTAAACACTCTTCAAACTCGGTGCACCCATTTATTGCATAGCGGCTTTGTCGGGAAAGAATCGATCATCTTTGACTTTAAAACTGTTAATTGTCAAATTTTCAATCATATTAATCCATAGATTGTCTTATCAAGAGCACTAATATCAGCGCTGGTTTTACTTAAAATTACGTTTTGTGTTGCGTAGTAAATTTGTCAGAGGCAACTTACAAATGAAATCGCTGGTCACTAGTAGAGAATCGAATAGAGCTTTGACTTTTAATATAATATATTATGATTGTACTGCGTTTTCCATGAAAAAAATAACTAGTAAAAAAACTATGTCTTGCATCAAATTACAATAGCCTTAAAAATCGAGATTGATTACAAAAGTCTTTATTTAATAATCACTGGCACTGTAACCTCGAAACCCGAAATTACATCTGTTTCTTTGCCCATTTTTATTTGATAAACATTTATCTTTCAGAATACGAGGAAATGTAAGATGCGTACAGAAAAATTTAGTTGTTATAGTCGGATCGAACCTACGACTATCATCACTGTTTAATTTTTTTTATAGAACGGGGGCAAACGGGCAGGATGCTTACCTGACGCTAAGTGATACCGCCGCCCATGGACACTCTCAATGCCTGAGGGCTCGCGTGTTGCCGGCCTTTTAAGAATCGGTACGCTCTTTTCTTAATTAATGTAGTCTACATATTCCCAAATTAAACAAAGTTAAAATTTATTTTAAAGGTGTTTGCGCAAAGCTTTAATCTGGCACAGAGTGGTCTCATGAGATTTAACCTTGGAAAGTTTCATATAGACCGCGAATATCTCGGTGTGGGAATTACTTTATGTATTCTTGGAATAATGTTCTGGTAATTGTTTAAACAGTTTAATTTCTCAGAAAATTTTTGCTCTGTTTTATCTGGTTCGTGGATTTTATGAGCTGTCAGTGGTGTCTTTAAAGCTTAATTAAGAACATGAATTCTGGTATTGTCTTTTATTAACATAGCTTTTACATATTTAAAGAAAACACTTTTTACCTTATCAACTCCGGGGAAATAAATACAGGTAATGTAACTTTTTCTACAGCTGTGATACTTTTTGACATTCAACAACTTTTATTTTCAGTCAGTGACTACGCACGCGGTAAAAATTTAAAATTATGTCAAATAATTATAAGTTTAATAAATAGCTTCAAAGCCAATACGAATGAGTTTAATTACAAACACCTTAACGCGAGAATTTTATATATTATATCTAGAATAAATGGTGTATGCTGACGCTAAAATTAACTTTTTAACCCATTTACACGAAGTTGCATCATCTAAGGTTTAATATTAAATAGTTCTGCAGTATATAAATACATTATTAACCCTTTGTCGATAGCTAGATCCACAGAATAGGGCCGGTTCTCTTCATAGTTTCTAAGAATTTTATATTAAGGTTGTACAAAGTTCTATATAAAACTTACTTACTATACCTTAGAATTATCGTGTGAAAATAATTAGGCCTGAGTTATTCCTTGAAAAATAAAAACAAAAAAAATTGTGTAAAAAAATAAAAAATAAATTATTGAGCTGGACACTCCGAACTACTGAATGCATAGTAAATTTCATAAGAATCGGTCGAGCCATTTTGGAGTATGGGAATAAACTTTATGGCACAAGAATTTTATATATATAGAGTTGTAAAAAGTATGTCGTAATCATTTCAGGTATGTTATGTGTTATTCGCTTACATTATTGGTGTTAAACTTCCGTGGTAATACAATCTTTCAACATGGTGTGAGTCAGTTAAGAAGATTCTTGCAGGCAGAGCGTGTGGACAAGAAGTTAATCGAAAAGGCGATCACTCACTTTCGGTATTGGTGGTTCAGGTAATGATGAAACTAGAATAGTAATGAAACTAATATCTAAGGCTAGTCGCTTGGTGTACTAGTCTAATTTAATAATGATTGAAGTCCCGACCTACCAACTACTTAATGTCTATGTCTACTACAGTATGTGACAGATCGTAGTTTATAAAAAGACCAAAAAAAAAAAAATACACTTATGTCGCATTAACTCACATGACAGAAGCGTCCACAGTGAATCTCCATCGCGTTCGGTGTTGTGCCTCGTCCTATTTCACAACACTTCAAGTCTTTGGGGCTCTCTTTGCCTCATCTACAACTTCGGCGCCAGGTTTTCTGGGCATCTTAAATTTATACCATATGTTAGCAAAATATGAGTAATGTGAAAAACGATTTATCGATCAGGACGCGCTTTATCAGTCAGTGAAATCGTCCTTAATTTTACTTAATTTTTTTTATATACACTTTTTTATATGTTTCAGAACAAAAGGAATGAACATGCAAAGCCTTATGAATGAACGCATTGGTGTAGTTTTTAGACAAGATCTGAACTATTATTTTTTTAAAAGGTATATAATTATAAATTTACATACACCATTATTTATACTAATATTTTTACTACACACTCGAGGCGTAACTTTAATGAAAGATTCCGGATAACTCAAACTTAAAATAACTTTATTATGGGTAAACAAGTACACTTATCAACAGAAAATATTTATTTATTTATTTATATTAAATAAATATATATATTAAATATATTAAATTCATTCTAAATTACATTTTCTACCACTTCGCAAGTCGAGGGCGTAGAGCGGGCAAGAAACTCTACGCCACTCTTTTTAATCGCCAAGTTTTGTCTAATACAAATTGTTTTAACTGGTGCAAATCAATCGTAAGGATTAGGATCGTTTATTTAAACATCAAATTATACTAGACTATTTAGTAGTCAAAATTATTAAAAGCTTCTTTGATTAATTTACGTTTAACAAGCTTTGAATTAATTCAGTGATAATTCTTTAATTACGTTTGAGAGTTTGTTGTATAAACGAATACAATTTCCATATAACGAGTAGTTTATCTTCTGGAGTCTAGTTGGTCATACGCTTATATTAGTTCTTTTTCGATTATTATATTGGTGAATGTCACCATTTGTTTAGAAATCGCTAATATTTTTTTGAACATACAACAAGGCTTATATTGACCAGATGAGATTAAGATGATTAAAAACTTATCTGGAGTGAAAGGCAGAAGGCTGACTAAACAAATCTGATGCTTTACCTCATTATTTATTTATAATTAGAACAATCGAAGCCACTGATACTTTGCTACATGGTGGTGAGAGTCTTCAAAGACAACTTCTGAACGCAGCAGCTCAATGGTTCTTCCTACCTGGAGAAATAATTGTGCGGGAGATGGATTTGAGTCCCTGGGTATACATAGTGCACAGAGGAAGTATTCTTATTAAGCAGAATGATGAGGAATTGGCCAAGTTAACCAAGGTTTAACTTTGCTTTAACTTAGCATTTCTTTGCTTTGAATACATTTTTATAGTCATCATAGAGATATGTAAGCCACCGTGAAATGAATTTCCTATATTTGTTTTAAATATGTGTTGTTTGATTCGATTTGCTTTTTTAAAAGAGTACCGAGAGTTTTTTTACGCCGGCTTTTTCTCTCGGCCAAAATCATAGGGACTATGTTGGAATGGACTATATTGATAATATGTTAATAGTCCACATTATTTTAATTTTAAGATATTATATTAGAAAGTTTATTATTATTAGATACATATTTGTGTTGTATCTTTCTAGATAGGTATTGATGATATTACACGTAGAAATAACTGAAAGATAGACATACTATTTCTACAATAGTTACATTGATATACTTAGTAGTAGTTGATCAGTTAAAACAAAACAATGTTAAGTGCCTACTTCTCTAACTTAATCCGCTTTTTGCTTAAAAATAAACAAAAACATACTAGTAAAATCTAACAATATAAAAGTAATATTTTATATTTGTAAAATTTAAATTTATCATAATTTTCAGGAATTTTATAAAATGTGGTGAACTTTTATAATTAAATAACAAACATTGAACTTGTTTTAGGGGTCCATATTTGGACAATTAGATGGTATTAAACCAAGGCCCGTCCGCGTAACAGCGTATGCTGATGGCTACGCGGACCTGTTGCAAATCTCTATAAAAGATTTCCAGGATGTTGTTGAAGATGAGGTGATTAATTTCAACCCATTCAACAATTTTGAGCGCATGCTAGCAATCAGTACCAAGTAGATCCGTACTAGCTTAAACATTCATAAATGACTTTTTATATATAAATAGAGCTCTTGCTTGAAATAGAATCTCTATGTTGGACTGAAATAACTTTTATTTAATAAGCTTTACAGGTCATGGCCAAGAGCCACTTTAAGACGAGGTTAGAAAAAGATGTTAAAATGGAAACATTTTAATTTCTATAAAACTTCGTTTTAGAGTTAAAAGAAAATGTTTTAAGATTTTTTGTACATTTTAGACAAGGGATCGGATGAAACACAACCCTTTGACTAAGCACGATTTCATGGCGTTGAAGAATGCAGTACCAGAAAATCCTTACAATACTCTGCCATTCATACTCCGCGGGCGCAAAACTATACAAATGCCAGTAAAATTATTATTAATGCCTTGAAACAATTGATCATAGATTTTACTTAACTCTGTTGTTTTCTTCTATCTTTATAAATATGACATTAAATTTTACAAACTTTAATTAAACATATATATGTTTAGACCGTTACTATATGTTCGGTTTGTGTGAGGTTATCATATTATAATACTCCCATGCCTCGTAAAGTTTTTGCTTCACGTCTACCCTAGATACTACAGATATCTGTATATGGAACGGTCCATAGTTGAACCTACATATTCACACTAAAATGATCTAATACAAGAAAATAAATTATAAAATCTCTCTCTCATCGCATTAAGTAAGGGGTAACAGAGATGGCACTATGAACACACGTAATTAGACAGATATATTTTTTATTTTTATTATAGGTAGCATTGTTATTTATTAACCTTTTTTTAGTGGATGAATTCTCCCATTCGTGCAAAAGCAGGAACATGGTACGCACGTTGGCTCTACCTATGTTGGTTTTTTTGTCCTTTCATCACAGTTTTTATAGTATTACTAGCGAAAGCTGTACCAGACGAATACGAACTAAATATATATTGGGTTCTATTTATCTTGGATTTATTTCACATAATGTATTTGATAACTGAATTTTATACGGTAAGTGAATGATCTAAATATCCAACTTCAATTAGTCTAACCTTTTTTTTTCTCCTCTCTCTCTCCTAACCTCTCTTAACCTTGGCTAAAGTATTATACCGTCTCTTTCTGTCAAATTGTTTTTACACTGTGATGAAAAGGGAAAGATGATTACGATAGATCAAACAATATATTATGTGTTTTTTTTGGCCAATTCGAATCGGTAATAGTCACTCCACTGTAGTAGTCTCATAAAAATAACATTCATTTGTCAGCCTATTAGGAGAAGAATCTTCAGGGGCACAGTGTAAAATAGGTGTATCAATATTTAACTTATTAATTAGTCTGTTTCAATGGAAGGCTTTTGTTTAAAATAGAAAACGTTTTTTGTATGAACATACACAAGAATGTTGATACTAGCTTGGATTAATGATTTCGTTGGTAGAATAAATTGTCTCTGGTCATAAAGATCACGTTTATAATGAATACACCAGCCATTACCAGTTCTTCTTGCCCGCTCCACGCCTTAGTTTCTGACCTGGTATTAAATGTAAATTTAAAACCAATTTAACATCTTTTCTGTTTACGTTCATAAGTGTATTTGGTTACCTATATGAATTAAGTTATTTTGAGTTTGAATGTCAATCATAATAAAAGTTGTGTTTTAGTTTGAACTAATCGTCCAAAACGATAAATGCGTTGAGCGAATCCAAAAATGGCATATGTTTAAACATTGGGGTTATTACGTGGATATTCTGTCGTTAACCATACCTATATTAACCCATTTAACTGGACAATGGAACTACCGCCTAGCAAGATTATTGAGGCTTAGATTGTTTTATTACTACCATCATCATTTCTGCAAAGGATTTAAGGTAATATCAGGCGGATGAAAAGCCTAAGAATATTTTTTATCGATAGAATTTGATGTATTAAATAATGAGTTTTTCGTTATTTTTTTATATAAATCAGGGAACAGGAGGCTTACCAAATATTAAACAATACCGCCGCCCCTGGACACTCTCAATGCCAGAGAGCTCGCGGGTGCGTTGCCGGCCTTTTAATTGAAACAGCCTTTGTTAAAGAATCCTAAGTCTTATTTTCATTATATGGTACGGAAGTCGTGTTTAATACAAGATCTTTGTGAAATTTCTCGTTTAAAATGAAATTCATATTTCAGAGTCAAATAGCGCCAGTTTTATTAAAGTTTGCGATCGTTTTTTTAAGCATTCACGGCATGACTTGTGGGTGGATTTACGTGGCTTGTCAACGTATGTTTTCATCTTGCTTTCAAATATTTCTTCAAAATTCATATACTAAATTTGAATTTTTCCATATCATTTACTATTAAATTAGATATGTGAACTGATATTTTATGTAGCGTAGGGCAAACGGGCAGGACCTGATGCTATGAAATATCACCCATGGACACTCTAAGTTGAATATGAAATATCGTCAGTGGGCAGCTGGTTCTATGTCGAGGTGATACGGGTTCAAATCCTTAATCCGAATTATTAAGTTTTATATTATTTGTGGGTTAGTTAGTTATCCCAAGTTAAACTTTTAATGAATATCAATTAGAAACACTAGTTTCGCCAGGATTTAAAACCGTAATGTCTATCTGCGTTAACACATACTGTGTTTAGCCAACAAAGAATTTCTATTTCTAAAAATCTTTCAGATGAAAAGTTTCCTGTACGCATAGAGAAACTTCCTTCATACATAAATGCAACCATAGATTATGATGAATGGGTAAATCCACAGGATAGAAAAGGAGGTTAGACATTACAAAATAATATTTGACATGTTCTTTTGTTACTTAAGAGTATTTGTATTCATAGTTCATTGGAAGATGCCTACTCCAGTTTCGGATAGAGTTTTAGCTAACTGGTTGAAGCTAGTATCTTTGAATTCCCCTCGGCTGTTATTTACTTACAGTAGCTGGTTCCTAGAACGCTGACTTTGTAATTTATATTAGCGATTCGGCCTTTGTAAGCAATTCGTGCCTAATGTCGCATTGGGATCGCAATACAAATGTTAACATTGAAGAATCAAATAAACTACTCACACACAGTTGCATGTTAATTATCTACCTTTTTTAAATCTAAATTTATACTTGCAATATTTGTGAATACTTATGCGAGTTTTTTTAAATTATTGGTACATGGTCTTCACATATAATAATCTTATCAATATATAGAGAATATTTTAAACACTATGTTAAAAGTGTATTTTATATATGTTCGTCGTCTATTCTACCCTAAATGAATATATATTTTTAAATTTTAATTTTGAGCCCCAAAAAGGCCTTTAAATATGCCTAATTAAAATAAATGATTTGAATTTGATTTTAGGCCAATATAAATATAATAAGGCAAAGATGCCTTAGCACGTTAAAGCTAGATTATAATTTCAATAGAATCAATCTGACACCGCTCCCCATAGACACTGCCATAAGGCTCGCTGCGTTGCCGGCCAAATAAGATTGGATCGCACTTTTCTTGAAGAACCGTAATTCTACATAGTGGTGCGTGGCTAAAACTGTGATTAGAAACCACATCAAAAAGTCTTTCTCGGAGTATTGATGAAGACAGTACTTATTTTATGTAAAAGTTTAGTTTTAAATAACAAAAATGATTTAAATAATGATTATTAAAACGATAATAATTTAGGCTGTCCTCGTCTTACGAAGAACTTTCTTGTCGATGGGAAACTGAAGTTCGGATTAGTTGTGCCTAAAAGTTGGATGGATGACTATATTGTAGCTATAACATATATTCTTGTGATTTATTCACATACGGAAATCGATCTTGTGAGTATTTATTTAAGGGAACCAACACTACAATAAATCAGAAAAAACGAAAAGATACAACTCAATATAATATACAATAGTCAAGAATTTATATCTTTATTTTAAGATTTTTTTTAAAGAGCATAGGGCATTTGATGATTCCGCAAAAAAAGGTTTGGGAGTGCATTGACGGCCTTCTAAGAATTGGCACACTTTTTTCTAGGAGGACCCTAAGTCGGATTGGAGTCGGATACATAGGTGTCAAATTGTGGTGGTGTGTGCTAGAAACTGCCTTAATTTGTAAAATGTACGCTTTTTCTGAACTTATACATTGAAGAAAAAGTAAAAAAAAAATGTTATAAGACTTTATCTCGATTGTAGGTGGTACCATTAACACTGAATGAAACGTATTACAAAATATTTTTGTACTTTATAATTCACCCGATGGAAATTTGGATATTGAGTTGTGCAATCAGCGCTGTCTTCACAAAATTACGTGATCTTTACACCTATGACTATGAAGTGCAAAGTCTAATATTGTATCTGGAACATAACGGGTTATGTCCAGTTCTACTTGACTCCGTGAAGAAGTATACCAAACAGTTATGGCAAAGACAGAGAGGTATAAATATACAATATTTATTGATTGTATTACATTATTTTAAAAACTAATTCCACTTTGAAAATTATTTAAAATTCTGAATTTAGAAATGAGAAGAACTGGCAATTACTCTCCGCCACTCTTTAATCGCCAAGTTTTTTCTTTTACACAACGTTTGTAAGGAGGTGCAATTATTACAACGAATCACATAATTGTACACTTTGCGTGAAGTTGGCCGAAAGCCTTCGATATCCAGATTAGGCATTCTGTTTGTTCTTCATCAAGGATACATTTTTCTTTTTAAATCTTAATTTTTTTAAACCTATTGCAAATAAATGATAATCGAATAAAAACAAAAAAACAGTCAGACGTCATTTATTGCTTTGACTAATAATAATAATTAAGATAACATATTATAATTAAACCAATTCTTTCTCCATGTACCTGCCGTCCTTAATCTTATATACCACCTTCCAAATAGTCTTCTTCTCTTAGATATTGTACCTTGGAGTCCAGTTTAATACTTTCTTGCTCCACTTTTCTATTTCTCTTGCAATTTAATAATAGATGGCATATGATATGTGATATGCTTGGCTCTCATGGTATGTCGGACTTTTAAAGTACATTGATCTTCTAACAAGGTAATTGGCTGCCGGAGTTAGCGCAACAGGCCCCACAATGTCTTCGAGAAGATATGTTAAGCGCCCTCTACATGCATCACCTGGAAGCTCCGCCCCTTTTTCGTGACCTGCCTGAATATTTGCGACGCCAACTTGTCACAAAGCTACAGAGAGTGGTTATATTTCCTGGTAAGATTTTGTAATATATTTAAATAATGTACCCTAGTTGTTTTCAAGCGGGCGTATCTTTAAGGTAAATCTTTATTGATAATTAATACGTAGAATAGAGAACTTATTATATTTATGAAAATTGCAGTTCCTTTTCTGTTTCAGTATTTCTTTGGATACAAATTAAAAATAACAGTGATGCTAGAACCTTTTTTAGGTCTCAAATTTCTATATCTCTTTGATGATCAGTTATAAATTTAATAGGCAATAAGGCGATCAGCCTTAGGCCCAGATTAGGCTGACACATGCCGATGAGTTGTTGGGTCTAAGGCAAGCCAGTTTCCTCACGATGCGCTGCACCGTTTGAGCGATTATTAATGCACACATAGAAAGAAAGTCAATTGGTACACAGCTGAAATCGAATATACTACTCACACATTATTATTATTATTCACAGATTACTATCTATTTCATTATCGACAAGTTATGAAAGAGATATATCTATCTGTGGCCAAGGTTGCTTTTATTGTCTATTTCCTTCGTTAAGAACATAGAAAAAGATTTAAAATACAAAATAAATTAACTTACTTTAATTACTTTTTTAAAGGAAAATTCATTGTTAAGGAAGGTGATATATTCTCCTGCATGTACTTTATTCATGAGGGAGAGGTTGAGAAATGGTACACCGATAAGAGGTAATCATTCAGCATTAATATAATTGAATTCAAAAGTTGTCCATTATTCAGAATTTGGCAAATTTATAAAACCATTACACGTAGCACCTTTGCGAAGCAATATTTGTATAGTTTTGCTAATAAACGCGTTTACAAACTTATTTCTATATTTTTGGACAACTTCTCCATCTTAGCTACTGCTAAAGCGGAACTCTTTCTTTCCTTAACTTTTCTGCAAAACATACAATAATATTCTCGTTAATTTAATCTTCTTCGAAAGGGTTGCCTTACTATGATCGAAAAAGAACCCATTCTATATTATTAATATTACGCTAAAAAACTGACAAAATAAAATCAAAATCATTTATTCATTAAGGTATCACAATGTACACTTATGAACGTCAAAAACTAAAGAAGAAAAATAAAAATAGAGAAAAACTGGCAATAAACTCGCCATTCATTTTTTTTGTTATACAAAATGTTTGTAAGGCAACCATTACACAACGTTTCACACGCCATCTTAAGTTATAAATAGTTAATTAATAATAATAAAAAATAAGATTTGTCCTCTATCAGCAGTAGGGAAGGTGACATAGGAGCACGCACTTACACCCTCGTGGGAACAACACGCATCATCATCAATACACAGCCCCTTGTGGGCCTGAGTCTCGTCAAACTTCGTCCTTCTTGGGTCCAACTTCGGGCTCTATTGTTTCAGCCTCGGTCTACCGGGTTTCCTCTGACTACCAGGTTTTGAGGACCTTGGGGTTCAATCCCATGTCCCAACCACTTGCGTCTGTTGCATTTTGTAATGTTGGCGTCGTCAGGGATGTTATAAAGTTATTAATTGTAGCGAATACGCCAAACCGTCGTCGCAAACAAACTACAATATGCCATAGAAAATTCTACAAATAATAAAAATCCTTGTGCAGTTGACGTGTGGTCGTATTATACTGTGTATTTAGTTGGACCGCAACATTAAACAATTGCCTAATTGCCATTTATATATATTATTGGCAACATTTGTAATATATCGTATATATTGAACTCAGTAGTTCTGTCTACATTAGATGGGAATAAATTTGCAACGTACAAAACTTCGTTATTCAAAAATTTGGTCTCACCTGTGCTACCTATGTATGTATATATATAATTTTCACACAAACACTTTTATAAATAAGCCTAATTTTATTAAAGCGCTCTTTTGTCTCTGTCAAATTGTGTTTTATGTTATGACGTAAGGAGACACTTAGACAGCTGATTAAATAATAAAAACGTTTTACACGTCACTTGAGTCACTTATCATTAGGGTGAGGTAGGCGTCTAGACTGTTCGGCACCTTTTCTATAAAAAAATGTTTAAAAAATATAATCCTGCGAGATGTTTTACTATCCTATAAGTCTTTCTTTGACCTCTTGTACATTTCAGCGGTGAAAAGAAAATGCTTTCATTATTATCAACGAATGGATACTTTGGATTGATACCCGGACTTTTCCCTAATACGCCATACCAGTTTTCTTATTTAACGCGAACGGTAATTTTTCAATTGTTTTTCCTTAACAATTGTATTACTTTATAATGGATTTTGTGTACTGTTATGCAAATCACTTAGTTGTTAGTCGTTGCATTGTTACTGTTGTTTTATTTTTGATATATGGATAACTCTTTTTATTAAACTGCATTATTTTTATGTAACAACAAACGGGTCGCCCATGGACACTCTCAATACTAGAGGTATCGGGAGTACCAACCTTTGTAGACTCCTATGTAGGCTCTTGAAGGACCCTACCCGACCAATTTGAATTTATTCATTCGAATTAGTTTGGAAATACATTGGGCAGCTGGTAACATAAAGTGTAGTTATAAAGTTCCATCTATATAATCTTTACGTCCATTATTCCACAGTGTGTTCTTAAACATATAACTTTTAACATCAGTTTTCTGGGGATCACCAAAATAATACAAGCTGATAAAGGTACTGATAAAGAAGAAGAAAAAGATGTGTCATCTTTTTCTTTTCCGTTGTATTTTTTTCGTGATCATCAAGTGTAGCACTAAAAGAATTTAGTGAATTGGCAGTTCTCAAATATAACAGCGTCTTAAAATTACGATGTTACTGAATTCGCTTTAAAGAGTTCACCAGAGTTCCAAACAGGTTAATTTAACCTAATTTAAATTGTATAATTTAGATTTAATGATAATATTAACAGGTAGTCGACTTCGTGTTTCTTAGGCATAGAGATTGGCAAGACCTACTGCAGGGATACCCCAAAATCAAGTACGATCTGTATACAGCCGCAAAGCAGTTGAAGAAGGATTTACAGAAAACGATGACTTAGCAAATGTTAAAATGCCACTTATTTAATGTTAACGTAATAAAATAAAGATTTCATTTATTTTGTTTTTTTAATATCCTTACTTTTTTGTATATTTATCATGAAATATGGAGTTATTTCATTATAGTGTCATAAGATGTTTTTATCAACGTTATACGTAACTTCCGACTATGTATATTGTATTAGATAAATGGTAAGGGTTCAGCAAACTAAGTAATTTTGCAGACGGTTTTAGATGAAAGTTTCTTTACGTGGTGCGATTTGGAGAATTTCAATAATATTGAGTGACAAGACTACATTTTTTCTCGCTCAAGTTTACTTAGTTTTTCTAGCACGGCTACTATTGAGACCAATATTATTTATTGTATGTATCATAATAAGATCAGTATGGCCTAGTATTAAACTTAGTATCAGCGTGCGACTGTCACCTCTGAGGTGATCCGCAGCTCCAGTGGTAAAACGTAAAAGGCGGATTACCTTGTCTTTGAAGAAAAATCAATGATCATGAATACAGAAATCTAAGGCCCAAACCTATAAGATTGTAGCACTAATGTTTTTGGTGAATTAAACACGGAAAGTTAATTTGTTCGACTGCCAGCGCTAATATTAGCATGGTATTATATTGTGCTAGTTCATTTATTTATTCTATATAAACAACGTGTATGCATAAAATAATACAAGATAATATATTAACACAAAATTCACACACATACACATCAATTATATTAGAAAAACAAGCTAGCATGGCAAAAATTAAGCAACCACAATCAAAAACAAATAAAAATATAAACTTTAACCTCATTTAGCGTGATACACAAACTTACGTTAAGAGGAGGGTAGTCCAATGAAGCCTGGGTTGCCAATGTTTATCTTGATTTCGTATGATTATGGGTACAAAATTCTGTCAAGCCATGGCAACACTTAACGACGACGTATCATTTAATTGAAATCCTGAATTATAAACGAAACGTATTTGGACGTAGACGACGTGGTATTCCAAAAAATTACGAGATAATTTGGATTCGCGATTATCCCGATTAAATTTTGGCCGGGAATTTCCAGGATATTAAGTAACGCTTGAAGAGTTTCTAAGTTTATTAAATTAATACACTCGTTTCCGGTTCGTAAATTCGAAATTTAAATATCCAAAATAATGTTACCTAATCGGCTTTTTATTAAGGTTGAACAAGCGAATTCGTAAAGTTCAACAATTTTGGGGTGAAATAATATTTTTACTTGGAGGGAGAGAAATTAATAGGTGTTCTTGTTTATTGGATCGCTTTCTCGATTTAAACGCTGCTTCGTAATTTTGTCTCAATTTCGGAACGGGATCTAAATCATATTTCAATAATAGATCTAAAATAAAACCAATTAAAATACTTCGAAAATTCTCAATTCGACATTTTATAATATTGACATTTTTAAGTCCTGACCTGTGAACAGATAGTTGAGCTGCAACTATATTTTTCTTTTAATGAACTTTAAAATAGTGCTTATTTATGAATCCATATCTTCCTTATAATAGTTACCTGAAATAGATCGATCAAAAGCAATGAAAACCTTTACTACTTAAGGGTTCTTTACTTGTTAAGTGTCAAACCGACTGAAAACATCAACATTCTTAGTAGTATATTGTTTACCTACTACGTGTTTCATGGGTTGGAGAGTTCAAACGGGTGTGGAGAGTGAGAAGTAAAATAGAAGACGACACGATGTCGCTTTACTTTTTTACACATATTACCCAGACATTGTTTATGCTTGAAATCGAAATGCATTTTCCAGGATTTCTACAAAAAATGAATACGTTTATGTACTATTATTTTTGAGAGCTTTACTTACTTTTCCTTACAAAAGGGGGGATAAAACTGCTTACGTAATATTTGAACAGCCTCCTAGTAATAAAAATATATATTTTATTTAATTAATACTTTGTAATACAATGGTATACGTACATACTAAAGAGAGTAACTCTTCATTGCTTTTAAATTGTCTTTCTCTCGTATTATTCACATGTCTAGAAAACAAACGTCTTCAAACTTCTTAACGGAATTATATTGTCTATCCTATGACAGTTTTATCGTCCCGTCAATTGACGGGATATAATTATATCACTATGTGGAACCTGTAAAGACATTTCTTTAAAACTCAGGACGATGCAATATGTGATACGAAATCGCACAGTCTCGTTACGACAAATCCGCTACAATTTTTCAATTGTCTCGTGCCCCTTAGAGCAATTCCATTTCGTGAATTTTTCATCCTATTATGGAAGCAATAAAAGTCTTAGATATTTCATCTCCGCGGTTTATAGCCGATGAAGCTAATAAAAGGTATCTCCAATTATTACTTTTCTTTGAAAGTCTATTTGTTTTGGCTTAATGTTTCTTTTTCGCTTACCATTCAATTGTATTAAATGTATATGATACAGTTTCATTGCTTTTATTACGCGGATAAGGCGAAAAATGAATGTTTGTAGAAGTGGATATGGTTTTTATTTGTTTTATACATAGGATCCCTAAATAGCCTATCCCGCGATCGTGCAGATCTATGGCGGAGAAGCTAAGCAGCAGGTCACTATCGCCCCTATCCTAAAAAGAAACTCTATTTACATGAACTAGGTCTAGTGTGCTTGGTGTCTCCCGCTAGGCCCGGACGATGACTACTCCGGAATTATCCTCAGGATATTTATAGACTAGTCGAAACCCGCTGTTTGTGCAGCATCTTACTGACTAACTTTTCCAGAAGCCATCTAGGCTCGAGCAACATGCCCAACAAGCCCTTCCCGGGTTACCCTTATGCCAGTCTCGTAGCCCAGATCGCACTTGGCCCAAGTCGGACAGCCAGACAGGACAGCTAAATGAACCATCGTTTGGTCGGTTTTTTTTATAGAACAGGGGGCAAACGGGAGGCTCACCTGATGTTAAGTGATACCGCCGCCCATGGACACTCTCAATGCCAGACGGCTCGCGAGTGCGTTGCCGGCCTTTTAAGAATTGGTACGCTCTTAATGCCTCAAGTCGCACGCGGGGTTTGTTTCAGTTTGAATCTTTGTAAATGGTGACCAAAAGCGGTGAGAAACGCCTCGTCTGGAGTTCTTTGTATACCGCGTTTGCATCTTTGAAAAACATTTTTGTGACTGGTGTTTCGAGTCTTATCAGTCATTTCAAATAGGAAACCAGTACGCGTCGTATTGGCAATTTACCAGAGGATTGTAAAATTTCAAATGCACTAAAACAATGCACTTCATCTCTGATATATTCTGTTTTTATATGGAAATGAATATGAAAATTACGATACTTTAATTGACTCTTCCAACGCTGATTGGACATTTTAATATTTGATACGTAAAATTCATATATCGTTACCAATTTATTTAAACGTATATAGGATACAAACTAGGTTGTGTATTTATTTTTGACTATTTAATAAATAAATCCTTTATTTGCAAAGAATGTCTAGTCAATTGAAATTGAAAAAGACTTAAACTATCTATCGACTATTTTCGACACGTAAAAGACGCAGGCTTTAATACGGTAAAAACTATGTATTAACATAGTAATTTTAATGACAAAAAAAACTCAGAATATATTATATTAATTACATTAAAATTAATTTTATTTTATTGGTATATTGTTGCTTACATTTTAAAAGCACTCTAACTCTTGTGTACAGTATGAAATATATAATTTTCTTAACTCATAAAACGCAAGCAACTCTTCCGAAGTATTTCATAAACATATTTTTACCTACTGAATAAGCGATGCCAATATATTTAGGGGAAAATATTGTATAAAATATGAATCAAAAACAACATGTTATATGATGATATATGTTATATGATATAATGTGTGTATGTTTGAAATAAATAAATATTTGCGGAACGTTTTATTAAACTGATTCCTATATAATTAAAAGCACGATCGCTCTTGGCCAGTTTTCCTGTTTAATATCGAGTCTCAATCCGTTATGATTGCACCTAGTTCCTTGTGTGAGATGAACGTGAAATGGAGCATACATTTTTCATGTTAAGTCGGCATTTATGATATTTTCCTTTCGAAAAATAGCAAAAAACGTACCATGATATCTCAAATTAAAGCAAATTAATTTGATTTATGTAGAACTAGGGGTAATGTGTTAGTGTGTGTATGTAGTGGCAGCCATCATACCGCTTATGATCACTTATGTGGTATGCATGGATAGTGCAGACAGGAAAGACGGGAAATGGAGAAGGCCTATGCCAAAAATGTGATACTAAAAAGAATATGATATAAATGTATTTAAGTGTAAAAGTATCTGACATGGCTATAATTATTTCTACTATATTTTTCTAACATGTCAGTGAAATATACTTTAAGTTCAAATATAACATTTTAAAACAACTATTAAGCTTACTTAACAATATACATCAAGACAAAGCTTCGTACTGAGCATTAACTTGATTGAGTTAAATGGACTCCGGCTTACTTGGTTCAAGGCAATGTAAACCGTAAATCATTGCAGCAAAGTTTATAATCCGCTGAATTCTTATAATGCAAGGTAAAATAAATGGCAAACTTTGAAGTTTCCACAAACAGTCTTAAAAGGAAGACTATCACATATCGCACTTGTAATGTATTGACAGTACATTACAACTAGTGAACATTGTAGCCCCTGGGGTATGATCCTGTGAATCCTCCAGGAGTTAGTTAGTTAGTTAGTTTCCTTTGCCGAGCTAATTAATTCAGCATTGAATACAGGTTTAAACACATAACAAAGTCATTTTACAAACGCTTAATAATGCTTGGCACAAACAAAAAATAAACAAAATGAAACAGCTCCCACTTTCTCACGAATCGATTAAAGGTCTTCAACAACCGAGGTAATGATATTTATTCAAGCGTACTCGGAGAAATTGAATGGAGTAATGGTTTTGTTGCACTACATTAACTCTACATGATACGAGGTTGGGTCAATTTGATAAGATTGAATTAAACATTGATAGTTTAATTGTAAATTAAAATGATCGGTGAAAAGCGGTGTAACAGTTTTAAATTTCAGTGAAAGCCAAAAATATGTTTTGTTTTGTAAAACTAGGAAAATAATCTTACTAAAATTACTATGCAAACTTCGTTTCGATTTGTTAACCTAACCTAACCAACATATTATGTAACATTTTCCTATGCTACACCTTAAATACTGTTATAAAAAAATCTGAGTACAAAATAAAAATATTTCTTTTTTCTTTTATTTATCTATCATCTAAAACATGTCACTTTTCATAAGGTTTCCTTTCACCATAATTGCAAGTGTTAATTGCTAACATAAAAATATGATTAGTTCACAGCCGGAATTCGAACGCGTAGTCTCACGCTTGAGAATCGGTTGCTGAAGGCACTAAGCCATTACTGTTACATACTGAGCACTAGTATAAAGTACTTACTGAATTCGACTCCCGGCAAAACAAAAAATATCGTTTTATACAATACTCATTGATGTTCTATTAATAAGATTGGTATCGTATGGAGATGAGTTTTGCGTCATAAGTAGTTCCTTTTTGTAAAATAGACGGAAAACTTTTTAATGGAACCCTTCATGTATCGACAAGCAATCTGCAGATTGATAGAACAGACCCGTCCAACTTTAACTGGGAAGGAACTAAACATTTCTGGATGAAATAAACATTTGCTTCCCACATTTATACCAGGAAATATTGCAAAAGCTTCCGATATTTTTGTCAAAATAAAACTTGTCCCACTGAAATTATGTAATACATTCGTATTTATGTATGTAATTTTTGTTACTACTCAATATGACTTTGCTATGGAATGGAAGCCTGGTTATCCATAACCAAGGTTCTTACCTAGTTTGGAAACCAGTCTCCCAATACCGTCACAACTGTAATCTTATTTATTGTTGTAATTGTTATATGGGAGAAAAATAAATAAATTATTATTTTTATTATTTGTCTTTTAAAAAGGTTTCGTAAACAATAAACCTCTTTTCTTCTTTTAGTCCCACTTTATTGCTGGAGATTGGCCGTCAGTATCGTGAAGCGTGTCTTGTTCTGTGCCAGAAGCAGCAACTCTTCTGCAGTCGCAATACCCGCGATTCTTAAGATATACTACAGAAAACCTTTCCGCTACTCAACTTCAATATAGTACAATGAAACAAAACTTTTAATTGTAAAACAATAACACTTAATAACAGAAGATAATATATAGACTTTTTGGGAAAGAAACACCCGCCACACCAAATCAAACAAAACGCAAATCTATATATAAGCAACCCAAAAATTATTTAAGGAAGTGGTAGCGGTCATGGCGCAACACGTAGGTGAGTAACTTTCTGTTGTTTAATGTTCTGCGTTCATTCCAACTCCAATAAGAACTTTCTCGATAGAGACCTTCTGGATGCATCCTATACGAAGTGTGGCAGTGAGTGTCCATGGGCAGCGGTATCACTTAACATCAGGTGAGCCTCCTTCCCGTTTGTCCCATATTCTTTAAACAAAATGTAAATAATTTTTTATCTTTATCTTTGCATGTAATTCCCTTTTAAGTCGATTGTTGTAAGACACGTATGAATCGATTGTTTTCACTGAATGAGTTGAGAATGTTACAATGCTTGGTCTTTAGTAGATGTGTAAGGCTCACTGCGAAGTTTCCACATTGTTTTAATTAAGCTATTCCGGCTTATGTAGCGATTTGGAAAAACAACTCAACAACCATCTGGAATTGTTGTATTTTTTAAATTTCCAGCTAAAACTGCTATAACTTTTAGATTTTTAAATAACATTTTAATTTTGGGACATTGCATAAAAAAATGGTTTGGGGAAATACATTCTTGCCTAGGGCTTTCAAAGTAGTGTTTCTAATAATCATATGACTAGCTAAAGTTGGCAGTTGAAATGTTTTGATACTTTTTAAATTGAAAATGTATTTATGGTATCATTTGTTATATACTTATAAATGTACTACTAAAATACATTATATCTTGCTTCAGTTTAGTGTTGGTTGCTCTCCGATGATGCAAACCATCTGTACGATCTCCTCACAACAATATGCAATTTAATCAATGTTATTGATTTAAATGGAATTTATATATATACCAGTGGTAGCCTAGTGGCTCCAGTGTGCGAATCACATCCCTCTGGCCGTGCAAATATAGATTTGATAGCTATGTTTGCATAGAAACAATGGCTCCTACGAAGGAGAACGTTGTGAAGGAACCACTATGCCTTAGATCTAAAATGTCGACACTTTATACGGCAGATAACCCACTTCTCCATCAAATAAAATGGATCTAAAAAGCGGAAAACAATCTGGGACAAAGATCCATATAAGGAATTAGCGCCACTACAAAATTGTGCTTTTTCTAAGTTAAAATTGTTAGATTTTTTGCAATAAGAATCTAATTTGTTATAAGTTGCCGAGTGTATATGTCTTTACAATATTACAGCCTTTTGTTTTGTAACATTAAATATCACTCATCAAGTAATTATGTAAATAATAAATCTTGTGTTCCGTTCCGTTAAATTGTTTTGTTTAAATAAATTTCTTATATATTCGTAATAATTTAATCTGAAGATTATCCGTCATATTTCATTCGTCGGTTTATTTTTGATAGATTATATACGATAATAAATTTAAATAAGTAACTACTTTTACTATTAAAAGTAGTTACTTATTCTAATAAAAATATCTAAACAAACAAGCATTAGAATCCGTATAGATAAATATTTTGATAAATTAAATAAAAATTCACTTTTGTACGATATTTTTTGTTTTAATAAAAGAATGTCTGAACCGAAGTATGTCTTTGTACGAATTTCAATAGCGATAATGTTTGAAGCAATTTACTCTTTGATGTTATATGACTTCCATTGCGGCTTTGTTTTATATGGAAGATGTTTTTACAAAACACACAAGAAAATTGAGTATTTATTTTACATTCGACGCAAGTTCGAAAGAATTTGTCATTACCATTATTACATGAATTTTGAAAAAGGAACCTTTGTTTATTTAATTTTTAACTAACCAAATTAAATTAATTACAAAATTTTCATATAAGGTTTTATTTACACCTGAACCCTATAGTGTATTAATAAATATTGGAGGTACACAACAAATAGTATCTTAAACAGTTTATGCTACCCTAGTCAGAAACCGTGTCCCGTGGGTTCCATAGTTTCAATACTCGTCGACAGAAGGCCTTAAATATTTATCAGATCCGGAGAAATAAAAAAGGAAATCTCACTTGTGCGTCTATTATTATAGGCTGAAATACGATCTGTATTAAATTAAAATATTTACGAAACCAAAAGGTTTCACACAGACACAAACAAAAGTTTGACTCAGCACTATTTGAACGTGTCTATAGTAACGATAAATTGTCCTAGTGAAATTTTAATAAAAAATATATTAATATTCGAGATAATACACATATTTTTTTTTTATTATTTTATTTTAATATATTACAGCATGTTAACGTGCGAGGGTAAAATTTTTTACCGAGTGTCACGAAGATGTGAAGCGTTTTTGTCAAAGAAAAGGAGAGAGCCATTGAGACCGATTGAGAGAGAGTGAAAAAGGGAGATCGGAGAAAAATACACACTATTGGATGAGGTATTCGCTTAGTTACATATTAGAACTTTAGATGGAAGTTCTGTCGCATAATCCCTTGTGCAGTAAACGCAGATTCTTTTTCATTAGAACGTATACAGTTTGTAAATACATGAGTGATTATATACGGGTACATGATTATCTGTTGCGGCTTTTAACCTTAGTATTAATTAATCTCTTTCCTTAAGGAAATCTAATGGGTTCGGAAATACATCTGATGGGCAGTAAAAACCCACAGTTTTGGAACGACGCGACCCATGCTATATGGATGGTATTTCGTATTCTGCCTAACGTTTCAGGTACAAATATACCTGAGTTTTCATCAAACGATTAATATGATTGGTATAAAATTATATACTTACAAATATTATCGTCTCAATACTATTCTCTTCAAAACCAGAAATAAAGCTAAACGCATTGAATATTGTGGTCCTTCTGATCTATGAAAGCGATGTGAAATGTAGGGAAAATGTTATTTCAATGTTCTTATTCAGAATTCAGTCACGTATTGATCGTATGCAAAAGTAAAGATTTCGGATGTTGATAACGTGTCGAAGTGAGTATCAAGCCTCTAAAGGCGATGTATTCGGAAGTATGTTTATTTAGAATCACATTCCTTTGTTTTTTATTTTTTTTGTATTTCATTACATCATCATCTCAACAACATCACGTTGACGAAAGAGATATTATTTAATTCTATGATAGTCAAGAAATTGTAGACAACGTCATTTAAATTACTTTAAAATTCCATTTCTGTTTTATATAATTTATTAACGTCAGTCGATGAAAGACTGTTAAACAATGATTGTAAAGGAATCATAGACAATGAACGTCATTTAAATGTTATTCATTAATAAGATATATTTATTTTTTGAGAAGTTGTAGGTATATTTATTTAATATCACATAATGTAAATATTGTGTATATCTTCGAATTTGAACGGATGATTACACAATGTATTACGTCGTATGTCTATTTAGTTCCTATATTTCTAAGTATTAATTATATTTCTACTATATCTTAGGATTTTCAAAGTTTGAAATTTCCGCATCACTTTTAAAAAAATCGTTAAAGTTTTAATTTTCTTTTGCGAACTAGCGAGCTGTGGAATCGACTCCCGGGGAGATACAACCTCAACTGTTTAAAATTCGAGTGTACTCATCTCTCAAAGGCCTAGGTATGGGTTGCGATGACTGCCCTTTTTGGGCGTCCTGCAGGCTTGTTTGCCCCCTTATTATATATAAAAAAGTGCCCCAATATAACAGTATGGAAGATTAAACCCAAGATAATTATAGTTTTGAAGCAATTATTAAATAATAGGCGTCCAGTTATTGTGGTACACAATTGCAGATTAACAATGCACTTCAGAGAATGGAGTTCCCTCGGGATTAAGGTTTAATTTTAATTGCGTATTTTCAGCTTAGTGAAGTCGTTAACCTTTTAACGTCTTAAGCGATAATTGAAAGGATTTTAATAGCATTTAAAATTAGATTTACGAGAGTTTTTTAGTTTATCATTGTCTGATATAGACAATAATAAACTGAGAATATTATATACTTAGAGAATATCTAATAAGACATAGAATACATTATGGGATATTAATTAAGGGAAACGCAGCAGTTTTTAGTACGTAAATGTTTTAATAAGTTTTAAAATGTAAAGAAAATGTATGTTTATCATATATATCATTTTGTCATGCAGCACACGAATGTTTGTAACAAAGTATAATATGATATTATGCGCTTTATTCTCGATTATCGATAAAACAGAAATAAATAAAACAACTACCAGCCAAGAAAATCTATAAACATTGTTAATCTATAAAACAGCGAGTCGAACAAGCCACAAGTATTAACGGTTTTAATCGTTATGACTTTGACGTTGTTAAATTTATGCTCTGTGACATTTGACAATGGCAACTGTACGCCATTGCTCCAACATATAAACGGTTAAAGATTAGTGGTCGTAGTTTCCGCTCTTAGACTCTCATTAGGTCCGTGTGGGTAAGGTCCTGGCTAACTGTGACAGCCTCGGTGACGCATTCCAGGACTACGTAAGTAACTGATTCCTCTGCGCTGTAATGGCTCCTGCATGGGGTTGTATGTCGCCTCTAGGACAAAAATATGTTTAGTGAGGAGAGAGTGTCCCGTATTTGTCCCTATCATTGTTTTGAGTATAGGTCTGTTGAGGCTTAGAAGTCGTTTATGATCAGCTGGTTTGTTAGCAGAGCCATTTCGCGATCATTAGTGGTGTCAGAGTTCTATAAATCTTTAGCGAATCCAGTGCTGTATTTGTTAAAGAAATTAAGGCACAAAACAAATACAAATAAATCAATTATATTTCTTTTCAAATTGTAAGTATGGAGGTGGCATTGACTAATTGAATAAAATCCCTGGCCGTTTACATTTTTTTCGCAATAATTTTATTCTATTTATAAAATATCATAAAGACTCGATTTCAATGTTATGAGTCTGCTGCAAATACCATAGATTACAATTAGCCATGATCAAAGACATAATCTCTGGATAACGTATACTTCCACAGACTACATACTATATACAACACATTAATAACGTGTGAGACATTTTCCATTTTCAAAGCTGCCGCTCTATCACGCTTTAATGAGGAAAACGAACCTGCCAAATACACGTGATTGGCTTCCTGCAAAGAATTTATGATTGCGTCCATTCGTTTCATTTAAAATTTTAATTGCATATGTTCGATTTTACGTTTGTATATTTGATACAGTTTTATTTTATTATGTTTTAACACTGATATGTGGCGCAAAAGCGATACACAATTTATATCAGAGCCGCATTATATACTTGGAACATTCAGTTTGAATTCTAATTAAATCATTACGAAAAAGCCGGCAGCGCGCTTGCGAGTCTTCTGGCAGTTCTTTGTTAACAAACTTTGTAAACAAAGTCTTTGGGCGGCGGTTTCTCCTGCCCGTCTGCCTACTGTTACATAATAAACAAAGAAAAAACTTTTATACACAACGCACATTCAATTTAGGTAAAATAACTCTAGGATTCCCTGTGTTGTGGGCAGTCTCTTCCTTTTAACATGTAAAATGTATTTTTCTTCATAATTTCTACATAACACAAATTTATAATCAAACTACACGACAGGCCTAGTTGTATACTTGGCAGCGTGCACACACTCGCTCACACACAAACACACACATCACACATGCATAGATTAAGTTTATAGCTATTCTTTTTAGAAACACAAGTGTCTCTTGACTACTTACGGGGGTTGTCTCATACTCATTAAAAAATTTAAGAAACTATACATTTTTTTATTTTATTTATCTACTACAGTTAAAACGGGGATGGTTTCATGGCATGACCATTATATTATTAGTTAATAAAGTCTTGTGAGTTGGATTCTGAGAGGAAAACGCTTTATAAGAACTTTGACAAAAATTAATTTCCGGGCTAGCAGTTACTGTGTCGGCTTATATGGCGCAGAAACCTGAAAAACCAAAAATAAAAAATATTAAAGAAACAACATACTTGATTGACTGACCTTAATAGAAAAGTGTATTTCAATAAACAAAATATATAGAACACGCCGTCGTCAATAAATAAGGATATACAACTATCAATATATAATAATATAATATCTACAAACAATGTATATAATACTAGCGGACCAGATAGACATTCTGCATGATATTTCAAGCGATTAATATATTTATTATAGTGTAAAAGTACCATATGCAATGCCATCTGCCGAGCTCTCGCCATCAGCGACTAACTAATGGGCGCCACCCAAACGTATACAAAAAAAAACTATTCAAATCCGTCCACCGGCTTAAGAGGAGTTCAGTACCATCTATATATACACAGTATATATAAAGATGCGCATTAACCATCGTTCATTCCAAAAGCACCAAAGCGATTCCATTTTCAAAACACAGTTAAAAAGCTACCATTCATAGCGCTACGAAAGTTCATTGGAGTAAATATAGAATTTAATCAGCAGTCTAGAATGGGGTGCTGTACAAATCTTACTCCAATCTCTAAATTAGTTAGATAAAAAGCACAGTTGAGTTACGTGACCCTCAACGGCGCGGGTTAATTAATTTTTAATCAGAATCTAAGTCTTGGGCGAGATTGAGTTTGTTCCATGAGATTTTATGAAACTTCATCTTGCGCGAAATGCCTTTATTCACTGAAAGACCTTTGATCGCCGGGTTATTGTTATAGTTAGGTTCTCGGTTGATTAAATTGTATCGAGCTGAGACAATTTAATTTAACAGCTTAAACGGATTGATAAGGGCATTGCCGAAATAGAATTCTTGATGAAGTAATCTATGAAAGAGTTTAATTCGATTCGCCAAAAAAGGAATTTAAGAAATAATTAAATTTGTCCCTTTTAACACTGTGATCAAAAATCTCCTTTTATTAACTATACATTAGTAAATTAAAATATTTAAATACAAATTAATCTTCAATTGACGCCACAAATAATATGATGGAATAAGACGAACCATGTGTAATCTTAAATGACAATTTTTAATGTTTTGGGTAATGTAATAAACTTAATTTGACTATCTGACATTTGACAGCTATCGTGGTGAACAAAATAGTAAGTGATAGGCATTGGAGTGAGTCCTGTTAGGTCTGGGCCTCAGATTTCTATTTATGTTTTATGATGATTTGTTAATCTAATAGGCAAGTAGCTAAATGTTACAAACCCACATAGAATGGACCTGCATTGGTGCTCAGCTGAGGATCAAACCTACGACCTCAGGTATGAGAGTCGCACGCTGATGCCACTAGGCCAACACTGCTCTAATAAATAAAGTCGTTTTATACTACGCATTGTGCTTATCATATTTGAAATCCTAAATCGAAAATACATTTTCTAGATATAATTTCACTATTCAACCCGAGGCGAATCCATGATATTTCCGATTTCAATAATCATATCCAAATGTCTATTTACCGTGAAAATTATTATACGTACATTATTGTATTATAATTTCAAATAATTTCTATGATTCGGGATATATCATCTTCAATGTTATATTAGTTATTTGTGCAAATATAATCTTAATTTCGATGCATTTTTATACCTACCTACAAGCCGCTTAAGTTATCCCAATTTTAAATTTAAGTACAAATAAGATCGTTTCTTTACCTTTGTTTTTGTTACCACGACCTATAGACACTCGCATTGCGTTGCGTTGCCAGCTTATTAAAAATTGATATTTTCTCATTGATCTTGAATTACAAAAATAATTAAATGTAAATAATTTATTTATTTATATACTGGTATGAAGATATTTTCCAACAAGTATCGGGCTATATTTCGGCAGTCGGTCCCAAAATAAATATTTATAATAATATAAACTCAGAATGATCATAAAGTTTCAATTGAACAAAACTTATAAAAAAATATTAATTTCATAAAATAAAGATTTACTAGTTGTACACCGCATTGCATTTTCCAATTAGTTGTACATTTATACAATTATCTGTTCGCAAATCAGATCAAATAGTTTTGGATTAAACTAAGATTGATTAATCGGGTTTTAGTTTGGATAGAAAGTTATTGTCGTTTAATAACTAATAGATCAAATTCTAGTCCATCCTACTTCCATCCCCAAAGACTAATTCATCAATTTCCCGCAGTCTGCAATAAGCCTACATCGGGCGCGGATTTGTTGCGTAAATACGCACTATATAATCAGCGATACGTTCTATCTCTTTTTTACACAGCGGAAGCACTAAAAGACGGAGAGAGATGAAAGAGGAACAAGGTTAATGAATTAGTCAAAATAAGTTTAACGTATTTATTAAAGCTATATGTCAACAATGTAATGTATCTGTTATTCTAAAATATATAAAGATAACGATGAACATAAAATTTACAAGAAAATTATAAAAGAATGTTATTTAACTTAATAATATTTTAAAATATTAAATTGTTAAATACGTACTATTTATATATTTTGACTTTGTTACATTACAAACAAATCCAAAGTGCGGCGACTTTTTGAACATACAAATGGGACAAATGTATAGTATTGGGATCGCGTTGGAAATCGTTAAAAATTACGTGATAAGCTTGCTGTATTATATACTCACGTGGACATTTGCAGTGACGATTGAATGGAAGTAATCTCAATTCAAGCAATCTCATTTCGTACTCTGTGGTACACTCTATGGGTTATCTATAATATAATAATAAATGTCTAAAGTAAGGGAAATAATTAAGTTAAAGTTTTTAACAATAAAGACTTCTCATTTATATTTTTTAATATACTTTAATAGAATATAGACTAAAGAGTATATAATACAGAATAAAGAACGTCAATATTTGTGCGTTAGTTGCGTAAATTGGCCACTTATGTTTGTCTGAACACTTGGACCTGGAAAAGGGAAAATTTTACACAATAATAAGTGTCTCAGCATCATTAGATACAAAAACACTTAGACTATTCTTACCGTCGTTATCTGAGGAACTAAATTGGAAGGGGTCTATTTGATTCACGGTAATCCAAGTGGAAAGTTGAAGTCTTAATAAAAATGTATATAAGAATGTTTCTAAGTCCGTTTAGCGCTAATCCGATCGCATTTAGTTCAATTCACCGAAATATCTCTATTAATATGTTATCTGTTGCCGACAAATTCAATATCCTATATAAAATCGAGTATTCAAATACCAGAGCTGAATAAATTATTAGCATTAGATTTATAATAGTTTAAATGGAAGAGAAGATATATGTTTAATACTGACCGTGATTTTATGCAAAGAGTTTTTTTTGTTTACGTTATTAAATGATTTTGCCTATTTAATATAAGCTCATTTACTTAATATTTCTCATCGCATCGTAAACGTCAAATTCCAAAGCCGCATTCCAGTTTAGATGGCGAATTATGGCAACATTTTAATAGTCCTCATTACTTAAGTTAAGCTAATAATTATCTATATCCTACACAAGTCTCTTATTAACATAAGGGTTTTAAATTTATTGCATTCTGGTAAAACTTTATAATATTTTAAAAGTATGTCATTATTTTCAAATTTAACATTTTTAAAATTTACAATAAATAAATATAGATTAAAAATGTAAATTGTCACTAATGCCATTACAAACGGTTGCGCTTTTTATGTGTGATGCATATCGTATAACCTACAATAAGTGTGTGTGAAGTGATGTGTGAAGAGCTTATGTTCTGAAGCGTAAATCAGATACATATAAGTACAGCTCATACATCATCCTGAACGGCGGAAGCCCAGAAACTCATATTTTTACCGTTACAGGGTCCTTCAGCAAAATTAATGACCCGTGAACACTACAGCTAATCGACGACTCGAGTGGCTGCGGACTATAAAGATAACCATTGTCATCCGAAAGTATCGTGTTTTGCTTGAAGATGAACGGCCAATTTATATTTTATTACTTTTAGAAATGAGCATCACTAATCTTACACTATAAATAGGCAATTTTGTGTGTCTAGTAATCGATTGGTCGGTAATTTGAAAGTTACCGCTGGTTATATTTTTGTCTCACTGATTTTTTTTACCCGAGAATGGAGCTTAGGACCTCGGCTATATGCAATGTTCTACCTACTTTTAAACATAATAAAAGGCTACTTGACTATTGCAACAAATGAAATGATATATACGATATACTTCCCGTAATAAATTTACTATGCAAGTTAAATTATATAATATTGGCAGGCTATTTCAAATTTTCAGCATACCGTTTATATGAGACCAATGTATAATGAAGCAAGGACTTTTCAGTTCTTGAAATATACAAATACAATAATATGAACTACGAAGAAATTCGTTCTGAAATATTATTTCTTAGAGGAATGCCAATAGTTTTTAATAAGGAGAGTATCAGATTGATTTTATTTGAATATGGCGATATTTTTAAGCGCTGTGTAATTTTTCTCGGAAATAAAAGCAAGATCACGATGATGTTTGTTTAATTTTTAAGGAGTACTTAAATTTTTACTGAGGGGACATGATTAATAATATTCTAACGAAATTTGTCCGTCTTTTCCTCTTCTTGTTTTTTTAATACCTACATTAATTAAGTGTTTTATTTCTCGTGTTATTTGTGTTTTGTCAACTGATCGTTCTTAAAAAATTGTGTTCCTTTAAAAAAAAGATGAAATACATAATCTGATCTGTCTATGAAATTTATTTTTCAGTTCATTCTAAGATACAGTTCCAATCACAATATCTAGAACGGGGCAACCTTTTTCTGGCTGGGCTAATGAAGAAACCACAAAAAGACGCCTCAAAGATTTTGAGAAGTGGTGTTACTGTCGCATGCTTCGCATCAGCTGGATCCAGGGAGTGACGAATGAAAGAGTTCTTCAATGAATCGGGACGAATGAAATTTTATATAGACTGTTAAAATACTGAAAGTCGCATATCCTGGTTTTGCGGCGTCAATGATACGACTTGAGCTTATAACGATGGGCAAAATTTAAGACAAGAGACGGACTGGAAGCAAGAAGCATACGGGAGTGGACCGGCATCACATCGTGTCTGTAAAGTCAGCAGAGCTCTCGTAGCACACACAATAGTTCTATAGTGTATATAGAGTTCTGATTGATGATATGAGTGTGTTCTATAGAGTTATAATGAAACAGAAGATTGATTAACTATTACTCTGTAAAACACCAAATCACCCACACACACACACACGCACACACATACACATCGAGGTACACACAAGCGCATGCGCACACACACACCTAATTTAATTTTACATCTCTGTTTGCAGTGTTTTTCTTTTAGCGCTACTTCTTTCTTCTATTGTATATATACAATGTATATACAATGCAGAATGAAGAGCAGAGTGTGCTCTTCTAGTAAGTGCTTCGCTAACATCACAGACACCATCACATCCGCCAAGGATTTTTTTATACTTGCGCAACATACCCAGTAATTCAAGAGCCAATTTTTAGCATTAATCACCAGAAGAACAACATCAAGAACTTTTTCTAACAACATTTAACGTAAACAAGTATTCAACTTAAAAATTTTGAAAAACTGCTTTCATTAAATGAGTTCGTCATTCAGACAGAATAAATAGCAGGAATTAATTTGAAGAGATGTAATCTATTCAGTGACCAGTATTGAATAGACGCCGGCGTTGAATGTAAGACAAAGTTTCCGTAATAAACAAAGGTAACTGAAATCAACTCGTTATCTGTTACTAGTTGTTTCTCTACTCTTGTTTTGTAAATATGTTAATTAGTTGTGTATATTTTTTTAATAATTTGGAATCTTAAATATGTAACAAATTTTACCGGGTGTTTGCCGACTGTATGCACTGAATTAAACCAGAAACACTTCCAACATAATCACCAGAAAAAGTCATACAAGTCAGTTATACATCTCATTATATGTCCAGTATTTTGAGCCTCCGGACGACCTGGAGCAACAAATTGATTTTAAGATAACTGCCGACTAGAAATATTAAGAAATGTTAATTGCAACTGGAAGATTTCTGCAACAGAATTGTAAAATCAGCTGTCACTGCAACACGCGAGACGATGGACTCATCAATGAATGTATAGGAATTGGAATACAAATATATATTAATAATTATTATATATTAATAATATTATTGAAGAAATGACTATGCCAGTTCTCTCGCAAATTTTCTCAAAAAGGACATTATCATATATAAAATACATTTCGCACTTCTATTTCAAAAATTTGAAATAATTTTCTCCTTATATTCTCTCTTGATGTTACAGTTTTCATTATTTTCATTATGCCTTCACAGATTAGAGAAGTGGTTCTCTGTAATCCTCCAAAAACAATAGAAACCAGATTTAACTTACAAGAACCAGTTTCTGAATACGATTACACAAACTTGGCTTGGACTTTGACGGTCTTATATACATATTACGTCCCTGAATCTGAGGCAAGACATCAGGCATAAAGCCTAGTTAGCTTGAGAGAATTGTAAAATCAAGTAAACCTTGCTGGTGTAGTTTGAATTGACGCATTGAGTTAGTATTGGCATATTGAGCTAGATGTGTGGCGGCTCTCAGATTTGAATTCGTGCGTTCAACCCCAGATTTATTTTATAGAATAATATAATAAATAATAAGAAAACCACTGTATCTGTATTAATGTAACCATAGCAGTTTTGTGCAAACAATGGTACAAATGGTATATGGAAATAGTTTTTACAATTTCTACAAACATTACGCTATCTAATAAATGACCGGGTAGTATCTAGGTAACACTGAAAATGTTTAGAAAATAAATAAAAAAAAGCTTATTGTAGGAAGTTGCCAATACTTTTATTGTTTTTCGAAGTAATCTCCGTTCCTCTCTGCACATCGTCGCATTCGATGGAACCACTGAGAAAAGCAGTGGGCCCATTATTCCTTAGCTCTTCTATGGCATTTTTGTACGCTTTCACCGCATCTTCAGGCCTCGTGAAGCGAATAAATACCTCGAATTGTATCTTTAGTTCTTGGGAATAAATTAAAAACGGAGGGTGCCAGGTCAGGACTGCATGGCGGATTACTCATGATCTCGATCCCTGCCATAGTTAAATATTCAACATTCCGTTTTGCGGTTTTGCCCTGAAGCATTGTCGTGGTGAAGGAGGATCCTGCTTCGAGGGCGCTGATGTCGATTTTTTCCAAGACAACAGGCTAACAAAATCATAATGTAAGTACTTGACGGCACGGAGAGTAATAAAAAATATATAAATAGGCATGTTTCATAGTTTCAATTATAAAGCAATTAAAAATAAATCAATTTGTTTCGTCTAAAATATGAAGCTGAAGATGATCACTTAAGCCTTCTGAATGTAAAAACATTTGAGACAATATTCCTTTGTAATTACGTTTCGATTGTTCTCTTGGTATGTTCTGGCTAATCTTGAAATGTGAGGGATTTAGTATAATATGTGATCCTACTTGATTAAATTGAGTTTTGGTTCGAGACAGCAGTGCTGGCTTAGTGGATTGAATCTGCGACTCGAAAACCTGAGATCGTTCATTCGAATCACGATTGTGATATTTTTCGTGCACATTTAACACTTGTACGGCGAACAACCATAATCAGGTGTCGACTCAAAAGTAAACTGGGTATCAGGCACAGAAGGCCTATTAGGAAAAAAATAAATCAATAATGTGTGCGTATTTGAATCGAAAGGAGGAATATTTACGAATCCCTATTTTGTTTAATGACTATGTTTTTTATTGAACGTATAGATTTAGCAAAAAATTATTTTGTAGAGGATACAAATAGACTACTTTATATTTCCGTGACTTGACAGCAGCGATGTTTGTCTGAATTTTAAACGGTATCAAATTTTAATTATCAAAGGAATTCCTTAAATAGACTACAAAGTCTTTGAACAAAATAATAAAATATTTTGCTGCTACCTTTCTTACAAGAACATTCTTGTGAATATTTCTTACGAACTTAATAACATCGTTCGTCAGTATAACTAAAGAAATTAGGGTATATTTTATATTATGATCTCTAGAAAGTATACATTGTTTAAAAAAATATTACACACTTCAAACACCTGCTTGTAAATGACCAGAAATTCGTGGAATAAATTGTATTTGCTGCTTTTCCTATCTTATATTCCATAATATAATATGTTATTTTATGTATATAAGCAGACAGGATGCTCATCCGATGTTAAACGATACCATGGGCACTTATATTTTGGCCAGGTTTGCAAATATATGTTTTTTCACTTCTTACTTGAGAGATACCCAAGCACTGCTATTTCCTCAACTTCCATTTTGAAGCGCGCTGTATTTGCAATAACGATTGTAACGGTTTTGGCCGCGATCGTTGCGGCCTTTTAATCATTGGTTAGCGCTTATTGTGACTTTCATGTTCTATTAATTGATGCGTGTGTGTGTAAATCATTTAATTACATTTTAAGTACTGTTATGTATAAATAAATAAAAAGTTATATAACCGATTCACTTGTGTAGCGGCGAAGACAAAGAAAAGTAAGGCTAGGGGCAAGTGGAATGTGGCGTAAAAATATGGAAACACCACTCACTTATAGTCCTCTGCCTTTTCACTTGTCTTGTTGAAGACCACAAATTAAACTGTAAGCACAGGAATGGAAGCGTAAGCAACGCGTGACCTCGGGTCGGCGGTTTTGTTTTCACTGAATAAAAAGTAAAATAAAATAAATAAAATACGTTTATTTTGGAACATAAGATCATCTAGGTATCACTTATTCCACGTCAATCAATTCGAACTTGTAGGCATCCCTACTCATCGGCGAAGACAGAGGGTGTAGGCCGAGAAGAAGCTGAAGCGCGGGCGCATGTAGAAATGCCTCCTTCCACACTTCAATATCGCAAAAGAGACAGAGTGGTGTTCAAGAAATGAGTGCGGTAAGGATAGAAAATGACTACAGAGAGGACTATAGGTAATTGGATGGCGTGATCAACTTGAAACGGCTCTAGCCTCAAAAGTCTAAAGATAGAGAAAAAGATACAACGAAACCTAATAAATCCCGTGTTGACACTTACCACAAATATTTTTTTTTTAATATTAGACTTATCGCTAAACTAAACTTTGAATTTTATTTACACACACACACACTTTATACAACAATTTATTCACGAAATGGTCAAAGTTGTTTTGTCGTTGTTAAGAACTCACACAAAGAGTTCGTATAACTAAAAGTTTTAAGTGATGGTGTCGTCATAAGCCCAGTTGCTAAACTAACTTAATAACGAAACCGCAGACGATAATGTTGATAACAACGTTGCGAGTTTTTTATTAAACGCAATGTGCCTCGGTGAATGTTGTATTATTTTTTTTAAATCCATCTGCAATCAGCCTCTTGGCTTTTATCAGATTTGAAGTACATAAAGGCAGTTAGGGAACGCAAATTCAACAATTTTTACACTCCCTCCGTAACACTCCGCAGTTTATCGGACTGCGACAAGTTTCGCCCTTTTCAGCCGATAAATGTTGTATTATAAAAATGGTTAATTAATATTGAGGTTGATAGTGATCTGGAGATAGACAGCTTAAGGATGTACTGATTGATCCATCACCAATAATAACAATTGCAAATATTTTACATTTTCGAATTTCATAATTTCTTAATCTAGTTTATGGTATTTTATTTTTATTACATAGTTTATAATTTATTTTCGCTTTTATCATTGTAATATTTGCCTCTCAATGTCTCGCTTGTCATTGATGAACATGTATATATTGTGTTTTTGTGTTATGTCGTGTGTAATCTGTGTTTTAAAAATAAAAATATTAGGTACCATTTTTAGGTTAATTTCTGTTTTTGTTCGTATTTTATTTTATAGGTTGTAGTAAAAAATTTGCGTCATTTTTTAAAATAAAGTGGCTTCAGTCAGCTGTCTGTATATTTAAAACTACTTAACCGATTTTAATGCGTCAACTATCAGAGTGTAAATTAAATAAAAATGTTTTTTTAATAAATTGTCTGTGCACATCACATCATTTAACATTGCGATCTAGCCTTACTTAATACTTATAAGTAATTTAAAACTAATATAAGAAAGTGACTAATAATACTACATACAGTCTATATTACAGGGAATACACTTTCTTGTTTGCTATGAAAAACAATAAATATCATAATACATTTTTATTTTATTACTACAAAAACCCATGTCTTCCATAACATAGCTTACGATTCACAGTTGCATTTTACAAAATAGGTTTTTAATATTAAAGTTCTTATCTTGATTTTAACATCGCGGGCGGTAACCGGAGGAAATTGCCATAACTTTGCCCATTATACGTTAAAGGCCTATTCAGTTCATAAATATGAAATTGTCATCATTCGACCCCGTTGTACTCTTAAAAGGGTAGTCCTGAGAATAAATATATATAAAATGATAATTTTATTTGAAGGTATAAGGAACTCATCCATAAAATGATCTACTTTCCCCTTCGCTTTATTTTATTTGAGGCCAAGAAAATATTTATAAATATCTTAACTAACTTCCCTTACTCCAGTGAGCTTCTGTCCTGTTCTTCAGACGACCCCAGCCGAGGTTCGGGTCTCACAGGAGGCACCTTTGAAACAGTCAAACTCGTTTATTTATATAGATAACACAATGTACACTTATGAACATCAAAACATAAATACATATTAAATGCTTCTATTTTTACATTTACTGCCAGTTGTCAAATCATGAGCGTAGAACGGAAAAGAAGAACTGGCAATAGATCGTTTTTTGTTTTAAACAATGTGTGTAAGGAGCTGCCAGTTAAATAAATAAATAAATTTACCATTTCAACATGTTTCACATGACTTGTTAAGTAATTAATAGTTAATTCATAATAATAAAATAAATTAAAACTTTAACTAACATCACACAATAACACCACAAGTAGTACCCGTTCACGAGTATTTAAAATAAAAACTTAACTAAAATATATTAGTTTAGTCAAATAATGCTTTGTCATATTTGTTTAATTGGAGTAGGCTTTGCACGGCTGGGTTTTGTATTTTGGAATTAAATCCGTGATAGACTTTTCAAAACTGGTCAAAAAAAATGGTCTGTTATTCACGTACATTCTTTTTTCTTTCTAGAAGTGGCACAAGATAAAGGCATAATATGAATAACTAACATGATCTCAGCTCTTAACCTTGTGAGTTTCTATTTAAACCAAGATTGTATAAGTGCTTAAATATTTATAAAAGAGATTAAACGTAGACCAAATCCGCCTGTTAAAGCCACCTGAAGCGCGAACCGCAGGCAGGACTCGTAAAATATTTAAATAACAACTTTATTCAGAATAACATTAAGTTTCGGTTTGAAGTCATAAATTCTGCTTTGCTAACATAGTAAAATCTTAAAAATAAAAATCATTCCAAACGGATAGATTATTCGCACTCATGTAAGCAGCTGGCAGTCGTGTTTTAAAATAATAAAATGTCTGCCTTAATTTTCAATCACAGATTATTATTATTATTTATGTTACAGGAGGTAGACGGGCAAGAGGCTCATCTAATGTTTGCATTTCGTTGCATACAGCAAGGACGACGATACTTATTCGTTGAGCGAAGAAAGCGCCTATGAGGTCACGGGTACTACAACCAGGCACTAGCTTAAAACTATAATTAGACTACTCTAAAATGATTTAAAAAAAATGGAGCTATTATTAGGAGGAGCCGTATTATGACAAATATACCCTATCTTTTTGTGTAATTTACGTTATAAATATATCTATTGGAATACTCAAAGTCAAAGAAATAAAGAATGAATATTTTCTACAGATATTTTAACAATATTTCTATTTTCTCGTACCGGTATTTCCTGAACCGAGTGAAATGGAGCGTGGACCGATACGAGCATTTGACGTTAGCCGATATGTTGAACTAGAGTTTGCGTTTATAATATAAACGACTTTATAAATTTTTTATAAAAGGCTTTGGAAAATTGTATTCACTTTGTATATTTATTTAATTTACAATAAACATACATATATACGAAACAGGTTATATACGTTATTAGACAACGGAATTATCGCTGTATGTAAAATGAAAAAAAGAAAGTAAACAAAATTCTTAAAATATATAAGAATAGTATAAAAGCTAATCTTAGCTTGGATTATAAATATTATAGGTATATAAGTAGTTTATTACGAGGCAGACGGCAAATGCACAAAAAGATTATACTTGTTTAAAGTTAAAGGCAGCACGTCTATTATCAAGAGGTTAAATTCTTTATACTTTGTATATTTTATGATTTCTTGCATATTTATACGTGGTCATAACTTGAAATAGTAATTTATCTTGATGTTTTAGTTACGGAATAGTGTTGGCCTAGGGTTGCGTGCGACTTTCATCTCTGAGGTCGCAGATTCGGACCCAGCTGGGACGATGAATTTTCTGTACATGTAATCATTTTACACTCGTTCGTCCGGTGAAAGAAAACATTGTGAGAAAACTGGTACTTTTAAATAAAAAGTCAACGGCCTATGTCAGGCATCACCTTATCATCTATTTTCCTACTCAGAAAAAATGACACACATGTCAATTTGAGCCGAAGCCTAAAACAAGGTAATGGTTTTTTGTGGACAATTTGTGAACACTTAAGAAATTAGTCATCCTATGTTAAGCCTAAATTTTTAGATACAATTTTAATACCTCTTTTTTGAGGAAATAAAAAGTAAGAAGTCGCAGTGTTTGTGTTTCTGTATATGTGTGTGTGACAAAAGATAAAATTGATAAAATAATTTTGTTTAGCTTTTCTTATTTATGTATTTGCGCCTTGCTATATTTATCTAAGAAGTTCTACGAGTAATATGTTTGCAAATGGCCCCGTATTTCGATATGATTTGTATTCTGATGGAGAAGTATGGTCTAAGTTTTGCAATGCAACGAATAAGAAATTGAGAATAATGGATTTTATCGAACGAATACTTTCTTCTAACATTGTTACTGTCTGCTTAAATTATAAAAATGCCATAATTGTAAAACATTACGGTAACTCACGGCTACGGTAGCGTAACCGAAACATGTGACGCGTACACGAAAAATGTGACGCGTAACCGAAACATGTGACGCGTAACCGAAAAATGTGACGGTAATTTTTTGTACAACGCCGATAAAGAACTTTCACATCAATTGACTATAACTAAACCATAAGCTTATATCTTGCGCTCCTTCGACGAAATTATTGTTATGAATTCTTAACACGACAGTCGAAGTTTCCTCATCCGGTTCCGCTCAAAGCAATTCCTTTCCTATTGTACCCGAAATTCAAATAATCTGAGAGCCTTAAAAGTAATGTTGTCATCTCTTTTAATACTATTAGCGCTTAAGGAGCTGTTGACATATCATAGTTAAACTAACTATATTATAGGATTAGTAGCGTACCCGATAGACGTTGTCCTGTCGTTATTCTTCTTTATAACGAACTATATATATATATATATAGTTCGTTATAAAGTTATATTAAATTGAACTTCAATATTAGGCGTGATAGCTCTGAACTAACAGTGATGTGCACTGTGAAATTATTGTTTTTGGTAGAAATCAAAAATTAATTATGTTTTAAACGATATTCATTTCTCTTAAATCCTTTTTGACAATATTTGCAACACGCCTTCTGCCAATGACATTTCAAACGCCTGAAGGTTATATAAAAAAAATTTAATTGTAAATCGTATATGCATTGAAAAAAAATTGGTATTGTTGCAAAAGTCAGGATTACTTAATATGGTGGTTAAGTATTCTTAAATTTCCTAATTTGCAGAGCAATTTTTTCTTTTTTTTCTTTCATATGAACCTCCTGACAAAGTACAAAGTGCTGACAGATACAAAAATTTAAGTTGCTAATTGTATGAATGATAAAATATGCTTCTTCTAGTTTAGATTTTATTTATTATTTACACAGTTTGGCTAAAATTGCACCTGAAGTTAAGTTATATCCGGCCAATTAGACGCCTCTCTAGGAGATGCCTATTCAACCGCCGCTTAAATGAACCCATATTAAACTGTCTAGGGAGTATGGAAGAGGTCAATGGCTATTTTTGAAAATCGTGCAATGCGGAACCACCTGGTGATGTCAACAACGCAACGCTGATTTCAGCATGTTTCTAAATAAGCTTTAATTTTCCCAAAATGCTATTAACATTTTCATGAAGCACAGTTACGCAAAAAAGGCTTTGTAGGAAACAGATCTAATTAAAAACCAGTCAATAACTGACGTTCCCGCAGTCGGAAATTAATTTTATACTTACAATTAAACCACAATCGTTTGAACTCGAGTTGGAATCGAATGGTAATCAATATAACAGTGTCCAACTCCTGTTTGCACTGGTCTCCGGAATATGCAATTTAATTGCGAGCATAGCGGTAACTTGATTTGGGAGGGAAAAATTTAATGAGAAATATCTCAGTTATGGTTCTGCTAAGTGATTGATATTTGAACTCCATTTTGAAATGATCATTTTTTTGTTATTAAACCTTAGTTTAACTCAATTCAATATCTAGTACACGAAAAGATATGTTTAAAAATATAAACGTATTCCAAATTTAAAAACATGTGGGAACATGCTCTTGACAAAACCAAATATATAATAAATATGTAATATATAATATATAGAAATAATATATAATATATGAACCAGAAACGAAAATTTATCTTTACAATACTATCAGACAATTTTCTATATTTTTCCATTTGTAACTCCAAAGCTTAAAAAATGGCCAGCCAGGATGGATATAGGTCGATAAAGAAAAGTGCATTAGTTAAACCTTTTTATTGGAACGTACACGATTTAGGAAGACAAAATAACAAATTCTATTGTAAGAAAAATATCAGGGGTAGAAAACCGGTAGGAAACATCAATCAAAGCCTTATGACAGATTCACAGGAAATATATTATGAAGGAAACTTCGTGTAATATTTCTTATTGCACTGATAGTACATATTTAGATTTTAACTTATGATTTTATAGCTGTTTCATGTGAGGTTCAAAGGCATTTTTCATTCATAATCGGCTTGTGCCCAAAGTCAGTTATTGACTGGTTATGCCCAAAGATCATCGATTTTTTTGAGGCATACAGATTTAGACCCATCGAACACACATAGAATCGACGGTGAATGCCAAAATTGTAACTTTTCTCCGTCCTTGCGTCCTCTACAAGCAAGTGTAGTTATACAAAGAGTTTTTTTTGTTACAGGAGGCAGACGGGCAGGAGGTAGGAATTGGTACATTCTTTTCTTGAAGGGCAAGGGCAAGTTGCAAATGCAAATTATGGAACGGCGGACGTCAAGATACGGATGGTATTTTAGTTCATAGCAGAGTTCGAACCCGCGACTAGGGGGTTAAAACGCATCTTAAAAATAAAAATTAGAAGGAAAAATGTATTTTATAGATAATGGGGAAACCTAATTGAATAAAAAGCTAAGATAAACCAGCTGCAACCATTAACTCGGCAGCGTTGTCTCATTAGTGTGTGAACTAACACAATTTAGGTTCCGTTTTTTACATAATTCGGGGCAAAATCAATTCATATAGGTAACACAATGTATACTTATCAACGTAAAAAAAAGAAATATACATTGAATGCTTCTAATTTTATATTTACTGCCAGTTCTCAAATCAAGGGCGTAGAACGATGAGAAGAATAAAAATTATATAGCTTAAAAGGCCGGCAACGCACTGGCGAGGCCTCTGGCATTGAGTGTCCATGGGCGGCGGTAAAAAAAAAGCCTAAATACTGATCGTTATGTATCCGTGCGCAAACAAACCTGATTTTTGTAGTTATTAATAGAGAGACACGATTTTAAACTCAACTTTTAATCATTATTAAATTCAATCACTTCATAATTAAATAAAACATTTTATCGTATCAATTTATTAAGGTACAAATTACTTAGGTTGAATTTGCAATACCGCAAATAAAATCCAAGCAACTCATGTATAATTAAACGCGAGGGTCCAAAAATTCCACGACGGAAATTACAATTAACATATAAACGCCAGGTCCCTTTTAGCTAAATTACAAAAGACGATAACGAGGTCTTGTCAAAGTCCGGCCAATTCCATAAAGTGAATGAATAATATAAACACTAAAACCTATTACTATACAGGACGCACTATACTTTAGCTTAGTACTTAGTAGAAAACAATACAATGCCGATGTAACATAGAAAAATAATATTTACCATTATATGACAAAAGCTATGTAATTACGTATTTGTGCGGTCCTGAAATAGTTTCTCGGAGTAACAATAACTGTTTCGTATTGTCAGATCTTGTCTAAAAAATAAATGCCCCATGAATATGTCTGCTTTAATATGCTGATCCGCAGGTTAAGATAACCTTCTTCAAGGCGTTTTGCCAGTCAAAATCGATGCGAGTACTAATATTCCTGATGGTTATTAGTAATAAACATTATTAGTAATAACAGAAAGTGCTGTTTTGAAACATTGGTACAACACCTGAGGTCGTAGGTTCTATCCCCGGCTGTGCATCAGTGGACTATGAAATGTGCGCATTTAACATTTGCTCGAACGGTGAAGGAAAACATCGTGAGAAAACCGACATGTCTTTGACGCAAAAAGGCGACGACGTGTGTCAGGCACTGGAGGCTGATCACCTACTTTCCTATTAGATTTAAAAATTATCATGAAACAGATTCAAAAATCTGAGGCCAAGACCTAAAGAGGTTGTAGCGCTACTGATTTATTTAATAATAATTTATGTGATAAAAAATTTAAATTTTACTAACATAGTTATAAGTATAATAATGATCTTTATTTTTTAGAGTGCATATAAAAAAAATTATTCCATAAAAATTATAACAACAATTCATAAAATCTCAACAATACCGAACATTCCTAATATGAAGTAGGTCGAACGTTTAAAATTCGTTCTAATAGATATAGAGACGGTTTAAGAAGAGTATTGGGCGTCGGATCCCGAGGGATTACGGGAATATGGGAATCAATCTTGTATATCCGATTGAGGCTTGCTCCATTGTAGTCCAAACAAATCGCTTCGTATTTCTTCTGAACGGTCCATTTCAGAATTGTGAATTGTTTTCAGAGCCTTTAAACTTTTCTTTTTTTATAGACCACGAGTCAAACTAATACTACCTTAAAATAAAACTCCTTTCACATATTATATAAACGCGAATTAAGATTACCTATTTATAATGTTACGAGCTAGGGTTATTGGATAGAAAATGCAGTAGATATAAGGATTTATTTCTAAAGAAATCAATAAGGAATTTATTAACACTAATATCTTGCAAAAAGGCACTAATTACACACACATAACATTTAGTCACTAATTACTTTAATTACACGCACTTCACACAGTATCACTTATCTTAACTTTATTCGCACTTTATCCCTTCGGTGTTTGTCTCTTGATATCGCATTCGAAACTGCGATTGTGTAAATTACGATTTTCTGATATGTGTCTCCTAAAACGGTTAGAAATCACATTTCTACTGAAAAGTTGTCGTAGTCGATCCGTTCTCGTAACAATATTTTGTTACATTACATAATGTTAGAAATTATCGATCCGTTTCGTTGATTGTAAATTTAAAAAGCACTCCGAAATGGCTAATCTTATTTTTTTCTGTGGTGATAATCGAACTGGAGTACTTCGCCATCCAAAAGAAAAAAAATAAATACAAATGGAATTAACTTAAATTTATTTGAAAATATTGTACGAACAGCCCGCTTCTATCAAGGAAATTGTAATTAAAAATACAAAGTAACTTGGAATATGTAAAGATTTAACACTACACATAAAATTTTACTGACACAGCCAACACGTCAGCCTCGTAAAATGTTAATAACTGAACTAATAAGGCTAATGGAAAGAAAAGGGAAGAAAAACTTCCCTAACAGGTGTTTAAGGGTAATCCATCAGCCTTTACTCGCTTCGACAGGGACAAATTAAATTTGTAAGCGTTTTAGGAGTTACTTTGTTTCATAAGTTCTTTAAGAAGTAGGATAAGTACATATAAATTAAGATAAGTAATTAATTAGTCTCCCTTATATTGTTATTAAATCTAAAAGATAATTTTGAAGTGAAATTTCTATATAGGTGTTGGAATAAAAATTACCGTCACATTTTTCGGTTACGCGTCACATTTTTTCGATTACAGGCCATCTTTTTCTTGTCACTACCACGGTTGATTCGAAGAGATTCGAAACCATTGATTCACAAAAAAATGATATGTTTCAGAATTTATATTTTGTTTTATTTAATTTATAAATTCTCTAATTTAACCTTATTTAACCAATTTCTGTAAAGTTGCATATAGCATTTTTCGAAAAATAAGGCAAAAAGAAGTTTCACTTCTTACGTGTACATGCACACATTAATTAAAATAATGGTTGTCTTATTAGACAAAGTTCTCTTTACTCTCTGTTAAATTTGGCTGGAATGAAAGTGCTTTGTTAAAATACAGCAAAAATACTGTAAAAAATCAATCAGACTAGAGTTTTAATAAATAATAAAATCAATTAAAAATGTTGGTCCCTGTGGCCATTAGCACAACATTTCATCTCTGTATTGCGATACTTATTCGTTGACCGGCTAATACTTTAAATTCCCACTAAATTCTAATCTCTACTAAATCGAATTATTCACATTTAGGGTTGGCAAAACTCAGCTGAGGTCCTTGTACCTCTTATTGCATGCTTGTTAACTATATATAACACTTGTGGTATGCTAAACTTTAGTTTAATTTGTCACAACATTGTGTCAACTAATTCAGTGTCGATTCAGGGAAAGTTTGTCACCAAACGCTGCATTGAAAAGTTTTATTAAGTTTACCCAAAGAGCTGCTATAGGCAGGTGGGAGAGTATTGGGCGAGATATTTTGCTATTCCGAACTAGTTTGAATAACTTTCACGACAAATTGGAGGATTTGATCCTTGATTTGTTGAGTTTACTTTTGGTATTCAAAGTGTGTTTGTAAGTTATGAATAGACAAGTTTTATTCCGGAATATATAACAATTGATTTTTATTGATTGATTGAGATTTTGATCTTATATATAACGATACATTTCAAGATATTTCGTCTTGGGCTAAACCTTATTTTAAGCAGTAAATCGATGTAATAGCACCGTTTTGACTAAAGTTCTCATATGAGCGTAAGACAATTTAACAGAAACAGACAAAAACGGTTTTAAGGCCAGCAACGCACTGGTGAGCCCTCTGGCATTGAGAGCGTCCATCACCTATCATCAGATGACCTGTTCTATAAAACTTGTACCTTAGTCAGAAGAGTGTAATAAACACTAATTATTTATATTTACAAATTGCGCATAAGAAGAAGTACAAGTTGTATTTAATAACTATTAACAAACAGCTCCTTGGAACTTAGAACATAATGTACAATTATATTAGTTTCAGAGCAAACAAATGAAATTATAGTGTAGCCATGCCATAAATCACAAGCGTAGTATGTCAGACCGCACGTAATCCAGCCATCCCGTTGGGTTTTATGGTGCACAAAATAAGTACATGTAGTCTCTTCGTTGGACTCGCTAGTAATAGATGAGGAATTAGACTAATCCTTTGTAGGATTTACTAAATAACTTTTGGTTAGCTTTTCTGGCTGACAGTTAATGATTTATAACGTCGTAAATACGTCAATCTTTATTATATTTCTGAACTGAGATTGCACGTCAAACGTTTGTTAAATTAATGACATTACTTGCTATATATATTAATTAACCATTAAGAACTTTTGTCAATGTAACAAGCTACAACGATGTAGGGACCGAAAAGATATCAAAAAGCAACTTTCTTCTTTTAGCTTTTATCCTTCTGTAAGTAAAAGTAAGATAATTGGTCATCCAACACACCAACAAAATCAAGTCGCACGTCGTATCCAGGTTGTTCCTCAGGGAAAAGCCTATTTTATATGAAATAATGATTTATTTTTTAAATTCTCATTGATTACAATCAAGGATACAGCATATACAATGTTTTTACACAACGTCCCTCTGGCAGTGTACCTATAACGCTGGCAGCATTTCCTCGCTGTATTGCGATACTTAAATTCGTTGAGAAAGGTCGCTGGAGTCATCGGTACCATCTACCACTTGAACCACACACACAGTTCCAAAGGGTGTAGAGACTTAAATAAAAATGTCCAATAATGATATGTATTAGTTTTTTAATGAATTTGGTTTTAACTATACATACTACGGTTTACTACGTTATAAATGACTTCTGTGTATATTACTTTTCACTATGAAAACTCTAATATGGACCTATTGCACACCACATTTATGTTTTAGGTTTTTAATAAGACTTATGGATATATTTTTACTAACATTAATTAAATAATGGTTCGCTATATGCTGTGACAGTGTTTTGTGTGATTATAAATGATTATTTGTTTTTTCAACAATCACGCTATTCCGCAGTTTACGATATATCTTTGAAAAGTTAGTAAACATTTCTCTTTATCTCTGTCTTGTTGCTCTAAATTATTGTGGGAGTAGGTGAGTACAGGTTACTTACTTGGTCGAGTGTACTTTTGAAGCGGAAACTGCACTGCAAACAAGATTTATGCATTTTGTGTCATTGTAATGCATTTTACAATTGTCTCTCAGCAGTCTACAACGTACAACTCATGGAAGAGTTGAAACAGGCGCGGAGACCCAGGGTCCATGGTAATTTGAAACATTGTACCATCAACATATTTAATTGGAGAAAATAAACAACAACAGAATTCACACAATTTTATTGTTTTGTTACAACGTCAGCCTTGCTTTTATAAATATTTATACACTATTTACAGGTCTTAAACAAGTATAAATTCCGTAAAAAGGTTCAATAAATTATAACCTGATACATGAGATTCTGTCGTATGATACAATGACATCTAGAAAATATATTATAGTTTGCATCCACACCGTACAATACTCAGACAAACGATCATAACATTCTCAAGTGATCGGTCGAGCTACATTCGCTCTTGTCGTATTGTCATTGACGCGATAATCCCAAACTGTTTGCTAACTGTGAACAGCGGGCTACAACTTCGTCTTGAAGAAGACTGAACGACATAGCTATCAATATAAGTCCAAAAACCAGATATGCACAGCACGCAATCATTTGTATATATTCGCTTTTTGAATATTCTACGTTTGGTTTTGAAATAAGAAAGCTGGTAGGAACGAAATCACCGAAGCCTATAGTAGCTAAAGCTATGAAACAGAAGTAGGCGGCGTCTAGGAAACTCCAGTTCTCCCAAGTCGAGAAGATTGCCGCGCCAATGAAAATGTAGCCCAGTAAAAGAAAGAGAACAATACTGACGGGGATGTGGCAGTGTTCTATGTGAATATGCTGGATGCTCATAGTGTTGCTGCTGGGAACAGCGCAGCTCTTCTGTTTGTGACTCTCTTGATTCCAGATTAAAGGCACTCGTGATGGTGTATCGTGGGGACAGATTCTGTTAATAAGAAAAATATAAGATTAAAAATTAATATGCTTTATATACAAAATATCAGAGCCGCTACAACAGGTCTTTGTCTAGGCCTCAGTTTTCTGAATAACTTTAGGAGCTGATCACCTACTTGGTGATTAGCCTCAAGTGACACACACAATCGACTTTTTGGATCTAAGACATGCCGGTTTCCTCTAGATGTTTTCCTTCACCGTTCGAGCGAAAATTCCTATTTCCGTTATGTAAATTCCTATCTAGAACTATACTATTGATGTAACCTTTTCCCAAGACCTGCTTTACAAATACTATAAGAGTTACTTACGATTCATCAGCATCTTCCGAGTCATCAAGATCTTCTTGGCTTCTGTGATAAACATCGCTGCATTCTTCAGCAATCAGTTGGTCAATAACTGGCCCTCGAGGCCGTTGAACTATTCTTCCTCTGGGGAGACCTCTGCTAGGGCTATGTACTGTGGCCATACATTTGGTGTTTCCTATAGTCTTCTTTCGATCTAGGGTTTGCGTTTGTAATGAGGTTGAAGTATGTGGTTCTGTAAAAGAAAAAAAGTTATTAATTGACAGCGACAGAGGCACAATCAGCCTCCGCGTTCGGTAGGGTTCGTTAGTTTAAAAAATGATATACTTGTATTAATGCAATAACGTAAAATACAAATAAATGTAACTTGATCAATTCAATTGTGATTTCCATTTACCCATTATTATTTACACAAACTGGACACAGTTTTTCTGTCCACCAGGACGTCGAACATATTTAATAATTAACTTATATACAGGCCAGTGACATAATCACTATAACATTTTAACTATCAAACCATTTAAATAGCATGTAAAATATATACAGTCTAAATTAAAAGTTTAAATCAAATTACTTGTGGATATTATGTTTTGTAATTAGTAGATTTAACTTTTAGATTACAAACAAAAACCAACGCGATTTAGATTGACAAAATAACAAACAAAATGTACAAAGAAGAAGCGTGCTTTCACAGATCTAAGCGTAAAGAGGGCGGGAAAATTTTAGTTTCCTGTTTGTTTCTAAGGTAACAACGTTTTTCCCTTTACGAAAACTGTTAATGGTGACCAACATAGTATTACGAAAAGTCAAATGTTATATTTTTAAAGTATACGTGATATGAAATATATATACAATAAATAAAAATAAATCCGTGGCACTAGAACCTTTAGGTTGGTAGGTGTTTTATGATTGTCAATCTAATAGGCAAGTAGGTTATCAACCTTCTGTGCCATAGACTTTTTGGGTTAAAACAAGCCGATATCCTCATGATATTTTCTTTTATATGGCATTGACAGTCAATTAGTGCACAGCCGGGGATGGAACTCAAGATAGATAGATTTATACATAACCGTGAGGGCTGAGAGTCGCACGCTGATGCTACTAGGCCAGAACTGTTCATACATTTAGAAAATTTATATTTTGTTAAATTACCATCAATAAAAGTACTCCGCTTCATTCGGCCTAAAGTGGCTGATCTAGGACTCGCCGGGGCCTTTTCAAATACTTGAGAGTACTGGCCTTTTTCCCCGGCCTTAACCATCACAGTCCCAGGAGATCGGTTGGTTCTTGGTGGAAACGACGTGTATTGGTTGTTCTCTATTGGCTGAGGAAGTAGTCTTTGTTGCTCATGCAGTGGAAAATGATTCTCCATCTGTAATTCATGGTAATACTATAATAAAGAAAGAAAGAAAGAAAAAAAGATTTTATTACAATTGTTATGTTCAGTGGAGTCTTCAATAGAAACTTGAACCTTTTTCAAGTAATTTCACACAAGTTAAAATAAATTACTTAAAGACAGATTCATTTGTGTGTATAACTTAGAAGTCATGGGTTTGATTAATAGGGAATCAATAGGTAGTTTTTCTTAGGTAGGCTGATTTTGATTAAAGATAATGTTACAAACGCTTAATATACAAGGAAACAAGTTGTTAGCTTCATTGCAAAAGGTGTTGCAAAGTTTGTTTCAACAAGCGAACAGTCCGCAATTTGTACCTCTTCTTTCCGCCATGTATTAGGCACTTTATCTTTTGTAGCTCGCAGCCAAGCTAATCGAGCTAGTCTTGCCAATGAAGCGCCAAGTCCCGCCAAACAGGCCAAAGCCAAGGGTACACCAGCTGCCGCATATGCAACTGTAGCTGCTCTGCCAGCAGCAGTACGCGGAGAAACGTTTCCATATCCTAAATATATTAAATTTTGAGAACATATTTATTAACAAAAATGCCTTCTCTGTGAGACTATGATGAAATCTGTATCTTAACTTTAAAATATAAAAACTAAAATATTTAATTTATTTATTAAAAGGAGTCCCTTTAGGCAAGGTTCCGAAGATACTGCCAGTGTTCCCCTTTGAAAAGCTAGACTAATTCTTTGTCCGAGTGTAGTCGGTGTTATGCTAATTTACTATATAAAAAAAAAAAATACGTTTATTTTGGAACATAAGATCATCTAGGTATCACTTATTCCACGTCAATCAATTCGAACTTGTAGGCATCCCTACTCATCGGCAAAGAAGACAGGTGTAGGCCGAGAGAAAAAGCCGGCGTAAAAAACTCTCGGTACTCTTTTAAAAAAGCAAATCATCAAACAATATTTAAAAATAAATATAATTATAACTATAGAATAATTCGTATCTGTTTCTTCATACTAATATACAAACTATATAGTCTCCTTCAGACTTGACTTTTAGCATATGATCGCTTACTGTACTGTCCATTTAAACTAATTAAAAATAACCGACTTCTTATACTTATTGCATTCATGACATACCTATCGTTGTTATTAACGTAATGCAATATATGAGAGATCCAGAAAATGTCCATTTAGTATCAAGCACCAGTTCTGGAGACCGAACGTCTGCTTGCCTCGCGGCTGCTACTATGGAAGACTCAAACTTTCGAAGCTGTTCATGTACCAATCTCGTCCAATTCCTCTCATATAACACATTAAGGCGTTCTGTAACAAATAAGGGTTTTATTTATTTCATTAATACTTAGAACATTGTGAGCCTAATAGGCCTTGGATTACTTAAGGTGGCAGTCGACTTTGCAGAAATAAGTTTTTGTATGGGATTAATGCACGCCAATACAGTGTAGACATTGGTGTTGGCCTAGTGGTTTCAATGTGCGACTCTTATGCCTGAGGTCGTTGGTTCGATCTCCGGCTGTGCACCATTGGACTTTCATCATATAACATTCGCTCATATGGTACAGAAGAACATCGTGAAGAAATCGGATTGCCTTAGACTCAAAAAGTCGTCGGCGTATGTCTGACGTGAGACTGGTGAGACTTGCCTATTAGAATATAGACACAGATAGGTGAGGCCCAGACAAGCGGAGAAAGGCTGATCTCCTATATGTATATGCTAATATTAATCAAAATTGAGTCTTACAATGATATCCATCCAAGATTGTAGCGGCAGTACTATAATTTAATAGTTCGTTACATTATAACAATAGTATATGAAAAATAATAAGGAAAACAGTAAGATTTTGCAGTTTAAAGATGATAATATCGAGTAAATATGTTTTTTTTTAATTTTAGGTAGCAAAAGCTTAAAGGCATAATGAAAGTAGAATGCTGAATGTAAAGAAAATGTTAGTAAGAACGACACATCCTAGAAAAATAGAGTTATATAATAGATTTGGATATACATTTTGATTTGGAGCTTTATATGCACGTATAATTATATAAGATGAGCATCAACGATTCAAGAAAACGAAGCAATGAGAAACCAGAAATGAAACAGTTTTAGATGAGGCAAAGAAAGCCGGAAAGACTGGGAACGAGGTGAAATACGAGTCTCAAGTCCGAACGCGATAGAGACTCACTGTGAACGCCCTTTGCCCCTTCGATGGGTAATGGATGGGTAATAGGACATTAAGTATATTAATAAGTAAGTATATTGTATTTATTTAAATGTAATTTATCACACATGTCGTTCAGTCAAAATAGGCTAATAAATAATTCATTTGTTATATTGGATAGGTTTTCGGTTCACGTGTAATTACATTATAAAACTTTAATAATGATTTAAAACAATGGCAATTTTAATTAAATTACTGACTTGATGAAGTTATGCGTGAAAATATTATCGAGGAATATCGTTCAGGAAGTAATGGATGTGTATTATAATAATTAATCTAGAATTTTGAGAGATTAAAGGAACTAGAATATATGACATTGGGAATTTCAACGATGAATGTTGCGTAGTCGCCATTTTTATCAGGCATTATTTTTCAATATTATGTTTCATAATCAAATGGTTTCATTTCATTATAAAATATTAGTATGGCAATTGGGGACTGCGTGGTTAAGCTTTTGCATAGCATTTTTTATCAGCATTTATAATTATTTTATTGTTTTTCATTTATCTACCACTTTATATAGTATATCTAACTGTAACGCTAACCGGATGCACGGGCCGCGCTCACGCTACGTCACCGATGTCATATACGTCATCGTGTGTTAGGTTATTGTCGTTACGGAATTTCTTGATTCGGCCGCCGCGCTCAAAGCCCGTGTTAAAACCTATGCAATAGCTTAATTAGTATCGTATATATCATTAATTATTGAAATCCCTGACAAATTCAAAATCATATGAAATGTGTAATATTCTAGGAAGGCTTGCAACAATGAATCGTAAAGGTCAAAATGCGGAGATCATAATTTTTTAGTTATAAAACATTATAAACATATTATGATAATATACAGAGTTTTTAGATAAATTCAAACAAGCCAATACATCAATTAAAACATTATTACCTAATCTTTTCGGAATATAGGATAAATTCTAAAAGTAGAATTTAACATTTCAAGTTAAGAGGCCATTATAACTTCGATGGAGCTCCGTCGAAATTAATGAGGTCCGCAATCAGACGTTTAGTTTAATCAGAACTGAAAAGAACCATTTAACTTTTAAGTATTTAGCCTTTATTTAAACAAAATAACGTCGAAGTTCGGACGTTTATTTTTGGATGAGGCAAACAAAAGAGGGGGTAGACATCGGCCGCCCTGTTGGGACGTTTCCTGATGTCTTCGAGTCTGATAGAATTCAAACCTTTCGTAAGATTTCTTATAGAGTGCAGATAACAACATTTCGATATCCATGTCTCAGAAAACGTAATAATAATAGTTAACACAAACAAACTACATAGTAATAATAATTAAAAACAAATTAAAAGTTCGGTACCTTTAATGCTGGCAGCATTTCTTCGCTGTATTCAACGAATCAGTATCGCAATAAACAATAATAATAGTTAATACTAATTAACTACATATAATAGTCACTATAAGAATAATTGAAATGATTAAATAGAAAATTAAAACAAATTCAAAGTTCGGTCCCTGTGTATTAAACGATGGAGTATCGCAATAAGCAATAATAATAATGGACAAAAATATTAAATGTATAGCAAAGATAAGTACTGATATATGTGTAGCAGTTTTTTGCAGTCGATATAAGTTGATGACAAGATACAATTTTTGAAAGTCAAGCATTCAATTGGTTTATGTCATAAATACAAATCAGTTTGTGCTAAACAAAATCAAACGACAAATTGTACTTTTTATTTTGTTTTCTAGGAGTCCAAACACATTAAATATTTAAAGGAATAAAAATAATCATTATAATTTTATGCTTTTTTAACGTCAATTACAGTTTATGATAGACATGGATAAACAAAACATAATATGGTGATATTCATTTGTTATATGGTAGACGAAATAAATAGAAAAATATTAAAGGATAATATAGGAACTACACTGTGCAGTATTCTTAGGAAATTAATTGTCACAAATCATTACATCAAACTCAAATAGTTATTGATATATTTTTAAATGAAAACTCTCGAGAAAAACATTCATTTTGTTTCTTTTGAGGAGGCTCTTGGGCCGTGGGATTAACTAAGATTAAAATTGACGCCTGGTCTGCTGAAAAAAAAAATTCCGATTAAAAATAGTGGCGGAGAGTTTATTATAAGTTCTTCTCTACCGGTAATTTAATTGAACTGGCAGTAAATGAGAATTAAGAAGCATTTAATGTATATTTCCTTTTTTGACGCTCATAAGTGTACATTGTGTTACCGATATGAATAAATGATTTTTGACTTTCTAACTTCATTCATGTTTTATACTTACAGGGTCTGTTAGTTAATATTTAAGTAAATTATAAATACGATTAATTATACGTACAGACTAGGTTATCTTGTTTGTATCGTAATAGAACTGATAAACCAACCAGCAATACTTATAATTTCAACACGTCCGTATCTTGCTAGTTTTTGTTTTTATGACAGACAGATAGTTTACCTCTGTTGTAATGATTATATTTTATCCATTTGTTTCAAAACTAGTTGACCAATTTTGCATTGTAAGTTACTGAGAAAATTTGTATATGTGTTTCTTTAACAAGCCTTATGTATTTCGTTAGAGAACGAATAGATTACACTGAGTTAGAACATACGGCTCCGAGCTAAAAACATGTATTTCGTTCGTATTTCGGCCTCAACTAGAGACTAAATTTGACTGATGCAATTTCAGTTGTAGCTGGATTAACGAGGGCCCAAGGGACCAAGACTACAGTGCGATTTCTCTAACCTAGTTATGTTTTTATCAAGTTTCACCTTTATAATAAATCATATCATCTTAATTGTATACCAAAATCCAGTAAACTGTTAAAAGAAAAGAGGGCGTTTAATTATAAATAGATTTCGGGATATTTATTTTTTTGATTAATAATAATAATAATGAGAAATAAAACAAATGTTAATTTTATTGTTATATGAGGTTAGCTGGAGGGGAGCGAACGAAACTTACAACTTACTTAAAATTATTATTGTTTCGATTGAAAAAAGTATTTGATATACAGAGGTGTCTAAAGAAGTGAGGATTTATAATGTATTTCCCTATTATACGTGAACATTTTACTTACTGTATTATGTCAAATACCGTGGACTGCGAAGCGCACCAACACATCAATCCTGACCCAACTTCGCATACGAACTCGCTTGTCTACCGTATGCCTACAGCGAATCGTATCGTATTTCGGCCACACAATGCGCAAAAGCGATGAGAACTTGGAGAAGCTGATCGTGGTTGGTAACACAGAAGGCAAAAGATCACGTGGCCGCTCACCAACCAGATGGACCGATCAAGTGAAAGACTCATCGTGTTCAAAGCTATACAATGTCATAAGAGAAGCGCTGAAGAGAAACCGGTGGAAGCAGATAGTCCGCGCTAAATGTTTCGTTGCTGACCACGACGCTCAGAAATGAGCTGCCTAAAGAGAGAGATTATGTCAAATAATTTGCTGAAGTTTTAGGTTTTTCATAATTTAAAGTACTTGTTATCCTCTTATTTATTTTATCAGGTGTAGTTATTATTAAAATAACAGTTTTTTTATATTTAAACTGATCAATAAGAAGGTTATTTAATATACAAGGAATCCCATGAGTATAATATTGTTTTAAAAATACTTTTTATAAATGAACGAAAACAATATTTGTGTATAGCCATTAAAAATCTTTTAATTAAGCTAATCAGGATGCATTCGACTGAAAAGTCGTCAGCTTATGTCAGGCACAGAGGGCTAATACTTGCCTATTATAAAAAAAATAAATAAATATAGAATTCTGAGGCAAAAAGCACGGTTTGTAAAACAACTGATTTTTACTGAAACCGCCTTTCTAATAGAAAGAACAAAGCACTTAATTAAGTATTAAAGCATTTATTTGAACGATTATTTAGTATTACGATTCTATTTAATATTGACTATTTTAAAACAAAACCATCGAATCTCTTTTAAACATTAATAAAATTGAACTCGATCCAATTACGATCAATAAAAGGAAAGGCCATAGCTTTAAAATATATAGTTAGCTGCATTTTAAAATAAAATAAAATCAGAGGGATTATAGGTATTGTAGGTACCGCCAAAATAACTAATCAAATGTTTCAAAAAGCGTGTTGTGTTGTGCTGGCAGTGGTGTGCGACAAAAACTGCCTTAAAAACGCTTGGGCGACGGACGTTTTTAGAATTTGGAAAATTTTGTTGCTTTAAACGTTGGGAATGAATAAGGGACGCCAATATTCTGTGTTAATATAATTTTACTAACCATATTAAAATAAGATTCTGTTGTTGATCTGTCAGGGGGCAGCACTTACAAGAATGTAATTTAGTGTTATCCGTATGTATTATACTTGTTTATCACGCTGTGTAAAATTAAGATAGACCTATATTGTACAACAGATATCATGTAAACATAATTGTTGTTAAGATTACTAAGCAATTTGTGTATGAAGGTAACACTGGATTGAGATCTCTCCAGTATACCTGCATGTTAAAAGATAAGCTAAAACAATTGTGTTGTCTAGATCGTTTCATACTATATATAATGAAACAACACGATTAGCCTGAATGATATAACAATATTAGCCCACGTTCATGCCTATATCGTCTGCAAAATCACGAACGCAATACCGCTAGTCCGTGCCTTCACGTGAGTTTTTCCAACTGCCGAATAGATCGGATCTATATTGAATTACCAAGTTTTACGTCGTCAGATAACTGGGAACGTGTTCCGGAATAAGTCTGCATTTAAAGGGTTATTGGAAAATGTTGAGGTTTTTTAGTATAAACAAGAATGTGAACTGAGTTGGATAATCGCTTTTATTTAATATATTAAGGGTCTGTTTCACAATGACCGGGTAAGGTCCAAATAAGCTATTTATTTATAGGTAGGATGAATAGTATGTTTGCGTTTCGCGACTGTCAGATAGCGCTATTCGTCATGAAATGCGAAGTATCTTATTTGGAACTTTTATCTTTCGATTAATATATGTGTTGCATAGCTATTTGGTACTTTATCCATACATTGTGAAACAGGCCCTAAAAATCTGAAAAGTTGTTAACGCCGGTTTGTTTTCTCAGTATGAATCCTTTTACCGTGTAAGTGAATGTTAAATGCGCACATAGAAAAAAAATAGTCCATTGGTTAGCTGGAGAATATGTTGTTACAGTAAGTTATAAATTCATAAAGGCAAGCTTTTGAGATATGACATAAATTCTTGGTGTAAGATATGTTGGTTTTTTAAAAAAGGCCGGCATCGAGCCCTCTGGTATTTAGTGTCCATGGGCGGTATAACTTAGCATCAAGTTAGGCTCCGTTTGACCGGTGATCTATAAAACAAATTGTGGAGGTAGATATCTTAAATGTAGCATTAATACTAACCAATACTCTGCTTAATATAGCGTGATAAAATTGAATTTAAAATTACCTACTAGTTAATGGAGTAAAAATCTCATTGGGTATTCACGAATGTAACCACGTTGCATAAAATTTAAACGTCAGTTAACTGAATTTTTCAATCATTCAGACACTTATTTAATAACTGAATTCAAATTAAGTTTAGTATTTTTTTTTTTAATCAAATTAATCAATTAATTGTTAATTTAGTGGCTGCGTCGCCGGCCTTTATGAGAGGAGTATAAATCAAACTCAAATTAACTGTATTCAAATAGGTAATCAAGTACACTTATAACAGTCAACAGAAAAGACTTTAAATTGATTTTAAATTTACATTTACTACTAGTCCACAACTCAACAATTACAGGTCGGTTCTCTCAGGGAAGACGCGGGTCGTGGAAAAGTTCCAGCCATCAGGGTTATGCCGATACTGCTCCTTTCGACTATGATATAATTTTAATAACATATCGTTTGATTTTGCCCCTTTCTCTACTCTGTGAACATTACTAACCGATGTATTGTTTGTTCAAAATAAAGTCTACGTTTTTTCCTACATAAAACTTGTTTGCATTATATCTCAACAATATCACTTTACACTCAATACACCTGCAGTGCCTACACTCTTTCTTCCTTATGCTTTACTATAAATTGTGTCGTCAACTCTATCAGCATTTCCTATGTCATCTTAGTCGGAAAGTTATTGGAACATTTAATAATTAGGTCTGTTTACTCGAGATATCAAATTCAAAGAGCAGCGAACGATAAATTGTTTCGGCAATGGACCGCAATTAAATTCATATATTAGGTTTGATTACAAAGGCAACTGTATCTGATACAGATGATACGCTTTTTAAACTCTAAGTATTGGGAAATGTTTTCTTCAACATCTGATACACGCTATGCACGCTAACATTCTGAATTAAAAGGTAAGCATTGAGATTTGTTTAAAGGATGTAATGATGAGCTTACTAAAACATAATGGTTACGTCACTGGTTAACAAAATACAATTTTCCTTATTTAAGGGTTCTTAAATCTATGTGACACTTCTGTTACCTATTTTTACTATTTATTACCCCAAAGTAGTCGAATTTGCTCATTCTCGCTTCAAGTGTGCAATGATTGCTAATATTGTGTTTGCACTTCTAATTAACAGCAAATAAAATTATCATTTCAATATTACTCAATTCCTTTTATTTAGTAATCGTAAAGATTCTAAGTTAGTAATAAATTTACGAGAAAATAATGTTCTGAACATAATATCAAAGCTGTAATATTGTAAGCAATTTCTTCCCCATTTTATTAACTTGAATCCTTTGTATCCCACATGGAAAGGCGGAATTAATATATCGACAACAGTATCTTATATCAAGAAAACTGTTTAGATAACCTTTGTTAATGTGGCGTCCAACAGAAGTGAGATAGAAAACGGAAAATCGTAATTTAATCATTAATAGTAACTACGGTAATGTTTTAAAAAGTCTAATGGTTATATTGAAGAAATCATTTGAAATAAGACATACGCAATAAATTAATAATTTAATAACAGAGCCAGAGATGCTACGGGAAATATATGTACAATAGTAAAAATATAGCCATCTTTAATAATATTGATTATTAATAATATATTGGTATTTACCAAACATACCATTTGTGCCATATATGTGTATAAAATAATATGCTGATAATCAAACGTTTATTTATTTATAAGTATATTATATTATAGTTATATACATTCTATAGAAGAAAACCTAAGACAATATACAAAGCCAAACCAGAATACATTGATAATACACAGAAACCTGAAATTAAGTACTAAACATACTATTTAAAAAAGAATACATTAAAATCAAAGTCACTTAACACAGTCTTTCAACATCTTTGGCCATAAATAATAGAATGGAACAGATTAATTCAACTGTAATTGGCATTTACCGTTGTGCTTTTGGCGATCATTCGCCGGTCACGCAAAGCTTCACTCTGTCTCTGCTTCGATCAAACTTTATTCCATTTACCTCTATTGTTGTCGTTATTTTCGCGGTTTATCACGAACAAGCTTCAGAGTTTTCAGTTTATTTATAGAAGTGTTTTGCCTCTGAAAGAGGAAACGATCCTATTGTTCGAAAAACGGATACTAGTTTGCATTCTAGGTGGTTGGGTCTACGTTCAATATTTTGGTATTCGTGTTGACAATTTTTGCGTGTTAGTTATATAAAATCGATGTATGAAGACTGTAAGTCATTGGAAAAAGTTTTTTATGATCAATTTTTGCCGCGCATCCTTATCCTATCCGCGCATATTTCCGCATATTAGTTAAAAGGCCGACAACGCACTTGCAAGCCCTTGCTTTTGCCCTTGCTTACATTGCGTAAGTTTCTATTTGCTGTCTGTTTTAGTTAACATCAGATGAGCCTTCTGCCAGTTTTTACATTAACAATTTCCCGTATACAGAAAAGTTATATGTGTATAGTATATTTACTCATGTGCCTGATTTCTAAAATGAGAAATATTAATATCCAGAGTTTGATTCCAGCAAAAGAACGTTACACAATAATACTAATAATAAAACAAAAACATCAAAAACAAAATATAGTTTGTGTTTAAATATACTATTAAAAACCAAATTGCTGATAACTTCGAGTTAAATTTCAAAGTGATTTTACTAATATTTTATAAGAACCATAGATACACGTACATGTCCCTTCTAATTAGTTCAAAAAATAAATTTAATCAAGTTTTATACACAGAGCTGATTAAAATTCCTTTTCGCATCAAACGCACACTTTTTCTCAATTAAAAGTTTGACGTGTACCAAACAAGCGATACTTTATTTTTGATCTCAAATATCCTGTTTAGACCTTTGGCCCTTTTACCTCAAAATTAATTAATTGTTGACTGGACGAAGGTATGATTTTGTTCAATTTACTCTTTTATATTTCGTCTTTGTTCATTAACCAATAAAATTTGGTTCCTTGCTACCAACATTAGTTCTGAAAGGCTAAAAAATTCTGTTAATTATTGGGTAATTGCGAGGAAAAATTTACTTATTAATTATCAAAACAATAAATATGCAGTATTTACAACTTTCTAAATTTTAATAATAAAAGTAATTATAAATGAAAACAAATTTTAAAAGTTTGGTCCCTTAAACGTACCTTTAACGCTGACAGCATTTATTCGCTGTATTGCAATAGTTATTCTAGAAGCGTGGGAAGCACCAGCTGTGAAGTCACTGGTACTATCTACAAGACGCCAATTTATCTTATTAAAACTACATCTTTATATTACACTAGCTGACCTGGCAAATGTCATTTTGCCATGTAAATCATTTATGGTTATTGTGCCTCACTCGACATAGATAGGTAATAGGCATAGTATGTCGTGAACTTTTTTGTAGATATTTATAAGATCTACAATTACTTTGAACATTTTATGGTTCTATCTTTAATAGTTTATGCAGGGTACGCAAAATAAGTTTTTAATTTTTTTGGTTGATTTTTTACACCTTGTGTCCGAAAAACCCTAATATCTTTCGGAACCCTATTTTTGTTCAAAATTAAATATATTAGCGTATATTACTCGTGGATAATGTAGCTTTCGAATGGTGAAAGAATTTTTAAAATCGGTCCAGTAGTTTATGAGCCTATTCATTACAATCAAACAAACAAAGTTTTCCTCTTTATAATATTAGTGTAGATTTCAATTAAAAAAATATTATCGGAAATTGCGCAATTAATTCGTGTATTTCCCTGGGGTCTTTATTTGAAGCCATTTCGTTTTTTATATTGAGACAAGTTGTGAAGGAACACATCGTAACAATAAATGTCGTAGACAGTGTCAGGCACAGAGATCACCTACTTGTCTAGAAAATCATTACATATACAGATTTTGGCCCAGTTCCATAAATGTATCGCTTTTACACACAAAAAATAGGTTTATGGATTTATTTCTTAAACACATTAAATAAATTGTTTTGTGTAGCTAGAGGCGATAAAAATACCTTTACACTATTACAGTGTATTTGTAAAGGATAGGATAAGCTTACAAAGGTGTTTGGGGTACTTCCGGATTTGGTGCAAACAATTTCAGCAAATTGATAAAATATTTGACATAGATTATTACATTTCACTTAAACATTTATTCTGTAATTTGACTTTAAGAATAGATTTACCAAAAAATATATAACTCTACCCGTGACTATAGGTTAATATTAAAATAAAAAAATTTCTTACAAAAATTATCCTTCGTAATGCCTCCAAAGGTATTTCGTTGATAATGGAAAGAAATGCTTCTATTGTCTGTGTTGGCTCAAGGCTTCAAGAAATAGTATTTATTTATTCGTCAAAACCATTTCATGAAACTTATTATGAATATAATAATAATTACAATTAAATACATTAAGTTACCAAAGAGTTCCAAAATCGAAAATAAAAAAATTTTCATTAGCAATGTTTCTAACTGGCCAGTTCTAAATATTTTCAGTGTGACCCACATACAAAAACTTTTCTTGACTTCAGATATCAATGAAACTCGTGTCTTTATATAACACCAAACAAAGTCTTATAAAACAGATAAGAGCAGTGTACCACAGAAAGTTGACCACTTACCACTTTATTTAAAAAAACAACCATCAAAGGCCATACAGGGTTTAAGACGCAGATTCCAGTGAATTAATGTAATATGTCATACGAGAAGTGTATCTATACGTAGAAATTCACAAGTGTTAGAAAAATTTGAGGACAACAAACAGTATTGGTCTGCGAAAGTTCAATCGACACGACTATTTGCACCACCGGCTGACATTCAGTTAGTCGAGTTATCGGCTCACTGAAGCGATAAGCCTCGTTGATTCTGGAAAACCTGTTAGCAAATACAGCCTTATGTGAACTTTCGAATTTCTCTGCGGTTTCCTCAAACGAGAGATAAGTGTGGTTTTGTAGACCTAATCAAGTGTAGAAACATTAAATCATTGAGCATGATTATTTTTCAAAGAGGCTTTTCGTACTTAAACTTACTGATCTTTTATAACTTTATTAATTTAAACAATAATTCTGATTGAGTGATTTTTATCGTACTGTATTTTGATCAGGAAAAGATCCAGGCACACGAATGGAAAACAAATGAAACGCGCATATTCTGTCGTTTCAGGTCGCTAGCTTCCAAGTACATTTTAACTTCCATGTGTGGCATGAACATAGTCTTAATTGTAATCTGTGCTTTAATAAAAAAAGCGTCCATATAACATTTCTACACTTATTTTTAAATACAAATTTATCAAGTTGTCAGTCAGTTCACTTGTAAAGGTGACCGATGACATCGAAATAGTAGAGTAAGCGATAACTTCTTGGCAACCAGCCAGCTAATTAGTCATGTAAATGGAAACTACACTGCGTGGCATGACAAAGCTATACAGATAAGGAAGATTATAGTTTTGCACCTTTTTATATTTCTAGCATATGTCATGTACATATTAAGAGCTAGTTTTATAGTGATGACTTTAAAAAAATATTATTAAAAAAATATAAATAAATAGAGCACGATTGAATCGTAAATGTCTCTAACATTTACGATTCAAATTCGAAAATTAACCAGTTAAAATTTGAAAAAAAATAAATTCAATAATACTTTTAAATATAATTTTAGCCTTTTTTATATATATATATATTTCATCATTCAAAATTCATTCATAAGACAATGTATGCTTATGGACGTCAAAAAATAAATATATATAAAATGCTTCTAATTTAACATTTACTGCCAATTGCCAAATCAAGGGCGTAGAACAGAAGAGAAGAACTACTTAACTATTAAACTCTCCACCACTCTTTTTAGTCCTCAAGATTTTTGTTTGACACGTTTGTAAGGAGCTGCAACCATAACAAAATCTCCTTCATTAAAAAAAAATTAAAACGCCTGTCCAGTTTATTTTTTTTTTCATTAACATTTTTATACTCAATAAAAATATATTCACCCCGTTACTTATAAGCATAGCTTATATTTAATGTAAATAATTTAATACCACTTAAATTTAAAATTATAATTACAACTACGAGATTCTTAGCAAATATCATTTTAAAAACTGTGTGCATTCCAGGAATATGCTATCCTGGTTTTAATGCAAATAGTAATAACAGCCTTCAACGAATCGTTCAGGAGTCATATATCTGAACGTAAACAGCTTTTAGATTGCAATTAAGATTGCTTTTCAATACTTAATAACTTAGGAATTTCATATGCTTTTTATTTACTTAATTTATGTGTCGATATTTACATGTGTTGATGTAAGGATATTTACTATAAATAAGGTAACAAAAATCGCACAGAACCATTAATCAGAACTAACATTGAGTTCCGCGAGCCTCTTCATAAGGCTACTTTGGATTCTGCCACTCATATCCATCCTCTTACGCTCATATAAAACTCATTTTTGTAAATGAAGGAGAATAAATTATAATTGTATTACGTTGATTAATTTCGACAAATATCCAACTTTTATTCATTAATTTCTATGAAATGAGTTAAATTACAGTTGACGAAACTTGAAAAAGTTTTTTTATTACATCTCACCTAATCAAAACCTCTCGAAACTTGCGACACTCCAAGTTATTATTTTAACGACTTGTCATCGCTGAAAACTTTGGAAATTTCTCTTTGATTTTCTTTTTGCTTTCTTTTTACAGGAAATTAATTATATTTAGCAATAAAACATTAATTAATTATTATTGGTAAAGTTTTTTTTTAATTTAAAGGTTTAACACAATGGACACAATCAAATACAACCACATACAATATACAAATGAAAATGATAAGCATAGTGACAAAAAACTATAAAGAACACTTTTAATTTTGTATTTATAAAAAAACATTTATACAAAAATATACATTTCTAATATCATAGATCTAGTCAAAGGCGTCTCGAAAATATTAAGATTTACGCAGTCCCTAATTCGGTTGAATATTTGCTTTGAAAATTTAGTTCAGAATATATAATTTCACCTTCAAGATAGGGTATCTAATATAATATGCTATAGCAATTTTTTTGATAATATATAAATAAGTCCTAAGTTTAGATAGCATAAACATATTTCAGATGTAGTTGTTATTCGTAATAAATTCTTGCCATTACTATATTACAGACCAAATAGCGTGTATTCTCGATCTCCCTTTCTCACTCTATCAGTCTCAATCGCTTTCTCCCTTTTCTTCGATAAAAACGCTGCACATCTTCGTGACGTTGCATCCATAAAAAAATACCCTCACACGCCTAAAGAAGTTTCACTTCAAAAATTTAATAAATTTAAAAAAATGTTTTATTATATTTACATTATGTTTTGAGTATATTAAAAAGTTTATGAGATGAAAGCACATATTGAATTATTACTCTCTACGTAATTAAGCACATTTGTCTTAATACAAATTTGGCATGAATGTGAGCCGACCCAGTATTTTTACTCAGTGAATAGCGTGTCTTTTATACGCGACTTCAATTTCCTTCACTTTGTTAAGTCAATACATTTTGAAATACTGACATTTTACTTGAAGCTTTTAGTTTCTAGCAGGATATTAACACAATTTTATGAAAGAATTGACCCAGTTGTGTATACAGTTGTAAATAAATGAACATTTATTGACACATCACAAGTACTTACAGTTTAAATCATGGCTGATAATGTACGCATTTCAACAAAATAACAGTATTCTTCTACATCCACATACCAAGACTTAGAAAAAGGTCCGTAGGAATGCGTATGCGCATAACTTGTATCGCTGTCTGCTAGTCTATGCTTCAGCGCCTTTTATGCGACGGTTTTACGACCTTATATATATCAAAGGAACAAATAGAATGTTATACCCTCCCTCCATTTTTATTGGGTGCAAACACACTCTAAATGCCAGAGGGCTCGCGTGTGCGTTGCCGGCTTTTTAAGCTACGCTCAAGTCAAATGGGTTTGGAAGTACTTCAATGGGTAGCTGGTTCCACATAGTGGTGGTGCGTGCCAGAAACTTCCTTAAAACGCTCAGCTGTGAAACAGGGGACTGTCGAGGTGATACAGAAGACATGTCGCTCGTCACAGCCTCTGCCACCACGATAACCAAACTAGTCCCAAAATCACCACGATACGTACCAACGAGGCCACGTTTTATAACTTTATAACTTAATAACTGTCCAATACTCCAGGTGTTAGACTGCGCCTTAGTGGAGACAAATAATGAGTATGTAACATACGGCGTAGAGACAGAAGAGAGTGACTAACACGACCGATAAATTAAGAGTGCGACTGAAGAAAGACAAACATGCAAAAAATATTTATACATACTCAAACAGTGGCGAACTTTAGACCATTGTACAAATACAAAAACCCAGACAATTATAGTAAATGGTATTGAAGTCTAACTAGTTGGAAAAGAAATTCCGTATCGCGGAAACAAAAGTTATTTCAGTTATTGCCTGAAATTCGGTGAGTTAACGTACACGCAAAGACGAGTTATTATTTAGCAATGTAGTTTGTTCTGTTACATAGAAAAACCACATATATGTATTTTTATTTATCTTTTTTTTGTTTTCTTTATTATATAATATAATGACAATATGTTACATTAAAAGAGTTTATGTTTGCAATAAAGTATCTGCTATCTGAGGGTTTATCAACATGAAGAATGAATGTACTTTGACCTCTGGATGTCCACACTGATCTTCCTTCGAGCTTGATTTTTCAGTTTCGTATTTTACCTATGCCAAGTCAATTTCCTTCTCCTCATCTGCAACATCACTAGGTTTGATTGGCCGGCCGCTTTCCTTGATTCTTATAAAGTACTGGATTACGTAAAAATACGATAAATATATTTTACTTATAAAAATAATTGAGGTCATATCTTAATAAGGGACTTTAATGTCCTTCTGTAAATAAACAAAAAATAGTCTTTTTGGAAAAAAATATTACGTTAATTAAAAAAACATATTTTAAAGCTGCGAACTTCCAATTATATTTCCCGGTATACTTATAATTTTCAATTTACTTTGAAACATAAATTTCCTGATTGGTCTTCCTTGTTTGCTGACCCTTCCAATAAGCTATTAATTTTGTGACATTCCGGTGTTTCCGGAAACCGGTGCTAATTACATTTTCCGCAAGTGAGGGCGTACGTTCAAATTTGGAACGTCAAATTATTCAACTACATATAGGAATTGCGGTATTGATTTACTTGTAGGCTTAACACGAATCCATACGATAATGAAGTTATATCTATTTAATGATTTCAGATAACATTAGGAAGACAACTGGCGGCCTTATCGCTAGCAAGCGATCTCTTCCTGGTAACTCTGGTAAGGAAAAATAATAAATAAATACTACATGTAAAGTTACATATTGTTTTCGCAGAAAAATAAAAGTAACTGATGCTGAGCAACATACCCTACGACTTAAATGGAGATGGGCAGGGCACGTAGCTTTAAATAAATAATAAATTACGAGTATTTCTAGCCCAGACGATGTTATATTCTGGCATTAACCTCTAGAAAAACGTGCATGTACCTATATAAAACACGCCACTAAACTCCAACTTTTGTTTTGTTTGTAATAATGTACATATTCATTGGCTATGGGATTCAAGTGCATAAGCACTCATTAGGGTCATTAGGGTAGACAGTACCAATGCGGAGCGGGTGCTTTCCACGCTCAACGAATAGGTTTCCCAATACAGCTAGGAAATGCTGTAAACTATTTTAGTACTTTTTTTATTATTATTATATACAGCTAAGGTAAAGATTCTGTCGATAATTTAATATTATATTTTATTGTAGTAAAATTATTTTATTAAGTCATTGATTTAATAAATATATATCCCCATACCGCCGCATATGTTTTAAATAATCAGTATTAATAACCAATAATTAAAATATTTGTTCATACTGCGAACTGTAAAATTAATATAATTGGGAAATTTATACAAAATTTTAATCAAATTAGCAACGTATGATTTAATATTCACTTTCATCAGAATACTAATTTCAAATCGTCGGTAATTGAAGTACTTAAATCTAAAATTATATCGTTCCAAATTTAAAAATATTTTGTTTCAAATTTAATATAGCTTACTGAGCAGTGTTGGCCTAGTGGCTTCAGCGTGCGACTCTCATACCTGAGGTTGTGGGTTCGATCACCGGCTGTGCACCAATGGACTTTCTTTCTATGTGCGCATCAAAGATTTGCTCGGTGAAGGAAAACATCGTGAGGAAACCGACATGTCTTAGACCCAAAAAGTCGACGCCGTGTGTCAGGCACTGGAGGCTGATCACCTACTTGCCTATTAGATTTAAAAATGATCATGAAACAGATTCAAAAATCTGAGGCCAAGACCTAAAGAGGTTGTAGAGCCACTATTTTTTTTTATAGCTTATATATTGCGTCCTACTAATTCATTTCAAATATAATTGCAGATGTAACCTTAATCTGTGGTTGTTAATAATCTCTTATACATATTTGTCTCTTTTCAGAATTTTATATGTGAATTATAAAAAATCCATGCATCGGACATACTTTAGTTTTGAGTCCAGTGTATTATTAAGTGAAAAAAGTTTTGAATGAAATAGATCTGTTTAAATAAACATATGTTTAAGCAAAGAAGACAGAGGGTGTTGGCCAAGAGAAAAAGCCGGCATAGAAAACTCTCGGTTTTAAACTAGCAAATCATTAAACAACTATTCTAAATTAATTGAAAGTATTGCAAACATTTAACTGTGTTGAATAAGGAATTAAATGTTATGACTTTTATTGACGTTTCTATTTTCAGGTAATGAGTTATGTCATATAATAGATTGGTATGTTTAAATATCTGAGCGAATTTTGTTTGTTGTTTTAAAAATAACTCGCGAAAATATAAGGTAAATTCAAATCACTGGCTAGCGGCACCCGTCAACAAAATGTTATAAAGTTTTAATTAAAATTGGCTACACAGGTAGCGTTGGAATCTGAGAATTAGTTGGCCATATTAAAAATATAGTTTTAGTATAACTAATGTATAAATAAGTTTGTGGAAGAATTTTACACATTTTTACTATAAACTTCTAATTCAAATTACGAAATTAGTTCATGGAAGTATTGGTTTCATGATCATAGTCCAATTAATAGACAAGCAGGTGATCAGTAGAAGACTCAAAGTCGACTTTTTGGGTCTAAGGCAAGCCGATTTCCTCACGATGTTTTCCTTCACCGTTACATATATAGACAGAAAGTCTATATATGTTTATAACGTATAAGGTATGTATGACTCAAAACTTGACCATTGAACAGAGTGGCGGAGAGTTTCTTACCAGTCTCCTTGCACGCTCTACGCGCTTGACTCGTTAACTGGTAGTAAATTTATAATCAATTTAAGATTATATTTTCTGTTGACGTTCATAAATGTATTTGGTTACCTATATGATTATTTTTTTTAGTTTGACATTGAGTTAACAATATTAGTAGTTATTATTGTAAATGATACATTTATTATTGATTACTTCCACCTCAAGATAAGGAAAACATGAAATACATACGTTTATAAGACTGCTTTTACGACTATGACGACGATGCTTATTCAAATCTCTGTTTCTTTAGATCTAGCTGACATATACTAAATGTTTAACGTGAACGTTGAAGAAAATTTATACCATCTATTACAATTGTCTACTTCACATAAAAATTGTTTTCCCTGTCTGACGTCACCAAAGAAAAGCTTAGTAGATTTAAAATAGTAATAGCCTCTATTCAAATACTACGTACATAATCAGGACCACATTGAGTTTATGTTATTATTATATTTAATATTCTTACACGACTTCCGACGGAATAAAAGCATCCTCCAAATTCTTCCATTTGCCTCTCATCTTCGCTACTATTGTCCAATATCTTCCCTGGTTACAGGTGGGCTTGCTTTATTCTTTCTTCCAAGTAGGCATTTCCAAGTAAGGGTCGTTGAGACCTACCTATCATTTCGCGGGAAATTGGACCGGCCCATTTCCAGTCAAATCTTTTTTGAATGGGTAGGCTTTGTATTTCATTGTTTAACTTTGTCTTTATATGTTGAGGATACATGATTCCGTTTATTGACTGTGTTCAGATAAGAGCCTGTATGCAGGTACACAATGTACCTCATCACCATAATAATATAATGGCCATGTTTAATCAAACAAAAACGTATAATTTAATTGATTTAGCTATCGTAATTATCAATTTCCATGATGATGGATTTCCGACTGGATGCACGAACTGTAATCAGGCTTATACAAAATGAAAGCATAATTATTATAATTAAAAGTGCACATATATATTCAATTCATTATCAGCCAGGACCAGAGCATAAGGTTTTTGGAGGAATATAAATTGAATTTATTGTTCATTATTTTTCACCAGTAGCAACTAATTCTTGTCTAGTATATGTGATGGGTTAGCCTAGTGCGTCATTTCTAAGCAAATACATATAATAAAGCAAAATATAATAATTTAACACTTGCTCGTATGAGCTGAATCCACATTTTTTTTATCCAGAATTTAAAAAAATTAATCCAGATTGTTTTCAATCTGAGATCAAACCGTGATAGTCGATCGATCTCCTATCTTCATACCAATAACCAAACACTACGAAGACAATCCAGTTTTGGTGTCAGATAGAATGCAATCTCTTCGCTCTTTACACTCGTATTCGATAATCAATATAAACCATATAAAGTAAATAAAACCGTACAAATAATATTAAAATATATCATATAGAATTTTAATAATTTTGAAAACTGGTGTAAGTTAACATCTTAAGATAGGATATTGGCACATTTGAACTATCAGTTTCATACAAAGGTTTATCCACATACACCGACCCGACCTACCATGGATAGCTTGTATTGACAGATGACAGATTATAATCGTCGATCTCAGATGGTCAAAAACGGATTGAGATAGAATAACCTAATAAGGTTAGGGCGATAATAAAGTACTTTTGTTTTCTATGAAGTTAATTTGAATTGTAAATATGTATGATTGTAATTAATCATACCAAATTAGTAATGTTGCCCTCGTTTGTCACGATAAAGAACGCGAACGAAATTCAAGATTATATACGTGCGCCATAAATTTATAAAAAAAAAATCACAAAAATTACTTAAATATTAGAAGATTTTATGCGTTTCATACGTATCTATTCTATCTTCTCGACATTCTACATACATAAGTTATTTTCTTTTTATAGAACAGGAGGCAAACGGGCAGGAGGCTCACTTGATTTTAAGTGATACTGCCGCCCTCAGAAGGCTTTTCCGCGTGTGCGTTTCCGGCCCTTTAAGAATTGATACGGTCTTTTCTTGAAGAAACATAAGTTGAATTGGTTCGGAAATACTTCAATGGGCAGCTGGTGACAAATAGTGGTGGTGCGTGGCGTCCGATGATGAAAGTCAGCTGCAGGTATATTAATTCGAACAACTCCTGTGAACACTCTTGATAGTTAATGCGCTAGAAGATGCATAGTGACCTCGCATCTCTACGCATCGCCAAGGGATTGTTTGGAAGGGTACGGTCATCATCGATTCGAACCACCGAACCAATTCTACGGTATAGGTCCAAGTATTCCATCTCTGGTTATATTTTCAGTGTAACTGGTTGTTATTATATATAATTTATGTTAGCTGTAGGATTACGAAATAAATAAATAAATATAGAAAACCCATAAAGCTAAGCTAAGCGTAAGCTTATCCAAGAGAACCTCAAAACTTGTTAACGCTGTACTTCATGAACACGAAAAGAACCAATTTAGATAACGATCTTTTATACAATTATTTTACCATGTTTATCGCCAATTATTTACACAAAAGCATAAACAAAAGGCATGTCTTTACGCCCTATATATTTGGAAGAACGGAACTTTTTCAACGGATAATTGATTACTAATATAACATAGATAAATAAGTATCTATAATTGTAGTATGTGTCGTTAATTATAGTACTACATAATTTTTATTAAATTAATTAAATATAAAACTATTCTAACGAATTTGAACATAAGCAGCCGTGAGCCTTAGTTGTTCATAGGACTCATTGTGTTGTTAATGAATTTATATTCAACATCTGCCCAAATTCAGAGGTGGACTTAAGACATATTTAAATTTACCATAGACAATTTTAAAGGCCGGCAACACACCCACTAAAAATGGGTGTTTATGGGCTGCGGCGATTGTCTTTTTGGGCGTCCCGCAGGCTCGTTTGCCCCCTATTATATTAAAAAGACGAAAAAATGTGTCCACCCTGTGCGTTATTGGGGCTTTTTAATATGGCTATACCCGTTGGAATTAGCATTATTTTTCTATACTTAAATGACCGACTTCGAGGACCGGCCAGAAATGTTTACAAAATACAATAAAGTAAAGAAATATAAAATATGTTTATTATAGAATCTAATATACAGATATCACTTATTTCACGTCATTAAATTCGAATCGGTAGACATCCCTACTGTCCCTACAATCGGCTAAGAAGACAGAGGCTGAAGGCCGAGAGAAAAGGTCGGCGTAAAAATGTCTCAAACTCCCAGAAGATACTCTTTTCAAATAGCAAATCACAATTCAAAATCAAATCGACAATGCAAACAACACTTATTTTAAAACAAATATTGCAAATTAATAAGTATAAATACCTAAACAATGCCACCTACTAGTCTCTATAAAATAATTACAAAATTTAATTAAATATCTTATAGTTACATACTTGTGTTCTCTTAATGAAATAGATGTTTCTCTTATAACTTATTGTATTTTCTACATCCCATTTCAAAAATACTACGTTCCCGACTCCCCAATAAGCTTGTATTTAGGATACTTAGGACCCTTCGTAACCCAGAGTTAATCCAAATAATGAACTTCGTAAACATGATGGAGATGTATTATGGTGATATGCGTAAATATTCGGGCTTAGAAATTACTCTTTCAGCTTATTACATGTTAGAGTGATTTGTGCCTGTTTACATACAACCCGCTTAAGGAAAATACGGGAAGGAATGCACATTGGTAAAAGAATCACAATCTACATATATTAATGTAACGTAAATATATCTTATATATAAAATTCTTGTGTCACGGTGTTAGTAACCGAACTCCTCCGAAACGGCTCGACCGATTCTCATGAAATTTTGTGTGCGTATTGGGTAGGTCTGAGAATCGAACAACATTTATTTTTCATCCCCCTACATGTTAAGGGTAGTCCACCCCTAAATTTTTTTATTTATTTTTTAGACAAAATTTTTCGGTTTTATTTTTTTACGATACACCATACAAAAATACATGCAACCCTAAATTTTCACCCCTCTACAATCATCCCTTATGTTTTTTTTGTTAATTATAAACTTTAATTTTTTGGCACAAAAACATGGCAAAACAACGTTTGCCGGGTCAGCTAGTAATATATAATTATTAATGTTACAAGCACAAGCAGTGAAGAGATCATACAAGTATTGTATGTTGGCATTTTTTTTTTGAGATAACACACTTGAGAGATGTAGCCACAGTAATCTTTATCCATCGAGTAGTAGTCTCCATGCAACTATACTGTATATACGTACGTATACTATACTCGGCACGAAATTTTATAAGACATTTTTGCTTTCATGCTTTGAAATATCGACTTGATATGAATCTTTGTAGTCTTACGTAAACAGGTATTAAAGTAACTCTTACTCAGGCACTCATTAACGCAATCTCTTCTTCCACTTCGCTGCACTGCAAATTAACTCATTGAAAACCCGTTCGCTATACAGGATGCTTACGAAGCACTAATGATAAATGTAAACTAAATATAATATTTTTGAACGATGTATTTTTATTTAGTCCAACTAACCAAGGGTTCTGCAAGATGAAACAGTCATTTCATTTAGAATCAATTCGTTTTTTGGAAGTATAAACAAAACATTTGCTTCCTTTTACAATTTTAACATGTTTTGTCTATACGATTTGACGGTTTCAAAAGATTCTATTCTATTTTTTGAATCCGGTTTCTGTCAAAATATATGTAAAAATTAATAAGTACGTAGGTAGTATCTACCAATTTGACCTACATTGAACGTAGTATTAAATTAGAATAACCTTATACAATACTGAACAAATTATAGGAATTAACAAAATCAAACTTCAAAGAAATAATATTGAACAAAAGGTGAAGAGACACATACATATTTAAAATACTATTTTTCTAGTGATACTATCTCTACGCATATAAGTTACTTAATATTATTAGATAATATAGTCGAAAAACATCAGTAGGTAATTTTTTTTATTTAATTTGTTTCTAATTATCCAGATTGTTTTAATAGACTAATCAAAAATGAAAAAGTCTGAGAGATTTATTCGAAGTTTTATTTTCTCTAATTTAATTTAGTATCTTCCCAATAAATATAGTAATATAAATAACAACGATGTTCAGTGTTTATTTTAAACATGTATTGATAAATATATAAACCAATATATTTCAGTCACAAAGACCAGATAATATTGAAAATCTCCGCTGCATAACGATCACTTTATAACCGTACATAGAAAACTCTTCGATGGAACTAAACCTCTATACAATCCAGTTGATTGTAAACTGAACAATATACATTGTTGCTTTTACATGACGTAATAGAAGGTTCGACACACGGGCGCGTCAATGTGCGACGTGCAAGTGCAAAACATGTCCTGCCATTGTTTGTTCAACGTTAGCTGCAGAAAATGAATGAAACTGGGGCGGTCATTGTAGCTCGCGTTCAGTGCAAATAACATTAAAACCTGTGTTATAACTAGGTGATTGCACTGAACACTTTTGTCGTGGAAAATGGCTGTCGCATTTAGTATCACAACGTAATTATTAGAAAATCGTTTATTTATTTTTATTTATTGAATTATAAATAATCTAACAGCTTATACCTATACATATTATGAGACAAAACACTAAGACAATACAGAAAGCCAAAAGAGATGATATAGATAAACAATATATGTATAAAAAACATGCAAGTGCATTAATAGACACAGATACATAAAAAAACATTAAAAAACAGCAAATAATACTTAGAATTTAAAATTACTACATAAACAAAATCAGAGTCTTCCCGCTTCTTCAAGTACTTCTTGACATCTTTTTTTTATATGGAAAATTTCAATATCCTGATAATGGATGTCATAGTTCGATAAAATTATTTTATCGAACTATGTAGCTTAGGTACAGTAAAGGCCAAAGAGGAAGATAATTGAGAAGATTCATTAAGCATAGATAAATACAGTGTGTGTGTGATGACGCGTGCGTTGAAGATTTCAGGGTTTAGGGTGAGTTTTAAAAAGAGATTCAGTGCGAACAGGATTGACGAAACAGCAGTTGCGAATTGCAGACAGAATTGGAGGATTCGACAGAAGCCAAGAAACCTTTCCCAAAAACGGGAAATGTATTTAAATATATGTATCAATAATAAAAGGCTTTTAATATTTTATTATTACAACTGTGTAGCTTTAGGAATTGAAGGTTAGGACATATTAACAAAAGCTATATTTTTGGATAATCACGTTCTTTACAAATTTTTTAATACATATTTGGTCCATTATGTTTGGTATGTATAAATGTCTATAGTACTAATTAATCTAATTCATATGATTGATTAAGTAATGGAATACTTTAAGAGCATAAGATTCACGCATGCCCCGAGGCTGTCTTGTAAGTCAAATTATTCATAGAATTAGATCAAAGGACCTTTGATAAGCGAGACGTAAATATCTCCAATGAGATTCTGTATCGTGGTAACAAATCTGAATTTCAGCCGGAATTGCATAACAAATGGAATTGGAAATGGCGATCGAACCCGCAACGGATATTATACAGCTATTTTGAATTTCTACTCAAACGCGAATTGTTAGACTTTTTGGTGCAATGCTGTACCCGATTTTTGTTAACATTTAAACAGGTTTTGTTCCACTTTGACAAGTCTAGCATCCGGCTTCTTTATTTAAACCAGTTTGGATTGTTGATAATATTACAGCTTTGAAACCCTAAGATGCTTATTTTAAATTTAGAACACTAATATTAAGGAAGCAAATTCCTAAATAAATTCTCCATAATATAAGTATTCTAACAGTCCCTGTCTCAGGTATATTTTGAATTTAGAACACAACAAAAACGAACAGATAACCAAATTCCACAATAAATTCTCCATAATTTATTATTTCTAATAGAATCTCAGATGTATATTTTGAATTTAGAACACGAATATCAGAGAACCTAATTTCAAAATAAATTCTCTATAATTAAATTTTTCTAACAGGTCTGTAAGAAAACTTAAATTTACAACAAAATTTACATAAACATTTCGTACGTATAGCAATAAATAATAATGTTTTAATTTATCGATTAATAATGAAGCAAACTTTAACGTGAAACGCCAAGACATGTTATTAAAGAAGACTTCATAGATTTTTTATTATATTCGGTTTTTGAACCGACTTTGGTTGCATTACCCTCTTGCATTAGTCAATTTGGTAAGATTATATGGGAAAAATTCATAACATAATTTTGAAATATATCTCGCCGTATCATAGAATCATAAAGTTAAAATAAAAGAACATATTTCACACTAAAATTACGGTTTACGATAAATAACTGTAATTATGGCTAGTTATTTCTAGCAACAGCTTAATCAAAGTTGCCCCTTGATTTGCATAATAACTGGCTTTTAATCGTTTTGGGCCACGCATTTGTGCCTAGAACCAGGCGTTGGCAGTTGAATTTCCGAATTGATATTAATATTATTGAGAGAAAAATATATCTATATGTAAACCCAAAATATCTGTTTCAGTGATATAACTAAGACGTAGCAATTCCACGTACTTATCATTTTAAACCAATTAATATTATTGTATGTCGACGCTTGGACGGGAAATTTGTTACCAATTTTTATTCCAACGTCAAATAATTTTTGTTTTTTTTTCTTTAATAAAATATTATTCCAGACCGATACAACTAAGAAAAACCGCCATGTACCGCTCCCTTTACAATTCGCAAATGACTTGCAAGGTGTTGCGTTTGCTACCTTTAAAAATTAACTATTTTTTCGCTGAAAATCGAACGTTGGACCTTCTATAGATACACCATTTCTCTTACCATAGCCGTCGTTTAACTATAAATTAATCTCTTTGTTAATATTTTTCTATAAATCTATGAATTGTATTTTCCCGCTTCCAAGAACAACATATTAAAGTGTGTCACTGTATGAAGACAGTTAATTATTTAGTTTCGCTCCAACAATACGTGACAAAAGTTGACCTGTTTTTACTTCGCCGTGGCAACTGTAGTTTGTATTGTAAAATGACCAAAATGTTTGTGACAATTCATTCCATATTATGTTTGGTTTCTAGTATATTAAAAATAATGTAATGGCTGCAATCAACGTCTCGGGAGCGGATGTCGTTAATTTGGGAATTTATACATTTTCCTATTTACAATAGACTTTTTATCCCAGTGGGAAGAAGAAAGGTAGGATGCCCACGCGAAACTTGAGAAGATGGAATAAACGGGATAGCGGGACAGAATTTGAAAGTTGTCGGAATAAAGACAAGTGTAAGAATTTGAAGGAGGCCATTATTCGGTCGGAGGTCAAGTACTAGTGTAAAAATATAAATGACATGTACTTAGTGTAGTTTAGTGTACTCAAATAAACTCTATTTTTATTATTAAATATTATTTTATAATAATAAATTGTCATAATATCAAATCTGTAAAAGCACTTGAAACAAGTTTATTGAAATTAACCATTCTTTTTTTAAAGGTTTAAATTCAAGTCATATATTTTTTGTTACATATTAAAATACACTATTGGAATGAACTACAACATTAATAAGACAAGCACATATTTGCAACGATTTTTAGCAAAAATATGCTTGTCTTTTATGCCCATGGACACTACCGTGAATGCCAGCCTTTCAAAAATTCGGAAATACTTCAATGGACAGCTGGTTCCACAGTGGTGGTGCACAGAAAAAACTTCATTAAGAATCGCTCAATTGTGGAACGACGGATGTCTAGGAGACCACAGCTTCGCCGTTGCACCGTACAATCCAGTGTGTAATCTTGGGTCGCTTCAGCGGGGGAACACGGGTTCATGCGTCTAAAAGAAGGGATGCATCCCTGCGAGTTGTACCCGGCCTCCCCCAGCTTTATAAAACAGGGCTAATTGGCCAACGTGAACGCCCTTGCTGAGCCAAGGTCCATTTGAGATTATTCGTGGCTGCAGAACACTGTGACTTTTAACGGCTGAATGCAGACAAGGCAACAGGTGACAGGGTACACCGTGTCATACCTCAAGCGATTGCTGGTGGGGCCGTGGGGTTTAGTGGACACAGTAGCAAGTCCCACATAACCCTTTCCCACCAGGCAAACGTGCCGCGGGGGAGGGTATACGAAACGCATTTCCTCACGAGAAAAAAAGGTCTAGCGTAATGGACCTCACAAGAAGAGATGCAGAATCTGCATATGTTCAGGTGCAGGTATTTCATACAAGAAATTGTTTAATGTATATATTTCGGCACTGGAAATGAAACGCGACATTTTTTATATTAGACTAATGAGACTATGATATAAAAGACTTCTCCGCGAAAACAAAACGAATCTAACGGATTATAAACGTCAGCAAATTAATTAGTCTAAATAAAAATTAATCCGCTGGGGCGAGGTAATTAAAAGAGATCACTTGGCCCGTATTTAATTTATATTCTTTAGTACATTTCTAGTAACTTGTTTCTCCTTTATTTTTCATTTTTACTCAAATCAGTGCGCTCGAAATTTTACTCATAATATGCTGAATCGGTTTAACACTAAACTTTATATATTATTATATGTGTCGTTGTCATATAAACTAATTAATTAATAATAACTCAAATCCAACGATAAAGCCTTTAAAAATATTCTGGGAGTTAAATGGCTGACGTTCTACTTAAAAGTACTGTTACTAACTGCCGTACTCAAAATTATTTTGCTTTAGCCATTCGGCATTTATTTAAAAAAAGGTCATTGACCGATTTGGTAGAAATATATCAATCATAAAAAAAAATGTTTTTTTTAAACGTACGTTACGTTGCATTCAGATTGATTATAAAAAAGTCACAGTCAGCCATATAAAAATAGACATAGGAATTTCATATTAATTATTATAATGTCATAATACAAAGACTTAAGTTATTTGTAAATATTGTCAAACATTATTGTGAAAATACTCTCAAATAAGTAGGTATAAGAAATTCAATTATTAATTTAATGATGTCTCTGTGTATGTACTGCTATAAATTAACTGTTTGTGGTGAAAAGAACAAAAGCATTTCTATATTATGTGAGGATGGTTTCAATTGGCCGGAGAAAAATTTAATTCAAAAGCATGAACCGTAGAATCTAATGCGGGTCAGAAAGGGTCATAAATCAGTAATCCAAAAAGTAATTTCCGGCAAGTAACTAAATATGATGTTTTTTGTTTCTAAATTACCTTATTAAGCTTTCAGAAACCACTTTGGATTTAGGCTTTAAGAATGATTAAAAATTAACGAGACTAAAGTTAGTACAATATTCCTGCTTACGTGAGCCTATGTGACTAAAAAATTCTTTAAAAAATATTTAAAAAACTCGGGTATCTTTTACTAATAACGGCTTTGTTTGTTCCTTCGTATTAAATATATATTTTAATTTACCAATCAATCAATCTTACAACTGTGCTTTGTAAAACTGTACTTTCTGTTTTTGTTTATATGTGTATTCCGTTTTGGCTTTTGTGTGTAATGTAATTGTTTGGATATTGTTTAGCTTTAAGCTGTACAAATAATTAAATAAATAAAATAAAATAAATAAAAAAATAATAATAATGTCTAGTTTAATTTGTATCACTTGAAAAAAATTATTTTAATTATGCCCTCAAACATTACCCGTGTTATGAGGACATTCAAACACTCGAAAACGTGTTAGAATAAGGATTTACACTTGTGAAAATGATCTTAAGAACAAAATAAGAAGATATATAGATCTATAGAACCAGCAGCGCTCGGAGTCAGGCACATGCAATTGATTAGCCCATAATAATAATTATAATCCTGAGGGGATTTTGTATCGAAGGCATTATAATGTAAATACATAAACAGCGATTTTGTAGAAATATATCAAACCAAAAAAAACAATAATGACAAGAAATAAAATCAGTAAGACCTCGGTAAAGGTGAATAAACACATGCCGATATAGTTTATTTTTCACTTTAAAAATAATTTTATTATATTAATTATTTATTTATTTAAATAGACAATCGAAGTCTATATGGTTATTAATGTGTTATTGTTGTGAGTTGCAATATTGTTAATAATAATATTGTCCTAAATTTTACTACAACTGAATAAGAAAATTGAATCGGCCTGATATGAGATGCACTATCAATGATCTATATTATAGACTTATTCCTAATTGACAATTGACCAGTCCGATGTCAGGTATCCGATCGAAGCTGCTGGTATCTGTTGTCCATTTCCTTTTATAACTGTGTTGCGTCAGAGGGGTAATTAATTAATTGCCTTTAAAAATTAATTAATTAATTAAAGGCCGGCAACACACTCGCGAGCCCTCTGGCATTGAGAGTGTCCATGGGCGGCGGTATCACTTAACATCAGGTGAGCCTCCTGTCCGTTTGCCCCCTGTTCTATAAAAAAAAAAATTATGCATTGTCCCCCACCACATAAGTATCGTAGGCAAGTTCAAATATCCAGGCATGCTTTCGTCACTTTCGCGGTGGCGTTTCGGACGCCAATACTCACCTTGGGTCGGTACGCCTGCGGAGTAAGTAACAATGAAAACATTCTACAAATTGGTGTTGCATTTTTCATGAGTCAGAATATCGTATCGTATGAATTAATTATTCAGATTGCTTTCATTTAAATAATGGTTAGGTACTCGAGATATCAATGATCTATTGTTTCAATTAACTTTTATTAAAAAAAATATTTTTCGATTTGTATTTACATTTAATGTTGATGAGAAAAACGCTGTTAATAATTTTTACTTCACTTTCCTTCCTATCTTCTCTTTGGTAGTCTGAAATCGAGAATTTTTGCGATACAGGCACAATTGGGCTCCACAAAATCTTTTCTTATTAATAAAATATGTGTGAGAAACATGGATACAATAATATTGTCTACGCGGGTTATTCATCGTACTTAATGTAATGTACATAGACACGGTTAAGAAATGAAATATTAGTTCGTGCTGTCATTAGTAGGACTTGTTAATGCCATTTATTAAATCCTAGGATTTAAATTATATCGATACATAATGTTTTGTAATTAATAACGAACAATTAGCAATTATGTTGACAAGGAGTTCAATGTTCTATCGAAAATCGATGTCTATTAAAGGCTATTATTATAGTGTAATCGATTTATACGTTAGTTACTTGTTCGGGGCTGTCGACTCATTATCCAAAAGGCGATTGTTATGAACGAGTGAAATTTAGGATAGCGTACAACATTTGAATAGATTGATATGGTTTCAAAACTATATTTATTTATTTACACTTCAATGCATACATAAAAGATATACTACTATACTAATATTATAAAGAATAAATCATGAATTTCAGATCCAAATTGAATTTATTATATAATTTTAATCTGATTTGATTTGGATATCCATAGTTGCTCCCCTGACAATATAAAATCGATTATTCTTCGATTTTTATAATTTTTTTTTATCTTTTCGTGTTGGTTGCTTCCCTATAAGTGATGGTCACATTAAATATTGTATTTTATAAATCAATAAATAGGAAGATTTTACGCTATCACATGACGGTATGACCAAATAAACGTAATAACGTAAGTTACTAATACTGTTTAATATTTTTCCTCAAAAAATTTCCAAACACCATAAATCTGACATTCAATAGGTAGTCAAACGCTTAGTTTAAATCAGCGCACTCACGGGAGGATTTTATTCTATATGCGGTATTAACCCAATCTTTTCCGACATGTCTTGAACCAAGCATATGAACAATATATAAAAAAAAAAATTTATATATAGATTTCTTACAGTATTGCATACTTTTCTTGGCCGGTAAGATCGTCGCTGTCAGGGATTGCCAGTGAATAAAATGAACCATAAAAGCAATAAGGGAAATAATTTAAAGTCATGCAGGCTAACTGAATAATTCATTGAAATGTCTTAATAAAACAATGTATCTAGTATACATCTAGAAAAGTTTGTAACTTAGGAACAACTGATATGATAGGTTGTTATCTGTACTTTTAATATAATATCTTTTAAGGTATCTAGCAATCAGAACCAGATAATTAAAACCTTGCCGATGGAATAAAAATAAATACGTTTAAGATAGATTTTTATTAGATATTACATACAAATACAATAATTTATGAATATCCTTTCATATATAGATGATATAATTATTTATTGTACGCACTAAAATGCCGACGAGTACCAATTTCAGCCGTCGGCGAAGGAAAGTATGTGTCTGTATGTATCGGTCATACCACCATATTGTTTTAGAAAAAATATTGGTTTTAATAAGCAATGTGTTCTTACTTCCCGAAATATAGTACTCGATACACTCGATACTCGACCACAGTGATTTTTTTATTATTTCAGATTATTATTATTATTAAAAAAAAACTACAATCCTTTAACGACTTCTTATATTTATGTCGTAAAATCTAGTTAATTTCCTTCATTATGGTAAAATATTCATAGAAGTGTCGTTATATAATTCAATATGACAGAATTCTAAGCTCAACAATCTATTTCCGATCGGAATCCAATCTGTTAAAGGACGTTCGAGTGCTTGCCTAACATCGATTCGCTCAGGAAATTTGACTTTACCTGTTGAAGTTTCACATCACTTACATACAATAATGTGATTTAGATAATACTGGTTTATAATTATAAAAATAAATCTTGTGTTGGATAAATCTAAGGTTATCATGGTCGTAAGTTAGTATGATTAGGGAATTAGTTTCAGATGTTTTTTTGGATTTTGTATTATAATTTGTTTAAATATTTTTTCAAATTTAATTGCCACACCATTAAAATTAAATTAAATTGCACAACCATAAAAATGCCACATTATTAAAATAAACATGAAATTAAAATTTAACGTTCAAATAACAGTTCTCATATATTTAGGCATTAGCAATACTCGCGATTTATCAACATAATCCATCTGAATCTTTAATATCATTAAACGCGGGACGTATTTAAAAATCGACATCAAAAATAACGATACTCTTAAAAAGTTTCCACGCAATCTACGGTAATGATACTACGGTATGAAAGAGCTTTTGCTTTATTTAAATCGTTGGCAGAGTGAATACCTCATTCAATACAAACTGCATAATAAAAATATTAAAAACAAACGTCAAGGGTTTGACAAACAAGCGATAACGAGAATTGTAAAGAGAAAGTCACAATGTAGCGTTTATAGAAGGAAAAATGAATTATTAAACAAGAAAAAAGGGGTTTGATTTCAAAACACTGTCAGTATGAAGATACACAATAGATCTGCGCGTTTTTCAAGGCAGCTTTTGCCGCGCACCACCACTTTGTGGAAACAGCTGCCCACTGAAGTATTTTTCAACCAATTCAACTTAGGGTCCTTCAAGAAAAGAGTGTACCAATTTTTTTTTTTATCACCTCACCTAAACTCCTGCCCGTTTGCCCCTGTTCTATAAAATTCCCATCATTTATAGACCTTGTCTCAATTTGTTCTCAAAGTTACAGTATAGTTAGTTAAGTTCCTAACATTAGTTAAGTATAGTATGATAATACATAACTTCGATTTTCATATATAAGGCGCCCGGTATGAGAAAAATGTAAGGAGTAAAATCTACTAATTAATGACCTCGTTTCGTTTTTGGTGCGCACCTATATAATAAAAACGAACAATTAGATTTTAAAAAAAGAAACATTTATCAATTTGTAACAATAATATACTTATAATATCTGATATCCTCATACAAAAAACAATAAAAACACATAGATGTGGACTGATGTACCCGTCCGTTCGCGGCGAGGTCCCGAGAGAAAAAGGCATGTACGTCGGCAAGCTGTATGCACATCATAATGGCGGCGCGACTAGAATCGCGAAGCTAAGCGCGATTCTATACGTACGAACTTCACTCTTACAAATTTGTATCATTATATTATATTTCGCTAAAGTGAACTGAAAGTATTTTGATATAACTATGGCAGAAAGGGGTGTAGATGAAATTTCCGGAAAGTGTAATGTGAAATATTTCGCCGATTGTTGTAATAAATGCATATAATATAATGGTGTCGAGACCCTTGGTCCGTGGGGTCCTAGCGCATTAATGCTTTTTAGGGAATTATCAAAAAGGTTAGTCGACATCACAGGAGAACGAAGAGCTGGCAGCTACCTCGCACAAAGAATTAGTCTAGCTATTCAAAGAGGGAACGCTGCTAGTATCTTCGGAACCTTGCCTAAAGGGACTCCTTTTAATAATATTTTTTAATAATTAAATTTTAAGGTTAGTTATTAGATATATTTTTAGTTTGTAATTGTATATTAATATAATTAAATATAAATAATGGTTATAAATAAAATAAAGACAAATTATTATTATCTATATTGATATAATGAATAAATATTATTTTCATTAATTTAATAATTTACCCATTCATATGGTATTACTCTTTTTTCAGTTAAAAAATTAGACTGACGATCGTACTTAAAGAATAAACTCCAGTCGTGCGTCGGAGCTGACACACACAAAAAAATTCATTCGTTTATATCTGAACCAAGAAAACCAAGAAATATTTCTTAAGATACCTTATTACATATTTATAGAAAACGTTATAGAAAATGTTTTTATAAACAGTATTTTTAACCCCAGAAATCTCATGCAAGGCCGTTTCATTCAAGGTTTATTTTTTGTACATAGCCCAAGGAAATTATGCCGTGAAACCAGCCACTGTAAAGTTTGCCGCTTTTCGTGTCAATTGCCAACTTGGCGATATCTCATTTCATCTTAGCCGTGGTTTGAGCACCTTCGTAAATTTGAAAAGTTCGTGACAACTTTGCAAGATCTTATGTAACCTGTGTTTGCGTACATTAACCTGAATGTACTTTTTCAGAACTTGTAATCTATTATTGCTGTTAATAACAATAAAACTTATTAATATATAAAAAATTATAACTTACAAACACTACAAAATAAATGAATAAAAGCACTATTTGGATCATTTTTTTAACGCAGACAAATAAAACCTACCACAAAACCAAAATTATGACGATTAAACAACTATGTTACTGTAAGTTATCATATAAAAAAATCAATCACACAACTACACGTAATACTCATCGAACGAGTTTGCTTATGTTGCCGAAGCCGCGTACAAATTATTTCGATAAGAAGTCTATTAAGTATGAGGGTACGCAATTATCACTGTATATTAATCAATTACCGTCAAAAATTATACATGTCAGAGTGATAACAGTAGACTAAAATCAGGCCGGCTAATGACGTCGTATATCACGTTCGTATATACATATTATACTTCTCTTATTTCGAATATTGAATTACTAAGATACATTAAAATTATTTTATACTAATATTATTGAAAAGTGATATTAAAACTTTACTAACACAACAATATTCTAATATGCCTTCTATCTGCTTCAGAAAGACCAAGAAAGAAGTTTGTTTTACAACCACAACTCTATTTAGTGTGCAAACCGTGCCCCATTTAACCATTACTTGCAAAATATGAAGCCTGCAACAGATATATATTTCAAGCAACTCTTCAAACGCTTTGTTGTAGTCCATTTCCAACTTCGTATTTTAATCCTAATCTGTTTAAAAGCCGTTTCGTTTATCTCTGTCCTTATCCTTTGTCCTCATATCTTTGTTCAGTATTTCAGATTGAATCCACTATTTTAAAGTGACATATAAATAATGATTAAAAATACTCAAAGCACAGAAATGAACCACGTTCCGAACTAAAAGGCCAAAGACGTCAATTGTTTTTTTGTGTTCAAGCATAAGAAGTCCCTGGACTGTACTGTAATCTGTCTCAGTATTTAAAAAAAATATTGTTATTTTTAATACGACATTACTAAAAGAAAACATTGTTATTCTTTATAAAAGCTGGAGAAAAGTCTCTTCCGTACGGGTATATATTCCTTTCCTATGGTTGCATGTGCATTCAGTGTGGGTTTTAATAGATACCTGAGTATAGCATATATCTTCTGTGTTACTCTTGCTGTTTCTAGAAATATCTATAGAAAATTAAGTTAGGATCCAAAACCAAACTATAATTTTAATTGATTCATATATATTTAAGTAATTAATATCACGATTAGTCTTTTGTACAGATCGGGAAACAAAAACTCTTGCGCCAACTGAAAGCTGTCTCCGACACTATCGACATAATGTTATTATATTTCATCTATTTCGACATTATCGCATGTAAGGATAGTGAATACGTAAATTTAATAAGCAATTTCAAATATCTGTTTCAGAAATTCATAAACAACATTAGTCATAAGTCATTTAATTGTCCGCAGTTTGACATGACATGCTAAGCTCAGCACAATTAATCTTCCTCGATTGGTCATTAGAATATTACTAGTAAATTTATGGGCAACTAGTTTCCACAAAGCCACAGTTAAACTACATATCAATGTATTGCTTCTAGTATAGTAGTATCATTAAAAGGCTCTACAAAATTTCGAGACAACGATATCTTACTGTATGTATATTATTAACATGACTACGAAGAGCTACGTTCCACCTACGAATAGCGCTACGGGTGGCTACGAGTTGCTACATAAATCTAAACCAAGTGTTCATATATAATTAAATATCTCGACATTTCTGCTTAAAAAAAAAATACTTCTTAAAATATAAATATAATTTTTATTAAACTCGAAAAAAATATAATGAAATAATTATGGACAAAAAACATAATTTGTAATTACGTAGACATGTACTTGTTACAAACGAATGTTAAATTAACTTTCCTTCCCTTAGCTTAAAATAAATTAAAGTGTTATCGAGAAGTCATAAAATATTAAAATAAATTCTCTGAAAGTGGATTAACGTTAATATTTTTAAACAGGATTTGAAACAACAATTGGAGCAAATTCATTGAAAACTTTTGTACTCGAAATAGCTATACAATTACGTGTATTGAACCTCGAAAATTCCAGAGCTTGTAACGAATATTAAATGTTTGATAGTTCGAGTTTCATAAAATTCCCGGAGTGTAAACGACTGTGCTGAAACATATAAAATTCACATGCCACTCTCATTGTATAAAACATTAAACTATGAAACCAGTAAACCTGTAATCCGCACGTTATGAAAACTACTGATATGTCTGGAATATATAGGCAGGATTCTCATCCACAGTTAGTCTATATCTCTAGTTTGAGTATCGTATTTCACCTCGCCCCAAGTCAGTGCAACTCTCGCTCTCTTTTCCTCATCTGTAACTGTACGGAACCACGTTTGCTTGGGATAGACACGCTACCGCTTTCTTTGCGGGTTCTTCGGGATCTCATCTGAGATCCATTTCTACTTGCATCTGCTGGCTAAACGGGGTTTCGGGTGGCAGCGCTCCCACGGTTGCTCGTTAGATATCTTCTCGGAGCAGTAGATTCCCAGAATACGGCTAAGACAGTAGTTGACGAAAACTTAAAGACTTGGAGGATTCTCATCTAATAATTAGTGATTCAGGCCATCGACACAATGCTAGAAGGCTCGAGAGGTTGCCAACCGTTTAAGTATACATTTTATATAGAAACAAAAAATTCCATAATTTTTCGCCCATTAAACATCAACATAATAATGTATACTATAACTCATTTTATAAGATAGAATTTTTGTTAAAATAAAGCGATAAAAGGGTAAACAAAAGAGGGTATATAAATTCTCTATGTTTATAATACTAAACAAGTTAAATATTCAAAGAAAACTAAAACTAAGAATTTCCGATATACGAGAAAACATCAAAGACCATATACGGGAGTCAATTTATTCAACAGGATCTTAAATTTCTTCTTTATTGAAACGTGATCATAAAATTGCGTGAAACGGCCGAGGATAGAACGAGTCTCTAAGTTTTTTCTTACGGACCGTACTTATCCGAAAATACCTTTTAAACCTTGTATTTGTTTGTATCCACAGTTCACCCTATTCCTCAGTAAATGTAAAATTAAATTTTTCAATTAAACTTGTGAATTGATAGTATTGTCTTTTATTATAAAAAATGCTGTTTACGCTATGGTAAAATTTTCACGTTTTAATCAAACCAGATTAGCTTAAGAAGTTAAATTCAATCCCGTGTATATATTTTCTATGAATTTAAATACAATACCGACGATACGGAATTTGTATCTATATATGTTTTTCGACATGTTTGTTTTAATAGCCGAAGAGGAAAATTATAAATCATATAATAGGTACTTGAAACTCTATGTATGATTCAGAATTTGTTTTTATAATGGAAAATAGTCTAGAAAAATTAAATCTATTAGCGACTGTTTACTTTTCAAGTAGGTTATAACATCAAAAGAAAATCCCCTCGCACTGATTAAACGACAGTCATTATCCTGTTACAGGAAAATTAAGGAAGTTGTCGGATTTTATGGCAACATTTAATTTCGGTTAGACGAAAATTGTATGATAGATTGTGATAGATAGATAGATTTACTAAGGGCCTATTTAACAATGTATGGATAAAGTACCAAATAGCTATGCAACACATAAATTATTCGAAAGGTAAAAGTTCCGAATAAGATACTTCGCGTTTCATGACGAATCTGACAGTCGTGAAACGCAAAAATAGTGTTCATCCTACCAATAAGTAACAAAAAGCTTATTTGTAACTTATCTGGACATTGCGAAACAGACCCTAAATATGCAATAATAGAGCAGTGATGGCCTAGCGGCTTCAGCGTACGACTCACATACTTGAGGTCGTCGGTTAGATCCCCGGCTAGTCAATGGACTTTTATTTCTATGTACGCACTTAATATTCCCTCGAACGGTGAAGGAAAAATCGTGAGGAAACCGGCTTGCCATAGAAACAGTCCAAAGCTTGTGTCAGGCACAGGAGGCTGATTTGACTTGCATATTAGATTTACAAATGATCGTTAAAAAAATACAGATTTCTGAGGCCTAGACCTAAAAAGGTCGTAGTGCCATTTATTATTTTAAATATAGTATCTTGTACTATAGTTTTTTAAGACTAATAAAATACATGTAGTAATTAATTGATCACATTTGTAAGTTTAATTGGGCACTAATAAAATATTGAGAAAAAAATTACTTTAAATTGTTGACAGATGATAAAATGAAAGTTAACATAACTAATATTTCAAAATTTCCCAATATTTGGCGACTTCAAGAACAATAAAATGTATTTGTTGGAAGTTGCTGTCCAAATATAATTGTATATTGCACTACGTTTGAATTTGGAATATGTTTTCTTTGTGTGTTGTCATTTATTTATCATTGTATACTTTCTCTTATACAAGTAAATACAATGTTACAAGTATTACTAACGTTTTATTTAATTGCTATAGCCACTAGTCCACCCTATCAGAATTCCAGTAAAATTTTATTTTTGTCCACTCATGGAAGAAGACTGTAACGCTACGAACAAACTATATGTATGTATACATTATAACGCTTTGTTATACTAGGAATATAAACTGTTCACACATTCTCGCCTGCATAATTTATAAGGGCTTGTGCTCGGTGGTCACATTTGTGCGATAAAACCTTTCCGACATATGTTTTATATTTCTGAACTATGCGAGGAATTTAACTGCGTTAATGCTACTTAGATTAGCTGTGTTAGAGTAATAAATATTATTTTTATTTAGGTAGCCAGGGGTTTATTTACATTATAATATAGAATACAACTCTAAATGGAATAACATTTGATAAATAGCCTTTTTTAGTAAAATATTATCTATATATTGATGGGTGCGTGTTGGTTTTTTATGTGTGTATCAGAGTGTATTTATATTTAATATTTCGTTTTGTAATTAACGATACCTATGTTTTATTAATTCGCATTTAACTTTTGCTTTAACGGTGAAGGAAAACATCGTTAGGAAATCGGCTTTGAACCAAAAAGTTGACGGCGTGTGTCAAGAGGCCGATCACTTACTTGCCTATTAGATTAACAATTCATGAAACACATACAGAAATCAGAGGGTTCAATCTAAAAAAATTGTAATGGCATTGATTGTTTTTAGTTTTCTTAAAATCGTCTAGAATAACCAAACCATACGTTTTAGAATATTATGAAAAGAAGCGTTTTCAGCAAGATTTTCTTTTTTATTAATCTTTAATCACAAAGGCATTTTATGAATTTAACAAAGAGATATTTAAAAATATAAAACAAAAATATAAAATACAAAACAAAAGAACAAAGTTAACTTTCTCATATTATAATATAGAAAAATAACTCAATTCTTTGGAGGTGGAGGCGGCACTGCTAATTGTTATTATAATGTTTGTGAAAAAAGGGGTTGAGTTGTGGTTGAGTTTGGAGAGCAATGTGTTGTAGTTGCTTTTGTTAAATAATTTTTTAGAGATATTTTTTTGCTGCAACTGCGCGTGTACACTCTTTTTTATGGTTGTTTTTAGACGGTTCAGGAGATTCACAAGGGATACCTTTACTTTTATCCGTTCTTGATATTAAAATTTGTTGGTCTTTGGTGTTATGAATACAGTAATACTTTATTAATATGAAGATTTTTACACCTTTTTCTTAAATGTGGCAAAGAAAAAGGCGAAAATGTAGGCGTAGTGCCTGCAATGTAAAATGTATTTCAAAGAGAAAATAATAAAGGTTATTAGGTACCTTGTATTTTCTTCATATTATCATGAATTGTCGTTGTCAGTAAATAATAGATACGTAAGGAATTTCATTCCAATAATAGATAGCAGATACATTTCTTCTTGATTTACGAACACAATAAAGCACTTAGTATTTGTGCCGAATTTCTTTTCTAGGTTATTGAATCTGGCTTTCTGGTATATTTAAGTATTTATTTAAGAGTATTTTTTATCACACATCGGTTGTTTTTAAGAAGTAAATCTCGCTCGTGTTAGCGTGTACGAATATTTAACTATCATAAAGTTTTTTTATTATAAAACTAAACGGGCAGACAGCTCATTTGAGTGATATCGCCGCCTATGGACACTCTCGATGCCTATGGCGTTGACCTATTTTGACCTATTGCGTTGCCTCTAATAGTAATTTGTACGCGTCTTAAAAGACCCTTTTTTCGGCACGGTTCAATAGTTATATTGAAATATATTTATTTATATAAAAATTCCATTAAATTTGTAAAAGTTATTAAGAAAACATACTTTTTTAATGTTTTATTAAATACAGCAATATTAATTTAACTTATGAACAGGAACACGGTCTGAATTCAATACGAGATTTTGAGTGTAGTGACTGTAGTGCGAGATCCGAACTCTTTGGTCTTTTAAAAAAAAAATATGACACTAATAGTTGATACGAAGTTCACATTTAGTATGAAAGTCTTTCTCAGACCTACACTTTAATACCAAATGTAAATAAGATTGTTTACACCCTCATTATGTCAAGGCAGTGAACAAACTCCTATACAAATACCCACTTTGCCTTTAAAAGCAATGCTAACGACTTCCCGATACAAGCGTTGGGAGTAATCACTCAATATCAGCCAATCAATCAACATTGAAAAATTGGAAGAAACGACGAAACGTTTCATTGCTTTTGTAGGTTCTTAAATTGAACGGGTGCTCGTCTCTTTTTCGTAATATTTAGTTAATAAAGTTCGTAGAGTATATTTTTGCTACAAGTCGTTAGATCTTAATATATCAAATAAATATCATGCTATTTTTTTGTAGATCAGGGGCCAAACGGGCAGCCTCACCTAATGTTATAGTATGACGGAGGTCTCGCGAGTGCGTTGCCGGCCTTTTAAATATTTTTTAAGTCGAATTGGTTCGGAAATACTTCAATGGGCAGCTGGTTCCACTTAGTGGTGGTAACAAAAATACCTTATTAACGCACAGTTCGCTAGTTTCGGTCCAGCCATCAAGGGGATGCTGATAAAATACTATCGTTTATTGGACAGAGATAGTTTATAGAGAGTTCATCAAGACAACAGCGTACCGATTATTTAAAACCCAGTAACGTACTTGCGAGCCTTCTGGCCTTCTGGCCATGTGTGAGTTATCCTTAGCGGCGTAGCCTCCTACCCATATGTCTTCTATGACATAAAAAATTTGCTCTTGAATAATTATAGTCAAATAAAGACATGATTTAATGAAACAAATTAAATAAGGCTTTTGGTCGTTACAGAATATAAACGCTGTTCATAGTACTCATACCTTTTTACACTCAACCAGAAATAACTAAAGAAGAAATAAAACAGGTGAAATTTGTCCTTTAAAATGTTTGCCACGTCCGAGAAACAACTTAAATAGTTACCTAATATTCACTTTAACTAAAACCCTTTTCAACACAAAATGTTATTACAATTTTATCACAACCCTGAAGAAATACTTTCGATTGAAAGTTCGCAATGCACAGTACTGGACCTTTTCTAAATCGAAAGATGTAATCTTGCTTTTTAATACTACTTGAACCTTGGACAGGTACTGCGCTTTGTAAGGCATAGTCCGAGAGCTCAAACTTTCAGAAACGTTTCTGTTTTATATTGTAAAGGACGAGAAAAGGAACATTTTGTTAGCTTTCTAGATGATTAATATGAATTTTAGGTAAGTTTTGCGACTCAATATAGTACAAAAACAAGACTTAGGGAAAGATTTTAACTAAGATATAACAATGGTATAAAGAAGTCCATTGTGGATTACAATCTTTTAACCTATCCTTTTTATAAGTGGGAAATTTATCTAACTTACATTTCCCAGGTTACTGATACTAAATATGCGATAAATCAGTAGAACACCGAAGTGTTCCCGAACCAATTTGATTTACGGTCCTTCATGAAAAGAGCGTAGAAATTCTTGAAAGGCCGACCACGCACTTGCCAGCCTTCTGGCTATGTGAGTGTCCATGAGCGGAACATCAGATGAGTTTGCCTCCTATTACATGAAAAAATTATAATTTAAGAAAAGAAAGTGAAAAAAAAATAAGCCGCTTATTACGTCGTCTAAATCAGATAAGCCAAATATGTAGATAACAGTTCTTCTTCTTTTTCTCTCTTTTTCCATCTCTAATATTGTATTTCATATTTTACTAAAAAGATAAAATCAGATACTCCTATGAGTTAGCGAGTCCCACTGCATCAGTAATATAATTATTAACATGGAGACGTGGAATTTTTTTAGCCATCGTCAATACTGTCAGATAGCACGCAGGTTAAAACTGGGCGGGACTCGCTACGCCACTTTTATTTAGCTCTTAGACTATACGATCGTAATACATCCGACTCAAATCAGCCGTGCCAACGTGACTTGTGAAAGATATTTACTGCAGATTACTTTTTCTTTAGTTCGTTTGAACGACACTCAAATGTTTATGACGCCCTGTGCAATGCAAACGGAAATAAATCTCGAATTTAATTTAACGTAAATTGTCGCGTATCTTGAATACGTTTACATTAAATCTTGCCTTTGTTTGACTCAAATTATTTAAGAGCGAGCATAATAAATTATTATTATTATTAATTAGTAATGAATTAAGTGAACAATTGGATAAGAGTTCTATCTCCGATAGTATTTCATCAGCATCCCTTTAATGGCTGAAAATCCCAACTACTGTGGAATCGGTTTCCGGTGGCGGTCTTTCCTGGGAGATACGACCTCCAATTGTCGAAAGAATATACCTCCTCCTTTAAATGCCGGCAACGCATCCACTAAAATGGGTGTCCATGTTTATGATGATTTTCCTTTCTGGGGTCCCACAGGCTCGTTTGCCAAAAAAAACCTCATGCGTTGGGCGTCTACGACACTTTTGAAGTTAAAAATTGTATTTGACTCCAATCACATAGTACCGAGACCCAATTTTGAAACATCGATACATTTGTATAAGAATTGTTGACGTGGTAAATGTGTAGAATATATATACATATCGAGGTGCATAATAGACTATTTACATAGGAAAATAGTATATAAGAAATAGCACGTTATTCCCAGACAAATAAAAGGACCAAATCATTTCAACTAGTGAGTTAGGGATAGTGAACGTTAGTATGAAGTGCTACACAGTGAGTGAAAAAATAGAAAACAAGAACAAAATGTCTTCCCTTTAATAGAGATTGTAAATAGTGCTATTGGACACTTCCTTCTGATAAAAATCTTTTTTACTAACTATAGTTAGACTTAAATTAATTATAATTCTTATGTTAGGCTAGATTGTAATGTGATGTCATGCAAGAGAGCCGGAGAGTTTATTGCTAGTTCTTCTCTTCCAGTTGACCCCTTTGATTTGAGAACTGGCAGTAAATGTGAAATTAGAAGCATCAATGTATATTTCTTTTTTGTGGTTCATAAGTGTACAATGTGTTACATATATGAATAAATGATTTTTGACTTTTGTCTTAGTAAAGACAAATGTATGATAAAAAATATTCCGAGACTTCAGCGTTGGTTTAGATTTTAAAATGTCACTGACCTTTGTCGGAGCATTTTCATTTGTAAAAGTCACCGAGTTTATCCTTTGGACAAAATATGTTCTCGTTTAAATTAAGAAGCTTTGTAAGTTTCACAAAAATGAAATAACATTTTTAGAAAACATTTTATATTTTATTGTTCAGTTCCAAAATAAAAATATGTATTATATTAGTTGGTATTTTTATAATCATTCGAAATTTAAAAAATATTATTATATTTATTTTATTTTATTCATTTATTTATTAACACTTCGTTACATTACAATATAAAAATTGAATATAGTTAAATAAAAAGGAGAGCAACTAGCGGGCTTATCGCTTTTGATCGATCTCTTCCAGGAAACCAAATTTGTAATTGAATTTAATAATCATTCTAAAATATCAATTTATGCGACAGTTAACTATATCATAAGGAGAAAATAACCAATTGCGCCTGCAAAATTTTCTAAAACGGACACCTATCAAAATTCAGTAGTTTTGAACTAACATTAGTTTCTTCGACATTTTTTGAGATCGAAGATTAGAAAAGGTTTAGAAAACTCTTAAATCATAACATTGTTTACAAAAATATTTAATAATACCTAAACATATTTAAATGTACTTTTAGTGTAGTGAAATTAAGGAAAATGTTCAGGATAAATAATCAAATTTTCGTACCATATATTCTATACAACTACATAGTTGTGTACCCTTCATGGTCTGAATAGTCCGTACAAATTCTAAACATTTATCAGGGCCTGTTGCGGGCAGATCTGTATCTATTAATCCAAAGCCCAATTCATCTTGATAAACAATAAAGTGAATGAAAAAGGTGCTAATAGTTGGACAGAGTTATCTGTTCTGTTGGTCTGTTTGGTGTATACGTAGTTTGCACTTCACAAATATGAATACACTGGCGGTGTACTGTGAAAAATTATATAATTTCCGATAGTCTTTAAATTTTTACAACGCCGCGTCGTGTGTTTGTGAGTGCGTGTGTGTTAGTGTGTGAGTGTGCGTTATAATTTTAATTTCAAGACAACTATTTACCCGTTGACATAGACAGTGGTCTATATCTATACCTGCTGTATGTATATTTGAGAAAAGTCATCAAATTACAATGAGATGATGTTTTTTTTAAAGCTCACCTGATATTAAGTTATACCGCCGCCCATGGACACTTTTAATGCCAGAGGGCTCGCGAGTGCGTTGCCGGCCTTTTAAAATTTGGTACGCTCTTTTCTTGAAGGACCCTAAGTCGAATTGGTTCGGAAATACTTAAGTGGGCAGCGGGTTCCACAAAATGGTGGTGCGCGGCAAAAAGTGACTTGAAAAACGCTCAGTTGTGGAACGGCAATATAATATTATATAATTATGGTATTGTAAATTCTGTTCTACCTTTTAAGACAAATATGCACGCCGCAACTTATACCAATTTCTTGCAATTTATATTAATATTATTATTAAACATTCTATATACAATGCACTTCATTAGCACTTGCATTAGCTTCACTGATCTTTTAATTATAAGTCAAGTAGAAATTCAAGTAGTTTAACTACGATGACCTTGCATCTCTCATTAAAACCTTGTGCAAAACTTTATTCTCTATTTGCGCAATTAGGTAAAATCATGACTTAAATGGTACCTGACAAATAAACGTTGAGTTTCTTTGAAGTCTTTTAATAATCTTGTTAAATATGCTCCGAACAGAATTCAGTCAATCATTATCCATTTTTAATATTACTTAACTTGCAATTTATTAAAGCTGTCTCAAAATGTAAGCTTAAGTAATTAATGATGTAACGAGACGGTTTGGGGGCCTTGTCCGTGACGTCACTGATTGATTCAGCTATCCTCTTTATTAATTACGCCGAATTTCGAAACTTTTGCTACATAGTTACTAATAAGAAAATAGTAGATGGCGTGGTAATATGACATATGACATGCATGGTTTTAGTCAATTGACATCTAGACGGGCTTTTCATTTTTGGATTTAAAATCACGATTGTCCATAAAGCCTGCCAAAGTGTTTTCCTATTTTAAATTACTAGCTATATAAACAGCTTAAAACCTACTTGGAACATATAACAGTGCAGGAAGGATGGTCTACAAGAGTTCGATATGAAAATAGACTATTTTTGAAGTGAAACTTCTGTAGGCGCATGAAATTTATTCGCGTGGAACGTCACGAATATGTGCAGCGTTTTTGACGAAGAAATAAATTAAGAGAGAGTTAGAAAAGGGAGATCTTAGAACTTTAATTACTTTTAGTAATAATTAATTTACACAGAAGTTTCAGTTCTGACATGTGTATTTTGTACGCATGCACTTTTCTTTTATAGAACAGGAGGCCAACAGGCAGGAGACCACCTCCTACGTGATACTCGCTGCCTATGGACACTAAATGCCGAGTGCTAGCAAGTGCATTGCCGGCCTTTTAGGAATTGGTATTATCTTGAAAATAAAGCAACATGTTTGACACTGCAGGCGAACGGAATCTTTACATTATTACTAGCGGATCCGCTAGACGTTGTCCTGTCTACACGTCTTTAATTTCAAAATTTCAATTTTTAATAAGCCATTTTGATGAAAATTATTATTCAAATGTTATGACAATATCTAACGATCCAGCACATGGTCACACACGATATAACACAATGATAACAAAACTTTTTTTAAATTTCGGGACAGACTAAAATTAAAATTCGAATATTATTTAAAATTTGACACTGCGATGGTAGCGCCGTCTGTCGGATCCAATGTAAAACATTCCAAAATCAACAACAACTAATAAATTGAAAATTAATTAAAAAAACATTGTCCAGCGGACAAAATTGTGAATCTAAACCATTCCCAGATCCCCTTGAACACACACAAAAAATTTCGTCTAAATCGGTCCAGTCGTTTAGGAGGAGTTCAGTCACATACACACGCACACAAGAAATATATATATTAAGATATTTATGATTGTATATGGAATTAGCTTTTAGTTAAAATGATAAATGTATATGCAAGTGATTACTGATTTAATGTTACATATAATTATCAGAGATAGATTTAGCACTTGTCAACATGCCTGTTGCAGTTAGGGCGGTTACAGAATAGCGTATTTTTCTGCGCGTTTACGGTCGTTTCATCATACGCGCTTAAAAAAACCGGACGTGCGTTAACCAACAGATTTCGACGTCTGCGTTCGAACCGGTAGTGAAGTCGTGTCGGGAACAACATGGATTCTGACAAATAAACATTGCTATTATATAGTTATAGTTGAGCGTGTGACAAAAGGCGCGCCTTTCCGTACCCACATGCGCTCCCAAAGACGAGCTTACACGCGCGTAAAAACGCTAGTCTCTAACCGCCCTTAGCTTATATTTTAAAATCAAATTTTATTTACATTCAGGATATCGTAAAAACTGAACCGATTTTATTGGATTTCATGGTGACGTGAAAAAACATTTTGCACATATTTGTCAGATGACCTAAACGCATCAACAGTCCGCAAAGTATAAATTGATAAATTCGAATTCCATTTTGAAATCTTTATATACAAAGATAATGATAATGTACCTTTATAATAATAATAATGTATTTTTATATGTTGTATCTTAAAAAAAAAATTTTTTTGAGGTGGACGCCTCATAACGCTTAAGGGTGTGCAATATGGATAGTAGCCAAGTCCCAGACCTACTGAATATGCATATAAAATTTGATAAAAATTGGACAAGCCGTTTAGTATGGTAACTAACATTGTGACACGAGAATTTTATATATAAGTTATCTGCGCATGTATTTGTACTTCCTCCTTTGATTCCTCCTTGCAATTAGATGATTTATTCGAATTAATTATGTACAGGACATCTGTCTGTGTGTGTCTACTACGAATTCCTATGAATTCTTCGCTCTTGTCGTTTTTGAGCTTAGTCCACCCAAATAATAATAAAGATATCTAATAATAAACGATATGACGGTAGACAGAAACTTTTTTTATCTTTTGCGTAAATAAGTTCGCGTCCTTTATGGATTCAACCGTTAACTCACTGAAATATTCAAATAGGCTTTATTAATTTAACCGATTGCATCTAAAGGGATTTAGACATTTCACGTCGGTAATTGCTGCCAACTGAATATTCTAGCAGCCCTTTGTAAGGCGTGTCAAGACTCAATAATTTTCTACGTCTGAGATAGACATCTTAATCCAAATGTTGATAAAAGTGCGCCAATAACCAAACGACGGATTGTAATAGCCATCTGTCGATACAAGCTATCCATGGTAGGTCGAATCGGTGTATGTGGATAGATCGGTGTGCCAACAACCTATCTTAATATTTTAACTTACACCAGTTTTTAAAATAATTAAAAAGCTATTTGCTATGTTATATTTTAATATTATATGTACGGTTTCATTTACTTATTTGGTTTAAATTGACTATCAAATATGAGTATAAAGAGCGAAGAGATTCTATCCGTCCTCAAAAATGGATTGTCTTCGTAGGCTTTGGTTATTGGGATAGGATGGGATAGGTCATGGTCTGATCTAAGATTGTTTTCAATCTAAGATTGTGGATTAATTATTGTCTTGGGGCGTTAGTTTAGTAGTAACACAGCATATCCCTTCATTAAAAGCATAAAAGTCTTTCACTCTTGTGAACTCGTGTACTTTATAATACGATATCTAGGCGTCGTATTTAGCATTTCAATACTGAGATTGGGATGCCAATCGCCTAAGTGTTGGAATGTCGAGTGTTCTCGAAATGACGAGCCGTTGATGACGTATTTCCTGACAGCACTTAGTAAAGATATCTTTGTAGGCTTTTATCACTCAAGAACCTTTTTTCATTATGTGCTGTGGATGTCTTGCGATTCTCAAGCCTGTATGCCAATGAGATGCGTGTACAATGGTCTAAATATCTTAGCGTATACAGGAATTAGTAGAGATAAAAACATATCAAAAAAATAGAAATTAGTAGAGGCCTTAGGGTCCTTTAAGAAAAGAGCGTACCAATTCTTAAAAGGCCGGCAACGCACTCGCGAGCCCTCTGGCATTGAGAGTGTCCATGGGCGGCGGTAGCACTTAACATCAGGTGAGCCTCCTGGCCGTTTTCCCCCTGTTTTATAAAAAAAAAGAGGCACATATACCTATGCATACGTATGCATGCGAAGAAAATGCATACTAACTTGTATATTAGAACGGTAAGTAAATATGACTTTAAAGTTGTTATTTATTTAAAACTAGCTGCCTCGCGAACTTCATTCCTTCTTCATGTGGTTTTTACTTTTTAGTAGCAATATACTCGTCTGGAACAGTTTACTATGGTTCATAGAGACTGTTCACTTTTACTGAACTAATACGTTAGAACTAAATAAAAATATAGAATATATTTAATGTTCCAAATTTTCCCTCCATATCACCTTCCTCAGTATCGAATATGAGATGAGACTGATGATTAGATATTATGTAGCAATACAGCTACAATATATCTAATCATCAGTGTCACATAGAACAAGAACGACAATTATTTAGATACATTAATAAATAGTTGTAATGTATCATGTATGAAGTTTTGTAAGTTTTTGTGAGAAAATAAATAAATATTATTATTACTATCTAATTTAATAATAATATTAAGAATTATAAATAGATAATTTAAGACACATAGATAGGTCTTTAAGTCTACAGGACGTGTTGGCAATTTTGGGGAGTCTTAAAATTTAATCCATAGAGTTAATTTAAAGGAAATGTAGCACGGATCCAACTTCAACATTAAAACGCAAACCGAGTCTGAAAACCTCTTACTTAGGCAACGTTCAAAGAGCCTAATTGGTACTATTTATACGAAATACAAATTCAACCAAATAAATAACGTACTTGACATTTCTTAAACACCCACATATATTCCTGATCTATACTAATATTATAAAGAGGAAAGGTTTGATTTTTTGTTTGTTTGTTTGTATGAATTGAATAGGCTCCGAAACTACTTGGCAGATTTGAAAAATTCTTTCACTGTTGGAAAGCTACATCATTCCTGAGTGACATAGGCTATATTTCATTTTCAAAAAAATAGGCATCCTTACTAAAATTACGATAACATTAACATTTGTTTATTATTTGATACAATTCTAACAGATGGCGCTGAGTTAAAGGTAGTAGTTTGGCAAGACGACGTTTGCCAGGTCAGCTATATATAATACGCCTCGTATTCATTTAATTAGTGGCCCTTTCAATATTATTGAAGGCGCATTATACTGTAACCACTGAGCAATATTCCTGCATTCTGTGGTCGGTTAATACCCGTAACACGTTATAATTTATATCAGTTCAACGTACACATTTCGCTGTTAATATAGAATTTATTGCCAGAATGAGATCTCTTAATAGCGATAAAACAGCCAATAGTTTTGAGAATTATTCTTTTTATTATGTGCAAAAATTTAACAGGTCAACAAAATCTTAACCTACAAAGTAATAATCTTTAATAATTGATACATATAGAATTAAAATAAGTTTAAAGAGTTTGGTATCTTTGGCAGTGTACCATCATTACAGCTATTCCTCGCTATATCGCCATGCTTATTCGTTGAGCGAAGAAAGTACCAGCTCTGGATTCACGGATTCCAACCATCAGGCATCAACTTTAATCTTTAATTAGCGTCTGTGCACTTGAAATACAGTCTAAGAGTTTGTTAAATGTCAAAGTCTGAGTGTCAGTTAAATGCTTATATTTTACTGGCAGTAAATTAGAAGCATGTATATTTCTTTTTTTTGATGTTGATAAGTGTATATTATGTTACCTACATATGTAATTTTTGAATTAAAATTTCTATACTCCAATTGATACAAAGTCAGAGTTGGAAGAAAGACACTTTTATTTTTTTTATTTTCCGCTTCCTCTACGGCCGCGCAAGGTTTGTTTGTCGCTCAGACAGGTGAGACGAGGCTAATGTGTCCACAGAAGTAGCATCCTATACCAAAGCCCGTACTGTTACAAATACCTGTTGGCTCTAAAATGGCTGGCTCATCGGTGGCAAGAGAGCGGCGTATAATTTTGTTGCGCGCAGCGTAATGAGAAAATAAATATTGAAATTAAGCTTTCCTTTTAGTTTAAACCATAATTATATTTATTTTATATCGCTTTATATCGAGCCGAGCGTAATATATATATGATAAACCGTTAAAATAACGAAATAACTTAACAATTCAGTACTATGTCACGATTGTAAACCGCAAATTGCTATATAATAGGAATTAGATACAAAAGATTAAGATTATATTTTTACAATTTACGTTTCTCATGTAGATTTTTAAATTGATTTCAATATAAAAAAATGCGATGTAAAAAGTAAAGTCTTCTATATAAAACAGAGCTTCAGAATTTCAAAACATGGTAAGGAAGAAACAGATAAATAAAGGTATATTAAAATACAGTATTATAATTTAAATTCCCATAAACGCTCAGGTAATCAACTTATCGGTTGTTATTTCGTCATCCGATCTCAAGGGGCGCGTTGGATCTCCATCCTAAAACATTACACTTTCCTTTTTGTGTTAGCAATTTATCTTCAATTTTTATATTTATCCATTAGGTATATTAATAAAAATTTACGTAATAATTTAGGATAAATATATCGTTTGAATTAATTTTATTTAACGTCGTAATTAGCGGCATTTAGCAGTTATTTTTGACCATTGGGTTATATTGAATCGGAAGGCTCACATATTTTAGTATTGTCTTTTATTAACATAACTTCAATCCGTATAACAGTGTTTTTCTCACATATTTTGTTTCGCATAGTATATGTCAAACGTCCCTTTAAATTCTTTTGTTCCTTCTTAGACACTATCTAATACAATACGAAACCCCAATTAATTCATTTTCTAATATAGCCTAATAAAAGCTGAATAATTTCGAATACTAATTCAAAACTTGTCAGCGAATAATTTGTAGCTAAGGCGAAGGCTGTCAAAACAGGTTAAATATTGATCGAAAACAGGCGAACACCATCCATCATGATTGTTTTCAGCGTTCGAAACCAATAAATCGGTAAGTCGAATGCTCCATAAATCTAGCCTAATATTGATTAACCATGAATAAAATTAGATTATTTGATACGTTCTACTATTCTAAAATATGTTACCTCCTTGAACTTTTGTGTGGTCTTAATATGTAGAAGTGTTATTATTATTATTTTTTTTTCATAAAATGGCGTGCGAATTTCTCTTAAAAGAAAGATAAGTTATATTAACATTATTTTATCACTGCATCACATTATATATGTTAATATATATGTATTACGTTGTCAAATTCATATTAATTAATAACGAAGACAGTGCGGTACGGATAATCGGTCCATAAGAAGGGAAATAGTAGTATGGGGTCGTTCAAGTATTACGTAACAAGATTTACTGCAAGGGGCCTGTTGTCAACAAAAATAAGCAAACTTCTCAAATATAATAACACATAAATTTTTAGAAAGAATCCTCGAAAATGCAGTTCGTTTTCAAATATAGATATTGTGTGGGTAATATATAGTATAAGTTACTAATTACTGTTGACGTAATCACTAAGAAAGGAATCAGTCACCCACGTAGTCCTGAAATGCGAGGCTGTGGCTAAACAACGTACAGAAATCCTCGGAACAATGAGGTCGCTCCGAGAAGCCTGCGAAGCGCCCAGGAAGCTTCTGTGCTTCTGGAAGGAGTTGGGCTGGTTTAGTTAGCTAGGACTTCACGCACAACGCACCTATTAAGAGTCTAATTGCGGAAATGGAGTCCCCACATATGTACACTAAGAAAGAAAATTAAAGACGCCCCCCTCCCTCCTAAGTGCCTACGTAAAAATTGAATGTCCAAATAACATACAAATACCGTTCATTCAATCAATACGTATTATAAAAGTTTTAAAAGGGTTATAAATAACAGTTATGAAAGTCCACTAAGGTTTAATAACTGGGTAAAACCGCCATAACATGAAACTATGCCGCGTGGGGCTGTAACAGTAATCCCCAAAAGCCTCACACGAGGTGATCATTTATCACAAAGGAAAATATAATATGTAAACATTGTTAGCTAATGCTTAAGTATATAATTAATTAACCCACAAAGTTTCATTGTTGATATTTTATATATGATCATATATGTGCACTTTCTTTCTATGAAAAATCGTCTTTTCTATTAAGCGACTTGGATTTTTTTATGTTTCTATGAAAAACGGACTTTTCTATAAAGCGATTTTTCTTAGACCCAAAACGTCGACGGCGTGTGTCAGGCTCTGTAGGCTGATCACCTACATATATGACTGACAAATGATAATGAAACAGATACAGAAATCTGAGGCAGAGACTGAAAAAAGTTGAATCACCACTGATTTATTTTATTTTATTTTATATTATTGCCCATCTGATGTTAAGAGTACCGAGAGTTTTTTACGCCGGCTTTTTCTCTTACACCCTCTGTCTTCTTTGCCGATTAGTAGGTATGCCTACAGGTACGAATTTAATGACGTGGTGTAAGTGATACCTTGATGATCTTATGTTCCAAAATAAACGTATTTTTTTTTAAGTACTAAATGCCACGCGAATGCGTTGCCGGCCTTTAAAGAATTGATTGAATCAACGACTTATTTCGCCTAATACGCATTTAATTACTGATACCAGTTATGAATATTATCCGTTTGATGTTCGGCTTTTCAGGTAACATACAAAAGGTATTTGAGTTTCTCAAGTAGTTGTAGAAATTCACGAAAATTTCCATTGAGGTTGTGTAAAGCGAGACTAAATGAGGCGTCTGTATCTTCAGTTTCGTGATGTGCACAGGCTAATTGAAGCCCAGAGCTGTTTGAGGATTTTAGCTTCTCGATTACTAAGTTTTGATACTTTTTATTAATATTGCTTACATTAGCCGCTCCGTATTTTTCAGCACATGGGGTATGCTCTCATTACACAATTTATTTATATTATTTTTAGACCATTTATTCTTTGACTTAAAACAGATCATTAATTTAGGTCAAACATATGCCCCTTTTTTTATATTATTTATGAAGCAAATGTTAGCTATCAGAAAATATATGTACCCATAATGTTTAGTTAGGTGATCAGAAGAAAAAAATTGTTTTAATATGACGATCTCAAATAAGTATGAAACTCTTGGCACGTGTGCGATTTTTTACTAAATAACTTAGAATCAACTCAATCAGTCTAATAACACTGTTTTAAATAAAACCTAAAAAATAATTAACCGTTAACGGGAGACCCACACGGAATTTAGTTGGAAAAACATTGAAACAGAAAGATAAAGCGCAGTTTAACAAAGTTTTACAAACTATAAATCTATTTATTTTAGTGTTTCAAAATTTCATTCAATAATTGAAACTGAATTATCTCGTCTATGCTAAATTAAAACACCGTCACAAATGAAAGTACTTTACATATTAAATAACTCCCTAACATCATACATAAGTTCATACATATCAAAATAAGATATTTAGTAATCTAGTATTATACAATAAAATAAATAAAATAAAACAAAAAAATAAAAAAAGCCTTTTATTTCCAGTATTTAATAAATATAAATTATACAATAAACTATTACAAATCATAAATTATCCTAAATATAATGAGACGCATCTAATTTTATATTACTCTGTTCCATTACCCCATAACATTTACTCAACAGGATTACACATAGTAGGACCTGGTAAAGCTTCACAATTAGTTTGGCTGCTAATTAGGTAAGTAGATTGAATAGATTACAATAACTTTGTTTATACATATTAATTTTGTTTAACATATTGGTATCGTGATGTGTTTAAGTATTATTATTAAAGCTTTTTAATGAATCCATACAAAAATTAGTTCGTTAACATTTCGTAATATGAGCATTAGTTGTGTAAGTGTTATTTTCTTTTCTCTGATTTTTTATTAATGCATTATTCAGATCGAATTGTCTTGTTTACGATTAAAGTATCTATGGACTGCGATGACTGCCCTTTAAGAAAGTCCTGCAGATACGTTCAAATAAATGAATGGTTCCTTTATGTGTGCAATTTATACTTGGTAACGAGAATCATGATTTAGACCCATAATATATATGTTAGACACACAAGTAATACATGGGTGATGTAGATATCAAACCCTTAATGGTCTTATGTATATTACAATATAAAATAATCTAAAACAACAAATTAATTTAAATTTAACAAGTGGTTTGAAGATTCCGCAGAAGTATTCAAGTGTCTACAGTTGATGGATGGCACCTTTCTCGAACATCTGTCATGGTTTCTTGATTGAAAACGTTTTAGCCGAGACCGTGTTATGCTAAACTGTGCCTATTTTGTATAGCAAGAACGATCAAATAAGAACAAATTATGTAATTCTTAAACCAGCCCCAAAAACTTTTTACGGATCGTTTTCTATGGACGTTAGAATAGCGGTAGAGAAACGTTTTCTTGAATATTTCGTTCCTATGTTAGAACATTGAGTATATAGATTTTTAGTTTCTCAATAAATTTGTGTGCTTTAGTGATACCGCTGCTACCCATGGACACTTTTAAACCCAAATGGGTCGCGATTGCCTTTTAAGAATTGGCACGCTATTTTCGTGAAGAACCTTAAGTTGAATTGGTTCGAAAATACTTTAGTGTGCAGCTGGTTTTACGTAGTGTTGGTGAGAAATGCTCAGTTGTGACGGACATCGAGGTGATACGGAAGGAATTTCGTATTCTGCCTCGACGGTGATGAAAATCCAAAAAAAATTCATAACGAACTCATAGTTAAAGCTATTATGTCATCCGTGTGTTGTCGTTTGTTTTCAGATGGTGATTTGTATTATGATCGCTTCCTTTTAGAGTCTGTTGATCTGTTCTCTCCTTTACTATCAGTTCCAGAGAAAATAGCCTGACTATTTCCTCTGGAGCTAAACCCGGAGAATTTAGAAACTAAAAAAGAAAACAAAACATAGTATACCAGAAAACAAAAAAAAAACAACGCTGTTATCACATCTTCGTGACGCTAATTATTATTATTGCGTTTCATCCGTAAAAACTTTTTACCCTCTCAAAAAACCTTAATATAGTATAGTTTTACGTATTCTAGAAGGTCGCCTCAAGGTCGAGTTTCACACAAGGTCTACTAAGAGCCATACAATATACCGAGAGCCCTCTGTACCGACGTGACGAATATGTGACCTTGACGGACTTTTTCCACGGTATCAGTGACATAAAATCTAAATATCATTAGTACACCTATGACCGGCAGTAATAAAATGTACATTTTCGTAGTACAGACTAGCTTTAGCCTATTATTCGGCAGTATTTTTAACAATTTTAATAAGCGAACTTAAAAATTCCTGGACTGATTAAGAAAATTATTTCATTACCTACTTGAAATAAAGAATTTTCCAATACCTGTAAAGTATTTATAAAAATTTACTTTAGTCGGACATTCTTTGTAAATTATTTTACAAATTTTAAATATATACATGTCGATGAAGTACACGTAAATAGTACTTACTTGTATATGCTACATTTTGAAATGCATATACCACGATACCCATTTATGATCGGAATGCATTTTGCTAAGTGACCTCTGCACTTTGACGAGCTGGATATAGGCAGTTTAATCCGGTTACGGGCTGATAGGCACTTAATAACATATTGAGCGATAAATGAGATGACAATGTTGCCATTGTCCTAATTTTCTAAAATCTCACTTATGAAAATGCGCTTTTATTGATGATCTAACATTAACGGTGCTTTAATTAAAAAAAACACAGAATGCAAATAACAGAAAGCTCTCTTGATGTTATGTGACAACGCCGACCATGGACACTCCGAAAAAGCTGTCCTTTCTTGAAAAGTGAAGTAAATAAACCAATATATATTTTAAGTTAGAATACAAGTTTTCTTACATCTATTCAACTACGAAAATAATTTTCAAATCAACTATGAAAACAAAATTCGACCAAATTCTGAACTAACTTCAAACAAAACGATTTCTCGTGTGATCCATCTCTCTCTGTTTTAATGAAATGTATTTTAATACAGTAACGTTAATAATATTAGTGTAGGATTTGTCACGCCTAGACGATTGAGGAAACCATACAATTACATACATAATCCGAAATGTATGTAGTATATTTATTCATAGAAAGATTCACTTTCATTTAAACTGCTTACGCAGTTTGATTGCAGGTAACTTTTCGTACGTTTCATATTAACATTGACAAAGACATAGACATATTATTTATTACAAACAAAACACACACACATAAATACACAACACAGCAGTAATCAAAGAGAAAAATTTAAATAAAAGATATAAAGAGAGGTATATTATTTTTTTCCCTTTCCCCTTCGTTCCGTCTCAAGCATATATTGCGTGTGTGCTGTGGCTGTAAATGGCCCTGGCACAGCATTATGCTGAGGAGCAGAGTGTTCCACAGCGCTGGTCATTGCTTATAAGTTATTAAATTAGATTATATTAATACAATTACTTTACGTAAATAGTTCCAAATTATGTAACAACAGTTTTTTTAATAAACTTTTAAATGTAGTAAATGTATGTAAGTCACGTTTATTTCCTCGACGAAACGAAAAATAATATTTCAGCTTACTCGGTAAAGCTTGTAATCTTTATGTAAACGTTGTTAATGGTTCTTTCATTTGAATTTTAAAATAAAAGTACCCATAACCGACGAGCAAGCATGGTCAATGTGGACGAAGAGAGAGGTACGTCAGGACTGTAGCAAGTGACGGGAGAACGGCTTGATAATATATAACTAATTACCAAGCCTCTTAAAAGTTGTTACGTCCATATCTAAATCATCAAACACCAAGTTCGTTAACTTCGCAATTACCTATCCGTACAAAGTTTTCCAGTGTACAATTCTATTAGACTTCGAAGTCTTACAATAGTCAAATTAATTTAGCGTGACCCTCAAAGTTGTGAAGTTCCAACTTGTAAAACCATTAAAAGTTAACGCGAAAATGGTAAATACCAACACTAGTAAGTTCTTTGAACAACGACTTCTTACTTATTCGCAATCGTTTTTAAACTCTACAGAACTTTTGCTGGTATATTTTCTTGGCTGAGCATTTTTAGCGCAACATTGCGCTGAATTTAGCTCTTTAATTACGACATAATATATAAAATAAAAAATCACTGAAGCTAGTACCATTTTTAGGTTTGTAGTTAGTTTTCTTTGTCTGTTTCATAATCATTTGTCAGTCTAATAGAAGATGATCAGCCTCCTATGCCTGACACACGCTGTCGAGAATTTGGGTCCAAGGCAAGCAAGGTTTCCTCACAATGTTTCCCTTCACCGCTCGATGGGAACTCGCTGGGGATCGAACCCACGACCTTAGGGATGAGAAATCATATAAAAATGACAGATTCCAATAGATTAAACCACATAATGATGAAGCTACTTAAGACTTTTTTACGCTACAGTACCTATATAAGGACTTATTATATACTTTATTTGATTTCTTACAAAATTCTACGTACACGGTTAATTGTCAGTGCATATTATGCATAATACAAATCTAGTGGCATTACAACCTCTTTGGTCTGCGCCTCAAATTTCCGTTTCCTTTTTTGATCATTTATTGAAGTAAAAACTACTTTAGCATCCCTGTGATTTGAATTTATTATAATAATAATAGGTAGGGAGATAGGAAGCATGGAAGCACGCTTCCTATCTCATTTTCTCCCACGTCAAATCTTATGAAGTCTGTCGCTTTTTCGTTTCATCGATTTTGAAACTTAAATAATTTTGTTTTTATATATAATATCAATCTTTAATTAATTTGAACTAAAATTGAAATATAATTCATTAAAAAAAAATCCTGACACTGCTACATTTAGATAGTGAATAAAGTTCTTATTAACATATTATTAATTATAAAATCCTTTTTAATCATTGTAGTTTTTATCAAGATTAATAATTGAAATAAAACTTTAAAAAATTAAATTACATTTGTCTCATTATCTTAAAACCAAAATTGTTGAAGGTGTGAATTGTACACATGAGTTTTTCTATTTTCGCCAGGTTAGCTTTTTTTTTCGCCGACAAGCCTATTCACTTTTTTCTTGGCATACCCGTTCCTCCATGTTGTTTTTCAACGTACTTGTTAAGTGCACATAGGGATACAAAGTCAATTGGTTCACATCCGGAGTACGAACCTACAATCTCGTGATGAATTTAATATTATGGTAATATCAATGAGGTACGGAATTATAAGGATATATAAGTAAAGTATTTTTACTTTCGTGTACGTGTGTGTTTGTGTTTTACAAAATGATTCAATTCACATTGAAATAGTGAATACACAGAAACAGTTTCATGTCAACGACATGTCATCAACTCAACCTCATAAGCAATTTCAAATTGAGGGCGCATTTAATATTTGAAAAAGGCCTTCGATAGCGGCTGGCGTAATGCCAAAGATCTACCCACAATCATGCCTCAATGTTATATCTTTTAGCAGGATAATACGGCCCTACGGATTATCGTGAACTTCAATATCGAAGCCTTAATGACAGCTAATGTTCCCTGTTCCCCAGAAACGCTATATTGATCTTTGAAACTTGATCCTTGGACGTAATAGTCTTAATTTTTAACCGACTACAAAAAGTATTTCCAAACCAATTCGACTTAGGGTCCTTACAAAAAAGAGCGTACCAATTCTTAAAAAGCCGGCAACGCTTTCGCGAGCCCTCTGGAATAGAGAGTGTCCATGGGTGGCGGTATCACTCAACATCAGGTGAGCGTACTGCCCGTTTGCCCCCTGTTTTATAAAATAAATAAATAAATATTATTATATAATCTAAACGTCAACCTTCCCCTTGAGTGATTCAAGCCTTCAAACAAACGAATCTAAGCGATGCCGGAAACTGACCCGGTTTTATACAAAAAAGTGTCGCTCCCGTAGTAAATAAATAAATCAATCCTACATCCTTCGTAGGTTTGCCCTTAGATTTCTGTATCTGTTTCATGATATCTTGTATATCTGATAGGCAAGTAGGTGACCAGCCTCCTGTAACACACGCCGTCAACAGACAGTCGACAGTTCTAGCGAATATTAAATGCGTATATAGAAAGAAGTCCCATTAATCACAGCCGGGGATCGAACCTACGACCTCAGGAATGAGAGTCGCCTGCTGAAGCTCGCCAACACCAGCTCCTTAGTAGTTCAATAAAAATATTACAACTTGGTGTAAGGTAACATAACTTGTAATACTAATTGCCATAACGTTTTACGTGCACATGAAACCTGTGAATTATGAGAATAAATACAGTCGTAAACGTAAAGTTTTTACGAGTTTTTGATGACTTTCACCATTTACTTGAAGAGCCAAAATAAAACAGTGGAAGAGTTGTTTTTTTATTAAAAGCGTTTTCATAAGCTTATTTTTTATTAAGCCTCTTAATGGTCCGAAAATAGAAAATATTTACCAAATTCCGCCATATTTGTTTTCCTAGTTTAAGAATATAACATTTTTCTTTTTTGATTGCTTAGCGTCCATGCGTCGGGTTGTCTCTCCCCACAAAATGACAAAAGAACGCCTGGCAATGCGTTGAGCCAGTGAACGGGTGCTACTTGTGGTGTCAGGTCAGACTTGAATTTGTGTATGCGGTTATTTTAATTATATCGACTATGTTTTTGCGTGCTGTTCGCACGAGAATTTAAGAGCGTGCTCCTATTTTACCATGTAAATTAGGGTCCTTCAAGAAAAGAGCATACAAATTCTTAAAACAGCCGGCAACGCACTCGCGAGCCCTCTGGCATCGAGAGTGTCCATGGGCGGCGGTATCCCTTAACTTCAGGTGAGCCTCCTGCCCGTTTTCTCCCTGTTCTATAAAAAAGAAAAAAAATGAGAACATGAACAATACGTTCTCACAGAATCGCTCAACTTTCCTCCCTTTCATAAAAAATGTTAAGCCTGTTCATTTATTTGTATTGAACGGTGGATTTGTAAAGCGGAATTTCACACGTGGATAATCGAATTAAATGGTCTTTTATTGTATTTTTAAAATCGGTTGACGTTTTACAAATTCAGGTGTTATTTTCTTTTTATCATTTAACTTCAGAAAATTTTGTGGTATTGGAGCAGTCTGTTATAATTATTTGCCTCTTTTTGCCTACCCACTCGTAAAAATAACTGCCCCGGGTTCTATTAATCTTTTAATGAAGATTATGAAACCACAAGTTACTGTTAGAACAATGTTGGCCTAGTGGCTTCAGCGTGCGACTCTCATACCTAAGGTCGTAGGTTCGATCCTGGGCTGTCCACCAATGGACTTTCTTTCTATGCGCGCATTTAACATTTGCTCGAACGGTGAAGGCAAACATCGTGAGGAAACCGACATGTCTTAGACCAAAAAAGTCGACGGCGTGTGTCAGTCACTGGAGGCTGATCGCCTACTTGCCTATTATGTTTCAAAATGATCTTGAAACAGATTCAGAAATCTGAGGCCAGGACCTAAAGAGGTTGTAGCGCCACTGATTTATTTTATTTTGAAGTTACTGTAAATATCTATCTAATAATCTTTTTTATTTAAAAAGGCGTGTAACACACACATTTTTATTTTCATGTATACTTTTTTATATCATTGTCTCTTTCACTTACACATGTTTTAATTGCTGTGCTATGTTCTATTATTTTTCTCTCAGTATCTAATTATCTTATGTAGTTTTGCACTTCTTACCTTAGTATTTAATATAATTTGGTTTTCTCACAGTGGTTGCTGGGAGAGATCGCTGGTTTCACTACTTTAATTATTTCTTTATGCAAACGAAGTGTTAATAAATAAAATACAATTCCAACATTTTTTCCGTCATCAAATTTATAAAAGAATGTTGTTTGGTTTTATGAAACCACGGTAAAAGTGAAACTTTTTTTCACATTATAGACATTTAACTAAAAATTTTTGGAATAATATTCCGGTATAAAATCGCTTTATCAATCTTAATTTTATACTTGGAAAATTGGAATGATTATGGGACTAATAAAAGTAGACTAAGACTCCAACTAATATTTTTATTTAATTTGTCTTAGAGAGTACGACATACATAATACTTAACAATTATTTAGATTATATACACATATTAAAATAGCGTGGAGCACAGCACAAATGAATATCAATAATAATACACTACAGGGTCAGCTGCTGCGAACTATGTGCTCCGCCATATTGGCCTTGGCTGCTATGACGAGCGCCTTTCACTTTATCTTTACTCCGCGGCCAACCGTCACGCAACACGCGCCATACAGACCAAAAAGTTTGAGACGATGTAATAAAAGCTGACAATAGTCTAATTTTTCAAACTCGTAAATCATTATTAGTTACTTAAGTATATATTTTACTATAAATGGAAAGCTTAATAGATTTTGTATGAAAAAAGGGCATTCTTTATTCAGGTGTTAATTTTAGGTAATAAATTTCGCAGGTGAATTCTAATTGTCGTATTGTCACGATAAAAAACTATCAAAAATCTCAAGCACATTTTAATTAATCCATGAAAAACATACAAAATACTTATTTTTACTCCATTATTAGGTTAAGCATCGCGCATTTAGTAGATTAGTAGGACCGAAACTTGTAAAAGAAAAAAAGGCAGACAATACCAGAGATGGGTAGATAAAATAAAACTGGGTGCTGGTAAGATTTGGTCAAGTTAAGGGCGAGTAAGGGCAGAATGAAAGAGTCTGGAGGAGGACTTTGTCGAGATAGGCAAACGGAATTAAGATTAATTGACTCTCTAGTTCGTACCGAAATAAAAGGTATTTGTATACTGTTCTTAGCAAAAAACTAAATAAATAATGCTGGTCATCTAGGCCTCCTAGATTTGTGTATCTCAAGGTGAAAAAAAGTTTTAAGGTCGGTTGAGTCAGTTCCCGCTCTTAGACTCTCATTAGGTCTATTGTGCGTAAAGTCCTGGCCAACTAAGCCAGCCTAGGTCCTTCCAGACGCACAGAAGTACACATTGTAGGCAACCTCATTGCTCCGAGGATTTCTGTACGTTGGTTAGCCACGGAGACGAGGAACATAAACAGTTTAACACTGTTATTTTAAGTCTAAGGCATGTTGGTTTCCTCACAATGTTTTCCATCACCGTACGAGGATAGTCAAATGCGCAATTAGAAAGAAAAGTCTATTCTATTAATTAAGCAACAAGAGCTAGTCACATAAATATCAACAGTATGTTGATTGATTCACTAATCGTCAGTATGCATGCATAATGCAAAGCGGATAGCCAAAATATAATTTGCATTGGATTACCAAACTATCAATCTCAACTCAAGCAAACTTTATTAATCGGAAGCAAGTTTGTCAAGGAAATTAATTACATCCCAACGGACGTGGTAACTTACCAACATATAGGTAAATCTGTTTTCTGGGTTTTATTTCTATTCCCCCTTTAGACTTTAGTTTGTCATACTAGATTTTTGATTGGCATGACAGTCTGAAGCAATGACATGACGCAAGATATGTATTATATAATTTATAATGATATTTTTAATAATCCCAGAGTACCTAGACTTCCGTCGTCCCACAACTAAGGGTTAACAAGGCAGAGTTTGCCGCGCACTACCACTATGTGGCGCTGTCTACTGAAATATTTCCGAATTACCTCGTCTAGGTTCGTTCAAGAAAAGAAGTTTGTCTCTGTTTAGTTAATACTGTTTATATCCTATTAGAAGTTAATATTCATTTGTTTATACGTCTATATTTAAATAAAAAAAAATAACATAAAGATATAAGGGATGCATCGGACGGCGTTATCGCTAATAAGCGATCTCTTCCAGGCAACCCGAGTTAGGCGATAACAAAAAAAATAAATATTAAGGGTAGGGTTTTTCTATTTTAAATAACATTTGTAATGCAAAAGAGCATTGTTAGCCTAGTGGTTTCAGAGTGCGACTTCCGTCCCTGAGTTCGTTCGAATTTCTCTCTATGTGCGTAGGTACTTAACATTTACTCGAACGGTGAAGGAAAACATCGTGAGGAAACCAACATGTGTTAGACCCAAAAAGTCGACGGCGTGTGTCAGGCACTGCAGGCTGATCACCTACTTACTTGCCTATTAAAATTAAAAAATGATCATGAAACAGATTCAACAATCTGAGGCCCAGACCTAAAGAGGTTTTAGCGCCACTGATTTTTTTTTATTTTATTACAAAAGTGCAACATTTTATTTCATCTCAGTAGTATTCTTCATTTCTGAAGGTCGTGTCACTGCCTGCTGACCTGTTAGTGATATTTCTCCACTTTCGGTCTATACCTTCCCTCAGCGAAACTTTGCCGACGTCAACCAGCTTGTCTAGGTTCTGATTTGCGTCGAGCGATATGACCAAAGTCAGTTTGTACTTTTGCATAGCATGTTGTTGATAACTAACTCTCTCACTAAGTCTCATACTAACATTTGACAAATTAACATTTATATATAAAACAAAATTTTAATTTATTTAATTTCATACATTTAAAAATATGAGATGCGTTTGGCATCGATATTGGTAAGGGGCAAATTTAAAAGGCAATGTAAAAATCTACGTGAATGGAGGGAATTATCACGCAACTTTTAACATTCAAATGTGTTATTTTTCACAAAAAGTGTGGATAACATTATACAGCCGCAGAGGTAATGAGTTTATTTAATTAAGCTGCTTTTGTACCGTTTCGCGAGAAACTTCAGCTTTTCAGTAGTAAATATTTAAACACAAAAGTAATTATCATCAGTGAGAACAAAAGACGGAGCAAGCCATCTTCTACTCTGGCCAGGTATAGCATAGATCGATATTCAAATTATTGGAATTATTATTGGAAAATGTAAGGTTTCAAATCACTTGATACTTATCCACTTAGGGTCCTTAACTAGCGTACCAATTCTTAAAGGCCGACAAAGCACCTCGACCTCCACAACTGAACGTAATTTAAGGTAGTTTTTGCTGCTTATACTATACCACTGACGTATTTCCCAACGAATTCGACTTAGAATCTTTCAAGAGCATACAAATTCTTAAAAGGCGACGACCCTCTGACGAAACCTTGAGTGTCCATGGTCAGCGGTATTACTTAACTACTTTAATTACCATCAGAACATCCTTTTCGTTTTGGCACATTCGAAAAAAAACCATTTGGCCAAAAATATTAGATATAAACTAGTGTCGCCGAAGAGATTGACGAATTAACTTGAATGTTTTAACATTATGAATGTACTTGCAAGACAGACCCCATCAATTAACCGGAGTAACTGTTGCTTAACCCCACTGATCGATTTAACTGCTATGCAAATAACTTGAGCTTCTCAGTTCGGAATAGCGCATGATGAATATCAAATTACTTTTGGGAATTAGATATTGAATTGTATATGTAGTAACGCTATTTACTGACTAAATCAATTTCTTATATAATTATTTAGTATAATAATTATATCTAAAATCAGTAGGAATTAAAACAGTAATATTACTGAATGGCAGCTTTGTTATCGTGGACTTAATGTATATTGTCTTTAGCACCCTCTTCACTAACAATAATTGTTATATTATATTTGTCAATAAAAATCTATATTTAATAAAAATACAAATCGATTGGTTTTGAAGTTGTCGCGTTCATACAAACAGACGCGCTCGGGATTTTTGTTTAAAAATGAAGATAAGATAACTAAGGCTCAAGAAACACATGGCTAACCTATATTACAAATAATATATATATAATTAGGTGATCTAGATTCTGTCGTTAAGACACACCGTCGACTGTTTGGGTCTATAGTATTTCCGTTTCCGCACAATGTCTTAGAGTGATAAATGCGCACATAGACAGAACATCTATTGGTGCACAGCCCAGGTTCGTACCTACGACCCCAGAGATGAGAGTCACATTGGATCTATGGAATGTGTGGTACTCATGAGCCCTTTGGCCGAATTCTATAAATAACACCTCTAACTTTCAGAAGTAAGCAACTAAACTTTTAAATTTCCAATCATCTAAAATAGAATATGTACTCAATACATTACATAATAAACTAAAACACAGAACAGAGACACTTCCTTTCATAACCGATTAAAATCCAAAATATACACATTTTGTTTTCAAGAAAATCACTCAAGTCGACAATCGAAAGCTTTAAGTGCAATTAAAATTCTAATTATACCCAAACGTACCGCTATCCAACGCGTATTAAGAAAATACTTAATAATTTTCAAAGTAGTGCGAAATACGCGGTTCCCACAATATACCGCATATTATTTGCGTTCCCTTGTCCCATTTTCCTAATTGCCGCGCGCCGTACTACGATAATGACTTCCCCAATTTCTACGCCGACTCAACTCTTTGTTCTTGTCTATTGTTTATGGCTACAAAAATGTGACAGATATGTGAAATCCTGGCTATAATCATCTGTTATGAATGTAACTCAGTCGTGTACTTGTGTCATTCCGGTTTCCAGGAAAAACTGTTTACGGTCTAGCGGAAATCTTTCTCTGGACTATCCAGATTGAATAATTTGGATTTATTTTACATAATAAACCTTAAAAACCACGAGACCAATGGCGTAAAGCGGTCCAAAGATGCCCATTTGTCACAAACGCGTGCTATTTGGCTCCTTTGAACCTTACCTATACTTTTGATCCTATACTCCCATGTCTATTTTATTTTGTCATAGGTGTTTTATTGATCACCTGCAAGTGATTCCAAGTCCCTATTGGAAGCAATAAACAAAAATGGAGTGATATCACTAGCAGCAGGTTCATAACTTGAAGCAAGTTTCCGTAATGAAGAAAACGAATAAAAGGTATTTTTTCATTTCTTTTATTTATTGACCATTTTTGTCGACTCGAGGGCTTGATAATGCCTAAAAAGCCCCAAGGTAAACAGAATTAATACAGGGTCTTAAATTAGTAATGTAGGCTTTAAGGAATGCCTACGTAGTATTAAAAAGGCATTGCGTTTATCATCCGATTTAAACAACAAAAAAACGTCTGGTATTCGGAGACTGCCGCGGTAAAGCATGGTATTTTTATCAACTTATTATATATATTAAACTTATTATTAAACTACTTATTATTTATGATTATTTTTTCTTTGATATCGATTCAATCTACCACTCTACCAGTTTAAGACTCCATAATAGTCTGTCTCACTCTTACGCGTACCAGCTGAACCAGCCGTGCTTACGCTACGTCACCGTCGGCTGCACCGCTAGACCGATGTGAGATTAGGGTTACCAGGCCTAAAAATGCATAATCCGGTCTGACATGTCTAAAAATCCTGATTTTGAAAAAAAGTCCGGTCGAGCACCTGTATTAAATAAAAATCATAGTCATCTCACAGTGAGATGCAGTATGCGTTCTGTCCCGCTCAAACGCATATTGGCGGCACCGATATTACATCATTGCGTTAGGTTTATTTTTGTTACGAAATTTCTTGATTCGGTCGCCGCGCTCAAAGCCCGCGATAAAAGCTATGACATAGTTTAAAATTTCTCGTACCATTTAAAAAAAATACGACCTGCAAATAATAATAATAGTTTATATGTAAGAATATCTAAACTTCGCAAATGCCATAATATATGTGAGTGTTATTTTAAAAGGTGAAATTTATATAGAAGTTACATTATGAATCAGTAAATTCTTATATTACTATACAAAATTATACTACGATTACGGAACATTAAATCTTTCTGTATAGAAACAATATTTCCACACATTTCTAGCGTAGATAAAAAGAAAATATAAATAAAAATTGTAACGTCACAAATCATAATAATTTGATTACCTCATTGTTTGGGTATCGTAAATGTGGTTCAGTCATGCCACGTGGGTGCACTATAATCACTTTGATTTACTTTCAGAAAGAAATAAGGAAATACTATTTTTGTATAATTATATATAATAGTCCCAAAACTGTACGTCACCAGCCTTCTTGACTAACTATACCTATATATCAACAGATACATACATCCCAGGTTCATAAAATTCTAGTGCCATTCGAGTTTTGCTACACTTATCTTACAGGTAAAGAGTTTCTCGTTCGCATTTAAACTACATAAACTGTAATGAGATGTGCGGTGTTTATGTTTCATATGCTCGCTCTTCAAACTCCGAATGAAAGCATATTTGTGCTTTTCCCCAGCCTATTGTTATAACGTTCATTTGAATTTTGAATGCATTTTAATGTTTTTCGCATACCGCTGAGATATTTTTCCAAGTATAATTGTGTCATGTTATGTAAAATATTTCTTTTGTTTGAATAATCGTAGTTTCTATTGAACTCTAAGTATTACTTTTATCACAATGTTTTCCATTAACGTTTGATTGTGAGATGTGGAATACTTGGATATAAATATCTCGTTATTTTAAATATGCAATGTCAGAAAATATTTTTTATTTTTTTTAAACTTTTACAGGTACCGGCAAACATCTTGAACAAATGCCCTTGCCTGCGCAGACGCGTTTTTAGTTACCACTGGGAGGGGCGGTAGCGTTTAGCGAGTAGCGTTTCGATCACGTGATTGATAAATCAGTTAGTTAGTTAGTGATAAAGATGGGTGCATGTGAGTGAATGAATAACACATGTTAGATCGGTAGGTAGGATCATCTCAAGCTCTGAGTAAGGCAGTTAAGAAGCCAGTCTTCAAAGGTTTTTTTTATTGTGGACAGTGCTAAATATTAAACAGCCTATTTTGTGTAAATGTCAGCCTGCATATTGCGTCTATCAAAGTCAGTCCTTACTCTTACCGACGACTTAGTTTTACCAACGACGGTATCGCTATTTCTTTTTAGAAACAGCCTACAATCAAATGAGAGTAAATATAATTACAGTTATACAACTATTAAACTAGTATTAACAGTATATTATATAGTACTGCGAGTGAATTGCAGGAATAATACATAAAAATTATTTGCTGTACAAATTGTCGATGCTTTCAATCGTGATTGATTAACAGCATCTCTAGTCTAATGCGCATTATCATGCTACATGATACATCATGTTTTGCGATTTGCGTTTTTCGCTTTACATTCTCACCTCTCAGGCCTGTCTGATTATCGTTCTAATAGCAGATAACATATGAGACGCTAACTTGCAAACTACATCTGTCGCATTGACGACCCTTGGAGATTAACCGTGGCCGAATAGATCTGGTTCAGTTTAAATATGCCTATAGTTGATTGCGCCTGACCTAAACTTTTCCACGTCTTAGAAAATTAATCGGTTAGATTACGATAGGTATTGGCAATGAAAGTCATCGAGTTTAATGTCAGTTAATTTATTTAAATTTGTTACCAATTAATTTTTAATTACTAAATTCCACAAAGGGACTCAAACAAAACGAGGAAAAGCGAAAAATAATGAAAATCTCATTAGGTACCCGGAATCTCGAGATCAGTTTAAAAGATTAGAGATGATTTATACAATAAAAATAATGAATACTAAAACCAAGGGACCCGGTTTATACAGATTAAGGGGCCTTTGAATAAAATACGACTGTGAATACATCCCTTGTGGTAATTTGGCGGGTTTTTGAGATAAGAAGACCCTACGTTGGAGAGCGTATTTTCCTATTGAGATTGGCCTTGAACGCAAGAGATAGTACGGCCTCTGTTCCACCTGTGACACTGCGCAAATTCTCATCTTTAACTTTCTTCTTCTTCTTCTTATCGTGCCATCTCCTTGCGAAGGTTAGCGATCATCGTGGCTAGTTAAATTTTGGATGCCGCGCCTCTAAACAATGACTTGGTGCTATTACCAAACCATTGTCTTTAATTATTCAACCAGGACGTGCGTCTACAGCCAGGTCTCCTACTACCCAGAGGCTCTTTGCCTTGGATGATTAGTTGAAGGAACTCGTTGAACCTATTCGTTAGGAAATAGAATATATCGGTGGCATTACAATATTTTTAGGTATGGACCTCAGATTTCTGTATCTAGTTCATGATACTTTATCAATCTAATATCAGTACTGATCAGTCTCCTGTGCCTGACCGTAACTGACTGACACCCCGTCGTTTTTTTGTTTCCTTACGATGTTTTTCATCACAATTCGAGCGAATATTAAATGCACATATAAAAATTAACTTCATTGTTGCACAACTGGAGGACGAACCTACCACCTCAGGGATCATAGTCGCCCGCTAAAGCCAGTATGCCAAAACTGCACTTATTTCAATGTGCATAATATTTGGCACAAAATCACATAAGCAATTTGCAGATTACACATATTAAAGTTTTAAGTGGAAAAACGAGTTTAAATTTCACGCAAATCGTCTACGTAGCTAACTGGCAAAAGTTTTTACCGCTGAAATAACGTTACCCTCATTTAAATAACTTGAAATAACACACATTTGCATCTAAGCACTATTTTATACGTAGAGACGGAGTCTTAAAATATTAGTCTAATATGCATGTCTATTCTAGTTGACTCGTATTAAAACGCCTGAAATACTAGTTAGATTATAGTGTAATTTTTGAAAGAAAAATGATACATTAATATCATTATTCTATCTATCAAGCGTTTCAAGGCTGACAAGGGTTACTTAAAATTATATGTTCATCTCATTTTCTTTTAAAAACGCGGCGTGTATTACTTACTACTAATGTAATTATTCAATTTTAAAAATACTGAATTAATTATTATATTTATTTACAACACACAAATAATATTCTTAAGGATTTTAAGGATTGTTCTGGAAATGGAAGCCCGTGGCAGCGATATTAATAATATATATTATCCTAAATCACATGTGCCCATCTAACCAAAAAGGAAGTGAGAAAATATTTCAGCAAGCGGGAAGCTTTATTTATCAGTAGTATATAGTTTATATATTCTTTCTTTAAAATATTAATTTTTTAATACTTATTTTCATACATTTTATTTAACAATGTAATCTGTTTCGGCTTAAAGAGTTTTCTTTTATAGTATGTATACGTAGCAATGCAATTTCCCCATACTAGACTATGTATTCAATTCTTTTTTTGGGAAAAGTGATATTTTTTTTAATAAAATCCCAGAGGCTCTTTATCTCAGCCTTTTAATAAATTTAAGAAATGTATAAAAAAAAAGCTAAGTAAAGTTAACGATTATCTAGCTGATAAAAAGGCCTGGGACTAGTGATAGGCAGACTACTTCTAATGAATTTGCGATATTTCTTTAAAATAAGTGTTGTTTGATGATTAGCTATTTTAAAAGAATACCGAGAATTTCTTACATTGAGGTTTTCTCTCGGCCTACACCCTCTGTCTTCTTTGTCGATGAGTAGGGATGTCTACAGATTCAAATTAAATGACGTGGAATAAGTGATACCTGTATCTTTTGTTCCATAATAAACATATTGTATTTTATTTATTTAAGATTACTTATTGAACAACAATGCAATGCCACAAATGGTCAATAACACGATGTGCAATAACAACAGTGTAACCATATAATTTCCACCCTTTACTTATATGAGAAAACCCCGAAAACCTTATAAAACATTGAGTGGACGCAATTGCTGATTATAGGCCAAGAGTCGAACACCAGTTTGCTTTAAACTACCTTGCAGTATTATTTTGTATTATAGCGACACGTATAATTTAATACGTATAATTTTCTTTTAATGTATAATTTAATCATTATACTTAGCTATACTTAGCCACTGGGACAGACGTCCCGTATGAGGTCCCAACATGTACTAACGGATCCATCTAATTGATACCATCACCGTAGAAAACGGGGAAGGCGTGGACCTTCACTTCGTTCACTCCAGTGAGATTCCGTCCTTACCTTCAGGCGATAGCCCTTTAACTAGTCGTGGAAAACCATTAGGACCGAGCAGCAGCAATACAACCCGAGCTGAGGTGTAAAGACCCTTCAGGCCTACAGCGAGGTCCCATAAAAAAAGAGAATTCTCTTCATCATTCATCATCATTCATCTCTCAATTTACAGTCATACCAAACTAATAATACATGAATAGATTTTTTAGAATAGCTTTATTTCAAATAACCAAGCTCTTACACGTAATAACTAATGTTATCAATTTACATATTTTGAATTAATATTTTAATTAATCTACTCAATCTTCTTCTGTTTGCTTGTATTCATACATACTACGAATAAATTAAATACCTAAAATTAAAATCTTCTAACATCTTATTCCATTCGTATCATCTTTACGTCCGTCGTTCCACTGAGCGGTTTTAATTTGAACCAATTCGACTTCGGATCCATCCAAAAGCGTAACAATTCTTAAAAGACCTTGTCTTGACCTTGACATATGTCTTCTTTTAACATCAGGTGAGTCTCATTCTCTTTTGCCCCGTTATATAAACAAAAACAATCAATACCTAATCTGTATAAAAATGTGAAATAAATTCTACTTGTACTTATATTCTTATGAAATTGATCTTAAATATTATTATAATCTCTTAAAACGTATTAGTTATGTCAGCATAAAGCTTTACATTTCAGAATTCGTTAATAATTACGTTTAGCAGTAAATACTAACTTAGTTGAGGTATACCCCACAAGACATAAGAATTGCTTTGTGAAATCCTGGCCTTAATGACATCCCTATTCAAACAGAAATTATTACTCTTTGATGTATAAATACTATCCACTTAATTATTCTTATTAATTGTCCATTGAGTGAACTGACAAGAGGTTTGTGTCTCGTCAGTTCCTATGCTGTAGTAAAGAAATAGTCTTCTATGTAAATATTTAAATATATATTACTGTTTAGTATTGTATTGTGTGTAAATGTAAATAAGTATCATATTATTTTGTTAAATAAATAAAATACCTCACGTAAGCTTTTACTTTTGAATTTTGCATTGGAATAGGCGACAAAGGGCGGAATTACGCTTTGCAAATGAAAAATGAAATTATATAATAAAATAATTTCAGCGTCTCTCGGGCTACGTCTTTAAAGAGGTTTATTTTATGTAAAGGCCTAATACACGAAACGGCTACACCGGCCATAAAACCAACACAAAATAGCAAATTTACATTTTGGGCGAGTTTAACATTTTTCAGGCCAATTCTCACGCGACTCCCCACTGAGTTGAGTTAATCTCCGCTCATTTATAACACGAGAAGTGTATCTTAATTAATATAATTAATAATTATTATACCTAATAAAGTTTTGCAATATGAAAAACTGCTTCTATTATAATCACAGTAAAAATATCAAAGAGAACGGCAGGTGTTAAAACTATTTCTTGACTGAATGAAATTCGTTAAGTTAATTTAATTACTTCATTAACTGATTAGTATCCTAAATATTTTAAAGGGAATTTAACTTTTAGAAATGCACTCCTGGGTTTTTGATGAGAAATTGTCATGTCATAGAATGGTACACGAATGTTTATGATTTTTAACACATAAAGTCGCTTATCTCGGGCATATTTTACGCCATCATCGATACAACTTGATGCAGCGTATAAATTTTTAATAGCCAAGCTTTACCAATAAAGTGACGACAGAAGAAGGGTACAAGAGCACAAACATAAAAAAGGCAAAACATCAAGCTATTTTTGAGGCTAGTATTTTTTTTAACCAGACTCTAATGCGCTGATACAGCGTCATAAAGTCACAACTGTTGCGAAAATAATCATGAGCATATCCTTCACACCGGCACATCTTCATAATAATTTTAATCTAATTTTAATTACGGAATAAACTTTAATCAAACTTAAATTAAAAATAGACTTAAATGTAATATAACAATAATAAAAGTCCGTTTAATTTCTAATCATTACAAAAGCAGAATATACAGCTAAGATTTGTTATATACATTGTTTTCTTGTTTTCCTAATATATTATTGCTTTCTTCAGAACCATTGATCGGAACTCCTTCACAGAAGGCATCCAGCGTTTTCTAAATATTTCTAAATATCTCTGTCCATGGCTTTCTTTCTGCATTCGCTTCCTGCTAACGCTTTTTATTTCTTATAATATCTACCTTCTTTTAAAAACTCTTCTCTTTCTTCCCCTGGGTCCAAACGGAAGTTAAAGCTTGAACTGTCTCCAACGCAGCAAAGAGATAAAAGTATATTAAGTATTCCACCAAAATTATGACACTTTATAGAGCTCTATATTTTTCAGCACACGACCTTATGAATATATGAATCATTTCCACTGATTAATACGCAAAGTTCGTGACGATGCCTCTTTGGCGTGAATAACTTATTTACACCTGCGTAAGTAATTTATGTTTTCATAAAATTACAATATTTGTCCTACATCACATATTATTATATATTTTTAGTTTAAATGTAACAGAACTATAATATATGCACTGTGTTTATTGCCTTTCCTGATGATATCGTAATATTTATGATTTTAATATGTGAAATATCGGTTATAACAAAAATTATTTATTCTAGTAAAAATATTTCTTTTGCATTATTTTAACGAATAAATCCTAGACAAATTTTATAAATTCTTTTACCATTAGAATGCTAGGTAATCTCTGAGTAGTATATACTTATGAGAACGTAGTATATTGACAAAAATATTTCATATAGTAGTGTTTAGTGTAGTTTATTATTTTTTCATTATACGCTGCATCAAGTTTAGTAAATAAAAAAAAGTGCGTGCGCACAAAGTACACATGTCAGAAGGGGAACTTCTATCGTAAAAATAAGTTACGTTCTCTTTATTATCAGCTCAAAGTTCAGTAGACTTTTATCGCTGTCTTGCGGATATTGGAAGCGATTAATAAAGGAATCGTATTAAGAGTGCATTCAATGTAATGAAAATCTCGAGGTTCTCTCTATGGGATTATAAAGAGAGGATTCTCTCGACGGACGTCTACGATTATAATCTATCTACTTTATCTAACCCGGGAGAGACCAATAATACGTCAATCTACTTTTGCAAAGCCTTGAAGGGCTTGTATCAAGCCAAATTAATTACTTAAACATTTTAAACTTTACTAACAGAACACATTCTTTTGTGTGCATTTTTGGTGTGGCTGAGTGATTTTACAAATTCTTAAAAGGCTAGCAACGCAATCGCAAACCTTCTGGCATTGTGTGTCCATTATGGTTTTGTCTCCTGTTCTATAAAAAAAGTGTGGAAAAACGTGTCTTAAGGTAGATATTTCTGTATGACGAAATACAATAGGTTTTTGACACAAGGGAGTCATACTAGGGGCAATTATGACCCGAAATAGGTACTAAAACCCTTAAATAATTTGTCAGGCTCAGAAACCTGAAGGTTTTTCTATTAACGAAAAAGTTTTTGGAACAGATGCAATCTGAGGCCTTATGAAGATTTATTTGCAACTGAATTATTTTTATTGATATTCTGTATTCAGTTATAGTCTTACTTACCATGGAGAATGTTCTTAGGAGTTGTTCAGTCTACTACCTGCAGCTGAGTTTCATTATCGGACATCAAGGCAAAATACAAAATACCGTCCGTATCACCTCGACGTCCGCCGTTCCACAACTGAGCGTCTTCTAAGGAAGCTTTTGCCACGTACCACCACTGTGTCGAACCAGCTGCTCACTAAATATTTCCTAAACATTTCAATTGGGTCGTTCAATAGTAGACATATTGCTGAAAGGCCGGCAACGCACTTGCGATCCTTCTGGCAATGTGAGTTCTGCGTGAGGCAATCACACTCGTTACAATAATAAATACAGTTTCTACAATACTAATATTGACTAAACAATACCGTATAATAATTATTATTTGATTTACTACAAAAGTAACTTTATTCAAATGTTTTAATAGCGATGCGATTGTAATAAAAATCCAATTATAAAACTGACGTTTCGCGTGCTTCGCAGCAATATGTATGTCACATACAAAGATATTGTGTGCGGTCTTTATTTTTAATAGTACATTTTACAGATATACTTAAATACAGATAGCTTTTATCAGGTATAATTATGAATCAGATTAAGTTCCTGCACTAATGTTCGAAATGGCTAATATTTGTTTTCAATATTGGAAACTGTGAAATGTCTGGGCCTCCTTCAAATTCTTCCACTTGTCTCTCATCTTAGCTATCTTTTTTATGGTGGTTTTCAACTCTTTCTGCCCTCTGGACGATTCCAAGTAAGTTTTTCTACTTTTGAAGAGCGCTCTTCTAGAATCACGCTGGAGTTTCATACTTCGTTGTTGACATGAACAAGTGCTGCGCTAATTTGCATCGTCATTTTTTGTAAAAATGGCGGGTCCCCTTGTCCTCTTTCATATTCCATAGACAGTTTAATATAAATGTGTATAAATGGGTTAATTTCAGCGAAATTTCAATCTAAGATTAGTAAGCTCCATAAAACAAGCATGTAGTTTTCCAACATCGAACAACAACATTTGCCTTCTTATTTCATACATTTTAACTTTAGTTCATTATTGATAGGTACATTTCCCAACCTCAATAAAAGTAATGTCAGATAAGGATAAATATTTTAGTACCCTCCATTACTAAGGCCTCAAATCGATTTTACTGCCTTAAAAACATCTCCCGAGTAACCTAATTTTGCTACCAATTCCTTACGGAAAATCTCGCTGTTGTTAAATATGGTATTACAAATTCTTTTTTCCCATTCATTTATGGATTTCCATTGCGTACGAGTGTCTAATTTTAGCCTTTTCTTGCTAAAATGTAAGTAATGAGACGTATTACCTTAAATATTAAGAAATTAAGTCCCCGAGCCGCGTCACCTGTATGAACGCAATAAACTCAAGAACTCGATAGTCTGATAAATGTTTAGGTGTATAATTCACTGTTTTTATGTAACGAGTATAGTTGAGGTTATCGAAAAAAATCTTGCAAGTCTAGAAAATCCACGCCGGAGAAGTACAACCTCATAAATACTGATTCCTTTGACTATATAATACAGTTTTGTTAGACAATTTAAATATTTTTACTGTATGAATTTATAATAGACAATCTTTGTAGCACTCGTAGAGAGAGCTAAATCTAGATGTAAATATACAAGCAAGAGATGTAAGCAACTTCGTTTATAAAATTATTTTTCATTTCATAACGTTTCTTAGACGCAAGATATCAAATTCATTATGGGATTAGTGCTTATGAATGATAAGGCTGCAAACTCCTACTACTTTGAAGATAAACACTGAAAAAATAAGAAAAAATAATCAGTGAGTAACATCGAAATATATAGTACGTGGAAATATTAATAATTATAATAATGTTTATTTGCAAGAATATGATACTATAATGTTTTGGTGGTACAATCTAATGTTCGCATATTCTTATACACATACAATGGCGTGCAAATTTGTCTTAAATTGAATTTTACACATATATTACATATGAGTCATAATATAGTCAATCCTTATAATATTTTATCACTTCATCATAAATTATTGAAATATATGACTACGTTATCAAATTAATATTAATTATAATAATTCACAAGTCAATTTTTATTTAAAGCATTTTTTTACGATATTGCATTATTTGTGAAATTCATTACTTATTAAATTTTTTGTTTTATAGGAAGGTGTTGGAATAATAACCCAACGAGAACAGATGCGAGAAAAACGCTAATTAAAATTGACGTGATAGAACACGCCCGATGCAACTCTACATAAATGTTGTACATATATTATTTATATTTACATACTTCGACATGGTTACACATACTTCTCCCAGTTACACAAACTCATTAAACGATGAGACACATAAATAATAAGTAAAGGAAAAATGGCAATTGTATTTTTCACTAAAAACTAGATGCGAAATATTTTATTATTTTTCTATTTGTAGTCTTTTGTCTCTGGCTTGTCATATACTTCAGACCTTCAGATATTTTTGTTCAAAACTGTAGTATATAGTCCGATCTCTTTGTTCTTTTAAAAAAATGTACTTATTAAATAGTAATATAAAGTTATTCGGGTCATCATTACACAAATATATCTAAAAAGGTTTAAGAATTCACGGGGAAAAAAATCTCTAAAGTAGATTAAATACTCGTATATTTAACTCAGTATACCTAATTTGGGTGTGCTCATGATACAGGTTATTTAGTGCTATGGATATTCACAATACACATGTCGTAGAAGTATAAGAAAAGGTTCGGCGTAACTGACTCAATCAGTTTATCTCTAGCCAAATCGGTGCTAGTCCTCCGTCGACACGTCGTCGATTTTTCAGCCTGGCAAGGCCAAATTTTCTTGTAATATGTAAATTCTGTAAGAAAAATAAACTTTGCCGTCCACTTAAAGATTATTTATTATTATTCACGCAGGTTGTAAGCATAATGTGTGTCGTCATGCCCGCTAAACGTTTGTGTTTTGAAGTGACAGTGTTCTATATTTCAATGGAATCGGCTGCGCGCACATGACGTATGCGACGTTACCTTGCTCTGAGGCGTTCCTTTTAATGCTTGAAGTGCAAGCGAGAGCGCGGAACGAGCGACAAAGAGGCACAATAATTGGCCTCCGCGTTCGGCAGCGTTCGACATCTAACTCTCTCCTACTTAGTGGCCGAGCAGCTAAACTCGGTACAAATAAATGTAACTTGATCAATTCAATTGTGCTTTCCATTTACCTCCTCAATATCCATTCAAAAAATCAAACAAATAAAATTAAAATTTTCTTTTGAAAAAATGCAACCATTCGATGAGTATTAATTATGACGTTTTCACGTTCAACTATCGTCAGTAAACCGAATTTATAGACAACAGATTTTTTTCTCATTCGTTATTTCTCAGGTCCAACGAGTAATGCAGGTACAAACATCGTGTACAATTGGCAACAAAAATAATGGCAGATTTTTCCAGTATTTTTTTTTTATAGAACAGGGGGCAAACGGGCAGGAGGCTCACCTGATGGTAAGTGATACCGGCGCCCATGGACACTCTCAATGCCAGAGGGCTCGCGAATGCGTTGCCGGCTATTTAAGAATTTTAAGTTCTTATCGTTCAACGTTCATACGGGATCGAGCGTAGCCTATACATATAAACGATATTAATTAGCAGTAAACATTTAATTTTCTTCTCAACTCCATCCAAATTCATCGTGATATTAAAAAGTATTTTTGGAGTAATTAAAACATCGCCGTCCCAATTTATTGTTCTAAAAACGTGCCCGAAATGTCAGTGAAAATGATATTTTCCTTTGGCCTTTTAATTAGCTATTAAAATCAGTGGTTTCTATATACATTACGTCATATACTATTGAACAAATGCCGCATAATATTTTTAGTTTCATACAACTGGATTTATTTAAATGGCTATTTAATAACCTCGGTTCAAACTAACCTTAATTGTATTCCCTTTAGCGTAAATTATCGTTAATATTGCGACATTATATTATTAGTATATTTTACATTTATTTAATGTCATCGTGTATATTATTTAAATTAAATTATAATAAATATAAAAAAAGATAAAAAATTATAATAAGAAAGTCGTATTAGTTACAATACTTATTATGAATAAAGAACTACTGAACCAATTTGGCTGAAAATTGGTGGGGAGGTAGCTTAAAACCTAGAGACTTGACGATCTTTATCATTATCCTGCTCGAGGAACGTAAAATATTAAAAAGGTTGTTATTTTAAATAGAAAGTACACTAGGACTCCCCTAATCCCCTCGGCAGCTAGTCTCTTACAATTAATTAACGTTACTTGATAATACTTTCTACATAACACATTTTATAATTAAATTATTGGTGCACAATAACAATATTTTAAATCTCAGCATAGGACAGATTAAATGTAATTCATTTAAAAATGGAAAACAATTTTCATTGGTACAATAATGATTTATTTTATACAAAGCGTGACCTTTCTTTTCAATAGAGCTTCTAATCCATTTCTAATAGCTTACTAATGAGGAAAAGGGTTAAAATTAATTGCTCGCAGCTTAGCCAATTAAAACTGTAATATGACCTTTATTATGTATACAGCTTTCACCGACAACGGCACTTGGCAGTGGCGGATTTACCAGCAGGCTGCAGGCCTAGGACGACAGATTATTGCAGCGGCAAATTTGGCAACCGAATATTTTGCTATCTCATATAAAAATCAAAGAGATTTCTGCATGTCGGTTTTCTAATTTTTTACGAATGGACTGAAACCAATTTTTCCGATGCCGATCTCCTCTCACTTATCCTTGTACATTCATTGTAGCAAACTTCAATATTCAAGAGTAAAACAGCTAGTTCTCCGCCTCTAACCAGTCATCTCAACCAGACATCTGCGTCCTCGGCTTACAGTTTGTACGAGTAAAAAGGGCGATATTGCAGCATATGTATTTCCCTTTTCCCCCTATCATTCCTACTACTGGTAGGAGGCTGCAAACTAGATGGTTGGTGTTCAAAAACTATAGGACTCATAGAAAAATATAGATATGACAATTGTAGAGAGGCGGCAAAAACTTCATAGACTGTACCTTGAAAAAATATAAATCCACCATTGGCACTTAAAAGGATTATTTAAGGATATAAAGAATTTAACATAAATAAAACAAAGAAATGTATTTTTTTTCTAAACCTGAGAAGCGAGGTAGATAAATTAACAAACAACTTTAATTGCATCAATAGGTAGAGTCGAATAACAGAAATTGGTATGCGAAGTATTTACTCAAAACTTGTGACACATAGCTCCAAATTGGATTAATTACACCGAATTCCTTTCCCAAAACAATGAAACAGCGGTCAACGACACCTGCTAAGCTATTAATTACAACCCTTGATCGTTTTCTAAAATCAAATAGGTACTCGATTTCATAAAAAAATATTTTAGCTAGGTTTGGAATCTATAAAAAATTAATGCATTTATACTAATATAATATATAAAATAATATAAGACATATTAAAGACGTTAAATACCGAATACGTCAAACGATACATATATGGGAACCAGTCTCCATAAAAAAAAATGTTTTTTTTAGGTTTGGGCCTCAGATGTATTTCATGATAATTTGTCAATCGAATAAGCTTAGTAAGTTTGGGTCTAAAGCAAGCCGGTTTCCTCACAATAATTTACTTCGCCGTTCGAGCGATTGTTAAATGCACATAGAAAGAAACTCCATTGGTGCACAGCAGGGTATCAAAGCTACGAGCCCGGAGATGAGAGTCGCACGCTAAAGCCACTAGGCCAACACTGCTCTCTAACATTTTTATTTCTCCATCATGAGAACATTACATATTCGATATAAAAACGTATACCAACTTCTACATACGCTCTTATTACGTATTAGATTACTGTCAAACACAAGTACGCGTGGAAATATGTATGGTATGGACGATTTAATGCTTTACACCCAACATTAAACCTCCTTTTATCATAAAAAAATATGTCACATTAGTTGATGTGTCACTAAATTCTACTGTAACTTTTAAAGGTTTAGTACATATTATACATAATTGTTTATGTTTAAAATGTTTTAAAACTATATTCTACCCAGATATATGCGGCAGGTTTATATTTCATTATCCTTACTCGTTTGTATTAAACAAGTATTATTTAATATGTATATAAAAATGTTCATAAATTAATAACTTACCTGTGATTGCCCACAGTTCCTTCAAGCATTCGTCCCTCGAACGCTGTATGGCAGACCGTTTCACCACCTCAGGTCCTGACTCCAAGTACTCAAACAGCACAGCACCAAGAAGAACGTATATAATAACCAAAATAACTAAGCCAATTTGGGAACACGCAGCTTTCAAACAGCCTTTTCCCGCGCGGCGTAAAAAATTTGGTCTTTCTTGTCCATCTAACGATACTTCTGAAGACATTTTTACTTATTATTTACACTAAACGCACCATCATTATTTATGTTGCTTCACTTATTCGATATAAGAAATTTTTCATTTTTAAATTAAATATTCAACAATTTCTACATACTGCATCGTCGAAAAGCCTTAAAATAGGTTTAATTTGAAAGTAAATCAGAAAATATTGTTTTTATAGATCAACTTAATTTATATAAAATATTCACAACTTTGATTGTACCGTTTCGGTATTAAATTATTTCCATTCCACTAAACATCGAAAACTTCTCGACGTTAGAAGGTACGCACAACCACCCGCCCTTAACGATGGGGAAGCACTGACTACTGAGCCACTGAGTCTGAACTCTGAACTCTGACGTTTAGTCTGTTTTCAGTTTTCGTCCACGGTCTAAACTTTTACATGCCAGCGCGACTTCGTCAGCAATAATTATTTGTTAGGACGCTAAAAAATTAAGCATTTAAATATGACAAATCATGTACATATATAGGATGAGGCACTCAAAAGTTCATAGTTGTGTAAAATGATTGAATTAAAATATATATTCCTAAAACATTACCTGTTTAAAAAATGTAGAATGGATTGCAAAGTAAAATATGATTTAATAATAAAAGACATCATTAAAAATTCCTGACCTTTTCTTACGTAAAAAGCTTGGCAATGATGAAGGGTGAAGACTGACCTTTGTCTAGCATTAGACGCCGGCAGCAAATACTAATATAAATATAGCCTTACATAAATTTACGTTTGTTTTAATTTTAAAAATATTATATTCACTTTCATAATTTTTTTTCTAATCTTATCTTAGATCTTTAAACGAGCAATTCTTGTATATATATTTGTAAATGGAATCTCGGGATCGGCTCTAACGATTTTCATGAAATTTAGTATACGGGGGGTTTCGGGGGTGATAAATCGATCCAGCTAGGAATAAATGATAGAAAATAACAAAAAGGTGGTGTTTGAGTAGTCCAAATTTAAACTGAAAAATGAATCTTCCTGACATCTATCGGCGAATAATAATACTATTTTTTTTTTAATTGTTTAACGACACAACAACGCTAAAGCTATTCCAGCATAATATATTATGATCTATATTGTTCATATTTCATCATTTTATTAGTATGTAATTCGTACTTAAATATAATTTCCAAAAAAACACTAAAGCTGATATTAGATAACTTATTAATGACCTGACCCCATTATAGTTTTCCTTGTAAACGATAGATGACACCATACTAAACACACACATAACAAATTTTAAAATATATGCCTAATTTTTACCTATATCTTGCGCCATAAGCTTTATTCTTATAAAAATAATTTTGAAGTCCAATTGTTAAAAACTACAAAATTTATATGTATGATTTCATGTGACAATTGACTTTGTTTGAAATTGACGTGGTTGACAGTTGACTGTTGAAACCGGACGGCGGGACACGCTTCATAGTGTAGGCTCCGTAGTCCGTATTTATTTTAAACCATAATTATTTTTACCGAAAAATACACAGGAATATTATTAATTTGAGTTTTCCTCCAAATTGTAAATTAGTCAAGAAACAATACCAAGATGAGTACTATATTAGAAAAAATTGCTGGGATAGAGGCTGAGGTAAGTGAAATAGGTTATGCCTTTCCAGAAGTTTTTAGAAAAGAAATAAAAAAATGAAACCTTACATTATAATTTTTAGATTATTTATTATTAATTTATTATCTTCTCAATTGCATGTTCATAAAGACAAAAAATAACATCTTTAAAATACCTTTCAGATGGCTAGAACCCAGAAAAATAAAGCCACAGCTCTTCATTTGGGTATTTTAAAAGCTAGATTAGCTAAACTAAGACGTGAATTGATCACCCCAAAAGGTGGTGCTAGTGCAACTGGAGAGGGTAAATTTCTTTATATATGTACTTCTTATTTAATTAAACCATGACTTAATTCTAAACAGCATGAACTGTTAATATCAACTAAATGGACTGATTCATATTTCATTACATAATTTTTCTGTCATTTAAGTAGTATAAATAGCCTTAGCTATTGATACTATATTACTCTAATATTTATATAATTTTAGGGTTTGATGTTGCCAAAACTGGTGATGCTCGTATTGGTTTTGTGGGTTTTCCGTCAGTGGGAAAATCAACATTATTGTCCAACTTGGCTGGTGTGTATTCTGAAGTAGCAGCATATGAGTTCACCACTTTAACAACAGTTCCTGGTTGTATTAAATATAAGGGGGCAAAAATACAGGTGATTCATATTATATTAATCTTAATCTTGGGATGGAATTAAAAGCCTTAATTATCACATTTAAATTATAAGTGGCATATTCTAATACAACATTACTTCTATTTCTTGTTATAGAAGAAAAATACAATTTTTTTTTAATAACTCATATTTAAATACATGCTAACTACAAGCTAACTGAAAAGTTTCAGATATTTGATAATATATGAATAAGTCTTGAAATTTTGTTTAAACATAGTAAAAGTAACAAAAACAAACAGTTAACCACATTAAAACAATTTTCAGCTTCTTGACTTGCCTGGTATTATTGAAGGTGCTAAGGATGGTAAAGGTCGTGGTCGGCAAGTAATTGCTGTTGCCCGTACATGCAGTCTCGTATTCATTGTTCTAGATGTATTAAAACCGCTACAACACAAAAAGCTGTTAGAACATGAGTTAGAAGGTTTTGGGCTGCGGTTAAACAAGCAACCACCTAATATATACTTTAGAAAGAAAGACAAAGGTGGCATCAATTTGAATTCTACTGTAAGTATTCAATTGCAAAATGGTAGTTTAAAGTAAATTCATGAATGAATAACAAAATAACTTAATGAATTCGATCTTATGCTGTCTGTTCAATCAGGCAATGAAAGTTATGGAATAGTATCTGGTGCTGAGTTTCTTACCCGTTCTTCTCAGAACAAGGCCTCCTGGTAGTTTTGCTCTTTCGCGAATTTTGTAAATGTTTTTGGCATAAGCATACCCTAAGACTCATCTAAACTCAATAAATGAATTTTGATTTGATTTATTTACAAAAACTCTTATAGCATAATAACTTCTGATCAGCCTTAAGAGATTTGTGGCTGTGGTAAAATCGGTTTGGAGGACTATTGAACATTGTGTATGATATATTTTCCAGTGCCCTCAAACTGAGTTAGACATGGAAGCTGTAAAGACAATACTCTCTGAATATAAAATACACAATGCTGATATTACACTAAGGTATGATGCGACTAGTGATGATCTTATTGATGTCATTGAAGGAAATAGAATTTATGTGCCCTGTATCTACTTGTTGAATAAAATTGGTAAGCCTTGTTTATTATACTATACATACTTTAAATTTGATGAATAACGAATACAAATACTTCTACTCAGTAATAGTTGATTTTTTATGAAATGAAAATGTATCATAACGGGCAAGTTCTAAAGCAAAATACATCCAGTAGCATTGCATTGTTTACTGTTAAAATTTTTCTTCTTGCCATATCAATAGTGGACAATCTTCCTATTATATTACAATGATTAAAAAGATTATTTATTATTTTATTTTTTTGTTTTTTGGTAAGTAAATTGCACCTGTGTGTAGTAGTTTTAAACATATACCTTGTTTGTAATGATTTCAAGTTCACTAGTTTAGATCTAAAGAGTGTACTTATCGCTCTTGATAAATTATATATATTTATTCACTAAATTTTTAATAAAGGAAGACAAAGGTAGGACATAACCAATATTCATCCATCCTACAAAGTGCTTACAAAATGATCATTAATTTTTCTCTTCATTTTTAAATTATTTATTCTTCCAGATCAGATCAGTATAGAGGAATTGGATGTTATCTACAAGATACCCCATTGTGTGCCTATTTCCGCTCATCACAGATGGAACTTTGATGATTTATTGGAGAAAATGTGGGAATATTTGAAACTGATTAGGATATATACAAAACCCAAGGGCCAGTTGCCGGATTACAACTCACCCGTTGTGTTGCATGCTGATAGAACAAGTGTTGAAGATTTTTGTAATAAACTCCATAGGTCTATTGTGAAAGAATTTAAATAGTGAGTATTCCTTTTATAAATATTGTGAAGATAATGTTACACACTGATTTATGTAATGATTGAATCAATTTATATGTAGTGATTGAGTATGTATTTGTAATGTACCCTTCATCAACTTGACTTTCAATCCTACAAGAAGAGTATATCAACTGTTAAAAGGCGAAGAAAGCCCTCTACCATTGAGAGTTAAAAGTATTGTCCATATGTGGTGGTATCGCTTATCATTAGCTGAGCCTTCTGCCTGTTTGCCCGCTGTTGCGTAAACAAATGAAAATCAAATATCAATTATCTTTTCAAAGATGCATTATCACAATAATAAGGCATTTATTTTTAATTATATGTATTGAATTTTGATATTTTATGTGTCACAACATCAACCTTCTACCTGCTTGCCTCCTGTCTTATAAAAGTGCCTTTGGCAAATTCACATCATATCCAAAATCAAGTGATGTATCACATGGATAGCTGCAAGTTCGATGTGCCAACATATGTTATTTATTCTTCCAATGGTATTTATTTTGCCAATGTTATTTATTCCACATATATATTTTCAGTGCCCTGGTATGGGGTTCTTCGGTGAAGCATCAGCCGCAGAAAGTTGGTATTGAACATGTGTTGGCTGATGAAGATGTTGTTCAAATTGTGAAGAAAGTGTAATTACAGAATTACATGATGGTGCTAAGACTGATGTATGCCAGTGTATCAATAACTAGTTCCCTTCATTCATAAAACTTGATCAGTTCAATCTGTACTGTGTACTCTTTCGTCTCTTTCTATCAAATTCTGTTAACGCTGAGACAAAACGAGACAGTTGAATATGTATGTGAATAATTTACTGAATATGATAAAACATTTTTTTATGAATAATGGAGGTAAAAAATATGACAATTCTATGAATAAATATTTTTAAGATCTATGCATGCCTGTATTGGTACTTTATTTGTAAAATTCAAAATGAAATAATTACATATTGGTATAGTAACATAAATTCAATTAGGTTTTCATTGATCAAAAAAAAAAATGCATTCTATCAAACTCAAAATGTCTCAGACTGTAACTGACACTAAACACAATTATTAAGGTTTAAAAAACTTGTCTATTAAAACTTATATGCATATAAATCATTTAATTGACAACCTCAATGCAAATTTATCATACAGTGCCACATACTTTTTATGGCCGGTAAGTATCACTGTCGTATTAGCAGTCTTACAGGCTAATTTAATTATTGATCGAAATGTCTTAAAGCAATGTATACTATAATATATATTTTATTAAATGTTTCTGGACAGTATAGTGTTGGCTGTAAGGATGTGTGTATTTCTGAAATAAATAAAATAATAAGAACTGATATTCTAGGTTCTGTTACCTCAAAATGAAACCAATTAAAAACCAATCAAAATACTATAGTACTATATACTAACTGTATTTACAATTTTACGGTTTAAATGCAACCGCCGGCCAAGAAAAGTATGTGGCAATGGCATTTGTATACTTTCGTTTAGTTCCAAATACGCCCACAGAGCGCTGTTTTTTTTATATAACTCGTCGATTATAATATGTATTGCAATAATTGATTATATGTTTCTTCGGTTTATATTAGTAAATTATTAAAGAAATATATAAGTAATGCTAAATTTAATAATTATTGTACATCAGAATTAGCACCTATAAAACGCGACATATTGAAAGTTTCTTTAAACAAATTCGTAATAAATAAGAGAAAAATATAACTGTAAGTTTTACATAAAAAAGCAATTTGTAAAATAATTATGTGAAACTATCTAGAAGTTGCATGAAATCAAGCAGTTGACTTTTATTTTTGTGAACTTAAAGTTACATTAAATAAGCAACCCCTGTAAGTGTTATAAGGATTGTTATTTGTAATAAAATTATTTAAACATACTCTTTTATTTATTATCTATAATATAATAGTAAATCAAAAATAATTAGCTTTGATACGTGTTTCGGAATATGTGTATATACTATATATTCCAATATCAATATTAAATTTTTCGTATAAGAATTGCATGATTCAAAAAAAATGTATTACATGATGTGCATCATGACTTTGAAACGAGAAAACAGGATATTCATAATACATATATAGTTTCTATTTTGAGACGTCGTAGTTATTATAAGTTCCACTAGATGGCGTTGTAAATAAATATTTTAGAGATGTGTTTAACCCATTATTATTGCTGTTTTATAATAAAACAAATATTCATTTAAAACTAAAAATTAACTATTTCGTTTTTTAAAAACTTAATAACACAATTATTTTTGTGAAATATCAATGAGTGTCAACTTGCAGTTGAGACAATAAGTCATATGTCATTTAACAGCTGTTTTTATGTTTGTAAATATTGTACCCAGTTTGTTTCTTTTGTAATTTAATAAAATTAATATAACAATAATTACTAATTTATTAAGGCAAAAGTTTTAAAATGACCGGTCGTTTTTGTGTATTGTTAAAATAGAGGTTATAATTTCAAAGTATTAACCGTCCAAGTTGCCAGCGTTCAACAATACAAGTTTGGAAAAAATGGCAATGTTTCAGAATCTATCAGCAACCCAGGTATGTACTAAAATAATATATGGAGACCTAAAACTATTGTAATTATGTTCTTGATGATAAACTTTAAGCTGAGAGGTTATGATGTGACCGCGAATTCAAAAAAAAACTGCCGTTTGTTGCATCATATTATAATTTTGTCAGAATCTGCGTGGTTGACTTCTGCCGTTTTATTAACGTCTTTGCTGGTCAATATACGTTCTATCACATTTTCTTAAGATAATTTGTACTATAAATGCATATTTTTATGGCGCCTTAATAACTCGTAAATGTATTTCTTTCAGAAGTTGCAAGCGGCCGTACATAAGGACGTAAGAGGTATTTGTACGGAAGCCTGCCACTTTCTAGGCTTGGAAATCACTAAACCAGCAATCGAAGTGATCGCGGAGCTGGTTTTTAAGAAATGCCATGTATATGGATCAGATTTAGAGGCATTCGCTAAGTAAATACATAAATAATTTAAAGTAATAAAAAAACAGAAATGCGTGCGTCAAAAACGACAGAATTATTTTTCTTAAAACTTGTAAACTTCCTTTTTTTTATAGAACAGGCCAACAGGGGGCAAACGGGCAGGAGTCCATTAGAATAGTTTTTTAGTCGTATTATATCTAAGTTTAAAAAGACTATAAATAAAAAGTGTGATATTTTTTCGCCTAATTGTTATATTATAAAACATACTTCTTGAGTTGATAGGATAGGTGTTAGGTTAGCAAGCATAATCCTGACGTTTGACGCGTTTGAATCTCGGTTATTTGGATATTTCTTTCTATGTGTGCAATTAGTGCTAAAACCGTGCGGAAACCGGCATGTCGTTCCAAATCCAAATATCGTTTACAGGACACAAACAGCCATCCTATACAAGAAAAACTATCGAAAAAACGGATTTAATATAAAACGAGGCTCAAATACTGTAGCAGCACTGAATTAGGAAAAAATTGCCTTTTTATCACAATGAAGAGTATTTGTATTGAATTAAGTCGGTACATTTTTGCGAGGAATTTAGGCAAATTTATTTTTCGGCAAACGATTTCATATCCGTACATATTAACAATAATATATACCAGTGACATTGTAGATATGAATATATTAGTTTGTCTGTTGCAACTATGTTTCGACCACTGTTCCAATAGATACAACCATACATTATTTTAAACCTCATTTCACGTCGATGTGTTATGTTAATTCAGTCAACATTTTCTGTAATGACATCGAAGGGACTACACATATTTCGTCGTAAAAACAATCGACAGCCGATGACATATTATTTGTCTTCCTCGTTTTCTTTTGTCAGGTATTCTATCATTTAAGCCTTTCCATAGCTTTATTTCTATATATTTTGTTCAATCATTGGCTATTAAAAACTCTAACTGGCTTCTGTTTCAATGCTATAGGTTTTTGTTAGTGGTATATATTTACCTGTGCTTGTTATCTTGTGCCAAAATAAATCTAGCTTATAATCCACTAAAAACATTTATTATTCTTATAGTAGTTTTAGTGACAATTTATTTTTTTATTATTTACTATACTTATTTATTTAAATAAAATCTTTTTGATTAATTTTAATATTTATCGTTAATCACTACTGCATTTTAGTTATTTTTTTCCATACGCTAAAGAAGTAGAGTTAGAAGTTCTAACGCGTGTACATAAGTACACACACTCTTCTTTTTATTATTTTTCTTCTATTATTACAGTATATTTCTTTTGCGTCTGAGGCGCAAACTTACTGTTGTGGTTTTTGGCAGAATAACTACACGGTATAATACAGAGCCAGGACCAGTTACAACCATAACACACACACACATTACACACTTAAATATACCTTTTATATCTTTCTTCTCTTGACTATTATTATTATTATTGCAGGCACGCAAAACGTTCAACAATTAACGCCGATGACGTCAAGTTATTAGTTCGAAGAAATCCATCTCTGGTTTGTATACCCGAAATAAAAATTAATCTAATTACAGTCTTACCTCATATGCAATCTAGTTGGTAGGTTCTATATCAGATGGTGCAGCCGCCGTATAGATTAGAATTAAAAATAAAATACGTTGAACATAAGATCATCTAGGTATCACTTATTCTACGTCAATCAATTCGAACCTGTAGGCATCCCTACTCATCGGCAAAAGAATCACTTTTTAATCTTATATTTTATTATGATTTTAGTTACTATGTTTACAAGATTTATTTATCGTCAAGATTACGTAGGAACTTTCAATTTATATATATATAAGACTAAACTTTTGCTCCCATGATTAAGTTCATGTAGTACATAAGAGTTTTTATGTAATACGGAAGAACGTGCGTTCCATTCGACTAAAGACACGGGCGCATTTAATCTACGTATTTAAAAATTAATAACCGTGCTACTTGTCATGGACATGATGTGTTGTCCTCAGTGCCTGCTTGCGACTGTTATTCCTGGGGTCGTAGATTCGATCCCCGGCTGTGCACCAATGACTTTTCTATGTGCGCACTTAACATTGCCTTTGACCAAAAAGTGAACTTCAGGAGAACCTACTTAGATTAGCCTATTAGATCATGAACCAGATACAGAAATCCAGCCGAGATCTGAAAAGGTTGTAGCACCACTGATAAATTTTTACGTCTCATGTACCACCAGCTTTCGTTATAACGAATAATAACAAAATACCTGATAACAGACAATAATGAATCCGTTAGTGGTTATTAAAATAGCAATTTTAATTCAAATTCGATTCTGAATCACTAACTATCCGTATGATGGAGGTTGTTATTTATGCAACCGCTGTTTTCAAGGGAAAATCACATAATTGATGTTCTCGCCATGTAACCAGCATAATGACATTTTCATTCGTACACCCGAAAATAAATAAACAGGTGTTATATCACATAATAGTTGTTTATTCCATTACTTTTGGATGAAGCAATACCGAAGTGATTTTTCATTTTTACGTAGAGATTTAAACACTATTGATTATGTATTAATTAGAGTACACCACTTCATATATTCTACAGTATATATTACAATCTTTGTATTCTTTTTTTAATTTTATTTTATGGTAATAGATAGAACTTTATGCTAGTTACAAGCAAAAGGTAGGAAAACTAAACGCGAGAAACAATAAAAAACACATCAAAAGGAAACAAACGGTTAAGCTAGTTAAAAACATATGTAATAAAAATATTAATATTATTATTGATTATGAAAGAAGCTGATGCATTAAAATACAATATAGTATTAATCCAAAGGTAGGAGAATTTAGTCGGAAACGGAACATGTAGTAATTGTAAGGAATTCAGAAAGGAGGTGCGGTCATATTGGGAACGAGAAAAGAAAATATGGTCGAGGTCACCAATATTACCACACTCACACTTATTACTGTCAGCACTACGAATATCTATTCTTAAATACACGACAAAGATTATATTGACAGATTGACATTATATTTGTTTACACCATTTTAAATAACTTGATAGATTTATTTACCATTTAATTTTGCAGAAATCACGCCTCCACTCGCTAAGTTCCAACTCTGGAAAAGATAAACGGAGAAAAACAGTGCCAGTAGTGAAACCAGATGTGTCTAAGGAGTCGAAGGAGTCGGACGTCGAAGATATGGTGGTGGATAATATCGACCTCACTTTTGATTAAACGCATAGCATAAAGTGTCTTTTATTTGCACAAGTATGGGCGGTGTACTGAAAAATAACCGTAATTAATTTATTATAGTTATTAAGATACTCCTAGAAAACAACGCCTAAATGTTAAATATTTTTTCAATCTTTCTTTGATTTGTAGTAAAACGTATGTATTTATTATTGTTTATTTATTTTACTACACACAAAACGACATCTACAATCAGTAGGATATCATCCTTCCACGAAACTCGTGTTGTTTTCTTAGAACGAACGCGTGTTTAGGGTTTCAGAGTCGAGGCTTGGGGCTATCTGTATAAAAGAAATGTTATCAAAGAAATCTTACCATTAAAACATTGGCTTTGGTAATTGCTAAATTAATAATGGAAAATTAAAGTCCCACGGTGAAAAATACAGACACAAACATTTAACAAGACTTAAAAATGGTCTTGTAAAAAACTTAGGTTTAAAAATGTTTATTCTGATTATAAAACTCCGTTCAATGCAGTTTTTCAAATATTTATGCAATTTAAGAGATTCACAAAACTTACTATAACAGACTTAACTCAAATATGACAGGTTTAACTACATCCCCCCTTTTTTTTAGATGTTAGTTTTGTAATTCTACGTTGTTAGAAGAGGCGGAGTAAAAATCCTCATCCGTATAGTATACATCCTATAAGCTGAGATTCTGGTGTGGGTCCCACATCACTGAACTTTCCGGGGGAAGGATATGCGCAAATGTATTTCCACCTTGGATATAAAAAAAAAAAATAATGATTGCCTGGAAATAATTTCTTGTTAATTCGACCGCCGTTTCTTCCTTATCAATTTGTTACTTGATTGTATTGTGATAGAAAATAAAATAAACAAAGTTTTCACGATTGCTGTCTCAACATGTTAGTTGAAAGTTAACGATCTATCCAGTCGCCAAACTTCAAAAAAGTACATACTTTCTTTCTATCTTTTGTCATCCTTTCTTAAAGTAGGGCAAATAGAAAAATTATATTGTGGAGTTGAGCAGTTTATGAATCCATTTTGAAAGATCGACACACGATTTGAAAAAGTTTGCTCGATAGAAAAAAATCCATACATAGCCAATTTTTGACACATAGAATTCAATTTATGAAGAAAATTTATATAGAACGTGATTTTGAAATTTACACGATATATTTTATCGTAAGCCAAGTAATCCATATCAGGAAAAAAAAATTACAAAATTACATTAATTTAATGTTTTACACAACTTTGTTTTTACGGGCCCGCGAACCTCGGTGCTCTGGCTCTCCATTGCGCACCGGAGTCCACCCCGAGACACTGACACAGCAATTCCAGCAGTGTTGAGATAGGGCTTTAAATTAACGTTATAATAGTATAGGATTAGGCCAAAAAAGCATGCTCATGAAAACTAGGGATGTGACCGAGCGTGCTGCCAAAAAACTCGTTATAACCAAACACAATTATGGTCCACGGAACAAAAGAGAAGCGGAGTCGCTATTATATAAAGTTTAATGGTAAATAAAAATTCTTTTAAAATAACGCTGGTATTTTATGTCCCACAATTCAACATGATACAGTCTATTATATAAAAAAATGTTATGTTTGTTTGTGTAAGCTTGTGTTATGTTTGTTTCAAAAAGTTTTGCACCGATTAAGCTGAAATTTTAGCATGATATATCATTCGCATCAAGGATTGTTTTGTTTGCATCAGTCACATATCCGCGACCGCATTTCGTTTTTTTACGATCAGCTGTAACCAGTGACTGCGCCATCTGCCGGAAAACTCCCTGACAACCGCACTAGTAATGGTGCAGTCACATGAGAGACAATAGTCATTCCTAATTAAAAAAAATTTTATAGAACAGGGGCAAACGGGCAGGAGGCTCACCTGATGTTAAGTGATACCGCCGCCCATGGACACTAAATGCCAGAGGGATCGCGAGTGCGTTGCCGGCCACCTAGGTCCTTCTTTTGCAGAGAGAGGTCTTTTATAGAGAGCGTACCAATTCTTAAAAGGCCGGCAACGTGAGTGTCCATGGGTGTAATCAATTAACCTAGTAGTTGCGTATGCACTTTGAGCTTTAATATATGTCAAATTTTAGTTAAAGCATCTCCATGCATTCCATGTTTCAGGTAGTTAATTACTCCTATAACGACAGTTAGAGGATAATGAGATTTTTGCAATTCAACAGTACACATTACTGGGTGTCACCTCACACAACGTGACCCATGGGTTATTAGGTGGCATGTTAATGAATTTCATCAAACGAATTTGCAAGTATTATACACAATGCGAGTTAAAGTTCGTCTACGTAGTTCAAATTGTATAAATATAGGATATCATCTAGTTATAAAAACCAAATAATTTAAGGAATTAGAAGTCCGTAAGGATCGAGTCAAGTTTATTAAGTATACTTGGCATCGCTAGGCAAGCCAAGCGGCTGGATGGGATGTCGTCCTTTGGAAGATGCCTGATGAATGAAGATGGAATGATAGGCTTTGGTATGGAATGCTACTTTTGTTGACACGTTAGGCTCGTCTCACCAGCAGCCGGAAAATAAATGGACAAATGGAGTCCGTCTTCCAACGTCGATTTTGTTCACTTTGGAGTTCCTCTTGGGCAGTGGGGTGCAAGTGCACAGGCGCTAATTGAAGATTAAGTTGGGGCCTGGTAGATAGATGGTAATGTTGACCCCAGAGCTGGTGTTTTGCTAACTCAACGATTAAGTATCACAATACAGCGAGGAAATGCAGGCAGAGACCAAACTTTTTAAATTTGTTTTGATCTTCTTTATATTCATTTTTTATTTATTTTATTATTACTATGTAGATTAAGAGAATTGTAAATACTGTATACTTATTTGTAATAAGAAATAAAAACTACGAATAAAAAAAATCAAGGATACTTTCTTAAGTCGTGCTGGTGTTGTTCAGTATCCCCCGTTCGTCCCTGTCTTCGAGAAAATGTTAAATGTGCATATAAGAAAATCCATTGGTGCACAGCCGGTGAGCGAATCTGCGATCTCAGGGATGTGAGTCGTACGCTGAACCTATTAGGCCAACACTGCTCTAAGTAAAGACTTACTGAGCTCAATTCCAGAAGGAAAAATATGAGTTGCTGGTATATCGTATTAAAACTTATCCATAGCGCTTAGGAACGCTTTTGAGGAATGCTTTTCGAAACAAAGCTATCCAAGTGCGTGAGTGAGCTTGTAAAAAGCTTAATTCTTGAAAGCTCAAATTCCAAAACTAATAGTCTGATCTAGGCTACGTCTAGCGACCGAGTGTACGGAGATAGGCCTGCGGTGCTCATTAAAATATGTAAATGTTCCCCAGACATTACGCAGATAGGTGCTTCTGACTTATTGACTGGATAGCTTTAAGCACTCCATATATGCGGTCAAAGCTTTTACGAATTTACTCGAAGTGGGATGTTTTTGCTGTGCAGTATGAGTGTAGTTTTCTTTTTTGAATGTTTCTTTCTTTAGGAATTCAAGAGGTAAAAAGACGATGTTTTTTGGTAGATTCTAATGCGAAACAGTTTACGATTGTGGAGTGATATAGTATGTTTTATGTTTTTAATATTATTATTTTTTGATGTGACAACATCTTATAATTTGATGAAGCTGGCTGCACCCACGAAAAAACATGACTCATGCAGCGTTACCTCGCGGCGCGTCGTTACCTGTGATGCATTTAATATACATACAAAATATCTAACAAACAAATAAAATTAAAATTTTCTTTTGAAAAATGCAACCATTGCATCAGTATTTCTTATGACGTTCAACTATCGTCAGTAAACCGACATTACAGACAACCGATTTTCTTATGTTAGTGAATATTTTTAATTAGAATAAATTTATTTATACGTAAGCGATTATACGACATATATAATAAAAAATATATAATAAGTGGATTGATAAAAAATAATGTAATCTTGACATAAGGGCTCTTTCTGTAAGATGAAAATATAAACATAAAATTCTACAAGTCAATTCAAATAACACTTTCTATAATATATAAAAATTGCATAACACCATCCCGCGGTTGTGAACGCATTACCGGTATGGGGCACCTACCGCGCGCAACTATTTAGTATCATTACAAATGTCGCTCTGTCCGTCTGTGCGCTGCTACCGTTCCTTATTAATAACGAGTCGAAGCTTTCATAGCGTGGATAAGGCTTCTACAAAATATTTTGAAAAAAAGATATGATATGAGAATAGAGAAGAAAGCTAACGTTAAAATTCTTCTGTTCAATACTTGATTAGAAGTTTGGAACATTTAAACAAATGTGATTAGGTTATGTTTAAAAATTTTCAGTTTTTACTGTTTTACTGTGTACAACATTTTAAAAGTTTTCCAAGGTTCGCAAAATGGTTCAGTTCCCTAGTTGACCGTAGTCACCTCCTACTTGACTGGCTTGATCCCTTGGCGTTGGGATCTCTCTGCATCTTATACCACATTTACCATAGAGAGTGTTCAGAGAGCGATGTTTAATCTTCTGCAAAAGTCTTTTCGACATTCAAACTCGATTAAGAACTACAACAATAACAATAACACCACATCTCAAATGCTTCTAAGCACCGGCTTCTTTATCTGTCCAAGCTTCACAGCCATACAGAATACAGATACAGTTGTAGCACTCTTCATGTCAAAAGCTTTGTAAATAGACATAATATTGAAAAAAAGAGAGAGTTTATTTATTCACACTCTTTAATTGTACTGTTACGAAACACGTGTTCTAAATATAAAAATACTAGAATATACAACTTGAACATTGTTATAGATTTCCATGCCACCTAGACCTAACTTTACGATGTCGAATTTAGGTGTTGATGCACGTGCGCATCGTAAAAATTTACTCTCATCATTTTTCCCCATCTCGCCAAAAGAAGTATAACTTCAAAAAGCTCTTTACAAATCGTAACAGTAATCCATACAAATCGAATGGCGTTCGTTACTCAAGTCCGCTGAGGTAAGCAAGTGTTGTTTTGTTTTGTCCTCGTCATTACGTTCCTTTCAGCTCATTACAGTTACTGCCAACAGATCACTCGCTTAATTTGTGCATTTCCGATCCGAAGATATTCAAATTTCAACTTTAATGACGGGAGGGAAATGATAATAGAATGTTAATGGTACAAGAGGGCTTAGCAAGTACAATAAGACGCAGATTCCCTTGACAGCCATCAGGTTACAAGTCACGATTTGTTTTTTGTCTGCTCTATTATTTATGAGGCGAGCGAGGCATGTCGATTATATCGATGCTTATATTAAAATTTGCACTGGTTTAGACGTTGTGTTTGCAAGGATTTCAACTCTTTTACAAATCAGCAAATTTATTTAAAGAGTTTTATTTCTTCAAAACAAATTAAGTTATGTAGATTTTTATAGAAAATTAATATATCAGTGTTTCTACAACCTTTTTCGATCGGTTTCATGATACGTCAATCTTATAGGCAGGGACACGCCGCAGGACACACCTTTATGAGTCAACTTTTTGGGTTTAAGTCATGCCGCTTTCCTCACAACGTTTTCCTTCACCGTACGCCCGAGTTTTAAAGGCACACATAGACAGAAAGTCCATTGGAGCACAGTTGGCGATCGAACCTTAGACCCCTGGGATGAGAGACGGACGCTGAGGATAGTAGGCATACCACGCCATTTCACGCCATTTTGGAGGCTGGTTATTCAAATTCAAAATCATTTATTCATATATGTACATAACACAATGCACACTTATGAACGTCAAAAAAGAAATATATATCAAATCAAAGGCGTAGAACAAAAGAGGAGAACTGACAATAAACTCTCCGCTACTCTTCTTAAACGCCAAGTTTTTGTTTTCCGCAACGTTTATAAGGAGCTGCAACTATTACATGTTCCACATGACAACTGCAAACAATTGTAAAATCAAAGTATCCCTCATCCCTCGTTTTATTATTTACGAATGCATTAAAAAGAGGTTTTCTCTTAGATAATATAAAAGATATACAATACTATCACAATATTGGAGTGTTATTTACAATTTCAACGTTATTTTTTGGCAATTGAAGCGAGTTGAACTTGCAAAACAGACTCTTAACCAAAGCGAGTTATTAAATTTAAAAGTTAATTTGAAATTAAAAATGTTGGCAAGAGAACTAAAATACTTGGCTCATAAAGCGACGTCAAGAAAAATTTATTCGAAATTATTTCCTTCATTATGATAATTAACGGCAAACGGAACTAAATGGTAATTATTTTCTGCTGACATTTTTATTACGAAAGAATTTCATTTAACGCTAGATTCACATTTTATACTTATTTATTAAAATAGTTTGCACAGTCCCTTTTCAGTCGCTTGCTCATGGCAGACCAAGGAAAAATCTGGAGCGGACAATCGATTCCACCGGTTTCTGATCGCTTCTCTTATAACAGTAGAGATTTGATTAAGATGACTCAGTTGATCGGTCCAGTTGGTGATTGGCCATGTGATTGTTTGCTTTCTGTACCTCGATCAGATTCTCCAAGCCTTTCTCATCGCCTCTACGCATTATATGACTGAAATATGATACACGAAATGTATATGTACACAGGGTAAACAATAGGTTACCAGGGATACGAAAAATGGTAACCATGGTAACATTTTAATATATAGTAGCAAACGGGCAGAAGCTTCGTCTGATGTTAAGTGCCTGCCGCCCATGGGCACTCTCAATACCAGAGGTCTCGCATTGCCGACATTTCAAGAATCATATGATTGTAATAAGCCCCTATTCAATTTTTTTTTAATTTTCGCCTTATAATTATTCATAATTATTAATACTTTAACTGGTTACACTGCAATAGTAGGTAGGTACTATCAATGTCGGCGTCTGCTGGGCCTTCAATTAGACAGTCCACTGAAAAGGTCGTTCTTCAGATTTATTTCCAATACAATTGGCATGCATCATCTGCATTTGTCTGCTGTTTGTTAAACTTAGAAATAACTCGCACTTTGCCAGCTTGACACTGACTTTTTCTGCTAGAAGCCGCAATGGTGTAGAGAAGAATACTATACTGTTATAGGAAAATCTAAAAAAAATTACATAAAGAATTTTTGCAGTCCCAACTACCCAAACGATTTTACTTGCAAGAGGCAATAAAGTTCAAAAAATGAATTGTAGTGAAGCTTTCAAAATTCCAATTGCATTCGTTGGTCGTCTTTGATCTGACACGTCATGGGAACACTTTTAGAGTGAATATCGAAACGGGTGCAAAAGGAAAATGTACTAGCCTAGAAGCGAATGCCTTTTGAATTATTCATTATCAGGGCACTTAGGACCGTTTTAGTCCCACGCACACTATAATTTTGTATTAGATATTTGTGTCACCGTCACCTTGATTAAAAATCTCAATAGATTTTTATTTCTAGGAATGATTTACATTACCGCTTAGACTAGAATACTAATCGAATACAAACCAGGTTTTGGTAAAGATTCTGTGTCACTAAAACATCAATATTATAGACGCAGTAAATTGACTGTATTACGAGAATTTTGAATAACTAATTGAAAAAGCAAAAGTTACATTTAATCAAAATGTATCTTATATTCGTAGTATGTATATATATGTAACTATGTACACCTAAAGTCAATACAAAAAAAAAATTGTTAAATTTACATTTACTACCAGTCTCCATATAAAAAAGAATGGACGAAATCTGGCAAGAAACTCCGCCACTCTTTAAAATAGCCAAGATTTTTGTTTACATCACATTGTGAGAGATGAGCACTATGCTTCATTGAAACAAAATACTCAATTTGCAATACGGACCTTAGGTATGTATATATGATCTAATTACTATAATCAAGTTACATAACTATCCATTGGCTATTAGCTATTGTATAAATTTAAGTTCAAGACGTTGAAATCACTAACAAAAAATGGGAAAAATATCTGGGTCTTAGAATAGATACATATTTAAAGTGGAACTTTCATATATCACACATAATTACCAAACTAAAATCACTTATAGGCAGATTTTGGTCAATATCAAAATGTATTCCTCAATCCGTACGTCATTTAATTTATAATTGTTTAGTCAAGCCACATTTCATATATCTAATTGAAATATGGGGTACGGTATGTAAAAACATAATTTCTAACTTACAAACACTACAAAATAAATTAATAAAATCATTATTTAGATACAATTTTTTAACACCGACTAATAAAATCTAACCAAGAAACCAAAATTATGATAATTAAACAACTGTATGTATATAGCACCTGTATCTTGATAAAAGAATTTAAATAACTCTATCCATAGTTGCTTGTCGTTTAAAAAAATCAAATACACAACGACACGCAATACTCGTCGAGCGAGTTTGCTTATCTTGCCGAAGCCGCGTACAAATTATTTGAAGAAATCTATTAGGTATGAGGGTGTGCAATTATTTAATCAATTACCATCTCAAATTCGCAATATTGGAGTGTTTGACAAATTCAAAAAGGCATTAAAGATGCATGTTAGAATGAAAATAGCTGACTAAAATTTTTACGGCTAATGGCGACGTGTATCTCGCTCGTAGGTATATAATATATACATATTAATATTCAGTTTCTCATGTAAATAAAATATTTCGGTTCTGTAATGAGAAATAAAGTTCTTTAAACATTATAAATAAATATAATGTCATTATAATTAATTCAACAAATCTGCAAGTATGTTATCAGCCCTCTGTGCCTGACACACTTCAACTTTTTGGGTCTAAGGCAAGCAGGGGTCCTCACGATGTTCTCCTTCACCGTTTGATCGAATGTTAAATGCGCACGGACAATATGCCCATTGGTGTATAGCCGGGAATCGAACCTATGACCTCAGGGATTAGGGTCTAACAAAGGGACAACAAAATATAATATACAATTACAACAATCTATTATATTGATAGTATCCAATTCTATTTATTTACTTCATAGTTAAAAGGTGAAACTGTAACGCACACAAATGCTCTGCACACACTCAAAAGAAATAAAAATTAATCATTTCGTTATGTAAGTAGTATCCATCCATCGTTTTCCGTTCGATTGCGACGCCGATTGCAATTGACATTTTTTGGTTTTCAACCTTAATTATTAATAAAATGGCAAAAAAGTACAGGGTGATATCCCAGCGGAAGTAGGTTTTTATTATCACAGGTTCGATATATTTATTTGAATTTCGTATCTGTTTACCGATTTTTGATTTTTGGATGTAACCGGTTATATGAAGACATTTCTGGGTTATTTCTTTTTTGATTTGATTTTTATTATCTACTAATCATGCCCCGCGGTTTCACGCGCGTAGACCGATCACGTGGTGGTAAAAAGTCTAGCAATTCGGACTATAGATATGTATGGAATGTGGTTATAAAATTTATTAGGAATATCCACAGCGCAAAATCACACACATCATGAGCACACCCCACATACACACCATCACGTAGGACATACCCACACTTTTACATCATCACACAACACAACTAATTTAAGCTTAGTTAAATAAATTAAATTAAATCACAATTAGTCAAATGTATTAAATAATTTTTGTTTGTTTGTTCCCTTTTTTAAATCTTTTTATTGTTAAATATATCATGTATTCCATATTTGGCTATATTCTCAGTGTATTTGTATGTCATTATGTATAATTTATGTTAGCTGTAGGAGTACTAAATAAATATATTTTTGCTATCGTGATAAATAATAAAGAATAAACTATTATGGTTATAGTAGGTTGTAACTTTAACAAAAAGAAGAAAATATATACATATATCTATAATAGTAAAGTATATATCTTATATTATAAGGAAACCACATGGGGTATTGTATGTGTGTATACTGAATTATACTCTAAGTAATTGTTAACTAACATTTATTATAAAATTTTGTGTCAACTTTATACTCCATTATTTAGTTATGTTTAAATAAACGCAAAAGAGTGAAGCTACTTCATAATAAACAGTTTTACGCAAATGAATAATAGTTATTTTATTTTTCAATTGTCCAATGCGGTCCGGTCGCCGAATGCCCAAGAATTAATAACGTTCGCCCCGACCGCGGACAATCTGTGCTCTTTTTGACTGTATTTTTGTAATTTTTTTTCTATTCAGTTTCGGATAGTTTTTTGCGGTTGATGACCATTGGTGCTTTTATGATGGCTGTGTTTTTAATAGGACGCGACAGGTATGTTATGGAAGATGGATGCTAGGCATTCGTTTGTTACAATGACGAGAGATGAATCGTATTCAAACGTGTCAAATAGAGAAAATAAATCAATGGCGTTACAACCTTTTTAGGTCTAGGCCTCAGGTTTCTGTATATATTTAATATACATTTGTCAATCTAATAAGCAAGTAGGTAATACTTCTAAATAGGTCTTAGGCAAGCCGGTTTCCTTACAATTGTTTATTCACGGTACGAGCGAGTGTTAAATGTACACATAGACAGAAAGTCCTTTGGTACACAGCCGGGGAACGAACCTACGTCCTCAGGGATCGAAATCGCACGCTAAAGTCACGAGGATAACACTTCTCATTAATTATTAATCCGATCCGAATTAAATGTGTGGGCAGCACTGCTTCTATGACTCCGCTCCACTCGGATCCGAGAAAAGATCACTTAATGTGTTCATGTAAGAAAGTTTTCAATAACACTAGTAACAGTCTCTATTAACGGGAAGACACTCTGTTCTTGTGTTCTATTTTATAATTTTTAATCAAGCGACTGCCTACAAATATTATGGTAATGTATTCCTTAAATAAATTCAAAATATCCATCCATTAATATCCATCAATGTGATACAGAAAATCGTCGATGCAAATGAGCTAACAGTCTCGAACTGTCAAATATGAAAATGATTATGGTTATTTTCACCACTTATCGAAAATCAATTCAGATTTCCTGATGCATTTCTCATGTACGTTACTTATTATTATAGGATAGTTGTAGCTTCATGGCATTGTAGTACACGCACAAATTAACTTGGCATCTGATTTGGCGATAGTGACACTTAGGGCCTGTTACACAATGTATGGATAAAGTGCCAAATAGCTATGCAACACATAAATTATTCGAAAGATAAAAGTTCCAAATAAGTTACTTCACATTTCATGACGTATAGCGCTATCTGACAGTCGTGAAACGCAAAAATACTATTTATCCTACCAATAAGTAACAAATAGCTTATTTGGAACTTATCCGGACATTGTGAAACAGGCCCTTAGTTTCACAATGTCCGGATAAGTTCCAAACTATTTATTACTTATTGGTAGAATAAGCAGTATTTTTGCGTTTCACGACTGTCAGATAGCGCTATTTGTCATGCGAAGTATCTTATTCAGAACTTTTATCTTTCGAAAAATTTATGTGTTGCATAGCTAATTGTTACTTTATGAAACATTGTGAAACAGGCCCTTAGTCTAGTTAACTTCTGCGTATAGTAAATGAGGCACGCGATTTCGTTGCTTGCTTTTTAAGAATAATAAATAATAATAGAATAAATAAAGATTTCTAATAAAATTTCTTATTTGCAATTGTTAAAGGGTTTGTTAGTGCACCAACTGTCCTCAAATTTCAGTAACTATAATTACTGATGTAAGAGATTACTGATTTAAATTACTGATATGATAATAATACGTTATTATTAGTTATAAGCTCCATCAATATATCTCCCATAGAATATGGAATATAATTTTTTACAAAACGTGTATGAAATATGATCCCGCGCTACGAGAGTCTGTTTTATTTAAGTAAGATAGCAAAAATATGTTTATTATGGAATATAAAATACAGGTATAAAAATAAAAAGTCAAAAATCATTTATTCATGTAGGTAACACAAAATATGTATATAACACAATAAAGGTCAAAAAAGAATTATACACTGAATGCTTCTAATTTAACATATACTGCCAGTTCCGGGGCAGAAGGCGGAAGAGAAAACTGACAATAATCTCTCCGTCACTCGTTTTTCTTTTACACATCGTTTGTAAGCAACTGCAACCATTACACCATGTTCCACTTGACATTCGCCGACACTAGCTAACATTAAAAGGTTTAGGAGATATTGGCAGCATTCCCCCTTTGATCTCAGATTGTTTTCAATCTAAGATTGTGGATTAATTATTGGGTTCGGGCGCAGCAATTCAAGTTGCAAAAACGTTGCAATAAAGTGGCACTAAAAATAGAAGAAGATTTCGAATCATGAGTTTGAGTGTGACTATTATAAATCGTATCACCAAGCACTTTTGTATACTTTACTAATACATACTTCACGCGCAACTCTAAACTTTTCATCCAAAAATTCCAATACTTTATCAAAAGCGTAAATCGGAATGACTTTCGATTCAAAATTTGAAAATTATCAAACGTGCATTCTAGTTCGTAACTTGCTTTGAATAGCACTTTGTTCATTTGCGGCGTTGCAGTAACTTAATACACGCATTGCCTTATTTAGAGAAGCTTTCTAGCTAATTTATTCATACGTTAGTTCATACTAGGATACGGTAGAAGCAACACGCATGGTACTTGTATCGAAGAGAATGTTTATATTAAAAACATTTGATTGTAAATTACAACATATAAGTTTCGCCAATGAGTCATGTACTCGATGCTAGAGTTTTTGTCTGATATATTTAAGGGGTTAGGCGCTGTATGCTGAAATACAGGTTCACACCTAGTTCAGCGTCAGATAAACCTGACTAATTTTGTTTATATAACTAGATTAGATATAAGTTTTTCCTGTGAAACAAACTTTAAATAAATTATTATTTTTATTATTATTATTAATAGTAGCCTTTATCGCTGCTTATCTTAGTGCATAGAAATGCGAATGAATAAACACTAATTTCTATTGGACATAGGGCTTCCTCTAAGTGATTTTACTCTTCTCGGTGTCTAGCTTTATGGAGCCACATAGCGCTGCTCAAAGGCATTTCATTACTTTTTCTATCTTTGTCTTCTATCACAATGTGTAATTTCCATTTCAAGCTTATACTAGAAGTAACAGTATGTCTAAAGTTTGTAATCTTTTATTTCTTCTAGTTTTATTCAATTTTATTATTATTATTTCTATATTATTATTGCTTTCAATTTCAGACCTACAAATGGCTGGGCTGTAAGTAGTATAAGGTCCTTGAAGATGGACAATCAAAAGGAACGAAGGTTCAATAAAAAATCTAATATCGAAATCCTATTAAATAAATAGTTTATTTATAAAAATAGCTGCAGACCGGTAATATAAGCAGACATGGTAAGATAGAAGATCACACAAAAAAATCGCACTAAAATTATTATAATTACTCTAAATTTATACTTAAAAGGCCGTTTAAAGGACGAATACTGAAAATAAACTTATTCTTTATAAATTGTTATTCTATTTTAAAATATGCTTGTAAGCTGCAGGTATTCCACGTGACGTGGAATTTATTATAAAAAAAATGTGACACAGGTTGAAATTATTTCAACGCATTTACGAATTCAAGTCCAACCAGTCACCACAGTTGACATAAATTAATTATACAGACTTTAACTTCACACCTTGTAATATCGGCCCTAGGTCTAAAATAAAGCATACACTTATGAAACGTGTTATGTATACACTGCGCAAAATGTAAAGGAATTAAGTGCATGATTAGCATACGTAATTACAGCTGTTATCGGCAGCTTAATTGCACTAAGAAATCGCCGCGATATACGCGTAATGTATTTTGGTTAGTTATTTGAATCTATACTTGTGCTCATTTCGAAAATGAGGTCGTTTGTACAAATATGTATTAAATATTTGATAAAATAAATAAATTAATCAGTGGCGCTACAACATCTTTAGGTCTTGGCCTCAGATTTCTGAATCTGTTTCATGTTTTTCCATCTAATAGGCAATTCTCCAGTGTCTGACACCCGTCGTCAACTTTTCGGGTCTAAGACATGTCGGTTTCCTCACGATGTTTTCCTTCACCGTTCGAGCAAATGTTAAATGCGCACATAGAAAGTCCATTGGTGCACAGCCGGGGATCGAACCTACGACCTCAGGCATGAGAGTCGCACGCCACTAAGCCAACACTGCTCTTAATTAAATATTTGATACTGGAAAAGTCAGAACGGTATGAGTGCGGCCAAATATGGACGGCGTGTGTCAGTTGAAAAATACTGAACATTTACCGTACATACATAGTTAAATCACTCAACGAAAATGTATCATGTCTGGTACATATACATGTATATTTAAATAAGGTTCAATTTGTATATGTGTATTATATGAATGTAAATGGAACCTAATTAAGAAAATAATTATGCAAAATATATATTTTGATATATTTATGAAATAATAGGTATCTTAATACTTCTTAATTTCAGAAGGGGCAATTTTATGTTAAGGGCAAAATATATTTAGTATAATTGCTATTTTATATAAAATACTCAAATAGAAAATATACTTATTTGGAATTTGAAATTTGAATTTCATTGTCTTTATCATGTTTTGAAAATTTACTTGTATATTAAAAATGTTACCATAAGGATTTTATAATAGGACATGGCACAAACAAGATCGGAAAACAATGATCTAAACTTAACATCTATCCAATAAAAACTAGTACCTATAAAAATAAAAAAAATAATTTTAAAGTACACTCAAGTATTCCATGTATAAAACACAGAATCATAACTACCAATCCTATTTAAATCAGTCGTGCTACCGTTTCAAATCACTAAGTTTGTCTATACGCTAATTTATTTAATGCCTCACAGTGTATGTTGCTCTAATTGCGGCCTAGACGTTGCCAACTTATCATAATGTCTCGCAAATCACGACACAACAAGAATAAATCTATATGATACGGGCAGAATAGGGCTGTCAGCGTAATTGTGCAATTATAAAGCTAGTATGCATGGGAATTTGACTGTTAGAATTGGTTTTTGATAGCTGAGTAGATATTGCGAAATAAGATACGACTTTCAACCCAAGTTTTTATGGTGAAGAAAACCAGCAGGTTCTAGAACCAAAAATGTATTGTGGAACCTGATCACTTACTTCTCTATAAAGGACAAGAGAAAAGTATTAGTTAAGTTACTTGCGAGGCTTCTGGGAATGTCCATAGGCGTCGGTAACACTTAACATCAAGTCTCTTGCCCGTTATATTTTCTTGGTTTAAGGGCCTATTATATTTATATATATATATAGTATATGTGCTATTTGAATATTTATTGAAACATTGAAATGGAAAATATACTTACATTATTTTCGAAAATTTACTTGTTTACAATCTTACTTAAGAAACTGCACGTTTTAGATCCAAGAACGCGATTCAATTCGACTTAGGGTATTTCAAAAAAGACAAAGAGATGATACTCTCTCATCGAAGACTTTCACCCACTGACAGGCCTCATTGACTAGTGACTACGGTAGAGAAGCTGCAAGCCAAGCAATCACGTGTGTTGCCACAGAAGAGAGAAAGGTGTCGCTACAAACGCAATGGATTTGATACCCTGGGGTCAAACATCGCTGAGTTTCGTCTCTAAATCTTGCTATGAGGTCCTCTAAAATTGTATTCTATTGATGTTAATGAAGAATTTAATGGATAAACAATCATGTATAAAAATTACTTAGTCAAAGATTTTAACGCTGAAAGAAACGAAGACAATTTTTGTAGAACACCGATACTGAGACATCCCTACATGAAAAAGTTAAATGAATATCTAATACTGCGCACACGCATCCAATACACAAAATTGTTTTATTGTGTATCAACACGAGACTATTAGCACCAGACCACCTGCATTAATGTTATGACGCGTCGTATGTCTTTATTATTTAAACGGCATAACATGTAATTGCTTTTAACAAACTTCAAATCGTCTGCGCCTGCGTCTGTTTGTATGTAAGGTTTCTTAAATATCTTTTGTAGAGAATTTAGAGTATAAACTAAAATGCCCGCTGTCTTCTATAAGTAGTAACGGCTCGCTTATCTGCTACTTTAAAATAGGCTCGATCTACAATATGAATACAAACATTAATGAAAATATTTATAATAGCGTGTTGTTCCCACGAGAAAGTGCGTGCTTCTATTTCACCATGCCTCCTGCTGATAGAGAACAAATCTTTAATTATAATTTATTTTATTATTATTAATTACTTCAGATGTCATGTGGAACATGGTGTAATAGTTACAGCTCCTTGCAAACGTTGTGTAAAACAAAAAAACTTGGCGATTAAAAAGAGTGACGGAGAGTTTATTGCCATTTCTTTCTTTCTTTAATTACGTCCTACGTTTAAGAACTGGCAGTAAATGTAAAATTAGAAGCATTGAAAGTATATTTCTTTTTTAAGTGTACATTGTGTTACTTATATGAATATGATTTTAACTTTGACTTTGAATACGCTAGTTTACGTTAAAAGTTTGTCTATATATATAAACATAAATTTAAACTTAATTTACACTAAATCTATATCATAATCTTGTAAACTATATCTACTTGTATATAGTGTATGGTTAACGCTGGACCTGAGATCTTTACATAATATCTTTTGGCTTGAAACCAAAGGCTTATCTCCGAACAATGTGTTCTCAATTTTAGTTTAGATTTACTGCTTAAAGATTATAGGGAATAATGTTTAGCTATAATAACTTCTTCGGGAAGTTCTTTATTACTTCCTAAGTTAATTAAGCCTAAGCCTATATAGGTTTAGGTTTAAAAATCTTATTTCTCAAAAAAGACATGATGTATTGAAACATATTAGGACCTGTAAATAATAATCGGACCAATCCCAGATAAATTTTTCAATGTAACGGGGCATAAGGGCAGGAGGCTCATCTGATGTATAGTGATACTGATGTACTCACATTGCGAGAAGGCTTGCAAGTTTTCTTGAAGGACCCTAAGTCGGATTATTACTGTGGGCTTCTTCTGCAAAGCATGCCATAAGAAACGCTAAGTCATGGAACGACGGATGTCGAGGTGGTACTTGGAAAGGTTATAAAAGATTGGAACGCCAGTGCATTATTTTTATGCCCGCGTTTCAGGTCTCAAAACCCACCCTCAGTAAATTTGATTTTCTACTACAAAAAAAAATCTGTTAAAACCAACAATTGCATGTAATATAAGTGGTTTGTATTAATTGCGAAAGCCTTCCTTTACGCGTTAAGTTTTCACACCGAAACCGCTGAATTAATTATCATGTTGTATACCAGTCTACCTCATAACTGTTTTAATATGATTTAAACTAACCATTTCAAGATACATACATATATGCTCACTTACCCGCTGTACATATAGTTAGAAAAATATACCTTTACTTGGGAAATTGAAATGTTTATTTCTCAGAAGGCCTCCTGGTAGTTTTGCGAACGGATGGCGTAGTTATGCTCTTTCGCGAATTTTGTAAACGTTTTTGACATTCATAAGCATGCCCTAAGACGCATCTAAACCGAACAAATGAATTTTGATTTGATTTGATTTCGCTCGAGGCGTTAGCTATTTAATCTTTCACCCAAAACAAATGAGTTCCCAATTTCTTGCCTAAATATTGACTCCAGAATGCAACATCGACTGAGACGCGGTAGACGTGCACATAAATCGGGTGGGCCGTAATGGCTGGCCCTCTCAAATCCATGCCTCAGCTCAGAAAGCCGGATTTCTACGGTAATACACTTAAAACGGCTGAGCTTAAATCATCGTCATCGTTTGTTGAACAAGACTCCGGTCACATATCAGCTCGGTGACGGCTGGCCCTACCCTAACTCCCAATAATTTTCGGTCTAGCCTCCCTGCCTAGATTTCTAGAGTGCAAGTTCATATATCGCATGAAACCTGCTCTCATTGATATTGTACCCAGACATTTTGAGATGAGAATTTTAGAGTATTTATAGTTGCGTCTTTATTTAATTAGTATTAAGATTTTAATTGTTTTAATTGAATTGCTCACTTAAAAAACTTAATAGTTTTAGGAAGAAATTACTTGGAAATTGTTAACGAAACACAGTTAGTAGATTTTTAAAAACTGAATTACAAATATTTAAAATTAATAAATGTTCGATTAGCTTAGCTATCAAATTTCCTCGCTTTCATCGTTGGGAAACATGGCTATAAATAGACAGATACATTAACCTAGTTGAGTAGTAGAGTAGTAGATTCTCAAGGTCGTGTGTTTGCACCCCAGTTGTGCACAAAACAATGTGTTAATTAAAAAGCTGACAGACACAGGTTTATGTTAGGTTTATATTAGTGTATTCATAAGTTCTAAAATATGTATGTATAAAACTATTCAAGACGTCACAAATTTTACACATAAAAAAATTTCAAAAATTCTTTATTTGTTTAGCAATATGTACAATAGGATTCAGAGGCCTTCCTACCTTCCTTCTTCCTTCCTTCTTCCTTCCTTCTCCTTACGTCAGAGACCTGTGACAGGGAAGCTTCGCTGTTCTTTCTTCACATACCAATTAATACATAACAAAGCAAAGTAAAAAATTAAACAAGCAACCACGATACCTATAAGTAACAAAAATGTAAATAACTAAATCTTAATATAAATTTAAACATTAACAGCACGATAAAAAAGGTATGTTGGAAGTTTATTTCTTGTAAAATATAAAAATAATTTCATTAATGTTAGTAATCAAGTTGAAATAGCAAGATAGAGAAATAGAGAGATTCACTTATTATTTTTCTTGAGAATAGAGTGTATTCTAACAGTCACGCAATATTATTAGTATCTGTTAATATGATTACTTGATGATTTTATATAATATGACGGTTATATGTAACGAATTATAAACAGTTATTTGCAATATTACGTATTAATTAGTGTGCAAATAAGGTTATTAATATTATAATTACAACGATAAAATGGCGTCAATCCTTTGTGTGGCAAAGCTAAATTCGATATTGGATTTTTCAGACTTAATCTTGTATTCAAATTTTAATTATATCATTCTGGGGTTTGAATAAAAACGGACTCATTTCGCGGCCTCGGTGAATAATAACCAGTCCACGAATCCTGTTATGAATTACACTGTTATGTAACAGTGGTTAAAATAATTTTTTTGCCATTGTTCCTTAGAATCTTTTATTCTAGACTCGAACGCCGTAGGAAGTCTTGAAAATTTAAAGATTTATTAAACTTAAACTCGAACTCAAAATAGCTTCATTTTGGTAACCAAGTAATACGTCTAATCAATAAAAAAATCAGAAATCATTTATTCATAAAGGTAACACAATGTACACTTATGAACGCCAAAAAAGCAACAGAAAAAACGACAACAGACAATTCTCTAATTTAGTTGTAAAAACGATAACAATTTCCATATAAGGATTATGATATATTAAACTCCTCCATTTACTTTCAGAACATATTGTAACAGTGTTTACTTTAGATTAGGATTTTAGTAATAAATACATTAACTTACACTTAATGTAAGTTAATGTATTTAGTCAATGAATAAATTAAATGTAATATGATTGGTGTAGTGACAGAATCACAATGACATGGTAAAACAACTTCACGTATTTATACTTATACATTATATTTATATGTAATTATATTATGTCCTTTTTCCAATTACCAATATATTTTCATACCATGTTCCGGTATGAAAATATATTGGTAGGACATGGGACTATCACATGTTTATTTTCTATTTAGATTACGTTTAGAGACAGAAATCACGACTATTAATTAGTTTTTACTGTCCCGTCGGTATTTTTAATAATCTTTCCTTCGATTTCGATGTATTAGAACGCTTTCATGGCGATGCCATGAAAGCATATGCAGTCGTGAATAAGTAAACTAAACTTAAAACTTCAAGTAAAAACTCGTTCGCTAAAATTAAGTTTTTTTTTTATAGAACAGGGGGCAAACGGGCAGGAGGCTCACCTGATGTTAAGTGATACCGCCGCCCATGGACACTCTCAATGCCAGAGGTCTCGCGAGTGCGTTGCCGGCCTTTTAATAATTTGTACGTTCTTTTCTTGAAGGACCCTAAGTCGAATTAGTTTGGAAATACTTCAGTCGGCAGCTGGTTCCACAGAGTGGTGGTGCGCGGCAAAATCTGCCTAGAAAAACGCGCAGTTGTGGAATGGTGGACGTCGAGGTGATACGGTAAAAACATTCGTATTTTACAACGAGTAACAGCTATTACACTTCGGTGTAAAAGCGGTCTGCCGTTATGTTGATCAACAATTAATTCGTATCTGTGTATCTGTAAAAGCACTTTCATCATATGCATATTAAAATTATTCTTTGTGATTATGACGCTTAGAATATTGTTTGCCATTTGACATTTATTATGAAAATACAGCAGTTAGCACTTTATTGCTAAACAGTTTATTTTGGATCTGTGCAGATGTCTATTTTGAATCTGCTTAATTTGATTTCAATTAGTTGAGTTAGTTGATATGCTAAATTGCAGTTCAGTTCATTTACCTAATGCCTATAAATTCACACATATAAATAAATAAATTTAACACCAGTTATAAAAGCAATTTTTTTTAAAGTCTTAGCAATCACTACGATATTTAAGAACTATATTCAGCAACTTGCTAAACATTAGATTAAATTATGAATACTACTTAATAATAATAATAATAATAAATAATGTATTTACAAGAAATTGGAAACTTCACTCCAGTATTCTAGCAGAGCGAGTGTCCATGGAGCGATGGATGTGAGCCTCGCCGCGTTTGCCTCCTGTAACTCTAAAATAAATACATGGAGCACTTGTTCTCACATCTGGTCGGGAGCTCCCCAGACCGATTCGAATCGTCAACATACACAAGTTACCAGACGAGTTACATTTCGTGCGAGATGTGGGGGTCTCCGCATCTTCTACAGCATGGTGAGTGTTCAGATGAGTTATTCCGACCTGCTGCTGGGTTTCGTCATCGAACGTCAAGGCTGTATATCCAATAACATACATCTTCGACATCCGTCGTGCCGCGTGCGTGAAGAATTTCCTTCAAGAAAAATGCGTACAAATTCTTAAAAGTCTAGCAAGGCACTTGCGAGCTGCTGGCAAGGTGAGTGTCCATGGGCGGCGGTATCACTTATCACAAGATGAGGCTTCTGCCCGTTAGCCTCCTATTATGTACAGAGAACACTTCCTACAAGTGTCATCTCCTGTTATTTGACCAGCAGTTTACCTATAAATAAAAATATAGTGCGTAAAATAAATAAATGCAAGCACGAAGCACCGCCGGGACTAAGAATAGTCAATTTTTGTAAAGATATCGCGAGCATTAGCAAAAAGCATTTATAACACAATCGCAAGACGCTCGCTTATAACAATAATCGTCAATAATAAATTTCATTAAAATGTAGATCTAGTTAAAAGCATTTTTTCTGATTAATTTTCAGTCGCGGGCTCGCTCTTCTTTTTTTAATTGAATATCAGGCCACTTTGATGGCGCGTCGAGAGAAAGGGGTTGAAAAAGTTCACCCTCATTTGAATAAAATAACACCACTCGCACTTTGCATTTACGGAGATATTTCAAATTATATCTGAACTCTTTTTTGTTTAATTTTTTTGGTATTTATTTTATTTTTCCATCAGCCCTCCCTATCTAATTGAGTTAGGCCTCTGAATCGTGAATGTCGATCGAGTTTTAATTCAATTTATTTTTGTTTCTAATGGAGTTCGGAGATTTTTTGCGTTGTAATTTTAAATCATTGGCCTATTTGAATATTGATTGAATATTTTTAATTTCGGAAAGTTCTTAATTTTACAAAGTTTTATAATTAATTATATCGGCTTATCTAATACTTTTTACGTTTCAATCACTTTATTCGATTTATAGATAAGTAATTTTTGTATGTCTGTTCGATTTTTTGTCAAGTACTATTCGTACTGTTTATCTTTTTCTACTTCACATAATATGCAAAAACTTGCGTTTACTGAGTCTACATTCTCTTTTCACATCTATTCCGTGATCGTAGTACTCACTTCTAAAACAAATGAGAACGGCGGATGTGACGTTTTCAATTACGAACCTTGGAATTCAACAATCATGTCTAATGACGTCACATCCGTCCTCAAAGCGTCTTTGCTTCATTTATTCAAATAAAGTTACATACCATTATTATATTAGCGATACACGTAACTACAACAATGGCGACACGCCACGGCTCGGCGCCACTTGAGCAACACTTGTCGGATTTAACTAGATTGAACGTGTTTGATACTTTTATAAAATTAACTAGCGTTATTCCGAACTTATCCATTTATTTGGTCATAGCTTGAAATCATTTTTTATTTAGCGTGTTTCAATAAATTAACTGATCTAAAAATAAATGTTCATTGCGAAGCCTTATTCGCCTTTGACATTTAGTCAATGTGTCGACAATGGCCTAATAATATGGAACACAAAAAGGAATTGTCGAATTTTTCGAGTGGATATTATAAGTTCATATTATACTTGCAGTTACATAACCTAGATATGTGCATCTTTAACTAAAGTTCCGATAAATTACGAGTTATTAAAACAATACAATTCTCCTTCGGAGGTCATCAACACACAACTTTCAAAGTCTTATCAATACCTATCAGTGGCGAAGGGTGAAATTTTGGCAAAGGGAAGCCGGTCCAAAAAAATGTTGAACAGCACTCTATATGAATTAAAGTCATAATAACAAACAAAATCCACAGTATTTAACCAAATCTGCGATTAAATTACCTTACAGAATCAGTCACAGTTTAAATAACACAAATATTAAAATATAACAAACGAAATTATCACGCACCAGTGGTATAGGAACACATGTCACATACTAAAAATAATCTATTTTCAACCAAACGAAATGGAACGCGAAAATATGCCAAAATAAAAAGAATATGACTTGCGAAGGAATTCATTATAACGCTAATTCTTTTTAATTTTGTCGTGTTTTCTTTCTCCCGTGCCGTGGTTCAATAACAATAATTTCTTTGTCTCTTTCTAATAGAGGAGAGGAGAGAACTGCAAGCCGGTCGCGATCAGCCTTATCTTTCTTTAAATTTTACGTACAGTTAGCGAGCATTAGAAAGAGATGGTTTGACACGCTCTGTCTCTTTTCGCCTCATAGTAAAACGTTGGCCGAGATAAGCTGTAATTCGTCGAGTTACCTTTAATGTAATTTAGGTACGAAAAATTGACGCGCTGATTAATTTACGACTATAAAATGAAATGTGATACTTAGGGTATTGCTAAGAATTACTATTGCTATTGTAAATCGCGCAGGCATTTAATTAATAATACTTTGTTAATGAAATAGAATGTAAATACTTTTGTATGAATATGGAACTGATTTTTGAAAGGTAACCCGGTGGGAATCGGCTTGTATGGACTCTTCGCCACTGATACCTATATGTTAATGTTGTAAACTATTAAGTTTACTACCTAACCTATATGTAATATGTTTATAAATATTACCAGCGGGAGCCAGCAAAGTACTAGTTCTCAAAATGTACAAGTCGTAAAAATCGTATGTGAAAAGTATCAAAATGGCGCAATCACCGTACAGTAAGCAAGAGCGTTTAAGAGAGTGAGAAAAGCTCGCCGCCTGGCCTATTCGTTTCAGAGGGCGGCTCTACTTTTGTCTTTGCACGATGGAAAAACGAACAACTTGGATCTTCTTTTTATACCTTTCAAAGGTTTTGGTTGGTGTGTTTAAAAATAGAACACTCTTCAAACATTATTTAGAGTATCGTTTCTTTTGCAATTCGAAATTTAAAAACGACACAAGCATTTTACTGTACTCAGTTTAATAAAGAGTCTAAGTTCGGTGAGTGGTGAAACACATCTCCGTGTTTCATTGACTTTATGTAGGTAAGTGACTATTGGGTGGGGTAATAAAGCCAGTTTCGAGGGATTCGAACTGGCAAGCACTGGTCATACGAAAACAAATATTTTTTTAGGATATTATTAAGTTGCGGATTTTTTTTTTTTTTAACGTATTTAAATGGCAGTAATGAGTATTACTTTCAAAACCTAACCACGGCTTTGTGATACAAAATAATAATACACTCTAATTAAACTGAACTATTCGATGTATAAAACTGATAGTATTAATACGGTACAATAAGTATTATTATAAAAAAGCGTTAAGTTTTCTGGAAATTTGAAATTGGAACGTTTCTAGAAAACTTCAAAGACAATAAAGATTTCCTTAAGAAAGACTCGAGTACGGGGAGGCCCTCAAGGGAGGCTTGACACTCATTTAAGTAGCACATAATTCAGTTTATTTAGCCGAATTGAATCTCGGCGAAGGGTTGGAGAGGGAAAACATGTTTTAAGTCGTTTCTTTTATCGGAATAAATTAGTCGATTTGAGCTTTTGCTAATGAATTTCTTCGTTTTAATTAATTTGCGAGTTGGATAGTTGTATTCGTAATCCGATATTTTCTTTTTGAATTTGAAGTAACTTTAAGACTTAGAAATTTAATCGTTGTTCGCATTTATAAGCATAGTTTATATATGCAAAAATCGTGTGTTTGAGCTTCAGTTGTACACTAATTGTGTATTGGTGTAGTAGGTACTTTAGTTATTTATAAAAAAAAGTTTAAATGTTTTATAATTTCTAGTTTATTGATATTATTGAAATATTTGCCGCTAGAGGGCACTACAACCCGTAACGGCTCGTAGTTCATGTTGATGGTGTTAGCGCCAATAGTCCCTACTATCCAAGGAAAATAGAAACGAGATTTATCGCGAACTTTGTCTTTTTTTATAGAACAGGGGGCAAACGGGCAGGAAGCTCACCTGATGTTAAGTGATACCGCCGCCCATGGACACTCTCGATACTAAAGGGCTCGCGAGTGCGTTGCCGGCCTATTAAAAATTTGTACGCTCTTTTCTTGAAGGACTCTAAGTCGAATTGGTGCGGAAATACTTCAGTGGGCAGCTGGTTCCACAAAGTGGTGGTGCGCGGTAAAAACTGCCTTCTTCCAAATATCTATACATTTTTGTCGTACGGACTTCCTGTCTGTCTTGATAGTTTATGAATTATACTCTTATTACGTCACTTTCGTGTTTTCTACCGTTCCAAGCAGGGTTTAGCTTTAGGTGCTTATCTAAAATATCGTAGAAAAATAAAATAGAAACATTAGTACACAGATGGAGTATTTTATCCTAGCAACAATCAAAACCCAACCGCAAGTTTAATTATGCAAACATCAAGCCGTTGCCAGATTTCTCATTAGAGCTAAGATAATGACGGCGTACACTGTCGCAAAATTAGATACCAAGCACGCACCCAAACAGATATACGCGGCACATTAACATAAACCGAATTTGCATGTAAATTACATTTTACAGCGTCTTAATTAAAACATTTTGGCATTATAAATGATCAGGGGTGTGTTCTGGTTATAGTTTAGTATTTTTAACCAGTTATCAAGTTTTTGATGATTTTTGTTACGAAGTTTTATGATGAAGGGTAACCCTAATCTCTGTTTTATTTATCACGCTTTTCAATTGTTTTTGTAGTTAATCAATGAGTTGCGTTGGCTATTGTCAAAGTTTCGTAACAGAGCTTTTCTTTCAACTTTTCGTGGGAATCAAGTCCAGGAAAAATGAATGTACTTTTTACATAGTGTTTTGTTAATGTTTACATAGTATAAATGTCGCATTTCTTATACTTTACCAAAGTTTACTTCTCACTATGGGTGTATGAAACTGCTTGTTAGCGGTAATACCATTACCTTGGAATTGTATTGGAGGTAATTAAATAAACAACCACAGATGAAAAACCTCGTCCAAAACAATAAAAACAAAAAAGAGAATTTCAGATTTGAGTTTTTATTACGTTTTCCATTAAGAACCCCATCGAATCTTGTAGCATAATTTACATGCAATTTAAAGAAAATAAAATCTTCGCCCGCTCAAGGGGTGTAGGGGTGATATTAACAAAAACCTCTTTAAATAATTTGGCAATTAGGGGCGACATTAAATTTGCATAATTGTGTAAGTTGTGTACAGTTTATGTTTTCACAATAGGATTTATCTATTAAAGCTGACTCTGTGTAGCTATTAAAATTAATGTACATTATTTAAATTATCTGACAAATAGCCAACTTTAGTAAAACTCGATTTAATTAACAAAGCCTTTTATGTAAAGAAAAAGCTTATCCATGGTGTTTATTTTATTTATTTACAAAGCTTGTCAATGCTCACTCATTGGTACATAAGAAAAATCAAATACAAGATTTAATGTTATCACTTACAAGCCAACATAACATGCACGACAATATAAAAAAAAATATAAATCTAAAGGAAAAGGAAAATCGATTTCAAAGTATGAGAAGAGCAACTATAGACATCCGGACCTAGGTCGGTTATCTCAATGCTCAGGATATCGGGGAGTTTATCCCAAAACGGGATGATGGGATGTCTTGACACACACACAAGATGCACAAAATTTAAATTTAGGGCAATAATAAATATATGAATAAAATGCAAACGATATATCAAACATTTTTTTACGATTCTCCAATCCAATCTTAATGTCATATCATCATCATTTTTATCTACCGATATAACCAGAAAGTAATAAATACCTAGAGCTTATGTAAATTCGACAAAATTTGAAATTTTATAACATAATCACAAAATTGTGTATTATGTAAACACGTTGATTAAAAAAATGTCTTGACACAATTTCGTTTCTAAACGTGTATTGTTCCAACAGACAGCATTCAGAATTAGTTATGAAGAACTAAAGACAGTTGTCTTTGTATATAGAGAGCCGCCGCAGGCTACGCATAGTCTAAGTAACACATTGTTTCAAGAAACCACTTGAAAAAATAATGAACTCGTTGTTCCCAGCGTAATAATAAAAAATTATCAACAATAACCCTCCGCCAAAGAATCTCGAAAATAATGACACAAAACGCTTCATTTCTCACAATTACGACGTTCTACCTCGACACGTTGCACTGTGCGTATTAAGCGACGCGCAGTAAATAAGCTTTCAACTAAGTTTCAACTTTTAGGCGGCTTCAAGCCAAGCTTCAAGCAACGCAAGGGGAAATGTCAACGATTCGCTCAGCATTGCCGGCTAAGCGAGCGAATGACTTGTAACATGCATTTACATATGAAAAATAAAAGTTAAGACGCAATGTACAATGCACACGCTAAGCCAGTGTGCACTGTTGGAGAGTAGTGAAATACGGACGCCTAGTGTCAAGTGTAAATCGCCTTGTTAATTTCGCAGAGCCTGCGGCGAATTTCGCCGAGGACGCATTGTGTATGCCGGCTTTATGTCGCGTCTTCCCGTTGTCTGTACATGGCTTTAATTGCGCGCGTCATTGGCGCGCTTTTTGAAAAAAGAATGACGTGTAATTAACGCGGGAATATGGAACGTGACAACGCGTTCTGAGGGAGATTTTTTTTTTAATTTTTTTAATTAGGCAAGGGTTTTATCGGCGTGCACCGTTTTGTTTTCGCCTCGATTGTTAATTAGGTATTTAATATTATGTAAATTTGCTGTTACTGTTCGTGTATATCTTATATGGATTGTAGGTGAAAAATAACACAGATTTGTCAACCATTTAGGGCTATTAATACGAGGTTAACATTACCCCGCTTCGGTTGATAAATAAAAATATTTTTTCAGCACAATGACTGGTCAAAATGGCGATGATACATGATCCTCGTTTCGCTGGTGTTCGTGTATTTTTTATTATTAAAAAATCACATTAACGGCCTTCATTGGGGCGGCGATAAATAATGCTCTCCTTATTCAAATTTTTTGTTTTTGTTCAGCCCCCGTGCGTTATAAATGAGCTTATTTGGAAACGAATGATAGGGCGAGATAAAATGCTGTTACGTCTATGTATGTATGAATTATTAATTACTTGCCACAATAATGTCTACAATAAAACGCCGGTAAACAGTAAACAACCTTTATTAAAATATACTATAATATAAGATGGTGCCCCAAAAAGGTGGATAGAAGAAACAGACTATGAGCGGTAACAGGAGGTGAATGGAGAAAGAAAGCTATGGAAAAAGTCAGATGGAAAAAGCTGGAGGATGCCTTTACCCGCGAAGGAGTTCTATATAGGATATATAACAAGATAATAAGAAGTAAATGATATTACGCCATTTTGTATTGAAAGATCAGTTTTACATCTATTACCCTCTATGGCTTATAACATAGCGGTGTGCACTACGTCTTCTATAATGTTTACTTTCCAGTGTTTTGTACACCAAGTATAGGCGTTGTGCCTTGAACTTTCAACTCTTTGGTCGTTGCATCGTGTCACACAGGGCACCAAGTGATTTACCACGATGTCAACAATAGACACTCGGTTATACACAAAAATATCGTGAGCCATGACATTCCTAGACAGATCTAATTGCCTTGAATTTAATTAGTTAACATTAGAAAAGGATGGAAGAGACCGATATCTGATGGTGAACAAACCAAAACCTGAAGCAAGCATATGGTGGTGCGTATATTTAGTATTTTTAATATTGTTAAAGTTTTTAGGATCCATATAAATGGAACGATGTTCATAATTTAAAAAAGCCTATTGTTATGAAGAAAACATATCACGAAACAGATTCATATAGAGGCTTAAAGGTGTTACCGCTACTAGGTTTTAGTACTTAGAAGACGAGTATATAAGTTCTATAAATGCTTATGTAAATCCAATATAGGTACTAAGTAGCTCGGCTCATTGTATAAGTGTAGTCAATCTTGCCGCGACCTCCCTTTTGTTAACATTATGATGGATGCATCTAGAATACAGTATGAAGTTATTTCTAACTATTAACATAAACTATAGACTATTATACGAGTTTGCTGGCTACTTGATCGTAAGGAAGTTGCATGGATCTGTTGTCGTGTCATTTTCACACATGGATATTTGGATACACTTTTTATTACATATTTTATTTATTAGTAATCTTACAAAACAGATTACATAGATAAACATTATACATGAAACATAAAGAATGAATAAACAAAAAAATAAATAAAAGAAAACTGAGATTTTACATTTATTTCAAACAAGAAAGATCAAAGTCAAAGTCTTCAGGTCTCTTCAAATATATTTTCTTCACATCCTCTTTGGTGCGGTGGTTAAATAAAAATCCTCATAATTAGTGTCATCGTTAGATACAACCAGGTTGCAGGAAATTTGTGTTCATTTGAGGCACATGAAACAATTGTAAGTGTCGCATACGGTGGAGGGATCCTAAGAGAAATTAACGAAAACAAGTGTGGGCTATTTATCCCATTAAGAATATAATAAAGAATAAATACGTACCAAATAAAGTATCTGATTGTCCTTGTAACATATATGATGCTTAGAGCAAAAATAAAGTACAATTCGTATGGTTATGAACCATGTGTGGTATAGCTAAATAGATATCTATTTATCAATTTTAATGTTTATTAAGTAGTTTAGGAATATTGTAAATACTGTATATTTGTGTGTTGGAAATAAATAATGTAATATGTGAACCTTTGCTATAAATACTTTAATACAAAAAGAGTACTTTAAACAGAGTGTTTTCAAAGTATTTCTAAATATGAGTGAATGAATGGGCATATAATCCAAATATAACTATATCCAAATATGTTTGGTTGATGTATATCATGATTCAAACCTCTCCATAAAAACATCTAAGCAGAAATACGTGTTGGTAGTTTAAATGTAATAAGACTATTTAATAAATATACTTCTAAAATAAATCCAGAATTTATCTGACGTCACATTAAATTAGCCCGAAGCACCTGGTACATAATATAGAAGAAATGCAATGAAACGATAACGTCCTATTGAAGATAATCGGGCCATTTCCACTAGCACAATTGAATGATGACTTGCCATTGTGACTATGTTTAGAGATCCTGCTCTGATGTTGGATAGGTGCTGCTATTTGATCCACTTATCTATATTATTACGTCTTACTGGGTCACTCTGTGCAAATTGATGTACTTGCTTATGGAATATAACTGAGAAGTGCTGCTTTGCATTTGAGCTAGAATTTATTTATCGTAATAAATAATAAGTAAGTGTATCAACAACAATTACAACAACAAAATATCTTTATTCATCAAAAAATGTTTTACATGTTCTTCGATTCATAGTATAATTTTATTTTCAAGTCTTGCAGAGAAATATACGTTTTGATTTTAATCTCAAAGTGTACGCTAATGCGTAAAATTTAGGGTATATCAAGATATCCTGGAGGGTTATATTTTATCTTGAAAAACGTACGATTCTATACAACAAACTAAACCAACTAAATTGTATAAACTTGAATGTATTTTTGACGTATATTTGAAATTGTCCCTCAAAAAGTACCACAAAAACTTTAGGGATTTTTAATCGATATTTAGGGGTATTTGAAGTTGGTACTAGGGAGAACATCACGGGGGTTATGGTTACCGTAACTACATAACGTATCGTAATGGTATAGTTTTTCACGTATCCGTTTGATTTACGATTAGTTCTGAATAATAACTTATCGTGATCAGGTAATTAATACAGATTGAGGAGGACCAAACAATGTAGACGATAATCTTTTAACACAATCCAGAAGAATCATTTTATCGCGGCGTGCTCAGCATGAGTAGTGTTTGAGTACCTACTGTATAAATTATGTTGTGTCCTCTTCAGAGCTATTCAACCTTTTTTAAGGGTTTTTTTTTTGTTTTCTTTTGGTTTTTAAGTAAAATGTAAAAAAATGCAATTTATCAAAGTAGCAACACGTTCTCGTTCCTCTTGTAAATTTAGAAATATTGGTATATTTAACAACAATCTTTAGGTTTATTGGATAGGATTGGAGGTTGAAGATTATTTGATTGATGTGTACGTATGTTAATAAATATTTTCTTGTATCTCTTAGCAAACACGTTATTTTAGGAATAATAAATAAAATTAAATCAATTAACAAAAACAATAAAATTGAATGGGAGTTTGATTATTGCAATACGTATTAAAATTAATTAAAAATAGCAAAACGCGATTTGAAATTTCTATATGACCGAACACCGAATATACACCAAACGAAGAGTCTATAAACGAAGTGACCGTATTCTTTACTCTATAAGAATTCGTAAAAATACGAATAAAAAGTCTTTCGGCAACATCTTATCACATACACGTCTTATTTGATGGAAATAAATTATAAAAATACATAGAGAGCTGATAAAATCTCTTTCAGCAAGCTTATCTTATTACTCAACAGAATGTGTAACATTTGAAAAATTATTAAAAAACCGCACAGAGAACCTACAATTTTAAATGAATGAACCACAGGTAACAAACAACTGGATCGACATTTAAATTACGAGCGGGACCCATTTTTATCTGCTTTTTTCCCGTCGAGCCTAGGGGTGGCGCGTACTTTTTTTGAACTTATTTTTTTATCGAACGGCTCTGAACGCACTGCGCTGGGTTAAACGTTCGATATGGGCCTACATCGGCCATCGACATTATAAACACTGCTAATTGATTCTAGCTTTATACGCTATTTAGTTTACGTATAAATTCAGTGGGGACCTTAGAAACGTACGTACGTACATCTCTAATGTTAAGTTTCTATATTGAGCGTTACTACTTTCATAACCTAATTTGGATGAAGACCCAATAAATGGGTCTTGGTCCAAAATGTTGCGTCTCTTAAAATGTTTCGGATATTATTATGGCCTAGATAGCCCGTGAACTTCGTTTGGTCTTAATGATTATTTTAGTTACCCTACCTTCAGCAGCTACATACCATCAAATGGAACAATTCGTTATGCTACCATAGATAATGTTTTCATTACCCATTTTTTTTACTTTTTCCTTGCAATAAAATAAAGATAAAATAAATTTTATCCATAAACAGATTTCTTAGAATTACAGAAATTTATTTAAAAAATACCCTTTATTTTAGATAAAGTAAATTTTTGAGTATATGATTGTACTATGATTATTTCCTATTGGGTTTATAGTTATAAAATTTATCAAAACTGTGTTCAATTTCGGTTTACATATGTGTCTAAAATCTTTCTGGGTCTTACTCGCGTACTCAAAAATCTAAAAGTACGCACGGCCGCCATAGTTTACCCTTAGTCTCTCTTGAATTACCGTTCTGTCTGTCATTCTTAATATCCCAAGTAACGCTAGTGAAACAACCTCAATTAATTATTAGAATGTTCTCAAATCAATTTAGTACACGATTATAATGATAACAGAGAGTTTATTGCCAGTTCTCTCCGACAAATACCCCGATTTTGATTTAAAAACATACATTTACTACACTAACCACTTTTAACTTTTTACACAAAAATACAGTACAATTAAATTAATAGCGGTCAAAAGGCGGTCATATTCGAACAGTATCTTCCAGGCAACTTTGATTTATTAATTTAAAACAAATTAATAACCAAATAATTATCTTAGTTACCTTATATTTATGTTAATATTGACATATAAATACTGTTTTGAATAACATTAAAGTGATTTTATGAGTGTGCAAGTTCATGTCAAGGTAAATTGTAATTGTCAATAGAATTTCTGCGAGTCACGTTTAATTCCTGCATAATGTATGATTTTAATAGAGGACTTCTGCACACACCTGTTTAATTAACAGCTGTGACTATTTAAGACGCGATCTTAAAATAATTAATTACGAGTTTACTGGCTGGTGGCGTTTCATTATATAAGTAATGTATAGATAACGTTGGTTCCAGATATTTTTTTTCTACTTATGGAAATAGTTATAACCTTATGCCAGTTTCAAGTAAAAGGTAGGGAAGCTACAGACAAAATAATAATATTAAAAGCATAATATTTACGTAAATATCAAATCTTAATATTATGAAATAAGATAATACAACTCCAGATATTTCAGTTAATCAATACTTGATCTATTTACCAAGGAGGTTTTATTTCAAGGTATTACACATTATTTACTCTGATCTGTGAAAAAGGATACATGTGGATGTGTTATCCGTTCTAATTTCAAATTCGAGGCTTATAAAAGCGATTTTTAAAAAGCTTTCGAAGTAATATTCAAACAAATGTTATTTGAATTTCAAACGCAAATATGTAGGAAGCATTTTTTAATTTTATATAAGTTATATATGACATATAAAAAAATATATTTAATGTAATTGTAACGTTACTTAAAAAATGCATTTTTTTCCGCCGTCCATGAACACTTATATTTCCAGAAGGCTCGCAAGTGCGTTGATGGCCTTTTGGTACGCTCTTTTTTGAAAGATCTAGCAACCAAGGTGCTAATTAATTAATACATTATAATCTGTGTTAATGGATATGCGTGGATTTTATAGATATGTTATCCGTTCTAATTTCAAATTCAAGGCTTAAAAAGCGATTTTAAAAAAGCTTTCGTAGTAACATTCAAACATGTTATTCGAATTTCAAACGCAAATATTTAGAATTTTTCGGTAATTTCATGGAAGTGTTTCTAAACTTATGAAACAAATATAGCTTAACCTCAAATAGTTATCGAATAGTTACGATATTGAAAAGAAATTATGTCGCTAAATTTGAAATGAAAACAGAAGTACAAATTCTTATACAAGTTATACTAAGAATTGTGTTCATATTCTTGACGAAACTTTTATCGAACTTACTGATGTCTACACCTGACTATTCTCATATATTCCCTAGGGCAAAGGTCGTCCACAAAGATTTTCTTAGGCGTTCTTTGAGCCACGCACAATTATAAACTATTTTTTCTCAACATTTTCGTATGGGCATAGTATTTATTTATTTTGTACTCCTACAGCTAACATAAATTATTTTATATAATAGCAAACAAATACACTGAGAATATAGCCACAGATGGAATACATGATACATTATATAACAAAAAGACTTATAAAAGGGAACAAACAAACAAAGTATTTAATACAATTAACTAACTGTGATTAAATTTAATTAATTAAGCCTAAATTGGTTTGCTCCCTTTAAAGACTGTGTATCCATCTCCAAACAGAGTTACCATATCTAATAATAAAAATCCAATCAAAATGAGAAGCAAAGATCAGCTCATGGGATAATAATCTACGAGCGCAAAATCTAAGACCTCCGTACAACTTTCATATTACGGCATGGACAGTTAATGCACAAAGGCTTTATAGGGCTGATACAATTTTTAATCAAAATATATTTTTATGTTATAAACACTGCTATATTATAGTTCTTTTGAGAACCAGGGAACTCTGAAATCGACTCCCTGGGAGATGCGAACTCGAATTGTTTAATATAATACTCTTCCCTCAAAGGCCTGCAACCTATTAGAGGGTCTTCATTGGCTTTAATGACTGCTCTTTATGGGCGTTCCCTAAACTCGTTTTCCACTAAGAAAATCTTTACGGCCTCTTCAGTAGGCACTGTTTTTTGCGAACTAACAAAGTGTGATTGACTCCCAGGGCTCTACCCTAGGAGATACAGCTTCCGATTTTTTAAAAGCATACACCTTTCAAAGGTCAGCAACTTAATAATAAATTAGTGTTATTTTTGGGCGGAACATAGTGTCTAAAAAATGGTTTCATACTTGATAGTTCATTTAATCGCAGTGAATACTTGTTATTTCTCCTTCTCGGCAATAGATGGCGTTACCATGGGCCTACCAGTTTTGTTACTTATTCATTACATTGTTTATAGCTAAATAGAAATCATTTAAAGCAACGTAAGTTTGCGTTGCGTACTGCATTTACCATGGAGAGAATAGAATAATACCTGCTGAGTTTCATCATCGTACGTAATTCCGCACGTATTCGACATCCGTCTTTCGCGTACCAATGCCAAAGGCCGGCATCGCGAACACTGTCATTGTAACTGTACTAAAATAAACGTACTTATAATTACGTAGAGACTGAAAGGATACTCAAAACATGATTAAATGTTTGTCTTTGAATTATTACAGTTCGACGTTAACACAAAATACATCCGCGTACCTTATTTACATAGAAATGAACTATATCTAAGAAATTGTCGCTTCAAGGTTACGATGGAATCTTAGTGATTAATTATAAACCGACAACCCTACACGCCGCCAACACAAGCAGTAGCCCTACCTTATTAATAAACATGCGCTAACAATAAATAATTGTTTATAATGAACTTTATAATATATTAGTGCAGATACTTCATTATCTCGCGGTCTCACGCACACATGCATACACGAAAGGATCCGCGATTTAGTGATGTACTTCTGTATCGATTATTGATTCACATTATGTGAATAACTTCATAGTAATTGACTTTTGAACTGTCAGTAAATGTAAATTTACAATTAATTTAATTTTTTTTTGACGTTCATAAGTGTACTTGTTTTCCTATATGAATATAGATGTTTTGAGTTTGAGTTTAATAAAATAACGATGATTCACGGTGAATTATTATCAAATGACAGTTAAAACTGTATTATATTTATTATGATAGACCAACAGAGACACAAAAAAAATAAAAAAGGAATGCAGGAAGTTGGATGAATTATAACCAATGTGTGGATAGATAATGTAAAGATGGCGCGCAATAATGTAAATAATAAGTTTTTCATATGAATAAAATAAAATTCTACTGTTTAAAAAAATAAACAAGTCAAATAACTGTTTTCTGTTTCTATGAATGTGGAAAAAAAGAGACAAATCCTTGTTTTCAACGCGTCTTCAAAGATACGAAAGAATGCTTTTCAACAAGACAATCAAAGATTTGAGAGTATAAGAATGGATTTTGGAAGTCATATTATAATCAATATTCTAATTTTAAAAATATTCTTCTTCTCGTATTAAATTCTAATGAAATAGTATTACCTAATTTAAAAATATCGACATAATTACCTTACCTTACCCTATGCGCAGGAGCACCGTTCGCATTTTCTTTTATCGACGCATTGATTAATGCAGCTCGATTTGAATAATAATTTCAGTACAAACGTTATTGTATGATAAATTTAGTGCAAATTGTAACTGGGCTTACGATCTTTGAATTAACATTGAAGAGGATCTTAATGTTAACTACTTTATGATGCTAGAAATTGGCTATTTTTATATGATATGTTTTTTGCCTTACTTTATACTACCTTGATATTCTTATCAGATTGCCAAAGTCTTTTGCGAAACATGTAGATTTTTGGGTGTTATTCATGTCCGTCACCTTAAAATTTTTGCCTTTATCACAGGAGCAAAAAATGTTTACTGACGCAAACTGTTAGATTTTCCTTTGGAATTTTCATTTGGGATGGTTCCTACTATGCATGTAGCTATGTGGAGTGGACTCAATTTACACACTTAGACGCCCTACGTTTGATTCTAAACTCCTGGCCTACATAGCTCCTTCCAGATGCTCAGAAATTCCTAAGCAAGGGCGACTTTAAGGTGCGACCTCACTGCTTCGAAGATTTCTGTTCGTGGGGAAGCCACAACCACGCAATCTAAGACTGGGTGACACCTGGGTGATGGATTCCTCGGCACTGAAACAGCCTGCACAAGACGAAGCTTAGGACAACATACCGGCTGAATTCTGTTGTATTACGACTATGACCACATTTGAATTAAAATAAATACTTACGTATACATATTTTAACATTAGTTGACTCATTACTAAACAAATTATTCCCGTGTAAGTGCCAGCCATCCTTAGATCATCTTCGATAGTAAAAGGGGCCGGTTCTGTCTTTTGACCTCTGTGCCAAGTCATTAACTATGTAGCTGGGTTGTCAGTTGCAAAAATAATCTTCATAAAGGCATAGTACATAGTACACAAGTAAGTATTATACTAGCCTAGGGCCAACACACTGCATACTGTAAAGCCATCGATGATAATGAATTTGATGAAATTTTGAGAATTAAAATAATCTTAAACATTAAAAAATTGAGCAGTGTTGGTGTACTCTATCAATAGTTGTAGGTTCGAATTCCGGCTGTGCACCAGTACACTATCTGTCTCTACGCTTATTATTAAATTATATTTTAATTGTTTGCGTGTGTATATATGTGTATTTTAATCGTATTTTTTAATTTCTGTTTTTTGTAAAATTTATGTTTACTTTAATTGTCACACATTTGAAATTTTGTAAAAAAATCTGTAGATTTATGATGCTAGAAATTGACTATGTATGATGTCGTCAATTTAATAAATAAATATGCACTACCAATATATATGTATGGTGAAGGAAAACATTGCATGCCTTAGACCCAAAAACTTATGTGACAATGATAGAAGATTGATCGTCTACTTGCCTATTATTAAAACAAATGATCAGGATACAGATATCTTAGGCCAAACCTAAAAGACCTGTAGCGCTGTTGCGGCAAATGAATAAAACCTTTTAAATGATACTGTATCTAAGAAGTGAAAGAATGAAAGTCACACACGTAAAAGTGAAAAGGTAGTGAATAAATCGACTTCGGGGGAACTCCGCTACTTGCTTCCGTGAGAAAATAAAAGAACACACTTATATGGAGCTGTTACAATTATTATTTCATGTAAGACTTTCAAGATGAAATTAAAGTAATAGTTCTCAATAATATTTAGTCATTCTCTAGAATTGACGGACATTGTTCGTCTCTTTAATTATTTTTTTAATGTATTTATCTACAAAAAACACAATTCTGTCATAATCGGTGACCCTAAATCTACAAGAAAAAAAATAAGGAAAAAAGCTAATTAAATATAAAATAAATAAAAAACAAAAAATAATTACTAGCAAATAATTGAATTTTTGTAAGTTCTGAACTTTGGCATTAAAAAAGGTCCGTTTATTACCATAACCTGTGATTTGTTAATTTAAGTAATACAGCAAATCATATGTGCCCTTTTCAGAAGTTAAGTCATAGCTGTGGGCCCTTTTAATAGTTTAGTTGGGACCAATTTTTGACAAATAATATATAAATATTTGAATTGCCTTGAATTCAAGGAAATTTACTGTTTCAATTGCCCAAATAAATTTACAACAATTTTCAAACTTACCGTAACTATGTGTATTATGCTCTTAATGAGTTTTAAATTTTTTTTTTTTAAGTTTGCGGCTGCGAGTTGCAAGTTTTTTATATTGTAATGTAATTGTTGTGCATATGTGTGTGAGATTTGTGAAGATATATGTTCTTGTAAGCTTGTTAAAACAAACAAATTCAATTTTTGTGATTTTTCTATACATTTTTGGAGGTGTTGTATCATCTCCAGTAGTATATTTTAGAAGGACAAGGGCGTGAAATGGCGCAACAACACACTTGTGTGGGGACGACCTTCAGATTTTATTTTCTTTTAAAAGCTTTAGATTTTTTCCCTTTTCCCGACACATGTAGGTGAATAGAGCTTTGGCCAGCCGAGATATGGTCTTAAATGTCTGCTTCTTTTTTTTAACTGGCATAGTATAGTATTTTAAATTTAGAACAATTTGCATCTGTACGAAAATATGACATTTAATTAAAACTCATTACTATTAGATGTATGTATGTTAGCGATTATCTAATTAATAAAAGGGCCTGGGATTAGTGCTGTCTAATTAATTTGCTATATTTGTTTTAAATATTGTTGTATTGTTTGATGATATGCTTTTTTAAAAGAGTACCGAGAGTTTTTTACGCCTTTTTATGACGGCCTACACACATCCTCTGTCTTCTTTGCCGATGAGTAGGGATGCTCCAGGTTAGAATTTAACGACGTGGAATAAGTGATACCTTGATGATCTTATATTCCAAAATAAAGGTAAGTATTTTATTTTATTTTTATTTTACAGCGAGAAAATGCTGCCAGCGTTAAAGGTACACTGCTACAGGGACGAAACTTTTAAATTGGTTTTATTTTTATATGTATTTATGTTTTATTATTATTTCTAAAAAATAGAACACAAGAACAGAGTGTCTTCCCTTAAATAGAGACTGTATGTATTATTGGAGACTTTCTTATGATAATAATCCTTTTTGGTAAATTAGGTTAGACTTAAATTACTTATTAGTCTTAATTAGGCAGATGGTAATATTCAATGATGTCTTAGTGAAGACACATGTATAAAAATCATATTATTGGATGTTCTTTATCGTTTCGTCTTTCAATGCGCAATATAAAGACGAAACGAAAATAATTGATTAAGTTTATATTACATTATATTAGTTAATAATAAAAATATTATTATAACTTAAAAAAATAAATTCCTTCATTAATCGAAATCTTATGTTGGTGTTTTAAATCAATTTCATATACGACGGTGATAGTATTTACTAATAATTTATTTATTTAAATAAAATCTTTTATTTAATTTTAATATTTAAGTTAATCACTACTGCATTTTAGTTATTTTTTTCCATGCGCCAAAGAAGTATAACTTCTAACGCAAGTACATGTACACAAACTCTTTTTTTATTACAGTGTCGGTTAAAAATATTGTCAATACTTTTTATTAATATTTAAAAAATATCAAGTATGTATATACACTATGAGAATAAGTTTTAAAAGTCCAGCCCTAGGAGGAGCATAGGAGATTTTGTATTGGTTCGGACTGACCTCAGCAGCTCGCCACTGATATTCAAATGCAACATACTGGTGGTGCGACAAAAATGACTTTATACTCTTTTTAAGATTATATATGTATATAGTATATATTGTCGTGTTATTAGTATGTATCACAAGATAATTGCTAAACAAGCAGGCAACTAATGTTTGTGCACGAAGTGTTAAGCGACAAAATTGGTTGAATGAGTTGTCAGTGCCGCATTTAGGCGCCACCATAAAAGTATTAATTGCTCACCGACTAGCACTATTGTTTTGATTATAGTAGATGCAAAATTTCAAGACTATGCCATAAAGTTTAATACAAATAATAATAATGATGGTAGTTTTCGACTACATTAGTCGAATTTTAAAGTAACATGCAAACGGCTCATGATGATGATGTTAAGTGATACGTGAAGTATTTTATGCCATCCATGGAGACTTTCAATGCTAGAGGACTCGCAAATACGTTGCCAGGCTTTTAAAAATTGTTACGCCCTATCCTTAAAGACCCTCGTTCAAAGATACTTTCTTGTATGATGTACTATTTGTTTTTATAGAACAGAGTTCAAACGGGCAGAAGGCTCACCTCATGTTAAGTGATACCGCCGCACATGGGCACTCTCAATGCTGAGAGCTTGCGAGGGCTTTTAAGATTGATGCGCTCATTTCTTCTTTCTTGATGAAAGGAATTGGTTCGGAAATACTTGAGTGGGCAGCTGGTTCCTGGTAAGGGTGGTACGTTTGTTCGCGGTGCTGCTGCAGAGGTTAAATCCATATTTGTGTTGCAGAAGCGGGCGTGTTTGGGGAAGTGCTGTGTTTCTCCGAGGAAGTCGGTACGGAATAAGTTTAGGGAACTAAATATTATGATACTATCCAGTCAATATATTCTTGAAGCCTTGTTGTATATACAAAAAAAAATAATCAATTTTAAAACTAATGGTGACTTTCACCAGTTTAATACGCGAAATAGAACTTATTTGACTGTACGAACAACCAGGCTCCAGATAAACCACTCCTTATATGTAAATTGTATTCGTTTTTACAACTAACTCCCAAGCGAAATTAGAGAATTATCACTAGGTAAATAAATTCAAATCCTTCGTTAAAATTATACGAATACTTAAAAGATCCTAATCCTTGGGATTGATTTGCTCCAGTTCAAACAATTTGTATCAAAAACTTGGCGATTGAAATGAGTGGCGGAAAGTTTCTAGCCTGTTCTTCTTGCCCGCTCTACGCCCTTGACTTGCGAACTGGTAGTAAATGTAAATTTGCAATTAATTAATTTTTTTGATAAAGACATTTTCTGTTTCTCTTTCATAAATATTTTATCTGCTAATTTAATCCATACTATGAATGGAGCACGTAACAATTAATTGGTATAATACTAAGGCGCGGCGTTGATAATTGCGCAGGAATAATATCAGATGATGATTCATCCCCGTCTTGGAGAATGAAGGCAAAGCTGACTGTTTAGTGATGTCATGGAAGGCACGTGATATATAATTAGCTCACAATTGTGAGCGTCTTGATTTGGACAGTTCGTTCAGAGTCATACTATTATCATACTGTACATATGAAAACATGCCTGTAATATGAACAGTGTGGGCAACGTGGCTTCATCGTGCGACTTTCACCTGCGTGACTCGGCGTGTGTCAGGCACAGGAGGCTGATCACCTACTTGCCTTTTAGATTGACAGATCATGAAACGTACCGAAATTTGAGGCCCAGATCTAAATAGGATTGTAGCGCCACCGATTTATTTTATTCTTATCAATAAATTGCACTTCATATCACCATATAATTTACAAATACGCCAGTCGGCTATCTTAAATCGAAAACCAGATAAATGGCAGTTAACAAGTTGCTTCGACAACAAGCTGATTTAAACAAAACAATTATTCTCGCCAACACAAAGAATCGTTTATCTCAGTCACTGTTATGTAATCTGGTTGAATAGTGCGTTTTACGAAAATATTATGTTTATAAACCTTACTTAGATCCTTTGTAAAAGTTAATAAACACTCACTCTGAACAACTACTTACCTCATGTATACGAAAATAAAAAATATAAATCAGTGGCGCTACAACCTCTTTAGGTCTTGACCTCAGATTTCTGAATCTGTTTCATTATCATTTTTAAATCGAATGGTTATCAGCATCGAGTGCCTGACACACGCCGTCGACTTTTTGGGTCTAAGACATGTCGGTTTCCTCACGATGTTTTCCTTCACCGTTCGAGCAATTGTTAAATGCGCACATAGAAAGAAACGTCATTGGTGCACAGCCGGGGATCGAACCTACGACCTCAGGTATGAGAACTGGCAGTAAATGTAAAATTAGAATCATTTAAAGTATATTTTAACGTTTATAAGTGTACATTATGTTACCTATATGAATAAAAGATTTTTGTTTTTTGTTTGTTGTTAAAGTCGCAGGCTCATGTATACACTATACATAATAGTAAAATTAGAAAAAAAATCAGTGGTGTTTGTAATATGGCATATTAACTTTATTGCTCTTTTAAAAGCCATATAAAAAATGTGTGTCACTATAACCTTGTTAGGTCTCAGCCTCAGATTTGTGTGTCTGTTTAATGATTGTCGTTCTAATAGGCCTTTGATGCCTTTTGTGCCTGAAACACCATCGACTTTTTGGGTCTAAGGTTCCTCGAGTCGGTTTCCTCACTTTTTTTCTTCACCGTACGAGCATCTTTCAATGCTTAAAAGTCCATTGGTGCACAGCCGGGGATCGAACCTACGACCACAGAAATGAGTCGCTTGCTGTGTACACTCTTTCGCCTTTTAAGTGTTAAATGATCACTCATTTAACACTTAAAAACGTTTTTAAGATTCAACGCTTAAGTTCACTTGTGTGATGCTAAGTTTGCCGCTCGAAGAATATTTCGGTAATTATAGAAACTCATAGAATGACTTAGCTTATTTATACGTAATTAGCTTGAGCTGTAAACATTGAGTGCATCCCTAACTTCCCAACATCAATATTCAACTGGAGCGTTTATTATCATATCTCATTATACGAGTTAGTGCTTGTACAGGCTTGGGTAGAAGCCCCTTCTTAGGTTATGACCTCACAAGTAAGTACTAAATTTCGCTCTTACATCATCGAGATATATTAAACTTTCGCAGTTAGCGGTAAGGTCCATTTTGATTTGACGATAAGCCGATGTAAAGTCGAGATTTAGTTTCGAAATGCAATTTGGAAATGAGATCCGGAGGGTAGCCGTTACCCTTGGGTGGGGGAGGGAGAGTTACCACTATTATTTATAAGGGTAGGGTCAGTCGACGGATACTCGGCTAGCTATTATATTGCTGGACGAAACCGGTAATGTTAATGCGTAGGTTTATTTGTAAATCGCCACAGATTAATTATTAAATCTTTGGCCAACCTGTCTGATTAATCAATATTTTTTAATCTATGGTTTATAACATCGCAGAGTAGATACAGAATTATAATGTACTATAATCTGTGAATGATATTAAAGAGTAAATTTAAATACGTACCAGTCAGCTTAAAGGTTTATTAAATTTATACAATTTCACTTATTACTTAATGGTAATTTGTTAAAAAAGATCCAAACAATTTATAATGGAATACTTAATTAAGATTAAGTTTCATTGTTTTAACGATATTAATTTCACGCCTATCTAATTACGGAAGTCAAAACCTCATTAAATCTGTTTCCATAGTTATACTTTAACGGAGCGTTTTCGTACGTCCGGACGCCCTTTTGAGAAGTGACAGCAAATTTAAATTTGGAATTATCTGTTTTATGGATGTTCATAAGTGTACATTGTTATCGATAGGTGATGTGATAGTGCCATATTGGCAAATGAAGTCTAGATGGCATTAAACCTGTACTATAATACAAAATGTTAGCTGTACTAAAGTACTATAATAAAAAATGTAAGTGAGTATCTTTGAAATTGAATTGAATTAAATCCTACAGTGAAATAAGAGATTATATTTCCTCTATTTGTCTTTGAAGTTTTACAATCTGGATTAAGTTTGTCAATCAACGTCTGTGGTCCTACTACTTATGAGTTATTTCTGCCCCTTTTTACATAAATCTGTTACGAATCAATTACCCAAATATGTTAATATTATATTAGAAGACTAACCTTTTAACCTTCAGTGGTTGGTTAAGTTTAAAAGCCAAAACTACATTTCACTGCAAAAATATATTACGAAAAATAGATTAAGCCAGCCAGCACAATGGAAACAAACCCAAGATAGTGTTCGCGAGTTATATCTACTTGACTTGTATGTTTAAAATAAACAAGTGCGCCCAGACACAATTTACATAAATATATTGCTCCTAACCTTGTACGGTCCTCAATTTAATGGCCTTAATAGCTTCTTTGTAACTACACTTTATGTCCGTTAATTTATTGCTAACCACATTAACAGGTTTTTATATAGTCTAGTTTTGTTTGATATTACGCGGTACTTTGGTAATTGTTGTAAAAACTGATTAAAGTGTTCCATACTAATATTTTAAGCGGAAAGATTTATATTTAGGAAATAAAAGGACTCAAAACTTAAACAACGTTAAGAGTTATTTCATTTACATGTCTGAATGATGATAGTAAGGCATTTAGGGTGTGTTTCACAATGTATGGATAAAGTACCAAATAGCTATGTAGCACATAAATTATTCGAAAGATAAAAGTTCCAAATAAGATACTTCGCGTTTCATGATGAATAGCGCTATCTGACAATCGTGAAACGCAAAAATAGTGTTTAGCCTACCAATAAGTAATAAATATTATTTGGAACTTATCCGGACATTGTGAAACAGAACCTTAAACAAATAAATAGAAAATAACAGCAAACTGTAAGATAGTCGTCTGTTTATATAATTCATATAGGTAAATTAGCATAGGAACTTCAACAGCAAAGACGTTAAATTGATTGTATGCATTTAATACCAGTTCGCAAGTCAAGGGCGTAGAGCGCGCAAGATGGAATAGCAAGAATCTCTCCGCTACTGTTTTTAATCGCCAATTTTTAGTAACCTTGACTTCCGCCGTTCCACAGTTGAGCGTTTATTAAGGCAGTCTTTGCCGCGAACTACCACTATGTAGAACCAGCTGCCTGCTGAAGTATAACCGAACCAATTTGACTTAGATCCTTCAAGAAACGAGCGTACATAACTCAATAGGCCGGCATCACCCTTGCGAGTCTTCTGGCAATGTGAGTGTCCATGGGCGGCCTATTATTACTTAAAAAAATTTGGTAGAGAAATCATTTAAGACTAGCGACTAGAGTGAACTAGGTTTAACTTTTATAGTGTTCTGAGTGAATCGGAAACGCGTAAATAACAATTATGTACTAAAAATTATGTATGTATTACAGTACAGGACGTGTTGTTTGAGTTAATTGTCATTGCAGTGAGGGTTGTAGTATTGATAGTGCTACCTATAAGGTTAAAAATCCTTGTTTGCCTTTTAACACTAGCTAAACATAAGGAAAATTATTATATTATCTTTAACACATTGTGATAAATAAATATAGTTTCAGTAGATGAAAATTAGTAGATAAAAGTGACATTTACAATTTACGTATACATAACTGAATAAAAATATCAATAGAAGATAAAATTCAAAAATCATTTATTCATATAGGTAACATTATGTACACTTATGACCGTCAAAAAAATAAATATACATCAAATGCTTCTAATTTTACATTTACTGCTAGTTCTCAAATCAAGGGCGTAGCACGGAAGAGAAAAACTGGCAAATAACTCTCCAGCACTCTTTTTATAATAAGACAAGGCCTGCAACGCATTTGTCAGACCACTGGTAATAAGGCTTCATTGCCTGTATCATTTAACATCAAATAAGCCATCTATAAAAATATATGCATCAGTTCTAGAAACCATAATTTGTCTAAATGCTTTATGTTCTTAGAGGCAAGTAGGTGATCAGCCTCCTGTGCCTGACACACGCCGTCGACTTTTTTGAGTCAAATCCAGGCCGGTTTTGTCACGATGTTTTCCTTCAGCGTTGGAGCGAATATTAAATTCGCACAATGAAAAAAGTCGATTGCACAGCCGGAGATCAAACCTACGACCGTAGAGATAAGATTGGCACGCCGAAGCTACAAGGCTAATACTGTTTAGAAAAATCATTCAAAACATCTTCTTATATCAATATTACACCTGGCAAGTATCAACATAATCCTCCTATCAAGTATAATCTGTTCATATAATTTCTAGCCTCAAGTTTCCGTTTACTGTATCCTTATTTCTTATTTTATTTATAGCCTTATATCAGAATACAAAATATGTATATACATTATAGCTTTTATTGTTTTGTTAATCTACGATAACTAATTCTGTGTGCCCACGGGCAAAGGCCTCCCCCATTTTTTTAGTGTTAAAATTTAAATTTTAAAGTATCCTTTCAAATACTGTCTCCTTAAGCATATTCAAATAGAGAACTCATATGAATCAAATATTAATCCAAATAACTCATATATTTTTAAATAACATTACGACATTCAAAACAGTTTGTATAATTCCATTGACATTTCGATAGTATCAAATAATTACAGTCGTTATTAATGTCAAAGCTTAGAGAGAATTGAAAGAGTTGACATTAGCGTAGGTCGATACGTAACGGCGATAGTTCCGAAGGGGGTTAATTAATAATAACGGCGTATGGGTGATTAATGAAACTGTACCCTTCCTAATTTATAGTTGGACTTAGCTTCCCCACCCCGCCGGCCCAAAGCAAACTAAATATCCGATACCTCGCTAGGAGTGTTGACGGGAGAGTTTTGATACTTTTCAGGTGTATTATTGATTTAGGATGATAGAAGGAAAACATCGTGAGGAAACGGCTTGCTTTAGTCCCAAACAGTCGACGGTGTGTTAGGTCCAGGAGGCCGATACAGAAACCTGACCTAGAACGGGAAACCGTTCGTAGTGGAGATCTTTAGCCTATGTCCAGCCTTGTCCTTGGACAAGCAGCTGAAATGACGTACTTCTTCACTTGTTTATTGTATGTGTTAGATGATTTCAGCTAAAAATGAATATTGCATACCATGATTTTTTATGTAGATTAATATATATTCGCAAACGAGACGCATATAAAATCCAAACCAAAGTATTTCTGAGTCGCTCTAGTAATTGAAATCTTGGCCATAATGTCTAGTATCAAAACGTGCGCATCTAACCACATTATTATGAAGACAAGTACGAGCAGTGTATTCGGACTTTGAAAATCTAATTACGTAGCCAGTACCCTTACCTCGATCGCTCCTTCGCGTCTACCCCCTCCCCCTCCCGGACCTCACCCCGCAACACCCCCTCCCGTTGTTCTATTCCACTTAATAATTTTAGTTAGAACAAACACAAATATTTATGTATACAGTTAAATTATGGCTTATTATGTTCAGTTTTGTTTGTTATTAACTGTTAATATTAACTTCCATGTCAATATGGTGAAAGTTATGGGTATTTGAAAAAAACGTTTAATCTTTGAAACGTTATTACAACACTTTTAGACGTAATCCTTAATAATATTTGTTTTCATAATATGGATTATAAAGTAGTCGACCTCAATACAAGACTGCAACACGTGACAAGAATGGACTAAACCGATATTTTGTATGACAAACAGGGAATTTATCTTAATAAAAATTCAGAAAGATAAGTTAATCAAATAATAACACGCTCATATTAAGTTGTACCAATAAATATGTCACCGAGTTAATTAATCCCGCCTTACAAAAACTCGTAAATTCGAACCCGTCATTATTCTATTAAAGAATCGGGAACAATTAAAAACGATGAATAAATTCGCAATTAACATCGCATAACATGTAATAAAATTCAATATTCTGATGGTATCGGCAAGTAGGGCCAAGTTGGACCAACTCGGGCCAACCGCTCGAATTATACATGGTGTATTAATAGTTACTCTAGTATTGCTAGTGAAGTTTTAATTCGATAACCCGCCGCCCGCCACCCTGCGATAATGTATTTATGGACGATACCGCGTACCTAATGAGCGTTCATACGCCTCTTTATGTGGCCCCGACTTGTAAGGTAGTTAGGAGCTTTTAACGGGCCGGTTATGATCAACTTACTGGGCCGCAAAGGAAACGCGCCCGGCTATATTAAGTCGCTGTATAAGGGTCAGCAAGTGCGATTCGATTTTTAAATCTTGGCTATAGACAGCATATGGAATAACCTGGATTCGAGTTCGATTTTTAAATCTTAGCTATGCTCGAATTTCTCTAAACTCGATTGTGGAATTCCATTTTTAAATGTTATCTTTGCTATAGTCTGTAGCTTTTAATTTAGCCTTTGTGGTGGAATTCGATTTTAAAAATCGATTCTTATAACACGATAAAAATAAAATTAGATTTTTAAACTTTGTTGTTAATGGCTTTTAAAAGACCATATTTCAATATAACCTGTACCTGCCAATCATACACTTTATGCTATAAATATAGATGACCAGCCAAAATTATACACGTACTAAAACCATTAATCAGTAATTGTTCTATGAATGACAAGACATCCTGATATTTCAATTTATTGTACGACTTTCAAGTGTTTTTCTTCGGAATTCAATTTTAGAATATCTGAATTATTATCTTAAACGAAGGAATATTGAAAGTACATTTAAAATTTTAATTATTACTAATAATGATTAAAGCCATCAGAAGCACAAGCTGACCTCCCTCTCACACCCTTTGATGTCTTGACAGGATACTAAACAATGGATATGGCATTATTAATATTTAATTTATATAATGGTTAAAGACTGTTCGGTTTACCGGAATGAAAACTTTTCACAAAATATTTTGGTGTTTATTACTTCATTTTAGTGGGTTGGTTATTACTTCATTAAAATATTTTACGATTGATTGTCATAGCTAGTAAATACAACAAATACAGTGTTTTTTTCTAGAACAGACAGCAAACTGGCTGTATACTCAATGCTAGAACCACGCTTTTTCTTGAAACTCTTTTTTCACATTGCTGTTATGTATGCAGTATGGACTCGAATTCCGCACTAAGACACTCATTTGGTCCATTGTAAACTCGCTTCACGCTTCTCGCTTCACGCGAGCTCACGGCTTAGAACGATAGATTTATTTATTTTTGTTTGGCGATTAAAAAGATTGGCGGGGAGTTTATTGCCCGTTCTTCTCTTTCATTCTACGCCCTTGATTTGAAAACTGGAAGTAATGTAAAATTAGAAGCATTTAATGCCTTTTTTTGACGTTCATAAGTGTACATGTAAGTACTTATATGAATAGGTACATGATTTTTGACAGATGATATTAAATATTATATAATACACATATTATGTGATTAATAGTTTTCAGCCATGATTTTGAAGCCACGTCGTTGCCACAATATTCATAGCGCCAATTATTGATTTGGTATTTACCTCTCACAAGGTCAAATTTGGTACAATGCACATTTGGGGCATCCAATGCAATGCGTCTTCCCAGTTCCCTCTCGGCCGTCTCCCTCGGCCTTCTCAGTACGTCTTGAAGCAACTTCCTATAATTAATTACACTCATTATCATTATTGTTCGGAAGGCAGTTTTGCTTCTATAATGAATTGTTCGCCTCCATCATTAATTAGTTTATTATAATAAGGAGCGGAACTCCGTTCGGAGATTAATCAACTTTTATCTGATTGCATTCGCTTTTGAATATTTGCTGGATAAAGGAGTTTCTAATGAATTCTTCTAATGGGACCAAGGTGTTGAATTGTGTTTGCTTGGAAGACCTGGCTTTTAAGAAAAGAGCGTACCAATTCTTAAAAGGACAGAAACGCACGCGATAGCCATAGGCATGGGGAGTGTGACAGTGTACGGCCCCTTTTTTATAGAACAGGGGGCAAACGTCAGGAGGCTCATCTGATGCAAAATGACACTGTCGCCCAAGGACACTCTCAATGCCAGCGGACTCGCGAGTGCGTTGCCAGCCTTTTAAGAATTGGAACGCTCTTGTCTTGTAGGACCGTAAGTGGGATTGATTTGGAATAGTGGGTAGTGGGTTCCACAAAGTGATGGTGCGCGGCAAAAACTGCCTTGAAAAATGTTCAGTTGCAGTCGGCGGACGTCGAGATGATACGGTTGGAATTTCGTATTCAGCCTCGATGTCCGATGATGAAAATCAGCTGCAAATATTAAAGTCGAGTGTCCATGGATGGCGTATCACTTAACATCAGTTGAGCCCCTTGCAGTTTGCCCCGTGTTCCAGAAAAAAGGATTTTATTCTAAAAGAGATTGGTATTTGGTAACAATGATTTGTTGATTGTTATATATTTTTAAAACAATAGTTTATTTCTAACAATAAAAATGTATCATTTTACATATTTAGTGTATACTGCTTTATTAATACGTTTTTAATTAAAAATACGAGATAGCCTAACTTAGTACTAATAATTAATCTAAAACTAACCTGATTTACTAAATAGGATATTTAACATAAGAAAGTGTCCAATAACACTACTTACTCTATTAAGGGGGAGACACTCTGTTCTTGTGTCAAATTTTTCCACTTACCACTGTTTAGTACGTAAGACTTACGTAACAATAAATAATAATTTAGTCACATTTATTCCTTGACACACTCATCCGTCTTTACAAGACACACACATTATCCAAAAAAATAATTTTTATTATTTAGTTATCCAAGAAGCTCCAGTATAGGCCTCTTCCAATTGACTCCATTTCTCTCTCTCTCTTGAGCATTTGTCCCAAAATTATCTGAACCTTCAATGAAGCAATTAATGAATATTAATTCAAATTTGATTTAACAAAACATCATTCATCTGTAGAACATAGTTAATAAACCTGTCTATCTATTACAAATGTTAAGTTCAGTTAATTTTTAGAATCGACCCAGACTAAACTAAACGACGAACGTGTCCATTTCATATTTCGATAGCAACTGTTCAATAGGCACTCGTTGAATCGCCAAGGGTAGCGTATACGGTAGTAGAATTTCAATTACTTTATTAGAGGTTATCAAGAATATAAATATGTTATATATAGGTATTTACATTCAATTTATATCCATTTATAAACTTGTTTTGGGCACGAAAAAGGTAGCCCAAAGTTAAGATGACGAAAGTTCTTTTTTTAAATTTATAATCATGAGTTCTTATTTTGAATTTCTTAATTCGAAATTACAATTCTTAGATTACAGCATCTGTTACAAGATACTTTGTCAATCCTTTATCAGCCTACTGACACACACAGTCGACTTTTGGTCTAAGGCAAGCCGGTTTTCTCAAAATGTATTCTTTTACCGTTCCAGCGATTGTTAAATACGCATATAGTGTAAAGTAAGTCCATTGGTGTGCAGCCGATCGAACTTACGACTTCAGGGATGAGAGTCGCTGCAGCCACTAGCGCTCGAACCCAATAATTAATCCACAATCTCAGATAACAGATTGATAACAATCAGAGATCAGACCGTGACAGTCAATCGATCTGTTGTCAGCATCCCAATAACCAACCCCTTTGAAGACAATTCATTTTTGGCGACGGATAGAAAGCAATCTCTTCGCTCTTTATACTCATATACATATCATACAACGGTCTATCCACATACACAGATCCAACCTACCACGGATAGCTTGTATATTACAATCCGTCGATTGGTTATTTGCACACTTTTATTAATATTTGGATTAAGATGTCTATCTCAGATTGTCAAAAATGCATTGAGATAGCTTATAGGGTTTGGGCGTAAGCCAATTACAGAAACTGTTACAATTACAGAAAGGTATTGGAAATATTCAATTAACACAATATCCCTAAAACACTAGTTACGTAAGTTCTTAACGATTACGATTGATAACGATAGCCGTCGCTTATCATTGTGGCTTTGCTTACGTAATACGATGCCCAATCAATTATTAAGCCGAACGGGAACTTTCAGCTGCAACTTGCTAAATAAAGTTGTGACGTCATTTAGTTATTTGTGTACTGTGAGCTATGTTTAAATCAAATTTGTTTAAATACACCTCTGAGATCCGAACGAGTTGATAGATAAGTTTACAACTCAATTTGGTTCGTATGTTTTATATATGCAGTGAATATTTATTATTAATAACAGTAAATTTTAAAATACACTATCCGTACTTCTAAGCCAGTGCGATATTGACCAAATTATATACGTAAGATACACAATATCGCTAAACTCTGCGAACATATAGGGATGTTGATAGTGTCGTAGAGTATATTGGTACTTAAAAAAATTAAGCGCAACGTTTGTTAGCAGGGTTTGCAACAGACCCAAACAACCTTGGTCGTCGCCGTCATATATAAGTCGAGTTCTTGGAGAATACTTACTGCTATCCCTTCTAATTTTTCTATCAACCTTTTCTTGGGGCGCCCTCTTCTTCTTTTTCCCGTTGGTCCTTCCCATACTTCCATGCCATCCCAAGTCCATATTTTATCTGTGTACCTTGCTATATGCCCATCCGTTTCCACTTCTGTAATAAGGCATAATGTAAGACATCTATCACTTTTGTATTTCATCTTTTTTTTCCGCTTTAAATTTTATCTATTTTTCTTACCATTGCTTTCTCGCATGCTAATAGTTTTTTTTTTATTTGAGCGCTGGAAGTCCACGTTTGGCAGCCGTGAGAGTAGGGAAGATACAAGCGTCCAAAACAATTTTTCTTTAGGTGAAGGGAAAAATTGCCCTTTTAAGGTTTCCTTCATGGACCAACATATTTTCCAGCTGTTAATTCGCCACCTTATCTAATGTTCTTCATTTTTTTCGAATGTCAATTGTCCAGGTACTTATATGTATGTTTTTACATATTCCCCAGGCTTTCATCATCAAGGTATACTGTAGTGTTTGGAGTTGCCCCAGTTTGTCATTATTTCAGTTTTGTTCATTGTAAGTCTTATTCTTTCACTTTCTTCTTTTTTAGTAATTAATTTAAAGTAATTTTCATCTGTTCTATTCTAGTTCTTTACCTACTTGTTTCAGGAAATAAAACAATATTGTCCGAGCATCTGAGGCGTGTTTTCCTTTTCTACACCTTGGACTTATCAAATACTAAATAGATATAAAAGTAAATATTTAATTCTCTTAAGATTGGTTTTAAAAGTCAAATTAAACATCCATAAATTAAAGACTCCTCACAAATGGCGTCGTAGTCATAATTACATGCTTGTAAAATGTTTTTCACGTTATTTCGACCGAAAATCAATTCAATCAATATGTCTATATTGTGAGCATGCTATACTATAATCAGTGATAGTTTATGTCATTTAACAAAAGTATTATTACTCCATACAGATTTTTTTTAATGTTTTATACATTAAAATAATGCTTTATTTTCAAACGGTTAAAATAAATTTCTAAAATCTATAACTATGAGTGACAGATCGTTCGACAATTTTTTTTACATCTACGATATTCTTAAGACGACATTTCTGAGTGACTACCAGTAGTAATAGTAATAACTAGTAATACTTAGCTGGGGCAGCCGGAGACCAAGTATCTATATGATTTGCTCATGTGACAGACTTTTTTAATAGCTAATAATTATACAATAAGGAATATTAAGGACCACGTCTGCCTCCATGGAGGCATGCGTTGTCAATTGACACCCCCTTAAAAATGTAACAAAAACTGGTATAGGTTTATCAAAATTAAAAAAAAACATTACTTGAAAAGTATGCCTTTTAGATTATTTCATTTTGATAAGGTCTCTAAATATCATCCTTAAGACAAAAAATAAAGGCAGAGAAATTTACACGATTTAGTATCGATGTTTTTATTACAGATTTAAACTCCTTAATTAAAAAAATTTCCTTAAATATACTCATTTCTTATTTATTTATTTATTCATTAAGAAATGTGTCGTATTGGTGCGAACTTTAATTCCTATCAATACGAAATACGAGCAAATCATATAATTAAATGCTTTGTAAGAAACAATTAGTTATTGCAAGAGAGCATATTTATATAAATAAGTATATTCCAATGGCCAAAATTTAGGTCTGGGTCTCTGAAATTCCTGTATCTGTTCAGTGATCAATCTTTTTTGGTCTTAGACATATCTTCACGATGTTTTTCTCCACTTAACGAGCGGTGTTAAATGCGTACAAAGACAAAACCATAAGCCCAACAATGCTCTATGGCAGAGTACCTACTAAGTACAAGTACTTAGTACTCTGCAACAAGTACAAGTCTATATTTAGTAACATGGAATACGTAATTAGCAAGATGCTACATCATTTATTATTTCGATATTAATTCAAAAGTTCCAAAAAATTCTAAAGTATTTGCAAAGATTTTGATTCAAACTTTTTGATTAAAAGGAAAAAGTTATCTGTTCTTAACTTAACATTTGGCAATAAACAATTGACATTTCTAACAGACCTTAAGCCTATCACAGATTATTATTTTAATTATTTGATTAAATAGAAAACGTTATCTCGATTATTCACTGGTTTAAAATCGCAGGTCAACGTGTAACACTAAAAACTTATTACGATCTTGAAACTGGCATAAAGCTATAACTATTTCCATAAAATTAAAAAAAAACTTATTGCGATGAATTATTTTCTAAATGTTTGGAAGAAGGGTTGAAATTACAGTTTTAAGTTTGATATTGTGTTTCTTTATATTTAGTTAGATACATTGCCACTTGCTCAGACTTTGACATGTGTGATAAAAAAATGATGCTCTAAGTTTTGAAAATTATTAATGTAGTTACTTGTCGATATTATTTAAAGATTCCTTCGGCCAGGAAAACAAACTGTTGGTATTAAATCAAAGTTTAAGGTTGCCTATAGTTTATAAAGTTTATATTTATTATCGAATTTCATGTAATTTATTTGGAAATTTATTTGAGAAATGGCGTCCTAAAGCCTATATTCGATCACTGTTTTGTAGTGGAAATGGCTTACTAAGGTGATGCGTCTGAATCGCCACCGAACTCCGATAATGCATTGTCCAGTTACGTATTCCCCCCAAAATATAGTGTGCGAAAAAACTCACCACCCGCTATCGTTAATGTCCCCCCACCGCGCACTAAACTTCTTTTTTTAATACATAACTTTTTTTCAAGATGCATTTTTACATGTTTCGGCCTAAAACTTTACACACCCAGTGAGAGCGGACAATGTTGGTAACGCCTATCGCCGCTCGGATTTCTCTTTCCCACCCGCACGGAAAGCGTACCGGACGATAGTGGCGCGAGGGGAATAGCCTATCCGTTGCCATTGTTACGTCTTAAACCAAGATTAAGGCTCTATGCCGATTTCCATACGCATACATTCTTGAACGCATCGAACGTCAATCAATTAAACATTTTATAAAATTTTCCTATATTTTTTTAAATTAGTAAAGAATTTTGGAATATACTGATAGGCACACGTCTACCTGTATCGTCCAGTACGAAGGCATTCGCGCCACGACAATTGAGTTGAGTTGAATTGAATTGAGTTGGTTAAACCGTAAAAATGCTACGGGCGGGCATTGCTGCGCGAGAAAGAGACGAACGAAAGGCGTGTTGGCCGAGACCGCTGCCTTCTTCTCGACTTACGCCGAGGCGCGACTAGTGAACGTCAGCGTACTGACGTGGACGGCCGCATTCGTGTTTGTCTGTGCCTCGTTTGACAGCCACTGAAAAAAATATTTCGCGCGTCTTTTGACAGCTGTTAGCGAACTTTTTGGTGCGCTCGGATATTGAACTATTTTATGTGTTGTTGCATCATATTGTAACGAAGGAGGATTTTATGTGGTTGTGCTAATTGTTTGGCTGTGCGGGCTATTGAGACGTTATTAAGTGATGAATCAGCGAACGCCGGCTAATTAACAGCGTTACTGTTACGAAAACAATCTTATACCTTTGCATCTATATCAGTTGGATATTGTAAGTATCGTGTTACTGCTATTAGATTCCATTGTTTTGTAAAGATTTATATTTCAAATTGAAATTTTAACCTCGTCAGATTACGAAAATTAGTAAGCTTAAAAAAACATCTCGTAAAAGTTAAGATTAATTGCATATCCACAGTTTCATTTCAGATAGAGATAGATATTTAATATAAATTAAATAATAATATTTACTATAAACGTAAAAAAGGTGGCATAAACTTAGCAAAGAGTTTAGTTTAAAAAAAGAATAAATAACACTGGCACACTAAACATTCCATATTCAAAAACCGAGCAATAATTTGTGATCAGAGGTCTGTTTTATACCGATCATACTTTTATATCATTAATACTACTGTTCTTACGTATGAAAAAGTTGACGTAAAAAGTTAATATTGTTAGCGACACGTTGGAAAAGTTGACGGGGCGGAGCTAGGGACCGCCAAACAGCTGATTGGTTCGGATACGACGTGTATAACGTTTTTCCGTAGGTATTTTTTTGTGCATATATTATATTTTCACGTGAAAACTGATGTATTATAATTCGTAAAGATTTCGGTACCACATACACGTTACGGGCACGTTAGAGCCATACAGCTATTTTAATTGTAGCTGTTTAATTATAAACCGGTTTTATGTATGACGTAATAATGAGAATTTCTTTTAAAGGGTGATAAGGTAATGTGTATATTTATTAGGTTTATCATTAAAAATAAATTGAAGAAATAATATTTCATTAAAACATGTATTTTGCTGACGTAATGAAACGGTATTAATTTCTAAATTACAAGATGTAATTAATTAGAATTAACTCTGTATATTCTTTAAATGATATATATATAATACATTTATATATATATGCCTCCACCAGAACCAAATAAAAAATATATATATGTATATGTGTAAATCTAAAAACATATGAACTATAACATATTTTTTTTTGTATTTTATATTCAACAAAGTTAATAGAGTCTAAGTAGAAATTATTTATTTTAAAAAATATATAAAGTTTAAACAATTTCGTAACACTAACTACATATGATTAAGTATAGCTTAGTATTAAGTTCAAAAATAGCTAATTTATATAAATAATACAAATTCCATAGCTGCAAAATTTGAATTGTCTTGTATCTCACAATAATTAATGATACTTATTCCATATCATTACATCATTAAATTCATTGGCCCAATCAACATGATTCATATGTTCATGAATCACACATTTCAATTGTCTTTATTGCTCAAAAATCAAGACATAAATTATACACAATTAACTTGTAAGCCAGTCTGAAATTCGTTTAAATATACTTCTTTAGTAGTCATAGTTGCCTGGTAAATTGCTAGGAATATATAAATTTATATTTATATCATCTATATATTATTAGCTTATATTAATTATTAAACAACCTTATTACTTACCTATAATAACATAATAAAAATATCGCTTGCAATAACTAAAAAAAGAAGATTATATTTTAATAAGATTATTTATCCGATTTATTTCAAGGAAAATATATTCTGTCAGCAGTGAAATCTTAAAATGTATTTTTTTTAGTCAACACATCACACGATAATAAACTCTAACAATAAAAAAGAATTAGCAATTACTAAAAAAGATTATATTTTAATAAGTTTATTTTTTCTATGGCTTACTTCATAGACAATATCTATCAGCAGTGAAACCTTAAAATGTTTTTTTTTTACTCAACACATCACACGATAATAAACTGTAGCCATAACTAAGTAAACTAATAAATTTGAACCATTGAACACCAATCCCTCAGAGGTAAGGAAAATAGGAAAATGAGAACACTTTACGACAAACAGAACACCGTCTGACATCCAGTTTTATAACCGAACAATTACATTTAATCAGACCATCACCCATCCCTCATCACGAATCCATAAAAGGCTAAGAGCAACAGAGACAAATATAGCAAAGCTAGCACCAACCATTGTCTAATTGCTTTTATTATTTTAAGGCATCGTAATCATTATGGCCGTAATAAAAATTGTAATTACTTCTCATTAGCTCAATTAAGAATATTCTAGACTTTAGTCGATTACTCAGTGATATATCGTGTTGAGAAAGTTTTAATTATAACTCAAAAACAAGGGAACTGCGGTGAAATCAGAAGATTTTATTAACGTCAGTCACGGATCGTATCAATCAATAATAATGATCGTAATATGGAACTAATCGTTTAAAATATTATGCATGAATTTTGAATTTTTGGACCATCTATTAGTAATATTAGAATTGTTTCCGTGTTAATTACGTTTTTGTATTTAGACACGGATATTCCTGGTTTAATAGACAGAAACAGGTCTCATTAATTGTTCTGTCTCGGCCATAATTAGTCTTTTGAACGTATACTTTTTAGTCTAGATATCTTTAACATAAGTTAAAATTATCTTACTCGGGTTACGCTAATTTAATATGTTTATACATTTTAAAGGCCGGCAACGCACTTGCGCGGCTTCTGGAAATGTGTGTCCATGGGCGGCGGTATAACATAACATCAGGTGTCCTTCTGCCCGTTTGCCTCCTATTACCTAAAACATAAGCTGTGACATAATTTAAATTTAGAAACCTGTTCCGTCTTATTATCTATTTCTACCATTTACGTATCATACATATTACAGGCAAAGCAGAAAAGTCAATTTTTCGTTACGAGTGTATTACGTATTCGAAATTCAAAGTATAGCGGAAGTCGGAAGGCGGAAGGAGCGAGGGAAAACTTTGGCGAAAAGTTCGCACGCACGTGGTTAACACGTGGTCTTGAGTGAAAAATCGCGCAGGTCCCGCGCCCCCCGGCGACCCGGTCCTCGCGTCGCCTTATCCTAAACGAAGGCTAACATTACTATAGCCTACTATACTTGCGATTTTTGTTCTATTATTGAAAATCTCTTTTCATCTGTTGTATTCAGTTCTTCCTTGCTTGTTTTTTATGATTTATTACAATACATTTCGGAAACCTTAAGACCGAATTGGTATTTTTATATAACCTCCGCAGGATCTATGATTGATGAAAGTATCCTACCCTAGTTGTCCATTGGTCACTTTTTGTGTTTATTGCATAGGTACATACCGACTTCTTATTTTTTTTTCTTATTTCTTATTTTTACAAAAGCATAAACTATTAGCTGACTTTTCAGAAACGAGATTTTTAATTAATTAAAATTTTGCTAAGAACGAATAAGTACCGCAATACAGAGAGGAAAAAAGGTAAAGATACACTGCCACTGTATCTTTATTAAATTTGAATACTTTTATTATTATAAAGTAAATTATTATTACGTTTAGGTTAGTGAAACCTATTGTGGATATATCCAATGTGTTTTTTTTATTTTTTTTATTGTAAAGACGTATCTGTTTTGTTTCCAAATAAATAAATAAATATTACTATGCAGGTAAAATTCGTAAATAGGTACTTTATATTTCATTGTATAGGTTTTTATGAACGATATATTACATATTTTCCTTTAAATTTCCTCTGTACAAACATTACCTGTCCACATCGTATGCCTAACTTTCATACTAACGTGAAACTGATCTAAAATTAAATTATCATGATTCATTTGCACTTTACTCTTTATTTTTCTTGTATCCTGTATCAGTTTTTTCTTCTTAATAATAATGTAATTGAATTTTTTTTTTCATTTTCCACTGTGAAAGAGATCACTCGATTGTTCTCCTTTTCATTTAATTATGTTCAATTTTTATATTGTAATCTACTGAAGTCTTAATAAATAAATACATACTCGCGAGCCCTCTGGCATTGAGAGTGTCCATGGGCGACGGTATCACTTAACATCAGGTGAGCCTCCTGCCCGTTTGCCCCGGTTCTAAAAAAAAAACATACAACATACAGGTTTTAAATATTTGGATAAAAAAATCTTTAATCCGGTATATTTCTATCAACAGTGCGGCGGTCCGGTAAAAGCACGGCGGCAAGCTGTTTTACCCTTATTTGAAAACGTCTTCCCTCCAAAGGGACTTCCTGTTCGCCAGTGGCTCCGGTAAGTAACTTATCCGATATCCAAACTAAGACCTAATACTAAGAACCTCACATGGGTTTATTTATTATTTATTTATTTATTTATTGTATAAATAATCCTAAATAGAGGTAGTTGGTGTGGTGGAAACACAAACTGGACAAGGTTTTTCTATCCACCAGGAAGTCGTTAGCTGGGTACTCTGTGATTTCCAGGGTCCGACTGGTTCTAGATCTTATTAATGAACTTTTGTACCAAGGTGACATGAATTCAACGAAATTACAGAGTACGGGCGCTGGTTGTCTGTTTCTTTGATTTTCTTTGAAAGAAATTCTCTGAAGCATGATTATTATATCTAAGATATTTACGGGTTTCTGGCTAACTAAAGAGTACAATAATAAAGATGGTGACAAAAATTGAACCTATTAATATGTAGTTTCTACAATATAATTGCGGATTTGGTAATTACATTACTGAAGTATATCCGAACCAATTCGACTTAGGGTCCTTCAAGAAAAGAGCGTACCAATTCTTAAAAGGCCGGCAATGCACTCGCGTGCCCTCTGGCATTGAGAGTGTCCATGGGCGGCGGTATCACTTAACATCAGGTGAGCCTCCTGCTCGTTTGCCCCCTATCTATATCTATATAAAAAAACATTAAACAAGAATCTTTTAAGGTATAACGATTATATTCTATTAATGAAAATTATACTTGTAAGTTAAATTAAAACATGCGCATGCGCATTACTAAATAGAAGGATATGAATACTTGTAATGATTGCTTAATTCTTTTGAATTGTGAGTTAAATTATTTTATTACAACAAGTACAGGTTTCCGGCTCATTAGATAATTACGAATCAAAACATGGGAAGCTCCTTGACTATAAATATGGGGGCTCATTAACAATTTAGTACGCAATTTAGTATGTAACTGTACTCTTGGTTTTAATTATAAGTACTTTGGGCAACATATAATATAAAAATCATTCGTTATAATTGGCTAAATGTTCCAATACCCCTAGATGGGGTAGAGGGCGTCCACATTAAATCTCCAGGTTCCAATCAAGCTCCTAGTTGGCCATCTAATCTGGAATGACATCGGAGTGTATGACCTATTATATTATATAATATTTTTCACTGCTGGCTAATCTGGGTTTCCCTGCACGGTGCCAAAGTTGGTCGTAAGAGATCAGCCCACTAGATAGGATACGGTGAAGACAGCGGTTGATGAAGACTTGCTGTTTCCACGTTTCACAACTATAGATCAGCACAGATTTCATTAATCATATGAAAATATCATTATAATCAAAGTTGCAACTTTATTCGGAATTTTATTTATAATTTCACGACCCATACAACAATATCTAGGTACGAGTATATTAAATTCAAATTTACATGAAAAAATTCATTAATTACACCGGAAAATTAATTGTCATGCAGAAGCAAATTGTGGACTTAAGAAGAACACTTTAAACTACATTTACTCAACAAAGCAATTACCGCGCGCTGAGATGACATGTTCACATTCTTTTAATTATTCGCGGAATACTTGACACCCGCACATTTAGGGTGAGGTAAGGGGCCGGGGGCGGCGCGACGTTTCAAAATTTTCTCGTACTTATTGTGACAAGTACCTGTGCCAATTGACGCTTGGGGTATTATACTACCCTGGTACTAAACAATTGGTTAGCTACATTTCAAAACAAAAAAGAGTGTATGTACTTAGTACACGCCTTATAAGTTATACTTCTTTGGCGTATCTATGGAAAAAAAATAGCCAAAATGCAGTAAGTAGTGATTAACGATAAATATTAAAATTAATCAAAAAAGATTTTATTTAAATAAATAAATTATTAGTTAATACTATCTATCACCATATATGAAATTGATTTAAAAACACCAAAATCATATTTAATTATTCACACTATTTAATTGTTACGAAACACGTATTCGAATAATAAAAATACTAGAATATACAACTTGAACATAGTTATCCATTTCCATGCCACCTATACCTAACTTTACAATGTCGAATTTAGGTGTTGGTGTACGCGCCCATCGTAAAAATTCACTCTCATTATTTTTCTCCATCGCGCCAAAACAAGCAGAACTTCAAGAAAAACAGTTCCTTTATACTGATTAATAGATAGATAGATAGATAGATATACTTTACCTATTTGTTCATAAATTTATTTTTTCTAATCCTATTGATTGGGATTGCATTGTTATGTTCTAGTAGAATTGCTAGCACAATAAATAAAACAGTTATTTTAGATAAACACAACAAATTAAAAAAAGTGCGTGCGTACAAAGTACACGTGTCAAAAGTGTTACAAAAATAATTTTGTTTAATACTTCTTTGTTATATTATATAATTAATTATTACTAGTAAAAGCCCAAATAGATGATGATGTACCCGTTTATGATCACTCCAAGTATTTGTGTATCTATATTCACACTGTACACTAAAGACACAATAAATAAATAATCACAATCCGCTTTCTGTGTGTCGTATATTTTTTCTTGATCTCCGTTTCTCACTCTCTCTCTCTCAATCAGTCTTCCATTTCTTCGACTGAAACGCTGCACATCATCGTGATGTTACCGTAAAAATGTTACTCCCATGTGCCTAAAGAAGTTTCACTTCAAAAAAGTTTTCTTCTTTTTTAGTACCTACGCAATTTAGTTGTGTTATGCTGTCCTTGTACACTTTCTCATAAACTACTGCCCAGACAATGCCACGATATCTTTATATTTAAGTATCTATATATATTTAAAAAACATATATTGACAAATACATATAGTTGATATATAATTGTAAAACATACAAGAAATACCTAACATTGGGAGAATATTTATATTGGTATATACTATTACCTTAATTATTTGATTCTATAAGTTATAAAAACAAAACTCATTAAAAATAAGTTTAACCTAAACTGCTCAGTAAGATACTAAACTGGCGTACAGATAAAAAACACGAACAAAAGCAAACCCTAAATCGCTCATATAATTACGTACAAATCGGCAATCTCTTCGCAATACACATGCAACCTAATCATCCTGTCTCAACTTAAACATCGCTTGAATTTAATTTCTCGATTAATTACAACACGTAAACAGGGAAAAATTCAGCAAAACGATAATTATGCACCCAACGAATCGATAACATTCATCAAAGTCACAAGAATCCTATTCTAAAAAGTGGGACGTGTTCGCCAACAAAACCTATATCCAACGAAATGAAGGGTTGTAAACGTTTCGAAATTTAATGAAATGTTTGATTTATACCCACCGTGAATCAGGTAGCTTATTATAAGGATATATCATTAAGCATTACGTATAATTAAACTCGAACTTAGCCCGAAGCTACCCCAATTTAAGCGGTGCCGCCATTATAATTTTAATAAAATTGCCTGCTCGATAAAAATACCAAAGAAACAACAAAATTAACACATCTGATTGATGTATTATTTGGTAATTTATCGGCTGTAATTACATTGTAATAATGGATAATGCTTCGGCGCGGGAGGCGATTTATTAGTATTTATTAAAGTATGAATTATTGTATAATTACTGGGATAGAAGCTTCCAAACTAAACACAGCGGCTTTAGATTATTTATGAGTGATTCTCGGAGTCCGTAATCACTTGTTTGCGATCAACTCTTCCGATTCTCGTTTAATGCGTCCATGTAAAAACACTATTAACTCTTAGAGGATATAGTTCTTCGAAGTTGTTTTTGAATTTAGACTCTTGAATAGTTGATACCACGACCGTAAGATAGGATTACCTTTGATATTAATTTAATTATGTTTCAGAGATAGTAAATAGTTTCTTCGATTAATTAGATAATATTGGCATACTTAATATTATTAACGTTTGAAGTGTTTTATCAGTTGTATCCTTTATTGTATTATATGTAATTAACGATATTCTGTTGTGTTTCTTACGAAGTATGTTTACTTTTATACATAGTAGTTATTTAATATGTGTATATATTTGTAACTAATTTCTTATTTTTGTTTTTTATTCTATCAGGACAGTGTTTATTTGTAAATAAATAAATATTTTTTACACAAAATCTACATAAAACTAAAACATAGGAAAATAAAAATCTGAGTATCAAACTCATTTTGGCGCTTTTTAGTTATAAAAGTGTTTTCCTATACATTTATATAGTAATATGTACATAATATATGTATTACTAAAATTACTTACAGATAAAGCCGAAATAATAAATAAAAATTAAATGTCTGCCCATTATTAAAACTATTAAACTATATCTCGGTTACCCATTAACAATTGTTTTTAAATCATAAATACTTGCATCTTACGAACAAACAAACATAAAATTAATAGTTTTTTAAGCTTCATGGAGTCGTAAAAGCGATGTACGCTTAAGATAAAATTCACATATGTTGTTATTATGACTAATAATTTATACACGACATAATAATTGTATGTGTACACCGGTTTAGTAAAGACTATATATTCAGACAATTTTGAACCTTAAGAGATATTTATTAGTATAAAAACATCAAATATATGTATTACTAAAACATTGAAAGAAGACATCGTGAGAAAGCGTTTATATAGAACAGGGAGCAAACGGAAGGCTCACTCACAATGCACAAACCCAGAATGCGCTGCCGGCCTTTTAAAAATAGGCTCTTTTCTTGTCCCCTTAGTTGAATTGATTCGGAAATACTTCAGTGGGTAGCTGGGTCCACATAGTGGTGGTGCGCAAAAACTACCTTAAAAACGCCTTAGAGTAAGGTCAAAATTGGTTTTTGAAAAGAGTTACAGACACACAAATCTGAGGTCCAGCCCTAAAAAGGTTGTAGCGTCAATGTATTTTTTATTAGCAGTGCCATATACATATATTGCGTAATTTCTTTAGAGTTATTGTTAACTAATTAAGTGGTTAATTAGTGCAGCATATTGGTCATCGGAATACTCAATGATAAAATTGAAGTGCCTTGGCTTATGATAACATACATATAGTATGCTTAATAATGGTTAAGTGGAGCTCAAGGTCATGTCTTCGTACAGCAATGGACTCTTCATTGTGGGTGGCTCGTGAAAGAAAACATAATGCTGAACTGCTTTATACCGAAATCATATATTGCATAAAGTACAGTTAAAACTGCTTATTAGAAGTTACAGGGTGCTAAGACTGAGGCCTAGACTAGATAGGGTTGTAGCGCGACTTTATTACTGAATCACAGACAAAGCTATACATAATAAATAAAAAAGGTAGTATGGTTGAAAGAAAAAGTGCACTAGCCGCCACTAGCATTTCCTGTCTTCGGAAGCTAGCTACTTTTATTTGACATATTAATGACTTTATGTACTTGACCCAGTAAATTCTACATAACACTGATAATAAAACGAATGTGCTACAGTTAATATACTTTCTGATTCAGTATAGGACAGGTTGAGAGGTTAAGATTGTAAGTGAATGTTTAAAGTTTTGAATCTATGGAAAAAAAGGTTTTCAAGAAAGTGTTTGATGATGAACGAGAAAAAGCGTTGGGCGCTGAAAGTGCTTTTTTTGGGTAGCTTGTACATATCTAGGTGTGTGTATACGCATATAATAACGGAAAGTTCGGAGATATTTTATTTGGCCAACAATGTAGTAGGTTTTCTGCTAAATAACAGTTATGATGATATATAAGATGACAAGAAAATTATTTCTAGCATAAAATAGGTAGGTTTAATGCCTTATAAAAAAGGGTGCCCCACCCTTTAGGGTTATTCAAATAGTTTACCAACTCAAACAAATGAAGGAGTTTTGTTTTGACACGAAACGAACGTCGTCGGGACGAAATACGAAATTCTGCCCGTATCACCTCGACGTTCGTCGTTCCACAACTGAGCCTTGTTTTATCCAGTTTTTGCCGCGCCACTACTATGTGGTACCTGAAGCATTTCAGAACCGATTTCACTTACGGTCCTTTAAGAAAAGAGCGTACGAATTGCAAGTCCTATTGGCAATGTATATAATATATGTATAAATATAGGTAATGTGTCTATGTCACTTATCGTTAGGTGAGACTCCAAAAAAAAATGTATATAGAAGTAGAAGTAACTTTTACTAGAATTACATTTTAACAATTGTATTGTATATAGTACAAGCATTGACGGAAACAATTACGTTAATTATTTGCTACAAAATTTAACCTTGTATTGATTTAGGGTTTTAATCTAAATGGTAGCGTCAACGAATACGCAACAAAGGAATTGAAACTTTAATAATACGGCAGAAGGTTCACAATGACCTAAACAATTTTAAGGCTTTTGATATACAAATTTTACAGTCCCAGTCGTCCATAAACATAAGAAGACATTTAATCGAAAGTATGCAACAGGTGACCTATGAGCGATCTCTTCCAACTTTTGGCAACTTAAAGAAAGTGAAGAAAAACTATAAAAAATAAAACAAAATAAATATGTCTTAAAACGTTCCATTATTTTATAGACGATTATATTATGTGTAACCACAGAATCATATGACATTGCATTACACAAGACATTATATCCATGTGTTGACCGTAAAAATATACGTCGAATAACCTCGTCATTCGGTTGTAATTTGCACCATACAAAGTAGAACCTCATCCAGAAATACGCTTTGCTATAAAGAAAACTTAAATCGCACAAATAACATAGTTTAGTTAGCCATAAGTTAAGATAGTCTGTCCGTAGCTAAATGAGATTCAGTAAATAGATATATTTCAGGATGGATTCTAGCTGGATTACGAATTTAGTTGTCGCTTGTTCTCTAGCTTCATTCAGTTGATTCTTCTCTATGCTCTCTCTTGCTCATGCCAGGCTTCGTAGTTAGTAAGGAAGATGGAAAAGGATATTCTGTTTCCACCGGTTTCTGTACAGCGCCCCTCTTAGTCTGTGTTTTGGGAACGATGAGTCTTTCACAAAATCGGTATACCTACCTACCTGGTTCACGTGATTTTTGCCTTCTGTTTTCACGATAAGTTTCCCGCCTCTGAGCATTGTATGGCCAATTTTTAATTCTTCTTCTTCTTATTCGGTACGCTCTTGACAGAGCGGTCGTGATCGCTATGTAGTAGAAGTAGAAGGTGCAGATGTGATGCGCTTCACGACGTTCCGCCATCGTTGCCTATTGGAGGTCATCCTGCTGCACTTATTCAGTGATTCTCCTACGGCAGACTTAATCTAATCAGTCCAGCGCGTAGGTAACCTGCCGCGCGGTCTAGCGCCTTCCACCTTCACATTTTTAATGTGTTAATACTATATACCTACACCTATACTTGCAGGGACAGCCTCTGTAAGTATAGGATAGCAAATAAGTAGGGCTTAATTTTGGTTAGTTTGATTGTTAATAAAAATGTTTCTTTCGTATATCGTTTATACTTGATAATTCTTTAAATTAATTTCCTTATTTAATGATATTAACATTGTATTAATGCACTCAAATATTTTATGGTCGGTATTAAATTGTAATAAAGCAAAATTATTATCAATACTTAAATACTAATTAAGTTACCGCAAGGTCTTACACGTGATTTTCCATATTCTAATACATTGCATCATTTGTTTTAATCGACAGTATTCATTTAATGTTTATTGTGATGAAATAAGTAGTGATATCAAAATAGCAAGGTTTGATGTAGTTAAATAAAAAATCAGTGGCGCTACAACCTCTTTCGGTCTTGGCCTCAGATTTCTGAATCTGTTTCATGATCATTTTTAAATATAATAGGCGAGTAGGTGATCAGCCTTTATGGGTCTAAGACATGTCGGTTTCCTCACGATGTTTTCCTTCGCCGTTTGAGTAAATGTTAAATGCGCACATAGAAAGAAAGTCCATTGGTGCACGGGGATCGAACCTACGGCTTCAGGTACGAGAGCCGCACGCTGAAGCCACTAGGCCAACACTGCTCTGATGCTGCTTTGATGTAGTTTATTTCTTTAAATATCATTTTAAAAAATCCCCGTATGAGACAAAACCATTGTTTGATATCGTGTTTTGGGTTTTAGCGAACTACAACACAAATTATGGAGATGTACTCCACTTCACCAACTTTGACAAGGGAGGTGTGAGGAAATATTTAAAGAAGCGGGAAGACTTTATTTTTAAGATAAAAGAGAAAGAGAGAGAGAAGACTTTATTTAAACTTAATTTAGTTATACAAACAATTAAGTTTTTTCTTTTTGATTAAGATTTTTTCGGTTGTCTTTTGTTTAGTATATTTTGATTGATCTGAATCTGAATAAAGATATGTACAGCTGTAGGATTATAAGGTGATATCTCTTTCTGGCAAATCGTGTTTACCCTGTGATCAAAAGAGACAAAAGTATTAAAGAATAGTAATTCCTTTGCACTTTATTTAATTCCAATTTTAAAGTGTTTTCACAAAAACAAACTTTAGTTCAATGAAATGAACTACGCGACGAAATGTAGGGTCATTAACCTCGCAAGGTCACGAACTTTTACTGTTTTGATTTTAATCAGCTGTTATGCGAAACTGTTTTTTAACAGTAAGTTAAAGTATGTTTACCCTGTTAGAAAAAGTATATTGCACATGACAGAACATTAAACATTTGAAAAAAAAACGTTTTCCTTTACGTTAAAACGTAGATTTAATAATTCTATAGCTTCAAAATGTTTTTGATTTTGATTATTTTTATTTAACATACATTATTTGTAAAAAACAATTTAAATACCAGTCTTCATATATAGTCTTTATATATCTACATATATAATTATTACTTCCTATCACACAGTATTGTAGATGACCAGATAATTTTCTGTGTATTACGAGTGATTTGGCGTTTGATGAGTATAAGTATATGCTGTCTCTTTTCATCACTATGTCATACCGCAAACACAATTGGACAGAAAAAGACAAAACAGTACTATAAAATCGTGCAATTTATATAAAAACTCCTTTATTAAAAATAAATGAAGTGACGCTTACAATATAATGTAAATAAGGTTTTTATATTCTAACATGTCAGTCGTTTACCCAACAAAAAGTCTTGTTATTCCACCATAGATTTCTGTGTCTGTTTGACAATTTTGGTAAAGCAATTACGTGCTAATCCAACACACATTACAGAAACATCAAATTATATTTCCATATGTCCTTAATTAGAAGTAAGGTGTTTATAACTTGATAACATAGCTAATTATGTTATTAATAGCGCATTAGGGTCAAATGACGTCACCGTTAATATATATTAAAAACGAAATTCCGTTACATTGCGTGATTATATATTCATTAACATTTGTGGTTTGTTATAATTATTGCTGAAATTTGTTTTCATACGATTACTGAGAACTAAGAACTGAGTAACCAGTGTCGGTCTTGTTCCTTCACGATGTTTTTCTTCACTGTTCGAGCGAATGTTAAATGCATACATAGACAGAACGTCCATTAGTGCACTGCCGGGGATCGACCCTACGACCTCAGGTATGAGAGTCGCACGCTGAAGAAGAATACTACTCTAGTTCAGTTGTAAATAACCTATCTGATCCAACATAATATTAATCAGCGATACTTACACTGTATTGTCAACGAACTCATCTGACAATTTCTATAGAAAATTACTTTAAAGTATGAAAAAATAAAATTACAAATTATGTAGCCGTAAAGCACAAATGATTGCGATAGATAAAAATCAACGAAAAAAATGTTGCCACTCGTGAAAAATGGTAAATTCGTAGAAAAAACAGACGATTTGGAATAAAATTGCTAATGACTGAGGCCATTAAGTAAATTATTTTAATTATAACTTGCTGTTTCGTTTATTCATTTCGGTAATTGTTGAATTCGAAATAAGAAGGGTATTTTTTTTTAAACTAGGAGCCTCACCTGATGTTAACTAATACCACCGCCCATGGACAAGGCCAGAGTAATACTTTATAAATTGACGGCCTTAAGGTACTACACGCACAAATCAACTTGGCACCTGATTTGGCTATAATGACTCTTGGCGAGTTGCCTAGTTAACTTCTGCGTGTAGTACGCTCTTTTCTTAAAGCAAAATTGTTAACATCTACCCGCAGAATTGTGACACTTTATGTTTTTAAATACTTTGTATAATTAAATTCAAAATATTTCCTAAAATTAGGACTATACTATATATACTATTGAAAGTCAAATATACAATATTTCGCATAAATTGACTTGATAATTATATGTATAGACCATGAACCTACGAAACATGAAAAAAACTACTTATCTAAAATAAAATAGGCGTAATAAAAATGCAGCAGGTAACTATATTATTATGTAGATACATGATGCCCACATATTTACGAAAGAAATAATTATCATGTAGATTGTTAAACATGTTTTATTCCGGTAAAATGGCTATATAGACCTATCTATTACATAACATGTTTGCAATATTGTCACTATGTTAGAGATACTTTATGTTATAAACTACACTAATTTATATGAGCCTTTTTCAAATGACAGTTGGGAGTTGATACAAAATTAAACCGAATTAAACCCGTCCATTTTAAGACGTCTGTCTTAACGTGGCTACTGATCGTTAAATTATGGAGGCGGCATTTTTGCACCATGCCATTATTATTTTTATCACTTTCGTCCGACACTAATTAAAAATAATATTTTTATTACTATATAATATACAAAGTATTTCAGAACCATTCAACTTTGGGTCCTTCAAGAAACTAGTACCGTGTCTTAAATGGCTTGCAACGCACCTGCGATGCTTCTGGGAATGTGAATGTGATTTTGATATCACTTAACATCAGATGAACCTCCTGCCCGTTTGCCTCCTATAACATAAAAACAATTACCAGAAGGCTCGCAAGTGCGTAGCCTACCTTTTAAGAATTGGTACGCTCTTTCTTTTTTCTTTCTAAATGCTGTCTCCGACAATATCGATGTCTTTATATGTTCGCTTTATTTACAGTATAGTATATATAATTATATCTTATGTATTTAATTTCAACATTATCATATCGGCTTAGTACTTTTTTTGGGTATAAAAAAAGCTTAAGATAATTTGTCGCATAATTTTTCCGTTTTATATAAAATACTATACCTTCTCCATCCGATCTTATTCGTGTCTAAGGGCAGACGGACGTCTGAATGGCGTCTCATTATCTTTAATTATATACCGATTCTTCACTGACCCCTGCAGATCGAGTATTTATCTACATTTTAATCTACATACATTAAAATCCATAGCAATTAGCATTGAAACAATTTATTAAATCTATTGCCTTAAGACATTATGACGAAAAAAAAGTCCATTTTACTTGTTCTTTGAAGTGAAACTTCTTTAGGCGCATGAGGGTATTTTTTTTACGGATAAAACGTCACGAGATGTGCAGCGTTTTTGACGTAGAAAAGGGAGAGAGCGATTGTGACCCATTGAGAGAGAGAGAGAGAAAGGGAGATCGAGAAATAATACACGCTAGTGGTTGATGTATTCGTTTAGTAGTTACATATTAGAGCTTTAGATGGAAATTCTGTCGCATAACGTCTTGTGCAGTAAACTTATACTTTTTATTTCTTTATAATATCTTAAGCTCGTAAACAGTGTAAATATATACAAATATATGGAGTGATCAAAAACACACACAGTAATAATTAATTTACTAAGAAGTTTCATTTCTGACATGCATACTTTTTTTACGCACTTTTTTTCATTGTTAAGTTATGTAACCAGCTAGGTATCCACTAAGCAGAGTAGCAGATCTTTAAATCCCGCCACGAATTTGGGAGCTTTCTGTGGGCGGCAATGTCACTTACCATCGAAAGCTTTCGTTTGCCTATAAAAACATCTTGATTTCCTTAGTGATTTCGCTGCAATATATGTTTCATATCACCCTAACCTCTCTTATTGTTAGTGTATTTATTATCCTTATAACTATTGTGAGCCCTATTTGGTTTAGTTCCAGTCAACATATCGGGGTATTTCATCACGACAGAAATGGATGGAAGAATCAAATAATAGAATCAGAATTATAAAAGTTAAGAAGACGTCCTGTATCTAAAGGAGGTCGATACTACGGAACAGGTAGTAATAGAAATAACAAACTATACACTGATTTTTAAATCCGTAGAATTCTGACAGCTAAATTTTTTTATATGTCTGAGATGGCAAACCTTTTTAAAGCTAAAGTAAAAAGTAAAAAGTAGCTTTATTATTATTATATTTAATAATAAATAAGGTACAGTATATATTGTTATATATATTCTTTGCAGAATAAATTGGGTATAATACACAGAACTAGTAATGTATTTACGTTCTACACATTTCTTTACGTGGACAAATTTTCCACGTTTTCCGCCGCGTAATCATATTGAAAGCGAACTTTAAGCTAGTGGAAAAAAGCTTCAAACAGACAATCTCTAGTACTCAGGGTAAAAAGGGGAACGCGGGCTAAAAAGCGTAATTATGTTGATTATTTAGGTCGTAATGCGACTGCCACCCTGTCATTAATCGTCCCCCCTCCTCCACACTCTTTATTATTTCGTTTCAATTATTTTTGTGATTATCTTTTTATAGCGGGCGCATTAAAACTCAAAATAACAGCGCATTAAAGATAATTTGAGAACACGAACTGTTATTGACACTTTATGGAGTAGCTCTGTGCCACTTCGGCGTTCTTTTTCGTTGTATTATCTGTGTTTGTCACGTTTAATTTGACAGTTACTTTTCAGTGTTTGAATGCTCTTCTGTGCTCTATTCTCTATTCACACAAGACTCTCTTGCTATTTAATAGACAATGTAAGCTGGTATAATGTAATAATCTCACCCTTATGAACTTGACTTAAATCCTATAACCCCTGGATGGGGCAGAGGGCGTCCACAGTGAGTGTCCATCGCGTTTTTGAGCCTCATATTTTAAATCGCTCCAAGTCTTTGCGGTTCTCTTTGCCTCATCTGAATTAAACGTCGCCAGTATTGCTTAGGATGGCCACGCCTTCACTTACTTTGCTTCAAACCAAGCCCCTGCTTGGGAATATAATTGGAATCTGGAGTTTATGACCTACCCATTTTCACTTGAGTCGCTTGATCTGCTGAGTAATTAGGTTTTCTCGCAAGCTCACTCTTAAAAAGTTATGATAGTTTTTCCAAATACTTAAGTGCATACGTACTCGCGTAATGAGTGCGCTCCCGGAACGCCCAGACATTTTAGACAAAATTTTTGAATGACTATTCGATAATATGTATTGTGAGAAAATTTATGAATGGCGGGAACAAGAAACTAAAACCAGTTTCTTACTCTTTTTTGGTGTATACCCAAATATGATCACCTCGTAAGTTTTGCCGTTTTCGACTTCTTTCAAGAGATGAGTGTGCCAAATCTGTCAAAGTGACAGTCAACCCGGTCAAAAAATGTACGTTTTTATAGCCCGTTTTATAAATTAAAAAAAACACATATTTCTATAATATTTTAACATCTGTTTAACTATATTTTATAAATATAAACTTAATATTCAATTTGAACAATCTTTTAAGTATTATTAAAAAAATACAAAGTTTCTTTTAGCCGCACCTGAAAATATCTATCAAAGCATTGAATGGCTTTGAATTTTTAAGATTCTATTCATTCGAATTATTCTAAAGCATTAATAACAAATATAATTATAACGCGACGCGTGACTATTAACAATAGAAGTTGGATTTGCCAACCCTTATTCGTATTACTAATGAATCGCGGAATTCATTTAAAACTAGACTTTAATATAAATTAATAAAGTTTAAAGTCGTATAAATATAGATATAAATGCATTATTATAAACCTTTATGGATGGGCAATTTTTATGATTGTGCTCGTACAGATGTATAAAATCGTTAAATCTTCGGCTTGGAGCGACGGAGCACGATTTTCTACATTATAAACTTTAATTGCCGTATTGTTGCTTAAAATATTAATTGCATTTTAAACAATGCCTTTCCAATGGGAGAATTTATAAGTGTTGGTAGGGATTTCAATTATTGTTATGATAATCCAAAATTGCGTAATGTATTATAAAAAAATATATAAATATGTATGCCTTTATTCGAGAACATTCCATGTTATTTTGTTTTACACTAGTACTCGACCTCCGAGTGAAAGCCTCCTCCAAATTCATCCACTTGTGTCTATTTCTCGAGACAATTGTCAAATTCTGCCCCGCTTTCCCTTTTATTCCATGTTTACAAGGATCTGGTAGTACGTCCTCTCTTTCTTCTTATTATTGGGCCATTCCAAGTAAGGCTTTTCTTGACCCATGGCGTGACGTATATCGCAAATTATTAATAGAAATCAATTTTTTTTTCAATACATCCAAAGGTATTATCATCGTAGGTATTAAAACTGTTATTTGCCAGTGCCTCACCACTTCTTTTATTTTTTAAAGCAATTTTAGCACTAGCTGATTTAGTGACCTTCTATTTCTGCAAAAATTTCTATAAAGCAGACAACATTCTGAACCTTAAAATATTTGACAACTAAGTAACAATTAAAAAAAAACAACGTGTTTTGAAGCAAAAAACGTATTATATTGGAAAATTAAATTATTTGTAGTTGACACATGTATCTCACCGTTTGAACCTTCCATGAACCCAACAACTTTAACATCAAAATAAGCCCGATCCATCTTGCCTTTCTCGAGTTTTAGCGCGACTAATTTCATACAATATATAGATAATTAATATCCAAAATTATCCATTGCCAACATAGTCAAATCCTTTCAATGTTATTCTATAATGCGTATTCGATAATCTGTAAAGAACTTCACGCTTCAAATTGTCAGGTAAATACATGGCAACACGTTTCCACAGAGCATACAAACGTTATTTTATCTGTGCGCGGTTGCGTTCGAAAATTGAAAGTGGCAGTGCGAAAGCATGGAGCATTGATGTATCCGCTGATCTATTATTATATTTAGCGCACGTTAACTGGCCATCGGTGAAAGCGAAACCGTTTTCAATTGTTATCTCACTCGGCCGTTAATTGACCGATATTTGTAAATGTGCACGGGGTTAATTTTGTGTTTTAATCACGCTAGTTTTAACCGTTGACGGCTTGGGGTGATTCACCGTTCGACTTTCATTCTGTACGTTCGATTGTGTCACGTTTAATTTATTTGTTACTATTTTATTGAGAGAGAGAGAGCTATATAATAATAGTGATTAATTTTTAACGATCAATCCAATATTGTCCTTATAAGCTTTATATTCATGCATAAAATGCACCCGCGTGACTTAGAAATAGTGAAGTTAAAAACAGTTTTTTAATCTGTTGAAATACACAAATTGAAACACGCTATTTGTAATAACTATCCGTAGCGTGACGTAAAAGCTCTTACTGACAGCTGCTTAAGCTTTATAAATGGATGTTTATGGCTATGTTAACTAATTTTTTTTATCTCCGAGGTGGAAATGGCATATACGCAAGCCCCACATTACCGAGGGCAAAGTATGTGGGTCTCGACTCACTCCAGGCGTCTTCTCTGCTATACAAAGAGGGTGAGCCCACTAGAATTCTGAACTTTTAAAGAAAAATCTATTCTTTGACAACTGTAAACTATCAGTTCAGGTCAAATTAAATTTCTTGATTTATTTTTAGTAGGCAAACCCTTAAAATCCAAAAATGATTATAAAACACATGATTTCAGAAAAACATAATACTTAATAGTAATATATAAATATATATAGTATAATTAGATTTTACTGATAAAGCTTAGAATAATTTAGATTAAATATTATACGCCCGTACTGTTCAATACTTAAGTTAGACAAAACATTACCTAATTGTTACTTATAAACTTACTCAACCCGCTAAACAATTTAAAATATAATAAAAGTCTTTTATTTCAGACACTAAGTACATACAAATACATTTATAATTATTTTTTATTCCTTGGTAGGTACTTATCATTCTATGTCATACTGTTTATTTTAAACAGTGGTATTAAGTTTTTTATATCGCTTAAAAAATCACTTTTTATAAACACCTCTTAACTGATTTAGCCGTTAAAACTTTCAAGAGCCGGAGTACCTACATTAACGATTTGAGTTACTGGTTAAACTAATTCTGTTGTATTCAGAGTGCGTCATATAATTTGACTATAAATTATATAGTACTTTAGTCGCTGCGTTTCCTTGCAATTGTTCCCTTGATGTACGCCGTTAACTTTTGTTTTGGCTATAATACTTCAAAGAGCTAGGCTAATTTAAGCATCTAGACTTGACGTATTTAAATTAACTTATCTAAGAGTCATCAGGTAGAGAAAATTTGTTCATCATATATTTTATTTTAAAAAGGCACACAAACGAAACATTTACATAAAACATACAAACACACAATACATGTGCGTCAATGACAATTGTGCAGAACATTCTAGGGTTACAATAATAAAAGAGAAAATAATATAATGAAATTTGTCAAAATAAACTAAATTAAGAGCTAATAATAATAATAAGAGCGTACCAATTCTTAAAAGTCCAGAAACGCACTCGCGAGCCCTCTGGCATTGAGAGTATCCATGGGCGGCGGTATCACTTAACATCAGGTGAGCCTCCTGCCCGTTTGCCCCCTGATCTATCAGAAATACAACAATTTTCAGCCCTAGGTCGCCAAATTCTTGAAAATGTTTGTGTAAGTTATACCCTAACTAAACAAATAAATAAAACACGGAACAAGTGTAGTGAATATACATAGCTAATGGGTGGATAATTCGTACGTTTGCATTACAAAAAAATCCCCGTAGATTCCTGGAGGCGCGTAAAGAGCACTTGTCGCGCTCTTGCCGCACAAAAGCTCTCACTACTGCCCTTCCCCGGGTGTTCCCGATCACTTATACGAACACCATTGTTCTAAAATTATATTGCGACGCGTGCCTCATTATTACATTTTTATTCACTGTTTTCCAATCCACAACAAACGCGTTCAATTAACAAAAATCACAATAACCTTATCAAACATCGAGCGCCGAAAAATATAATTAGAAGGCGCGCGTAATTCTAATTTTGAATTCAAATTAAAGCCGCTTAATGCGCGGGAGCGACCCCGTAAAAAAAAAGAGTTGACGAGTGCTCGCGGGGTGGTAATTTTTCATTAATTTAAGTTCACCATTCCCTGTTTTGTTTGCTTTTAATCGCATTTCTAATTAATCCCGTCGAGAATAACGTGACAACTGTCGACTATGGCGGCCATTTTTTTCGTGGGCCAGTATAGCAGATGTCGGCCGATTTCCATTTGTTTCTGAGATTAATGATTCGGTGCGATTGTGAATTTTTCCGGTCGGCTTTTGTTGTTTTAGAAGCAATTTGTCCGCTTACTGTAGAGGGCATTCGTTAAATGCCTCACAATGATATTGAACACAAGGGCTTAAACTCAAAGCAATCTAAAATACCAATCTCTTGTATTATTTGAAATTGCCCGTAAAGTGTTTACACGTAAGACTAATTTATTGTTCTCTCATACTTGATATACTGATAATATAAATACATTGTCACTTCACTGATACATTATTAGATCTAGCGTTATCTTAAGACTAATTTAAGTAAGTCGACTAGTTTAAGCTACGAATTAGTATATTATGTAACATAACTAACTATTGACACTATTACTCATTAGCACGCGTTCTATTTTTCCACTTACCACTGTTAGGCAATACTAAAGTACACTAAAACTTCAATATTCTAAAAGCGGTTCTATTTATCTATGTTTCCTGTGATAATTTCGAACTTTGTATAAATATTATTAAGATTCATTTTGCCTACACGATTTCTTTTGTTGCTTTGACTTCATCATCATAGCTGGCTTGTATATTCAAATGGAACTCTTTTTCAAGGGTTAAGCATAGAGCAAATACCACCGCTTGACTTATTTCGTCCACTCTCGACAAATTTAACATGCAGGCTCGGTTATTTATTGTTCTTTTTAATCGCACACCCCTCACTTAGGTACTTCTATTTTACTAGACTAACTCCTATTTTTTATTTTTTTTAACTTAACTGAGGAACTACATTCAATATTAATCGTTATAACTATAATATTGTCTCTTCATCAAAACATTAACATTCAATCAAAAACGGAAATTATTAGTAATTTAGTTCAAAGACTGTTATAGTTTTTATTCCAATTTATATGTTCTTAAAACGTTGAACCAATGAAATATTAAATAGATTTATGTTATTTTATTAACGTTGTATATTCAGCAAAAGATGTGAACTCAGGAATACAGGTCAAATATATATCAATATATCATCATCAATATAAACATCGACTTAAACTATTAATGTTTTTGCACGTAATTACTGACAACTTTCAAAACAAATGTTTACAGACGTTTCAATGTCCTGTCTAAAATCCGTGACACAGAGCATTAATTCAACAGAGCAACGAGCAGGGGGGCATCTACTTAAGGGCTTTTTGGACTGCAGCCCAGGGTTTGCAGTCCCCACTGATAACAATAGGCGAGTCCTTAAACCTTATGTTGAAATATTTGAGATCAATCAACCCATGTCCGATTTGCGTATTGAATGGAACGGGTTATTCCCCGGCCCTTACGGTTAGTGTATTTTTCGCGTGTGCGTCTATTACTGGGGACTTCCCCGTTAAAGCCCAGAGCCTCACGATCTTAGCAGTTTTAAATTTTTACAGCACCTGTACGACAATAAAACCATGTACAGTGTATGTTTTTGTAAAGGACAAAACGTAAATGGAGAGCATCGCTTAGTATTTGGAATCGATTGGAAAAGCAATCAAACTCTAGTACCAATGTTTTTGATATTAAAATAGAGCTGCATAGATTTTGATTAGTCGAGAATAGAAAATAACTAACAGGAATGCATGTGTGTAAATGTTAGATAGAAAAAGATACTGAGTATTGTTTTGAATAAATGTACTGTGGGTGGACGGTAATATTTTATTGTGTTTATTCAATAGAGTTATGATTAGGGAGATACAGCATTATGTCATAATGAGGCCTATTTTAGAGTGAACTGGCTGAAAGAAAAATTTGCCCAATTAACATTCGCTCGTACGATGAAGGAAACCATATCGTCAGGAAACTGTCTTGCCCTAGACCCAATTGTTGACAGCGTGTGTCAGGCACAGGGGATCACCTACTTGCCTATTTGATTAACATATTATGAAACTAGTGATTCGCCCCGGCTTCGCACGGGTGCAATGCTGATGAAAAGCACGTTTTATTAAGTATTATTATTTTCCTCGCTAGAGAGCTTCAATAATAAACTCGTCTGACTCTGCTAAATTCAAATTTCGGTTTCGGTACTGCCGCAAACCTACGTCCCGGATGGATTACGTTATCGTAATTTTAGTAAGGATGCCTATTTTTTTTGAAAATGAAATATAGCCTATGTCACTCAGGAATGATGTAGCTTTCCAACAGTGAAAGAATTTTTCAAATCTGCCAAGTAGTTTCGGAGCCTATTCAATTCATACAAACAAACAAACAAACAAAAAATCAAACCTTTCCTCTTTATAATATTAGTATAGACAGGTACAGAAATCAAATCAAATATAAATTTATTTATTAAATTTAGATGCGACTTAAGGCATGCTTATGAATGTCAAAAACGTTTACAAATGTGCTCCTTACAAACGTTGTGTAAAAGAAAAAGACATGGCGATTATAAAGAGTGGCGGAGAGTTTATTGTCAGTTCTTCTCTTCCGTTCTACGCCCATGAATTCAGAACTGGCAGTAAATGTAAAATTTTTAGCATTCAATGTACCTATATTACTTTTTTTTAGGATTACCTACATGAATCAATGATTTTTTATTTTGTGAGGCCTAGACCTAAAAAGGTTGTAAGCGCCACTGATTTATTTTTAAGATATGTTTAATTACAAAATAGTTAGAATTGTTAAATAAAATATGAAAGTTCACCGTTTACTCGTTAGACATTGGGTTCTTGAAAAGGTTTAGGAGATATTGGAAAGATTTAAATTGGGAACTTAGATACTCGTTAAAAAGGCATGAAACAAACAAGAAAACTAACCCCCAATGAGAATTACGAACCTACAAACTCACCTTTTGCATGCACCGGTCAAAATATCAAAGTTATTTCCATCGTCTCAACGCTCGATACATCTTCGAAGCGCCTTACCTTATTTAAAATTTAATCTCGACTCTGCACCAAGAACAATGTTTATTAGAAATTTATAATTATAGCTATAGCGTACTGCCAAAATACGCCTACGCCTTACGTATTCGAGTACGTAAAGCCAGCCTTTATCGTCTGCAGTGCACTATAAGTGTCTGGAGCCTGTAAATTTTCGCAGCGGCGATCTGCGGTCGGTCTTTGTGCTATTAATTTGTAATGTCCCCCTCACAGGCCGCCTAGAGTCGTGCAGGGGGTGGGTATCGCTGGATAGATCTAGGCATAACTAGTTTTGGCTTTAAGATTTTCGTCTTTGTTTATCTTGATATAGTACCTATTAATACTGCATAGAATTGTATTCTAGGTTTGCGAGGTTTTCGTAATAAAAAAAAACCTACGTTCTCCTATGTTTCAAAGTAGATCCCATATTAGAAGCCCCATAGCCAATTACCAGATGTATCCACAATAACTGTCCTGGAAACGACTATGTTAACGATAGAACAAAAAAGATATCAAAGTATGTTAATATCGTCAGATATATCCTCAGATCATATGGCATATCGAGTCCTTGCCGATCTTCAATGGGGGCCCGCGTTTCCGATAGGATTAAGCCAGACTTACTGCTCGGTCAGAAACACGGCGCGACGCAACCCCTCCCCCCACCGGCCTAGCCTCACCCCCCTATCACCCGGCGCATTAGGAGCAATCATATTCGACGGCCGCTACGTTTTGGCATCAGTTCGTATTGCTTAGGCCGGGCAGCTATTTGCAGAACAATGATTGGTAGTGTCTTAGTTTGTAAGGTCGTTAAGGCTCAGTTTTGCTTGCCGGAGTTAGAGTTGATTGGAGTGGTAAGATAGAGCGTTTTGTTGTTTGTTTTTGTTGCATTCGATACGTTTATAGGACATTGGGTTATCGAGTTATCCAGATGTATCTTATGCGTGCAGATCACTGTGTCATTTGATTCACTTTGATACGCAGAACTGTGAATCTTTTAATAATTATTATTTCTGTATTGTTTTTCTAAAGTAAGTAGTTGAACATTTCGGACTAGTATTCATTAATTTGAATCGATTTATTTATTACAATAATGTAATATATGATAAAGAGAAATGCAATCGAATCAGAAGAATATTAATAAAATTGACAGTATTCTATTTAAACCATTGTTTTTTATATAACAATAAAACGGGCAGGAGGCTCATCTGATGTGAAGTGATACCGCCGCCTATACATTCACATTGCCAAAGGGCTCGCAAGTACGTTTCCGGCCTTTTAAGAAATAGTATGCTCTTACATTTTTAAAATTCATATTCAAAATGACATCTATACGGGACTCTTGGCAGCTATTATGGAAACTATAATTTCAGTTTTCTTTAGTTTTCACAAAATTATTGTGGACTTATAACAAAAACTTCGGCGACTTCTTCTCTTCCGTTCTACGCCCTTGATTTGAGGACTGGCAGTAAATGTGAGATTAGAAGCATTTCATATACAATTCTGATTTTGGCGTTCGTAGTAGAAGTGTACGTATAAATTGTGTTACATATATGAATAAATTATATTGAATTTGAATACAATCTAAATCATGGTATACATTTGAAAACCACAGTTTGTATTAAGTTACAATAGTAGGCTTGTCAGATGCGTATATACATATAAAAAAAAAATCTTTCTTCTAATAACTACTTAACAGAAAAATCTATTGAAGACTTCATACATCATTACATAAAGATAATAATAATTATTATTATATGCAAAGTACTATATTTATAGCATAACGTAAAATTTAAATAAAATAAGAACTAATTAAACATACACAAGCCAGCACAACATCGGATTAATGAGACCATATGGTCTGGAGACAACTCTATAAGAATTTGAATGAAGTTTTTTTTCTAGAACAGGGGGCAAACGGGCAGGAGGCTTACTAGATAAGTGTTACCGCCGCCCATGGACACTCAATGCCAGAGGGAATTACCGACAAAAACCTCAAGTTTTCTGGAATTACCGTCAACAACTATATCGTAAATCCCGATCCAAATTATAGTATCCATTTGTAATAATACCAAAGCTCGAAGCGCCCTAACATTCCAATCGAAATTTCGGTCAATACAATACGAGAAACCGATAAATCTATACAAGTTGATATACAAGTATTTCCAAGGAAAGCTTCTAAGTATCATAAAAGCTCGCATTATCTACACTCTAATTCGTTCCTAGTATTCGCGTTTACGAGAAATGTTCATTAGATTACATTTGCATGGATTTGTACGGATACGTATGGAAAAACAAAGCTTTATCTTCGGGATTAGGTTTAGAATTTATTTTCTATCTAACTAGCCCGCTTAATCACCTTTTATATTGGAAAAAATAGTCTTAGCATTTTTGTTTTTGACACATACGCGTTTAGTATGTATGACTATTATTATACAATCATAATAATAGTCAATATATGTTCCACTCAGAGTAGGTTATTTGTTAATTATATTTTTGAAGACAAGTAGATAGATCTATTGTGACACATGCCAACCATTTTTGGAAGACATGCCGGTTTCTTTACCTAGTCTTCAATTGCGTTGAACAAGCGCTAAATACACACACAGAACGCCGAGATACGAATGCGAGACTTCAAAGTTGAGAGACGTTTCAACCACTAAGTCATTGCTATAGGATAAAATAGTGAATAAAATTTATATTTGCTATAAAATGTTTTATAAAAAAATTATATAAATTTAGATTTTTTAAGTTATACATATCGCCTGGTTGAGATTTTATACTTGCGTTAATACTATTAATAGACGTGCTAAACATTTGGGACAAACATCTCAAACGTTATATAATCCAAGCAGAAAATTCGAGGAAAATGCAAGTGAAAAATCCAGCGAAAGTTCGATAAAAAAACACTAACATCTTTAACAAAGAATGAAAGGCATCCGAGGCATCCCAACAAAGCAAAGCCCACACGAAACCCGCGTTGATTTTCAAAGCGTTTGCCTCCCACAGGTAAATAAAGAGGGAATTTTCCTTCCGAATGCCGACTCCGCCGGATCTTGACCTATTTGTTGGTACGCGTTGGGGTAGGTCAGGCACAGGCTTCGTTCTTTTGTGGCTTTGGTGTTTGTCTCGCAAGTTTATACGTGTTGTTAGCTTTTCGTTTACGTGCGGATATGAGTTCTTTAATACGCCTTGTCTATCGCTTAACCGTAGTTTGTTTATGAAACATGACTACTCAAATCTTTACGAAGTTTTCTGTAACATATGCTTTGATAGTTAAACAATATCACGTATGTTTAAAAAATTATATTATTTAGTTTCAATTACTTGAATACGTCTAAGAAGGATAATAATATAGTTATTCGGGTTTTGTGTTCTGCTTTAGATTCTGTCAAAAACATTGATGCTTTTTTGCACTCCTCTACTGCTTTATAAAAAAAAATTAAAACAACTATTAATGTCCTAACTCTTACATGTATGTATATGTGTCGTTATCATGTTTTGTTTTGTTTCTATCATCATGTATGTATTTATATTAGTGAAACCTATTGTGGATACATCCAATGTGTTTATTTTATGTTTTATTTTTTACTTTATTTTTATTCTAAAGATGTATCTGTTTTGTTTCCAAATGAATAAATAAATAAAATAAAATACATATAATGGTCACAGCCATAGTTAAGTGTATTTAATATTTTTATTGATTTTTCTTTGGTGGTGGAACCTTTTTGTTTATGTTATGCATTTCATATTTGGCATAATTGTTTGGTGTAATTGTTTTTTGTTATACATATATAATTTATGTTAGCTGTAGGATTACGAAATAAATATATAGAGATATTTTGATTATTAAAAAAAGACGATACTGGCAGCGTTCTCCCTTTGAATAGCTAGACTAATTCTTTGGGCGAGGTAGGTGCCAGCTCTTCGTTCTCCTATTTATATATTACATATAGCTGTTAAAGTCTATATACTTTTACGTTAGAGTAGATTCTAGTGGCTTCAGCCTGCTCTCATCCTTGAAGACGTAGGTTCGATCCCCGACTGTGCACCAATTGACTTTCTATATACGCAATTAACATGCACTCAAACGGTAAAGAAAGATATCGTTTGTAAACCGGCGCTTGCCATAGACACAAAAATTCGACGGCGTGTGACAGGCACAGATGGCCGATCACCACTGATATTAAACTATCATGAAACAGATACAGAAATCTGAAGTTCAGACCTAAAAACGTTGTAGTTGTGTGCTTTTACGTTGTAAGCAAGATTTTTAATTCTTATAAGTAAGTTTTAGTTGACCAATAAATAAACTTTTAAAGATTCTTTCTCACCCCTAAAGATATACCAAATATCAGCTGCCATCTAGATTACGTGGATAACACTAATCATCAATTTTCTCACATCTGCGACAAGATTACGAATAATAGTAGAGTATTCTCACAAATGAAATAATATGTAGTCTATATAAATGCTTTAAAACAACCACACGGATTTTTATACAGTTGTACACACAGCCTTTTAGGCTAAGATGTTTATGGTTCCATAGTTACTAATATACCTTTTATAATTCGTCGCATTTTCTGATATCGTCAATTCAATTCGTGGGCGGAAAATAAATATTTCACTCTTTAAACTGGTTAAATGTATTCTTTTTCTTTCAGACGAATCGGGATGCGAGGCTGATATGTTGGAAAGTGCAGAGGGGGGGCGGACCTCTCCCTCCCGGCCTCAGCAAGAGCCCATCAACCTCAAGAATGAGGTACACTTAACCCAATACTCAACACTATCTACTTATACTTTTGTGTCGCCGCCCTTACAACACTCTATTGTGAAATGTTATAATAAGCTGCATGCCTTTGTCTTGGGGTCGTACTAATAGTTTATATTAGGATCACACCGAATTTCGAAAAATTTTCTTACGTAAGGATTTCTTCTAAATAAAAGCACAAGTTTTTTATAGAACAGGGGGCAAACTGGCAGGAGGCTGACCTGATGTTAAGTGATACCGCCGCCCATGGACACTCTCGAGTTCGACAAGAACTAAAAATTATAGTTGCTAATATTTTCACCTGATCCTGAATTTTAAGTTTCTAACAAGATATACGGGTAAGCATTTAATGCACATGAATTCTTGGTTTCGATTTCCAGTAAAACAATTGTGTTTCGGTTTGATTAGATAATCAAGATTTTTTTTCTATTTTTCTCTTCATCAAAACCTCTGAGTTTAAGAAATAAATCAAAAAAATCTGTGCATGTACTAGAGTACACACGTAAGAAGTGAAACTTCTTTGTGATCTCATTTTGTGAAAAATGATCTACTATATGCAACTACTATATACAGAAATTTGTTAAATTCGATTAAGTTTAACAAATTTATAATCATAGACATGATAGAATACAATTATTTCATTTTACATTATACTAAGATTATAACAGAATTCCATTAATTGTGATAGAACTATTGCTATCACTGTTTTTATTAATGGCATTGAATTTCTTCGAACCAATTGTTGTAGGGACAAGAAAAAGATGGCTCACTTGTAAGATGAATCACTATGTAAAATCATGTATAAAACGACTGAGTTTAGTTTAGCCTCGTTTATTTAACAGTACATTAGCAAAAACTCAACTCTAGGCTGCACCACAAAAATAAAGAAAATACGAAGATTGCAAAACGACGCATAAGAGCCAAGTATGCCATTCAAAGTCGACGTTTTTTGTCTTTACCCGTGACCGTAGAATTTGAAGCAGAGAGGACAAAGTTAAGTGCGAATAAGCGCGCTTAATTTTCAAGTGTTGACCAACGAGTTAGGTCCGGGCTGGCGTAAAAAGACGACACATCCGCGCCCCGCTCAAAAGGTCCGATTTCGAAAGACTAAACATCGACCGCTTCGTTAGAGGCCTCGAAAAAAATTCCGAAACGATCCTCCGACCAATCGGCGTGCCACCGGCGCAACCTACTTGCCTCAGAATCTATAGTATCGATTAGTGAGCGCTTTTTTACCCGCACGCACTCACACACTGCCGTCGCGGGGGGCAGCCTTTTTAACAATCTTTTTTTCGACCACCCTTCACCACCCAAAAACCGCCATGTCCATCGCGCGATGCAAAGACCGCTGCACCCCACCCCTACCCTCATAGCATTGAAAATGGAATTTCCATGAGTGATGGAGTGTCAAACGAGATGTGCAAAAAGTAGAAAAAGTACATTATGTTAATTATTGAACGCGTACTCCGGCCGAGTTTAAATTGAATGTCATGTCGTATTGTCGTACGTTTTCCAGTGGCGGAGTGACCCTACTTTTTAGAACTACCCCGTTAACATTTTTGTTATGCACATATCATTCTAGTATTCATGCAACGAGAGTTCGTCTATATTTAAAATGAATCATGTCAAAATAGTACCAACAAATTCGGAGATTCAGTTGGGAATTATAATAATATAAAATTTCGCTTATATAAAAAATATCCTTTTAATATTTTTACTTAATGTATTGGACTAATGGTTTCAATGTGCAACTCTTCCCTGGGGTCGTAGGTTCGATTCCCAGCACCAATTGTCTTTCTGTCTGTGACCACAGGGTATGCCTAACACCAAAAAGTCGACTGTTTGTATCAGGCACAGTTGATCATTAGAAATTATCAAGGAGCAGATACATAAATCTAAGTCAGACCTAATATGTATGGCGCCATTATATATTTTATTTAATGTAATAAACCTACAACCTTAAACATACTTTGTTGAATTAAAAAACAAGGAAAATTGTATTTAATTACTATGTTATACAAATTCCCAATATCAACTATACTAAAATTCATCATTACCCCAACAATTGAAAAACCAATATTAACAGTTTTTCATTTTGTTCGCAGCAAAAGTTTATAACTCCAATGGTGCTTTAAGACGTGTTAAAACCGTGGGAAAGCGGAAAATGTAAAGCCTACTTCGTAACTCACTGGATGTGTGAATTTGGTGCTTAATAACAAGTACTATACTCCCTTATGAAAATGTAAAATATTAATTTAAAATTACGATGTAGTCTTAGTTTCAATAGTATCTACGAACTGTAGTTTCGTATTGTTTAAAATCAAATATAATTATGTTAAGTGTTTAGCGCTCTTGGTTTGAAGGTTAACTGTGATTGATGTTTTTTAACAATATATTTTTATATTATTGAATAATTAATCAACGTAATATATAATATCTTAGAAAAAAAATTTATGAGTATAACAAAGCCATACGCTTTAGCCAAACTTCTGTGAGCAAGAGGTCTCTCTAGAGGGCAAGAAGATAATAAAAATATAATATAGTTGACAGTTATATTTATATGAACAATAATTCTAAATCGTATATATTGGCATACCAACCACAGAGTATTAAATATAAAAGACTGCTCATTCAGGTGTATCGCTACATTTTAGACGGTTCATTTTAAATATTGCCAGTATAAAAACAATACGCGTGTTCGCGTATGAAGTTTATTTGAAAACATTTTGACATTCTAAATAGATAATCTGAAAAGCGCGGGAATCCCGACACGATCGTCCGACAGTCGCGTAGTGTACGCCGAAAAAATATCGAAATATAAAAATAGTTTAAAAAAACGCAAGCACATTTGAATGAAAATTGTGTGGGGGCGGGTGGAGCAGCGCAGTGGACCGATCGCCTATTATTATTATTATTACTGGCATTATATCTGCATTTTTTCCCGCGCACACGGAGGCAGCCATGTTTATTTTTCTTCGTTTTTCTTTTTTCGGAAATTCGGCGGGTGTTGCCCCCCCACATACGCGATACAGGCCGAACTATGCGATGTCTACAAGTGGACGAACATTTAAATTGGCTCTCATCAAATATTGACTGCGTAGTTTTTTCATTAACCGGTCGGTATTTTTTTCAGGAATCCTATTCGATGGCTGTATCAATTTGTTTCTTTTCAAACGCTCGGAAGCCCGAAGTATCTTTAAAATTAATTACATTATATTTTAATAAAAATATATTCCAAGTTCGCTGGATTTTTCGCGATTTATACTTTTGTAAATTTCAACGCATACATATTACATTGGTGCTAGATGCTTTTTCGAACTCGTTAGCTCACTGCAGACTTTTTAGTTTGATATAGAACAGATTAGATTTGAAAGATAGTCTAAGTTTAAAATGAAATCGTTAATTGAAAGAGAGATTACAAAACTCTAATTAAATTTCGTCTGAACGGCATTTCATTCATCATCGTAATCTTTCTTCAATATTATTTTTCTTGTAGCGTCGTAGAACTAGTAATCTTTTTTCAACATTATTTTCTTGTAGCGTCGTAGCACTAGTAATCTTTCTTCACATTATTTTTCATGTAGCCGTAGCACTTCGTAGAACCCTTGAACATTTCCTATCAGATATGTGCTACTAATTTAAACATGAACCTCATTCAAATGCAAATCATAAACATCGACAGTATGTGACAAACGCCTCGAGGTAGGGTTGGCACAAATAAATCGCGTCGCAGCCGCGGCCGGGGCTGCCCACGGAGGACGTGATTGATCAAAGTCGTTAGTCAAGCTCGCGTCGCCAGCCCTGCGCAATTAGCACGTGATTCTCCGAGTCTAATACCGAATTTAGTTTTAATTATCTTTGCATTATCGCATCGAGACATTTTAGCGAAAACGAGAATTAACCTTTGAACGATTTTATAGCAAAATGTTGAATATTAATAATTTTGCATTAGAAGTCTTGTTTTCACCGGGTACAGACCATCATATATTAACCACTATGCCACTAAGGCTAATCAGTAATTTAGTTATCTCTATAAAAAATTAAAGGGGATAGATTTTATAATAATCAAATAAAAACTATGTATGGACATAGAGCATATCGTAGTATTATCATTTCACTTTCATTGGAAAGGTCATTAATTTTATTTCGTCTAGACTAGGATAGTATTCATTTGAGATTTGTTCTTTAATTTTCTAATAACATAAATAGTATAAGTGTTATACAGCAGTTTTGAATAGTTGCAACATTGTGCGATTCCCATTTCTGTAGGTTCGATTCCCGGCTGTGCAACGATGGACTATCTATGTTCGAATATAACATTCTAGCTCGAACGGTGAAGAATAACATCGTGAGGAAACCGTCTTGTATATGACACAAAAAGTCGGCGTGTATCAAGCACAGAAGGCATATCATAAACAACAACAAGAACATTTCATGAAACAGATAGATAGATAAGTGATCAACAACCTTACACAATCGACTTCTTAGGTCTTACGTTATTTAGTTTCGGAGCGAATATTAAATTCGCACAAAGAAAGAAAGTCCCTTGCAAAGCCGGAGATCAAACCTACGACTTCAGGGATTGGAGTCGCAGGTTGAAGACTAAAGGTTTATAATAAAAAAAATTATAAGTATGCCAGGGTGTATGTATGTTAGCTGTGTGTTTATGTTTAATAATTAAAAATGCAAATTCAAATGCTAAGCAAAGTACAAACGAGATGTCGAGACATAACAACGAATCAAAATGCGCAATCACGCACATTACGACCAGTTCAAATCTTTTTTTCAATATACTTATACAAAACGCGGACAGGGAATACTTAGAGAGGCTGTTTCAAAAAAAATATATTCACTTAAGTTTTCTAATAATTTTTGTATTTAAATCAAGAATGTTCTTTATTTAATAATATTCTGAATTATATTCAACTTTTTGACACCACGGGGCTAGTCAGAAGATTGATAAGGACATAATAGTTATATTTCAATTAGTGTTAGTGTAACACAAGAACAAAGTGTCTTCCCTCAATAGAGACTTTGAAAGAATTTTATTAGGCACTTTTATTTAAATACAATCGCTTTCATACATTCATTCTGTATTGGAGGAAAAAAATATGAAGTCTCTGTATCTTTTGTTCTCAATCGTTGACCGCCGCATTAAAATTAATGGAAATCTCGTTTAATGGCTGATTCTAATTCGTTATTTACATTTTGTTTATAATATACCATAAGTAATTTCAATATTATTTTCCAAAGTTGTTACACCAAACCTTAGTCTTTTCTATAGCTTAGTGGCCATAGACAAGTATATTACCGAAGTGAGTCCTACACTCCACTACTCTTCGAAAGTTTATTAAAATTATGTGAACTTTGAATTTCAGTTTTTTTATTTGAAAATTTAGTAACTGTGTTTCGTTAATAATTTTCTAGCAATTTATTATTAAAGTTACATTTAAGTGTCTATAGTAAACAATTCTTTATAGTTTAAAATTATGTATTTTTTAACGATCTACTCCCCTGTCATTGTGTCCGGAGATTTTTCCATGACTAACATTAGAAAGGTTGGGATATACTTATTTAGATATTAGAGTATTAATACTGTTATTATAAAATAACTATTAACACGACTGTATTACTGCTTATTATAACATTCAAGGAATTTTATATGACCTTTAAATAAATGTTATGTATATGTCTATATGTCTACAATTGCATTGGTCAATAAGACAAAATTGAATCAGTATAAACGCCTTTATATTTACCAAGTGTCTAGGCAACTTAAATCTAAATCTATGTGTGATACATAGATGTAATCTGTGGAGGGTAAAGAACATCACAGAAAATGCCAATATGTAAAAAAGAGTAAAAATTTCTCAATTATTGCGAATGTCTTCATGCGACTGGACACCGGTCACCTATCACTGCACCCAACAAAAGAGTTATTATGCATTTTAATGCAACTTAGATGCGATCAGATATAACGGGTTTTGCAGACTAGCGATTTTGAACGCTACTTCCTAACAACAGCGCTGTTTTAAGGCCAGCCATTATTAAACAATTTCCGACATTACATATTTTCAAACAGTTGGTAAAGTCTTCATCTCAACAAATGAGGATATTTCGTATATTGATTTTTTATTTGAATTGTTGGAATTATTAGAAAATGTTTTTCAGTCTAAATTTCTTGTTATTTAATATTGATAAAATACATATATATAAACGCGTCCAAAACGCGTATGACCCGCCGGTTTGCGTCCGCGACCAGCCCATCCTCTGAAAATGGAGCGACCGATAAAAAAGGTAACGAATTATAAAAAAGCGGAGGCGCAATCGCGAGCGCGGACGTGTGGGTGGTGGGTGAAATGAAATGAAATAATGAAAAAAATGGACAAAAAGCAGTACAAACATGCATTGTCCTCACCCACCCCCTTAATGAGTGGGGGCTCCCTCTGTACGCGCAAGTGCCTGATTATCACCTGATTCTATCAAATGTAGTGGCGTGTTCACTTTGCCCTTTGTGCTGTTGAATGTCTCGCGCCTATTTCAATGTGCATAATGGAGAATGCTTCATTTTCCCCATTTTAAACAAAAATAGAGCTTCCCATATTGTATAGTGGCTCAAGTGAGTCGCGCTTATCACAGTTCACTGCGATCTTGTTCCTTTAAATCTAAGATCACGTTACAGATCTTAGGTGAATGAGTCTTCTTTAAAGAAAACCTTTTTAACGGATTGAAGCTATGTATTATTATAAAGTTATAATTATTGTACATAATTTTAAATTTTTCCCGACGTTTCGCGTGCTTTACAAATACCTACGTGTTGAATGTCAAAAGTATCATAGCTGTAGACAAAGTTATATTAACTGTATTTATTTCCCCGGAGTTGATATCGACTAAAATATAAAGGGGTTTTGCAGAAACTCACGTGTCATCTATTTCTAAGTCTTACTCATCTTTTCAAAGATTTCTCGATTAAGCAACGCTAAGTATCAGAATATTGGGCATCAGAAACATCAGCCGAAATTAATTTGTTTATGCGAAACAAAGGTGGGCACTGGCTGTATGCACCCGTGCTTCGGCCACCTCCCGAAAAAAGAAAAAAATAGGGAAAAGGGGGGCGTGGGGAGGCGTCCCCCGCGCGATCGGCATCGGACTTCTTTTTTTAATCGCGTCGCATTCTGAATGGTCGTTTTTGGTAAGCACACACTGCGCGTTGCCTATTTTCCAATTTAGATTGCTTTGTATTACCGTCTGAGCGATGCGCAATAGTTTTTGAGGCTCGTGACACGTGAACGCCGGAAATTAAATTCTGTGTAAAATAAAAAACGCCGGGTTTGGAGATTTTTTCCCGAATTTCGCTTGCGATCCGTCGAGGGCCCTCGCCGTTGATTCGGTCTTATTATGTTTACCAATATAGAAATTTTTATTCATAACTTTGTTCGTTCGGCACAAAGGCTTGTGTTAATTATAAATAATGAATCGACGATGTCAAATCATTTGAAATTTTAATTTTATAAGCTTTTAAACCTTAATAACATTCAAAACTCGAAAAACTGTTAATAAAAATAATTTAAAACCGAATATTTTAATGATTCATTAATGTCCATTTATCTCAGTCAATTGAAAGATATCCGACCATTCCTTAAAATTGCATCCTATTGGAGGGACGAAATTAAAATATCCAATGCCAATTCTGAATTATTCTATTCAAATGAACTACATAAACCGCATATAACATTAATTAAAACAAATGATGTACACAGAAACTACCGTTACACTTTCTCTACCGCTTAGACGTTTCACTTAAATAATTACACAAAAAGCAATAACTCAAGTATCAAAATTCCTCAATAATTAGCAGCCGGAGTAATAAATATTGCTAAGATGATTATTTACCGGCGACGACTCTAATCACAAAGACAACGATAACACGAGACTTGGGATAAATTAACAACTTTATTTTATTACAATATTCTAAACTAGGTTACGTTTATAACAATTTTACAAAAGAAAAAACTTGGCGATTAAAAAGAGTGGCGGAGAGTTTATTGCCAGGTGTTCTCTTCCGTTCTACGCTCTTGATTTGTAAAATTTTTATAAAAATTTATATAATATGATTTTGTAAAATACGATTAAAGCGATACGCAATTTTATATACCTTATTTACGATTGACGTCCATCATATCCTACATATTACTATATCGACAACATAAATATAAAAAATATAAAAACATGTATAAGTAATACATATAAATTTTGTTAAGCTGAAAAACAATACCAGCATAACACCGGATTATCTTAACAATGCTTTCTTTACCTACTTACCTACCTACCGAATATATCCAGCTCCAAATAAGTACTGTTTATACCGTTATAATCGCGAAGAATTTGAAAAAGAGGTGGCAGAACGTGTTATCCAATATTAATCCGAGAAGATATTATCAATTTTAAACTTTCAATTAAATGGGTCAAACTCAAAAATGCAACAGGAAAAAATGAATGAAAAAACTTAGGTTTTAGTAATTATTATGCCTCAAGGCAAAACGATTTTCTGCACCCTTCACTATAATTAAAACTTTAAAATGGAAAGTAATTAGTCAAAGTCGGTAAAAGATATCATTTCAAAGAAATATTTTATCATTTATATCAAGAACTTAAGAAAAAATATATAAGCATTAAACGAATAAACTGAGGTATTTCCGAACCAATTCGACTGAGGGTCCTTCAAGAAAAGAGCGTACAAATTCTTAAAAGAATATGTAGACTACATCAATTAAGAAAAGAGCGTCCAATTCTTAAAAGGCCGGCAACGCACTCGCGAGCCTTCTAGCAACGAGAGTGTCCATGGGCGGCGGTATCACAACATCAGGTGAGCCTCGTGCTCGTTTGTTGTTTCTATAAAAAAAAACTCAATCGATTTTGCAATTATAATGTAACATTATACTGTACTAACAAAGGCTTTCTTTCCAATTTGTAATATTTAAGAAACACACTCGAAAACGCTCTGCCAATATACCCATGAACTAAACACTCGATTTATCTACATTTTATAAACACTGTAGGTATAAATGCTCGTAATGGGGCATAAGACACGGGATGGGCTGTATTTACACTGATCATTCTTCTCTATATATCTTGGATCTCTTGATTGGATTGATCTATCTATAATTTCTCCAGTTTCTGAGACTTTAGAGATTTAAAAAATATATTTACAAAATTTTATATTAGATAAGTGGCGGTACTAAAGTTACAAACGGTTTAACTTTTGCTAAAAAAATAGCTTTGGGCTGGAAATGTTGCAAGAATGTCTAGCAGAAAGTGGACCAAACTAGTAACCCAATGGAAAGGACTTCCAGGCACGAGGCGGAAAGGGAGATCCTGAGACCGCTGGGAAGATGATCTGAAAACATCAGCTGGACAAAACTAGCACTGCATAGCATAGGACAGACAAAATTGGGCACATTGGAGGAGGCCTTTACCAAAACATTCGTAAATAAATAATATACATAGATATTACTAACATAATCTAAGCTAACCTACTAAAAAAATCATTTTTTTTAGTTACTGTAATATAACAACTACCAACAGTATAACCACCAACCTACCAATAACAGTTGTAAAACAGGGAATAAAAAGGCTTATTATTATTATTACCACCAAATATTTGCATTACTCCAAATCTCACAAGGCTTATACGAACCACTGGATTAGTTACAGAACGTCTATAAATAACTATAATCTATCGTATACGTGTTACATTTGTATTTTTTAACTCCTTTGCAAATGCTGAATCTAATACAAGCATACACAATATTATGTCATTAATATTACAAATTAAAAAATTGAATTAATTAATATTTCATTAGAAATCTTCCTTAGATAAATAACTTATTAATAACATTATTTTCTTGTAAACTTTTTAAATGAACTAGCATCAAATAACCTTGGGTTGGGCAGTTCCCGGGATATAAATGTGGCTCATTAATCATTGTAATTAGATCATTAGTGGGTTCTGGTTACAGGATATCACTATCTGAGTTTTCTTGCAAAAATATTGTGTTAGCTAGATAGTGAAAATGATCCACTATTTGGTACAAAATAAGGGTGTATATATTTTTTATTATATACTCTACTCCCCTGCCATCGTATCCAGGGACATTTCTATCTCACAAATGTGTATATTTATTTTACATTTGTCTGTCTTTAAGCCACAACACATTGAGTTTTAGCAGAAATTTGCTAGTGTGATTTGTACCCTGCAAGAAATGTTCAGAATAACGCATGTAACTTTTATTTATGTAATAGGCAAAAAGGCAGGAGACTCACCTGATGTGAAGTGATAGCATCGCCCATGGGCACTCACACAGCCAGAAGATTCACAAGTGCATTGTCGGCCTTTTGAGAATTGATACGCTCTGTTCTTGAAGGAGTATGAAAAAAGAGAGCATACTCCTCCCTCAAAAGCCGGAAACATACCCCTCCCTCAAAAGCCGGAAACATACCCACTAAAATGGATATACATGATGATCCCATTGACGTCCTATAGACTCGTTACAATTTTCTTACCTTTCTGCACGGAAAGTCTGCAGACTTTACATTTGTTTGAATTTGTATTATTACTGTATAGGTGACTTGAAAAGATCATAACATATGAATAGTTGTGTTAATAGGACTATTAATACAAACTAGTGTTGCCATATTCTATATCTTCAACCTTTTACCTACTGGGGTTCTTAACACAAATTTTAATACCATAATAAATACTGCTTCCAGCTCGCTAATGAAGCATTCTAAGCTTAAAGCATAAACCAGTTGCAAAATAGCTGATTACACGATAAACTCATACAAGTACATAATTGGCTACTTAATATAATTTTTCCGCGTTCCTAAGCAAGCTATATCGAGCCAGCTTAATTGGTACCGCTATGATTTATTATAGTTAATTTTATGATAATAAGCCATTGAATAATTTGCGAACTATTCTGGAAGAATATTAAACGATCGAGTTTTACGATGAAACAGGCTTGGAAGTACTTGTACTGGTTTATAAAAATATGATTTATTATAGGCCCTTGTTAGTGCTTTGTAATTTCTATGATGAATGTTTGACTTTCACGGTCTTATAAAACTTGGACTAAAGATCTGCTACCGTATTTATTAGTATGGTTACCGTGGTTACCATATGAACATAATCTTCAGTCCATGATTTTTAAGAAGGCTGTCTTTAACATAAAAGGAAATGTACAAATGTCTATATTGTATTCCCATAAAATTATTTACACTATTACCATGTATTACTTAATAGATAGATTTTCTTAGTAACTGGACGTTGGGTTCCGCACACAAGATTCAGAATTGTATTCTTCCAAAGAGATGGGGAATAAATAATTCGTCAATCGATGTTTCATACAAATTAAACCTTTCAGGGTATCCTAGTATTTCTCTAAAACTGTCCAACTCTGTACTTTCAACAAAAAAGTTCGAATTAATAATCATGGTCAGATTTCAAATTTAAAGTTGTGGAACCGACTAATGTATTTTTTTTAAATATGTAATAGGAGGGCAAATAAGCCTGCGGGACGCCCAAAAAATCAGTCATCGCAGCCCATAGACACCCACCTATTTTATTATTATATTAACGCTGGGTGCGTTGCCGGCCTTTAAAATATATATATAATGTAGTAATGCAGTGCATTTTAAATTCCTTACAATGAAATAATAAATAAATAGATTTCGTAATTAATTATCTGAAGAAATATCTCAATTTGACACAAAATAGTCAGAATACCACCGAGCGGCGTGTATTGAAATGGGAGCGTTGTAATAAGTCGCCCATAATTTATGTTAGATGCAATTAAAGTAAGATTGTTGCTCGCTAGCCTAGGAGACCACGCATTCGCAAGTCAAATGAGAAATTATGACTTCACAATTTGCGTTAGTGGTTAAGTATTCACAGCTAAACGTTAAGTATATTCAAATCAAAAGGTGTGAACTTTTAATGTCAGTAAAAAATTATGCTCTGAAATTTACATTTACAACCAATTCTCAAATTATCCATAAACTCAGGTTTTTTTAAATCGGTTAGGTTTTTTAAAACTTCTAGAGAAAAATTATGAGAGTATTTTTTCCGACCGTTACAAAAAAACGACTCATTGAAGATAGCTATAGGCAACAGTTGAGTTATTTCTATTGTAAGTGTCGTTTTTTTCAAGCGTAGAATGAGACGAAAGAAAACTTTACAAATATGGATACATATTTCCATAAATAAGTGTGTTTTTACATTTCTTATGTACACATGTTAGAGTAGTTATACTTCTTCTTCTTTCATAACAAGATGAGAATATTTTCAAAAATTCTACATTTAAAAAAATCATTAACAAAAAATTCATTTCTCTCATTATTTTTCCCTAACGCGCCAAAGAAGTATAACGTCAAAAAAAACTTTTTATTTTTTTGATAAACACTAGTTATTCAAAATTAACTTTCTCAAATGTTTTATTTAATAGTGTAGTAAAATAATACCCACGCTCTTAGACTATAATCTGTCCGAGGTTTCCTGTCACTAAATGAGATTAAATATATCCTAAGATTTTGCAACATAACGTTTAATGAAGCCTGTACCAGTTTATAATATCATAATAAAGGCCCGTTAGAAAGTTACTAAATAAGTCTTTTTGATGGTGATTTTGACAATTGGGACTCATAGTTTCGATTCTGAATCATTAAGAGTCGCCTAGCCTATCACTCAATATACCTATTATACGTACTATTCTTTTCTAATCGCCCACATTTGTTTTAAACTATTTTTGCGTAAAGAAGAAGAGTGTCCATCAGCCATTGAGAGGGTCCATGGGCGGCAGTATCACTTAACATCAGATGAGCCTTTTGCCCGTTCGCCCCCTGTTCTATAAAAAACTGGTTTCTGTTACATAAGATACAAATTTACACAAAACATTTTCTATTATTTAATGTGAGATCTCACACTAGTAGTGTCGCTAGTATGATAATAATTCTGAATTTATTGCACAATTGAATCGAATCTAATCAATATGCAAAGTGGCATCGCGTGCGCCGGCGCAACCCGCTGTCGGGGTATTCGCTTTTTATTTAATTAACTTTTTTAATACTTTCCTTTTTTCGACATGTTCTCTGTAATGAGATATTGCCGATTATACCTTTTAATTTATTTAATTCGAAACCTGATTTTTTTACCGTTTATTCCGCATTTTTGATTAATTTATTTCAGTTCGATATTGGCTCGCGATAAGCCAGATATGTCGTTCTTTGTCCTTTAATTACGAAACAGGTTTATATGATCTGTTTTCTGTCTTAATTTAACGTATTTATGTTATAGATAATAAGCAAAAAACCCTTTTTATTTTTTGCAAAAAATTAAATTAAATGTATGTTATCGTTAATACATATTATCGAGATACTTTTTATTTAGGTCAATAAAATAAACTTCTTTGCCTGATAGTTAAAGCGTCCGAGAAAAGACCCTACCTACTGAAATTGCCTGGCAACGCGCGCGATTTTAATTAACCAATTTTGTCCAAGTTTCACCAAATATTATCTTATACTTCTTATGGTGTGTTAATTGCGCTCATAAAAAACTTAAACATCGTATGCAAGGCTTCGAAAGCTCGACCTTGGCTGAGAATCGCGCTTATCTACACACTACTAGTAATCTAAGTTAGCTATGATTTTAAGAGCCAAAGCTCATATAAGCTCATTAGATTTATTATAATTATTGAGGTTTGCGATTCTCGTAATTTATTTTTAATTTTTGCAACTTGTGAATAACGTTTACCAAATTGACGCAATATTTATGAAGTTGATATAAGATTTTTATGAGAACACTTTTATGTATGTAGATAAGCATTACCTCTCTATAATAATACGTTTAATGTTTTCATTGAACTAATTTAATGTACTGTCAGCAAAAAGGGTGATAAATGTCGTTTCACAATATAAACGCCCTAATATAAATTGTTCTATTGAGTTTTATATATATTCAACCTATTTTCTTTAAAGATATTTTTTTTCCGTAGCATTTTTGTAACGTATAAACTATATATAGATTTTAAAAACTCTTTCACTAATATAAACCACATTTCATTAAAAGAAAAGTCTAGCCCGACGATGCCGTAAAGTATTGTGATATGTAATGTTACAAGACTAAGACAGCTTAATCAAAGGACATAAGTCAGACTAAAGTATAGACAAATACAAAATCAAAGTTAAAACTGGTAAAGCTAAATTTGCTGATGGTACTATATAACTGGTTTCTAGTTAATTAAGAGTAAGCTATAATTTATCACTTATCATTCAATACTAAATGTCGAGTTGGTTGTGCAAATTATAATTATTTTGAGCTCATAAAGAGATCGGCTGGTTACACAATGGTAAAAGTGACTATTAGTCATAGACGATGTATATAAGAATGTTACTAATTAACGTTTTTTATGTAAAATCTTATGTAGTATGAGTTTAAGATAAACATTTAGTTACAATTCTTAAACAAGTCTCTAGAAGCGAGCTGCTAACAATTATGTTATCTGTTGTATATAAATAATAATACAAATAAATTAAACTTTATGATAATTTTTTTTTTGCATTTGAAAACAACGCTTTCGCATTCTTAGCGAACGATCGCGAACAAAATCTAATTAGGTTTTTTTTCAAAAATGCAGTAGCTAGTAGCTGTAACCAAGAAATGTTTATAACAGAAATGACGCCAAGTACTTCACTTGGCGTCATCAGCACTCCTATGAAGTTTTAACATAATATAAAGTACAAAGCCATGAAGATATTATGAAATCACTTTAAATAGATTTCGAAGAATATTTACGAGATATAATTATATTTTTGAAAGGCTTGATTAAACTTGTTTCAAAAGATTAATGATTAACAAGAAAAAGTAAACAGATCTTAATAAACTAAATAAGGGCCAATCAGTGATCGTTACGACCAGTACTTATGCAATTTTAATTAATTTTAAGATTATCTTTTCTGGTGAAGTCATATCAATTTTCAGCCCAGGACTTGATTTATACAATTCATTAAATTTCTTAAGGCTACCAATTGGATTTCAATTTGTTTTTACGTTTATTAAAACATGCGGATTATAATTCTCTACAATTCATGTAAATTATTCATCACATATAGGCCGATGTAATTTTGGTGCTTTGATTTAACATGAAGTTTTATTATAAAGTTGTATGTATGTTGTTTAGTTGATATTTAGTGTAAATGCTGTGTACAGATATAACTGGAAGTCAGATTTTTAAATGTTGTTTAGTGTGTAATAATTTTATGTATGTAATTAATCTGTTTTCTGTTTTTGTACCTAAATGTGAAAAATAAAATAAAATAAAATAAAATAACAAAAACTATATATAAGCAAACGGTCTCACCTGATGTATGGTAATACAAGTGCGTAGCCGGCCATATATTAAATTAATTTAATTAATCTCGAAATAGATTTTGAAGTCGCTACGTCGTTTTTTTCTGTATGGGGTAAAAACGTAGACTATCTTAATACTGTGGACTGCGAATCGTATCAATAGGTATATCGATTCTCAACTGACTCCGTATACGGACTCCCCATCTACCATGTGCTACAGCGAATTGTATTGTATTTCAGTAATATATTGCAAAGAGGCGATGAGAACAAACACACAGAAAGCAGAAGATCTCGTGGCCGTTCTCCAAACCGATAGACCGATTTAGTAAAAGACTCATCGTCCTCAAAACTGTGAATTGTCATAAGAAATACGCTGGAAAAAACTGTTGGAAACAGACAGTCCACTCCAGAACCTTACTTGCTAACCACGACGCTTAGACTAATTTTAATTATAATTTATAATAAAAGTATGTGTCTCTGAAATGTTTCAAATGAAACCATATGAATAATATTCTTTATTTGCCTCCAGGCAAAAGTGGTAGCCGTAATTCAAGGATCTTATATCTTGTTAACTCCGCCCACTACTTTAAAATCGTATCATAATGGGACTACCATCTCACGGAAATAATAAAATATTGACTGCTTTATATTTCAAACATTTTTATCGTTGTTTAAAACAATTGTGCTTTTCTTGTCCTAAGATGACCATATCTAAGATTTTGCATGATTTTTTTTTTATAGAACAGGGGGCAAACGGGCAGGAGGCTCACCTGATGTTAAGTGATACCGCCGCCCATGGACACTCTCAATGCCAGAGGGCTCGCGAGTGCGTTGCCGGCCTTTTAAGAATTGGTACGCTCTTTTCTTGAAGGACCCTAAGTCGAATTCCTTAATAGGATTCCTTAAGAATTGCGTAGAGATAAGGGGTCTGTTTGCATCTTCTAGCGCATTTACCAACGAGTGTGTTCAGACGAGTTATTCGGACTAATACTATACTAATACCTGCAGCTGAGGTTTATCATCAGACGTCACGGCAGACTACAAAATACCAATCGTATCACCTCGGCGTCCGTCGCTCCACAACTGAGCGTTTATTTTTCATGAGTAAATTTTTATCGCGCACCACTATGAGGAACCAGCTCCCCTACAGTACTTCCGAACCAATGAACACTTACGGTCCTTCAAAAAAAGAGCGAACCAATTCTTAAAAGGCCGGCAACGCACTTGCGAGCCTGCTCGCAAAGTGAGTGCCCATTTAACCATGTAAATCACGGCCTCCTATTACATAAAAAAAACAGACTACAAAGACGTAGCATACTTGGGCACACATAGACATTTGCTCATGATTACATCGTCTTACACCGAAAACTTTGTGCACACATCATTTGAACAAATGAATAAAGACGCTATTCTCCTAACACTATTTTTTCATTACTCATCTATTATCTTTTGTTTCAGGTAAGCAGTCCAGAACAGTGGTATATAGTTCCTAATTTATTAAATGATGTCAGTATATTGGAGCATACGATGATGTTTTTTTAATTTTACGGTAACTATATATGCTTACTTAAATGTTAACTTCTATTCGCAAGTAATATACATTTTTGTTTATCAAACCTAAAAAACAATTAAATATTTTTATCGTGCTTACACAGATGATGTCGTTCTCTTTATGTTGGTAGCTGATAACTGCTGGCACGGTAGTTTTGAAGTTTTTAGCTTTTTAAGTTTTATGTTTATATTTATTAATTGTAAAATATTCTTGAGATTATCACATTCGAAATAAAAAAAACACTTTTCTTTAGTTCTATTAAATCAATTCCAACAATATACCTACTAACTTTTGTCAGATTTAAGCAGCTAAGAAAACAATTTATCTTGAAATTCAAAATACTTCTGTCTCAACGTCGTTAAAAATTTCTTATATGAGATTCCTATTTAAATAATAAATTTTAAAACGACGGTAGAAACGTCTTGACAAATATCAACATTTGACTAGTCACTCCCCACGTCTTCGCTCAATTTAATTCAGTCCTAGCGTACTGTACGAATATATACCTGAAAATATACTCTCAATTTAAACTCTCCAACTATACTTTAGTCTAAAAAATTCAAACATTGGTCAGATAAAATAATCTAAAAATTATAACATCAAAGATCAACGAAAGTGTCGCCTCTTCCATCGAAGCGAAAATAAAGGATGGGGTGTATAATTAAAATCCGTTGATTAATATGTAAATGTAATAAGATTATTCTCCTGAATAAATTAAGGAGGGCGCTTATTACAGGCTGTATCGGCCAGTCTAATGTATTCGATGTCTGCCTTGATAAACGCTGTCGCGGTTGTGGCAAGACGAGTAGTTAGTAACTGTTACGATAGTGGCTTTTGTGTACCTGAAGCAATTTCACTTTAGAGTGGGCGAAAAATGCTGCAGTTTCTCCATAATACGTATTTATCGAAAGCGTATTTAACCTTGACTCACCTTTTTGTTTTGTGATAATGACATTGTCATGGCAGCCCATATGTGCAAAGCTTACAGAATACGATCTCTGTTTCTTGCTTCTAATACAATGCATCATCGATATGTAATTAAGTTTATAAAAGAAAAACAATGAGGTACCAAAGACAAATATAATAAAAACGTTTAACTAATTTTGTTTAGTATATTCTATACGTGTGTGTGTGTGTGTAAAACAAGTATTTTATATACGATCACTTAATAAGTATTTTGTCTAAAGTCCTAACCAGTTTTATTTATGATGTTACCTAGAAGATCCAATCCCCAGAACATCGGCTAACTTCTTCAATGTTTCACCCGATTTCATTAAATATAGGCCAATCAAACTTCCCAAGATGACCCAGAACACGTCCTCATTACTTGCTATCCAAATTTCGCGCCAAAACGGCCATGTTGTTTCCGCCATCTTTATTAAGAACGCATGGCCTCCCGCCTCCTGGCGTTGGTCAACATCCAGCAAGGCGTTAAAGGCATAAGCTACAGCCACCCACCAGTTTAGATAGACCTCCGTAGGCTGCACTAACGTCGTTAAACATAAACGCGGAGGGTGTATTGAGGTAATTTTCACGGCTCAAATTGTGTTGGTTGGCGGTGTTTGGCTCACTCGTCTAATGGCTTTGATTAAACTGCCAGTTTATTTGACGGTACGATGCGTGCGTGCGGCCACGTATGAATTTATGCTTAGAGGACATCCTAGGTTATATTTACGATCTGTTTTGTTATAATCTTGGACTAATTCTAATAGAGATGCACCAGGAAAGACGTAATATTAACCAATTGTTCTTGATCTTCTTATGTTCTTCTTTCTCATTCTTGTCTCTCCCTGTTTTATCACATTAATGATCATAACGTTGCCACTAATAGTGAAAGTTAGAATAGCCTTCTTTTTAAAAGGCCGGCAACGAACTCGCAAGCCCCCTGGCATTGACAGTGTCCATGGGCGGCGCTATTGCTTGACCTCAGGTAAGCCTTCTACCAGTTTGCCCTCAGATCTATAAAAAAACAGTAATTTAATATGAAGAAAACCATTTAGTCTTCATTTAAATACGTCTTAACTGTTGTTAAATATAAATAATAGCTAGAATTAAGTGTTGGTTAATTAATTAATTAACTAACAGTTAATTATTGCAAAAAAACAATCAATTGTCTACGTGTTTGGCGCCAGTTTGAGGTCGACTATCATATTAAACAATAATTTAGTCTACTGACGGAAATCTCATTCAGTTTCAACTGTTTGATAGGAAGTCAGACAAAAAACATACGTATACTTATTGAATTTGTCATGTGTGAAGAAGATACTTTGGAGTGGACTCTCAATGGCTTAAGTTATGTTATGAGGAGGGTTTTTCCATTTTTATTAATTTAATAGGGACAAAGGGAGGAACAGATCAGGTCAATACTGCCGCCCATGGTCACTCTCAATGCTAAAGGGCTCGAGAGTGCGTTGCCGGCCTTTGAAAAATTGGTACGCTCTTAAAGGAGCCTTAGTCGAATTAGTTCGGAAATACTTCATTGGGCAGCTCGTGCCACATACTGATGATGCGTGTCAGACCTGCCTTAAAAAACGCTCCGTTGTGGAACCACAGACGTCAAGGTGATACGGGTGGAATTTCGTATTCTGCCTTGATGTCCCATGATGAAACTCAGCTACATATATTACACTAAATAAGTTTTGCGAAGATTTTGACTTAAGACCATTCGATGTGTTATCAAAAATCCTGTAAATAAATATACTTAAGGAAAAGAAACGTAATGATATTATTAATTAACACAGCTTGTCAAGTTTCCACTGCTTCATACAATAATGATATAATTATTGTTACTGCAATCATAGAAAATTTGCATTAAATTAGCCTCATTAATCTGTACATAGATAACTAGATAATTAAAACAAGATTTATAACAACTTGATTCTATGTGTTTACGTTCAATTACATTATGACGGAAATTATATTTCAAATGAGATATTAACTATGTTTTAATGCGAACAAAAGAATTACGATATTATTTGTGTAGTAACACCGCGTTATAATATACATTTTAATTCGACCTTTTCGTAATGCACTACATTCGCTTTTTGAATTTTTGACGTGTCAACGTCTTATAACTACAACAACGTCTTGTAACTTCCATTCCATCAGCATTTTCTTATGATGTTGTCACGTTCAGCTATCGTGAGTAAACCGACTTTACAAACAACTGATTTATTTTTGAATTCCTTTTATTGGACTGGAGATCACTTCATGTTAAGTATTACACACACGTTGGAAAAATCTTCAATTAAATGAATGATTTTTTTTAAGGAATCGGTTCAGACTTCAGCTGGTTGCTAGTTGTTCGCGGCTGTGTATTCATCAAATGGCTAAATACGATAAATTATGGTGTCCATATCCAATCTTGGCATATATTCTGCATTCAGTCTTTAGGGGAATAATCCGAGTATTGCTTGTAATAATATTACCTTTCCCAAACAATGGATTTCCAAGTCTTGCTGCCAGCCTCAATAATTAGGATAGTGCCCACACTGGACTAGAATGGGGCCTTTGTACGAGTGAAGACTGTGTTGTATATCTTGATACTGTTTACGTTTGCTTTTTGTAGGGTTGCCAACATTTTGTTAACCACAATTTTTTTTTAATTTTCGTCATTTTTGACATTATTTCTTACAATCCTTAGATCCTTTCTTCGATCCACATTTGTTTGCGGCACCCTCTTATCCTTCATCCCCTTGGTTCTTTCAATATAGTTGTCTTTAAAGTCCACTACAAATACTTTTTACATATTATGGTACATCTTTTACGATCTAGCGAATTGACTCCTGTTGGAGGTCTTCTCTGAGAGATACGATCTTCAACTATTCAAAATAAGAGTGTATTCTACATTCTAAAAATAGTAGTACCCATGGCCTGCGATGACTGCGCTTTTTGGGCGTCTTTTAGGCTTGTTTGCTCCTGATACTATATATACTATATAAAAATAATAATGAGTAAGTGATACTTGCTTAGCTATGTATCGATTAGAAATCTGTAATGATATACAAAATCAATCAATCATATAATTTGCTTTATCCAGCTCTAAACAGGCAATTTATGAAATACTATACAAATACAGGGAATCAACTATCTTAGTATCCTGAGTTTAGATTTGATATTAAGTCATGTTTGCCATGCAATAATATGGTTGATCCAAATTAATCTGTTTTGCCAGCCCTACGTGCAACGTCCCCTGCATGCCACACTGCGTTACGAGCGTCGTATATTTCCGTCAGTGCGTTCACAACTCTGTCTTATTAACCAATATTCCGAAAATGACTTAAACAAATCTCGCAAATTAAAACTTTTTTCAACCCTTTGGAGACAATTTTTCCCCGCATTGAAATTGCCAGCCCGTTAATTAAAACAAAATCGAATTAGGCAAATTATTCTCTCCCTTTTAAATTGAAGACTTATTTGGGGAATCGTATTGCTATACATATAGCATGCCATAAACTAATATTCGCTCGGACGCTACTTGGAGTTATTGGACAATGTAAATGAACGCTATCTCCTATAATGCCTTATTTCCCCCTAGCCAGGCCAGTGCCCGAAGCAACCCCGCCCGTGAGGCGCCCCCACCCGAACGATGTCTCATCAGTAAGGATTGAACCCTTTAATGTATTCACCGTAACTTCGGGATGAGTCTTGTATTAGTGTTATAATGAGACGTGGCCCTTAGGAATTATGGGTATACTTATGAATCTCCGGGGTAGGGATTACCTCAAACTAGTTTCAATTTCTATATGTGAGGCTTCATTAGTTGAGGGCGATACGCTATCCATATTATATTATCCCAATATTTGAACAACTAATCCCGGGTTCATGAATTTAATAGTTTTAATATTGCCGCGATTTGAATCAGTTGCTTCGTTAAATTCAAAAATGTAATGAACGTTTCCAAGTAGTCGAGTAATGTAATTAAAATAGTGTTTAGTCGTTCGCTCCTTGAGTCGCCAACAGATCGATAATGCTACCAATTAGTCGGCACCAATTTTCCAATAAAACTTCAAACTGTTTTCCATTCCATTATCTCTCACCACCCTTTATTGCTGGCAAAGTTAAGCTACGACTCTCTCCACTTCGCTCGGAAATTATTACAATAATAATATTATTATATTAATAATTGTATTGATAAGGAGACTCTCGTAATAAGGGTAAACCGTCCCCTTTCTGCCAGCCATCCTCAATAGGAGAATTTATGTAACTAATGAAATAAGCGAAGTGCTCCCCGCAGTAACCCTCTCCCAACACCCTTCATTATCGGAAAGTTTGAAATATAATTTGAAATTATGCTCAATGTTATATTGAAGATAAGAGAAACACAAATTCCTTTAATTGGACTTGTTAAAGTGACTCAAATTAAGTTAACACCGACTTGATGGTATTACTTTTGAAGTTCTGAATTATGACGGACTGTCCGTAGGTTTGGTACCTTTTGTGGATTTCATGGCTCGATTGGTTTTCGAAATTTAAAATAAAAGAATTTGAATTTCGAATTCTACATGCCAATACACAATTGACACAGATGATTTCTACTTTATATCTATCAACAAAAGCATATAGATTAAGTATTATAATGATAGTTTGAACAGTATAGATCTATTGATTTAGCAATGCGCCCAGTTCTCATCTAGGGGCAAGCAACTTGAGAATATCACAATTAGGCGTTGGCCTCAATCTAATTATATTTCTGATTGGCCTGGAGTCGACGGTCTGAACTCCTGTTTAGATTGTTCTCATTATTTTCTATAAGCTAATAATTTTCCAGCACACATGATTTATGTACACATTTCTGATCAATTACGAAGTATTATTAAGTTTAATTGTAATAATTACACAAGTTTTTCACTTTTTTCTTACTATGTTATGAAGAATTCTTAATATTCAACGCGAAAGAATGAACTAAGTCCTAAACATAAAATTTATGAAGGAATATTTGACTTAAATTAATAATAGAAGAGCAGTGCTAGGTTTCAGCGTGCGACTATCATCCCTGATTTCGTAGGTTCGATCCCCGGCTATACACCTTTCACAGACTTTCTTTCTATGTGCGCATTTAACATTAGCTCGAACGGTGAAGAAAAATATCGTCAGGAAACCGCCTTGCATTAGACCCAAAAAGTCAACGGCGTGCGTCAGGCACAGGAGGCTGATCACCTACTTGCCTATAAGATTAACAAATGGTAACAGATACAGATCTGTGAAGCCCAGTACTAAAAAGGTTATAAAGCCACCAACACTGATTTATTTATTTTGTAACAATGTAAGCGTCAAGATCAATTCTTTAATCTTAATATGGATTTTTAGAAAGTTGATATATAATTCAACTTTCAATTTTGTATAAAAATAGAATCATTTAAGTACAGAGATAAACACAAACTTTTGAGCATTTATTTGTATTAAAAGATTCACCTTCTCAACAAAACGACAATTGAAATACTGGTCACAATTAGATGCAAATCGAGATCTAATTATTCGGATTCGAGCAACGCAGCACTATTCTGATTGTCGACAAGCGATTTCGGAAATTACTAAGGCGTCGGGTCCGCCCGCTCATTCCACCCCTTTCCTTGCGTTTCGGTTAGACGGTCAATCATTGGGTTCTATACATTTTAATTGCGATACGATTTGCTCTGACATTTTTCCTTCAATACAAGTGTACATTGTTTAATTAAACTAAGTTTTTAATGTTAATGTATGGAAAAGATTTACGTTTATAAAATGAATTGGAAATACGATACTTCAATTAAAATAAACATTAGACACACTGCTACAGAATACCGCTCGTAAATGTCTTTAAAACTCTTAATAATTAATGTAATCAGTATTGCAGAGGTAGATACAGGCTTTGACCTTGAATTAGGTACTTGGCTCAAGAGGGCACGCGATGGGGAAGCTCTGGATGCCCTCTGCCCCACATTGGGGATATAGGACAATAAGCAATTGACAAACGAAGCCTGATAAAGTTTAGCTCAAAATTTTAGACAAATTTCAACACGTAGAATTCGGTAAGTAAAACATATCCAGTCGAATGCTTAAAAAGTTGTTTTTATGAGTAATAAAAATAAAATGACGTTAACCGTTTTAAACTTATCTACATTTTGGACACATTGAAGTGGAATTAACGTTATTTAACTGTTATCCACAATAAAACACCTTTTACTATGTAATCTAATATATATAACTGTTATTTACAATTCAAGTAAATAAATAATAAAACATACCTGTTTTTTACAGTTTACAACACACATAACTATATATTTTAATCATGACATTAAGTCATGATAACGAATAATCCATAATTAGAAAAGTTCCAACTATAAACTTAATTTAACTAAATGTCCTATCCAATGCAATTTTTGTCAGCAAAGATCTGCACGAAGCGTGTACGAATCAGATAATCGGGCGATGTTAGCCGCAACGTTTCCTCGACTCCCCCCTCCCCCCAAGACCACCCCCCACTGTACATCATCTCATTTGAATTTCTAACTAGGAAACCTCCATGCAATTATTGGATTAATGTAAATTACGCAGTCTACAGCTCCACGGTGCACTATCAGGGACAGGGTTTAATTAGAATCCGGTTAAGTCTATAATAACGGTTAATGTATTCGAAAAAAGAATTAAATAGCACTGATAAGAATTTAAATTATGTTTATTGTGAACTTAAGTAATTACTGGGTCACTTTATTGGATGAAAGAAAACAATGTATAAAAAAAGTACTAAAGTAAGATTGTGTCACAACAGATGTGATTTTCGAGCGCCGAAACGGTGTTTCACGAAAAGGAAACATTTCACCTTGTAAAACACGTAAAGGCAACGTGTCAATGGCCCGAAGCAATCACTGCTAGCCCAGTAAGAGGGAACTCCTAAACAAAGTTGAGGCACGCCAAAACGACGGGCAAAACCTCGCAATATCCCGCCGTGACCTCGAAACCGTACGTAGGTGAAAGCCCTCGGGTACACGTAGGGGAGCAAAAAATCTCTAACCCCCGTAAGGAGCGGGGGGACGCCCGCCCATGAATGAGCGAAGGAGGCGCGCGTCCTTGGAGCAAAAAAGTCACGTGACCTAGAGCAACAGGTGCCACCGTGGACGCGTCCTTGCCAGATTAGACTTTACACTCTTCCATTTTCAAATTTATGTCAACTTCTTTTCGAATGTTTTGGTGAATGCTGCTCTATCTGATATATTAATTTGGATTTATTTAAAATACCAACATTTATTGGACTTTACTAGTATTACACACAATTGAAGCTTCTAATCTTGAAACATTGATATGTGTCTTTATGAATGGCAGTTCTCCCTCGGCCTCGCTTAACACAAATGTCACGACTGGCCGGAAAACTCTCTTTTCTTCCTGTAGCGGCGTACATTTTAAAATCAACTTTATCTCCACTACCTTAAGTTCACTTTGGTTCACCAATTTCGGGGAATTCAAAGAATTTTCTGCGCAACGCCGTCACTTCATTCTAAAACGTATTAAAGCGGTCTAAGTATGTTTTTTGCTCGTTTTCAATTTGTCGGCACGAAATCTTCCATTCTCCTGCGGCAAATTGTTTCCTCACGCGGTGTGTTTGTATTTTATTATACATTTTTATTCCTCGATAACATTAGCTTAACCGACTTTTCATTGCCGTCTCTAGGGTTGCCAGTTGCCAGTTCAAATTTATGCAGTTAACGACTTTATTACTTTTGTTAACTATTTTAGCTATTGCTAATTTGATAACGGCACCTTATGATTGTTCTTTATGGTTGTTATTACGTTTTATGAGTTCTTTCACTTCGTTTAATAGATTAGTGTTTATGAACACTAAAATGTTACAATTGCAAATAATATCGCACTTTATTACTTCTAATATTCTGGATAACAATACGTGGCGTTTATTCTTAATTTATCTTTAACTAACATCTATATATGAATCTGCATAATTATACATATATACATCTCTGATGCCTTAGAAATTAGCCTCTTCAACATCGGATGTCGAGGCAGAATACAAATTCACCCGTATTACCTCGACGTCCGCCGTTCCACAACTGAACGTTTTTCCAGGCAGTTTTTGCCGCGCACCACCGCTTTGTGGAACCAGCTGCTCACTGAAGTATTTCAACTTAGGGTCCTTCAAGAAAAGAGCGTACCAATTCTTAAAAAGGTCGGCAAAGCACTCGCGAGCCCTGTGGAAATGAGAGTGTCCATGGGCGGCAGTGGTTATTCTTCATTAAACTATACGTATGATAGATTGTTTAAATAAAAGCGGCAACCCTATGCGTTATTGTCAGTGGTCGCGAGTCGCGTCAAAAGCCGCGACCTTGTTTAATAATTCGCATCATTTCCTGTTCACCCGTTTGATATGAACTTTCTTTCACTACCTATCAAAGTTTATTTCAATTATAGATATATGTAGGTTTCTATTTATGTTGTTTATGATCAGTTTCACATAAAATATTGCTCTGTTGTCTCGGCTTATTTAAATTTGTTGTGTAAAGAAATGATTTTAAACAATGATTTTATTGAATAATACAATTTACTTATTTGCTTTATTCACTAAAAAACATAAACATACTTCACTTCCTGTGATTATCACGAAAAACTAAGTTGTACATATTTTAGGCGAGAAATACAATTTTCAAAAACAAAAATCGAACTCGTACAAATAGACCCCAATTCAGTTCTGGTGTTGTCTATTTCAACCAGTTGACGTCTACTGCTGAACAGATAGACAACATATTTCCAAAACAGTAGTTTTGAATTTCGAATGATTCTAATGATTTAAAAGCATTCGAAATTCAAAACAACACCCGTGTTCACTTTAGTCCGATATTGTATTCACAAAACATTTTCACCTCTTTACAGGTATTTCAAATGCAAAATAGATTAAAATTAAACCGAATCAGGAATCCTCTACATTTCCTCTTAAAGCTTATCTTTTTACCTTCTCGCGTTAGACACTTCTTGCGTTTTAATCCTTTTGCACTTACACCGCAACTGCTCTGCGGTCTCTTTTCATTCGGGATAATTTCGGACGTTTTTCGTACTCTTTTTAAATAGCTGCAATTTTTAGACGTCGATTTTGAAGTGGATTTTATGGAGTGGAAATTAGGGAATCGTTTCACGTCACTGTGTTTTAAACTAGATGGATGTTATAGATGCAATTATGAAATTAAATAGTTAGTGAAATAATTAAGAACAATTATCTAGACTTTCTAGACAATTGGACAATTGAAATACGAGGCTCAATACCAAACGCTATGGAGACACACTGTGGACGCCTTTGCCTCATCTAGGGGTAATAGGACATTAAGGCAGTCAATTTGTACAAAAAAAACACACGCTAAGCTGTTACCGTGTCCTGCCTCGGGTGATTGTTGGTGGCGCCGTGGGGTTTTAGTGGGTACGTACAGTGGCGAGTCCCAGATCACCCTTCACCACCAGGCAACAGTGCCACGTAACGCATTGCCCCACGAAAAAAAAAGTCAAATTGTACAAGGGAAAGTTTCGTCTTTTGAATTATTGTAACAAACAAACTCAAAAACTGCTCTTTAACCAAAATAATGCTGTATTATCTCTGAGTATATAGGCTATTTGTAAAATAAATATCAACTATGCAGGAAAATAATATTCTTTTATATATCTACACAGTGGTTTAAACAAGTTTAGATTCAAACGCATTCATTTAAAACATGCAAATAAATATGTGGTAAAAACATTTATTTGATACCATAATCAAAGCCTACCCGATCGGATCATACTACCCCATTAACTAACTGACAACAGTTTTATTTTAAACCATCATATTAATTGATTTTCACTCGTAAGCAATTTGGATTTTAACATATAGTCACCGTTTTTTATATCCGACATGTAATCTATCCTTTGCCCCAAAAGTAACACGGGTAAGTATTTGACACTCGACCCACACCAAAATCTCTGCTATTTAGAAACTGGGTGAGCAATACTCACTTAAGGCTCCCAGGTCGTTCTTGCATTTTACCGGGATATCAACGGCATGTTTACTCCCCATCTTCCAGGATTCGGCCAAGACTTAACTCACCTAGACATTATCGATAAATCAAATAAAATCTCATTTGTGTAAATCTAATAATAGTGCTATGTTATTTAGAATCTTTCAAGATAACTACATATTTATTTTTTTAAAACAGAGAAGAGAGAGAGAGCTATCACTACAACTAAAACGGACCAATCTCAGCCTCAGCGATAAAAATAATAGCATCATGTTAGACGACATAGGCGAGAAGAAGTGTGTGAAACTATTCTCTTATTAAGTATTGTCTTTTATTAACATAACTTTTACAGATTTAAAGAAAACATTTTTTAGCGGATTGAAGCAATGTATTATTATAAACTTATAATTATTTTACATAATTTAAATTTCCTTACCTACCTACTACCTACTTTTGAAGGCAATAGGGGTTGAATGTCAAAAAGTATCACAGCTGTAGAAAAAGTTATATTATCTGTATTTATTTGTTTGTCTACAGTCACCGTGAACACGCACGCTGTAAAGCACGCGAAACGTTGGAAATTTTTTAAATTATATAAATAATTATAAGTTTATAATAATACTTAGCTTCAATCCGTAAAAAAGTGTTTTCTTTAATCTCATATTTTTTTGTTTGTGTTATTCTCTTTAACAAATATGCGAGTAATGTATAAAGAATGCTTAATAAGTGTAAGTATATTTGCGGATAAATGACAAACGCCACATCCATACATTTCACCTGCGGGTCAGACGACAAAGATCGGCATACGTGCGGGGTACGAATTAGGAGCGGCCTCACTATAACAACAGGGGGTGACCCGGGGGGAACTATCGATTTTGGATGAGGAACTGGACTGGAGACATGCAAGGCTTAATATCAATTCTAGATAACCTTTACGTACGAAGATGTATTTGGTTCGGAGCGATAATGCATTAAATGAATCGATGCGAGTTTTGTGATTTTGTGTCGAGTCTGTGGGCATTTCAATTGAGTGTTGGCCTTGATGCAAAGATTAAATTCAAAAGGTTTTAAATTAGGAATTGTCTATGCAATTATGGCTGTCTATTGTTCATTTTTAACATTAATTATTGACACTGGATACAACCATTGTACTTATCTGTGATTTTTGAAATTCGAACGGCGACTTCAAATGTTTTAATGGATTTAAGAAATCGTTTTTGACTACACTTTCGTTTAGTTAATAAATGATTTAATTTTAATTTGACAATTTTAAAATACTATATTGCAATATATTTAATTATTATATAGTAAACTAGCGGATTCGACAGACGTTGACGCACACGTTTTACATTCAAAAAAGTATATAATCCACGTTATATAAATCATACAACCATACTCGACTCCACTTGACCACACAAAAAAATATCAAAACTGTCCAGCCGTTAAGGAGTTTAGTGACATACACCGTAGAGTAAAATTATATAAGTAAAGATAATGTAACCGTTCAATCAATATTTTATTTATTAATAACGGAAACATAAATCGCAAATACAGAAAATGTATTTTTTTTATATTTACAGTTAAGTTACTGTACATAAGTTACATATTGTAACTGAAATAAGTATATTATACCGGTGTCAGCAATAAAGGCTTAATAATAAAATAATAATACTGCACATAAATGCAATGTCACGTCAGTGTCCTAAGCATTTTCTTTCGATCTATCTATTGCAATCTATTTAGTACCTACGTTAAAATGTAAAGACGACTATGCTAAATAATTATTAAAACAGACTTTCTAGATAGTATACATTATGATAAAACTAAAGAAAGAATTCAAACTAAGTAATTTTATAGCAATGAGCAAATACAGTTAAGCTCATGTAAGCTCGGTAAACATAAGCTTTCTTTTTAAGAACAAAAAGTTCTCAAATTAAGCTGCCAAAAATTCAGGTTAACACAACATTTCCTAACTCGTTCAAGTTTTTCATTGAGTAAACAAATTAGCTTTAAAGACAGAAATTACAGCCGGTTCCTAATTTCGCTTTTTTATAACACTTACTTCCCGCGTGATTTCTCATGGAACTACGATAGATCCTTTGAATCATGCTGGATATAAAAGTTCTTCTGAAGTCATTGTCTATGATTGCGGCGGAGACTTTGTTTCTGCCTAAATAAACGATTATGTCAATAATGACATACTGGTTTTTTAATGCATTTACGAAAGACATAATGGTTTAAAATTAGTAATAATTTGATGCTAGGGTGTCTAAATAACATTCTCAGCGTACAGCGTGAGTGTACAATACTTAATGTACATAAGTATAAAATTAGATGGTAGAAGAGCAGGCGGTTACAAGTTCTAGAAGGATTTTTTGACACACCTGCAACATTTGCTTGCAACTGCCCTTTAAGGTACTGGTTCTTCTCTTAGCCCAAGTCTTTTCTTAGCTTCCACAAAGAGTGGTGCGCGATTTGTTATAGCGCTATTTCGTTAAATATTTAATACTAGTGATCGATTAAGCGACCAAATAAAGATCCAACAAATAAAATCGTTATATTTAATCGGTTAGTGTTTCAATCGACCTCAAAACTTATTACAATCCACCCTAGCTCATTATCTCTGGCCATAGTTAGAATCGATATTACACACACACAAACTATTTCACACCCACAAGCAAATCTAAACGAAAGTCTACGTTTCGTAACCGGCGCGTCAACTTAAAACTTAATTATAATTAATTAATTCCAAATGGTTGCTGTCTCTTTCAGGCGTGACAATCTTGGATCTTACCATCCCTTTCCAACATAGGCAAGGGTTGTGTATTGTTTTCGAAGACCTTTTATCGCGGAGGCATTTCACGAAGAGCGTTCGCCGGTTCGATTCCTTTCGGATTTTATTAGCACTTAGATTTTAATTGGAGTTGTATTGAGTGGGCTTTTTCCGGTATAAATATACGCGTTTCGATTGTTTCGCTTAAAAATAGGTGTTGAATTCGTCCTGCTTAACGATGTATAAAATTGTACGGAAATTAACCTGTGGTTTTTAGTATTAACTTGAATTTTCTTATAATCACTTTATTAGTGGTTTATTTTACAAGGATTTTTGGGCTTAAGACACGTTCGCATATTCCTCTTTAATAGTACATATTTGTTTCTTTTTGTAGCTGATCGAGTAAAACTAAAACTCATCTATTGTACTACCATCTTTTTCTACTAAATTGTGTTTACTCTGTGATGGAAAGAGGCAGGTAATTTAGTTACAACTGTGAACAAATTTAGTATCGTAAATCCTCTATAAGTTCGAATACAAAATGGTTGAGTTGTCAGATTTGCTAGTTTGCAAATCTAACACAGTTGTATAATTTAATTATAATTACTACATTGGGTGACGAGTATCAATGAGGATGCGCCTGAAGGGTCCACCCCACCCCTTTCTTTCCCCATTAAGGGGTTAACCCCCCCTAATTACCATATTTCATTTACTCAACGAAATTATGCTAATTACTTATATTGCTTTGTGTAAAAAGGAAATTTATAAGGATTAAAGTTATACCCCTAAATTCGACGTAGCTAGTTAAAGGCGGATCAAATGAATTATTTAACGAAAAAATAAGGCTTAGGCACCCGTGATTCGGTTATAATCGTGCGCAATTAAAATTCAAATTGGAAATTTTTAATTTTGTTATTGATGGACCTCTTTCGCGGTCCAATTTGGCTGTTAAAAGTTTGAGAGAAGTTTCGAGATTATTTACGTTGGTTTATATTGTTGAGTTTAATTATTTTGCTGTCTATTTAAACTTCGTTAAATTATAAATAAAAACAAGTAAATTAGATTAGGGATCGGACTTTTCGCTAACAAGCGATCTCTTCTAGGTTGGTAAGGAAAGTAACTAAAAAAAGAAATACTAAGGGTTAAGCGGATATCAACAACAAAATTTCAAGTATCACTAATGAGTTTAAAGATACCAAGCTTAATCTAAAATTAAAAAAAACTAAAAACTAAAATTAATCTTACGGTTTGTGAAATAAATGCTATATTTTAAAGTGAAGCTAATAAATAAGTAATAAAGTGTTAAGTTAAGCTGTTATATACAGTATACTTGTCTACACTTGCTGCAGTCTCAGTCAATTTTTTTCAAGTTAAAACATTTATTAACTTTCCTTCTTTTGCTGAATGCCATGACAAATTGCTGTAAATAAATATTGGTGTAAATAAATATTAATGGTTACTGTTAATCAACATGTACCTTAACATTTACATTTCCCTAATATAAGAATACATATATAGATATGTGTGTTTTTGTTATAAATGTGAGATATTCCATATTTGGTTACTCATTTGTGATTTGGTTTTTCGATTACTTTGTAAAATTGATATAACTGACTGATTAATTATTAAAATGCTTTAATTTCTATAAAGTTTATTTTAAAAAAGCAAACCACCATATTTGGTGCCATTTTTAGTTTGATTTGAAAAATGATTCGAAAATTGAATTTCGAACACGTATCTTGAAACTGAATCTCCAGAATCTTTAAATTCAAATGTATATCGCTAAAGGCCATTTTTAATTGCGAAGTACTTCGATTCCTCGATACATATTCGAATTGAATTATATTAATGGCATACTTCTTGGGTAAAGAGTGCCCCGGGCCACTAGTTTCACAACTTATCCTGGCTAAGGCGTCCTTATTTAAATGTAAATGAGGTTCATTTCGTGAAATTAATGTCGTTCAGTGCCTCCCCCTGTATTGTGACTATGTTTTTGTTATATTGTGGTATGTTGTATCTGTTTTAATAAAAGCTATATATCGCAGATTCTGACGTTTTTTTAATCTTTCAATTTAATATATTATACTCATGTGATTTTTATCATTTTAAATTTAGTTAACAAATTATATGACGGTTATTTTTTATGGGCCCATTTTTGTATATGTAAAATCAATACAACTCACTTGTAAAAACAACTAAAACCAATATTTTAGTTATAATTAAAAAAAAATCGTACGTGAACAAATCATATTTTTATAGGAGAAAACAGTCAGGCCGGTGACTTATCAACCTCATCAACACGCTCACCAATGGCTCGCAAGTGCGTTGCCGACATTTTAAGAATTGTTACGTTCTTCTCTTGAAAGACCCTAAGTCGATTCTTACGTTTTTACATAGTGTTGTCGCTAAACCAATTTCTCCTGTTTATTCGTAACGTGTGGACACCTAAGGGGTAGAAGTAATGGTCGTACTATGATTATATGGACAGACGAGTCATTACTCCTTTGCAAGTGTTGTGAATCGCTAATGTCCTCTCAGAGTTTAACAAATTATTATTTTAAGAATGCAACGTCCCAACTTTCAAAACTTTATCCTCACCGATGTATTGTTGAAATAATAAAGCTAAAGTAAACTCAACATATAAATTTAGCCAATACATATATCATGTGCATACTTACATTGTTATAATTTGAAAACCGAACCAATACTTGCGCGTTCTAGCAATAAATAATATACGTGATTTTAACGATTATTTTCCTTCAGCTTGGCACCGACTTCCGAAAGAGTCATCGAAATTTCCTACATTAATACAATCAATGTTGATAATTTGTCTTTTAATTAAATAATATTGTTATCTTCTTAGAGTTTTTTAGCTTGGAAAGTACAACCTATTTAGAAGTGAAGTGTCATTTAACATACAAATATTACAAAAATCAAATCGTGATATACGATACAGACATTCCAATATCATATTTACGACCTTGAACAAAACATGATCGCGCACACTTCTTTAAAATCGATAAAACCCACACATTAAAACATGAAAATATTAGTAATCACAAAATTACGATCGCAATCATTTGAACCAACTGTACGAAGGGTTAGACCACCCCCGGTAATTACACACAGACAAACAACGCACACAACGGTAGAACAAGGGAACTACTTAGCATTTTCAAATTAAATACACTAAACAGTGAATGTGTGGGTGATTATAATGAAGGGTGGAATTAAGTGGCTCCGTACGAACACCCCACCCGGTGTCTTTCATAGAAACTAGCCGATCATTTGGTTTTAGCTCGCTTCAGAATTAACGTAATAATCTTAATTCATTTTGAAATGCCGAATTTAGTTGTCTTTTTTGTATTTCGAGGGATTTTGATCCACTCACGCTGGCTAGTAAGATTTTGAACCGATAAGTATTGGCTGTATTTAAAGAAACAATTTGGAATCTAGACTTTCTGGACCATTCCCAAAAGGCCTGCTCACAAAACGTATCAGTCCTTAAAAAGAGCGTGCCTATAAAGGTCGGAAAAGTTTTCTTCAAAGGCCCGTTTGTTTTGTTACTTAAAAAAAAATATTTTTAATATTGGCGTTAATGCGTTTACACTATATATTCTGATTTGATTCGAGTATTGTATTGTCTTATACGTTCAAATATAATCACTAGAAAACAAAATCAAAAGCGATATAAATATCATAAATACAAATGCAATTGTTCGTTTTGGTTGCAAGAGTGCATCTATCTATCTATATATTGCGTTAATTAAATGTAGTCGAGAAAGTTTTGTTCCCAAATGGTCTTTTTAAAACAGTGAATGTTATCGATTTAAATTCTTGTTAGTAGCTTAGGCGTTATTGCTGAACCAAATCGCTCAAAAATGAATTAGGATCATTACGTAAAAGGAATTTTAAGGCGAACTAAAACAAAACACGCATGCTTAAAAATTCAGGACAGTATATTGCAAGTTTTAATTTTAGACATATTAGGACATAGTAAATTCATAAATCAGTGGCGTTACCACTATAGGTCTGTGCCTCAGATATTTGTATCTATTTCATGATTTCTCAATCTAATACGCTTACTGTGCCTGACACACGCCGTCAAGTTTTTGGGTCTAAGGCTAGCCGGTTCCTAAAGATGTTTCCCTTCCCGTAAGTGAGTATTAGAGGCGCACATACCTAGACTATAGTACACAGCCGGAGATGGAACCTAACACTAGAACCAATAGGCCCTGCTAATTTCAAATGCATACCCAATAATTAACACAAACACGAAAAATAAAAGTGAATTCCGAATGAGACAAAAGCTCTTGAATATATCGTTCTATAGATTCGTTCTTTATCCATTAAATTGTATAGACCGGGGAAGTGTGTTAACTTGAATTCGAACAACACTCGAACACCATCTCGAATAAAAACACGATACGTCGATCGATTAATTAGCGTTATTACATTCTACGATCCATCTGTCGTAATTAGCTCGCGATCCCTTTCCCGGCAAAAAATAATGACGCACCCTAAAACACTTTCCACTTTTTTTTTTCATTTTTAATCCAATTTGCTGAGGATTATGTTGGTAATTATATTTTTCCGATTGCCGCCCGTGACTGTGGCATTTCGCATGATTGAGATACGGAAAATTCTCGTTGATTAGCTACCTATGTTACATGCTATGAATTGATATATTTTTGGTTATTTAATCTCCAACTCAACTCCAAAAACCTAAATATTTACAAAATATTATCTTGTATGACTTTATAAGACATTTTGAGGAACATTTTGAAAGAGATGAAATAGTTCTTAGTTAGAAGAGTGCGACTAGACTTTTTGTAAATAGAGTAGAATACATCAAAATTTTTAATTTTCTAGACTTTTACTATTTACTATTACTATAATTATGCCCGTTACTATATTTATTCGTAACTTCAAAATCCTGAAACTATTAATAAAATACGATCAATCTATCTTTATTCATTAAAGCATAGGTTTTTGTTAAAGGTGTAGATAAATAAGGTGTAGGAATAGATCAGAGTAATAAAATACACAAAAATAACACTTGCATTTTTTACGTTGGCCCACTGTGCTATAAAAAATAGCAACTTTGTTGTTTCTTATGTTAGATTCCATTATGTTGCATAATTTAAGTTACCTTGTATTTTGATTTAATATATTTGATCTAATTAAGACCAATGAAATAAGTGATCGCTTGGTGATCTCGCCCGCATGCTTAGGACCATTAAGCATTGGACTAATGAGCGCTCATGCCAACACACAAACACACACACTGTGACAATTTAGGCTTATTACATACTTGCCAACTATTGTATTGTTATTTTATTTATAAATACACCATCACACAACACAGCCAAATTAGAATATCTTAGTGAAATGTATTGAATATTTTTTATTGTTTTGTTCCTTTTTGTTAATATTTTAACCTGTTTGCAAATATTATATATACCATCTCTGGATATATATTGAGTGTTATTGTTTGTATATATAACTTTTGTTAGCTGTAGGAGTATGAAATTAATATATCAAAAATAAAATAGAAAGTACACCACATTATAAATTTTCTATAGTTTATTTTACAAGATATCTATACTAAAGTATGTGAAAAAATTTTTTTATAAAAGATTACAAAAGTTCTAATTTTATTAGTATTAATTTTTGCTTTACAATGCGGATTATGTACGGATCAGGTGCGTAGCGGTAAATATTTGCCAGGTACTGTTATTCGTTGTGTGTAATCATTTGTACTATTAATGTTATGCAACAATACGATCAAAATTATTTGTTTCAACCTAATTGTCGTTTGTAAACCTCCTTACATGACCACAAAGCTAAATATCTATTACTTACGTAATACTCGATATGCTACTTAAGTTTTTATGTGTGTGTAATAAAGGCTATATCCGCGTGCTTAGGTACCAGTAGGGTTCTAATGATAGCTTTAATGGATATTTCTAAATGTTAGTCTCCCTTTGCAAGTATTAGGTCGTAATACGATGTAGTACATTCATTTGTACTAAATAATGATAAATTATGCGTAATTCGTTATTTACGACTTTAGGTGACGTAAACTAAATTCTACTACAGTTGTGGGCCATAATACCTACTTGTTTTATACTCAATATAATTCCAAATTCAAATTTCATTTAAGTTTAGAATTAAAAAGAAACAATACTCTGAACACACATATATACCGCCGCAAGTTGTTTGCGTGTGTGCGTGCAGCCTAATTGCTTTTGTCATTAATAGACGAATACTTCTTTAGTCGTTGTACAATTAGTAATGATGTATAATTAGGCTTGCGTTAATGTGTGTGTATACTAAGAATTATTAAGGTTCATTTGCTATTAGGGTCATTATTATAGCGTGGTTATTATAGTATTGCGGCCTCTTTGTTTAAATCACATTCTTTCTACGCTGCTGAGAAGACCAGTTCTATTAAAAATGTGTTTTTTGCTATATTGAATGTCAAGTTCTAGAATGGTACGTTCAAAATTAAGGGAAGGAACCAAAGAGATTTAGTTGGGTTGAAAATTTAATGCATCTAGAATTTTAAAATTGTAAAATTAGTGAATGACACTAAGCTAAGTCAATACCGGGGCCAACGCGATTTCTATTGACATATTAATAACAGCAGTTTCGAAGAAAAGTAACATGTTTATCCTAGAACTTAACTTATTTACGAATTCTATATAATATGTTATTTTTAATTTTTTGAATACATTTTCCGAAATGATAATCAAAAGTATTTTCAATTGACCGGATTTCCTCTTTATTGTGTCACTAGGAGACCCAGTAAACTTCGTATCGTACTGTAACATATAAGTATTATCTTAATACAATTGTTTTAATAAAGACCAAAGAGAGCTCGGTCCTCGGACCCACAGCTATAAAACACAAATTTCAGAAGTAATCTATAAATATGCGACCTAGTGACAATTTTTTATTTCTAAAAAAGACCTCAAATATTCAATTGTGGTTTTGGTGGTTTTCTTTACTTATTGTCTATGTTTCCTACCGTTAAAACCTTCCCTCAACTTGAACAAATATTTCAAGAGCAAACTTAGACAAATTCAGCCATTCTAGATTTTAGTGAGACTTAGTGACTTACAAATCTTCACAAATAGTTCTGTTTTTTTCAATATATATAACAAGAAGGTAAACATTTCAAACATTTTTAGTGTAAAACAAAAAAATAAAGAAAGAAGAAAGAAATAAAAGAAAGACACATAAATTAATTCATACTATAAGATTAAGACGCGATAATTTGCCATGCTTACAGTTTTATATATAATATAGCAGAAGCCCTATTCGGTGTTTATAATATTTTTTATTCATAAATTGTTTCTAGACAAAGAAATCATTTTATATTACGCGCCAGCTGATAAGTAATGTAAAACTTACCAAATTTACTAAAAAGAATATTTAATACGAGCTGTCAATAACAATTCATACAGTCCCTTATAAAGTATACTATTTTTCCACTTACCACTGTTAAGCCACTTTCCCTACACTACTGTTTTGTTTGGTTTCAAATGGTTTTGCCCTGTTCAAACTTCTCACTAGGCCCGTGATATCTAGAAGAGTATCCTCGAAGTGTTTTTAGCCCTTTGAGGTCCATCCATCCATCCACCCACCTTTGAATATGTCTACGGCGTCCTGGGTTCGTCACTTCAAACTTATAACCACCTAAAATAAAATGATAAGATAATTTTAAGTTTTATAAACTTCGATACCATTATATGAAGCATATCACTGGCCAGAGTCAAAATATCCACACAAAAGGCTCGAAGGCACACGGCATTGAAGTTAGAACAATGAACCATGAAATATGCAACGTCGCGACCTGATATACTTAATTAGTTGATAATGCTCGCACCAGGCCTGAATTTATTTATTCACTACACTAGTTTTCAATAAAATCTCTAGCAAAGACTACGTTTAATGCCAACAATATTGCAAAATTGCTGTTTCAACGACCTAACAGATTTTTTTTTATAAAAAATAAAACATTTTTTCAGTTAAATTTATTGTACAGTTAAATTTAAAACTAATTACAGATAGAATATGGTTCTATTGTATAATACTACTTGGTATCGTAGTGTTACTAATAAAATAATATTTCAAATTGTTCATCAAACAGTAAGTATTTATTAAAGTCCTAAGCAGCATCCTTTACATAGAAATAAATATGTCTTGATAACTGTTTGGAATGAGAGGTTTTCAAATACCAGTATCGTGAATATTTCATACTACTGTCTCTTAATAAAATATAGACAACATATTTCTTAACTAGGGCCATAAAATTATAATATCGCCCAATTATTTACAATCTTTACAAATATTGAATATACATATTGTTTTCTTGTCACTCGATAACTTCCTTCAGTATTTTGATAGAAAGTTCCGATTATTATTACGAATATACAGACATTCCATCCATGACTTTCTTTCTCCATTTACTTCTTGACACTTCTATATCTTCTACCTACCGTTTTAAGAGCGTCCTCACCACTTTCTTCATATATGAATACCATATTAACTAATAGGACAACGCAAATCCTTCAGATGCGGCCAAGTCAGCCATAACACATAATTGACGTGAGTGAACACGAGATTTAATTAAAAAAATAATTATACGCCACATACTTATCATGTGTCTAATTATCGCAATGATTACTAGTTATTACGAAACTTAATAGATGTCGAGACTTCGTACTTAAGATTCCGCACTTATAGTCGAGGTCAGTTGTATTTTTATTATAACGACGCGGTTTCACTATAGTAGTCATAACAGTAGTGTATATGTATATTCAATTATAATCCAATGGTGCTACGAGTCACGTCAAGTCAAAGCATTTATTCCAGATAGACCTCTTAAAATGGCACTTTTGGACGTTAAATAAAATTTAAACATGATTCTAGTTGCCCCTTACACATTGTAGTTTCGTGTGGTGAAGAATGGACAAGAAACTCCACACTTACTCTTTTAAAATAGAATTAACAATATTTTTAGACATTAGTTAAATAATTATATGTGAAGACAAAGAATAAAATTATAGCTCTATTATTATATTATTAGTAGGTATACATGTTCCTCACATATTAAGTAACATCAAAACCGTAGAATAATAAAAGAGTAATAAAAATAAAAAAAACAGTGTGTAAGATAAAAATAAGTAAAATTACATGGTGATCGAATTAGATGATGATTTGTTAAGGATCTATGATCGTCATATGAAGCAGAACCAGCATGTTTCCAAGCATGCTGAATATAATCCTCTTATTTGTAATATGCTTGTTTACAAAGTGTACTTTTAATAAAAATTAATAATACAACTATAAATGGGCTCAATAAAAAATAATAATACACATGTATATGGGCTCAGATTACATTCGTTTCTTTAATCATTTTGTGTCATTGATTTTTAAGTAAGAGACCGGTATCCTCACAATATTTGCTTTTTCTCTAGGAGTAAGTATATCACATAAAAAGAAGAGCAGTGTAGGCTTAAGCGTCATCCCTGGGATCGTGGGTTCGAATCACTACTGCAGCTAAATAGCTATTTAACACAAAATTAAATTTTCAATACTTGTTTGACCGAGCAAACTATACTGTTTGATTAGTTCCATCGTAGAATATCCAGGTATTTTTGACTGGTAATTTTTAGGTCTATATAAAAACGAGAACTACGTAATGTATAGTAAAAAGGCAGTTGATAACCAACATATGGGCCTGTAAATCAATGTGACAGAAACTTAACCAGAGTCCCCCATCTTTGGGTAAGATTTCATGTCTCTATTTAAACTTTATTTCTTCTTGCTTTAAAAATGTATACTGACACAACGGGACTGTGGTCCAATGGATAGATTTGGTAAATAAGATAATTTCATAGTTTGTTGTATATTATGAAATTATCTTATTCATTATCGTAGCCAAAAGCCAAAAGCCAAATTAGCTGGTTGAGTTTACCCAATCATGGCTTTTCTGTGCATTAAAATGTCACAAAACAGAAAAAAATTGTGAATATGCTGACGATTTTTTTGTATGGAACAGCCCTTAGGCCTACAACGGGGGATTACGTGTGCGTTGCCAGCTTTTACTTCTATCTGCACAAATTGTAAACAAAATTTGGTTTTGGTACAAAAACATAACATTCTGCAGTTTGTATAGCTCGCTACCATTTGGAGTTTTATATACAAAAACTATTCAATAAGAAATTACATACTAATAAATATTACATTTACCGTATTTAACACGCGTATTAATTATGCTTATTAACAATTAAAGGCAATACGACGAATGTGGGTCAAGACGGTTAAAACGAATAAATCAAATGGCAACCATGATCTCATGTTACTATGTCCAGTGTAAATTGAATCCGCTATAAATCTTATAATAATACCAATAAGGATGATATTAGCCTGATTGGGGATCGCATTTCGGTGGTTAGTAAAAGGCCGACAGCGTCATTACATTATTTTAAGATCATTATATCGCTGAGCTATTCATGACTGATATTGTAGGGATAATGTTTGTTCTATTAACGCTATTCTTTTAGATTTTCAGAGCGGAATGACTGTTAGTGCTTCGACCGGAAGTGTTGAAACGATTAATTATATATAGTAACTGCTTTTAGTGTGAAACACGGTGATTTCTATGTACGCAATTAAACAAAAATATATAATATGAACGGATAGCATACGCCACTGACTTCTTTGTGTATACGTCGCAGTAAAGAAGTTAAAGCAGTGATTTAATTGAATTTCTAGACAGGTAATTAAACATCGATATTACATAGAATAATTAAAAAATCGAATTGAAGATTAAAAATATATTATAAAAAGTCTTTTGTTTTATTTGTTTTCTTTTTGAGGCACCTATTTTAACAGGCAGGACGCTCACAAGATGTTTAGTGATCTTCCGCCCATGGACACTCAATACCGGAGCGCGCGCGAGTGCGTTGCCGGCCTTATATCCTCACGTCGAAGGTACGTCGCTTTAACAATCAAATAACCGATAAAAACTTATATTATTGGTTTATATTATACGTAACGCATTTCTTGCATTTTTACCTTTTTCCTTAGCAGGGTTGCCTGAAAGAGATCGCTTGTTAGCGATAAGAATGCATTATTTATACCCTAGCAACAAGTATTAATAAAAAAATGATATTTATAATAGCTAAACGGAACTGAGGATAAAACTCAAAATTATAATTTAATATTCCAAATCAATTATACACAACTTTAAAATATTACTACTAAGTATAATCTATAATTGTTCATAATGGTTCATAATATCATGTTACTAATAACGTTTTTAATGTACGGTGAAAAATTTGTAATTGGTGAAATCAAAGAAATAACACGCCAACAATCAATTTCAACTATTAAACAGAAAACGAATTCGACTATAAAGAGTCCGATAAAATTACAAAAGAAATCAATAAAATAATTAAAATTTCTAATCGCACCAATTAGAGAATGAATTTATGGTTTCGCTTATTAAGACGCATATTGCCCGAAAGATTAAAAACTACTTGAATGCGCGGGAACCCTTTTTTCTTAACAATGGACGCAATTAAGTTATTATTCGCGTAAAAAAGTTATGACAAGTGATGCGTAGGCACAGGCGTGAAGACAAAAGAACGCCGACTTATTTTGTACTCAATATTGCGGATTTCTCTGGGGTATCGATTTCTATTCCACGCCTATTGAAAGCTTTCTAGAAGCTTTAGCTTCTGGACTATTTTGACATTGAAAAGTTAATTGTCGGGAAAAAGTTCCTTTTGAATATTATGTAATAGAAGGCAAATGGGCAGGAGGCTCGCATATGCGTTGGCAGCCTTTTAAGAATCGGTACGCTCTTTACATGCAGACCTTAAGTCGAATTGGTTCGGAAATATTTCAGTGGGCAGTTGGTTCCACATAGTGGTTTGTACGCGGCAAAAATTACCTTAAAAACGCTTTTTGAATTTCGAACTATACTATACTATGAATTCTCTTTTGAAAACTCGTGCACAGATTATAAAATAGCTCAACTCCGGCTATAAAGTTCTTATACGCATAATTTAGCATCTATATGAGCCATAGATAATGCATTTTTATTTTTTATTCGCGCGCTCGACTCGACAGAACAAATAAACATAACAGCCAACAACTCGCCGCGCGCCCATAAAAAGCATACATTTGACACCCCTTATATTTGCTGACAAGGAAGCGAAAGGGAAAAAACCAGGCATGCTCTAATTAGGTTGTCGAGTGAGAAAGGCATTCGTCAGCACAATAATAATTAACACAGATGGTAATGAAGCGCGCCATAAAAACTAATTGGAGGTACTAGGAGTGTAGGAGTCGGTAGGAGACTTGTCGCGGGGGCTGGATCATTCGATTGACTATTGTTCCAAATTCAAAACGGTTGTAATTACACGTTTTGTAGGTTTTACTTGTACGTTCTAATTAAGCGTTACCAGGATTTTTGGTTATTTAGAACTTTTTGGCGCCGTGTTTTCTCATTAAGGTTTCCAAAAGAAGGTGATTGATAGAAACGGGACTATTCTTATTAATATAATTTAATTATTTGAGTTATACCTAATACTCTGTTGTCTATAATTCCTTAATCAAAAAGCTAATTAATAAATTCTCCTATCAAAACAAATAGAGCGCTAATGTAGTAAACATGGCGCCGCGTTTTAAATCGAAAAGCCGGTGCGAACCGTCTATCAGCTAGTTGAAAAGGGAAATCAGTCAATAATGCACTAATTTCCCCTCCTTAATGGCTCAGTCCGGCCCTCTACTCAGACACTATTACGACACTGCAAGTTAGTGTATAATGAAATAACTTAGTTTGTGCTTTTAGTTACATATCGATGTGTTTGTTAAAGATGTTTCGTGTTTGAATTCAGCTTTTATATGAGGATAAATTTCACATAAATTTACCTATTAACCTGGTGATGTGACTCGTTAACGTTCAATTACGTTGCTTAGAATTAGTAATTTAAAATTTATGTCAGTTCAAGCAAATCGTAAGGCATTTTTTTATGCTCAAATATTCACGTGTATCGGCCACGGAAGCCTGATCATCTACATCTTATTTAATATATGGTGAAATTGTCTATATATAAGCATTGTTTTAATATAACGCAGTGGATTCAGATCGCGTTGTAATCGTTGTTGATCGAGTTTTAGTAAATAGTTTAGTTAAAGTTTAGGTAAATTTATAACAATACAATTGAAACAAGCAAAGGTACGCAAGACTAATAGACATAGATACCTATAGACATATTATTTGTAACAAACAAAACACACACATAAACACACAGCATAACAGTAATCAAAGAGAAAAAATTAAATAAAAGATATAATGAGAGGTATATTATTATTTTTTCCTTTTCCCATTCGGTTCGTCCCAAGCCTGTAATGCGTGTGTGCTGTGGCTGTAAATGGCCCCGGCTCAGCATTATGCTGAGGACCAGAATGTTCCACAGCGCTGGTCATTCTGCCAGAGACCATCACCAATCTAAATTTCAGATTAAAGAAATATAACTTGATATATCTACCGCATTAGACATTGTACCTAGTTCTAATGACACTGCATTGGTTATAAAGATCGCGATATCACATAGTTCAAGGTGTGGTTATAAAACATCAAATCCCTTGGGGATTTATAAAACAAGGCGATTAGAACCATTATCAAGAGACCGCACTATACCATCATTACCTATAATTACGACGCATTAAGTTTTTTGATTATCCCTAATTCGTATAAAACAGAATTTTCCACATAATTGTACTATAGGTGTGACTGTCATTATTTTAATTGCAAATGTCGATTGTAATTGCGGCTTACGAATATGTATTCTTTCGCTTTCTTTTGTTTATTTTTCACGCAAACGACGCGTATTACCTTTTTCAGTGATTCTATGTAATTACTGTTTTGTCGTTAATTTCAGGGGATTTACACAAAATAGATTTGATTTGTTGTGTAAATGAAATTTTTGAAATTGGAACGTATTTAAATTGTGACTTACTTCCGGGTATACGTAGAAGACTGTAGCAATATTTTGCTACGGACTTTTTTTTAATATATTATATTTAATTTATAAGCATGAATGTTGATATATTGGCTTTACGTTACTGACTTGCATTGTTCATTCATGAGCATCGCTGAGTTTGAATTCCTGCGAAAGAACTGATATGTACTGCTCAATACTATTGACGGCACTGTTTACTAGCATAAAAAACAATTCTAATGTAGTTTCTTGTCAGCCCATAATTTCCATCAATGATATTTATTTTAAGATCATGCTCATTATTTTCTTGCCTTAGGATGTCTTGTTAAAAAGGGCTTATAAAATCTATACTGTAATGTAAACAATAAATATGGTGGCTCCGTCTTAGTACCATGTTAAAAATAATCAGATACTAGCAGACCCGACAGACGATGTCCTGCATGATATTTCAAGCGATAAGGATATCAAACAAAGTATTTAAGTACTGAAGCAGCGCCATCTGCCGGGATGATTTGTGTATTTGTGATTTTGGTTCAGCCGTTAAAGAGGAGTTCCGTGACATACACACGTACAGTAGAGTTAGATATATATAAATATAAAGATATAGTGCAATGTGATATTTAAAAACAACGACAAAGACACTATAAATTGCTAATGTGTATATATTTGTGGATTTTCAATACCAATCTTATCTTTGTAAACGATATTGTAAAAACACGGAGGGCGGTCACAGTTGATGGCGTATACTACTTACTACGCCTACAATTTCAATGCTTTTTTACTTTCTTTTTTACGCCATTTTCCATGGTCCGGCCGGGCGACCCGACCCGCGTTGCTTTTTGTTTTTTTAAATCAGTAAATTGCATATTTGAAAAACTACTGCAGGCTTCGAGGGATGTCGATTGAACGTGCGCGCTTTGTACGCGGTCAAATTTATATAAGGGGATTCTTTTATAAGACAAACATTCGGCTGACGGGCGTATATTTATTTGAAGTACGTTTCAATTAGTGGGAAAGTCGACAATAAGTTGGTGAAGCAAGGATCTTTACAATTCGGTTTATTGATGACTGGGATGTATCTTTATTGTAAACTGTAAGGTATTGTAAATATTTATTTTTGGAAATGTTATACATACATCGAGATTCTCAGGATCTTTACATTTTTATTAATTTATAAAAGCTTGCCAATACACATTGGTTAAAGAAAAATAAAATATTTTTTTAATGAGACAAGCACTTATAATACACGAAGCGAACAATTGCATTATAAAAACTAAACGAGAATCGATTTCGAAGTGTCAGGGGAGAAACTATATATCCAGGCCTAGTTTGTTTATCAGAATGCTCAATCTGGATATCGATTTTAACCAAAGCGTTCCTTACAGAAATTAGACTAGAACACTGATGCTGGCTTAGCATACTATTTCTTAAACACCCACTTTGCCACAGCACATACCTTCAGTCCAGTAAGATACGCTAATATTACTAGATATTATAAATAACCTTTTGAAAGAATATCAATACAACACTTCAATAATCTTTTGTCATTTGCATAAATAGCGTCTTCTACATTTTAAGTTCTTCTAAAGATTTAATCCTGTCCCATATAATATACCTTCAATACATTTAGCTTTTAATTTGAAAATATATATCAAATAGTATGGACCGTTCAGTTCTTCGGTTGAGATGACCGGGTCAAAAAGACCCTTACTTGTGATGGTCCAGTGGAAAGAAAAGAATAGACGCCCATCAGAAACCTGGAAAAATGGAATACAAGGGATAGCGAGAAAGGATTGGAACCTTCCAGGCCTTCTCTCAGTTGGAGTGACTGATGTTTAACATGGACTTATTGTAATCCAAATTATGTAGCACTTGACTACGAGAGATATGACTTCCAATTGTTCGAAGTACGAGTACTCCCTCAAAGGCCGACAACGCACTCACTAAAACTGAGTGTCCATGGGCTGCGATAACTGCCCTTTTTGGGCGTCCTCTAGTCATGTTTGCACTCTTATTGTTTAAAAGAAAAAGTACAAGTTATTTTTTTAAATGGTTTAATAGTAAAAATGTTATAGTGCATATGTCGCTGGCCATGTATATAAGTTAATTATTTGAATATGTTCGACGTCCTGATGGACAAAAAACCTGTGTCTAGTTTGTGTTTCCACCGCACCATTTTCTATTTAAGATTGTGTTTACAATAATTAAATAAATGAATAAATAATAATACCTGCCGGTGGTACCACAACTCGTTGACCTTAAAATAGAATCACCATTCGATTTTAGACTGTTTTTTTAATAATCGTGCAGTACCAATAATCACAACCCCACACCCCAAAAATCAATAATACCCATTAAAACCCTAATAATTGTTCCCTAATTCAATTCGAATTTCTATTTTGAAAATTTGTATTGAACAATTTAACTAAGCAATCGAGTACACGCGTCCCAGGGGTCCCTGCTGTGACGTCATACTCTTGCGCATAGACCTCTATAATCACATTTATGCGTACTTGTTATTAAGTAGTTGATAATTGGAATTTAAAGTGAATTTGACCTAAGCTTCAAGAGTCAATTCAATGGAGGAGAGTTTTTTTTTTAATTTCACGATCGAATTGTATAGACATATATTAACTTATATTACAAGGGACCAGAAAAATAAAATACAATATAAACTTATTTTTATAGTATTAGACTATTTAATAACTATTTTAGACCAATGTTTTCCTGTTTTGTTTTCAACTTATGTATGTTACATTCGCTGGAACGGTGAAGGAAAATATCGTGAGGCTTGCCTATTCCCAAAAAGTCGACGGTGTCAGGTATAGAAGGCCCGCTAATTTGCTTATTAGATTCACAAATGATAGAACATACAGATCTCAACAAATCTCAGGCTCAGACTTAAAAAAGGTTGAAATGATTTATGATATGATTAATTTTCTATGGAAAGAATACATAAAGTTTAAACACTATTCTATGGTCATTGTCTCTGATTAAAAACATATTTACAATGGATATGATTTATAAGCCGTTAATAAAAATTAAAACATTATTAATATAATGAATTTAGCGTCAGATCTATCTATTCCGTGATCAATTCTTTAATGTTAAAAGCCTAATTCAGCATGTGCCTGATACACGCCTAAGATAAATAATTATAAGTTATAATAGTACATAAAAAAGTGTTCTCTTTAAACACGCAATTGAGTTTTAGGTTCGACATGCAAAGATTTCTCATGTTTGAACGCTATATTGCGCACATAGAAACAAATGTCATTTCTTATGCAAACATATATTTTTTTATACATGACTAAGGCATCATGGAACATCTAGCTTAACTTCAGACTAATGAGTAATTTAAGTCTATTTATTTCATTATAATTTACTAAAAATGTTTAAAAAAAGGATTCGAACAGTTGACCTCAGAGTTGAGAGGAGCTTGTTCAAACCAGTAGATCAACACTGCTAATCAACGTTACTATAAAAAGAAGATAGAAGTATTAAAATACAGGAGTCATAGTATTTCTGGATTCTCAATCTTACATCGAGAACTTGCAACTTATTTCCCATGCTTTCAAAATACATCAGCGATCCAAAATCAATTTCCGGGGTCATATTAGGGTATACAAAAATACTCTGATCAGTTCAGTAATTAGTTTACCGGCCAATAAATGGTTAGTAATTGGAGGGAAATTACGATATAAATGAAAAGTTAACATTGAATTTGATGTTATTTGGGACCCCATGACATCTGTCATTTGTAGACCCTTGGACTGAAGAACCCTTTTGTAGGCGTTAGTTGGACGAATGAACGAAAATGAACCGTAAGTCAAAAATCATTGATTCATATAGGTAACATAATGTACACTTATGAACGTCAAAAAAAGAAATATACATTATATGATTATCATTTCGCATTAACTGCCAGTTCTCAAATCAAGGGCGTAGAACGGAAGAGAAGAACTGGCAATAAACTCTCCGCCAAATTTTTTTGTTTTACACAACGTTCGTAAGGAGCTGCAACCATTACACCATGTTTCGAATGACTATTAAGTAATAAATAATAATAATATAATTAATTATTAACAGAGATTTGTCTAAGATTGTCAAAGATCCTCTCATCAGCAGGAGGCATTGCGAAATAGGAGCACGCAACACGTTAACCGCTAATTCAAGTTAATTTATATAAAATATTGTACAGAATAGCCCTAGTCTTTATGAACGTCTATTTTTAGAAGTAAACTGCCCAAATATAAGTATTTCCTCCAAATTTGATTTTGATCCCTTTGGAGTATGTTCTTGAACTGTGTTATGCACAGGCCTTAATTATAGATCTAAGTAGGTTCCTGGTAAATAGTACCTGCTATCCCAAGGCTTAATAATAAGTATCGCAATACAGCGACGAGACCCAAAGTGACCAAATTTTTTAAGTTTGATTTATTTTCTATTAACATTTATTAATCATTATTATTATAAAGAATATTCGAAAAAATTCACCAACCAGTATAATTGTTTCTATAATGTTTCTAAGTATGGATTTGTTAGTTATTGTACTAAAACAATATTATAAACCAAACACAATATGATCCGAGTGCAACAGAGTGGCTTATAAAATTTAAAATTTTAAAATTCGAATGTAACTTACAAAGTGTTGACGTGCGGCGCCAAGTTCAAATTCGCCCCAACATGACATTTCGCGCGTCGATCCACATGATTTAAGAATTTAGGCGGAATTCACATGTGGTCATGCTCTATGCATTCATTCGCGAATTATAAATCGATTGATTATATATTTGTCTGTGAAAAGATTGTATTTAAACGCTTTTGTATTTGATTGTACATCTTAGAAGTACCCTTTAATATGCCACGTAGATAAGAATACGAAAGATTTTTAAACATCAAAATCCCTTCGTAATTTTAAATCTTATAGCTTTCACCAATAGAAATCGCAATATCTGATCTTGACCTATACGCAAACTCAGTACTATTTTAAATTTGAATAGCAAAAGCACTGTGGGAAAACAGTACCAGGAAATAAAAATATAAAACTGCAAATCGAAATCACACTTAACCTGATTTATCAATTTTTTTCTCGCTGGCTAATTATTATGATTTGTAGTTGCTGTACTTGAATTCGATAAAATACGAAACATAATTAAAAAGTACAACTTAATTGCGTGCTAATTAGATTTATTTTTTTATTCGCAATGATATTTCAGTTTAACAAAATACTTCAAGTCTAAATGTTACGTCAGTGTTTTCAATTAATATTTCTCCGTTGTCGTTTCGTAGTCGAATCCAGTGCGCGACACCGGACTCCTGTCTGCATAATACATCGCCATACAATGTTACCGTACGTCCGACTTTAATTATATATCTGCTACCATTTCGCCTTTTTTCGAGTATTTTTCACAATTCCTCTCCCCATACCCCGGTCACCCTACCGAACGGGCAGTTTAAAAAAATGCTTACGCGTGTGTGTAACACATAGCAATCGTCGCAGCCAATTACGCCCTCATCGCCGGATCTCAGCTCGGCTCTTAGCACGACTGGAACAATACCAACGTTACATGCAAGATCTAGCACTTGCACACTTCACAACAATTATAGGAAGACGCGCGGGAGCAATAAGCCGCGCTCAACTTTTCCTGTAACAGGCTGTTATTTCACGATTTTAAATCGCTTCTCAACCCGTTAATGACGCGAGTACAAGTGCAGATCGGCGGCTCCGTTCGGCCGCGGACCAATCTATTTAATAACCCCCGCCGGTGACACCCCGCCCGGCGGCCATCACCAATTTTTACCCCCTACACCCTAGCACCCGCCCTGAAAAAAATCCAGAGCGTTTTAAAATTAATGAGTAAAAATCTACACACACATCCGCACGGCCAAGTATGCGTGTATGCCCGCGCCCGATAATACCCACTTTGCGGCCAAATAATGAAGTGTAATGCATTCGCGGAGCCGGACGCTCTAGCTCCGCGCTCAGACGAAATCCGTGATCGGCGAGCCTTTTCCATCAGGACAAACTATCCGAGGAAAAATTGAGTACAAATTGAAAATTGGACGGGCGCGCTAATTCCGAGCGGAGCGGCGTCGCGGGACAAGCGAACGCAGTTAGATAACATTTGTAGAGGCGGGGGCGGGGGTGTCGCCCCTACGCAACGCCGTTTTTATTTTGGCCGGCCTTTGCCCCCTTACCCCCTTCGTTCGTCCAACTTCATCTGAATAATTACTGATTTTTTCGTGTACCGCTGATTATTTCGAATGTTATTTGCTGGTGATAATTTTTTCTGACAACCGTTGTCCGCTTTGGTCAGCCACCTCCTCATATTTTATTCCGTGGTTGAATATTAAACACGAATGTTCACTAACTTAGCCGCATCAACTATTGAGCTTGGCTTTGATTTATAAATTCACAACACATCAACGACGTACCACCCATCTTCTATTGTTCAATCACCAAACAATGAAACGCGAAAAGAAATACGCAGCATAAAACCAATTTGTAGTCCTTCAATCTGTAGCCCGAGAATGTGCAACTTTCTACATTTTTAAATAAAATGTTCCAACAATAACTAGTTTAGTTAAAATCCATTCGAAGATATAAAGTATACCGGAGATAAAAATCAATAAAAATTCGTAACATAAATGTAACTAATAATTCATTATTAAAATAATATATGCATCATTGCAATCTCCTCTTGGAATGTGGAACATCGAACGTTGAGTATCATAAAATTGCGTTCATTTAAATCGCTAATCGAAAAGTCTAATTATTATGCTTATTCGACAAGTGACAAGTCGAGCCGATGGCGATCGCTTTGGCAAGGATTTCGGGTGACCGCCCACCTCCCTGTGGGGCCGCATTTTTTCCAACCACCACTAAAGGGGTTGATTTTTTAAACTGATGACGCTTTCATTCCGCGCTGTGCAACTCGGCGCGCGGCTGTATGTGTGCCGCTTGATAAATAAATAAAAAAATAAAAAATATGAACGCCAGGCCGATACGTGCTGCTATCTAACTAAACTTTTAACAAAACTTTTCAACGCGAACAAGTGGAAAAACGTGGGAATAATTTAAATAAAAAAAAGTTTCTAATAAGATTTTATTATCACGTGTTTGTGAGTAGTGCGTTTCTGAACTTTCGACAAAGTTTTCGGTTTCGGGACGTGTTGTGAAAAATTCGGAAAACTCGCCAACAATGCAGCGTGTTACGGGAAATTTATAGACACTGAAATTTTCCGGAAGTGACGAACTAATTAAACTAAGTGTGGGGAGAATGACATTGTCTTTCGTAAGTAGTTTAAAAATTATATATTTTATTTTTTATTAATATTTTTCCTAAGTTTAATTATGACATATGATAGTATAGAATTTTAAGTGGCCTCAATAAAGACAATAAGTGGTAACAGAACTTTGTTCATTTAAAAAAGTACTTTAATTTACTCTGAAGTAATATAATGAAAAACTATTTTGAATATTTAAATAATAACCTATTCCAGATGATATTATTAATTTAAACGTTAAACATAACAGTAAAAATTTACTATAATATGGAGATAAAAATAATATCTGTTTCTTATAAATAATATTCAAAAATCTCTACTGCTAATCAGTATTATATGTATTCTATTATTTAAAATTTTTAATTTTAAATCAAATCATTATATAAAAGACCTCATCTAATAGTTAATTACACCTTATGTAACCCACACGCCGACAATTTAATTAAAAAACACATAAATAAAATTTATGCATGATTAATTTTAGACAACAATATACTTTATTATATTTCCAAGGCTAATATTAATTATAGCTAATAGCGGCAATTATCTATTAGATATAACCGCCATCGATAAAATTTTATCTTAATTTCCTTAATTATTTATCAATTTCGATAAATACAGCCTTAACAACAGTTAAATTAGGATTTCTATTTTATAATTTTTTAGTGAACTCACAAGTTTTTTTAAATTTAGAATGTTTCTTACGTATGTATTAAACCAAAAGTTTTATATTCTTACGATTTATTTTATGTATCAAGGTTAAAAAAGTTTACTAATCTGTTAGTAAACTTAGAAACACACATTTACAAAACGTTTAAAGTTGTATAATAAAACCCGGAAACGCACTTGCGAACCTTCTAGCTATGTGAGTGACTTAGCATTAACATGTGAGTATCTTGCCCGTTTGACGACTGTTAATTTATATTTTAAATAAACTATTATTCGTAAATCACGGTGTCAAAGAAGTACTTAATTTTTGTGCACGTGCTATTTTTCAGAAATTTTAAAACTAAAACCATTAAATCAAAGTTTTGTAGCTAAACCCTAGAAATAAGTTACTTCTGATGGTACTACATTATATGTGACTAAATGTTCGTTTAAAGGTAAGAATAGGGTAGTAAGTTTGATTCCTGGCTGTGCACCAAATACCAATGGACTTCCTGTCTATGTGCGCATCTAACATTCCCTCGAACGGTGAAGGAAAAAATCGTGAGAAAACCGGCTTGCGTTAAACCCAAAAAGTCGACGGCCTGTGTCAGGCACAGAAGCATCGCCTCAGTGCCTATTAGATTAAAAAATATTATGAAATATATACTGAAATCTGACACCCAGATCTAAAAAAGGTTGTAGAGCCGCTGATTTTTTATCGTTTAATGTTGCAATACTAACGCTCATACGGCTAACTCATAATTAAAAGTCAAAGCATTTTTCCGGGCATGAGAACTCTTCTGAACATTGAATTCCTTAAATAAAATCATTGGTACCCATAGCATTCTTATTCGAAAAATCTAATTTATCTCAGAACTTTAAACTTCATAGGAAATACTAAATATTTAAACAGTGTTTAAAATACAGTAATAATTATTAAAAAAGATAAAAGAATTTAGTTATAGACATTCATCATTTATTAGTAGTCTTAAAGCTAACATACATATTATAAAAGAAAAGACTTACAATACACAAAGCCAAAACAGCTTACATAGATAAACATTATATATGAAAACATAAGTAAGTACATTAAAAGACAAAAATAAAAGAAAATTGATAAATAATATTATTGAAAAAACTAAATTAAACAAAGTCACAGTCTTCCCACGTCTTCAAATATTTTCTCACATCCTCTTTTGTGTGGTGGAAAATATCAACATCCTCATAATTAACCCGAAACATTTGCGAATTATGCTAGGGGCTATCTATACGCCCAAGAATTTCGTGCAAAACAATAAGGTTTGCTGACCTCGTCGACATTCTAATGAGTCTAAATAAAAATGTTTGGATAATGCAGATTCTTGATACTGCTTAAAATTTAGTTGATTTGCTAAGATAGTGGTACAATTAGGTAGATTAATTATAAAAATCCGCACTATCCGCCATATATAAATAGGCATGCAAATCTCATATTAATTTCTATAATAACATTAACATAATGTCATAATAATAAGTTATTTTGCGTAAGTTGCGTTTTCATCGATAGAATGGAATGTTAACAGTCTATGATTTTAGGCATTTTTAAAGAAGATCAACCGTTATTCACACCGTGAGTAATTACAATTAGTTACAGTGTTAATTGCGCGTAATTGTAAAATTTTCTTATAAGAATACCTACTGCATTGATCGACATGCCCCTACTTTACAACGCAACGCATTTATTAAATATTGCAATACCAATTTTCAGGCATTTTTAAAGTGTGTTTCCATTGTCAGCAGGCGGAGTCGGACCGGGAAAGCGGCGCTAGTTCGCCGGAGGGTGGCGGACCGCGCGCGCAGCTAGCCGAGCCGCGGACACCGTCGCCGCGCGCGCGTACGCCGCACCAACCCCACTTGAATGGCTCCAGTGAGTTCGTACTGAATGCTTTTTAATTATCTTAATATATATAAATCTGCTGTCACAATGTTAGTCCGCGATGGACTCCTATACTACTTAAGCGATTTTAAATTAAACTGCCACACCGTGAGCAGTCTGATCCAACTCAAGCGATAGGATAGCTTAGATCTTTAATTATAGTCGCAATTTTATTTTATTTCAAATTATTTAATTATTTATTTGATACAATTCTAACAGATGGCACTGTATTAAAAGTACCAACGTTTCACATTGGCTAGCCGAGTCTGCTAGTTAGTTTATAATTCTATTCACATTTACAAAAATAATAAAAACGTGTAAATGTTTTAAAGGCGTAAATAATTAAATCTATTGTCTCAATAATAACAGTACTAAGCTCTTTTGAAGGGTGTTCATATGTTCTATAAGTTTCTACTACTCTATTTATTACATAAACTTTTAATGAAATTTATAATTTTTTCTTAAACGATCTTCCAAACCTACTTAATAAAAAGTGTGAAAGTGTCTAATCAAATCAATAATATGTCAAATCTTGTGTTGAACATTAATAATATTTCTAGACAATTACTTCCTTAATTAGTGTACAATACAATATTTGACCTGCAGTGGCATCGATGTTCCAAAACCTGCAAAACCTGGCGAACATGCAACAAGGGATGCCGATTTCGCAGCAACAGATGTCACAGCAGATGTCGCAGCTGGCTGCGAATCTCCAGGGCCTGACTTCCATGCCAAACCCTGTCATAAACTCGCCACTTAATTTGAGTGTTAGTGCACCAGGTAATTATGCATTATTAATTATAATTAAAGCTTAAACCATAATTAAGTGTTTTAGACGTAAATTATGGTATTTACACCATACCTGATTCGTTTCACTGTCTTTTAAGTTAATTGTAGAGAGAGAAGAAGAACGAGATGACAATTTTTTTAACACTTGATTCTTGTGAATTAATACTGATTTTAACAAAAATACTGTACAAATAAAGAATCATATATTATGTGATGTATAAATCATACGTCTGTTTCTATATAAATGTCAAATTAGATTGGACAATAGTCATGCCCGACTTCATTATTCGTTTTCGTGTTTAACATACCTAAATAACATAAGTCACTGACTGTCGAAAACATACAAAATGTCACTATTTCTATTTAGACTGCAAACGAATAAACTTAAAGATGTGATTGGGTTGAAATGCAAAAAAATACATTTCAAAGCTAATATGTGCTAATAAACATTTCATTATTTCTCTTTATTCCATAAAACGTACGAAACATAATTGTTTAACTATGCACCTAATATATATAGATATTAATTTTACATAATAGATCATTTAACGACTCTGAGTTGGGTTTTAATACGACAATTTTTGTGCGTGTTGTTCCCACGAGAATGTAAGTGCGTGCTCCTATTTCTCCATGCCTCCTGCTGATAGAGGACAAATCTTTGTTTTTAATTTGTATATTATTATTAATTACTTAAGATGTCACGTGGAACATGCTGTAATGGTTGCAGCTCCTTGCAAACATTGTGTAAAACAAAAAAAATTGGTGATCAAAAAGAGTGGCGGAGAGTTTATTGCGAGTTCTTCTCTTCCGTTCAACGCCCTTAATTGGCATAAAACGTAAAATTAGAAGCATTAAATATATCTTTTTGACGGTTAATGTGTACATTGTACCTATAGGAATAATTGATTTTGATTTTGAATTTGAATAATACTTGATTAATATTTTCCCAAATAGGAAATCAAATGACGTCAAGAGTAATATTATTATTAAATAATGTTAAAAAAACTCTTCAACTTTATTAGTATAGATTACCCTAAAACACTTATCTCCATCTGCAAAGCTTTCGTCCCAAATTAAAAAGTCCAAGCTGATTGCGCAATCCCATAAATACTGAACTAAAAATTTAGAAACAAAGTTGCAATTGAATTAAGCTAATTCTATTCTCGTACTGCACTTCGCAGATCCTATTTTAGCAAAAACTGTTACCTTTTGCCTTTAAAGCCCTTAGGTTTGAGCGCGTCAAATAGACCACTCAGATCTCGAGGGCCAACCACTAATTAGACGGAATGGTATAATAAGCGAGACAAGGTTTGTGCATTAAAAACTTCACAACGGTCAGAAATTAGATAATTACCGAACCAAATCGATTAAAAATCTTCCCCATCAATCGAAATAATGAGTTGAATTTTTTCACGCGTTATCATTAAGAATTTTATTGTCTTAATAGAGATAATTATACATTTTTTTCGGTTCTTAATTGATGTGCTGTATTACAAAATGAAATGTCATGGTGTATGATATAAATGTTTTTCGTTTTGATCGTGATTTGTGATGCTCGAATGGCGATATCGTTTTATTGTCTCGATTATTTTATTGTTAATAATTATAATAGAAAGTATAGGCTTGATTTTAAGTACCATGACAGATGGGTACCGTTATGCCATATAGAATCATCAAATACAAGTAGTACCAGATTGCACAATTAAGCAATTTTTGCAAAATTCAAATTTGGTTACGGTATTGTCCAAAACGGTATTTCCATTATATTTCGTTGTTTAGTGTTATAAATTTTATTGTTTGTTGTACAATACAACTAATCGGGTGTGAGAGGTATTTGTTGGGTTTTATTTGTTAATGCTAAAGTAATATTCGATTTCTATATGACCAATCGTTATTCGTTGGACATCATGTTTTGTTGTACAGGGAATCATAAACACAAAAACTATAAAATTCTCTTTGACATGGCTAAACTAAACTCAAGTACAGGATTTCCAGATCTATAAATATTATTTAACAACGTATTTATGTATAGTTTTAGTCATAAAGAAAGTCAATTTCCGGTCTAGGATTTAAAAAGAATATTTTTTTCAGGAATGGGATCACCAAACCCAGTGAGCAATAATAATATGCTACCACCGGCGATGCCTTCCCCGATGCCCCAACTCATACTCGCTTCTGGTCAGTTGGTTCAAGGAATCCAGGGGGCACAGCTACTTATACCAACCTCACAAGGTGTGTACCATACCAAAAATTATTATCTCTTAAATTCCGAAGAGCATCCGTTCACGAGCTTCCTGGTAGTGTTGATATATTAGTATGCTTCTAACCCGTTTCCTCGCTGTGCTATAGAAAACTAACTACCGATATCCTTTAGTACTTTTAAAAAAATATTTATGCAACTTGCACATTTGGTATATCTTTTGTATTCGATTTCTGGTATTTCGGGTCAAAAAGGCTGATATAGGATACAATTATTCCTACATCATTAAGAAATTCATCTATTGTGGAAGACAGACGTGATCTGTATATTTAATCTAGTACTATCGTTATTTATACTAGACAAGATATATAATACAATGTATTCTCCAACAGGCATCGCAACCCAAACAATCCTCACAATACCGGTGAACCACGTGAACTCCAACGATCAGATGGTAAACTTAGCACTTAATAACGGCCAAGTGGTCTCAACATCCCTCGCCAACCTTCAAGCGATGGCCCAGCCTCACCAACTCCTAAACTCAAACCAGCAACAGACAAACATACGGCCGAACATGCTGAACCCATCTCTATCAAACGCCTTATTAAACCCCGGCTTGCCAAACTTCCTTTCGAACGGGGCAAGTAATGCGCAGGAGTTGCTTCAAGCGTTACAACAACCGCAAGGGAATCACAACCTTCTGCAGACGGTGCAACAGAACAATATGCCACAGCAGATGCAAGGCAGACGGTCGTCATCGCCCAGGCCGGATAGACATTATAAGGAGAGAGAAAACTTTGAGAGATTCGTAGGTGGATCCAGGGAGAGAAACGAAAGGGATAACGCAGGAGCGAATGCAATGAACAGTATTAATAGGTAAGTCTGTAACAATTTTTATTATAAGCGGAAAGTTGAAGATATTGCATGAAAAAACTGAAGTTCCAGACATATTTATTCTGATTATATAGTGTTCTTAAGGAATATACTATTTTAAGAACATATCGAAGAGTCGATTCGTGTATTCATGTTTTTTTTGAACTCTGCACCAATTTGATTTCTGGAAGGCGACGCAATCAGATAATAAATAAATATATAGGTAATAAATAATATATTTATTACCTTATTTATTTATACAGCTATTGTAGCAGTGAGTGGCTTAGATGGCCCACACTTCGGCCTGCGACTCTCATCCTTAAGATCGTAGTTTCAATTCCGGGCAAAAACAACAAAGTCCATTGGTCCAATGGACTTTGTTTCTAAGTGCGCATTTAACATTCGCTTGAACGGTGAAAGAAAACATCGTGAGGAAAAAATGACACAGATAAATAAATGTGAGGCCCAGAACTAAAACGGTTGTAGTTTCACTGATTCTATACAGTTAGTCAGACTTTATCTTTTTGATAAAATTTATCGTGTGTTATGAAAAAATTAGGATATCACAAAAATCGCACTTATGCGGTTTTTATGCAGCTTAGGAAGCAACCAGTTAGAAAGGATGTTCGAAATCATTAAATCAAATATTTTCATGTGCTAATGAAACCAATCAAAACTAAAACTCTCATAAATCTATTTCTATGAAATATTTCCCGTTTCATTTGAATCAAAATTTGAAATTCGAATTCGTTGGAGTATCTTTTGATGAATTCCGGGGCTGAGTATATACAATGCCCTGAACATCACTCGTCACTGTTTTCGTATTACTTGTTTCCATAATTTCGTGATTTAAATTATGTGATACTTAAAAAGTATTATGTACGAAATCTCTTAAAGGTTTGCTGTCATCGTTCCCATTGATGGCGAGAATGTGATTTCGGCTATGCGATATTTGGTGAAGGCCTAGAAACTTAGATGCTCCTAAAATACCAACTTCTTCTCTTCTTTCTTTTCATCTAATTCAGCAAAAGGCTTGTCGAATTGTCACTCTCTCTACCTACGGATTACATTGCAAAATATGCGTTGAGTTGAAACGTTAACTAGATGACTGGACTTCAACGGTTCACTTAATTAGGCATTTACTAGGTTTTTTGCGAACTAGGAAACTGTAAAATGGGCTCCCGGTGGAGGTCTTCCCTGGGAGAGATCAAGATCAATTTTCTACAAAGAGAACATACTCCATCCTCAAAGAACGGAAACGCACTTACTAAAATGAATGTTCCGTAAGACACTACGATAGTGGAAGACAAGGTATAAAAAGAGCAATAAATATTCATAATACACTGCGGAAACTATTGATTACAGAGCAAACTACAATTTTATAGAGGACATCAATATAAAGTGTCAGCGTAAGTCTAACAAAAATATTTGCTCGGTGAAGGAAAACATCTTGAGTAAACCGACTCGCCTTAAGCCCAAATAGTCGACGGCGACTGTCAAGCAGCAGGTTGATCATGGAACAGATCCAGACCCAGGCCTGAAAAGGTGTAGCCCCACTGTTTGATTTTCTATAACCGAGATAAGATTTAAACTATAGAACATTCTGCTACCAAAGTAATGCTAGCTGTCTAGAAAACAAACGTCGATAATAAAAAAAACGTCTAATGTTTTATCGGTAGATAAAGTTGGCGTGGGTGCAATGACAAATGTTAGCTGTAATTATGTGACAATGAGTGTAATTACTCGGCCGACACGAATGTGTGTGTTTAATCAACGGTAGTCGGTGTAGGCATTAAATGGAATTTGAAAGGGTCTGCGAATTACGTCTTTGTATATTGCAAATGCTAGTTTCTTCATTCATATTCCTAGTGAGGCATTCAGTATTTAGATAGTCTGATGAAACCTGGTACAGTGACTGCATTGTATCTAAGAACTATCCGTATACGATTGTCAAATAATTTTGCTGAATAAAACCATAAGTTAAGAGTTTAATTTAGATTTTAAGTATACAGTGGTAGTAGTACTATTTCAGAATCAATACGACTTAGGGTCCTTTAAGAAAATAGCGCATCAATTTTAAAAGTACGCACTCGCGGTCCCTCTCGCATTGAGAGTGTCCATGGGCGGCGGTATCACTTAACATCAGGCGAACCTCCTGCCCGTTTGCCCCTGTTCTATAAAAAAAGTTAATATATTTTCCACTGGCTAATTTTGTGTATGTTAAGTACATACACAAAAGACAAAACATTAGCAAAAATAAATTAGAATTCTTGAGAGTCCACAGGTTTTGTTGTTCGTAAATATAAATCACCAGAACAACACTCCCCCAGTAGAGGGGTAATGAAAAAAGTTTCTATGAAAAATCCTTTGCAATGCTACGACCACTTGACACGGCAAGAGGGCCTAATTTTTTTGAATGTAATTACAAAAACCAACATGCAACTAAATTATTAGCATATTCATTCACTTATGAAAACATTTTAGATCTTATCAAACAATTGTCAGTAAAAGCTACAACATTATTAAAAAGCAAGGAATTTTATGACTTCCGATAAACAGACATTCACAAATTCTACACAAGTTGTTTCGGTTCGAACAATTTTCAAACGAAATATTTGTATAACTGTAGCATATGGCGTATTTGGAGTCGCGCTTTTCGACAAAACAAGTAGGGTACAAAATGTACATCTCTTTTTTATAACAAACTAGCTGCCCCTGCGAACTTCGTTTCTCCTTCGTTTCACAAATTAACTTTAATTTATACTTCAGCCTCAATAACACGTGGTAATCATGATATTGAATTGTAGCTTATATGACACGTTTGTCGGTTTACCATAGCAGTGCCACCTATTGATTACTTACTCAATCCAGTCGAAAAGTATCGACATATGTTTCTATGAATCTTTTGGAGTTAACAGATAATTGTGACTGTCAATTAATTATAGACAAATAATTTACAATAAAATAAAATTGCGACTGTAATTCAAGATCTAAGCTATCCTATCTCTTAAGTTGGTCCAGACTGCTCACGCTGTGCCAATTTAATTTAAAATCGGTTAAGTAGTTTAGGAGTCCATCGCGGATAAACATCGTGACAGGAGATTTATGTATATTAAGATAAAGGATACTTACCTGATTCTGATACCGTTTTATACATTGCCCGGCTCGCTTGTGTTTTTAAACAACTACTTACTTTGTTTTTTGGTTCTAAAACACCAATTCGATTTGTGGTCAAGTTAATTTTTAAATGCATGGGCACGAGTTGCTAAGCTTTTCTTTAAAATAAACACTTTAAAAAATTATTATTATAGTATTATTCCTTTTTGAACAAAAAACCTTAGCAGACAAGGTGCCCCGAACGTATCTGATTAAGTTTCTAGGATGTACAAATCTGTATGCAGGAATTATAAAACCTTATATTTTAACAACAATTTTGTGTTTTTAAACCTAAATACTTTAAGTGTTGTTTTATTCTTTAATTTGTTATTGTCTCCCAATTACCTGAAATTAAATTAAATAGTCCCGAAAAGTTGGGAAAGGTTTATATGCCTTAAGTAGTAATTAGTTTTTTTATAGTTTAAAAGTTGGGCAATATTGGCAAAACAGCTGACAGCCAAAGTTAGTGTTGCCAGCGCCACCAATTTTTCAAGTTCGTTTGTAATCTATTAGATTCCGTTCTTGTATAAATCCATCGTATAAATTTTATATAGTCTTTTACGGGACAATATAAAATGCATTAATATAAATAATATTCAACAATCAGTGGTCTGTATCTTGAGTCTTGACGCCGCGATGGTAATAAGGAAAACAGATTTGCTCCACAATTATCTATCATAATGAGGTATTTTATGGTAATTATATACAGGATGTGCCTCGCTTGATATAATTACATAATTCACACGAATAATTTTCTGCTTATGATCGTGCGGAAAAGGACGGAGTTTTATAATTGTCACTGTGTTAAGTCTTACTTATATACTCATGGCTGTAGCGTTTCATTTGTTTGTTAGATATGTTTTAGCACGTCAAAATCTAAGTATCTATCTAAGTATGTGATGCTTGAATACAAACGATATGGTTGACTGTAATTAATACAATATTAATTCGTCGATACACAAAAAACACAAATTCACCTCCAACGTTTACCTTTCGTTTTTATATCATGGCGAGTATTATGGAGCCAAAAAATTCTTGAATTATAGCACATTAGATTGCTCGAGTGCCGTTACTAGCGATTTTATTAAATACTAGCGGGCCGTCCGGCAAGAAGGACATTTATTTTTTAAATATATATATATAAAATCCTTTAATATTGGTGAACATTTTTTCTATCATTTGAAGCACATGCGATGAAAGATATATCATAGGCATATTTTTACACCTAGGGTAACATTATTGTAGTTTTAGTAGAGATCCTATTTTAGCCTATATTAATGTGTGTTAATAAGCATTCGAATTGTGAAAGAATTTTTAAAATCGTTTCAGTACTTTTGAGCCATTTCGTTACAAACATACAAATGTTTTCTCTTTATAATATATAGATTGTATATTTTACGAGTTATTTAAATACAAATTACTCGTAAAATATACAAATTTTGTTTTGCGAAACGCTGTATCGTCCGTCTCTTCTTAAGCCAACGTCAGGCATACGTTTGTCTCACTAGAGCGGGCGGAGAGAGACGCACGCGTCAAACTATAAACTTTGCTAGCCTAATGCGCGATTTTAAGACCGCTTAGAACTACGATGGTTTCATCAAGCCAAAGACAATACGATATTTAAAAAAAAAAACTTTTTTAATTGTTTTCAGATTAAACTTATTCTCACTTATACTTATGTGACCAAATTTATTTCATTATCTCGTTTCAACGATTGTCACTTTGGTGGAATTATGATTAAAATTAAACAAGTATTTCTTGAAGCCTTTCACTGAGCACGTGTTTCGGAAATTTTCCAAGTTTGAATTTTTAATACATTTTACATAAACAAAAATTGCACAATTATGCGGTATCGTTAACCTTAATTATTCATTTAATTCACCTTTAAAAAGTGATAACAAACAAAAGAATAAATGCGATACAAAACATGGCGGAAACAAGTTTATAATTTTCAAAGCGATAATTAATTATTCTCGGTACATGTAATATAATAGTACTTAATGTATTAAATGTTATCAAATGGCACTCCAGTTAATGCAATTAAACATATATAATTATTCTTACTAGAAATACTTGTTTACAATCTAATATAACCAGTTTCTTATCGAGATATGAGTTAATAAGGACAAAATCAATGATATTAAATTATAACAAAAACATTTTATTGGCTTGTCTTTTTCTTATCTTTAAAATTCTTTATGAAAGTTGTTTTGTTAATCTGAAGTCATTATTTCATTAAAAAATGTCATGGATACAGAACAGAGATTCATGATTGTGCAATGGTTTCAGGAAATAACATTTGTGATTACTATAATCCTAATTTTAATCAATCAAAGACAAATTAAATTTACTTAAAATAATGCCGTATTAGTTACGAATTATACGTTCAATATACCTTTATACCCCAATTTGAAGGCAATTATCATAAAGAAACTAGCATGTCTTACACTCAAAAATCAACCCATGTATTAAGCAGAAGACTGATTTTCACCTGTACAAAAGAAACGTATGATATTTGAGACAAACCTGGACTTGAGTATTGAGTACAATCACCAATTATAGTAATACGTGTCCGTGAAGCAACATATACAGAATAAACAATACTATTCACAACCAAGTTACTTTAGTAATATAATTGATGTTTAAAGACTTTGTAAGGCACAAAGCTCACAGACAAAACAACTCAAATTGCAAGATTTTTATTTCTCGTTAGAATTAATACATATTCCATGTTTTTTTTATTTTATTAATATAATACCATAGGCTAGCTAACAATCTAACTCTAACTAAATCTTGTAAAATTTGTCCGTCAAGAAAAGAGCGTACCCTCTCCTTTAAAGACCAGCAGCGCACTCGTGATTGTGGCATAAAGATTGTCCACTTACGATCAGATGAGACTCCTGCCTTTTACTCCATTATCTACATAAAAATATATAACAGTGGTATAGAAACAGATACTATATTAGATGAAAACACGATTAAAACATAAAAAAATCATATTGTGACAGTATTTTAAAATTGTAAGATGCGCAGAGTCGTATCCTAGAACGCGACCATAAAGTGCAAAGTAACTAGATCTAAAACATAACCTATAAATATGCAATACCACCTTTATTAATCATCGGTAATATGCACAAAAAAATGTGTCGTGTTTTTTTTATACTAAAATTAAAATCTAGCAAATAATTCACACATTCTTCAAGGTCGCAATCATATAATTAAGCATAAAGCATGCGTCCATGTCTAAACTATGGACCATAAATAGACTTAACATATAATTCTGGTACATTACTGCTTCCTTTGACATATATGACGTTATTTCTGAGTATTTATATACTAAAAATGCGCGGTCTAGACAATGTATAAAGGACTGGTACTATTACAATATATATATGACTTCATACAGAGCAGTGTTTACTTCAGAGTGCGGCTGTCATCTCTGAGGTTGTATTCGATCCCCGGCTGCACCAATGGACTAAAGTCGCATTCTATTTCTTCTTACTCCGTCTCACAACGTAGTCTCGGTCTACCTGGTATCCTCTAGTTGTTGTGAGTAAGTAAGTAAATGTCTGGATCACTTGGGCCTGCATTTTATGAGTTTGACGATGTTGGCGTCGTCATGGACGTTATAAAGTATACGCCAAACACAATCACAAACTGGGACAAGTATTTGAAATACTTCGAAAAACTTTAAATTGCAGTTATACTTTAAAATTACTCAAATAAAAGGTGATAAAAACGCCTGTACGTGACTCGCATAAAATTAGATAAGCGGAATTCGAAAATACTGAATTGACTTTCACTTCTCGACTATATGTATTACGTGTAAAATAGGGATGCTCGATGATCATCGATGTTTTGATATCGATGTTTCTATACCAAAAATGTCGTAACTTCGATGTTAACTGAATCGAACATCGACGTTAACTCACGGTCTCCCGCACGACCAATGCAACTTACGAAACAAATTTTGTCTCTTATGAACGAATGTACAAAACTGGTTTATTAAAATTTTGAACACGTATTCATTTTTTGCGCCCAAGTAGTAGTAAGTAGTAGTAGTAGGCATAGTCTCACTCGCTCTTTCTCTCTCACACTTTCTCACTACTATTTATTACTAAAGAAATAGATAACATGGTTCTTCTTTATCAACATTACTTTTCATTTAGTCATTTTAGAAAAAATATCGGAATATGTAATAATTTGTTCTGTTTCTTAATAAATTTCGAACGAATTCACTATATTTTATTTCTTTGTAAATTACTAATGCAAAAATCATCGATTTTCGGTTTTCGATAAATATCGAACATATCTGTTGGGCTTGCAATTATGGCATCGATGTTTTTCTCACATCAATCATCCCTAGTGTAAAAGGCAAAAGTCCAGATATTGTTATAGTAAACACTGTCTTTTATGAACATAACTTTTACACATTAAAAAAAACACTTTTCAACGGATTGAAGCTATGTATAATTATATATTATATACCACGCCCGCTGTAAAGCACGCGAAACGTCGGAAAAAAATTATGTAAAATAATTATAAGTTTATAATAATACATAGCTTCAATGCGTAAAAAGGTTTTCTTTAAATTGTAAAGACTGTCAAAGTATCGTTTCAATATTGGTTACGTTTGTACTATACATTAAAGTGAATTTATATGTACGCCTGTACACTTCAAAGACATTAACTTAATGCGACCTCATAATTACTAGCTCGAAGCATTAATTCTCGCATCCATAATTAAGTTTAATACCTCATTTCTGTTGGCCTACAATCTAGATAAATATTGTATGTCATTTGACGTCTATTAAAAGTACATTAAAATGTTAAGTCATTGTAAAATTAACGAAACAAAAAGGTTCTATGATAAGCAAGGTTATTTGAATAAAAGAATGTTGTAGCATTTGGATAATTCTTAGCAATTTGGAAATATTTATGTATATATGTGATGTTACCTTTTCCATTCTGGGCCTCAGTTTCTGTATCTGTTTATTTATTTCGTAATACTACAGCTTACATAAATTATATATAATTACAAACCAATACACTGAAAATATAGCCAAAGATGAAATACATGATACATTTTACTATAAAAAGATTTACAAAAGGGAACAAGCAAACAAAAAGTATTCAATACATTTAACTAATTGTTATACAATTTATTTTACCTAAAGCCTACTTTGCTTGTGTTGTGTGATGGTGTAAAAGTGTGGGTATGTACATGATGGTGTGTATGTGGGGTGTGCTCATGATGTACATTCCGCGATAGCCTAAACAAGTCAAGGCTTAAATAGTGGTCATTGTAAGTCCGGCCTGCGCGATACAATCAATCTAAGCAAAAATAATAGTACATAAACGTATTATTTATTTTGTCGAAATCCCCGAAATGTGTAAATAACCATAATACCAATGGCGATCTTCTGTAAGAAACCGATCTAATTTCTGTATATTTTGGAGCTGAAACACAGAGATTTAGTATATAGATAGAAAAAGATGGTCCAGCCATAACCGAAGCAGTTATTAAAAATACCGCTTTCGTAAGTTATGTAAAATTATGTTGTCATATTAATGAATTATAACTATAGTAATTACAACTTGAATATAATGTTTATTAGGGTAAAACTGGTATTGATAATTATAATGTATTTGAAATCGCCAAAGGCGTAATGTTTCCTGCATAGCAACTGACTTTTTCTAATTGTATGAATAATTTACTACTATATTAGGAATTATAAAACTACTTGTTATCTGTTATATTTTATGGTTAAATTAATTTTAGGTAAAACTTATATTAAGGTTTTTAATACCTCTTAAGAGTAGGTATGAATGCTAACTCAAGTTTAAAAATTCTTATAAAATATTTGCTTATAGTTTTTCAGCCAGGCACTTAAACATATATAATAATCTAACGCCCAAACCCAATAATTAATCCACAATGGCTCTTAAAATCCGTCGATTGTTTATTGTTACACTTAAATTAAAATTTGGATTAAGACGTCTATCTCAGATGGTCATAAATGGATTTGGGTTTGGGCGTAAATCGATAACGCAGAACTTATTTAATAATAGCTTAAAGCAAAAATGATATAAACTTAAACTCAACTACCGAACTATACAATTGAGAAAATTATCCAGTTAATAAATTCAGATAAATTTAAATTCTCGTAAACACGTAATTACTGTGAGCGTAAAAATATGGAGATAACTGGCTGTCAAATTTTACTTGAAGAAGTTTATGATCCTTAAAGGGCATTTTTAATTCAATATTAATGATCATTGGAAGTAAATTTTGAATGGAAAAAGCTTAAATTGACTGATTAGTGGACAAAAAATTTTGCAAATCTTTTCGTTAAAAAAATTCTTCAAAAACGACTCCTACGCTGCTTTATATAAGAATAATAGTAAATAAATAAAATAATAGTTGGTAGTAATTGTGTCAGGTGTCAAAACCTACCTTTCATTCGCTTCAATTATCTGTTACTTACGAGGGTTTGCGATAAATAGGATAAAGTTCAATTCCCAGCTGTACATAAGTGCAATTTGATGGTAAACATCGTGAAGAAATCTACTTGCTATAGACTCAAAATGTTGACGTGTGTCGTTTGTGCGTGTCAGCAGGCAGATATAGTAATCTGTGTCCCATACTTAAAAATATTGTTGATTTATTTTTTGTATATTAAAGTAAATATAACTCTAATATCTATAAAATTTCCATCTAGTAGAAGTCCTTTCGAGTAGTTTAACATTTTTATTGTATACTATACAGTTATGTAATATATATATATTACATGACTGCGATATGCAAAGTGTCGGTAACTGCCCCTGTCCTCCAATTACAAAAGTTAGCTCTACCAAATACTTAGGCATTCACATAGACGAACGGCTATCATGGTATCCTCATATAGAGTCCATGACTGGTAGATTACGGAAATTTACATACATCTTTAAAATTTTGCGATACATCACATCGTATGTAATACTTGAAAGAATTTACACTGCACTCGTTCAGACCGTATTAACATATTGCATAAACATATGGGGTGCGGCCAATAAAACAAAATTTTTGGAATTGGAACGGGGACATAGGGCTCTTTTAAAAGTGATGCTGTTCCGGCCATACAGATTCCCATCGGAAGAGCTCTATCATCTTAGCAAATTACTTTCCGTTAGGACTCTGTTTGTCCTGAATCTAATTTTAAAAACCCACAGAGCGCTCCCGTTTGAGAATAGGCTGGTCTTAAAAAGAAATAGGGATGTTGTAGTCGGTCAGACCGTAAGGACCGACTTCGCTAGATGCAATATGCAAGCAGCCTATTTATATAATAAATTAAATAGGCTGCTTAACATCTACCCTCTCACCGCCTACAACCTAAAAACCCGAATAAAAGACTGGCTTATTATCACGCCTTATGCAGTATTAGAACTGCTTTTGAGACCCATGATTTAAATAGCTACACGTTACTCATTCACTCACCTACTCACTCACTCATTCACTCACCTACTCACTCACTCATTCACTCTCTCACACACTTACTCATGCATACAATCAGGTGTGATGATAACGGTTTAACAAGTAAAAAATAAAAAGGAAATGAACTGGTTAAATTATTTTATGTAATTAACTTTGTTATGGAAGAGCTGGGAACCCTAACACAGGTATATTTACTTAAAAGGGTTCCCAAATCTTACACTATGAAAAGAAAAATGTACCAACTTAAATGAATAAAGACTTATTATTATTATTATTATACTAACCTTTAGATAATATTGTTATTTTTAGTAATTTAACAATTCAATATTTTTCTTCTATTAACCTTCTATTAACACCTCCGGCAACTCACTCGCGAGCCCTGTGGCATTGAGTGTCCACGGGCGGCGTAAGTAACATCCGATGGGCCTGTCCTGTCCACTCGCCCAACAAAAAAAACCTTTAGTCCTATAGTATATTTAATAGGGTTGCCTCGATCATCTCAATTCTTAATGTTCCTATTATTGTACTCCAACGAAGTGTTAATAAATACTTCGCGGGCTCAAACCTTAACAACGCGTAATTCAGTAAGGATTCTTACAAATTAAATCGTGTATCGCGACGGATGAGCACTAATTAGCAAGCAATTATGAGTAATGACACACTTAACGAACTGCGTTTGTGCCGTGTACCCACATGCAGTTGAGAGGGAGTCTATTGTCGTGAATGTGGGAAGTTTGAATGCCGTTTTAAATCTCGCAGCGGTGTATTTTTATATATGTATAATACTTAAGGCCCTATCACAGCACGAATTGATGTGTGTCAGGGTGGAATTCGGTGCGCAATGGAGAGCTGAAGTAGAGGCGCCGGCTCGTAATAACAATTAGTTATACATTCAATGTAATTTTGTCAAATTTATTTCTGAAATAGATTACTTGGTTTGCGAAAAAATATATCAAAAATAGTCTATGTTTTGGATTTTTTCTATCGAGTTCGAATCCGACACCGAAATCCACCATACATTTTTCGATTTTTCCATTTGCCCTACTTTAAAAACGATGACAAAAATGAAAAGAGACATTCTCCACACACATACATCCTCGCCAAACTCCAAAAAAGGAGAGGATATGTCCTTAAGTAACTCGGGACATTACAGGAGTATTATTGGTTCTTAGCTTCTGATATCTGTATATTTAGGTTTCAAATAGCCTTTCGATTTTCTCATGATGTATTTCTTCATCATCATCATTATCACAGCCGCTTGAGGGCATACTTCTTCGAGAATATTTCGCCATCACCATGCGTCTGCTAGCTTCATACGTCCAACTTCGATCACCTATTGTTTCCAGGTTCTTGACAAATTCATCTCACTCGTAGCATCGGTCTACTGGGTACCGGGTTGGTTTTGACTGAGGTGTCAAATGCGCATATAGAAAGTCCATTGGTGCACAGCCGGGGTTCGAACCTACCAGAAATGAAAGTCGCATGTCGAATTATTTATTAATTATAATGCATTATAGATTGGATTTTTTTTCTAATAATTTTTTGTATGTTTAAGTTTTACCAATTTTTTTATCGGCTATCATTAGGTTTCCTTGCAATGTATGCCTTCACCATGAGTTGTTTAGTGTGAGCACAGCTGTGGTTCGAACGTACGACCTCAGAATTGTGAAGTAAAAAGTAGATAATTGGTAGTGTATTCTGTCTGTGATATTCCGGTTGAAGTATGCCTATTATAATAATAATTATTATTATCTTTATTTCTTTATTAATAGAGAGTTGTATCAGCGCACACACATGTGCACCTATGACCGAATGTATCTGGAGAAAATTCTATTTCGATCTTGAATTAGATTGTCATGATTCATGTGCACTGTTTACTTTTTGTTTTGTTTTATGTAACTTGTATCAGTTTAGTTTATTTTTATTTCTTTTTGTTTCTGTTAAGTATGTTTTTTTTTATTTTCCCTTTTTTATTTTTGCACTTCTTGTCTACCTTATCTAATATACTCATAGTGTTTTTTTTCCTTTACTAACAGTGGTTGTCTGGAAGAAATCGCTCTAAAGCGATAAGGCCGCCAGTTGCTTGTCATTAAATTATGTTTAATATTTTCTTTTTATGTAATGCAACAAAGTGTTAATAAATAAAATAAATAAAATTAAAATAAAGTATTATTTGGCAGGCTGGCGTCATCGAACGGTGAGATTACCATCACAACATCGCACTCCAACGCAGGTCCAGGTAGCAGTACCGGAAGTGTGAGTTCCGGCCCAAATGCATCACCTCACGCGCCGGTCAAAATGTCACCAGGTTCTGTCAAGTCTCCATCACACGAGGAGAACGATATACTGGCTGATTCACCAAGTAAGTTATTTTGTATATTATTTACGATTATCTACTAATTCTAGTTGATAAAAGGGACTGGTGCTAGGGCAGCTACGTCTAATAAATTTGCGATATTTGTTTTAAAATAAGTGTTGATTGATGATTTGCTATTTTAAAAGAGTACCTAGTGACTTCTTTGCCGATGAGTAGAGATGCTCATTCAAATTTAATGACGTAAAATAAGTGATATTATATTCCAAAATAAACAGATTCTTTTTATAAGATAACGCATTTCGTTATATTCAAAAAACAGTTACTCGTAAACGTTTACTGACAGTTCTCAAATCAAGGGCGTAGAACGGAAGAGAAAACTGGCAATAAACTCTCCGCCACTCTTTTTAATCATCAAGTTTTTTTACACAACGTTTGTAGCTGCAACCATTACACCATGTTTCATATGACATCTTGCGTAATCAAGAATAATCAAATAAATTAAAAACCAAGATTTGTCCTCTATCAGCAGGAGGCATGGTAAAATAGGAGCACTTACATACTTGTGGGAACAACACGCAAATACGTAGTAGAAACAACTAAAGCTTAACATTAAAGATAGCTTAACATCCCTTTCTTAATAACTTAAAGGTTTTTAAATGAACCTTTAGAAATGTAAAATTAAACCGTTAGTTAACCTAGTTAAGTCGATCGCTAAAAACTAAGCGGGATATGAAAAGCGAGGTGCGACCCAGCCACTTAATTGTTCCATAATGAATGCATCGATTCTGCTATTTCTGCATTAAAGCCGAGTAATTACAGTTGATGTAAGCACGCTACAAATACTTTGATAGCTTTAATACGATTCCTAATACATTTTATATTGTTGTAATTGTAAAAGTACGTATATTAAAAGATGCTACAATCTTTTGAGTATACAAAAAACTAACCAAGAGGTGTTGGCCAAATATCTTCAGTGTGCGACTCCCATCCTTGTGGTCGTAGGTTCGGTATCCTTTCTTTCTAAGTGCGCATTTAACATTCGTTCAAACTGTAAAGGAAAACATAGTCAGAAACCGGCTTGCGATGGACCTTGCGGCTACATAGACAACTAGCCTATTAGATTGACAAATTATGAGATAGACATAACATTTATAACTAACAAATGAAATAGATACAGGAATCTAACTAGACCTATAGAGGTTGTAGTGCCATTACTTTATTTTATTCTTCAAATTAAGTTGATATAGCTTTTTGATCAAAAATGTAGTGCAAATATTTGATCACTCTGGATGGTTACAGTAACATACTATAAATTGGTAAATTATAGAATCATCCACAGAGTATAGGTTGGTTGCACAAAGAATAAAGATTGTTGAAATAATATTTGCTAAAAAAAATCAACTTAGGGATAGGATCCTATGTGGAACCAGCTGCCCACTGAATTATTTCATAACCAATTCGACTTAGGGTCCTTCGAGAAAAGAGAGTACCGATTCATAAAAGGCCGGCCGCGCGCTTGCGAGCCCACTGGCAGGGTGGCGGTGTCACTTAACATCAGATGAGCCTCCTGCCCGTCTGCCACCTATAACATAAAAAAAATGTTAATATTTGCAACATATAGGTTGACACCAACGCCTGACCTGCAATTATAAAAACCTTTTTATGGAAGAACTGTGTTTTGAATCGGTTTTCTAAACAAAGTGGAATCACAAGCCGAAACCGCCACTGCTCCATCTCAATTGATAAATTAGGAAAAAATACTCGAATTTAAAAATTTAATTCACAATAGCTCCATTTAAATTGAAATCAAAGCACTTTCCTATGTATTTACTCAAATATTCGAACTAAAAACAAGTGCTTTAATTATTCGGAAATTTGATAAAAACAAAAATTGTTTATTAGACTGTTTAAAGTTTCAGTAAACTAAACCCGAAAACCCTTGGCTAATCCAATTTTGTCGACGAGTGTACATTTTAAAACAATAGAAAGTTAGTCTTTTAATCTGTACGATTTTTTAAATTCAATTATAAACTATGATGAGACTAGCATAATCTGTTTAGGTCAACGAACTCGTAACTTTTTCATGGAAACTTTATTAATAATAAATAAAAACATACTTAATAGTTAATTCAAACAGAACAATATTCGTCTTTTGTATGTAACTCGCGTAAGTGCATGAGTATAGGTGCATGTGAATGAGTGAGTGTAATGTGTATGTATGTGCCTAATAAGTCTCTTTAATATAACCAGAACTGTATTTATTAAGAATTATTTACAGAATTAGATTGTACAAATCATGGCAAAACAATTTTGACATATGAGAGTCAAGCAGCTTTCAGTTACGGTTCTGACACTTAGTATCATTCAGTAATTAGTTAATATTACACATATTCCTAAAAGGTGGCAACACACTCGCAACATAATCGGTATTTGCTGAAATTACTTAACATTAGAAACGCTTCGTCCTATACTACACTAGACATACGAGAGATAAAAGGTGTGTGAAAACTGAACTTTGAAAATTAGTAAAAAGGCACCCACTCATATTCTAAAGGCGGCAACGCACTCGCCCTTTTAACGAAATTTGACATTGTGTATGTAACATCTGAAAAGCTTATCCTATCCATTGTACATTTAAAATATACACGTTTGTTGTTACTAAGTATTTGTTGACAACATCCAAAGCTCGGCTCCTAACATTTCACGTTTTTATTGTTATTTTTTATACCAGTATCACTGAAACTGTTGTTTAACTGTTAATTGAAGTCAAATTATAAGTAATTTTACTGAATTTATCAACTGAAATAATTCAATTAAGCTTTGCCCATAAGTTCACATCAAACGACGACAAATTATCAAGTCGGGTCGTGTCATCGTATCGTTTCGCCTAAACGCGAAACGAGTGCGCCCGGGGCCCCATTTCTATTGATTACTATTTAATTCGTTGTTAGTGGATACAATTACTAAATTACTCAGTTCCTCTCCTGTTTACCAACTCTAATTTATCTATATTAAATCGATAGGCTACGTAGATTGCTTTTGGGTTAAGCTTATGATGAAACGTATACATCTATAAATACTTAGTCTATGTTACCGTTTCTTGCCAACTGTTATTATTTATTATAAATGCTCATAAAATGATATAACACCAGTCATATTAACCACGTCTAATTAAAAATATGCAGATGATGTAGGTTTATACCACTTTACCAATTTTTTTAAATAACAAAACTATATGCATCCCTATATTGTGGGTGACAAGATTCTTCTACTACCATTTAAATTTCTGCAGTAGATTTTTTTCAACTTCAATAACTCGTAGATAAAAAGTAAAATCTACATGTAAAATAAACAAATTTAACTAAAGTTTCGCTCTGACCGAGAATAGAACCTGATAACCCTAGGCGTCACAGTCCCTTAACAAAACCGTTTGGTCAAAAATCCGATTTTAAAATAGTTTAGTCATAGATTTTATCGATGAACCAACTAGATAATTGATGAAACTAAATGACAATTAAATACTATATAAAGCGAATAAAGGCTGTTTAGGCTTCAAAGACACCGAACTGAACCGCATTCTCGCAACGAACTAAATTAATTAATTAAATAATTAAAACCCATTACAAATAATTAAGGTTGCCGATAAAATTGAACTGATCGATAAGAAGTAGTGTAGGAGTCGGCTGAGAAAAAGTTCAGATAAATTTAATAAAATTTATGTTTTGGATTACATGAGAATAACTATTGTTTAAGGTATATTTATATTTTGTACTTCTAAAATATATTTGTTTCGTGTAATAATAAGATTTAAAAGAATTTAATCGCGTTCATAGTAGTGTTTTGACAAAATGTGGTAGTATAGTATACAATTACCTTGAGCCTTCAAATTATAATTGGTTGAAAAAAAAACTTTGTCCCAGAAATGAGCCAGTAGCTCTGGCTTTTTAACCATTATAAAAAGTCCCTTATCACCAAAAAATATTTATAAGGTCAGGTTAAATAATCTTTGTAAAAGAATTTGAAACACAATGCTCTATGTAGAATAATAAAACAAGCACCAGAAAAAAGTGTTATCGATATTTATAAGTACAGCGTCTCTCGGACCACAACAAAGAAATATCCCGCCAAGCCACTTGACAAGTGACATTTCGTTTTGTATACGTAATTATAACTAAGAAAACATCGAAATTAAACTCATTACTTTGTTTTTATTAAGTCAATTTTTATTACTTCCTTTTGCTTATTAATCCGTGTATAAACAAAATTCTTATTAAAATTTACTAATTTTTATATTGGATTATACGAATAAACATTATTCGTATAATCTAAAATAAAAAAAGTGAGAGTCTATGTCCATCCCTTAACATCAGATGAGCCTCCTGCCCATTTGTGTTACCGGTTTTAAGAAATGGTACGCTCTTACAGAAGTACCCTAACGCCCAAACCCAACAAACTATCTCAATCCATTTTTAACGATCTGAGACACACTGCTTTATCTATATAATATATAAATATTGATAAAAGTGTGTCAATAACCAATCGCCGGATTGTAAGAGCTATCTCTCGATACAAGCGATCCAAGGTAGGTCGGATCGGTGTATGTGGATAGACCTTTGTATGAAAATGACAGTTCAACTGTGCCAATATCCTATCTAAACTAATTGATACGTTTTAAACGTGTATATTTTAATATTATTTGTACTGTTTTATTTACTTTATTTGCTTTATATTATACTTTATTTGTGTTATTGGGATGCAGATAGGAGATCGATCGAGTGTTTATGGTCAGGTCAGAGATTTTGGATTAATTATTGGGTTCGGGCGTAAATCAAATTAGTTCGTATATTAGGTCCTAGTATTGTGGAAGAACGCAAAAACTGCCATAAAAAAACGCAAAGTTGCCGAATGACAAACGTCGAGGTGACACGGGTGAAATTTCTGCCTTGACGTCCAATGATGAAACTGAAATTTCAGTGGGTCAGCACCGACTTAATGCTGAATATCACATACGTCCATTACGTATTTGACACAGTGATATTTGAACTCCTGCAAGTCAACATGTATTAAATATTTGACCAGTTCGACGAAGCTCTAAGCTCGTACCGAAAGCGTAGCTTCATGTTTAATCTTATTATCACTTTCAATTAAAAACTTTTTAAATAACTGAGCTAGTTGTCGCTCATGTAAGTATCACTAGCGCCATCTGTTTTTGAAAGTTGTAATCATTATGGCGTGAGTTGACGTTGCCATGCGTTATACTCAGGGTGTTGTATACAATGTTATTGGTAATTCGACCTACAATATAAACTGATAGGGCTGATTATTTTATATTGCATGCACGAATTTCTTCCTATTGTGTATCCTATGTATTTTATTATATTTTTTCTCAATATTATCGTATTGGTGCTAGTAAGTACTGAAGAGTAATAAACCAATACGTATATATTTTTGTGATTAAATAAAGTAAGTAAAGTTTCTATTTTTGTTGTTTATTGTTGGAGCGGTGAAGATTTTTTTTTAAACAGTACGGAAGCTAAGTTATCATAACGCTTTTAAGACATTTTATTGGACAAAATTAATAATATCGTGTTTCTTCTCGCATTTTTAAATTTGGATGTTGTTTTATTATTGATATATTCAAGACCAGTGTAACATTTTTATAAATAAATAATTATTGAAATTGCTACTTTATACATTAACATACATTTCTGATGTTGCATTTTAGATTTATATAAAAAAATCTTACTCAAAAATCTTTATGCAAACGTATGGGATTAAGAATATCTCAATAGTCACCCCTGTTATCTAACGGGAATACGTAGAATTACCAAGAACCCTATAAGCCTAAAATTTCAATAAAACGCATAAAACCTCAACCTCCTTTAATCAAAACAAATGCTGTCTTGCGAAATGAACACGTTTAAAATCTAAAAAAAAATTGTGATGAAAACTTGTATAATTGGATAGGCGAAAATGATACCGAATAGATACTTTAATAACTTTTAATTAAATTTTATTTTATTTACACAATTTCTATTCGACACTTTAAAGCTATTATGAAATGGGTCTTTAATTACGGACGTCCAACTGAAAACTTCGATAATATAAAGGTTAAACTTTCGAACGCTCAAATCTAATTTTAATTCCTTTTAATTACTGTTATAAAACCTCATTACAACAGAATTCGATTTACAAAATTCATAAACTACAGAAACTACAAATGTTGCCAGTTCATCGACTAATTATGAATAATCGAGCGTTGAAATAGCGGAATCGATTATGGAGAATATTTTTCGACTAATCATAATAGTGTTAGCATGTAAAGTCGACATTAATATTTGAAACGCAAATTCGATATTAGAGATTTGATGAGGGTATTACTTAAATCTAGTACCGTAAGTCGAATTCATTTGCATGGTTTTTCATGGAAATGTTTTGAAATGAACGATCGTATAGATCTTTAATAATATAGAAGTTGATCGTTTTCAAATATAACTTGGATAATATTTATATGTTGAATATATAATAAGTAATTTAATTTAATTATATTTACAATATTCTTAACCTACATAGTTATACTAATAATTAAAAATTGATAAAGAAAAAAATTAACAGTGGTCACTGTGTCATAAATGTATTGGATTATGCCATGTAGGTGTCAATTGATATGTACTATAATATGCGCTTTTCTACCCAATACAAATAGTGTATGTCATGGTTATTTATAAGTATACGTTTACTAAGACTTAGTAGAATAAACAATGTATAATTTGATTTCGTGTTTTTAAATAAAAATAGTTTGTGATGTCGTACTTTGTTATGCTATCATTTTTTAATATATAACCGAATTGAACAGGCTATTAACCATATATAAAAACACATCTGACAATTAACAAACGGTCATCATAGACAAAATGTCCCCAAACAAAATTATACCCGACAAATTTAATACGATTTAATCAAATTTACAGCCGATACTGTAATTAGAGATATCCAAAACAATTCTATCTAATCGCCAAAATACTTAATTGCCATTACTTTATTAAATTGTTCTTGTACACGTAACTCGGGTCAATAGTCGAAACACGCGAGCGATAATTGTATCTAATTAATTTAACGTATTAAACAATTAAGAGTGCGGTATCTTGAGCCATACGAATTCGGTGTACTTCGGCCAATTGCCTTATCTTTAATTAACGTGTAACGCGAAGTACTTGTACTGAATTGAAAGATGCCAATTATACCATAGACAGCTAGTGTTGCCCAATTGTAGTTCGTTACTAAAGAATACAGCTAACTAAGATTTAGAATCGAATGTATAAATTCGTAGCTTATTTATTTATGCCAGATGCCAGGTTAATTCAATAGGGTAGACGAATGCGACGACTAAAGCACATTGAATGAAACATAATTTTAAAAAATTACCTTCTGCCGTAAGCAAATTCTGTAACTGGTGCCAGATGAAAGTTCTAGTTCTCGTTTAAATTTGCCTTTGCTTTTTAGTACAGACACTGTTTTTGGAGATATGTAGTAAGTGTATAAACAACTCCACAGTTCTAACAAGTATCTCGAATATTCTACACTTTTTTTACCTTGTCTTAATTTTTTTTTAATTTTATACTCCGATGTTTACGTGTGACAATTGCAACAGATTTATCAAAAAATAAATAAAGTACGAAAATATCGTAAGCAACTGATTAATTAAGCAATGTCTATATCCGTTTATCATATTTAGCATGAACAGTTTTTCTGTGTTGCCAACAAATATGTAATAATTTTCCCCAAAATGCATATTAGAAAACAATCTCAATCCCCTATATATAATGTGATTACAGTCCCTACAAGTAACAATTCATCGGTGTAACGAACTTAAGCAATCCAAGATTTACCGTACACCGGTAAACAGCAAACGATTGCCAATTTGCTAACCCTACCTTGTCTAATCTTTGTAATCTTGACTATAGAAAGTTCCTACTGCATACCACCTCTTTGGTGCTGTGTTCTGCCTTTTTAATGTAATAGGAGGTAAATGGGCAGGCGGCTCACTCGATGTTAAGTGATACCACTGGACACTCACATTACCAGAAGGCTCGCAAGTGCGTTACTGGCCTTTTAAGACTTGGTACGCTCTTTTCTGATTTGTTGCAACCTTATTACCCACACCTATTCTTTGCTGGAAAATGAAATGCAATTTTGAGGATTCCTACAAAATCAAATTAATAGGTTTACGACGATTATTTTTGAGAGCTTTACTTACTTTTGCTGACAAGAGGGGGGGGGAGATAACTTACAGTAAATCTGCTTACGTAATACTAAAATGGCCCCCTAGACCTAGACCTACATAGAGAAAATAATCGATAAAACAATTATCAGTGGCATGGGGATAATTTGTCATTGGCAAGCTAAGCACCCCCTGCTTGAGGCACGTCTGTAGCGCTAATGACATTCCGCATAATTAGGAAGTGCCACCATCTACTAATTACATAAATTGCCCACTAGCTAACGGTAATTTCGCTGCGATGGCAACTTTTGCGATCCCTTTTCTAGTGACTCAAAGTACGCTTGTTCTATATACTGTCACACATAATAAATACATTTAAGGAAAACATATCGACGCTGTTTTTATTTAATCCATCTTTAATTTTTTTTTAATATATGTTATTCTACAAACAGTACTTCCCGAGGTCACATTTCTTCTAAAACTACGCACATGACACATGTGTCATAATCTACTATTTTTGATCTCTTTATGTAATCTGTGACCACGAGAATTTGTATTCTTTAATTGCACATAGCCGTTTGTCAAAGTTAATAATCGTTTTATATTTTCAAAATAAATACTATATTAAAAATAAAGCAAAGTCTTTATCTTAAATTATATTAAACACTGCTCTATATAATTACAAATATTTATATTATAAATATTAAATATTAATTAATATAAGTATTAGTATTCTAATTTACAAAAATTTCACAGATCAACCAACAATTAGCCAATCATCGGGCAACGTGGTGGATGGAATAAATCTCGAAGACATCAAAGAGTTTGCGAAAGCATTCAAATTACGGCGCCTCGGTTTAGGCCTCACTCAGACTCAAGTTGGCCAAGCCCTCTCAGTAACAGAAGGACCCGCGTACAGCCAGAGCGCTATATGCAGGTAGGATTAACTAAGACAAGTTTAAACATGCTAAAACACAATTTGTTTTAGAGAGCTCTATTAATGGAGATTGAACACTATACAATGCTGTTACAGTATAAAATTCAGAGTCGCACGCTTGAAAAGTAGCTTAAATCACGCAATAAAAACTGGCAACACCAACGAAGTTGTCAAAAATGACAAAAAATTACTCTTGACAACCCCACGAGGCCAACAAAAGAGGTTTTAGTTGCGCCGTCACGCAGTCCGAGTAGTTATCACACTTTTTAATATCGCTAATTGAAGTGATTTGTAAAACAGCGTGACTCCTTTCATTGCTTCCAGTTGGTTTAATTAATTACGATTCGGCTTCCGTTCCGTTTCGGTGTCTCGGACGCCATTTTTGGTGCTAGACGGGTCTTCTGAAATGTAAATTTATTATTTTACGCTTCTGTGGCTATAATGTTAATGTCTGACACATTGTAAATTATGTTTATGAATAGCTGATGAGTTAAGAACACTGAGTAATGTCTTGGATAAAAAATTAATTGTCTAATTACTCATACATTGTTTGCCTAAGTAACTTTTGTTCCAAAACTTCTCACCAGAAAGTCGAACTAAGATTAACATACATCTAAGAATTAATAAAAGCAAGTAATCAATATAAATTAGAAATAAACGAAATAATAGCGTGCAATTATATTCAATTAAAGCTAAATCAATTAATATAAAATGTTTTTCACGGCCATGACTCGAAGGAGTATTTTCAGTTTGGAATCGGCCTCCTTCGTATAATAAAATCATTAATCGTTACTTCTGTTCGAGTTAATTAATTATCTTGCCGTAATTACTTTTTTCGTGTAATTAAAAGAGTAAAATTCCCCTGTCTTTGTCCCGTCCTGATTTCATTTTCCATTAATTTTTCTTTCGTCTCCCCTTCAACTTTGTATTGTGACGTGGCTACAGTAGTTACTCCTTTGATTATACTGGACTCAATTAATTTGCATTATAATTGAAATTAATTATACTTGAATAGACCTCAATTTCTTAGCTTAAATTGTGCAAATGGAATATCATCAAGATATTTCACTTGTTAGGAGTTTTTTCAAATTTAATTATTCAATACAGCCATTACAAATGTAGTATCTGTAATAACTTTTATATGATTTTCAACTATTATACGAACATATTGTAAAACTATATATTTCCAACAAATAATAATATAATAATATACAATATGCTTAATCTATGTAGTAATAATGAAAATTTTACAAATATAAAAACGAAGTTAGAAAGTTTGGTCCCTGTTTAGTACCTTTAACGCTGGCAGCTTTCCTTGCTGTATTGCGATATCTATTCGTTGAGCGAAGAAAGCACCAGTATGGGGGTCAACAGTAATATCTACCAGGCGCCAAATTAAATGTTGAATTGTCAGGCATCAGATGGGGTCCCACGAACCAGGTATCAACTCCAAAAGAAACAAAATCATTTGTAGAACTTATTTCAAAATATCGAATATAACGGATCATTTCTCAAAATATGTTCGTTCATTGAGCTCATGATCGAATACACTGAATTATCCATACATTCAGAAGGGTACAATTATAATTTCATATTAACGTATTGCGTCAACGCATTATACAATTTTTATTGGAAATAATATCGTTTCAACTTTATACTTAAAATGACCAAATTTAAACCAAGCGTGCGGCTCAAAACATTCTTGTTATTTATGGTTTTTTGATGGATTATCTAACATATTATTTGTTACCGTCCCCAGTGCCCTGGCTTCGCAGATGCTAGCAGCTCAACTGTCTTCACAACAACAAAACATGTACGTGTTTTGTTTTATATCCACACATACGAAGCTAACACCATCTCAGAACTTGACTATTCAGCTCGATTAAAACCTATAAGTTCTAATGGTGATAGCTTCTGAATTACACCAGCCTGTTACATGCATTAAGCACACGCTTCACAACGACCGTACATAACTTGTCTTTAAATCTTTCAACGCTGTTTAATATAATCTAATCTTGATCGGCGATCCATGCTTACCACGTGAGTGTAGGCCGCATACAATTATGTCTAATTACCGGTTTTAGAGTTCCTTTCTTTTCCTTTTCACACGTATACCGTATTTACATACGAGTAATTATGGTAAGAAGGCGCTATACATCAGAAGAACGTTACAATTGTAGTTAAGACAAAGCCATTAACGTCGGCTACCAAATGCGCCGTTCGACATTATGAATAATTGTTATGAGAACTTTATCTGATTAGTTATTTGTAGCACGACGTGTAATTTCAGACTTTCCATCTAAAACTTGATGTATTATTTCATTACTTTTTTTATTTATATTAATATTCATTTCGCTCAATTCAAAGCCAGGGCATTGGCATACGTTACCTTTCGCTTCTAATTGAATTCATTTTATTGTTACGTTCGGCATTAATCAAACTGATTACCCTGGCCTAAATTGCCCATTGTTTTTTCTGTATCTTCAATCGTTAACGCTATGTCAATGTCCTGCAATTACTCTGTTAATTTGAAATTAAATTATCTCGGGATGAGGCAACCGTGCGTTATGCTTTCCGTTCGGTCCGTTCAAGTCTAACATTCTAATTTATGTTCGATACAGATTTGAGAAATTGGATATAACACCAAAAAGTGCGCAGAAAATCAAACCGGTGCTCGAACGTTGGATGAAGGAAGCCGAGGAGAGGTAAATATTGTTTGAGTGAATATTGTATTACCGTCGTGTCATTTGGCCTTAACGCTTAGCGATGATGAACATTTCTCAAATCTGGACTAACTGCGCTGTCGTTATGCTTTTTTGTTTGTACGTATTGCTTGTTTACTAACGTATTGCCGATGTAGAAATATTTCATTTCAATGAAGTATTTGTTCAACGGTGTCTTGCGTGTGCGTTTACGAACTTTTCGGATGTAGGAGCGGCTCAGATTCTGCGTCGTGTTCACCGTTATCTTGAAAGTTGCATAAGCATATCGGGTTCATTCCCCATCTACCACTTAACATCTTATAAAGCCCCCTTGTGTCTATTGATTATACATTTTGCATCATTAAAATGCATTATCTGAATGCAACGGGAATGGTTTAACATTGCAAATGGTGCGTTGAATTTGCAATCGCTGTCCCTCTTGGTGGTAATTTTTAACGAGCGCCCCTGCCAACGAATTGTACTTGAATTAATTTCTGATATAGATTCAGTCTCGTCTTCATTAAGGTAACTAACAAATCATCCATTTAACTTTAATCACGGTTGACTTGTTTATTTTTATTGTAGCCCTCCGTTTTAGATTGTTTATCTACAGTTACAGGTTACATACTCTTGAAAACGCTTTTGTTTCTTCGGTTCTTGTGTCAATAATATGTAATACGTGGCGATATTTTAATATAAACGGAACGTGTGGGTACTTTTGACACTTTTCTCAGTATGTCTACCCTCTTCATTCGCATCGGGGTACATGTATTGAAATCATATTATGTAACTTTCAGTGACAAATAAAGATGTGTTATTAATTTTAGTATACGAACTAATGGTATTTTGGATATAATACCGTCTACCCGCGGCCGTAAAATCAGTGGCGATATCGACCCATGGTGGTGGGGATGAAATTGGCTCAAAGGCAGTTGCATACTATTACGGTATGATTTGCCTAAGCACGAGGCGATCTAGACTGCTCCCCACCACTTCCCCGATTTTTCCTCTGATTTTTGAGCCGTGTGTAGAAAAATATCCTTACTGACGCAGTATTTTTATACCAAAACCTACATAAATGCATCAATATCTCATTCATTTATGTAAGGGTATTCAAATGGCATTCGCATTATGAAACCAGACCAAGGTTCATTATTTACATTCGACAGGCTTTTTGTGATGTGAACTTGGAGTGTTTATTACGGAAATTGTCATCAGTATTTCTGGATTTTGGGTACCTACGCGTGAATGAAATTTCAAATGTTACCGCGTTTATTATTTCTATTCTCTTTAGACTTGTTCGTTACACGGGATGCTATTACCTCGGGATGGTATTTCAGGTGAAAGTTTCTTGATGTTCACTACTTAAAAAATACGCAAATCGTACGTTATCTTACGCTAGAACAACGTTGTCCTTACACACACTACACACTTCTCAAAAACACAATACCCAGAAGTATAGAAGTGTGGATATAATTATTAATATTAATTTACAGGTATGCATCGGGCCAGAATCATCTGACAGACTTTATCGGTATGGAGCCAAGTAAGAAGCGGAAACGGCGCACATCATTCACACCACAAGCCTTAGAACTCCTTAATGCGCACTTCGAAAGAAATACTCATCCTTCAGGTACGAATTAATGACTATTTGCTAGTAATTATTTTTTTGACTTAATGAATTCTTTTTTATTGCAATAGTTTAAATTTTAAAAGATTACATGTTATTACGTCAGCTGCATGCACGAAAAATCATGATTTTCCGATGAAAGTCATAAATTTGTCGTGTCCCGCTGAGCCGAGTGTGCAAGCGAGAGCGCGGTACAAGCGATAGAGAGGCACGATCGGCCTAAGCGTTTGGCTTTTAACGCTTTTAACTCTCTTCCAAATTTCCGACGTCAGAGTAAAAGAGAGATAACGGCAACACATAACCTATACGTTAACTGTTTATAAAGTGAATTGAAAATTCTTCGTATTATACAAAATGATAAAAATTCAATTCAATTCATAAAAGTATGCAATTTTCCATCAATGTTTTATTCTGACGTTATCACGTAAAATTAACATCCATAAACTTTGACTTGACTTTACAGACAAGCAATTTTTCTTATTTATCTTGCGGAATAATATAATAGAATAAACATTAGAAAACACTGTGGTTTGTGTTAATGTATCTAACCATATCAGTTTTGATTAGGAGCGCGACAAATGCATATAAAAATAATTTTTGCATTTTATTTTCATGTTGCTTACAGATACAGATAGAGATACTCTAAGTATGACCTCGTTAGTAAAATTGCATTTTGACGTACGAAAGTTGGCGAAAAGTGACCACTATGAATCTCCCTGAGTTTCTAGTCGTTCTCAGGGCGCGTTCATAAACAAGCATAATATAAAATTAATACTGTAGAATATATAAAAAAGAAATAAATCGGTGGCGCAAAAACCTTTTTCCGTCTGGCCTCAGATATATGTTTTTCATGATTACTTGTCAATCTTGGCAGGTAGGTAATCAGCCTCCTGTGCCTGACACACGCCGTCGACGAGTTCGAGCGAATGTTAAATGCGCGCATTATAAGAAAGTCGGGGCACTCACAGCCAGGGATCGAATCGCCAACACTGCTCAACCGTTGAATAAATAGGAATTTCTAATAAAATAACTTTTTGTAATTAATTATACATACTTTCAAAAATAAAATTCATTAAAAAAATGCGCTTTCAAATTATAGTAGTTAGTTTTTTTATACAAATTTAGTCTGTGAAATGTATTGTACAAATGTGTAATTTCAATTATATTTTTCCAGGAACGGAAATAACTGGGCTCGCGCATCAACTAGGCTACGAACGTGAAGTTATCAGAATATGGTTTTGCAACAAACGTCAGGCTTTGAAAAATACTGTACGAATGATGTCAAAAGGAATGGTCTAATGTCATCTTTAACGTCAACTATTTTAATATCTTATTATTGTCATTTGTTTAACATTGATTTTACGTAAAAAGCCTGAGAGAAATTGTTCTTATATAGCGCTCTTTGAAATGGATAAATCCCAATCGTATTCATAACAAATCAGTCTATTTACAGAATTTTAAAGTCTCTGTCAAATTGGGTATACGCTGTGTTCGACATTTTATTGTGACAGTGTATTACGACTGATCTAGTTTAATGACTCAAAGGAAGTCTTTAGCAGCATATATCACCATAGATTTGAAAATGGTTTCACATACAGTTACTTCAGTATTCGAAGAATTCATTTATACATGATGAAAAAAGGCGAACAGTTATACCCTAAATTTTATCTAAATATCCTTTGTAAACTACTTATGTATTCGAACTGAAGTTTTTGTCTTCTTCTCTTCTGTGTTTAAGCTACGACGAAAAGAGACAGATCGATATAAAACGGTAACTTTTCAGTTTGATTTGAGAAACTTCAGATCGACGCAGGATTATTATGATTAGATCATTTTGCCCCTGTTTTAATAATGTGATTATAATTATTTCTTTATTATACATATAAACACCGATCTTTAAATGCATTTTATAAGGACCGTGATTTAATAAATCTTATGTTACAAAAACCGTTAACTAATATTTTGACAGATTTGACATATTGGAAAACAGACAATACGACAATATATTTTGCGACAGACGTAGTCTTATTAACCTGTAATCCTACAGTACGGCAAAAACCTCATAATGCTTTATCACGTGATCTTTTCACGTCTGTCGGATGTCTGTTGTCTGTGTGAGAATAAATTATTTTATTTATCTTCGATCCCTGTTCAAAAAAGGGAGATTTAAAATTCTTTATTTTGGCTTACGGTCTGGCCTTACTCGAATCTGACGATTCCAGCCAAGTTTAGTGAAGTAATAAGTTTTTAATAGAATGTTTATGTAAAATAAAACATTTTGACTGATATACTCGTCTCGATGTAGCTATTTTAACAATATAAATTGTTCGTAGAATAACTAGGTGTTTAGTACAAAATTAATATTGGCTTTACGTTTCCTTGTATGATTTGTGAATGCATTTTGTAAATAAGTACAACGTGAAATCTCATAGTAAGGTTATTTATTTTTACTCTGAGTTTTTTTTTGTTTTTAGCGAAATGTGCACCGTATAGTTTAGAATATGTAGTGAATGTATCAGTCTTAGTGGCCTACCTTTTTCGAATCTTAGTTTTTCTGTTATTAGATAGATATAAAACAATATGTATAAATGCATTGTCGTAATGTAAATATTGTTCGTTTAGTTTAAATGTATTATTAGTTGTAGTTTAGTATAAGTTTTTAGCTTTATAAGATTTGTGTATACAAGTTAGAAATTTGTTGCGAGAATTCCTTGAAAGCCTTTATTTCAATGTTTGCGAATACTCCATTTGTTTTATAACGCCATACGTTTAGCAGTAGGTCTGGAGTGCATATTTTTTGGAATCCAACAAAAACTAATAAAATTACCTCGCATTTGGAAAGTAGATTTTGAAATATAGAATTTTCAAAAAATTGAAATTATATTTGATTTAAGCAATTGAATCCAAAATGTATGCACGATTTTTGAAATTTTTTTTTTCATCAAACTCACTCAACGGTTATATTTTGTACATGACTCAGATGGCGATAGACAATATTCCAAGTAGCGACACCACTCAGCATTTTACGGCGAAGAGCCCCAAATACTTCCTAATACGAAGACCTACTGCTATACGTTCAGAAATAGATTTAAGACGTAATTTAACGTATGTTAATGACCAATGAAAACCAACTTGTGATGAATAATATTTGTACTGTTACCTACTACTTAACAAGAGTCGTTAAAAAATATTATTAAAAATATTGAACATATTTTTCGGCTGTTGAAAAAATTGTAAATACAATATTAAGGATAATAAAACTATTTGGATTAATATTTAGGAACAAAAGGGAAAAAATATTATCAAAATTTATATTTTCAAAAATTATTACAAATGCAAAAAATGTGTATTTAAAGTGGAGGGTTCGGCCATAATCAAAATTATCGTTAAACGGATTTTTTACGACTTTGCACATCACACACACAAATAAATCAGTACGGTATACAGAGTCTAATGTGCGATGCGATGTCTCAACCATATTAATAAGGAATCAGGTTTTTCTTTACACCGACCGATCCGGGATTAATTAATCTAATTATAGAATAATATTATCAGAAACGATTCTACGTTTATCCGATATTAAGCCGAATACTTAAATAGATGTACCATAGTGCTTTATCGATAAATAAAAACCTGATTCCCCTCAAACATTAGCGTAATAGTCAGCATAGAAATAATGCTAAGTACAAAATAATTAATTAATTATAAAACTGCTAGTCCGTTATTAAATAAAGTTTATTATAATTGAGAGATGGATCGCATCGCACCCTGGTTTTCATACGCAATTACATAGTAATAGTAGTTTAAAAATTATGGAAATCTACACATAACTTCATCTGTAACACATATTCAAACCAAACTGTAACAGTATCTAATAGTGTATTAATTTCTCTTCCTGTAATGGTACCGATTGAATGATATGGCTGCTGGTTTATGAAGAAATGCAGATTAAAGGCAGATAACTGTTTGAATTCTTGTTTTATTCTTTTATTACCAATTGCCTATTTGTGTGCCACCTTTTACCCGAGAGATTTACGTAACACCGATAATCTGATAAGCATAATATAATGTTTCCATTTTAAAAAATCTGACTACTGAAATAAAAAGTCAAGTGTTATTCTGACAATGATTGACTATATTATGTATGATGTCTCTCTAAGTATAATTAAATACAACATATCGTCCCTAATTGAGCACCAAAGGTGAAAAAGGTACTTATTTAATGACGGTTTTAATAAGTTGTAATTATAAGTAGCTACTTAATTAATAAACGTAAAGAATTCGTGCCAATTCACATTCTTTATCGTAAATTCCAAAATCTACTCAGAATGTTGAGTCAACGAATTACACAATATGTTTAAATGGCCAGTATATTTAATAATGAATATAATATATTAATATAATATTAACCTTTGAGAGATTTTCCCGCTATAAAAATAAATACCATTATAACATCTTCCGGCAAGACTTTGGTTCTTTTGACCTTACCTCGCACGTATATATTCTTTTTTGTTCTATCAAAAATGAAATAAACATATTTTCTTAATTTTTCCTAATAATAGAATTAACTAAAAGATCTTAGGTACACTGTTTTAAGTATGACATAATATGAATGACTAGAATTTCAGTTTTTATAGAATGACAATGACAATGATATGACTGACATTTGACAAACTTTTACAACTACTAGTGGTACTGGCATTTGGCAAACGATAATATTATAATTTTCATAATTCATATTTTTCAGAATTCAGATATATACAATGGAGTCGACGAATCACGAATTAATACAATGTACGCTAATATTTAAAGGCACTCGTTAATTGATAAATAGTTATTTTTCAAAATAAACAAAGTATATTTTGATTTACGCCTCTGAAGTAATCTAAATTAGCTAAACTTTAGAAAACCAGTGTAAGAGTGTATTACAATTACCAGTGTAATATCGTTATTTTCTCATTGCGTCAAACGTGTACCAGAAACCATGGGCGTCTTTTGTGTTATGAATCATAAGGTTAGGGGTTAGTGGTATGTGTAATTAGGTAGTTGATTCGTGTACGATAGCGTCGGGCGTTGACTTCTCTGATAGGAATCCGGTAGTGAGTAATCGATGGAAACATGATTGAGAGTGTATCGCGCCGTGCATTTAGTAGTTCCAGTGGTACATACAACGTGCGAGCATCCGAGCTCGCGAGAGAACGAAAGCTAAATATTTTCAATGTCACTGTGCTGTTTTTGGATGACACCCAACAATCCTTTCAAATCGAGGTAAGACCTGTACATTTTCGGATAATTTCGATAACATTTTTGGGATACATTCCAAAAGCATAAGTTATAATAGAATATATATGAAGCGTTTGGTTGTCAAGCAATCAGATGAAGAAACTTCTTTCTTCTGTTCTTGATTTGTTTATATATATGTTTATTCTATCATAGCAATTTGCATTTAGTATTTGCTGTTAAACATTTAAAATTTAAATATTTATTTACTTTTATATTAATTTATTTTGATAGTTCTTACTTGGCTGAGAAGCACCCATGATTTCATTTGATCTATAAAGTATAGTATTAGAAATACCCTTAACATGTTCTATGTGTTGATTCCCTTATAACCTAGACGTATTATTATAAATTTTTAGAAAAAAGCTAAGGGTAGCACTCTTCTTGAACTAGTCTTTCAACACCTAGATCTAATTGAAAAGGATTATTTTGGATTACAATTTACTGAGAATGGTTCACCACCTAGTGCAACAAATACTGAAATAACAGTAAGTACATATACATTTTGTTATTATCTAAATACCAGTAATATAAACATAATAATAACTAGTGTATCAATACACCTCTTTATATACTAGATATATCTTAAGGTCATTAGCAAGTGCAGCTTAAAAGATAAGTAAATTGCACAAGTTTTTTAATCCTGATTAGTGATAAGATATTAATAAGAGGTTCATAGTTTTTCTCTTCAATATAAATTAATCAGAAAAATAAAATTATTTAAGTTGCATTGAAATAAGATCTCTTTCTACTTATGAAAAAATATTTTTTGAATAGTCAACAAAAATTTTACTGTGTTCATTATGTGTAAAACAATTCCCATACAAGTACATACTATAAAATTACATTTCCATTGAGTCATACATCATCCTTAAGGTCTTGCTTAGTTCATTTACATTAATTAATCTATTATCAGTGAGTCATTGAGTTTATTTAAGTAGTATTTTAAGGAATTCTTATCAATCAAAGACTTTTCACTTAGTATATAGGTGAAAAGTGTATGTATTCAAGTTTATAATTAAGTTTAAAGTGAAGGTATTAAGTTGTTTAATTTATAAAGTTAAAAGTATATGGTAAGTAATTTATGAGTCCTATTATTAGTAAGTAGCCCTGTTATCTCCCTGTTACTTGGTCATTATGGTTGATATGATAGAGCATATACTATCCTTCTCCAATAAATATAGAAGATTTTGGTTACTTTTGAAGAAGAACTTGAATTCTATGACAAATATGTAAAAAATGTGCACATTTGCACATATCATTAAACATTTGAATAAATTTATGATCATTTCACGCAAATGATTTTAGTTTTTATATGAATTTCATGCTTTCACAATTTCTATTATTGCGCTATCATTTCCAGTAATCTTATTTTAACTAATAAATAGTCATTAATTAATATACTTAGTTTTAATTTTATTATTGATAAACGCATTAATAACGCAAATACCTGTGGATTAATTATCCGAAAAGTATACTTTTGAGTAACGGGAAAAGAAGAAAGTATAATAAACTATAAAACCTATTAATTGACTATTAAAAGAATATTTATGGTACACAAACATTATATCTATTGCATTGATATAATATTTGTGTACCTTACAGCCTTAATCACCATTTTTAAATTTTTGCATTTTGCACATAGAAGTTTTAATATTAGACTTGAAAATAATAATAATAAAAGTATAATATCACCTTTAGGTTAATGAATCCTTTGTTGTCTTTTGTTTTGTTCTGCTTTAGATAATAGAAGATGGTGACACTTGTCTCCATTTTTTGATGCTTGATAAATATAAAATTATTTTTCTTGTATTAGCAAAAAGCTTTTGTATCTTATTTTAAATATCCTCATTCTATAAATACATTTTCAGCGCTGGTTGGATAGCAGTAAATCGGTAAAGAAACAAGTTGGTGTCAATGCTCAGTTCTGGCTTTCTGTAAGGTTTTACCCTCCAGAACCGTGCAGACTTGCCGAGGAGTTCACAAGATATTTACTCTGTCTACAATTGAGAAAGTTATTGCTTGATGGTCGCATGATAGCGCCGAGAAACACCGCTCTTCTACTCGCTTCCTTTACTGTGCAAGGTAGGATTAATAATAATCTTTCAAATACAACTTCTGTCAACAATTTTCTTAAATTGTTCAAATTACACGCCAAGATTGTTATAGATACTCTCTTTAACATTAATAATTAGGATAATTTTTGTATGTGATTAGTATATTAATTATTTTACTTAAAATTTTCGAAGAACTGTGCAAATCATTTTACTTGTGATGTAAGATTTGTTGGAAGTTAATAGATGTAACTGATGTATGTTTAGAAGAGCACAGTTTACCATCTATTGAGTGGTTAATTTTTTTCAATTATTATACTAGTATGACAGCTGTAATTTTTGAATACATTTGGATACAAAGGTGATGAAGCTAATGAATTCTATACCAAAAACTATTTACAGGATGATTTATTAGTTGTGTATCTTAGCTGTATAATTCTTCCTATACCTTGAACCACCTATAGATCGAATTTTATCTTTTCTAGCGGAATTAGGGGATTACAATACGACAGAGCACACAAACAGTTATCTCTCAGAACTGTGCCTTATTCCCAAACAAAGTGCGGAAGACGAACGGCGTATACGCGAGTTGCATAAACTGCACAAAGGCCAGTCACCAGCAGATGCTGAGGCAAACTTTTTAGAGCACGCAAAGAGGCTTGATTGCTATGGTGTGGAGTCCCACCCGGCTAAGGTATTGAATTTACAGTACACATTATAAAAGTGTAAATTGGCGTACCAATTCTTAAAAGGCCGGCAACGCACTCGCGAGCCCTCTGGCATTGAGGGTGTCCATGGGCGGCGGTATCACTTAACATCAGGTGAGCCTCCTGCCAGTTTGCCCCCTGTTCTATAAAAAAAAAAAAAACACATAAAAGTTAACTAGGTACCTCGCCAAATCAGGTGTCAAGTTGATTTGTGCGTTTAGTAACTGATTTAACGTTAAACTAAACATCTTTGGTTCCGTAAGTTCAGAGAATGGGCACTCTTAAGCGTCGCTATACACACATTAAAATAAAATCGGTCTTTCTAGAATACTGAACAAATGATCAGTGCGACTCTCATTTCTGACGTCGTAGGTTCGCTTCCCGGCTGTGCATTGTGACTTTTTTAATGTGCCTTTAACTCGAACGGTGATGGAAAACATTGTAAGGAAACCGGCTTGCTAAAACCCAAAAAGTGGACGGCGTATGTCAGGCACAGGAGGCTGATCATCTTCTTGCCTATTAGATCGATAAATGATCATGAAACAGATTCAGAAATCTGAGGCCCAGACTGAAAATGGTTGCAGCGTGACTGATTTAATGAATTTTTAACTTTGACACTCAATTTGACATATTGGAATTTATTATTAATTGGAATTAATTAATAATAATAAAATTGCAGGATTATAGCGGAAAGGATATACTTATTGGAGTGACCTCTATCGGCATTGTGGTCTTTCAAAATAATATTCGAGTCAACACGTTCTCTTGGAGTAAAATTGTCAAGATTTCCTTCAAGAAGAAACAGTTTTTCATACAACTGAAGCGGGAATCAGTGAGTAGTCATTTTTTGTTAGTGAAAATATTATTTTAAATTGTTAGGTAATAATGTATTTATTAAAACACTAAATGTTACGTTAAAGTTAAACACATACACAGATTTTGTTAATAAAACCTTCTAGTGTTTCATAACCTGGCAATTTATATTTTTAGATAGGAATTAATTCTAGTCCTATAGATAAACCAAAATATTTTCGGGTCAAATTTTTCTAATAATAACTTTCTAAGTAGATTTAAATTTTTCCTTTATTCCGATAGTCTTTAAGAATATAGTTATTTCTATATTTTAATAAAACATTTATTGACTAAAAGTATTAAAGGAAAATCGCTTAAGATTTTCCTTTAATACTATTAGTCTAACGTCATTACCCAGTTATTTCTTGAATAAGGAAATCGCGTATTACAAAAGAGATATTTACCTCAATTTAAAACAAATCTGAATCATTATATATTTTTATTCAAAAAGAACAGAAATCTATCTAATATCTCTCCCTTCCCTCGCTAAAAAAATAAAATACTATCCCTTCCCTCGCTAAAAAAATAAAATACTATCCCTTCCCTCGCTAAAAAATAAAATACTATCCCTTCCCTCGCTAAAAAATAAAATACTATCCCTTCCCTCGCTAAAAAAATAAAATACGTGCTGGTTCGGATGTCACGAGTCATCAGTCAATATATTCCACGAATATGGATTGTTCGGACATACCGGACATTAGTTATGTGCTCTGTAGCTATATGTCGCAGCTTAAATAGCTGTTCTATTAACAGCCTAGCCGTTTAGCTGAACGGCGGAATTTGCCTAAAAGATGTCCAGCCAGTTTATTAAACAGCTAGGCAGATGACTTGGAGAGATGACGTTTCATTACTTGCCTAGCATGTTGACTGTTATTTTACATTTAATTCCACTTTCTGCCACCCAAACTCGAAACGAAACTCGAAACTGTCAATATGGTGGCGGCAAACCACAACTTTGATGGTGTTTTCCAAAGTTTAATAAAATAACAATTACAATGAAAGAGTAGAGAAATGTAGTGGCGATAATAATGTGAATTTCACTAAAGCAATTTAATTTTAAAAGAAATATTTTTTATGTCAAATGTTTAATCTTTTTTTTTTTAATAATGACTCTATCGTTAGAATGATCTAAGCAGCAATGAATTGCAAGAAATCTCCCACAGTCCGTTTCACAAGGCTTTTCTTTTGCGAACTAGCTAACTGTGGAATCGACTCCCGGAGGTGTCTTCCCTGAGAGATACGACCTCCAACTGTTTAAAATTCGTGCGTACTCCTCAAAAAGGCCGGCAACGCATCCACAAAAAATGGGTGTCTATAGGCTGCAATGACCCTTTTTAGGCGTCTCGCAGGCTCGTTTGCCCCTCTATTATATAAAAAAATTCAGCCAGCCAGTTTATTAAATGTAACAAACGCTACGGCTGATTCGGGGCTACGCTAGTTAAACGGCGCCGTTTAGTAAAAAAGCTAGGCTGTTAATTGAACGGCTGATTAAGCTATTTGGCTGCGACATATCCTATATATATCCTTACTTATTTTCCAGTCTGAATCCTACGACACGGTATTAGGATTCAATATGCGTTCTGGACGCGCGGCGAAGGCCCTCTGGCGATGCAGCGTGGAGCGCCATGGCTTCTTCAGGCTCAGAGCTCCACGGCGCAGGCCCCTTTTGGGAGCTCTAGGGGCTCTAGCTGGGGTCACAGCCCCAACTGTAGCTAGGACTGAGACGCAAGCGCTTGAAGATGCGAGGCGTTCTAGATCGAGTAATCGGAGTTTTGTTAGGTGAGAATATATATAGAAAAGTTTTTTATGATCTTACCTACTGATTTATGAAGTAGGTGTTTCGGTAATCTCATTATAATTACTAACGCCCGAACCCAATAATGAATCCATGAGTCTATGGAATCCACTAGAAGACTGTAACAGTCTATGGATCTATCTGCATCCTAATAACAAAACCCTACGTAGCCAATTCATTTTTGGCGACGGATAGAATTCAATCTCTTCGCTCTTTACACTTATATTTGGTAATCAATATAAAACATATAAAGTAAATGAAAAAGCTGAGGTCATAAACTGCCGTTTCGCAGTTGTTATTGTTAATTGCATTAACAAGTGTGCCACTCTTAGAATAAATATTGCCATAATACATTGCCTGTGGGAAATTTTGGTTTGGTGTTTAAACTCTATGTTTATGTTCAGACGTAGCAGTTCTCGTAATCGTGACCGTTCAGCGGGCGAATCTCCCGCGTTGGTTGTGACCTCATCAGCTAGAGGGTCTAAGGTCACGGGTCACGGGGAACCACCGCCGAGACAGGCCTGGAGTGACGCACCGCCATTGGAGAATGAAGAGTATGTAATTAGTCATTACCCTAATCCGTTTCGACTCGAATCAATTACTGTTTAAATGGGAAACGAATCTGGGACGTATGGCATAGGTTGCATTATAAATAATGCAACCTATGCAACCTATAAGAAATTATGTAATTAAGCAAATTTTTAAAGCCTATACAGTAAATTTTAAAGAATGAAATAAATTTATTTATTTATTTTGGCCTAAATTCAACCAAGGGAAGAAATCTTGCATTTTCTTCATTTTAACAGTTTTAGTGATTTTTTTTTAATAACGCAAAATTCAAAAAATATAAACAAAAATTATCACTTACTATATTTTGTACTTGGCCGTGAATTTTTTATCGTTCTATCTGAATTGTGAGTTGACGTCATATATCCGTCTCGAAGGACCAAAAATATGACGATACGATCGTATGTAAAGCGTATATTTACTTGACATATGGGTGTCACCCTTAAGTCTCGACTCAATGATGTCTCTAGCTAAGTTTAATGTATATCATACTTTAAAAACTGGGATCAAAATGGTGTTTTAAACAGAATTTTCACAAATTCCGCGACCGTTCTTCACTCGCCTCGTATGAAATCAAGCGTTTTCAGTATATTTTTCCAACAGCAGCGATGGAGGATTCCTGGAGCGATCTCTAGCACTCCGCGTTCCGCTGTCATATGTCGACGAATCGGAATCGGAATCGGCCGCGGAACCCGAACAGGACAATGAAGCTGTCTGTGTCCGGCTCAGTGCTGGACCGGATGGCCGATTCGGATTCAATGTCCGCGGCGGAGGGAATAATACGCCAGTGCTGGTTTCGAGGGTAGCGCCAAGGACGAGAGCGCATTTGCAGGAAGGAGATCAGGTATTTTTCTTACCAAAAATTTGCACAAACATAAAAAAACAAATTAAGGTACATACAAAAACATGAAAAGCGCCCTATAATATGCGGACTCGTCCAGCAAAATCAACTAGATAAAAAAAACAGTTAATACTATATTCCTCGATTTGATAAATTCTTCCCATCGTAATCCCTTTATCCATAATCAATAAGTCATAAAATATGATTTTACACTAACAGATTTGAGTTTATATGGAGTTTTAACTATCAAGAAAAGTATAAAACTTCTAATAAACCTTTTGACAACCCTTAACCCTTATATTATATAGTAATTTAAACTCCAAATTATAGCCCTCCATAAAAGCCATATGGGTATCCATAGACTGTAGTAGTTTCCTTGTATAGCTGTTCTGTGACGTTTGATATAGATCATAAACTGAAGTCTATTCTGCAATTCAACCCAGGATCTCCATTATCCATAAAGATATCTATTTCCATTTAAATTAAATAAAAAATTAGGCTTGAACTAAGGTGATGGGGGACATACCTCGTTGAATGGAATATCCTACAATTATTTATTATTTTTATTTAATATTTTATAGCACTGACTATCTTCGGAGATATTAAATTGATTGATAACTTGTATCAGAACAATAACCTATTACGTTATTGATATTTGAAATAAATTTAAAGTAATTATTATAAATGATTTCAGGTGATTTCAATAAACGGCAAAGATGTCGATGAAATGACTCATGATCAAGTGGTGCAAATGATTCGAAATACCAAGGGTGTTCTGACATTGTTGGTGAAACCTAACGGTAATTATTATTAGTATATTTAAATATATTTTATTTTTTAAGCATCGTGTTATAAACGTGTTAATTGTATGTGGGATTAAATATTAAATATTATTGTATACTCTGTATACAGGTGTATCTGTTTCATATTCCGAAGTGGTATCTAACATTTTTTTGTAAATATATTTTTTTTAATAATTTTCTGGTGTTAGAAAGGTTTAGGTTGAGTTTGATTTATGAAACAGCTCTATTTATTTATTAAGTATCCGTTACTAAACCTACTGATTTTTTTTACAAAATTTTCCATCTAAAATGTGTGACAATTAATAATAATAATAATTAATTAGACTATCACACAGTAAAATAAAAATTTTATTTTATTTTACTGACCAGATATTTTGTGGTACTTAAAGCAGAAAAAAATCATCAGACACAAAACAGCAAATTAGCTTCGAGAAAGGCACCCAACAATGCTTTCTCTGAAACCAATCAGCCAACGACAGAATATATCCAGCTCCGAATAAGCTGTGTTTAATCAATTCTCTATATACATATATAGATAGAAATATATAAAGTAAAAATTTCCGTTTATATCCGTATAAAGCTGTTAAATAATATTGTCTTTGATTTGTCATCATTTAATGAATTCGACTAAAAATTTGTGGAATCGATATCGTAAAGTTTAGTTAAGATTGAATACACATTCTGCAGCGGTCTACGAACCCGAAGAGACGGGTCCAGAGGAACCGGCGGTATGTTTCGTCCCACTCGGTTCAGGTCAATTCGAGGGAGATGCACTGGAACAGTCCATGCTCTTGCTGGGAGATGGCTTGGCGAGTGGAGCGGCCTTGCGGCAGTACGAGACGTTGTTACGGAGATTGCCTGAAGAGTCTGCGGTCGCCAAGTTACCGAGTAATGTTAACAAGAATCGGTATAGGGATATCGCTCCTTGTAAGTATTTTTAAGTACAAAGCCTATACTATATAAATAAGATATCGCTATATATATATATATATATATATATATATATATATATATATATATATATATATATATATATATATATATATAAATAGTGTTTATGACTAGAATAAATATTAAGTAGATAAAAAAATATAAAAAACTAGCGGATCCGACAGACGTTGTCCTGTCTACACGTCTTTAATTTAAATTCGAATATTATTTAAAATTTGTCACTGCGATGGTAGCGCCGTCTGTCGGATCCAATTAAACATTCCAAAATCAACAACAACTAATAAATTGAAAATTAATTAAAAAAACATTGTCCAGCGGACAAAATTGTGAATCTAAACCATTCCCAGATCCCCTTGAACACACACAAAAAATTTCGTCTAAATCGGTCCAGTCGTTTAGGAGGAGTTCAGTCACATACACACGCACACAAGAAATATATATATTAAGATGGTATATGGATGTCATTTTCATTTTAGTTCAATTTATTTTCTTGTTAGTTCTAACTATTTTCTCTTTTTATTTTTTCTTATTTTTTCTAAGTGAAATTAAAGTTTTACTTTAATTTCACTCCAGTTCTTGTTTTTTTTTTTCAGTTCTAATTATTTTCTTGTTAGTTTTATCTATTGTCTCTTAAGTTTTAGTTTCTTTTCGCTTCAATTCTAATTATGTTCATTTTAGTTCTTACTACTGTCTATAAAAAATATGTTATACTGCGGGTTGCAATATGGCGCATGCTTGGGGATATAATTGGAATATCTTAGGAGTGCCTATTTATATATAAAGGCACATGATTTATGGTATAAATATGTATATTTTCTTTCTAGATGATTCCACTCGAGTGATATTAAAAAATGGGCCCACAGGAGATTATATAAATGCTTCATTTATTAATATGGAGATCCCGAACTCAGATCTTGTACTCACATACATTGCCACTCAAGGTATTTGAAACTATTTTTAAATTAGACTATTTTTAATTTAAATAAAGTTTCATATAAATTTATGAGTAAACAGCCATAAAAATGTATTTAAAAATTTAAGAATTTCATGAATTCATCGGAAATTCATTCATTCATTAGTCATTTTAGGAGTATGCTTTCTTATTTTAATCAGGCATAACTTGAGTTGATTTAAAAAAAATTAAGTACTTTTGATATAGCAGTATAGCTCCCAATAACTGTTAAACTTATTTTAATGAAGTATTCATGTTAGGAAAAAATATTCCTATAAATTAATTTCTTTATAATTTCTTTATCAACAGGTCCTCTAGCCTCGACAGTTGGAGACTTTTGGCAAATGGTTTGGGAAAGCGAGAGCAGTCTGATAGTGATGCTGACGGTTCTGGCGGAGCGCGGTAGAGCCAAGTGCCACCAATATTGGCCCAAAGTTGGGACCAACCCACTCAAGACTAGCAACACGTTGACCGTACAAACGAATTGCGAACAGAATCTTGGACATTATATCAGACGGGAATTGGTTTTGAAGGTTTGTCTCGTAATAATCTTAATATAACTTAATTTAATTAATTGTGTTATATAAGAAATAAATTAACTTAAAAGAAAATACACAAAAATATGGTGATTCAAGCTGATTTTTTAACGGAACGTCACGAAGGTGTGCAGCGTTTTTGTCGAAAAAAAGGGAGAGAGCGATTGAGACCGATTGAGAGAGAGTGAGAAAGATATTTTGAGAAGAAATACACGCTATTGGTAGATGTATTCGTAAACTAACTTACATATTAGAACTTTAGATGACAATTCTGTCGCATAACACCTAGTGCAGTAAACGCGGGTTTTTTTATTTTACTTATATTATCTTTAGTATACTGTGAGTATAGATATACAAATACATGGAGTGATTATATACTGTTGCCTGATCATCTATTGGAGCTTTTACCTCAGTAATAATTAATTTACAAAAAAGTTTTTCTGATATTTAGTGTAAATGCTGTGTACAGATATAACTGGAAGTCAGATTTTTAAATGTTGTTTAGTATGTAATAATTTTATGTATGTAGTCAGTCTGTTTTCTGCTTTGTACCTAAATGTGAAAATAAAATAAAATAAAATATGTGAATTTTGTACGCACGCACGTTTTTTTTTAATATAACGGAAAAAAACTGACAGGAGGCTCGCCTATGGACATCCAGAAGGCTCGCAAGTGCGTTGCTGGTATTTTTAGAACTGCGACCTCAAATCCAATAACGGATCTTTCGTTGGATAACCTCAAGGATCTTGCGTTGATTGTAGTTTTTACTTGTTAAAGGACAATGGTGGCGCGAGTCGTGCAATAACCCAGTTACAGTACACGGCATGGCCGGACCATGGAGTACCAGAGGACTCCGCTGCCTTCATTGACTTCACCCGGCTCTGTTCGCAGCTCAGAAACCATCGAGCTGGTAAAAAAATATCTCTGTCTAATATAAACCTTATTACAAAGGTATGAAGATCGACATTTCTTTAAATTGTGGATCTTAATGACTGGTTCAATTTTGATTTTGTACCATTTCGGCTTATTTATGATTGGAATCTTCAGCCATTGTAGACTAGAGATGAAACGGATATCCGATAACTATCCGGTATCCGGCCTATCCGGTGGCCTTTATACTATCCGACCGGATACCGGATAACTAACTACTAGGCCTACTAGGCTACTTCACAGGATTAAAAATAAGATTAAACGTTTATAATATTATTTACCTGACAAAAGGCTTTTCTAGACAAGATGTTGTCGTACCATGTAATACCATTGTTATCGTATATCTAATTGAAATATGGGGTAAATAATGCAAAAAAATGATCTAACATACAAACACAAAATCAAAGTCAAATTCGGCATTCAGACATTTATATACCATTTGATATTCCAGTAATACCAACCGTAGTGGAAGAAATGACGGAAGAAGAGCGTATACTGGAACCGCCAATGATCGTCCATTGTTCCGCGGGCGTGGGTCGGACGGGCGCGCTCATATTGGCCGAAACTGCGTTGGAGCTCGTTGCGAGACGACAGCCTTTATACCCTCTGGATCTGGTTAGGACCATGAGGACCCAACGGCCGATGTGTATACAGAATGCGGTGAGAATAATCCAGAAATAATTCGAATAATCCAAGTTTATTTTTTCTGTTACATGAATATGCAAGCAGGCTTACCTGATTTTAAGTACAGAGAGTAGAGAGAGGAGCCAATGGCACGCTCTTTTCAGCAAGTCCGCAGTCCTTGGCAGCCAAGGACTCAAACGCCCGAACCCAATAATCAATCCACAATCTCAGATTGAAAACAATCAGACCGTAACAGTCGATCGATCTCCTATCTGCATCACAATAACCAAACCCTATGAAGACAATCCATTTTTGGTGATAGATAGAATGCAATCTCTTCGCTCTTTACACTCATATTTGATAATCAATATAAACCAAATAAAGTAAATAAAACCGTACCAATAATATTAAATATAGATGTCTATGTTTAAAACATATCAAATAGCTTTTTAATTATTTTAAAAACTGGTGTAAGTTAAAATTTTAAGAGGCAAGATATCTCAAAGATTTCCTTCACAGAAAAAAATGCGCACGTTGAGTCTACGTGCACCGCCATGTACAAACCAACACTTCTGGGATGAGAGAAAAATAATATTAATTTGTGCTCTATATCTATCTAATTTCTATAACTTTTATGGACTTAAATGTTATCTTTATCTAAAAAGGAGATTGTCCGTCTATGATATATATATTTAGGTTTTCAAGAATGTGTAAATTTTTTGAGAGTCCGCAAAGTTTCTTAGAAATTCATTTATATAATTATTTATATATTCAATATAATTCCAACGTCCATCTCGACGCCTGGTGTTCCATATTACAGCCAGTAAAGGTATTGCCGAACCGATACAATCTAGAGGCTTTAAAGAAAAGGGCGTACCACATCCTACTCTCCCCGGCTTTGCATCTGTTGATTCAATATGATGGGCTTGCTTGTTTGCCTACTGTTTCATAAAAAATATTAATTAAGATTAGGAACTTAGAAACCATGAAAAAATTTTTGTTTATCGTATGATTCCTAATTAATGTGTGTTTAATTCCAGAGTCAATACAAATTCGTTTGTGAGAGCATTCAAGCAGCGTACTCCCAGGGTCTGAATCAGGATAACTGATAGCTGCTACTCCACCCTTCGAGGGACCCTTATTTACGCATACTCATGTATGGTATCAGCCTTATAAGGACACTGTGTTGTATGGACCTTAGGTGACGTCACACGTGACGCAAATTTACGTACCAGGTTACCGTCAAAGCAAGACTGATACTTTTGTGCATTGTAAAATATACTTTAATACGAAAATTCAAATTGACCAAATCTTAATATATGAACGGAAATAGACGGGAATTTACTATTTGTCACAATACGGTCATAGATTGGATTTTTTTTTCTAATTATCCCGTCCTGGATACAAGTCCTTTGGCCGAAATTTAAAAGTCTCTTCCGTCTGTTGTTTGTGGCAATTTTTACCAAAAAAATTTACAAGTATTGTAGATATTTGGTTATAATTTCGCGTTTAATTCGATAGTGTTAATTAAAATGTTATCATATCGAATCTGTCATTTTTGAATTGTTTTTTAAAGTTTTGACATTAATTATGCACAATGTTTTTTGGAAGTCTTGTTCACAGCGCACATTATGATGCAATTTTTAATGCACATGAATGAATATACCCTCATTTTTAAAAACTTTATTTAATCATCGTTAATAATATTACTTTTGCCTCGAAAGTGAAATTCGTAAGTACCCTCAATTCTAGATTTTCAAAAATTATTTAAACTGAAACCGTGTTATGGTGGTATTTAAACGAACTTATGGTTAAGTTGATATTTTTCCTAAAAAAAAACGGAAATTGTATTTTTAATCTCCGGAAATCGAACCTAATATCTTATGATGTACATAAACACTTGTAACGACTTATTTTAGTCGTGTTTATCTCAAAAGTTGTTTAAAAGTTCACTGTATAGAAATTATTAATGAATCAAATTGATTTACGTTATCTCGAATCAAAAGTACATATCAATAAGAATTAGGATTAGGAATTTATTTATTTGATATTTTTTTTAATGTACCCACATCGAAACTACCCTCAATTTTGTAACTTTTTCTAAAGCTCTCTTAAATACGTATGAGTAAGTATTTAGTTATTAACTTCGATTACAGTTTTTGGAAACTTTTTATTCGCTTTTATGTAAATAGAGTAAAAAATACTGTTTTAACTGATTGAAACGCGACGGCGTGTTAGTTAGTCAGTTAAAACAGTATTTGATTAGTTTAACGCGAATATCACATATTGGAGTTAAATGATTTGCACATTGAAACATGTTCTATATAAAATACGTGTTTTAAACGGGTAATTTCATTTAAACCCGTAGTTCTTGCCTTAACGAATTTATCGCAGTTTTGTTCGTAGTGCCATTTTAACTTAGACATATCTAAGCCCGTATTTCGGATATTTCAAAATCTAGTCTTGACATAACAAGCCCTTTATCCTGTTTGAACTAGACTCGTGACACCAGACACACTCTTGACATATTTAATTTTTTTTTTTGCCTCAATAGTTTTTTTTTAATTTATGCCAATAGTTCGCCTCAATAGTTTCTCTGTTAAACGGTGAGTACACTGTGGCGTCCAAGATGTCTAGAAGCAAGTTGAACGTTCCGATATACGGCCCGTATTCTAGTAACTGTACCAGTATTACTTAAGTTTCTAAGCGAAATTTTTATTTCACTGTAATTTTATTATTATTTTTTTATTTGACTCCAATTGAGATAAGTGAGAATGTAAAACGAAAGACGAAACGATATCGTCTATCTGTCGTTCGTCCAATGATATCACTCCCCCTTATTTATAATCTCTGGTACGCTTAAGTTCTAAACGATAAATTTATTTTTGAACGAATTTTTTGTGCTCATATTTTATTATACAGTTGTTTTGGATTATATTTTTGTTACTATTTATTTCATTATATACTTTATTTTCTCAACGATATGTATATATTTTAAATATACTAAAAACATTTACTAACAATAGTTTTTATGTATCCCTTCATAAAGCTATAGCGTACATGGTGTACGTATTCCGTACGTATACGATCTGACAATAACATAGTTTTACGATGAGTAAGTATTAAACACCGCATGATTTTGTATGAAATTTGTAATGTTTAGTCCATAACGGGCGCCGTAAGTTTATATAATATACACGATTAAAACCGTTTTTCCTGTAGAGCACAAAATGTATGTTTGTCCCATAGTGCAAAATTCGCACGCCCACGTACACATACTAAGTATACGCGTATACGTACGCACACGTTTTATCTCTGCCGTTTTACTAAGAACACTGCGATATTTGCGTATTTTACTTCAGTATTTTACCAAATTGCTGCTATAATTACAATAAAATATGTGAATTTAATTTTTTTTATATCGCCTTTGGTATATTGCAATACTAACAATTTTCATACAAATACATTTAGTGTAACTTTTTCCAACTCCGTTGAATTGGCCTTTTTGCGTTGATTATTAACACCATTGTAAATTGTGTGACTGATGTAGTTTTAAGCAGGTATTTATAACTGCGCGTACGTTGGCAAGTTAGTGAGATGTTAACACCCGTGGACATTGCAAAATCTTGCCAAATTACGGGCCAGTAATCACGTAAATTTCGCTAATTATCCCTTTAGCAATATACAGCGTGACTTTTCTATCAAAAATTAAAAAAAATTAAGTATATTGTAATACTTGAAAAGTGTTTTCATAGACAGATCAAATGTTTTTAGTCTGGAACAAGTAGTAATGGTATTTCTTAAATCATTTATACTTATTAAAGTGTATTTTAAAAATATTTACGATCTCTTACTCTGCATACCTTTTCTTGGTCTTAAAATCTCCAGGGATTTGAAAACATTGAAACTGACATGTTTGTTATGTAATTTATGGAGTATTAGCGAAATTTACGTTATTTAGTCAAAAATATTTCTACCTTGTGATGTCTGAAGTGCTGTGCGGGTTTTCTGTGAAAAAAAATAAAGAAAATTTACTGATTTTTTTGTTTATTTCGTCGATTTTTTCCCAAAATAAATTTAATATTACGACTCTTTCAAGAGTCTTTCAATTCAGTAGACTCCACATCAATGGAAAATTTAACATAGGTAAACCAATGAGTATAATATATATATAGGTATATATATATTCTTGTGTGTGTGTAGTAGAAATCGTTCGTGATTTTCTGTAGCTACCACGACTTTGACAGTTTCAAACGACTACGTCCAATAGTGAGCCTCCTGCCCGTTTGCCCCCTGTTCTATAAAAAAAATATTGACGTACTGCGTCTGTCATTAATTACTCTAGTAATCTACGTATACTATGTGCGTATGGTGCTTAACGTTTCTTTCAATTTGATTTAATTTGACTAGAAAGTGTGGCTGGTTTAAATTACTATAGTTATAAATAATTTATATATTAAATATTTACGAACAGCCGAAATACTGTTATAATTTATAAATCGCGGCAACATTCAAGAGTTAAACGAAACGTCACACAACTGGCACCCGAACTATGCTTGAGCGTACATATTATAAAAGTTTAGTTTTTAAATAAATGTACGAGAAGTTAAAATACACTAACAGTACACAAAACGCAGAAAAACACTAATAACTGCACAAAACACTCGCTAATTACTTCAATTACTCAGACAACAAACACATGTCATTACTTTTCCCGCTTCAGTCTTTTCCCGCTTCAGCCTTTTCACGCATGTTCTCTTTAAGTGTTCCTTCCTCAGAGTATGTGACTACACATGCCCTGAAAACGCCTAAAATGGTTGAACCTTCTGAAAACTAAGATAATTTTTGTAATATTTTTTGGTATGTAGTAATAGATAATATATTTCAGTCTCGAATCACAAACTCAAAAATATCTTTATTCATATAGGGAAACATGTACACTTATGAATTTTACATTTACAACCAGTTCGCAAGTCAAGGACGTAGAGCGGGTAAGAAGTACTGGCAAGAAACTTTCCGCCACTCTTTTCAATTGCTAAGTTTTTGATACAATTGTTTGAACTGGAGCAAATCAATCCCAAGCATTAGAATCATTTAGGTTTTCGTCACATTTATGAAAGACACACATCTAAGCTGTAGAAAATTTGGGATATATTTCATTCAGGTCGTGTTTGTAACGGTGCCATAGCATGTACATATATTTAACATTTTGTCACAATATTTTTTACGAATAAATTATATGTAATATTTGGAGTTTTAATTACGACTGGCAGCCCTAAGCACGTCCATTCATGAATTCAATAGTATTTGATTCAAAGAATCAAAATAAATATTGTTTACTATCGACAAGACAATTCACGAGATAAGTTTAGGTTTTGAATTTAAATTAGATTTTACAACAATTTTTATAGTAACAGACAGCCCTACCTTGACGCACATTAATTCATGACTCCAGTTGAGCTTTGACTGGGCGGCTGACGCGCGCCCAATTTCATTTCCCGCCCATCGGAGCTTTTAATAAAACTTTTAAATATCTTGTTTATGTCAAAAGTGTTTGTGGTTCGGATAAAAATGCCTAAAAAAATTAATGGCTTCAATTACTTAAAATATAATGTATACGAAAAGTAAATAATGTTTAACAATGATTTTATGGTATCAATTGCATTACGTAGTAATAATTCTTATTATAGATGTAGAAATGAAAACATACATACAAAAAGAGACAGGTGTTATGAAAGTGCATCAAGTTGATGAACCATCTTCTGGAGTAGAAGATATATCTGTTGGAATTAGCTTTGGATTGAGGAATTCATCTCTTGAACAAGTAAGATATGTAATTAGACACTCCTTTATATATTATTAAAGTAATTATTCTAAAACAATACGTAAAACAGCCTTACGCAAGAAAAGAAAATAACTTGAAAATTACACGTCGCGATAAACTTCTCCCGGAGGTATTTATTCTGGACCAATTCTGGTAAATTGACTTTCAAAACCCTATGGAGTACTTCTTGATCTTTGATTGGAATCAAATCTATAATTACACAATTTCAATACGAGTGAAGCCACTTTTTCGAATTTAAAAAATATTGTTGAACTGAATCTTCTTTATCGGCGTTGGAAAAAAATTTACGGTCGCATTTTTTTGATTACGCGTCAATCTTCACAAACAACAAATATTGCTACTAATCAATAAACTGCTTCCGAAAACGCTGAACTACTTGTGATTTATTATTATTAATTACTTAAGATGTCATGTGGAGCATGGTGTAATGGTTGCAGCTCCTTACAAACGTTGTTTAATACAAAATACTTGGCGATTAAAAAGAGTAGCCGAGAGTTTATTGCCAGTTCTACACTTCCGTTTTACGCCCTTGATTTGAGAACTGGCATTAAATGTAAAATTAGAAGCAATTCATATACAGGCTGCAATTTCCCCGTACTAGACTATCTAAAGTTAGTAATTCTTATTTGGGAAAAGGGATACCCTTTTTTAATAAAATCCCGAGGCTCTTTTATCTCTGCATTTTAATAAATTTAAGAAATGCATTAAAGAAAAGACTTACTATAAATTAAGCGATTATCTAGTTGATAATAAGCCTGGGATTAGTGCTGGGCAGGCATACTTCTCATTAATTTGCTATATTTGTTTTAAAATAAGTATTGTTTGATGATTTCCTTTTTTAAAAAGTACCGAGAGTTTTACGCCGGCTTTTTCTCTCGGCCTGCACTCCCTGTCTTCTTTGCCGATGAGTGTGGATGCCTACAGGTTCAAATATAATGACGTGGAATAAGTGATACCTGTCTATCTTATGTTCCATAATAAACGTACTTTTTTATATGTTTTTTTAACGTTCATAAGTGTAAATTAGGTTTTGAATTTGAAATTAGCAATGATGAAGGGCATTCAGCAATAACTCTAAAGAAGAAGACGATATGGTACTTACCGATTTAGCAACAAATCAGACCAAGGCACAATTACTACTGGTCTTCCCATAATGCCTAGAGAAGCTTAAAATCGCAATAAGAGATAGCAGTGCAGCAGGCACCATACACGCGACCTTCAATAGTAGAGTCAGAAGAAGATATGGTACTTACCGATTTAGCAATTACGATGCAGGGGCACGACAATTATTATCAAAATTAATCATGACAAATATTATAGTGATTCAATTGACGACGTAGTATGTACTATCTTTGCGATTACTAGAATTATCAGTCGATTAGTTGATTAAAATGACAGTTCCGTTTAATTACCGCCCGTGAACACACAAAATGTTTACAATTCTCACTATAAGTGTAATTCTGTGTTGTGTTTTTGTGCAATTCAATTTGACAAATGTAAGTGATCTATGAAATAAATCAGTGGCGCGTGACCTTTTCAGGTCTGATGATCAGCCCGTGTCTGACACACGCCATCCAGTTTTGGATCTCAACCCGGTTTCCTCACGTTATTTTACACCGTTCAACCGAATGTTAAATGCGCATATAGATAGATAGATAGAAAGAAAGTCCATTGGTGCAAAGCCGGAGATCGAACCTGCGATCTCACGGATGAGAGTCGCAATTCGAAACTAATAACAATAATAAAAGTAATATTACAAATCCGGACATATTTTATAATGAATAAAATATTTTCATAACTTTATCTGAATGCAACCACAGTTTGAAACTGATATTTTTTATATTAAAATGTGCCTAACCACCTCTTTAAACTAAATCTAAGATCTAATATAAGACAAGTATTAATTTATCCTGTATCTATCTGTTAGTCCGTAATCGGCATACATATGCACAACTATTACTCCAAGGGCGAAATGGTCTTAGGCCTGACGTGTTAGACCACCCTTATTTCTATAAAACAAATATCATTCTTATTATACTATTAAAATAAACAAGTCCTGTTCCCGAATTTTATGTATTCATGTTTACCACACCATACATTATAAATACTATGAGTACTATCTACGGTATATGTTACAAACTCTTGTATTTAAAATGTATGACAATTTAGCTAAACATAAATGTTACAAAAATATAATAATAAATGTTAAAAAAACAATAAACATACCAGAAATTGTTGTTTCGCAAAACAAAAGTACTAGAAAAAACAGCGACTTAGGCACAAGACAGGGACTTAACAATGCTTTTTTCAGACAGAAAAGGAGAAGAGCGATTGAGACCGATTGAGAGAGAGTTAGAAAGAACGAGCGTAGCATGAAGCAAATAGTAATTGAGCGAGAGTAGGAAGCAAGCAAGAGAGAAAGATCGAGAGAGAGAGAGAGAGTAATTGAGAGATGTATTTGTTTAGTAGTAACATGTTAGAACTTTAGATGTGAACTCTGTCGCATAACACCTTGTGCAGTGAACGCAGACTTTTGTTTATTTATATTGTCATTAGCATGTATGCAGTGCGTAAACAATGTGAATATAGATATACATGGAGTGATCATACGTCATGATAATGTATTGGGGCTTTTACCTTAGTATTAATTAATTTACAAAGAAGTTTCTTTCTGGCATCTGTGCTGTGTACGCAAGAACTGCTTAACAAAATTTTATAAAATAAAAAATATAGAATCATGACCCTAATCTAAAATAATACAAAAAAGTTTAATAAAATTCATTACTCGAAAGCACATTGGGCTGCCAGTTGCTATCCATATATTTAATTGTACTGTATTTCTGTATTAGTGAAACGAAGTGTTAATAATTAATAAAATAAAAAGACTTAGAAAACCGAGATTTCTACAGGAACTCTACGAAGACACATGTTCACAAACTTCTTTATTCATAAACCATATATCTATCACTTTTCATCATAGCGTAAACAGAATTTAACAGAAAGAGACATTCGTTGAAGCGTGGAATTAGAGTTATTATTTAAATTGCTTAGTAACTTCTCTAAATAACTGTACAAATCGATCCCATTTTAATACTCGTATAACACCTCAGGATTAACTATTCAATAACCTATTTTGGCAATTTACCGAAATTATTTTATCAACATCTTATCAAGAGCTTTAGATATTAGGCGATAACTTTTAATGTAACCCACACTTAAATAATATGGTTAAGTTTGGACTAACTTTTTTAGAAATATAACAACGAAGTATGCCGGCCCTCGATTCCTAGCATTGTGTGATTTATTCAGTGGTGGATTTACAAATTTCTATCTTGAAAAATTTGTAAATCATCATCTGCGGTATAATAGACTCCCACAAAACATAAAAAGTGCAGGCAGTATATATTTGCATTAAGATAAAAAGATCCCAATCTACGGAAATGAAAGTTCATCCAAGTTCTTTTTTCAAATTGTAACTGTAGCATATAAGTGTTCTCATGTCATCGACTAATGTCTACTATGAGTCTTTAAACCTAAATCCGCCACTGAATGAAAAGTTCAAACTTCAAAGTCAGTGAACTTTGTGCTGTCCTCGTGTTTCTCGCCTTTACAAATGTCATGTCCTAAATTAATTTTTCAATCCAGCAATGTCATATAAATTGCAAATACATTTTATATTATAATAAAATAAAAATTGGTTTGATTTTTGAGCACAAAATTATACAGTTCTTGCCCGCTCTACGCGCTTGACTTGCGAACTGTTAGTAAATGTAAATTTACATTTAATGTAATTTTTCTGACGTTCATGAGTGTACTTGTTTACCTATATAAATAAAAATGTTTTGATTGATTGATTTAAACACATTACTTTTAAAATACATTACTATGGTGCTTACTGGGACGTTTCAGTATCGTGAGTAACTCTCTACGCTAACTACAGTATGTTAATAATATAATTATTATGTGAAATTTAAACAAATATGGCTAAAATGAGCTGTGCAAAAATTTGTTCGTCCGAATTGTCTTGCTATTTGTTTTAAATATTGTAGAATTGTTTGATGATTTGCTTTTTTAAAAAGAGTAGGTACCGTGAGTTTTTACGCCGGCTTTTTCTCTCGGCCTTCACCCTCTGTCTTCTTTGCCGATGAGTAGGAATGCCAACAGGTTTAAATTTAATGACGTGGAATAAGTGATACCATGATGATCTTATGTTCCAAAATAAGCGTATATATAAAATATATTTTATTGAAATATTACATTTGCTGAACATTTATTAGAGGACGGAATTTTATATGGGTTGTTGTGTTTGTGGGGTTGAGCCCTTGTCCCTTGGCCGTCATCTTGGAAAAAGGAGTGTAGCACGTTCCAGTGTTAAGTTTGACTCACAAAGTACCATTTCAATGGACTAATAAGGCAGTACAACTTAGTGCTTAGCTTTAATTCACGTCATCCAGTCACAAGGCACATTCTGAGCTGTAACGTGACTCGTCCGGGACTAATTAGAAGTCTAAAATGTAATTAAGTTGAAAGCTGTGGCTTCCAATCTTGCAACCCTAAACTTACATAATCAAGGTAATTGATAAGTTACGTTTGTTTATTAATTTTCTTTCGCAAATATTTGAACCAATTAACAAGAAATATTTTAGACTTAAGACTAGCCTGACATCAAAATAAAAAAATAAATAACGTTTATTATGGAACATAAGATCATCAAGGTATCACTTATTCCACGTCATTAAATAAGAACCTGTAGGCATCCCTACTTATCGGCAAAAAGACAGAGGGTGTAGGCGGAGATAAAAAGCCGGCGTAAAAAACTCTCGGTACTCTTTTAATAAAAGCTAATCATCAAACAATACTTATTTTAAAAGAAATATAGCAAATTAATTAGAAGACCCACTTCTGACTAATATATAATTTAAATTATAAATAAAATTTTCATATTAAATGAGTTTGGTATTATATACTTTGTCTGGGAACTTCCAGAACTTTCTAATCTGCCTTTAGCTTCTTCCATCCATTTCTCTCCAGAAACTGTTATTATTTATTTACTTACAGCCCATGCATGGCCAAACTAAATCAACAATAAAATACAATTAAGTTATTTACAAAATGAACATTAAATGCTATCCTCTAATCCCCTCCAAGTATTCTCCCAAATCACAGTATACTAACCCCATACGCTTCCCCAATTGGTCGCCTTCCGGTGAAGAATTATGTTGTCAGCACATCGCTTTTGTGGTTTCCCACTGTACTTTATTCCTTCCAACGTTTGGCTTCGGCGATGATCTTCGGTCTCTGTATGTAAATGGCATGCACATTTCCATTTCAAGTGTGAAGGGCGCTGATCTGTTTATGCCCTGATCTAAAATTTTTGTTTAAAAATAATTAAAAAGCACTCACGGTAATTGAGTACTTTCGCAAGAAAAAGGCGGAACCACAAATAAAAAGTCAACAAATCCAAAGACCCATTCAGTAGTTATTGTCGGTAGAATTAATTACCTATTTTGAAGAAGATTAATTTTTGTTTGTGACGAATAAAGTCAAAAACATGATGGTTTTAAATATAGTTTGGCATTTAGTTTTCTTGTTTCGTGTTTTATGATCAGAGTTGCTAGTGTCAGCTTAATGCTGAGGTTTGATTAAAATTATTGTGAATTTCCTTTTATTGTGTATGCTTTATCAAATATTAAATGAATCATACAGAAATATTAATAAATTATGTAATAAACCAAGGACTAAAGGAAAACTTAATATAATGCATGCAAGGTGCACAAATAAAACCATTTAAAAGAAATAAAACCTTATTCCCACTTCGGGGAGATGTTCGAGTCAATTCCTAAGCAACCGAAAGAGTCAAATGAACAACTAATGCACATGCGCACTTGTAGCAAGATTGTTACTAGTGTAGGAGTATAATAAATATAGAGGAGAATGAAATATAGAGGAGTGTATGTCCATTGCTGTATACTCTCCTCTATATTTCAGTACAATCTTCATTCAACGCCACCACTAGGCTGTCTAAAATATATGTTCTAATTCTATACTCAGGAAGTCTTGAAGTTGTTTACATTTTATTTCACTACTAATTTGTTTTGTTTCCGCAGTTTGTGTAATAAATATATGTATTTCTGTTTCTAAAATATAACTAACAAAAGTCCAAACTTTTTTATAGAACAGGCAGCTAACGGGTAGGAGGCTCATCTGATGTTTAGTGAGTATGGCTGGCGGTGTCCCATGGACACTCTCAATGTTAGAGGGCTCTGAGAGCGTTGCCGACCTTTTTTGAATTGGTTGGGAAATACTTCAGTGGGCAATTGGTTCCACATAGTGGTGTTGCGTTTCAATACCACCACTGTAGGTATATGTATATATATATATACAGTATAATAGTAGTAAGTAAATAAGTATAAGTAAATATTTTTATTTATAAAATAATACATGATATGATTCATAAACTAGTGTAAAATTCTACCTGTAAAGACGAATGGCAGAATATGCCAGTTTAGATTGTACCACCATAATATTTTTGTACCATATCCTTGCAAATAAAATTGCTCATTTGCGAATTTTGTAAACGTTTTTGACATTCATAAGCATGCCTTAAGTGGCATCTAAACTGAATAAATAAATTTTGATTTGATTTTAAATAATATTTTTTGCTCTTGTTTGTATGTAAAGTTTTAAAACACTTTTTAATTTCGGTTAGATTGTGAACTGGAAATAAAAATTGATCTTTGAACCATAAAACTGTCAGAATCTCTAAACTTATCAGAAATATGATGAACAAAGAATGGTTCCTTTGTAAATGAAAGTCTTAAGGATAAACCTTGTAAATAGCCTACGGAAAATGAAATTTACAAAGTTTAAGACCCTGTGCCCTAAGCAATTACCTTATTTTAACTTTATCAGTAGGTACTAGTAAGCTTTCATTTTATTTGGAAACTCTTTCACCGACCACAATGTCAACTAATTAAAGTCATACGGGGCTCTTGGGATAGGCATAATACCTGTTATAAAACTTTTATTTCCTTTCATTATAATTCCTATACTATAGGAATGAATGAAATTCTAAAGCAAATCCTTTAAAATCTCATTCTCGAATAATTGCTTATCGCATTAGTAATAAACCAATTTCGTTATAAAAAAGTCGTTTCAGTTTTCAGTTATTTAGTTCTGTTTGTAAAATATAGCTTACAAAATTCCAAACTTTTTTTTTAGAATAGGCAGCTAACGGATAGGAGGATTTTTATTTTACTCAAAGAGCTTTAAGAAAAAACGTATAATAATTAACATGGAATTACGATACACTACCGAAAATCAATAGCTTATAAATATTGGTGTGTCTATGATTTATGTGTGTACGTGTTTGTGAAAGGGGATTTGTGACTATTTACTTAATTAAAAAAATGTGTGCGTAAGAAATGAAACTTCTTTATGACCTTATTTTCGAAACATAATCTATAATATGCAACTTTACAGAAATTGGTTCAATAAAATAAAATTAGAATTAGAATTAATTCAATTTACCTTATTTAATAATAATTTATCAAGATTATTATAGAATTATATAATTAATTGTAATAAAAGTACTGCTATCTTTGTTACCGTTATAAAATACATATTTCTTTTATAATGGCAGAAGTTTCATTTCAATTATTTTATATCCTTTATGTGGGAGGACTTTTATTACAAATATCAAAACGAGAAAATAAATTACATTTATCTTCACAAAAAAAGTTATTAAGCAAAACAATCAATCAAAAGCAAAGCAGATAAATGAATATGATCCTAGCGTAAATGTTATATTACGCGGTCTGAAGCCATTATCGAGTTCATTAACGAATGGAATGTATTTTCGTGCTTCCGTATGATCCCCATACACGCACGTAGTTCAATTATTCATACAAATTCTATCTTTACTATTTATCGTTCCGTATTTTATATTTTTTGTCCTCTGCAGAGTGGATTATATGTATATTAAAAAACTTTAATCTTGGTTTAAAGTTAAAACCTTATTGGAATCAATGTTTCATTAAATCCAGTTTTTATATTTATTATCCAAACACCAACGCCAACCTAAGACATCGCACACTTTTCTTGATGCCCATAACCACACCAACAGCGGAGTGGTTTAAACCACTAGCTATTTTCTCATTTTCTTCTGGTGATTAATCTACTGTGCCTCACTCCGTTTCACGGCCCGTTTCTACACGATCTTTTCTTTCACCTTAGAAGCGAGTGTTAGAAAGAGAAAGGGCGACAGAAAAAGGCGATTCCGTGCTGCCAGATGAGGTCCAACTTAATTAAATAGAAATGTAAAAATCTCTGGCTGGACAAGCACCGTAAACCGAGTAACCAGACATAGAAATGAATCGCAAATTATGTTTTTAAGCTTAAAATTACCAATACGGATAGGGATTTTACTTATTATTTCTACATTACACACGCTTGATACATTCATTCTAAGCTCAGCAGCTTTTACTTTGTTTAATCATTAAAGAAACTAAACATCTTTATGGTAAAAACAATAAAATCAAAACATACAACAAATATATATGACATATACACAAAAAGTTAAACAAAACAAAACATGACAGCACAAAATTCATAAATTAGGAGAACGACAAACATAGTAGTAACTATAATAAAGAAGAAAGATACAAGTCATATGACACTAATAGTTTTAACATATTCTTATATGAAGCAGTAGAGGAGTGCGAAAAGGGTCGATATTAGTGGCAGAATCCAAAGTAGAACGCCTGTTCTGTCCTGTGACGAGACTCACGGAACGCAATGTTGGTTCTGTGCGAGCGTAGAGATCTGGATGGAACATTAAATGTTATCGTTCGAGAAGATGGGAACAAGTTAGTTCATGTAAATTAGATATAGAAAGTGAATGAAGTTTTTATTGATGTAATGAGTTTGTTTTTATACGTCATTGGCTCTGTACCGAAATACACTGTAACTAACAATACGTTGTTTACCGCCAGTGGTTTGTGATTGCCAATGATAACAGTCATACATGCAGGTGGCAGCCTATACATCTTGGTGGAGAAGTCAATGTTATCCTACATACATATAAAGTATATACCTAGAGCCATAAGTTCTGCTACAAATAAAAACTAGAAAAAACTATTACTAACTACTAGAATGTACAACTTGAACATAGTTATCGATATCCATACCACGTAGGCCTAACTTTACGATGTCGAATTTATGTGTTGGTGTGAGCGCGCATCGTAAAAATTCACTCTCATCATCGCGCCAAAAGAAGTATAACTTCAAAAATCATTTTTATATGATTTATACCTACCTATTATGTTATATCATTTATACCTACTTATTAAAGTCTCAGCGAAAAATATATTCTATTCGAAATCGCCACTAAATTTGTCGCCCTAAAATTCTGCCGCCCTTCCTACTCAGACTGCTGGTAAACCCACAACTGCCTTTGTAACCACCCTCGAAAAGTATGAATACCAATTATGTGAAAAACGTGTTATTGCTATTGTTATATTGCCATAACTCCCTATTTGTAGTAACTTTATACACATAGTAACTAAGTTTTATTTTACAGAAATTCACGATAGCATTTTATAACTTTCTATTGGATATTATAGCACATTAATGTGTGGCTTTATGATATATTTCTAAAACGTCGTTAAATAAATTGGAAAATGAGTCGCTGTCATGTTCACACATTACAGTGGAAATTACCGGGGGGAAAAATTGTTGGCTCATGTGTAATAAAATTTATTATACATTGCAGGAACGCTTTTTGTGGTGTATAATATTAGGTGTATATGTCCTGTTTTATCATTACAGGAATTAAATACACTACCAGATGTATATACTGTGAGTCATGCAGCTTTGCCCCGAGGACTGGCTGTCCATCCCCTGCCGTTGGAGAACTCCGATCATGAAGTCATGTTAAATGTTACCTGGGAACCGCCTATGGGTAATTGATTATACTTGCTTAGTGATTAATTAAAGTGCAAAAGCCAGAAATGAAACTTGACATATAAAAATCGGCATCTCTCTTTTTATCACAGGATATACACGTTTAGAGGGAATGGGACAGAGTACTTCAATAAGAACACTGTAATTCATTCTTTTTTCTTTATAGGTTTAAGGATCTAATGGTACGTCGAAGAAATAAGTGCTTCCTAAAACACAAATTAAAAACTAAATTTTAACAGTGAATATCATATATTACATGTATATGTCTCCAATAGTATTTCTACATATATATATTTTGCAGATGTCGTTACAGATCCTTCACATACATATGTACGTATTTGGTTGTAATCCTGAAATCAATATTAATACTATAGTTACGGTAGAACGGTTTGGGTTTATTGGTATAGACTAGACTTAATTACATCGAAGCAATTAAACAATATATTTATTAAATTGTCTATAAGAATTTAATTTGGAATGTAAAATTACCTATAAAGATTTTCACTCATCGTGATTGTGTGTGGACTTCACATGCTGTTGACCAATGCTAGCGATAATTTTTAAAAATTATAATTTAAAAAAATATTAAAAACTGAACAGAAATATACACGTATAAAAGTTTAATACGCCATGTTGACTTCAGATAATGCTCTCAGTGCCACCTACGAATACTAATTTGCGTTGGAACCATCATATTTTTCTTTTTTTCTTTATTCTTGCTTTTGCCTCTCAAGAAAAATAAAAACGTGCGTGCCTACAAAGTACACATGTCAGAGGTGAAATTTATTTGTAAATTAATTATTTATAAGGTAAAAGCCCCAATAGCTGCTCATGTACCAGTATATGATCACTCCATGTAGTTGTATATCTATATTCACACTCTTTACACACTGTATACGTGCTAATGATAATATAAATAAATAAACTATAGTATCTATATATATAGTAACTACTAAGCGAATATATCAACCAATAGAGTGTATTTTTTCTCAATCAGGGAGATAGATTCTCACTCTCTCAATCGGTCTCATTCGCTGTCTCCCTTCTCTTCGACATAAACGCTGCACACCTTCGTGATATTCCGTAAATACAAAACAAAAAAAAAACAAATTTAAAAAGTTTTTCCATGTGTGTACCATGGTACCTTTAATTCTGGTAGTATTTCCTCGCTGTTATGCGATACTTATTCGTTAAGCGAAGTAAGCAAGACAAATTACTAACTTACTTAAAAATACTTTTACTTATCCTTCGAAATATATAATCTGATTAATAGAAAGCTTATTTGTTTGTGTATAAAAAACTACTGAATCAATATTCGGTACTCTTTTAAGTATAGAAAAAGTTATTTTACAAAATCCAAAAATCTAAAGTTCCCTAATTTCAGGTCCCCCAGTGAGCACTTATTCGTTGGAAGTCGACAGTATCAGAAACACAGTAGATTGTCGGTCAACACTTTGCTACGAGTACAACATTCCCGGGGTAAGACACTAGAACTAGACAAGTAGTAGAGAACTAGTAACTAAAGATATGATTTTCAAGGTTTTAAGAGATTACGGAAGAAACATATTACTTTAATTAATTAGACTTACGCGCAAACCATATAATCTATCTCAATCCATTTTTGACCATCTGAAATAAATTACTTAATCCACATATTGATAAAAGTGTGCCAATAACAAAACGACGGATTTGTTATTGGCATACTTTACTCATGCATCATACTTTACTCATACCCATCTGTCGATACAAGCTATCCATGGCAGGTCGGATCGGTGTATGTGGATAGACCTTTGTATGAAAGTGACAGTTCATCTGTGCCAATATCCTATCTTAATATTTTAACTTATACCAGTTTTTAAAATAATTAAAAAGGTATTTGATAGGTTATTGGGTCTGGTGGTTATACTCCAGAGACTCAACATCTACTTGCCAATTAGTTTGGGAAATGAAGAGACACAGATACAGAAATGAGGATCTTAACAGTGGTAGCGCCAATGATCTATATATTGTTATTTTTCATTCTTATAACTATCACTCTTAATCAGGATGCCCTATGGGCCTTGGTCCCATCAGCACCGAGTCCCATAGCAGGTGGCTGCGCAGTCCGTCCTGGCTGTCCTTACCGTGTGAAGCTCATCGCTCATCCATGGGACGGCCACACATCTGCCAATGTTAACGTGCAGTTAGATGGTATGTACTGTTAGAAAATCTATTATCTAATATATATTTAGAGTAACGTATTTGTGCATTCTTACACCGACTGTGCTACTCAATGAACAAGGTATCGTGTGGAAACCGGCATGCCAGAGACCCTATCGATAACTTTCAAGCATAGAAGAGAGTCTCCGACTTGCTTAAATAGAAAGAGAAATCTCAAGGAATTGATGATAAAAATAAAAAGAATATTTTTACATTGTGACCAAAATCATATATCGCTCCCCCCATATTAGGGGATCCCTGTGTTGATAACAATTATTCCGTGGTACATGTTTAAAACTGTCTATGTCTTATAAGACATTAAGTATGAGTGAATGTGTGAGTGTGTGAGTGTGTAAGTGTGTGAAAGAGTGTGTATGCACAGAGACGGCCTTACCCATTGCGAGGCTCCAGTGGCAGGTCTCTACGAGGCTTTCGTACTTCGTTTAACTAAGGATCAAATTTTAAATTTAATTAAAAAAAACGATATTTGTATTTAAATTTGCTTGGGTTGCCCGGGTGACCCTCGCCGCTGTGTATGCACTACATGAGCATTTGAGAGATGTTGTAACATCATCCTTTATTTTTTTAAGTCGGTTAAAAGAGCCATGATGATACAAATCAACCAAACGAATGACGTCCAAGAATGAGTCATGGCATCCCTTCTGCATAGATTTCTTTGCAGGAAATAATTACTAACAAGTATTTATTTTGAATACACCTCTTTGATTTCTAAAACAGACGTGTTTGGCGCATCTGCGAATAAAATTTATCGCTGGCTCGTGATGCGTCTGAGGAATGTCTATAAATTCTAAGATCTATAGATAAACATGCACTTTAGATGAAAGATACATAGCTTTCATTTGAGATGAAATGCCAAAAAAATATAGATATACAACCTTTGATGTGTATGCAGTACATATACCGGCAAACTTCTTGAGAATTAAACAAAGGAGTGGGGGAAAGTTTGCAACTGATTTACCAATCACACGATCGACGCGTCACTCTTTTTTAGGACGCACTCAAGTTTTAAGGCCACTGGCTAGAATATAATCAATGAAACTTTTTTTGGTTCTCTACCAAGATAAACACATATATTTTAGTGTTATTTTTCAACAATAAAACCGCATTACTACAATTTTATGGCCGCCTTTACAATAGATACCAAAATAAAAATCTTTATACAGGTTTTAGACAAACGATTTAATATTGAGTTTTTGTACGGTGCGATGATTAACGGCAATTGAAAGAACTACATCGCACTTGAATGACGTTGGTTGACGTCAGTGTTCTGGCTTAGGGAGTGCCAGACAATTATTAACTAATTGGTTAATCGATACAATTGTATTTACGCCTGAAGCGCCGGAGAGTGCGATACTCTCTCGCATTGCAAAAAAATCCTTGAACTTTTTGGTTACCGCCTCCATAATAGTAAAACTAACTAATGAAAACAGATTACCTGATCAGTGTTGTAAAAAGCTGTATGTATGATATATCATCGGCAGCCGTCATTGCCACTAAATGAAACTAACTGTATAAATGGTTGTCAAAATATAAAAAAAATCAGTTGTCAAGCTGTGGCGATGTGTGAGTGTTCGACACGGCTTTTATACGGCCCCTATATTTCTGAGCTTTTTTCGTTGATAATTTATGGAAATTGTCGTTATTTCCTTCATCATACGGATTAGTGTATACTACGGACCTAGAAAGATTTTTGACCTTTCACTGCATAACTATGTATAACTAGCTGGTGGTCCACGTCAAAACTCTTGTTAGGAAACTTCATTCTTACGTTTTTATTATTACTTTAGATGCTTTAATGTTGTCCAAAATTAAATTAATAAATATGTTGAAGTGAAACGTCTTTAAGCGCATGCGAGTAAATTTTTTACGGATGAATCGCAATAATAATAACATTAGCGTCACAACGATGTGCAGCGTTTTTTAAAAGAGAGAGACCGATTGAGAGAGAGCGAGAAAGGGCGAACGTAAATAGTCATACAGCGAGAGTACTCCCTGTATAAGAGTGAGATAGATCGAATAAGAGAGAGAGAGTAAGAGCGAACGACGAGAGGTGGGAGAGAGCTATAGTGAGAAAGAGTGTAAGCATAAGGGATATCGAGAAAAATACACGCTATAGGTTGATGTATTAAAACTTTAGATGGCAATTCTGTAGCATAACGTCTTGTGTATAGTAATCGCACATTTTAATCTATTTATATTATCAATAGCACGTATACAGTGTGTAAACAATGTGAATATAGATATATAAATACATATCATCTCTTGGGGCTTTTACCTTAGTAATAATTATTTAACAAAGCATGCACTTTTTTATAAAGTGTGAGTATTTAGCTTTTTTACTGTTTAAATAGCTTTGTGAACATATATGTCCACAGAATGTATAATGGGTGTATGCTCCTGCGCACACGCACCACGGCTTCCAAGACCTGAAGTTGATGCAGAGCTTTTCTCTAAAATGGGAGACCTGTTTGTCAATGTGTCTTGGTCTCTACCAGCTCCACCAGAACCTTTACGGCTTCCACCTAGATTGAAAAAGCAGTTTTATTATGTGAGGTAAGCTTTGTTTGATTCTTCAGTTTTATGCGTCACGGAGACAACTATATATAGTACACATACATATAACAATCGAATAATGAAAGATATTTATAGAACTAATTTTATGATATAATTTAAATATAAATAATATAACTTAAATAAGAACCCAAAAAAATGTGTTTTGTATGATAAAGCTATTGTACAAAAGTTGATTTTCATCGTAATTTTTTTTATAACTTTAAAGATTTCAGGCATTTTTTTATCAAAACCTTTTATCCTAAACCAAGACGTGTAAAGAAATAGGAAAACATTTCCTCAGCTTAGGCAAGCAGATGATTTCCGACGCCCATCCATCACCGTGGTTCTCAAACACAATAACAAGAAGCAGAGAGGCAACGGGCTTTGTAGCCGTCCCTGAAGGACCCTTGTGGATGGTCCTACCCATAAACGAGCGGAACGTCGGGCGTAGCGATAAGCAAACGCGGAAATTGGTTCTAGACGTAAAAATGATTGCACGAGTGAGCCTTGTGGATGAACGAGGGTGTATTGGACCAGCAGGGAATGATACAGCGTATGGTAAGTATGTGGCAAGCGAAATACATATACGTATATCAATTCGTTTCCGAGCGGCCTGATCCCTCGGCGTCAGAACGTAGACCCCTTCATCTTCATCATCTTCTAACACATTTACCGTAGAGAGTGTTCAGAGGAGTTGTTCAGACTAATACCTGCAGCTGAGTTTCACTATCGGACGTCAAGGCAGAATACAAAATACCATCCGTATCAGCTCGACCTCGAGTGTTTCTTAAGGTTATTAAAATATTTAGGGACTTATTCAAGAATAGAGGGTACCAATTCTTAAAAGGCAGGAACGCACTTGCGAGTATCAGTTGACATCAAGTGAGGTTCCAGCCTATTATCTCCCTGTTACATAAAAAAGCCGTTCTCAGTTATAAACTAACTGCAAGAGAAAGAAAGTTTATATTCTCCATTAGTACGCAGATCCTAAAATATAGTCTGTTTCTCTCTCATTCAAGAAGAGAGATAAGCTGCTTAATTGTCGATATCCTTAATCTACTTACTTTAATGTCATTTGTTTTATTTTGTTTTTTCTAGATCCATCGCAAGCTATACATAATCGCGCTTCAATTACTACATATGTAAGTAGGTATCAAGTATATCTTTACTATTTTTTTTCGATTGTCATTTGTTTTCATACATACACCGTTTCAGATACTATGGGCCCTTCTTGGAGGCTTTTGTGTGTTGGCAATGGTGATATTGCTGGCTTGTACTAAACGTGTCATAAAACGGGTGTTGCGACAATTTCATCCCGCTACTGCGCCCTCTCCGCTTGCGCCGATGAACAGTCACCCGATATGGTTCCTGCGACAGTAAGTGATATTCATAAGGCATAGTAAAATAACGCTAAATTTTCACTTTAAAAGATGTATAATAAGCATGTTCTAACAGGAAATTGAAATCCCGTTAATGCGTGACCGTACAACTTGAAATAATTTACGCATAACTTTCTTAATATGACGGCAATTCATTATAGGATGATATTGCTATTAATTTCTTCAAGGCGCAAAATATTTTGTATGCCCATTATGTCTAAATTAATTTGATGATCGACAAATAATCATGATTCTGAAATAAGAAGGTCTTTTCAACTATAACATGAATTCCATGTTGATGGATTCATCCTTTACGACCTTTGAGAAGTTAGCCTTAATCTTTGTGAAGGATTTTTATGTCTCCCAGAAAGCTTTTAGTTCTTAAACTTTTATTATTAGTGTTTAAAAAAATCACTATTCGTTTGCAAGCTATCTGCATAACGAATGAAACAACTGACATATTACATATTTATGTTAAATTCGTATAAAAAAAACAATTGAATGTAACGTACATATTTTTTTTTTCAAATTTATTTTATTAAAGTATCTCTATGGAATCTCATACTACGCAGAGCAGATACCTTATTTTGAAATTCCAATATACTCAAATGACTCTAGACGCTTCGTTGCTGACCACGACGCTCAGACATGAGCTGCCGACTAAAGAGAGAGAGAGATACTGAATTGAAAATGTTATAAATTTTTTAAAGTTATTTCGGTTATTTTAACATCGGCCAGCTTATTACACAACTTGTATCTCGTCCTAGTTAATGGCTTTTGTTTCAAAACTTGTATAAATGATTTGAAATGTATAAAAAGCCCATTACACATGCAGATAAGAACTTTAGACATAAAACTATCGTAACGTAACGATACGCCAATTCTATTGTGTGAATACAAATTTACTAACAAAATGTTCCTGGGCGTTCAAAGACCTTTGAAAAGTGTATTTTTGTGGAAAGGCTTATATCTACCTGTCTATCTTCAATCTCTAAAAGAAGTATAAAACGGAAAATTTGGTGAAATTGTCAAGGCACTTGAAACGATGTCGGTATTTTTAAAAGTCATTATTTCGCCAATTTGGAACGTTTTTTTATACAGTAGATCTCCGTGAAATTATGTTTACAGAGTACTGCCTAAAAGCCCCTATAGTCCGAATTTAATTTACAAAGCACTACTTTGGATTTCCATAAATTTAATTATAAGATTAATGTTATATTTATGTACTCTGAATCTGATCATACTTTGTATCTCAAATTTAGTAAATTTAACAACACAATAGAGAGCTTACGTTTTAATATAAAATTAATCAAAATTGATGTTGTGTCTATGGACATTTAATTTGCCAGTAGCCTCGCAAGTGCTTTGCCTACCTTAAAAAAATTAGTTCGCTCTTATCTGAAAGGGCCTATGAATTGGTCGAAAAACATTAGCAGCTGGTGACATAGTGCCTTAAAATGCTCAGTTCTGGAACGATGGGACTCGAGATACTGATGGAGTTTCATATGATGCCTTGGCGAAGGATGAGAAAACTATGTTTTTGTCAATTCGGTTATATAATGATATCAATTATAGTTTTTACCAGTAAATTTATACTACTAAAATAAACGCACTATAAACTTTAAAGATGTTTAAGCACACTGAAGACTGTAATATTTTAATCGGATAAAGCTGTTTTTTAAATTAGTATTAATGTGTTAAATACACACTAATGACAATACTTTCAACACCTCAGTGTATTTGACCCTCAGGGGGCACAATTTGCATATTTCAACAATCGCGGCAAAAAATCTTTTTCGTTTTTAGTTATAAGGTGTGTACAGATAATCATTGGTTACACAATGTCAAAAGCAATTGTTCTTCAATTGAGTCGTAATGGAGCACAAAATGACTCACTCATATTTTTAGGTTCAAATTACAAAGCCTTCATTTTAACTAATACAAGAGAAAGTTTATAAAAATAGAAATGTATATGAAACAAGTTCTTTAAGAAGGTTTTGTTGCACATTTGTTCTCTGGTACAACTGAAATAGCTTTCCTTTGTGCCACAATGGCAAGCTATTTCCAGTGCTTCCTATCTCTAGGAAGCCTTTGCCACAGGTGGCCGGTGACTTTTTAAAGTTTTTTTTTGTCTAGTTATCATGTTCCAGTTTAGATCAGTAGGTTTGGAGTTTAAATCATAGGTCCGAAAATATTAATTTGCGTTAACTGATTGGTTTTTGCTGTCGAAACTAATCAGTACTCTACAAAAAATGGGTTGTATATTCATAGACAATGTTGGGCATTGTGAGGTTTCCCATGGGCCATGAATAGAATCTAGGTTTATGACTAGGTCGTTTATACAGTATTAATAAATAAAAAAAGTTTTTAATATTTGGAGAAAATATAATGAATGCTTACCTCCTCCGCTGGCCTTGTTACCTAAAATGTGTCTTGCCTCCGAAATGAAAATCTTCCAGCCAATTTGCAATAGGCTGTATGACGTATATATGACGAATGGGACCTGCTGGCTTTCAGCTACAGCAGGTCCCATTCGTCGATTAATCGGTACCAAGGCTATTGTTCTATAGTAAACCAATATTCAAGAAACCTTGAGGAAAACGATCGATTTGTTGGCTTTTGTCATTTTGATTACATTTTCGTGAGCCGTCTAGACACGTTTCATATATCTCATATGTATCAAGAACTTTTATTAATTGAATATTAGTGCAAAATTATGATCATCGACATCACATATAGACGTGTCACGTGACATAGTAATTGGTGTTTTTGAAGTAAATACGCAATATTTGAAAGTAAAGTAATATTCCGTAAAATGGCATTCGAATGCAGAAAAGTGAATGCGTCATCTCGGCCAAGCAATTGCATTGTGCAATTTTAATGTATTAGATAACAATGATGTGCTAAAATTGCCAAAATGCGAGTAGGCGTGTGAACGAGATCAAATCTTAACGTCATGGTTTCACGATTTTACGAGTACAAAATGTTCTTGGACGTACATTTAAGTATGATAATGTAAATAAATGATACAAAGGCGCTACAACCTTTTTAGATCTGTGCCTCAGATGTCTTTATCTGTTTCATGATGCGTCAATCTAATAGGCAAGTAGGTGAGCAGCCTGACACACACGTCGTTGACTTTTTGGGTCTAAGGCTATATGCTCTTTCAGCCATCATCCAACGTCATCTGTCCATCTTTTCTTTAGTCATATACATCTCTACATCTCTTTCCATACATTAACTTCCTTCCATACTTTCTATACATTCCAGTAGCGGTCCAGTTTGTTATTTAAAGTGTCCATCTTTTATCACGCGTTTTAGAAATTTGTTCCCACATTTAAGCCTTAGAACGTGCGTGTCTGTAAGTGCATCTGTAAGTTTTGTTTTCGAATGAAGGATTTTTCTTGTTGTTTTATTGATACAGAACTTCATTACTGCAAAGTAAGTAAATATTTTAAAAGCATTTTGTTATTCAATTTACATAATGACATTGTAACAATTTTTGCCAGTCACAAGTGAAATTTCTCTTTTTAGCTAGTTCCGGCCTTACAAATAGATGTAATCGTCGGTTTAAAAAAATATGCCCATTCATACATGGGAATTCAGATTACATGTTAATGAGATTGCGTTGCATATAACTGCGCAGACGCACATTAATTACTGTCATCGCTCATAAAGATCGTTATAATAGATATTATTGAAATTACGTTACAAATAATACATGTAAGTAATTTGAAATTGTCGTTGGTTTTTCTATACAGACTAATTTAAATATTATTATGATTGGTGTCAGACATCCTGTTAGAAGAGAATCTTTCTACGTTCCTTAAACATTTGCTAATTCAGTGAAGAAGATATCGTGAGGAAATTTTCCAGTCCTTACAGTTTTTTACCTCTTTACAACCTTTTGTCGATTTTTGGGCCAGAAAGAAGAATGATAAGCATTATTGGCCTAGTGAATGTGCACTAATGGTCTTTCTTTATATGCATTTAACATTCGCTCGAACGGTGAAGGAAAACATCGTGAGGAAACCGGCTGAAATACCCAAAATGTGGACAGCTTGTCAGGCATCCTCACCTTACCTCCCATCACCTCCTTGTCTATCAGATGACCCTGAAACAGATACCGAAAAATGAGGCCCAGGCGTAAAAGGATTTATTTTTATAGACCACGAATGAAAAGTAAAATTTAAAACCGGAAAATAAACTACTTTTATTAGGTACTATATGTATTTATTGTGTTGTAGCTTTTCATGCACTATTAGCACGTAGCACGCATGCACCATTTTAGGTAACTTAAGAAAACCATAACTTTTAATTGTTTTTTTTATGTACTAGGACGCAAATGGGCAAGTGAGGTGATACCGCCGCCCATGGACTTCATTATTCATTGCCTCTTTAAGGATTGGTACGCTCTTTTCTTGAAGGACCCTCAGTCGAATTCTTACGAAAATACTTCAATGGACAGCTGGTTCCACATAGTATTGGTGCGCGGCAGAAGCCGCCTTAGAAACGCTTAACTATGTGACGACGGACGTCAAGATGATACGATAGTATTTTGTATGCTGCCTTGATGATGAAACGAAAAAATGTACACATAAATGTTACATTTGTAAATTTCCACTCAATGTGGAATAGAATAATATTGTACAATTTAAACTTTAAACTACATAATCCCATCTGATACTACAATGGTCAGTATAATTGGCTGGTACAATCGTTCTAGCTTGCTACTCTTATAACTATGTTATAAAAATCAAATTATAAACCCTTCGGACATTCTTTCATACAATCTAAACGAAGCGAGTTACTTAATGTCGCCTTCACCTACAAGATTTAGTAATAAATGAATGTTAAAAATGTAAAAATGAATACAACAAGCATTTCAAATGATCGCACTCAATTAGACGGTCAAGTGCGAAGGACTAAGCATTTAGTAAATAAAAATAATCAACCAGTCTAGTGACCTTTCGAAAATTTGCAATATTTATTTGACTGAGACTTTTATGATATAAGTTAAAAAAATATGTAGCAAACGAGCTGAAGGCACATCTGTTTTTTTTCGGTGTGCCGGTTTTTTTTTTCGTATATTAAATTTTTTTAACCCTTTTATACATATCTTTTATGAAAGCTGCCAATTGCTGCAACTTGCTTGTATAGGCATAATCTATTAGCTGTCCTTTGTAATAATTTAAAGATGTTTATTAGTCTGAGTATATCTTTTATTGTTAAATTTAACCTTAAGTTAATAACATTTTTTACAAATGTTTAGGTTATATCAACATCACACAGTTTAATCGATACTTATATTTGAGAAATTTAAGCAACAAGTACATTAAACAAATGTTCAGTGTATTTTAAATACAGAATTGGCCTGTTACATTACGAAATATTACCATGGATAAGATGTTCCCGTGGGAAAAATCATTGAAATAGGGTTGACTTACTTTTCAATAGCCACACTAATGCAAATCAAGATTATTATAATAATTATGACAAATATTACGACATTGGAGGAAAACCTCACGAATTTGCATTATTCACCTGACCCATCACACAGTTATGTTAATATTTGATTTAATGGGTAAAGCTCGCGAATTTGTATGTGTGACTAAATTTTTTTCAAGGTATTAATTTTTTTAATTTAAAAATTTAACGCAGACTAATACCCATCTTAAAAAAAAACAAAATCAAAGGACCGCTAATAGAGTATGCCTACAGCATTTGGCATCTTTAATTCATAAAAGATGTGCTTAAAGGGTAAAAAAAGCCACAAAAAAATAAACAAAAAATGCCGGTACACCGAAAAAAAAAATTGCATAAGCACTCCCACTCCTTTGTATGCGTAATTGACGTGATTATTTAATTGTATACCTGCTCAAATTATCTTTATATAATACTATCTTGTTACATTCAAATTTCCTCGTCATCAATTCTTGTCAATTAAAACAAAAGATTACGTTCGATTATTCGTTAATTGGGTTTGTTAAATCATTTTCTATGCTCTATTATTAAAAAAACTACCTTAAATTTGATAGTAATGTTATGAAATTGAAATTGTATAGAGAAAAATTTCGCTAATTCTTTTATGACAGCAAATCAAAGTTCTAGGCGAATTTATTTCAGTTTTGGCATTTTTTGTTGAATTTTTTACCACTTAAAATAATGTCTATATTTTTAAGTAAGAGTTATTTATACATGGCGCCATACTAAATACAAATTACTATCAATAAACAAATGACAGACGTTAATTAATTTCAACTTAAACTTCGAAATTTGAATTACGAATCTCGCGCCAATCGCTGGATAATTATTTACAGATTTTATTGTAGAATCTCTAATTAAGTAGGTATTATATTGAGTTTAGCACAATGTAAAAAACTTTATACCCGGCAGAAACTCAACGTTTGTAAAAATATACCAACTCGAAAACGTTATTATAAGAAGGTCGAAGTTCGTGTTTAAATAATCGTATTCAGAAACATTGTTTTTGTTAAACTTCTGTCGAAGTCTGGTTTCTATTGTTTTTATAATTTCATATAAAACTTTTTTTACTACTCAGTGAAGATAAATTTAAAATCATTAGTTATGTAATTTAAACGAATACTTTTTTTATAGAATAGGGTGGAAAAAAGCCTATGGGACGCCCAAAAATGGCCGTCATGGCAGCTCACGGCCCCCATTCTACGCCCTAATGGGTGCGTTTCCGGCTTTTGAGGGAAGAGTACATTCTTACTTTGTATACTTAGCGGTCGCGTCTCGTAGGAAGACCCACCGGAAGATTTCACGGTTTGCTAGTTCGGAAAAGAAATATCTTGTGAAGACTTACAGCCAGGTGATGATGATGAAGTGATGTTAAGTGACACAGCCGCTATGGTCACATTACCTGCTGGCAAGTACATTGTCAGCCTAATAATAAATCTAAGATATAAAATTCTCGTGTCACGGAGTTTGTAATTATATTCCTCCGAAATGGCTCGACCGGTTTTTGTGAAATTTTGTGTGCGGTTAGGTGAATCCGAATACGTCTATTTTTATCCCCCTAAATGTTCAGGGTGGTCCACCCTTAATTTATATTTTTATGTTTTTACCCATTTTTATGTATTTACCCCTCTTCGAAGAAACCTGTATTTTTTATCTCATAATTAAAAACTTATGACTTGAACTTGGTTTATATATAGACAAAAATTTAGAGAAGAACCTAAAAAGTTTTCATTTCGGAAAACCAAACAGTCTCTGAGGTAGCATAGCAAAATGTTCCATGTTGGTATGTACTAAAAAGGTAGATTAAGTAAAATCACATTAAGGAGAAAGGAAGTCCGCGGGGGTAGCTAGTAATCTATAAAAAATGTAAGTACGCACTTGGCTTCAATCTTGTAAGAAGAATTTAAAAACCTTTTTCAAGAAATTTACATTCGTGCTAAATTCGTTTTGCTCAATTTTCCTTTCTACAATTAGCTTTTCCAAATTATCTACATAAAACGAGACGACATGACTTCACAATTAGGTTTCTCGTGATGGTCCAGCCTATCAATTACCAACATCCGACAGTGGACATTGATAGATATACACTTTGAATACATATTGTTTAGTCTGATAGATATCTACGTATAAACTACATATCAATTATATACATACAATTTTAATAAAAATTTAATTTAAAGAAAAGTTTGTGTCTACGTTTAATTATAAAAACTTTTTTAATCATTGTAGTTTTAACAAAATCAATAATTGATATTAAACATACATTCGTCTTATTGCCTTGAAATACATGAATTCTATACATGATTCGTCCATTTATTTCTATTCTACAAAAAAGTAAAAAATTAGTGGCATAACTTCGAATTACTTTATGAAAACTCTTTCTCATTATTGAAAACTAAATCCACGATTCTAGTCGATAATTATAATTTGCGGTCAATTAAAAAAAAAAGAATTTTAAGGCATTCGCAGTAGTAAGGCTGTTCCAGATTCTCAGACAGATTGCATTCACCTTGTTACCAATCGGGTAATTTCAATCAATTACACAATTCACAGATGCGACCATTGTACCACAGTACTCGATTAATACAGTACATAATAATAACACTAAATTCATCACAATAACACATTAATACATTAAAATATAATAACAATTAAATAAATGAAGACAATGGATGTTTCCTTGGCTAAAAGCACTTTCTTTTAGGCAATAAAATTTTGGTACCAATAATGAAACGGAAGCATACTTTGTAAATGTAAAAGCATCTTCAAAAATCTCTGAAAGAAAGTTATCAATTCGATGTATTTATTTAAATCATGCAAGTGTATAATGTCTTATCTGCATCCCAATTAACAAATCCTACGAAGGCAATCCATTTTAGCGACGGGTAGAATGCAATCTCTTCGCCACCAATTGGCGTTTCTTAGGATTAAAACAATACCTACGACCGAGATGTAAATATTATCACTTAAGTTGCGTTTAAAGAGATTTTTTATTAAAAAGCTTTACTTAAATAAAAAAGTTTAAATAAAAGTGCATTAAAGTACTATGTATATAAATCTTACACATACAAAACTAAAAATTAGGAATTCCATTCTTGTAGCTTTGAAGCAGTAGGTATATTGTTTTTTTTTTTTAAATTTTAATATAAGTACTGTTTCTATTATACTGTGTTTCGTCTGCCTGACCATCCTTTCTAAACCACTTGCGGAGTGATGCAGGTCGACAGATGCAATCATTATGACGTTACATTTGCACATTACATATATCAATTTATTATGTGATATAAGATTTCATTGGAAATTTAACAAAGAATCATTTGTGATTCATATTCACACTCATTAAATTAATTATTAATTAGTTAAAAGTGTATGTTTTGCATTTACAATGTCTAGCAGGCGTGTGTATTAAACATAAACTGAATTTCCTCATAAATATGCTTAAACAGAATTCAAAGAAATAATATTTAAATTTATCATAGTGGTCAGAGACTACGCCACGCTTTGGAAAATTTCCCTCTGGACATAAAGAACTGCGTGGAAAAAAAGAGCATATTAGTTACTGAAAGGCCAGCAACGCATTCGCGAGCCCTTTGGCTGTGAGTAAGCACGGGTAGTGGCTCATCTGATGTTAAATGACATAACAAGTCAACCAACCTTCCTTTAAAGGAACGACGACGATAGTGCTCGGATCTTCATGGGAACTAGACGGCAGATTTACAACTCGCATAGGTACAGATACCGGCAAACCTCTTGATCCCTGTCCTTGCCTGCGAAGAGGTATCAGTGGGAGGGGGGAGAGTGTCCCGTGATTGACATGTTTCCTCACGATGTTTTCAATGAGGGAATGTTAAGTGAACACATAGATACGTGCACGAGGATCGTACCTACGACCTCAGGATTGAGAGTCTCACGTAGACCACTAGTCCAACACACCTGTGTTGATTGTTGCTCATACAAAATATAAATTCACCAATGATAAATCGAAACAGAGTTACACATATATATTATGTTCAAATCGAGAACTTTTAAAGTAACCATTCTCAAAACAATAAGCAATAATAATTAACAGTTTATTTAAACCTCAGAAATGTTTAAACAATGCAATTGTTTTACAAATTCGCATAAACATATCTCAATTACAGTTGCGAATTTTTCGAAATTACAAACAGTTTGATGGGGAAATATTTTGTGTGGTAATAGATTTTCGATTTGATTCACTAGCGCTGCAACTCTTTTTAGTTCTTAGTATATGTAGCAATGTGTCACACTTTGGAATCACGCAGTACAAACCCCCAATTGGAGCCTACTGAGACATCAACATTTTTGGGGGATAGACGTGTTCTTTGCTACTAATATAGGCCAAATGTTTCTATGACGATTTTCTGATGTCTTGCGAACATCGGAATCGGATAACATACCAGACATAGCCACTGTTTGAAATGGCATTCAAACATTTGTATAAGCTTGCTTGCTAAACAATACATTTCATGAAAACTAATGATTGACATTATTATTGATGTAATAGTAGTCTAGAACTTAGTTCTAGACTACTATTACTGGTTTCTCGAACAAACATTTAACTGTATTCAATTAATTACTAAATTTCATCGGTTTGTGTCAGAAGCGCGGGTTTAAATGGATAGAATAAAACAAAAGACGATGCGCATTTCGTTTGGCTGTTGGCGTGTGTCCAATGACATACTAACAGGTTGGCTTAAAAGTTCGTAAGCTAACAAAAGGCTCATCTGAGGCTCAACAGGAGGCTCATCTGATGTTATGTCATTTAACATCAGATGAGCCACTACCCGTGCTTACTCACAGCCAAAGGGCTCGCGAATGCGTTGCTGGCCTTTCAGTAACTAATATGCTCTTTTTTTCCACGCAGTTCTTTATGTCCAGAGGGAAATTTTCCAAAGCGTGGCGTAGTCTCTGACCACTATGATAAATTTAAATATTATTTCTTTGAATTCTGTTTAAGCATATTTATGAGGAAATTCAGTTTATGTTTAATACACACGCCTGCTAGACATTGTAAATGCAAAACATACACTTTTAACTAATTAATAATTAATTTAATGAGTGTGAATATGAATCACAAATGATTCTTTGTTAAATTTCCAATGAAATCTTATATCACATAATAAATTGATATATGTAATGTGCAAATGTAACGTCATAATGATTGCATCTGTCGACCTGCATCACTCCGCAAGTGGTTTAGAAAGGATGGTCAGGCAGACGAAACACAGTATAATAGAAACAGTACTTATATTAAAATTAAAAAAAAAAAAACAATATACCTACTGCTTCAAAGCTACAAGAATGGAATTCCTAATTTTTAGTTTTGTATGTGTAAGATTTATATACATAGTACTTTAATGCACTTTTATTTAAACTTTTTTATTTAAGTAAAGCTTTTTAATAAAAAATCTCTTTAAACGCAACTTAAGTGATAATATTTACATCTCGGTCGTAGGTATTGTTTTAATCCTAAGAAACGCCAATTGGTGGCGAAGAGATTGCATTCTACCCGTCGCTAAAATGGATTGCCTTCGTAGGATTTGTTAATTGGGATGCAGATAAGACATTATACACTTGCATGATTTAAATAAATACATCGAATTGATAACTTTCTTTCAGAGATTTTTGAAGATGCTTTTACATTTACAAAGTATGCTTCCGTTTCATTATTGGTACCAAAATTTTATTGCCTAAAAGAAAGTGCTTTTAGCCAAGGAAACATCCATTGTCTTCATTTATTTAATTGTTATTATATTTTAATGTTTTAATGTGTTATTGTGATGAATTTAGTGTTATTATTATGTACTGTATTAATCGAGTACTGTGGTACAATGGTCGCATCTGTGAATTGTGTAATTGATTGAAATTACCCGATTGGTAACAAGGTGAATGCAATCTGTCTGAGAATCTGGAACAGCCTTACTACTGCGAATGCCTTAAAATTCTTTTTTTTTAGATAAAGATAGAGAGATAGAGAGATAGAGAGGTAATAGATTTTCGATTTGATTCACTAGCGCTGCAACTCTTTTTAGTTCTTAGTATATGTAGCAATGTGTCACACTTTGGAATCACGCAGTACAAACCCCCAATTGGAGCCTACTGAGACATCAACATTTTTGGGGGATAGACGTGTTCTTTGCTACTAATATAGGCCAAATGTTTCTATGACGATTTTCTGATGTCTTGCGAACATCGGAATCGGATAACATACCAGACATAGCCACTGTTTGAAATGGCATTCAAACATTTGTATAAGCTTGCTTGCTAAACAATACATTTCATGAAAACTAATGATTGACATTATTATTGATGTAATAGTAGTCTAGAACTTAAGTTCTAGACCACTATTATTAATAATAATTGTGTCATTATTATTCATGTCTTCATAATATATTGCACAATTTAAAATTTTGCATTATCATGGAAACTTTATAATTAATATATAACATTGTTTAAATTAACACAAATTTACTAAATGTGTTTATGTTAAATTTAATGCTTTTAAATGTTGAAATTATTTTAAAGTTGCGTAATTTTTTACGTTGCATTATCATGATTCATTATTAAATTATTTATCAAATTGCCATACTCCTCACGCAGAATACATATTTAAAATTAGACATATACATGTCATTAATTATTTTTGCCTTTGGGCCGTAATTTTTATATGAACATATTTGTATTTGTATTTAGTTTAAAACTACTAACAGCAAATATGAGGAAACTTAAATTTAAAAAAGAGCGCTTTGACATTTTAACTCTGGGCCTCAGATTCGTGTTATTCGCAATCATTTGATCACTTCAAAATTTTTAGACAAGTTAATAATATTTTAGTTAAAAGGTATTTATTTCATTCATCGAGAACATCTATTTCGATTTATTCGGAAGAGTTCAAATAATAAAGAGTTAATTTTGATATAATACGCCAACTATTTACTAACAAACATTTAATACAAATTTAAATATAAGAATAAAAAATAAAGTTTGCGTAACTAATTTTAAATCTAAATAAAGTCAGTAAGACAACGTTGCATTCTTAACATTTCGCCTTAATGTATGTAAATTGAAGAGAGAAAGTGATATTGATGTAAACACTGATTTCGTATTAATTAAATCCGGCCATTGTTTTGGTTCTATTCACGTCAAACAGGAACGATGGCCTAGTGGTTTCAACGTGCTAACCTCTTCGTAGATTTAATCCCCGACTTTCTATGTGCGCATTTGACGTTCGTAAGGTGAAAGAAAACATCGCGAGGTTAACACAGAAGGCTGACATGCCAATTAGAAAAACAAATTATCAAGAAAACGATTTTCATTTACTATGGCTAATGTCAAATTGTCTAATTCAAAATCATTCCTTCGCATAAACAATGTACACTTATGAACGTCAAAAATATATGTAATGCTTCTAATTTTACATTTACTGCCAGTTCCTAATACAATCTTGTGGTACTAGTTTCAGCGCAGAAACCGTGGTTTTGGTGTGCAATTTCGTCATTTAATATAGACATTTTTAATCGCCTAAAGCTTTCAATTGCGTAAGTTATATACAAGACACGTTATCATAGACAACAAAGCAAGATTAATAAGTTGAATAGATATTGTTTATTCGGCTGAAGGACACTGGCCAAAGCGTAAACATAATTGATAATACAGAATAGTTCGTGAGAGATATTTAATCGTTTCAATAAATGTTTCATTACTAATTTTGTTTTCATCCGTATGACAATTTTAAGGGTGATTAAGGACATTTTTTGGATCCCACTCATAGTTGCTCTCACTGAGTTAATAATGAGCGGGTAATCGATTTTCCCGTTGTTTTTATAATTTAATTTACTCAACTGGCAAAAACGCTCACTTGTGGAGCGAGGGACGTCAAGGTAAAACAATTTAAAAAAATAATTTAAAATCGTTTCTAGTTTAGGTCAAGGTCAAGTGGTCTGATAAAGTTCACATTTAAGCCCAAATCGCTGTATATTACACGTAAAAATAAAGTCATCTTCATTATATTGGCAGAAAAGATTTCTATTTTTCAAGAATCTTGGATTAGTCTAAGTCTTTCTCGACGGACTCATCTCTGTCCTTTTAGAAAGTGCCGATGTATTGCGTCGTAATGTAAGTGAACGTCCGGCAATCTTCCTCCATTCGAAATGACGCGATTTCGATGAAATAAATCCTATAATTGAGCGTGACGTCTTACTTGAATGACAAGAATGAAATTATCGAAATGAAATGCAACATAGACATCAATTCTAAATTTGAATATTTTATCTATATGCCATGGATTATTTGGCTAAAAATTACACAGAATAAAAATTATCATAGATAATAATTATTACAATCACGGACCACAGATTAAGTATCTTTTAGCTAAAGCCGTCAATTGTCACTACAGAAAACTTTTCGTAAACTATATTTTGGATGTCAACCTAAGTAATTTGAATAAAAGTAAGTCGTGGGTTCGAACCTTGGCTGTGTACAAATATGTTGTTTAGGTACGGAATAAACTGCCCGTAATGGGCATGCTTATATTAAGCGTGATTACGTTAGAAGCTTTTTATTTATTGCACGTGGAAATTGCAGACATTTTTAAAGATGTGTTCAAGTTAAAATCAAGTGTTAGAATTTATTAATACTTAATGATACCCAGGTAACACTGAACATGTTTAGAAAATTAAAAACGGCTTAAAGTAGAAAGTTGCAAATACTTTTATTGTTGAATAGGTTACCAAAGAGTTCTAAAATTGAAATTCAAAAAAGATTTTATTAGCAATGTTTCTGGCCAGTTTACCACTAAACATTTTAAGTTTTACCCACTTATATTAAACCCCGTAATTTTAGAATTTAATATTGAAGCCAAGCGCTACACGTAATATATAATGTGTATTTTTATTTACCCCATTAGGGGATATAATGACTGTATTAGAAGCTCGAATCGTACGCTAGTCAATCAAAGATATCTTGTAAATGGCATATCTGTTTCGCAAACTAATAATCGTATGAGAATACCGGGGTCAAAGATTGAAATTCATGATTTTAGCATAGCAGATTATGCGCAATTAAAATGATCTAAAATTAAAATAAGCTTTCGTTTGTTAAAAGACTTGATTGTTGTATATATTACATATCTTTTTTTAATTTTACAATAATATTAAATTTAAAACGCATCGTATTTAAACTTAGAACTCCATTTTTGGATCGACTTGGAAAAGTTAGAGGTTTACAATTCGACGCCATTTTTATTTATTGACAATGAAGAAGGGGTTTTTCTTTAACATAAATAAAATACTGACGTGAATAAAATCAAACTTAGCACATTGTGATGACAGATGGGTCAAAAAGAACCATACTTGAAATTGACCAGTGAGGAAAAAAGAGCGGATATCCACCAGAATGGAAAGATGGGAAAAAATGATGGCGGGAGTTTTGTTTGATGGCGAATGTTGTATGAAGATGTCCAAATAAAACACTTTGTTTGACGCTGACTTGCCTTGCCTTGAAAACAAAAGAGGTCGATATTGACTTCAAGTGTGCGATGATTGTTTACATTTTGTTTGTGCTTCTACTTGAACTAAAATAGTAGGTAACTTCAGGTGTAAGACTTCGTCAGAGATCATGTACTAATGTTACAATTGGACTTAATGTTCTTCTGATTATGTAGTACTGGAACAAATAATTAAATCATTATTATCTACAGTATACGTAATATAATACGTATATGTGATTTAAGTAAAAAAATCTTGTAATTCGAGTTTGATAATTGAGGTAATTATTGATTCCGTTAGCAATTTAGAATATCCATTCACTTATCTAAAACATGCATACATAACTACCATAAAATTTCGTAAAATTTTGCAAAACTTTACGCAATAAAATTAAACGTTTTCTATTCACCAATAGATTTGTTTATGTGTTCAAAAGCGTCGTGACGTCATAGATGTAGTGTATTTATAAGATAATACATAATGCCATCAAATCTATAACTAGTAAAAAAATTTCGCAACGCAGTTCTTCAGTTGTAACAATGTCCAATTCTGTCAATTCATTCCCCATTTAAGGAACCTTTTGTTTAATGTTTAAAAAAACATTGACTTGTATTTTGTATGTTTCCGTGTGTATGTTTTGTTAATAATTAATGTTACGTCTATGTCTACGTCTCCGTATAACAGGAGACTCTAAATTAGCAAGAATGCACAATAAGGGACTAAACAAACAAACAGACAAAACAAAAAAAGCAAACATACCAAATTAATAAATATAAAATTTCCTAAAAAAATTACAAGAATCTTACTAACTAACTATTAAAGGTACTAACAAGTAGGCAAGAGGTATGCCTGAACGTCGTGGAGCAAGTAAACATATGGAGCTGACAATCTGTTTCCACCGGTTTCTATCTAGTTCCTATCTTACAGTTTAGAGTTTTAAGGACGATGAGTCTCTTACTCGTCCATCAAGTTGGTGAACGGCTCTTTTGCCCTCTGGTTTTCTCATCGACTATGCACACCATTGCCAATACCAAGGTTATGAGATATTATATTGTATTAAACCTCATATTTTTATTTTGACAGATGTCTGATCTAAGATTTCGCAATCGCAATCGGCAAGATGTTCTGTCTAATGAAAATATACAAAGATCTATAAATGTTTACTTCTTTCAAATTTAGAACGTTCCCGCGCTTGGCACACGTCAATGCCAAATAAAAGAATGCAAATTTAAATCAATAAGAACCTGGATTATCCCAAGGAGATTCATGTAAAGCTTTCGATAGTGTAAGCCTAAGGTATTCAATCAACTGACGCGCAAATAGCCCTTATATATTTACGGATTGAACTTTTAAATTTGTATGAAGTTTTCGCTTTGAGTCTTTTATTTCCAAAAAACATTTACCAACAACACATTGTGAACACTATTATAAAGATTTATCTAATATAAAAATGAACGCATATTAAAAAGACGTTTTTAATGCAAATATAGAAATAAATACAATGAAATTCTCGTATGGAGAGGTCAACGTAACACAAGAAGGCGATGTAATGCAATCACTGACGTATTGGGCAAATATGTACTTATCATTAATGTTACTTTCTTATTTGTTTAATACACCGTACAATTTAATGCATATATCATTTATCAACCAGTTAATGGTGTAAATTCAAGTTGCTCACTTATAAGATAAAACAATAATATTTAAAATATATCACGCCGTCGTCGTAAGATTTATTGCATTAGTCTAACAAAAAAACTTCGCAGGAGTATTTAAAATGGGTCCACTTACCTTTCCGTATCTTAGCAAGTTGAGGACAGAAATGGGTCATATTTTTGCGGTCTTCGTCTTTGTAGGTTATAAGTCTTCTGCGTACGCGCACGCTGTGTAAGAATACAGAATGTTTTGGCGAATCAATCAGTTTTGACTGTGTGATAAAGCTCTTGTCAGATCGCGTATGTTGGATAATTTTTCTTATAGGCTCATAGACTCTTAAAAACGAATTTCTTGCTTCCGTATTCGCTTTGCTTCCGTAACAGTACACACACAGTACAGTAGTAATTACAATGAAAGAAAAATTCAAGATTTCAAGGAGTAGAATAAAACATTACAATAACGAAAATTTTATTCCAAATCCAAAAAACACTTTATCTAAGTAGGGAAAGTTAAGAGAAACCTTATTACAGAACACTTTATCACAAATTATGTCTTGAATCAACATCTTTATATTTTTCTATTCATTCTTGACTAGGCTTGTTTTGTTAATAAACAACGGAATCGTCGAAAACTTCGTGTTGGCCAATTTGTTTAGAGAAATTGTGTGATATGACATTTCTTAAGATTTATATTGTTCTTAAGACTGAATTTGCCAAGGTTTTGTTCTCGGGAACTGAATAGAAGCTTACAATTAGGTTTTTTATCTCCTTGTAGTGCCTCTACACTACTGAAGAGTGGCGGTTAGCGCGTCCGACTTCTTATTCTTCGTCAAGCTCATCAGCTGTTCTACGCTGGCCACTTCGTACGCGTGGATATTGCGGATCCACGACTTCCTTCTTCTGCCAGCGCGTTTTGAGCTACGTAGAATTTCTCCGTTTGTGACTCTATGGACCCAGCTTGTCCTGAGCACTTTTCGGTAACACCACATTTCAAAGGCATCGAGTTTCTTTGTGGATTTTTTATACCTATCGTTATTATAACGAGTCGTTGTTCTGAAAGACAGTTTCTGTTGTCTAATTATCTTTGAAGGCCACTACTTGTAATGATGTTAGAAATTAAACCTGGGTATTTTCCAAAAGATTCCACATCTATTAAAATCATTGAATTGGGATATTTGAGAACGTGTTATTTTACGTACAAAAAAAGTAAAAGAACAAATTATTCAGGTAAGTTCTTTATCTGAAACTGAACTGTGAGCGCCACCTGAATATAAACTAATATACATAATGTTTGCTTGTTCATACTAAGCTTATTTAAATCCGAATTAATGTGAGTGAAACAGTGTCAATACAAAATGTATTTTTAGAAGCGCCATGGCATGACTAATGAAGCCAAAACGTGCGTATTATACAAATAAAGTAGCCCTTTGAATAAACAAGTGTTCGGCAAACTTAACAAGCAATTATATGCATATTTATGGGACAATGGAACTAATGAGTGGAGAAACTTATGAAACAACACGCTATTTGGATAGTGTTGAAATTATTTGTTAGTAAAATAAAGCGATTAGTAAATTTACTTATTTATATTAAAGAGTAGAGCTGTGTTGGCCTAGTGGCTTCAGCGTGCGACTCTTATACGTGAGGTCGTAGGTTCGATCCCGGGCTGTCCACCAATGGACTTTCTTTCTATATGCGCATTTAACATTTGCTCGAATTCTAATTTCGGTCTGCACCGGGTGTCGCCTTTTTTGGGGTGACCCAAGGTCACCACTGGCCCCACTATAGCAATTCTTAATAACTAGCCAATATTAACTACTGAATATTTACTAAAATGGGTCAATAGTCTCAAATAAATTACTAATTACGTTTATGTACGTAGAGGGAGCTTTATTTAAATGTATGGTTTTCGCAAAGAGAGTTGCCATCAGCGATGTTATTGTGGTAATTATATCTATATCAAGAAAGTATCTATATTGGTATTATAAATTTATTATTTCTTTTATCTCTGAAATGCCTAAATAAGACAGACTATAATATACATAGCTACTATGTTAAAGGCATAAAGAAACATTGCAGTTTAAAATATTAACTAAATAAACATCATTCATAATTCATTCACATGTTAAAGAGACTTAATAAAAGGATTTTAAATTTACTTTATTAATGTTAATTGACATGATTATGCTCTTGTTACGTTGCCATGGTAACTTAGTCTAAAATATTTTAAAGGACACGGGGTTGGGGAAAAACGAAACTGTGCGGACAGTGATTGGACAAACGGTTATATATATGTCGCAGCAAAGTAGTTAAAAAATAAATAAGAGAGTTAATTGAATCTGAATGGTAGCGACTTGGTTGAATATCGATCTTTAATTGACTGTCTGATTTAACTACTTTACTGCGACATATATATCATGAGGCGTGACCAATCACAAACAAACGAAACGCGCCGTCGTTAATTTTACGTTTTTATATTAAATTCTCACATTGAGCAACTCTATAATGTATGTAGGGAATGCGAAACTAAGAACTTTTAAATTGGCAGCTAACCAACGTCTCGTAAAGTGAAAACGTTGAAAGGCCTATAAGGCTTTTCTATCGACACATAATATATGTTTAAAATTATAACTGTTTTCCGACTATTCATAATTGCACGCATGCGTATCAGTTATAAATACAATGAGATGACTTCACTGCTTACGAAATTATCTTCTAAGCGTATTATCTTGCAATGTACATAATGCATCTTGTAATTTATATGCCTAAGTATCAAAGGGGAGTTACACACTGCAAGCCTAGAACATTTTACTCAGAATCCTCAAATATTGACCTCCGTACGAGGCTATTTATTGCTTCCAATGGTATATACTATTTAGCCTAGAGTACAACCCTACTCAATTGTAGTAACATTTAAATAATTGATTTTCTCTGTGTGCGATCAAATCGCATACAAAAAACATCCAACTGATAGCAGAAGAACAATTAAGTGCTTATGGTGTTTAAGAAAAGGAAACTTTAATATTTTGAACACGTCTAACGTAACTCCAAAAATACGAGATTCTTCTATTATTGCCTCGTCTTGGTTGAAGAATCTTAGACAATGGTTTGATCACAGGACCAAGCCACTGGACGTCCAATCACGTCCAAAAAATATTTTTTTTATATTATATGTACATACATAATATGTAAATAATTAGAAATTCTTATTTCGCATAAAGCCTCAATTTTGTTTGACATAAATACGAATTATAAGCAAATTATTAGTACATATGTGTAAAAGCCCTTGTAATAAACATTCTATAGATGTGAGGCCGGAGGCTCTGCAAGTTCAATACGATATGCTTTTAATTTTAATAGACTGTTCATGTGAATAACGGGCTATCAAATTGAATGACGGCTCTCAGTTGAACTCTTAATGGTTATTTTACTTATTAACTCGTTTCAAAGTATATCGTTTGATAAAACGTCTGTCGAGGTTTGGACATATTAAAGATTTCTTTTTCAAGAAAATTATTATAATAATAAACTCTGCTTCTGACTGAGCAGTGTTGGCTTAAATTAAACGTGCGAATGGCATCCCCGTTGTGGGCTCTAACCCCCGTACACGGTAAAGATATCGTGAGGAAACCGGCATTTCTCAGACTCAAAAAGTCGATAGCATTTGCCTGGTACAGAACAGCTTCTTGCCTATTAAAAAAAAGCAAATGATCACGAAACAGGTACAGAAATATCTCTGGTCTGGTTCTCTTATTCTAGTTTTTTTCTGACAAATCTTTGTGCGTATAGTGATTTTCTTTGCATGTGTTTGTAATTACACTTATAAACGGTGCTCCTCCTGAACTTTTGTGTGTGTCAATAGATTACAAAACTTTTTCTATTATTAATTTAAAAAAAAAATGTTTTGTTTCTAAGACTTGTATACGGGACGTCTGTCAGTACCGCTATATAATTAATATGTATGCCCGTTCAAAATGATCTCTTCAAAGACAATATTAGATAGTAATTACAGTTTAACATTTAAACTGAGAAATGCGAAACATACTTGAAACATGTTAAAGATATAGGCCTACCTTGTATTGTGTAATACGAAATTGTATGACGTCACATAGGTCAGTGACCTTAGTCGCTCACTTATGCCCGCGAACAGTATAGACATAGTTCTGTGTCTTATGCACAACAATTCATTCCCGGTTTTGGTAAAAGTAATTATTTCATAGAAATCATGTTGGCCAGTTGAATACAGACTTTGTGCTAGCAGCTGATTATAAACTTGTCTGAGAGCATGACTCCTGCTATTGACGTTCATAAGTGTACATTATGTTACCTATTTGAATAAATAAATTTTGTAGGGACTCCTTGTTGTCTCAAAAGAAAGTTTATTTGTATGTGTAAATGTTAGACGACTCCTTGGTGCCTGAACTTCTAAACTTTCCTGGCTATGACCAAAGAACATGGGAGCATTTAGTGATAATGTACATAAATATCAAGTGCTAAAGAGTGTCTGCAAAATAGAACACAAGAAGAGTCTTCTTCCCTTTAATAGAGACTGTAAGTAGTGTTATTGGACACTTACTTATATAATAATCCTTTTTAGTAAATTAGGTTAGACTTAAATTATTTATTAGTCTTAAGTTAGGCTAGATCGTAATGTTCCATGATGTCTTAGTGAAGACACATGTATATAGAAAAAAAAACACACGTTCTCAATATGTCTCTGCCTCGAGTTCGTGAAATTTTGTCAGACAATTGATCTTCAGGAGAGGTGACACAAATTTGCCTCCACGCAGTCTTGATTTAAATTTTTCTTATGAAGTTATCTTAAATATAAATTTACGCCAAAAAGCCGACTTCTCTGCCTTCATATGTAATTTTATTGTTCAATTAAATGAGGTCGCGAATGCGAGGGCCTAAATTTGTATGATATTATTTGTAAGAAATAAAGTGTAGGTACGTGTAACGAAATAGCACTTTTTTGATACACGCCTTTTTAAAATCGATCTACTTAATATGAACCCTCTTTTGAGATATCTTGTAGTAAGATACCTTTAGTTAAAAACTCTTAATAGGTAATTTGTACTGCCGATGTCATCAAAGGACAAGTCATTATTACTAAAACCACAGGCAGATTCAACGACCCAGAAGATCACAGAGGCAGTGATTTGACTTATTTTTTTGGGATATATAACTTTATTTGAAACATGAAATATAGTAAAAAATAAAATATAAAGAACTATGCAGTGCTATACGTTGATTGTTAATGATAATCAATAGAAACAAATAAGACTTCGGAAAAAAATATTAAATTCCGACTAGTAAACAACTTTTCTTTGATATATTTTTTACTGTTTTACCTTTTCCTTTGAACAAACATATTGTTCTTATATATGAACAGATCATTGATCTGTATTTATATTATGTTTGTTAATTACTAAATAAATCTACTTGGTTTCACAGTAAATTATTAATAGAAAAACTCGACAGCAAATTTTTTTTTTTGGCATATAATTTGGGGCCAGTTGGCCATTACCTATATTGCTCCTAGGCTTCCAGACCTCTAAAACTCATTTATAGCAGCTAAAACTGAATATTACTTAGTACTATAATAGTTTTACACAAAACCCTATCCACACAACTATTTTCGCCAATATTAAGCCATTCCAAAGGTTAATATTACATAACGCAATCTCGGTCAAAATGTCTTAAAACTAAAAACAATTTATTGATTACGCCATTCAATGGAACGATTGAATGTTACATTTGTTTCCTGATCCTTTCTCTCGTGAAATCAAGAAAGTTATATTAATATTGACGCACGCTTTAATCTCACTACATGTTTCCACTCCACTGAGTAAGACAAAAATAGCTTCAATTCCAGTATTACATTAGTTTATATTATTATACTTAATTCTATCGGCCCGTCCCGGCTTCGCACGAGTGAACATTTATTTTGGTAGATATTGATAAGTTCTTTAATATTGTGAATCATTTTTTGTTCTATTATGAATAGCTAGGTTTTGCAGCGTATCCGATGATGAAGATATTTTATAGGCATTTTTTTGCACCTTGGGTAACATTATTGTAGTTTAGGGATCCTTATTTTTTCTTGCAATTTAAAGCTTATAGTAATTGCTGATAATGTAGCCTTCAATTATATATATATAGGACTTACATTGTCGTTTTTATTTTAAAATGAATAAATACTATGCATCGTGTTCTAATAACAAAAAGAATGCAATCAAAAGATCGATTACGCTAACTTTTTCCCGTAAAGCATTGATATCATATTATGTGATTAGAATATGCGTGCGCGCATGAGAAACGATTGGAATAGGTTATCCAACTATTACGGTGGCATCTCATTTACATTATCATGGCACGTTATGACATAATATAGTAATTTCATCAAAAGTAGGTCTATTGCACAAAATGTCCTTAAATATCAAATAGTCGGATTATACTGGTATGGAACTATACGTTTTGTATAATATTATGGGCTATTGAGGCATATATTTAAATTTATTTACTTATAAAACGTCGCCAACGCTCGGCACTCGCTCTTTCGCGCTGGGCGCATCAATGGTACAAAAAATAATAATATACAATTTGTATATGACAAGCACTTATAGGCAAACAAAACATACACGAAGAGATAATAAAAATACATTAAAAACTAAACGGAAATTGGATTTTAAAGTGTGAGGGAAATAACTGTGGATGTCCAGATCAGGCTCATTTATCAGAATGATCAATCTCGACATTGGTGAGTTTTGGCCAAAACGTGTTCTCGGTGAAAACTTAGAGAAACTGATCGTGGTTGGTAACACAGAAGGAAAAACATCACATGGCAGTTCTTTAAAGAGATGGACAGATAATAGATTCGTCGTCTTCAAAAGTATACACTGTTGGTGCTGGACTGAAACAGATTGTCCACTCTAGATGTTTCTTTGCTGACCACAGCGCTCAGATATGAGCTAGCGACTGAAGAAAATTCAAATTTCATAAATCATTTATTCATTTAGGTAACATAATGTACACTTATGAACGTAAAAAAAGAAATATATATTAAATGCTTCTAATTTTACATTTACTGCCAGTTCTCAAATCAAGGGCGGCAAGGAGAGAGAGGGAGGCAAATTAAAAATGAGACTCACAACCCTGACTTTAAACCAAGGCTGTACAAAATAAAGAAATACATATTTAAGTACATATACGAAAATTCAATATTATTAATTCCAAGAAAAGTAATAATAAAATTAAGTTTAAAACATAATTTAACGTGTTATTTTGTCCAAGATTTTTTTAATAATTAAACCATTCTACATAGTAACCGTTATGAGGTTTTATTATTTGTAGAGTATTTCGTTTGTGGCTATTACGTATTATGTAATCGTATAGCTATTATTATTACTAGCAGTACAAGAACGATATATTGTACGAACCGCCCGTACAAAATGTATTCTTTAGAATAATAATAATAAATCGTTTATTTCAAGAGAAAGTGGTACATTCAGATTCAGCTATTAAAAAATAGGCATGCAAATGTCATAACAATAACAACAGTTAAGTTTTATATAATTGTGTGTAAACATATGGTCTTATTCAGTATTATTTAACATATTTCGTGACTTGTGCCATGCACCTTACTTAGGGCCTGTTTCACAATCTCCGGATAAGTTCTAAATAAGCTATTTATTACTTATTGGTAGGATTAACAGTATTTTTGCGTTTCGTCGTGTCAGAAGCGCTATCCGTTATGAAACGCGAAGTATCTTTTTCAGAACTTTTATCTTTCGAATAATTTATGTGTTGCATAGCTATTTGGTACTTTATCCATACATTGTGAAACAGGCCCTTATTAGCCTTTCTAAAATTCTTATCCTAACCCTAAATACATACTTTTTAATATAAATAAAACAAAACGAATTTTTCACTTAAGAAACTTATAAGAAACACTCTTAATAATCAAATTGCCCACCTGTGGGGCGCGGGCCCAACTAAGGGAAATAAAATCTTGTTAAAGGCAAGGGAAAATTTCCGTTTGTTGTTTATGTGAATTGCTTTAAATATTTCATAATGCCAAAGCGTTAAATGTAATCATTTATTTAAATTTCCATATTTTGACAAGTTAATGGTAGAAAGACGCTAATTACTATTAAGTAATAGCAATTAGCACAGTAAGAATCATTTTTGAATACATCATTGATATCGTTAAAATTTTTTTGTTATTTCAACAACAATAAGGCGTGCTAGTGGTGCGCATCACTACCTTTAAAACGCTCAGTTCTGGAACGACGGCCGTCGAAGTTATAAGGGTCCAGACATTATTAGCGCTGCCAGAACATAACCTTTTTGCTGTGCGTTCAACTCGCACTCTCCAGCGTCAACAAGCTCCCATTCCTCGGTTACCCTCGCTGCTTAATGGGTTTCTCGACTCTTCACCGGAAAGTGGACCTTTGGGAAGCGTATGGGGGTAGTATACTGTGATTTGGCAGTATACTTGGAGGAGATTAGAGGATAGCATTTATTTATATAAATGATTTATTTATATGATAGCATATATTTATTTATGCTATCATATAAATAAATCATCTCTTCCAGGCAACCTTAACCCTACTATAAATTTTGTAAAGTACTAAAAATCAGCCTCGGATTTCATCTGTTTCTGATCATTAAGCAATTATCAACAATCTTCTGCGTGTGACACGCCAACAAATTGTAGGGATAAAACGATATTGATTAACGATGTTTACTTCACCATACCATCGAATCTTAAATACTCAAATCATTAATTATTTAATGATTGAACACGCGACCTCGAAACTTATTAAATATCCTCTTTCATTGTTACCATATGGAAAATTCTTATGATCAACCATAATTGAATTAATAATTTAGACCTTAAATGAACCGCCATGATTTAGAAACTTTGTATTTCTAAAACCTTGTTGTATATAAACTTAAACTGAGAATTTCAGTGTCGCATATATGGTCAAAACACAAAACTTTTATTCACTTTTAATTCACAAAAACTTCAAGTATTTATTAAAAACCTTTACATGTCCATTATGTCACCAAGTCATGGAGCATATGTCAAGCCGATTAACAATTTGACTTGTAATTGAAAAAAAAGCGACCCATTGAAAGGCCCATCACATTTACTTATTGTTAAACAATATATTATAATAACGAGATATAGATATTAAGATATAACCAGAGGTCAAGTGATCAATAGTTAAAGGAATAATTAATACCGTCTTAATAAGAACCGTAAGTCGAATCGGAATTGATTCGTTCGGATTCACGTACTTAATAGATTAAATTAAGTAACAGTTTAGCTTTTTAGTACGATTGTGAGTTCGGCTAATAAAGCATTTTCGTATTGGCTAAATTATTTACATGAACACTAGCTTCACTAAGGTGTAGTTGAATTTTTTAATCATAAATAAATAAAAAATAAAAATCACGATATTTTACGCCAACTTTAGTCTTGTAAATGAGAATCTTGAATACGTGATATGAATTTAGTGTCGTTTATGTTATTATGGAAATAATTATTTAGTAGTCTATTTCTATTTGAAAATCTTTATTTTATTATTATTTTTATTATTTATTAGAAAGAGGTACAACGAATGAATTAAAAATAAACATAATCAGCTATATCTAACTAGCATGCAACTGCAAAAATATCATTAAAAGCAATTGAATTAATTAATAATTATAAATAATGTTATATGATAGTATCTGAAAACTCACAATCTTAGAACGCCTTTCTCGCGAAACGAGATTTTTCTTTTCTTTTTTAAATTTTCACGCGAAAATCTAATCACTTTTTGTTTGAAACCTTACAATTATTTTATGCAGTCGTTTATAACTTTATTAAACTCACTCTCTCTTTAGTCGTTAGCTCATGTTTGAGCGTTGTGGTTAGCAAGGAAATATCGGAAGCGGAAAATCTGTTTTCACCGATTTCGGTCCAACAGTATACAGTTTTAAGGACGATGAGTCTTTTATCAGTCCATCTGGTTGGTGGCCACGTGATCTGTGTTACCAACCACAATCTTCTCCAAGTTCCTCTGCGAATTGAATTGCAACATGATATGATATAAATATTAAACTCAGACTAAATATTAAATAATTTAAAATTTGTATTAAATTCATTATTTTTCTTGATTCTAATGCTTATAGTCATGCTATAAAACACTTGAAAATTTACTATGTTAACAATTAACTATGTTACACCCATTCTCTATATAGAATTCTAATTTGTAGGAGTCGTCGATATATATGTAAATTATTTCATAAAATGTATTAAAATATGTTATTTTTATAGCCAACGACCCGTTGATGTTACAAGTAGATATAAAACTGAGGTGTAAGTTTACAATATAAGCGTGGATATACTTTCATTATTTAAGGCTGCATTAGCATTTAGCATTTTATATCAGCTGCCCCCACGAACTTCTTTTCGCCTTAATGGGATTTTATTAAGCCTATCTTTTTAGTACATATGGAACATTATGCTATGCTACCCCAGAGACTGAACGGGTTTCCGGAAAGAAAACTTTTTAGGTTGTTCTGTGAATTTTTCTATATATATGAACCTCAGATTTCAAGTCATAAGTTTTTAATTAACTAATAAAAAAATATGATGTTTGTAGAGGGGTGAAAATTATGGGTTGTATATATTTTAGTATGTCATATCTTAAAAAAATAAAAACAAAACTTTGTGTATAAAACATTAAAATTAAGTCTATTTAGTTATTTAATCATTTAGTCTTTAATAAATAGATGTCCGATTAACAGACAACCGATATGCACACAAATTCGGACGAGTTTAATTACAAACACCGTATTACGAGAATTTATATAAGTTTTGTTCTCAGTGTGCAATTAACACTTGATCCTACAGTGAAGGGCAAATTGAGCAAACTACTGTGTCTTGTCCAAAAATTGAACGTTTATTTTTAAAGACCAGAAATGTACCTCTATCAAAACATGTCTAGTCAAACGAAGTTAGATGATTTCATTGCTATGCGTTATTGACTAACACGTCTATCAAAGAGAAGTCATAGACAATAGACATCACATTTATTATTACTAACGAAACACTCAAAACAATAATAATTTGAATAAAAAAAACATTTTTCTTTTCAATTACTAATAATTAATTCTAATAATCTAATAATTACTTTCTTTTAACTACGTTTAAAGTGTGTAATGCGTGTGTGTCGTGGTTGTAATTACCCTGGCTCAGCATTATGCTGAGGAGCAAACATCCAATGCCCTGGTCATTTTGCCTGAGACCACAGCAGCTAATTTGCGCCTCAGTCGCAAAAAAAATGTAATAATAATACTTAGTAGAAAAAATAGTAGCCTCAGCGAAATAATCAAAATTGCTTTACGCGTTTCCGAGGTACACATACAAATGTGCCAGATGTGCTAATTTACTCGTCATAGGTAAAACTATGGTATATGACGCAATATATATTGCGTAAATTGAGCTACTTTTGGTGATTCCCTGATTAATTCAATAGCAGAGAAAGTGCTGTACGTATAACAAGGATTCTATGTAAATAGCTTTGTAAGGAAACAGGCAAAAAGCCTGCTTACGTAATCATGACTTTGTTCGCATAGAACAGATACTAAAAATGTTTTAGATATAATAAATAGATAGATTTATTGTTTACTTTTCAGATACATTGTTGAACGAAATCAGACTCAATTTCTACTTTAATGATTTATTAACACTAATTAATATGCGTATATTTTTTTGTGTATCTTATTCTGTTGCGTAGCCTACCTTTAACCTAGACAGCTATTATTTAACCGTTAATCGAATTCAGTACCGATGCAAACTAAAATGTTGAAATTATTAAACTAATGAGGAAAAAGTGAGTGAATTAAAAAAAAAGTTTTAAAACGAATTAAGTCATTCAATAAATTCATTGTACACAAATCTACTATTACAATTTTATTATAAAGTGTATATTGTGGAAGAACTTTATTTATTTACATAATTACACAGGAAGGCTTTAGATCAAAGGGTCGTAATGTCATAAGCACGAAGTAATTTGTAATTCTGAGCATCTCAACATTATTATCTCCGACTTTCATTTTCGCTAACAGATATATTAAAATGTATAATCTAGATCAAAACAAAGGCAAGTTTATTTAATACCATTAAGACCGATTTGAGCTACAATAAAATCCTCGTTAATGATACGGTAAAAAATAGATGCTATGTATACTTTCCTGTATATTAATTAACATATTTACATTGATGTGTTTATTTAAAAATAATACCTAATTTGTCAAAAAAACGGATATTGCAAGTGTCATTTCATTTTATTTTAAAAGAAAAATTACGAAGCTATATTCACGCATTTTCTCATCAAGCGTTTAATTTATAACGTACCTTTTTACTACGAAATTTCGATATAGGAGTGCGTATAGGAGACATTTTTTCCGATGAACAATATTGTTTTCCGGTTCCAAACTCATTCGCGCCGTGAAAGTAGCTTTGATCGTTTCAGATCAATGTTTTCACCCAAGACAAATTCGGTGGGTTACATTAAAATCATAATTCTCGTATGACCGAAGGCCGAATCTTAGGAAGAGTCAGGGAGAGAGGTGTATACGACTCGTCGGTATATAAACGTACAGATCGTGTGGAGAGCATCATACAACCACGAGACGTCCGTGAGTCAACATGAAAGCATTCTTGGTAGGTATATGTGTGCAGTGAAAGTGATCTGTGACCTGTGTGTGACCCACCGAGGCTTGCTTCCTCATAGGACTGTGGCTCAGTGCCGATCGCAACACTTCAGACTTTTGCATTGACGATCTTTTACACGCAGATGCACTTGGGTCACATTGGTAATTTATGAAGGAAAGCTTTATATTAATATGTGTTTTGTTGCACTTTAGGTATTAGCAGCCGTTGCGGCTATCGGCTCGGCCAGACCCGAGGCGGGATACAGTTACAATGCACCAGGAGGAGGAGGTGGCCTTGGAGGACACGGGGGTAGCATCGGCGGAGGTTTCGGTGGTGGCCATGGGGGCGGCTTTGGAGGTGGATTCTCATCCGGTGGACTCAGCTCTAGCAGCTTCGGTATCGGAGGCGGTCTAGGAGGTGGAGTCGGAGGTGGAATCGGTGGAGGATTCTCCTCAGGAGGCTTCTCATCTGGTGGATTCTCATCCGGAGGTGGTGGCGGATTCTCATCTGGAGGTGGTGGCGGATTCGGCGGCGGCTTCGGTGGAGCCCCCATTGTGCAGAAACACATCTACGTCCATGTCCCACCACCAGAACCTGAAGAACAGCGCCCACAAATCATCTCTGGTGGCGCCATCCCCCAGAAACACTACAAGATCATCTTCATCAAGGCCCCAGCACCTCCCGCCCCAGTCGCGCCCATCATCCCCGCCCAAGCTCAGAACGAAGAGAAGACCCTCGTCTACGTCTTGGTCAAGAAACCCGACGAACAGCCCGACATCACCATCCCAACTGCTGCCCCCACCCAACCCTCAAAACCAGAAGTTTACTTCATCAAGTACAAGACCCAGAAGGAGAGTGGTTCCATCGGAGGTGGTGCTATTGGCGGTGGTATCGGATCTGGAATTGGCGGTGGTATCGGCGGTGGTGTTTCTGGTGGTAGCATCGGAGGTGGTCTTTCCCTTGGCGGCGGTCACGGCGGCAGCATTGGTGGCGGACACGGTGGCAGCATCGGTGGCGGCCACGGTGGCAGCATCGGTGGTGGCAGCATTGGCGGTGGCATTATCTCTGGTGGTCACGGCTCATCAGGAGTCAGCAGCTCATACGGTCCCCCCGGCCAGTCCGGCCCATACTAAACGCGCAGAGCGTGCCCCCATGTGATACCTGCTTCGCCGGCGACAAATCTAGTTTATAAGTAGAGAAAAAATTACGGTGCCTAAATGTATTTATGTAAATAGTAATTTTAATTGCCTAATTTTAGATGTACTATAAATATTTTTGCATAAAAATATCGTTAAAACAAATGAAATCTTTTCTTTCACCTCAGTATTGCTTAGCAAATATTCGTTGGAATATGAAAGTGTTGTTTGAGATGACATCTTTCACATCCAATGCATTAACACATCTGAAGAACAGGTGTAAGGTAGAAAGTGCAATCGTAAGCGTGGGCGATCCATTGCACAACATTGAGTCGTGACCCCACGCTTGCATAACAGAAAGAAGCTTCATCTTTCATCATACATAGTAAAATAAGTAAGAGTTATATTTTTATTACGTAAATAAAACTCTAAACCATTCAGTTGCGTAAACCTTGACTTTTATGATTTCCCTTTTATAAATTAGCACATTTTACATAAAGTAAATAAGAAGTTTTTAAGTGGGCCGATGATTTACAAAGCAAATATGTTACTTATAAATTTTTCCGTTACTTTATCAAAGATTTTTGGTTCGTTGAACCGAACCGCCCGTGTTATGTAATACGAAATATAATACAGCTATAAGTTTTAAATTACCTAGCCTGATAATGATATGATAATAATGATAATGATGAAAATATCAAATTAATTTTGTGCATTTATTTTAATGATGGTACCAGGCATGGGTTAATGTTATATATATAGTAAATAAAAACATCACATTATATTCATATTTATTAGACGTAATAACTTTAATCGTCAACGGAATCACTCGGGTATTTATGGTTTGACATATTCTTTAAAATCACTATTAAAAGAACCCTATTCCCTGCTTATTATTAAAATATACAAATATTCTAATATCCTAATAAAGAAAGAAATATTTATTCAAATATTCTTTTATACCAATTGTACTACTTTCTTGGAATGTATTGATTTTATGCCTTATATTGCCAAAGGGAAACCCAATATCAAATTCAACAAAAACTTCAAATGAACTCGTCAAAAGGTCGCTATCATATTCAATCATCAATCTCACTTTAACGTTGTTTTTATACAGATATTACATATTCATTACAGTCACAATAAAGTGAAGAAACATTGCCCAACGATGACCATACGATATTTGTAACAATCCACTTTACGAAACATCCGCTCCAATGCTTAAAGCATTGTTCCAATTTCAAATTTAAACTTTTAAGTTCACAGGCGTTTGATTACGTACTTTTGCATTGTCTTATATCTTTGATATTATTTTTAATTTCCCAGACGGGACACTTATTATAACTATTATAAGTTACTAAACTATAATACACCTGGTTCTTTATAAAACAGGAGGCAAAAGCTAATGCTGTCGTAGGCTAATCTGGTGTTAAGTGATACTGATAGCAAGCCAGCATGGAAGACTCGCTAGTGCAAAATCGGACTTCTAAGAATTAGGCCTCTGATTTGGCCTCAAATTTCTATATATATATTTCATTTATTAGTAAAGCATTAATGATGGTGTATCGGCAAAATTACCTAACTTTTGAATTGTGTAAATTTTTGTATCGCGAATTAATTTTTATTCATAATTCATACACATAATATGATCTCAAATCTGAGTTATTGGATTAAATTACTGTTTAACTTAGTGGTTTTATACATCTCTGAGATCGTTGACAAAATGTGTAAATATTCCAGCGTCCGCGTCGCTACTCTATTTTCATTGAAAATCGCTGTCAAACAAAATAATATGTCAATTCAAAGTGTCTGTACTGCAATTATTAAGATCTTATTATCCTTTCTACTCATTTGAAGTACATTAATCTTCTTAGAGGCATTAGTGTAAATACCTCAATATAATATTATGTTAAGCACGCGCAGTTAATTTAAAATCATCATATAGAGGAATATTTTTAATATTAAAGTATTACAACTCATGATTACTAAAACAATTCTTTTATGGTCTTATGGCAAGTCCAACTTTAAAAAATGGGGATTAGTTTACTCTTAGATCCGATAGAAACTAAAACCGGTCCTCACAACGAACAAATACGATTTCAAAATAATATTTTTTAGGTAAAAAAGGAAATCTTAAATGTCTCAGAGTACCAGGAGCGCATAAGTTCCGAGGTAGTTCTCAGCGAAAGCTTAGTGACGTACACACTCTCACTATCCGTTGTAGCAGTGCTTTTTGATAACTTTAAGTTCTGCCACGAGATACGAAAGTTCAAATTCTTATGTAATGGGACCGGTCTGGATCCAGTATTTACGTAACAAAGTAACGGAACCGCTATTGTCTTTGGTTAATGACTCAAGAATTATGAGTTTGTACTGCTGGTATTGAATAAGTTTCTTAATTATTGTTTTATTATTTGGTGAATTATTCTTACGCATTTGCTCTGGAAAGGTAAAAGTAACACAAACTTATTTATTACCATAAATTATAGACTAATTATTCAAATGAAACGATTAATTCATATTTTAATAACACACTTCTTAATATATATTATATACACAATGACATAATAAATGTAATGTCCGTAACAATGATATAAGTCTTCGCGTGACGCAGCCATTGTCTCTGAAATTCTTCCGGGAAACAGATGAATATTTAGAATTAATTTCTTCTTGTTACTTAGCAACAGAGAAAGCGTCGTATAAAAAGGTATTTTGTATGGATGTAAAGCTACCTCGTACAAGAAACAATTAGTATGTGTCCTAGTTTTTATGCAAACGTGACGATTGTATTGTCTGACTTAATTGAGATATTAGTTTAATAGTTACTACCTAGTCTGTGTTTCGTCTCTCCCATTGTTCATAGAAATTTTGTTTCGATTTTTAAATTTTCCTCTTTGGTCCTTGGCCTCTTTGAAAGCGGCCAAAATTTGTCAAAAGAGTGACGTTTAACTCTGTTCGACTAACATTGTTAAGAATTTTGTTCCGATTTTTGAATCCTGCCTGTTTTTCGATTCATGCATTTTAGTTTTACGATGAAATCTTTTACTACAGTTAATATTTAAGCTTTCACATAAATATTAGACTCTTAATGGTGCAACCATTGCATAGAATTACACAAGAGTTGAACGAAAGCGGATCTTTCATCCTTTATTTCAAACACGTCTGCCGACATTTCAAATGTGTGTGTTAACCGCAAAACGTATTGTTTGGTATTTGTATTCACTTTCTTTTATTGATGGGAAATCAACTTATATTTACATAATATCAGTGAAATCTCTTTGCTTTTTTACGTTTAGGAAACACATCACAAAATATTAATAAAAATGGGTGTATTTTTAGGGATAATAAAATATTTTTATTTAGCAAATGGAATCAATGTTGAAGGATATATGAGTCTGAACTCTGTGTGTTGTCAACATACTTAATCATCGGGTCAAACTTATCTCCAGCCTAGAACCTTCGACCAATGGTTAAAAAACGTCATTAACGGTTTACACAGATGGCTCACGTCAATAATCATTCAAACTCAAATCGTGTTTGACTTCTTACAATATTGTATTTTTTTCAATAAAATATATATCTTGCATATGTACCCAAAATTCTGTCCAAATTGTTATCAAATTATCACAATTTCGTATTAAATGTGAAAGTGAAAACCTTTTCCTAATTATCTTCATTGCCATTTTAAATTCAGATATTTATTAGAAAAAATAAATAATATAGAGAAACGATATTAAGACAGGTTCCTTAACATTTCTCAGAAAGTTTTTATTTTGTAAAATATAATCTAACCTTTTCTTGATTGGTTATAAGATTTACTCAATCAGCTGTGGTATGTCTTAACACGAATATAAGAAATATAAAACCTATAAACATATCTATGACTATAGAAAATCATCTACTTTGAATTAATTTTTTTTGGGTACATTTTGTTACGAACTAATTGAAATTTTCACAATTATTTAATTACGGCATATTGCATTCCATTGGTGAATGTTTATTATTTTAAATTAAGTAATTTAACATGGAAATCTTTAAGAATTTTAATTAAAATTTCAAAGTTGATATTAGAAGAGTAATTCTTTAAAACTTATTTAGACCTCATTTACTTTTCGTTACATTTATCTAAAAATGGCCAAAAATGATGTTGTTTTGTCAATTGCCCATGGAGCATTTAATTTTCAAAAACATTTGCACTCAGAGTCGTTGTAATTATCTCTCGATTTAATTTTTAATTAACCATTACATGTCAGGCACTTGCGGGCGTGTTTAGGTAACGTAAGGCACCTTGTGAACTTTTTTTTGTATGAGATTAAGAGTTTATTTCATAGTGTATGGATAAAGTACCAAATAGCTATGCAACACATAAATTATTCGGAAGATAAAAGTTCCGAATAAAGCATATCGCGTTTCATGACGAATTTATCTGACAGTCGTGAAACACAACATTAGTGGGTATCCTACCAATAAGTAATAAATAGCTTATTTGGAACTTATCCGAAGTTTGGTTAATCTTCAATTTTTATAAATCAATATTTAATAATTAAATCAATATCAATATTTTACACACATCAATATACCGTTAATATTTTAGTTTTTTTCCCTACTTGGGTTACCTGGGAGAGTTAAGGCGTGCGTCCCTCCCTCTCTCCCTAATAATATTTGTTGTTTTACTAATAATGAATCAAACTAAAATACACAAAAATATTCTTTCAACTAAAGAACTAATTTCATTAAAAAATGTTTACAAAATGGCATTTAAATAATTATATAAACAAAGATACTGTTAACTTTACTTTACATGAGTGACAAAATCTTTAGAAAACATTTGAATCAAACAAAAAAACAATTTCTACCATTATTATTTTTAATTACGTATGAAGCTTCAATTATAGATACTTGTTCTATAATAATAAAAACGACACTTAATTAGGTCTCTCAGGATCTTCTCAGGTCTTGATATTTCAAGACATGTTATGCATGCACATTATGTATGTATCATCATATATGATGAACGTATGATACAGGCCAATTGTTCCAGATAATCTAAAGGCGACCTCGAGAGGCTAGATTTTAATTGTTCCTTGCACATTTTTATGTCCCAACATTGACTTTTGGATTATAAACATGGCGGTCATCACGATGTTGACACCAAACGAACAAGTGTTAGGGCAGATGTAAACAAAAATCATTCGTCCACATTCGCGGCTAAAATATCCGTATTACAATTTCATTGGGAAATAGTATCGTTTAATAACAGGTCCTTTAAGTACAGTCAAAGGGCAAGTGAATGGTGGAAATCCAGATTACTGATTTGGATGCAATACTTGAAAGTCTTGAACCGATATCTATAATAGGAGTGAAGATTGCCTGATGTTAATTGTGATCTCAATTCATATATTTGTACGTATAACGTTTCTTGCTCGTTCTTCTCAGAACAAGACTTCCTGGTAGTCTTGCGAACGGAAGGCGTAGTTTTGCTCTTTCGCGAATTATGTAAACGTTTTTGACATTCATAAGCATGCCTTAAGTCGCATCTAAATTGAATAAATAGATTTTGATTTGATTTGATTTATATGACGAGCGGGGTGACGGCCCTGGCTTTGAAGATACTCCGACCAAAGAGTTGTGATATGGAGAGCTTACATTATTTTATATTCTAGTGCATAAGTCAAGCTAATTGTACTGTTTTAAATAAAATCCTTATCTGTCTATATCCCAACGAAAACAAAATAGAGCAGTGTTGGTCTATTAGACAAAAACATAATAATTATAACACACAAAATAATAATAACCAAATAAAAAAGAGGCAATAAGAGATAATATTTTTTTTTGAAGAATAAGGTAAGTTTTAATTGTGTCACGCGTGTGTGCTGTGGTTGTAATTGGCCCTGGCTGAGCATTATGCTGAGGAGCAGAGTGTTCCACAGCGCTGGTCATTCTGCAAGAGACCACAGCAGCTAGTTTGCGCCTCAGTCGCAATAAAGAATGAATAAATACTAATACTTAGTAGAAAAAAAAACAAAAGACTAATAATATTAGTATATGGGGTGGATTAAAAAAATAGATAAGAATAAACTAAATTATAGGTTAGAAGTTTAAACATATATCTCACATCCCGGTCATAGGTTCGCTCCGTTGAACGCTCGCTAGGATGTATGGTGTAGGACAACATTACGGCGAATGTCGAACACAAGACCTCCTTAAAATTAAATAAATGATCACGAGAGATACAGAACTCTGTAAATTTATTATAAGGGGATGCTTCAAACTATAATACATGGTGTAATGGCACACTAAACATTTTGTAAAACAGAATACTTACCATTTAAATGAATGATTGGGAGCTAATAGCCAGTTCTTTTCGTCTTTTCTACGCCCTTGATTTGAGAATGTTTTAATAATGACTTTGTAAATTAATAATCTTTATAGAAGCCGAATATATAGAAAACTTATAAAGTTCAAAAGCGTCCTTCGCTTTGAGCTTTTATGTTTTTTAAATGTTGTTTACATTATACATTTTGTTCTAATATGCTTAATTGCTCTTGTTAAAAAGATTTTATTTATTTTTTGGGAAAAAAACCTTAGCCAGCCTTGTACTATAATACCACCACTATGTGGAACCAGCTGCCCACTGAAGTATTTCCGAACCAATTCGACTTAGGGTTCTTTAAGGAAAGAGCTTAATAATTATTAATGCCCTCTGGCATTGAGAGTATCCATGGGCGCTATCACTTAACATGAGTTGAGTTTATCATTCCTGTTACATAAAAAAAATATTTAACTGGTTCTGGGCAAATCGCAAGTACCTGCTCTCACTCATCACAGTCCAGTATTGATCATATATAATACAAAAAACGCATAATTAACGGGCTTATAAAAAGTTAATTACTGGTCAAGAAAGTTCATACGAAATGTTCTCTTCTGTAATGACTTTAATCCAATACAATAAAGTCCACTTTCCCACGATTTTAACAACGTGATATGATCAGCAAATTGTTTCTTTCACTTAAAATTTCATAACTGACTCTTATTGTTTTACGATAAAAGTGAGAATGGCGTAGCAAATTCCGTTAACAATTTGTAATTTTCGTGTGAACGGCTAGTGGGTAAATTGGTTACGTAATCATTACATCATGTTGCAGTCCGCACTCTCGCAACCTGACCTATGACATCTTTCTAGTGTTGCCATTTTTTGCAATTATCAAAATCGTTAATGCGTATTTTGAGTTTTACTTTCGAAATTCGAATGTCAATGTTGTTGGGAGATTATAGTTTATGTTTTCTGTTGGTGTACGCAATGTTTTGTATTACAGATGCCCAATTATTGATAACTAGCCTAGTCGATTCAGCACGATTCCCAAACCTGATATAGTAGGTTGTATTGCCGGCTTTGCACCTTTATGTATGTGCGCATTTAAAATTTGCTCGAACGGTGAAGGAAGCTTGAGAAACCGGGTTATCTTTGACCCAAAAAGTCGACAGTCCAGACAGCTGATCACCTACTTGCCTATAATATTGACAAATGATCATTAAACAACAGAACTCTGACTCCCAGACCTAAATAGGTTGTAGAGCCACTGGTTGTAACTGTCTTATATGATAAATTTTCATTCAATACTCTCTCGCGGTGCCTATCTAATTAAGCAGATGTCTACAAAATCTCTCTAATCGATTTTGTCAGGTTTTAAATTTGTTGAAGTTATGCTTCATTGGGCGCGATGGAGAAAAATGAATGAATTTCATATACGACGGTGATAGTATTTACTAATTATTTATTTATTTAAATAAAATTTTTTTGATTAATTTTAATATTTATCGTTAATCACTGCTACTGGATTTTAGTTAAATTTTTTTAAATACGCCAAAGAAGTATAACTTCTAACGCGTGTACATAAGTACACACACTCTTTTTTATCACAATCATTAAGAAATAAATTTAACATAAAATTTAAAGTATTTTAAAAAATAATAAACACAGCTGATCATAAACAGACGCCATCTTGTCTGTCAATGAGTTTATATTTTGAGTGAATCCTGCTTACTCTGATTTATCGGTGAAATATATAAACACTGTTTAAAAGCTGAGTGTTAATCTGAAAAGAGCATTCCATTTTTTTAAATTGATTTTATGCCACCGAAAAATTGTAAACACATTATACACTAGATATGCTATATATATGTAAAGTAAGCTATTGACATTTTGCTCGAGTGTAGAACTCGAGTCGATCACAAAAGGCCGCTTTAGAAGGCTTTTTCAACAAAATACTATGTTAGGCCATTGGTGCACAGTCGGGAATCGAACCTACGACCCCAAGGATGACAGTCGCATGCTGAAGCCACTACGCCAGTACTGAATTGTTTTTCTATTATTATTATTATTATTATCATGCAATATTTCTTCTAATATATTTCATTTGTCATTAAATAAATATATTTACTGTGTTAGCTATTTACCTTATAAATATACTAGATATCTATAAACGTTTGTATATTAGTACCTCCTGTGTACTCCTTCGCAGTAAACTTTTAGACACATAATTTCATGTGGCTCCAAAAATACAGTACCTATAAATCTTTCTGGAAATAATTCTAACATGTAGGTATAAAATAACAACCCGTGCTAAAGTCAGAGTTTTTTTGCCATCTGCAATCAGCCTCTTGGCTACTTCAGATTTGAAGTACATAAAGCCAGTTAGGGAACGCAAATTCAACAATTTTTCCACTCCCCGTGTAACACTCTGTAGATTGTCAAATTGCGCCAAGTTTCGCTGTTTTTAGCCGATAAACAGTGTCCGTCGATTCTAATAGGCCTTAAGTCAGAATGCACAAGAAAAAGTCTAACTGTTGTAACCTAATTGAGAAATTCAAGATGGCGATCTCTAAACTACTGTTTACGACTTCACGTTTGACCTGCATTGATGGAACGTGTTTATCCTTATTTTGATTTAAGATAGTTATCAGAAACATATCGTATTGCGGAGTATAAATGTGACGAATAACTAAATGATCCTAATCCTTGGGATTGATTTGCTCCAGTTCAAACAATTTGTATTAAAAACTTGGCGATTGAAAAGAGTGGCGGAAAGTTTCTTGCCAGTTCTTCTTACCCGCTCTACGCCCTTGACTTGCGAACTGGTGGTAAATGTAAATTTACGATTAATGTAATTTGTTTTCTTGACGTTCATAAGTGTACATGTTTACCTAAATGAATAAAGATATTATGACTATGACTATGACTATGAGTATGATATTTATTTAATCCACATCATAATTCTATCTTAACAATACTCATTCGATAGAAAGAAACAATAATAAAACACTGATTATACAAAACATTAAACAATATATTACTAAAGATATAGCAAGCAATTCTTGTGAACTCAGCCAGTGTACAAACAAATCGGTCTTTCTCGATAGAAATTCTGTTTATTACATATTTGTATTGCTCGCATGTGTAGCGCTTCGCTAACCAAGTTGGAATGGGCGCGCGATACATCCAGAAGTTTAGATTTCCACCCCAGGGTTTTACTTGGTACCCGTAAACCCATTCTCTGACTCTCCATTATATCTAGATTATGAACCTAATTCGTGAGTATCTTAAATATCACGGACAGAGCTATAGAGGCGTAAACACTGATAAGAAAGTGCGTGCGTACAAAGTACACTTGTCAGAAGTGAAATTTCTTTGTAAATTAATTATTAATTTACAAAGAAATTTCACTTCTGACTTGGTAAAAGCCCAATTGCTAATAATAATATAAAAAATAAAAAATCTGCTTTTGCTGTACAAGACGTTATGCGTGCGCTTTCCCAATCTCTCTCACTTCAAAAATGGGAAGAAGCCTCCAAGTTAAATACCATATACACGTAATGTATTTAGTATGTTTGTCTCTGTTTTTTTTAAAAGATTGTGGGTGAATATTTTCTCTTTTATTAATTTGTCCTTACTATATTTTTGTTCTCAGAAACAATGCTAACGTGACAAGAGGCCAAATGGAAGAAAGTCCGCTATATGATCACAAAGAGTTTGAGGTACTCCTTTTTAGAAAATATTTTTAATCATTTATGACATATCTTAATCTACACTAAAATCAACAAGTAGTTTTAGTTTTTTTTTTAGATTTTTAGACAAAAATCGGACCTAAAGTTGACTAAGGAAGATTTAAATTTACATTTACTACCAGTTTTCATTTCAATGGCGTAGAGCGGCCAAGAACTGGCCAGGAACTCGCCTCTTTTAAATCGCAAAGTTTTGATTTACAAGGTAATTGTAAGGAACTGCAACCGAAAGACTATTCGCTTCTGTACCTAGAATCAAACCCAAGACAGTCCGCCCATGTGCGTTTAACTAAGCCACGGAAGCGGCAGCCACTCACTGATACTAAGGATGGTAACACGGTTCGTGAGACCATCCTTATTTATTTCGTAATCCTACAGTCAACAAAAATTATGTATAACAAACAACTACACCAAAAATATAACCAAAGATGGAATAGATAATATTAACAAAAGGAAACATACAATATTAATTACGAGTATGTGGGGTTTGCTCATGATGCCACCTGCATCATGAACATACCTTATTTAGCGATATTCTTAAAACTCCCTTAAATATATTTCCTCCAGCCAGGGGACGAATGCGATGATTGGGAAGTCAGCAGATCCAGGGTCCATTTGGGTGCTTTAATCGGTAGTGGTGCATTCGGGAGGGTCCATGCAGCCCACCTGGACATGCCTGGAGGGGAAACCATCACAGTTGCTGCTAAGATGCTGACAGGTAGATTCTTAATATCTTATTAAATTATTTAATAAAAAAAGCTATATCTTATAGTTATATCTATAGTGGTGTAAGTCCAGTAGTGGATGAAAACAGGCTGAACGAAAAACTAAAATTTAATATGCAATTCTAAACATGCCCCCGCCGGTTTGAAGTTTTAATTACAAAGAATCACAGACATTAATTATAATTCTACAATCTTTGTAGTGTATTTCCCAGGAGTGTTCTGATATATATTACTCAAATAAAGCAATTGTTCATGTTATCATTGATATATAATACTAGAATTGATATGTATCATAAAGAGGTATGTAAGTTTGTAAATAAACTCAAAAACTTCTGGATTAAAATAATTCACAAATATTTCACCATTAGAAGTACCAAATTATAAAAACACCAGCCGTGCGAGAAATAAAACAGTCTAACCAACGTGAAAGAATTTAATAATTTAATATATGGAAGTAGTTTCTACCGTGGAAATATTTATTTACAATCCTATCATTTAATATTAAATCGTACTAAATAAAAAAAAAACAAAAAAATCGATTTTTAAACAAAACTATTAAAAATAAAAAGATATTATCTTTTGAATTACAACTTGATTAATCGACCAACTTTTATATTAATTAGATATATCTATGAATTATAGATCTATTCAACGCACGTTTCATTTACTTGTCTAATTAGCGTACCTTAAAAAGAAACGCCTAATGAATTTTCAATAGCAATTACATAAACAAGGAAATGAAAGTCTAGGACTGTGTAATTGTAGTCTTCCGTTTGAAGATTTTCTTAAGTATTAACACAATCAAAATGAAAATTTATCCAACAAGAATGTTGTTCAATATCAGTTCTAAAATAATCTGTAATTTTTTCTGTCTGAGGCACATAGTTTTTGGCACAGTGCTCGCAGAACGAAAACAGTGGTATTGGGGGAGGTATTGTTACACCCTCCCTCGAGGGGGGTGTTTAGGCCCGTTCGGGGCATATGCCCCCTTCGGGTGGTGTATATGTCACGCCCTGCTAATACGTTTGCCTTTCATGGGGGCTGGAGGGCGCGGGAAGACGCGGTCTCTACTCGCTGCGCACAGCCGATGGGGTCTTGTTGTAAATGTCAATACAACACGGTATACTTTCATTTTTTCAGACAGTACAGCAGGCGAAGAGATGCACGACTTTCTCCGTGAGATTGCGATGTTAAAGCACGTTGGTTCACACAAACATGTTATTCGCCTCGTGGCATGTTGTACCAGACGCCCGCCACTTATTGCGCTATTGGAACATGCGCCTAGAGGAGATCTTTTGACCCTGCTAAGAGCTGCTAGAGGAAAAAGAAATATAATGAAGGAAGTAGATGTGTCCAGTCGTAATGGACGACCATCTGAAGCGGATAGTAAGTACATTTGTTTTTTTTTTATGGCCCGCACGGTTTGTGCATTGTTGCCCAGGGAGTAAGTACATTATAGTCTAATATAAGATCCGGGATTAGAAAAATATACCCTCATCTGTTATTTAGATGAAACAATTTTTATAAGCTGATTTCAATATCATGAACTTATAAAAACAACCTCTGCCATGATAAGCCTGCTGAAATTAATAGTAATGAATTAATTAACAAATAATTTATTTTTAATTTTTACTTTCTCATTTCGCACAGCCTTAAAAGTTTAAATACTGTTCGGGTTGAGGTTAAGATATACCTTAAAAATAATCGATAAGTCAATCTGTGTTTATGTTAAAATACACGATACGTTAATAAAAGTAAAACTGAATACCATGGAATAAAATAGATATCGAGAATTTCATCTGTTTCACCGCAGTTAATTTTTCAGGCAAGAAATTATAGCGCCTGTTAATAATCGGCACGCAAAACGTTGGTGTTTCGTATTTATACCCTTTTTGTAAAAGGTACATAATTTTTTTTATAACACAGGGGGCAAACGAGCAGGAGGTCTTCAGATGGACACTCCCATATAGTATAATTTGTTTCTTTCCTAACTTTGTTTAAAATACTTCTTATCACCCCGAAATACGGACGCCATTACAATTTATAAAAAATTAAAGTAAAAATGACAGTGATTATAATATAGGTTCGGCAAGCTTACAGTAACTTCAGTATCAACTGAAAAAAAAACAGTTTTTCTACTACGCAACATAAACTGCAGCATTGTCGTTAAATGAGGTCATTTGGAGTTCTTCGAGGGTGTGCCAAAGTCAACCAATTAACTAATTAATCATCGTAATTGTTGTGGCAATTAGGAATGCTGAGCTTACGCTTGCTACTTTAAGGTTTGGGAATAATTACAAAATTACCAAATATACCGGACATGCTTATTCCTGACTAAAAGCCGGCAACGTGCCCACTAAAAACCATAGACACCCAGTCTATGGGCTGCTATGACTGCCGTTTTTGGGCGTCCCGTAGAGCCGTTTGGCCCTCTATTATATATAGAAAAACTAATTATCAATGTGGGTAAGGTGGGGTACATATAATTACAAACAAGGTGGTTACACACAAATCAACTTGGCACGTGATTTGGCCATAATTACACTTTGCGAGGTGCCTAGTTAATTTGCGCATGTAGACACAGTTGGCCTACTATGTTCTTAAAGTCTTGCGGGGGGTGGTGAGCCACCCAAGTGGTCCACAGTAGCGTTCTTATGCATTTAATGTCATATCGTATTGGTTTAGTACTGTACGTATTTTTGTGTACAAATATTTTAAGCAATTGCATAGATTCTATCGCGGGCTTTGAACGCGGCGACCGAATTAAAAAAATCCGTAACGAAAATAAAAACCTAACCATGAAGTAATATAGGTGCAGACATTACGCGTGAGAGTGAGACAGACACAGGCGTGTTAGTCTTAGTCTGGTAGAGTTGTAGAGTGATCCGAGTGCTACACATTCTTTTTTTACAGCTGAATACACAAACATAAGCGATTCGGATCCGCCGATAGAAGAGCCTGGATATTCTAAATTATACATAGACTCGGACCAGGAGTCAAGCAAGCACCAGTACGTCGCAGAGCCAGCATTACATCTCGACAGCTCTACCATGAGGGATTATGCTTTGCAAGTAGCATTAGGTATGCAGCACTTGGAAGCCAGAGGAATTACCCATCGGTAAGTGAATTCCCAACACTAATCAATTCTATAACGATGTGTTTTCTGTGATTAGAAAGTAATGAAAATTCAAAGACGTCACTTTGTTTTTAGGTGTTTCTAGACACACTGCCACTTTATTATAGGACTACTAGCCAAAACGCCGATGCTCTTTTGTTTTTTATTTTCTTCGACAATGCCTTAACATTATCTAGTGGCCAGTAATAATTAAAACCTTAAGTAAAAAGTTAAGTTCTACTTTAAAGTTTTGTTCCGGTAATTGTTTTGAGCAGTATATTATACAAATAATAACGTATATACATAATCAAATAACGACATGATACACTTCGCAAGTGAAACATGAAAAAGTACTTAATTCAAATGTAAAGTACATTTATTATGAATCGCGAGATGAGTTAGTCATTAAATGAAAAGAAAAATTTTTTGTTTCTGGAAAATTATATACTTATTCAGTAAGAGAGAAAACATGTGAGGCCGGCGGAAAAGCCCATAAATCTAAGTACAGAAGATTGTCAACTAAAAAGTTCTTGGAATTGTTATGTTTCACCTTGCACAAAAATATTCTCACATCAAAACAATCATACAATTCTTTTCCTGCTATCTAAATTCATTATTAGCACGTATACAGTGTGTAAACAGCGTGAATATGCAAATATATGAAGTGATTTTATACTGCTACATACATAATCATCAATTGAGGCTTTTACCTTAGTAATAATTAATTTACAAAGCAGTTTCACTTGCGTATTGTGTACTTTGTACGCACGCTATTTTTTTAATGTTGTTAGCGTTTTACAGCTCAAATGGCGGTACCTAGATATTTTATCAGAGCTTCACATGTTTCTCCACAACTAAATTTTTATATTTTCGTTTCAGGGACTTAGCTGCTAGAAATATTCTAGTGGATGGTGCTGGTGTCCTCAAAGTGGCAGACTTTGGTCTCTCCAGATCTGGGATCTACGTCCATACAAGATCTCGACCTGTGCCGTTGCGCTGGTTGGCTCCAGAAGCAATTTTCTCATCGCAATACAGTAGTGCCACCGATGTCTGGGCATTCGCAGTTTTGCTGTGGGAAATTGCTACTTTCGGTGAGTAATTAGTTTTTTTTCCAAAAATAAATCGAAATTATTGTTATATTTTTGAACATAACAATAATTTCGAATTTTGGTTATAAAATATTTTTTTTGCCGTTAAATTTTCTACATTATCAGACGTTTCCTGGACAAAAATATATTTTTTTAAATATTGCTTAGTATATTTTTATAAAAACAACAATGGGGTTTAACCTTGATGAGTAAAAAATACAATAAATAAAAAAATAAATAATAAAATCCCGAAAAACAGAGAAAAAACCTTTTTATGACCTGTTGCTTTACATAATTAATATATGTATCTTAAAATTAGGAGCCCAGCAATCACACCTATTTCTTAAAAGGCCAGCAACGCAATTGCGAGCCTTCTGGTAATAAGTGTCCATGGTCATCCTGTTCTATAAAAAAATATATTTTACTTTCAGGTGGATTTCCATACGCCGAACTGAGCAATCAAGAGTTACCAGAATTTCTGACTAGAGGCGGTCGCCTTTCGAAGCCTGCCAGAGCCTCGCTACGTCTGTACCAACTTATGGAGGAGTGCTGGTCTAACGACCCCAGCTTTCGACCAACGTTTACCCAAATCGTCAACAGACTTACGGTCCAAAATCAATTGTATGTGGATTTAGATTGTGTTTTCCCACCATTTGAAGATATGAAGCTTAAAGATGCTTTTCAATCCGAAGACTGAATAGTTTTATTTATTAAATGTTGTAAGTTAATGTGCATTTTTAATATTATTATAAAGGAGCATTTATCACAAAATGTCCAATAAAATCTGGCTGTTCAAAGGCAAGGATTTGACCATGAAATCAATGAGTAATTTATGATATTTTAAGCACTCTGTGCCAAACTCGATCAAAAGCTTTCACTTTGTCCAAATTTGGACGCCCATCTAAGTGTAAGGTAAATGAGTAGGCGACAGCTGAGATCGCCGACAACGATGAAAGCCGTACTGACCATCGCTTAACAACTGGTGGTCTTCTGGATATGTCAAAAGCTGGATGCTTATAATGGATTCCATTATTTTGGCGATCAAGAAGGTCTTTGCAATCGGTGAAAATAGGACGGCTTAGACCGATCGTCTTTTCAAGGGATTAGATGTAAAAAAGCGGGCTTCAAGCACTACAGAACAATGCCGAGCAGATAAAGGTACCGAAAAAGGCGCGTTGTGACTGAAACCGACTCAGCACAAGCACGTAGGAAAACTGGAGGAATATGATTTCAGGCGTAAAAGTATCACAACGCAATAATGTCGGTACTGCCTTCCCTTTGTCATACAAAGTCGAGCTCCACAAAAAGAGACAGCCCGGATAATTGTCCCTCATTGGGGCGTGGGCTAGTGAGTCTTCCTCCCTGCGTAGTGGTGGGATGGAGGGCTCACAGGAATTCCTTTGGACAGCTTAGGCAAGATACCAGAATGATCGTGTCCTCATAGCAAGCCAATGTCACGACAAATCTACCAATGTGACATGAGTGATGGGAGCTGAGTTATAAACAATATGAAAAACGTATAAAATTGAAATAGCAATAAAAGTGACGCTCAATTAAAACAACGATATTGTTTAAGAATTTTTTTCATTATTCCGAGAACAATGAATGACCGTAAAACATGAGTGTTCTTAAACTTAATATTCGTGAACAAACAAAGTATGTATAAATTTATTTTATGCAAGAATAGATTCCGTAAGATTTGCAATAATCGACACCGAAATTCCAACCGTATCGAGACGTCCGTCGTTCCACAGCTGAGCATTTTTAACGCAGTTTTTGCCGTGCAGCATCACTATGTGGAACCTGTCTTCTGAAGTATTTCCGAATCAATTTGACTAACGGTCCTCAAGAGCGTTCTTTTTCTCCTCTTCTCTCTCCTCCTTCTCTCCTCCTCCACCTCCTCAAGAGAGTGTCCATGGGTGATATAACTTAACACCAGGTGAGCCTCCTGGCCGTTTGCCCTTTGGAATTTTTATAGCATTTTTACTGTAAGCTAATTGACCGTAATGTATTTTTACAGTGTGCACACTAAGAATAGCAGCTTCCTTTTTCATATTATTCACAATTAAAGCGGTTTCAACAAAATGGCCGGATCCAGAAAACGATAAGTTGATATTCATTGCGAATCCGGTAGAAGCTGATATGCCAGGACATTGGATACCTTTGAGTGTTATGAAAATCATACTTGGAGGCTCCACAAAAATGCCCTTGACTACAACGAGGAAAAAGCATAAGTTGAAATTAAAAATAAGCTCTAGTACCACTAGCACTGAAACGCCAACAACTACGACAAAAGCTTGCACTACAACTACTACACTCCCTACCACTTCAACCACATCCACAACTACTCCCACAACTACAACCACTCCCACGACTACAACCACTCCAACAACTACAACCACTCCAACAACTACAACAACTCCAACAACTACAACTACTCCCACAACTACAACCACCCCAACTACTACAACTACTCCCACAACTACAACCACTCCAACTACTACAACTACTCCCACAACTACAACCACCCCAACTACTACAACTACTCCCACAACTACAACCACCCCAACTACTACAACTACTCCCACAACTACAACCACCCCAACTACTACAACTACTCCCACAACTACTACTACTCCCACAACTACAACCACTCCAACTACTACAACTACTCCCACAACTACAACTACGACGACAACGACGACCACAACAACAACGAAGCCGCCACGGAGAACACCACCACGAAGAATTAAACCTGCTACTGATGCACACGAAAATTTAAATGCGTAAAGTCATAGTGTTGGATGAGAGTGCTTAGTAGCGATAAGGTTTGCAAAAATATAAACAAACTTATGAAACAGGAAATAATAAAAACTTCCACTCTACCATATTTTACGAGAGCACCTCAGATTTTTTTTTATTATCTGATATAATTGTGTAGAGAAAAGGGTTTTCTTTTTAAATAAATATAATGAAAACTACATGTTCTGATATTTTTAAGTACCACAATCTGCTAGTACAGTTAGTATATCGTTACACATATGTAGTAAACTCTTGATTTTTGTTAAATGATCAGTTTATCGCTTATATTTTTATCATTTTCAATTTAATAAGTAATTAGTTGGTTAAATATTACTAATTGATGACGAATCAAGTACAAGCTTACAACATTATTTTAAAAACTAGAAAAACATTTAAAATTCGACAAGCAATTTAAAGTTTATAACCACAATGTATATTAGCGCCATCTACACTTTAGAATCAAAAGCGCATAGACACGCATTAGCTAGTATGAACAGTATATTGCTTTTTGGCTTATTCAATTTATAGTTTAAATGTTAGGCAAAAGATGGCGTATCCAACCGATAATTAACATTAACGTCAATTATCCGTACTTTTCTGAAACAGTGTACACACAATTATCGTTTGTATCATTTGTAACAGTTATATTTTATTTCCTTCCAAATAACCGCGAAACTGAACGTCATTCAATATGTCAACGCGCAGTCTTCCCATGCTGGCTATAGCTTTAAGGAGAGTGTCTTGAGTGAAGAGAAGTAGGAGGAGTAGCGACATGATGATATACTATAATGAAATAGAATTATATTGGTTGTCAATTCATGCGTACGTTCAGAAATTTATTTTCTGTAAACTATGGAAAATATAACTATGTACCACTTAAATATACAACAATTATTTTTGTGTTATTATCCCAATAAACGATTTGTCATTGTAGTTACATAAGTAAATTACTTTAGTTATTTGTGTTTACTCTGTTGTCTGTTGGGGGGTAAAAACTAACACCATATAGATAAAATATAAACCGCCGAAGTCACCCGCTGCTCCAGAAAAAAGAAATGCGGGTAGTTCATCTAGTCTCAGTGAAAAAAGTTTTAATTTTTACAAGTAAATATTTTAAATGTAGGTATTTTTGTTTTAATTGACAGATTAGATTAAATTATTTATTTATGAGTCACTGTTCAAAGTCATAACAAATAAAAAGTTAAGTGCACTCAAAACTACCCATTAATACTGGATTCCCATATCCTACTATTGTTAACAAAATCTCAGATAACCAATAGGCGCCGGTCAATGTGTGGCCAGTAAGCGAGCGACTGGAGAAATCTTAACCATGTATAAAAAATAGAGCTATGAATTATGAAAATGAACCAATTGTGAACTGGAAAATGTATCAACCAATGAAATTGTACGGCTACTTCGCGCGAACTGCTTTTTTAAATTCAAATTGGAAATACATTTGTGTACCGAAAGTTGCAGGGGTATATGCCACACACTAGAATCTCTGCTATTCAAACTGAGTGAGCGATACCTACTACAATAATGTCAAGTAGTTCCTACTAAGCCACGTTATAAGGTCAGGGGTCACTGTCCCGTTGTTTCTACATATTTAGTGGCATAAAGTATATTTTGTAGATTAATTTTTGCCAATGTCCGTTTGATTTGTCTGAAAGACTTCTAAGACCCTTTCATATTACAAGGGTATATCTCTCGGAGAAGGATAATCATGAGAGGCATGATCATGACCTGTATGACAAGTTGTTTTTTGATAATGATATTAAAAGATTCTATATAAAAACTAAATATGTCACTGATATAGAAAAAAGAGCGTATTAGCTTAAATGACAAGGGCGGGGCACACTGCCCGAAGAAAGGATGGCGGATTGGTCAAAAAGTCCTGGTATAGAGGTCGAGGACCAGTTGAGGAAGCGTTGGACGGCCTACCTTCAGAAGTAGACGGCGCTACTAATTTTACTAAACAAACCAATACCAATGCGAACTTTTTCACAAAAATTAAACAAATAAGTGTCATTCTTCGCCCTTTTCATGGCTCGCTCTTGGAGCCCGTTCACGGTATTTCTCTTGAATAATTAATATTTACAATGACTGTTTTAAAGTTCCTTTGTTTCGAAAAAGATCGAGACACAAAAGACACGGTAAGTGAAATGACAAAGAAATATGTATCTTGGAAATCATTTGTTTGCGTGTTCTAATTTCAAAACGTTCCGGCGCCAAAATTTACTTCTTTTAAATGGCGACATTCCATTTTCAAATAAAGCCATAGCGTAAAAATTAGTAAGTTATAAAAAGCAGGTCCGTTAATATTTTGATGTGTAAAGATGGCTGACGATTATATTAGCTGTACATAATACAAAATATCGCAAGATAAATGTTCGTATAAAAGCTAACAAATTAAGTACTTCATTTCTCAATAATGTTAAAGTCATTTAACTTAAATTAATTCGAGGTCCAGACATTCCAACCAAACAAAGGGCAGCGATCAACGTTGAATTCTTTTGATTTTTTTGTGCGCGTGCGCGGTTCATTTCGCCTCTGTTTCTATCGAAGTTTCTTTTGATTTTGTCTGAAGTTAAAAGGCCATTAATTCACGTTTACTATATGCAATCACTTTTTTTATTTATTGTAATTACTAAACTCTGCCCGCGGCTTCGGCTTCGTAGATTTTGTGTAGTAAGTAGTATGTATTTTAGGGATAACTTTGTAATATTATCCTTTTCCAGTAAGTTCCTAAAACTTATCGTAATTTGTGAAATTATCGCCTTCATACAGTCCGACAGACGCAGGGTATTTTATTATATGTATAATATGTATAATATTAAGAATTTTATCTTTATACTATGGCTTATAAAACTTTGACATTTACGAATCATTTCACAGAACGACTATAGAAAATTGAAATACGAAAAAGTTTACACCAATTGCTATCTTAAAACTTGTTGGAATAAAACTGGCATACAGTTAAAACTATTTCTATAAAAAAATTAAAAAAAACTTGTTTGTATTAATTCAAATGGCGCCAGACATGTTTCCCTCATAATAAATACTTCTAATCGTTAAAAATGAAAGATAAAGAAAGGGTTTATAACGAAATCCCAACAAAACAACAAAAATCCACTCCACAATCCACATGGATGCCGCATAGTGCGCTTAAATAAAAAAAAGTCCGTTTATCGATTCAGAGCTTTATACCAATCCAAAAAAGTTAAATTTACAATGGCTGTAAAGATAGAAAACTGCATTGTTTGGTTTATTGGCAGTGTTGCTAGTCTTTTATCGATATAATTGTTTGTTTTAAAAGCACTTATTATTACTTCTATAAAGTACAGTTAAATGTACGTGTTTCCATAACTTATGTGTAGATTACAAACATGAATAGAATTTAATATCTATAGGTAAGTTTCTAAAAAGATTTATTTTTTATTAATCCGTACCCCATAGGGTAAAAGCTAAGGTCTATATTACTTAATTAATAATTCGTAGCTCTAAAGAACGCAATTAGAATGTACTAATTAATTGTAATACATATTTACTTAAATTGTATTGTCGATATATCGGCAATAGAGCAACACTCACGCGCATCGCACACGCCGATAGGCCGGTAGGCAAGTTGCTTCTCACTCTAACTATACTTCCCGCTCCCGCGTAAACGTCAGTCAGTGACTTTTAGCAGTTGCACAGAGAGCATGTGTCGCTGTGTTTAAAAATATTATAAGCGCGTGGTGTATTATTATTTGAAAAACTATTATTATATTAGACTAAATAATTTTTAAGTGTCATACTATTATAGGTGTTGTGTGTGTGAACAATGGATTAATTTGGTGTAATCACACAATGTTATAGTGATTTTAATGTGTGTTTGTTGGTAATAGATTGTAATTGAGCTATGACCATGGCTAATTTTAGCGTGTATTTAGTACTGGTACTATATCAACTCTCGGTTGCTTTTAGTAACGAGGCATCTTCGGAATTGTCGGATCTTGGATTGACAGGTATGTTGTTTATATAACTAGTTAGTATCGACATCCAGTAGTATTAAGCGACGACAACTTCTACTATCTAGGCACTAATTTATGTAGAAATTTGCAAAACAACACAACGCTGTTTTAAACCAACAAAAGTCTTATAAAGTGTTTAGTAGTATTTGGAATTAGTAATTAAGTAATTAGCTAATTATGTAAATTATCAATATTTCTATAGAATTTAGATGATTTTTACATAAAATCTCTAATATCCTTTAAAATTATGGAGACAAACAATTATATAATATATTTTGTATTTTTTTTCTCACTTACAAATAGATTTTATTACAATAATACTAAGTTAAGTACCAGGAACCTAGTCTCCAAGGAGTCCTTGAAGGAATTTGTTTTAAATTCAAAATTACTCTATTGATAAAAACATTACAAGTCATGGCTTCCTGATTCCTTTGACCATTGTTTCTTATTGAATTGTAAACATGCCACAAACCAGTTAAGAGGAATATTGTTTTATTTGCAAATACTAAATTAAGTTTTAATTTATTGTAACTTCTAGATTTTTAACAACTCTAAATCTATTTCCCTTTTGAGCTTGAATAATACAGAGAAGTTATCAAATTTAATGAAACCATTAAAAATAACAAGTTAATGATAATATTGTGATTACAGTTCATTTGGTCAGAGTTTATCAGAGTTATGGAAATCTTTGTGTTGTTAGCATAATTTAAACATTTATTGCTTGTTATGACTATATTTCTTAATCTTTGCTATGTTAGTGACAAATTTAATAGTATTAAGTTACTTGTTTTTACTTTTATGAAGGGCAACAATTTATGTATGTTATTTGATAAGCAGACAATGGACTTAACTTAAATATTAATTATTCAAGACTTTCACATGAGAACTTATTTTTCGTAATGTTTCATAAATACTCCGTCTCTTCCATTTACGATGCGATAAAATTTGACAGATGTTAAAATGGTGTATTTAAACTGTTTTACCTTAGTTAAGCATAGACAAACTCTAGAAGTTATGGCTACGATTTTCAGTGGCCAATACCAGGCCATAAAATTATTAAAAAAAAATTCAGTGGCCATTTGTGTTTTTTTTAGATTTTGAATTTCGAAATTGAAATGTACTACACGCGTGTTGAGGACTATCCCTGCAAATACCTACTAAGGTTGAGTTGGTATATTAAGAAACTTAGGTTTTTCTATGTCTATACCAGAATTACAAGCTTCTGTTCTTACAATATCAATTACATCAATTAGTAACAGTCTTGTTGTATCGACTTTACATGCATGTATCGATTGGTGACGTCATAATATCCGATATCCTATCAATAAGATCAGATAAACCGCAGACTTGGCGCCGTGACATCGTCAGTAAACAAACATATGTAATAAATGATTAATTTAAATATAATTGATAAAAGAGAGTATGAAAGTTTACAATTACGAACGTCGTTGAATTAATCAGAAGCTTGAAGCTTCTAGAGAATATATATAAAACAAGACGTTGCCTGGTCGGAATTTATCATTCTGCATAAAACATTACAAGTGTCTATACGATTCATTGCAAACTTTTTTGAAGTCAGATAAAAAGTATCTTAAGTACTTCATATGTTTTAGTAGAATGAACTCCAATTCAATGTTTTCATCTCTAACGAATTAAATTAACGTGATAATACAAATTTAGTTTTATCGCATTTATTTGATTTATTACGTAGCCTTTGGCTGCTATAAGACTTTAGACTTAAGCAAGACCCTGCAATATTTAAATGAGAAGTGTACTGTGGTTTACCACTTACACAGATTATGAAAAATCTTCTTTAAATGGCACTGCAAAAATTTTCGGTCTAGGCCTCTAATTTCTGTTTTATGAACATTTGTTAATCTAATAGGCAAGTATGTAGTGGGCTCCTGTGCCAGACAGACGTCGTCGACATTTTGGATTTAGATCCGGGGGCAAGCCGGTTTTCCCGCGATGATTCCTTCACCGAGTGATCGTTAAACGCCACATACGCCCGAACCCAATAATTAATCTACAATCTCATCAGACCTTGACAGTCGATCGATCTCCTATCTGCATGCCAATAACCAAACCCTACGAGGACAATCCATTTTTGGCGACGGATAGAATGCAATCCCTTCGCTCTTTTCACTCATATATTTTGATAATCAATATAAACCAAATAAAGTAAATAAAACCGTACAAATAATATTAAAATTAAAATTATAAAAAAAATTATACATCTATGTTAAAAACATATTAAATAGCTTTTTAATTATTTTAAAACTAGTGTAAGTTAAAATCTTAGGATATTGGCACAGTTGAACTGTCATCTTCATACAAAGGTCTATCCACAGACACCGATCCGACCTACCATGGATAGCTTGTATCACAAGATGGCTATTACAATCCGTTGATTGGTTATTGGCACACATTTATCAATATTCGGATGAATACGTCTATCTCAGATGGCCAAGAAGGGATTGAGATAGGTTATTGGTTTGGGCTATAGAAAGAATGTCCAGTGGTAGAGGGATCGAACCTACGACCTCATATAACAGATAACAGTCGTACGCTGAAACCTCTAAGCCAACACCGCTCTACATAATCTACTTACTGAAAATATAACATTGGATTCTGTAAGTCGTCTTTTATCTATTGCGTCTATAATCTTTGGTTTATAATAAAGTACTGACGAATATCTTAAAGTATTCGTGCGTATCTAGGGAGCTTAGTTACAACATGTGTGCGACACGCGCCGGGATTTGGCGCCAGTGACGTCACGGGATTTACATTAGGTATACAAAAAAATATAGTATACATTTTAGATCGTTTATGTCGCTTGCCCCGTGGAACAGTTATAAAAGCAAAAAATCTTTTTTTTATATGCTTGCTCGTTTCGTCTTTTATTTTTTATTCACAACCCTCTAAGAATATGGCAAAATACGTTTATCATTTCCACTTCGTTAAACAATTATGTTTTTTCATTAAATAAATTAATATGTGGAATTTAAATGTTTATTATAATTGTAAAATATAACAACCGTTACTTAGTTGAAATTAATTCAAGATTATTTTTTTTTTGCGTTTCAATTAAATGTATAACTCGTCTATCCAGTTTATTTAAATTAATTTGATTGGAATTCAAGATGGCTGTAATTTATTAGATGTTTCTTGGTATATAATAAATTTGAAATAATTTATGTTCTTCAATTAAAATACAGAGCTTGATGAGTGGAAGACTTCCAGGGTCTTTTTTTTAAAGAACAGGGGGCAAACGGGCAGTAGGCTCACCTGATGTTATGTGATACCGTGGACACTCAATGCCAGACGGCTCGCGAGTGCGTTGCCGGCCTTTTAGGAATTGGTAAATTTTTAAATTAAATTGGCACGCTCTTTTCTTGAAGGACCCTAAGTCGAATTGTTTCGGAAATACACTGAAGTATTTCCGAAACAATTCGACTTTGTGGAACCATCTGACCACTGGGTCAGATGGTTCCACAAAGTGGTGGTGCGCGGCAAAAACTGCTTTGAAAAACACTCAGTTGTGAAATGGCGGATGCCGAAGTGGAACGGGTGTGCTTCAATATTTCTCTTACGAATTGTGGAATCGTTCTCGGTGGGTTTCCCTAGAAGATTCGACCTCTATTTCAAAACAGCGTACATCTTTGGCAATGCAACTAAAACCTATCAGCTGCGATGGCTGCTCCAATTGGGGCGTCCCCCTTCGCTTGTCATATGCTATAAAAAAATAATTCAGTTCGTCCCATAAAACGTGCTTTTTGAAATTCTTGGTTTTTTAATTATTGTATACTGTGACCATATGCAACTGAAGTTTTGTGAGTAATTGTATGGCGCCTAAATTCATTAAACGCGGCGCCTCATACTTGAAGTATTAAGTACATGCCAAAATGATTTTTATTCAATTGTATTAAGGGTCATTATCGCTCAAGAGAGGGTGGACACTGCCAACTGACAGTGGCGTCAATGGGTCGCAAATTGTCTAGGGGCGAGTTTATAAGCACCTGCCTTTTATTTATGTGTACAATTTTCACATAGTGTGTTTAATCATTAGTATCGTTTAATGATACTAAATAGAATTTTAACCTATAGACAGGATACTATAGGTAAGTGTTTAGCCTTTTCACGATGCTTCTCTTCACCGTAGTAGTGAATTTTATTCTCCACATAGGTAGTACATAGGTGTCCGAAGCTGCGTCACCACGACTGAGAGCTATTCAATGTTAAACCAAAGTCTTACATAATAACTAAAAAATACAATTAAAAAAAAATACGCATTTTACGGTTTAAAATGCAGATTTTTTATTTATTTATATTATACTTAATAGGGACGTATACAATGCGTAAACAGTGTGATATAGATATACAAATACATGTAGTAATCATATACTGGTAGGTACATGATCATCTATTGGAGCTTTTACCTTTAATCAATTTAACAAAGAATTTCACTTCTGACAAGTGTACTTTTTTACCATGCCATGAACTATTCTGGTCTACCTGAAACCCATCGAAACTAAAACAGTTAAACTAATTTAAACTGATGTAATCTGTAAAACATATTACCACAAATAACTTACGCTGATAAGCAATAAATAATTTAACTTTAGAATACAGCCGGCAACAGTTGCATCTAACTTCCTGTTGTAGCGGAAGTGTGGCGCCTGCGGTCGGCGTAATATTAGCAAATAGAAACATAACGGACGTAACGCTTCGGTAACCTTTTTAGTTAACAATTACCAAAATAATGGACTTCCGCAGTTTCTGAAATAAAGTTATTTTTTTAAATTATTTAAAAATTATAAGAATTTTGGTGCCCAGAGGGCCGCACAGTATAAATCTTAAATTCCTTATAAAATACTTAATACTTTAAAACGGATTAAACAGAACTTATCTGGAGCTGGATATACGTAGTGGGCTGATTTTAATTTTAAAGAAAGCATTGTTTAGTGCCTGTCTCATACCTTATACCTGTATTAAGTATATTTTATTATATTTAATGTATATTTCTTCTTTCTTTTTTTGACTTTCATAAGTGTACATTATGTTACCTATATAAATAAATGATTTTTGATTTACTTATTTATTTTTTTGATTAAGTAGTTAATGTTTAGTCATTTGGTATTTTTTTAAGTTTTTACTTAATTTTTTTTTAACATTTATTTTTACCAAAATTGTCATATTTATATTTTAGATAAGATAGTTTGTAACATATACCGTAGATGTATGTATGATGTGGTAAATTTGAATAAATAAATGACCTAAAGAGTTAAAAAATTAATCCAAAACACGCAACGAGAACATCACCACAAACACTATTTAAACTTCGACTTAGTAAGTATGTTCAAGGGATGTTCACATATCTATTGATATTTTGTATGTTTTTATGTATAATATGTAGGTAATTACATAATAATCATTTGAACACGGTAGTAATAACTTAATAAACAATGCGACAGCTAGGCGCCGTTTAGCCTTTGAAGCCTTTTTACCTTGCGCAGTATTTTTACCTACTGTATAGGCTTTTTACTTATCCAAAATGAAACTAAAATATCATCTATATATATAAAAGAAAGTCGTGTTAGTTACACCACTTATAACTCAAGAACGAAAGAACAGATTTGAGTGAAAATTGGTATGGAGGTAGCTTAGAGCCAGGAGACGGACATAGGATACTTTTTATCCCGTTCGACAGCGTTCCCGTGGGACTTGACATGAAACGTCAGTCACTATAAAAAGTGGTATAACAAATAAGAATCAGACTTGGAATAATAAAACGCAAATGATAGCTATGTAATTGACGTATAATGACAGCTATGTAATGACGTATATATGACAATTTGATATTTGTAAGAAATCAATATTCAAAATATTTCTATTAAATAAATACGTTTAATTATTTTTACAATTTACAATTTAATTATAATGATAGTGCTATTGCCCATTCGTATAAACAGTGAAGAGAACTATAAAACTCGGTATTGTCGTATGTATACAGTTCATCCAAAGAATGATGAATGTTTCTATTTGTTGTTGTTGTCGAATGACGCATTTAATCGAGTATTGGAACGGGAACGTGAATATGATCACCAGGAATTAGATTTAGTAGTTCAAACGAATGTACCCCTGTTGAAATACCAACAAAAGGAAGTTTATGATACTTTAATGAAGGCAAACGATGATGAAAATGGTGGTTTATATTTCCTAGATGCCCTTGGTGGAACTGGCAAGACATTCCTCATGTCATTAGTTTTAGCAACTGTTCGGGCGAGATCCAACATAGCGGTTGCAGTTGCTTCTTCTGAAATAGCAGCCACATTGTAAGAAGGATGCCGTACGGCTCATTCAGAATTAAAATTACCGTTAAATCTTCAAACTATTGGAGAACCAACGTGTAATATTGCAAAACACTCAGCAATGGCCAAAGTTTTAGCGGCATCGAAAATCATCATCTGGGACGAATGCACAATGGCGCATAAACGTGCATTGAAAGCACTTAACCGAACATTAAAAGATTTACGCAATGAATCGAGATGTTTTGGAGGAGCAATGATTTTACTGTCTGGCGATTTCCGCCAAATACTGCCAGTAATTCCAAGATCTACGGCTGTCGACGAAATAAACGCTTGCCTCAAATCGTCAAATCTATGGCGCTATGTGACGAAACTGCAGCTGACAACAAACATGAGAGTTACATTGCTTACTGATAAAAAAGAAGAAAAAGAATAAAGATGTAGATGACCTGAACTACATAATGGTATGCGTTTGGTGGTTAGAAAATTGAAGAACAATGTAATTTACGCTACGATAATGATAGGAAAATTCAAAGGTGAGGAAGTTCTTATTCCGAGGATCCCGATGATCCCAACCGATATGCCGTTTGAATTTAAAAGACTTCAATTTCCGATACGTCTTGCATTTGCCATGACCATCAACAAATCACAAGGCCAATCCTTAAAAGTTTGTGGTTTAAATCTAGAACATTCATGTTTTTCCCATGGTCAATTATACGTGGCATGTTCACGGGTCGGAAGACCATCAGCGTTGTTTGTTTTTGCGCCTGATAATAAAACAAAAAATGAAAAAATGTGTATCACAAGGTACTTAAGTGAAGAGCAACCTATGTACTAAAATACAGAAATAATAATGAATGATTAATGTAGGTATTTAATTTTTTTGTATTTTTTCCAATAAAAAAACCCAAACTGCTTATTTATTGCCATTAAGGCGGAACAAAGTTCGCCGGGTCAGCTAGTTTATTGATAAAGGTAAACACTTAACTGGTAGTGGTAACTCTTACACCCTTTAAAGTCACCAAGACTGTCAGAAGTCAAGTTGAGAAACTCATGTGATTCATTAATGTATGTCTATAGATTTCGGACGTATAATCCTCAAAGCATTGGATCCGATGAATTCTAAGAGAAACTGATAGTAGAGATCAAAAGATAACGTGGCCATTCACCAACCAGATGGACAAGAGAAAGGCTCATCTTCCTGCAAACTGTACACTAATAAAAGAGGAGTTGGACAGAAACCGGTCGAAACATTGTCCGCTCCAGTTTTCTGCTGATCACGACGTTCAGACTTGAGCTACCGACTGAAGACATTAATTTAACTATCTATGGTTCTAGCCTAGTGGATTGAGCATTCGACCCTGGACCCTGAGGTTAGGACTTCTTTGACTTTACACTCTCTTTTAATTAGTATTTGGACCACAACATTATAACCTACGCCATGCCATAGCGAAGTCTCGTTGAAGAAAGTTTCGTAAGGAATCAGTGTGCCTTTAACCAAAAATCGTCAAAACTAAAAATTCGGATACAATGTGTGCACTAGTTTTCGTTGTACCTTCAATAGGAGTTGAGGAAAATTAATATAAAACATCGTCTCATAGATTATACGGCTTTGTGTAAACCAGACATTTAAATCTATACTATATCGATATTTCTAGGAACGAGTGGCTTTGCCTTGCAAATCGATCAAATCGAGTCATGTCGCAATGCACTTAATAATCATTATGTATGCAAGATGCGACTCCGAAGGCGACTGGGTACATGCCAAGCTTATATGAATCCATCTATGCCAGGATGTGTACATAAGCAATAGATTATATATAAGTAGGATAATTAATTAGTATATATCCTGTTAGCATAAGTCATTCTTAATTGGCTTAATATATTACCTTCAATTTCAGAACCAATTTGATTTGTAAGTAAATTTTCTGGACTCTAGTCTAAGGAAACTAGTATTTCAGTGTGCTGATTTATAAAATGCAGCGCGGTCTTTGGCTGTATTTTTGTTTGTCTGGAAAAATCGAGCGAAGAACATATAAACTGTAGCATTCGACTTATTGTATATTATGTTTAGATTATTATACGCAAAAATCTCGTCAAAATCTATCTATAAAAGGCCAACAACGCACTTGCGAGCCTTCTGGCAATGTGTGCATGGGCGAACATCACTTAAGGAACACCTTCTGCCCGTTTGCACGTTTTATATTAAACAAAATATATGAAGTTGTGTATGAAATTTGATAAAACAATATTTGTTATTTGTATAAATGTTATGTTTCTAATTTCTATATATCTACATTCTACATACTAAAATTTCAAAAAATTATTTGCCCTATGAAACAGACTAGTAAAAGACAGAAGTTCCTGGTTTTATTCAACATGGTCACGATCCGATAGACACGTAGAACATAAGGTTGTGTCAACTTTAACTGTCAGCGCATTCGAATTTTGAATATCAATTGACAGATAATCGATATTCATGGCGGACATCGAATTGATAATGGAGTAAACTCTTCATTGTTGTCTATGTTATTGCCTGATGCTACTACTTACTGTTATGATATTAGATGTCTAATATTATAATACTTACTTTATAAACCAAAAACTTGGCGATTATAATAAATATTAATGTATCAGGGTGTTGTGTACTTACTACTTATGTACACGCGTTAGAAGTTATACTTATACTTATTTGGCGTATGGAAAAAAGTATATTTATAATTAATATTATTTAAATATGTTAAAATGTCTCTTTTGTAGTTAAGAAAAGAAAATCTTTATTACATAAGAAAGATGTAGAGTAAAATCGGAAAGTGTCAGGATTTTGAAACAGACATTTCGTGGGTCCACCATTTAAAACCAATATAATTATTAAAATGTCCTAATAGAAGTCAAATTAAGAGTGTTTTTTAACATATTCTAATTTTGCACAGCAAACCTCTGCTGTATTTTTAATAAAAAAAAACTAAATTCTGATTTTCATTCCGTAGAATTCTGGGACAAATTTGACTGAAATGAAAATAATTTTTATGTTTTACTTACCTTCAAAAAAGTAAATCTAACTCATATACTGCGAAATAAGCTTTTAAATTGTATTATTTTTTCAGTCAATTCGTTAGAAACATCACATCTTTATTATCACTTTAATTAAAGTGCTGCGATTGCTTTCTCGATAAAAAGGATGCTATACCTGTCAGTATCGTGTAGCAGTGTCAATGAAGATTACAAGTAAAGCCACGTGGCATTTATGTACATGTACGTGCTTCTGAGTGTTCAGAGTAATAGTTCGGACTAATACCTGCAGTTGAGTTTTATTATCGGACGTCAAGGCAGAGTACAAAATACATACCATCAGGTTCACCTCGACGTCCGTCCTTCCACAAGTGAGCGTTTTTGAAGGCAGTTTTTGCCGCTGACCACCACTATGTGGAACCAGTTAATCCTACAACACGACTTTTGCCCTAAAAAGTTGCAGGGGTACGTGTGGCTCGACCCACACCAAAATCTTTGCTATTCAGAGACTGGGTGAACATTACCCACTCGAGAAGTTCCTAATAGGCCCTTTGCAACGCAATTTCCTGGAGGGATTACTGTACTATGTATAATATCAATGTTCATTTTATGAGACTATATATCACCTTTGAAATTATTTTATAATAGAATTTATTATGGCTATCATAAATTTATTAGAATTCGTCAATGGCCACGTGTGCGTGGGCGCAGTTAATTCCGTTGTTTCTGGTTTGTCTACATTTCACTGTGTCAATTTCACACCTACAGTTCATAAATTCGTAAGCCTGTTATTGTCGTGGGAACTTTTTAAAAATTTACATAAAATCATAAAAATATCTTCTTTATATATTTTTAGTATACACTGTCTAAGTGTTAAAAATCTTCTTCTGGTTATTGCTAAAGTTCGGCTGTTAGCAACTTGAATTAACGGGTATTTTGCGCTAGGCTAAAAAGCTCCTCGTCCGATGTGAAGCCGGTCTATTCCCTTATGGCCTTGAATTTTTCCCATCATTGTCTTCTGCCAGCTGCAACAAGTGGATTCAGTTGATGCGAAGCCTTCGAGGCGTCTTTTTATGTCTTCTTTTTTAATCTATGCCTCACAGTGTTAAAAAAACCTTAATATTTAAAGTTGGAATTATTTAATAATAAAGGATTTTCTATGGTCGGACATTCTTTGATATTAGAACCTCTTTAAATTCAAAAATGGAACACATATTAAAAAATATAGAAGTCATATCAAACGAACAAGTATTCGATAATCGCTCATTATATTTGATTTGTGTCAATATTTAATACTTTCTATAATCTGTTGAACCAGTCAAGTGATATGATGCCTTATTTATAGGCTTGCTGCTGAAATGTAATCGAAACCAGTTTTAATTTTAAAGGGAAATTTACTTTAAGGGCTACATTGATTTTTATGTAATGCAAACAGGAACCTGAGCTGTTAGCTACAGGACTTCAACAGGACATAAATTTTGTTCCCGTTTAACTGAGTCTGATGAAGTTTTGACATGGTTTGACCTGTTAGCAGTAAATTAGGTCACTTTCACTCACTACTGGATCTGTTACCCAATGTTGCACTTGGGGTCCGAAATCAGAAATTTCCACAGCTTGCTGTCCAATGCTATTATAACCCGCCAGTTTTGAGTTGCAGTAACTTTGTCACTTGTGCGGCAGCAACTATGTTTAATAAACTTTTTTTTGATCTGAGGATTTGCACCCTCCTGCCCCCGAAAGTTGCAAGGGTATGTCAGACCAATACCAGAATCTCTGCTATTCAGAGACTGATTGAGCAATACATACTAAAACCACCTGGAGCGAAAAAGCCACATTACAGAGGCTCCGGAGATTCGCATTCTACCGGCACCTCAAAAGCATAATTATAACGCTCGACACCTTCACCATATAGAAGATAGGTGATGGGTATATCTAATAACCCAAGGATTCGTTTTAGTTTCGCTCCTCTCTCGTTTTGCTGTCTCGGTAGCATTGCTTGCTTACAGAAGTATATCACTGCATTCCATACCTCGAAACTACAAACCACTTTTTGAAAAATATACTATGGATATTCTAGAAACAAACACCGATGTCTTCTGATCTCCTAGCCTAAAATAAGGCCAACTAGGTAGCTCTATTGAATAGAATAGAAGATTTTCACACACAAATTGGATGACAGCTAAGCTTACCCGTTATTAATAACTTGAGAGGCGCCACGGCAATTATCGCAGTCTGCAATCTGCATTCGTTATAATTAAATTATAATTATTGCACTGAAAAACTGACAAGTACGGACGAGCTGATTAATGTAATGGCTTTATTATCACAATATTCATATACAAGTGTAGAAAAATGCGTTGAAGAAATATGAATTATTTATAGATTGAGGGATAAATAAAATAAAAAATAAGTCGGCGCTAAAACTTTTTTGGGTCCGGGCTTTAGATTTCTGTCTTAGTGTCATGATTTTTCAATCTAATGGGCAAGTAGGTGATCACCTCAACCTGACACACGCCGACGACTGTTTCCTCATGATACATGATAAATGTGCACAGGAAACTTAATCCATTGGTGCACGGCCGGGGATCGAACTTACGACCTGTCGCACGCTGAAATATATAATATAATGACAAAACATATTTGCATGGTTAGCTCGTATGTGTATATATTATTTGGGCTAATATTGAGCGTTACCTAAGATCTCAATAATTAAACTCGATAGATCACTTTAGCCGTCCAAGTTTAGTACTAATTTATCATGTTTTATTCATGCAACAAGAGCTATAATTGCATGCGTCATCCTGCAGTCGCCCACGAAGCTGCGCCGGCGCCGTGTTTGTCAATAACAGCCGGTATGCAAATATTACCAGTTTATTAATTAAAATTACGCTCTGGTACTTTCTCTACCCTCTGAATAATTAATGCAACACAAGGGGCCGTCAAACGTGTCACTATTAAAAAAAATACAATGTCAGTTTTCAGGTGGTCATCAAATTCTGGCGACCACACCACGACTTTTTGAGACCGCTACAACCATCTGCCTTTCCAGGTATTTGCAAAGGCAACAGGTTGTGGCGTGTGTCCATGGGCACTTAACTTTAAGTGAACGATTTGCCTTCAGCCCAAAAATTTTAATCGTCGATCGTGTCAGTTATTCGTGGGTCTAGTCCTGAGACAAGACCTTTAAAGTAATAGATTTGTTTTATTTCTTTTTGTCCCGCTTCCTTTAGATGTTTTTAGTATACAAATATCGAGAAAGCAATTTCATACCCAGGCTTTAAACGAATGTTTAACCGCTAGGTTAGTTAACACTGCAAAAACCAAGATCCAATTACCGTACTTGTCTTTCTCTACATTGTTCTATTGTGTTGTTGCTTTCACTAATTATTTTTAATTTATTCGTATCATAAGCGGTGGTTTTGTGATAAATTTAATGACAATTCGCACGCAACTGTAACAGACATCTATCAAATTTCATATTGTTGCATTAATTACACATGCTGTTTTATTATTTAGTGGATAGAGTTTATACGTTTAGTTTCAGGGTAAATTTTGAAAGGCGAAATAATAAACAATTAAAAATCATTGAAATTGGAATTTAAATTTAACTCATTCGTAATTCGTAACTTAACTTTATAACTGTTACTGATAATAAAGGTAATGCTTAATTTTTTCTTTATTAAAAAAAAGTATCTCTCGGCTAGTACAGATGGACATCTGTAAATTATTTATAAAATAAATTTAGCGTATATCTTTCTGTTATTTATCAATACAATGTTTTATAAAATAAGCAAATAAAATTATACAAAGTCAACTAATCCATCCATACAAAGCAATAACTGTAGATAGTAAATAGCAGGAGAATCAGAAGATCTTAGAAGTGAGATAGAGAAAATTAAGAAAACAGCAGGAGCATGGCTGAGAGAGGCACAGTGCAGAAAGGAATGGCGCGATTTGAAGGCGGCCTTTGGCTGAAAACCTGTTTAGCCAAAAAAGACACAGATACTTAAAAACAATGAGATAGAAAGATAAAAGTGTAAAAGTATCGGAAAATATAATAATAATAATTATTAATTTACCACATGGGACTGGCATATGTTTACATTAAACAAAGTACGGAATCGAACCTTAATCGAAATGGTTAAGAAAGATCGTATAAACTCGAAGGCTTTTATTTCTATACATATTTATATAAAATTAATAAATCACAATCCACTTAATCCATCAACCTAAAACAAATAATATGTTTATAAAAACATACGCAAATACTTAAGGTGTAATAAATTTGAGCTTGGGTCAAAAGCCAGCCACCTGACATCCCATCTGATTGCCTCTACAATGCGGCTATACATTACCGGACTTAATTATCGCTTTACCGGTTATGTATGTCTAATAAACTATAGAGTTTCCCTATTGTGTTGTTTGTTTATTATATAACGGTATACATGTGCGTCATAGGCTTTTTGTTTTTGGTTTTTCATTTCATACCCGTAAATTATTCAAATTGCCGCATAATGCGTACACAAGATATAATAAGGCGACATATGATTTATGGAAAGTACATTTACCATGTAAACAGCAAATCGCGAAGTAACATTTATTTATTTATTAAAGTTCACCACATACTGTGTAATTGTGTTTCTATAGTAAATATTACAATATTTTCTACAATATATAAAAATTATGGTAAACATTTAAAAAATATAAAGACTAGCAAAACAGCGGATTAAATAACACTTAACAATGCTTTTTTTAAATTGATTAATCCATTACCGAATATGTCAAGCTCTGGTAGGATAAGTAGTGTTTATTCCACTATATTCGCTAATATAAATATAATCGTTATATAAATAGAAACTAGAACGGAAATGCAAAAAAGGTCTATTAAATTAAGCGTGTCTATTAGAATGACCTACTCGTAGACACGCTATGAAAAGTATACATCCTTGGCTATAAAGACTAAGAAACATTAAAAGACAAAAAATCTTAGAAATAATTGCCAGTATTAAATGTAAGATTTGTTCGAAACAATGGCAGAAAAGTAATCCTTACTGAACGAGTAAATGATTAGGTACAGTCAACAAAACATTTCTCTTAAAAATAAAACGGAAATATCAACTGAAAACAACGTCAATGTTGAGGATGTGATTCAGTCCAAACACTTTGTGATTCACAATAACGCTCTCCCACTTTTACGGCTTGCACACGCTCCTAAAAAGTAATAATTTTAAAATACACATATTTTAGTGTAATCAAAGGCAGCGGATGTTGCTGGAGATAGCGGTATCAATATAACAGCTCTCTGCACCTAATTCCCACTTTCACAATGTTCACCAAGTGTGAAACAATCCACACGCTGTTTTTGTATTTGATTTTACCCTGAATTTATTGCCGCTACACAAGTCAGCCGATTAGTCATCGCCCGAGCATTATTTCAATTCTGCTAACAAGAAAGCGTTCAACATCACAAAGCCAATGCACTGTCTACGAGATTAACGCATGTTAATTGCCCAAGATAAAGTGGGCTCGATGTGGCATCTCAAATGCATTTTGGCGATAAACAATCGTCAAACAGTGAAACTCAATTAAGCGGGCATCCCGTTATCGGACACAGCGAAGGTAAAGGACAAAAAGGACGGAGAGACAATCTTGCCTTATGCTCTTATCGCATCCACTCATTTGTCGGCAACATTCCGGGAATTGTGTCGGCGGATGGCCTAATTGACTTGGTCGCCTACACTCCATCATACAACCATTAGGCTAGACCCTTTTGTTCTCGACAAGTTCCAACAGGTACAACTACCTGTACTAAAATTTGCAAAAAAAACATTTACCTGGACGCTTGAAATGCCTTTCGAGTGATCGTGTATTTTGTTTATCTAAGTAATGTATTGTTCCGAGGGCCTGGTGGCCAATTAAGGCAACGCCATTAAATTGTCATAGAATGATTAATCTCTTATAGATATTGGATTTGTATTAAATTGGCTATCAAATCTACACCATAATTGCTGTCGTCATCTCTATAAAACAATTGTATGTTTAATAATAAAGGTTTGTCTATTGCTTCTTTTCTTCTATTGTTGAACGATCAATATTTGCTGTTCTGCTTATGACTCATCTACCTGTCAGTGACATTTTTAATGGCACTCCATCACGTTGTCACGACATTACTTGAAATACCAAAGATGCTCATTATTTTAAATGGATTTCAAGTGTTTACTATCTTCGTCTTGAGTGCTTTAGACTCAACAATAAGTACAAATATTTCCGATGTTTCTAATCTAAGCTTGGAGATTATTAGGACTGTTTTAGCGTTTGATAAAATGAATCTACTTTGTTCCTTTGATGTCACTTTATAATCTTGAATTACTTAAGCACATACATTTCCGTTACCTAAAGACATCCGGCGACCTGTAAATTGATCCATGCGTTATAAATCTCACGGGACTTCGATATGGCTAAAAGCATCACCGGAGGAGTAAAAATAGGTACCGGCTAAGTTGAAGTTCGTGTCACTTGATAAGATTGTAGTTTTTGTAACGAAGGGACAACTTCTAAAGATAGCGGTGTGGAGAGATAATAAAACACGAAAGGTACCGGGATTGGGGCGTAGCCTCTATTTAGATAAGTATGGGTTTGTTTGTCTGGACTGCAGCTTTGAGATTTTTGCCGCTATATTTGATTTTTTAACTAAACAACGCTGATTACGGGTTTTATATAATACATTGCAACGCTGCGTTCGTGTTCAAGTACTGACGGCTGGATCACATCTGTTATTAAATCGATGTTTATGTTTCTTTCGAACGCACCTGTTGTGTTCTAAATTCAAATTACAAGTTTCATCAGAAGCCCGAGAAATTTATTCGTAAGTTTTATAAGCTCATATCTAAAGCATTTGCATTTGTGTTTTAAATGTTGTATACTTTTTGCTCCGAGTTATTTAAGCTTAAATTCCTTCTAATTTGTGACGTGCTAGTTGCAATGGCAACAATAAATCACTTCAAGTTTTTCATATGCATCATCGAAATGACAACACTATTACGACCCAATAGAGTTTCGTTTTATTTGAATTTACAATACTTTCTAAGTATTGTAATGAATCGCTACGGTTGCTTGAGCGCATTCAGACCCCGTGTTTTCCAAAGCGTTGTATTTATTTAAATGTACCTGCGAAATTAGCTTTTAGCGGGTTATAATAAGATTCATAATCCGTTGTAGACGATCATCCTCAATCACACAGTGCACGAGTATCCTTACCGCCTCTGGCGCCGGCGCCGCACTTATAGCGCTATTTTTTCCCGCGGCGTACCACGTTGAACTCATAATTTATTCATTAAATCGGTAATTTATTCGTCTTTAATACAGACAGTGTATTCTAGTTTGCGACTATTTTAGACATTTTTATTGTTTTCGTGTCACGATTGGCAGTCGGCGCGGCGTGGGTGCGCCCTATCATTTTATTAGGCTGTTGCGTGCTTAGAAGTATGGGAATCTTTGTAATTCCCTTCGTAGTATTAGTCACGAGGGCGCGACCTTTTGGTCATTTGTATTAGATATTTGAATTAACATCTTTGAGATTATGTTTGCTTGGAACTTGACTTGTTATCTATCTCTTTTTTTGTTCGCTCATGTCTGAGTGTCGTGGTCAGCAAGGAAACATCTGAAGCGGACAATCTGTTTCCACCAGTTTATTTTCAGTTCCCCTCTTATTACAGTTTGAAGGGTGATGAGCCTTTCACTTGATCAGTCTATCTGGTTGGTGAACGGCCACACGATCATTTGCCTTCTGCATTACCAATGATCAGTTTCTCCAAGTTCACATCGCCTCTGCCCATTGAATGATCGATATATCGTTGTCATCATATTGTAGTCAGGCGAATTTTAAATTGTTAAAGATGTATGCAGTTCACGGTATTCTTAACATTCGAGGAGCATATCTCAATGCCTTTGAGATATGTTGCTGAAGGCTTTCTTGTGTTGGTACATTAACGATTGAAACTTGTGTTTAATGTTAGGTTGTGGTAAAGTGTTCATAAATAGACTTTGTGGTTTAAGTGTTTGCTGTGAATATGCAATAGCATAAACCATAACGAGTTGTCCTCGACCTTGCCTGATTTTGCTTCTAACTATTACTAAGCGCTACATAATATTATTATAGTTTAAAGTTGACTATATGGATGATATTTTGAATTATATATATCTAAATATGTATGTACATAACATTGGCGTTACCTCTCATTGCTATTAAAAATAATTGTTGTCCTGAATTAAGTTTGGTAGCGGTTGTTCTATGGATGTGTTCAAATAAAACACTTTGTTTTAAGCTGGTTAACAATTGGCTTTATTTGTTTTAATAATAATTATTAATTAACACATGATACTTTTATTATTATTTTTGTCTTTTTTTGAGACTGAGGCGCAAACAAGCCGTGGTGGTCTCTGGCAGAATGTCCAGTGCTGTGGAACAGTCTGCTCCTCAGCATAATGCTGAGCCAGGGCCAATTATAACCAAATCACACATACACATTACACAGTTAACTGTAATGTTTGTGTTAATACATACCTTGTTCTTTTAAAAAAATGTTGTCTCATTCTTTTTTTTATTTTTGTTATTTTGCGTGTCTCTGTGTGGGTGTTTTGTTAATAATAAATGTCATATATTTGTCTATAACTAAGATAATATTAGAGGCAGTTGCGGCGCAGGATTGACATAAAACTTGACTTATTGAGGAGTTCGCAAATCTAAGTTACATTTTTGTTATTGGAAATTATCGGAAAAGAGAATGTTAATTTACAATTTATAAGTGAGGGCTCATTTTGGCTTGAAGTGTTCGATGATTTTAAATTTTGTTTACATTTTTAATTAAACTGTAATATATGTAACTTAACTTTAAAAGTTTATTTATTTATTTATTACAAAAATACATACATTATCCTTACTGACTATGCCAATACAATAATGTCGAGAATCATTTAATAAAATATAATATTGAATACATAATATACACAATATCGCTACTGTGATTTCACTCTGCGAACATACAAATATGTCGATATTGTCGGAGACACAACATAGTTACATAACTCTTTTTTTAAATGAAAAGATCAAAGATTATTTGACTAATGGAAAGATAAATTTAAGTTTTTAACCATTTGGAGATGTCAAAACCACGCGTAGAACCAAATATGTTCATATTTCATACTATTTATAAATGGTAGATCAATAATAGAACGTTCTACTGTTTGAGGGGTTCAACAGGTCGCCATTTTATGAAGACCCCTCGTTTATAAACATGTATTCGTTTATGTGGCTTCTTTGAAAGACTGGGGAAGGAGAGGGAGGTCTTCATGAGTGGCTTTCAAAACAGTGGCGACAGATGTGAATGTAAACGAAAACTGGAGTGACAGCAAAAAAGCGATACAACGGCGAGTTTTTGTGTTTTAACATTTTTTCTTTATTTTAATGTCTTACAAATCTACTGCAATTAAATACGTTTATAATTATTTGTTTACGATATTATTTTGTTTTAATGTTAAAATATGCCTATAACACTAATGATGTCTATAAAGTTTGACTAATGTTTACGTTAAATTAAAAAGTACGATACGTCTAAAGTAGGTACAGAAAGCAATACAAATATTATTACAGCATTTTCCTTTATCTCATTTTGCTGACCGTCTAACATCTGCTTATTTAAAACGGCGAGTGGGTTGTAAATCAGAAGGCTGTTTATACGTTATCTATACTAATATAATAAAGAGGAAAGGTTTGATTTTTTGTTTGTTTGTTTGTATGAATTGAATAGGCTCCGAAACTACTTGGCAGATTTGAAAAATTCTTTCACTGTTGGAAAGCTACATCATTCCTGAGTGACATAGGCTATATTTCATTTAAAAAAAAAAAGGCATCCTTACTAAAATTACGATAACATTAACATTTGTTTATTATTTGATACAATTCTAACAGATGGCGCTGAGTTAAAGGTAGTAGTTTGGCAAGACGACGTTTGCCAGGTCAGCTAGTAATAAACTAAAGCAATAATAGCACTCGCCGCTATGGGGAGGTATTTTTTGTAGTGTAAGAGCTAACTCAGAGACTAACGCATCAAGCAACCTGAGAAGGTATTATTAGAAATATTGGTCTTAATATGGACCTCTCTAAAGGACTCTCCAAGGTCACGTCATTTCGTGCGCAACTACTATGTGGAATCACCTGCCCACTAAAGTAATTCCGAATCAAGAAAAGGGCGGGCGAGCCTTCTGACGATGTCTATGGGTGGCGGTATCACTTAACGTCTATTATATAAAAGGAATCTCCCAAAGAGGTTTAAGACCGACCAGGGAATTACATATATTTGAGTACTTGTAAAGTACTCAAATATATGTAATTCCCTGGTCTACTAACTACTATAATTTTAATAATTTTAAGAGATATTAAAAAAGAGATTTTGTATGTACCGAATAAAGACTAGCAGGGAATGAAATCGGTAAATGACAGCTGTTACTCGATTACATACCAAAATTTAACAGAACTTCAAAGTTTTAATAATCTTATTTATTAATAATAAAACAACATTGTAGTAATTTCTAATTCAAAATATGTTATGAAACAAATATAAAGTCATCAGCTCTCATACTATATCTATAAATATATAGTAGTTAAAACAACTTATAGGAGTTAGAAAAACTGATTTCTAAACATCCTGCCATTGAAAGGATATTTTTATAATCTGCAGACATATACTTACCGTAATGTCAATTAATATTTAAAAAAACTATTATTATAACCCTGTATACCCAGTATAAAAATATATAATCATTTTTAATGATATAATAAGTTTACCTTTGTCCTTTGTTTTTAATTTATTTTATTACTTAATTAGCATTCATAATAAATAATAAATAAATATAATTATCTTATGTCAATACTATTTTGAATTATATATAGCATTTCTAATGAGTCATTTCTTTACAGGTAAGCGAATTGGCAACGTACATCGTTATGGGCACTTTGGTATTGACAAATGAAAACAAATTGCATGCAGAAGAGTGAGTATGTGTTTAAGCAGATATTTTGTTTGTCGACCTAGATGGTTTTAAAAGGCATAAAAAAGTATTAATGGGACCTAGTTTGTTCTGTGAAATCTTTATAGATGTCTGACAGAAGTAATTTATAAGAAACTTAATATAGAATTAATGTAGAATTAAACATAACTACATAATATATAAAAATGAATTCCTATTTCTCTTGGTCACGGCATCACGAGTGAACTGAACTGGGCCGCTTATTGTGTGTTTCTTATTGTCGTTCTTATGAAAGAAACAATTAAGTAAGAAAATTGAGTGGAAAATTATAAAATTTAAGAGTACCTACATAGCCACCATATCAAGTAATCCTGAGTTTTGATACGATGTCAAGTCTATAGTGTCTTTTATAACTTTATTGAAACATTATTACATTGCATCACATCTTTATATAGGTATATTTAATTCTACTGTACGTATGTTACGGAACGGCCGGACCGATATAAATGAATTTTTGTATGCGTTTGTATTCACAAATCAGCCCGGCAGATGGCGCTGCAGTCGGTATCTAGGTTTTATATTTATACTGCAACTAAATATCTGGTTGGTTAATATACTAATTGCTCGAAATATCATGCTTGACAATGCCTGTCGGGTCCGCTAGTGACAAATAAATAAATCTGAGACTCTTAAATATACGTCCTATCGGCAAATGTGTGAGCCTCTGCCATGGCCTTCTAGGAACTACTCGAGGTGGTTTTAAGGGGTATTGCTTACCCAGTCTCTGAATATCAGAGACGTGGGTCGAGTTCAAAATACCCATTCTACTTACAATATATTTAAAAATACCTTTGATAATATGAGTCAATATTTATGTTAGTGCTTCGTACAATGCGATTTCGATAGAGATCTCATATTAGCATAACAATTAACAAAGTTTTCAAAGCGTTTCGTAAAGGACATGCATTGTTTGTGTGAGGCGCCGACTGTGGCGCCGTGCATCCGCTAGTATCAGACAATACTCGATAATCGACGGTAGCACTGTTTTAACAATAATTAGGTATGAACACAAAGCAGGACCGAGTAATTTAAACATATAGGATTGGTTTATGATCATTTTTACCCTCTCATGTATCCTCCTCTACCCCGGACATCCCATTATACCATTTGTCCGTTTCCGAAGAACGCGTTTTGGTCATAGCTCCAGATACATTGTTGCTACCCTCATTGAAAAAAAATTTTTTTTTAAGACTTTATAAATCTTTATAAAAATTATAAAATCTTACTTTCTATTCTGTGTTCTTGTGGTACGTAGTGAAAATAGGAATAAATTATCATAAGTAGGTTCGTTTCAAAGGGAAATTGCGACATGCGTAAGTGGAAGTTAATAGGGACTTGTCGATACCATGTTTTTCGCCTGGCGACCTCATTCCAACGGGCGCCAGTCTCTATTAGCTAGCAATAACATCTTTCAGGTAACGCTAATTGTGCGTGAATTGTTCTCACTTAGCGACTCACGTATAAATGCATTTTTGACGGAATCTCCCGTAGGTCACGTTTCTGAAACTCTCTCAAATTAATTTGCTAATAAAAGCTAGAAAGAGAGAAATAAAGAAAACTATTAGACACAATAGGAATATTTAGATAAAGTAAAGTGCACTGGGCCCCACACTAAGATAGGAAAAGGAAGAAGAAAGAGACTGGCTAAAAGGCTTTTCACATGTAAACAGTATTTTACGTAATGATTTTTACAATTTACACACATTTAAACTACACAATAATCTAATATGTTCTGTTTGCAAAGAGAGAAAAAAAAATAGCTTTTTAGGTTAGTTTATTTAATTAAGTATGTTATTTTAGATTAAGTTTGGTATTTGTATATTTTTTTAGTCGAAGTGAGACTGAGAAAATTTATTTTGTTGAATTCGTTTTTTACCATTCTAGAAATTACTTAATTAAAATTTGTTTTTTTATTTTTTTCCTTACTATGATTGACACACTGCACTTTACTCATGCATTGCATGAAAGAGATCGCTTGTTAGCAATAAAGCCCGTAGCAACCCTAATAATTTATATTAACCAGTATTTTATCCCTGTTTCTATTATTAGCTCGGTAAGGCTTTCTTCCTCTTTTAGAGTAAGAGCATTAATAATATACAGATATGGATGGGGAGAGGGAGTATGGCAGTTTTTTTATTAGGAATTTCAAGTTGTAATAAGTAAAAATACAAATAATTGTCAACTTTTAACTGGGTTAAAAAATAGATTTAGAGAATTTTAAAATTTCAAGATATAATTAAAGTTTAATACATGACAAAGAAAACTAAGAAAGCTAATTTATGTCAGTTGGATTACGAAATAAATAAGATCTTAAATTCTTCTATTAAGTAAGTAATTATAATAATTCTATTAAGTGAAGAATTTAAGAAGCTTATCTGCATCCTTTAATGCTACAATAGACTATATCTCTCTTACATTACTAACATCTCACAATAACAAATTACTAACATTAATAAAAGTATTGATATACTCGTAATTTATAATCTTTCTACTTGCCATAATTTTGTGTATCACGCTCTTAATGAGGTTTAAGTTTCTTTTGCTGTTTGCTTTTGTTTAATTTCTTTGCTATTTTGAAATGTTTGTTTTCTAATATTATTAATGTTAGTGTTCAATTTGTGTGCCATATTTTATATTTTAAAAAATGTGTTTTAGCAGATTAATAGAGAGATTAATAAACGCAATGCGAAATAAAACCGCTATTACAAGTGAAAAATGCTAATTATTTCATTGTTGCCAATTCAGAATTAACTATTAACGGTCTGGGAATGAGTACAGTGTTTAATAGTTGTTTTTATTTTACGTCTCGCGTTACATTACTCGTTGGCGCCACCGGGCTTTGGCTGTCTGCCACTGCAATAACGCTCTGTCCAAGCGATTCATTTCGAAATATTTATTGACATTACGTGCTAATGCAATGTCTAAACTAAAGCGTGTAGAAAATTGTTAAGTGTGTCTATACTATATTTTATTTATAAAACAATCAGTACTACAACCTTTTTAGGTGTGGGCTAGATTTCTGTATCAGATTCATGATCATTTGTCAAGCTTATATCGGCGGTGATCAGCCTCCTATACCTGACACATCCATTCGACTTTCTGGGTCTGTCTGGGATGATTTACTTAACGCGAATGTTAATTACGCACATACAAAGAATGTCTATTGGTGCATAGTCGGGGATCGAACCTACGACCTCAGATATGACTCGCACGCTGTAGTCACTAGGCCAATACTGCTTTATTTTGTTTACATATTCACTCTATTGTTTGGAAGAGAGGATTTTTACTTGCTACAACCCTTAAAATAGTACACAAGAACAGAGTGTCTTCTACTCTACTTCTACTTGTAGAGTGACTAAGTATAGTCTCTCATAAGGGGAAGACACTCTGTGTTACTAGACACTTCATGTTAAATATATTTTTAATAAAATCTATCTATTTTAAATTACTTAAAGTCTTAAATTAGGCAAAATCGTTATGTTAAATGATGTCTTTGTTTAGAGACAATTTATAAAGAAATCTACGGTCGAGTATTTTTGATATTTAAAAATATAAATATTTGTATGTTGTAGACCTTAGGTATATTTATTCTAAAGGTTTTATTCCTGAGTAAATTATTCCAGTTCTGTCCTGAATTATTGAAAACTATTAATCATATACAACGCTTAAACCGCCTCTTTCTCTTCTCATAAATTTGATTTCCAGGGAGTTTAGATTATTTCTGAACACGGTAATGGCTGATTTTAATTTTCATAGTAGTTAAAAATATTCATTGCATTTAGATTAGTATGTGGACAGTCATGAATGCATTTGGCTTGTCGCCACGGGTGACCTCGTTGGCCCGTTTTTGGCGCCATCGCCTCGGCCATATTTAATAAAAATTACACGATTGATGTGTCATTATTAAACATTGTACCTATAGAACCTCACTGTGCCAACGATTAAAGAGCTCTTAAGGCATATTTTCTTTATGAAATTTGTCGTTGGACAGTGGTCATATAGAATTTATTTCAATATTGCACTGGTCTTCTTTGTGTCTGGTAGTATCACTTAACATCAGATGCATCCTCTTGAATAAGGGTGCTGTTCTATAAAAAAACAGATATCCATACAACTCATCTACTGTCGGTCCTCTAGCTCTAGAATATGGTGACGTTTTAGTCGTCACATACTGTTCTCTGGTGAGTTGGGAGCAAATTCGTAGATTAACCGCTCTTTGCATTTAGCTGGCAGTCTTCGGATTTCCTCTTTGATTGTTCTCATTTCAAGGTGTTTGTGAACATCGTGGTTGGTAATCCATGGTACTTTTGCTAAGGATTTTGATCTGTGATCAACAGTAAATATGTACTTAGTAATATATTGGATTCATAGAATGAGTCATTGTATGCGCATTACTTGATGTAAATACAAATGCGGGGTCGAAGGGCAGTTGTCATGCGAATAAATCTGTCTATCACTTGTATAGTTAATTCTAGTTATCTTGAAGGAATATTTGACGTTGTATTTTCTATTCATAGCTAATTTGAAATAGTAGACGAAGCGGGTTTATTTATTGCAATTGTTTTATGTGCGACGCAAAAAGATATTTTGTGGGTACCTACGTGTACCCGCAAAGTTTTTCATACAAATACTTGTTTACTTGAAAACTTTGTTTTGTTAGTAAAAAATAGATTGTGTGTAATATTATAAGTAATACAATTAAAATAAAATCTTATCTGTGGAGTAGAATATACTATGAAACTAGTTTACGACCTATTCTTACACACTTATATACAAATTTCATAATAATCTCTCAAGTAGTTACCGAGGAGTACGGTTAAAATTATGACACAAGAATTGTATCTATGCAGAGTTTAATAACATGTGTTTATTTATTATATTATAAATATTCCACATAATAGTCCCACATAGAGTACATATAAATACGTCTATACGCTATACACATAAACTACCCGCACTTATTCATACAAAGCGTTAAACTAACGTTTAATATTTGGTCATGATGGACTCACTGATCTTGCGATATTATGTCGCAACAAAATCAAAGCGGGCCACACAAATAAATTACTGTCCATTAGCTCTCAATGGCAGTGCGTGTTCACGTCGACGGGCCAAGATGAAATCGTTCATCAAATGACTTATTGGGTTTGTCTAAATAAATAAAACCGAATGTGTTGCTAAGTTCAAAACTGGAAGACGGCTGGACCAATTTGTGTATTGGTTACATGATCTCTTAATAAGGTTTTTATTGAAAAAACATTTTAGTTCTATTTAGTACATAGGTAGCATAGTAAAATGTTGGGGCTTGGGGCTCATAAATTGTTCTCCGTCACCAGTCACCATTAATGAATTAATCTCTGTTTAATACCTAAAACAATTGTACATCTTCTCTATTTACACTTTAACCATCTTAAACACGTTCGGTTCGCGCTATTAACATATATTTTCCGAAAAAATATATGTACTAACATTATTCTAGCTTTTAAAATAAAAATAAATACGGTGCTCAGCCGGGGATCGAACCTTGAGGTCCTCAGGGATAAGAGTCGGGCGCTGAATCCACTAAGCCAACACGGCTTTTTCTTACATTACACACCATTTTAACACAAATAGAATCTCTTAGGTAAATACTTAAGCGAGATAAAATGTTGGTTTACATAACCAATATCATTATATCGAGAATCGAATCTGATACCGCAGAATGGGGACGCCAAATTAAAACATGCCGAAGGATTTACGATGACACAGTGCACGACCAAGCGCAGCACGATTTAGGTTTTATATATACGGGCGTTTTAAACTTATTATTGAGTAAAAGTTAGTTATTCAAATCATCTCTGTAGGCTTTTAAAGGATTTCTTTACGAGTTAAAAATGTATGTTCAGCAGTGAAAAGCTGGATTAGGTAGCTAGAATTTTATATTAATAAATAAACTGTATTTTTCAACTGTCACCTCTAAATTTTAAATGTCAACAATTGTCGTCTTTCAATTTCAAATGCCAACTGTCAGCTCTCAATTTCAAATACCAACTGTCATCTCTTAATTTCAAATGTCAACTATCGTCAACGTGTGTCGAGAATAATTCAGTGCAGTAGGTTTTAAGTTCTGTATCTGTTGATGGCAGTGGAGGGCATCAAACCGCGCGTCGACTACTAGCTGAAGAGATAAAGAAATTATGCGGCGCCACTAATTTGATCTTCAGTAATCAAGAGGAAGACTGAAGAAGAGGGAAGAGGCTAACATCGATTTATTAACCAACAACTTGAGCGGGGTTTTAACGCACTACCTACGTTCAGAATGAAAAACATATTAACAGAATGCTTATGTTTGCAGAATACCTATTTGTTTATAAACATACTTTGACTTTTCCTTTAATTAATCTAAAATGGCCGCCAAGCCACGAACGAAACGTACACAATTTAACGTCAATTAGTGGCTCTTACGGAATCACTTGTATTAAGGGAATTTCAACGCAAAATAATACTTATGGCTTTTAAATAAAGGTGGAATTTATATGTCCGTATGTCGTATCAGATTTAAGCAATTGAATAAGGTAAACTTTTAGACAGGTTTTATTTAATTAAATCTATGATCGGTAATTAATTATTAAAACATGCCTTTATTATGTAGGTACATTGGTTATATTAAATATGGCGAAGAGAAAATTATATTAATTCTTTGGCGCCACATACATAGGCACAGGAGTAGTCACCTCGTTTTTGCCGCATCTTTAAACCACCGGTTGCCCACTGAAGTATTTCCGAACCATTTTGAGTTAGGGACTTCCAGAAGCGGACAAATTTTTCAAAAGTCGTAGACGCACTCGCGAGGTATATAGGAGGCGATATATCGTCAAATAAGTACGTCTTGCGAAGGCCAATCCAATCTCAAAGCTTAAAAAATAATAAATTCGATTGTATTTCTTGCACTGATTAAAGATTTTATAGCAGTGAACAATGTAGTGAACAATGCAGTGAACCCCTAATTTCGATAGATTGAAATATTTTATATCAGAAAGACTAAAAATTATAATAGTGCGATTGAAACTAAAACTGGGCACAATTAAAATAAGTATAAAAAATCCCACTTCACAGATGTATCTCGTAAAATTTCGCGTAAAGATGTTATCACTAGCACCGGGGTTTGCTAGCGCCTGGGTTCTAACGCACCAACGTTAATAACAATGTTAACACTTACAGCTCGTTACTAAATAATAAACTTAAAGTCTAGACATTGCAGCAATAAATGGTCGCGATCTCGTTAACCACATGTCGTTTTGACATCTGTCAGCGTTGGTTTTGTGAAATGTTTTTCAATTGCATTTGTATGTAGTTATAACTAATCTTTGATAAAAATTGCTTTACTTTTGTATTTCTATTATGTCATTCATAAGATTCTGTGGGCCCTTGACAAATGCCTTATAAAAATACTTAAGTACTATTTATAAAATAAATACGAAGACACGATTGGTAATAACGAAGGCAAACGATCACATGGCCGTTCACCAAGCAGATTCACCAGGTGAAAGGCTCATCGTCCTCAAAACTACACTGTCGTAAGAGAGGCGCTGTACAGAAACTGGTGGAAACAGGTTCTCCGCTCCAGATGCTTCATTTACATGACACTCAGACAGCTGCCGATTAATGAAAGAGAGAGAGAGATGATGAATGCAATTTTTTAGTTCAAATCAAATCAAAATATCTTTATTCATATAGGTAAACATGTACACTTATGAACGTCAAGAAAAACAAATTAAATTAATTGTAAATTTACATTTACAACCAGTTCGGAAGTCAAGGGCGTAGAGCGGGTAAGAAGAACTGGCAAGAAAGTTTCCGCCACTCTTTTCAATCGCCAAGTTTTTAATACAAATTGTTTGAACTGGAGCAAATCAATCCCAAGGATTAGGATCATTTAAGTATTCGTCACATTTAAAAAGGCTTTATTAATTAATTTACTTTTAACATGGGCTTTTAGTTTCAGTTTTGTGTCTTGTAAACCTAATATAAAGAAAATACAAATAAAATCCTTTCTAACCCACTTAACCAGAATTAGGTCGCATAAAACACAATTTAATATAACAATGCCAATGTTCTATGGTTATTAAAGCTGCCGATTAATGGAAGAGAGAGAGAGATGATGAATGCAATTTTTTAGTTTTGTGTCTTGTATATCTATTATAAAAAAATACACATAATATCCTTTCTAACCCACATAACCAGAAATAGGTCGTATAAAACACAATTTAATATAACAATGCCAATGTTCTATAGTTATTAAAGAATGTAAAAGGTCCATAAACTCGGGCGAACTGGGCGGTTACCCTGTAATCACCCCGCGGTGGAATCATTATAGGCTCTTCGTTAGTCAGTCAAATCATAGAGCGGCGTTAGTTCATAAAACGATTTCGTGTCATTTTCAAAATTACAAGAGTTAATTGTGTGTGAAAAAACTAAAGTAAGTATACGTTGAGTTGTTTCCTTTATTGGTGTTTTTTTTATATTGAGCGTACTAATAGAAAATATGACTGAATACTATCTGAAACATCAACAGTTGTCAAAGTAGCGATATTGTATTCTGTTTAATATATTTTTTATTTCGACATCATATTGGTTTATGCATTTATTTTTATTAATTACATTAACAAGTTATGGTATAAAGTTATCTTAATTTTATAATAATTATTATTATTTATTTGGAATCTAGAGGATATGAACATATTACAAAAATGTTATGGTGGTACAGAATTGTTATCTAAAGTTCACACTGCCATACATAATTGTGTGCTCATTTGTCTTAAAACGAATTTTACATAGAAGTTACATACATTATGTGTAATTACATTATAGACAATTCTTATATTATTTTATCACTGTATCATCCCATAGCTTCAAAATATTATTATCAAATTAATATTATGGGGTCATTCTTTAGAACGAATCAGTTCTAAGGTGTTGCAAAAAAGCTTGGGAAATACTGGTCTGGTAGGTAACGATGGTGGTATACTGAACGATCAAAAAATGTTTAGGCATTAATATGATGCGTTTATTAGCTAAATAATTGAAGAAAACAGGTGCCAATTCACCTGCAATTGTTTTTATCAGATACATTTAACATTTCTAGTTTTTCATAGTTAATATTGCACCTGCGTTAGGGCATTGGCCGTATTAACTTTCTAATGCCATACATGTATTTTATGTAATTTATTAATTTAAAATGTATCCCCTTATAGCAACGTATTATTTAACATTTAATTAAGATATATAAGTCTTTATGTATACTTTTAAAATTTATTTCTTTAAAGAAAAGTTTTTTGATGTAAATATATGTTTTAAGTAATAGAGCAGTAATAGTGGCTTCAGAGTGCGACTATCATCCCTGAGGTCCCAGGTTCGATCGCCCTATGTGCAATTCACATTCACGTGAACATCGTGAGGAAACCTAACCTAAACAAGTTTATTTAGACAAATAAACAAAAGTCAAGGCCTAAAAAAATATTTGGCGAGGATTTTTTTATATGGTATTTAAATAAAGTTTCTCATCCTTGACTGATTTTTATGGTATGAATTTATATGGCTGTTAAACTCTTATATATCGCCAGAAATATTATACAATAAATTAAATTCAAGTAAAAAATTATCATTAATCAGATATAAGACGTATTGCATTAATGTAACAAAAAAATATAAAGCTTTCATTTCTAGCGATTTAATAAAAACCAGTATTACGAGGAAGAAATGTTATCGTATCCGCACTGAAACAATTTATATGTAACGGTATGTGATTTTAATGCCAAGCAATTATGACTCTTAAATCATTTGTGATTTAGACTTACGTAGATTTTTGAAAGGCTTTTTGATGCCCAAGTCAACTACATGGCTTTGCCGCTTTGGACTGAGGTTTTTAGTATTAAATCTAAAATAACCTCGACGATGATTGTAAACTTACTATTAGTCTTACCTCTCTCAGGCAAGCACGAAAGGTGGCGCGGCCGCAAAGCAGGCAAAATAATAAACCACATAAGAGTCTTTCCTCTTTCGAGTAGACTGTAGAGGCTCTTTGACACGGCGAAGTGCACAGGCGCTAACAAAAGATTTAAGTTGGTCTGTAGTAAGTATCGCACTGAAGTATTTCCGAATCAATTCGACTTAGCGTGCTTCGAAAAAAGAGCGTGCCAATTCTTAAAAGACCGGCAACGCACTCGCGAGCCTTCTGGCATTGAGTGTCCATGGGCGGCGGTATCACTTAATATCAGCCTCCTGCCCGTTTGCCCTGTTCATTTAAAAAAAATGTTAAGAATATTGTAAATACTGTATACTGTAAGATTTATTTATTAAGGGAATTAAAATGCGAAGACTATTTTTAAATATAAAAACATTTACAGCTATTACGTATTTTTGACACATTTTAGTCAATTCAATAGCGTCGGAGCTCCAAAGTCTTTGGAACAATGAGATTACCACCCAAAGTTAATTTAAAATGCCAATTCGAACTATTTAATTCCCTCGAATGAAATAAACAAGGGAATCGCTCGAGGCAAAGGATCGATTGTCGGCGATCCGTCGGCCATTTGACGGCGAATAATTGCCGATTTCGCCGACACGCGAATGCTAACCCGTGCCGTAATTGCACAAGATTGCAGCCAATTTGCAACAAACAAACATTGTCTCGGTTATTTTAAGCTCGCAAATTTAGTGATTTTATTACATTAACTAAACACTGAGCGGTTATAAAGCGATTCTCAATTGTTCCCCCACGTTAAAACTGGGCGGCGGTATCACTTAACAACAGGTGAGCCTCCTGCCCGTTTGCCCACTGTTCTATAATTTTTTTTTTCAAATGGCTTCAAAACTATAGAAAAGGTTTTAACATATAAATAAAAATCAATACAATTATAATCGTAATTAGAAACGGTCGCAACTCGCGTTTTATTAAATTATGGTAACTTTTATATCTCACATCAGTCTACTTATTGGGGATATGTGGGAGAAAATTATTAGGAACGTGGAAAGGGTTTGAGCTAGGTATACTAAAAACGTTGAGTAATTCGTTTGCGTCCGCAGTTTATCCACGCATTTTCTGAATTTTTTAAAGAAGAGAAGAGACTAGCTGACCACGACACATGGAAGAATATGCGGTCGTTCAACCTAGGCTGTTTCTATTTCTGAGCGCAATTAACACTTGTTAAGTATAACGGCATGTTTCAGAGCCGTAAATCGACCTGTCAGATTCTGATTACAAGTCCTCTGAACACTCTCCATAGTACACTTTATAGAGTATGTATAAAGACGAGATTGCGTAGAAAGAGAGAATGAAGCCGATCAGTAATACATTGGAGGTTAAAAAGTTCTTCGATGAAGTTACTTAAGAAGCTGGCGCTGGTATATGATGTCGTATTTGAGCCTTAAACCATGAAATTGTGCTAGCAAATTACATGGAGTACTGTTCTCACCTTTGGGCAAGACATCTCCACTACTATATAGTTTATTATTGTTTAAATACATTTTTATCACCATTATGTGGAACCAGCTGCCCACTGAATTATTTCCGAACCAATTCGACTTAGGGTCCTTCAAGAATTGAGCGTACCAATTCTTAAAAGGCCGACTACGCACTCGCGAGCGCTCGGCATGGAGAGTGTCCATATGCGGCTTTATCGCTTAACTTCAGGTGAGCCGTCTGCCCGTTTGCCTCTTGTTCTATAAAAACAAAACAACACGTTATACACGAAAGTATCTTTGACTCACATATGAATATTTACTTAATAAATATTTAACATAAGAAAGTGTCCAATAATACTACCTATTCTCTATTAAGGAAAAACACTCTGTTCTCTTGTCATATTTTTTATCGTTCAGTACTTAATTTAAACTCACTAATTCAAATGATGTTGTCATTTTAAATTTTCTCTCTAGGCCCGTGGTGTCAAGAAGTTGTGTCGACATTCTCGTGATGGAGACTCTTGATATGCGATCTCTTCGATATAACTTGGTATTTGAATGCATGTCATCATGTCTAATGAGTGTAACCAAAACAAGATCTTACAACCTCCCGGCACCCTGCAGTGATGGCCACACGTGGTTCAAAGTATTATATCATGTATGGAGTAATTCATAAGACGTGGCGATTAATCGTCCTTATCATTTTTTTTATATAATTGAAACTTCTCTATATGTTCATCTGTATTATTGTATCAGATATCAATCCCAATCTACCCCAAAAGTGGGTTCGCGTAGACATGTTTATAGTCGTAAGTCAACTGACATGGAAATTTTATTTTTATTTTACGGCGATCGGCGGTGTTTCTTGTTTAAAATTAACCAGCTTTGAGGACTTCTTAGCTATAAAACTTTCAGTATTAAATTTTCGTATTACGGATTATCAAGTAATTAAACTATTTATGGATTTTGCTTTCAAATGCATTTAAGAGAAGGTAACAATAAGTCTTTTTAACGTATTAATCATTTAATTATGTACTGGTTTTACAGTACATAAGTTATATATGTTATATTCACAGTAAACCAACAATTATATATTCACGCTATTAAAGCAATTATGTAGTTGAAATTTAAATAAGGAATTGAATATTAATACAACAAGTGCATAATATTCGTATCAATTCAAATTCCTTTGCATAATCGATTATTGGACTGTATACAATCTTTAATTATTGTATGCATGATTCAGTCTGGACTATATTTAGCAGTACATGCGAAACAGACGCTCTAACTCTTGAGGCATTATGACTCTCAATTGCGTCTATAAATAGCAATTCGTGTCATATTGATGTCAGGGAACATAAACGCTTTGATTAACTGGATGTGAAAAATGTCGAATTATTATTGTTCTATTCCATAATTAGCGAGTAAAGACAATTTAAATTCATAATTTTAACTTATTTATGTAATGTATTATATTTATGTGACCTGTACGATCTAAATGTGTCAACTAAAGAAAAAGAAATATTGTCATAAAATATGATAACTGATATTATGTTAAATCACTTCTTGTTCATGTTATATACTTCATTAAACAATAGATGCATATTTGTAATTATGCATCCCGCAAACTAATTTCCCCTCTTTGAATGGCAGCGTTTTTTAATACAATATTTACCCCTGGATGGTACCTGCATTTCTGGTGCTAGATAATCCGTCCCTGGGTGTAATCACTTCGACTGGCCCTCGTATTCCAGAAAGACAAATACCGCTTAACTGCTGAGACACAAGTTAAAATTTGATCAACATCACCTAGATAGCTAGAGGTATTCCACTGTGGCATCGACTCTCCGTGGGGGGTGAGAGATATGACTTTCAACTATACAAAGTTAAAATATACTCCTGCCTCAAAGGCCGTCAACGCGTCCGTCAACTTCAACTGAAAATACGTGCGGGCGATGACTACCCTTTTTGCGCGTCCCGTTGCTCTCCTATTATATAAAAAAAATCCTTTTGTATTTTAGAAATTGAAATCAAAACATGTTACATTTATTACTTTTATATTAGATAATTCATAAGCGATACGATATAATGTTTTGATATGGTAATTAAAACGTACATTATATTATTACTAGTCTTACGTAAGTGATAAACAATTCCTTAACGTAAAAACTTTGTCTGTTGGACACGTATACATCCAGGTGGAAGTCGCCTCCGCTTGTGTTTTGACGCATAAAACAAATATTTGTTGTAAATGAACGAGAGAGTGGTTTGTTTTAACGTATGCGCCGACGTTGGAAGCTGTTTACATTACTACTTACGTAAACCTACACTTAAATATTTAGTTTTCAATGTTTAATAGACCTGGTTTTTCTATGAAAACCTTGGGGCGTCAATAGGGGAATTTAAAAGGAAATTATTTTCGGTACCAATAGGTATCATAGGTGTGGAATTTTATGATTTATTTATTATAACTAAAAATATTATAAAACTTTTTAGTTATTTTAATAAAATCACCAGAACACTTTTTGTAACCACAAATCTTTACGGTTAGAATAACTTTATTTCTCATATGAATTTACAAAAATTCGCTTACTGAGAAAACATTATAAACTAAGATTAATAATTATTATTAATCTTTTCTAAGCTCATTTTTAAATCATATCATACTACACTTCACGCTATGAACACTCGCGTCACTCGCTGGATCATCTTGACATATACAAAAAGTATATCATTTTTGTGCTTTCTGTATTGACACGGCCAAACTGGTTGTCTTTGGGGGAATTTATTTTATTCATTGTACAACGTAAATATTTATCAATAGTAAAGCAAACATACTGTATGGTTCCTGGGTCATCAGGGTGCTTTAGAGAGGATTTTATTTTTACTCATATTAACCTCTTATAACAATAGAATATGAGCGAAATAAAAAATGGCTATGTAACGAATAAATGTTATGTAACAATTGAGAGTGCCTACGTCAGGCTATGCTCTCAGGGCGTAACTCTTACACGATTTAGGCAATCGCCAGGCTTAAAAACTAAAAATGCCTGAGTGAGAAAATAAACAGCCTTTTAAATTTACAATAAACCAAAGTTAATGTGTACGCTCTTCTCTTGAAGGTGTACGTTCTTCTACTTCCGTGGGCAGTTTGGTGCGCAGCTAAAACTGTCTTAAAAAGTTAAAACTCTCAGTTGTGGAACGAAGGACGTCGAGATACGGGTATTCCATTCGTAAACTTAGATGTCTTCGTAATTTAGTAGAAGTAAATTAGGTTAGATAAATTACCTACTCGAAGTAAGCCAGATCGAAATGATGCCAGACGAAAAAATGTACAGCGAAAATTTATAAAAAACTCTACAAAACCATTCCCTGAAGTCTGAGAATTGAAACGAGCTAATAACGGCGTAAGCGGTAGGTAAATTGCAGACAGAAACAAATCGTGCATATTTTTTCAATAAGCCACCGTTCAAATGCTAATGAGATGTTATGTTAATCATTAATTATCATTACACATTCCTAGAAAGTAATGATTTTTAATGAGGCAATGCAATCATGCGATAAATTAGCTGCAATGCGAGTATACTTTTTACACATTTGTCATTGGACAGCAATTAGCATGTCATTAATTTTATCATTTAACTGTATTTTTTATTCTGTGAGAGTTTAAAAAAAGCGAGGTACTTTATTTGAAGTAACGTTTATTACTTAAAAGGTGATCGCTTTGTGGTTGAGCAACTATAGTGAGATCGTGGGTTCAAATAATAGTCGTGAACTTTTCTTATACTTATACTACTAGCATACTATGCAGTAAAAAATACGGCTTGTCTTTAAATTCAAATACGCATGCAGCAGTCTTTCTTAAGACGGCAGTGCACTCGCGAGCCTTCTGGTATTGCGAGTGTCCATTTGTATCACTTTACATCAGATGAGCTTCCTGCCCGTTTGCCCCCTGTTCTATAAATAAAGGTTGATCACTTGCCTGTCAAGAAGGTACTTATGTTAGCAGAACTATTGTGCGTTCATGTGCAATCATTAATTTATTTCTTTTTTAAAGAATTCTCATATAGTTCTTTTTTAGATTATTAATTTCTATTCAATTTGCATAAATTAACTGATGATTAACGTATTCACATGTACATTGAACACCTTATGTTGAAAAGATAAGACTTTTTTTATCTAAGTTAGGTCATTGACTGCAAATGTAAATTTCATTGCTTTGTTTGCTTCAAAAACCGAAATAAAATTTAATTTATTTCGTTATCCTACAGATAACATAAATTATTAAAAAAAAACAATTATACTCACGATGTATTCAAAATGGAATATAAATAATATACCTATACAAACTAGCGGATCCGACAGACGTTGTCCTGTCTACACGTCTTTAATTTGAAAATTGCAAACTTTTTTTAATAAGCTAAAACATTCTGGACCATTTTGATGAAAATTATTATTCAAATGTTATGACAATATCTAACGATCCAGCACATGGTCTACAATAACACAATGATAACAAAACTTTTTTTTAATTTGATCGCAGCGCTGTCGGGACAGACTAAAAATTAAAATTAAAATTCGAATATTATTTAAAATTTGACACTGCGATGGTAGCGCCGTCTGTCGGATCCAATGTAAAACATTCCAAAATCAACAACTACTAATAAATTGAAAATTAATTAAAAAAACATTGTCCAGCGGACAAAATTGTGAATCTAAACCATTCCCAGATCCCCTTGAACACACACAAAAAATTTCGTCGAAATCGGTCCAGTCGTTTAGGAGGAGTTCAGTCACATACACACGCACACAAGAAATATATATATTAAGATAGGTTCAAATATTTACAAAAACCAATAAATACATTTAACTAAGTAATAATACTATTGCGCGAAATTCGGTTTCATGTGGTGTGGTCGTGATGCATTTGAGAGCTATGGGTATTCTTAATACTGCTTTTAAGCATACTCCGCGATAGCTTAAACAAGTCAAGGCTTGAATATGGGTCGTTATAATTGCGTTTAAGTACCTGAGCTTTGAGAAGGAATGTTGGCTTATTAGCTTCAGCGTGCATTCATTCCTATGCTCATTGGTTCGAACCGCGGCACCGTAGTTAACACTCGCTTAAGGGAAAACATTGCCCTAGACCAAAGTTGCCTAAGACCTGTGTTTTATTTGAACAAATAAAACACAGGTCTAAACTAAAAACTAAATAAAACATCAAAGGTATTATGCTTATAATCACAATGATTTCTCACATTTTGCAGACTGACAGGTGTCTGCTACTCCAGGCATCTACAGACAGGCAGGGGACGGTCTTGTTAAATCAACTAAACCTTTTTAGAATACCAACTAAGAGTTTACTATTCAATACTGAAAGTCTTCAATTCGTGTATATGCCTAAAGAAATGCATTCACCCACTAATTTAGTGCATACAAGACAGACGTCTGCGTAATAAATCTCCTCCTATATATCATAGTATTACCACGCTCAAAGCTCACATACCTCTGGCGAAAGTAGTGGTAAGAATTCTTTGAAGCGTTGGATCCGCAAGCCAAGGAATGTTAATCCGTATAGCGTTCAACGGTGAAACACATGAATTTAATCCACTCATTAATCATTTGATACAATTTAAGAATCCCCCAATAAACAGACAGTGTCTCAGGCACTGAGGAACATGCAGTATTCATACGTTTATCGCATGAAGAAATGTATAGCCATTAATTCATTATGGCTAATAGTAATAATCTATCGCGGGATCACCTGCATCATGAGAACTCAACACACGCACCCTTACGTACATACACACTATCACACAGTACAATAAAATTAGGTACGTATTTAATAATTTTTATGGATCATTTCATTTCGTAAATGTTTCAACGTTTTTGTTTATATTATGTACTCCATCTTAAGTTCTATTAGGGGTAAACTACTCTTTTATTTTTTTAATATAATAGGGGGGCAAACGTGCCTGCGGGACGCCCAAAAAGGCAGTCACCGCAGCCCATAGACACACCCATTTTTGGTGGGTGCGTTGCCGGCCTTTAAGGGACGAGTACGCTCGAATTTTGAATTGTCGGAGGTCGTATCTCTCAGGGAAGACCCCCGGCGGTAGTCGATTCCACAGTTCGCTAGTTCGCAAAAAAATTAAGACGTTTCAAATGCAAACGCATTGGTATATGATTGACGAGAAATACTTTTTAGTTAAATCCTTGTAACATTTTTGCCTAACAGCTCTATACTCTATACTCGTACTAAGTGTTCGCGTCGCATATTGATATAGACGTCTATAAACGGATGCTTGGTAACTAGCGATGGATAAACTGTACTATGGGTATGCCACCAGCGGATACCGTAGCGATTTCCACAGGCTTAAATGCATTAGGTACAGAATATATAAAATATTTTCTTCTTTATATATATAATTCGATTTATATACTGTACGTGTGTGTGTGACTGAACTCTTCTTCAACGACTGAACCGATTTGATTGAATTTTGGGTGGCGCCCTGGTTAGTTTACACAAATCAGCCCTGTAGCACTTCAGTCGGTATCTAAGTAATTTAAATAACCAGCTGGTATATATATGAATCACGTGTGCCTGTGTTCGTAATCAAACTACTAAATGGCTGGACAGATTTTGATGACTTTTCGGTGTATGGAGTCGAGAATGATTTACATTATTAGAGATTTTTTTTGTAAAACGTGTACAGAAGAACGTCTGTCGGATCCGACTGTTTTTTATATTCCTGAAGTTCCGAATATATGGCCGGCATATCACTTAACTTCAGTTGAGTCTCAAGGCCTCTCTTCTATATATAAAAAAAAATTACGCTGTTTTTTTAAGCTTAAGTAGTGTCTCTTAATTGAATTATGATTAATAAAATACGACATTTACCTACAATCGAAAATACTTTTTTTGTCTTATTTAAATTATACAAAAAAGAGTGCAACTTTCATAAATCACAATGGCTCATAAGTAATACATATTATACAATACAAGTTTCTACAATACTAGCTTAAACTAAGGTAATGTTCATTAACAGTCCCAGTGTTCTATTATGTTTTGACTATGTTCTAAATGATACCGCACTAGCACTTATATTTACTACACTAGGTTTATTAACTCAAAAGAATAGTAAATTTTACGAAATGCATAGAAGCTAACCAAGTCTTGCTTGTAAAAATCGCTACCGCGCCTTTCGCGTACATCTTTAAACATTCCTTTTGAAGTCACCGCAAACTAAATGCATTGGATCTTTGTTCACGCTCGAATGGAGCTTAGAAATCGCTTAGAATAATTAAAGGCACTGTTTGACGTGTGTATTTTAATGAGCGCTATCTAACTTCATGATAAGAATGCTTGATTGTTTGTATAAATAATATTGTATTGCATGAATTTTTGTGTGAAAGGCACGAAAAAAACTGCCTTTAAAGACGCTATAACTAACAGATCTTTTTGCGATTTCCGGCGACCTAATTATTTCAAATAGCGTACATATTCATAACGGACGCCTAGTTTACAGGTATACAACAATTTTATTATCATTTTGTTAGCGAGCCGATAGCGGAAATGTTTTCGTTTCTAGCGCATGGCAACTCAATCATCGACCGCATTCCTCTACACTTCTTTCTGCGCCAGCGGCCATAGACAGTTAAGTGCATTCCACGTGAGCACAAGTGTCTAAGATGATAAAAGTTACTTAGAATCAGAATTGGTATATGCACAAATGATTGTAAAAAAAAATTTATACTAAAACCCTGACACAAATAGCCTTTTTTTGTTTTTTAAAGAAAACTTTTTAGTAAAACTTTTGACGGATATAAATGCGGTTTTGTGTTTAAGATCTTCAAATCGAAAGATATTTTATTTTGGAGATGTTATATGTTAGTAATGCCATCTATTGCCGCAAAATTAATATGTTGAGTAATTTGTTTCCTTCATAAACGCAACGAAAAGCGATTGTGTATTTTCTAATTTGGTTATTCCGTCAACATTATTTACTTTTTTAAACACACTTACCCACATGCTTGGAATCTAAGTACATTTTCAAAGATTCCCACAAATAAATACGTTTATGTAGCTACTGTTATTTTTGAGAGCTTTGCTTACTTTTGCTAACAAGAGGAAGGGGGAGATTGCAGTAAATATGCTTACGAAATACGTGATCGGCCTTAATATACTTGATAAGTGTACGTACTTTTGGACGGACCAGATGTATGTATGTTTGTTTAAGTAGTTGAAACGGTAAATAAAGGATTCTGGCACGCGCGGTAACTCAGTGAATAGAAAATATTCTATAGACGTCATGCTTACAAAGGGTTTGTTGATCGGCTTCGATAGGGTAGGCAGGTAGGCAATGGGCCTATTGTATCTTAACGAGGCGTTGAATGCAGAAGGTTTGTTCTGTAAATTCGATACAGATTATAATGCGTTTTCATAATTTCTAGTTACATCACCGCTATGATGTTAGAATGTAATTCAACGAAGCGTTTAATTAATTATATAATAATTATAATAATTTATTTGCAATATTATATAAAAATATTTTGTTGGTACAATCTAAACTTCGCATATTCTGCCACATATTGCAAATTTGTCTTAAAATGTACAATTGTAAATTTATTATTTTACATATATACTACATTATCACATTATTAAAGTATTATTACGGTATCTAATTAATATTAATTATGTTTAGGACATTTTATTACAAAAGTAATAGATTAAGACGATTCTTAAAAACTCTAGAAGGCTTTGATTGTTGACCGTTAATTATTTTTTGTAAATTATTATATATGTACCTTGTATGTAATACTATATGTATATTTTATATATAATAGGGGACAGGAGAAATCTGATGTTAAGGGCCTTTTAAGAATTGGTATGATCCATTCTTGTCCCGTACAAGTTAGTTTGGAAATACTTCGTTGGGTTCCACATAGTATGATGTACCTTCCATAGCAAATTCAGTTGGAACACACAACTGATGCTACATAAAAAGGGTGTCATCATGACGTCATTAAAATAGAGTCACAGACTAGTCCTGGATTTGCGGTTTTAGAAGTTCGATGAACGCATTTATTCAAATGTTATTCGTGTGGCGTGAAAGCTTGATAAATGCGACGTGGACCGATTACTGATAAATGTCGCGTTCTGACTTCTTTATTACCATGAGATAAGGGCGAAATTGTGCCATACAAACTTTATATACTAGTGTTTTAAATGGCAATGCTTTATGTTAGTAAAAGCAATGTTATCCTAGTGGCTGAAGCGTGCGACTCTCATCTCTGAGGTGGTAGGTTCGATTCCCAATGGACTTTCTTTCTTTGCGCATTTAACATTCGCTCGAACGGCGAAGGAAAGCATTGTGAGGTAATGTAATGTGCAAGGTATTAGATTGAGAAATGATCATAGAGAGTGTTCAGAGGAGTTGTTCGGTTTTTATACGAACCACCCCGGCGTTTTTCAAGGAATTTTTACCGCGCACCACCACTTTGTGGAACCAGCTGCCCACTGAAGTATTTCCAAACCAATATGACTTAGGGTCCATCAAGAAAAGAGAGTACCAATTCTTAAAAGGTCGGCAACGCGCTCGTGAGCCCCCTGGCATTGACAGTGTCCTTGGGCGGCGGTATCACTTTACATAAGGTGAGTCTCCTGCCCATTTGCGCCCTGTACTATAAAAAAATGAAACAGATACAGAAATCTGAGGCCTAGACCTAAAAAAGTTGTAGCGCCACTGATTTATTATTAAGATATCTAGTTGGAGAAAATAACAGTTAGTATCGTTAGTTTAAATTACTTGCCAGCATCAGATAATAAACGATTGCTTTGATGATTTATAACACGTGCTTGGATTTATAGTTCTTAGATACAGCTGTCCGACTAGAAGACGAAAAATAATACATTTTTAATTTAAATAATTTGTGTTAACGTAATTTGAATTTAAATCATTTGTGTTACAATTAGTTACGGCTTTAATACTTTAATAATAAGCTATTGAAAATTATGTCTTCTGAAAAAGCAATAATAATAATTAATTTGCAAGAATGGCAAAAAATTTATTGGTGGTACCATCTAAAAAGGTAATTTAAAATATCAATAAAACACTATGCAATGATAATTTAAAATATCATTGCATAGTGATAATATATCACATTATTAAAATATAGTATTACGGTATCATCTTAATATTAATTATATTGGTTCTTGCAAATAATTTTGCCAAAAGGTGTTTTTCGTATATTACAAGTTAATTTTTGGCACAGCCAATTTCTTTCGATTTCTACAGATGTCTATTCTCGATGACTTAAGAATTATTATGTTTTTGTGAACGAATAAGGATATTTATAAATTGTACAATGGAAATAAATAATCTAATAATAAACAATTCCCTAATTATATAGTCTGTCTTGATTTTTCATTAGAAGAGAAAAAGCAAAAAATAGCAGAAAATCTAGTCTTAAACAAATTGCCGGCGCCTTTTAATTATAGTGACAACTGCGAAGATAACCGCAATTAGACGAGTGTAATGAACGAAGTCTTAGTAAAGTTTGTTCTAGAAGGTGTAATTTAAAAAAATCTTAACAAAGCTGGGCCCAGAATAAACGTCAGTCACAGAAAATCTTTTATAAGGGTCTTGCTTAAAAGAGATGGTCTAACACACACAACTGCCTGGCATATAGGGGTGTTGTGGTTCTTATATTAAATTCTATTTAAAAAATTGAGAAATTTTAATTAATGTCAATTATCTGTTTTATTAGTATTTGTCAATTATCTGCTTAAAATATAAGATAGTTAAGCTATTATGGAGCCGAAATAGCGTTAAATGGTGTTGCAATAGCTTTCTCTCGTTCACACGCTGTCCCACCTTGTACTTTATTACGATAATAACACGTGGAAGCCGGTTTGGACATAGGTGCCGGTCTAACTCGCTACATAGTACACACAGTGTTATCATGTAACTTAGAAAAAATAAGTTTTTTTTTCCTTAACTGTTTTTTTATTATTCATAGTCTGAATGTTTAATATCCACCATATAATATATATATTTACTAGCTATTGTAATAATATAAATTAAAAATGGATGAATAGATAAATAGATAAATAGAACAATTTACAAATTTATATAGTTTGGTTCCTGGAATGAATGAGGTTGAAGGTGTGTTTTTGACATAAAAATTTACGGATTTTCTACTAAGTTATAGGAAAAATTGATTAATGATTCGTAGAATAATGTTTAAATTATTGAAAATATTCTTTAAAGGATATGAAAACACAATTAAGTATTAATATGTTTAGCAATTTTCGTAATTAAAAATAATTAAAAAAAAATTGTTTTCATATTTGTAAATCTACTGAAATTACAGTATTTACTGCTTTTTCATTGGATGCGGAAAAGCAAGGCTGTGTTACGGCCTTGTTGGCATTCCGCTAATGTAATTAACATAAAGATTGCTTGACCGAAAGTTTTGACTTTTATTAAGCTTGTTTGATACCAAACAGGTCGTAAATAATCAGAATAATCGTCTGGTATGCAAAATTATTAAAGTTTTTACATAGATTTCAGAGAGAGAGATCAGCGCTCTCATCTTGTTCCACGTATGTTTTTTGTTGCATTTAAAACCTCTAGATTTTATGTAGACGTGTCGTAGTATCGTCTATACTAAACAATATACACAATCAATATTAGACAAAAATCTAATGTGCTTGAACATAACTGGTAACATTAAGTTCTATGTTACATATCCATCTCTCATATAGAATCATAATTGAATTCCCAATGTGTAGTGCAAAGAAATGGCCGCTTGATATCCTGGTCGTAGCTTGAAATTGAAAAGACAGCACACGATGCAATTTATCAGTTTCTTGTGATCTCATTTCTTGCGGACGATTCAATCTGGATTTATTCGAAGTCCGAAACGGATCCTTTGTATAATAAACACATCTTTGTTTAAAGATTTTTACTGGAGAAATAGTCTAATTGACTTATTGAACACTCAATAAAAAAACTTCATGCGAATCAAGTCGATACTCTTGTTAATTGCTTATTTATTTTTTCATATATTTTAACTTTCGTCCTTTTCTTATGTAATACAAATGACAAACAGTTTTTGTCGCGCACCACCCGATTTTGGAACCTGGAACTGTCTGTTGAAGTATTTTCGAACCATTTATACTTAGGGTGGTTGATGAAAAGCATCAATTCTTGAAAGGCCGGCAAGGCACTTGTGCGCCTTCTGGCAATGTAAGCCTCCTAATAAAAAATAATAACTTGGACGTTATGTAAATAAAAATCAGAGGCTCATTAGAATAATCAATCGAAATACAAAATCATTAGACATACAATTAGCGTTATCCGAGCCTACATTAGACGAACATCATTAAGTCGGCTTTACAATCAATTTCGTGTAAAAAACAATCATGGCGCACCGAAGGATATAAAAACAAAAGCCCGACATGTTATTTGGAATTGATAAATAGCCCGAGTGAGACCAAGCGAGACGGGACAGAGAGGGAGCAACTACTGAGTTCGGTTTGGGATAAAACATGAGATACAGTAAGTGCTCCTTATCCGAGCTTCGTTTTTTATTGACATAGTTGTTTATGACAGTAATGGTCCTTATATTTGTGGTTTCACGCCGCATTTGCATCGCTTCACGGATTAATGCTGGAACGGCGAGGCACGTGGGTTTGACATTTAGGTATTCCAACTTTAATTTTTGTTCTCCTTTGTGCGATTTAAGTGCACAGCTAATTGAAGAGTCAAGTTGGCGTCGATAGATGACGGTGATCCCAAAGCTTTCCTTGCTCAACGAATATTTATCTCAATATTGTATATTGCTACCAATTTTTTTATTTGTAATTATTATATTAAGAATATTGCAAATACTATATATTTGTGTGTTGCATACAGTTCTGATTAAATAGATTTTAAATGAGGCAAATCTCGGCTCTTTGTTTAGCGGTTGTTCATAGTGAAAGGGCTAACGCTGAAATTAAAAAAGGCTTTGTTAGTTTGATTTCGCTAGTAATATTCAAAAATATGTAGTCTAAATATCGCATAGTAATTGAACAAGCGAATTCTTACCTTAACATACATAAATAGATGTAAGTTTACTTAGGCTATTGTTTTTAAATATTTTAATAATAACCACAGACTCAGGGATTATATAATATATAAATTAGGCATTTCAATAATTACGATTTTTTAATACAATAGATTGGAAATGTGCAATTGCTCATGTGATGTTTAGTGATACCACCATGGACACTAAAGCTAGAGGGCTCGCGAGTACGTTGCCGGACTTTTAAGATTTGGTAGACTCTCTTTTTGGGGGACCCTAAGTTGAGATTGGACAATAATTTATACGTTACCTCAAATCTTTATTTTGTTTAATATCAGATTTTATTATTATAATTGAAATCTCAGGCCAAGTTTATGGATACGTTCTTTGAAAACATGTACATTTATTTGTAAAAAAATAATACGTCAGAACCTCAGTTATGACCATATAACATTCTCGATTAATTAAAGATAGACAACACTTTTTCAGCGTTTCCAATGAACTTGAACAAGTTCGCTTCGATTATTTATTTGTGGCACGTCCTGACAGACTTCATCAGAAGAAATTCTTAACTTCTTGTCTCTTAGTTAAGGATCGCCATGTGATTAGAGCGATTTCGGATATCTACACTAAATATACCTATATAATTATAATTTGTACCAGAATTAACTGTTAACTGCCAAACTTAGTTGTATTATTTTCAAAACTCTTATATACAATTTAGTTTAAGATTATATTGATTAAATCAATGTTTTTTTTATATTGTAAATAAAATTTTGCTTTGTAAAGAGATTGTGCCTGAGTCGCGTTCATGAGTTAAAGTTTTTAATTTATTAGTGAGTGATTACTTCTACAGCGCGTCTGGAGAAATTTTTATGGCAATTGTGTACCTACTGATGTACAAAGAACACGGTTAGGTCAACGACCTTTATCACTAGACTAGACGTTCGAATGGGTCTCGAATGACAAGGAGTTTTCGTGGGGGCCGAAGCACGGCACATATTAATAAAACATATTTTTAACTACCTACAATAATATATTAATTATCCGATGATTCGATAAGATTCCATTGAGGTTTCTCGTCAGGGGGGGTCCGGTTTACTAAGACCCAAAGCAAATAAAGCGGCCGTCCAAAATTAATTTTGTTTTGTTTCACCGTCTGAAGTCGAAGCATTTACATTGAATGCTCGGGGCCCGTTCTCAGGATATTTATGTTGGGACTCTCGGTGTATGACGTGCGCATTATTCATATATGGAATATATTTGCTGGTTCATCGCCTTGAAGGTTCACTTTTTCACAATTTTTATAATGATTCACTCGTGTTGCGTTTGTATCTATGTATTCTTTCATTTTTTTAATTTGTATTGTTCTTGAGATTGGTTCATACCCAGGCTGTACCTAGCCTGGGTATGAACCAATCTCAAGGCTAGACTTGGTGAAAATCGTAAGGAAACTAAGATGCCTGAATGCATCACCTACTTAATTAAGAAAAAAATATTACGAAATCTGGAGCCAAAAACTACAGGTTGGAGCGATATATTTAAAATAAATAAAAGTATAGAAATATAAAACAAAAGTATGAGATTATTTATAATTTGAATCTAAATTAATTATTAATAAAACTAATTTATATTAATCTTAGTGCTCCCTACTAGCCTGTGTTGAAGTACTTGAAACAAGAGAAACGGTATTTGAAATTGGAATTTTATTGAAATTCACACGCGTACTAAAATAGTTGATGGTGAATCATAGCCATCAAAGTTTACGAGTCACGGGCGCCGCGCCGTCGACAAACTTGATTGGATCACTGTATTTCCTATTGCAACGACAGTTTCCTGCAATGAAATGTTTATAAATGAATAAAATTTTACGACTAACCTAAAATACGATGGACTAATTCGCTCGAGTTTCATAATTTGAAACTGCCAAAGTTCTAGTTGTATTTAGTTTATGTACTTTGAAAGGGGCTGCAATTATTACTCCATGTTCCACATGACATCTTAAGTAATTAATAATAAGGAAATAAATTAAAAACAAAGACTCGTCCTCTATCAGCAGGAGGCATGGTGAAATAGGAGCACGCACTTGCATTCTTGTGGTAACAACACGTAAATACATAGTCGAAATAATTAGCATATAGTGATGAAATAAGAATCTATTCTTAGACCCTTGAAAGTAATATTGAAATGTTTTCTAAAGAATATAATTTGTTTTCAGATCCGAAGGTGGCTAAAGACAGGGAAGGTGTTAGATGCTACTGCAATACAGCCCAGTGTGTTGGTACAGGATACATGTGCCGGTCTAGGAAGGGTGGAGGCTGTTATAGTGAACTTCCACCTCGAAGACATCACTCAAAGCATGGTTGTCTTCATCATTTAGCTGAAAGGTATGCATAGCGTCACTATTTATAATGTTCAGAAGCAGTAGATTATCAGCCTGACACAAATCTATTGATACACAGCCAGTTAATTTCCCGCCCAATAACATTGGTCTTTGGTTTTTAATGTGATATAAATGTCGTAGCCAACAAGCTTAATTAGCCGTTCAATTATTAGCCTAGCCTTTTAAGTAAACAGCGCTGTTTAACTAGCGTGAAAGATATTCAGCCGTAGCGTTTGTTACAACATTTTAAAAACTGGCTGGCTAATGCTTAGGCCATTCGTACGATAGAGTCATTATCTTGCAGAAATAATAAATCAATAGATGAAACATACGACATGAAAAATATTTCTTTTAAAATTAAATTGCTTAAGTCAATTTCACATTATTATTGTTACTCTCCATTGTACTTGTGGTTTTGTATGAAACTTTGGAAAACACCATCAAAGTTGTGGTTTGCCGCCACCATATTGACAGTTTGAAGAGTTTCGTTTCGAGTTTGAGTGGCAGAAAGTGGAACTAAATTTAAATAAACAGTCAACAGGCTAGGCGAGTAATGAAACGTCATCGATCCAAGTAAGCCCAACTGCTTGATTAACTGGCTGAAGATCTTTCAGACCGCTAGTTAAAAGCGCCGATTAGTTTAACTTCTAGGCTGTTAATTGAACGGCTAATTAAGCTAGTTGGCTGCGACATAGACAACACTGTCTAATAAAAAAGTGTGACATTAAATAATTATAATTTATTTGCAAGAATATGGTATTAAAATGGTACAATCTTAACTTCGTATATTATACCACACATAGTATCTGCTTCTGGAATTTGATCAAATGAAGTGCTTAGATTTTATCATTACTAATTACAGAGATTGGCAATTAGAATATTAGCGACACAAAAATGAGTTTTTAAACCCCAAACGACTTGTAAGCTTGTAGATCTTAATCAGCAATCAGTTGGATTTGTTCATTTTATTGTTTTCAAAGGATAAAATAAATCTACATTTATCAAACATTTGTGGTTGCTTAGATAGGTTCTTGTATAATCGATGTGTATGTGTGTGAAAAATTTCATATTTTCTTATGAAGCATTTTTATGTTTATAAATACATATTTGAATAAAACTTAAAAAAGCTCGAAACAGGTCGTATTGTAATTAACATTTTTAACATTAATAATTAATTAAGTTCCTATTACTGTTAGTTTAATTACTGTAATTAAGGTATTAAAACCAGAGTAGCACAAATTTTATTTCCGCCACCATGGCGTATTTATTTTATTGGCTTTCTGCTGATAGATAAATTGCGTCGGAAAATGTAAATAGACCTATGTTTTTATTAAACCAAAGCTGAAATGCATTGATCAAACAATAAATGCAACAGGTGTATATGGGGCTCGCCTCATTTTAGGTACTCTGATACTCAAAGAACTGGGTGAGTTGTACCCACTAAAATCACCTCGGGTAGTACAAACTACTACATCAAAGAGCGCCGGGGTCGCTTTCGTATTCCCGTGGGACTTCAGTGGTATAGCAATAGTACCATGATAATATAAATTTCAGTCAGATGTAGTAAGTCTAAAATTTGGTCCCTGTGGGGTGTACCGGCCCAAGACTCTCTACTCCAAAGGAAACGGAATCGAAGTTAATATTTGAGCAGTTTATTATTTTTAGCCTGCTCTGTGGCCGCTCCAGTGTTTTTTAAGGTAGTGCTTTAGTAACTTCTCTATGTACAACGCTCATGCTTCAAGCGTAAAAATCTCAATAAATTCATATGGATGGAGTATTTAAAACATTGTTTTATAGTTCTCACAGTAAAAATATCTATAGTAAACCAGTCTCTTGATTTGTTGATTTTCATCAGAAAATTAATTATTTCTTTGTTGCATACTTGCATCGTCATCCATCAATATCGCTTATCATCCTTCAGATGTTCAACTAAATATACCATACTATCTTCAATCAATTTGTCTTCGGTCTTTTCGATTGCTCTATAGCGGTTTCAACATCATATTTATGAAACGATTAATATTTCTTATTTGGCTTTTATAGATGACGTCGTGAGGTCATTCGTTTTGTGTGTATGTTTACACACAGAAGTAATAAAACATATATTAAATGTAAGCTTTCCCGCTAGAGAGGGTACAACGTTAAAAGAATAATTAATTAAAGAAGTAATGTAATGAATAGTTGAAAAACGGATAAATTAAGGCGTATTTTTTTTATATGACAGGGCCAAACTGTCAGTAGGCTTCCCTGATGTAAAGTGATAACGCCGCCCTTAGAACTCACATTGCCGGAGAGCTCGCAAGTGCGCTGTCGGTCTTTTAATAATTGGGACTTTTCCATAATATGTCATACTGAAACGCCTATCAATGTACTAATAGTTGTATTATAGTTGTTGCATAATTAATAGATCTTGGAACAACCGGCGTCTTCTTTGTTAAATAATTACTTATTATTATTTAGCATTGAGAGTGTCTATGGGCGGCGGTATCACTTAACATCAGGTGAGCCTCCTGCCCGTTTGCCCCCTGTACTATAAAAAAAATACCATCAAAAGGTAGGTATAAGATAGGCATTTATCAATGCTTTTCTTAAAATTGATCAGTCGCAATCGAATTACAAAGAGTCATATAACATAAGTTTAATAAATAGAAACAAAAAACTTACGCCTATTTAGCGATCTTAAATTGGTCCTAACTATTTTACAATTTCTCCTCATACCTGGCCCATTCTTCATTCGTGTTCGCTCATGATCAACTTTTTGCTTGATTATCTTATTCGGATCGGGCCCAAAGAACTGGTTCCATTTGGTTTTATTTGTTTTAAATTTTTGCTCGTTTTTGGCAATCGTCCGCCGTTCATTATCTACATGAACGATCGGCCCGCTTCGTTAAGAATTTGATTACTAAAATTGTTTGTTTTAAATTTATCATGCTTTTTATTTATAATGCATTTAATATGTAAATATAGAGACGGATATTTGAGAAGCATGGTTTGAGAATATCGTCAAGTTACTTCTTGAAGGTTAGTAATACGTCAGTATTTTAGAAAAGATAGTTTTGAAAATATACTATAGATATAGCATTTTGTATGATGTAGTAACCTTCAATAAATAAATAAATATACTTATATATTAATTGTGATTCATTAACCTTAGGATTGGCTTTTGCGTTTTTGTTGATTTTGATAATAACTTTTTTATATTAGTTTAGTTTAATTAGTGTTACATATTTATTTAATTATGTATGCACTTATTGTAGATTACAGTGTAGGCGTTTATTCGACCATACTAGGGTTGGTAGAAATCGTATGTTTGATGTGTATGTTTAAGGTTACGAAGTGTAAATAAATAAATATTCTGATCTCACACACACAAAATACATGTTTCATGGTTCTTTGGCCTTGCCTAAGAGTAGGTAGAGTTAAAACACAGTACGGATAATTAAATTCTTGATATAAATAGTTTCTATTTTTGTTTGTAGGTACCATGCCTACTTGATTTCGCTAGTATTGTCTGCGTGTTGTGATCTGCGCTTATCATATTTTTGTTAATATGTCAATTTCCTTATATCATGTCGTTGTCCTTTGCGTTACGCAAAGTTTTGCGTTAATTTAAGAATTACGTTTTATTTAATTTTGCTATATTGTTTCTCCTATCAAAGAACACCATAAACGCTTTGACTAGATTATATTCTGCCATTTCTAATCAAGTCGTTTTTGTAAGTACTCTTAGAAATCTAAAATTCAATAACTGATGTTTAAGAAATAATTCTAATAAAGCGTCTCTTTTCATCACAGCGTAATCACAGTTTAAGAGAAAGAGACAAATCTCTTTAAAATGGACGCTCGTAATTGTTTTAACGCGTAGTTATTTGAACGTCTATTTATTTAAATAAATGACTGCACTTCGTTCATTAAACTTGTAATGCAATTTATTGACGGGTTGACTAGTAAAATGGCCGATTGCATCTTTGTCCTCGTTTCTGAGATAAGGGAGACGGAGTTGAGTCAAAGGCCGGCAGATAGCTCGGCCACTGAACTGAATAATCTAAACATGTATGCATATTAGTACAAGGAAATATTTTGCTATCTATCATTCTAAGTAATAAAGAGAACGATTTTCCAACGAACAAACAAAATCTACCGGACAATTCAATTCATTTTCATTTAAATTTATATTTTTTTCTTGAACTGCATTACATACTGTTGGTGTTTCTTTATCGTTGTTTCTCATTAGGGTTGCCTGGAAGAAATCGCTTGTAAGCGAAAAGGCCGCCCTTTGCCTTATATAAGATAAATAAATAAATACATACTTCTACACATGAACATAGTGTCATACATTATACAACACCAGATCTGTTTCACAATGTATGGTTAAAGTACCAAAAAGCTGTGCAACACATAAATTACATATTCGGAATATAAAAGATTTTTTTTCCACTTCAGTTCTTTAAAGTCCACTAGTATTAGTTCTTTGTCTTGGATTAGTTAATAAAACCAAGTCTAAACATATGGAGCATAGATATTATTTGTTGATCATAACTTAGGATTGAACTTGTTTATTTACATAAGAATCGGGGATTATGTTAATTCGATGGAGACATTTTAAAGTAACACCAGAAGCTTGGGAGGTTATTGTGATTATAATTCTTTACGGTTTCAAGACGTTTGGTACTTTTTGCATTGTATTTTATATGCCCACTTCGGTATTCATATTAAAATCAACTACAATTTATTCATCACAATTTTCCTCGACATTTATTATTTACATTTGAACCAAATGTAATTTATACAAAATACGGTGTATAATTTAGGATTCGTTATTTAAAATGTATCTGAATAAAGGCTATTATTATTATTATTTAAAAAGTATCCCTTAAGACTCACGACTTGTTATAAGTTAAGCTTGTGGTGTTTGAGGGGGGATTACAGTATCATCCAAAGACTTATTCGTAAAAGATTCAGATTACTTAACGAAGAGTTATATGGTACATTCTAGACATAAATTTTTTTAACATTTTTGAGGCCTTAGATATATGCATATCCATATAAGAGATACATTTCTACCAATAACATTGTGACACGATATTTATTATGACATATATGTAATATATTGTATTATTTGACGAGTGATAGTCAAACTATCCAGATACAATCTCACAAGTCATATAAAAATTACGCTAGCCGAATTGGATTTCGTATCTACTAAAGCCTTATTACGTATCAAGGCATGACTCGGAGATTACTAAGACATACACCAACACGCAAACATCCATTCACACACTCACACATTCACTCATACTTAATATCTTGACTTCTGCTTGATTGCATTAGTTGTAACACTAAAACTACTTTTATATTATTTTTAACTGCTTTAAAAATCCTAGATATGTTATATGTATGAGCTATATTATTGTTACAATAAAACTCGTCAGTAAATAGTATGCATAATATTACCACTTGCATATTGGGACATTGTCTACAATAATAGTTTCTTAAACAGTTCACGGTGAGGTGTGAAAAGAAAGAATAGGCTTTCATATCATTTAAATATATATAATAAACGACACATAATATCTTTTATAATATATTAATTTCGCATCTCTAATTGACGCCCACCATATTCTTGGACTAAAAGCATAAAGTTAATTTGAATATTGACATTTCTCGTGGGAACCTCGCGGGACATTTTAATCAAATATTTCGAGAAGTTTGGGACGATTTAGATAAATCGTTTAATAGCTAATCGGTTGCGTGTTTTGAATATTATAGGCTTGTTAGACAAGTGCTTTTAGTCAAAGATTTTGGGGAATTTGGGCTTTGGATGAAATTTCGCGTTTGTTGCTTTTTTTATGTAAAACATTTTCTGCTTCTCATGATTTTGCGTGTAATATTTTTTATTTGTATCATTAATCTATTAGTTTAACTAAGTTTTCTTCGTAAAATCTTACAAGTTTTATTTGAATTTATTACAAAGGAAACTTTGTCATACATGCATATTCTTTTATCCATTTCTACTATTTTATGAGTGAATAGTTAAATGGTTATTAAATATGAAAAAATACAAATATATAACCGCACAAGTTAAAAAAAATGTTCCATAATTAATTTTTAAGAGTATTGTAAAAAAATTATTGTGAGATTTGCAAAGTTAAACACAATTTGTATTCTGCGTAGGCGAGCTGAGACTTTGAGTTATTGTTGAAGAACGTTTATTGTGTATTTAAAATCCTTATATAGCCTTGTTTAAATAACCCGACAATTCCCCTACTAAATCGTATTGGGCATAGGACGGTTCTGTATATGTTATTTTCCTGAAAATATAACATATGGTGCTGTGTTTAATCTTTTATTATACTTAATTACTAGCATATTCTAAATTTTATATTTAAACCTTTTCAGAGAAGAAGATGCATTGGCACACTGCCAGAACGCTCCCTCATCAGGAGGTCCACCTCCACGGGAGTACTCCTTGCTTCTCTGCTGCTTCAAGGATCTCTGCAATCACGAAGACAGCCCGCTGGCCAGAGCCCGGCTAAACTTAACCGCCACTGATTCAGGTATGGATAAACATTATTTATTCAAAACTCTATAACCTGATTAGGTAGATATCTGTTTCTGTTATATAATGATAAAAATATCAAGATACAGGCGAACATAAACAGGGGGATGAAATAGGAGAAGGGTATGTAGAAAAATATATAGACATGATAGCAGAAAGCGAATGGAGATAGAGAGCCTTGGATGCAAAAAATTGTAAAAAGCCTTTCTTTTCATCTACCCTGGAAGAGGATCCGATCAATACTTAAGGAAGTTAGGATAACGAGTAAAAATTAAAAAAATATACTATCATTTGTAAAGATTGGAAATGAATGTGCTGTGTTATTAGTTAGATGCCTGGCACACATCATCGACTGGGTCTAAGGCTGTCACGTTCTACTTCGGTTCGAAGACCAAAAACATGTACGGTTGTAGCGTCACTGAAGTATTTTTTTATTTTTTATAAATAATCTTAAATAGTAGAAGTTAGTGTGGTGGAAACACAAACTGGACACAGTAATTATATTGTAAATATACTTAGTTGCAATAGTATATGTTTGAGATTAGACGGCTCGTTCAAACTTTAATTTCATCGGTTTTAACTGACTGCAAAAAGGTTATCAGTTTGACCTATATGTGATATGGTTGGAATTGGATTATGCCCTTAGGCCATCCTGGGGAAGATTTCGTCCACAAACTATCGTGATCATCATTTTATTTGAACCAGATTTTTTTCTCGATAAAAATTTATATAGGGACGGTTTAGTATACATGTGTTTGCTGAATTATATTCCCACATCTGAAACATATGTTCAATGATATATGTCTGTTTTCCTCGAACAAAGATATTATTGTAGCGGTTCCCTTATCTAATGTAAACTGTGAGTCAGGCGATGTGACATGAATATCTTAGCATTTTACATAATATATAAAATATTTCCGCGACTTTGCTTGGAAGCGTCGCTTTCCTTATTGTTGTATATTACTGTAAACTCGTGTCAGTTTTCAAGATAACTCCTTTGAAACGGATTTACCCATTTGTATGATTTTGGTTCTGCAATTGATTTGCCATTAAAAATATATCCTGCAATATCTGTGTCTGACCAACAACGTCAATATATGAAACTTCTACTCACTTTTTTATTTATTTATTTCGTATACCCTACAGCTAACATAACTTACATACAAAAATATATACAAAAAGTTTTATATATTTACAAAAGGAAAATATCAATAAAATACATTGAATACGAAACAAATAACAACTAATTCGATCTGCTGTGAGTGTATGTGAAGTGTGCTCATGATGGAGTTGATTTAGAGCTTTAGATATTCTTAATACTCCTTTTAAGCATATTCCGCGATATATAAGTATTAGTAAGTTTTAGTAGTAAACGTACAGAGAACAAAACGATTATATGTGTTATAGTAATTTCAAATTCAAATCACAAACTAGAATTTGAGACCTTTGTCTCGAATTATGGGCTAGTAATACACTTATTATACACTTATTCTGAGATTTATGAATTACTAGCAGACTCGGTCAAGCATTGCTGTGGCTAAGGTTTTTGTTATATTACATAGTACTAAACTATTCAAAGTAATCGTTACGAGAACTTATGTGAAACGTTGGTACTTTTAGCACAGCGCCATCTGTTAGAATTGTATCAATTAATAAAGAAATATTGCGGGTATAATTTGAGATGTAAGCTTATTCTTACTTATTTGTTTGCTATAAGATAATTATTTAATCACAAGCCACGATACTTTATAATGTAATAAAACCAGAAGTTTGCTTTTTCGACACAAACATTATAATACAATATTATAAAAATATAGCGTAAATTTATTTTTTTGTAACCATATTTCAATACACGAAAGAAACGAGCCATGTAATGGCTTAGCAGAAATTAATTTGAATAGTGCAATTATTATGCGAATGATAGCTTATTAAGAATGCAATTCATGCATTCGATATAATAATTTTGTTCCGGCTAACGCACTCATGATAGCGATACTTTCTTGGTATCTTATTGTGTCTACATAGTAAGAGTGTCCTATTTCCGATTTCTATTGTGTTATGATTTCCTGTAGGTACCTTGAAATCCCTTGTACTACCATCAATAATATCAATAAAACAATTGTTTTATTCATATATAGAGGAAAATTTGTATTTCTCTTATGTAGGCTATCAAACTTCTACATCGCTATAAAAACTTTTTTGATTTCCGACATATCGCGGACAGGCCGCCTTTTTTGTATATATTAAACGTATTTCAAAAATCAGACAGTTACATCCGTATCAAAGGCTTTATTAATTTCAGGGACACGCCGCCTACTTGTTTATTTTAAACATTGAACCTTTTTCAAAAATTTAACTGCTATATAAGGCTTTATTCATTTTCAAAATAGCCGGGAAACATATTTATCTTTTTTTCGAATGTTTTCATTAAATCCGTTTTACATACATTCAGAATAAAGAAATGATTTTGTCAAGAATTTGTATTTATCGTTCTCATATCGCTTCCGTGTTGATAACATTGTTAAGAATAACAAACAACCTTCGTGTGATATTTGTTAACGCACTTGACTTTTGACTTTATATCAGTGCAAAATTGGGTTCGAAGTTCATTCTGATAGTGTAATCATGGAAAAGTCACTGCGTCTCGGTTATACATTTATCGATAAATTTTTAAATAGTTAAGTTAACCGTCTATTGTGAATATAATTGGGATTTATTAATGCTTATATTTTTTATCATTAATAATAATATATCGTTTATTTGAAGAAAGTACATTTAAATTGATTAATTATAAAAACACTCAATCAGTCATATGGCATATTAATAATCAAAATGTCATACTAATAAGAACAGTTGAGTTATCCATAGTTGGCGTCAAAACTTATAAATACTGTACCGCAATATAAAGTCACCTTTGCTTTAAAAATTATATTAATTCAGTAATTAACGGCAGCATTTAATTAAAATAAATATTCGTAAGATTCTGTGAAAGCGACATAAGTCATAATATGACTTAAATTACTAAATAGGCGTGCCAAGTATACTTATTACTATATTATTGACACAAAATCTGAGAAATAGGATTTTATTACATACATGTAAAAACTTGGGACAGCGATTTTCCACTTAGTTGAAAAATGACCCTATATTGATTTCCAACGGATAAAGATAAACTTACTTTAATTAAAAACAAAGAAACATTATTTGCCTGATCTCTGCTCAACTCAATTATGTCTTAAGCAGTTTAAACTGGTCGATTGGTCAAAGGAAATAAACACTACACTCTGGCATTGAGAGTGTCCATGGGCGGCGGTATCACTTAACATCAGGTTTGCCCCCTGTGTTATTAAAAAAATACTAGCTATTCTTCGTGTGATATACAATCCGCATCATTATTTAATTGGACTTCGAAGGTACTAATAAAATATATTTTCAGAAGGCAACGCGGTTGCGAGTGAAAGAGGCGCCAGTTACAACGGCGAGGTGTGGTTCAAAGCTGCGACTATAGCGGTGCCTGTTTGTGGAGCTCTCATACTATTCCTTCTGGTGGCTGTAGCTGTCAGGCTACTGAGGGCTGACGCGCTTCTACACGCTGATAGAAAACTTAGGTATGTTTTGAATGGTACATATATCCAGATAAGATCCATTTTAATGAACGGTATCTCCGTAAAATATATAAAAGTTTGGGAGGTGAGAATGTGATGTAAAAGACAGGACGAAACCTTTTGCTTTTCCATTTGACAAATGAATCACTATGACGCTTTATTTCTCAAGTCAACGGGTGATGTTTTTTTTTGGTTGCAATGTTCTTGTTAGTGAAATAGATGAGATACGCAGAAAAGTAGTTAAATCAGAAAGTTCATTGAATCTCTAGACAGTTAATTGAAGATCGGTATTCAATAAAGTCACTAGTATTTTTGATTTATTGATATAAATAAAGCAGCGTCGAAAAGGTTTAACTACACGAAGAGTTACTGTTGAAAAGCTGCCTGTCAGAATAAATTGCGTTACTTGCTCAATCAGTTTCTTTCTTTCAAATCAGGCTTACCACACCGTTTAACTGCCCCTCATCTACCCCTTTTTATCACAGCGTAAACACCATTTGACAGAAAGAAAGTTTCATTACGGGTTCTTAAAATTCTTGTATTTAAAGAAAATATCAGTTCAATTTTCCGTTTTAATGCTACAACTAATAATATTAATTATATTTTCAGAGGTGGGTACATAACACCACCGCAGCACAGCACAGAAGACGTCAAGAAAGTGTGGGTGGGGAACTCCGCGCCACTCCTAGTCGCTCCCGGGGGGTGTTTAGTCGCCGTAGAGCGGGCACAACTAGTCGACGTGCCACAACTCTGTGATATTCAACGATAGACTGTAATGAAATCTCTCTGCCGGTTGAAATGACGCTGAGAAGTTTGACAAATTGATCTTAATCTCTAGAGTACCCTCAGTTGACAAATAGTGGTACCATCACCAAAAATAATTGTCGTTATATAATATTGTTAAGGCTCATGTCATGTGATCAATTCTATACACATTGGCCCGATAAGTATTAAAAAATGTGTGTTGAAAGTTATACTTCTATGGCCTAGCAAGGTAAATAGATTTTCAAAAATGTTTTTTTTTCGCCTTATTCTGCGTTTGTAGAAAAAACTACGCTAATAACAGAAAGAACTAAATTATCGACTATAGCTAACTTCAGGGTGTCGGTTTTATGTGACGGTGTGTGTGCGCATCGTTAAAATTTACTGTCATCATTTTTCCATAACGCTCCAAAACTAAAATGTTGACTATAGCGAACTTCAGGGTGTCGGTTTTTTGTGACGGTTTGCGCATCGTAAAAATTTACTCACGTCATTCTTCCCTAATGCGCCAAAAGAAGTATAACTTCAAACATAAATATCTTTTATACAAATATTGTCTTCACTCGTTTGATAGCAAATTAGTTTAGTATTTAGAAGGTTTTCTTTCGACGGATTCTCCATATAATTAGTTCAAAATATCTCAAGTTTTTCATACGAAAATCTGTTTACTTTTCTATTACGTCGAAAATCGACAATCGCGTGACTATATGAGCCATACAATACAATCGTCTGTATTAATATTGGATCTAATTAAATTGATCTCATTGTGACGTCATTTCACACCGGCTTGTATACCAAATCTACCAATGTATATTTTGTTATTTTAAGCTATTTGTTCCTTGTAAATGTAAAATAGTTTTAGGAAATTTTGATGGATTTACATTATCGAATTTTACTGTCCATTGCGATACTATGACATTTATGTAACTGTCAATCCAAATCCAACCATTTGACTTTCATGAATTTGCCTCGATTTGAAAATCGTTAAATGGCGTCCTATTTGACACAAAAATCGTGAATTATCGCGGTACTTTTGCTTTATTTAAATGATTTATTTAATGGCGAGGAACAAGAAACTTTATAGGGACACAATTCAAATAAATCTTTTATGAACAACATTTGTTGAAATGATAACCGATTTAAAGTTACTTCACTAAACTAAAATCTGGTTCTAATGTTAAACCATTTTTTTTTGTATGAAGTTTAACTTATAACGCAGTTTCAAAGAACTGTTGAATATGTTTTAGCAATTTATAGTCAAGGAAATCATTATTTTAATTAGGACTTATAAAAAAGCACTATTGCAAGTCAAAACTACAGTAACTAAGTTATAAAGATATTTAAAAAAATTACTTTAGTTGTCCCTTCCAAAAGATTTCATGTGGAGAAGAATGCAAGAAACTCCATACTTAGTCTATTAAATAGTTTTTGCAATATTTTGTATACATAAATTTTTATAATTATATCTAAAGACTTTTGGATGTACCTTTCAAATCTGGACTATAGATAATATATCTGACATATAACTAGTCGTAATATACGGTTTATCACAAATTACCGTCAGAATATGTATATAAATAATATTTTAAATAGAGATCAAATTATATTTTCAATAAAAATATGTATAAGTGAGATTAACGCTTAAATAGTTCTGCAATTCAATAGGCAATCAAAAGCCTATACAACAGTCACATGAAACAAAGGTATTAATAATTATGTAGCTTTCGCTAAAGCAGTGTTGGCCTAGTGGCTTTAGTGTGCGACTCTTATTCTTGGGGTCGTAGGGTCGATTCCCGGTTGTAGCAATGGACTTTCTGTTTATGTGCAGATTTAACTCATCGTCTAACAGATTATAATTGGAAAAAGTTATAATCTTAACCGACCCAGAAAAGTAGCAGTGCTCCTTTAAGACTGGCAGCATTTCCTCGTATTTAACGTATAAGTATCGCAAGAAACCATAATAAAAGTAATCAGTAATAAATTGCATAGTAATAATAATAATAATTAATAAATAGAGGACTACACCGGTAATATTCTACCAGATACCAACTGAAATCCTGTGCGTTGGAACCCCACGGTCCAAGTGTCTACTCCAAAGGGAACTTCATCTGCGGAAGCAGATAAATACATGTGAAAATAAATAGACTTTACTAATGTAATGTATAATCTCACTTATACATAGTTAAGTTCGATTTAGATGGAGAGAGTTTTGTTTTACAAGAACATGTCTAATGCGGCCTTAATAGAATATATTTGAATATAAAAAAACTTGACAATATCATTATAATATTTTTTTAAACTTTCTCTATGTAAATATCGCTTTAATATCATTTTAGACTGCGTCGGTATTCTATAACTTCCAAATGGAATTTTTAGTGCATTTTCAATTCTCTCTAGCGTTGGGATCGCGTGGTATCAATCCCGATTTAAGTCGTTATTGGGAGTTATATAGTGCTGATACTGGATATGATAAATGTAAGCACTCGTGTATTTGTTTGTATATTCGTTAACCAGTTGTAATGAACACTAAGCTTCCCTGCGGTGCCTTATAATATAGGTGCAAAATACTCTTGTAAATATGATGTATAAATATTGAGAATAAATTGAAATTATTTTATTAACATGTGTTTTTTTTACTTTAAAATATTAATTCTATATATGTAATCCCCGTCCCCATTGAATTACATTTTTTAATGAAGTGAAAATGCGCAGGCCAGCATGGGGCTGGATTTACACTCAAATTCCTCTGATATTCAAAGATCTGGTATGCTTTAAAAACACCTCACACGCCCTTAAGATAGGCCCTCGGCAGGCATTCTACCCAAGGATCTTGAATAGCTAATTTGTCTCATTTTATCATAGTGTAATAAGAATTTGACTGAAAGACACGAAAGAGTACTTCAGTTTAGCTATGTTAGCCATTAAACTTCAGCGTCCAAATCATATCCCTGAAATTGAATCGATCGCAGGCCATCCACCAACCGACTTTCTACTCTGCTCGCTCGTAGAGTGAAGGAAACCGGCCTGATTCAAACAATCGGTTACTCGTCTGACAGCTGATCTACGTGATAAATAACAATTATCAAAGAAACGGATGCAATCTGAAGACCCATGAAGACTACATTATTTTTACTTCAGTTAAAAAAGTGTAATTAGACTAAATAAACAAGTTAATATGGAGTATTCTAGAACTACAATTATCGTAACCATCTACTTTTCATACCAATTTATATATCTATTTACACTTCGTTAACTTATACAAAAACATACATATAAATAGCTTACATTATTTCAAGGTCTTTACTGAAAGTTAACTAATAACCAAAAACATACTAACTGTATTAATTATGTGGTACGAAAATATATGAGGATATCACTTCACGCCAAGGCCCGAGCAACCTTTGCACAACATCGGCCTGTATGGCAGTCACGGATGTTGACGAATGAATCAAGATTAAAATATTTGGATCCAACGTCAAGTCTGTGCTGCTCTATGGTTGTGAAACGTGGAAGGTCACCAAAGACATCTCACACCCACTCCAAGTCTTCGTCAACCGCTGTCTTCGCTATATTCTGGGCATCTACTGTCCTGAAAAAATCTCTAACGAGCAACTTTGGGAGCGTTACCGAGAAACCCCGATCAGTCAGCAGATCAAGAGGAGTAAGTGGAATTGCATAGGTTATACGCTTCGAAAGGATCCCAATCATATTCCCAAGCAGCGCTTGATTGGAACCCGCAAGAAAAGCAAAAGCGTGGCCGTCCCAAACAAACCTGGCGCCGTATAGTAGCAGACGAGGCAAAGAGAGCTGGTAGAACTTGGAGCGAAGTGAAATATGAGGCCCAAGACCGAACGCGATGGAGACTCACTGTGGACGCCCTCTGTCCCACCTAGGAGTTATAGGACATTAACTTAATGAAAATATATACTGTTATTTGTATTTAAATCAAATCATTTACTTCAATTTGATTCTAGTTGCCCCCTCCAAAGGGTAATTTGTGTGGAAAGGAATGGGCAAAAAACTCTACACTCACTCTTTTAAAAATAATTTACAATATTTGTATACATTCATTAAATAATTATATGTTAAGACAATATATTCCCAGAATAAACAAAAAAAGACAAACATGAAATTAATTAGGAAAGACAAAATTACATAATAAAAAATACAAGAAATCAACTAACTACTATACTAGGCACTAACAAATAATAGAACTTTTGTCAGTTCACTCACGAATAATAAAAAAGGTTCGTTAACTAAATTAACACACCGAATCATATGTGCCCTTTTTTAGAATTTCATTGTAGTTCCATAGACCTAGTAAACTGTATCAACCACAGACGCATATCCGTACACGTAAAGAGTTTGTACGTACATATTTACAAGTGAAACCGCGTGGCCAAACTAATAAATCTAGTTTATGAGATCTTTATCACGGTGTCCTCAAAAAAATTGCGTAAACAACATTTATAATTACCAATAATATTTTTATTGGATTATTAAAATCATTTTTAGTGCAAGATCATAGATTTGATAAGAATTTGTAAACATATAAATATGTTAAACATTATACAGCTTCAGTTTCATTTTAAGTGTATATGGATAAACAGGTAAGCATATTTTATAGACGTACTATAAACCGAACTTAAGTAATCTTTTGCCACGTTTATGTTATTTTAGAGATAAAAATGATGGACAAGATTCAATAGTGTTATTATAAAGGTAACTTTTTGGTAATAATAATAATTTATTTACAAGAATGTGGTACAAAAATATATTTGTCGTTCAATCTAAACTTCTGCCACGTATGTGGTGCAAATTGGTCTTAAAAGGTAGAATTTTACATAGAAACATATCCTACATTATATAGTGAAAATTAAGCCATTTTTTAATTAAAATAAAATAAAAATACGTGTGTACAAAGTACACATGTCAGAAGTGAAACTTCTTTGTAATTTATTAATACAAAGGTAAAAGATGATCCGAATAGATGATCATGTCATGTTATAGTCATCATCCATTTAATGTATATCTATATTCACACTGTATACACGCTATACGTTCTAGTGATAATACAAATAAATAAAAATCTGCGTTTACTGCACAAGATGTTATACGACAGAATTGCACTCTAAAGCTCTAATACATAACTACTATACGAATACATCAACCAATAGCATATATTTTCTCGAAGCGTATATTTTTAGTGAATCTTTTTCACTATAGCTCTCTCCCACCTCTCGCTCCATGGTGATGCGATATTCGCTTGATCTCACTCTTTCTCTCTCGGTCCAATTCACTCGCCTGCTCCTTACTCTCGCTTCATGACTATTTGCTTCATGCTACTTCGCCCTTTCTCACTCTCTCTCAATCAGCCTCAAGGCTCCCTCCCTTTCGAGAAAAACGCTGCACATCTTCGTGACGATATTATTATTATAATTGCGTTTCATACGTTAAAATTTTAGCCTCATCCGCTTAAAGAACTTACACTCAATATAACTTTCAATTCTTTTGTTTAATATGGCATTTATCATCAGATTTCCTAAAATAATCTTGAACATGAATCAATACTCAACATTCCATTGGTGTAGTAATAGCAGTAATATTTACAATTACTACCCATTGGAAGTAAACAAACTATATATTTCCATAATTACCACATGATGGCCTTGTTTAAATCAATAAGATTTCTAGAGCAATAAATAATTATACATTTATTAGAACTAATGCCAGACTGCGTAATTAAGACTAAAAAAAATTATTACGAATTATAGACCGGAATTTTTGGCTAAAATTGGGAGTCGTAAAAATATATTTAATAGTTCCACAATCGATTGGCGATTAAAAAGAGTGGCGGAGAGTTTATTGCCAGTTCTTCTTTTCCGTTCTACGCCCTTGATTTGAGAACGGGCAGTAAATGTAAAATTAAATTCATTTAATATTTCTTTTTTTGACGTTCATAAGTGTACATTGTTACCTACATGAATAAATAAAATTTTGAATTTGAATTTGAATCAATCTGCAGCAGAGTTTTATCATCGGATGTCGAAGCAGATTACGGAATTCCACCCGAATCACCGGAATGTCAGCTGTTCCCTGTTCCATAACTGAGCGTTTTTTATCGTACTACTACTCTGTACCAATACTCTGTGCCATCAGCCCACCGACCGAAGTATTTCCGAACCCATTTGACGTAGGTTCCTTCAGGTTGTGTATGTAGGAACCTACGTCAAATGTAGGTTAAATTCAATTGTACACGCGTTTTTTAATTATGTTATATTCAAATTGGATAATTTCCTATCTATGGCACAAATTATAAGTAAATTAATAAGTATTTATTATTTCTAACCTAGCGATTGATTACTTCGATAATTGTTACACACACATCAAAAAGTTAATGTTGTGTCTCGTTTATTTATTTTGAATGAGATACGAGAGTAATAAGGAGATAAATAGCAATTTTCAGTACGTTTCTAAATGAACGTAGGAATATAAAACCAAACGCCACGCAATGAATGTTGCTTGTAAATTCTGAAGTGTTCATAGATGCTCAATTACGAGGCTTAGTTTATTTCTACTGGACAAATAATTCTTGGACGAAGTAACTTTTAGCCTTTTCAGCCTTATTGGTTCCCTTCAATAATTCAGTATCGGTTTAGATCACGTTTTTGAAACACAAAATAAACTACCTTAATCAAAATACTGTAATAGTTTCGAACTTTTTTCTGACAGTTTTTGAACCCTCTTAAAAAAGAGACGATTTTTTTTGTTTTTTTTTATATAGAACAGGGGGCAAACGGGCAGGAGGCTCACCTGATGTTAAGTGATACCGCCGCTTATGGACACTCTCGATGCTAGAGTGCGCGAGTGCGATGCCGGCCTTTTAAGAATTTGTACGCTCTTTTCTTGAAGCACCCTAAGTCGAATTGGTTCGGAAATACTTCAGTATATCATTATTCCCATCAATTTATAATATTTACATCAGAAAACATAGCTTTAAGTTCCGTTAGACATTAATATAAATTTTCCATTTTTTTCAGCCAAAATGACCAACGCAACTAAAGAAGCAAGTGGAAAGGTTTTGAATTTCGACCACCTCACGTTTTGGGTGGCTAATGCTAAAACGGTAAACATACATATTTGCTTAATACTATGCTATGTCAAAACCTTTTGCCAGGCATTGGTAGAAATTGTGATTGTGCTTGCAAAGTTAATTGCGCAAATAATAATCTATTTACATTTGCTATGAAATTTTTGCAGGCGTCGACGTATTTTGTAACGCGCTTCGGTTTCAAACCATTGGCTGTTCGAGAGGCCACTGAAGAAAATGCCGTACAGTCCTATGTGGTTCAATTAAATAAGGTAATATCACATCGACCTTACTTATATCATTATATAAAAGCTTTCTGATTTGATAAGAGAATGGATTTTCTCTTTCTTTCGGAATTGAAATTGTCAAATTGTTTTGGTTATTATTCAAACTAAATTACTTTATGCATATAGGTAAACAAATACTTTTATGAACGACAGAAAATATTCTAAATTTATTCTAAATTTAAATTTACACCAGTTCGTAATTCAAAGGCGTAGAGCGGGTAAGAAGAACTGGCAAGGAACTCTCCGACACTCTTTTTATAATTGCTAAGTTTTGATTCATACAAATTGTTTGAACTGGAGCAAACCAATCCCAAGGAATAGGATCCTAAATTTTCTTCAAGTTATAAAAAGCGTTATTGATTAATGACCGTTTTAATATTTTTGGAACTGCCATTTCGAAATTTCACGTACTATCAAACCACAATAAACTTTGTCTATGGTTTACATAGCCGTAGAAAAAGCTATAATATTATTTATTTATTTACAGCTATGTAAGGCTAAACTTTTACTAAAATTATTTTAAAACAATTAAATGAAAAAAAGCCTATGCTATCCAGTAATCTTGAGTTCATTTTTAAATCACAATAAATATATAAATAAATAAATAAATCTCGAAATCGAATGAACAATTGAGCTATGATCAAGTGAGGAATGGAAGATTGTTGAAGCTGGGTTATGCGAGTCGAATACTCGAATCATGTAACTTACCTCAATCCATAAAACTTTGTGATAGATATTAAAAGCTAGCTATAATAAACTCCTTTATGTTATTGCAATTTCAGATAACAATAATATTTCAATCACCGACATCGACTGAAGGCGAGATCACAGTGGACCTGGCCGCTCATGGCGATTTTGTTAAGGATGTCGCTTTCGAAGTTAATGATGTACAGGAAATAATAAAAAGAGCAAGCAAACAGGGCGCAACTATTGTAAAAGATGTCACCGAAGAATGCGATGACAATGGCGTCGTTAAGTTCGCTGTTATAAAAACGGTATATTATTTTTGTTAATAAATGTACCGAGCTTGAAAAATTAGTATTTCTACTGTGCAACCACTAAACAGGTCTACATTCTATTTTATGTATGTGATGATTATTTTTCAGTATGGTGACAATACACACACTTTGATAGATAAGTCGCAGTACAAGGGAAAATTTCTGCCGGGATACACCATTATCGAAGAAGTTGATATCGTCAATAATCTTTTGTAAGTAAAACACTTCGTTACATAATAATACAAGTAATTGTGTTCTTTCTTGGGCTGTAGGGTTGCACAGGCACTTATTATAGATTACGGTTGGCGCCTGGTAGATAGTACCGGTGACCCCAGAGCTCTAAAATAGAACCACCACTTTGGAAAAAATTGTATTAAAATTTGTCCAATAATTTTCTTTTCAATCTGTTGTGGTATTTATTTCCAAGAGGTATAGACATGTTTCATAAGTCATTGATTTCTAGGCCAGACACTCATCTTGAATTTATTGACCACGTGGAAGGAAATATGGCAGATGGGACTCTAGAAGATTCTATCGAGTGGTATGAGAAGAACCTCAATATGCACAGGTATAATTATTTTTTACCCTTCATTAAATCCTATTATTATTAATGATAGTTTAATTAATCCACCTGTCTTGGCAGTTGTACGATTTTTAACAAAACCAAACCAAGTAAGACAGGTAAACAGATATAATAATTCTAATAATTAACTGTATAATTTTATTCTTCTTATTCTATTCGATTGTCTATTCATTTATTTTTTAAGTAAATAAATAAGTATTCCGTACGCCCCTCTTAAAAGCTCTGGTTAAACTCCATTGGTTTTTCCTGCCGAATATAATAGGTATTTTTTTGTTATGTAACCTTACATTATATACAATAAATGTGTTAGGGAAGATAAAGTACATTAGAATTCAACGCCCCACAAACGTAAGATATTTTATAATAATTGTAACTTTAATTGCGTTCTAAACTACATATTTTGGCATAACTTCAAAAACTAACACAGACAGGGCACGCTTATGACAACTTTTCGTCACACTCTCAAATACTGTGTATTATACGCACACACACCTATTCACATTCACACATACCTAAGGTCTTACACCTTAGTAACACCGACTATTTTTTCTGAAATAAAACGTTTAATAATGCACCATGTACCACGGAAGAACTATAAACTGTCACTCATAAGTCACAACACAGAACCTGTGACTAGCGTAAGAATAATTATGTCACAACTTTATTTCTGTCATTTATTACTGAGTAAGTTAATATTTTTATAAAAGTATTTTGATATACTTAGGGCCTGTTTCACAATGTCCGGATAAGTTCCAAATAAGCAATTTGTTACTGATTTGTAGGATAAACAGTATTTTTGCGTTTCACGACTGTCAGATAGCGCTATTTGTCATGAAATGCCAAGTATCTTATTCAGAACTTTTATCTTTCGAATAATTTATGTGTTGCATAGCTGTTTGGCACTTTATCCATACATTGTGAAACAGGCCCTTAAGCTTTCATGTTCTTCGTTACTTGAATATTTAAAAAAATAATAATTTTAGATTCTGGTGCGTTGATTATACCCATGACTTGGTTCCCTACTCGTGTATCAACTCGGCATCTGTTATCAACGACCCAGAGACTGTGCTTGTAAGTACAATATAATACAATAAATTTAAATAATTAAAAAAAATCTTCGCATGCAAATCCACTAAAACTACAGAGGTATCTTATTTAGCTACTTTCTTAATCTCTATCCTCACATCCCATATCATCAGATATAATGACAATCAACACTTATTAATGTAAAAAATTTCCGTTGCGTAATTTGGAAATACTCGCTGCCAAGTTTTCTCAAAAGGAATGTTGATATTACTTCTAAATAAAAAAATTAAAACGTGTGGCTGACTACTGATATATTTACTTTTATATTAAAATATTTGTATACAGCTATCTATGAATGAAGCTGCAAAGGGCCTTCGACCAATAAGCAAAGCCAGAGAGTTCGTCAAAGCACATGGTTCGTCCGGCGTTGAACATGTCGCTCTGTATACAGATGATATAATTACTACCGTAAGTATAATGCTAAAGATATATATATTATTCTATTTAAAAGTCTTAATAATTAACTTATATTAAATATATACAAACAATTATTGCTGAGTATTTCGTTGAATCTTATCGTTAATAGATTTATATTTTATTATAAAAAACCACACGCTAACAAAAGTTGACGATTAGTTTCTTACGAGTGATGTTTTTAATATTATTATTATTTATTTATTTATTGTATACCAAATTGTGTTTCCACCATACATTGTGGAAACACAAACTGGACATAGTCTTTCTGTCCACCAGGACGTCGAACATATTTAAATAATTAAATACATACTAAGGCATTTTTACCATTAAGCCATCACAAAATGTAATTATCCATTTGAAACATTGTCGCTCCATAGATCATTAAAACCGCCTAACCTTGCAATCTTATTAAACCTTTGTTAATGAATCCATACAAAAATTTGTTTGCTAACCATTGATATACAAACAAACCCTTTTTTTGTATATCAATGTTGTTAACATTTCTTAATATGAATATCAGTTTAGTTAATATGTATAATGTTAAGTTTTTTTTGTAGTCTACTATTGTGTGGCCCATTTTAGGGTGGAAGCCTATCCATCCATATTTTCCATTACACTTTTTGTTTTCTCAATTTTTTCATAATTAATTCTCATTTTTCTTAAACATCTAGTTATATTTTTTGGATGATATGGATCTTATAAAAGTGTATTTTTTTGTGAAGACGTAAAGCGCTTTTTTGTTATTTTATTGTCCTGCATTACTATGCGTATAACTCATCATTACCGATGATGACCAGAGATGTCTCACTTCCAAATAAGCCAAAACAAAATTTAATTGTGTTTGCTTTAGGTTTGGCCCTTCGACTGTGATGACTTCAAAAGCTAGATAAATTCATTCCATCATTAACATGATTGAGAAAATCGTACATAATAATTGTTATTATATAATTAACGATTTCAGATGCGTCACCTTAAAGAGCGAGGTGCGGAAATAGTAACTTGGCCAGCGACTTACTACGACATGATCAAAGAGAAACTGAAGAAGAGCTCTCTGAAAGTACAAGAAACAATTGACGATCTAAAGGAACAGAATGTTTTGATAGACTTCGACGAACGCGGTTATATGTTACAGGCGTTTACTAAACATATTCAGGCGAGGCCTACTTTGTTCTTGGAAATTATACAACGTAGAAATCATAGGGTAAGTAATCATCAAGGTATCACTTATTCCACGTCATTAAATTCGAACCTTTAGGCATCCCTACTAATGCTCGCATCAGTCGCACTCTCGAGTCAATAGAATGATGCCAAGAGCACTGACCGAACATTTGATATAATATATAATATGCCTTTTGTAACTTAGTTTCCCCTTCCAACAAAATTGCCCGTAGGAGATCATCACATATCCTAACGTATGATCGAATCACCGTAGCTAACGACAAATTAAAGGCGCGGCAAATAAAAGTCAAATCAAACCTTCGGCAAGATAAGCGAACTCGCTCGACGAGTATTGCGTGTAGTTGTGTATATAAATACTATTACCTGTTTCATTAAGAACGCTAAACTTATTTGTAATATTTAGAGAAAACTTCAGAAGATGACACTTTACCTATTGTTGAACATTATTTCTCTTAAGTTCGTCTGTGTTATTTTTTTTTGTTTGTTCATAGTTACCTGTCGTAAACATTTAACAAACATACCAATTAAAAACATTATGTTTACTTTGTGTGTTATGATCATACACAAACTGCGTTCTGCAACTCAAGTAAACAATGTCTAGACTTATTAATGACTGATTAGCATTTTAGACTATAAGTGTTGTTTAATTGTTAATTTATAAATGACATTTAATTAAGTGCGAGAGACTCGCCGACCACGATTACTTTGAGCACTTTTCGTTTATTATTTAATTAACATATTGTTAAGCTTTGTATAGATCAGAGCTTATATCTTGAGTATCTATTATTAACTACGGGAACGTATTTTTGGTAGGGGAAGCTGGGTGTATCATACTTCATTAACATTTGTACTGGCTTCCTGCATCCTCTTGACAGCCTATGCTTAAGACGCAATTTCTTAATTTTATAAACTGAGATTTATGAGTTTTTTAAAGTACGTTTAAGGATTCATTATTTTTATGTTTCAGGGATTCGGTTCCATGAACTACAAATGGGTATTTGAAGCAATTGAACAGCTGAACGAAAATAAAACGGAGAGTTAAAGGATACTCTATGAGTTTGGATTCAAATTTTGAGTAACTGATGAATCTAATAAAGTATTGAAATAAAAATGGTTGTTTTAATGTTAATTATGCAATAATATGTAAAATAATACTATATTTATGAATTGGGCGGCTCTTCAATTATTATTGACCGCTGTTTTCTGTAGAATGGTAGATTCTACCCTAAATAAAGGCTTAGATTAAATTTAGGCTTGTTAATTCTACCCACAAAGTTATATAATCATTAAATATTTTTATGGGCAGTTACATATTCTGAAGTGTATTATATACGAGCAGGAGGCTCACTTGATGTTAAGCGATACCGCCGCCCATTGACACGCTAAATGCATTGGCACGCTCAAAAATTAAATTAATTGTAAATTTACATTCACTACCAGTTTGCAAGTCAAGGGCGTAGAGCGGGCAAGAAGAACTGGCAAGAAACTTTCCGCCACTCTTTTTGAGTCATTCAAATTGTTTGAACTGGAGCAAATAAATAAATAGCAAAAAAACTACTATATTTATAGCGTATAAATATATATAGCGTATGGTGTAATAAAAAACAATACGTTAGTTAACTGAATTACTATGTATATACATGGTGTTCACATAATCATAACGAGAGAATATATCAATCAATCGAAATTAAATATTTTATTTGTAATTAAGCTAAAACCTAGGCAATTTAAGGGAAGCAAGAAAATGTTAACAGTATTAAAAAAAACATTTTTGTATTGCAAAATGTTGTGCAATAGCAATAGTTAATAATACAAGCTAAACTGGCTAAATTATAAATAACCCGAAGCTGAATTTCAACGTGGGGTAGAGACGTCATTAAAATTATTGAAAATTTTAGCTAATTTTATTTTACTTTAAACAAATGCCCATACACAGAATGTATGTGTTACATAGACTCTTTAAAATTATGTATAATAATTTTGCCACGACTACTCTAATATGTCTTGCCTGCTGTTACGTTATTGCTCTAGTGTCTCAGACAGAGACAGATGTCCAAAACTATAGAGCAATAAACATAATATAGACAATCCTACATCTATTTTATCACCTCAATAATATTTCGGGCTCTCCAAATATCACTAAGTATCTACTTACTACATACTAAGTGAGTCTGCAATACTACACGATTTTTACAATAAAGATTATTATAAGATTTATTTAGTGTTTAACGTAGTTACTTTGAATTTTATGTTATCTTTCATGTCTAGTACCTTTTAAATTGTCCATACATAGTCAATAACAGAATTCTTATGTTTTGTATATCTTATATATAGGTCATGTTGTATCGGTGACGCGACGCTTCCCCGCTTCTGTTCTAAGCTGGTTTGTAAATACTAGTTTTAACGACGTAGCTCATTTGCATACTGTTTACCAAGAGACCGTGGTGCGACTTAAAATACCTTAACCTTATAACGATATCTTATATTGAAAGAGAAGAATCATTTTGTTCCTTTAAGAAAAAAAAGTTTATCACTCAGTGACAATTGACATCAATGTTAAGTGTCAGAACGAGTTGCTGATATTGATTATACTATTTAGTTTTGTTAGGAATTCATATCTTCTAGTAGATCCAATAAATCGTTACAATTTTATTTTGGCATTCGAACCAATAAACCCATTGTTTGTCAAATGTAAAAACGGATTACCTAATCAAATGCTACGTTGATACTTAAGTTGTATAGATAAAAAATAGTATAATTTTGTTTAAAAAATCTTATAACAGGATTAAGTTTACATATTTTTTGCAAGAAATAAAAAGGGCTTTTATTATAATGTAGTTCGAAGTATGGTTTTTCACACCTCGTTAGAAGTGTTTTTAAAATAAAATAAAAAATACGTTATTAATGCCAGTAAAAGTAACTTCTCAATTTAAAAAACTGTAATATTTGAGTACGCAGTTAGATAGACGAAATTATGGCTCCCTTAAGTCAAACCCCTTCTGGAGTTTGAACGCGAATCTTCAAACTAAGTTTTGTGAGACTTCACATCTTTCTTTTATCAGTTTTTTTTACAGAAAAGTTGAAAGTAAATCTTTGAATCTTGGCTAATTTTGTAGTCGTACATATTAAGTCATTATTATTATCGGTACTCTGCGATGGAGGCTTGGCTTAGGAACCGGAATGTATGCCTTGATGGTATTCTAAAGCTGTATTCACCCTTCACTTACGTACTAAGCTATGTATAATATTAGATGTCTACTTAGAGTAAGGAGTTATAAGAAAATAAATATGCTTTCATAGCAAATTGAGTTGATGATCTCTCTAAACTTAAACTTGCCTAAACCTTTCTAAATTAAGTATAATAATAATAATTTATTTTTCTGCCACATAACATTTACAACAATAAATAAGATTACAGAAGGTATTGGGAGATTGGTTTCCTTTGGTTTTTTCTAGGTAGTTTCTTCTGGTTAATTCAGTATAATAATTGATTTCTTCATTGAAAGATTGTGTGGGTATTACTGACAGAACTAAATCTAACGTAAGATTTGTAAGACGAAACTAAAATTTGATACCACTTTGGCACACTCAAGGCGCTGTCTAATTATTCATACTTCAATCGGTTTCTATACTGGACCTATAGTCTAAAATTATTTGCCACCCAGATTTTCGAAAATTTAGATCGGTATTTGTTAAAATTCGATATGTCAAATTCAAAGATTTTACATGATAAGAAATGGATTGAAATATTAATCTCTAGTAATAACAATTGGATTTGGATTCACATCATAATCTCTATTAGCATTTACTATTACTTTTTTGTTGATAACCCTGCTATATTATAATATATGCAATTGCAATCACACTTTGAAATCAATTTTCGTTTATTTTTAATAATTTAATGCTTTTATATCTCTTCGTGTTTGTTGTATCAGTGCCTAGAGTTGGGTAGTTTATAAATAAATTAAAAAGAAGTGCAAATGTACGAGTCATATAAGGAACTATTTTTAGTAGTGTGTATACGCCTTTATATCGTGTTTTGTTAGTAAAATCAACGTAATTTATATGCATAAATACCTGATTTCTGTATCTAATATAAAATCTTTTCCAGAATATTTTTAGATTAGTTCAAGCGCGACACACGATCGATATATACGTGACATAGTCAATAAAATTATAAAGGTTTAATAAGATATGGTGAGTTTTATTGTTTTATTATTATTGTTTACAAATCATAATGAAAATTTAGTATAATTAGTCTTTTATTAATAGTTTATACGGTACCATATTACAAGCATTGCAGCGCTGTATACAGTATTTACAATTTGCAATTTACCAAAAGTTCTATATTTTTGTTTACTTTCGTTTTCACACAATACTTTACATTGATATGTAGCCTTGTTAGCTACGTATGCATGACGGAAGCATTGAACAAATACAATAATTATAGAAAAAAAATTAACAAACAAAGGAAACTGGGACTGAAATTTTTCTCTTTAATAATAGGTAATTGAAATATTTTCAGACGTCATACACGGACAAGGGTAAAAAGCCTGAAAACGGTCGATTCATTGCATTTCATCACATCACATACTGGGTATCCAATGCCAAGCAAGTAAGTAAAACATACTTATTTTTAGTAAATAAGAGAATATTCCTCCCTCACAGGTCGGCAATATACACACTAAAATTGGTGTAACTCTTTTTGTCTGAGTGCGTGATCAGCAAGGAAGCATCTGGAGTGGGCAATCTGTTTCCATAGGTTTCTGTCCAGTGTATAACTGTGTATAGTTACAAGGACGATGGGTCTTTCAATTGATCGGTCTATCTGGTTGGTGAACTACTTTGATCACTTTCTCCAAGTAAAAGAAAAATACATTATTATTAATTTTTCTGTAACGAACTTTTGTAAGGTTGTGCTTAGTCAGAAGTTCCTTATGAATTCATTTCTCACTTTATACCCGTTCGAAAAGAGAAATACTTGTATAAGGTATAAAATAGTCGATTAGAAATAAAAAACTGAAACCACGTTTGATATTTCTTTCTTAATATGTATATGTATATTTAAGTAGTGACTACATACTTGACATAATGTCCTATAGTGGACAAATCTTTGTTTTTAATTTATTTTATTATTCTTTAATACTCAAGATGTCATAAGGAACATGCTGTAATGGTTGCAGCTCCTTACAAACATTGTGTAAAAAAAACTTGGCGATTAAAAAGAGTGGCGGAGAGCTTATTGCCAGTTCTTCTCTTCCGTTCTACGCTTTAGATTTGAGAACTGGCAGTAAATGTAAAATTAGAATCATTTAATGTCTATATTTCTTTTACGTTAATAAGTGTACATTATGTTAGCTATATGAATAAATGATTTTTGATTTGATTTGATATCTATATCTATTATATTAAGCATCCGGGCGTCCACAGTGAGTCTCCATTGCGATTGATCACGACGCTCCAAGTTTTTCCGGCTCTCTGCCTCATCTGCAATTGTCCGACGCCGGGTTTGCCTGGCACGGCGACGGTTCCAACCAAGTGACTTAATGGGGATATTGGGATCCCATCGGAGTGTATGGCCTATCCATTTCCATTGGCGTCATTTGATCTGCTGGTTTATTAGGGTTTTCCGGCAGCGCTCCCAAAGTTGCTTTGCTTGCCGGAGTTCGAACCAACGGCTCAGCGATGAGTGTCGCACGCAGAAGCAACTAACCCTACACTGTTAATATCATGTTTCTTATCTGTATCTTAATATACATATATTAATATAGGTACAAGATAATTGACAAGGTACCCTAAAGACGCTGCAGTTTTAACAGGCAGTGTTAAAACTGCAGCGGTCACTTATCTTCGCTACGGCTTTGACCTACGATACTTTTCAGGCTGCGAGCTACTACATCACCCGATTTGGCTTTGAACCCCTGGGATATCAGGGCCTTGAGACTGGCTCCAGGAAAATTACGGCACACGCTGTTAAACTGAACAAGGTAAGTGCTTTACAGAATTTGTACTGAGATTACCGAATACCGTCAGAGAATAAAGACTTTATTTATTATTTTTATTTCATCACGTCTCGTTTCATTAAAGCGTAACCACACGTAGACAGAAAGAGAAGAAATAGTAGAGTTAAAATAATACATTGCTAATTTACAGATTGTGTTCGTTTTCCAAGCCCAATATGAGCCAGAAGAATCGAAACTCGTTAACGAGGTGGCTTATCATGGCGACTTTGTAAAGGATGTCGCGTTTGAGGTGGAGAATTTAGACTACATAGTGGAGTACGCGCGGAAACAAGGCGCGGTTGTAGTCAGAGACTTGTGGGAGGAAAGTGACGAACATGGTGTGGTCAGAATGGCTACATTGAAGACTGTAAGGACCCATACTTGTATATATTCCTATGATAATTGGTGTTGACGCATTTTGCAGGATTGCGCCAGATCACGGGCTAAGCCAGCGTGTCCATAATAATATTATAATAAATTAACTTAATAAATATATTGCTGTCCTTGCTTAATGAAATTTGCGTCTCTTTCTCCACCTGTTTCTTGATATTGTGTTTAATTGGCCAATAATTGAACTAGGAACCTCTAGAGTTGACCGCTTCAAACGAAAAATATACCATATTAATCTATGTAGTCAATTTAAGAAATAATGAAGATTTAATTTACGATATACATACTCAATCGTTTAATTTCTAGTATGGAGACAATACACACACCCTAATAGACAGATCGAAATATAAAGGTCCATTCCTGCCTGGATATCAAACGCTTAAAAATGACCCCATACAAAAGTTTTTGTAAGTATTGCATTTTTAATTGATATCACTCAGTTTTTTATTTCAAGTTTTTAATAAAAATTGTTTGAACTGGAGCAAATCAACCCCAAGGATTAGGATCATTTAAGTATTCGTCACATTTATAAAAAGCTTTATTAATTAATTAACTTTTAACGAGGGCTTTGAATTTATTTATTGATAGTGTAACGTTATTTATGGAACGGAAATAGTTCTTCTTGTGTAACATTAGTTTCATTTTATAATTAAAATGTCAAATTGAGGAGACTAGCAGCACACACAGGCAATTCTAGTGGGGCTAGATAGCTTGTGCACTTTCGCTTTTAACTATACATCCTTTTTATTATACCACGGATCCACGGGGGGCTCATGGGGGTCGTGACATTGATCCCCCCCTTCCAAAAAGAAGTCCTTTGGTTGAATCTACGAACTCAGGGATGAGAGTCTCTGAAGCCACCTTAGCAACACAACACACACCCATTATTAAACCAATTATGCATTACCCTCAGCCAAATTTATAAAAATATACTGATATAATAGTTTCATTTTATTATAGGCCAAAAATAGGAATTAATTTCATTGATCACGTTGTCGGTAACCAGCCTGATAATGAGATGGAGCCTGCAGCGTCGTGGTACGAACGGTGTCTTCAATTCCACAGGTATGCTTTGTTTTACAATTCTGTGCCTAACACGAGACGTCGATATATAGATCAAGGCATGAGGAAGTCCTTTAACTGTAGAAGCTATTAATTGTGTAGGAAGATAGATAAGTCGATTGGTGCACAACCACAAAAGGAAGTTACAACCTCAGTGTTGAGAGGTTAAGGAGTTAGAAGTTACTATTAAAATTATTATTATCATAATTATTATTAAGTATGCTAATAGTGACATTTGTTGGCAACTATTTGTAACTCATAAATATTTGTTTGTTATCTACTATGTGCTAAAAGAATAGCGTGGTCTCACTTTGTTTTCAGATTCTGGTCAGTAGATGACAAGCAAATATGTACAGAATACTCAGCTCTCCGATCAATTGTTATGGCCAACTGGGAGGAGACAGTGAAGATGCCAATCAACGAACCAGCTGTTGGGAAGAAGAAGAGTCAGATCCAGGAGTATGTCGAGTACCACGGGGGCGCTGGTGTTCAACATATTGCCCTAAACACTGAAGATATAATTACAGCAGTAAGGATAAGAGAAGATCTATTTTCAGATGTCGTCTTATGAAAGCCAGACCATGATGACAATGATGCTGGTCATCATTGTTTCCAATCCGAGACAATAACAGTTTAAAACTCTTTTTTGTTTACCAAATAGCTTTAACATAACAGGACCCAAACGGTTTTAGAAAACCGCATTATATACATATAATGTGGTTTCTTCCTAAATCTTCGGAAGTTGGTTCTCACAATAGGCTATCCATATTGTTGTAATCATTAAGAGTTTGCGCGTGTGATGGATGATCTAAAAAGGGCTTTGGTCTGGCTGTACACTATTAAACAAAAATATTTTACAGATAGAGAATCTCCGAGCACGCGGCGTAGAGTTCTTGTCAATTCCTTCTGTGTACTACAAAATCATCAGAGAAAGTTTGCAGAGCAGTAAAGTGAAGGTGGCGGAAAGTATCGACGCACTGGAACGTCTAAACATACTCATAGACTACGATGATGATGGCTATCTGCTCCAAATCTTCACTAAAAATACCCAAGATAGACCCACATTGTTCTTAGAAGTTATACAGAGAAGAAATCATAATGTAAGTATATGGATATGGACGTAAATTTGACAAACATTTAAACACAAATACACACAACACAGCCTTGAGTGGCGACAAAACCTAGGTTTTTTAATTAAATTCACTGAGTAGAAAAAAAGGATGGATTATTGTAACGAAAGCATGAAGTTATATAATAATTGACGGGTACATTATACACAAATCATGATCAGTTCAGTAGTTCTTTACACAAAATTTCGTCTATATGTATGTAAAAATATTAACGTCCATTTTGTTTCAGGGATTTGGCGCCGGAAACTTCAAAACACTATTCGAATCTATTGAGTTAGAACAAGAAAAACGAGGAAATCTTTAATACGAATGCAATATCTTTGTTTTAATTTGTATAATTTTAAATAAACTTTATAAGTGTGATACGTTTTATCAAACTATTTTAATGCACTTTTCATCTTTAAATGCCTTAAAAAACTTAGAGAGGTTAACGTACGGGCCACAGATAAGGATGCTATTTTTTATGGTCGCCTAGAATATAGGTAATAACAAACTCCTATACTAAACTTTGACTGCTGTACTGGGAAAATTGCCAAATGTCAAAGTGAAACAGTATTAATAAAAAAGCCAATTGACACAAACTAAGTCTAACGACTACCTTCTTTTCCTGTAATAAATTAATATGGTTGTGTAGGAATTCCTAGACGTGGAATAAGTAATACCTGTCTATCTTATGTTCCATAGTAAACGTATTTTATTTTATGAAATTGTGCGTTCAAAAACATAACTTTATTACGTAATGTAACGTAACGTACTTAACCTAACTATGTTATATCAATATTAAAAATATCATGTTTTTAATATATTTTTTAACTTGTCAATCTCACTGAACAATTGTTGCTACAATCTTGGCTTGGTAATTAAAAATTAAGGTTTCTAATTTCCTCCACGAATTTATAGTGGGTCGAAATTGGGCTACGAGAAAAAGAGATACGGCCTTTTTGCTAGAATCGACCGGCGGGCTGCCCAAATGTATCAGTAGTTTTAAGGTCTTTTAGATATGTAGAAAATACTCCTTCTACAGATAACTGCGAGGTATGCAACAAGTGTCGACTAGGATCGTTCTCCACAACCCAGAGTACAGAAATCTACATATTTTAAAATATTTACTTTAAAAATGACCAATTTCTTATAAAATGATCATGTAACAGATTCAAAAATCTAAGGCCAAGACCTAAAGTCTTTAATTATATTGTATACCTCTAGGTTTTGACATAATATTTCAGTATCTGCTTTTTATCATTTTTTTCTTCGGTACGGTTTAAGGACTTTTCACGATTTTTTTACTTCCAATACAGAAATAATAATGAAAACACTAAGTATTAAATGTCATTTTATTGGATCAAACTTGCTGATACACAGTAACACCTAGAATTATTTACAAATACATGTGCTGTGCAATTTCAAATTGAAAGTAAATAAATACAGACCATGATATAAAATATACATTGAATTTCATATTTTTAAGTCATTTTTTGAATTTTAATAAATTGAAAACTATATATGTGACATAAGAATTTTAGAACTTAGATGGGGCATGGGCACTGATTCGTAGTAGCTTTACCACGAGTTCGAAAAAGTATTAAGTATTCCCTTAGTCATAAAAACTAAACCCAGTTAATTGAACGTTCGTCTCTTTCTGTTACATTGTGTTTACGTTACGATAGAAAGAGATAGATGAGTACTTAAGTTACCAATGATGCAAGTGACGGATTTATTCTTTATGAAGTGGCAAATTCTTTTAAAAAGTAACTTAAATGAAACTTTATTAATCCCCCCTCTCAGATTACTGTCACACGTCTTCAACAAATTTAACTAAAAGCGTATGTCAAAATATATGACACAAAATTCGGTGCAAGAACAAAACTTAATTAATAAATAAATAAAAAATTCTTTGGAATTTTGATTAGGTACTTTGGTTGAGTTTTATATACTTGAGATTTATTTAACAAGCACCTGTTATATAAAAAAAAGTCCCAATTTGTACAAGTACAGTCAAAACCGTTTACGACAACGTACGTATACGTATGTACGTTTAGTACAACATACCAGTTAAATGGACCAAAATCAAAGGTCCCGGCTGAATTTTATTGTATTCTTAATAACGTCATCAGCTGTAACGACTTTCGGTTTTTACGACCAAATATCAGTAGTTCCTTTACGATGTCGTTATAACAGAACTTGACAAGACATTCCATACTTTGTCAAACTCGTGGTACAGAATTCGTCTTTGTGAAGTTGGAAAATTACAATTTTTACCCAAAAGATCGAATAATCGATTATAAATTATAGAAAATCATAAAACAGCACCAAAAATCAAAAACAAAATTTTCCATGTCGATATTTTGATTAATTTCTAATATAAATTTGTCAACGAACGTTTCAAATGCATTTTAATATTACTACCGTAAATTATTTTACTAGTCATAAAACCGCTAACGGCAAAAGATGGCGCTTTGACCAAATCTCCAAAAATGTTTGTCGCAAAAACATATAAAATTTATTTAACCAAAAAAGTATAAAAAAAATATTTTTACCATTTTAGAATTCAAGATGGCGATAAAAACCGATGATTACAATAAAAAAAAAACTATGCTATTAATAGTATTTAATCTAAGTGCGTATCTCCGGTTCAAGGTCGTCCGAGTTGACGATCTCGAAGTCCCTATCTGTGGACGATCGTTGGCTATTATCTGTGTCCGATTCTGAATGTTTCTCCGCGTGTTCTGTGGCCGTACTTTCCGGTGGTTCCTCTCTGGAAAATTTATTTTATTTATTTATTAACACTTTGTTGCATAACAAAAAAAATAACATAATTAAATGAAAAGGAGGGCAACTGGCGGCCTTATCGCTTTCTAGCGATTTCTTCCACTCAAAATAGAAAATATATTTTAAAAGCATATTATTACGATGACGGGCCGACTGCAATGTCTCTAGATTTCTCCACAAGATCGGATCAGTCTCGAAGTTAGACTGAGAACTCTAGAACACCGTACGACAAGGACCGCGCAATGTGCGAAAGAGACAAAGAGTGCGGACGTTCTAGAATTGTGCGACTCAGTCTCAGACTCTCGACTCAATAGCGATCCTACCTAGAGAATTATCGAATATTGTTGAAGATTATTCCCAGGGATATATAAGCGAGCCAAAACGCGACCGATTAATTCAGTTTCGAATGCGATATCAAGAGATAAACACCGAAGAGAAAAAGTGTGAATAAAGTGTAAAAGTGTGTGACGTAATCACTAAATAGAAAATCAAAGTTCCTCCTCCCCCCAATAGTTCGTATACAGTGCTATTACAAATGGCGATTTATTTATATATTTTATTTTTCTGTGCTGTCATTTAATTAAGATTTACATAGCATAGATAACTAGAGAAAATTAATTACTTACAAACATACTACAAAATACTTTAAATTAAGTAAAAAGAAACGGAAAACCTAAATTTAAAGTCGGTTAAAATCTTACTTCAGATCGCCAGTATCCGTATTATCAGTGGCGGGTGCAACTTCTTGTTGCGTCTCTGCTTGCACCAAAGGAGTCTTTTCTTCCTCGTCATCAGACTGTTTGTCTTTCTTTTTCTTCTTCTTACTCTTCTTGTCACTCTCTGAACCGGGGCCGCGGTATTCGTACTGAAAATATCAGTTACATAATTACAATAATTGACAAAAAACAATTTTTTTCAAGAAGAGATGCCTTGAAGAAAAACCAAATGTTGACTATAGCCAACTTCAGGGTGTCGCTTTTCGCGCTCATCGTAAAAATTTCCTCTCATCATTTATCTCTAACGAGTCAAAAGAGAAGTTCAAAAAAACTTACTTTATACAACGGCCAGAAAGAGGCGAAGAACCCCACATCTTCAGTGAGATTGGGAAGCAGCCAGAGATGGTGCCTCGTGAGAGTCAAAACCCAGACCAAACAGAATACGACAACCCTGAGCACTGCTAACACTATTATCAAGACGAGGAAAGCTGCTGCCGCGATACTTAAGTAGTACACGCCTTTTCTGAAAAAAAAAAATCTAAATTATGTATGATGAAAATCTGGAAAAAAAACTACTACTAGGAGTAGAAATTGGCGGTGCCAAAAATAAATTTGCAATTGTATTGAAAAAAACGCGTTTTCTATGGCAATCAAAGATTATAATAATTTAACAAAACATTAAAAGATCTTCCTACTAGTTTTTAAAAATACACTTAATGTACGCCTTTAAAAAAAATATTAATTTGATAATGTAATATATTTCAATTATTATTATTATATGATGATATAGTGATAAAATAATACAGAAATTGACTATAGATATGACATGGAAAAGACAAGGCGTTTGACTCCTATATTTCACAATCTAATGTTTTTGACATGCGAGAAACACATTAGGAGTCAAAACCCACAAATACACATAATTTTAAAACACAAATAAAATTAAAAAAAATATCTAACCTGACGGTAGCAGGCCACAGCGGGAACATGCATATTCCGATAGTTCCGAAGACAACGAGTGCCCCACACAACCAGTAGTACCAGGGCATTGGGTCGTAGATCCAGACGTACGCGTCCAGACTGTCCAAAAACACTTGCTCCAAATGCATCTCGAGACGTATCTTGCGTTTCTTCTTCTCTTTCTCTTTGTCCTTATCCTGAAATTGAATTTATCATTTCTATCATCTATATAAAATAAATAAATAGTTTCAAAGTTTTATGTAATATTCTGTGACCCTGCAAATGTAGACACAACAACCTTAGCAGTTTTAAGTAATTTTCGGTGACCATGCAAATAGTGTAGTTTCTAGGTTTAAGTAATATTAGATGACCATGCAAATGTTGTTTTGCCATACCTATTACATGACTACTGTCGCGATTCAAAAAACAGGCTTTCGTGACAGGGAAAAAAATAATGTTTAAATGAAAATGTGTTTAAAATATTTTTTTTAATTGAATTTGATTTGATTTTCAATACCTGCCTTCAAGAGCGTCACAATTATTACAATGGTAATAGAATTTTTGATACCATTTTTGTTGTCCTGCTTTTTAGATAACACATAATTATCTACAATAATACATTACATCTACGTCTTTGTAATGTGTACTAATAATAAAAAATAACCGCAAAAACGTCTCAATGTAAGGGAAACAGTTATGATAACTTACTTTTCCTTCTGAAGCGCTTGCCTTATCACCATCCTTTTCATCACCACTTTTGCTCGACTTCTCCACATCTTTCTTCTTGGATTTGCCTCTCAACTCCTGTTCACTCACTGGTACCTATAAAGTAACATTTCAAGGAAATTCTATGTAAAGACTAAACGTCGTACATCAACCAATAGCATGTATTTTTTTCGATCTCCCTTTCTCACTCTCTCTCAATCGGTCTTAATCACTCTCTTCCTTTTTTTCGACAAAAACGTTGCACATTTTCGTGACGTTTCCGCAAAATTTTTACCCTCATGCGCCTAAAGAAGTTTCACTTCAAACAGGTCAACCTGCTTTAACGGAAAGTTAATGATGCCCAAGAATGCTTAACATTTTAGTACCACTATGTTTGTTAAGATAATCCTTCCATTACAAAAGCTATTTTGAAAATTAAAGAAACTCGTAAAAGTACTTTTCCCATTTTAATCTACTGAACGATTCCAACTATCCACATACCTTTTTAGCCCTATGGAATAACTTGTGTAGTAGCATCTGGTGAAGGAAATCTGTGACATCGAGTCGAGTTGTGAACAGTGGGTTTTTGGCCGTCGCCCATTTCGATGTCAGGAGAGCGTCAACTGCCTTTGCACCTGGAATTTGAAAATTAAACACAATGCGAGTGGAGCAAAACTTTATGGTGTCTATTCCTTCTATCCTTTAATGTACCCAACGCATTCGCAACGCCTATTTCTTTAAATATGTAAGGACTTAATAAATATAATGTATCATGTAATCAACATTAGATATCAAAACTTTGCATCAATTTAATTATCGCGCTAACCATACCAGTATTAGCTGAACGAAAGCTAGCATAACATTGATAACCTACTAAAACTTATAAACAATACAATAAAAATGTTGAACTCTATTCTAATTTCGTAAGTGCTAATATTGAATACGTTTTCTGTACCGTATAGAATAATTCGGCGTGAACTTAGTGTTAATACAATTCTCGTTAATATTATTGTAGTTGATTCGTTTAGCTTAGATTTATTCGATTCCCGGCTTTTAATAGTCTAAACAAGATTCCTTATCACTCCGTGTCACTGCACAATAAATTGACAAAACATAAGCCCTACACTGCAAGATTAAAAGCTCAGTTTTCGATTAAGCGAAGCATTTGAATATAACATGACCTTAAAAGGCCGGCATCGCACTCGCAAGCGCTCTTCTATTAAAAGTGTCCATGGGCGGCGTAAAAAGGTATAATTTAACATCAGATGAGCCTAGTGCCCGTTTCTCCGCGTTCCGTATAAAAAAAACCACACACGTTTGTTTTCTATATTTTATCAGCAGAACTGGGGGTAAGGTGCAGAGTCGACAGTAATCCTCCTATACCATAGTAGATGGGTTTCCGCGTTATAGGAAACGCGTTGTATAAGTATTCTTGTATAACGCGCTGGTATATCTTCTTCATTTCTCGTTAAAGGGGATTTATCGAATATTAAGAAAAAACTTTGTTTTAAACCAAATAACGTACAGACTAATGTCACAGTACAGAAATATAACATGTTAACTCCCCGCGTTATATGGAGGAAAACCATATACGAGGGACTGAAATCGCGTATAATTAAGACAATACTGTCTAGATATGTCTGCCAGTGAAAAACGTCTATCAGGAATATTTTACATGAGATAATATTGAAAAAAATCAGAGTACGAATGAATTATTTATGGAGATTTCTTACTTAACTTGAATTTATTTTCGGATGAGTCGACGACCCACAAATCGTTTTATTTTTATGTTCGTGCTGAATTTATCTTAACATGTTTAAGGTATATATTTGGAAATTCTAACAAAACGAGAGCATATAGTAACTTTGATAATAATAGTAACTCATCATTATTTGTTTATATGTTAACACAATATGTACTTATATGTTCGCATAGTGAGTTTACAGTTGCGATATTGTGTATATTATGTATTAAATATATATTTAATTTTATAATTTAAAGAAATTAATGTAACTAAACCATTCAATATTGATTAGTTCCCAAATCCGTGGACACGAGAAGAACTAACAACAAACTCTCTCTTCTTAATCTAATCTCTAGGTTTTAAATAAAATCTAAATATTTTTGTTTGAATTCTTCAAATTGACTGATCATTTTAAGACTATAGAATATTTTTTTAAGGATCCATATGATATGATATATATAACTATCCCAAGTGATAAAAATCACAAATAAAATACCACCCGTACGCTGCGGAAACCGTTGACAATAGCAAGAATACAGCGTTATAAATTTACAAAAAGGTTATTTTACCAAAAAACTAGTACAACAAAGGATGATGCCGGGCCGAACACCTGTATTACCTGTTTATTTTTACCTAGTTATAAAGATTTGCAATACATACATCTACATAACTAGGTAATATAATACTCAAATCTCTGAAAAACCACTGATTTTGATAAAAGTTGTAACTGTTGAAAGCTGATTGATTAAAAGCCTAAATATATTAATAACATACAGATAAGAAAAAATTTACGTCATTTTAAAGCATTTAAAAAGTTTACTAGTAAAATAAAAGTCACTTTAGTGTAGCAGTAAAGAAAAAGTATTTTTAAGTCATTTTAAAGCATTTAAAAAGTCTACCTGTAAAATACTCGACGTGGTGGTTTAAAAATTTCGTTTTCTTCGTCGGAACATTCGCTTTCAGCCACTTGGCGACGGCATACTCCTCACTGGTCGCCTTTTCAGATTCGGGGGGTTCACCGAACTCCTGTAATTATGACATTTAAAAACTTAATAGCTAACGTTTGAATGTGTTAATATTATTGGTCAGTTTAAAAAAACTTACAAGGAATAAAACAGGAAAAACCGGGTGTAATAAAAAAAATAAAAAAATAAAATACGTTTATTTTGGAACATAAGATCATCTAGGTATCACTTATTCCACGTCAATCAATTCGAACTTGTAGGCATCCCTACTCAATATACAGTATTATAATTATAACTATAAATATAGCGAACTAAAACATATGTATTTCACAAATATTACGGATTATATGTCAAAAAAATGGATTACATTGGACAGCAAACAAAAAAAAAACAATAACTTGGTAATCATTTTTCTAATAGGCACAAAAGGCTGATCACCAAGATCAGCCTTTTGTGCCTGACACACCTGACAGTCGTATATTAAGACCAGAACTGCCCAAAGTTCGAGTTCAAATGGAGGTTTTTTACAAGCCTGACTTGAGCACTTAAACCGGAGATTCTAGGTTTGGTTCCTTTTAATCTTTTACTTCACAAAATCTTTTCAAATAATTCACAGAACACACTTTAGTTAAAAAAAACCTTATTGAATTACCTTTTGTGAATGAAGGATTAAACATTGGTAAGAGTAAAAGCCCCATAAAACAATATTAAGAACGTAAAGCTCTTTTTTTTTAAATAATTGGCGATACTACTCTGGTCACATCAGATTTGTATATTTTTATTAGGCAAAGCGAGAACTGAAACTCAATTGGGGTACGGAAGAGATTCGCACGTACAATCTCAGTGTGTCTACTATTGATACTAAATTAAAAGCATCGCGAAGTAGATTTTCCCCGGAGTATTTACACAAACATTGACGCGGTAACCTTCAACCTAAAGATCGTTATAATCTACTGCATTTGTTTAGATATAAGGTACATTTAGTACTACTTAAATCTACGTCAAATATTTTCTAAAATCCCTATAGCGTCTAACCTAATCTTAGTTATAGTCTTTGTTTTGTTTTGTTCCATTAGTTTTGTCTAATAGCTTATGTATTTTTGCACTTCTTGCTAATCTTATCTAAAATTTTCCATACATTGGTTGCCTGGAAGAGATCAATAGAAAGCAATAAGGCCACCCGTTCATTAAATGTCAATTGTATTATATTTCTGCAACGAAGTGTTAATAAATAAATAAAGCGTTCGTCATGAATCAATCTAAGTAGTCGACCTCAAAAGCCTGAATCTCCCGTTAGGGGCGATCACATAAAACCTTTCCGCTTATATGATATTTTTTATATGTTTTGGACCTTTAAATATTTGTATACTTCTTGGAAAGACGTAGTATTTTAACGATTTACCGCGCTATTAAAAATATAATAAAAACAATTGTTAAACACATAAATTCTCTATACTTAGCAAGATATAAACAGCTGAAGTTGTCACATTCTAAATTTAAAAATCCACATATGAAACCTTTTTACTAAAAACAAAAACACGTTTTATTTCAAAAATCGAACATTACTCACGAATTCTTCACCCATGATACACGTGCTACTGTGCTCGGGTTCTAACAGCGACTACAAGCGGTGAAAGTATTAAGTAGGACATTTTCTACCTCCAAGCAACACAAAACGGACCGACATTACGGTTTATTAAAAAGTAAGGCTTTATACCATTTCCTAACAAGTCATTTTAATCTGACGTCACAAATATTCAAAGGCACATAATAAAATATTACGTTTATCTGTAATTTAAGTCTTTAGTTATATTGCGTGTGTTACTTTCAAAATTTAACAATATTATATTTATATATGTGACTAAAAAAGTAATACGCCCTATAACGCGATAGACCCGGTCGGCATTTTAAGAAATGGCGTTGTAGGAGTATTAACATGAATTTAATAAAGTTATTCTTTAATTTTAAATAACACAATTGAAACAGATGCAAAGGTACGCAAAACTAATTAAATGAATTGACTTGACAAATCATTATTAATTTCGCACTGCTGATGTATAATGGGGTAAATACTGCGTTATATGAGAGAGACAAATCGCGTTATACGAAAACGCGTTAAAAGGGGTTTTATAGGTCACAACTACAGCGATTAGTTCTATTTTTAGCAAAACTTATGTTTACATATACTGTCGTACATATAAGATAGAAGATTTTATAAAATTATCAGTAGCTTTCGTAATAGTCGTTGTAGACTTAATAAATAAATTAGAACACGAACGAAAAGAACAAAAAGTATATCTATCCTCTCTTCAGGCCACCTCTATTAAATCCATCGAACAAAAACAGCTGTTCGAGCGTATTGTAAATACAAATAGAATCGTCGTTGTTTTGAAAAACTATCCATATGTAAAAAATGTGCTTTGTTCTGTTGGTACCCTTAAAGCAGTTTTAATACAGTTTTTGACATTAAAATAATGTTTTTCGATGATGTAACAATAGTATAGCAACCTATGCATTGCATACTAGTGTTTTTCTGTATTTTTCATAGTTTCCTAGGAAAAGGTTTTATTATTTTGAAAATAATATATTTACCTGGAGCTTTTATTCTCTATAAGTTAAAGTAAAAATATTGGATCAAGATTTTTTTTTATGTAACAGGAGGCAAACAGGCAAAAGGCTTACCTGATGTTAAGTGATACTGCCACACACTCTTGCAGGACCAAATTGGTTTGGAAATGTACTACAGTGGGCAACTGGTTTGTTAAAAATGAAGATGCCACAAAACACTGTAAAAAAATTGCTTCTTGTTATTGAAAGTAGTTGTGGCTAACCTGAAATGGTATATCTTTATCCCCTGATTATTGTTAGTTAGTTAAAACATCTTAAATTTCAAAATTTCATACAGAAAATTCACTTTATTTTTAAGCAATTGTCAACAAGAATATAAATAAGTTGGAAAAATATGCTGCATAGTTTTATAATAGGAGATAAATATCTATATGCTATTAATAAGCTAAGAATTAAGAAAAGATTAAAACAAATTGATCTATGAATCAAGTATCAACACACTAGGCTATAAGAAGTTTAAATGATTTATAAACATACAAAGATGCTCCTATTGTATTGATAATATTCTAGAAAGAAAAAAATAATTTCAATTGTCAAATCCTACTTGAATAGTTGAATATAGAAAGAATGTATTAACAATGACATCAATAAAAATTTAAATAATAAGTATGAATAAGGTACTTAATAACAATATTACTATTGGCTGTTATACCTAACAGATTTAAGACCAAATATGAGTAGTCGCTACAATGTTGTTGTAATAGATTTTGACTAAGAGAAAACCAAAAGTAGTGTGACTAAATTAAATAAGCTGAGAATTAAATAACAGATTTTATTATAATAGTATATCAACAGTGTTAAGCAATTCTTCGGTTATATTAGCTAGGGATCAGCTACAAGTAATAGTAATGCTTAAAATTAAATTAATCTATTTTCACAAACCTTTTTCCGCTGAAAAAATACTTTAGTAAATATTAGCTTGGCAGAGATCAAACAAAGAAGCAGCAGGAAGGATCGAAGTTATTTATAAAATTTGAAAGACCACGCCGCTTTTGTACAACTGCGCATTATGTGGCTAAAATGTTTTTACATTTTTAATCTCTTTGTCCTAATAGTTTAATAACTGAATCCTTATATTAAACAATAAACGCCACGCGTAAAATAGAAAAACTGCCGACGAAGTATCTTCTGAGTAGTCTCACAAATCACAATACAAAATGTATAATTACGATATATATTTTATGAAGATGTTGCGTTCTCTTTTATAACAATTTATTACTGAAATACTGAACAGAAGCAAAGCGCAGAAAACATATAGTGATATAAAGTTGATTTGTAGTGATATCAAATCTCAATTCTCGGCCGATTAAATACTTTAAAAAACGATACGAAATTGTATATAATAAAGGCGTTATGGTTTTATACAACAAGTTTATTTGGATACATACCTCTTTGCGTTTCTTAGTTTTCCTTTTTTCTGCCATCACAATTTTGTATACGTAGCTATTTCTATTGGTTTTTCCTTACAAGTCAAAACTTAAATCTCACAACGCTGAAATATTGACAACAAAACCAAGAGATGAAAAGAAAATCATAATAAAATGTGAATGTCAGAAGTCACCATCTTTTTTAGATGTCAATATCTGACAATTGACATACATGACAATTACAGACTACAGTTCATATTTAAATCAGTATTTTTGAAAGACAATTGACATCCAAGCACACAAGACGAGTCATCGGGATTCCGAGTTCCGACTTCCGACTTCGGACAGCGAACTATCGGAGTGGTTGAATTTTGAAAGTTCTTAGTTCAGGCACTTCAGGCAGTTTAGTTGACAGCTCACAGCTGTGCACAGTGCAGTGTACGCTGTATAGCGGGTTGGCAGTGATTGCCATTATTCGGTAATTAGTCGATAATTTATGGATATCACTACTTTTTAGTTTTTATCTCATAATATTTATTGTGTCAAGTGGTTTATGGATCTGATTAAACAATTACTCTCTAATTAATAAAAGGTGCTTTCTCCAATCTCCACTTGGTAATTGTAGTGGTTGTGTAGAAGTCGGGCGATTAGTCTATCTCTCAACTCTTGCAGTGCATTAAGCTTTATTAAGGGATAAAAAATGAACGGTCAAGGAACCAAAGAAGGTATATATATATATTTTTTAAAGCTGTAACACTGGGTTTCATCTAACTTAATTTTCTGCATGGCTCTTTAGGTGGATTGAATATTGTACAACATGTTAATACTTGTAAACAGTGCTTTTTTACATATATTCTTTTATTTATTATTATATACTTAATATCATAGGTTTAAAAATATATATATATATATATTTTTTTTTTTCTTAAGAGTCATACTAAAAATTTAATTTATAATGGTGTGTGGTTAAATATGAATAAAAATTAAATCTTGCCTATGAGATTAAGATAAATCAATAGGTATAAAATATTTTTTAAATATAATATATAAAGTTTGACCATTGATAAATGTTATCTTATTTGAATGTTTTTTATATAATATTCTTACCTTGATATACAATCAAGATTAAAGGACAAAGGTTGGCTTTATAATATTAAAATATATTTGTGTAGTCTTTACTATAATAATAAATATTTGTAAATTTATATATTATGTTTTATCACCAACAATAACATTAATAATATTTTAATTAAGTTTCTTCTGCTGATGGAATTTAGAAAAAGTACTATACTATTATATATATAATTTATTGCAGAGCTACCAGTGGGAGTGTCTGTAGAGGAAATTGTAATTCCTGTACCATGGGGGCATGTGGCTGGCAGATGGTGGGGCCCTCAGAACAAACAACCTATAATTGCTATCCATGGATGGCAAGACAATGCTGGCACGTGGGATAATCTAATACCACTACTTCCAGCAAACACCTCTGTGTTAGCAATTGATTTGCCCGGCCATGGATTATCTTCTCACTATCCTTCTGGAATGATCTATTATGTTTTCTGGGATGGGGTAGTTCTCCTACGAAGGATTGTTAGGCATTTCAGGTGGGAGAAAATAAGACTTATTGGCCACTCTCTTGGAGGAGCATTAAGTTTCATGTATGCAGCATCTTATCCAAACGAAGTTGATAGAATCATATGCATTGACATAGCAAGCCCTGCAGTGCGACCTCCAGACAACATGGTCTCAGCTACAGGCTGGTCAATAAATAAATTATTAGACTATGAAAAATTGACAGAAGATAAGATTCCATGTTATGAATATGAAGAAATGATTGATATAGTTGTTGATGCTTACAAAGGTTCAGTATCTAGGGAGAATTGTAAGGTATTAATGAAACGTGGAATGTCTCCAGCACCATCAAATGCAAAGAAACAAGGCTTTTATTTTAAAAGGGACCCAAGACTCAAAGTGTCTGGATTGGCCATGATGTCAATTGAAACAGCATTAGAATATGCTAGTCAAATTCGCTGCAAGGTGTTAAATATTCGAGCCATTCCAGGACAAAACTGGGAAAGACTAGATTACTATACTAAGATAATAGACAAATTGAAAGAAACAACTGATGTTACATACATGGAAGTAGAGGGAACTCATCATGTCCAATTAAATGCTCCGGAAAATATATCAAACATAATTGAAGATTTCTTAGAGGAATATTAAGTTTAGCTCAATTTTTAGTGATAGTTGTGATAAAAATAATAAATCGTATGAATAAGGTCTAAAAGGCCTTTAGTCTCAAAGTATTTAGTTCAACATTTATTACAGTAATTCATGCATCAAAGTTTATTTAACGGGTACCTAATATGACTTTATTAACAATGTTAAACAGGTTTTCACTAATTTGCATATCAATGTAATTGATTGTAAATATTTTAAGTTACTTTGCTACATATTGATTTTTAACAAAATAAATAAAATTAAAACAAACAAAAAATCTTATCCATTGATTGTAATGGTTACCATAATACAATACTCTTTGTACATATATTTCATATTAAATTCAACCATCACATTTACTTTATATATTAATTGTAATTTTCAATATGCACAATACATATTTATTGCTATTAGAGTAAGTGTAGTTTAATGTATGACTGTACTGCATGACCGTCCTGCTTGAAAGTGCCTATAATGGTTATTAAAAATAGGCTTTTTACATAGATACTCTGTTTCTTCTTCCACAAAATATGATTGCTTTATCACGAGACACAGTTTTGTTGCCTAAAATGTTTCTCAATTTTATATACAGTAAATGCACTATAAACTAATAGATTAACGTTTCGTCCTCCAACACTATCGCAGTTAGAAATCAACTACATAATATGATAAGCCAGTGGAAATAAAATGACTAATCACTTAGTAATCAAGTGTTTGTGACATTATTGCTTACTAATTTGACCTTTGAATAGTTTTCACAGTAAAGACGCGTGTTCGGTTCAAAAGGGTCATTTGTTAACGTTAATGTACGGACTTTGAAAAAAAGTAAAATGTGAAGCAAGTTTTATGTTAAGATTTTAGATGAGGCTACAGGCAAGAAATTCACTATATTAAATAAAATGTTCTAATTTTAGTGCCGTTATCATGCTTAGACGTACATATACTGTATTCGTATTGACTTTTGTTGAAGAATAATTAAATTACTATGTTTTTATACCAGTTAAATAAAATTTAAATATAATGAAAAACTTGCGGTGTTGTACTTACTTATGTATTTGGGAATAAATTAAATGTATATCTATGTGTCACACAATAGTAAAAAATAATTTAGTTATTTTGATATATGTATTCGTTTCTATGCTACTGATTAATATGCTGTTGATTCCGTACCAGCCAAGTGCTGCGCAAGTTTTACTCATAAACATTTAAGAATAAAGACGTGGCTTCGGCCTTAACAACTACCAACATTCTCCAATTATTACCAAGAACAAGACCTGGCTATATGGACTAAAGTCCTTTGCCTTTCCTATTAGGGATAAATTAATATCATCATCATTATAAACATTTAATTATGTATTACGTATTGTTATTAAGGATTGCATATGTGATATTTAGTTTATCTTAATCAAGCGGTGATTTTTATAACACGACTAATTGAAAGCTGTAGTTGCTTCCGCTGCATAATGTGTGTTTAACGAAAATATTTCTGGAATCTTAATTAGCTGAATTAGAAAAAAAATGACAGTTATGGTATATTTGTCATAATTGATGTTAGGTAAATTCTTTATATTTAAAGCACGATTAAATTATTGAAACACGTCAGTGCGTAATTTATTTTAACCTTTGTATGTCAACCTGGTTTACCAACTAAATTATACATTCTCAAGACTTTTGGTATTTTATATTATTAGGCTGAAGAGAAATCTTTTTTTAAGGGTTCGATTATTCAATAAAAGCTTCGAGAACGCTACAGTTGTAGCGGTCATACAATTTTTCGATACCATTTTTAAAGTACGATTGAGTTTCTTTTTTGACGTTCATAGGTGTACATCATGTTACCTACATCAATAAGTAATTTTTGAATGTGAATTAAAAATACTCAAAGTAGGCTTTAGGTTCGGCGGTTCCCTCTACATCAGCGCTAAATTACCGCCCTGCGAGCTTTCCTCTTGAGGTCTGAGAACATAAGAAAGTCGCTGGAGGCTACACCTGGATAATGAGCGAGCAATTCGGTGCCCAATTCATGGATATGTGTCATCGTTATAATTGATTTGATACCGGTCTACCGGTATCGGACCTTGTGTATACATTTCCTATAGATTGTAGGCCTAATATTACAATAGAAAATTATTCACTGATTTGGCCACTGCGGCTAATTTAAGACTGGTGAGTTACGTAACAATAATAGTCCTCTTCGGCGCAGTGTTTGGTGCACTCTATTGCATAAGATTTAGAAAACTTTGTCAATACTCTTTAAGCACACCAGTTATTACTACGACAGGAATAGTAGTAGGTAGTAGTCAGTAGTCTCTTTTGGTTGCCGTTCTTCAAGGTCGAGACTACTTATTTGGGAGAGAATTATTATTTGGCCGAAGTTTCATTTGCAAGTGAATATGTTAGCTAATAAGTCTTAATAAACCTTTATAGGTTAAATTTGGAGGATTTAATTCATAGTTAGTTAAATTGTAAATCAGACTTGTTCAATATTGACGTTGATATGTGGAGGTACATACCAATATGAATAAATTTTAATTTTAATAATTGCATGAGATCTCAGTCAAGGCCCTTCGACCGGCCAGTTAGTTGTTTGACTGGTTGATTCTTTTTTTTGGTTCGAAGATTAGAGTTTAGAGGCAGTACACCTTCGCGTTTCTTACTATTTAGGTGCTATTCACTAGATGTTCATTCTTTGGAAGGGTTTAATTGGATTAAGGGTTGTCGTGATTTTTCATATATTTTTATTTATAGAACAGGGGGCAGTAGGAGGCTCACCAAGTGTTAAGTGATAAGCTGCCCATGGTCACTCTATGCCAGAGTGCTCGCGAGTGCGTTGCCGGTCTTAAGAATTGGTACGCTCTTTTCTTAAAGGTTCCAAACTACCTTAAAACGCTCAGTTGTGGAACGACGTCGAGGTAATACGGGTTGAATTCGTGATATTTGCTTAGATTTAAAATGCCTTGGTTATGTATTTGAAGAAGAAATATGCTATTTATTTCGTAGTCCTACAGCGGACATAAATTATGTATAACCAAAAAACAATTACACTAAAGACATATCCAAAGACGGAATAGGTACATGATATGTAAAAAGTCCAAACATTTACGAAAGGAAAATTCATTTAATACCTAATTCGGCTGTCTTGTGTGACGATGCGAAATTGAGTTATAAATGTATGTCACGATAAATCGTGATAAAATAAAACACTCGTTATCTGAGTATATTTATTTAGGGACATTTTTTTAAACACTCTCCTTTAAGGCAATCGATGAATGCTTGCGGCCTTTCGATCTGAAACAAATTTATAAGTTTTATCCAAAAATTCATCACGAGTAATAAAAATCACATTTATGCAGCAGTAAATAAAATATTTTCCTAATTACTTCTTGCTTACGTCACCATGAGTGTTCACGATCTGTAACGAGCATCCAAGTATTACATTGCATGACCACCAAATGACAAGGCCATTCAGATATTACGTAAACCCGGAGGGGGGAGACTGATTTTCGTATTTGGTGATTACGTCAACAGTAATTATTTCCTTTTTTACACATATTACTCACACATTGTCTGAAAACGAAATGCATTTTCGAGGAATCCTATAAAACATAATACGTTTATGTACTATTATTTTTGAGAGCAAGAGAAAGGGGGGATAAATTGCAGCAAATATGCTTACGTAATATTTAAACAGTAAAAGTACATACAAAATTAAGTGTTGATTCCATTAGAAATTTAAAAAATGCGTAAGAGAATCTCTTTTATTTCTGAGAACGCATTGAAAGTCGCCTTCTTGTAATGTATCGTAAAGATTTCCATCTCTCCTCACTCTAAATTCATTACGTACAAACGCTCCCAACTTCTAACCGCATATTGAACATTCATACAAAAACTTCGGTATTGGAAGTTCTGGTTTTTACGTCATTGTTTACAACAATATTAATTGCAATTATACTTTATTGTTTGCGATGGTAGTTGGAGTGGCAAATTTAAGTCCACTCTGAACTGACTGTTAGAACTGAAGAACCGTATGCAACGGAAAAAACGACAGGTAAGACACACAAATACAAAAATGTGTAGGATGATGCCGGCAAATGAGACAAATATACATTTAAAGTTTATACACTGTATAATGCTTCCTATCTCATTTTCTCCCACGTTAAAGCTTATGAATTAATGTTTCCGTCTCTTTTTACTGTCGCTTATTCATCGAATTTCATTATTTTAGTTTTTCCCAAATTAAAAATTAATAATAACTTATAAATTAAACATTAAATATTTTTTTAAACAAATTTTTTTAACCTACATTCCTCATAGTAAAAAAAGTCTAATTTACATATTGGTAATTTTAACTTTGTTTTTGAAGGTTTCACTTCTACCAAGTGTGAATGCACACATGTTTTTTTTAAATCAATGAAATTAATCACGATTCCTTTTATCATTGTCCGGACTTCGGATAGATATATTCCTGAAAACGCCGAAATGAAGCTTCGGAATGTTACTTACTTTACAAACTTGGTTATGTCTTGAGCATTGCACCTCAAAAGCTTTTCCAACAGCATTCATAGAAACCAATTTCTTGTGAATTTCTTGCCATATTGACGATGCTGTGCCAAGTACGTTTATGTTCCCGAATATGTAAAAACCTAAAATATTGGTAATATATATATATATATATATATACTGGATAACAGTGTTTCAACCTTAGCCTTTCTAAAATTAACATAGAATTTACTTTTATTAAAAGGGCTATTACGGGGAATTCCCCTGCAATAGGCGCACACGCGAAAAAATCCCCCGAACAAAAACAACAAAGAAATCCGCGAAAGACGTGTATGAAGCATGAGTTTATTGATCTAGATTTTTAAAATTTCAGATATTCTTTTTAATTCAGGATATCGGTTTGGTTTTCAGTGAAGACTTGGGGCGATGCAGCAAAAACCCCCGAGAAGACCGATCACTTTTAGTCTAATTAAATTTTTACTAGTTTAATTTTTTTATTAATAAAAATAAATATTAATTTACTTTGTTAGAAAATAAAAAAGTACACAAATAACAGAGCGCTAATATGAAAAATGTGCAGATTTTTTATTACCTTCTTTAGCTCTAGACAATGCTACACATATCCTATTTGCCGCTGAAAGAAAGCCAATATTGCCATCTCTGTTGCTCCTAACTAAAGACAATATCACTATCCTGCTCTCTTCCCCTTGGTAGTTGTCTACTACTGTAATCCTTACATCGCGAAGAAGTTGATGCTTTTTACTTAGCTACAAAATAATGTCAAGTAAATTGTCCAAAAACAAATGACAGGCATGCATGGAAAGTATGTATTAACCAGCGCGTGACAAAGAACATGATACAGATGATGAAGTGGGATACACAAAGCAACCGGATACCCATAATCGAGCATGCATGGTGAATGCCATGAAAGGACCGTAGCGAGAGGAGATCCAGGGTCGCTGCTGACCCTTTTGGGAGCAAAGGAGAGATAGACCTTTTGATATAAGTACACATTTTCAATTGTACATCACCATTACATTTGTTCTGTGTCGCCATAGACAGTAGAGTTCTTCGTTCGAATGAATTTTATCAAAGCGCAAACGTCATTTCGTCATTGACAGTTTCATTTAATATTAAATACAGAAGATTGCTGTTACATAAAAAATGCATTATATAATAGAAAATTCTCGTACACATACCTCTTTTATAAGCGTAGCCTGACCAGTATATGTGCTTAAAATTGTGATATCTTCAGCTGAATAATCCATATTTCTTAAATAATTTGCAAGTGCTACACTCCATTCGGCTTCGAATGTATTTTTGTGGCTCCAAGTGTCTTCTAAGCCCTAAATTATAGAACAAGTGTGTTTAAGGCAACACTGAGAAAAAAAATTGTAGGTAGCCTGTATACTAAGCGATCCACATCGGATCTCTTTGTTTATGTGAACTGTTAACTGTAATTTTCTACACGTCGTTTGATTTATTAACAAAAAATATATACAGTTGACTCGATACTTTGAATCTTTCGATGATTTGAAATATTTGCGGTCCCTCGAAATATACTCGATTAATGAAATAATAATGTTAATTGGTTCCTTGGGTAATTTGAACTTGTTGGAATAGGATCTTGCTCGCTAACATGCGATTATTTAAAGTCAGTGCTTCCTACTCTTTATAATTGAAAAAAATTGATTTTGAGCCTACGGGACATCTTTTAGTGGATGCGTTGCCGGCCTTTGAGGGAGGAGTACACTCGAATTTTGAGTAAAAAAATAAAAATCAGTGCAGTGACCTCAAACCCGACAACTGTTCTCCTTAAGAGGACAGATGAAATTGAGAAGGTCACAAATACGAAAGAGTCATTGGAAGACAAATAATAATAAAACAGTGTCGAAATTATTTCCTTGATTAAATCCTATTAATTTACTTACAAACACAAATAAATAAACTTAATATATAGGTAGCTATCAAAACAAGAGTGTAGAAAGGAATTTTACCACAGCGTAAACACAATTTGCCAGAAAGGGAAAGAAGAGCGAAAGATTGTATATAATATGTGGTTTGACATACCTCTGAATCCTCATATACACTATGGTTAAAGAAGTATAGATTATCCTTCATTCCACGTACATTATTATAACCATAAACACTAGAGTGACTATCAAGCTTGTCATAAATCGTCGGTACCAAAAGTTCCACAAATTTCGGACACATTCGCCGTTGAGTGACCAATGTTTTGGAGTGTACTGTGTTCTTTATCATTCGTTCAAAGAGCGAGATTTCTAAGTTATAACATCTAGCTAATTTGTAGTGCGCAGCAGAAGGGCGAAGTTGTTTATGGTCACCTATAAACAATAATAAATTAAATCTAGGGCTCCTTGATTAATCATACTTCCATCACTTTTCCCTTTAAAATTCACCATTTATTTCCAAATTGCAAGTCTGGATGTATTAGTTATTATAAATATTATCCTTAAATATATTGTCGCAATTTTAACTAGCTAAAGCAGTTTGTGTGTGTGATGTGTAACAGAATAATATATTAAAATGACTATATCTAATTTTAGTTGTACCAATCATAGGTAGGTATATATTTTTAGGGAAAATATTATGCTTGGGCTATAAACTTAATATTATATATATTAACTTATTATTATTTATACTATATTTAAACCTTACACAAAAAAATATTCCACATACATATTATATCGGAAAGGGAAATTAATACCTTAAACTCAAAATAACTTTATTCATAGATGTAAGTACACTTATAAACGTCAACAGAAAATATGTAAAATTTATTCTAAATTTACATTTACTAACAGTTCGCAAGTCAAGGGTGTAGAGCAAGCAAGCTTCGGGCAAGAAGAACTGGCAGGAAACTGTCCGCTACTCTTTTCAATCGCCTAGTTTTTAATACAAATTGTTTGAACTGGAGCAAATCAATCCCAAGGATTAGGATCATTTAAGTATTCGTCACATTTATAAAAATATTGATTAATTTGTGTTTAACGAGAATTTTGAATTTATTCAGTTTGTCAAATTTCGTTTGGTAAGTTTGTTGTAAAAACGAATACAATTTCTATATAAGGAGTTCTTCTGGAGCCTGGTTGGTCGTAGATTAGTTCTGTTTCGAGTATGTTAATGCTTAAGCAACCACTGATGAACCGCTGCTACATTGTTGAGAATCGTTCCATAAAAATTGGAAGTGAGTGCGAAAGGGATCATTCTAGCACTTGCAAGGGCGAAAAGTATAAATATTAGCTGACGCATTTAAATTAATCAAAATTTATTTTTGTTGATAACGCTTCTAACAATGGAACAATTAGTTCATTAAATCTATTGCGTAATGTTTTAATGAGTACCTATTTCTAAACAATGTTTAACACAAACTGAATACCGTAGTTTAATTATATATAAAAGATTTAGCGTGCCACTCTTATCTTCAGGTCGTAGGTTCGATCCTCGGCTGGGAACCAATCTAGTTTATGTCTATGTGCGCATTTATCATTCGCTCGAACGGTGAAGATAATCATCGAGAGGAAACCGGATTGCCTTAGACCTTAGGCGTGCGTCAGGCACAGAAGGCTAATCATCAACTTGCCTATGCCTAGAGTAAGAAATGATCATGCACATACAGATCTGAGGCTCAGACCTAAAAGGGTAGGTCTGAGCCTCAGATCTGTTAGGGTTCACAATTAAATTTCAAAGTACCAGGGCCGCATGAATATATAGGATATCTTACCAATAAGTATGAGATGTTGGCATCTCATAGTCAATGAAGCTACAATGTGAGCTTCCAATACTTCGGCTGCCTCTTCAACAATAACTAAAATCAAATTCATTATTTTTATTCATAGATATAATAGTAAATATGAATTCTCCTAATTATAAATACAGTGTAAGCTCTTTATAACGAATTTCAAGGGACCGAGCCTTTTTTCGATACTTAAGTATGTTATCAATGTCTAAATATGAATATATTTCTCGTTAATAGAGAATATCTGTTGCGTTATAAAAAATAAATTAATGTATGGGTTTTGTGTTAAACCAAACAAATTTAAGTCCTCATTATGTAATAGAGATGTTTCGTTATAACGAATATCGTTATAAAGAGGTTACACTGTATACATAACAATTGGGTTTTTAAAATTAAAATATATATTGCATATAAAAAAAAGTAAATGTTTACCAATTGGCGAAAATAACTTTCGCATTAGATCATGTCGTCGAGCCGCAAATGTCGTGGTGACTCCTACCACGCGAACCGTCTTCATAACATCGCTGTCGATAAGTGTCGATACTTCTTCCAATTCTGTCGCTAGACCGTTGTGTTTCTCCTGTTAATTGTTACGTGGTGGAGTCATTAAACTTATGAAAGGAAATTTAATTTTAATCTCTTCCACACAATTTGTCAGAGATGTAAAAAATCTAAGTAGTTTTTTCATAATTACGTAAATTACAAATAACTTCATTGATTTATTCATACACGTTTATCACTAATTTGCATAATATTACAATGGATTTAATTTATTACAACCTTGGTTGTAACGGCATTTAATATAGGTGTGGGCCTCAGTAACGGGTGATCAGCCTTCTGTGCCTGATACACGCCATCGACTATTTAGGTCTGATCCAAGCCAGTTTCCTCACGATGTTTTCCTTCACCGTTCCAGCGAATGTTAAATGCGCATATAGAAAGAAAGTCCATTGGCGCATAGCCGAGGATCGAACCTACGACCTCAGGTATGAGAACCTCATGCTGAAGCCACTAGGCCAACACGGCTTACTGAATTGAAAGCATATTTGTAGTCACAAATTCAGTTCGTGTATAGCGACTGTTTTTAATGAACCATTTGTAACAGATTTCTCTAAATCCTTACAGATATTACGACTGGAGTCCGCGAAATGCACATAGTTGGTCAGAAAGTAAAATCTTTTGTTTATAGATATTGGCTATGGTAGGTTGTTTTGGAGTTAAATGTATGGTTTTATAACAAAATAAACACAGTTGCTACTCAGTAATACGTGCTACCTGCACGTAAGTTTTAAGTTGTAATAACATTTCGCATACCCAAAATCCATTGTATTTCTGTCAGTACTATTATTCGTTTGGGAATAACGCAATCTCGTGACCACGATCAAAATTACAAAAAAATCGAACGGAATCATTAAATGCGTCAGTAGTTTATTAAAAAGGACGGAGAAATCTGTCTGTATTTAAACCTTTCGGGATTTCAAAATACAATAAAACATGTAATTTTTGAAATAATTTTAAAGTTATTAAAAAAATTTACCAGTAACTCTTCCATTTTCTTCATTAATTTCTTTTTAAGAAGATCTACTACGTAGAAATAGACATTCCATTTCTCATCAATCGTCAAATTATATAAATCCTTTATTGATTCAAGTTTGATTGTCCTACCCTCGTTTTGTCGTCCCATATATTTCTGTAAATATTCACATTTATTTATAGAATATTAAGCAAACGGGCAGATGAGTCCATGGACACTCAACGCGAGTGCGTTGCCAACCCTTTTGATTTCTTTCATTCTTAAAGAATTGGTATGCTCTTTTCTTGAAGTACCCTCAGTGAAATTGGTTGCGAAATACTTCACTATGTAGCTGGTTCCGGTGGTGGAACGACGGACCGAGTTTTTCCGATAATTAAACGCATTGCAGGTATGCACTTATTAATAAATAGATACGAACATAATTATTTTAGAATAGTTATTTTTATGAGTGCTGTGTATAAACAAATCAAGCAAAACTAAATCAAATTTATACCTTAAAACAATCCAGCCGCTGTTTTATCTTTTCAGTCTGGAGTTGAAATTTTTCTATCATTTTCTGTCTGTCCATACCTACATCTGTAATATCTTCGACATATTTAATACTATTTTTCATAGAATCTATTTCTTTCAGAGCCCATTCTTCTGAAAAACACGTTTCAACTTTCTCTGTTCCTGAAACTTCACACTCTTTTTCCCAATCATCAACTTCGACGGTAGGCCTTTCATTTCCGAAGAGCCACGCTAGTATAGGATCTTCATCAACACTTTTCAGTTCCAAATTCAAAAATGGCTTAATAGTCTCATAGCACAGTAGTTCCTTTCCGCACTTGTCAATATCAGTTTGAATTTCCATCATTTCATCAAATACTTTTTCCATTTCCGACCGCTTACTGGCATATAAATATCCATACTTCGACTTTCTCTTCGATCTCAAATTGTGTAAAGTATACGATTCAAGTAATTTGCTCTTACTTTGACTGCCAAGTCTAACTATATTATCTGTTATGTTCAAAATTCCCTCTAAAAACTGATCCAGGGCGTGGTTCGTGTAACAGATTATAAGCATTGGTGTGCCGTCTAGGGACAAGTTCTTAAGAATAGTGGAAGCGATTTTGACTCCAAGGAATGTTTTGCCTGTACCAGGAGGGCCTTGTATTACTGCGAATTCTTTTGTTAGGGCGAAATTGTATGCCTCCATTTGGGATTGGTCTAAATCAAATGAATCTGAAGTGGGCCATTGTGATTTATCTAACACGGGAAAGTATATTTCGCCATTTTTACTTTGAATACTGTATATCGTGTCTGAAGTTAGATAAGCAGGAGGGTTTGTGTTTGCCTAAAAATGATTTTGACCAGAGATTTTATTTGCAATAAACATAATATTAAAATGGACCATATAATTATGATGGCAGAATGAATCCATAGAGAACTGAAGAAATTTGGAGGGAGTTTTATTATAGAATGGGAAAAACAGACTCCGAAATGTTGCCAGCCTTTTAAAAATTGGTTTGCAATTTTTTAAGGATGCTTAGTCAAATTCAGCAAAAAGCTTATTTTATTTATTATAAAATAAAGAATTCATGTAATACATGTTTTCTATACCAGTACATACCTGAACATCCACAATATAATTCTTCATAGGCAATTCATCTGGTTTGCAGTTTTGCAAGACTTTAAGGACTCTGTGGTAGGGCTCAAAAAACACCTCACTTTCAACCATTAGGAGCGACTGAGAGAATATATTTTGTGACAGTGGTCTCTCAAATGCAACTGCAATCTGAAAACATAAATAAGATTGCTTAAAAAAATATTAAGTCCACATTAAGCCAATTAAATTATATATTTAATAAATATGTCTTGGCATGACTCTTGAGGTCCAAAAAATAACAAGGACAAGGACACCCATTCACAGACAATTTACGTCCTATAAAACTTGTGTTTGATTAGTTAAGGTAAGGTAACACTAAAACTACTTTTTTTTAAACTGCTTTAAGCATATACCACTCATTAATTGTTATCTAGCTACCCACAACACAGGGACTCCCTTGTGTGGAGACTAGAAATATATTAATTTTGTCACAAACTAGGTATTTGTCAGTAATAAAGTATTTATATGTTTTCTATTTACGGCTAATACATATGAAGAAATTGTGAAGAACCGTTTTAATATTACAAATCTATAAGTTAGATATGCCAATTAGTTTCGAGTTAAGTCTAGAAATCAAAGACAGAAGTCTAAAGTCGCATAACTGTACTACACAAAGAATTCAAATAAACTAAAATCTGTAGCCCGCATAGAGAAACTCACAATTAAAACATCTTCTTTATACACAATCTATATATTCAAGAACTTTAACAGCTTTAGGATTTTGCCGTCCCATTTACTAACAATACTAATGAGACATCAACAAGCAAGCAAGCAACAACAGTTTGTTTTGATATAATGTACAAATTTCAAAAATTTCTTAATACATATATATAACAAATAATATAATACTTACACAACCTTGCCGTAGTAAGCCAGAATTAACATCCAAAACAGATGCACATAGTATATTATTGAAATTGTCACTTGTAAAGAGTAACAATGATCCAAACATAAGTTGCTTATTGAATCCATATTTTGTGCAGTCAACGGATTTCTGATTATTTCGTTCATTCCAAGCAATATCTACTAAATAGCCCACTTTGTTTGCACTTAGATATGTGGATATTATTCTTACTTTTGGATATACTCTTAAAAGGAAATTTTATATTAGAACAAACTTAGTAGTAAGTATAAATGGTATAAGTATGTTGCTTTGTCACAATGAATATTATTCGTACATAGATGCACAACTGATTCTCAGTCCGCGGATTGAACACTCTGAGGAAGTGAACTAATCTCTTTTATTTACGGTTATTGCAAATATTTAAGTTAAAATATGTCAATATGGTTGACTAAAAAAAAATATAAAAAATGTGATATACATAACTATTTCAGTTAAACTTTTACACATAGACGTAAACTCTTATTTTGTTAAATACTACACTTACCTTATGTTTTCATGTCTTCTTTTGTTTGGATTTTGTAAATATTTTGCTGAAATTATTTTAAATTAATATTAATGGCAAACTTAAGAGACAAATACTAATACTGAAATAATAAATTTAAAAATTTATAATATTAGTATTAGTAATTTCAAAATAAAAAAATATTCAAATCTGCTTTTCAGTTGAGAAATATATCTATGAAATATAAAATTTAAATTGGTTTAGTAGACACTGCAAATCTAAATTAAACAACAATATATTCTAACAGCCACTAATTATAGATGTATCAAATTAACACATGCAAGACATGTCTTCAAAAAAATGTTTACCAACATATTCCATCTCTGAGTGGCCCAAAGCAATCTTCTCTCAGCAGCCTGAACTGAACATCTAAATAGTGTTCCAGATTTGAGTAAGCACCATGAATTATGTTTGGCTGAATATTCACTAAAGGATTACCAAGTAGATCCTCTTTTGTAGGAAAGATTGGGATGTTTCTAAAACTATTTACGTCATGCTTTTTATTTTGTGTGATAATTGTTTCATTACCCTGCAAGCAAAAATGTGGAAAATATTATTTTAATATACAAATTCATACCCATTATTTGTAAGAATTAAATAAATCTTGTTACACTGTTGTATTTAAAAGCTTCACTTGTCTCATACTGTAAATTTATTTAAATTTTATGAAAAGTTAGGAAATGGTGTCTACAGGCTCATAAATTGGTTAAAGTTTACAATTCAATACCTAACATAACCTAACCTAACCAAACTACATAATAATTCGTTTTTTGGACAGTTATTTAAAATAAAGTATTAATATACTAACCTAACCGAACTAGATAATAATTCGTTTCTTCTATGCTTAGATTCGTACATTTATTATTTTTTAAAAGTATTCGAATTAAAAGCACAGAATAAATACCTCAGATATTGATAGTACAATTTTTTCTTTCAATCCTAATATCTTTGTATAATAGTTTTCCCCAATTCTTTCACTATGTTCTTCTTGGACTCCTATAGCACTTAATTCCGCAGTTTCAACTAAATCATTCAATAGACTTAGTAACTCTTTTGAATAATCTCTATAGTTCAAAATACCTTGAAATAACTCATAAACATTATTGTAAAATGATTCAACATCTTCCCAAAACTGCATATTTAAACGTTTTTCAACTATTCTCACTAAAGGTAACTTAGATAAGTAATCCTGAAGCTGTGCTAAGAATGTTGATTCAAGAAACTTCGTTTTTAGCAAAAAGCTAACTTTACTATTTTCGCCGCAGTCCATTGATTTATAAAAAGCGGCTAATATTTTGACAATCAAAACAATATAATCGTTCTTTAATTCGCTATTGAACAAAAGCCAAAACCCAGGCCTATTGGCTAATTCTATGTTTAGAGAAGGCGGTTTGATAAAGGAAATGTCAAGAAGCCGTTTGAACCCAATAGGTTTCCTTTCAATATCCAAAGCTTTCTGGGGTTTGGCAATGGCAACTTCTTCATCAGCGAATTGAGAGGAACTTGGTCTCGTCTCTTCTATAACAGTTCCATCAAACCAGTCAATTCTTAGAGACTTATTTCCATCAGTCATGATTTTGATATTTTATTGCAGTTCGTCTATAATCAGATTCGTAGTTGAAATGTATACGTAAATAACTTTTAACTTTTAAAAAAGTCTTAATTCCGACTAGATATATTAGACTGTTTGTTTATGTGTCATCTATCGGTTGACGTCTGACGTTTTGTACTTTTATTGTAAATTGTAATATTTTGACAAGTGATAAGTGACACGTATAAATTTTATAAAGTATAGATAATAAAACACCAAGTAGTACATAGGATCTTTTCAAGCTAGTAGTATTATCATCAGCATAATCTAGTTTTAGTCGATGTCTAGTATTATCTTGTAACCTAGGATTAGCATTAGTTTATGCATAATAATGAAATAGTTTAAAGCTATTTTAAGCTTTCAAAAATAAGACCGTACACAAGTTTGTGTGCTTAGGTATTTTAGTTGGCTACTTTTTTCGTTCAATAAGGTCAAGTGGAAGGGCTTTCGCGCTGGGAAGCGGGATTCAGAGGTAATATCAGTACAGCAATTTGGGTCCGAATTTGCGCATTAGAGAGTTGAAAGTGGTAGCCCGACGTAAAGTAGGTACCGTCTCGCATTGCTGATCACATCAAGCTCCTTACAGGCTAATTTGACCAAATGACCGCGATACTGAATAATACTCACCTAATTTATAAAAAAACTTACTTTAAAATGTAACAAATATATATTTTTGTGTTATAACGTACCAAATACATCTTGCAGAACTAAACTACAAATGAATTACTTAAGGGTATTTTTATAACAATGTTTGAGACAAATTCGTTTCAGAAGAACCCTAGATTGCAAAGAAAGTTTCATTAATATTGAAATGAACAATTTCCTTATTCATCGATGTTTGAATAAAGTAAAGGAATCCTTAAACTCTTTTCGTAAATTCGTTGGCAATGTGCCATCGGAAAGAGTCCATTTGGCACTTTATAATTCTCTTCTGGTAATGAAAAATACATTCTCTCCACATTTTGTTTTTGAACCAAAATTGTTTTATCTGTATTAATGTCTTATATTATTTTATTTACTTGTACGTTTACTGCACAAGGCAGAATTGACATCTTAAGCTCTAATATGTAAGTACTAAACGAGTACATCAACCAATAGTGTGTATTTTTTTCTCAATCTCGCTTTCTTTCTTTCAATCGAACTCAATATAACTCTCCTTTCGTCGACAAAAACGCTGCACATCTTCGTGCCGCTAAAATTATTATTATTGCTGAGTTTCTAGCCCGTTCTTCTCAGAACAAGGCCTCCTGGTAGTTTTCCGACGTCTTGCTCTTTCGCGAATTTTGTAAACGTTTCATATTGTGAGTGCAACATTCATAAGCATGCCCTAAGACACATCTAAACTGATTGATTTGTTTGCCTTTCATCCGTAAGGACTCTATGCGTTTTCTATACTTAGTTTTATAAGAAGATTTCGTGATTTCAATTTTTACTATAAAATTTGCTAATTATTTTCTTTATATTCAACGGTGTTTAATATGTTATTTATAAAGATATAACTTAGCGTGAAGTTCATCTAAGAGAGGTGATAGTTTAATTAATTGCCAACTAAAATATGATCTTTGTCGCCCGCCATTCCCTGAATCCTTTAATCAAGTTTATTGTAGGGTCTAATGACTAATTACTACAAGCAAAGAGGTGGTGTACAATTTTATTACATGAATCTAGGGCCAAATTTTAATCTACTTAATTTAAGCAGATTAAATTTTGGACCTAGATCCATCAACTTAATTTAGGACATTAAGAATAGTATTCTAGATAAACTGTCACTGTCATATTATAGTATGTTCTGTGGAAGTTTTAATACTTAACGAATACGTATTTCACTCTGTGACGTTGAGTTAGTGTTTAACAAAAGGTCCAATCCCCAATGATTTGATTCTAGACCCTTATTTTACCCTTGAGAGTTGTTTTCAAGTTACATGTGTACAAAGCGGAAAATCTATCAACAAACCTTTTTGATAGGTTTACTGCCGCCGCGGCTATTTTGTGGAGTTCCTTACAATGTTATTTATTTTTTTGTATGTAGAGGCACTGAACCTAAAGAAACTAACACATATAAAACCTCATTACAAATTACCCTTGTAAAGGATTTACATTGGAAGGAATATCCTCGCAAATTCGTTAGATTATATTTATTGAATAGGTACTTTAGCACTTACTTTAGTACTTTAGGTAATTAAGCTGCGTTAATTTGAAAATGCACTACTACAGGCTAGGCTACTACTAGAAATAACTAATCACCAGCCAGCTTAGACCTTTAAACAAAACAATAGAGATAAAGACAATCTACCAATATCTCTTATCTATTTTAGAAATTGTATTTAAACTTAAGCAGAGATGCTGACAGATATTGATGCGAAAGTGGTGACCAAAAAAGAAACACGGTTTTAATGGAAGTTAGCTTGACAAATTTGCTAGAGATTCGATATGAATGCTATAAATCTTTGTCGACATCTTGACAGTAACTGATAAGGAAATCAATTTAATTTGTATTTCACTTTGATGGATCTACATCAAGGCGTTTAGTACTTAGTTAAAAATGGCTCCTCACAATGTTAACTGTATATATTTAAATGTACCTTTAACATTTTGTTTCATAATATGTGCGTGTATTTTATTGCAAATACCAGTGAAAGATAAAGAAAACTTTCCTGTAAAGTTACTCGTTGCTTTTGATTCCCTGGGAGATATCCCTTATCAATATAATAATTTCCGATTATTTTAGGTATCATTGCGTCTAATATCAAATTTTATTGAATATTTTTTCTATACACGACGCGAATATCGTCCAATTCATAAAATGCAACAGGCTCAAGCGGTCAGAACATGTGCAAATGGTGGACGGCAGAACCCCAAGTTCCTCACTAAACTCACAACCTGGTGGCAAGAGAAAACCCCGAGTCTATGTTTGTGGTATGGAGTTGATAAGGGCATCGAAACAATTCGGATTTCGAAATTGGACGGAACAAGCACTAAATAGATTGCGATGGCGAAGATACTTGAGAAGGCTAAGGCCCACAATGGGACTGCCATTCATGATGATCATGATAGGTACCAGACTTTTACACAAATTACGAAAAAGCAAAAACAATGTAATGTTTTATATATGTACCATTTCATATTGTTTTTGGATTTGCATAGAGTAATTATTGCAATTGTCAGTTGTCACAACTTAGTTTCATCGGTTTTGAGTAATATACGCTGCCATGTTAATTTACTTTCCTGATTTGATTTTTTAGATAGAATCGGATATATAGTTTTGTATCGGCCGATTCTTTCATCCAAGGATTTTTATTATTTAAGGATATTAATTTCTCACGTCTATTAGTCATTGCTTACTTTTTTTCAACCTCCCAACGGACACACAAAATTCGCTTGCTCAGACTTATACAAGGGGTATATTCACTGTTAAGAAAATAATAATAATAATAATAATTTATTCATTGCACGAATATGGTACAAAATGTCAAGGTGGTACAATTGTCAGTCGTTCGCATATTCTGCCACACACAGTGGCGCGCAAATTTATCTTAGTTTAGATTTTACATTATTAGTCAGATTCATATCAATTAAGTCAATTATCATACATAATTAAATTTATATAAATTACCATGTCTCACACAAATAATCGTTTATTGAGTAGTACGTTTTTTCTAAAAGTAATGCACTAAGTCGCTTTTTAAAGATTCTTGTCGGAAGATCTTTAAGTTCTTTCGGTAATCTATTGTAAATTTTAATTGCCATACAGAAGGCGTTTTTCCGAAATAATTCTAAATTTATTTTTGGCACAGCCAATTTCTCCCCATGTCTACTACTTACTACATTCGATTTAAAAAATATGTATATTTCTGTGTACGAACAGGGACATTTCTAATATATAAATACATGGAAGAGATAACACTTTGAGTCTCTTAAATAGAGGCACGCAACTATCGATGCAATTTGCTCCACAAATTGCTCTAATACATTTTTTTTGGGCCTTAAATACCCTATTCACTTCGACTGAATTTCCCCAAATTATAATTCCATATCTAATTATAGATGCAATATATGCATGATAAGCAGCTAATACCGCAGCATGGTTAACAGTTTCCCTTAGTCGTTTCAACACAAAAACAAAACGGTCTATTTTGTTCTGTAATTTTTCAATATGTGATTTCCAATTACAAAATGTATCTATCGTTATACCTAAAAATACACACTCGTTCATTATGTCTAGTTTATTGTGTTTATATTGTACGTCTATTAGTGTTTTAGAGTTATATGTCTGAAAATGAATTATGTTAGTTTTGGTCATGTTTATTTGTAGGTTATTTAAATTCATCCAGTTGATGGCGTCGTCTAGAGATTTAATTAAGTTGTTTTTTAAATCTTGGTCGTTTTTGCCTTTTATTATAAGTGTAGTGTCATCAGCAAATAGTATACAGTTCTGGTGTATAGCATCTGGGAGGTCATTTATGTATGTTAGAAAAAGTAGTGGGGCCAAAATACTGCCCTGAGGTGTTCCGTACTCATTTTTCTTATAGTTGGATCTATAGGTTTTTTGTTTTAGTTTACAAATCTTTGTTATTTCCACATATTGCATTCTATTTTCAAGGTAACTTTTCACCCAGTTATAGGCATTACCTCTTATTCCGTAAAATTATAAAAGTAAAGTTTGACATATTATAGTTATATAAAATAATATAGTTAGCAAAAGTAAGTAGAATAAAATACAGAGGCGCGTAAATTACCTATGCCTCGATAAAATGGGTCATCTAAGAAGTCGTTGAATCCCAAAGGTTATAAATTCCGCCAAAATGATCCCAAAACTTTAGTTTGTATTAATATGCAGATTCCGGCTGCGAACTTGTTCTGAATAAATTATTTAGACTTTTTATATGACAACCATCACATCGTTAAAAAAAAATTTTTTTTTATTTATAAGTTAATTATAAGTTTATTGGGCTTAAACTGAAAAATTTGTTTCGTCTTTCAGGTTCTAAGTTTGACTGATTTTGATGGCATACAATAAAGTAATAGATTTAAATAATTGTGCGTGTACTAGTGTACACAGATATAAGAAGTGAAATTTCTTTACGATCTTAATTTTCGAAAAATTATCTATATGCAACTTTACAGAAATTGGTTAAATAAAGTTTAAAAAACTTTTACTTCCTCTAAATGATTGAAAAAGACGATTGAGACGAGTCGAGCTCGACGCTCCTCGTCTCCGCCATACCAAGGGTTATACGCCCGCCCCAGTGCCGTCCTGCATCAGAAGGACGCGAACATCCACACCGCCAGCGGGGCCTCTGCCCGTACTGGCTGATGTCCGCCTCACAGGAGAGCAGATACACATGAGCAATGACAGTTTAAAAGGCTTTTATTATCATAGACATGAATACAAATGAATCATTTATTTCATTTTACCTTATGTACTAAGATATTTCATTAATTGTAATATAATTATTACTATCATTGTTATCCATATTAAATATTTTTGTTATTAATAGCCTCGAATAATAGCACTTCAAATCATCCGTGGTAGGGACAAGAAAAAGGTTGTGTGTAATCGAAAAATGTGACGTGTATCGTAAAAATGTTCACGCTGATAAGGAAGAAGAATTGGCGGAATTGTGATTTATTTAAAAAAAAAAATTAAAACCCCTGGTTTTTTTGTAGTAAAAACGCACTTATTGTAGTAGAATTTTCTTTTACGTCCATTGTGAGTTTTATAAATAAGGAGATCGCTTATTTTTAAACAAATAATAGATAAATTAATTAGTATGACTAGCGTTAAAATATACTCTTCTTAAATATACAATCAACGTTATTATATTTTAGTTTGTAACATGTTGAATTTTCCATCTCGTATAGCGTTATCTTAGTACAATGTAAGCGAACTAGTCCATTTATCTTTCCACTAAAATGGCTTCAAACGTTCAACCTTGAATAAAAATGATTTCTAGCTCATATTCACACGAATATGTTAGCTGTAAAAGGATAACTTTACATAATATTTTAGGGGCTGTGAATTATATATAAGTGTTATTGGATAATATAATTCTATCTAGATTCAGAAAAAATAAAAAGCACGAACTAAGATTCCCGTGATGAATGATTTTTGACGTTTCCGATGGATTTAAATAAACCGTATTATCTTGTATAATAAATCATAAAAAGAGACACAAAATTAAAAAAGATAAAAAATACTACAGAGTATATGTGTATAAGAACTAATAGGTCTATCCATAAATACCGCTACAGATTGGAATGGCAGATTCCAAATTCAAACGTAAAAATATTTACGTTTGAATTTAGAATCTGCCATTCTTATAAAACCTTTTTGTATGATGTATCTCACTTTGGCGCCAATATATGTAAATTATGTTTGTCATAAAATGCAATAACAATATAAATTACAAATAAACACACTACGAGTATTACAAAGTATATTTATATTGCATACATTATGCAATAAATAAATGTGTGAAAATGTTTCATAGTGATCGCATTATTAAACAATTTTCCAATCCATTTATCAGATTGAAGTTTTCCTATCAATATACGAACGTCCATTTTATCATTTAATGACCCGTATATTTATTGTAAATGTATGAAGGTTGGAACTTTTTCGTTTGAAACAAGATCTCTACAGAATTTTTTAGTGAAAGGGAATTGAAACTTACAGAATGTTGTGATATTTTACTTCATTTAGTGAAATCTCAATTTGTTATATTAGTAACTGATATAATAACCAATAATACATATTTATATTATCACCATCGGACATCCAGTCAGAATATGAAATACCATACGTATTTCCTTGACGTCCGTCCGTCAAATGACTGTTCATTAAGGCAGTTTTTCCAAACACCACCACTATGTGGAACCAGCTGTCTCTCAGAAATTCCATTTTCATGTCAATGTTACCATTTTTTCAGTGGACTTTCATTTATTTTCAGGGCAACAAACTTTATTAGCGAAATGCACTTAAAGCTTTAGCTGACGCCGCTAGAACGATATGAGCCAGTTTGTTTAGGGACACACTACCGTCTAAAATCCGCATTATTTAAGTCATTTTATTTATTGAAGAATGAATATTAAAAAATAATGTTAACGAAATGCAGACCAGAAGATGAACCTTTATTATTTCAAGGAGCGACCACAGTGGCCAAATACTGAGTTTATATAGAAATTTTATTTATTAAAATCCTTATTTAAACATCTACCAACATTGGTCCTTCGACCCGGATATATCAAAATAATTCTAATAAACTTATTTAGTGTACAAGGTTACATGGTAGTTTACTATTAATGATATGAAGATTTAAGCCGGGAGGTCTATGTCCAGCAGTGATCTTCAGCAGGCTGTACTGACAACGATTATATATAATACGCCTTAATTAATAAGAAGATAGTATATCATTATTGGTACAAACAATAGACAGACACATGTAAAAGTTAGTAGTAGGCTAGGATTTACAATGTTAACGTCTCTTAATCTAGATAATAATAAAGTCTACTTAGATAGAAAAAAAATGTATTTATATATTTATTTTACCAAGCTTACAAAAATTATATATAATAACAAACAATTACGCTAGTCAAATATGAAATACATAATATTTACCTACAAAAATTTACAAAAGGAGAAAACAATAAAAATTATTCAAAACATTTGTGGTACCTACTTTGGCTGTATTGTTTGATAGTGGGTTAGTACGTAATAAGATTAATTAACGCAGACGATCATATTTTGGTATTTGGTCATAGTGTCTTAAATAAATGATAATTTAGGTAAAATTAATACATCCATAGCAATAGTCCAAGTAAGGACTTTACAGCCTTCCAGCTATCACAGCCAGCATGCTGTTAGAACTGCCCGTTTATATTCGTATTAATGTATAAACTAAAGCTATTATATACTAAAGTTATACATTTTTCTAGATACTGTTTCCGTCCGTATATCCCACGAGTGTCGGCCGGTCAGACGCTGCAACATAAGCACTCTCCACTGCAAACAAAGAGGCGTTCGCGTTGTTACTTTGAACATCACAGAAATTTCAAAACCAGCTAGGATTTTCGTCGCCATTGTTGCTTGGACGTTAACACTTTGTTTGTCCTTGGAACCCATTATGTACCCGACAGTGAGTGATTATATAAACGTAACAAAGATCAATTGTTTTGGATAAACCTCCAACATTTATTATTGAATGCTCTTCATCCAAAGGTAGAAGAGTCTTTTTTTAATATGTCGTTCTCGCGACGATATTGTGCGAGAACTTGCAAATAAACAAAAAAAATGAGCCCATTAGGGAACATAGGACAGGGTTTTGAGTTACCGAAAAGGAGGTTGACAAAATTATTATTAAACATTGTTTATGGGCAGTATTTGTTGGACTTGTGGTTTCAGAGCACTCTTTCGACTCTCATTCTTGAGGTTCATATGTCGAGCCCCGACTGTGCACCAATCAACTTTCTATGTGCGCTTTTAACATTCGCCTAATCGGTGAAGGATAACATCAAGGAAACCGCCTTGCCTTAGACCCAAAAAGTAGACGTGTGTCACAGGCTGATCTGATAAAAAATCTGAGGCCTAGACCTAAAAGGTTGTAGCACTATCTTTTTAAAACCCAAAAACGCCTACGTATAGTTGGCTTGCTACACAGTTATGAGTTTTATGTGTTGCATAGCTATTTGGTACTTTATCCATACATTGTGCAACAGAACCTAAATTTGATTTTATATCTATAGTATAAATTCCTCATATAAAGAATCCATAGCCCTATCTAGGTTATTGGTATATTTTAGTAACTCTAAGGGTTTTTTAAACTCAACGAAGTGCGTGATGCGTTTAACACACAGTGGACAAATCTACTGGACCAGATAACCTATCCAAATATATAATTTCATACCTAAATAAATAAAAGCGGAATTACAAGTAACAGAAATTTAGTGAGAAAGGTTATTCGTTTATTGAAATTAGATGAGTATTCGTGAGCGATGTGATGGTCATGTTCTCTCTTCATTCAATCTTAAAACCGTTTATTATTTTAAAAACTTTTTGAAATCAATTTTTTATTAGCCCATTACTATGCTACGCTGTTCCGAGAACTGTATTCTTGAAATCCAATCGCATAGTCCTTTCTTGGCATTCTTTAAAATCTCTGCAGTGATACTATGTTCCTATCCGTTTGGTTCTCATTTTCCTTTAATTCTAAACTGTTGAACTGATCTGAAATCGTGATTCATGTCTTTTTTTATGTTTCAAGTGCCCTTTTTCGTTTTCATGTGTCCTTTTTACTATTTACACAATATTATGGTTTAATTATTTTGCAGTTCTTGTGCTAATCTTATAATTTTTTTTTCTCAGAGTGGATGCGTCAAAGTCGCCAATTGCCCAGTATTTAGTTACTTTAATTGTGCTGGATTTCTGCATTACTGAAACTCAGTACTACAACTAAAACAGTTTGTTTGTTGTCAAAAGTGAATTACTGTGATAATATCCGGGAAGAGATAGCTGGAGTGCGAGGTGAAAAGTGCAAGTGAAAGTGAAAAGTAAAAGAGTGGAAGTGGATTGTAAAATAGAAATTCAGTTTCCTTATTATTTTGTGCTGAACGCCACTTGGAAATTATTGTTTTATTTCGTTTAATAACTTAGCGTAAATATTAAGGAAGTTAATTATCCCATTCTGTTTATTGACTTGATAGATCAACCAATAAACACGCGTTTGTTAAATTACTATTTTTTTTTTTTTTTTTTTATAGAACAGGGGGCAAACGAGCAGGAGGCTCACCTGATGTTAAGTGATACCGCCGCCCATGGACACCCTCAATGCCAGAGGGCTCGCGAGTGCGTTGCCGGCCTTTTAAGAATTGGTACGCTCTTTTCTTGAAGGACCCTAAGTCGAATTGGTTCGGAAATACTTCAGTTGGCAGCTGGTTCCACAGAGTGGTGGTGCGCGGCAAAAACTGCCTGGAAAAACGCGCAGTTGTGGAACGGCGGACGTCGAGGTGATACGGGTGGAATTTCGTATTCTGCCTCGCATCGACGTCCGATGATGAAACTCAGCTGCAGGTATTAATCCGAACAACTCCTCTGAACACTCTCCATGGTAAATGCGGTAGAAGATGCAGAGAGACCCCACATCTCTACGCAACGCCAAAGGATCAAGCCGCTTGGAGAGATTTTGGTCGTCAACGATTCGAACCGCTCTTCGTTGAATACGGTCAAGTGGAAGAAGCTGGTACTGGGGAGCACCCGCCCAAAGGTGGGAACAGTACTCCATGTGGGGCCGAATTTGCGCTTTATATAGTTGCAAGCGGTGGCCCGGAGTGAAGTACCGTCTCGCCCTGCTGAGCACACCGAGCTTTTTGGAGGCTAATTTTGCCTTTCCCTCCAAGTGACCGCGAAACTGAACGTCGTTCGATATGTCAACGCCAAGTATTCCAATGCTGGCTGTGGCTTTAAGGAGAGTGTTTTCGAAAAGAGGAGTAGCGACAAAGGGTGTTTTTTTAGCGGAAAACGCGCAAACTTGTGTCTTTTTGGGGTTAAATTGGACTAGGTTTAGTCTGCCCCAGTCAGAGACTCCACGTAGTAGGGTTTCTAATTCAGACACAAGTTTGTTCCGGTACTCATCGACATCTGCCCGAGAAATACTTGCCCGGCCAGTGTAAAGAGTGTCCCCAGTGCTGTCATCCGCATAGCAGTGAATGTTGCTAAGTTGCAACATATCATTGATATGCAGAAGAAACAGGGTCGGGGATAAAACACAGCCTTGTGGGACCCCAGCGTTCACGGGTTTAAGGTCGGAACATGCTCCGTCGATGACGACCTTGATGCTCCGATCGGCCAGAAAGCTGGAGATCCAATCGCATAATTTCTCGGGAAGCCCATAGGCTGAAAGCTTCGAGAGCAGTGCTCTGTGCCACACCCGATCGAAGGCTTTCGCTATGTCCAAACTAACCGCTAGAGCCTCCCCCTTGGACTCAATTGCCTCCGCCCATCTATGCGTAAGGTATACAAGAAGGTCACCAGCCGAACGACCACGACGAAAGCCGTACTGAGAGTCACTTATCAGCTGGTGGCTGGTGGTGGATTCCATTATTTTGGAGAACAAGGAGGTTATCGCTATTGGGCGATAGTTGGACGGATCGGAGCGATCGCCTTTTTTAGGGATCGGATGTATCGATGCGATCTTCCAGCACTCCGGGACAGTGCCAAGCGAGTACAGGTACCGGAAAAGGCGCGTTAAGACCGGAGCCAACTCAGGAGCACAAGTACGCAGCACAATTGGAGGAATACCATCCGGCCCGCTCGACTTATGTATGTCCAAGGAAGATAATGCTTTACGGACAGCACGTTGCCGGAATGTAACTTCCGGCATCGAAGAATCACACCGTGAAATGCTCGGTGGTGATCTCCCTCGGTCATCCAAAGTCGAGTTGGACGCGAAGAGACAGCCTAAAAGGTCGGCCTTCTCCTTCGCAGTGTGGGCCAGCGAGTCATCCTCCCTGTGCAATGGTGGAATGGAGGGCTGACAAAAATTCCCTTGGACAGCTTTGGCTAGAGACCAGAAGGCTCGAGTCCCCGAAGGGAGTTGGGCCAGTCTCTCGCCAAATCTGGCAATGTGCTCTGACTTTGCTTTAGTGATTTCCCGTTTGAAGGACCTGGAGGCTGAGTTATATGCTTTTTTGAGTTCGCTGGTATTAGCATCACGAGATTTCGCCGCTTCTGCCCATGCCTTAAAGCATTCTCGCTTTCGACGCGAGGCTGTCTTGCAAGAACGCTTAAACCAGGACTGAGACTTGCCACCGATCGGCACCGCAGAAAAAGGAATAAAGAGTTCCATTCCCTGCAGAACCACTTCGGCGACAGAGGCAGCGACGGAATCTGGAGCTTCAGACGAAAAGCAAATAGGCCCCCAAGGGTAGGACGCAAAGAAAGACCGCATCCCGTCCCAATCTGCTGACTTGTAGTGCCAAATACGGCGAAAACCCAAAAAGCGCGACCGCGAAGGGCGCGTAGATGGCACAGTACTCCGGACCACACAATGATCCGATGAACCCAATGGCGGGTCAACGGAGACTTGATAGATCTCCGGATGCGAAGTCAGCAGAAGGTCCAACAAAGAGGGTTTATGACCGTCCACATCTGGTATTCGCGTAATCGCAGGGACCATTTGTGTCAGGTCGTAGGCTAAAGCAAAGTCGTGAAAGGATCTTCCCGCGTGATCGGTGGTTTCAGAGCCGAGCCAATCGGCATGGTGGGCGTTAAAATCGCCAAGTATCACGATTTCGGCGGTAGGAACCCTTTCAAGCAGGGAATCTGTAGCCATTTGGATGTGCTCGATGAGTCGGTCAGTTTCGTCATTTCCGCTATGGGACCTATACAGGCACGCATAGAATCGCGGATGGTCATCGCAGTCTATGCGGAGCCAGAGGTTAGATAGGTCCCTTCCTTCAAGCGTCCCGAGGCGACGAGAACAGATATCCTCTCTGACGTACACGCAAACTCCCGCCCGCGGCACAAATGAATGTTCCAATTTGTACCCCGGGTAGGAGAGGTAAGAAGTATCAGCCGGGGAGGATATCTGAGTCTCAGTGAGGAAGAATAAGGCCGGCTTCGCAGATTCAAGGTGAAAGTGAACCGCGCTTAGGTTTGAGTTGAGCCCCCTAACATTGGTGAAGTCCACTGTGAGCGTGGAAGGGGTTGCCTTCGGCGAATTCTTCCGTTTGCCCCGAGATCGAAACCTGAAACTAGAACTGGATGTTTTGTTTAGAGCGCAGTTTTTGCCCACCCCAGAATACGAAGGGCAGCCTGTGCATCCACCACCGGATACTGATTGTTCCGATGATGGACGCCCAGAGGGGGATTCTCCACGTGTGGTACCCCCCTGGGGTAATCTTTCTTTAAACTGCACCGTCATACTCTGGGGAAGGGGGGGGGGGATGGGCTCCGGGAGTCTCACTCACCGAACGAAACGCGAGTACAATAAGATAAACCTATTGCATCACTTCACGCCGGTTTTCTGTGAGACAGTGGTACTGCCCCGGTCGTGCTTGCCCATTTGGCTGAAGCCCGAAAGCAACAGCATGGCACTCCCACTAGGCAGGGGGTTGACTGATTGCACTGGTGAAATAACCTCTTTCACAGGTTATTTCACCAGTGGGCGATGGGGTCGTCAGGTCCCTACGCCAAATAAATAATAATATATATATAAATAATAATACTATTACCTAACCTACTATAACTACTAACAAAACGTCACATAAATAAGTTTTATAAAGTTTCTGCCTTTTAGCGATGCCGTATAAACTCTATGAATACAATAAAGATATCCAATTTTCTGTTGCGATTTACACGATATTGTGAGAAGATTTTTCGTAATACGCTAGTTTGTATTTGAATACATTAATGTTAATTCGAAACGTTAAATCGTCCATCCAATACCATAATGGGACATTAGCATGATACGTTCGATGCTTTGTAAAAAGCCCATTAGGTCATTTTCTATTCTCTGATAATTTGTTTACTGAAATAAAGCTCTTTACATAATTAACAGCGACTTGAAGCAATTTTTTGTATAACGTATCACTAAAGTATCATAGAGCGTACAAATACTTAAAAGGCTGGCTTAACTTACTTTGGCATTGAGTATCCATGGGCGGCGGTATTACTTAAAAGGCCGGAAACGCACTTGCGAGTATTCTGTCAAAGTAACTTATCATATATGGCGTTGTCACGTAGATGCTCCTGTTATAAAAAATATCGTCTTCGTCATTTGTACTTTGCCATGTATAATTTATGTAAAAACGATAATATGAATGCTTAGTATGTAATGAATTTGGTCACAGAGACACAGAGGTTGGGACTTGCCAAAAGATGGCGTAGTTTTGCTCTTTCACGAATTTTGTAAAAGTTTTTGACATTCATAAGCATGTGCTAAGACGCATCTAAACTGAATAAACGTATTTTGATTTTGTTTAATTGGGTTGTGTTATGACTGACGCTCATAGCTATAGTGACTATAATTACACTCAGATATGGACAGTAGTGGTCAAAAATGTTGTTTTTAAAGTTAAGTTTAAAGGTAAATTAAATATTGTGTGTTTTATTCTATTACTTGCTTAAATGACTCTCATTACCCTTTTTCCAAACTGTATTATAAATAATATTTAAATATTGCAAAAGTTACATTATCTGTTACTGCTTAATGGCTGAAAATTTCGTATTCTAATCGCAAATCTAATTTTCTTTCTATATAGGTAGCTAATTACGAGGCAGAAGATAAATGCTCAAAAAGAAAATTTTAGTTATCTCTATCTCAGCCTTCAAATTTATTTCTAAAAGATCGGTTGAGTTCCTAACCAAAGTAAAGGACATTTTTATGAGCACGGGTTGCAAGAATATCTGATTATATTAGAAGTTAGCTTGCTATATTGCCAATACTCAAATCAGAAATTCAACAAGCGGATCAAACTGTTTATATTAAAATATATCTTTGCATTTTCATGCGCAAAAGTACGAGGCGGCTTCTGGTATAAGATGACACTTGTGTGGACACGTTAGCCCTCGTTACATTCATGTTACCCAGATAAATAAAAAGCTGGTGCGGCATAACAGGCGGAATATAAGAGTTTTCCTTCAACTTTGATTTTGTTCCCTGTGTAGTAGTTTAGTTGGAACGTATTGTTCAAGTGCATGAAATAAAAAATACGTTTATTTTGGAACATAAGATAGGTATCACTTATTCCAAGTCATTAAATTTGAATCTGTAGGCATCCCTACCCATCGGCAAAGAAAACAGAGGGTGTAGGCCGAGAGAAAAAACTCTCGCATATACGCTAGTTAAAGATTTGTCACCTAAAAGATAGTACCGGTGTCCCCAGAGCTGTTGCCTTTCTCGCTCAACGAATTAGTATCGCAATGGGGAATACTGCCATCGCTAAAGGTATTTTTAAAATTTGCTCTTGCTTTCCATTTATGTTTAATTATTTTTATTATTACAACGTAGGTTAAGAATATTATAAATACTGTAATTTATTCCAATTCATTTATTCATATAGGTAACAAAATATACACTTATGAACTCAAAAAATAAATATATATGAAATACTTTTAATTTAACATTTACTGCCAGTTCTCAAAACAAGTGGCAATAAACTCTCCGCCAGTCTTAATAATATATAATTAATCAATATTATTGATTAGTATTGATTGATTACATATAGGTTTATTTTTATTAAAGATCAAATTTTAAATATATACATTATTCAGTGTCAATTTTGTTTTAAAGATGTTTTATTGAAGATTGCAAGGCCCCAAATCGAGGCGATCTATTAGGACGGTGTCGACTTGCAGCCAACAATGGATTTGCCCGACAGCCTCCATTACCGAGAAATACTATATTTCACTGCACGAGGCCATATACAAAATGTTTTACAGTTTACTATATATAGATAAAGAAAAGTTATGTCCATTGATAATAGAGTTTTGCTTGGATAAACAACCATTTTGATTGGATATCTGTGAGTTATATTTTTTAGATTTTTAGTAATACAACAAAAATCCTTACTGTATTAATCTATAATGTTAATTTCTGTTTAAATTATCCACTATTTTTATTAGAATATCAGACTTTATCAATATTCAAGATGAGTGAACGCCCGTAGTTGTTTTCAAAAGCACTTTTGTTTAAACCAATTAAAAACGATATGTGTTTGACTGAATGTTGATTCAGATCTGCCTCAAATAGCTAACGAAGGTGTTTTCAATCACAGACACTTTTTTTAATTAACTAACGTTAAATTATACATACACAGAAACACACAATTAACGAAAAATGACAAATAAACACAAAAGATTTGTATAATGGGTGGATGAGTTTTAGTCTACTTTTTTTAATTCTAAGTTCTATGGTCCATCTTAATGTCATAAAGTACACTACTGCAATAAAATACACACACTCAACGGTGATACGGGTGGAGTTTTCATTCTGCCTCGACGTTCGATGATAAAACTCTGCAGGTATTAATCCAAACAACTCTTCTGAACACTCTCTATTTCTTTATCAATTTATTACTCATTAGAGATCTTCTTAGGCCGGTTGATACACTGAATATAGCGAAGCCAGCGTAAACGAAGACTTGGAGTCGGTGCGAGGTTTCAAAATGAATTCCACTTACACATCAATTGATAAGAACTGTATGAGACTGTACGTTCCTGACAATTATTACCGCTGTCGGAAAGTTTGGCCTTGCCATGGTCTGTAAGTCCATAGATCAATAGATCATCATCATAGCTTCATATGTACTCATAGCATCGTAAACTGAAGATAGAGATCTGTTTAGTGTATTTATTTTTCCTTTGTAATAAAATATAGGATTTAGTTATTAAATTTCAATAGCAAGATTTATATACCATAAAGTTCATTCACTCGGCCGATATTTTTATCGCGCGAATTAATCTCCCATTAAAACTGAAGTAGGCCACTGTGAAAAATATAATATTCGCAACTAGAAAAACCACTTGATTCTCACGAAGTTTCGTGGTAATCGTATAAAAGTGTTTAAGCCATAGTAATCGGTGAATACACTTGTAATATCTTTGGCGAATTCTCAACAAATTCCCCGAAGTTTAAAAATACTTCCGTTTGCCCCCTGTTCTATAAAAAAAAACTTACAATATTGTATTTTACATTTTGTTCTAATATATTTGTATAGTTCATATAATTTTCTATTTAATTCGTGTCTGTTCCGTTTATCCCCATACGCGTTTATGATTCCTTCGTAACTTCTCCATACAAAAATCTATTTGTATAGGTATTCAATTTTACGTACTGTTGGTGCGTAGCCTCATGTGGATATGAGATTCAACTTAGACCTCTCAAACACCCAAAAACGTTAACATATTGTCATCTTTATTATATGACTAAAATAATAAGTGGTTGCCTGGAAGAGATCTCTCGTAATCGATAAGGCCGCCAGTTGCCCTCCTTTTCATTTAATTATGTTCAATGTTTATATTGTAATATAACGAAGTGTCAATAAATAAATAAAATTTTAATTCATGTCGTTTGTCGAGTTAATATTGTTAAGTGGTTATAATTTGATATTGTCAGGATTTTATTTAATTTTTGTTTTTGTCAAATAAATAATATTGTACTTTATACACGTTTATTCGTTAAAAAAGGTTTCTTTTTAACCGGATAATCTTTTATCTGAAACAATTTTGCTAAATATAAAAGGTACAGAAAATCTTAGAATTTTTTGTTAAATAGAAAGAAAAAATTTATTATATCATAAAAAAGTAAAGTCGGTCTACTGACGGTAGTTGAACGTCATAAGAAAATATTGATAGAATGGTTGCATGGAATTTACAATTGAATTGATCAAGTTACATTTTATTGTACGCATAAATACGCTTGCACTTCAAGTTTTTAATGGAACGCATCACAGCTCATCGCATCACGCATCATCGCGCATCACACTCGCCGCGAGGTAACGCCGCACCCCGAGGTAACCGGCCGTGCAGCCGGCGCCATCGAATTTTAAGACGTTGTCACGTCAATAAAAAGCAATAACGTATATAATAGAATTCTTATAATAGTGGCTTAATCTACGTTAATAGTGTTCCAATAAAATCGTCACGGAAACAGTAATTCCGTAAGTTAGCCACATCTGTCACTGGGCCAAGTTAATTTGGGCCAATCTCGTTAACTGATCTCCCAGAGGGTTATCGCAAATGATTTAGTTCCAGTATGTAGGTGTGTATAATACACATACTAATACTGAATATTAACATACTGGTGATGAATGTTATTAAAGTTAAGAAGTCAAGTTTGTACGTAAAATAATTCACTGCAATGCTGTTATGATAAAGAATAAATAAATAAATAAATAAAAAGTTTCTTTATTTGACCCAAAACAAATACCACATTACACATATTACAACATTCATTGTGGTCAACCTTATATATAATATACATCTATGAGCACTAGCGTTTAAACTAGGCCTAGCCTGTACCTTAAACTACTTCCTGTGTCATCAAGAAATTGGCCAAACTGTTTGCCATTGGACTATAATAATGGCTTAATGTAGTATTACAATGATATATAGTATTCATAGATATTTCTTACCTAAGTTGTAAAATTATCTTACCCTCTTTAATTGTTTCAATAATTGATATCTGATATGATATTACTGTATCTCGTATTTTACTTTTGATGTCTGGGCCTATTCCGACACATATAAATTAAAATTTTCAGTACTTATCCAACACGGTAATGTTGAAAAGAAAATAATATAATCAAATGTATAATACAAATACATAAGATACTCAATTCTACTACACTGAACTCCGCAGTGAGTTACATATAAAGATGTCGATTTTGTATATGTTTTATTATGTGATACAACGTGTAACTGGTACAAGAATTCTTGAATGTCACGTTCTAAAAATAGCTCACGAAAAACACAAGATTTTTCCACAGAATTAAAGTACTTTCGGGATTAAGGTGACAAAGGGAAGAATCGAGGTCTCGTAAATCTTCATCAGTACATAGATCTTATTTCTTCGTATTTAAAGGTGTTTTTGTGTAATTATAGAGAACAGTGATATTAAATCTCGGTGATTGACATTCATTTATTATGGGGCAAAGTTGTTGTGTTTTTACAATCCTTTTTAAAGATATTTACATAACCAATGTTAATATACACCAACTTAAAATATCTATTGTTTATTTGTTAGTAAAAACGGAGCTCCTGTTCCTGAGTTGCATCATCGGACGTCCAGGCAGAATACTAGATACCTTCTGTGTCACCTCGACGTCTGTCGTTCCACAACTGAGCGTTTTTTAAGCCAGTTTTAGCTGCGCACCGCCATTATGTGGTGCCAGCTCCCCACTGAAGTATTACCAAACTAATTGCACTAAGGAAAAGAGCGTACCAATTATAAAAAGGCCGGCAAAGCACTCCCGATCGACTCGTGAGCCAATAATAAAAAAATAGTAATACGGATGATTTCACATGCATGATCTGATAAATTTGTTGCGTGTAGGCGTTAAAATGATTACTTAAATTGCATGTTATAATTATTATTAACTTATCCATTCCCAACCTTATCCATTATCGCCGATTTAATTATTAACTTACTGGAAGTAACAGTGTATATTAATAAACGTGAGGTAATTGTACTAATAACAGTTATTAATTTAGACATTAATTACATCAATTAATAGGCTACGTTGGAATTAACAACGTTAAACTATCGGCAATGTATAAATACAAATAGATGTATTAAATTCTAGTAAAATAATACGTCTTTATACGACTGTAAAGGGCAGTTTAAAGTTAAGGCATGTTTCATTAAAATATTTGAAAACTTTTAACTAAACGGCGCAATTTAGTTAAAAGGCTAGGCAATTCATGAAAGGCTAATTAAACCAGTTGGCTGCGACATTTACATATATAGAGGATTTAACTCCGAAATATACAAAATTAGAATTATAATATTTTTTATAATTTTGCAAATCTTAAATAATAGTTCTATTAACGGCCTTATATCATTACCACGTATATACCATTTACTTTCTTTTGTTATTGTTAACACAAAACATTTTCTTAAGCCGATTAATGATTCGGTAAGTACTTTTATGATAAATTACATATAAAGAAAGCATAATTAATGGTCCAATCATTAGTATCCGTTAATGTATTTGTAAGTGTATTATTAATAAATGGATATTACTTACACATGATAGCCTGTCACTTGTATGTCCAAAAAGGCCCATGGTCAACATTTCTTGTCTCTTCATCAATACATATTTATATTTTGTGTTTGATTTAAAATATAATATACACTAAAATAGTTTACGTACCATTTGAAATATAATCAGACCTTATTTTTCGAAAAATGATCTACTGTACGCAACTTTACAGAAATTGGTTAAATAAAATTTAATCACATTACTTACTTTTTTTAGAATTCACTGGAATTACAATAAAAAAAACCCTTTGATTTTGATGATCACTTTATATATCACACTCTCACGAGAGAGTATAATTGAGATATAATACAGTTAAAATCACGGGTAGTGAACATTCATATTGATTTGGTCTTACAGCCGATTAAGTTGTTTAAGTATGTAATACAATATAATTTAGCCTTTGATTTAAGTCACCGATAACCAGTATGTTGTTCTAAACGATGTCGGCAGAAACTAACGTTCCCGTAATTGTGGGTAATAGTTCAAATATGAAGTCATTTCACACACAATATATTCTGTTATCCTTAACAAAAACCCTTATATTTCAGAAAAGGAAAGGCAGGGAATATAATATCAATAGTCCTAGAAGACAGGAACACGTTGATAATCACACAGAATCGAAATCTACGTATCCTTAGAGATCTTTACGCGTGGTTTCGCCGGCTCAAGTACTATAAATTATTTCATCTGTCGAATCCTTAAACAAAATAAATAATAGGATTTCCTCCTATCTGGATGAAGATGTCAGAGAGAATTATTTGTTGTGGTGTGAACTCGGGTATTTTTTATTTGATTTATAACCCTTTTTCGGCTGTGTCTGAATATTTTAGAAGCCGTATCAGTTTGCTTTGATGAACAATTTTTGCTTTTACAGGATAATAACGAACTCACACGAACAAAGAAACCCGAATAATGTTTAAATAAATTATAAAATAATCAAATGTAATTTTTAGGTATGAAGTTGATGAAGTTAATAGTGATCTAAATTAATTTAAACTGAAACTAATTTACTTTAATAATGAACTTTGTACTAGTATTAATCGAATCAAAAATCTCAAAATTTTAACCAATTGAACCTTATCAATAATTACATTTAAGAGTAAGTCAAAAATATATACATAAACATTACCTACTCACTCACATGCACCCACACAATCACTCATGCTCACAAAAAGTTAAAAAGAAAATAATTAAAAAAGATGTTTTTAAATTAGCTATATTTATATGTTTATGGAATTTACTATAAGTTTGTGAAGAAAGAGCTGGGATCCCTGGTACAGGTATTTTTGTACCTAAAAGGGTTTCTATATCTTACACATATTTATTATTATAACCGTTGATAAATTCAGGTTAGTTTGTCTTGTTTTCATTCAACTCGATGACTGTCAAAGTAGAGGGATTGAAGTAAGTGTGCTACATTTCGTAAGTGTCCAGAAATGTATGGGATAAGAAAATGACTAAGATAATGTCAAAACCTTTTTTCGGAGGGCATTTGTTAAATTAGTGGACCTATGTACACATTTTTTAGATAATTTTTTAAATGGTTGGCTGAAGGCTGAACAACTGCCTATAAGCAGGAAAAACCTTGTCACTTCTAGTTCATAAAGCGGGAATGTTAAGGAGACTATCTCACCTTGAAAAACTGTCACCATTGCCGGGAGCAAGTTTAATCTTACTTTCCATTTACGCGCATATTGCATGGTCGCAATGTCTCTATATATTTAAGCAGTATTGGTCTAGGGGCGTCCTGGCCCTGATGGTGCGTTCACGGCTGTGAACCAATTAACTTGCTCGTTTGTATGGTGAAGGAAAATATCGTAAAGAAACCATTTCAGCTCAGATCCAAAAATCGATCGAAAATGTACCACGAAACAGATACAGAAATGAGGCTACGAATAAGGCTTGTAACGGCATTTTTTTCTTCTCTATAGGTACTTTTTGATATTTCAACATTAAGTTGTAAGATCTCAATTGTCAACGCTATTGGGAGTTACAGATAACCAGTACTGGATCTAAGTGTAAAATAGTTTCTAGAGTTATTTCAGTAAATTAATTTAAACAATTTCCAAGCATATAATAACAAAACACGCGTAACAATGTTAACAAAACTTTGGCGAGCCACGGACCGACTTTACAATTGATATTCATGTTAGTAACGAGTTGAGTTGAATTTGCTTGAAAATTATTTTGAACCGAATATTAGGTCAAAGTTATTTATGGTAAGTTAATTACGAGCTGAATTAATAAGGGTTCGTAATAAAACTTTGAAAAATCTAAAAATTCACATAATACTAAAACCTATATGTATATATATAATTTTAAAACCTATATATATAACTATACAATTATATATAAATAATTGTTTTCTTGTTATCCTAATATATTCCTTCCTTCAGTAGGAATACCATAAATCGCACCTCCTTCACAGAAGGCCTTCTCTAACGTTCTTCTAAATATCTCTGTCCATGGTTTTCTTTCTCCATTCGCTTCCGGCTCACGTTTCTATATCTTCTATTTTTAGAATTAACGAACGGTCAGAAACTTAAGAACCCGAGTCGGAAAGATTATAACGATTAACTTATTTAAATTTTATTTTTTATTGTACATTATAATATAAAGTATAAATAATTCGCGTTTGTTACATTCAAAAAAACATTTAAAAATTCGTGGCCAAGTTTTCTGTTTACTCAAGTCCTGATGAAATTTAACATTCATTTCGAAACAGTTTAAGGGGAATTAAAAACAAACATCCAACAGTTGAATAAACCAAAACTAATTGAACTCGCTAATTATTTTTATTTTGTGTTTCTGTGTGTGTATTGTAAATAATAAATATTATGTATATGTCTAATATTGAGTATCCGTATCTAATATATAATATATGTGCTTATGTCTAAAAGATCGTATATGCTTTCTAACCTGAAACTTTCGGAAATCAAAGTTAAAAAAAATATGTTACTGTATATGCTCTGTGAGAAATATCATGAGATCGAAAAAAAAGACGTTATAGAATAGTACCCCAGAGATGGGTATAGAGGCCGGCAAATAAAGATATGGTAAGACGATCAGCACGTAAAAAAGACAAGTGGAAATAACAAGGGAAGACATCCTGACCGACTGGCTGCTGATGATCAGTGTAAAAGTAATAGAAAAAAATAATAATAATTTTAGTAATAGTAAAGCAAAAGTAATGTATATTTTAATTATAATTAAAATATACATTACTTTTGCTTTAGTTAAAATTTTGTAAATATTTGTATTGGCTTTGTGTTTTTATTTTTATTATAATATAATATGTAAGCTAAATATATTTATCCTTTCTTCTTGGTGCAATTTACTTGTTTTCACAGCCAGCTAATAAGGTATGACTTTAAAAGTAGGTTTATAATTCACGCCCGTTTAACATACGATTTTAATTTTTCAATACAAAATTAGACAGCACCTTTCTATACAGAAACATCCAGGATTGGTAGCGACAACTGCTGCTATTTTTAACAGCCAGTTAATATACATTATTTTAAAATAAAATTTAACAGTACAATACTGCAATAACGCCGTACGATCAGAATTGTGATTTGAAATTTGTTTTATTCCAAGTGATAACTAATGCAAACGGAAAAGCTGTCACATCCGGGGCATAACGATGCGTCAGATATGTCACGCTTGGCACAGACTATAAAATTTTATTCGCCGTGATTCGTGATCATTTATGAATGCTAAGTTTATGTCAAAATTTATTACCTTTTGCTGCCAAATGGTTCTAACATTCTAGTTCAACGTTATTAAAGATTTTTATTTTTTTTACAGATTGTTTTCCAACAGCTTAAAAGGAATCACAGAATGTGGTCAGTCTATGCATTTTGGTATCGTAATTAGTGGGTTTAAAAATAATAATAATTATCGTACAATATTTAATTTAGATTGATTCCTTTCAATAAAAAAAAAATAGGTTAAATTCAAAGAGCAACAGGTTCAGTACACCGATCACAGTTTTTATTACAATCTACTAGTTCCAACTTGGTCCAACTTCCCATCACCACAATGCTCCACTGAATACTCTCGATAACATTACTTGATAATCCTAGCCCGACATTATATAAAATGAGGATAGATATGAATATTCGTAACAAAGTTTACTACTAGACACAGTGACATATTTATTTATACGAATTACAAAAAAAAAATACTCTACTCTTTGTGTTGTTTCTTTAATTACTCAATGTTTGAAACTCAAATGTGTTGCTGAATTATAGCAAAACATTTGAGTTTCATCCATAATAATATTTTTATTTATTAAATTTAAAACGAATCCAATATTTACTTTGAACTTTAACTTATGTTTCAATTTTAATATTTAATTTTATAAAACTCGCGTCACTTAGCTAATAAACATGACAAACCATTTTTACCTATGTCTCTAATTAATTATGAAAATGAGTTTCGTTAATTAATGTGAATTGGGACTTACTTACCCAATAGATTATAATTAAAATTACTATGTCAATTAGTCATATTGACGTCATATAGCCTGCTCCTTAAGAATCACACTATAGGTGAAAACCAATTTAAATGTGTTACTATATTTTTGAGTTCTGACAGATCATTGATAACATGATCAATGAAAGTATTAATTTCATATAATATTAATTTTATCTTTTCAAATTAGATAAGTATTAAAATTTATAAAGATGTCCTTAAGTTGTGGACAAATAAAAGGGATCGTTTATTGCTGTTTCTTTTGATTAGTTTCCACGCAACACAAATAATATATATGTCACAGCCAACTAGCTTAACTAGCCGTTCAATAAAGAGCCTAGCCTTTTAACCAAACTGCGCCGTTTAACTAGCGGCCTGAAAGATAATCAGCCGTAGCATTTGTTATAAAAATTAATAAACTGGCTGGCTAATGCGTATACCATTCGAACGATAGAGTCATTATTTTGCAGAAATAAAAAGATGAAACATATGACATAAAAAATATTTCTTTTAAAAGTAATTTGCCTGAGTCATATTCCTATTAGTCACACACTCTTTCATTGTTCTTATAATTTTTCAATAAACTTTGGAAAACACCATCAAAATTGTGGTTTGCCGACGCCATATAAACAATATGAAGAGTTTTGTTTCGAGTTTGAGAGTGGCAGATAGTGGAATTAAATTTAAAATAACAGACAACATGCTAGGCGAGTAATGAAAAGTCATCGATCGAAGTCATTTGCCTAGCTGTTTCATCAACTGACTGAACATCTTTCAGGCCGTTAGTTAAACGGCTAGGCTATTAATTGAACAGTTAATTAAGCCAGTTGTTAACTATAAAAATACACCATACGACCTTTTAGGACTGGACCTAAATTTTTACGTATCTGTTTTGTAATGGTTTTGGTAGATAATTAGCCTTCTGTATCTGATACTTTGATTTATGAGTCTAAGCTTTGCCGTCCTTCGTACGAGAGTCAAACGATCCAGCTACTCAGCCAGCTCTGCACTTAATTAGAATATTAAACCGTAGAATACTTCTGTATTTTCTTATAAATTTTAATGATCAGTAACGTTATCTGAATTACGAGACGAACGATTAAATGAAACCCATTATGTATGACAAGAGCATGAATCTTCGCAATTACACATTCAGTTCGTAGCACTTCCAATTTGTGGGCTTATCTCTGTCGGCCCGGAATTTACATGACGCGTGCTCACCAGGCATTGTAATGAAATTCTTATATAATAAAAATTATTTAGAATGTACTAATTTTATAGTTAGAATATATGTCCAGTAATCTCTATTAACTTGAATGTAACCTGATAACAAAGAATTAGTCTAGCTATTCAAAGGGTGAACGCTGCTAGTATCTTCGGAACCTTGCCTAAAGGTTGCCTTTTAATAATATTTTTTAATAATTAAATTTTAAGGTTAGTTATTAGATATATTTTTATGTATTATGTTATTTGTTTTTCAATTTGTATCTATATTAGTTTCGGCATGTAATTGTATAATGAATGTCTTCCATTATGATTATTATTATGATTATTATTAGATTATTAGTGGTGACTGGTCGTACTTGAATTCGTGTTTGCGGTGATATTAGTTGTTTATACTACGTCTTTGCGTGTTGTTCTCACGAGTACATAAGTGCGTGCTCCTATTTCACCATGCCTCCTGCTGATAGAGGACAAATCTTTGTTTTTAATTTTTTTTTTATTCTTTATTACTCAATATGTCATATGGAACATGGTGTAGTGGTTGCAGCTCCTTACAAGCATTGTGTAAAAAAAAACCTTGGCGATTAAAAAGAGTGGCGGAGAGTTTATTGCCAGTTCTTCTCTTCCGTTCTACGCCCTTGATTTGAGAACTGGCAGTAAATGTAAAATTAAATTCATTTAATATTTCTTTTTTTGACGTTCATAAGTGTACATTGTTACCTACATGAATAAATAAATTTTGAATTTGAATTTGAATTAAATTTATTTATTACATAAATATATACATTATCCTTACAGACTATGCCAATACGATTATGTCGAGAAAAATTAATAAAATATAATAAATTACATATATTTAAAGACATAATGTATGCTTTTTGACGACATAACGACAGCGGTAATTGACAGCTGTCAGTAATAATAAATTAGTTTCACTTTACTTTCGATTAGTAATTGTTTATTTGTACTGTAATATTGACAAAATTTTATACCAAACGTATTCACGGTTAAAACTGATTTGACTTTGACATTGCTAATTTATGAGCTCTGTAACATATCATTACAATGACAGCTGACAGCGCTATTGCTTCGACATTTAAATTATTGACGATTTAATTATCGCGATGTCAACTGTCGTGTTTTAATACTGATATTAACGATACTTGTTATTATTGATAGTATACTAATTTCTGATTAATTCCAATTCCGGCTTTTGTCTCTAATATAATAGTTTGAATATTGTTTAATGAGTAGCTGTAGGAATACTTTAAAAAATAAATAAATAAAAAGTCTAAGTCAAATCATTTATTACAAATTAGAGGCATATTTAAAAGGCACTTAAAAATGTCAAAAAAATAATGACTATAAGCAAGAAACTCCAAAATAGGTTTTACAATATTCAAAATATAATATTATGATAATACTACTCTAATTTATAATGTATACGAAACTAAGTTCTAGTGAAATGATCATGTCACGTTAAGATTTGTTGAACATAATAAAATGTTGTAAATAGGTTTTAAAATTGATATAAAATATTTAAAGTTGACATGGTGAGTTTTTATTTATTTATTAACCCTTCGTTGCAAATACAATTGACAATTGAAAAGTAGGGCAACAGTCAGCCTTATCACTTTTGAGCAATCTCTTTGATACGATTTCCAAAAACAATGATATGAAAATAAAGATTTGTACAATATATAAAATAGGTTGCACTTTATATTTTTTATACATTTAATTCGACATTCAATTTAAAGAAGTATTTTCAGTAGAAAATGGCAATTTCATAGGAATTTCCTGAAGATTTCCGTTACATTTTCTACAATAATAAACAAAACTACTCTTGCTAGCGCTGGTTTTTCATTCCCAATAGCGGAAAATAAAAGACACAGATGTCACTCTTACCAATATTCGTTCAAATAGATGTATAGATTTCAAGACTTTATTGTACATATACAATCTAAATAAAAACAAACCCACATTGTGCCCTTTGTACTTCAGGGCCGATTTTTCTCGGCACACCGCCCTCAACGACGTCATACGCCGCTCTTGCCTTCGTCAATGTTTTGTTTTTGACCCAACAGGACCGCTTAAAACGATGTCAAGCGGCCGGACGTGATGTTGTTAATCTCTTGGAAGATGAAGCTGGGTATGGGATGCCACTTCTAAAAGCAAAGAAGCTGCAGCGGCCGCAAAGCGGGTGGAAAATAACAAACGGCTCAAATATAAGAGTCTTTCTTCCAACTTTAAATTTGTTTGTTCCTTTGAGCTATGGATTTCAAGTACACAAGCGATAATTAATAATTACTGCGCGCATGGTAGATAGTACCGGTGACCCCAGATCTGGTGCCTACCTCGTTCAACGAATAAGTATCGCAATACAGCGAATAAGTGCTAGCGTTAAAGGTACACCGCCATAGAGACCAAACTTTTTAAATTTGTTTGAACTTTCTATTCATCAATTTTTTAATTATGTAGGTTAGTAAAATTGTAAATACTGTATATATAGGAATGGTCTTGTAAAATGTATCCTGTACATTTTCTTCGTGATTAACGTAGCAATAAAAATTATTACACACAGTTACGAGTCGCAGCAATTAACCCAATATGTTACATTAAATTAAGCCATTGTGTGTACCTGAAATTATGGGCTCTTCAATTTGGCCGGCTGCCTCAAACACCTGAACCATACTTGAACATAAAATTCTTGCGTATAAAAAGGAATACGGTTTTGTTCGTAGCTACCGCGGCGTAGCAGTACTCTGTACTACACATTTTATTAATTCACGTTTTAGGCGTACCATTTATTCAAGGTCTTATCAGCATACACAAAGGAATTTGACAGTAAAACTTATTCGTGGATTAGGGCATCGTAAAGTTATTACTATTATATATGTAATTGTAAGTCCAACTTTCTCTACATATTATATTGATTAATCTTGTCATGATTGAGTCTAAACTGAATGCTATTTTGAGGCTGAAGACAAATCGAACTATTTAAATGATAGTGAAAAATTGTATGAGGGCTATAATCGCATTGCTGTCGAACTATGTTGTATAATCGAATTAAATTCTATAATTAATTAGTTCTACTCGCCAATGTTTCGGGTTTTATCTAACTTTGTATAATTCATATCTTATCTCACCAAAGAGGACGTGAGGAAATATTTGAAGAGGTAAACTTTGACTTTGTTTAGCAGTAACACTCTAGTTTTTTTGAAATATTAAGTATTAATTGTAATTTTTTAATGTTAAATTTTAGTTTTCTTAATTTCAAGCAATACAGTAACAGTACCCAAGATGCTGCTTAATCAAGCAGCATCTTGGGTACTCTTACTGTCCACTATAGTTGCTTTTTAATTAAATACATATTTTATGTTGATTAAACAATATAACCAGTTCTTTACATATTCTTTATCGAAAATCCCTAGAAGGAAAGTGATTAAATTAAATTTTAATAAGGTAAACTTAAAAATACTTAGTTTCATCTCAATAATTCTAATACTGGCAAAGTTTAATTAGGGTTTCAGTAAATTTGGGTTGAAACAGTTGTTTTACATGGTAAACTTATTTAAACTTCACAATGACCCGTATTACGTATATATGTGAGAAGTTTTATTTGAATACGCATTATATATTAAAAATCTACCAACGTTAGGCTACCCTGATATTAAATGAAATATGGGATATATTTTAAGTAGAATTATATTTCACAAGAGCCGTTCAGGAAATTGTTTTTCTATGGCAACAAAAGCTAATTATAAAAATAAATCAGTGTTCGAGCCTCTAACGGTTCGAGCAAATGTTAACTGCGCACATAGACTGAAAATCCATTGATGCACAGCCGGGAATCGAACCTACGACTTCAGGATAGAGAATCGCACGGTGAAGCTAACACTGCATCTAATTGTACACATTTTGTAGTAAGATGCTTCTTAAAGAAAATATGCAAACGTGAAAGGAATTCATCACAATCAAATATATCATCAGTATGTAAAATTTCTATGTGTCTATGTGTTTTATGTCGTTAAACGACAACGGGGTTGATTATACATTAAAATATGTAAGTCGGATTACTAGCTGAAATAAATTAACAGTTAACTAACTTTCTACCACGATTTTCCAAATTAGGCAATTTCATTGTCTGTATAAGATGCCATAACATCTACCCTCATCACTTAAACATTATGATTTCCTGAGTATATCTTGTCGTTCTTCTCCTGATTTTTAAACGTTGTGCTGTCATATGTTGTTTTGCTTTGCGTTGTATCTTATTTATTTTGAGTGAAACTTTCTGTGGATGTATCCAATGTATATATATATATTTAATTTTTTTATTGTATAGAGATGTATCTGTTTTGTTTCCTTAATAAATAAATATATTTAGGCAAGTGAATTTCTCACAGCTGACAAAATGCTTGGGAATTAAAAAGAGTGGCGGAGAGTTTATTGCCAATTCTTCTCTTCCGTTCTACGCCCTTGATTTGAGAACTGGCAGTAAATGTAAAATTAGAATCATTTAATATTTATTTTTTTGACGTTCATAAGTGTACATTGTGTTATCACATTTATAAATGATTTTTGACTTTTGACTTTTAAAGGTTGTCGATTTTCGTCGTGGTCGCCGAAGCAGTTCCAACTAGTAAACATCACAAATCAAATGAGTGTTAGTATAATTATTATACTTTAAGTCTACGTTAGTTATTATTATTTCCATTACTTTGTGTTATGCAGTATGGACCCTGAGTACCCCGACGAACTTTCTTGGGTAAAGGCCTCCTCTTGATTTTTGGACGTATGTTTGACTTATTAAAGTTATAACAACATCTGAACAAGCGTGCCACGTGTACACCTGACTGAATCTTTAATGCTAAAAGTGATGTGGTTAAACTAGAATTAAATAAATTACATGTCTAAATGCCATGCCAGTTAAAAAGTGTGTTTTTATTTATTACAAATTCTTGCCAACGCTCGGAACACTGATACATTGATACTAAGAAAAATACAGTACAAGATTTAATACCAGAAACACAATTAGACAAACCTAACCTGAACACAAAAAAAAAACTGAAGGAAATTTTCTATGTGTGAGGTTAGGAACTGTGAACTATTAATAGTACTGTACTGTACAGTGATAATCAGATTTGATCATCAGTAAGTTTTTGCCGAAAGGCGTTGAAAAATGGAATGGATGCCTGGAGATTTTTTTAGTTAAAATTTCGGGTTGTCTCTAGATATAGGGTACCCAAAAGGTTTGAGTAATCAAATCTTTCTTTAATCTTAAATGCATACGATATATCAATTCATTCTCTTATATTCTCCAATGGCAATATGTTTAAGTGCTCTTTTATATGTTAGCAACTCTTTTTTCGAAATGCCAATAGAGAAAAGCAGATACGTACATACATAGAACGTCAAGGAATATCCAATCTACTTATAGAATAGACTCAATGTATTCCATGTCCATACCGTATTTACCATGCCATTGTATCAACGCCCTTAGGTCCAAGTGTTACAAAATCGAACCCAGTCTAAATATAATATGCTGCAACTAGTCTAATTATGTTAATTTTATCTACAGTACAATTGTATTTTCTCTTATCCATATCATCCACTTGTGTTTCTAATTTGACAGAAAGAGAGAAATGATTTTTTTTTCAATTTAATTTTGAAACAGAATAAGACTGTGCGTGAATTTAGATGGAATGAAAAACTTTTTCGTTTCACAGTAATTTTAACGTCTTTAACTTCTAAATAAAAGATGATTGTTACTTAAACGTGTTAAGGTGATTTTTAAAAATGTATATTTATCTCCAAAAAAAACAGGGAAAATCAAACCACGGTATTTCTAAAGTATTTTATTACTATGACAATACAATAGTATTTACAATGTTATTTTTGGCAATAACAATACTTATCTATTAGGCAAGGATGGTCACCCTTAATACCAAATATTATATTAAAAGGACAAGGACAAGACTACAGATCATACGATTTTGTTTATATTTAAATTATTCCTGGCTGGTTGTAAATTAGATATTCGAAAAAATTAGCATTGCATTACAACTGTCAAAAAAGTTAGGCTTTTGAAAGAAATTAATATTGAGCAATAAATATGTTTGACTTAAATATAAACAAAACAGTTTTATATCGAAGAATAAGATAAGGACGATTTTGATAGGGCTAAAAAGTTTTTAAGGTTTAAAGTTGGTGGACTCAGTTTCCACACTTAGACTTAAAATAAATCTATGGTTCGTCAAGTCCTGGCTAATTTAACAAGCCTAGCTCTTTCCAGAAGCACAGAAGTCTCCTGGGCTACAGAGTGTTAAATATTAAGGTAAAGGCCTCACAGGTTAAGGTGATATTAAAACGCCAACTAGCCCCTTATATTACCACTACTACATAACGATCAAGATCGCTCTGTCAAGAGTGTAGCGGATGAGAAAAACGCCAACTCTTTCAATTTGACAGCGTCATATTGTTTTAAAAACAAAATGGCGGGGTGTCCATACCTAATCAAACTTTATGTCACGAGATGTGTAAGACAAGGCAAAATGCTTCATCCGCAGCGCAACATGAAACATACGAATTGGTATTGGTTCGTTTGCTAATTAAATTGTCGTGACCCATATGTATGGTATAACACATGAAATTCATTAAAGTCTCCTAGTTCATTATGACGACGTCATACATTTTGATTTTAAAGTGAAATGCGAATGTCGATTCGATTGCTTTAATATTTTCGCTAATGGCAATATTCATTCATTATTTACAGGATCATACGTGATCTTGCTTTCAAATTACCCGATTTCGTTTGTACATCTCAGAAGAATTTAATGATATTGATGTAATGTGTAAGAACCAGAGTGGAAGCGTAATAGGCGTATTTTATGGAGGCCATATAAAGGGAATTGGTACTGAATGGTTACCAGATTACTTACGTTAACCTAAGTATATTTAATGAAGGAATAACTAAGCGTGTCTCTTACATGTATCAAGGACTCCTAATGATAATTATGATATATATAGTTCTGATGTTTAGAATAATTATTTAGAATATATAATAGTTAGATATGGAGAAAGATATAAGGACGCTACTCTACTTGAAAGACATGACAATCTTAAATTTAGAATTCGTCTTATAGAAAAATAAAGCTTCCTTTTCACAGTGCATACATAAATTAAATTGGTCCGTCTCATTACAAAACAATTCTAGACATTTGTAATGGTTAGTCGTCTAGGACTCCTAGGTCTATTGATATTAGTACTAGAGCCTCTGACGTGTACTTGTACAGTAGGAATGTCTGCTGAATGTAGACTTGCAGCTCTTGAAGCGCGAGGTGAGGGTACACACACTCTCAGATCAACTGTGTGTAGGCTGGCGGCCCTGGATGACCTGGACGTGGTAGGAACGTGGTCTGAGGGTGTGGTTAATGCTGGAAGGTCAGCAGCTGACCGCGATCTGCGTGGTGGACTTTCTGGTATGAGAGCCATACCACCCATGCTGCCGACGAAGACGGAGTTCTGGAAAGACGATGGCATGTTTTCCCTTTTCATAATTGATGATATAATTGTTCTAGACAAGTGATGTTATTGTGAGTATTATACGTATTTAACCGTGCTTTGCAGCTCCTTAGAAACATTGTGTAAAAAAAAAATTGGCGACTAAAAACAGTGGCGGAGAGTTTATTGCCAGTTCTTCTCTTCCGTTCTACGCCCTTGATTTGAGAACTGGCAGAAAATGTAAAATTAGAGTCATTAAATATTTATTTTTTTAACGTTGAAGTGTATGTATGTTACCTATATGAATAAATAAATTTTGACTTTGACTTTAAGTCGTTTGCAGATTGTTATTGTTAATTAGAATGTGCATTTTGTTAGAAAAGTTTTGTTATAATAATCTGTAAACATACCTGTCTAGGCCGATGGGAAAGGTAACCACAAGGCTGATAAGCAGAAAAGGCTCCACCGCAGTCGTATGACACACAACCTCTCGACAGTGATGCTCTATGCTGTTAATTAAGATAAAATCAAGTTATGTAGTATGCAATACCAAAAAATCCTTATAACCCATATAAGGATTAAGAGGTAACCTACGACCATTGGTCGTAACACTAGATGTGTTGTGTGGATTCATCGTGCGACTCTCATCCTTAAGGTCATAGGTTCGATCCCCTGCTGTGCATCAATGAACTTCCTTTCTATGTGCAATGTGTGTGTTTAACTTTGAAGTGAAGTGAAGGAAAACATCATGAGAAAACTGGCTCGAATTAGACCCAAAATGTCGATGGCGTGTGTCAGTCACATGAGGCTGATCACCCACTTGAATATTAGATTGACAAGTGATCATGAAACATACAGAAATCTTAGTCCCTGACACATTTATTTAGTGTTTGGAAACACTTTGATGTTGCAACCACGCTGTTGATGTCGCTTATTGTCATAATTATTAATTGTCATAATATTAATCTCGCTGGTTTAAAAACATTTTAGGAGCACAACTTACAAGTGGTGGTACGGTGATAGTGTTTTCGGCGAGAACACAGCTTTGACGATGTTGTTGTTGAAACTTAGGTTGATATGGTTCTAGCATTCTGAAAAAAATGTGTGAATCTTCTCACATTTCTCTTTTGAAAGCTGGCTGTAAATTATGTTTATCTGCACAAGAATACAGGCAAATAATATTTTGGCTACTATGGATGATGCACTTTGAGCGTATGTGCCAAAATCGTGTAGTGAAGGAAGTATACTTAAGTCGGCCAAATGGCTGAGGGCCAATACCGACATCCGTATCGTTGAGTAAGACTGTGGACTGACAGAGTAGAACGTGCTATAATAGCTGAAATCTGGCGGGATATGAAAGAGGACAGATACCGGTGGAATTTTCTTGTTTCGTAGGTAGGCAGAGCCTGAGTAGAGAGTTTCCGCAAATATAATATAACATTGAAGTGAAAACGTTATTATCATCGTTGTGATTTTTAAGTCGATGTAACGACAGTTAAAGAGATACAGAGACAAATTTCATTAAATTTAACGTGAGATAGGAATCATGTGTATATGATAAGTATACAGTGAAGAAACTTTAGAAATAAAGTAAAGGGTAATTTGATTCAACTATAAAATTAAATGAAATTTATTAATTTTTATTTACATTTCATTAATTATACAAACTTTCTTAAACATTGTAGTTTTATAATATGTGAATTGCATACATGTTTTTTGTGTTCTTAAACATAGTGAGTATAATCAGCTGTTAGGGGTATTAAAGAACTACAAGCGCTCCGGTGAATGGAAGGTATGAAATGCAAGCTGTACTCAAACTCTGTTCTAATTTAGGTCTAAATTTTATTACTTCAAAGGTATTTAATAAAAGGTGACAAAATAACTGATTTTGTATAAGCCCTTGTGGAATAGATAATAATAAGAAGTTCCAAAGATGAAAACTACAGTCTACAAACCTTTTAAGGGAACTAATTAATTGTCAAAAGCAATTGTAGGACTGTTCGGTTTAACCTCTATTGTAAATTTTACTCAATTACACAGATTGTTCATTTCAAGCGGTGATCAAAGAGAAACTTTATAAAGTATAGATTTAATATATTATAATATATAATAAATATACTTTTAACACATAATATTGCGAGTTTAAAATTGAGATGTAACCTATCTTTTAAGTAAGATCAAACTGCAGACGGTGTACAAATTTGATTGATATCGGTTCGGTAGTTTAGGCGTCCATAGCGGACAAACAACGTGACACGTGATATATATATATATATTAAGATTTATTATTATTGATAAATGGCGAACAAGTTAGTTAATTTTTTAAATATATGCGGTTGAAGCTGTATCTAAAAACATATCAAAGAGTTTCGCACTATGATTAGACATTTAAGCAGAATTAAATGCATTGCTTAATATATTTGATTATACGAAATTACCATCCAAATTCATGCATGCATAATAAGCCATACCAGTAATAGCTGAATTTCGCTATAAATTAAATTCTAAATGGTCAAAGCATCATTGATTGTTGGTAATGTGCGTTATAATTCAAAATTTAATATCACGTATTCAACAGTAAGTAAACGTTTCGAAGCCTCGACTTATACTTAAATATGTTGCTTGGACTATGCTCAAAATTGTATAACTTTTACAATAAAACTGTGTGAACTGGATTGTCCATTTTTCTTTGACGAATGGTGGAATTAAAATTTTCGTTCGTTGTGTTAGTCGAGCGTCAATCACAGTGATATATCAAAGCGCAAATATAATAAAAGCGAAGCATACTAAAGCGTTTTTTTAACAAAATTTAAACATATGAACGAGTGTTGAGTATTATCTTGGAGATATATATATATGGTAAATGTAGGGCCGTATTTTATTATAATTTTAGTGGTCGTTTTGTAAGCGTTATCTGAGCCTTTAAAATATAGAGAACAAATATATTCATTGTTCTGATAATTAATCTATTAATCATTCTAGCTAAGCTAAGCTCTGTGAAGGCACAATAGTTCAAGCTCCAAATTTGCTGTAAAGCCCGGATATTAGCTATTGTATTGAGTAATGTTGTCATGTCTATTATTTTTATTACACTATTTTCCCCCTTTTGCAACTGAGGCACAAACTAGCTGCTGAATGACCAACGCTGGGGAACAGTCTACCCAGGGCCAATTACAACCACTGCACATACACACATTACACATTATTCTTAAAAAAAAAATATCTTTCATTTTTTTTTCATATTTTTTAATTATTGCTATTTTGTGTGTGTTTTGTAGGTAATTAATGTTATGTCTATGTTTAATTGCAGCAAATATTGCCGTCGCATTGAGTGGTGTGCAATTATATTAACACAAACAGAACTAATAAAATCAAGAACTACGTACAGCTTATAGACGCACCTGATCTTGCCCCAGCGGTTGAAGAAAAGAGCGATTGCTGCTACCCATAGTAGAAGAACGAATGCTACTATTAACGCTTCTTCTGCGCGAACTACTATCGCGCTGCCGTCTGTAAATTGTAAATCTATGAAGATAAAAGCAATGGAACATGAAACAAAAAAAACGTGTGTACTTATGTACACGTGTTAGAAGTTAGTCTTCTTTGGCGTAATAAGATATTTTTTTTAATTGTACGTTTGTAAAAAACAACGCTAACCATAGAAAAAAGGTATTTTAATACATTTAAAGATTATAATGCTCCAGTTAAATAAAACTTATTTAAATATCACAAAATGTTGAATATAGCTGCAGGATGTACTTTTGTAACTCCCATCATATTTCCCTAACGCGTCAAAAGAAGTATAACTTCGAAAATAACATTTCCATCAAACAACACAAAAACCCCTTCTTTCCTGTTGCTTTCAGAACATAGGCGATAACTGTTGTTAAGCTCCCCAGCTCCAGCAAGAAGAGTGATTCGATCGTCGAGTACGAGTCACTTTCCTTGGCGTTGAGAGAGTGTTAGAAGGAGTTGTTAGATTTATACCGACAGCTGAGTTCCATGATTGGATGTCGAGGAAGACAACGATTTTGTGTACCATAACTATGTGTAACCAGCTGCCCACTGAAGTATTTCCGACCCAATTCAACTGAGGATCTTCAAGATAATATTGTACCAGTTGCGAGATTTCTGGTTGTGTGCTTGTCCATTGGCGGCGATTTCACTTAAGATCAGATGAACATCCTGCTCGTTTGCCCATTGTAAATAAAGCCTCGTATGAGCCTCTTAAACTTGGATCTTAATCTTGTTATATAAGTTAATAAATATATTTTGATAATTAATATTTCCATTTTAATACATTATTCATTTGAGCAGTTATCATATAAATCTGCCGCAGGATAAATTCAGTGAAAATCACTTACTGCATCCACATGTGTTCACTGCCGTTATGGACAACTTTACACAACATACTGCTGAAACTTACCCAATTCTGTAATGGATAAGTTGCCTGTGATTTGCGGTGCTGGATATGTTGTGACCGGCGTGGGATGAAGCCGCAATATCACCTCCGCCGGGGGCCCACCGGTGGCTCCACTCCATTCTGAAACTTGGGATACATTAGTGACATTCAGTATTTATACGTGCAAATGTAAATAAATTAATTCAATATAACTTAATTGTCTTACTATCTATGTGTCTGTATAAAAATAAATTAAAGCGGTTCTCGGGGGATAAGAGAACAACAAATGTTCTGATTATTTTTTTACAATTCGTCAACTTAAACTTATATATGATAAACAGGTTATATAAGTTATATAAGGAAACCCTAGTATGGAAATTTAAAAAAAGAGACATCAACTTAGGGTAAAGTATTTAAAAAAACTATGAAATTTTCACACTAGTATTACTAAACTTCAATGAGTGGAATGATGAGTTATAATTATTTATATGTATTATAATTATGAGACAGAAAAGAACTGCTCAACAATATTATTATGGCTGAGCTCGTTTGATTTGAATCGGTAAGCAGTTTCAAAACTCAGTAAAGGTGGAGTGATAGAATTCAGTTTCATGAATATCAGTTTCAAGGATAAGATTGTCAAGGGAACGCAAATCAAAAAACGCGCCAGAAAGGAACATATGCGTACAATATTATAAGTAGGTCACAAAATATTATAAAGAAATTGTGAAGAACATTTTTCGCCGCAAGCGAATGGGTATTTTTTTATATAATAGGGGTGCAAACGAGTCTGCGGGACGCCTCAAAAGGGCAGTAATCGCATCCCATAGACACCCATTTTTAGTCGGTGCGTTGCCGGCCTTTGAAGGCTCGCATTTATTTGTCTTTACGAAAAGTGAAACATAACAAATGTTCGTTCAATCTAATATGTTTCTAAATTTTTAGGAGGCGATGTGAATGATGTTATGATGGCCGTATTGGTAATTTCGGTACTTATACTAAACAAAGGACGCATCAATCAAAAAGCAATGCTTTAGCTGAAAGCTGTTTTATACAATACAATGAGCAGTGTTGGTGCAGTTGCTCACATAACCAAGCGTGGTATTTTCGCCCCTTAGGTCGAGGTTTGAATCACGGCTGCAACTATTAAAAAATTGGATGTGAATGCAAATTATGAGGAAATAAAAATAAATAAAAATGTAAATCTGTGGCGCTACAAGCTTTTAAGGTGTGATCATAATATTTATGTATCTGTTTCATGATCATTCGTCCATCTAACAGGCAAGTTGGTGATCAGCTTCCTGTACCTGACATACGCCTTCGAATTTTTACGCCTGCCGTGCAGATAGTAAAAGTCAATTGGTGTACAGCCGGGACTCGAACCTGCCTCTACTCTTATAAGTAAACTGTCTATACAAAAATTAAAGAAATGCGTCAATAAATTACACGATTTTCTGTCTATAAAGAATATCGTAAATAGAAGTTTCTCGGTATTAGATAAGTATATAAATAACTATATAACTATCTATTATTTAATATTTTTCATTAAATAATAGATAGCTATATACTATTGAAAATTAAGCCGCTTTATCGGTTTCCTAGTTGCTGTCCATTATCTAAAGAGCAAAGTTTTCGCGATCCCGGTATATACGAAGTAATAAAATGTAAATGAGGGGGATTGCTTATATAATCAATCACAAAGTTTTAAACTTTGTCTCACAATATCGACAGTTGACAAACATGCATCAATCTTCTGGATATTCGGAATTTACCTGACGCCAATGGGTCATAAAGAAATCCAGTATGAAAAAAATAAAAAGTCGATTTTTTTTAATCAGCCTGTATTAAAATAAAATAATCATGGTAAACATAGTATCAAAGCCTAAATATGTACTAATAACTAGATATTGAATTATAACTGTCAACAGAAAATACTACAAAATTAACAGAAAATGTGCATTTTGGCTAAAACTAAACTAATTAACGATTTTTTTAATAGAATGATAACAATCTAGTTGTATTATACTACTTGATATTAATTCACATACATGTGATAATTGCTAAGCTATAAAATTATGTGAATTCAGCAGATGCTTTTAAATTCCAGCTATGAAACAATCGGAGCATCAACTTTTTCTTATGGTTATAATAAAAACATCGTGATGAAATTTCTGCCAAACCGACGGCGTCTGATCCATAATGAAAATTAATAACAAACAAATATCTGTGGTATTTATTTATTTATTCAGAAACCAACAGAAACATCCTTACAATAAAAACAAAGTCAAAAATAAAACACAAAACAAACACACTAGATGCATCCACAATAGGTTAAACTTATACAATGTAACTATGATATATAATGTCTAATATAACAATGCGGTTATACTTATATATATTTGTCTCTGAAAATGTTAATGCTGTCATTTAATTAAATCAACAACTACTGATTCTGTGTTCAACTTTTTACTAAAATATTCCGTAAGAAACGTTAAAAAATCTAATAACCTTTGTTAATTAAAACCTTCCTTACCTGCTGATATCCGAGATGAAAGGGGTTGTGGACGGCGCGTCGTGTCTGTGATGTCTCTTGAAGTATCTAAAAACAAATTATTACTAAGATGAGAATCTACAAAACTTAATTATGATATTTTACACTTTGTTATATAAGGAAAATTATATATTTGGAAAAATCTGGAATAGGCTTTAACCCGTGTAGGGGTTCCGATCAACGACACTGAAGGAAGCTAGGATATAACCGGAAAAAAATTATGTTGTATTTTACTTTTCTAAAGATTTAGAAAATCAACAGGCTTTCGTATTTATATTATTTAACTGAAGTGATAAGTGTGTGTTAAGAATTATTCGGTTTTAGATATTTAAAAGAAATAAAATAATAAACAAAGCTATGAATTCTACAATCTGTTTCATTAGGCTAAGGAGTACCACACAACTAATCAATGGGCTCATTTGGTTACCACAGAACTATGAAATAGCGGTTATTACTTATGTGAGAGCACAGTTTTTTAGCAGCTTGCCTAAAACTGTAAAGCATGGTTTCTCAACGATTTCTATGTTTCTATGTCCTACTAAAAAGCCAAAAGTTAAGTAAAACAGTCCTGCGACACCGTTACTGTAAAATTATAAGAAGTACTTAGCGCCCTATTCTTAACAAATATTTTGTGGCTTATACCGGTTCTTTCTCTATTATTAATTAAATTGTACGCTGAGGGTTGACCTTTGTAAGGAAACCGGTATGCCTCAGACCCAAATCAATGACATGTACAGAATTACCTACTTGTCTATAAAATTAAATTGTCAATGAAACTGATGAAATCTGAGGTTAAGCCCTTGTCTGGAATATTATTTTTTATCCATTACCATATATAATTTTAAAGTACGTATACAATCTTCTTTCATATAAAAAGAAAAATTAGTTTTATAAATTTTATTTTTTTATTTTACTTGCGAGAAAGAACTCTTATAATAAATCCAATACAAGCCTCAAACATTTAAGGAAGAAAGAAGAAATATATTTGTTTCACAAGACACAATCGCATCTTTTGTTGTCTCAAGAATTAAATATATTTTTTCACCCATTGTCTTCATACGAAATACAAAGTTTTCGCTACATTTCCTTAGATTAACCATCGTTTTTCCTTTCTATACAGCGTTATCAAGTTACCAAGTCTAATATAATTGGGGTCTCTTGACAATGACACCGTAGTTTTTCTCTCGGTCCACCAATTGTATATAGATGAGTTTATTTATTAAACCCAATGTTTGTACAGCAAGGGAAACCGTGAGTAAACCGACATGACTTAGACCTAAATAATTCATCGAGTCTGATAGGAAAAATCCAGCTAAATATTGCAAATATTAAGTTAAAAGTTAAGTGAATACAATTTGGTAGGTAAATCCCTTCGCTGTGTAATCGAATTAAGCATTACGAAAATTTGATATGATTTTGAGAGGCTGTTAAGGAAATTGAACGATCTATTAGATTAGATATTATCTCCAAATTCCAAAATGTATGGCATATATTTATTTATTATTAACACTAATTTATGCGGTCTAAAACCTAATTCTTAGATTCAGATCTAACGATATCTGATCTAATTATATTTCTTTATATAATTTTTAGTTCACAGTGCGTGAGCTCAATTAGGGCCTGTTTCACAATGTCCGGATAAGTTCCAAATAAGCTATTTGTTACTTATTTGTAGGATAAACAATATTTTTGCGTTTCACGACTGTCAGATAGCGCTATACGTCATGAAATGTGAAGTATCTTATTTGGAAATTTTATCTTTCGAATAATTTATGTGTTGCATAGCTATTTGGCACTTTATCCATACATTGAGAAACAGGCCCTAAGAGTATTTTTTTAATAAATAAATCAGTGGCGCTACAACCTCTTTAGGTTAGGTTTGTTTCATGATCATTTTTAAATTTAATAGGCAAGTAGGTGATCAGTCTCTAGTGCTTGGCACACGTCGTTGACTTTTTGGATAGACCCTTAGAAGAAATGCCGGTTTCCTCACGATGTTTTCCTTCACCGTTCGAGCAAATGTTAAATACGTACAGAGAAAGAAATTCCATTGGTGCACAGCCGGGGATCGAACCTACGAACTCAGGTATGAGAGTTGCACGCTGAAGCCACTAGGCCAACACTGCTCCTTCTATTTTTTTTAGATTGTTTTAATAGTAGGGGAGCCCAAGAGGGGATTTCGGGATTTACTCAAGCGCGGCAGATTAATATATAGGGGGATACCTTGTACCCGGTTCAGTACCTCCACCAAATATGAGGCCCATATATAAGGCCACCCGTGAAGGATACAGGATCAGATGAGTAAAAAAAAATTGATCATCAGACATTCTCGAGCGCGTCAGATTAAGGTAGTGTGAATTAATCACATCCTAAAAAGTGTATATTCCACTAATCTGACAATTTGAGAGTGACGTAAAGAGAGGGGAGGGCAGCAAAGTTGTAAAAAAAAAACGTCATCTTGACATTCTCGAGCGTAGCTAATTTTTTTTTTATTTTGAATGAAATAATTCAAGAATATTGAAAAATATATAATCTGACGATTTCCGCAAGCCGAAATAACAAAATTTCGTCGATAAAGTTCGTGGGATAAACGCGTGCAGCTGCGTGATGCCTACATTTCCTTCTCCGCGTTTCCCTCAAAATTAGATTTCATGTGAATTTGAACCGATGGGGACCGATAGATTTTGAGAAATTTTGAAAAATCTAAAAAAATAACAATTTGTTTTTTTGAAAGTGTTTTTTTGCAATAACTTTTTAACGGCTTTATCCATCAACTTCAATCAAACAATCCACCTTACGGCTTGAAAAACGACGTCGATCGCCACCAACCTGGTCAAAATCGGTTGATTCGTTCGAGAGATATCGTGAACGAAAGAAAACCGAAAACAGTGTTTCTATCACATAACTTCGACATTTCATATCGGATTATCGTTTTTGATGAAATTAAATAATTAGAGCTTAAAAAATGCGTCGATCGCCGTCAACCGCGGGAAAATTGCTTGATCCATTCAAAAGTTATTGGGGTTTGAAAATTTCAAAAATAGGGTTCTATGAAACTTCTATCAGACTTTCGAGCTGGGAGAATTCAAACGCATAGAAATATTATTTCTTTGAACTCAGCGAGCTCATAAGTACAATTTTAAGCGCCCAGGAATGGTATTGCAGGCATGGCCTTTAGGGTGAACCGTTTTTCTAATATTTTTTTTGTCAGATCAGGCAAATCCCTCTAGATAATCGTCAGATTATGAGACAGTACGTTTAAAATATAAATCTGAACCATATATATCTTAATCTGACGCGCTCGAGTATTTCAAAATGGCGAATTTTTTTTGCACATTATAATAATGGCTGCGAGTTTGCGTCAGATCGAAATCGTCAGATTATTGAATGAGAGCTTTTGTTTTGGTGCACTTAACACCCCCTTAGAAAACCTGACGCGCTCGATTAAATTTTTTTTTTCATTTTTAACCCTTACGTACAACCACCCCCATCATGCAAATGATCAGATTAACATACGTACATTATTAAAAATACGTAGAACATTGATGCTATCAATATCTGACGCGCTCGAGTATGTCCATGCAACAATTTTTTTTTACATATTTAAACATCTATAGCCGCTTTCCCCACCGATGAAAAGGTATATATCATATAACATTTTTTTCTTCTTATCATCTAAGCTTTGCAACCCAATAGGTCTCCACGACGCTCGAGTAAATCCCCATTTAGCATCGTGGGCTCCCCTACCATAAACATGCACCATTGAATTGCTTTTAACCCAGGACACCACAGGACAGTGGCCGTGTGGGGACTAGCGTTAGATTAATTTAACACAACCATATTATATTTATAATAATGTTTATTATTATTATTTCACGTATTTGTATTCAAGCATAGCCGATGGTCAAAATGTACAACCTCAAAGTTCAGTACTACGCTGGGCCCATTACTTTTTATCTATAATATTTTATGAAGACTAACAAAATTACAGGCCAATATTCCTTAATAAAAATGTAAGTAAATATTGAATGAGAATCCAGTCCATTATAAGTTTAAAAGTTTGTAACGTAAAAGCTTTACAGCAAAGTTTTCCATCATATTAGGGGAAAATTAATTTAGTTACTGTTGACATTCGAGTAATATAATGGATCAAAACCTATTTTCTTTACACTTTTAACGTATTCAAATAAATTTAAATATTACATTATTGGATATTGGAAGAATAAAAAAAAATCAATTATAGGAGGCTATTTTTGGTTAGTTTATTGAATTCCATGTAGAATGTTGCTACATATTTTGAAGTATTTTTTATTAATTACTAAATAGGTATTATGTACATACTGAAAATATACTTTACAATTACATTTATAAATACACAAATTACCATTATCTTTTTATATCATTATATTTTTTTTTACCTTAAATAAATATTCACATAATTTCACAATATTGTGAGATAATAAAAATTTAATAGTCCAACTATACGTAGACAAGTAATGGAATAATTGATCGAATATTACTGGAAAGTATCAAATTAAAAATTAAAATTTATTGATTTGAACTCGGTCTGGATTTTATTTTGGAGCGGGTCAAGGTTTTGAAAATTGTAAACGATTTAACCTTTGGCTTTCTATTGAATTCATTTCTAATTAAATTAGGACAATTTTTTCGGTGAAAATTTTTAAATACTTTCTTTTTATCTATTAATAGATCTTTAGACACTTTCTGTCACACATTGTGTTATGAGAACAAAACAATGCCTGTACGTGTAAATTGTAAAAGAAAAACACTACCTTAACAGTTTAAAAAAAAGTAAGGTTTTGTTTGATGATTTTGCTTTTTTAAAAGAGCACCGAGAGTTTTTTTGCCGACTTTTTCTCTCGGCCCTCTGTCTTCTTTGCCGATGCGTAGGGATGCCTACAGGTTCAAATTTAATGAAGTGGAATAAGTGATACCTTGATAATCTTATGTTCCAAAGTAAACGTATTTTATTTTTCTTTATTTTTTATTAAAACTCAAACCGATATAATAATAAACACTTTCATTTATTTTATTTCATTATCGTATAAGTGGTTCATAGTTAAGTGCGCCAAAGAAATTGCATGTCTAAGTTCAAGGTTTATGACAAATCAATGATATTTGCAAATATTAGGGTGGCTTTGTAATAAAATTGTTTGTTCAGAGTTGTATCACTTTCTCGTGCTTTTATATTGTATTTTTTATCACTTTGCTATATTCAGTTTGTGTGACAAATTGAATGAGGTTCGTGGTTGTGTTCGTTGGCTCTGCTTTGTACAAATATCGACCTTCGTTGCCTGCCACGTATTCTATATTTAGGTTATGTCTTCTAATTTTAATATAACTTATACCACACAAATATAGAGAATTGTCTTTAACCTAAATAGTATTCATAATTATTAAAAATTTATATTAAGAAACTTACAACAACTTTTAAAATTTTGATCCCTGTGGCAGTGTACCTTTAAAGAGGGCAGCATTTTCTCGTTGTATTGCGATACCTTTTCGTTGAGCGCGGAAAACAGGGTAATATCTACCAGGCACCAACTTAAAATCTGCACAAGCATGACAATAATAAATATATAAGCATACTAAAGAAAATATAGGCATGAATATATATATATATATATATGTCTATATTTAAAGCAAAATTTTAAAAGCACAGAGAAATCAGAGTTTTGAAGAATCAAATATGAGACAAATCTTGGCCACATTCAATTTGTCCGTTTTTCAGACTTTAAATAACTCATAATTTTTATTTATTTTGTTTTACATTATACCAATACTACAACAGCAATCAAACCCAAAACCTCCAGGCTATATGCCATTTGCGTAAGCTTTTTGGGAGTGGTCCGCAATCAATTTAAAACCCAGTAATTTACCAGTATTTGCGTAATTTCACCTTTATTTTAATTTCAACGCCAGAGGGGAGTTTCAGTACTATTACGAATTGGATCATTCTTAATGAAATTAATAAACACTATTTGCAATGTAAAAGGGAATAAAGCTTACTATAGCTGTTTCGCATTCAAGGTGAGAATACTAATTTAAATATACATGTACAAAAAAATATTTATGGTTTTGAAATGCCAGCAACTGTATGCATAATTTACGTCTGTATATGTATTCTACAAGGTGTATTATGGAGAGTGTTCTGAAGAGTTGTTTATGTTAATTCCTCCTGCCTTGTTTTACCAGCATCACCTGGATGGTATTAAGTCTTCCACTGTCCGCTTTATAAGTGACTTTTTCGTGAACTAGCGAACTGTGGACACGACTCCCGGTCGGGTCTTCCCTGGGAGAAATGATCTTCATTTGTTTAAAGAAAAAGTATACTCAGCTGGCAACGCACCCACTTAAAAAGGTAAATGTGTGGTACGGTATGATAATAGTCCATGGGTTGCGATTTCACTCATCACTTTTGGACATCTCGTAGGCTTATAGGCAAATAAGGGAGTAAAAATATAAATAATGACGCCAGAAATAGCGCGAGCTATATAACTGACATATACAAAGTACACATGTCAGAAGTGAAAATCTTTGTAAATTAATTATTACTGAGGCAAAAGCCCCAATAGATGATCATGTACCACAATATGATTACTCCATGTATTTGTATATCTATATTCACAATGCATACAGTATATACGTACTGATGATAATATAAATCGATAAAATATCTGCGTTTAACGCACAAAACGTTATGTGACAGAATCGCCATCAAAACTTCTAATATCGTGTATTCTTTCTCGATCTCCCTTTCTCTCTCTCTCAATCGGTCTCAATCGCTCTCTCCCTTTTCTTCGACAACGCTGCACATCTTCGTGACGTTTCATCCGTAAAAAATCGATTTTCATGCGCCTAACGAAGTGTCACTTAAATAAACAGAAAATAATTTCATTTCAACACTGTATAACTAAAACACGATAATAATAGTTAATTTTCAAAAGTTTTTAGTTAAATAACATGAAAATCTTTAATTTTTTTTAAATAGAAACATGATTCAACACAAAGGTGCATGAACCAAATTTCGCAAATATCTGTACGCATGTTTGTTCCATTTGAGTTTTATGGCACAAGTAAAATTTCGGTGGAAAGCCTTTAATCCTTCCACCATCTGAAATATTAAGAGATGCGGACGTCTATAAATCCTACTGTCTGAAGTGACCCAGTTTTTTGTGCTTCTTGTTTACTTTTTGTCGGCGAAATAATTTGAATGCAGTATTATAAGCCTCATGTATTCCTGGAAACATTCATCCATCTATACAAAATACACACAAAAAAAAATGTATTTTTTATGTATATGCCTCCTGCAATTGGCTCCATTTCTTCTCTTCTTCATCTTCAGCCTTTTTTAATAAAAACCCGTATAAAATGAAAAACAAACCAACTAGAAAATATAAAGACAAAAGCTAGAATAGAGTTTTCATGTTAAAATTCTAACGTTTTAATAAATTTAATTTATTTTAAAAACTCGTTGCACATTCAAGTTGGGTTTCACACTTTTTCTACATTTTAAGTGGTCTCTCAGCTGGAACTAAAGCGATATGTCGCATTTAAAACATTTCAAAGCTTAATAATTTTAATTATTTTGAAGTTTAAGAAAGAGCAGAGGGCGAATGAGTAATAATAAATCTAATCTTAAAATTGCATTAATCAGTTAGAAAGTTGAACATTTATATAATTAAGATATACTTAACTGTTTTTATTTTTTAACCGATAAACATATTTCTCTATAAATAAGATAATGAAAGAGAAGAAAAAGAAAGTATTAAATTACATAAGGTAGACAAGAAGTGCAAAAATACATTTTACATATGTAATAAGAAGAAAAAAATAACAGGAATAAAATAAACTAAACTAATACATGATACATGAAAAACAAAAAGGTAAAAAGTGCACATGAATCATGATAATTTAATGTTTAAATTTTAAAAAAGTTGTTCAGTTTCATCTTACACTGATAATAACTTGAGAATGCTTCGCTCAGCCTCCGACACAACTATAAGTAAAAGGTACCGAACTCGCCCACTGGATCGTTCGTCCATTATCAATCGCATCCTGACTTTATACAGTACTGTGCCTTTTGTCCACAAAAGTAATCTTTTGAAACCATAAATTGTAAGTAAAAGCATTGTAGTTACTCAATCAAGCCCATATTAAGGTTAATATTGTCTCCCTGATACTAACTTAAAAATCGTTGATTGTTTGATATATCCTTATACAGATATATAAATCACGTGTCACGTTGTTTGTCCGCGATGGACTCCTAAACTACTGAACCGATATCAATCACATTTTCACAGTATGCAGTTTGGTCATTCCCGCAATAATATTTTATTGCAAATTTTTGTTTATTATTTGATACTATTAATAGATGGCGTGGTGTTAAAAGTATCAACGTTTCACATAACCTATCTACTTTTCACATAAATTCTCCTACCGTTTCCCTAGTTTATTAATAGTATATAATATAATACTATGTATTATAACAAAAACGTTAGCTACAGCAACGCTTGGCCAAGTCGTATATCTATAAATCAAATACAGAATTAGCGATTATTATATGAATGTCAAACTAAAATACAAGATGGTGGATGGTTGTGATCAGCTGTTTAGTATATATCAAATAAACTTCATTTAAAGTGTAATAGATATCTGAGACAATTATTTAAACCTTATTTTTTATATCAGATTATGATTATGGTTTGACTAAGTTAACAATTTGGTCTTCTGGCGATATGATTATCCATGGGCGGCGGCATCACTTAACATAGCCACTGTTTGTCTTCTATTACATAAAAGAAACTGCTCATCGTTATTCGTTTTAATTAAATAAGTTTCAACAAAAAACCCTTCATTTAATGGAAACATTTCACTTAGTGGAGAGCAGCAGAGAATCGTCTTACTGATGCCTGAAAATTTAATCCGTTTAAAGTTGAGTTACTTTTGCTAATTTATAACGCCTATACCTTACTAACATATAAAATAGATATATAATGCAGTGTTCTTCTTATTATACTAAACAAATATTTGAGAATTTACTATGTCTATAAGAAAGAACTATAATACTTATGGTAAATATTTATAAAACCGGATTTGGGCTCTGTAGTCACGCCATAATATTTTATTTATAAAATTGTAATACGGTCTTTTTAAACTCAAATTTAACATCATTTATTCATTTCGGTAACACAATGTACACTTATGAACGTCATATTAAATACTTCTACTTATACATTTACTGTAGTCCTCAAATCAAGTCAATCCGTAGAACGGATGAGAAGAACTGGCAATAAACTCTTCGCCACTCTTGCCAAGCTCTTTTGTTTTACACAATGTTTGTAAGGAGCTGTAATCATTACATCAGTTTCCACAAATTACCTTAAGTTCATTTTACTCAAAAAAACCTTAGCATTTCTATATTTTAATTTTAATTTTTTCATTTAATAAAAAAAACAGAAGTTCCTATGAATTTGTAGAATTAATAAACTATCTGATTTCTGACTTTGTTTTCAACAGCCTTTTGTCAAATTATAGATATAATTCATATTTTAACGTTGATAACCCATGACAAGATATTATGTAAATTAGATGGCCGTTATAAAGTACGACAACATTCTTGAACATTGCTAACGACTTAAGTAATGATGTGAACTGTATGTTGTATGCTAGACTATTTGCTATAATATCCTTTGGTTTATTTATATAAACTAATGACTGTACAGACTATGTTTTTTTATAACAAATGGTGTAGTTTAATGTCATTAATATATTTTCGATAGCAAAAACTATTGAAGACTGTAACTGTTTTTTTATATCTAGGAGAATAAATATAATTCAACATATCTGTGATGACACAGATAATGTTCTTTCAGAGTTATATGATATTAACTAATATATCGATCAAACTCAAATTTTAAAGACTGAAAAAGAAAACGTACCTTACAATTCATATCCCTTATCATAACGGATCCACACAATAGAATAAAGTATAAGTTATTTATAAAAACCACTAAATTATACACCTTATAAAAAATGTCTTCCCAAGCTTTTGGTAATACATTAAACGCCTACGTCGCGGTCTACGTGTAGGCGTGGTTGTACGCGTATATATTTGTAGACGATTCGTATATATAATTTTGTTAATATTTAAAACTGTTAAAATTCTAAGCTTTATCTAAACACTAAAATAATTACAATTATCCCATTCGAAACGTACAATAAGTCTCAAATAGGTATAAAAGTATGTTACATATCTATCTTTTTATTAAAGTACAACATAATATATAATGCATTTTCAGTATAAGTTATAAAATACCTACGTATAATATCGAAAATGTGAATGCAATCTTTTTACATATATATATTTATATAACAGGCAAACGAGTAGAAGGTTCATCTGTTGTTAAGTGATAGCTCATGTACACTCACATTGCCAGGAGGTTCGCAAGTGCGGTGCCAGCCTTTTAAGAAATGGTCGCTCTTGTGTTATACTAACGTAATTTAGTGTAAAAGTATTTTTTTACTAACTTTTTTACGCGAATTAATATGATTCAAAAATGATTTTTCGAACTGAGATATAAATATCCTACTGATATAACCCCTTTGAGAGATTAGAGTTTGCACATTTCTTTTTACCTATATAAACAGATTTCAGTGCCTAATCCGAACACAAATGTTGTTTCATCAAGATTCAAAACGGTTGTTGAACAATTTTGTTGTCTATTTTTTATTAAATAGATTACTTTGTTAGATTCTTATTTTGGCCTGTAATCCATCAATTGTCCAAGAAATCAATCAATTAGTTAATATATACGCACCACTAATTTCTATGAGATCGGCGTGGGCGTGGCTTAATTGATGTCGCATGTTAATATCTATTCAAGGATATAGGAGCATAACATATACGTCCCGTGGGGCTATAATCTTTTGACATTTTTCCATATTTTTTCTTACCTATTATTTATTTCTTAAAATATTTCATGGACGGCTGAGATTCCAAGGCACCAAATTTAAGATATGACATTCACGCAAAATTTAATTATTTTATTTCACATTGTTCAAACGATATTCGTATTTTTTTGTTGTAATTGAGTTACGTTTTTTGCTATAATATATAGGTTTCCTAATGATAAAAAAAATTCGTTAATTTTACATAGGTTTCATTCAATATTTATATTATACAAGTAAGTATATTTACTTTCCACTACTCAAACAACAGAGACAAACCATACATTCTGAAAATCACATCTCTCTAAATTAAATTAAGTATTTTAAATAGGATAAAAACATCGCTTTATTATTCTGTCACCAAAGGTTTCGCTGTCAGTTATTTATCAGCGTCAAATGGGGAAGGCAAATTGATATCCATCATTTTATGCTAAGTCATAATCTTTAAGTAGTAAGAGGTTGTGATAAATATTTATCAAAGTTTTGTCATGTAGACTACGCCTTATAGGAATAAACTACTGGAATAGTTTTCTTTGAAATTAATTTTTTGGTGGAGAGATTTACGTATATATAAAACTACTACATATTGTCTCAGATATATAAATAGTAGAAGTTGCTTTACAACCTCTTTAGGTCTGGGCCTCAAATTAACTATATCTCTTTCATGATCAGAATACTGTACTTGATACACGCCATCGACTTTTTGGGCAACCCGGTTTCCTCGGGATGCTTTTTGAGTTACTGTTGTGTGTGTTAGAAAAAAAAAATAAAAAAAAAATCCATTGGTGTACAGGGCGGGGATCGAACCCTTTACCTCAGATATGAAAGCCGATTGCTAAGCCAAATCACTCGTAGATTTTTTAATAATATAAATACTTCCGCTTATAATAAGATTATTTGTGTAATAATTTAATTAAGGCTTGAATTCTATTAAAATATAAAATAAACACTGTTACGCCTAAGATAATAAAAAAACTATGTCATTATTTTTGTTAATAATTATTAATATTAATTATTGTAATCCATTCTAAGAGAAAATTTATTAGTTTTTTATATAAGTTGGCAATTGTAGGAAAATCTAAAGGCTGCTAACGTATTTATTTGCCCAAAGCCTGTTTATTTGCCCGCGTTTTGTAAAATATAATACCTGTTTGACGTTTCGAGCGAGCTTTCCGTGAATCGAAACGTTTGGAGCGATGAGACTTTCTCGTTTTCATCCGTTGGTTTTCATCTGAAAATTATTATTATTAATATTTTTATGTGTTTATGTATAAAAACAAATCTACCTACTACTTAGTATCTACTGCAGTCTGCTCTTTCATACACTATATATACTATACAGATACTCCTGACATTTAATACATATAATGTATGTATTTCTCTAATAAATAAATAAATTTATTTGCAAAATTATAGTACAAAAATGTTATGGTGGTACAATCTAAATTTCGCATATTCTGCCACAGAGCAAATTAATAATAGCATGCAAATTCATCTTAAAAGGTAGAATAGAAGTTACATTCACATGAGTCGTATATTATAGGCAATGTTTATATTATTTTATCACTACATTATCACAGTATTAAAATATATTATAACGTTTTCTAATTAATATGAATTAAAATATTTCCACAAATAGAAATTTGTTTTTTTCCATATAGAATATGGCTAAATGAACTCATTACAAATAAAGGTTCTGAGTTCATATTCAAACTATTGCCATACAAAAAGTTCTACAGAATTCCAGATTATTTTTTGGCATAGCCAATTTCTTTCGATGGTGGTCCATTCCCGTTGACTCAAAAATATTTTTGTTTTTGTGAACGAAAAAGGAACTAAAATATACATAAAGGGAAGATATACAATTTTATACTCTTAAACATACGCAATACATCTAGGTACTTAAAAGGGTTCCCAAATCTTACACTATGAAAAGAAAGATGTACCAACTTAATGAATAAAGACTTATTATTATTATTATTATTATTATAGTTTGCTCCACAATTTGTTCAAATACATTTATTTACATTTATATACCCTATTCACTTGGACTGAATATATAGAATACAAACTTACGTAAATATTTCTCAACAACGCGACGCTAAAGTTTAACCGTCGTTCTAACTAACAAATTAACCTGTTTATTCAAGCACATTCCAGCTAACTAAAGTCCTTGATAAGACGACTAAGCCTGTTTATATACAGTGACTATTACAGTGGTCGTAGGAAGCAGGCGTTCTAATTATACGTTGTGTCACTGGCATTATCCACAGATTATAGCGGAATTAATGTAGTTTGTTGCAACTAAAACTCATACAGAATTATGTGAAAGAACAATTTTAAACTTATCATGTTCAGAGGTTTTTTAAAATATTAAATGTACTTATAATTATGATTTAAGAAATCTTTTCCAATGTGTTAAATTCATTATATTGTACATAGCTTTACAAATTTTCATGATAAGATGTATACGAGATCGTAAAAATCTTAAAAGGCCGCAACGTATTCGCGCTTTTGCATTCAAAGTGTCCATGGATTTTTCACTTAACTGCTATAAGTTGGTAGTTAATCGATTTTTCATTCTAACATAAAGTTTCTTTAGACAATTTACATGATAAAAGTCGAACAATTTGTGAGACTCTGCCCAGTTCATTGGCCAGTCTAAATACAGACGAGTGTCCATCGTCGTAAGGATTGCTACTTTCCACTGATTGAAATATTTTCAAATTTTTTCCCGAACACACACGTGTTTTTCTAACTTACGCTACACCCATACTCTGGTCTGGGCCTCAGATTTCTGTATCTGCTTCATGATCATTTGCCAATCTAATAGGCTAGTAGGTGATCAGCCTCCTGTGCTTGACACACGTCGTCGACTTTTTGGGTCTAACCAAGCCGGGTTTCTCGCGATATCGATCTTTAAACGTTCGAGCAAATGTTAAATGCACACATAGAATTAAAGTCCATTGGTGCACAGCCGGAGATCGAACCTACGACCTCAGGGATTAAAGACGCATCCTAAAGGAAGCAGCATCCTACGCAAGCCATGTAGGAAATATTAATAAAATAATTTATTATAAGATAAATTTTGCTTGTTTTATCAAAGTTTCTCGTTGTACAAGATGTGCTTCTATTGATTTAACTATGCGAACACTAAACTTAGATAATTGCGGTATTAAGAGGCTCACTGCAGTAACGATGTTCATAAATTAATTAGTGCCTTGCAAATTCATTAGAGCAAAAGGTTAGTAAGATATACGGTTTGATACAACAAGATTTATTCTGGGTTTGATTCTCCCTGAAATGAACGTGTCAGATTTGAAGGCAGTGATTTTTATCACGGGTCTTTAAAATACTATTAATATTGTTTGAAATCAATTCATCTGTTCATACGCCACTAAAAAGGCAAGGTAAAGGTGTCCCTACAAGGGCACTGCTTAGAACCTCCAGCGTAGTAAGAAGATAAGAAGTAGAAGCATATCTTCTCCTATTTTCTCCTCGTCTAAATTTAAAATTAATTTCTAAACTAAATCTAATTTAGAAAATACACGTAATATAGTAGTGATATACTGTCTTCCGAAGCTTGTATACATTTCGAGTATTTTGGAAAGGTATTTTTCAACCAACAATATTTGTTATATTTCAGTAAATTAATTATAATAAATTTAAAATTTGTTCAGTAGATTTCAAAACGCAGAAAAAGTATAATAAAAAGTCCTGTCATTTACGCTTTCATCTTTCTTATTGTTACATAAAAAAATATTACAAATGTATAAAACCAGTGAAGTTATAACTTTTTATGACATACTTACGCTTTTCATTTCAAATAGAGGTTAATTACAAGAGAATCAATGGAATTTAAGTTCGTGGCTGGCTCAAAGACAAGGGATATGTCATCTTTAAGTATTCACTTTCAAATAATTTATTTATTACAAAAATACATACATTATCCTTACAGTCTAAACCAAAACGATAATGTCGAGAATCATTTACTAAAATATAATGTTAAACACATAATATACACAATATCGCCACTGTGAATTCACTCTATGAACACAGAAATGTGTCGATAATGTCGGAAACAGTATTCAGTCGGCGTACGTTCTGGATAACGGTTACAGACTATTTCTTGCCCTTGGTATCGCAAATAACCTGGGCCTTATCCGTCGCAAATATCCCATAGGTACTAAGAAACCCAGTTCTTGAAGTACACTTAGGGTTGCACACTACACTTCTCAAGACTATTAGTACGTAGTAGGCCAGCTGTAAGTCCCGTCTGGTTTCCAATTTGTTGTACCCCACCATCCCAAAGACAAATAATGTTGGGTACATTAAGAAGAGAAGAAGTAGTAACCATTGACTATGTCGCCATAAGAAGATTATTATTTAACATGTGCTTCGTTCCCAGTGGGTTCCAGTGAATTACATTAGTTTAAACAAATCATGATGTTTTCATTAATTTCTATGGGGTTAAAAAGCGCCACCACGTTATTGGATGATGCACTATTGCCGAGTGATGAAAAAATATGTAGAAAAAAGATGTCAAGCCTTTTTAAGATGGCCGAGATTCGAAATTTAACAAATATTTTTAGTAATATATGATAAAGATCGGTTCAGTGGCCTCTGTTACATAACTTTATATTAAAATAATAAATAAATGCTAAGTATTTACCTCGTTTTCGTACATTATTAACATGAACACAATTCACGGTCGCAAGGATGTTGCTATGGCAACAATCAGAGGTTGGACTATTATAGTAACGAATACTATACCTTGAAATAGTTCAAGTACACACAAACACTCACTAAGAAATTATATTACTTAGGGGGGGAAACTATCATATTATTATGTTTGACATTTTTGTCAATGACAAATTTCGTCTAGCATAACCCAAGCGAAACAAAAAAGTCAACTACCTCAAATGTGACGATCGGCCGAATTAAAATATTATGGATCATCTTCATCAAAGGTTTTTAACAAAAAATATTTATTAATCTATAAATACACGTTTATATTATTAAAGCTTGTTTTTTTTAATTTTATTATGACAACGACTATTTGCAGTGCTTTATTAATCAAAGTGTAAATAGACTACAAAAAAATAATATTTATTACGAACGGATCCAAATGAACTCTGTTATCATGAAGAGAATCTTCCTAAAATAATGCAACGCGTTTGTCTATTATAAACACAGCACTACAATTTTAAAACCACATTATTGCCCTACCAAAATGTGGTTCCTTCATCTGCTGGATGCTATTTCTTTCTAACCGAGGGTTTAACGGTCCTCTAATCAGAATGTCCCATAATCTGCAATCTTTTGCAGCAGATTAACGATCTCGCTCTAACGATCTTGATACATTTTCGGACCGCCCATCTGATTAAGGAACACGAGCTGATTAAGATTGAAGATCTCAGTTAGACGGACACAAGGAAGGACAATGAATTTACTAAATGCATCAAAAGGTTCACGCGAAGTATAATTATTCGCTGAAATAATATAAATGTTGAGTTGAAAGAACTTGGTTTTCGCCAGTTCATATTTGGCAATGAATAAATTTTATAGTCCAAAAACGCATTTTGTTTTCAGTAATCAAAACAGAAAAGCCTTTGGAATGGATATTGTGTAATGCAATTTTCATTTTACAACATAAATTTTTATTAAAAAGAAAAAAAATACTTGCACTGCTAAACTGTGCTATTTAAATTTTTCAACTTCTATATTTAAGATAAATGTACTCATTGGTTTTTACAGCGAAAAAGCTCGTAAAAATAATTACTGAGTGTAAGTAACTGTTAAGTCTGTTTTTCGAATACTTTGAAATTAATTATAAAGCTGTTAATTAACAATTTAGATTATTTATCGCAAAAATACAACATTTTGTTTTTGATGAATCGCACTTTCTTCTTCTTCTTTCTTTCTTTCTTTAACACACCATTCCATATAGTAATTTGATGAAGAATGTGGAAAAAATATGTGAAATGGCGCAAAAACAAAAGAAGTTTTTATAATAATATTCGTGTTCCAAATTCAAAATAATTAAAAAGTTAATGATAAGTTTTTATGCAACAGTATTTCTGGCCAGACTACTTATAATATTATTTTAAGAATAAGACCAATAAGTGTTTTCGACATTAAACTTTAAGGTTACCTTGTAATATATCACGTTAACTTGAAACCGCAGTAAGCCCGAACTAGATTCGTGACTAGAATCTGTGTCTAGGCATCTAAGTTTTTTCGCAGGAATTAGTTTAAGGCCGTGCCAGCTTACTTTGTGAGGCATTTTGCTGATAGCCCTTAACCATAGATAGCTTCCAAACATATACATTGCTTTTTAATTATATCGACTTTGCACAGTATTATTCTGTAAGTTTACTAAAACTGTGTTATTTTTTTCAATAAGATTTTAACTAAGACTCGGTAATACCAAAAAAATAACTTGTTTTATTAGTAAAATTTCTTATGATCAGTTAAATGAATGAATTTTTGATGAATCATGAATTTTTATCCTTACAACGAGTCTCCAATCATCTTCAGAGTTTGAATATTTATATGTTTCTTTGCGAACCTTATTTATCAAGTGATATTGAATAGAGGTTATAGGTAGTTTTACAGGGGTGATATATATGGGTCATAGGTTTAAAAGCTGCTACTGAAACTGACATACATTAAGACTTCAAAATAATGAAACAACATAGTCACATACGTCGGTTCGATACAGCCAATAAACGCAAAAGTACCAAACCAAACAAATATATCATTTCTTTAGAAGACATAGGCAACGTGAACATTCATTTGTTCACAAAACTGCCTTTTAAAATTGTCGTGTTGTACACATGCAAAATTACATCTAGTCACATAATATATACTCAACTCGTTTTGGATTTCTAATTGCTTGTGGAATACGCTGCCCGACTCCATACGAATGGTTTTACCCTAACCACTTTTAAAACTCTTCTTTATTTCTACAAACACGTGAAAATAAGTTACATAAATATATATTTCTCTCTCTTTTTATATATTAAATTTGAAAAAAAAAGTACGGGCGTCCTAAGTACCTACACATGTCAGCCGTGAAACTTCTTTGTAAATTAATTATTACTAAGGTAATACACCACCAATAGATGAACATATCTATATTCATATTGTATACGTGCTAATTAAAAACAATAACGAATGAATGCATGTTAAAATAGTGTGCTTATAGTTAAAACAGTGTTAAATCTATAATATAGTAGGATTCAGTTTTAATGGAGATTGTGTGTATGTGTCAAAGTTTTATTACGTATAAATAATATATATTTATAAGCTTTGTTCATCTAAATAAATGTAATAATAGTAGTACACTCGCGGATTAAACTTTTCTCACACGAAAAGCGTATGAGATATTTTATTTATAATACCACGTACGTACCAATGAAAGTCCTAATATTTTAAGAAGCTTTTTGTATCAAACTTCAACGGTTGGAAACTTGATCAAATGTTGTCTGATCTCAGAGCTTTGCTCAGAGAAACATTCATGAATATTTTTTAAATTTGGTATGAACATGTAACAATGAACGTCATGCATATCCCTTATACTTGGCTGGTAGCACACTTGCTTTTTAGATTGACAACTGAAACAGATACAGAAATCTGAGGCGCACGCCTAAAAAAACTGTGGTTTGATTTTTTTAAATCTACAGTGAATAATGTTACTAATGCCTTAAGTAATCATTAAGAATTCGGTACATTTAATGATTAGCTTCACTCTGAGTACGGCTGTAATTTAAAATAGTTGGGAAAAGCTTTAGAAATCTTCCTATTTCAACTTTTCAGAAATCGTACTAAATGTCTAATTGTACATATTTTGTTTTACACAAGCTCAAAGGCTTTCGGGCTTTCAAAGCTTTGGGCTAATTTGGTCACAACGTTGAAAATTTATAAATTTGAAATGTAGGCGAATGAAGTATAATATTTGTATTACATTTTTTTATATAGTCGAACGATATCAGACGAATTTGTTACTACATCTCTTAATGACTCTGGTGGAGTTTTGTATTTCTCTAGTGTGCATTGAGGGATATGAACTGGAGTATGCCACTCAACTACCTAACCTAATACTATACTATCGAAAGTATTAACTCTTTTTGGGAAAAGAGATATTCTTATTTAATAAAATCCCAGGACCTCTTTTATCTCCACCTTTTAATAAATTTCAGTAATGTATTAAAGAAAAGCTGTGTAAAAAGGCATCAACTAGCGGTTATCTAGTTGATGAAAGGGCCTGGGACTAGTGCTAGGCAGGCCTCATAATTAATTCGCTATATGTGTTTTAAAATAAGTGTTTATTGATGATTTGCTTTTAAAAGAGTACCGAGAATTTTTTACGCCGGCTTTTTCACTGGGCTTACACCCTCTGTCTTCTTTGGCGAAGAGTAGGGATGCCTACAGATTCAAATTTAACGACGTGGACTGTATCTTACATTCCAAAATAAACATATACACAACTAACGACTACATATGTTAACCTCTGGCATTTTTCGGTACTCCAGGGGTCTTTAAAATTCTACTGAGGCGACAACACAATGACTGTTAACATGAAATTTAACATATAAAGCACATCTTGCTTTTGTCTCGTTCGCACCGCGTCGTTCTCAGTCGCGCATACTCTTTCGGATATTACTGACTAAACCATTTAAACTTAATTTTCTGACAAAATCACCAGCTTTTGTTATATAAAGTGATGTAGTGCAACACTTTTAGTCCAAAGGCAGTAATTACGGCAACAATAGCACAGTTGTAACGAGCACAGTTGCATGCATAACTTTGTAATGAGTGTGATACCATTGCAATTCGAATTAATTCTAAGTTCTTTCTATACTGTAGATTTTTTTTCTATTCAAAAATATACCAATTATCAGATAGTATTTTAATAATTTATTTCAGCTAATTGTATAGTGGTCATAGTTATGAGAGAACCATGAGAAAATTATATTTGAGGCGTCATTGCCGCTAATTGCACATAATTGACTAATATTAATTAAGAAATATTGTTCAATTATGGTCAATAACCAATGACAAGAAACAGACAACTTAAAAATATATATCAAGCTCAAATACTGAATAATTTACCATCCAGTTTAAAAGAGCAAATAAAAAAAACAAACACACACATATATGCCTATAGATATCGCAACGATAATTAAATTAATAGAATAAAATACTTATTATTTTTATTCGTGTATGGCAGTGGCCATAGTGACCATACATTTTAAATTTGTTTTGATTTTCTTATTATCGAAAATTATAAATATTGTATACTTGATTGTAATCAATAAAATTTTTTATATCATAGCCTTGCACCCTATGTGGCTGACATACTAGTACCTTCTGTTTAGTCAGCATTTCTCAACCGAGAGGTAAAATGATAATTAAAATATGAAATCAGTTCGGTATCATCCTTCGTCGCGCACACACATTTGTTGGCTTTCATTATATTCTGTAATCTTTATAATTAAATAAAAGTTCCATTGTATCGTGAACTCATCTTTCTTTTTTTAAAAACCCAATTACTGGGATACTTCTAACATTACCTAAATTAATAAAATATGTTTTAATTTTTTAATGCCCTAAAACCTTTATCTTATATAATATTAATATAAATACAATTTTATCAATATTTATTGTCAAACGGTTTTATATTCTCTGTCTACATCTGGTCTCTAAGACATCGGTCCTTTTTAGTTAATTCTGATCAGTTATAATCGTCATAATTTAGTTTATAAGTTATATAAACAAGTAAAAGTAAAAACAAAATGATGGTATGAAGACTTAAAATCATTCCACTTCCAAATATTAAATTGAATACACTAAGAATTGATAAACAACGAAATAGATATTGTTCATTCGCTAAAATTAGCTCAAATCAAAGGAGCATAACACCAGATAACATTGTGGTTTATTCCATTCCATTAACTGGTTGTCTGGAAGTGATCTTTGTTTTGCATTGGGATTTCAAGAACAGACAGCCATTGATTTCAGATATAGCAACGTGGGAAAATACAATACTATTTTCGTTAAGTGCGCTGATGTGTGTATAAGTAAGGGATTGAATTTATGATTTTAATAATGATTAATATTTTATGTATATATATAAATGAAATGATGTTTTCTTACTTAAACGCGATGGATTGGTTGGGCCTATTTTAATCTTGTGATATTTTTAAAGTTTAGGGAAGGTTCAATGAGAAACATAAATAAGTGATGAAAAATAAAATAAGGATTTTTTTTAAACTAGCTATGAATTTTGTTTTATTCTAAAAAAATTCCGCGGTTTTAATAAAAAAAAATTATAGATTTCAAAATTTATTACAAATCTCTGGGCTAAGTGTTACCAATTAAGAGTATGTATTGTGTGTATAAATATAAAAAAAATATTCAAGTTTTGTCATTTTATACAAATGTCGATGAAGCATAGAAGAAATAGATTTAGACTTTATGTATCAGAAAAGACACAAAGTAGATGTTCTTAAAATAATCAGAATAAAGAGATAACCGTACATGCATTAAATTTAAAAGCAAAAAGTAACTATACAAATATGAATTAAAAGTAATTATAAGAAATGAATTTAAAAGTAATTTTGTCTGACATATTCACTTAGCTGCGATTTGAATGAATTGAAAGAAGTAATATTATTTATATTTGTGGGTAGTTTATTATGCAGTTGTGCGCTTTCGTCGATAAACATTGTTTTTCTGTAGTTCATACCTATTTTAGATAACAGTATAAAAGTAAAGTTAAGATTTGTATTTTTGTAAAGGCTCAGAAACCAGTGATATGATTTGAAAAAATACTTAGTCGTTACACTAGCTTGCTTAGAATGGTTTGAAGAAAACACTACTTCGACGGTTTGAAGCTATGTATTATTATAAATTTATAATTATTGTACATAATTTTAAAATTTTCCGACGTTTCGCGTAAGTAGTCACGAAGAACGGGTGTTGAATGACAAAAAGTAACATAGCTGTAGAAAAAGTTATTACTGTTGTCTTTTATGTTAATAAAGACAATACTATAATGGTTTATTTATATCAAGCCGGATCAGGCTGATTGATTGTTTGACAATCAATCAATCTGAGTATAAATGGTTTATATGTTAATTTTAACATACGTAGTTTGTTTAACTTTGATTAATATCGTTCTTACATCTTTCATCTTATAGTCTGTTTTATTTCGATTATCTGCCATAAATATATGAGTTTTTATAACACCACGCGCCTTTTATTTTAGTACAATAGTAATTTTATTCTAGGTACATGGTCTTCACATATAATTATCAAATCATTGTATCCAAAATATTGTTACAATACCATTTAAAAGGTGGAACCAAATTAAATGGTTTAGTTTATAATTTTGACTTTCAAAAGTGCTTTTTTAATAAATAAGGCTACAATCGGACATATATTGCTGATGCCCAATGATATAATATCTCCGGATTTTTTCAATATATACAATACATTTATTTATATAAATATATTATAGTATTATTCATTTTTTTATATATACAATCTTCTTTGCCTACATGTCCCAGAGGCAGTAATATATATATTACTTTCAAGTTTTGCCACTTTACTTTAACAACCAGTTAATTCCATTTGACGAGGGTTTTCATTATAAGATTCTGCGGTCGGCCGAGAATCCTCGGTATTCCAGTGTGTAAATGACCTCGCTAACAGGCTTTTACTAATAAACCACTTCTAGAAATAAGTACAAAAAGAATTCATGAAATGTCTCACGTTTGTGTTATTCGGATTTAATTTAGATTTTATAATGGATTAATTCGGATTCTTTTAAAATGTGTGTGATTTACCAATAAAAATGTGATAAAAATGCGTTTTGTGTTCCAAATCTTGCTGTGTTAAATTAAGCGATAATTTTATGTTATTCCTACATGATAATTAAAAGTATTTACAGTATATATTCGCAGATGCTTGGCGGACCTATGCGATTTCTTCTATACAAAGAGTTGAATGAGAGTGAATAGTGGAAAATTGGGGGCTACGGGATGGATCTGGATGGCGCTGTTCCTTTAGTTATCATGTAATTTATTTGATCGCGATGTATACTAAAATTACACAATCAACACACAAGTGGCATTCCCCTTTTTTTTAAACAGAAAGCTGTCAACATGTACATAAGTTTATATTGTGATTTTATTTCACAATTAATATATTATTAAAGCAAGATAAAATATGGACCGCTGAAGCCGGCTCCAGGAAGAAAAGAATGTGGAAACATGGGAAACCACAAAAGCGATGAGCTGACGACATAGGTAAAGGTTCTGGGAAGAAATGAGGAATTAATGTGGCTTTATTATAATTTTACATTAATAGGTATTTTATTGAGATCAAAAACTCTTAACGAATTACTTAATTTTTAGTTATATTGATAAGATAATGATCTCCTAAGACAAATTGTAGGAGATTTAAAATTAGTTGAAGGTTATAGGATATTAATTATTGAAATCGCAGTTACAGTAAATAGACCCATATCCAATATCATTTACACACGCCTTAAAACCTGTCTTAATGACAAATCGCCTACTTTTAAAATAATTATTATTTCTTCCTCCTAATATTTCAACTTTAACAACCAGTAATATCATAAATAAACTGATACCATGCAAGAGTGTTATTATATGCCAACGTTATCGCTCATATAATTTAGTTAACACGGAATGATCGCGGTTAATTTTAACTTTACATATAACTAAACACTCAGTTAATACCAAACATTGGATAGTTTTAAAAATATATTAATAACAAGATAGACTTTTATAATACTGTCTCCATGGCTTAGTGGTGGAGGTAAATGTGTTCAACGACGTTCCAACTTTTAATTTTGAGGCCAAATCTTCAAGTACGATAGATGTTTTTCTACATATTAAAATTCGTAAAAATAAAATGATTTCCATTAAACATAAATGGAATATTTTACAGGTATATAAACAAATATCTAATTAGGGTATATATTATATATACATAATGGCAGCAATCATATAAGCATCACGTGGTATCAAATAAGACACTAAAATCAATGAGTTGAAGGCTTATCGATTTATATGAATAAAACATTCCTTTGTGAATCAATGAAGACAGTCATAATACATATAAAGCTTGACGATATAATAACCGGAAACAATCATGGTAAGTTTAATCATAAAAAGATTTATTACAATCGGTTTTGTTGGATATTTTATGAATTAGTGAAAGAACACACTGTATTTAGTTTTTACATAAACAAATATTTTAATAAAACTAAGAATTTGTTGTCTTTTATTGTTCAGTCAATCGGTTTTGTTGGATTGTATTTTTATAAGCGCAAGAACCGAAAATTGAATATATTGTGTTTCGCGTCTTCATAAACAAAAATTTTAATAAAATTGAGATTATTTTTTGTATTTTTTTTAATATTTTTTTTTAATACAAATAAAGCCTATGATGATAGATACTTTAGCGTTCTAATTATGAAAGAATTTTTCAAAACAGTCCAGTAGTTTCTGACTATTCTTATATTTGTAAAATAAACAAAAATATATACTCTTTATAAATAATATTTTAAATATTACAATTAATTAAACGAAAAGCTTTTAAAAATACTAAGATTATCAGTTTATGTTTATTTTTTACTTTTCAAGGGAATTTAAGTGGTTCTATGCTGGTCGTAACAGATTTATTTAGATTTATATGCGCTCTATGTGATCGCCTAGTCTATAAACAGAATTACCAATGACACAAACGTACAAATGTTGCTTTGCCTCTATACCCTTGACAGAAACTTTTCGATTGTTTTATGTAGGATTTATATATACTTGTACAAAGAAAGATCTTTATGAAAACATAATACACCTGAAATATTTAAATGCTTATATATAATATTATAATATTTAAATCTTAGCTGTACAGAAATAAGTTTAATGCATTTATAATATTGTTTTTTAATTGTTAATAATCTTGTAGGGTTAAATAAATGTACTGAAAACTTAATCGCTATTTACATATTGTTTTTGTTCATTTTGATAAGGTTTTGTTAGTTTACTTATAGTAGATATAAAGACCTGACTTGGGAAGTATACTCAACGAAATATTGACTAGATCTGAATATTATATACACGACAAAGGTCACCACGGACCTCGCGTGACTACAAATATCATTTCAGTCAATACTTGGACATGTTTGTAATTAAGCTCGAAGTTTCATAATAGTATTTATTACAATAATATAAAACCTTTAAATATTTTTAGATTATCATCGGTTGAGTTTTTGTGAGAGCTTTGAGTTTTTTAATCCATAAAAAATCACCGAAAACTCGTAGTCTATTTTTTTTGTAAAATTTTACAAATGCTTCTTTTTAAATGCATTTATGTAATAAAAATCTCATTTTCATGTTTGATTGTATTTTGACAAATCAATATATAACGATATTTCACATAAAAGTATTTCAAAATTACCTTGATTTCGTTCATGTTCAGTATCTTTTTTCAAAAACTTCATAAACTCATCATCACTCATTTTAAAAAATCTGCTGTAAATTTCAAAACATTCCAAATTTAAAAAAAGAACAAACGAAATCGCAGAAACTGAAAAGTTGGAGGAGAGTTTTTCTGTCTCCGTGTTATTTAGTTCTCAACGCGGAGCAAACGCGACGTGCGTCTACGCGCGCCTACGACGTAGCACTGAAGTTACAAGCGAAGGCTGCAGTTACCGGCAAGAATTATTTGCCTAAGACGCGATTCACATTTATACTAAGTACATAGGCGTGGATTCGTTGTAATAATAACAAGTCTGAAAAAAAAAATCAATAATAAAAATGAATGTTTTTTATAAGATTCCATTTAAATTTTAATAGTAAAAGTAACCATTGACTAGGATTGTTTGAATAAAACACGAATTAATAAATCTTTATACTTAGTCATGTAGTAGTCATGGCCATAAATACTGATACAACTAAAAATAAACAAAATATTACATTTGAATTTGGAATGTGTCATTTTTATATGATTGTCCATTAAGTTTTCTCATTTTGGCGCCAATACTTTATATTATATTTTGCGATATTAAAATGCAGTGGGGTGATGAAGAGAACCAAATCACTGTGATTGGATTACACAAAGTACGTATGGAGCCAAATGCAATTTTTAAAACTCTCCATACGCTTGGTATTAGAAAAATATTTGTGTACCGGGCTATTAATAGGTAGAATGAGACCTCCTCTGTTTGTGACTGAAAAATATCTGGCCGTCCACGTAGTGTTCGTACGAAAAAGATGGTCAAAGCAGTAAGGGAAAGAATTCGAAGAAATCCTGTCCGAAAGCAAAAGATTTTATATCGGGAGATGAAGATAGCACCTAAAACCATGTCGCGTATTTTAAAAGATGATTTGGTCTTGTAGCCTATAAGAGACGTACTGGTTATTTCTTAACTTATAATTTAAAAAAGATTAGGGTGTTAAAATCGAAAAAAAATCTGAAGCGGTACGCAAAGATAGGTCACAGAAAAATTTTGTTTACGGATGAGATTTTTTTTACAATCAAGCAACATTTTAACAAACAAAATCACCGTATTTATTCTTAAAGCTCTAAGGAAGCTTCCCAATTAGTAGACAGAGTGCAACGTGGGCACTATCCGACTTCAGTGATGGTTTGTTGGGGTATTAGCTATGAAGGAGAGACTGAGCCATACTTTTGTGAAAAACGTAGCAAAATTTCGGCACTAGTGTATCAAGATACCATCCTTGAGAAGGTAGTGAAGCCCCTTAATAACACCATTTTCAATAACAAAGAATGGTACTTCCAGAAAGACTCGGCACCGGGTCGTATAGCTCGGTCTACGCAGTCTTGGTTGGAAATGAACGTTTCGGACTTCATCAGCGCTGAAGACTTGCCGTCGTCTAGTCCCGATCTTAATCCGCTAGATTATGATTTATGGTCAGTTTTAGAGAGTATGGCTTGCTCTAAACGGCATAATAATTTGGAGGCCCTAAGACAATCCGTACGATTGGCAGTGAAGATTTTTCCCATGGAAAGAGTGCGTGCTTCTATCGATAACTGGCCTCAACGTTTTAAGGACTGTATCGCACCCAATGGAGATCACTTCGAATAAGCTTTTTATATTATAAATTGTTTTTTATTTATGTATTAAACTAACACACTGTAAAAGTAATAAATGTTATTTGCAACAGAAAAAAAAATATTTTTCTTTGTTTCAGTATTTATGGCAAGACTAGGTATAACAGTGGCCAATGGCGCAGAATGCTCGTCTGATGTTAAGTAATGAACCGCTGCCCATGGACACATTGCTAGAAGCTTTATTATCCAATTTTATCGGTGAATTATTTAACCGACTAATAGATACTTTTGAAAAAAATATTTTCAAGACCTTAGCTTAATAGGTTCTTTATGAAAACTATTTTCTCTGCTAGTACCAATTCGACTTAGGGTCCTTTAAGAAAAGAGCGTACAAATTTTTTAAAAGGCCGGCAACGTACTCGCGAGCCCTCTGGCAACGAGAGTGTCCATGGCGAGCCAACATCAGATGAGCCTCCTGCCCGTTTGCCCCCCCTGTTCTATAAAAAAAAATAGTAGTTTCCCTTAAAATCTTGCTTAGAATGCTTTGTTAGTTCTTTTTATTAATTTGAATGAAAAAAGAAGGTGCCATAAGCATGTCGCACTGCGTGATCGAGCAACCAGATTTTATAAAAACGATTTTCCACATATCAACAGATTTCACATTAAACCAATCTACAAAAGGAATTTCTGAAATTTTCCTAATAAAAGATCTTCATATGCCGCTACTCCTAACATAAGTACTTATTAAATTCCCTACCCTTGGTGATGTTTAATTATTTATGCTTTCGTATTAAGAGGACATAAGCCATTCTACCACCAATATATAATTTATAACAAAAATAAACTGTTTTCTTTAAATAATATGTTTTCCAATTAGACATCACAATTCCATTTTAGTTAGTAAGTACATCTTAAAGACAAATTTTAGTACCAACATCAACAACAAATAAAAATAAATAAATAAATACATGGACCGTACACATGTGAAGCATACTTACAAAATAAATTGCAACACATAAACACTTATAATATTCGTGTGTCACGAATGGGCAGAGTGTATCCTATATCCTCTTGTCCACATATAATTAAATGAAGCCTTTTCCAAACATTTAGATATGTGAAGCTAACAGAGAACAATGTGGTTTTCATCAAGATATTGAGTGGTTTAAAAGAAAACTTTATATACAGTATACGTAGAAAATCTGAGGCGCTACATCCTTTTGAGTTGTATCCTGGTGACTGGTGACTGATTTTTTATCGGTTTCATCTTTTGTCAATCTTATAGGCAAGAAGATGATCAACCTCCGGTGACTAATACACGCCGTCGACTATTTAGATCTGACGCAAGCCGGTTACTTTAAGCGTTCGATGTAAAATATCGTTCCTGAGAGATGAGAGTTGCACGGTGAAGCCAATAGGCCAACATTGCCCATTCGCATACATATGTATACAGTATTAAATAAAAAAAAATGCCGTTTGAAGCTTAGATCTTTTATTCTGATTCTACGCTAACGCAGCTGCGTATGCTTGACAACCATAAAAAGTTTATAGTATCTTTATACAATCCACTATTAATTCCACTATTCCGGGAAACGCGGTGAATGTATATATTTTAGAATAATTGTATCCAATGTATAATTATTTAAATAGAAAAAAAACGGTTCCAGTTGTCTTATTATAATAGAAATTTTAAATCGAACCGCCTAGTAGAAGATTTAGAGACTCGAGGGAGAGAGTGCGTGTAGAATGTGGATGTCAGAATTATTTTTGCCTTTTTAACTGAAGCCGATGAGAAATTGGCATGGTATTTATGAAAACCTGGTTCCCCGTAAGTCATAAATGTATTGAATTATTATACGCAAGTCTCCTTTCTGAATATCACCATAACAGTGATTTTTGATATTTTGTAAAATAAATAGAATAAAAATTGAAACTAAAATAATATAAAATAGCGCTACAACTTTTTAGACCTAGGCTTCGTGCTGTATCTGTTTCGTAATCATTTGGTTTTTCTAATAGGAGATAATCAGCTTCCTAAGCCTGACACGCAGTGAACCTTTTAGGTTTTAGGCATGCTGATTTTCTCACTATCCATTGTATGCATAGAGACAAAAAATCAATCAGTAAACAGCTGGGGTTCGAACCTACGATATCAGAGACGAGGCACGAGGCCACGATTGTCATGAAAACGTAAATTATACAACTATGATAATAGACTAATTTCATTATAGTGCATCAAATAAGGTATGTATTAAAATCAAGATGATGTAATATATGACTTTAAATGGCGGCGACCATGCGTCGGGTTGTCTCTATCTCTAAAATATGGGGAGGGGCCGATGGCTGGCCATGCGTCATACTCGTGAACGGGTGCTACTTGTGGTGACTGGTCGTACTTGAATTCGTTGTTATACGCTATACGCGGTGATATTAGTTGTTTATACTACGTATTTGCGTGTTGTTCTCACGAGTATGTTAGTGCGTGCTTCTATTTCACTATGCCTCCTGCTGATATAGGACAAATCTTTGTTTATAATTTATTTTATTATTCTTTATTACTCAATATGTCATATGGAACATGGTGTAGTGGTTGCAGCTCCTTACAAACATTATGTAAAAAAACTTGTCGATTAAAAAGAGTGGCGGAGAGTTTATTGCCAGTTCTTCTCTTCCGTTCTACGCCCTTGATTTGAGAACTGGCAGGAAATGTAAAATTAGGTTAATTTAATATTTATTTTTTTTGACGTTCGTAAGTGTACATTATGTTACCTATATGAATAAATAAATTTTGACTTGACTTGACTTAAAATTCAAAACTTTGTCATCTCATAATTTTAAAACATCTAAAAGAAAATAGGGTTGCAACATGCGATAAATTTATTTCATGTCACCGTTGAGAATATCCACGAAGGCAATTACAGAATGCAATCTTTTTGCTCTCCATCGTTTTGTGACAGACCTAATCGCTTACTTGAAGTTTTGTTTTTCTTGGCTTCTCTCAAGTTATAAAACATTAGTTAAGTTGCATATATATAATAGTTTCTATTTATAAGTGTAAGCAATCATGAAAGCCATTATGAACCTATTAGTTCTTTCGTCATTCATAAATTGTAATAGTAAATCTATGTATTTTTTTGTAATATATGATAAAATATTGTTATCTCTATTTAGAACTTAAAATATTTTATTCTAAAACAATTAAAATTAAATATTTTTCAAATTTATTAATTTTTAATTATATTATTATAAGGTTAAGAAAATTTTAAATTTAAAAAAAATTATATTCAAATCTTGTTTTTAATTATATAATTTAGTTTTCCCCGAGGCTCGAACACTGGTTACAAATGGATCTAATGTTATTATAACAACAAAATAAAAATAATTTAATAATATAGAAAAAGAAAATTACAATTACGAAAAATGCAAGTTTGTAAAGCGAACGAAATTACATTGAAAATACAATTTGCATAAATTAAGATCCGAAATTGCACAATGTACACTTTAAATTTATCGTAGCAGTATTCAATATATTACGAATAATCTTAGCTTATAATTAAATGACAAGCGAATAATTTGATAGAACAAATAATTGTATTTAAGTAATAATACCAATTGGCTATTCAGTACAAAATGGCCAGACAGGGCCGGATTAGAGTACTTTTTTTGTGCAAAGCACTTATAGGCAAACATGACATACACGAAGAGATCATACAAATATTAAACAAAAAACTACACCAAAATCATTTTAATGTGTGAGTTGAGCAAGTATGGATATCCAGACCAAGCTGGTTTATTAGAGTGCTTAATCTGGATATCGCTTAAGCTTAGGGGGGAAGTTTTACTTTTACCTTTGTAGAAACATATAGTGTTATAAATATTAACAGAAATTAAAGCTCTGTATATTTTTATATGTTTGTTAAAAGAACTACATGGTTTCACAATAAATTATTCATTGAAAATCTCGGGATAGGCCTCCACTCCTATGTTGTTCCGGGACTCTAGACATCCAAAATGGGCCCTGTAGCTAGCCTATACTTTAAACATTATCTATCTTTATTATATATCATTGTGTGTTGTGTCCTGCTTAGAATAGAGTTGTATTGTATTGAACTGTTGTTAACAGCGACGAAATTGTTAATTGTCATCAATCAAACGTCTCAACTTTTTTGTTTCTTTCTATCTTAGGATATAAATACACTTAATTCCATTGAAAAATTTAGTTATTACATACCCAAATCAAAAGCGAGATGATACATCGTAAAAAAATTATCCCTGCCCGCAGGCAAATGAAACAAAAGAAAATACAATTTCGTCTGTTTAATGCAAAATAAACATTTCCAATTTACCGACTAATTTCTCGTTTCAGAATGGATAAAGCCAATTGGCAACTTAATGTTTATAAGCCATTTTCTGCTGCACTATAATATCAATCAAAGAGATGATTCTCTTGATTATGACCTCACGACATTAATAAAAATCCTGACTGTGTGACTACGCGAATTCTAAATTGTTTTATACTCTGGAACAACGAAATATAGAAACCATAAGAAATTAGATCATTTTACTATTTCTGTGAGTAATATCAGGGTTAAATTAGAACAAGATGGACTCTTAGCACGTGTAGTCAAAGAGCACGGAGAATGTGCGTTCAGCGGGAATTTAGTTTTAATGAACATCAGCCAGTGTAGGTTGTAATTTGGACGTTGACAGACAGGCAGACATAACATATATTACTGAGGAACACACACGGAGTAACACACAAAATAATAATCAAAAAATAAAAATAACAAAAGAATATGGAAAAAAGGAATAAGAATTAGGAAAGTGTGTATTTGTGTGTTGTGCTTGTATCTGGCCCTATATTCTTCCAGAGACCACAAAAGTTAGTATACGCTTCAGACGCTAAAATAGAAAAATAATGTAATAATAAAAATCGTAAAAAAATTAAATTAGTAAAACAATTAGTTGGTTCCTTAGAACTTCTTGTCTTTGCAGACGAAGATAAAAAATAAATACGTCGTCATATATATTTCGACTTTTCTATTGTACTTCAATTCTCAATTTTAAATAGACAAGTATTTTAGATCTATATATAATAGAAATCTGCAAATATCAACTAATTCGATATTTGCAGATTTCTATTAAATACAGTGGTTTTTGGTACATACAAAAGAAGCCAAAGTGCAAAGAAAAGTTTGCCAAGTAGTTCAGTGCATTCAGGCTTTTGTTATTAATTCTTGACCCACTTAACTTAAAAGTTCATAAAATATACTTTAGTGAGAAATATTAAAATGTGTATATAATGTATGGATACGATAGGTTTTACAATGAGCAAGCTATGGGCATAAAAGTAACGGAGACACATTTAAAGGAAATAATGTTCAACATTAAATTAAGAGTAAAAGTAGTTAAAAGAAATAATATAGAGGTAGTAATGTTTTATCATCCGAGTTACCAATACCATTTATGTAAACTATTTTATACCTCCGACGACTACATATTCGGGGAATATTAATTAATAAAAATATATATATTTAAATGATTTGCAATTTCGTTATAGAAAAAATAGTATTTTGGCACTTATAAATGTATTTTTTCTGGTATTTCTACATAAAAGCCGCAGGAATTTCAATAAATTTCAATTACAATTTTTTAACGTGATGAAATGCGCTATGCACCGTTGTGCAGTGAATTCTCCGCAGTTGAGTTATGGACTTCCGGAATTATTGTAAAACTGGAAGATTCCGACTTAATTTATTTTGTTACGGGTCATTCTTGTAAATAAAACAAAATGAGCAGAGGATATTTATATAAAGAAGCACAATCAATATCTTAAACAAATAAACTAAATCTTATAAATAACTTAAATAAATAAAGGTTGGCGCCAGGAGGATTTTAAATTTTCCTACGAACTGATTTTTATGAGATAAAACACAAAGAAATTGTTAATTTATTATCTTATAATTGTATAAAATTTCAAATAACTTCCAAAAATAAGGACGTTTAGAAAATGACAAATATTATTCTATTATTTTCCTACAGATCAATATCACTAATTAAACACTAACTAAATTAAGTGCTAACTATCCTAAGTAAACGATTGTGTTTAAATTGACAATTGAATTGAACCAACGATGAACTTTGATATCTCCATTGTAATTTTAATTAATTAATTTGTAAATTTTCATTTGACATAAAATATACCCTTTTTTATATTTAGCTACATATTTTAAATTTTTGATTTGAGATTCCAATCATCTCCCAAGTTGGTGCCTGATTGACACCCAATGAGAGGAATTAACAGGAATATATCAGCAACTATTATTGATTAATTACAGTAAAAAATTGTTGAAACATATGTTAGTAATAGTAAATATCTTAGTAGTAGTAATAGTAATAAATGTTTTTTACATGAATCAGAATGTTCTGAGACCTGCTTTTGCTTTTGGAACTCTGAATTTAAATTAAACCAAAATATCATTTTTATATAATGTACTCATTGAAGTCCAATCGATAAGCAATTCCAAGTCTATATTAGTTGGTCACTATAAATTTTACTGCATTTTAAGTGTCGTTTAATACGCGGCCATAAACTGTACACTACTTAAACCAACTCAATAAAATGGGCAGTTTTAACCAACTTCAAAAAACCGGAATTAATTCTTCCATGCTTATTTATGAGCTTTTAACATAGTTTTGGTCAATATTTACAGTTCACTTAATGTCCTATATCCCCTAGATAGGGTAAAGGGCGTCCATAGTGAGTCTCCTTCACGATCGGTCTTAAACCTCGTATCTCACCTCGCTCCAAGTGTTTCTGGCGCTCATTGCCTCATCTGCCAACCATCAACCAACCTACTAGTTCCGGCACTTCGAATTATCCGCTTAAAACAATTTTTTTTTTGAAAATCTAAAATTGTACGTTGTTTTTTTAATTTTTTTGTAATATTTCTGGTTGTCATAATTGTCATGTATTTTTGGAAAAGATAGCGTGTATCATATACTGTAGATAAAGCCTTATACATAATGTGGTGAAGTTTAAAGAAGATAAATCGTAAAGTGAGATATAAAAATATAACTAATGCATGAAGTATAAAATGTATCGAAACGTTTCGTTCAAGCAATCCTCGCAGTTATCATAAAACTTCGATTCATATTTATCATATCCAGGCAGTGAAAAATATTGAACAACGATCGTAAAGAAATTAAAATTGGATCATATAGTTAATTGTTGAGGGTTTAATATGTAAATAAATGTTTTAATTTTAATCAGTGATACCGAATAAATCTTTAATAGTTATTTATTTTATTAAATATTCTATTGAATCAATTTATAAAGTCATTGCTAACTGTTTTCGATTAGATACAAGAAATATATACTTTTCTAAGTCGAATTGGTTCGGAAATACGGTGGTGCCTTAATGTACTATTCAATAATGTTAGCCGATATCAAAAAACGAAGTTATATGAATGAATATTTGTATATGATGATCTATTTACGTTTATAAGCACTTGTGTTAAAGTTCATGAGTAAAATATATTTGTATTTATTCCCGAAACATTTGTGAATTAAAACTAAAAGTCACCGACAATTTGGTATTTGACATTGGTAGTCCAAGATATTGAGACATAGTATCAATATGATATATGTACCAAATATGATATATCTATATATATAAAAGAAAGTCGTGTTAGTTACACCACTTATAACTCAAGAACGGAAGAACAGATTTGGGTGAAAATTGGAATGGAGGTAGCTTAGAGCCAGGAGACGGACATAGGATACTTTTTATCCCGTTCGGCAGCGTTCCCGTGGGACTTGACATGAAACGTCAGTCACTATAAAACGTGGTATAACAAAAAAGAATAATAAAACGCAAATGATAGCTATGTAATTGACGTATAATGACAGCTATGTAATGACGTATATATGACAATTTGATATTTGTAAGAAATCAATATTCAAAATATTTCTATTAAATAAATAATTAAATGTAATGATAGTGCCATTGCCCATTCGTATAAACAGTGAAGAGAACTATAAAACTCGACATGGTCGTTTGTATTCAGTTCATCCAAATAATGATTAATGTTTCTATTTGTTGTTGTTGTCGAATGACGCATTTAATCGAGTATTGGAACGGGAACGTGAATATGATCACCAGGAATTAGATTTAGTAGTTCAAACGAATGTAACCCTGTTGAATTACCAACAAAAGCAAGTTTATGATACTTTAATGAAGGCAAACGATGATGAAAATGGCAAGACATTCCTCATGTCATTAGTTTTAGCAACTGTTCGGGCGAGATCCAACATAGCGGTTGCAGTTGCTTCTTCTGAAATAGCAGTCACATTGTTAGAAGGATGCCGTACGGCTCATTCAGAATTAAAATTACCGTTAAATCTTCAAACTATTGAAGAACCAACGTGTAATATTGCAAAACACTCAGCAATGGCAAAAGTTTTCGCGGCATCGAAAATCATCATCTGGGACGAATGCACAATGGCGCATAAACGTGCATTAGAAGCACTTAACCGAACATTAAAAGATTTACGCAATGACTCAAGATGTTTTGGAGGAGCAATGATTTTACTGTCTGGCGATTTCCGCCAAATACTGCCAGTAATTCCAAGATCTACGGCTGTCGACGAAATAAACACTTGCCTCAAGTCGTCAAACCTATGGCGCTATGTGAAGAAACTGCAGCTGACAACAAACATGAGAGTTACATTGCTTAATGATACATCTGCTGAAGATTTCTCGGAGCAATTGCTGACTATCGGTAATGGTCAAGTACCTGTCGATGAATGGAATCAAAAGACGATTTTATTAACAATGTGTTTCCAAACATTATTTCTAACTACAAAAATAATGAATGGTTGAGTGAGCGAGCAATTTTAGCGGCTAAGAATAAAGATGTAGATGACCTGAACTACATAATTCAAAATAAGATCATTGGAACAATGCTTCATTCAAATCTATTGACTGCGTCACAAATGAAGATGAAGCCACCAACTATCCCATTGAATTTTTAAACTCTTTGGACGTGCCTGGCTTACCACCGCACAATTTACGCCTAAAGGTTGGCTCCGTAGTAATCATGCTTCGAAACATAAACCAACCGTTGCACAGTTTTGCAACGGTATGCGTTTGGTGGTTAGAAAATTGAAGAACAATGTAATTTACGCTACGATAATGATAGGAAATCTCAAAGGTGAGGAAGTTCTTATTCCGAGGATCCCGATGATCCCAACCGATATGCCGTTTGAATTTAAAAGACTTCAATTTCCGATACGTCTTGCATTTGCCATGACCATCAACAAATCACAAGGCCAAAGCTTAAAAGTTTGTGGTTTAAATCTAGAACATTCATGTTTTTCCCATGGTCAATTATACGTGGCATGTTCACGGGTCGGAAGACCATCAGCGTTGTTTGTTTTTGCGCCTGATAATAAAACAAAAAATGTCGTGTATCACAAGGTACTTAAGTGAAGAACAACCTATGTACTAAAATACAGAAATAATAATGAATGATTAATGTAGGTATTTAATTTTTTTGTATTTTTTCCAATAAAAAAAACAAACTGCTTATTTATTGCCATTAAGGCGGAACAAAGTTCGCCGGGGCAGCTTGTGTACATATATTTCTTAGCTGTAAAATAATAAATCACTTGTCGTAGTCATAATCTTGTCTTCAGTGCTGTCAAATTTGAACTTCATGCAGACGAATTCGTTACAGCTTTTGAAACTAGGTTCTAGTTTGATTGACGTACTGAGGCCTACGTCCGCACAGCGTGACGGTTGAACGAGAATGTCACTCGGATCGCCAATCTCGCCTTATTAATTTACATAGTTGACCTTCCTATTATCCATTATTTGTGACTTCTAAAAGGGTAGTAGGTACCTAATTAAGTTTAAACTACTTCTATTGTGTGTATAGTGGTTAACGAAAAAGCAGGTTATACTAAATCCTAAAAAAAGGTTTGTTAGATTTTTTCTTACATATCCTTTTGTGTCTGACATATTTGTGGAGCTTTTAAAACATACATGAATTAAAACGAGATTGTATTGTGTCTGGGAAGAAATGTTTATTTATGTCGGCATTATCATGGTAATAACTGTATAATTATGAACAATCTTATTTATTCAGTTGTTACTCATGAGATAACTGTAAATTTTTAGCATTTTTTTACAATAACTAAAGTCCAATTCCAGCGAATATGGGAGTTTAAAACACTTAATGATTATGACATTGACTTAAAGCCCTATGACCCTAGTATTGGAGGGCGTCCACCTCTTGTCAGAAGAGTGCCAGAACTTATCTTTCTAGGCAACAAATAAACCTTTCTTATAATAAACTGACTTGAAAAAATATGCTTGTTAGTAAGTTTTGTTTGTTATAATTACGTTTATAATATGGAACAGGCCTGATCTTACTTAAATTCAAGCAGCGACCAGAGTTGTCGCCTGAGATTTACCATCCAATTTGTGAGTGTAACACATTAATAAATGTTACTAGAATAAGTCATTCTATTGTAATGTTTTGTGGATTCGTAAGGCTAGTGTACGCGAGTTGTATTGTAGATTTAAACTTAATAATGAAGTTTATCAGCCTGCCGATTTCGCCGGAATCTTGAGAATCAGTTTTATAGTCTGACTATATATAAGACCATAGATAATATTTAGATATGATTTTTAGTAACAAACGCAAAAAATACTTAATGCGCAAATATGTTTAAATTCTACTTCTAATTTGTAAAAGAAATCTTTAATGGCAGAAAAATAAATTTTACCAAACCTTGTGTGTAAAAAATTGTTTTGAAAGTTATTTATTTAGAGAATTATATTTTATTATTAATATTTAAAATTTTAAAATATCTGGATCTTTCTACAAATAATGTTACTATGATATCCAACAAAACACAGCATCTGATAATGCCATATCCAGCAAATAGCTCCGTCTATATGACCAAGAAACTATTTCAAAACTATAAAGTTTGAATACATTTATGTAAATTAGATTTTATGTGTACAATTCAATTTCGTACATCTTTGTCTTCTGTCTGTATAAAATAATCTAATAATACAATGTAGTGGTTAACATTTGACAAGAAAAAATAAAAATTTAATTCATATGATATTTAACCGTGCGACACAACGCTGTGAAAGTAGCTATGGTACACAGTTTTAGCCGTATCCTTATCAGTAAACGGTCGGATTTTCTTCTCTCTCTCTCTCTCTCTGTGTTGAATCGAATCTCTATGTGTGGGCCCCAGTGGAGTTTGCTATCTATTGTTATGCCTAGGAAAACAGTTTTGTCAATAAAGTTTAGTTCACTGTCCTTAACTTTCAGGTTACCAATATCTCGCTATTAGTTGTCAATCTAATACATTTTGTTTTATTCTCATTAAGCAGTTAGTTATTTACATTATTCCTTCATCCTTCAACTTATTTTGTTAATAGCAATTGCAATTTTTAACCAGCACCAAAATCCTTCAATAACATTTTTCTAGAGGTGATTCCGAATCGAATGAGCCATCGCTCATATTTTAGGACCTTTATCTCTATTTTTCACGTTTTTGAACTTATTGACTAGACTATTAAACTGAAGGACTCATTGACCTCAAAACTACACTGTCATAAGAGAGGCGCTGTACAGAAACTGGTGGAAACAGATTGTCTGCTTCACATGTTTCCTTCTGTCCACGACGCGCGACGATCAGACATGAGCTACCGACTGAAAACAGAGACATATATTTTATATACATGTTGAACAGTTTGCTTACTTTATAATAGATTGACCAAAAAAACTTTACTTGCTCAGAAATTTTAATAATAGAAATTTCAGTCGTCTATTGTTTGTTTAGGCTTATGTCAACGAAGTCTTATGTAGGTTAAGGGTCATTGTATTTTGAACTTTCTAGAATCAATTTCTTGAAGGCTAAATTGACGCAATCAAAGTGATCGATATACAACACTCAAATGATTACCGTATGTATTATGAATAATTTAGGGACCTTGATTGTCTAGAACGAACGAACTGTATTTACATAGAAAAATAAAAAAAATATTATTTTCCTTATTAAAAAAAATTGCTATGAAAAGAATGCCACATGTAATGTAATAATTTTTGTGTGCTTCGTAAGGGAATCCAAAACACTCTAGGCCACAGAGAGTCTTTAACCCTTAGCCACAGAGTGCTCCCTTAATCACCAATTAACGTATCAAATTAATTAATGATAACTGTACGGCGGATTATTAAAAATATCTAAATAATATAAGACAGATAAAATTCGTCATTAAGGGATCCTCAAAGTTTACAAAAGCTGAAAAGTTTTGAAGTCTCCAATCTCGGTTTAAATGAATGTAATTTACTTCTTATGAACTTACCAAAAAGCGGGCAAAACCAGTTTTTAGCGTCAGAGAAGTTAATTTCATAAATCCTTTTAATAGAACACAAAAACTGAGAAACGATGTCAATAATAAACAATAATTATTTTTGATTTAGGCACATTGATCACTCAAAGAATTTATTATAAAACAGTAATACCATAAAGATGTTGTTAACTTCTTTTTATCATTCACTGTTGATGTTTCTGTGGATTCTTTTATCATTTAAATCTGAGGCCCACACCTAAAAAGGTCGTAACGCCACTGATTTATGTTTTTTTACGGAAATGTTATGTCCTTAGTGATGAAAGAAATATCTTATCTCGATATTATTTTGAACTGACAGCCGTTGTGGCGATAAGTAGTATAAAAAATCGTAAACTACATTAAGAGTATATTTTTACAACGTTAACCTTTGAGTTTAAACCTTATAGGTAATAAAATACACACAAATAACATGTGGTTAGTTATATTTATGTGTGAACGGAAGGGATTCGAACTCATAAATGGAAAGCATAGAGTAACGACCAAACATCTAGGCACAATGTTACACCGATTGTGTGCTTTTGAATTCATTATTGCATTTAAAGAAAAACACTTTTTTACGGATTAAAGTTATGTATTATTGTATTTAAATTGATCTTATATCTTTAAACGAGCAATTCTTGTATATATATATATATATATATATATAATATATATAATTGAAATCTCGGAATCGGCTCCAACGATTTTCATGAAATTTAGTATACGGGGGGTTTCGGGGGAGATAAATCGATCTAGCTAGATCTAGATCTAGGAATGATGATGGATTTTTTCTTTTATATAACCAGTTCATATTTTTTTATTATTCTGTCGGTAAGAAAAATATAATTCATATTTCATCATTAGTATGTTATTCGTACTTAAATATAATTTCCAAAAAAAACAATTTATAAAAAAAATATCGAGCAATGCTCGGCCATCCAGGTACTAATTATTTAAACATAATTTTCAATTTAACCGACGCTTCGCGTGCTTTGCAGGGTGCGTGGTCACGGTGACTGAAGACTTTCTTTAAATGCCTAATAGTTATGTTAATAAAAGACAATACTATTCATAAATGCAAATAAAAAGTGTATTGTTACTAGCTGCCCCCGCGAACTTATGAACGTCAAAAAAAGAAATATACATTAAATTCTTCTTATTTTACATTTACTGCCAGTTCTCAAATCAAGGGCGTAGAACCGAAGAGAAGAACTGGCAATAAACTCTCCGTCACTCTTTTACTCGCCAAGTTTTTTCTTTTACACAACGTTTAGCAGTAACTATTGTAATATGTAGTATATATATTTTTGTGAACAAAATAAATAAATATATTGAATGAGGATTCTTTGTGATACAATGTATGTCAATAACAGCGAAGCTGTAAATCAGTATTTTTTGCAAATGTCCATAGGCTACAGAAATGGCGTGCTTTTAAGCAAACAGTAATCATGAAAACTCTTTGGTGACTAAGTTCGAGGAAATGGAACCAATATAGTTTTTGTTCTCTTTGTCCAGTTGCGATATAAAAGTTTATTTATTTAGATATACTGTGTGCAAAGGTCATCTAAAGATATTCTTGTAATAAATCAAATATTACGATATGAAATTACATTTATTAAAAGCTAAACGCTCGGTACACATTGGTACAAGAAAGATAATATATCACAATATATAATAAAATCAAAATCTTTTTTTAGAACAGCGGGCAAACGGGCAGGAGGCTCACCTGATGCTAAGTGATACATTAACATGGACACTCTTAATGCCAGAGGGTTCGCGAGTGCGTTGCCGGCCTTTTTAGAATTTGTACGCTATTTCCTTGAATGACCCTAAGTCGAATTGGTTCGGAAATACTTCAGTGGCAAATGGTTCCACAAAGTGGTGGTGCGCAGCAAAAACTGCCTGAAAAACTGCTTGAAAAACTTTGAAGGCTTTCACTAAGCCCCATTCTTTCGATAATTATCTACAATAAGGCTCTGCGGTTCTATGTGCATTAATTCTGTCGTGGCACGACCTTCTATAGAATCTTGGTTAAAAGACTTTGAAAAACACAAATAATATTTGTATACTCTATTTTTAATTTAATTGTATATTTCGGAAAACAAGGTTCCATAGCAATCTATACATAGTTCTATTGTCAATCGTTTCCGCGAACGCGATTTAGGAATCTATATTGTTCTGTTTAATAACTTGGATTACACTATTGTAATTTCACATAGAAAACTCATATAATCACCTGAATGACAGAGAATGGTATTTGCAGACAGAGGCGGGATTTGTAGGTGGCCATTACAAAAAATGTCACTTGATACGTAAACACTTCGGATATGTTTTGTATAAAAAAATTGAGCTATTTTTTACCCTGATATTCCGACAATATATTTTCACAGGATTCGTTTGTGTAGAAATACCACTTTTATTAAAGACATTTAATATTGGATCGTGTATCGCCATTTTGTCCGTAGGCTTATGAATTCTTTATCTCTTCAATTTTGAGGTTATAAATTGTGACAACGTCAGCTAAGCTAATGGTGATATTATTATTTAAATCAGTTCTATATTATATATAATATAGAACAAAATATATATACTGTTCAAAGCAAATGTTTTTCATTTCCTTGATACACTTCCGTGTAACTGAGGAATACCATTAGGGAGCTCTGGATTGCGTTGCGAGAAGACACCGAAACGAATTTGTTCGTTTACCCACCACTTAGTTTTGAAAAGGGTAAGGATATCTGCGGAAAGGTTTTGTCAATGAAGTTTGAATTGCCATGAAAAATACTACACATATACTAGCTGCTCCCGCGAACTTCGTTTCTCCTTAATTCCTAGCCAACCTTTTTTGTACATACTAATATGGAACATTTTGCTATGCTACCCCAGACTCTGTTTGGTTTTCAAGAATGAAAACTATATATATATGAAATATAAAAAATATATAATAAAATCGCTATTGGGGATTATAATACTAATTTATGAAAAATTCATTTGACACAAACAGATGACTCGCTAAACCGGTTTCCCGAGTAACACGCACTATCCGGTGATTTATTGATTATCAGAACAGTGTAACCTCTCCTTTTAAAAGACTTTTTCATGACAAACTGCGGAGCCTCTTCTAGAAAACAACCCATAAACGAGATACACAATAACAAAAATTGTTCAAAAACCAACTAACTTACATTGTACGATTGTGTTTGCGACAAAATTGTACTTTTACAGCCAATACTCAATTTGACCAAATTTTCAGCATTTTCTTTTACGATCAAGTTTTCCGAGATATGTAACATTTTGCTTTTGTAATCTATGTTGACTTTGCTAGTTATCTATCTATTTATATTATTATCAACGTTCATGTTTCGTTTTGTTAATGTGACTATTTGTATTCTACAACGAGAATAAAATCATATAAACAACATATATAAAAAATCAGGATGTTTATAAAACACCTGAAGATTTCATCCACTTATGATGATAATATTTTATTTCCGACCCAAATCAACTTTGGAAATACTCTCGCGAGCCTTGACAGTGTCCATAGGCGTCTTGCCCTCTTGCCCTGTTCTATATATGAGAAATAATAATCGAATATTGAATAAAAGTCTACCCTCTTGTTTATATAAATTAAACCAGTCTTATTATATACTTATACAACCACTTTTAACGAAGGAAGCATTATATCGCTTCTTTTATCACAGTGTAAACAATTTGACAGACAGGGACGGAAGAGTATTTTAGTTAAGAGATTTAGTAGTTGAAAACCATGCCTCTCGTAAGATGTAGTCTCACCATTATAATTGACTTTTATGTATTACCTCATACAATCAATGATGTTCACTCAGAGGGATTTGGAGGTCATTACCAAAAAGGGGTAAGGATTGAATGAGGAGATAGATATAAACGTATTTTAATAAACTTAAAACTTAATAATAAGTATACACTTTGGATAAAATTTTATATAAAATAAAAAAATGTTGAGCGTTTGTTTTCCCAATAAATACCGAATATATTTCCACAGGATTCGTTCGTGTCATATAGCGAGTGGCGAGGCAACCTTTTTTTAAAGACATTTAATATTGAATCGTGTATCGCTATTTGTCAGTTTCCTTGAATTTTTTTTTTTTTTTTTTTTTTTATAGAACAGGGGGCAAACGGGCAGGAGGCTCACCTGATGTTAAGTGATACCGCCGCCCATGGACACCCTCAATGCCAGAGGGCTCGCGAGTGCGTTGCCGGCCTTTTAAGAATTGGTACGCTCTTTTCTTGAAGGACCCTAAGTCGAATTGGTTCGGAAATACTTCAGTTGGCAGCTGGTTCCACAGAGTGGTGGTGCGCGGCAAAAACTGCCTGGAAAAACGCGCAGTTGTGGAACGGCGGACGTCGAGGTGATACGGGTGGAATTTCGTATTCTGCCTCGACGTCCGATGATGAAACTCAGCTGCAGGTATTAATCCGAACAACTCCTCTGAACACTCTCCATGGTAAATGCGGTAGGAGATGCAGAGAGACCCCACATCTCTACGCAACGCCAAAGGATCAAGCCGCTTGGAGAGATTTTGGTCGTCAACGATTCGAACCGCTCTTCGTTGAATACGGTCAAGTGGAAGAAGCTGGTACTGGGGAGCACCCGCCCAAAGGTGGGAACAGTACTCCATGTGGGGCCGAATTTGCGCTTTATATAGTTGCAAGCGGTGGCCCGGAGTGAAGTACTGTCTCGCCCTGCTGAGCACACCGAGCTTTTTGGAGGCTAATTTTGCCTTTCCCTCCAAGTGACCGCGAAACTGAACGTCGTTCGATATGTCAACGCCAAGTATTCCAATGCTGGCTGTGGCTTTAAGGAGAGTGTTTTCGAAAAGAGGAGTAGCGACAAAGGGTGTTTTTTTAGCGGAAAACGCGCAAACTTGTGTCTTTTTGGGGTTAAATTGGACTAGGTTTAGTCTGCCCCAGTCAGAGACTCCACGTAGTAGGGTTTCTACTTCAGACACAAGTTTGTTCCGGTACTCATCGACATCTGCCCGAGAAATACTTGCCCGGCCAGTGTAAAGAGTGTCCCCAGTGCTGTCATCCGCATAGCAGTGAATGTTGCTAAGTTGCAACATATCATTGATATGCAGAAGAAACAGGGTCGGGGATAAAACACAGCCTTGTGGGACCCCAGCGTTCACGGGTTTAAGGTCGGAACATGCTCCGTCGATGACGACCTTGATGCTCCGATCGGCCAGAAAGCTGGAGATCCAATCGCATAATTTCTCGGGAAGCCCATAGGCTGGAAGCTTCGAGAGCAGTGCTCTGTGCCACACCCGATCGAAGGCTTTCGCTATGTCCAAACTAACCGCTAGAGCCTCCCCCTTGGACTCAATTGCCTCCGCCCATCTATGCGTAAGGTATACAAGAAGGTCACCAGCCGAACGACCACGACGAAAGCCGTACTGAGAGTCACTTATCAGCTGGTGGCCCTCCAGATACTCCAGGAGCTGGCAATTAATAATGGATTCCATTATTTTGGAGAACAAGGAGGTTATCGCTATTGGGCGATAGTTGGACGGATCGGAGCGATCGCCTTTTTTAGGGATCGGATGTATCGATGCGATCTTCCAGCACTCCGGGACAGTGCCAAGCGAGTACAGGTACCGGAAAAGGCGCGTTAAGACCGGAGCCAACTCAGGAGCACAAGTACGCAGCACAATTGGAGGAATACCATCCGGCCCGCTCGACTTATGTATGTCCAAGGAAGATAATGCTTTACGGACAGCACGTTGCCGGAATGTAACTTCCGGCATCGAAGAATCACACCGTGAAATGCTCGGTGGTGATCTCCCTCGGTCATCCAAAGTCGAGTTGGACGCGAAGAGACAGCCTAAAAGGTCGGCCTTCTCCTTCGCAGTGTGGGCCAGCGAGTCATCCTCCCTGTGCAATGGTGGAATGGAGGGCTGACAAAAATTCCCTTGGACAGCTTTGGCTAGAGACCAGAAGGCTCGAGTCCCCGAAGGGAGTTGGGCCAATCTCTCGCCAAATCTGGCAATGTGCTCTGACTTTGCTTTAGTGATTTCCCGTTTGAAGGACCTGGAGGCTGAGTTATATGCTTTTTTGAGTTCGCTGGTATTAGCATCACGAGATTTCGCCGCTTCTGCCCATGCCTTAAAGCATTCTCGCTTTCGACGCGAGGCTGTCTTGCAAGAACGCTTAAACCAGGGCTGAGACTTGCCACCGATCGGCACCGCAGAAAAAGGAATAAAGAGTTCCATTCCCTGCAGAACCACTTCGGCGACAGAGGCAGCGACGGAATCTGGAGCTTCAGACGAAAAGCAAATAGGCCCCCAAGGGTAGGACGCAAAGAAAGACCGCATCCCGTCCCAATCTGCTGACTTGTAGTGCCAAATACGGCGAAAACCCAAAAAGCGCGACCGCGAAGGGCGCGTAGATGGCACAGTACTCCGGACCACACAATGATCCGATGAACCCAATGGCGGGTCAACGGAGACTTGATAGTTCTCCGGATGCGAAGTCAGCAGAAGGTCCAACAAAGAGGGTTTATGACCGTCCACATCTGGTATTCGCGTAATCGCAGGGACCATTTGTGTCAGGTCGTAGGCTAAAGCAAAGTCGTGAAAGGATCTTCCCGCGTGATCGGTGGTTTCAGAGCCGAGCCAATCGGCATGGTGGGCGTTAAAATCGCCAAGTATCACGATTTCGGCGGTAGGAACCCTTTCAAGCAGGGAATCTGTAGCCATTTGGATGTGCTCGATGAGTCGGTCAGTTTCGTCATTTCCGCTATGGGACCTATACAGGCACGCATAGAATCGCGGATGGTCATCGCAGTCTATGCGGAGCCAGAGGTTAGATAGGTCCCTTCCTTCAAGCGTCCCGAGGCGACGAGAACAGATATCCTCTCTGACGTACACGCAAACTCCCGCCCGCGGCACAAATGAATGTTCCAATTTGTACCCCGGGTAGGAGAGGTAAGAAGTATCAGCCGGGGAGGATATCTGAGTCTCAGTGAGGAAGAATAAGGCCGGCTTCGCAGATTCAAGGTGAAAGTGAACCGCGCTTAGGTTTGAGTTGAGCCCCCTAACATTGGTGAAGTCCACTGTGAGCGTGGAAGGGGTTGCCTTCGGCGAATTCTTCCGTTTGCCCCGAGATCGAAACCTGAAACTAGAACTGGATGTTTTGTTTAGAGCGCAGTTTTTGCCCACCCCAGAATACGAAGGGCAGCCTGTGCATCCACCACCGGATACTGATTGTTCCGATGATGGACGCCCAGAGGGGGATTCTCCACGTGTGGTACCCCCCTGGGGTAATCTTTCTTTAAACTGCACCGTCATACTCTGGGGAAGGGGGGGGGATGGGCTCCGGGAGTCTCACTCACCGAACGAAACGCGAGTACAATAAGATAAACCTATTGCATCACTTCACGCCGGTTTTCTGTGAGACAGTGGTACTGCCCCGGTCGTGCCTACCCATTTGGCTGAAGCCCGAAAGCAACAGCATGGCACTCCCACTAGGAAGGGGGTTGACTGATTGCACTGGTGAAATAACCTCTTTCACAGGTTATTTCACCAGTGGGCGATGGGGTCGTCAGGTCCCTACGCCAAAATTGAATTCTATATTGATTCAATAAACTTAAGGTAGTAAAGCGAACACCGAAAAAATGTATTTCAGCCTCAAAGTTGGCTTATTAGTGAATTGGCTTCGTACTCGGAAGTTTTTGAGGGTCCATGTATTTAGTAGATTTTTTTCTGCTGTAATACATTATCCTTACAAAATATGCCAATATGATGCCAGGACGAATGTCCCAAAAAATAATATATACATCTACGTGTATATAAAGTATAAATAATAATAATAATGTATTTTCTCTATTGTGATAATACTGTTATTAAACACCGGTAATATACTAACAAAAAAAATCTTCTGTAACTATTCAAGTGGATAAATAAAATTCTCGCTTTTTGCCACAGACTAACAAACTCTCAATATTACAATTTAATAAAACGTCAGTTTTGACACATGACAGATCAATCTGATGTATATATGAACTAATCAGAGACTTCATATAATTATTCCTTTATATGAAGTCTCTGATTAGTCCATCTGCTTGACCAACTTTATATACAATCACCATCTTTTTTTTGTCTAGGCTAGGGTTGCCAGTTTTCCAACAACGTTATATTTTACCGTGCGAGCGAGTATATAGTACCGTAACAGCCGAGATTCAAACGCACGACCTCAAGGTTAAGTCGATCGCTGCTCCATTTATTTGCAAAAAACTTATTATTCCTAATTATATAAAAATTACCTGGCATTAGCTGGTTTTGTTTAATAACGAGCACAGTGTAGGAAAATTTATAGGCTAATTGGCAATCAATTAGTCACTGGGGGACCTCCGATCGGTTTAACAAAGCTTTGTGAATCTGAACTTATAATAAATGGACAAGTTCATGACTTTGTCTACGTGATTTTTAAAGGAAAAGTGAAAAGCTTTTTTCGTACTTCTTTTACGTTGACATGGAAAAGGAGAAATATTAATCGCAATTTAATGTCATTCTTATGTTACAGTGAAACGAGCGACATATTACATTTGCTACTATATATTTAATACACTATGTTCCACATAGTGTATTAAAAACGCTCAGTTATGGAACAATGAGATAATGAATTGTTCCGTGTGCTATAAAAATAAAGTTAAAATATATACAAAATCGATTTTGAATTATATTAAAGTCGATTAAAAAGTACCAACACAAATACTACAAAGGTACATTTTAACCGACTTCAGAAAAGAATAAAAGTCAATTCGATGTGTAATTTATTTTAAATTTAAAACAAACCTAAAAATAATTCGTTAATGTTTGGACGTGTAATTATTAAACATAAGTACAATTAACTTACGTAAATTAAGAATTTTATATATCTAAACCAAACTTTACATAAGCTAACACTGACATTATTTCATATAATAAAGAAATTTTATTTTGATTTTCATAAACATTTTTCTGTAATACAATATCGTGGCATACATTTCATACACTTAAAAATCCTTCATAAATTAAAACAATGGCTGATATACGAACGCTGTCCGAAACAAACGCCAAAAACTATGAACATTTCAAATGCAAAACGGTGCGGGGAATTCATTAACAGGGATTTCATTGTTTCCACAATTTCTCGTTATTGAATTATGTTAATGACACGTTTAGGAGAAGATGATGTTTGATGCTTTTACGATAAAAAAATTTAAATAATTAATTCCTTTTTTATAGAAATCACTCACCTTTTCTGTACAGCGATAAAATATTTTTTTAGAAAGGGACCATAGAGTAATTTAAGGGGTCGGTTTTTATATACTTAATAAAATGTTTTTAAAATATGCTATGGTTTTATTAAATTATTATTATTATTTTAATATATTAAATTCTTAACTTCAAGTTATTTGTTGTATGTTTTTACCTATATAAGGATATAAATAAACAATAAATATATATTTATTCTCGCGGTTTTTATGCGATAGGAAGAGAAGAAGGCCGGCAACGCACTCGCGAGACTTCTGGCATTGAGAGTGTCCATGGGCGGCGGTATCACTTAACATCAGGTGAGCCTCTTGCCCGTTTGCCCCCTGTTCTATAAAAAAAATCTATGGCTATAATAATAATAATAAACAAAAGTTATTTGTAAAATTATTAACATTTCTTTTTATATCCCAGAATTTAGCAATACATTTTGCGTAGAAAGGGTGCCATCTGTTCAACCGCAAAGGTAATGACGAAAAGAAATTCTATTTAAAATTCGGAGCAAAACGAGATCACGAAGCCGCAAAAACTCTCGCAAAATATTCTTACATCTTTGTGAAGTTTTCACAAAAGCCGAAATTTTTTTTCGTGTTTTGGTAACTCACAGAGCTTTAATTGTGGAAAAGAATGTAACGGGGAAAGACCTTTGTGACCTTTGAGCGGAATTGCAAACTTCACAACGAAGAATAAATATTTTTTTGTTTAGAATAAAGAGAACAATAATTTAAAAAGAAACCACCTTTTGGGCCCCTCTTTGAAGGTAGACTACCTTCATTCTCCTCTAACTCGACCGGCATTAGATTGCGGACGTTTCGTCTTTTCTCGTGGTTTCATTTTTAAAATGCTTATAATATTCTTTATACGGTTTTAAAGTACCTACTCACCTGTCCCTTTCTATCATAGCAAAAGCAAAAAGTACGAAACGAAGTATATAAATTGCATTAAAAATTAGTTTAGTTTTCATGAAAAAGTTAAAGTCTCAACTCAAATAGCTGATGTTTTGTCACATTTATTGATAAGATCCACTGATAAATGGCACTAGAACAAGACATTACAGAATTTAGTTTTAAATAATGAGTTAATTATTTTGGTATGGATTGGTAGATATTTGGATGTGAATTTTATCTTATTTAATAGTCGCTTTGTGTGCGAGTTATAAACATTGTTATTACCATAATTTTTTCGTATAGGCATCGCATATGAATTCCCATTAGTCATTTCTACCGAATCCTAGGGATTTAAATAAAGCGTCAGAAACAAAGATCCATCTGACCACTTTGTCACTATCATTTGCCGTCTTTGTCAAGATAAGTTTTCCACCCTTTTCTAGTTACGCGCCCTTTTTCCGCACGAAAGCGATTTAACGAAAATTCTCACAGTTTTCATCAAAGATAAAGATTGATATTTTCAACCAAGAAATACTTTAAGCATTTATCGATGCCCGCTTGTATAGGATTTAACGTTATGACATATAAAATTATATAAAATATTTTATTTTGCATCACCAACAGATTACTTATACAGGTCATATATATTACCAAATAAAATTTTATCGCGGGCTTTGACCACAGTGACCGAATCAAAACATTCCGTAACGAAAATAAACCTAATGCACAATGACCTAATAGGCTAATACAGGTGCGACCAATACGCGTTAGAGTGGGACAGAACGCATACTGCGCATTCACACCTCTCAGAAGAGATAGGTGAAGTAGGCCTGCGGTACGCGTTAGCTCTAATTATAGAGCCGTGTTAGTCGGTGTCTGGTAGAGTGGTAGATTGAATTAATATCAAAGAAAATCCATCCAGCTTTTAAATTGTATCTCCTTTTTCCTTTTATTAATGCTGTCACATATAGCTTTTTCCTAACACGACGAATGTGTGACGATATAAGTATGGCAATACTTTACCAACGGACAGGGCCGCCCCGCCCCTGTGTGCATAGTGTGGGGTGCACACAGGCACAAAACAATAAAGGCGACGTCACCGAAATAATTTTTGGAACACAACAAAATATTCTTTGATGTGGAGTATCGTTAAGTAGGCTAATAAAATTTAAATAGAAATTTTTTTTTTCTAATTGTACACGTCTCACAAAAAAATATTTACATACTTTAATTTTGATTTGTTTAATTTCGTTAATTTAAACTGAAGCTAAAAAAAAGCTAGAAAAATATAATCTTAGTATGGAGAAAATTTAAATAGGTTAAAATTAAGAAATAATAACATAAGTGGGTACATGAATTTGTATGTACCGTACATACAAATTCTTAATTTATTCATGTAGGTAACATAATGTACACTTATGAACGTCAAAAAAGAAATATACATTGAATATATTCTCAAATCAAGGACGTAGAACGGAAGAGAAGAACTGGTATTAAACATGTTTTGAGTCATACAAATTGTAATTGGCGATGAAAAATAGCGGCAAAGAGTTTCTTGTCAGGTCTTCTTGCCCGCTTTACGCCAATGACTTGTGAACTGGTTCTAAATGTAATTTAGAATTAATTTTACATCTTTTCTGTTGACGTTTATACTTGGGTACTAACAAATAACGATATTTTTAGTTTCAAAGTCGATCGGGGTGAAGCATTAACTGTAAATTCAGTTAGAAATTAATTCACTCCTTTGACACGAAACCCACAAAAGCCGTTGGACAGCTAAACTAATTTTCTTATTTACTGAACTGTATTTAAATTTGAAGTAAGCTTATTTGACGGAAAAACGGGTATTTGCGAAAACTGTGCAATCCTTTTTCGTACCACTTATTCTGATTGGCCATTATTTTTAAGACAGCTTCTTCAGAGCATATTACTTTTTATAGTGTTTTAGCTGAATTTAATTCTAAAGTGACTTTGTAGTATTTATTTGACCGTATTAAATATATAAAGTATATATGTAAAATGAGACTGTTAATGGTTTGCTATACTTACACTTTTTAAACATAAACATAATATTATTACTCACGAAACACACACACACAGAAACACACAAAATAATAATAATATTTTTTTAAAGGAATAAGGTATGTCTTAAGTGTGTAATGTGTGTGGGTGTGTGTGTTATGGTTGTAACTGGCCCTGAATTATGCTGTGGTGCAGATTTATCATCGCCGGTCCACACAACAGTTATTTTTCGCTTCGGACGCAAAAAAATAATGTAATAATAATAACAGTATAAAAAAATAATTGCAAAAATTAACAGTGTAAGTTAAAAAGTCTTGGAAAATTTGTTTATAAATGTAATTAATAAAAAATATTATTACTGTTACGAAAACTGTTTACTTTAGATATTGAAATAAATATGTTCTAACACGGACAATGGAGTATAGGACCATAATAAATAAAAATGTTTTTTAGAAAGAATCGAAGCCAAGATTACCATATACCAGTAAACCACATAGGCTGTTTAAAACTTATCGCTTTTAAGGTTTACAGATGTTATATTTAATGTTTACGACTAATTAGTGTTTATATAATTATATTATCTTTTCATAATATTTAATCACGTTTGCATTAATAAATATTCATAATCATCTTTCGTATCAAATGAAAATATCAAGTTGTTGAAAGTTAAATTAAATATTCCGGAGTTTGAAACTTTTTGAGATTAGAAGACTTTACGGGTAAGCACATTTTTGACATACCTTGTTTTTATTGTACAATAATAACAATGATTTATAAATATTATGATGGTAAAATCCAATATTCTGCCACACATTATCATACATAAAGTTATAGCAAATTCTTATATTATTTAATTACAACATTATCATCTTATTAAAATATATTATATGATTATCAAATTAATATTTTATATTTACTTCTACGAATTTCGTCAACCTATTATTCCATATATAATGTATATACGAGTATATAGATTATACCGCCTAGTAAATAGTTTCATTAAGCGATTAAGCAATTAAAGGAAAAAACAATACACTAAAATGATTGAAATCGGTCCAGTCGTTTAAGAGGAGTTCAGATACACACTTACAATAGAATTATATATGTAAAGACTTCGACACCTTCGATTTTTGTATACATAATAATAGATGAAATATCATATGTCGATATAGCATAATGATTAACTATATTAATAAAATACATTCAATTTATGGTTACCAATTTTAAAGTACTTAAAGAAATAATAAATTTTATAAAATTTGAAGCTAGAGTGAAAAATGTTAGGCATTCGACAAGGAGCAGCGATTATAAAACTTTCAAAGTCAACTCTGATTTACGTTAGTTTATAACGATCGTAATAAATTGAAAGCATTCATGAAAATCGCTGAAATTTTTCCACATTTCAAAAACAGATACCAGCAGGTGGTTAGAATTAATGGTCACTTAAATCTTTTATAAAACTATTTAGGTTTTATTTCCTTACATATAAAATAATAAACGCCCGTTTGATTTCCCATAAACACTAAAGGAGATTATACAGCTTATATTGTTTGCGTGTTATACTATTATCCTAACTGTACTTCTTTTAGTACCGATCGGAACCTTTTCCAGGGTAAAAAGCTGATTTTTCTAGATGTCTCTATCTATAGTTTTCTTTCACTATTCGCTTCCTGCCAACTTCTATGAACTGTTTTTTGGCAAAATAGCAAAGCCACCATTGCACTAAAAGATAAAGAGATACACAGATAAATATTTTTGATTAGAAAAACTTAGTATAAAATTCTTAATATTTCTTTGTTGTATGTATGTACTCGCAAAACTCCAAATCTCAAAAAAATATTAAAGTATCCACTGTAGCGCCATCTGCCGGGCTGATTTGTGAAATTAAACAGGGCTCCACACGGTAAAGCCGTTTAAGAGGAGTTCGGTAACATGCATACGTACAGTTGAAATATATATCACTATAAATATATATACTTGTGTGTAAGCTATCCTATCTTTTAAGTTAGAACAAGCTGCACACGGTGTGCAAATTTGATTGAAATCGGTTAAGTAGTTTAGGAGTCCATAGCGGACAAACAACGACAAACAACGTGACGCTTAATTTATATATATATTAATATAATAATATGATTGGCTGGATCTTAACATAACGGAACGATCAGTTTACCGTTAGTTAGTTAGTTTATAAGATTTATGGCGCCTGTTAATAAATGCATAACAAAGTATAAACTATATAAAGTATTTGATGTATTCAACATACGATCTGATTTAATCAACCGACGAACGTCAAGTATGAAATAATTCATAATTTCATCAGTAAAACAAATTTAGTATACAATATTCGGCCACTTGTGTCAAATTAAATGTATGATATTTTACGGAATATTATAAACGTACAAGCCATATATCAAATAGTAGCAGAATTATTCGTTGTGTCTTTCTAACGTAGTATTATATATATTGGATGGTACAATTTCCCCCGGTGCTAAGTAACTCGTTTCCGTTCCCTTGCTGCCTTCACGATATCATCAATTGTACTAGATGAATTGGCTACGGTCAGGCTAAAGGAGCTTTATAGGTAGGCTATTTGGTGAAACTCCGTAATTACAATACGCAATGTAAATATTATTACTGATTTATAATCTAAGTAGATTGTAAATATTCTCGTGTTTTATAATAATACGATTGAAAGAGCAGTGTTGGCCTAGTGGCTTCAGCGTGCGACTCTGATACCTGAGGTCGTATGTTCGATTCCCAGCTGTGCACCAATGGGCTTTCTCTATGTGCGCATTTAACATTTGCTCGAACGGTGAAGGAAAAACATCGTGAGGAGACCGACATGTGTTAGACTCAAGTCTCAAGACTCAAGTCGACGACGTGTGTCAGGCACTGGATGATCACCTACTTGCCTATTAGATTAAAAAATGATCATGAAACAGATTCAGAAATGTGAGGCCAAGACCTAAAGAGGTTGTAGCGCCACTGATTGTATTATTTTTATTTTTTTAATAATACTAGCGACCCAAACCCAGTGGAGTACTTAAATAAATAAGTATTTGTGTTGCTAGTCTTTATCATAACCTAAGTAAAGACCAGTAATAATAGAATTATTTTTAGAATTATATTTAGAAGAATTTCTAAAAATAATAAAACATGAATACTATTGTGATTCATCTTATTACACAACTGTTCAGTGTGATGTGCCGGATATTATCATAAAAGCTTTATCGTGTAACGAAACTCATCCATATCAAATCTGCTAAGATTGCAATATACTTGAGTGTATAAATGTTTAGAATTTTTAATACTATATAATATATTGTCAACGTTTGTACCGATAATTTTTTTAAACCACTGCCATCCCTAGCTCCGAGCGTTTGCGACCCGAGATGCTGTAGGCGATAGACCACTCAGATCCGAAATATGTTTTTTTTAAAAATAATAACAGTAATATACATTTATACATATTTTCAATCATTCATATTTACTTCATCAACTGATGAATAAACTGTGTCCAGTTAATGTTTCCACCACACTAACTTCTACTATTTAAGATTATTTATACAATAAATAAAAATAAAAAAAATCGGCATAAAAATTTTTGGTTTTCGGCTTTGTATCCATTGTTGAAGCATTCAATGTGTTAAGCAAAAAACAACGACAGGTTTATAGAAGCCTTAAGAAAAAGTTGGCGTTATTGAAACAATAATTAAAATACTTGTACCTACATTTGTTGAAACAGGCGATATATTAGATTTACCCTCTTTTTCATATAAACTTAATTAGTTCACTCTTGAATTTCGTTCGTGACGCTATATTAACATCTTCGCCATGGGCTAGCTATTTTATATATTTATAAACATACAGATATGTTTATATGTTTTAGTCTCTGTGGAACAATTTTATTTTTAATTTTTTATGTTTTCCACGTTTAAATGTTATCACAGCAACAGATCAAGTATGCTCCAGGCCATTGGAGAGTTTGCAGACAACTTTTTCTAAGAAACCTTTAATGAGCAGAAGCAAGTGGAAAACTCGTAACATGTGTTTCCCACACGTATTATACGATTTATAGTTTAACAATGTTGCGATACTCCAGGGAAATTATCCTTACAATTATTTGCACAGACGTTTTATTTTATCACTGGGATGTTAAAAATTATCAGCTAACTTTTTTTTTTTTTTTTGTGTTTAAATACTTTAACAAAAAAATAATGATATATTTACATTTATATACACTTAATACTATTTATTTATATTAATATCAGCTAACTAACATTACCTTTACCTCTACTTTGTAACTTCCAATACAGAATACTATCAATCACCAACCACCCTTGGAAGCACACGGTACATTCGGGTTCTTCGTTAATAATGCCGCCTTCCTTTTTAGCGCACATAATTGATATTTTACCTGCATCTAAGTTTTGTCATAGGCAGAATACGAAATTCCACCCGTACCACCTAGATGTCGTTCGTTCCCCAACTGAGCATGTTTTCCCGCGCACCTTTTCTATATAGAACCAGCTAACAACTGAAGTTAATTCAAGAAGAGTACGAATACTTTCTTCTCTTCTGCGTGCGAACAAAGTACATATTAGAAGTGATACATCTTTGTAAATTAATTATTCGTAAGGTAAAAGCCCCAATAGATGATCATGTAGCATTATATAATCACTTCTTGTATTTGTATATCTATATTTACACTGTTTATGTGCTAATGATAATATAAATAACAAAAAAATCCGTTTACTATACAAGACGTTATGCGACAGAATTGCCATCTAAAAATCTATAATGTAATTACTAAACGTAAATGTAACTATATCAACGAATAGCGTGTCGCTTCATGCTACGTTCGCACTTCCTCAGTCTCTCTCATTCGGTCTCAATCACTCTCTCCCTTTTCTTCGACAAAAATGCTGCACATATTCGTAAAAAAATTACCCTCATGCAGATAAAGATTTCACTTCAAAAAATGATTTTGAATACCACGTTTCTAACTACCAGAATACATGACTATTCTTAAATCTAGTTTGCATCCATTGGACCTAAAGAGTAGAATAAAATATATCACTTGAAAATATTTCATTTTGTGTAATTTATAATAGTTATAAACTCTAATTAAATAAATTATGGTGTGATAACTAATTAAAGGCTTGGGCATAGATTATAAATTGCAATATTTTATAACATAATTACAAATTAAATTTTGCTTATCTCAAACCCTCAAGAGCTTACTCGCTGGAACAAATTAATTTACATTTTGCTTACACATTGGTTATCTTAAGAAAACAGCCTACAAACTTTTAACTTTAAGCTTGTACTAAACAACAGCTTTCTTATTCAATATTTGTGTGAAGTTAAAGGCCAATACTACTTCCATATGTTTCATTAATAAAGGCTCGATCAAGTGACCTTTTGAAATCGAAATAATTCATATTCATAGTCTTCGTATTGAAAAGTTACGTGATATTCAACTGGCGCAAACAAGACATTTTAGTTAGAAATGCTTTATAGTTTGTAATTTTGTATCCTCGTGATGTTGTTACAGGACTATATAGACACTTTTTAAAACCTTTGTAAAGAGAGTACAAGAAAATAAAATATACTTTTGACTTAACATCCTACAATCCCTGGATGGGGAATCCTCCAAAGTCTCCATCCCGTTTGGTTTTCAGCTTCGCATTTCGCCTGGCTCCAAGTCTTTCCAGATATCCTTGCCCCATCTGCAACTTTAACCGTCACGTTTCCGCTTTCCTTGCGAGTTCCAATCAACGCCTGCTTCACATTTCATTGACATTCATAAGCCCTAAGACACATTTAAACTGAATAAACGTATTTTGATATTTAATTGTGATTTCAACATAAAAACTTAAGAAGGCGCAGAGATCCATGCAACATCGTCAACAGTAGCACTCAATATAACACAACTAACGAAGGGACTCTTTTTTGAACAATTCGCCAAGCCAAGCACATACATAAATATTTAGAAATAAATAACTGCAAAAAATAACACAGCAAAGTTTCTAATACGACCTCGTCTATATGGAGATGCTGAAAATGTCCATCGATTTCGCCACAGTTTCATTGGAAATTCGACACAATCTGTTAAGAATAATAAAGCACACACGTGAGCCGTGTAAAAGGGATATTTGTTTCTAGTCCACTGTGCACAGTAGATTCTAGAATTTCTTAAAAATATCAGTGTCTTAAGAAGATTCATTACATGTATGACGTCACGTTGCAATTCTTGATTGATCTGATAAAAGCCATGAGGCTGATTGCAGATGGATTAAAATTTTTAAAAAAGGTGCAATTCGAGCAAAATTATTATTATATACAACACATATCAGTTTTATTAAACTAGTACGAAACCTTATGTTATTGCAACATTATTGATTAGATTAAAGTAAAAAATAATATATTCAAAAGTATTTAGCAATTTATTGACGTGTGTGTACACACGTACGCGCCAGACGTTGCATGCGCCGGCGCACGTTAGCTTCGTTGACCCCGAATTTAAACAAAGAATAAGATCGAGCAAATTTAATCATCAGATTTAATGGTTTTCAAAGTAGTTAAGGCTTTTATTATTTATTTTATTTCTTGATTTTATTTAAATTGTTAAAATGTCAACAAACAAAGTTAATAAATTTAACGCTGGCAGCATTTCCTAGCTGTATTACGAAGCATAGTAGAGGTCCAGCTCTGGGGTCACCGGTAGTATCTATCAGCCAACTTAAATCTTAATTGACGCATGCGCATTTGAACCCTACGGCCTAAGAGTCTCTCTTCTCCCTACTCTATAGGGAACAAAATCGACGTTGGAGGGAAAAAACAAAGTCTAGACTGAACTTCGATAGATCTTAACTGAGAATAAAATATAAAATCTGTATCAAACACCCTCTGTAATAGTATATTTTAATAAGTACTTAGCCTACCTTTTTATTAGGATATCAAGATGTCGAACATTTTGCTACCCCATAGATGTTGTTCACTTTTCTGGAATAATATTAAGAACTAAATTTTTCCATAATCTTTCACTCGCCCATAACCCCCCCCCTTCCCCAGAGTATGACGGTGCAGTTTAAAGAAAGATTACCCCAGGGGGGTACCACACGTGGAGAATCCCCCTCTGGGCGTCCATCATCGGAACAATCAGTATCCGGTGGTGGATGCACAGGCTGCCCTTCGTATTCTGGGGTGGGCAAAAACTGCGCTCTAAACAAAACATCCAGTTCTAGTTTCAGGTTTCGATCTCGGGGCAAACGGAAGAATTCGCCGAAGGCAACCCCTTCCACGCTCACAGTGGACTTCACCAATGTTAGGGGGCTCAACTCAAACCTAAGCGCGGTTCACTTTCACCTTGAATCTGCGAAGCCGGCCTTATTCTTCCTCACTGAGACTCAGATATCCTCCCCGGCTGATACTTCTTACCTCTCCTACCCGGGGTACAAATTGGAACATTCATTTGTGCCGCGGGCGGGAGTTTGCGTGTACGTCAGAGAGGATATCTGTTCTCGTCGCCTCGGGACGCTTGAAGGAAGGGACCTATCTAACCTCTGGCTCCGCATAGACTGCGATGACCATCCGCGATTCTATGCGTGCCTGTATAGGTCCCATAGCGGAAATGACGAAACTGACCGACTCATCGAGCACATCCAAATGGCTACAGATTCCCTGCTTGAAAGGGTTCCTACCGCCGAAATCGTGATACTTGGCGATTTTAATGCCCACCATGCCGATTGGCTCGGCTCTGAAACCACCGATCACGCGGGAAGATCCTTTCACGACTTTGCTTTAGCCTACGACCTGACACAAATGGTCCCTGCGATTACGCGAATACCAGATGTGGACGGTCATAAACCCTCTTTGTTGGACCTTCTGCTGACTTCGCATCCGGAGAACTATCAAGTCTCCGTTGACCCGCCATTGGGTTCATCGGATCATTGTGTGGTCCGGAGTACTGTGCCATCTACGCGCCCTTCGCGGTCGCGCTTTTTGGGTTTTCGCCGTATTTGGCACTACAGGTCAGCAGATTGGGACGGGATGCGGTCTTTTTTTGCGTCCTACCCTTGGGGGCCTATTTGCTTTTCGTCTGAAGCTCCAGATTCCGTCGCTGCCTCTGTCGCCGAAGTGGTTCTGCAGGGAATGGAACTCTTTATTCCTTTTTCTGCGGTGCCGATCGGTGGCAAGTCTCAGCCCTGGTTTAAGCGTTCTTGCAAGACAGCCTCGCGTCGAAAGTGAGAATGCTTTAAGGCATGGGCAGAAGCGGCGAAATCTCGTGATGCTAATACCAGCGAACTCAAAAAAGCATATAACTCAGCCTCCAGGTCCTTCAAACGGGAAACCACTAAAGCAAAGTCAGAGCACATTGCCAGATTTGGCGAGAGATTGGCCCAACTCCCTTCGGGGACTCGAGCCTTCTGGTCTCTAGCCAAAGCTGTCCAAGGGAATTTTTGTCAGCCCTCCATTCCACCATTGCACAGGGAGGATGACTCGCTGGCCCACACTGCGAAGGAGAAGGCCGACCTTTTAGGCTGTCTCTTCGCGTCCAACTCGACTTTGGATGACCGAGGGAGATCACCACCGAGCATTTCACGGTGTGATTCTTCGATGCCGGAAGTTACATTCCGGCAACGTGCTGTCCGTAAAGCATTATCTTCCTTGGACATACATAAGTCGAGCGGGCCGGATGGTATTCCTCCAATTGTGCTGCGTACTTGTGCTCCTGAGTTGGCTCCGGTCTTAACGCGCCTTTTCCGGTACCTGTACTCGCTTGGCACTGTCCCGGAGTGCTGGAAGATCGCATCGATACATCCGATCCCTAAAAAAGGCGATCGCTCCGATCCGTCCAACTATCGCCCAATAGCGATAACCTCCTTGTTCTCCAAAATAATGGAATCCATTATAAATTGCCAGCTCCTGGAGTATCTGGAGGGCCACCAGCTGATAAGTGACTCTCAGTACGGCTTTCGTCGTGGTCGTTCGGCTGGTGACCTTCTTGTATACCTTACGCATAGATGGGCGGAGGCAATTGAGTCCAAGGGGGAGGCTCTAGCGGTTAGTTTGGACATAGCGAAAGCCTTCGATCGGGTGTGGCACAGAGCACTGCTCTCGAAGCTTCCAGCCTATGGGCTTCCCGAGAAATTATGCGATTGGATCTCCAGCTTTCTGGCCGATCGGAGCATCAAGGTCGTCATCGACGGAGCATGTTCCGACCTTAAACCCGTGAACGCTGGGGTCCCACAAGGCTGTGTTTTATCCCCGACCCTGTTTCTTCTGCGTATCAACGATATGTTGCAACTTAGCAACATTCACTGCTATGCGGATGACAGCACTGGGGACACTCTTTACACTGGCCGGGCAAGTATTTCTCGGGCAGATGTCGATGAGTACCGGAACAAACTTGTGTCTGAAGTAGAAACCCTACTACGTGGAGTCTCTGACTGGGGCAGACTAAACCTAGTCCAATTTAACCCCAAAAAGACACAAGTTTGCGCGTTTTCCGCTAAAAAAACACCCTTTGTCGCTACTCCTCTTTTCGAAAACACTCTCCTTAAAGCCACAGCCAGCATTGGAATACTTGGCGTTGACATATCGAACGACGTTCAGTTTCGCGGTCACTTGGAGGGAAAGGCAAAATTAGCCTCCAAAAAGCTCGGTGTGCTCAGCAGGGCGAGACGGTACTTCACTCCGGGCCACCGCTTGCAACTATATAAAGCGCAAATTCGGCCCCACATGGAGTACTGTTCCCACCTTTGGGCGGGTGCTCCCCAGTACCAGCTTCTTCCACTTGACCGTATTCAACGAAGAGCGGTTCGAATCGTTGACGACCAAAATCTCTCCAAGCGGCTTGATCCTTTGGCGTTGCGTAGAGATGTGGGGTCTCTCTGCATCTTCTACCGCATTTACCATGGAGAGTGTTCAGAGGAGTTGTTCGGATTAATACCTGCAGCTGAGTTTCATCATCGGACGTCGAGGCAGAATACGAAATTCCACCCGTATCACCTCGACGTCCGCCGTTCCACAACTGCGCGTTTTTCCAGGCAGTTTTTGCCGCGCACCACCACTCTGTGGAACCAGCTGCCAACTGAAGTATTTCCGAACCAATTCGACTTAGGGTCCTTCAAGAAAAGAGCGTACCAATTCTTAAAAGGCCGGCAACGCACTCGCGAGCCCTCTGGCATTGAGGGTGTCCATGGGCGGCGGTATCACTTAACATCAGGTGAGCCTCCTGCCCGTTTGCCCCCTGTTCTAAAAAAAAAAAAAAAAAAAAAAAAAACTCGCACAAAAATCTCAGAGTTTAAGGACAGCCGTCTACGAGTTTTGCGCTCAGCAACATATTATTCAGTGATACATTTTTAATAGTAATACAATACGCTTAGCAAGCAAGCATTGCCCTTTTATTGTATTTATTAAATAATTTCTGGCAAAAATGGGAAGTAAATGTTCTTAAATATAGGGTATATATATCTTTTAACCTGATCTTGGTATTAGCCATGCGGTCTAGCAGCAATGACCTTGATAAAGCTATTGTTTATATGTATGAGCTGAAAAGTTCGTATTAAAATTTTTTTTATAGAATTTGATTTCATTATTCAATAAAACGCCTTAAAACGATTAAAGCGGTCACACATTTCCATATCATGTTTATAGTACGATTTGTCATAACAAAATTGGCTTAAATTTCGGCGATTACCTCTACATCAGTGCAAAATTTCTGTCCAGCGAGTATTCTCTTGAGGTCTGAGAACAGGAAAAAGCTGTTAGAGTGTGGGTGCAGACATTCCAGAAGCACTGCACATATTATATTCAAAAACCAGAAGTGTATAAACAAATTGCTTGCGACAATTGCGAAACCCGTTACATACTTTAAGGACCTTGGTCATTTATTGAATCAAAAAACGTAAACAACGCCACAGTCCAAAGTACGAATAGTGATGTGTGCACAATATTTATATCGATATTATAGGGATCACCGAATTTGAACTGATTGTAAGAATTAAAATTATACGTAGTCTAATTCCTTCATACATTAAGTATATTTAAAAAAAATTTAAAAAAGGTTTTTACTACGGTAGCTAAAGGTAGAATAAATAATAAAATAATCAATGCATTTAACTAAGTAATACCTAATTCGTCGTGTATTGTGTAAAAGTGAGGGTGTGTATGTAGGATGTGCTCATGATGCAGGTGATTTAGCACTATGGATATTCTTAGGACAAGAAGTATTAATAATATCATAGGTTGATTTTCAAAAATCATTTATTCATATAACACAATGTACACTTATGAACTTCAAAAAAGAAATACACCGGCCAGTTCTCAAATCAAGGTTGTAGAACGGAAGAGAAGAACTGGTAATAAACTATCCGGCACTATTTTTAGTAGCCAAGTTTTTGTCGATTAAAAATAGTGGCGGTGAGTTGTTTTCAAAAACATCGATATCCCTGACCAACACTATCAATTTAAGTCGAATCAGCGAACGCCACTCGCACGCATAACCGGCATAGCACGTGAACTCGTCGGGTCAGGCACTCGTTTCACCGTTACTATATTTTATATTATTGTGCAGTGTATTAATGATTGAAGGATGGCAAAGCCGACAATATTTATGCGACAATGCATGTGAGTATTCAAAAAGTAATTAATCGCCTGGATATGGGACCCTTTTTTAGACATAGTTCTGTACTATATTTTTCGTCGTACAATTTATTTATTTATCATGTTGCCATGGAGAGTGTTCAAAGCAGGACTCGGACTAATATATTACAATAAACGGTACGAAAAATTCAAAATGCTAGTATTTTTCTTCTTATTGTATCTAGTCGGTTATAAACTTAAGGTGAAGTGAGGTTTAAAACACGTTATCACCAGTTCTATTTTGTTATAAAAACAAAGTGTGTCTAAAAAATATACATAATGAGGAATTGTCGATAGTAGTGATAATAATACAAATTTGACGAATGTGGGTAGTACAGAATAACATTTTTATTTTATTTTATGGAGATGTATCGACACATCTATTAATATGTAGATTGCTTCGCTCAACGAATAAGTATCGCAATACAGCGAGCAAAAAAGCCTAACTTTAAATTATATATGTATTGGAAATAAATATCATTAACAATACATATTAATTGAATTATCATGTCAAAAACTTTAAACTCTTAAAAGTTATTGATGAACATATAATATGTGTATATTTAAATAGATTTTGACATTTTAATTTTGTAATGTGACGCTAAAACAGTTTATTAAAAAATTAATATTACTTGGAAATTTCAAGATGACGCAAGTTTTGACGAAATGCCAGCATTAAAGATGCACGGACAGGGACCAAACTTTTTAAATTAATTTTAAGTTTATATTTAGCAATTTTTATTAGAACCATTATAAACTAAGTGTTAAGTAACTGTAAATGTGTTGGTTTTAAAAATAATTATAAATACATATTGAATTAATTATGATGACAACAATTTCAACTTTAAAATGTGTGTATTTTTAATAACGGCAAGAAGTCTTATTTATGGAGATTATACATTTTATTTGTAATCAAAACAATCAAATATACAGTACCTATTTACAATTTTCTTAATCTACATAGACCTGCTACTGTGCTACAATACACAATACATCACAAGACATCTATTTATAACCAACTAAGTATATTACGCCAAGGTGATGTTTAATATAAAAAATCTAAGAACCATTAAATACTGATCATAATTCATAACGTCTCAATCAAATTTTAGAACAAAAATATAAATGACTACTTAATTTCAATTGTATATTTTCATAAAAACGTATTTCTTTATTATTAGTTATTTAGTAGTGCGTTTAAAACACTTGATTATAGAACTGCGCACAACCTTAAAAGAAGGTTTTTATGAATAAATATTGATTGTTTATTAGTGTACAAAACACTGTATACACATTTATTATATATGGGGTCAATGTACGGTTCAACAAACTGCAGCCTGCATTTGCAATTTTTTTGTTTATTTGAAAGTTATCTTGATATACTTTCTAATAGGTGTTGCTTATTAAGTCACTTTCACTTTTAGTTTATTTCGCGTTAGATAAAGCTTCACTAGAACATTCATTTAGTATCCTCATAAATCTGTCTCTATAAACGTGATAACTACTACTACTGCAAAGCGGCTTGTACAGTGTTCGCCAACAGATACCGTGAATCCGAAGGTTTCAATGTATACTAAGTTTTATTTTAATTAAGTTATATTACGTTTCATATTGGAGTACCAAAGAATCTTGCTTAAAACAGACGAAAGCAAAATGTATTCATAAAAGTAATGAATTATAATAGCAGGGTTGGTTTAGCGGGTTAAACGAGCGATTATCACTGGGATCTTAGGTTCGATTCCCGGCTGTGCAGCAATGGACTTTCTGTCTATGTGCGAATAATTTACAATATTGTTAACATATAAATAACATAATAATAAAAACGGATAAATAGAAAACAAAAACAATTTTTATTTTTTTTCCTGTGGCAGTGTTAATAATTAATATGTACCATGTATCAATTCGCACTTTTTTATATCTGGACCTCAGAGTTCTGTACCTGTTCGGTGATTATTTCTAATAAGAAAGGATGTGACACACCGTCGACTTTTTGGGTCTAAGCAAGCCGGTTTCGTCACGATTTTTTCCTTCACCATTCGTGTGAATGTTAATTGCGTGTATAGAAAGACCATTGGTGCACAACTGGGAATCGAACCTTCGACCTCAGGGATGAGGGTCGCACGCTGAAGTTACTAGAAAAACACTGTTCTACTAGTTCAGTACTAGTCATAGAACTAGTTTATATACTAGCTTCTAAGCATATTAAGACGCAAAAGATTACATCGAACCGGTCCAATGGGTAATTGCAGACCGTTGTTTTTCTTGCCCTTGAACTTGAATTGTGTATTGAATTCCATATCATAGCCAAAGAGCTAATTATCTACTTGTATATTAATGGTAATAAAATAATATTATATGGATAATATTATTTTATAGTGGTACAGCTTACAATATTCTTAACCTACATAGTAATAATAATAATTAATAGAAAATTTAAACAAATGTTATGTTTTTTCTGTCACGTTTCCACACTGTATTGAGATACTTATTGTATGAGCAAGGAGAGCACCAGCACTGGGGTCACCGGTGATATCTATCAGCCGCCAACGTATATCTTAAATTAGCGACGCACTTAATTATCTACTGAGTATCAATTATCATAAGAATTTCATTTATATTGTTTGGTTTACTTGTATAAATGTTCTTTACAAGTTTTTCTTGGTAACATAATTGACTATTAAAAGAAGAAATTTTAAAGGACGTTTACGAGAATGGAAACTACTAGTGTTACTCCGAATTAACTTATAATATAAATACTGTCTATGGTAGCAAAAGCCCAAAAAATGCGCAGTTCTATGAAAGTGTTTTAATTGCACTACTTTAATAAAGAAATAAGTGTTTATGAAAATTGACAATTTAAATTATTTTGTCAATTAGATTAATACTTTTTCTACATTATATTATATTACTGAGATAAATATTTGGCTCTATATAAGTCTTAAGCTCTTGGCCAAAACCTTTGGCAACTGCATTTGCGTCTTTACTTTTTAGTACTTCGCAATTAAAACAATGAAGTTTAATTCTTATTACAATGGATTACAGTTTATTATGCGCAAATAAAACATTGTATATCGTTACTTGGAAATGATATGCTTTATTTACCATTTAACGTATAGTTTTAATATGTGGTTATGTGGCTGTCAAAGTGTTGACAAGATATCAATAATACTGTTTTAAATTATGAATGTTTCTTTTTAAATAATTACAAAAAATATGTCAATAGGCAGGTGTAGAGGCGGAGAGAGCGTTCTATTTATAGAAAAATTATTATTATTCCGCACAGAAATCGTACCTCTTTACGGAAGTAAATTCAACCATGACACACATAAGTATGTGTCTATTCCATGCCTTTCTGAGGGTCCAAATAACAGTTGATACGGGCTTCAGATATAGGAACAATAAACTAAAGTCACTAACTTTTAAAGCTGCTCTATCTAGTTGGTCACGCGTATATTGCACGGAGTAATGCGATATTTAAGTCCTTAATTAAATATTTATATAAGCCAGTTTATAAATAATAACTTATAAAAACCACTCACGTAAACTAATCAGCTTTATGAAGACATCTCGTGCACGTGGTGCGCGCATGAGCGATACCGCAATGAGTACAGACCAAATCAAGATTAAATTTTTATTGAAAAGAGATTTATTTTCTAATTCATATAATATTCTTAAAACTACACACACAGCAACAGATGGGAGATTTACATGTCTTTCCTAAAATACCAATAAAATAATAAATGTTTATTATGGAATAAAAGATACAGGTATAACCTATTCCACGTCATTAAATTGGAATCCATAGACATCTCTACTTATCGGCAGAAGACAGAGAAAAAGCAAAAAAAAAAGCCGAGAGAAAAAGCCGGCGTAACTCTTTTAACTATTTTAAAATAGCACATCTTCATACAAAATGACAGCACTTATTTTAAAACATATATGTATTGCAAAATTATTAGAAGTAGCCAGCCTAACACAAATCCCAGGCACTTTTATCAACTAGATAATTTAACTTAATCCTTTTTACCTAAGTTATGGATAGTGGGCTGATCAAGTTAAAAAAAAGCATCGCTAAGTGCTTATTTCATACTTTTACCGATTTTTTGCTGGATTTTATAATGCTTTACTATAAGCAACTATTACTAGTATTTTTTTTTACATTAACGTTTATTATTATTTTAGAAGAGATAGCTTAGTAAAACTTTCCGTAAATATAATATTATATATGATAAATATTGTAATACATTTCATAGGATTTCCCGACCTCGTCGTGTATCCACTTCATCATCAGGAAGGACGTCGACTTCACCCCAGCGGCACAATGCTGTGGCGCCTGCAGTTGCAAAAACATATAAACGCTTCGCGGACATCCCTGGACCAATCGCTCTTCCTATGATGAAGCATCATGAGCACGTATTACCAAGAATAGGTGAGCAAATATTGTTGGCGTGCGCCTCATAGAGACTTCTGTATCTGAAAATTTTTAGGTAAGCACTGCCTAATAAATAATAAAATGGAAAATATGCTAATAAAATAAGTAAAAACAGTAGGTAAAAAAGCACCTTAAACAAGAGATTTACTGTTACCGTTCGTTTCCACTCGACATCCGTCGTTCCACCACTGAGAGTTTTTTAAGGCAGTTTATATCGTACACCACCTTGTGGAACCAGCTGCCCACTGAATATTTCCGAACCAATTTAGTATTATATATTTCTATTATATTATATATACTCTAATTTCATCACCGCAATTCGTAACTAAAAATATTTGTTAAAGCATTATTCGTGGGATGTACTAAAAATATGCTGTTAAAATATTGCATTAATATTATGTGTAGCCCAAAGTAGTTCCTCGGTGACAAATAGTGCATACTCGGCGTAAGAAGATTGGTGGACACATAAGTTACATAGAATTATCAGATATAATGTAGTCAAGTAAGCATATGTGCGGAGCATCGAGTTGTTATACTTTGTAATTAAATTATAAGTCTATGAATTATCAAAGCAGAAGGCAATAGACACTGAACTGCAAGCTAATCGAATAGATGGGTTCTTTTTCCTTATGGTTTAAATAGGAATGTACCTACATCCTTATTATCCTATTCAATGCAAGGATGTGAGTTATTTGCTTGTGTTAAACAATAAGTTTTAAAGTGGGGTACATTGAAATATTTATTTTAAATGTATCCATTTCTGAGCAGTTCTTCGTAAGAATCTGATCCCAAAGCCTTTGTGTGCGCTGAAATTTCTAGTGAAAAAACACAGAGTATGAAAACGACTGTCAAAAATTGGTTTGACTTGGCCGCATATGCCTTTAATAAATAAAAGAATATATATTTAAACTTAATTCTCTTTGTAAGGCATATTTATACAAAAAGTATTTTTTTATATTTAATATTACATGCATTTTGGATTGAGAGATATACTAATAAATAAGTCGTATACGAAATTGTAAACAATAAGAACGGTAGTTATTTCGACGCATTGTTTACATTCAAGTTGGGTGCCGAGACTTGCTAATAAATGACGCATCAATTTGAATTTCAAATTAGATTTTTATCGCTTGCAGTATAAATTATATGTAATCATCATGATTATTATTATATTATTATTAACATAGTATTGATATTATATAATCCGTGCACTTTAACATCGAAATAAAAACATAATTTTTGTGTTCTTGAAATTTTCATATTATCAAGTCTTTCTGGTTTAAACTAACTTTAGAATATTCGAATTTATTATAATGGCATCTATAATCTATTACTTGAGTTGTCTTTAATAATAATTTAATTCAAATGCTTTTTGGTGCAGTTTACGTTTGGCACAGAACACTAAATTGATGTTAGCTCGGACTCAGCGGTATAAAATATAGGTTATAAAACCATAGATAACCTTTATTATTCGACAACTGTGAACACTATCAAAATTGGCGGGAAATCATGCTATGGCCGCGTGCTTTCAAAATGGTGTCAAGTTGTGAATTGCTAATACAAGCATGTCAATGTTATATCTAAAAATTTTATTTTAAGTCAATGTTATTTGATGTAACTAATAACTTTTCGTGAAGTTAAAATAGGTTTCCAGAGGCAGGAGGTAAAATTTGTGAAATTAAAAATCATTTATTAAAAAAATACTATAAATTTATATTTTATTAAATTAAATCAGAGCGTAGAACGGACGACAAGAAAAGGAAAAAATATCTTCTCTCTTTTTAAGAGCCAAGTGCTTGTAGGCAGGTATCTTGCTTGCATTCGATAAGTCATTACGTTCTTTTTGACATATTGAAATATCTAACAATACAATATTGTATAGTTTCGAATAGTATAGTATTACATATTAAATACGCTGACTTACTTACGGAATTTATTTTACTGTTTCGGTGACATGGTTTAATTTTATTCTTTCAAACATCACACATGTTGAAACAAGGACAATCAAACACTTATAAAATGAAATAAATGGCAAAGCGCCCGCGAATAAGCATAAATCCATTTGAATTCATAAAAAGCAATAAAGTAAGATTATTACAAAACAAAAGAAAATTCTTGATCTAGTGAAAGTGGTTGGAGGCCAGTGGGTTATCCTAGGTACTGGACTGTCCAACTGGCTTGACAGAGTTGAGGGGAATCTGCTGCAGCTGAAAGCCAACAGTTGGTTGCACAGGATAGAGAGCGGTGGAAGATTCTTATTTCGTAGGCCCAGCCACTTTTTGGGTCGCAGAGTCAGCGCAGTGATTAGGTGCGGAGATATGTGTATACATTCCAGTTAGACGTCCAACTACAGAAATTAGAGTGCGGTCATACGATGCCGTAACTGCACGGTGCGGCGCCGGACCGGTGCCGCAGCGTCATCCTACATACAAATTACATACGATTTGTTGCGACGCCGCGCGGCGTCCCACCGCAAATGCGCCGGACTTGTGTCCTGCGAGACGTGGCAGGCAGGTCTAAAATATATTGCCACACCGCAACGCCTGTAATTAACCGGCACCCTATAGTTGGAAATATTTGCTTGTTAATGTGTGGCCGCGCTCTAAGAAATTTTGTTTAGTGGAATATGATCCAAAGACCCAATTCTCGACAACATGCTAATAATAAACGTGTCTTATCAGTTCGAAGCTTTGATGTCATTGTTTACTGGGATATTGCGCTAATATGCTATTAATATTAATTAGACATATACAAATAACATGATTAATATATTTACAAAATATATTCTCACGATTGAGACATATCATTAGATAAGAGAAATTTACTTTTTACTTTTATGATTTATTAATAACATTTTTTTTTACATTTTGATTAAAATGCACACAGTTATTACACACTGAACAACATTTGAAAACCTAAAGTACACGTGTATACACAGTATTTTAGTGCTGGTTTATTAAATATTTACTGTATTAACTTCGTTGCAAATATATAAAAAAAAGTGCAATTAAAATTACATTAAAAGGAGAGCGACTGGCGGTCTTATCTAAGTGATCTCTTCAAGTCAAGCAGAGTGAGAGAAAAGAAAAGATATATGACATATAGTTATGTCTTCTCCACCATGTCTTCAATTGTAAAATGGACTGGAGATCTGTGGAGGACTGTTGATCCGTATCAACCGTACCAATAAAAACAATTGAAAAGTAGAATTATGTATTTTTAATCTATTCCAGTAAATTGCCATTAATTTTTATTATTGATATAAATTAATTATTTCATTTTGTACATTGTTTCCTGAGTTGCAATGCATTATTGCACATTTCACTGTCTAAAAATAGCCATAGAGGACTGTAAACAATTGTATGTAGTAATTTTTCAAATTATTCGTTCGAAAATAATTAAACAATGTCAATGACAAAATATGTCCCTATCATATGTGAAGTGAAATTTAAATACGAATTCAAATTTAATTTTATCAAAATATTTTAAGTAACTTAATATTAATCATAGATGTAATTTTAATAGGATGCTATCATCACACCATTGGATTGGGTCTGCTGGACAGCTTGAAGGAAAAATATGGAAGCTTGGTTCGGTTGGGCAAGGCTTCCCGTAAACGACCGGTGCTCTTCGTTTTCGATCCGGAGCTTATGAGAGAGGTATGACTTCCAGCAATGGATCCGTTTCAGGGCACACATACATCATTGTTTTCATATAATATGGTAATAATCATTGACAAAATACTTTTTGAAGTGATAATTTATCGGCGTTTGGAAAAAAATACCGTCACATGTTTCGGTTACGCGTCACATTTTTCGGTTACGCGTCACATTTATGCGTTACGCGCCATGTTTTCTTTGTCACTACCATGGTTTATTCGATGAGATTCGAAGCCATTAATAACAAAAATATATAATAACGATAACAATGGTAGTAATAATTATATTACAATTAATGAAATTCTAATTGTAATTCTGTAAAAATTAGTTAATGTTTTTACAAAAAATATTTAATGTTTTTCAGAATTTATATTTAGTTTTCTTATTTAACTTAGACATTCTCGAATTTAACTTTATTCAACCAATTTCTGTAAAGTTGCATATAGTAGATTCACTTCTTACGTGTGTACAGGCACACATTTTTTTATATAAATGATAAATCGGGACATGCTCAGCCCCAAGTGATAGAATGGCTAAAAACCCTTCTGGGCTGGACCCGCCCTAGCTAATAGAGTAAATGATACGACGAAATATGTTTGAATTTGAATTTTTTATTGATCTCAAGCAACACATTACAATTTCAAGAAACTTGTTATAGAAAGGATATCTAGGTTTCAGTGCTTACCAGATCCATGCAATCCTCACAATGGAGCTGCCTATTTGAATAGGCTAATTGATAAATTGGGACTTTTCTAGATACATCATATAATGTATGTTATCATATTTTTAGTTAGCATTCGTATTTTGTTAATAATTCCATTTGAATTAACTTGCCGCAAACATGGAGCAACTTATGTTTGATTTAGGAACCTGTGCATAATTTCAAATGAAAATAACACAAAAGCTTCAAAGCTTAACAATGTTTGTTTGCTATTTTATGAATGAAACATCAAAGCTTTAACGATAAATAAACAGCTTCTCAGCAGATTCAGATATTTAGCGACAAATTGCAATCCATTTGCGGATTGTCATCTGTTTTAAAATGTTTTATTGGAATAATAAAATTTTCATCTCGTTATAAAAGTTTACCGCTTTTCTTAGGACTTTCCATTAGAGATATTAGCTAGCTTAAATCTATTTTATTAGATTAGCTATCGTTCCGCAACTATGTTGAACCAGTTGCCCACTGAAGTATTTCCAAACCTATTCGACTTAGGGTCCTTCAAGAAAGAGCGAACCACTAACCAACCTCCTGGTGAGTGTTCATGGGCGGCGGTATTACTTAACATCAGGTGTGCCCGTGTGCATACTATTAAATTTCAAAAGTATATTATATATACGTACGCTGTAAAATCTCCAAATGACTGAAATAGGTATATATAAAGAAAACACTTTTTTAACGGATTGACGTATTATTGTAAACTTATAATTAATTAAACATAATTTTAAATTTATCCGACGTTTCGCATGCTTTACAGCGTGCGTGGTCACGGTGACTGAAGACAAAAGGTGTTGAATGTCAAAAAAAGTATCACAGCTGTAGAAAATTTTGTATAATCTATTTATTTCCCCGGAGTTGGTATCGACTAAAAGATCTAGGGTTTCTGCAGAAATTTAATTAATTAATGAATAATTATGAAATGAAATAGGTGTAAAAACCTCTACAACTGGAGTATCAACCAACGTTACAAAATGTAACGTAACCTTACATTTTACTGTGTACTGACTGAAACCCTTAGCAATCAAAGAAGTCGCCAATAAATCGACAGCCGTTGTGTATGAACACTACGTACAGACTGCAATACTCGTTGTTTAACATGTTACATTACTGGAAGCGTTGGTCAATATCCAAAGTTTCACAAACAAAATGATACTAGGAAACTCCTCCAGATATACAAGGAAGTCAAAAACATGACATTAACAAATTTAGCAAAAGTAAGTAGATTCTCAAATATATGATAATATTTTACGTAAAATGTTGCACTTCGTATTGGTTGTCTGACTACCTCCAGTATTGAGTGGACTGTTAATGTATAACATAGTAGAAATGAATTATTGATAACAATTAGAAGATAGCTTTATCATTGACGCAAGAAAAGGTCATATTTGTGTTGTTAGTAATGACTAGTCGTAAAAATTATCGTGTAATTTAATATATTTTCATATTCCGTATTCTTTGATTTTTATGTATCGATAAAAATTGTGTTAGTAAGGATTATTTATCGTACACTATCTGGGTTTTAAAATGTCTTGACTCTGCGTCCGTCCGAAAATCTTTCCGGCTCTCTTTGCCTCATCTACAACTGTACGACGGCCATGCTGCCACTTTCATTTGCAGGGTCCAATCAAGCGCAGGCATGGGTATTTATTTATTTATTTTATATATAATTGTAATCTCTATGCTGTGTATGGATTATTAATTTCCACTTGCTTCGCTTAATCTCTAATGCTTAAACAATGGATACAAAGTCATAGCTGGAAAGCAAAACTTTTTATGGCGAATTTTTATTAAGTAAATATGAATGTTTGAAAATATGTATGTATTTTATTATTTTTATTAGAAAAGACATTTTTCGGATCCGAGTAGTTGGAATACAGCACATTGGGTGCCGAATACTCGGATCCTTGGGATAGCAATGGTATTAAAAAATGAACGGGATGCTCGCATGAATCCGAGTGGGCGGCACCACTCCTATGACTCCGCTCCCTCGGTACCGAGAAAGGAGCACTTAATGTATCAACTCAGGGAATCGCATGCTTTTCTACATGAGATTCCCGCAGATCATACATAATTAGCTATATACGTAGGATGGATACTGATCACCATAGACACAATTTTTTTAATGATTTGGATTGAAGTATAAGTGTATTTGCTAAAAGTTTTACTAAAATCGCGTACAAAAAGTTTATATAAATAATAAAAACAAAAGGTTATGTATTATTAAAATAAAATGCCGTCGTAATTATTTTGATAAAATGGTTACTTCCATTGGCAACAATTTGGCACAAAACATTTGTTGACACAAGTCATTGACACGGTACAGCTTATAAGTCCATAGTCAAGTGACCTGCTTCCGTAAACACAGTTAATAAACATCTGTGTAATGTTTCTTTAAAATAAATAGGTAATTAACCTTTTGCTACACGATAAATTATTTTATTGTGTTTCAAGATGCACAGAAACGACACATTGTTACTCTAATAGCATAGATATGCTTGAACGGTGTCAAACATACATTTAAAATTAATATATGAGCCTACAACTTATGCCATTGAATAAATAAGTTGCAAAATACTTGGTAAATTAACGCTTACAAATACATTTATTGTGTTGTTTAATAATAAGAATTAAATATGTTTATATTAACTTTAGAATTATCCATAAATCTTCGTATGTAGCCCTACTGTAGTAGACTATTAGAACTACTAAAAGGATAACTCATAACAATTCCAATTAAAAATAGATAGATCTTTGTAAAATTATTCAAATTGTAAAGAGTAAAAAAAATATAATTTCTAGCAAATTGTCGGCGGCAAAAAACATAATTATATACTTAGAGATGTCTAACACCTCTAGAGATACAAATAACTTTACCTATTTTTACATAAAAAATGAAGCTTATAATAATAATAAAAAAACTGTTTGTTTCTTATATAATCACCTCACACGTATATTTGACCTCGTAAATTTGAAAGTTGATGACGTCAGAAGCGCCTAAATACAAACATTATGTATTTTTCACGTGTCTCATATTAATTTATTTGCAAGAATATGGTACACAAATGTTATGGTGGTACAAATCTAAAGTTCGCATATTCTGCCACACATAATGGCGTGCTAATTTTTCTTATATGGTACAATAGGAATTATAATTACATTATGAGTCATTAGAGTCAATTCATATAATATTTTGTCACTACATCATCACATTATTTAAATATATTATTACGATATGAAATTGATATTACTGAAAAAGTTTCAAGCCAATATTAATACATTTTTTTCCGAAAGTACTAATATTATTGGCTTGAAACTTTCTAAAATATCTATCTATCTATATAGAAGATCTTTGAATGTTTTGAGTAAATAATTATAAACATTGATTGTTATACAAAAGGGATTTTCTTATAAAATGCTAGATTAATATTTGACATAGCCAATTTCTCCTTATATCTACTTCGACAGTGGTCCATTTATGTTAATGTAAAAATATTCATGTTTTTGTCATTGAATGTATTTCAATTTGGCTGCCATAAGACAAAGAATTCAATAGAATTGATCTATAGATCAATCATATTTTGTATTTACTCGTATAATAAACAAAAAATACGGCTTTTAGTAAAGCAAATATTTTTTTCAGTAACACTAAACACTGCGTTCTTTATTGTATGTATGTACAGGTAAGTCATGTTCCTTATCATAATAAGTCCGTGATAGTACATTTTTGTTGACTAATAGACAATATATGTATCAAATTACATTTCGGTGTCTATGAAAGCGATTTATCTGAGGCCAGTCACGTCCTAATTGGGTAGTTATGAGTGATTTATACTTCATTATTCCCATGATGCTCTATTTCCGGGACTTACAATTTTCGTTGAAGAGATTCAAATAATTGACTCCAGTATTGTGATCACCTTAATGGAAATCATCATGATTTGATGACATTTATCATATCATTTAAATTTGAACCCAGCATGTACCTATTAGACCCTTCTGAAATTTCAACTAGAAATATTTACTATGCAATCTGCTTTATATATAGTTTATTTATAAAAATACACTTCAATGTCTGCATGATATACATCGATGTCAGACATGTCTGCTGTGATAAATACGGGTGTAATTAGACGGTTCAATGTCTACAAAAAGCTATGTGGTAAATGATTTTTAAGGTAGAAAGAAGCTATACAAATACCTAATAATCTATAAGATTCAGTTTTAATCAAAAATATTTTTAAATATCTATCAGACAAATTAAATTTTAAAATTTTCTATAAATCTTAAATCGGGTATCAATTACCATTAGGTGAATCTACTGCCTGTGAAAAGTAAGAAAAACTAAATTAAAAGCTAATGTTATGACATGCTAGTATTTAATAGTAGTCAAAAATAGATCAAATTTACAAATAATTTTGACATATTCAAAACTTGTAAATACAGAAAGATTCTATTAACAATTATTTTTATTTTCATGTGTTTATATATGATTACATAACAATATTTGTTTATAGGTATACAACAGCACAGCTACCGAGCCGCCGGTTTGGTTCGGATCGCCTCTAGAAGTTCAAAGATATAGGAGAGATGAATGTCCAATGAATAGGTAATCTCCAATGGAATTATAAAATTAAAAACTATTTTTATTTTCTAAATAAAATTACCACAATTATTGTATTATAACTTCGATTCATCCTTCGCAGTGTTTTCCTATACATTTCAATCAAGATTTGGCTCTTGTAGTGTAGCTAAAAAGTACTAACACTACAAAGAAACTATTATATTTGACAATAGAAAAATTATTACAGGTAGAATAAATTGACCAATTTCTATGTCAAATCATTTTCTATCTTTTGGGGCGGAAAAACGTCATAATTGCTTAATCATTCAAAGTATTTTTTAAGACATATTTTGTAGGTCTAGTCTACTTCTATACTCTGTTGACCAGTGCTTCCCTTTTTATGCCAAGCATCCCGTAGCCTAAAACTCTTATGCCTCTTAAATATTATTAAAATAAATCTTTTAATCTAATAGGCTAAATTTATTAATCAATGGCAATTTAAATTAATAACTTAATTGTATATTATGTTATTTTATATTTATATATTTAAGTACGTTTTTAGTCTGAGTTTGGCCATGCATGGGCTGTAAGTAAATAAATAAATGAACGGCTGTGTAAGAAAAAAACACTGTCTTGTTCCATTCAAAGTAATAAACATCAGCTACCCAAGACTGTAATACAAAACGATAAAATGTTTCCAGAGACGAAGTAAAAGCGATTTGGTCGGCGCTGCAAATTATACTACAAGATGGAACACTACAAAAAAGTTACGAAAAGGCCTTCGACGCAATTGCCGAAGATTTCTTGCGAAGGTCAGGCCTACATTTAGTCTTAATTTCGTATAGAAATACGGTTAATTTAAGTTTGGAATGTTTTTCAGTCGGTTTAAAATTTTCTTAGTTTATATAATATATATTATACTTAATGTAACCTTTTTAAATTTGTTAGTTGTTCATTATTACTTTTATTATTACTATGTAGCTTAAGAATATTATAAATACAATTTTTGTGTTTATAATAAATCTATACATATAGCTATATATACTATGGATTTCAAATATTGATTATGATGTATTAAGATGTCAGAATCAAGGCTTACAGAACCTGCAAATTCTTTGCATTTTTTCTGAAAAATTAGGCAAATATTTAAAGGAAAGTTACCTTTAGCATATTTAACATTAATTAACTAAATCATGAATATTTAAACAGCTATCGCTTAAATTGTACTCCCAAAAGTCAGTTTAAATACCCCAAATTTTAGTGAAATATTTCATTTTTTACCACAGAGTCAGCGAGCTACGTCACGCCGGAAACGCTCTAAATGAAGAAATAAATACGGAACTGTACCGATGGGCGCTGGAGATTATTGGAGTAATGATGTTTGGCGTTCGCCTGGGTTGCTTACAGGGGCCTCTCCACATTCCTTCAGATTACAGGTAAGGTTCAACAACTTCAGAGCTTATTAACTAAATATAGATAGAGTAGAGAGAGAGAGTACTATGTTATGATACCTTCAGTTAAGTGGCTGGTAATTTAACGGTAACATACTAGACCTCTGCATTGAATTTGTATGAACTTTGACAGTACTTTGGTATGATACAAATGTTTCTATGTAAATACTCTTTTAGGGAAGAAAAAGATGGTAAGGGTTTTAGAAAAATTTCGTGACAAACACATAAGACATCACAATCAAACTATGAAAAATAATGTACATATACTTCAAGAAAACAGCGTACAATCCTTAAAAAATCGACTTAAAAATGTTTTCTCTGGGTATTGTGGTATTATTAGATAATATTAATTAATGATGATTTGTTAAGGCTCACGTATGCTATATTCGTAAGTAACAATGTCAAAACTTACAGCATCAGTTTTTGAGATATGAGTCCACACATTTTGAAGATGCCTCATTTCAATTTATATATATTTAGAATAGTATTTTATAATTACATTTAATTATCGAATGAACTACGACGAATTAATGCACATGTATAATTGGGGTATGATTACCAAGGAGTAATTGTTTCTAGTTCTTTAAGTCGAAGCATGTTAGCTTTAGGATCAGAATGATATAACCGGTTGATACACAAAAAGCTATCATAAAGGCTAATTATAAATTTATCGTTTTTACAGAGTTACCTTGATACCTTCATATAATTATTAATTTAAATATGTTTATGTGAAATAATAAGTTATATTGGGTATTATTACGGCGTATGTATTAATTATATTTTACGTAGGTAGATAAATTAATTTGCACTTGAAATAAAATTATGTTAATTAACTATCCGTTAAATCGTCGTATTATTAAATACATCATATATTTATGCACTATTATACACTTTTTTAGGCCCGTGAGCCTACAAATAACGATATTAACTGACGCTGAAATGTATTTGTCATTTTCAATTTAAAATTCGATACGTACAAATTTTTAAAAGGCTGGCAAAAAACTTGCTAGGCTTTTGGCTAAGTGAGTGTCCATGGGCGGTATCACTTAAATAGGTGAGCCTTCCATAAGATCATTCAACCTCAATCAATTATATATCACATTTTAAAAACATCAAATCATCATAATCATCTTGCAAAAACAGTCTCAAACACACTTTTTACATGAAATCCCATTAATTTATAGACGTCCAGAGATGACTTCAATGGATGACGACATCAAAGACCTATGCTCCTTATCCCAACGAAATCTGGATGACCTGACTCCAGCTGAACAGCTGGTGAGATGTTCCTTGGAAATAGCCGACGAAAATTACTTGGTTAGAAGTGAAAGCACGCTTAAACCAGATTCTGATCGATTCAAGAATGCTGTCTTGACTTTTGATCGTCATTTCAGGTATTTATATCTAATCTAATTTCTTATTCATCAGCAATAAATAATGCGAGGAATTTTTACATGATTTTCTAAATGTGATTGGCTTAATAAATTGAAGGTAGTTGTAAAAGTATTTTTTTATCTGTTTGTTGCAATGTTTTGTTAAGTTTTTTTTGTATTGATTGTATTTATGTTAACTTTTTCGTAGATAAATAATTTTACATTTCTACTATTACTTTATTTATAATGTTTGAAAAAAATCACCATTCAAAATTTTTGGTTTTGTTTTTACATTAAAAAAAAACTATTTAAATGCTTATTTTACATTTACTGCCAGTTCTCAAATCAAGAGCGTAGAACAAGAAGAAGTAGAAATAAGTTTATATTGAATAATAATAAAAAAATACATCTCAAAGTTCTTCTTCTTCCTCTGTAGGCCCTTAGAGAGGATGGTGGAAGCATCTGGGCCTTACTTAAATCAGTCATTAATTGGAACAATTTTTAGCCGTACTACACAACTACATGATATCATCAGTTAATTTATATTATTGACAACTGTGTAATCGGCCTTCTCTATTTTGTGTTTCTTTTATAGCTTGACACAACAGTTTCTAACGGAAGCCCAAGCGCGTCTCGACAGCGGCGATATAAAACCCGAGCAAGTACTCTTTGACAAACTGAAACCTCTCGGAGAAAAAATGCTGCCCATAGCTGCTGACGTATTACTCGCTGGAGTTGATCCAGTTAGTATTAAGTAATTGTATTATTAGTATAATATATATTTTATTAAAGTATTCTTACAGCTACTCATTAAACAATATTAAAACAATTATATTATACACAAAAGCCAAAAACGGAATACACATATAAACATAAAGCACAGTTTTACCTATACAAAAAATACATCAAAGCACAAATTCATACTAAATTTTAAATTATAAGTTCTAAGATGCAGTGATCAAAATTATTTTGGGATGCAACTTATATGAACACGTTTATTATGGTCATTGAGTAAACGATTGGTCAATATTTGAAAATACAGAAAGAAAACTTTAAATATTATAAATGATAATATATATAATTGAAATATTCAAGGCTAGATTAAGTTAGGTGTCTCTGGAGTATCTAGATCTATTTTTGCTGAAGCATTTTTAAGGTTACAAATTACATACCTATGAAATAATCTATACATATCACTCACTTATGTTACGACATTAACAGATAATGTATTTATTTATATATTTATATCATCACGCTTTTATCGCGAAGACCACAGTTTTCACTTGCTACGGTCCAGACATACCTTTATCCACAATCATGAAAGTCACCATGCATGCTCATGTACTACTACCGTGTCTCTTCTCTAATACCTTCTGCATATTACACCATTCACCTGCCATGAATATCCTACAAGTCCACCGCTTCTCATTCATCCGTTTTAAATGGCCCAACCACCTAAGCATTCCCTTTCTTATCCTTCACATTACGTCCTCTTTTAACTCACACTGTTCCACGAACAACAATATGTATAATTGTTATAATAAACCAGTTCTGTGGGAAAATCTCAAAATCATTCCAATTAATTTTCTATTTTTACAGCTTGCCCAAACAGCACTGAGCATGTTCTATCAGCTCTCACTCCACCCAGCCCAACAACAGAGAGCCCACGATGAAATTGTTTGGTCGAAGGCTTCTAAGGACGCGGGCATAGAGACCGGTGATCTGCCCTATATAACTGCTTGTGTCAGAGAGGCGATGCGGCTTAAGCCTGTTACAGGGGGAGTTGTGAGAAGAAGTAAAGAAGAATTGGTCATCGACGGATATGAGATACCTGCTGGGGTACGTTCCAACTTAGTTTAGCTTTTAGGTGATTGGATCAAACAAAATGTTTAAGATGTTATCGGCACTGCGGTGTATGTAAATAGGACTCAGCTCAGAACGGAAAGAAACAGACGCAGTTTTGCCTGCCTAGTTAGTAATCATTGCAATTTGGTAAATAGGTCGGCTTGGAAGGTCATAGACTGATTACATCATGGGTTACGTTATGTTATTACTGTATTTAATAGTTCTCCAATGGACTAAAGTTTTTTCCATCTTTGCATGCCTCTGATCTTTTATTACCTTTGATATCACATATATAATATAGGAACTCTAGCAATGAAATTTTGTAAATCCTTTGATAATAAAAGTATTGCAAACCTCGTGTGAGAATTAATAACTTTAACGACTCATTACATTTCTCTATCTAAAGGTGGACATTGTACTGGCACACGGTGTTTCAAGTAAAACTGAGGAAGAATGGGGCAGGGCGAAATCCTTCATTCCGGATCGGTGGATCAGCCAAGGGTGGGCTCCAATTCAAGCTTCGAGAGCCCATTCCTTCGCTTCCCTACCATCTGGACAGTCATGCCCGGCCACTGGCATCATCAGTCCTATGCTGATACCACTTGCAACAAGAATGTTGGATAAGTACAGACTAGAATGGCACGGTCCTCAACCCAAGTTGGTGACCAGCGGGGTCAACAAGCTCCAACCACCATACTACTTTGTGCTCCAAAACGCTTCGTGAAAGACAAAATGTTAAGAGAAAAAGTTGATTTGATTGAATCTTCAAATATGGGGACGTCAAAGTTTTACAGTCGTACTCAGAGTTGTCAATTTAATGCTCATGGTATATAAATAATTTTATATCTAATGGACGGTGCAACTTTCCAATTACTTAACGACTGTAGGCTGTGAAATAAGATTACGATGCCTATTATTAAGTATTAGCCCTGGTAAATGGCGCATAACTATGAATATGAAATAATTGTATTTTATTACTATTAAAAGAATGATATTACATGATTATATCGGTGTTTTTTTAAACCTTTACATACATTAAACAATCAGCAAAAAATAAAGAGATTCTTCCTGAAATTATGTTAATTAAATTACTGTACCGGTACTAAAACTTTAGACAAAGTTAATCGGGACGTTGTCATGAATCGTTTAATTCATAGTGGTCTCGATGAAGGATCTAAGATTAATCACAGCATAGAACATAGACCGAAAAGCAACCATGAAATTGCATTACTAGGAAAGCTAATTGATCAATATTTACACGTGGTATTTCACAAGGTTGTATACTGTTCCGTTGCTATTCAAAGTATATTCCGTAGCAACTATATGAAGAGCAATCGAGGGATGATACCATAGATCAAAAGTAAAAAAAATTACGGATTGTTTAGAGAAAGGAATACATTTATTCAAACATTTTCAAGAACAACAAATTATAGCAATCCATTTAATAGATTTCCCTTGAGAAATACCTGAACGTGTTTGATCGAACTAATTAATAACTGTTCGTTAGTTCAAAATAAATTAGAGTTATTTCTCACAGTAACAGCATTTTTACACAATAATATCTAACATTTTGTGATATACTATATTATTTTGTAAAATAAAGAGGAAAAAATGTGATACTTACGACAATGATAATGTCGTAAGTATCACATTTTATCGACAATGGTATAATGGTAACAATAGTTATTAAGAAAGACCAACTCATGGTAATAGTTTTTATTCTGATGGTTGCACTAGCGTTGAAGCTCAAACGTGAGGTCATGTCATCAAATCCTGACTTTAAAACAATAGATGTATCAATACGCAACTAAGCCTAATGTGAATATAATATATATGTAGTGGAAATATGAAGGAAATCCGGTTGTTTGTGACGCAACAATTTTCTCTTTCGTCTTCTATAAGACTGTCTGGCCTAAACTTGTGGTAGATACATTCTGAAGCTGAGATCCATTTAAAGTTGTTACGTACTATTATCTAATATAGTTTTGTTACAGATATACTTGTAAAGCCTAGAACATTAATGCTTACATAAATAACTATCACAATACATTACTCTTGTCGCATTTGTCAAGGCGTAATGGATGTGTCAAAAGAACCATGACACATTATCTAACATTTATAAGCCACAAATTGCTTTCACTCTATGTCTGACACATGACACAAAAACATTTATATTTTACTTGAATAAAGTATATATATTATAGTGTTGGCCTTGTGATATCCGCGTGCGATTTTCATCCAAGAGGTCGTTGGTCGATCTTCGGCTGTGCACCAATGGACTTTCTTTATTAGCGTATTTAATATACGGTCTAAAACGGTGCAAGCATTGTGAGGATACCAGCTTGCTTAATTTCAACAAGTATGGAGTGTCGGGCACAGAATACTGATGATCATTTTGCCTATTAGATTGATAAATGATCATGAAACAGTAATATAAAGCTGTGGCGAAGGCCTAAAAAGGTTGTAGCCCACTGTGACGATAGCCCAGATATTGTGATTATAAAAACGTGCTTAATAAAAGAAAACCAAAATATTGATATTTGATTTTAATTCAACAGTATTATTATTATTAACAAAAATATTGATATGTGTCTTTTAATCACTAATATTTAAATGATAAATCGAAAACAGATTGCAGAAATTTCCGTAGCAACGGTGTTTCTGCTAGTAGTTAAATTGAGTAGACAATATTATAAACAATTATAATAATTTGCAAGAATATCGTGCAAATTATTATCGTGGTACAATATTACTTACATACACAAAATGCGAATTTTGTGTTTTGTGTATGTATGCTCTGTGTTTTGAAAAAATTGTCTGACATAATTAAAATGTAAAATTTTACACAGTATAATATTTCAATATGAATCATATCATTATAGTCGATTCCTATAATATTCAATTACTACATTATGATTAATAAACTAATTAACATTATCAAATTAATACTCATTATAATTTGTCGAAAGCTCTCCAAAACATTGGATAAAAGTGTGAATTTCAGAATGATACATGACGATGTATGAATCAAATACTAATATATCTGTCTATTATGGATACTCACTACTTGAAATACAATAACCTTTTTATAGTTTTCTTTATAAACGTGTGAATATAGGTACGATAATTTCGATATAATATCTACATATATACAATGGACCAAGGGGTGAGCAAGAGAGTGCCCCAAAAAAAGGTAAAGAGTAGAAATTGTATAGCATGGAAATAATGAGCAAATAACTGGCGGTGGCATTCACCCATAAAGATGCGCTGAGAGTTTCTTACCAGTTCCTCTTGCCCGCTCTACGCCCTTGACTTGTGAACTGGTAGTTGGAAATTAAGAATCAATTCAACATCTTTTTGTCGACGTTCATAAGTGTACTTGGTTACCTATTTTAGTAAATTTATTTTGAGATTTAGTTTGAGAATATCCTAATTAGTATCATAATCAAATATATAAAATGATGATACCATCACATTGAACTATGATTTAGAAAAATATATTCAACAACGATATAACATGTCAGTCGGTGACTTCAATCTCGTTGACAACCCCGCAGCACAAGCTGTATATTGAGAGATGTGAACATAAAAACAATTTGTTATTTTGCATTTACGACTCGCTCCAGGACCGTCTTATATCGTACAAAGACTCTTGAATTTGTTTAAAGGATTTAGAAATCATATGCATTTGCATTGTTTCAAGATAGTCTAAAAGATTAAATATTTCATGCATCTTCTATATGAACTCAGATTAAACAAATTTACTAACATACATATGACATTTATTATAGCTTTAAGGTCTGTTTCACAATGTCCGGATAAGTTTCAAATAAGCTATTTATTACTTATTGGAAAGGAAAAAACAGTATTTTAGCATTTCACGGCTGTTAGATGGCGCTATTCGTCATGAAACGCGAAGTATCTTATTCGGAACTTTTATTTTCCGAATAATTTATATGTTGCATAGCTAATTGGTACTTTACCCATACATTGTGAAACAGGCCCTTAGAGTGAATTTCATGATGCGATAAGATGCTGCACGAGGGGCATAAAACTAAGATCTGTCAAGCGGTTGTGACAAGCTCATAAAATTCAATTAGGCAAACCAATATATACTTATGAACGAACTGCCAGTTCTCAAATCAAGGGCGTAGGGCGAACCAGCAGAACTGGCAATAAACTCTCCGCCACTCCTTTTAATTGCCAAGTTTTTTTAAGGAGCAACTATTACACCGTGTTCCGCATGACATCTTAAGTAATTAATAAAGTAAATGAAAAACAAAGATTTATCCTCTATGAGCAGTAGACAATAGGAGCGGTGATGTCTCGTGGGCACATCACCGCATACACGAATTCAAGTTCGATAACTGTTTTCATTAAGCGGTAGTATAATAAATTCTATGTGTCCAAAATGCGGTCCTGCCTGCGTGGCCTAAGAAGCTGCACTATCAAGCGACACATCTTTTCTTTTTACAGGGGTTAACTGAGATTTCCCCTGAGACCGGGGTCATAGGGCGTGTTATACAAAACTCCTCAAGAGCATACTCAATCAAACACGTCGCAGACTTATTTTTTTATATCATGAAAGTCATAAGTTATTTTTGAGTTTATAAATGAAACTAATCAGGCTAGTAAACTGACTGAGTATTCAAAATCATTTATTCATATTAGTAACGCAATGTACACTTATGAACGTCAAAAAATAAATATGTATTAAATGCTTGCTTCTAATTTTGCATTTACTGCCAGTTCTGAAATCAAGAGTAGTTCGTCGTACGGAAAAAAAGAACCGGCAATAAACGCACCAACTTGAAACCTTGAAAACTTGATACGTATATACAAATTGCAATTATGTTGTTTTTTTGTGGTAAACAAAGTAATTGTTCTTTCAAATGTTGTTTATTTTCAGCTCAGCTGTAAATTATAAATATGTAAATATAACTTGTAACTGTAAATTATAACTTTAAACAGAATAAAACCTACTTTTAGCCTATATTTGATAATATCTTAAAAGTCTTCATACTACTATTTTCACTTTGAAATATTCCCTTTATAAAGCAAAATTATCCAAGCAAGTTTCGATACGAAATCAGGCCACAGTCGTCAAGATTTTATCGACTGTCCGATCAATTGAATCCAGATTTTTATATATGATATGAGGTTTTACTGAAAAATTGTATTTTATATTTTGACCAACTTTGCGAGAGTGAACATTTTCATTCCGCTATCAAGTTACTAGATAATTAATTAAAACGTATAACTAAGAACAATTTTGATTTGAACTTAGTTTGCATTTAAGAAGATTTAAATTTTAGTTTACCTATAATTCTAATACCTAGATTATGATAAATATTAAGTTATAATCTAATTACTGCTACAGTTGTAAGTCAAAGTTATTCCGAAGAAATTGTTTAAAAAAATATCTCAATCTGATGTTAAGTGCAAGTGTTCTTGTGTGATGGATAGACTTAGCAATAAGTTCTCACAATTATTAAAATTAATTATTTCAATTCAAGATATTTTCGTATAAAACAAAAATAACTAAATAAGGACTCCATAGGATGAAATAAACCCTGGTTCCACCATTAAACGAATCCCTCTGGCGCCCAAAAAAGACAACGACCCTAAAACAAATGCATCTCATCCCGGCACTTTAAATCAGGCTTGACGTATAAAAATCAAGATTAAGTTGAAGCCATAAGCTAAGATTGCGAGATAAAACGTCCGTTACCCGCGTAGACGGGTATTTTTTCAATTGAATATTTTATGTAGGGAGACCAAAATGCATGGAAAATTATATTTTTATCGGGGCTAGGTAATATGTTAGGTAGCATACAAATTTTTATTTTACGATTTTAAACTCACTAAACAGCGCTTTCTAGTGTTATCCTAGTGGCTTCAGCGTGCGGCTCTCATACCTGAGGTCGTAGGTTCAACCCCCGGCTGTGCACCAATGGAGTTTCTTTCTATGTGCGCATTTAACATTTGCTCGAACGGTGAAGGAAAACATCGTGAGGAAACCGACATGACCCAAAAAGTCGAAGACGTGTGTCAGGCACTAGCTGATCACCTTCTTGCATATTAGATTTAAAAATGATCATGAAACAGATTCAGAAATATGAGGCCAAGACCTAAAGAGGTTGTAGCGCCACTGATTTAATTATTTAATCAGCAGTTTCATCAATTCACAATGCATTTAAGATGGATAACAGAATGAGTCTAGTAGACTAATTAGGACGGCTGATATATATTATGTTTCTCACGTAAGAAGAACATCTTTGGTTATGAGAAATAAAGTTCTTTTAACTTTAACATAGCAGTCTGGCAGTTGATGAAACAGTCTCCCATATGGACGAACGGTTATTTATGAGTACGAACGAATCAACGTGAAGTTACTTAGTGATGCCGGCGGGCTCATTTTAAGTATTATTGACTTAGTCTATAGATAATATGTTATTAGTTTCACTTTAAAGAAAAGAGCGTACTATTTTTTCAAATCTTGATAATATGTTAATAAATATAGTTTGATAGATATATGTGGATAGTGGTATCTCCACATATATCTATCATACTATATTATAGAGATAAAAACTCTCTTCAGTCAACAGCTCATGTCTGAGCGTCATGGTCAGCAACGAAGCATCTAGAGCGCACTATCTGCTTCCACCGGTTTCTGTCCAGCGCTTCTCAGAGATAAAATGAGTAAGTTTAAATGAGCAATTTTCGTATGGATTTAATAGTCAAAAAATTTCATGGTTGCTATTTCGGTACCAGCTCCGCGACTTGTCTATAAAGCATAATTGGCTAGCATTGATGACATATGTGATTTTAATAATAAAGTATAATTTTGAACAAATTAATGATAAAAGTGTGGTCAGGCTACTCTTGAAAACAATTTGGTTAACAATGCCTGCAAAAATTTGCATAATGTTCAATATAACAGGACACAATTTCTATATAAATAAAATAAAATAAATATATTATTATTATTATTATATAGTACGATGTCAAAATATGTGCATTCAATAGAGCAAAATAATCAAAGAGTCACTCAAACCATATATCGGAGAATCTTTTTTGATCCTTTGTTCATGAAATCACTTGAAGAGTAGCCACAAGTAAGTAGTTACAGCTTTTATCGGCTTCAGGCATTAAGTTTCGGACAAGGTTTAAGGTTAGGCAAACTGTTTATATCAAACATTTCAAAAGTTTTTAAAGCAACTTCGTTTTTTTATAACATTAGGTCCCCTGAGCGTCTTAAAAAATATACCAACGATTTGGAAACCATTTTGGAGGTCGATTACTCGTTATTAATTATGTCCACAGGGTTTTTAAATTAACTCTGAGGGTCTCCCACGAATTCCCTAATTCGATTGTTAATTATCATTCAAGAAACCAATTAGCGTGCTAATTAATTAGATATTTTGTATATAAATATTGTGTTTCGAGGTTCAATTATCATTCGAAACAGCCATCAACCGCAAAATGAAGTGCATTGTGAGTATAATATTTATTAAAAAGTTCTTTAAGTTATCTGTCTATTTTCCAATAGTTTTGGTCTTACTAAATTTTATTTAACTTACTTTATTGATTTTAAAGATAAAGTCGTTTAATATTTTAAGTTAAACTTGAACTAAGCAAAAGGCGATCAGACTAATGTATCTAAAATCAATATCTCATTGTTGTTTTGACTTTATAATCCTGTCTTACATTAAGCAGCTTATATATTGTGAGTGACCATATTTTATTGGCATATAATTTAAAGATTCTATTATATTTTTATATAACAAATTGAATTTTATTCTAAATTAATGAACTAAAAAAAATATTGTTTACAGATTCTCGTTGTCCTATCCTACGCTGCATCATTAAACGCCCAGCCATTCGGAGGCCTTGGTTTAAGAAGAATGGGTGGATTAGGCTTAGGATCTGGATTAGGCCTAGGTGGTCTTGAAATGGGAGAAATGGGAGGAATGGGCCTAGGTGGTCTTGGAATGGGAGGAATGGGAAGAGGCGGTCTTGGAATAGGAGAAATGGGTCTAGGTGGTCTTGGAATGGGTGGAGGTGGGCTTGGAATGGGTGGAGGCGGTCTTGAGATGGGAGGAATGGGCCTAGGTGGTCTTGGAATGGGAGGAATGGGGGGAGGTTACACCAGTGGTGGCGGATATGGCGGTGCGGGTTATGGCAGTGGCGCAAGTGGTATCGGTAGCCAGGGTTACCAGAATGCTGGGGCGGGTGGCTTTCACAACGTTGGCGCTCATCACAATAAAGTTACATCTGTAAGTAAGCATTGGTTACCCACGCCTGTCAATATTTTTAATTTGGAATTTTAGTAAAAACAATAGAATATTTGTTCGATTAATTATTTATTTATTTAACGCATTGCTTTTCTTTTCAGATAAACCAAGCCGAAGATTCTGGCTTCCATAACGTCGGAGGTGGATCAGCGATGGATCACGCCGGTTACGCCGGAAACGGATATAATGGATTTGAAAACGGTGCCTCACAATTTGGAAATGGTTTTGGATCTGGCAGTCAAGGAATGATATTATAACTATAAAAATATGACGCTTTAATTGTAATCTTGAGTATTAATAAACTATTTTAATATGAGTACTAAGTTTTATTAAAATTAAAACTATTTTTTAAAGGCTGAATTGATATAATATCTTGATAAATTCGTATAATAATTTGATTTAACTAGTGACCCGCCCCAGCTTCGCACGGGTGCAATGCTGATGAAAAGCAGGTTTTTATTATGTACATATTGTTAATTCCGTCGCTGGAAAGCTCCGATAATATACGCGTTCGTTCGCTGCTAAATAAGCTGTAATGGGCTGTATAGATCTATATTAAATGAACCATGTATTCAAGGTATTTAATTGGTTAAGGATTAATGCTGTATTGGTGAAAATCGCTTCGAAAATTAGCCATTATTTGTCGTAAAAAGTAAATGACAAAAAAAAAGTTATTGTGGGTTATCCATAAGAGATACTCGAGAGAGATAGGTTTTCAAGCGCTCGTTGAGGATATGTAGGTATTTATGTAGCAATATTTTGCTAGCGTGTGGTATTAGAGCAATGAGGCGGTAATTGTTACATTTCCTCGTTAAGCCTTTCTTGTGCAGGGGTGTAAATATGGTGTGTGTACATTCCGTAGGCCAAACTCCTGTCTGCCACACCTTATTGCAGATGAGATGAAACATCTGTTCGCCACGTTCTCCTAAGGCTTTAATTGTCTCTATAGGAATTGCATCTCTACCAGTTGCTTTTTTGCTTTTCAGGTGTTTTATGGCAGCTTTTACTTCGGACAGAAGGATGTCTGGTTCCAAATTCTCTGGCTCTGGTTCTGTGTTTATGACAGTCGCGACTCCAGGAACAATGATTGACAATAGGTCCTCCACGTTTCAGAGATTTGTTCAAGTTCTGTTACCACTTCATTTTTGTCGTTCTCAATAGCCCAGGTTTTAGCAGGTAGAGTTTTAGTAATAAGACGAATTTTGTGGTAAAGGTCTCTAGACACGTGCTTCATAGCATATTTTTCAAGTTCGTCACAAATGCTACGAAGGTGGGAATTGTGGTCTCGCCTGCAGCAGGCTTGTATGTTAGCAGACAGTTGATTCAAGTCTCTTATGTCTGCTCCTGCGGCTTTCTTAAGGCGTCTCTGTTCTATAAGGGCAAGGGTACTGTCGGTCATCCAGTGTTGACGTTTGCGTGTTTCTAATCTCGGATTAGACTCAGTGACTGCATTTTGGATGAGTTGTTTAGCCTTATTCCATAGCGTGTCTGGTGTTGCTTCATTGTGGTTCACAACTTTCCAATCTTGCCTATTCCGTTCAATGGATGTAGTGAATTTCTCATTATCTGCTACTTCAATCCGTCTTGTCATCTTGGAGGATCGAGTGGCTTTGAGCTTCAACCTCATCTTTGCGATAACGAGTTGGTTATCGGAAGCGCAATCAGCCCCAGGGAGCGTGTGGGCATTAAGAATGGAGGTGCCCCACTTGCCTATCAGATTTAAAAAATGGTCATGAAACAAATTCAGAAATCTGAGGCCAAGACATAAAGAGGTTGTAGTGCCACTGATTTATTTAATTAATCTGCGCTTTCATCAATTCACAATGCATTAGAGATGGATATCAGAATGAGTCTAGTAGACTAATTAGGACGGCTGATATATATTATGTTTCTCACGTAAGAAGAACATTTTTGGTTTTGAGAAATAAGGTTCTTTAAACATTAAATAGTATTGCAGCAGTCTGGCAGTTGATGAAACAGTCTCATATATGGACGAACGGTTATTTATGAGTACGAACGAATCAACGTGAAGTCACTTAGTGATGCCGGCGAACTCCGGGAGGTTTTAGTAGTGCTAGAAAATAATAGTTTATCAGTCATATTGAAAAAAAATATTGATTTTAAATATTATACACTAAATATATTATTAGTTACAATTGAAAGAAATGAGCGTACTATTTTTTTTAAATCTTGATATGTTAAAAAGATAAATATATGTGGAGATACCACATATATCTATCATACATATGTGTTATCTCTGTCATCATCTGTGTAGTAATAGATGAAATAAATACGTTTAAATATGTTGAATGAGCAATGTTTCTATGTATTTAATAGTCAAAAATGTTAATGGTTGTTATTTTGATATCAGCCCCGTTTCTTGTCTATAAAACTTAATTAGCTAGCATTGATGACATATGTGATTTTAATAATAAAATATAATTTTAAACAAGATAATCATAAAAGTGTGGTCGGACTAGTCTTGAAAACAATTTGGTTAACAATGCCTGCAAAAATTTGCATAATGTTCAATATAACAGGACACACATGGCATTTTAGACTAACTGTTTACAACAAACATTTCAAAAGTTTTCAAAGCAACTTCCTTTTTTTAAAACATCAGGTCCCCTGAGCTTCTTAAAAAATAAACCAAAGATTTGGAAATCTTTTTGGTCGGTTACTCATTATTAATTATGTCCACAGGGTTTTTAAATTAACTCTGAGGGTCTCCCACGAATTTCCTAATTCGATTGTTAATTATCATTCAAGAAACCAATTAGCGTGCTAATTAATTAGATATTTTGTATATAAATATTGTTTTTCGAGGTTCAATTATCATTCGAAACAGCCATCAACCGCAAAATGAAGTGCATTGTGAGTATTATATTTATTTATAAGTTCTTCAAGTTATCTTAAACCAAATTATTACCTAACCCGATTCCAATAGTCTTGGTGAGCGAGTTACTTACTAAATGTTATTTAACTTTATTTATTTTGAAGATAAACTCGTTTAATATTTTAAGTTACACTTATCAAAAGCCGATTAGACTAATGTATCTAAAATCTATTTCTCATTGTTATTTTGACTTTATAATCCTGCCTTACATTAAGCAGTTTACACAATGTGAGTGACCATATTTTATTAGCATTTATATAAAATTAATATAAAAGAATCTTTGAATTATTTCAAATGTTTTTTTTATATTTTTTATATCACAAATTGGATAATACTAAATTATTGAACTAAAAAAAATATTTTTTACAGATTCTCTTTGTTCTATCCTGCGCTGCATTATTAAACGCCCAGCCATTCGCAGGCCTTGGATTAGGAAGAATGGGTGGATTAGGCATAGGATCTGGATTAGGCCTAAGTGGTCTTGAAATGGGAGAAATGGACCTAGGTGGTCTTGGATATGGAGGAATGGAGGGAGGCGGTCTTGGAATGGGAGGAATGGGGGGAGGCGATACTGTAACGGGAGAAATGGGCCTAGATGGTCTTAGACTGGAAGGAATGAGGGGAATGGGAGAACCAGGAAATATATTATAACTATAAAAATATGACGCTTTAATTGTAATATTTAGTATTAATAAACTATTTTAATATGAGTATTATGTTTTATTAAAATTAAAACTATTTTTTAAGAGCTGAATTGATATAATGATATAATGTCTTGATATATTCGTATAATTATTTGATTAAATATTTGCTGATAAATAGACATTTTCTTCAATACATATTAATATATTTTTTATAAAAATAGTACCTAATGGTGAAGAAAATTAAAATTTATAATAATAATATATAGTTCATAATAATAAATTAAATTTAACAAAATCTCAATATTGACAAATACGTATCTACGTGACTATACCCAACGATGAACTACAACCATTCTGTTACTTCTATTAGCGATACCGATTGCGACGATCGGTATCGCTATCGCTCTTGTAAATTATACACAACATACGCTGACCTATTCTCATGCTATTTGCTAAAGAACAATATATTAAATGTGACTTCTGAGCAGTGAAAAATTAAGTTTTTATAATTAAAGTTTAGGTTTTATAATTAAAATTGAAATGACACAAAACCAAATGACCAATCAAAGATAGACGCTTTGCTTATAAACCGCTGAAATATTTCTATAAGCGTTCTAGATGATTTAAAAACGTAGACAAACAATGATGTAAATCTTACTAAAATCGTACAATTTAAATAATTTAGAAATTGGCTTTAGTAAGGTAATGAGAGTTTTTCATATAATTTATCATAATTTCTTAACGAAACAATTAAGAACACTAGAGTTTGTTATAGGTGTATCAGATAATACTTTTCCAAAGTAGTTTAAAATAAATCAGTGGCGCTGCAACCTCCTTAGATCTTGGCCTCAGATTTCTGAATCTGTTTCATGATCATTTTAAAATCTAATAGGCAAATAGGTGATCAGCCTCGACTTTTTGGGTCTAAGACATGTCAGTTTCCTCACGATGTTTTCCTTCACCGTTCGAGCAAATGTTAAATGCTCACATAGTCGGGGATCGAACCTACAACCTCAGGTATGAGAGTCGCACGCTGAAGCCACTAAGCCAACACTGCTCAACCCTATGTATTTTAGTTTTATACAAATATGCGCTCAAAAAGGTTTTATCATTAACGAGTCTCAATTAAGCTTTGAGCATCATGAAGAGTATTGTAAGTGTGAATAATTATATTTTTTAATGAAGTTATAATTACTATGATAGCATTTTAATTCAGATACTTTTACATTTAAACACGTTTCTATTTCAATCTTCTTTTAGGCATCAGGCATCAGGCAGGGCGCACAACCTTTTTTTGCAAATAATATTATATAAGCCTTTACTCAAACAGAAATTTTAATCTTGAACTATTGTCTCTAGTATGTCGGAGACGCCGACAACCCATGTGTTTGAGCAACTTTGGCAAAGGCCTACTCCATTTCTTTCCACTCCGCTTTGTTCCGAGCTTTCAGTTATATTCCCAATTAGGGTTTTTATTTCGCCTTCCCACCTTCGAAACTGTCTACCTCGATTTTTTTGCAACAGCCAACTCCAAATGTCGCCATTCGTCTGCACTACGCCACCCACTCCCATGTACCACCTGCTGTTTCTTTAATTTGGTCTATCCATCTTTTGAGTCGATTTCCTCTTTGTCGTTCGCTGTACTTCGGGCACTAGTTTAGTACTCTTTGCTTCACGTTTCTGTTTCTCTTTTCATTCCCATTTTCCACTTTAGTTTATTGATTTTACTTGTAAAATGAAGTTATAATATATGTTATATTAATTACTAGCAGACTCGGCCAAGCGTTGCTGTGGCTAAGGTTTTTGTTTTATTACATAGTAGTAAATTAATCAAGGGAAACCGTAGGAGAACTTATGTGAAACGTTGGTACCACGACACGGACCTAAACTAAACTACCTTTAACTCAGCGCCATCTGTTAGAATTGTATCAAATAATAAACAAATGTTAATGTTATCGTAATTTTAGTAAGGATGCCTATTTTTTTGAAAATGAAATATAGCCTATGTTACTCAGGAATGATGTAGCTTTCCAACAGTGAAAGAATTTTTCAAATCTGCCAAGTAGTTTCGGAGCCTATTCAATTCATACAAACAAACAAAAAATCAAACCTTTCCTCTTTATAATATTAGTATAGATTTACTTTCTTATTACAGGTTATCTTTTTAGCCTGTGCTGTAGCACTTAATCCGCAGCCGTTTGGGATAGGCCTTGGTCTAGGCAGAAGACTAGGGATAGGAACGGGCGGAACAAGTCCTAGGAGGAATAGGTTTGGGCGGACTGGGTAAGGGTGAAATGGGCCTAGGTTGGATGGGTCTAAGTGGTCTTGGAGTGGGTAGAATGTGGGGAGGTTATACCAACGGTGGCGGATATGGCAGCAGCCATATTCTGGCGTCAGTACTGTTGGACTTAGGCTAGGTTATTAAAATTCTAGAATGGGTGGTTTTCACAACAGTAAAAGTAAGTGCAAAACAGAAAAAAAAATTAAACATAAACATGGCCGAATAACTTCTTTCTTACATTAATTTTTTTTTTTCAGATAAATTAAGCAGAGGATTCTGGCTTCCATAACGTCGGTGGTGGATCTGCGATGAAAATGGCTATGCCGAAGATGGATATAATGAGTTTTAAAATGGTGCATCACAATTTGGAAAAAGATTCAAAGCTGGACGTCAGATGATTATGATTTGGTGATGCATACGTAATAATTATGTATGTAATCAATTAAGACCTGTGTTTTTAATAAATTATAACAATGAGAGAATCTTTTATTTGAACGCGTTTCAAAATTAGGAATTAATTTCATCAACAAAAATTCGAGAATTCGATTGCAGGCATTCGTTTGTAGAAGTCGTATATGTCTATTGGGTACCAATTTGCAGTAATATTCGGACATCTTATAACAGAAATATAAAGTAAAAATGCATTATCTTACTGATTGTGATAATTATACATCATCATTTCGGATAAAAATCCGATACTTACTAAGAAATTATTTAGTGGTTAGCAATACACCTACTAAAATCGGTGTCCACGGGCTGTGATATGCCCTTTTTGGATGTCCCGTTGGCTCGTTTGCCAAAAAATTCAATACTCACTTCAATAGACAATATATAATAGGAATTTTATACTGCCTGTAGTTCCCTTCATGCATCAAATTATCTAATTATGATATATTGCGTAGAAGTAAGGTAGGTAAGTAGGTAATAGGTAGTTCTATAATATAAGTTACTGCAGTTAAACTCATATTATTTTCATTACAGTTTTCCAATTTTTTCGTTAAAATTATTTCGTTTAATGAACTCAGAAACAACATTAAAAGTGGTAATAATATTCTTAGGTTTTTTAAAAATAAAGTTCTCTTTCATAAATAATTTATTCTCTTTGTTGTTGATGTAATTTGTATACAGAAATAGGAAATAAAAATGTTAGTATTCGCCAAATACACCACTATATAACTTCCTATATTATCATTCCTTGGCTGCCAGATCCAAAACCATTTCCAAATTGGGAACCGCCGTTCTGATAGCCGTTGAATCCATTTCCACCATAACCGCCATTGTTCATCGCTGATCCGCCGCCGATGTTATTAAAACCAGAATTTTCAGCATTGTTTATCTAAAAGTAAAAATAAATACTTTATAAGAATCATTAAATCATAAATTTCAGGGATATTTTTTTTATACCAATTAACACTTATCAGCATTATCAGCTGGTTTTAGCAATATAAAGCAACTATTCATTCTACTTACGGATGTAACTCTATTGTGATGAGCACCAACGTTGTGAAAGCCACCCGCTCCAGCATTCTGGTAACCCTGGCTTCCGACACCACTTGCGCCACTGCCACAACCCGCACCGCCATATCCACCACCGCTGGCATAACCTCCTCCCATTCCACCCATGCCAAGTCCACCTAGGCCTAGACCACCCAGCCTTCCTAGACCAAGGCCAGACCCTAAGCCTATACCTCCCAAGCCTAGTCTTCCCAGACCGAGGCCTAAGCCAAAAGGTTGAGCATTTAGTGCTACAGCACAAGAAAGAACGATTATTACCTGAAATAAAATAAAATCTTGATTTCAGATTTCGGCATCTTTCTTGTATCTGTTGACGAGTCACTTCACCGTAGACGCAGTTATTAATTAAACTAAATGAGAGATATCAACTATTGGCAATCAAATTAAATTTACTTACAATACACTTCATGTTGTTAACTGTTGAGTAAATCTGCGTTAATGATAAAAAATTGCCTTAAACGAATATTTATATTAAACTTCACTAATTTGGAAATCTTGGATCGTCATTAATGACGTATAAATTTTACTATAATTACGTCATTGAGTAATTAAAATTTAATTTGAAAGTCTAATTGAAGCTGTGGACTTTCCTAATCACTTTTTATGGAGATTTTAAGTAACTAAGGAGTTTTATTTCATCAGAATATTCCAATAAATTTTCCAATGTCGGAAAGTTCTGTTCCTTCTTAAAGATCTATAGATACCAAATGTCGAGATTCTAAGTAATGAATGTCGTTGAATCGCTTTACATAGACAATTATGATATTATAAATTATCTCACGAAGAAGTTTTAAATTTATATATGAAGATTCTATTAGGTCGATGGAAATCAATAATTCATTAGTCAATTGCTGTAGAAAATCTGAATCCGCAGTAGTCTGATCATCAAGATTACTATTTTTTATATATATAATCGCAATTGTTGTACATTGTTTTTCGTCATCGACGTATATATTATATATACGCTATATATATATAATAGCTTAAAGAATCTTTATTCAGATTTTTTAAGCTTTAAAAAAGATATTCCTGAATATCGCTAGAACTAATATTTTATTTTCAACGTAGTCACCTTTTAGGGAAATACATATTGTATCTATTTTTTAAATCTGAAACCGTCGTTAAAATATCTTCTACCTAATACTTTAAAAAATCGTGTCAATGTGTGTGTACGTGTCGTGTGTACTGTGTCATCACTCTCAAATTTTATGCCTACTGAGATGCGTCTGTAATTGTCAAAGATAGACAGAAATCTCTAGGGTCTATGTACAATATATGATTTTCCATCAATTTTAAGCTGGCTTTTTCAATGGCAGCCATCACAACTCTGCAATTATACTCTTATCTTGCTGAAACAAAACAATTTTAGGGACCTTTTGGAATCTCTCAGTCTCGTTTGCTTCTGCCCATCAAAAAGCATCTTCCATTTTCCATCTATCTTTTTTTATTCCATTCTAAATTAATTCTTTAAAAGTGGTTGGTTGCTTGGCATCGATTTCGCTTCTATAGATATTTCCTATAGTACTATATTTCCTAATGATTACGTCATTATAAATATAAGGGTTTTTGCATGCTTTACGTCATCAATGACAATTTGACTTGTTGATAATAGTTCCATTCGAAGGTTATTAGATAATGCGTTTTCAAATTAGCGTAACTTTTATATAAATATAGATTTTGGCATTTGTTTATTATTAAGGTTGGATCATTCAACTGTTAACAACATGAAGTGTATTGTGAGTATATTTTAATTCAAAATTTGTTGATGAAGCCGCATTGCTAATTCAATCCGTCATGTGTAAAACTCAACGATCGAAGACGTATCTTACTCAAAAGTCCTATAATAGATCACTAAGAATCTGTCTTGTCTCTGGCTGACATCTGAAATCATGACTTAAAGATTATTTTTTTACAGGTCATCATCGTTCTATCTTGTGCTGTAGCACTAAATGCTCAACCATTTGGCTTAGGCCTCGGTCTGGGAAGACTAGGCTTGGGAGGTATAGGCTTAGGGTCCGGCCTTGGCCTAGGAAGGCTGGGTGGTCTAGGCCTAGGTGGACTTGGCATGGGTGGAATGGGAGGAGGCTACGCCAACGGTGGCGGATATGGCGGTGCGGGTTATGGCAGTGGCGCAAGTGGTGTCGGTAGCCAGGGTTACCAGAACGCCGGAGCGGGTGGCTTTCACAACGTTGGTGCTCATCACAATAGAGTTACATCCGTAAGTAGAATGAATAGTTGCTTTATATTGAAAACAACAGCTGAAAATGCTCAAAATTAAGAAAAAAAGTATCCTATATATGTTTAACAAATACCTATAAAGATCGTTTGTCATTTTTAGATAAACGAAGCTGAAAACTCTGGATTTAATAACATCGGCGGCGGATCAGCGATGAACAATGGCGGTTATGGTGCAAATGGATATAACGGGTTCCAGAATGGTGGTTCAGGATTTGGAAATGGTTTTGGATCTGGAATCCAAGGAATGATTATATAAAAAAATATTAGTATTGTATTCGAGGAATAATGACATTTGGATTTTTGTACATAAATTATATGAATGACAACAAATATAATAAATTATTTATGAAAGAGAAGTTGAATTTGTATCAATATAATTCTTAGAAAACGTAAGATGTAATAACGATAGAAATTTGTGGAGTTTGGTATAGTTATCAGTTAAATGGAAACCTTTTTTCTATTTCATTTGACTCTAGTGTTCCGCTGTCTATTGAATATTTGACAGTTACTAATTTTAACTTAGATAAGTTAATTGATTGAACCAATGGATGAATAAAGTTCTTTAGAACAATAGTTATCTTCGCTTCTACGTATACGTCATATTTCTTTATCTTAAGAGAAGTTAATGTTAAAGAAGAACCGAATTTAGTCAGATGTATATCGCGTAAAATGGTAGAGAGTGTGGGGAAACCTATAGATCAGGAAGAAAGTGGCAACGTAATGCAATAATTAGGACACAATACCTAAATAAACGTGTTTTTTTATTACCTAAAGTTGAGTTACCTAGTATTAATTATTTATGATAGTACAAACAGTTGATGAAGCTGATAAAATCGTCAGTGAATGGTGGTCGATTATTTGTAGACTAACAGAGATAATAATAGAGATTCAGAGTAATTCAGAATATTTAATTAGGAACAACCTTAAGGTACAAATCAAGGTATCTGCATTAAATATTCTTATTGTTATTGTATATTAAGTTCCTAATGTAGCCGACGCACGTGATGCCGACCGTATTATATTTCGATAATTTGGATACTTCTCTAGCTATATTTTGTAACGTAAACTCATGCATAAAAGGAATGTTCGGAGATTAATGTTATATTTCTGTCTTTATTTAAAATTGTGAAAAAAGAAAGATGTGCCATATCCATAGTTGCTCAATCTAAAAGTTCGTAATACTGAATTTACATTACAATTAAATTTGCAATTTTAATTAAATCTCCTCATATATATATTTTCATGATACATTTTTTTAATATTGGTAAGTGGCTATCTTATGCCAATCGCTATATTCGCGGCAGCCGAAAATGCCCTCTCAGACCGATGTAAGCTATTATAAAATGTAACACTCATATAGTTTCTAACTTTATAAGTGACACTAACTCTCTCTCTTCGTGATGACTTTTAGCTGCTTTCAGAGGCTTTTCTATTGTATTTTTTACAAATTGTATTCTTAATTAGATATTTGCAAGGCAAATGGAAAATTTCCTTCCTCCAAGTTTTATACACTGACTTTCAAATATAACAAATATACAATTGCATTCTCTTAGGGAGACCCTATCCCAGAAGTTCCTGCCTCCCATTTCATATATCGCATTGAGGTTTTAGTTGCGGATATTTCTTTGTTTCTTTATATTAAACTTCACATCTAAAGTTTCATTGGTATTCATAAGTTCATAAATTTTATAAGAATTATATGATTAATGAAATACAAATATACTGTTTTATAATTTATTCTCATCGTTTCATATATACAAAAATATAAAAGCTTAATGTCATTAATTTGTTATATTATCATTCCTTGGCTGCCGGATCCAAAACCATTTCCAAATTGTGAACCGCCGTTCTGATAGCCGTTGAATCCATTTCCACCATAACCGCCATTGTTCAGTTAAGTAAGGGTTAAGTTAAGTCTTAATTTCAGATTTCGGAATTGGTCTCATGATGAAGACGAGATAAAAAGTTTTCGATTTTTTAAATTCAATTCACTGTACAAGCAGGTATTAATTAAGATGAATTAGTGATATTTAACATTGGGCATAAACAACAAATTATTAAAAATTTAAAATGATACTTACAACACACTTCATGTTGTTAACTGTTGAATAAATCTGAGTTATTGAATAAAAAATTGTCTAACTAGGAACAATTTTCATGTCGATTATAAATTTCTTCCAAATGTGTACTGATTCCCTTTACCGGCTTCTATGAAGAGCTAAGCAATATTTATCAGCGGAAGATGTTCCAGTTCCATTTTTGGACAATGTGTTTCAAATTTTAGATATATGTATTTAAAATGATTCATCAAAAGTAGTCTAGACTTAGCATGACGTGTCTAATGGTATGTCACACGTTAATAAGTTACGCGCAGTTACGCGGGTACCTCGGCATAGTCGAATCGCCTCGGTATATTTTTTGTGATTAAAAATAGAACAAGTGGACAAAAGGTTTTAATAAAGGAATTATAATAAACTTCGCTATCGCCTACAGCATATATCGTGTGCAAGCAAACAAATATATATGTATACTATAATTATTTAGTTGTGAATTTTTTTTTCGACTAACCGTCATACCTCGTTGAGAATTTTTGGTCAACATATTCCGCAGTCTGAGTTATAACATAAGAACTACAGTGAAAGTGAAGTGTCTTTTAAAAAAGATTTGTGTTAATCAATTCTTTAATACGACAGACGAATCATAAATTGAGTAAAAAAAATTAAATAACGAACAATGCCGAAGTGTATTGCTTGCGTCAGGGACCTTGATATAAGTACACAAATCAGGTGTATAATCAGGTGTAAAATGCTTCAGAGGCTGCCATAGGGAATGTGTGAATATTGCATCGGAGACGTTGATTAGTTCCTGGATATGTCCTCCATGCTTACGCAGAGATAATCGCGGTCAAAGTATTTCACCTGAAAATGTACAAACCTCAAAGGCGCGACGCAATAAGAAGGACATAGGATTCAGCGACCGTTGCGTATCAAAAGATGAGTTACAGAAGTTCATAACAGAGGGTATAAACCAGGCAATAGACTCCAAACTTGGACATATAGAATCTAAGCTGATAGAATCTCTGAAAATATCTCTACTTGGTGAGATAAGGGAAGAGATAAAATCAATAGTCACCCCATTTATTAACGAGGCCGAGTGTCTCAGAGAGGAAGTGAAAATATTGAAAACTGATGTCCAAAATAAATCTCTATATATATATATTTTTAGACATTATATTATTAATAACATTATATAATTTGAGATATTAATATAAATCTCTATATATAAATGTCTCAAATTAATAAACAACAACAATGGAACAGGATAAACAACCTCGAGATTGTTGGGTTACCTCAAACAATCAACGAATCCACACGCGCCTTAGTGAAAAAAATAGCAAAGCATGCAAACGTCGTATTGCAGGATGAACACATTGAATATGCAAATCGCGTACAGCCAAAGCAGTCTATATCTGGTATACCAAAGTCAATCGTAGTGCACCTAAACACGTGATATTAAGGACGAAATTTTATCTGGCTTACGTCGAAAGCGAGGTATTCAAACACTGGATATAGGAATGTCAGGTGAATCGAAAAAGTTCTTTGTCAATGAGCATTTGACCCCAGACAACAAACAACTTTTAAATGAGACGAAGGCTCTTGCTGCAGAGAAAGGCTTCAAATTCGTGTGGGTTCGTAATTGTTGCATTTTTTTACGCCGGAACGAGGAATCTCCTGTTATAACAATAAACAACAGGCGCGATTTGGAGAAAATTTGTTAATAATATGCTCTAATATTAAGTTCCTTTATTACACAAATCAAATTAAGTTTTACATTGTAGCCTTACTACCTAAATTGAGCATTCAAAACTGCCATTCATATACACAAAATCACTTGAACTTACTAATTCACTACATAACACTCTTCAACATAATTACTACTCACACAACTGCCTATGTATATTCAATGTTATTAAAAAATACAAACATTTGCGCGCGTTTAAACCTGAACATTTCAAGTCTAAACTGCACAGGTCATCATTGCTAGTAATATTTTTAAATATATGCCTACACTTTTATACCTTTACACACAGTAAAAATGATTAAAAATAACCTAAGTTTGCTTTATCAAAATGTCCGTGGATTGCGAACAAAAACATTGCAATTAAAACAGAACATAATTATGTACGACTTCGATATAATTCTAATAACTGAGACGTGGTTAACTTCTGGCTTTTACAATACTGAACTTAGCGATGATCGATATGACGTACTTCGTCTCGATCAGAAATCTATGATATCTATCTGAATCGTGCTTAGGCTTCAGTCAGTACAATTTTCATGCAAACTCCTCTGACAATGTACTAGACCTAATGTTTAGTGACACATACATTGAGGTGTCTAAATCTTGTAATTATCTCGTTAAAGAAGACCCAAGCCATCCATGTCTGGAGCTGAATGTATCGGAATTTATGACGCCCAATATTAAATTAAAAAAGGTTACAAGATATAACTACGCGAAGACTAACTACTGTAAAATAAATGAATATCTTAACGGCATAGACTGGATTGACTCACTAAGAGGTGACACCATTGACTTAATTGTACAGAAATTTTACTCAATCCTCCACCGAGGAATTGAGCAGTATGTGCCTAAAACTATCTCTTTTGCTTCTAACAAGTTTCCAGTCTGGTATTCTAAGTCTCTCATACATATAATACGTGACAAACGATCAGCTCATTCTCGTTGGAAAGCAAGAAGAAACCCTCGAGATTACGATGAATTTTATTTACTTCGTGCAAGACAGAAGGCAGTACAGAAAAAATGTTTTAATTTATATGTGAAAAAAATACAAACATCGTTAAAGAGAGATCCAAAGAAAATCTGGTCATATATAAAATCCTTACGTACTAATAACACTGGCTATCCTAATAGATTGCAATTAGGCAGCAATACATATAACAATGAATCGGAAGCATGCACGGACTAGAAGTGACTTTGTTCATATAAGTTCTGGAGTTCCTCAAGGATCTATACTGGGTCCCCTGTTATACAATGCATATCTCTATGACATTAAAGATTCTAATTACCTTATGTTCGCGGATGATAAAAAGATATACTTAAAAATAAACAAAGAAGACCCTGAAGACCTGTCACAAAATCCAGGCTGACTTAAAAAACCTTTGTAACTATTATAGACAAAATCGAATATCGGTTAATACTTCAAAATGTGTGAAGATAACATTCACCAGAAAAAAAACAAAATTAACTATAGTTATAATATTAATAACAAACCCGTTAAAGAAGTAGATTCTGTTCGTGATGTAGGTATAAGGCTGGACTATAAAATGACGTACAATAACCATATTGACACAATTGTTGACAAAGCCTATAAGCAGCTTGGCTTTGTAAGTCGTGTCAGTGAACATTTTCATGATCTTGACTGTATGAAAGTGCTATACTATTATTCTACTAAGTATTCTCGAATATGGCTGCTCGGTTTGGTCACCTAGTTACTCTGCACACATTGACAAAATCGAAAAAATCCAAAAAAACTTTTATTAAATTTATTTCCTATAAGACCTTTAATAAATTCAATACGTATAGAGACGCGTGTGATTATTTTAATATTAATACCTTAGAATCTAGACGAAAACAATATGATATAATACTATTACATGACATTATCTCAAATAAAATTGATTGCAGCTCCCTTCTGGAAAAGTTGCCCTTCCTTGTTCCTGCTTACAAAACTCGTAATCGTACATTGTTTCATGTTCCTCACATAAATACTAATTATGCTAAAAACTCAGTTTTGTATCGCGCTGCCCGGACATACAATGGCCACTATTTAGGCATTGACTTGTTTAGGTTATCGCGGAATGTGGTTAAAAAATGTATTAAGAATAAACATAGCGCAAAATCATCTACATCATAAGCACGCCCCACATACACACCATCACGTACATACCCACACATTTACACCATTACACAACGCAACCAATTTAGGCTTGTTTAATTAAATTTAATCACAGTTAGTTAATTGTATTAAATACTTTGTTTGTTTGTTCCCTTTTATAAATCTTTTTGTTATATTATAATGTATCATGTATTCCATCTGTGGCTATATTCTCAGTGTATTTGTTTGCTATTATATATAATTTATGTTAGCTGTAGGAGTACAAAATAAATGAATAAATAAATAAACCTTGTCCGTAATAGCTAATAATATACCGACCACAATTGCCTACAAAACTGCTCTATTCTCCTCATAGACATTACACCTGGTGTTGATATTGTTGATATTAAACAATAGCTAATAATTAAAATCATTAACCAAACAATAATTAAACATATCTATAGTTTTCCTTAAACTTTACCCCAATTATTCCTTTGTTTGGGTACATTTGACGTCAATAAAACAGGAAAATGTAATCAATCAAGGTCAGTCATCCGAAGCGTTACTATTTTAATAGCTTGTTATATGTTACACTTGAAATAAATCATTGTTGTTAGTTGATAGATATTTTGTTTCATTTCAGCAACTTTCAACTCCGTGAACTATTTTTATAAAGGTACCAGTTTTAAAAGAAGCTAAAGTGTTCAAGATTCAATTTCATTTTAAGACAGTTTTCTTTTTAATCCAGATCAGCAAACTTCAAGCACTTGTAAAAATTTAATAGGGCTAATATCAAATGTACAAATGCTGATAGGAACACAAATTTACACTGGAATTAGCTAACCACGTCCAGAACTGGTTCTTCGACGATGTTCTTTTGGGCTGATTGAGTCATTCAATCATCGAATGATAGAAAACATAGTTTTGACAGAATAACTCTGTAAGACCAAAGAGTGATGTCCATTTTTCAGGCTGAAATCACCACTTTTGGTTTTGGTTTTGAACTGGTGTAAGTGTCTTTTCTTGCCATGATTCGAAATACAAGCGCAAGAGAAAACAAGTTTGACAGGCAAAAGTAGTATACTTTTTCTTCTTATCTTGAATACTGTGAATTTCTACTTGATAAGAAAGTTGTGCCGAAGCATCTCCCTTGACATAAAGTAAAAGTTTATCAACAACCGAACAGAAAGATTCAAAGTTACGGCATGATGACACTGTACACTCAGTTATCTCGAATACAAGCAAACACAGAAACTCTAAAGTAATCGAAAAAACTATATCCCGAAGCAACCTGAAAGTTGGAAAGGTTACAAATAACTAAATACACTGAAAATAACCCTTTTTAATGAAGATCTTGGCAGCATTCATCGTCTGATTCTGCGGAAAAAAATCTATGAGGCACAAGTAGATTATCCTAAAATATGATCAAAGTTCTTTTTCGTTGCTTGAAGATACTGATCAATTACAACAATTCTAAGGCATACATCTGATATTTATGAGACACCTAAAATTGTCGTTAAGGATTAGTCTCTTTGTTCCGGCTTTCTTGATTGTCTGATTCTTCTATTAGTGCAACGATTCGACTCGTGCGCGTTATTAGTGTTGCTCATGTTGATGAAGAGACGTTGGCAACTCGAATAGCGTAACGAATTCAGAAACCCATTTGCTACAAACGATATGAAGAGAAGATCCAGAGTTTCAGCATGATGAAATACTTCTCTAAGCTTTATTAAGTAAATCAAGTTTCTATGATGTGTGGAAGAATACTTAAGAAGCTCAAAGTACTTCTAAGTTTTTGAAAATTTTCTTTTAACAACATTTTTTTTGTTAATGAAAATTTTTATGACTTTTAATTAAAAAATCAATAAATAAAAAGATATTATAAATATTTCAATGAAACTATCAGGATTCATAGTTCAATAGTTGTACTTTGATATGATATATAAAAGTTCAAATTATTTATTGATTTTCATATTATTGTTAATTAACTTTTAAGTTAACAAATGAAAATTTCAATGACTTCTCCCTCAAAAAAATTTTTTTTTCTTGGTATTGTGCACTAAACATCAAAATAACAAAATCCGCAAAAAAAATTGACTGCTCGCGATTAGATTGACCAAACAGAAAATTTATTTATGACGGGCGATGAGCGCTGTCGATACGGCGCGCTGCCACGCATCGTTCACTTAGCTTTATATATATATAATATTCCCCCTTGATAACTAATGAATAAAGATATTTTTTAAAAATTAATATTAAGATATTATAGTTCTCGGAATTGTCTTTATTCTAATCTTTCATGAAAATATATGTTTATACGAGGTTATATGTTAATCATATATAATTTATTTTGAGAATATATGCGTGAAAAAAATTTCTAATACGATTTAATAGGTTCAAAAGGTTATACCAGGAAATGTACTCATGTGTATCTACGATAAGTAACTAACTGCATCATTTTGTTGTTAGGTTTATGAATGAGGATTTAAAGAAGAACTTCGGTAAATTTAAAGTAATATTTATTCATATTATACTCAATTTTCAATCTTTATGCTTGTTCATATAAAGCTGCATTAGAAGATTTCTTTATCAAATGTTTTGAGCTGTTCGAAAACTCGAGGAATTTTTCATCCGGATCAAGACAAGTTGTCTTGACAACTTTCTTCATCAACTATCAGGACTAAATTACTTTCTTCATCCTCTGTAGAATCAGCATCATCGATCTGCTTTTGTTCAACGGACTCTTTGACTTTCGAGTCGAACTTCAAGACGTCAAGCGAGCAGGATTTTTTATTGCTCTTGATGTAGTTAACCATAGCTGCAACATATTTTTCAACGTCAGTCTTCATCACATATGCCATAGCCATATAATTCTTGAACTTATTAACGTCAAATGTACGCATTAATATCCTTCTTTCCTTTTCTTCCATTCGGTCAAAGAATGGACATTTTGGTGTGTTTTCTGACAACTCTCTTAGCATTCGATTTCTTAGGTTATGCAATTTTTCAATTTCTCGCCAAACATCAGCGTCTCGTTTGAATTTATTGATGAACTTCAACTTAATGTAAGACTTAAGCTGTTGCATTTCAACTGCAAAGTTGTCACTATTAATTTTATCGTAATCAAACTCCTTGGAAATATCAGTGCTGTCACAAAGTTCATTATTGCAATAAGCGATACAACGGCTCTTGAAGAAAGGTGCAGCTACTGAAAGGTCGATTTTTTCCGGGTCTTCATTAAATGCATGGAAAACAACCATTTCATAATCTATGTCTTTATTCAATTCCAAACATTCGTCTATACTTTCCCGGCTAATCATGCCATTTGTCACGATGTACAGTAATTTGATTCGATCATTTTCAGAAATAATATAGTTTTTTCGAAGGTGCCGTATAAGGCATCCTGGATCTCTTCGTTCACAAATATGAAAGTTTAATAGTCCAGACGCATCACCACTTGCATAATTCTTCAATCCAACCTTATCTTCATTGATCTCCCAACAGACGTCGCTCCAGTGCAAATAAACAATTTTTAATTGTCTTGCAGGCTCTTGGGCAAGCGATTGTCCTTTAATGCTTTCGACGTCACATTTGAATCGTTCAAGAGTCTTCAAGTCGTTGCTGTAGTAATACTCGGCTCTATTTATCGAATCCAAACAATCTTTTGCGTAAATAAAATAATCAACCATTTTTAATGCGGATCAGATTTTGGGGACTTCGCGATCGTTCACCGCTCGGTTCCAAACTGAATAGACAAAATGGTTGCTGGCGGTATTTATACGGCATTCAAAGGGTATGCCTACTACATAGCGAGTGAGTGTGAGTGAACTCGAATAACTCAACGAACAGAGTGTTTTGATATAGCTACTCTAAGTAGTATTAGATCGATAATGTTTTTAAAAAAATGAACCATAAACTATACTACCAGTCAGGACACTCATTTTTTATCTAGCAAAATAGATTAAATTCTCTTATCGAATGGAAGAGTTTCTTTCATATACTAATTAATCTATTGGTTTATAATATCACGTAAACAGTAAAGTGACTGCAACTATGGATTTTAAAGGACTTAATATAATATATATATATATATATATATATTATTTTAGTCAAACCAGTGAGATCTCCAGATAATCGACGCGTTATCGTGACGTCACAGACATCACCATTATTGCGATGCAACCATTCGGGTTAGGCCTCGGTCTAGGTAGAATAGGCTTGGGAGGTGTAGGCTTAGGATCTGGCCTTGGCCTAGGAAGGCTGGGTGGTCTAGGCCTAGGTGGACTTGGCATGGGCGGAATGGGAGGAGGCTACGCCAGCGGTGGCGGATATGGCGGTGCGGGTTATGGCAGTGGCGCAAGTGGTGTCGGTAGCCAGGGTTACCAGAATGCCGGAGCGGGTGGCTTTCACAACGTTGGTGCTCATCACAATAGAGTTACATCCGTAAGTACAATGAATAGTTACTTTATATTGCTAAAACAGCTGAAAAGTTATTTTAACTAAGTTTGAATAAGTTAATGTTTTATTTCAGATCTCCAATAGGTCCTAAAATAATTGTATTTTCTTTCTAGCAGTAGCAAGTTATTGGTGCCAATAAAGATTTCTTTTTTTTTCAGATAAACCAAGCTGAAAATTCTGGTTTTAATAACATCGGCGGCGGATCAGCAATGAACAATGGCGGTTATGGTGAAAATGGATTCAACGGCTATCAGAACGGCGGTTCATTATTTGGAAACGGTTTTGGATCCGGCAGCCAAGAAATGATAATATAGGAATTATTTAGTACTGTATACAACGAATAACGACATAAAGCCTTTTTATTTTTGTATATAAAAATAAATAAATTGTTACCAATTATATTATTATTCCATTAAATCAGCGCCAAAGTCTTTCATTTTTGATACTAAACTTTGGTGGTTATTTTCTCTACGCCCTTGACTTGCGAACTGGTAGTAAATGTAAATTTACAATTAATTTAATTTTTTTGACGTTCATAAGTGTACTTGTTTACCTATATGAATAAAGATATTTTGAGTTTGAGTTTGAGTGTCTATAAATTTCATTTAAATTTAAATAGTCCAATTGAATGAACAGTCTAAGTTTCATCAAAATCGGTTCTGTATTCTGTTATTGGGGGCATCCCTTAAATAAGTGCCTCATTTCTCTATATAACGTATCACATTTTTCATATTTATTTAATTTTATACAAATGAAAACAAAGATATTGCATTCGTATTAAAGATTCCCACGTTTTTCTTGTTCTAACTCAATAGATTCGAATAGTGTTTTGAAGTTGCCTGCGCCGAATCCCTGAAACAAAAAAGACGTTAATATTTATATATATAGACGAAATTAAAATCACTAAGAACTTCCCGTCATTTATTGTGTAACTTGCCATCCTTTCGTTACAATAATCCATCCTTCTTTTCTACTCCGTGAATTTAATTCTTTAAAAACCCAATGGTTTTATCGCCACTTATTTGTATTTGATTGAATGTCACATTTACGTCCATATACTTACATTATGGTTTCTTCTCTGTATAACTTCTAAGAACAATGTGGGTCTATCTTGGGTATTTTTAGTGAAGATTTGAAGCAGATAGCCATCATCATCGTAGTCTATGAGTATGTTGAGACGTTCCAGTGCGTCGATACTTTCCACCACCTTCACTTTACTGTTCTGCAAACTTTCTCTGATGATTTTGTAGTACACAGAAGGAATGGACAAGAACTCTACGCCGCGTGCACGGAGATTTTCTACCTGTAAAATATTTTTGTTTAATAGTTTTCAGACCTACTGAACACGTGAACTCTCTACATAATATGCTAACTATTTAGGAAACGGGCAACTAAAACTGACCAGATATGAACCTTCCAGTGTAAAACTAACTTTCCAAATAGACATCTCATACACACACATCAAATTCATTATAAAAGTGCTATTTGTAATTTTCTTGGATTGGGTGGCTGGTCATTTTCTTTCATAAGACAACAACTGAAAAAAGATATAATTCTTATCCATACTGCTGTAATTATATCCTCGGTGTTTAGGGCTATATGTTGAACACCAGCGCCTCCGTGGTACTCGACATACTCCTGGATCTGACTCTTCTTCTTCCCAACAGCTGGTTCGTTGATTGGCATCTTCACTGTCTCTTCCCAGTTAGCCATAGCAATAGATCGGAGAGCTGAGTATTCTGTACATATTTCCTGGTCCTCTAGAAACCAGAATCTAAAAACAAATAACGCCATGAGATTTTTACTTAAATGGCTAAATTAATAACATATTTCAGTGACCTCTCCAATCTCTCTTCCCTGATGAGGAAATTGAAGGCCTTAGATCTATAAATCAACAGATTGTGTCAGGCACAGACTAATGATAACCTGAAAAAAGAAATGATAACTATTTGCGTATTAACAAAAAATATCAGCAAATAGATGGAGCAATTAGGGGCTAAGCCCATGAGTACCTCGTACCAAGTCCCCACGTAATTGGGCTTGGGACTGACTTCTAAGAAATCATTGATAATTTTGACAGTTAAGATATCAGCCGTTTTTGTCGAATGAACGAAAAATAGTTATTCAGTCCGCGGGGATTATGCCTAGAATCTCTATAAACAACTACGCCTACGCTACCGAAATTGTTTAAAAACGGGAGAGACGTTGAGACCATGAGAATTTAATCATTATATATACAAATATATTAATTTTTACATTTTACATTAACATTATATATATAAATTTTACTTAATATAGTTCAAAATGGGACGACATTCTATTATTATTAAATATTATAGAACTGTAATGGATATAAACGCGAGTTTATTAAATCTTCATCATACTAATAATAAAGACACTGTATGTACCTCTTTGGGTAAAGGCTTTTACTTACTTCCTTAAGTTTTAGTTTTAATTCAATTCCATTCTCTTGTTTAGTTCGCAAACCGAATATTATAAGACCAGAATAAATTCATAGAACAATACATACCTGTGAAATTGAAGACACCGTTCGTACCATGAAGCCGCAGGCTCCATCTCATTATCAGGCTGGTTACCGACAACGTGATCAATGAAATTAATTCCTATTTTTGGCCTGTAATATAATGAAACTAATATATGTAAGTTTTTCGTGAAAGACTCTTATAAATTTGGCCGACGGTAATGCATGATTGGTGTTATAATCGGAGTTATAACACTTGGCCTCACTTGTAATTGTTTACATAAGAGCAGTGTTGGCCTAATGGCTCCTTCCTCATCTCTGAGGTCAATTTCAGGTTCAATTAATGGTCTTGTTTTCTATATTATGTGCATTGTCACCATTCCCTTTCCTGTATTAATTTTTCCTTTATCCGACGACTGACATTCCTCTGCCTATTTCTTATTCATTGAGTCAAAGATATATAGAGATACTCCGGTCTTAATATGTACATCTTAAAAGGTATCAACAGGCACAGAACCAATGTCTATGGTATATAAAATTTTGGTAGCTGACCTTGATTAACTATGACTTGGTTTTGAACTTGGAGTGATATAAATAAAAAAATTCAATACTTACAAAAACTTTTGTATGGGGTCATTTTTAAGCGTTTGATATCCAGGCAGGAATGGACCTTTATATTTCGATCTGTCTATTAGGGTGTGTGTATTGTCTCCATACTAGAAATTAAACGATTGAGTTGGTACATCGTGAATAAAATCTTCATTATTTATTAAATGTACTAAATAGTTTAATATTGTATATTTTTCCTATAAAGCGGTCGACTCTAGAGGTTCCTGTTTCGATTATTGGCCAATTAAAGGTGAACTGCTTGACTGATATAACACAAGATCAAGAAACAGGTGGAGGGCAAATTTCATTCGACTACCTAGATCATAAGTTTGAAATTAACGCGGGGAACATCACTTCAGATGTTATTAAATACAAGAAAAAGAAGCCTAACGTTTAAATCGTTGTATTTTTTAGATAAGAATTTTTACAAATATTGGTGTCTAACTCTGCGCTGTCATTTTTCTAAATGTAAGATTTAATAACTAGTCTTCTTATTCAATAGATCAAATAAATAAAATATAAGATGACATTTGCATGCCTATTCATATGTGGCGGATTTTTGTAATTTATGTAACTAATTAAGCCAGGACAGCGTTTTTTATTCAGTAAATTATCAAAATATCGAGTAATTTATTTGCATTATAATACTATGGACACGCGGAGTCCCTGCTCTGGCCCAGCCCTACAAAATCGATTATCACAAGGGAATATATACAAGTGGGTCTTTACAGTCTTCAATGTAGCCATTCTCACTACACCATATTCGTCACTTTCCTTCCACAAGTCTCTGACTACAACCGCGCCCTGTTTCCTCGCGTACTCCACTATGTAGTCTAAATTCTCCACCTCGAACGCGACATCCTTTACAAAGTCCCCATGAAAAGCCACCTCGTTAACGAGGTTAGAATTTTCAGGCTCATATTGGGCTTGCAAAACGAACACAATCTGTAAAGAAGTAATAATTCAACTGAATTAATAATTGTATTAATTTAACTATACTATTTCATCTCTTTCTGTCTACGTATGGTTACGCTGGGATAAAAGAGACATGAGTGAATAAAATAAAAATAGTGATAAAACCTTTATTCTCTGACCGTTTGATACAAACAAATTAACAAATTGATAAGAAACACATATATTTATTTTCGCAACCAGTTTTATGGTCTCTTCTGACATAGGGCTCCCCTATTTAACTCCTTTAACTCTTTCCTGTGCTAGCCGGCTCTTTTCATCGTCTCTTTCTTTGCCTTGTCTTCTCAATTTATGTCTCGTCTATCCATTCCCATAAGGGGTTCCGAAACACGAATCTCATTTATCCTCTTTAGAAAGATGATAAATGTGTAATTTCGAAATCATATTTATGTACTTACTAATTATGTGCAATTCAGCTACAAATCTTAATGCTCGATTCGTGAACGACTTTTTTTAAATGTATGCGTATATAGAATCGTATAAGGTTTCGAGTTGCTCAGTCATAAAATAAAAATCTTTACATAACTATTAGGTTGGGGATCAAATCTCTTTGGTTACACTATTTGTATCTGGCTAGTTTTGGTGTCATTAAAAGTTTAGATTTAAAAAAATATAATTCCAAATACAAATAAAGAAAAAGTTTCATTTTTAATTGTTTTTCGTACCGTCAAGTTGAGTGAATCTAATGAAGAAATTCGATAGATTTCAAAATTTTACTACGAAAAACTGTGAAAAAGTTGCAATCGAAACTAATATTTAAATGTTCACGCGTGATTTCACTCAATAAAATTCTCTCATGCACTAACCTTGTTCAGTCTGACAGCGTGTGCCGTGATTTTCCTGGAGCCAGTCTCAAGGCCCAGATACCCCAGGGGTTCAAAGCCAAATCGGGTGATGTAGTAGCTCGCAGCCTGAAAAGTATCGTAGGTAAAAGCCGTAGCGAAGATAAGAGACCGCTGCAGTTTCCACAGGTAGTTTAGGGTACCTTGTTAATTGTATTGTATCTATATTAATGTAGATATTAATGAACATTATTGGGCTGATTGCTTCAACGTGTGACCGTGATCCCTGAGTCGTAGGTTTGAGTGCCGGCTGTATACTAATGTACTTTCTGTCTACGTGCACATTTGACACTCACTCGTACGGTGAAGGAACCACAATCGTGAGGAAACCGGTATGCCTTTGAGTCAATAAGGGCCAGTCTTGGCAGCCCATGGATACTCATTTTAATTCTCTTATGTATTAATAATAAGTACGTTTTACTTACTTGCTTGGCATTGGATACCCAGTATGTGATGTGATGAAAAGTAATGAATCGCGACCGTTTTCAGGCTTTTTACCCTTGTATGACGTCTGAAAATATATCTACTATTATTGTTCCAATAAAAAAATGGAAATTAGAAAATTAAAATGACATTTTAATATTTTTTTAAGTATCAAATTTGTTTTTTGCTATTCATACGTAGAAAACAATAATCAGTGTATTATTGAAATAAATTCACAAAAGAATTAAAAAATAATACTATTTAAGCAAAACCCCTTTTCATCATAGTGTATGTACTTGACGAAAGGAAAAAAAATACCAAAAAAACTAATTTTTGAAGTTTTTGTGAATAAACATAATATATCCCATATTTATTCTTTATCAGATACATGAAGTATTGTGTGGAAACGAAAGAGAACAAAAACTTTACTACTGTAAATTTAAAACTAGGTTTTACGAACTTTGTCCAATTATATAAATTAGTATTAAATGGTCAAGCTTGATGGAGGCAGGCATGAAGTAGAACCTAAACTAGATATTTATTTTGGAAATTTAAAAAAAATATTAATTAATCAAATAAGCTTCATATTGAAAAACCATAAAACTTACCATATCAAATTAATCTATTTTATTTATTCACTATACATATATCGATCGCGTGTCGAGCTTGAACTAATGTCAAAACATTTTGGAAAAGATTTTATATGCAGAAATCAGGTATTTATGCATATAAATTACGTTGATTTTATTAACAAAACACGATATAAAGATCACAGAACTAATTGTATTTTTTTTTCATATGATAACGGCTTGCACATTTGCAGTTTTTTAATTTATTTATAATAGCTTGGTCAGTCGGCAGACTGATGCATTGGTACAACATAAAATAAAATACAATATTTAATGTGGCTAGCAAACACGAAGAAATGAAAAAAACATTAATTCAAACTAAAGGAAACTTAGGGTCCTTCAAGAAAAGAGCGTACCAATTCTTAAAAGGCCGGCAACGCACTCGCGAGGCCTCTGGCATTGAGAGTGTCCATGGGCGGCGGTATCACTTAACATCAGGTGAGCCTCCTGCCTGTTCTATAAAAAAAAGAAAAATTGATTTCAAAGTGTGATTGCAACTGGATATATAATACAGTTGGGTTCTATCGTTAAGAAAACAATTTCACCTTTGTTAAGTTTAACTTTTGGATAGTAAAGTAATACTAAATTCTAATAGTGACTCTGATGGCTAAGGGCCAGTCATGTTGATCCGTAGTTAAAAATGGTAGTAACCAGTAGGTTAATCGTAAATGTGTTTTTCGATGTCTATTTTAACTATAGTCAAACACTTGCACTGGCAACAAATTGACCAATTGTTAAGTTTTATACATTTTGCAGTTTTATTCAAGTTTAAGTTTAGAGGGTTTTATCATTAATTTTACATTGCATCCTGAATTATATCCTAATAACTTATAAAGTACAAATATAATTATTTATTTCGTAATCCTACGGCTCACAAAAATATAAAAACAAACATTTACACTAAAAATATAGTCAAAAATGCAATACATAATATCTGTAAAAAGGTTCAAACATTTCGTTCCAAAAGGAAAAGATCAAGATAATACTGCGTACTTAAGACTACATCAAGTGTGAAGTTGCCTAACAGCTATCTGAAATATAACAGTTATTTTAAATTGAGAACTTTTATTGGCATTGATTAAGTTGTTTTTTTTTTAATTTTAAAAACACATGTAAATAGTTAAAAAATTATTTAACTAAACTACGAACCATAATATAAAATAAATAATAAATAAAAAAATATTTTTATTTCTTGGAACAAAACAAACTTTATGCTATCATAATATTTTTTTATTTAGAAAATAAATTTTACTATAATTTATGTATATAATAAAATAATTGGATCGATTAGGTCCTTATATATGAAATTGGCGTTTTGATGGGAGGAACACTTCCATAGGAATCTAGATTGTTTAAAAAAGAATACATTTAAATAATCAAAGCATGTGCCATTGCTATCTATGAATTTTTGCCATCTTATAGATAGACTATAAATTACTTGACTAAAAAAAAATTCGTACGGGAATGAATAAAATCTTTGAAAGCGGTTTCGACGCTAGAGAGCAAAAAGTGATTAGGAAAGTACACGGCTTCAATTAGACTTTTAAGTTAAATTTTAATTCTTAATGACGTAATTATAGATTTTCCGTAGGTTTTTACGTCGTCAATGACAATTCAAGTATAATTAAAACTAACTCCATTGATACCCTATTAAATAATGAGTTTCCAAATTAGTATAGTTCAATATAAATATGCGTGAAAAGTATTTTTTATCATTAACGCAGATTTATCCAACAGTATAACAACATGAAGTGCATTGTAAGTAAATTTATTTTGAAATTATAAATCTGTTTTTTTTTTGTAAATTTCTTCTATTCTTGAGTTTAAAATATGACCAATATGTGCTTAACCTTGCTTGTACGGTGTAGTTTGTACAAACATTGTAAGCAGACTGTATAAAACTTAAGAATTGATGATGTCAGTATGTGCGTCAGAAATCAAGAACTAAAAAATATTTTTTTCTTTCAGGTAATAATCGTTCTATCTTGTGCTGTAGCACTTAATGCTCAACCATTTGGCGTAGGCCTAGGTCTGGGTAGACTAGGCTTGGGAGGTATAGGCTTAGGGTCTGGCCTTGGCCTAGGAAGGCTGGGTGGTCTGGGCCTAGGTGGACTTGGCATGGGTGGAATGGGAGGAGGCTACGCCAGCGGTGGCGGATATGGCGGTGCGGGTTATGGCAGTGGCGCAAGTGGTGTCGGTAGCCAGGGTTACCAGAATGCCGGAGCGGGTGGCTTTCACAACGTTGGTGCTCATCACAATAGAGTTACATCCGTAAGTAGAAATAATAGTTACATTATCTTGGTATTAACAACTAAAAAGACTTATAAATTTTAAAATTGGTTCAATTATCGCCTAATAATTTAATTTAAAAATAAATTAATTAGTGCTATTAAGTTAATTTTACATATTTTCAGATAAACCAAGCTGAAAATTCTGGTTTTCATAACATTGGTGGTGGATCAGCGATGAACAATGTCGGTTATGGTGGGAATGGATTCAACAGGTTCCAGAATGGTGGTTCACAATTTGGAAATGGTTTTGGATCTGGCAGCCAAGGAATGATAATCTAAGTTTTTGTTTGTTACATTTGGCGTTTCTATTTTTGTACATAAGTTATGTAAGAATAAATTATTTATTTAAAAGTATATTTTGTTCCATAAATCATATGTCTTAGAATACTTATTAATCCCAATGTTTAATGTTTTACTTAGATGTGATGCTTATAATTTGTAATTGTAGGGAGCTAATTGACCATCCCACTCTAAGATAGTTTGTATATCTTTGAAGCAGTTATGACTGTAAAGAAGAATCCAAAATTATTTAAAACATATAAAGAAACTTGCTTGCATGTACCGAGGGATCCAACACGACTGCGGGTGCCTACATGTTGCAGCACGCTATATTCCAAAAATTGTTACACCATGGCTATAGGAATATTTAATCACCTTTCTAGAAGTTATACATCGCTGCCATGTAATGTTTTCAAGGGGAAGGTTTTTAAAGGCAAGGTGCTTTTTTGGAAATTGATTTATTTGTAGCACATATTTTCTGGTTTATTATATTTTTATTTAAATAACGAAGCATTCGCTTCCGAATCTATAGTGCGTATAAAGTTTTAGTTTTACTATTTATTTCATTTCTACAGATTTTTTATAAAACACTAACAGACTCGGCCAAGCGTTGCTGTGGATAAGTTTTTTTGTTATCTTACATAGTAGTAAACTATTCAAGGGAAACGGTGGAACTTATGTGAAACATTGGTACTTTTAACACAGCGACATCTGTTAGAATTGTATCAAATAATAAACAAACATTTGAAATAAAATAATATTGCGGGTATAAATTGAGATGTAAGCTATCCTATCTTTTAAGTTAGATCAAACTGCTCACGGTGTGCAAATTTCATTGATTTTGGGTGCGGTAGTTTAGGAGTCTATCGCGGACAAAAATCGTGACAGAAGATTTATATATATGAAGATATTCTTAAGAATATTGCTACAATATTTGACTCGTTCTCTTATGTTGCATACAATCCGGTCACTAGTATAACGAACGAAGAAAGAGTAGTTGCTTGGCGGTCTCTCAACCCTTAAGTCAAGAGTTTGAGTCCCAGCAAAGGGAAGGTGATATAAAATAAAAGACAATATACCGGTGTATACATATAAACTTAAATTTATTTACACCTTAATTATTTTGTGACATAAATTTGAACAATGTTTAAATGTTACATTCGAATTAACAGAACAGTTTGGCACGGATTCGGGGATTTAAAATAAAAACATTAAAAATATTCCAATTGTCGCGTGTCTAACAGCTTTCATGGATATATAAAGTGTTTTTAATTTAAATGCAATGCATTTTCTTCCATTTTCTATCATCCTATACATTTTTACAAATATTTTAAAGTTGTGCGTACAAATCAGCAGGCTTACCCCGTAGCTTCAATACGATTGTTTTCGTACCACGTTATTTCAAGTTGCAAATAATTAATTGCTTCAAAATTGATTTATATTCAGAGTACTAAGAGTATTCAGTTTTACGGTACAAGGAGGGTTCAAATATTACGTCACGCACCTTAAGATTCTTGGCCCCCCCCCCCCATGTAACGCGCCGTCACGTTTTTCTGTACACAATAGTAAAACGTTTCGTGACCACTCAGTGACTCTTTATACCTTAAAGTTACCATGGTGGTCTAAAAAACCATAAAGTCGAAAATTATATTAAAAATAACGCGTAATTTAATTTTCCCCCATCATTTTCGTAACGTAATATGTGACCGCTCCCATAACCGCTAACAGAATGTATATAATATTTGTACGAGAAATACACAGAATCAAAGAAACACACATTTTGATAGATCGGCAAAATCGTGCCAAATATAATAAATATTGCGCTCATCGTCACAAAACTCGTTTCGTTTTCGTAAAATATTAAATTTAAACGCTTAATTTAAATCAGTCTAATTCTTAAAGCGATTTAGCTTAAACAAATGCTATAACACTGAAAAATAAGGCCACTAGTTATAGGACACTAGTCGTCTCCCTCACTCTTACTAAGTGCGAAAGAGACGGACGTCAGTATAGAATTTCGAATCAATTTGTGCTCAGTTCAACGATTTTAAATAAGTTTAACAGTTAACTATATCGTAATAATGCCCGTTAACTTGCCAACGCTTAAACGGTTAGTTAAATTTATATAAACAGGCCGTTAAAGCGCCAGTGAACCCGGGGCTGTATAACAGTAACTTAATCCTTATAAAACGTGGAGATACCGCTCGTTGCCATGGTAACAATTTAAAAACGTTGCCATGGCAACCGACACCAATATTTAGTCCACGTTTTCTAATAAGGCCGTAATTAATTTATGTAAAACAGTAAATAATCTATGTTAATATGGCGGTTGCAACGATTTGGATTTAAATATAAGTAATGCGGTACATTTTAGCACCACCTGATTGTATTACCCTATATATCAAATTTTGCAGTATTATCAGATGGTGTTAAAAATCCCATTTCATTCTCAATTATATTAAATTTAATTGTATACAAAATCAAATTTTGTGTGGTCTAAATTTTTCTTAAATCGTGAGAATAGACCCCAAGTGATATATCATGTGACCGGTTTGTCTCTCAAGTCCATTTTAAATAATTCGATTTAAATGATGACGAAAAATAATTTAAAGCTAATCGCAAAGGCGTTATAAACCTGAGCCGAGAAATTTATTCGAGTCATTTCATATATTTCATTTCATTTCAAATGTATGGAAAGACTCAAAATTCGCAGAAACTAAAAAATATTCAGATCCTCTCTTCACTGACTTTCCAACGGTTAATTCAATGTAAAAGGCCAGCCGTTACAGTCTGTGAAATGCGGTTAACAGCATATTTACATTTATATACATGCATTTATTTACATATGACACCAACATATCAGAGACTCCATCCGTCACCCAAGTTATTATCAAAATAACAAAATGTCTTCTTCGAACACCCTATATAAGTTTATAAATGGTGTTCATTATTACAAGCGCATTTCCCACATAATAAGATGGGCGTCTTTGGGATTGGGGTCAGCCGCCGGAACAGGTCGTTCCGCTGCATCAGCGGTTTGCCTCCAGTCGACATAGCCACGCCCGCCCATAATTGTGACTATGGACCTCCTACTATTCTCCACGATGTAATCCGTTCCACGTAAACTCCTCACAGCGTTCCTCTCCTGCTTCTTCGGTCTCAGCTCGGGCGGGTTCGCCGAATCGCTTCTAGAAATTGACCGTTCGGAGGCGCTCGACTTCCCCGAGTCCGGAGTGGACACGGCCAATGGCACTAAGCTAGCTGCCCCGGATGCGCCTGAACTGGTTCGAGACACACCCCGTAGAGCCATTGATTCCTCGCTCCCGGATGACGTACATAGGCTAGAAGCACGCGAGTCAACGGACCAGCTGGACAAGTCCAAACTCCTCGGTCTACCCGCCCTCATTCTCAGCCGTCTGTCCAAGGTACTGACGCGGAATGGAATCGCCGCCAATTCAGGATCACTCCGTCTCAACGTCTCCCCCCCAGAACCACTTACGTCAGCTTCACCCACGCAGTCCTTCACAAACATTAGATCCCCGAAAAGTCCGTACACATCGCACACATTGAGATTCGCGCACTTTGGCAGAGTTTTGCTTAGGCGTACGTCGCCCGGTTTCTTCCTTCTTATCACAGCGGATTGGACGCGTTGCGGCCTATATGGGCTCATTTCTTCGGAGATACGCCGTTCGAGCTTATGCTTCTCTTCTTCTTCCTTGTACTCGTGGACGGTTTCGGCGAGAGCGCGAGCATTCGAGAGGTTGCGTCTGACGACGTTGACGTCGACGTCTTTTGCATCCGGGTTCAGCGCGAGGAGGAATGTAACTGGGCCGGCGTGGGCGTGGTAGGAGACCGCGGTGTGGCCTCCGATTAAGGGTAAACCTTCTAGTTTTGGCAGAGGCACTGTGACGCTGACTCCGGCGGTGGTTCCGACCCAGAGGAGACCTTGAACCGCCAAAAGAGAAGACACATGAGCCGGTTTGCTGCCTTCTCTGGCGCCGATAGTTTTGGCCACATCGGCGGCTATGTCTATATTCTGGAGATGTTCCAGAGTCTCCGTGTGGTATAAGCTGACGTAAGTGGAATCTGAGAAAGCCGCCCAAAGACCGACTCCGGAATGTGCCAAATACTTGACTGAGCGGTCTCCTTCTCCTTTGAGTTCGATGATGCGCATGATTTCAGCGGTCAAGGCGTTGATAGCGAAGACCCGTTTGGCGCAGGTCGCGTAGATGATGCCGTCGACTGGTAGAATGCAGTGGACCGGTTGATCTCCGAGCTCTATTGCGATCGGTTCTTGCAACGCCCATGAGTCGTCGTGATTCCTTCTGAAGACTGATATTCTTCCATTTGAAAGACCAACGAACATTGAGTCGCAGTGGTAGCGGATCTGCGTGACCGCCGCTACAGTGGGGACCTCGTTCAGTTTCTCCTGTTTCTCGGGTTCGACACCCGAGAAGATGATGATTTTTTTGTCCTCAGTACCAAGCCAGACTGTGTCACCGCACAGTGTGGTCACTTGCCTCACTCCTTTTGCGTATTCTATTGATGATACCTGGAAAATTAAATGCATTTTTAAATAACTAAGTATAGAAGGGAGTAATGTATTTCATTACAAATGCGGAAGGCCTGTCATTGCGAAGAGTCCGATAAATTGCAAAAGTGTGATAAAAAAAGTTTCACTTCTGATATGTATATCGCTCAAGGAATTGAGAGCACACATTTGAGGGCTAGTTCTTTTAAACTCAAGACCACTCAATATAATACAAATTCTACTTTAATAAACTTCAGAAAGTGTAATTAGTGCCTCCTCTTTGAACTCTTTTAAAAGGAGATTACATAATTTATATATATATATATTTGAAATATATATATATTTCAAAAAAATAATCATAATATTGATAATAGTTATACTGTACCTACCTATTCGTATTGTCATATCAAATACTGTTACGCGGGATTCAATTGGAACAGTTGTATTAAACTCACCCTAATATCTGGCAGATCGAGCGTAACGAGCGTTTTGAGCGTAGCAGCCCGATGGATCAAGACGGAAACGTGGCTGTCACTTCCGCCGCCTGCGCAGACCCACAGAAGAGATCTGGCGCGACGACGAGTGCCGCCATTACTGCATCCCGTGCTCGAGTAGAAACAGCCGCATTTCACCTGCAAATATTTAACAATTTTTTTACATTAAGCTTCAACAATGTACGAAATTGCTGTGGGCTTATGATAGGACAACCACCCAAACTTTATACTATATACAGAATAATTTTGCTTTCAAACATTTCCTTACATTTAGTGTATGTAAGTAAATGTCAGGAATGGTTCTAATAAAGTAAATTGTTGATTTTTAATATTGCTTTGATTTAAAAACCTATTGAGATTTTTCTATAAATTTTTATAAATTATAATTTAATATAATATAACTATAGACCATGTATTTATTTTTTCGTAAGTAAAAAAAAAGTAAAGTACGAATATTGTTAAGACCGATCAGAGAAAAGCAATTTATCTGATACCTAAAATGCTATATTGCTTAATAAACAAAAATTATTAGTAAAAAATATAATATTTTAAATTTTATTTAAAATTTAAAAACTTTAATTTAAAAATAATATTTTAAATTAAATAATAATATTTTTATTATTTAATTTAAACTTTTTAATTTTTTGTAACATTTATGTCATAATTTACATATATAATTTATATATGTTATAATTTATACCATAGTTGTGATATACTTAAGGAAAGGTAGCTTGTAACATATACTGTAGATATAGCATTGTATATGATGTGGTGAATTTTAATAAATATACTAGATTAACTAAGTGCTTCTATTAAAAGATAACTTGGAATGTAATAAACACAAAAACTTACCTCGGTAAGGGAATTCGAAGAGTAAACAGGCGCAGCTGTCACATACAAGGGCATCTTATGGGGCGGGGTGGTACTGGCCGGCAACCTCCAAGCTGGGCCGTTGGCCCGCGCTTGCGCTAGCTGGGCCAATCTTAATTCAGTGGCCCAAGCCCGTCTCGCCCCTGGTTCGTTAGCCCTGAAGGTGATTGGCTCTTCGCGACCTCTGATTGTGAGTTGGAGGCAGCAGGAATCCACCCAGGCCATTTCGTCATCTTTTTTCTGGAATAAAAAATGTATGTAATGTATTGAATCTTTGTGTCTTCTCAAATCTTGTGTTTGTAATAAAACTACGCTGAACATCTGTTATAACGACATCGAAGAAACTAGCTAGATTTGGCTCAAAAACCGAGTCTTAAACTATAGGATATTTCCAAAAAATGTAAAATAATACTTCAAATTGTAAAATACGTGAGAAAAAGACGAATAAAATTTCCAGAAACGCGTACGCTGCGGCATCTATTGACAATAGAGCGAAGTATATACAAATGTACTAGATTTTATACATTTTTTTAATTCTTTAAACATCATTTTCCCTGTGATTTTATTTATTTACACTTCGTTACATTTATAGAAAAAAAATAACATAATACATAAAAATTATAACGAATGCAACGGCCCGCCTTATCCCTAACAAGTGATCTCTTTCAGACAACTCTAGTAAATAAATAAACAAAAAGAAATATAATGGGTAAAGAACAATAACCCCACTACCTGAACTAACCTGTATACTCTGCTGTATATTCTGCAAGAGCGTCCTAAACATTTCTGGAGCCACTTCAGCATACGGCGTCTTCAGTGAAGCAGCCAGATCTGCCATCCTCGATACGGTCTCGTAGTCGTGCATCAACGCCGACATCTCATTGCAGAGCGAGTCGCCGGCGGTGGTGCCGCTACTGGAGTTGGAACGTAGACTTCCGCTACGATTCATACCTGGGAAAAAATAATTTTATGCTATATAGAGTTTATAGCGGGCTTTCTGGGCGGCAACCGATTTAAGAAATTCCGTAACGACATAAACCTAACACACGATGACGTTATATAGGTGCGGCCAATACGTGTTAGAGTGGGGTAGAACGAATACTGCGTCTCATATCGAACTGGCATAATCGATGAAGTAGCACAGATGCGTTAGAGTGGGACAGAACACATACTACGTATTCACATCTCACTGACGACATCGGCGACGTAGCGTAAGCGTCACTTTAAGTTGATAAAAAAATGCTATGCAATATAAAAACCGCAGCAATCGTCGGATAGATATCATCCTGTCATATATTTAGTTGCCTAGTGCAGCTTGCTAACATATACTACACATACTACAGACAGATCAGGCATTTATACATATAAATTTAAACACATTTAACAGACCGTTCAAATATAGCATTACTGATATTATGCTGATGATTTGCTCCTCCTCCTTCTTCCACTTGTCAGCAAAAGTAACCAAAGCTCTCAAAATATATTTTTTTAGGAATCTTTGAAAATTCATTTCGTCTTCAAACATAGACAATGTGTGTTAAAAAGTAAATAATTGTTGACGTAATCACCACATAAGGAATCAATCAAAGGAACCCCCCCCCCCTTATTCTTACGTAATACTTAACGGGCCACGTACTCGAAGATCATAAAAAATAAAATAACTTACCCTGAGCAAGTACACGACTGAGCGTGGGCGATGTCCCCGTATCGAGTACTTCGACGTCCTGCACAGGGTGCGCCCATTTGAGGCCGAGTCTCTCCGTTTCCTCTCCCCCCGCACCCACAGACACACAAACAACTAGATCGTTTAGCAGAAGCAAGCGACGCGGCTTGCATTTGGTCAATGTGCCTGACTGATTAAACTCCTGTGAACGACAAAGAAATATAAGTAAAGTAGTTGAATAAGAGTTAATTGGTTTTCTAGACAATTAATAAAAGACAGATTCAATAAAATCACTAGCACTTTTACCATGTGATCAACGGCACCCGTGATTTTTTAAAATCATTATGTAAATTTTCATCATGTAAACAATATTTTATTTAACTTTTATTTATTTTATATAACAAGTGAACGAAATGTATTCCCGAAAATCAATTCAAAATAATTTCACTAAAAATACTAGCGGCCAAATTTTGATAGGCAACTTGCTAGATATCCTAGTTATAAATATACTTAAAAAATTGGTTTTTAGAAAATAACCGACGAGCGAAGTAATCCTGCAGCCGGATCTTAGACCATAATATGTCATTTCATTAAAAAATAAACTAAAATTATATTTGTTTTATTAACCTATGGATATTTAACTGTAACAAAAAAATATATCTCTAGTTAATAAACATCCTTATTGATAAACGTTAATATTATAAATAGATACCATATAATAGATACTATTGCGAGTATCGCGCTCAAAGAATACTTGATTTTTATGCAGTTAGTACATGCACTATGACGTCATGACGGCGAGGTGCCTAGTTAACTTCTGCGTGTAGTAACAAAACTTGATCCAGCCAGTTTCAATAGAGGAAACTCACCAGTTGTAAGAGATCGTCCTGCCGTAGTAAATGCCGCTTATCAGCTCTGGAAGCGAGGAGTCGCGCTGCACCAAACCTGGCCGCGCCCCCTGCACCCCCCGCCCCTACGCCACCGCGGGTCAAACGACGAAGGGCACCGCGGAAGGCCTAAAATTACGAAAATAATTTTAGATGATCTTACAGCTTATATATATATTGTAAAACAAAGCACTGCGACCATACGGATTACATAGGTAAACAATATATATGAAACAGAACATTAACAGACAAAGATAGATTAAAAGTACATATATATGTAGCCTATACTAAAAAAAATGATTACCCGTCATTGACCGTAAAGTCGAGAAAATTGTAATTGATTCGCATTCATAAGTGTTTTTGACAAAATTAAAAATTAACGTTTGGCTTTGTACTAAAGTATTCGCCGAAATCCGACTCAAGAACTAAGTTTAATAAAAATATTAGATATATTATGAAACAAAGCAATAAACTAGATATTGTGTTCCTTTAAATTGAATATAAATGATTATTAAGCTACAGATTGAAATATAGATCATATTCATTCGAAAGCTATCCTTTATGAATGACGTAATACCTGCGTCCTCTCAGCCTCCCGTTTTCTCTCATTGAGGGCGTCGGCCATCGCTTCAAGCCTCGTCAAAGCACGTTGCAGTGCTACACGGTCTAAATGACCAGGAGGTGTGTGTTTTAGAAGATCCTGAAATCAGAAAGTGTAAAAACTTATTTCGCTTTAAGAACATACTTTACAAATATAAAAATAATGATGACTTTTTCCCGAAAATGTTAAATAATTAATTCCTTGACAGCTAAGTCGGTATTATTGTTAGATGGCGCTAATTAAAAGTCACCTGTAAAAACATGATGAACTGCGGAAACCGCTGCACCGGTTTCACCATGAGTCCAAAGAAGGAGAGTCTATCGTGTGCGCTGATCTGCTTCACTTTGAAGAAGTCAGCCAGAGCAGATTTCCTCTTGGACTCCATTTTGGCCAACTCCATTGCGACGGAGAAGTTGTTTATAAAGTCCGAATATACATCAAGCACTACTGCCTTCGAGAACGCGTTTAAGAAGACCTCGCCTGAAATAATGAAAGCAAAAATTAAAAATCTTGGCCCCAAATCTTCATATTCTTAGTCCCAGTGGCGTAGCAAAGACCACCCCCACTTTGGGGGCGGGGGCGGTCCGCACCGAGTGTAACCTTTTTTGGGGTGACACCCACCCGGTCTCGCAATTTTAATAACAACAATAACAAAAAAATAAAAATAAAATCGCTAGCATGAAGATATTTTTTCAGGGATTCTTCCTCTAGTAATTGTTTAGCTCTATGTAGAATTCGGGGATTCCCACAACAAAAATCGATTTAGGATATGTTATCTGTCTATAATTAGCAAAACCTCGGAATATCTAATCTTTGACAGTTGACAATCGTGTCATTCTGACATATTTTATCTACAATTAAATTTTACCAGTAAACTTTCAATTCTTTTTTTATCAATTAATTTCAGTATTTCTTTAATTAGCTGATCATTATACTGAGAAGCAGAATGTTCCACAGCGCTGGTCATACTCAGACCACAGCATCTAGTTTGCGCCTCAGTCGCAGAAAAAGAAACCAATGAAATGTAATAAATACTTAGAAAGAAAAAAATACCAGTGTACGTAATGCAGTCGTCTTGTGTAAAGGTGTATAATGAATTGATCTTTTATTTTATAGATTATTTTCCTTTCCTTAATTCCGTTCCATCCGATACGTTTATTTTTTTACCCGATTCCCTGTTTTGACCCTGGACCACAATGCACAAACCGTGCGGGCCATAATATATAAAAAAAAGGTGTATATTAAAAATTAATCCTCACCAATCTTTTCATCGCGGTCCCATGTCTGCGCACAGTCGGCAAGTGCGGTGCGAAAGTGCAAATGACACTGCAGTATATCCGGAAGCCGGTGAAAGAGTGTATGTATTTTGCTCGCATTTAGAATCGCTGGACTGCTTTCCTCTAGTGGCTTCTTGTAGTCCTGTAAGAAAAAATTCAAAAAATTATTAATTATAACTCTGAGTCAGACAATGTATAACATAGGGAGGTTTTCAAAAAAGAATTATCAACGTATAAACAGGAAAAAAGGTAATAACAATATACGTTTAAATTAGATGCGTAGGCCATGCTTATGAATGTCAAGATTATATACAAAATTCGCGAGAGAGCAAGACCACGCCATCCGTTCGTAAAACTACCAGGAGGCCTTGTTCTGAGAACGGGGAAGAAACTCAGCAAGTATAATGTATTAATTAAGCTAATATATATGTATATAAATTTTGTTATGGTCGTAGTAAGATGCTGTACTTTAAAATCAGAAAAAAAACTATACACCTAAAGTAATTACAATTAATTCATAAAATATTTAAGATAATGAATTAATTGTTAATTAATATTTTTTTTTTAAATCACGTTGAATATTTGTTTTAGAATTGAATGTCGAGGCTATTTAACTCCTTGACACCCCGGGCCTAGTGAGAAGACTGAAAAGGACAAATCCACTCGACCATTTGACATTTGGACACTGTCAAATATCCTTATTAGTACATTAGGTCAGATTTACATTACTTATTAGTCTTAAGTTATGCCAGGTGTTTCATGAAGTCTTAGTAAAGTCACATTAAAAAAACAATTAAGATACATTATCATAATTTATCATACATATAATCCGAGAAAACATATTAAAAATATATTTAACATTATTTTTTAAACAGAAATATACACTAAAGTGATCAATCATACAGATGTGATGTTATTTGAATTATAAAATCGTATAACATTGAGATTTGACACGCAATAAAAACTTGCCAACGCGTCATCTCTGAATATAGCTTATTTATGTAAACATGAGTATATATATACAAGCATATTCAATTTATCTACTATACAAAAGGACCTCACATGTTTGTAAGTCAACAGTTTTACCTTGAATAACAATTCGACTATTCTCTCTACATTTTGTTTGCTAGATAAAAAACTGACAGGACTCAGGCGTATCAAGTCAGGCAGTAATTAATTAATTGGTATACCCATAACGCAGTTCATGAAAACATAGGCTGGCAACACACAGGTGTGTTGTACACAAAACAAGTATCGAGTTTCATATAAACATAAGACAGCTACGTAACAGCCCATAGCTATAAAACCATTAATACATTTAATTTGGTGTGCACGGACTTGATTTGCGTAAGTCTACTATTTGCGTATAGTTACAACTTCACAAGTTATTAACCCAATTCTCTTAACACCATTGTGCAAGAAGCAATGCAGTATTTTGACATTTTAAGGTCAATTATAGAACGTCTATTGTCATAGAGTTTATCTATGGCTTTTTATGGCTTCACAGGTTACGGACAAATGTCAAGTGTCACTGTTGCAAAGTTTCAATGCTTAATATTATTTTAAAGTGATTAAATGTAGTAAAAGAAATACATACACAACATGAGAAAAACAGTGTAGAAAGTGTTATGAATAACATGGGACTTAAATATCAATATATATATATATATATATATAAAGCGTAGTATACAGTAGACGCAAAAAAGCAGCATTTTTTTAAAAATTAGTTGCCAAATTAATCAATAACGAGTTGTCATGGCAACAGATATTAATTATCGCCGTGGACAAAATAATCGCATTTCGATGTTTACCTCTTTTGGCACATTAGATAAAAAATGAGAGTAATTTTTTAGGATGATTACGCACACCGTCACAAAAAACCGACACCCTGTAGCAGTATTGTCAACATTTTTAAAATAAAAAACCTGTCAATTTCTTTAATTATGTACAAAAAATTTATGTGATATTTAAATAAACTTTATTTAACGAGATAAAGCGTCATAGTAAAATTTTCAATGTATAAAACAACCTTTTTCTATTGTTAGTCGTTACAAACGTAGAATAAGGCGAAAGATACATTTTTCAAAAAAATATTTCTAATCTTATTACGCCAAAAGAAGCATACATTGTAATACGTATACGTGAAATAAGAAGTTTTTTTAAAATAAAATAGTGACCAAATTAATCAATCAGTTCCCATAGCAACCAATCTGATTATCTAAAAACACGTATTTGACTAAAACCTATAAAGAACTAGTTGACCCGGCGAACTTTGTTCCGCCTTAATGGCAATAAATAAGCAGTTTGGGTTTTTTTATTGGAAAAAATACAAAAAAATTAAATACCTACATTAATCATTCATTATTATTTCTGTATTTTAGTACATAGGTTGCTCTTCACTTAAGTACCTTGTGATACACATTTTTTCATTTTTTGTTTTATTATCAGGCGCAAAAACAAACAACGCTGATGGTCTTCCGACCCGTGAACATGCCACGTATAATTGACCATGGGAAAAACATGAATGTTCTAGATTTAAACCACAAACTTTTAAGGATTGGCCTTGTAATTTGTTGATGGTCATGGCAAATGCAAGACGTATCGGAAATTGAAGTCTTTTAAATTCAAACGGCATATCGGTTGGGATCATCGGGATCCTCGGAATAAGAACTTCCTCACCTTTGAATTTTCCTATCATTATCGTAGCGTAAATTACATTGTTCTTCAATTTTCTAACCACCAAACGCATACCATTATGTAGTTCAGGTCATCTACATCTTTATTCTTTTTCTTCTTTTTTATCAGTAAGCAATGTAACTCTCATGTTTGTTGTCAGCTGCAGTTTCGTCACATAGCGCCATAGATTTGACGATTTGAGGCAAGCGTTTATTTCGTCGACAGCCGTAGATCTTGGAATTACTGGCAGTATTTGGCGGAAATCGCCAGACAGTAAAATCATTGCTCCTCCAAAACATCTCGATTCATTGCGTAAATCTTTTAATGTTCGGTTAAGTGCTTCCAATGCACGTTTATGCGCCATTGTGCATTCGTCCCAGATGATGATTTTCGATGCCGCTAAAACTTTGGCCATTGCTGAGTGTTTTGCAATATTACACGTTGGTTCTCCAATAGTTTGAAGATTTAACGGTAATTTTAATTCTGAATGAGCCGTACGGCATCCTTCTAACAATGTGGCTGCTATTTCAGAAGAAGCAACTGCAACCGCTATGTTGGATCTCGCCCGAACAGTTGCTAAAACTAATGACATGAGGAATGTCTTGCCAGTTCCACCAAGGGCATCTAGGAAATATAAACCACCATTTTCATCATCGTTTGCCTTCATTAAAGTATCATAAACTTCCTTTACTCGATTAAATGCGTCATTCGACAACAACAACAAATAGAAACATTCATCATTCTTTGGATGAACTGTATACATACGACCATACCGAGTTTTATAGTTCTCTTCACTGTTTATACGAATGGGCAATAGCACTATCATTATAATTAAATTGTAAATTGTAAAAATAATTAAACGTATTTATTTAATAGAAATATTTTGAATATTGATTTCTTACAAATATCAAATTGTCATATATACGTCATTACATAGCTGTCATTATACGTCAATTACATAGCTATCATTTGCGTTTTATTATTCCAAGTCTGATTCTTATTTGTTATACCACTTTTTATAGTGACTGACGTTTCATGTCAAGTCCCACGGGAACGCTGTCGAACGGGATAAAAAGTATCCTATGTCCGTCTCCTGGCTCTAAGCTACCTCCATACCAATTTTCACTCAAATCTGTTCTTTCGTTCTTGAGTTATAAGTGGTGTAACTAACACGACTTTCTTTTATATATATAGATTGGTTTATGCACCGCATAATAACGCATTTATCAGCGCAAACAGGACACCAATTAATAAAACGGTGACCTCGCTACTATGTACTTCCTAATATGCAAATCTATGAACAATACAAGTAGGTCATTTATCTCGTGTTTGTTTTTCGACTCAGCTTTCCCGTAAAACAAAAGATTAGAAAACTTAGCGAGACTTGTAGTTAGACCTTTCTTATATTTGAAATATATTGTAAGAAATTTGATTTTTGTATTCATTTAGTTACAATAATATAATAACAGAATAAACAAGTGTAGTGTTGGTCTGGTGGCTTAAGTCTCTATCAATAGTTAAGATATGGAAGAGGCTTTTACTCTAAAATACAAAAACTAGACCACAAAAAGTAAGTCTAACTTGAATTTTGTTTAAAACCTATACTAACTTAACCAATATTAATTAATGTAGACTAACCAATTGTTGTATGGATTAATAAAGCTTCAATAATAATAAGATAAGACCTTAGCGAACAAAATTCAAGAGGTACTATTACCCAACAAAATTCAGATCGCCGTGAACTTTTGAAATCGGTACTTAAAAACTATCGTAAATCTTAATCATTTTATTATACTTTATAATACATACATAACGCATATTTGTTAAATTAAAAAAAAATCTGAAATTGGTATTTTGGTGAAAGATTTCGCAATTCGATCATGCCTAATCAAAAAATTCTAGTTAATTACATAACAATTAAAAAGCATGAATAATTGCCACTGAGCACTTCCGCTGCAAATTCGTTCTGACTAATTACCAACTGCTCACAGCTCTAGGCACAATTTAGTGAGTATTTTTATTCATTTAAAGCTTCGAACAGATTTAAAAATTTTAATTCCAATGTTTTTACGATTAAAGGTCAAAGCACGCATCAACTTGGAAAGGGGTCGTCAGTTTATCGCCGTTTGCCTTGACGTCCACCTTTACCATTATACGTTATAATGCACGTAAGCAAATCGTATCATCAGCTCCTGTACGTCAACTCGGTTACGACTAGGCAACGCCGTGAGTTCGGGGAAGATTTCTTCAGCTTGATTATTATTTAAGCGCGGAAACTGCTAGTTAACCACGCATATGGCTCAGCAGAGGCTTCGAACCGCCTTCGGAGTCTCTTCCGAGGCGAGGAGATTACTTTACGATCCCAATTAATGTGCGTTGCAGCAGGGAGTTTCATACAAACAATATTGAACGGTTGCTGATACGGCGACGGCCCCTTTCTGAGTACACATGTGCTTTGACCTTAAAATTGCAAAAGAAACGTGAAAAACAGACTTACAATTATGAGTCTCTGTAGTGTGGCGACATATGAATTCTCGCTGTGTATAATAGCGGCTACCACGTGACGCCGTCGGAGCTGCACTGGTGTCAGGGAATCCGGAGGTGGACCCAGGGTAGGTGGTGGTGTCCGACCGCCACGGAGTTCGCCCCCGCAGGAGAACATATCCTCCTCGAGCTGGAATAAGGATTTATTCGTAAGTTTGACATTCAGGTGTCTTCTTTATGTCTCTAAGGGTAGAATTGCTAAAATAGAAGGGAAGATTTTAAAATCAGACAAAACTGCCCTCTCCTTTTTGTCTAAAATATTTCCGAGAGGCAATAATTAAAAATAACCATCTACTAAAATACTATTTCTTATATTATATTAAACAGACATATATTGAGATTGAATTTTTTGCGTTTGCGTTTTTTTAGAAATTTATGTATCAATCTAAATAAAGTTACTAAGCTAATAGGAAACATTCTACGATTACTTTCTTTTAATTAATTAAAGATTTAATTACTTTTCGTGTGTAATCATTCCGTCTATATAACATTTTAGTAGCAATTAAACTTGCGTGTTCAATATATGTAACAAATATATTTTAAAATAATTATATAAACGATTATAAACATTTTATAACTATCAAAAAAATCAAACACGCTCGATCTCAGTACTTATTCCTATTTCTTTTTCATATTAATATTCAAAAAGATTTCGTAGCGAATATACGCCAAAACTTTTTTTTCCTTAGGTCTAGCTATAAAACCAACGCTTGGTACACTGATACAAGAATACATTTTTAAAGTAGCAAGCACTTATGAGCAAACATACACTAGTATATAATGAAAATTGTTGTCACAAATGCTGGCTGCAAAGTCGACAACTACTGGGATTTTTTAACGATTATCTATAACACTAAGTTTTTGAAATGAAACTTCTTAATAGGCGCATGAGGGTAAAATTTTTTGCGAAACGTCACGAAGATGTGCAGCGTTTTTATCGAAGGAAAGGGAGAGAGCGATTGAGAGAGAGTGAGAAAGGGAGATCGAGAAAATACACGCTTTTGTTTGATGTCTTCGTTTAGTAGTTAGGTACATATTAGAACTTAAGATGGAAATTCTGTCGCATAACGTCTTGTGCAGTAAACGCAGTTTTTAATTTATTTCTATTAAGATTAGCACGTATGTTCTGTGTGTAAACTGTGTGAATATAGGTATAAAAACACAGAGTGATCATATCCTGGTACATGATCATCTATTGGGGCCTGCCTTAGTAATAATTAATTCACAAAGTTTCACTTCTGACATGTGAACATTGTACGCACGAACATTTTTAGTTATATGTAAAAGGAAAATAAATAATCCTGACTGACTGAATTACCAATAATGCCCAAACAGAAAAGTTGAACTTATCAATTTAAACTGAAACAAAACATAGCTAGGAAAATTACTTACAACAGTTTTAACCACGATATAAAATTGATACATGAAGCACAAATTTACTAATCACAATTAAACGCAATATTGTCACGCAATTCTCCCTCAGAAATCAATAAATTCATGCGTTGCACGTAAAATTTCGGATAACAATGACAATGGAAGCTAATAAAGTTTCCCTATAAATCCTAACCGCATGAATAATTGTTGACTAATTCTCTTGTCTGGCTGAATTTTACAATCAATTCCGTAAAATATAGGGAGACATTGTCTATACACACATAGTCCAATTTTCTAATATTTTTATTCACAATTTAAACAACCTTAAATTTAAATTGAGAATTATGGCTAAAATGTTTCTTTCTCACTTTAAGATACTTAAATGGCCGGCAACGCACTCGCGAGCCGTCTAGCTTTGAGAGTGTCCATGGGCGGCGGTATCACTTAGCATCAGGTGAGCCTCCTGCTGTTTTCATTGTATTTTTATTTTAGATTGTATACAGGTATTATTTGTAACATTTATGTTTACCTAGCGACAACGCTACATATATTTCTTCTTCTTGATAACTCCTGTCTTGAAAAAACCTAAGCGAACCTTACAACTTACGAAACCTTACCGTAACTTTGTTTATTATGCTCATAACCGGGTTTGCATTAATTTTTTTATTGTTGCTTGTTTAATTTCTTTCCTTAATTGCTTGCTTATTATATTATGTTCTAATAATATTAGAACTATATTATAGTTAATGTGTATGTGTGTGAAAATTGTGATATCATATTTTCTTTTATAATTTTATGTATACACGTATAAGAAAATATAAATAAACTAGCCTTCTCGAACACCGTTTCTCCTTAAAATTTTCCTAGTGTACCTTTTTAGTATGAATATATACCAACATGGAACATATTTCTATGCTACTCAAGAGACTTTTCCGGAATGAAAACTTTTTAGAGTTTTCTGTGAATTTTTTTTTCTCGATATATAAGGTTCAAGTTATAAGTTAGATAAAAAATTTGGTGTAGACACTCTTTTTCACTAAGGGGTTTGAAAAATAGAAAGAAGCCGATTCTATTAATTACAGAATATGGATAAAAAATTCAAAAGAATCGGTCGAGCCGTTTCGGAGGAGTATATATATGTGACACGATATATTACTGTGACACGAAAATTTTATGTATTATTTGTTTATCTTAAACAAAGTTGTTTCTTCGTTATAAGATTAGAATAGATTGAATGCACAATCGTCGGAAAAAAATCTCAGCCTTGAGAATAATTATAATTGCAAACAAGACAAAAGCATGTTAACCGTAAAATCTATACTTCCATAATATTTTTCTCAATGTTGGCACGCGGTAACTAATGCATATAAACCGGTCGTAACTGGCTGACGTCATACGTATTACGAAATACCACACTCGCAGCTCGCAGGCAGACTATAAGTCGGGAGGAAACATGCTACCATCACAACGAAGATTGGAAACAAAATGCTCAAGATAGAGAGATATGACGCCAATTGGTGGCCTATCTATAAAAGGTCCTTGGAGAAATATTATTTACAGTTATTTCTGTGTATTACTTAAGTGTGTTTTTGTGAAGATGAATGTTTCATGGATTTTTTACATAAGTCTTTATCTTGCAATCAGCAGCTAGACTATGAGCAGATGTGTTGAGATTTGTTAGGCGTTCAGATCAAAATCTCCATCGTGACTGCTTCTCCAGTCAACCGTATCAAGTACTTTAACTTTTAACAACGCCCTTTAAACCTATTTATTAGGTCTGGTATGGTTAATTGCATGGCAAGCTTATTAGGATGAATTTCTAGCCTTTATCTGTATTTCATACTCCAGATCTTGATCTCTTTCACAGTTCCATGGCATTAATGAGGCTTCATTATTATAATATGTATGTAGCGTTATGACGGATTATAATAATAATAATAGTCTTTAATTCAGATACATTTGTTAAAACTACTTTTATATGCATTTGTCGTGCTCCTAAACAAGACTGCTATTAATACAAACCGCGGTTTTCTAATGTAATGTACTGTGATATAAATATTATTTTGTAAAATTAAGAATAATAAAAAAAATTACGCATCTCAATCCTCATCTAGTGATTACATGCATCTAAAAGTCTGCCATTATCGACTCAAACCCCCACGGTACATGACACTAATACCATGAGTGACTATCAAACAGTTGAATGAATATTTGTTATCAAACACATCTCCCAAGCGACTTACGTCAAACAGCATCGAATACTGTGCCTTGTCATGAAGAATTCTAACACAGAACATAGTTCACTCTTTACCACATGCACGTTACACATGACAACTAAAAATATACTGATGTAAAAATCACAATTGTAGCGTGGACATAACTACAGACTCGTCACGCCATCTTATTGACTGCGATCATTCAATGAGTCATACTACTTTAATTGAAAATACGTACGAGTCCCATATGTCAACGACCGTTAGGGTTTCACGAATGTTAATACAAGGTGAATTTGTTATATATATGCTATATGGTATATGCTATGCTATATGCACAACCGTTATCGTCCTTATTTGAAATAAACCGTTGAAACGCGTCTTTGGGTCGGTTTTACCCATAGATTGACATCTCGCTTTTATTTAGGCTAGATCGTAAATAAATAACGTCTATGTACAGAGACAATAAATGATAAAAAAATGTGAGAATCTAATGTTTTTAGGAGGCTTATCTGATGTTAATCTCCGCCCATGGACAAGTGGCGGCTTTTTAAGAATTGGTACGCTCTTTTCTTGAAGAACCCTAAGTACAATTGGTTCGAAAATACTTCAGCAGTTGTTTCCACTAGCGTTGAATTGTTATTTGTTTTACGCAAAAAAAAGTGCCACGATGTTTAAATTTTTTTTTTATAAATTGTCACTATCTGATATCAAATTATCGTCATTCATGTGTCCTTTTTTAATATTCTTCTGTTCATTGTTTACATATGTTTTAAATGTTTTGTTTTGATCCATTCGTTTTGTCTATATATCTTATGTATTTTTGCATTTTTGCTTACCTTATTTTTTCACATTGGTTGCCTGGAAGAGATGGCTCGAATGCGATAAAGGCCCTTCTTCATATAATTAAGTCAACTGTGATATGTATGCAACGAAGTGATAATAAATAATTATAATACCGTTATAAACTCACAAAATGTTAGGCTTTATATAATCTAACAAGATACTCCCAATTTGTAGCAGTAACGGCATGAACTTCTCACATATAAATCTATTCAAAGAATGCTGTTCTTGCCTTATGCGACCCTGATACCGTCATGCATGAACCGGCTTCGCGATTCTGTGCAATGTTATGAATTTTTATCTGATGATGCATTCGACCCTTTTTCTACCTGATACTGCATATATACATATAGTATATGTCTCCTTTCGTTGCTACGTGTGTAAATTTAGGTTTAGGTTCACGAGTAAATACTAAGCCAGGGTCAATTACAACCACACACAAATATACTTACCTTGTTCTAAAAAAAAATGTTATCTCTCATTCGTTTTTTTTATGTTTTTCTTTGATTATTGTAAATTTGTGTGTTTTGTTAGTAATAAATGTTACGTTTAAGTCTTATTATTTCAGAAAATAAAATATCTTCGAACCGAACCAACTCGGCCTTTCGACTCGACTTTCGGCCCAGAAAAGGGCTTACCAATTCTTTAAAAGGCCGACAACGCATTAACAACCTCAATTTGAATGAATGCGCGGCGCTATCACTTAACGTCAGATGAGCCTTCTGCCCGTTTGCCCCGTTATAAAACGACTAAAGTATAACTTAACTCCGTAATATAAGGAGACTTGTTGAAAAGCAAATTTCATGTTATTTTGCCTGATGCGTTTCTAACACAATATTTGGTATGCAAGGTTAACTGTGGGATGTACCGACCCAGTTAAATTTAGCAGCGCCGCCCTATAAATTTCTAAAGAGTAATAGAAATTGCGTCACAACCCTTTACATTAATAAATATTTTACATTTAATAAAATTTTATATGATACAATGATATCCAATAAATGGCATACACTATTCAAAAAGGATAAGAAACCAGTGCCAGTGCTTTTTAGGTCTTGCCTCAAATTTCTGAATCTGTTTCGTTTTTAATACGCAAGTAGATAACAGCCTTCTGAGCCTCACGATAATTTTCCTTAACCGTACGTATGTAGAAAACAAACATGAATAAATCATTGAATTGAGTATATAAACTATCATACAAATGATGTCATGTCTTTGTATGTTTTTTTCTAAGTGGCGTTTATGTTATGGTTGAGCTTATAAGCTAAATGTTACATAAAGAGGCAAGAAAGTAGTGGCTATTTGATGCCTTCGTTACTTTGCATGGGTAAGTTTTTAGTATTTTACATTTGTATGATTTAATCTGAAGAAGCACTTTACGAAGAAGAAGAATTTTACTGTGCTACGAAGAGGAGGTAGCACAGGAAGATTCTAATTTCGGGAGCCAAAACAATTTTTGGGTCGCAGAGCCTGTGGAATGGGAGAATGAGTAATCAGGAGAGATATCTCCGACATGTTATACAGGTGCATTACATGTAGTTTTCTCACAAGTCAGTTGCCACATATACGTAACATCAACACATATATGATGCAAAAATTTGTACAAATTGGTTCAATCTTACGCCCTTATGGTTTTGAAACAACTTACGCTAAATACCTGAAATTCCTATAGAATAAACAACGTATTCCCGGATTTCTATAAAAAGATTTCCCACCTGTCGTTATAAATATCCATGAACTGTTTCCAATAATAATAATTAAGCCCAGAATAGTTCACGTTGGATATTTACAATTAAGCGAGCTACAAAAATTCACATACAATGAGTGAAATACAAAGAAAATATTTTTACATACATGTTTTGCGCTCTGGTACTGAATATTGTTAGAACATTTGGTTAATTTTTTAAATGTATGTACTTAAAAGATAGACTAGGTACTAATATAATATTTAAGGTCAATAATGTAATGTAACTAACACAATAATAACATGGACTTGGACTTACGATTGTCTCCTTAAATAAATAAATAATTATTTTTTGGTCATTATAAAGATTCGATTTACGAAAGGCAATGATCGCCTCATCTAAGAAGTACCCAGCTTTTCCTCACAATGTATCAACAAATATTTAATTTTCATGAAAAACATACCTCTGGCAACTTGGGCATTTTATCTGTCTCATGTGTGTGCATGTCATATTGGTGTGTAGAACCACGTCGTACGCTGAACCATCGCGCCAGCCGCCCTCCGCCTTCGTCGTCCGGGGCTGGCGTGGGCGGCGAAGGCGCGCTGCTTCCACTACGCCATCGCTCGCACAACTCACGAGCGCGGCTCAGCGTATTCCGAAGCTGTCCAGTGCTTCTGTAACCATAGAATAAAAATTTAATTTTTTTTATATATACATAAGGAGCTGTATCAACAAGAATTTTGTATTTAATGAGGTGGAAATGCACTAATGCAGGCCCGCATCAAGAATATCGAACTTGACCACTAAAAACAACTCAGCCCATCACATGCCCTTAAGATGGGCCCTCGGGGTTCGCTAGGCATTATACCCAAGGAAGAACCGAACACTACAGTAACTCTAAATGGGTCGTATAAAGAGTGCTCTGTATGAAATCTCTCAACTCTCTACTTGATATATATAACATAACTTTCCATATCTAACCTTGATTGAAAGTGGAAAAGAAAATGCGAAAATCTTAAAAGGAATAATAGGACCGCAATGAAAGCTTCAACCATCAATTGGAGCGAAATATTCCAAACGAATTATGCCACATTATGTATCATTATGGATAGGATATGGACAATTAATGCGGAAGAACATAAATTCAGCGTGGAAATCAAAATAAATTATAGCGGTACGACTAGAAAGAAACTTGATTGTTAGACTTTCTTGTAATTAAACTATTATTTAACTGAGATTGCGAATGATATTGCTCTTAAAGTATTCATTCTCTAAAGTTACTACATTTTAACATAATTAATTTAAAACATCTAAAATTAATTAATCCCCTCCATCCTCAGAACTGTGGTAGAGAAAACTCATATCTGAAAAAGGACTGAATCTTGAACACTGATAAAAGTTGGTACTGAACTGATAGTCTTTTTTAGCTTTTGATTGGATTAACGAATTTAAATATTCAGTAAATTTTTTAAAACTGTCGCCCATGGACACTCAATGCCATAGCGCGAGTGCGATGCCGGCCGTTAAAGATTTGGTACGATCTTTTCTTCTCTCTTCAGAACTCTAAGAGTGGTCTGTGGGACACCTGGACTATTTACTTTTATCTATACTAATGAAGAGGTTTGTGAGTTGGTAGAGATAACTAGATCTACCAAACCCATTTTTTTAATTCATGAGAACCGAAATCGATAAACGAAAAGACGTAATTAAGTAAGACGTAAGTTTCAAAGTCGAACGAAAACGTTTTTTACGAACGCTGCCTTTTCAGATTTTTTTAAAGAAGAGGTGTTGGAGGGGCATGCTCACCTACCACATATTAAGCGATACCTCCCCGCCCATGGACACTCAATGCCCAATTTACGACTGCTTTGCCAGTCTTTTTTCCGAGATATATATATGTTTGAGTTCTAAAAAGTTGTCAGCTTGATGAGCTGAGCCTATAAATTCTAAGAGAGCATATATGTCTAACTTTTGTCTAAAAAAAAGTCGGTTTTCAGTTAAATATCTAGAATTATTCAAAGGATGACGTATATTTATATTTACTGTTATTACTACTCTGTATGTGAAGAATATTGTAAATACTGTATATTTGTATGAAAATAAATTAAAAACAATATTTATTCTAACTTCAGGTGTGAAGTGATTATAAACGATGTGATCACTCCGCACTCACCAAGGACGTATTAGCCAATATTTGACAAAAGACAATCAAACAAAATTACACAAAACAAAGACGACACAAACAATTGTCTATGAATATATTCGGTAATGATCAACGATACGCCATTGTATGCAATATGAGTAATGTTCTACTATATTTCAGAATTCACTCTTGTCATTTGATCAAAATGTAGAAGACATTACATCATCCAAGGTTATATTGCTAACTGCGTAAACCGAGACTGGAATAAGAATTACGTATTAAAACGATATACATTTATAGTTCCTAGATATATTAAACTAACAGTTTTATGTGTGTGTGTATTATGTGCGCCTATATTAGAAGTTACCTTGATAGAAACTTATATTAGCTTATGAAGATTAAAAGTGAAGGATAGTTCTTGTCTAAGCTCTTACTACCTACTTATATTTTCTTTAAATAAATGAAAAGTAAAATTTTAAATAATCTCATTTTCCTAGTTAGTTCTTAAAAATCCCTCATAATCAATATTCTAAAATATATTTATTAAAAATATACTATATATTCCGTTTCATTTGACATTCTCTTTTGCGAACTAGCTAACTGTGGATTTGAATCCCAGCGTGGGTCTTTCCTGGGAGATACAAGTCAAGTCAAGTCAAAGTCAAAAATCATTCATTCATATAAGTAATACAGTACACTTATGAAAGAAATATACATAAAATGCTTCTAATTTAACATTTACTGCCAGTTCTCAAATCAAGGGCGTAGAACGGAAGAGAAGAACTGGCAAGAAACTCTCCGCCTTTGTTTTTAATGGCCAAGTATTTTTTTTTTAATATAGATATATTATATATACGATCTTCAGAGTGCATACTGAAATGCCGGCAAAGCTCCTACTAAAATGGGTGTCCATGAGCATATCGTAGGCTTGTTTGCCCCCTATCATACAAAAACCCCGTCAATCAACGAGCCCATTAAAATATTTCCCCAAGTTGTTCTGATGTGCCTTCAAATATCCATAAATACATTCACACCGATTATCTATTCAAATTTAGTCAAATCATACATCATATTGCAATCGAATCACTAATAAAACCATCCAGATACAAATACTTCTAAAGGTTCCCAGAACCATTATCAAACTTAACACAAATGTTAATTGGAGACAGGTTAATAAATTCTATGTCGCAAGTTTCGTGAAACCTTGAGAGAACAGTTACTGCTGAGTGGTGTGAATCGCCCACGCTCTATTGGTATGTCACACGAAATACCAAATACCAACTTCAATTCGAACATAAATTATCTAAAGTTATTACCATGTTCCACGTATATACAGATATACCAATATCTACTCAGTGATCATTTCTAAAAGGCATATTGTCTTCAGTGTCTGACTTTTTTGGGTCTAAGGGTTAGCTCACGTTTTCCTTCAGCATAGCGAGGGTTAATGTGCACATAGTCAGAAAGTCCATTGGAATGGATGGAAATGGATAGATGAGGCAAGAGTACCGGAATCACTTGGAGCTAGGTGAAATACGAGGCCCAAGAGCACGATGGTGACACGCTGAGGAAACAATCTACCCCATCTGGGATTATAGGACATTTAATAAGTAGAAGAGCAATGCTGGAAAACGGCGGATTACCGTGGAAAGAGAATAATTAGTGCGGCCTATATCTCTATCTAGAACTTAATCATCACATTAGTACATTTAACTGAAGTAAACAAAACAGGCGTCTTACTGTCTATAAACGCATCAGTTTATCTAAACTGTGTGACCTATAACCACTCCTGATAACAGACAGAACTAAACAACAAACAATAAAGTAACAATTAAGGAACAGAACAGAGAGGACTTTAAATTCTGCTATTACATATTTAATAATTTGTGTTTAAACTCAATTTCGACAGGTTTTCTACTCTCTGTGCTAACGCACTGTCATCTGTTCGATTTAGAGATCTGCTGATTTGCCCAAATATTTCCCGTTAGCCCCCTGTTCTATATAAAAAAAACTTTTAAAGTTTTAATCACGCACACCAATCCACTGATGATGAGCAAAACTGAGATGGTGATACCACAGGTCTCAATGCTAAAATTGCACTATTATTAAGTATATATTTTGGAAATAACATTTTATATCAGAAGAAGGGCTTAGTGACAACAATAAGAAAGATTAGTGGTTTGTTGTAGAACTGATGAATAAAACAAGTACGATATACAAGCCAATCGTAAACGATAAGGTCGGGTTGAGTAAGCCTTGTTTGTACCTGGACCTAATCCAGGGAATACTAGAGAGAAGAATGTCAATACATAACCAACGAGCAACAATAGCTCCAAACAGAACTTCGGGCAAGACGTGTAATGTAGATTTAATATTCAAGTAATTATTTTATGATCGGAAAATTCAACATAAGACGTCAAAACAGTTCCAAAAAGTCTGAGAATTTGAGACAAATCTAGCATTTAGTACCAAATTTTTTCCCACGAAATGTCTGTCAATTATTATCCGTTTAAACACAAGGGCCAAACATTTGTTTATCATTGGCATTATTATTATTTATACAAGTTCATTCGGTCAACTTTACCATCTGTTACAACACAGATGTAGTTCATTAGTCATAACGAAATCGGAATTTGGGAATGAAATGTTCTATCTAAATCACTTACGCCTACATATTAAAATCTTAGCTTTTACAAATATTTAGAAAGGCACTTTGTAGAGTCGATAGTCCGCGTGCGTTGGCTTATAAGGTGCAATTTCGTATGCACTAGAACTAGGTATTTAGTACTTAACCTGCAATGTTAAATTTTAGGTTGATATTTCAACATCAAACTTATACCGGTCTTAAGGACAATCCTGACGAAAATGCTATTGATTAGTTAAAAAAACTTATATTCTAGTTATTTATTTAGTAAGTTTTAATATTTCTCAATTAAGTTTTGTTTTGTTTTATATTTGTATTATCTATTCTATATTGTGGTCATTTCACCAATGTATCAGTGTTCGGGGCGTTGGCAAGCTTTTATCAATAACTATTAAATATTGTCTATGTTAACAGTTTTAGTTTTTTATAAGTAAAACTGATTTTTTAAACAAATACTTTACGCAATAGTCATAGTTGAAAGTCAAAACACGTCATCGTGTTGACATTGAGTTTCATTATATACATTAATAAAATAAATATATTATAATATACGTTAATATGTGTGTACAAATAAGAACATTTAACTGAAATATGATGGCCTTTATGATACTGTTTTATCGTATAATGAAATTTGATACGGCGATTGGGCATTAAACTTTTAAGCTATACATATTCAAAATAGTTTCACTTCACACACGTAAAAACAAATGAAATTCAAAGTTTTAACCTCGGAACCTATGTACATACAAGATGGCCGAAATTTAGGTTGTGTAGTATTTTAATTATAATTTTATAATTACAATAAATTTAAATAACATTACTTTAAATATTTTAAATATAAAGCTTAGTTTACATGGCAACGAATCGGTATCGAATTCGGTCGGAAAACACAAATCGGTAAAGCCATGTATGTATCCAAATCTTTAGTATTAACTATCATTTAAATAGAGGTCATCTTCCTTGACTTGATGTGCGTCACTCGAATATTGCTTTTAATAACATTCCGGAAACACGTTGCATATTAAGGATATTATTTTTATGTTACGGGAGGATATCGGATGGTATTTTGTATTCTGCCTTGTCGGCTGATGATTAACCCAGCTGCAGGTCCTGACAACCATAAAATACTCCAGCAGGACTTGGTACGATCTCATGTACAATTTTGTGAATATGAACGTAAGTAATAATAAAAATTATACGCTAAAAAAATTTTTTCAAGTCCATTTTTAAACATTATTCCAACATCTGTCTTAAGTTCATTTTGTAAGTAACAATAACGTGTGTCAGACACTCATTGCCTACATCTTTAAAATTACAGCCTACATAGTAACAATGGGGGCCCAGTAATTACTCCGCACCTACAAATTATCATTATCAGAACATGCGTACTGCCTTGACATTCTTTTTCTTGCATAAATTCACTAAAACCAGCGATAGTAGTTGTTTGCCCTTGTATAAGACCTCCTTACTTAATTTTAGCACTATTTATTTACATTAAAGTGAATATAGCATATTTATAGCTTACTGCGAACTGTCATCTGAGTGCTTTGGATGCTATTGAGAGGCACGATTCACTTGTGTTTATATAATGTATAACATTATTTAATAATTTGTATTAGCTAATATTATAATATTGGTTAGTACAGATACATATGGACAGCCAGCCACCGCCGGAGGAAAAGTAAACGTGGGAGACCACAAAATCGACGGGCTTACGAGATATTTAAGGTTTCAGGGGAAAAATGGATGGCGGAAGCAAATAAACGATCCTAAAGTTCAGGCGGGCGCCTTTTCACTAAAGGAATCCTTACTGCAGAAAACGACTAACGTAGACTAAGCGTAAATAACACCCATTTGATATTACATTATCTTACTTTGTAACTGTACTTTACAACATATTCGTTTTATAACGTAAAAATTTTTTCTCACAATACTTGTGGTATTCATTAGCTAACTTGACACATGATAGCAATATGATTGAGGCTTCTGGGTCAATTGGTACAGTGTAAATTATTATTATTATATATCGTATTCGATTCAAAGACACTTATACAAAATACTATTACTTAAAGAAAAAAATCATTTATTGTAGGTAACATAATGTACACTTATGAAATTCAATTGAATGCTTCTAATTTTACATTTACTGCCAGTTCTTCAGCTTTTTATCGATTTGTATTTTTCGCAAATGTTTTGTATATATACGTACATATTATTATGTATTTCATCTTTGGCTATATATTAAGTTTCATTATTTTTATTGTATATAGAAATATATAATCTCTATAAAATGCAAATATTAGTTATGTTATTAAGTATGTTACGTCGTGTAAATATTAATATGCCCATTATACTTTTAATTATACTTGCAGTGAAACCGAACAAAATATGTTCATATTAGTTTAATTTTCATAAAAATTATAGCTACTTTCCTTATATTCGCACATAATAAAAAATATTTTCCTGTATTACTCACAACTTATCAATTTCACTTTCACTATAGTCAATATTTGACTCACAATTTTACAATACAAAATGACACTCATGGGTCAAAGTGGAAAGCGTAAATAACGAAACACCCTTTGTTGAATTACTTTCATCGCGACTCAAGTTAAACCATATAAAACATGGACTTGATGGCAGCGTGTGAGCTTGATAGCCAAAGAATGGTAACCATGGTAACAAGCATCGTTAGTCCTCTTATATTATCCACAATCTTATGTATGTAAACAAAAGATTTGTCTTCTGTGCCTGACACATGCTATTAAGTACGCCTAAAGGTAATACAAGACATAGCGGTGAACAATATTCATAAAATACAGCATGTATGCAAGTGATCAAGACGTATGTCCTTATTCAACTCACAATCGGTAATAGAAAAACCTAGAGGATTCTGGTGATGTTGATATATTTCAAGATAATATTAGCCTATATAAGATCAATTAAAATGCTGGTCATAACAGAAAGAATAGGGTTATAAATTACAATTGACGTCGTTTCATGTTTGACATTAATTAGAGAAACAAGGGGAATGTTAATGGCAATAATTGTTGTAACCCTATGGTTGTGTTTAAACCCTAATATTTTTTATATATGTAATCAATCATCGTGATATAGTTTCAAAATTTTCATACATATTTCAATATATTTGACAAACGAAAGTCCCGTTTCTAAACGTAAGTACTCCATTTGGTAAACGCGTTAACACATTCTGTTAATTATAAGGTAAAGTTCTAAGTAAATTAAACGTGCTCGGAAAGCAAAACAATAGCGCGTGTTAACATAGGCTTAGATGTTCCGAGGTGAACGCTCACTTGGGGAGGCTTAGTGTTTTCAGACCCACAGCAATTACAGCATTATCCTGCTTTTACCACAAAACAGTTTTATGACTGTAGATTAACTGTCTTACTTCAAATAGTATACATTAAAAGAAAATGCAGTTAGTTTAAAAGAAATCACATCCTAGGTCCAATATCTAAGTATTTTCGGCTGTTATTTTAAGATTTTTCGTTATCCACATACATTATATATATAATTAATTAATGAAGAAGTTTCACTTCTAACATGTGTCCTCTGTAAGCACGCACATGACAACAATATTCTACTGAATTTTCTCGGAAAAACTACTGTATTCCACGGAGTCATATCACTGGAAGCCAGTGCCCTCAGTACACAGGAAATTTGTGTTAATTGACTATGCGACGCGACGGCCGCTAATAATTGTCGAGTGCGACAGGACCACACCACAAAGCAGAGGAAGTGTGTTGTGTCACTACTTCAGGGTTGCCACTTGTATATATTCGTATTTTTCTTCTTACGTTTGCGTATGAGTAATATTAAACTGAAATTAACCTAAAACGAAACACGAAGCTTGTTCATAAAGCGTTAATATTACTATCATAAAATGGTGTTTGTCCAAATTAAATAGAAAATTATTTAAGAAAAAAAGAAAATTTTGTTATTGTTTATTTGTGTGTTTTGTATGTCTATTGTTTGTGTATTGAACCTTGCCGGTGATACACTTTAATTAATGATGTTTTTTTACAGAACAGGGGGCGAACGGGCCGGAGGCTCACGTGATGATTACTGTTTCCGCTGCCCATAAACTCTCAATGCCATGAAGCTTACGAGTGCGTTGCCGACCTTTTAAGAATGCGTATGCTCTTTTAAAAGACCCGAACAAGGACTAAGTGCTTTTAACCATTGCATGGAGCTTTAACATCTATTGCCGTCTCCTTTCAAAATTGCGGAACCTTCACTTTAATTTTAGATGCCATATCGTTGTGCTTTGAGCCATTGCATTGAACTTAAAAATAACTTGTACCAGCCCTGACGACACAAATTCCGACGCTAATGATACGAAGCGCTTTTTGAATTAGCTTAAAATATCAGAAGGATTATGAGCTTATCCATAATATCAACTAAGATATAGCCACGCTTATCTCTATACTTGTGTGGAAATTTCATAATCACCTAAAGTACACATTCATTTAGCTTGCGTTTTCATTTCATTCGTAACTATTAATATTTACGGCTTATTGTTAATTTTCAATTGCCTCTTAAGTATGACATTTAGAAAATAATCTTAACGCCACATTGTATTGGTTTAAAAAAACTATCCTATTTCCAGAGATTCCGCAAAGGGACGACAAGGATGGAACGATTCCAAGTCGGATTGAAAATTTATAATACAAAAGTATTCGCCCCACGTGTTTTATTTCTGGTGGTTAGACCAGACCGAATCATACCTCATTACCGCGACATTGTGTGGGGAACAGTTATTACAATTGCCATTAATAGGTCTGTTAGATATATGTCGATTATGTCAGTCCTAAGAAGCCCAGGGGAACTCTACCTGGTCTGAAACAGTGTGGGTTTATGCCCCGCTGGACTACAATAGACATTCGCTCTATGTACACATATAACTCTTACTCTTACGGTAAAGGAATCAGTCAGAATAAACCAGGATCTCTCAAATCCAAAAAACGATGTCGTGCGTCAGAAGGCTGAACATTGTAACATACAGGACTGCACGACTGGATTATTATTACGTGACAAAAATTTAACATACACACACACACACACACGCTTCCTAAGGGGAATCATGTACAATAAATACAAAAAATACAGCACGTTGAAACACTTAAACTCCCCTATAGCAATTGATTCTAATTTCGGAATAGTCATCAATCTTACTTAGTTCAAACGTTACTAGTCAACTTCCTTTGTTTTACAAATACATATTGAATTTCTCGTAAATGCCATCAAAAGCATAACTAAAAAGTTGTTAGATCCAAATAGTATCAAGATGTTATATTTATTCCGGACCTCTGTTTTAAGTTATTTCGTAATAAGCAAACCTAACAATATCTTATACTGTCTATATCATAATAACAAATACTTTATGTTTTACGTCCGAACCGAATAATCCACAATCTCAGATTGAAAACAATCTAAAAATTTTGCTTTACCTTGAGTCCAGGGTGGAGTTGAGCCGTTGGGAGCGTCTCAAAGGAGCGTTCCTGACCGCGCTCACTGGCTCCTCCCAGCTGCCGCCCGCTGATCGATGTTCATCTGAAAATACTTGACTATCAGCTGTATGCTGTCATTTGGGTCAGTTCCAGGTTGGTAACAGAGGGGTGACGCGAATTAATTTATAGTATTTTTTTGACTTTCATAAAATCACGTTTAAAAAATATATATCCATAAGACGTTTTCAAAGAGATATGATGATGATATGTCTTACTTATATGATGGTACATACAATCATATAGTGTATTTTATATACGGAACAATACATATTGTTTGATTTTTATATTTCGACTAGCTGACCTGGCAAACGTCTTTTTGCTATGTATATCATTTATATTAAAAAATAGGGGTTGATCGTAGAGGGTTGAAAATTTAGAGTTGTATGAATTTTTTAATGCTGTTGATACAGTTGATAAAAAAAATTATCTAAAAGTAAAAAAAACATATATTTAGGGGTGGACTACCCTTAACATTTAGGGGGTTGAAAAATAGATGTTGTCCGATTCTCAGACATACCCAATAAGCACACAAAATTTCATGAGAATCGGTCAAGCCGTTTCGGAGGAGTTTAACCACAAACACCGCGACACGAGAATTTTATATATAAGATTAAAGTCTTTCTTTCCTTTCTTGCTATTGAAAGTATAGTCAATTTTAAATAATTTATTATTATCCTTAGAGGTCGTTTAGATTACCTAATTATTTTGTTTACTCGACAAGCTACCTTCAACCCCATTTTCTTAACTTTATAACAATAATTATTCATCTTAATCAGACATTATGTCTGTGTTTGATGCGTGTGTTTTCTGCTGTTTAAATAACAATAATTTCTAATAAATAAAATTCTAACGCATCCTAGCCCAGACAGAACAAAATGTAAGCAGGAAAATACAGTAATCCACCCTACAACGCGTTTACGTATAACGCGGTATTTCCTACCCTAAGACGGGGATATCTCAAGTTATGTTTATTCTGTAGTGTGAAAGTTATGATTTGTCAAGTCCATAATTAGTTTTGGATACTTTTGCACCTGTTTCAATAGTGTTATAAAATTATCCCTATCGCGTTAGAGGGGGGATTGCTGTATATGTAAATTCAATATCCATGTTATTATAAACAAATATGAAACATATGATATATTAGCAGACCCAGACCTTTCCCTGCATAATATTTCAAACGATTAGGATATTAAAGTATGGAAGTATCAGTAAGGGATGATTTATATATATCTAAACCTTAGAAAGCGCCACCCTAACGCATACAAAAAAAACATTCAAATCGGTCCAGCTGTTAAGGAGTTCAGTAACATACACGCGTGCAGTAGAGTAATATACCTTGAATATAAGACACATACAACGTCCATAGCAAGATACAATCACAAAAACACTTACCCTAACCTTTGGAAGCATTAAAGAAAAACATATATTACTATTTCGTTATTACACAGATTAGATAAGTTTAAATATATTATATTAAAGATGGAAGCAATTAAAATAACCTTGCTTCGTGATAAAAAACTAAATCAACCCTACGACAGTGTTAAAGTCCGCATTGTAATTTGAAAATAGACGGTGTTCTCTGTTTTTCGACGTTTTTTTATTTACTTGTCTTGGGATCGCATTTGCCTGAATTACGATTGATAAGCTTGATAGTAATTGATCTGGATTGGTCATAATTTCAGAATACAGACCGAGTATAGAAAGCATCAGTTAAAGAATATAAAAAAAAAATTATTTTGGTATATAAGATACAGATATCACTTATTTCACTTCATTAAATGTGTCACAAAATCCCTACTCATCGGAAAAGAAGACAGAGGGCCGAGAAAAAAAGCCGGCGTAAAAAACTCTCAAAACAACACTTATTTTAAAACAAAAATCGACAATTAATTAGAAGTAGCCTGCCTAGCACTAGTCCCTGGCCCTTTTATCAAAATCAAACTCAAACAACACTTATGAACGCCATAAATAAAATAAAATAAATTGTAAATTTACATTTCGCAAATTAATGGCGTAGAGCGGGCAAGAAGAACTGGCAAGAAACTTTATGTCACTCTTTTTTATCGATAAGTCATAAATTTAGATAATCGTTAACTTTATGGTAAGCCTTTTTACACAGCCTTCCAGTAATACATTTTTTACATTTATTAAAAGGCGTAAGAGAGCCTCTGGGAATATCGATGTAGTTTAAAACAAAATGACTTTTAAATGATGATAGGTTATAATAATTACCTCCATCCAGTAAAGTAGTTCTTATTGTTAATATAATTATAGTTTAAAGCTGAATGCACAAAATATTTGGTAACAGTGGCATTGATATGCCACACCAGCATGTGGGTGGCATATCACGTTTTCGCTTCACGTTTTCTACGAATTTTTGTTATACAAAATTTGTCATTTGTAATTTTTAAACACTTTAATACACCTTACTTCCGCTATGTAAATATAATACTTTGCATATAATAAACGACACATTTGACGGCCCCAACCTATACTATGCCCGCGTGTATATTTTGTTATATACACGCGAGCATAGTATATAGGGATTTATACAAAACTTTGACGATTGCTGAAAAGCCAACGTGTATATATATAATAAATTCGCGTGTATATTAAAGTTATAGTGCATATATGTACCTAGCACTCGCATAAAGCATGGTATTAATTGTGAGAGATATCTAAGAGGAACATACAAAACAAATACATACTTTTCCTCTTCTTTATCAGTCTATGCCTAAATTTTATTCTATCCCATTTCCTGGGTTTCATTTCTACAAATTGTTACGCAACTTTGCCCCTAAGTTCATAACCCACACACCACAGAACAATACACACATGTTAACTCTAAGCATCGGCATGTGTCACTAAACGAATATCTTAACACACACATGTAGGTGACACACAATCACATGTATGAGCATCAAATGCGATAACATTCCGAAACTTGTAGTTAAATTCGTTTTACGGTAATTATATAGTAACATATTTTAATAATGATAGGTTATGAATAAATAAAGTTTACTTGATTCTTATCGTTATCCTACAGCTAACATTATATATACAAATTATATTCATAAAGATACAAAACATAGCCAAAGATGGAATACATAATATACAAAAAGGTACATTAACGAAAGGAAAAAAAATATTGAAAACATGAAACTAAGTAATAACTCGGCTCTGTCTTGTGATGATGTGAAAGAGAGCATATACACCTAATTTGAAATTAGCTAATTTCACTCATAAAAAAACAGCCGTGGGAAGAATGGGTAGCTTCATATCTCTTTACTTTTGTCCATTTGGCTGACTTTACTGTTCTCTCTACATGACTATTTGGAAAATATATATTTAACTATAGGTTACATGAAATACACATTTTAAATACTTTTTTGCAATCAAAATTATCCTAATGGTTGTCCAAATATTTAATTTATGCAAACAATATTTAGTAATGGTTAATTAGTAATATTGACAATGAAATTTGGTAGCTCCCACTATCTCTATGATAATTTTATGTACAGTAGCTGACAAGCATATATTTATTTATAGATAATATATATTTGTACAAACATACTTCTCGTTTTTATCAATCTCCCTCTAAATCAATAGTCAAACTACGCAAGCAAAATAAATAACAAGGGAATTGGAATGTTTTAAAGTGCTGAAAAAACATCGCCACATCAAAATCACCAGTAAAATACTAATTTTTAAATTCATAATGAGAGATAAATTTCAAATAACCAAGATTACCACATTCAATTTTTTTTTTTCAAAAACTAACTGGTCTCTGGCAGAATGGCCAGCGCTGTGAAACGCGTGGGCCCCACCTGTCCAAAGAAATAAAAAAAAGAGTGTGTGTACTTATGTACACACGTTAGAAGTTATACTTCTTTTGCGTATGGAAAAAAATTATGAAATGCAGTAGTGATTAACGATAAATATTAAAATTGATCAAAAATATTTTATTTAAATAAATAAATTATTAGTAAATACTATCGCCGTCGTATATGAAATTGATTTAAAAACACCAAAATAATATCTATTTATTCACACTGTTTAATTGTACTGTTACGAAACACGTGTTCTAAATATAAAAATACTAGAATATACAACTAAAACACAGTTATCGATTTCCATACCACCTAGACTTAAATTTACGATGTCGAATTTAGGTGTTGGTGTGCGCGTATCGTAAAAATTCACTCTCATCATTTTTATCCATCGCGCCAAAAGAAGTATAACTCAAAAACAAATGACCTGCAAATGAACTGTTGAAATGCCCAATTGAAATGACAGAGAAGGAAGCCATGACTGAAAATTATCGCATGTTACCAAGCAAGATACTACTATTTCTTCAACTTTAAATTACTAAGAGGATAACATTAGTTTTATTCAATTTATCGAGTATTATTCAAGAGAATTTTAAATAACCGAGATACGACTGTACCAAATAGAAAAGATAACTGTTGGAACACGAAAGTGAAATACAAAGATAGCCTAAAATCAATAACATTTCAAAACATTGAAGGCAAAATGGAACATTGAGGGCACACGTTAATACAAGCACTGATAGCCTGATTAGATGAACACCCGCTGTGGGTCAGGTAAAAGTGAAACTTGGTACAGATTCTCTCGTTCCTAATGTATTAATCTATACAGTACGATATATTATAGCTAATAGCTATCATACAAGTAGTTTTGTTTTAAAACCGTTCGTGGAATCGTCGATAAGTGTCTTGTTATGAAAACAATTATTCTTAGAGAATCTAATATAAAACAATCACAAAGTTTTAAGTTATAGGTACCTCCAGGTTTAGACAGTGGAGAGCTGGAGCACGAAGGAACCCTTAATAACAATATGTTAAGTATAACATTAAATTAATGCATTAAAAAAAGTTTTAAAATGGATTACTTGGCTTGCGATTAAATAAATCTTGTGAGTTTCAAAATCATGTTCCATATACATTTTCGTCATAAAATAAAATCAAAGTATCAAAAATTGGCTATGTTTGGATTTTTCTTCTATCAAGCGAAGTTTTTTAAATAGTGTATCGATTCTCCCTACTTTAAGATATGATGACGAAAAATGGAAATAAACAATATACTTTTTTAGAGTAGGGCGACCAGATCCTTAAACAAAGATACGCAACTATCAAATAATTTTGCTGCACAAATTGCTCCAATATATTTTTTGAGGCCTAAACCCTATCACTTAGACTGGATATCCCACAGATATTACATAGATAGTAATATGCAGTTGGCGCAACGAATCAAGCCAGCAATCTTTCTGTGTTAGCGGTTCGAGATCAGAGGCGCCGCCGAACACGCCCCGTCACTCAAACACTCATTGTTCGAGATCTTTATGATTCATAATATTGCAGTTTCTGATAAGAATACAGCAAATAGGGCGGGCAACCATGAACCGACATGATTTATGTCGTTGACATGATTCCGTTAGCGATAAATTTGATAGGTTAAATGTTTCAAAGAAAGCAAAATGATGTCCCATAAGACAGTACAACAAACATTGGACCCACTGGAAACAGATTTATACACGACACGACGTCATTAGTATTTCGTAAGATTTACTGTAATTTATCCCCAGTTCTCAAACATAAACGTCGATTTTGTTTGTAGGAATCCTCAAAAATGCATTTTGTTTTCAAGCGTAGACAATCACCAAATAAATCTTGACCATCGATTGACTACTCATCACTTCAAAACAAACAAAACGACAAATAATTATACAAAGAAAGTTAAGTAGACAATACAATATATAGAAAATCACATATAAAAATACAGCGATTAAGAAAAGAATAACAATAGATTTTTGTATAAAAACCTAAGCCTATTTAGGGACGAAAAAGTAACGTGTATCAAATAGACTTTGAACAAGTTGAAGAAAATAATTCAACTTTCGAGCTGTCGGTTAACCTTACCGTGTAAATCAAGAAACCTTTTAACTATTTATTTAAAAACATGTATGCTTCATAGATTCAAGAAAATATAACAAATTTTACTCACATAATAGAACATAATAACAAACTAATAATCTGAAACTAAAAAGAACCTCATTAGCGTGATTCACAAAATTACGGTAAATTGAAAGATAGCTGTCAAATATATCAATATTTTAATTTATGGAGTTGTAAGAGCGAGATAGCTTATTCACCGGAACATTAAAAGTAGCAGATAAGCCAGTCGTCATGGTAGTCACCAATATTTTATATTAGCCAAAATTAATAACAAAATGGTCGGTTTCTGGGTCAAAAGCTGTATTCTGGATCTCCGTTTCTTTTTATTTTACTTCTAGGGTATAAAAGGAAAAAAAATGTAAATATAACAAATCTAAGCTGCATAATCTACTTTAGTGATGATTAGAAATTAAACGTGATTTTATTATTATTATATTAGGTCCTTACATGAAATTGGCGTTTTGTATATTGAACAAAAAGTAGATTTTTTTGAAATAAAATGTATTAAATTAATCAAGGATTGACATAGCTATCTATGCAATTTGCTATCTTAGGTAGAGTTTTCTATTGCGACACCGCCGCCATACACATCATTAATCCTTCGAACCTCAGCTTTGCAGCACTAGCCAAAACAAACGGGAAAATGAAATGAATCACGGTTTTCGAAAAACAAATGGACGCTATAAAAAATTGAATTTGGAGCTCCTAACCAAAGAGGATTTGTGGTCAAAGTGGCCAGTACGACAAAACGCCAATTTCATATATACCTTACATTATGAAGTGATCAGTTAGGTGACTTTAGTTGTCCTTCCTCACATATGCAACGAAATATACAAAATCACCCAAACAACTGTATACGCATTACTCATTTATTGGGTTCGACGTGTATATGACGTCTGTATAAAACCACCTCACAAAGTCCAACCACAATGAATAAACGAAATTTAGCGGAAGCTTTTGTACGCAAATGTTTTGTATTTACTTGGAAATGTTCATTCATTATCTTCACACTCCTATTTCCTGTGAATAGTAGCGTAAGTAACGTTTTATCAGTCTTGCTTGCTTAAGAGAACTATAGTGACGTGTGTTACCATGGTAACCATGACAACAACTTTTTTCGAGAAGAAAACATGTATTTGAGCATGCCGTGTCGACCAGAGCGGTAACTCAAGTTTGGCTCTGTACCTACATCAAGAGCAAATAACGTTAACGCTAATAAATAATTACTTCTAAGACAGTTATTAGAGGGCCTAACGTTAACTAACACAAACAGTAAATTGAAAAACAATTTTTCTATGCATATAAACAAGTCTGCTACATGTAATTTGTTTAAATCTTTTGGTATTTCATGAAAAATAAAATGATTTTTGTTTTTTAATTAAAAATATGTATCGTATTTATTTTAAAAAATATTAAATAATAAAAATAAATATAAAACTACGTCGTATAAAACCGTGCAAGCGTTTTAGAAACAAACAAACAAATGGACGTTGTTAGCTTTTATCGAGAATTTAACAATACAACAATTTTGTTTTTATTATAAACCTGTCGACCTCAGGCATGAGAGTCGCACGCTGAAGCAAAATACTTTTATTATTTAATACTTTTATATGTCTTCTTTCACCCACGCTCCAATTTGGTGACAGCATTCTTCAAAAAACTATCCAACACATTATCTTTTTTTTTGGGGGGGCAAACAGGCAGGAGGCTCACCTAATGTTAACTGATACCGCACCCATGGACACTCTCAACGCCAGAGGGCTCGCGAGTGCGTCGCCGGCCTTTTAAGAATTGGTCATCGAACAATTACTTGGAGATTCGCCCATCCATCCAAACTCGTCAGCTACATTAGTACAGATTTTACTCCTCAAGCGAACATCAAACGGGTCACGGTGAACGTGAAGGTAAAGACGTTATAAATTAAACGCGTCCAAAACCGCAGGATTACGTTCCATACTTGGAAATTAATCTTATCTCTTGACTTGCACCGCCTTTCATTAGTAGGGCAAGTTATTTAGCACACGTATTTATCAATTTGCCAAGTTAATAATTCAAATTCTGCATTCTCATATGGTTTAAGTTAAAGATTTATCCACCGTATTATATACGTGGAAAAAAAACAGAGCAAAGGGTAGATATTGAATTGAGAATTAGTTAGTAATGGCTATTTTTAGCTTTGATTCCCATTATTTCGACTACAATGAAAATTTATTATGGAATTTAATACACAGATATCACTTATTTCACGTCATGAAATTCGAATCGGTTGAGACCCCTACTCATCGGCAAAGAAGACAGAGGATGTAGGCCGAGAGAAAAAGCCGGCGTAAAAACAATTATTTTAAAAACAAAAATATCAATTTAATAAGTAGCCTGCCTAGAGTACCGTTTTATACGCCGGCTTTTTCTCTCGACCTAACCCATCTGTCTTCTTTGCCGATAAGTAGGGATGCCTACAGGTTCGAATTTAATGAGTGGAATAAGTGATACCTTGATGATCTGATGGTCCAAAATAAACGTATTTTTTTAGCACTAGTCCCAGGACCGTTTATCAACTAGATAATCGCTAACTTAATACTAAGCCTTTCTTTAATACATTTCTTAAATTTATTAAAAAGTATATATAAGAGAACCTCTGGGATTTTATTTTGTCATGTGAAAAGTATATATTTTGCCAAAAAATAATTACTCACTTTAGATAGTCTACTACGGGGAAATTATATCTCCAATAAATAGTTGCATATCTCTTACAAGGCTTTAAGCATCCTAACTAGGTCTAAAAGCGACCAGGGATTAGAGGCAATTGCCTTCTTTGATCTCCAACATATCTTTGTCCTATTTGTATTGTCCGGTAATAGCAAGAACATGTACATACGAGAGGATTGATAAGTCAGATCTTCAACCACAATACTTAATGTATAATTGTATAATGAAGTATATATAATGTACATTTGAAGACAATGGATGTGACCATTATATTGAATTGAATCAACTCCAGCTGCTGTCGACTAGGCAAAGGGCAATGGGTTGATGGAAATTGTTCAATTAGCTTTATATAGTCCGTCACTTATAATAAAGTTATAATTGGTTGCTCAATGCGTTCATAAGACAATAGGTATAATCCACATTTTCAGTATCGTGTTAGCTTTTAATATTTACTTAATTAAATTCTCATTTTATCTTAAATTTACATACTTACAATTTCTTTTAAAACCTACAATTTAATGAAGTTGACTTTTCAATTTTATAACGATAAAAATTATGTATGTCACCTCGGGCAAGGATTTTAGAACGGCTAAGCTGCGGCATTTCTTTAGGCATTCCTTAACAACATATTTACTTGACATTACCATAAAAATGTATGAATGGAAATGTATGTAACATTTCCATTCACTCATAAGTCTTATCGATAAATTCAATGATTCATATAAGCGAGGTGGGACCAACCTATTCGTTTCAGGGGTTCCTCCTCGAGCGGGCATAGCTGAACTCTGTTTACGACAATCACCAACGTAAACTGCATAATACACTTTCACACACTATCACTGGAATGCATAACGTGCAATCCGCTGCAAAGACCGTTTTCAACTAAGCATTTTAACATAATTCCGTCAATTAATGTGCCTACAACTGACGGAAGAGACAATTAAAAGTCTGCCACACAACAGTTATCCGTAAATAATCCTTAACATAGGGTAATTAAAAACTTCACTGTTAGAGCAATGTGTAGCAAAAAAAGCGTTTTACTAATAAGCTTTGAAAGCTTATTTGCTAGCGTGCTTATAAATATAAGTTCTACGTTACTCCGTTTTCTTAGTCCGTAAATTGTTTTGGACATAAACTGCCTCCTTTCAAAAGACTGCGTTTTGGCAAAAGCTCCGATATTCAGATTGAAAATTCTGATAAACGATATCGATAGTTACTCGTATTTCATCAGACACATTAAGTATATCTTTATAATTTATTTTTAAGTATTACTGTGGGTTGGCTTTTGAAATAAATAAAGAAAAATTACACCAATATTTTATACGCAGGCGATATTCACAATTTAAACTATCGCGATTGAATTGCGCTTGCGTAGTGCGAAGTAAGCGTTAATTGTAAACACGACTCCCGCTGATGCGCGGCCGCAACGGGAGAGCATACGAGGACAAATATAAACAACTATTCCTGGAAATGGCTATCGTAATACGATCATGAAATTCATTTAGTCCGGATAGTTTTGCTCAAACGTTTCACAGAGTATAACAACACACATAACTGACATTGTTTATACAAATATTTGATGTGACAAATACTCTAGCAGTTTTAACTAAGGCTTAATTTGTCTATGATTTTCGTCGTAATATATAATTCTCTCATTTGCCTTTGATTCTATATCGCAACCCATTATTATTAAAACTTGCACCGATATTTGGACATTTATGTCGGCATATATCTCTTATTTTCATTCACCACCAGTTCTTAAGAGAAGAAGAACTGTCAAGAGGGAGTAAAACAATATTTTGACCACAATTTAAACAAATTTTGAAGGGAAAGGAGATAAAATTTTTAAAAGCAATGTGCCTTTACAGAGTGGAAAAGTTTTTAGATTCTATACCAAAAAATTTGTTTTTATAAATAATTTAAATGTCCTTACGACATCATGACAATATGACATTTGCATGCCTATAGGCTGATTGTGCGGTTTTATAATTAATCAAATATAATATACCACTTTCTTTGTAATCAATTTATTATTAAACAAATGCGAAAACTTATCATTTTAGTACTTAAAGTGAAATGTTTATGCAATGATATATTTTCGGCCCTGCCCTAGATAGCAATCCATATATGGGAGTCATCGACTAGCCCCAATCCTAACACCTACATTTTTAGAATATAAATAATAATATAAACATATACATCGTCTTCAGATTAATAATTGGCAAAGTGTTCGTAAACAGACTCAAAACTATTGACTAAATCCAGAGATACTAAAATCTTAATAAAACGGTTTAATATTTCAATTTCCCACTACAATTTGCTAATTTAATGGCTATCAGCCTTAGATAACAAAGAAAGTGCAACTAATTTAATAATTAACAGTTGAAGAGAAATTTTAAATCATTGTATAATTATTCCACTTCGCATTGCACATTTCTGTATTATTTTCATAGTTTAATGTACGCTTTTGTATAATTGTATGCCTGTGTATAAGTATTAACAATTCAAAATAACCATTTCAATAAAAAATAGCATTACATATAAGCTTCATATTATAAAGCTGTGCCGATAATGAAGTTACAATAGAGAAAAAAATAATAAAATATAGGAATGCATACATCTAACTAACCATAATACGACATAGATTCTTTGGGTGTCAAACAAAAGAAGAATTCAAACAAAAGGTTCTTTAAAGTTCCAACCTAATAGATCGACTCAGTTGATAAAAAAGAGCTTTACAATTAGACGAATTATTACAGCGGGCTTACACAGACTAAATATATGCAACTATAACTGACAAATATGTCACTTACATTTAATCAGTACGACCGAGTCGTGTGGCTCGCACTGCACCTGGGTGGCGTTCATGGCCAGCAGCCCGCCGCTGCCGGCCCCGCCACCCACACCTCCTGCTTCCCTGTAAAAGAACGGTACATTGTCAAAAACTAAACATATATATACTTTATCTTAAAGTCGACCTGAGAAATTTAAAATTCTAATTCAAAAAGTAATTATTTTAGTAGTTGAGATCAATAATTAATATTATAGAAGATGTTGCCCATAGATAATTTTCGAACTCTATTACATGATTCTGCCAGTTAGTATTTCCCCGCTACAAAACAGATAATATTCCCCATTGTTTGAATAGTGTCACTGTCATTGTCATTATCAATAAAAAAAATTAAAAAGTAAAAATGTATAAATAAATGTAATAATTAGCTTAGCCTCATCAAACCCCTTCTAAGTATAAATTAAATAACATTATATTATATAAATTGCAACACAATCCCCTTTAATCATTAATGCAGTTTTTTTAACTTGAGTTGTGTTGTGTAGAATTGTTTAAACAGATGAGTGTAATTAAAACAGTGCAATAAGACGGATTAATATTTAAGAGACAGATCTAGAAATATCTATGCACTATTTCTGAATACTATTTCGTCCATCTGATAACAATATACTTAACCAATTAAATTTCACCTTGAATGGTATAAAAGTAATATGTTTCTTTTAAATATAACCTACTTAATAATATTTTTATAGATGGATATTTTATGATGATATTTTATTATTAAACATAAAATCATGATTCCCTTTTACAGTCAATAACCATAATTCCATGAATTTGAATTCATTAATGACATAAAAAAAATAATTTACATTTAATTTTAGAATGTAAACTACACAATGACTATAAAAAGATTTTTTACATAATTACATAAAAGAGAAGAAATAGTTATAACATATACTAACTCATAAAAATCTATAATATACTTAATAAAATAATATATCTAATTATTACTTATATGAATTAAATTGGTACTAATTTTATATAGAATTTGATGTTTCTATTGATAATTAGAAATTCACATAAATGTTGAGCTACTCCTTTTGATTTTTTTTGTGTATAAGTAAGTCATTTACATTCATTAAAATATTTAAATTCCAAAATTACTTTTGAAACTGTACAACTACAAAAAATTCTACCTCAGAAAACCTTGACCTATTGTGGTAATAGTTCATGTACTCCGTTTTAAATTGAAGCATAAAGTATATCTACTATACAAATCACTATTCTACTATAACAATATAGGGAACAGGCACATAATAGTGATTGTAATGTTTGATTCATAGACAGAAGACTATTATATACATTTGTGAACATAATACATGAAGCCTGATTGTGTTTGACACTTATAAATATAAACAATATACATAATATGGTTATAGGATGATTAAGCAAAGATGTCATACAGTATTATTTTTAAATGTTATTATCAACATAAGATTGGATGAACATGACATGACATTAACAAAAACTAAAGTTAGAAAATTTTGTTATTCATGGCAGGATTTTTTATACCAACCATACCTACTAGTTATAATGAGATTTATTATATATTAGATAATAGAGTATCATATGTTTAGATTACATCTGATTTTAACTATCACACAAATGATTTTAAGATTTATATATTGAATTTAAAATTATGGCACTTATTAAAATTTTAATCGCAACTTTTTGCTTGGCACTTAATTATAGCATCATTAATTTAAAGACTAAATAAAATCACTTTATGTTACATTGACCTCCAAACTCCACAGAATGATGATTGTACATTGTTTAGGTTTTATAAGGTTTAAGACTTTAATTTCTGTTTCGTGTAAATGAGTTAAACAATGTACAAGAGAAACTGCTATAAGAATATCCTTTAACACAAATGGACTGGGGAATTGTTACAAACGCTGATTATAATAGATTGCTATCAAATCTTGTCCCAGATATCCTGCCTATAATTTTCTATCCGAGATCGTTTCAAACTGCATTCAACATCAACATCGGTTTCACATGCAAACCACAGGTTACGTTCAACAATATTGGGTCAAAGTACGATGAACTTAGGCGCGCTTTACTCACCGTAAAATGCTTATTGCCGGCACTTGCTTCCCTGAGGAATGCGTGCAGGCTTGGCTCGCATTCGCTAGGAAAGCATTACCCACAGAAATATGCACGTTATGAAAGTTTCCACAACGGAAACCGGCCACGACAACAATCACTGATCACTGGTGTCCACGGTACCTGACAGGAACTCAAAATAGCACCACTCTTGGTTTTATTCACTTAGACAAAATACACTGGGAATCCGAGTAATGCACACTGGTACGGTTGAAAACGTCCACAACAGTAATATGTTTTGATTCAAAATGTTTAAACAATGTCATCGGGAAATTTTCACACGCGTATGTAAAAACGGTTATATTTGTTTGTTTTACACAAAAGAATATGAAAGAAACGTCAATTCTACTACGACATCCGAAAAACACAAGCAAGAACGCGCAGCTGGCAAGCTATCGCCTCTCGCTTCAATACGGGTGTGATGCGGGGAGCAGGCGGGTAGAGGGGCCGCGCTTGCAGCGCCCCCCGGTCGCTGTCTCGACTCTCGACGTGCAGTAATTTGTTTTGCGTTTCTTGCTTTGATTCAAAATGCAATGTGCATTATTTTTCGATTAAGTACATTTACTTTTATAAAAAATTAATAAATGTTTACTTCTTTGTTCGGTAGGTATTGTAGGTTTGTAACAAAGAATGTACACCGTTCAAAACCCCAAAAATGCAAATCTGCTGGGTATAACTACATTCAGCTCCTGGCTATTGTATCTTCGAATAATTTTTTAAACTTTATCGCACGATTAAGCAAAATAAACTATGTCGCTATTATGTGGATATAGGATAAGAACAATTCTAATTCGTATGTAGGTACAACTATATTTTATCTACTGCTTAATACTTCTTAGAAATTTTGTAAATTAATTTTAGAAATTAATTTTAGAAATTAATTGTTATAATTAGTGTAATTACTACCGATACCTTTAAATTAGCAGAGTTTAATTAATTACTAGAGGGCAAGTCAAGTCTCGACATTATGAGATTGGTACTACATAATTAATTAGATACAAAACTACACGTTAAACCTATACCTACTAATTACGTCATAACCTTGTAATTAACCTCACTTCACTTGCTATAATCTTTAAGCACTAAAAGTCTTACATATGCGAAATTTATCATCTCATAAACATAAACATTTAATTTTTACTGTTTCTCTTAATTAGTGGAACCTGAACGAGATAACTTGGGACCACATATATCTAATTTTATTGTTAATATTATTATTCATTCAAATATATGAATCTTATATTAAACTATTAGGTACTGTTTGCATCATAGGTCCACAATATTTGTACAAGTCCCGTTTTCGTCAATCAAAATTAACTTCATCTACATCTTGTTAATCCTTAGGTTATAATTTTCTGTAAAGGAAAGTGCACGCGTGATCATAAATCTGCAAGTAAATTCCATGCAAAAAACAAGAGTTTTCGCACGACACACTTTCGTTCAATTTTCGAGAAAGTCATCCATCATCGATCTATCAAGGAAGGTTTCTCCGCAAAGGGAGGCCTCAACCCCTGTAATTACATACACTTTGTCGGAAGATGAGTAAATGCTTGAAATTCTGGTGAAAGTGAAGAATGCGACAGGTTGATCATAGCGTATCGCCACTGCAGGCCACGAACCGGGAAGCATTCCGCGTTGTAAACTCCACTTTCAATAAACTATATTACCTACTTTAGTAATGAGACGGTTAATGATGTCTCGACAGTATAATACCGTTTACGCATTTTCAATACGATACAATCGGTATCTGGTACCAAAATTGACAATGTTTTTATTTCATTGTCATTATAATATTGTGGACAAAAAATATAACTGTTTATTCTATCATCACACATCGCAAAACTAAAAAATTTTCGCCAGCTGCCCGAAGAACTTCCGAACCAATTCGCCTTAGGGTGCTTCAAAAAAAAAGCGTACCAATTCTTAAAAAGCCAGCAACGCACTTGCGAGCCCTCTGGCATTGAGTGTCCATGGGCAGCGGTATCACTTAACATCAGGTGTGCTTCCGGCCCGTTTGCCCCTGTTCTATAAAAAAAGAACACAATTTTATATTCCGCACAGTAATAATATAAGTGCAAACGCGAACTCTTTTTGTATAATTTAAAATGGTCAACTATGCACTGGCCACAGATTATATAAACTTCATAATTGAAGAAACAAAACAGATCAATCGATTCTTAACAAATCCAAACAAGTAATCGTACGAATGTTGATCGCAGCAAAATATAGGGTTATATGTAGGTGTACAGATACTCTTAAAAATATTGAAAACAGCTGATTTGCCCGTATCATCCCATCTGCTTGTGTTTTTATTCAACTCGGGCCTCGGCTCTACCCCGATTCAGTAACGGAAGTGGGGCGCAGACTGGGTGCGTCCTTGAGCTTATGAATGCCGCCGGAAATTATTATCCATTTTGTCTTGTACTACAGGTAGGCTTAATGAACCATATTGCATAGGTTTTAGTTAATATTTTGAATCAATATATGTTTATTTATTATACACGTATATCATATTATGTGAATATGATTTGACTGAGTATTGATTAATTTATTTATTCGTTATTTTTTTATTATCATGGTTTCGATTAGTTTTAACAGTTAGCTACTTACTTCGTAAATAACTCAAAACTTTATAGTTTTTTTTCGTAATAATAATAAAACGTGAATATAGCACGGAGCCTGTGGGACGTCCAAAAAACAGTCATCACCCATGGACACCCATTTTAGTGGCGTAGCGTAGCCGACCAGGAGGAGTATAAGTAATTACTCTTTCTTTGAACATTTGGAAATAATATCTCCCAGGGAAGATGTCGACTGGGAGTCGATTCCACAGCTTCTTGTGAAGCCGTCGAAGACCTTCAGCCATCAAGGTGATGCTGATGTTACAATGATTACCAGATTACATATTTTGCATTTCTTAACTGTTCCGATTACTTGTGTTAGAAGTTCCATATTTTAATTTTGCTTTAAGGTACTGTTAACACGCGATTGTATTCAGAATTCTAACGGATATCCTCCAGGGAACGTGCTTAGATTAAAGATGCCAACATCTAAAACCCATTGTTTATGATTTAATTTGTTAGAATTATACATACTAAAGGTACATTTTTCTTTAATTCAAGCGATTTTTCTATGTAACTAAATTGAGTTTAACATTACTATATATCAAACATTAAAAAAGACTTATTTTACGCCAATATACATATTTTTCCTTATTGTATTTACGAAATACGTTTTGAATTATTTTCCCGGTCAGTGCGATTCACACACGTCAAGTTGACAGATAACAATTTATGTTTGTAATAATTATTGTAGTCTATGAAAATGTTGCCATATTAACGCCATCTATTTCCACAAGCTAAATTTGCCACAGACCGCTGAATCTCTTCTCATTGTAAGCTAATTGTATCTTGTTTTTGAATGTTACCGAATGCCACGCTTAAAATATCTGCAACTTCCGCCGATTCACTGACACCTTAAGTACTTTAGAACGTCATTTATTCACAACTTTATTCGTAATCAAATTGGCAAAACATGAATTTCGTGTAATCATTTTATGTGCAATTAATTACGGATTAGTGGATAAAGAGACATTGAAATTAACCTTCACTTTAACCAGTCGAATAATACGCAATTAGTGTTTTTCGTTCGCCTCATTTGCTCTGAGAGTATTACAATATTATAAAGAGGAAATATTTCTGTACATTTGTAAGAATTAAACACAAAAATATGAAGACGGGTTTCAAAAATTATTTATTATTAGAAGTAATGTAAGTTAGATTTAATATGTCTGAGGTGTTATTTATTATTAAAAAAAAATCTAGCTTTGCGAAGCCGCTATAGGTGGCTATTATTTTAAGATTGAAACATTTATCAGGACTAGGGACGACTTAAAATCACCATAACACGCATAATACAATTGTCTTGTGTCAGTACAACGTAAATTTGACGATTTCGGCTTCTTTCTGAAGTTCTTTCAGCACGACTATTGATTAAATATAGAGAGAAATATAGCAAATATTTATACTATTTTAGGTTTTCGTACCGTAGTTAGTATTAAATATGCGTCATAATATATCTTTAGGATAAGTTTCAGTCAGGCTTAGCTAAGACCGAATGTAATTCGACTCTGAAATGATATTAAGAAACGGAACTTAGTGCAAACTATGACTCTGGATATCTAATACAATCTTGACGTACGGGAGTCGAACTTAGCGGACAGTCTCGTTTCTGTACCCATAGAGCTGGGCTATAGCTAACTTGTGGTGGTTAAGTGAGATCAGTTAAAGGTTGGCAACACCAACATACGCTGGCTGGTTTGTATGCAATCCAAGTTGAAGAAAAAAAATAGTTTATACTGTTGACATAAAGTAAAAAAGTTATCGTGTTAACAAAAGACTGAACAGTATTGTAACACTTACACCGCTGGCTCTGCAACCCAAAAAGTTTCTTGGCCTCCGAAATAAGAATTCATCGCAGCTTTCAGCTGCAGCAGCCAGCGGAGTGAGTGAGTGTGTGAGACATTATTGTATGGATAAATCTGTCACTAACGGTTATTACTTAAAACTTATAATGCAATCCAAGTTTATGTCGGTTAGTTTTATTTTTTTATATTTTTTAAGTGATTTTACGGTTTCATGATATCGATAAGTGTTATAAATTCAAATTCAATGATGTTCAGTCAGACAATTTGTACCGGATACAAATCATTGAGCCAATTAAAGGGGGTTTAGCGAATTGAATGGTGTATATCAATGGGAGAGCATTGTTATTTGTTATAGGTTTATGGCTATACGGCTCATTTGATCCGGGGTTGCCATAAATTTTATCATAATGGATATAAAAAGATGAAAAAAGCCAGATTTTGTGGTTAATTAATAAATTAAACTGTCATGACACTACCTTATAAAATAATAGATCCGTCAAAGCCTAAAAACAAAATTCTATATAAATTGTATCATACAATATTTTTCGGTATTTTACCAATATTGTAAATAGATGCAGAAATTAATGATTAGTTGGATAGAAGTTAGATCAAGCTATATACACAGATTCAAACATTAATTTCATTCATTAGAATAGATTTCTTTGACTCATTATAGATAATAAATGTCTCAACCACAGACTATGATATAATAAAATCATGGCAACCCTACATAATGTTGACAATATCAACTGAAGGGTCAATACACCTTTCTCATTGTTGTTTTAGTGATTTTGTATTGATTTTATTATGATCGCCCTGGCAAGGGAATCGGGAAGTTTAAAACCCGAATCCAGACTTAAGATTAGGTATATAATATATAGGAAACATTTGTACATCGGTTTAAGTGTATTTTGCGGATAGCAGTTTGCGGACGTAATTTATTCTATATTGGTTTTTACTGACATGAAATATTCAGGTGTTTAATTCATTTAATAATTCATTTTTTTCAGTTAATGTTATTTGAAAATATTTTCTTATCCTCAAAACTAGTGGATTCGATGGTTGTCCTGAAAAGTTCTATAATCTGTGCTAAACGATAATTGCAGCGCGTATTGTATCAATCTGTGACAGTTAAAAACAACTAACAGATATAAAAAAAAATATTTAGTCGTTTTATTAAATATTCCAATGTTTCGCTCAACTTTCCATAGGACAACAAAACAAAAACGCAAAATTATTCGTTCACGCGTGATCAACGTTCAATTATTAAGTGAAGTAGCGCTAAATTTTTAGATTAAACTTGCCTCCATTCATCCGAATAGAAATATATTCTAACGTCCAATAGATAGATTTTTTATGTTTATAAATAATAAACATATATGGTTTCATTTCTGGATTATACGAGTAACAACATTTGGGTTTGTTACTTGACGTCTCCGACATAACAAACAATTAAATTATCTGCACTAAAAAGTTTATATATTTAAATTACAATGTTAATACCGAACACGTAAACATATTGTTGATTGTTGTATGCGTGTTCAGACCTTATCGGTAAAAATTTATTATGTTAAGCAAGATTACCATTTTAAGAAACCAATTATTGTACAATTAAAGCATAAAACGCGCTGTTAATTTTTATAGCATTGTTGAGCTTAACAGGAAAGCTAGATAAAGTTATTATGATTGCAAATTAATTATAAATACGGATGAAATTTATGGTTAAATCACAATTAATACAAAACCAACAACTACATAATATTATCTCCGACAACAGTCGTTATGTAGACGGGTGGTTTATAGACAGCGATCTCTAGGAAGGCTAACACAATTTTACTATTGACTTTCTATTAAAAAATACCATATTATAAAACAAAGAAGTTGAATAAAGAAAATACTAAAACAACAGAACCTCATCTCTGAGGCTAAGGTTCGCTTCCATGCGCCAATTGACTTTTAATATGTCCGTATTTAGCATTTACGCGTATGGTGAAGGAAAACATCGTGAGAAAACCGCCATGGTCTTAGACACAGAAGATTGAGTGTTCAATCAACTTGCCGATATGTAAAACAAATGATCAAGAAATAGATACAATCTGAGACCCTATTCTGTTGACTAGAAGCTCTCTTACAGATACCGGCAAACATATTTAATGTCCTTGCTTGTCTAGAAGCGATTTAGGTATTAATGATAATGTCGATCGCGTGATTGGTATCTGTTCGACTATGATCATTGTTCTGGGGTCACTATGCGTACCGCATTTTCCATGGAGAGTTTTCAGAGGAGTTCTTTGGATCAATTCCTGCAGCTGAGTTTCATCATCGGACATCAAGGCAGAAAACGAAACTGCACCGTATCACCGCGAAGTCCGTCGTTCCACAACTAAGCGTTTTTTAAGGCAGCTTTTGCCGCACACCAAGAAGTATTTCGAACCAATTTGGCTCAGGTTCAAGAAAGAGCATATCAATTTGTTAAAGGGTGGTATTACTTAACAGGTCAGCCGGGCTGGACCACGTATGGCCCCAGTTCTTTAAAAATAGAAATCTTAATAAACTATTATCATATTATTCGTTTGGACTATTTTTGATGAGATTTAAAAATCACCGCCAAATTAAGACGATAAAAAATAATATTCCCATTGATTTATTACGACAAATTTCTAAAGCAATGATAATTATGTATCATAACAATATTATTTATGAATATCAAAGGTTAATAAATATAATCTGTAGAATAGACTAGCTACGGCTATAGATTACTATAATTTTATGATGGCAACTTTATTATGTAACGAGGCATTCTGTCTTTGAAATGGAAATTTGATAGATCATAAAATTGTGATACATTTAAAAACGAGTATAATAATGAAGCCTTTTCTATTTCTATATCCTTAATTTTCATTTCAAACGGAGTTAGTAGCGATGCTAGAATTTAGTACTGTTAGATAAATGTCACTATCAGAAGTGACGAATATCAGGAACTTGAAAATGTTTTACCTACAAGAGAAAAGTATATTATTACAGTGCCTGATATTATGCATGTCAAACCAAAAAGTTTCATTTATCAAAGATGAATTAATGCCCGTCGCTCCACAACTGAGCGGTTCGAAGTTCCGCACATCACCACAACGTGGCACCAGCTGCTGGTCTAAGTTTTTTACTTGAACCAATTTGACTTATGGTCCTGCAAGTAATGAGCGACTAATTCTAAAAAAGGCCGACAACGCACTCGCGAGCGCTCTCGCATTGTAAGGATTCATAGGCGTATAACTTAACCTCAGATCCTGCTTGTTAGCACCCCGATAAGTAAATGAGTGTTATTTTATTTATTTATTAGCAATTCGTCGCATAAAGAAATATAATACAATTGACACAATAAAATTAAAAGAAAAACTGTCGGCCTTATCGCTTTCGAGCTATCTCTTCTAAGCAACCAATGTGAGATTTTATTTAAATTAAATAAGGTACGCAAGAAGTGTTAGTATTCATAGGACATATAGTTATTATGACAAAACTAACGTAACGCAACCAACAATTATAAAATATTAATTTAACATTACACATTACAATTTAACAAAGGCAAATGATCAAAAAGCGACGGATTGGTTTCCTCGCTATGACAAAAGAAAACAAGTAATGCAAAAAAAAATATGGGATGATGTTACCAGTACAGGATCTGGAGGGCCACAAAAGTAACTAGGCAAGTATGTCGGGTTACAGATTCTAAATTTAAGTCCGGACGACAGGCTTTTTTTATGAATGGCTGACAAACACGTTAGCATGTTATCTAATAACAAAAAGTACACTGTCAGAACAATTAGATAACTTAAGTTCGTGGGTCGATGTTACGAAACGTAAGACAATGACTATACGTTTTACCGGAAACACCATCGTAATTTGCTAATGAGATAAAAATAACTTTCTTTCCCGCTTTTGTATAGGATGTAATCGAAGAATTATAAAAAAAAACTGCGTGCGTCCAAAAATATTACTAACATAAGGATCATTCCTTGTAGTTGTATATTCACACTGTTTACACAATATACATGCTAAAGATAATATAAAGAAATAAAAAATCTGCGTTAACTGCACAAGATGTTATGCGACAGAATTGTCATCTTAAGTTCTAATATGTAACTACTGAATGAATATATCAACCAATAGCGTGTATTTTTTCTCGATCTCCTTTTTCTCACTCTCTCTTAATCAGTCTCAATCGCTCTCTCCCTTTTCTTTGGCAAAAACGCTGCACATCATCGTGACGGTTTGTAAAAAAATTATCCTACTGCGCTTAAAGAAGTTTCACTTCAAAAGGGCAGGGGCGCTGTGACATTTGTAGGTCCTCTGATTTCTGATCAGCCTTATGTGCTTCAGAAGAAGAAGAGGATCAGAAGAAAACCGGTGAGGGCTGATGATGCTTTTCTATTAGAAAAAAACAAATGATCAAGAAATCTGAGGCCCAGACCTAAAAAGGCAGTGCCATTGCTTTTTTCTATATAACTACATCACAATATAATCCATCTTACAAAAGATTTGAGTCTGTTACTCGTATACACAATTCGTATTTCTTAGTACAAATCTGATAGTCAAATATCCGAACAGCCTGATCCCTGGTGAAAGTATTCTTGTTTAAGCTTGCAAGTTCAATGGCTTGATTATGGTTATGATGTATTCTTTGCTTTCAAGCGGCGCAGGTCAGTTGCGGTAATCGACGTAAGACAATTTTTTGCTCATTGCGATTTCCAAAAGCGGTACTTGTTTACAGCATATCCGGTTTTAATTAAAAGTGTTCTAAAACTCATGTAAGTGCAACTGTGCTTATACATTTATGTATTACGTTATATAGTTCCAAAATCAAATCAAGCGCTATGACCAAATTACATAATATACTCTATCGTGCGTTTAAATCATTGCTATGCATCTGTTGTTGCTGTTATTTTTGTTTTTCTACGTATGTGCGCAATTTATTATTGCTATGTGAAGGTAAATTTCGTGAATAAACATCGACAATTCGTAGCTGTTACGATAAACAATTTTGATGGTTAAATTAATAAACTCTGATTATAATAATTGGAAATACTTTTTTTAACTATTACAGGTTACTCAATGTGGTAACTAGTAATATTTAAATACAAACAATACATACACAGAAAAACAACAGAACAGTAATAAAGTCATAGATAATATAGATATTAGAAGCAGAACTTTTGTCAGTACACAATTAAAAATGCCCGTTAAGTGATACTAATATAAGCAAGTGATGCGGTATCAGACTTTCTAAGAACAAAACCAGAAGAGTAATATTTTGATGATGATGAGAGAAAGAGCAGTCAATTTGACATATCAAAGATTTTACTTACTTACTTGACTTAATAAATTCTAAGACACTTACAATTTTATAATTTAATTACTGTCATACAAGAAGTTTCAGTATAGGTTAGGTTGAGATTTTAGTTAAAACTGTTAGTGAATTTTGAATTTTTAAAAAAAGATTTGTTTTTAAGAAAGTTATTGGCTTCGGAATATATTAAAGGCGTTGGGCGAAGAAAGTGCGTTTTTGCGTAGCTTATGCTTATGCTTATATAGCTTTGCGTTGTGTATGATGTGGTATGGTCGGTGTTTGTATTGCGTTTAAATATAAGACATACGGCTACGCGCAAAACGCTTGGTTAAAACCAAATATGCGGTAATATAAAAATTAAGAAACTACATATAAAATGTATAATTAATTCAGTGCACTTAAACGTATGGAGAAAATAATGAAAGCTGTATGCAATTTATTTGTACTTGTATTTTGACAAGTGAAACAAAAATCGGATGATTGAACGATCCGATAAGGTCAGTGAAAGATTTCGTAAATAGCAGAGCAATACAATCTTTGTCTTTCGAATGTCTACACAGTATTATATGTTCGGTGGCGGTTTTTCGCGATTGTTACAGGAATGTTCAAATATCTTTTAAATGAAACTCTTTGTTTAAAGCTGGTTTTAATCGCTTAAAACTTAAGATAATTACCATAATTATTAAATTTTGTTCCCTTTGTAGTAAAGACTTTTGGGTCGTGGGGTTTAAGTCCACAGGCGCCTATTAAAGATTTAAATTGGTTCCTGGTAGATGGTACCGGTGCCCCAGATCTGGTGCTTTTCTCGCTCAACGAATAAGTATCGCAATACAGCGGGGAAATGATAAAGGTTCATTGTCGTAGGGACAAAACTTTTTTTATATTTGACTTTATTTTCCTGTTACTAATTTCTAATTGGTTTTATTATTAATGTATATACTGTATATCTGATTGTTATGTTTAATACCTATTGGACTTTAACGATAACGCAAATGTTATATAACAATTTATGAGTGTGGGAAAAACTAAAGGGCTCATTTAGGCTTCAGGTGTGCGATGATGGCTAACATTTATTTTGCGCTTCTAATTATTATTAACTAAAATATATATATGTAACTTAAGTAATGTTCTGTTACATAACTCGTGGCACGTGCTAAAATTAACTTTCTACACCTGTTAAAGTGCTTTTGAGTGTAACTACTTACTAAAAAATAAATTTAAAAAATGGTCTCTTAGGCACGGTATTATTCGTAAGAACATTTTTGCATACATAATATAATCCATTGGAGTCGCACCAGCACATATTAAATTAATTTGGATCGTACGTCGAGGCAAAATACAATCTTCTATCCGTATCTCCTAAATGTACGTCGTTCCAAAACTGAGAGTTTTTTAAAGCAGTTTTTGCTGCACCACTATTTGGGACGAGCTAACAACTTAAGAATTTCCGAACCAACTCGATATCCTTTAAGCGTACTCACTCTTGAAAGGCCCGCAACGCACTTGCGCCCTCTGTCATTGAGTGTCCATGGTATAATTTAACAATAGATGAGCCACCTGCCCATTTGCTACCTATTCTATAAAAAGTAAAAAAATCACCTTTTAGATAGCTGTTGTGTATTGTCCTATAACTCATTAACAGCAGTCATTATATGTCGGTTTGTGATGTGTTAAATCTATTAGAGATTTTGTGCGTATCTAAGCATTCCTAGAAAGAATGCGAGGTATGCCACACACGTCGTCAGAGATAAGTTTTTAAAGTACCGGCTGTCATCGTTCAGATTAGATGGTAACACTGATTGCAGACCCTAACGGTCCGAGTTACGGCAAGTGTTTTTTGATGGTCGAAGTATAGTGTAACGCAATATACTGAGAAGACAAGATATTCTTTATTTGAATTTCAGTATTACTAAGAATTTAGCAGCATACACAAGACTGAAGGATCTGAAGAATAAATATATATATACTTACTATCTTAAGGACACAGAAGATTGAGTATTCAGTCTACTCCTCTATAAGTAAATCAAATGATCAAGCAATATATACAGAGTTCTGAGTATCATGGTACTGACTAAAAGTCCTCTTACGAATATGAATATTTTTTCCGGGGTCACTCTGCATCTTCTACCGCTTTACCACGAAGTGTGTTCAGAGGAGTCGTTAGGATTAATAACTTAAAAAAATAATAAAAAAGATCCTCAGGTGGCAGAGGGTATGCAGCGTAGAATACCAGCTTGATCGGTTCTTGTTCAGATAATTCAGTCCAGTTGATTCGGTAATCTGATAGTTTCGGGTAAGCGAGTGTTAAGCAGACTAGCTGAAGAACATGCTTTGTATGAAATTTTTGCCCTGATTCTCGACCTTGCCGCAGCTTGGTTCTGGCAATTTCTAGGAGTACAAAGGAAGAGGATATATACATAATAGTTTGTTAAAATTTGTTTTATGTTCGGTTTATATACTGGTAATCTACTGTAGAAATTAGAAGTTGAAATATGATAAGCGGGGAATATTTAGTTGGTTTAAATATTATACTTAGGCAAGCTGACGTTAATGTTATATGCATTTGAAGTTTGCCTAATGTATAATTAGGCAGACATTAAACGACGTAAACATTAGGTGTGTGTTTAATAGTAGTAAAATTGTACTGTTACTGCGTAATGTAACGATAGAAGGGCTTCTCACTATCGTATTGTTAGCTTAGTGGTAAATGACGTCAACGTGGATGGTAGTCAATTCTCTTGCAAGACTTTTGGGAACGGAACACAAGTCACTTATTTACTTTATATAACCATTGAGACAGATATTTATATTCTTAAAAAGCCGATATGATGTAGGTTCAGTTGTAAACAAAAATAATCTATAACAGATACTGACATGTTATGCTTAAGTCAAAAGTAGTTACAAACCCAGAGAGACAGATACTACATAGATTTTTACCAATCAAATGATATATCTTTTAAGGAAGATTCAAAGTATGAGGACCTTGACAGAAGACATTTCAAATTTAATATGAAAACTCATTTTTTTCAACATTAACTTTGCTGCAGACAGAGTATATGTTCGGTCTGAACAAATATAACCCTGACCATACCTACTCCATATTACGTAAAAGTAACATCAGAGCAACGTTCTTGGTTATTTTAGCTTCTAAATTATGTATGAGCTAAACAAGTCGGCAATTCTCTGGCAATCTGTTCTAATAACGTAATTTTACGTTTATATACTTATTCGGTATCTGATAATTGTTTTGTCCTAGTGGCTTAAACGTGGGAACTAAAACCCCGGTAGTGCACCAAAAGACTTACATCCTTTCATACATCTATGTTCGCATTGAAGGGACCAAGGGGAAGAAGGAGATGAGTTCGCCCTAACCTAGACCTAGCATGTCTGGCAGTCTCATCTTGCCTGTCAGAAAAAAAGGTAAAAGGCTCAATAGATAATCATGTAGCAGTACATGATCCATGTATTTGTATATCTATATTCCCACTGTCTACTGTATATTTATGTGCTAATGATGAGATGTTATGCGACAGATTTGCCATCTAATGTTCTAATATGTAACTATTAAATGAATACATCAACCAAAACCGTGTATTTTTTCTCTATCTCCCTCACTGTCTGTCTCAATATTTCTCATTATAGCTCTCTCCCACCTCTCGCTCCATGGCACTGTGCTGTATCTCACGCTATCTCACTCTCTCTCACGATCTTTCTCTCTTGCTTACTTCCTACTCCTTCTCCACGGCTATTTGCATCATGCTACGTTTGCCCTTTCTCACTCTCACTCCATCGGTCTCAATCGCTCTCTCCCTTTTCTTCGACAAAAATGCTGCATATCTTCGTGACGCTAATATTATTATTACTGCGTTTCATCCGTAAAAAAATTTCACTTTAAAAATATCACGAAATACTACTGTTATTGTAAGTAGGTAGTCGAATACAGTTAGCTACAGTAGTGTTGACGTAATCCCTACACAAGTTTATTAGACCTTTTTCGTGCTAGAAAGGAGACAACAAGGTCACATCGCCTTTGCATACGAAATGCATACAAACACTTACAATATTGCATTCACGTAATCGTTAGGGAAACATATTAGCGATATTTGCCTATTATACAGCCCATGCATGGCCAAACTAAAACTAAAAACAACGTAAAACCAAATCAACCAAAAAAATATAATTAAGTTATTTACAAAATTGACAGTGAATGAAGGAAGAAATCGCTCGAAAGCGATAAGGACACCAGTTGCTTTTCATTAAATTATGTTTAATATGTTTTTTTCTTTTATGTAATGCAACGAAGTGTTAATAAACAAAATAAATAAATAAAATAAATGCTATTTTCTAATCCCCTCCAAGTATACTCCCAAATCACAGTATGCTACCCCTATATGCTTCCACAATAGGTCGCTCTCCGGTGAAGAGTCCAGAAACCCATTAAGCAGATAATTATTATTTCTCTGTAGGTCTAGAATATTGTAAATGCTCCAATATTTCTTATATTAAACTAAAAGCGAGTATTTCACACTAACCACTATGAAGCAGCTGCAGTATGTATTTCCGAAACAAATCAAATTAGATTCAAGAAAAGAGCGTACCAATTATGAAAAGGCCTTTGGCATTGTGAGTGTTCATGGGCGGTATCACTTAACATCAGGTGAGCCAAATTTGAAATCGCAAAAAAAATTTAAATCACTTCGTTTATTTTTCACAAATTTTAAAATCCGCACGATCCGCCATATATAAAAGACATGCAAATGTTATATTAATTATATAATGTCACATAATAAAAACATTAACATAATGTCATAATAATAGGTAAGTTAAGTTATAATTGATGTCAAACCTAAAAAGAAGAGATCTAAATACTCACCCACGCTATAAAAGCACCTTGCCTTTAAAAATGTAATCATCTTCCCTTAGAAAGAATTGCATGTAATAACTTCTAGGAAGGTGGTTAAATAATTTTATAGTAGTAATAAAAAAATACTGTCCTCTTAAAATTTCCATTTACCATACCAGAACTTACGTAAGGGCTATCTTGGCACCATCCAGGCAAATAGGTCTGATAGACCAATAGTATATTATAGGTCTTAGGTGAAAGTTCAAGCCGCAACATTTATTGTTAAGGATGGTCACGATCCGCTAATTTGAATACAAGCATGTCGACATGGCAGCGTTGATAAATAGACTTCACGTTGATGGCTTTGAGATAAATTGTTATTCTGACGAAAGAGTTTATCCTGGCTGGACCCTAGAAAGTGATGTTGCATATGCTATTACAATTAAATGGAAAGCAAACTTCTTTTGCGAACTACCGAGCTGTAAAATCGACTCCCAGTGAGGATCTTCCCTGGGTAAAATACTCTTTCATGTCGGCTACGCACTCACTCTCACTAAAATTTGCAATGACTACCATAGCTCGTTTGCCTATATAATAAAAAGAAACCCTTTTCCTGCACTACCCTCAAATGAGCAATATGGCTAAAACTGACAGTTTTAGAATTGCCAGAGTTACTTACTTACTACTTAACTGGTTCCTTCATCACTAACATCCTTAAGCGGGAAAGCCTTAAGACTATAAAACACCAGAACTTTTAAATTAAACCATTAGACTCCGAGATTTAACAAAGAGTATAGTAAATTATTTTTATACGACATTGAGCTTAATTCGGAGCGCATGGACACAAACTGAAGGCTCACAATTTTAAGGCATTTAAAGAATTCGTCGGTTTATATTACCAGGCTTAGAGTGAATTTCAAGATGCGATAAGATGTTGCACGAGAGCTTAAAATATATATACACTTTTGAATTGTAAACCTTATTATTTGCGGCAATTTGACGTAGAGACGAATAAAAATCATAACAAGATATTATAACAAGATAATATTAATCAATAATAATGATAAAATCCTTTTATCTCGGGTATCTCTTCCCTTTCTTGGCAAACGCCTCCCTAAAAATTAATAATAGCCTTTTAATTTCGATACATTTACACATAAACACATTTATATCTAATTCGTTTTAGAGAAAGGCCTACTCAAAACCCCGCTATACCTCTCTGCACTGTGACATTCTTTGCTATGATAACTATTCATAATGTTTAATTTATGAATAGTAGTAAAATATTTAACGAACAATGAACTTGAATCTTCCGTCTAATTTCATTTAGTCGTTGAAATTAGCTCGTTCACTTTCCTCATTACATATTCAGTATTTCACTTTCGATAGTAAGTACGTGAATTGTAAAAGTTACCGAATTTAGAGAATAGCAAATTGGTATTTATCTGTTTCTATTAAAAACGTAATTGAAATGATGTTACGTAATAAGTTACGGAGAAATCATTTCTATCTATACGCCTTTAGGCGGTAAAAGGCTGCGAGCGTTTTTCTTTCGATTACGAGGATCGACGTATATGTACACATCGGTCAACGACCTCAATTTATTTTATTACTCACGTAATTGATTAAATCGATCTTAATAGTCATAGATCCATGAGAAATCATCAAACGAATTTTGTGTGAAAACACGATGGAGTAAACGCTCCACAAATTTGACCAATTTCGGCGTTTTAAACGCTTTAATCACTGCAATAATTTTAGCAAAACTTGACTTATATACTAAGTTTTTTTTTTATATATCCGAAAGACCGGTTTGAATATTTTATAAATGAGTATTTGGCTAGTATAACTGATATTATATTCATTTGTGTATCGTATAAGTTAGCTGTAGGATTAAGGAAATAAAATTACCTAAGTTGAAACGCTGAATACATCAAGAGAAAGATTAGTTTTTTGTTTGTAACGAATAAACTTAAAATATCTAAATATTTCAGAAATTCCTTTTTTGACCACAACCCCACGATGGAAGCAGTCAAGGAGTTCCACTCTTTTGCTGCAGTTCGCTTCCGTACTACGCCCTTGATTTGAGAACTGGCAGTAAATGTTAAATAAGAAGCATTAAATATGTATTTCTTTATTTTAATTAATGATTTTGAATTATGAAAGTATTTACTTATTTTTACGTAATTTGCATTAAATCTCCGTTGGTGCATTAGTACAAAAAACAAACAAATATATATTTAATTTAATCGAGATTGCAAAGTCCGACTCTATTAAATAGCAGACAATTACATGAAAAACAAATGCTTATAATTGCATTTAATATGCAATTTAAATCTACACATACTTATTTTCCATTGTTCGTAATACCTAAGTGTTAGCTATTGTTGCTTCTTGCCAAAGATGTGTAAAGTTCACAATTTACATGGTGATGAAATTTCGCATTGAATACATGATTACAAATCGGTGACAACTTTGCTTTGGGGGCAAAGTCCAGAGCGACACGTTTCTCATCAAGTACTAGGCATTATAACGAAATGAGACTAGATAGAGTATCGTTAAGAAAAACATCGTTATTTTTTTATATTTCTTTCTAGAGCTGTATTTTGTGTTAATCATGGGCAGATCATGAATTTGTGGGGCTCTGGGCCCCGAATTACATCTCCGTAATTCGGGGCCCAGAGCCCCACACGGGACACGCCCGTAAAAAACGACCCGTGTTCCGTACGATAGACGCAGATAGGTTGATTGATTTTCTTATGATTGGTCTTTTTTAATATCAGATATTTTTTTAATTAAAAATTTAGACTATTGTTTTCAGTAGGTATTTGTTTCTCTAGGGACTTTGGGCTGCAGCCCAAACACCCCTTTAGTAGACCCACCCCTGGTGTTAATCATTTATTTATTTTATTTTTTTCACTACATTTTCATCATATCAAAACATTGTCATATTTCACCAATTCAGAAGCCTATTTACTTTAAACTTTTGTCTTAAACTCCACTTAGTTAATATCAAGCTGTAGATACAAATAAATAGTACCAACTACCAAATAATGCTTGTCTATTAAACTCCCCCTAGGTCGCTATCAATTAGTAGAGCTTTTGATTTGGTGATGAAAATCTATTCGTAGGGCTTCATTGATTCAAAGGCCTCATAGCGAAAATTACAAAGAACAGCAACATTTTGAGTCGTTCATTAAATATTTGATTGAAATAGATTTCTTTTGCGTAACATTACGTTTATTGTATAGTGTTTTGTTTATTTATTTTTATTTAATAATATAAAAATAAATTGTATATTCTTAACCCTTTATTGTTGGTAGCCTTAGCAGGGGCCTAGAAATGAAAACGACAGAAAATCGAGTATATATTCATTGTCTTTGTACACAAGTAATTTATGTGTATATGCCAAAACTACTGACGACAGGGATGGAGAACAACGAAAATAAAAGGTATACAGTATATAATTAAGTAAAAAATAAAATCCATAATAATGGACACAAAAAGTCCTTTAAATATATAATAATGATAACTAATAATATTTTATATGTTAATAATTATTATTTTATTGTTAAATTAAATAAAACTAAACAGCGTAACGTTCTTGGACGTTCGAAATAGTTTCTTACTGGATTTAACTGGAACGGATCGTTTGTTGTAAACATGCAATGTTTTTGGCGTTCAAAGCAAAAACGTTAATAAATAAACATAGGCTCTATCTCTATCTATTTAGATATGAACACTACGCTTCCTTAATCAGCGATAGATTTGTCGTTAATCATCATCACCACGTGACCACAGAGGTTAAGGCACCGCTGATTTCATTACTACACTTTGACAACGTTAATAGATAGGTACCTACCGAAAGTGTTAATCAATTTAATGTCACTTTTACTTTTTGATTAGACCGCGGTTATCGCGATATAAAATGTTGGCAATTTATTTTATTTATGCATATATTTGATAAGGAAATGTGGGCGTTGTATTGCAATTAACTTTCACTATTTATTCACTACATATTCGCGAATGGTTTCATTGTGTACTTTTATGATCTAGTCACGTTTGACTCTCGTTACTTCAAGGTCGGGACGAACTTTCGATCATTGTTGATTGAAAGCGAATTCGGCTTGTTTTGCTAAACAATGCGTCACGTGATGCAGTGGGTGCGGCGATAGCAATGGTTAGCAGCTGTGCTTCATATATCAAATTCTTTCGTTTTCTAAAACATAAATCAAATTTTTAACATGTGCCATGATAAACTTATGTAGTTTTTAATGATATGTTTTTGGTTTGGTTCTTTGTTTTTTTTTTATAGAACAGGGGGCAAACGGGCAGGAGGCTCACCTGATGTTAAGTGATACCGCCATGGACACTCTCAATGCCAGAGGGCTCGCGAGTGCGTTGCCGGCCTTTTGAAAATTGGTACACTCTTTTCTTGAAGGACCCTAATTCGAATTGGTTTGGAAATACTTCAGTGGGCAGCTGGTTCCACAAAGTGGTGGTGCGCGGCAAAAACTGCCTTCATAAGTGGTTAGTGCACTTAATATTGGATCACACACTTTATATTTGCACAATTACTTTGTTGGTACGAGTAATGTTTCAAACTATTTAAAATTAAGATGTTTTCTGTTAAATATATTTTGTTTATTAACTACAATAGTTTTGTCTTATATGTGTAAGCTGTAAGTTTGATTATAAATAAATAACTAAAGAGATTTTATAGCACAGATTTTAAAGCTTAACATTTTAAAGAAACCATGTCCTACCGGCTGATAAAAAAGTCGTTGGATAGCATCCAGTTAAATGCGAATATGAACCGTTACATAGCAAGATACGGTTCATTTTTCATTGAAGCATTGCCAAATGTAATCGAAGTTAAATTAGGAGAATCGAGACAGCTTTTTACATTCTCAATCGGAATCTTGATAAACAACAAGTGCCTATAAGAATGGGACCACTTTCGACTATTATGTAATATATGGTAATATTATTGTTTTATCGCTTGGAGGGTGCTGTAATGAAACGGACCTTAATAAACGAATGTTCGTTTAACATGGACTTAATTGCAATAAAATTGTTTTACACTTAATATTGTATTGGCAATGGTCATTGATTACTTTAAAGTGTAATGACGTTAAGCTTAGCAATCTTACAAAAAAAAAATTAATTTAATAAGCAATAGTGGGAAAAATTTATACATTTTCCGAAAACGACTTAGGTCGAAAAAGAGTACCAATTCTTCACATATATTTTTTAATGTAAAGCTTATTTAATATGAAATTATATACATACTAGCTGACCTGGCAAACGTCGTCTTGCCAAACTACTACCTTTAACTCAGCGCCATCTGTTAGAATTGTATCAAATAATAAACAAATGTTAATGTTATCGTAATTTTAGTAAGGATGCCTATTTTTTTGAAAATGAAATATAGCCTATGTCACTCAGGAATGATGTAGCTTTCCAACAGTGAAAGAATTTTTCAAATCTGCCAAGTAGTTTCGGAGCCTATTCAATTCATACAAACAAACAAACAAAAAATCAAACCTTTCCTCTTTATAATATTAGTATAGAAGTATAGATGTAACATAAAGATTATTAATGTTTCAGAAGAAAGAAATGGATTTAATAAGAACTCGTGATATGATAGTAATACCAATAATCGACTTAGCGATTTCAGTTTTTTTTTCGTCTTAGGCGACAACTGTTGTGGTCTCTGGCAGAATTACCAGCGCTGTGAAACACGTCTGGTACACACCATAATACTCAGCCAAGACCACTAACAACCACAACACACATACATTATACACATATTTTTTCTTTATTTTTTGATTATTATTATTTTTGGTGTTTCTGTGTGTGTTTTCTTAATAATAAATATTATGTCTATTTAAACTTGTTTTTTTTTCATCTTCAAAGTCATCAAGGGACTACGCATATTTGGTCGTAAAAACCGATAGTCGTAGCAGCCGATGACGTTGTTAAATACCTAATAAATAGAATTCAACTGGGATCTTTGATTTTGGTCTGATATGTTGTTCTAAACGATGTTGTCAAACGGCTTAGACTTTAATCCGACATGTTATTAATACAGCATCTCTTAAAACGCTATTACAGTTAACATTTTCGGGAAATGGAACACAAGGCCGCGAGACTAATATCAATTAAACATTTGGCACGATACAGTATAGGATCATGTGTGACCTTGGCACAATTACAGACAATTAGGTAATTCAAATATGTTACTATTAAACAGTTAGCACTATCATGTTATCTTGATTGATTTTGTTTATTAAATCGTGTCAATTTATCAATCAATTGAATACAGTGAACGTTTTGGGAGGTTGTGTAATCAGGGTCATATTAATTATTGAATTCGAAACAGTTTAGTACGCGGTCGTTATTACATGTAAATAAACTACAAACGATAAATGTGTACTAATGAAAGTCAAAAATGTCAGTTCTTAACTCTAAGGGCCTGTTTCACAATGTATGGATAAAGTGTAAAATAGCTATGCAACACATAAATTATTCGAAAGATAAAAGTTCCAAATAAAATACTTCGAATTTCATGACGAATAGCGCTATCTGACAGTCGTGAAACGCAAAAATACAATTTATCCTACGAATAAGTAATAAATAGCTTATTTGGAACTTATCCGGACATTGTGAAACATTCCCTAAGTAGAATATTTTTTTATCATCTATCACTTCTTTGGGAGCCTCTCGATTACTGGTTGGCCAGTCAGTCGCTCTCGTGAAGCGTCCTCCTACACTCTCAATTCCCTTTAACCTGGATTTTACTCATTACAATTCTTAGGGTCCTTCAAGAAAAGAGCGTACTAATTCTTAAAAGGCTGTCAACGCACTCGCAAGCCCTCTGGCATTGTGAGTGCCCTTGGGCGGCGGTATAACTTAACATCGTTTTCAACAACCTCCTGCCCGTTTGCCCCTTGTTCCATAAAAAAAAGTTTTTTACAAGTGTTTTATCAATTTTATATATGTATTTAGAAAAGAAGGACTTTTTGGTAAACTCTATATATATATTTTTTATGTAATTTTTGGTTATGCACATCTTACACTCATAATTTTTATTTTTTTCTTTTCTTACTACCAGAGATGCCGGGAAGAGATCGCTTATAAGCGATAAGGCGGCCCGTTGTATGCCTTGTAAATTTTATGTATTGTGTTATTTGTGTTTCTTTTATTATAATAAGTATGCAACGCAGTGTAAATAAATATATGAACTTGGTACAGAAGGTATTACTATACATACTAGGATCCTTTTTTAGTAATATTTTATATGTAAAGCACTTGTATGTGAATATGTTTTTCAATGTCGCTTATTCTGTAACAAGGAAACAATTTACTTTAAATTCGACTTCATAATTCCGTAATAGAATAATAGTACTTTTGAATTTTAAGAGGCCACAAAAAGGTCAAGCGTGTCCCAATTCGCGATCAAAATGGCGCCCGCGCAAAATCAGTGGGTGCATCGAAATGGTGGATTTACTTTTCGCAATGCGCAAACCTGCCGCCAAGGTCAAGGTTACAAATAAATAATCCCACCAATGTCACAGAGATGAAATCTCACCAGAACCGCCTTATTGTGAAACTTTTTAAATTTGACAACCTGAGTCCCAAACTAGTTTTTAGTCAGTCTGTGATCATATAGATGGATTTTTAATAATAATAAAGCCGGTGAAAAGGCTGACCTGATGTTCAGTGATACCGCCGCCCATGGACACTCATATTGCCAGAAGGCTCGCAAGTGCGTTGCCGGTCTTTAAAAATTATAATTTTTTTTCAAAGCTTAATTGGTTTGGAAATATTTCAGAGGGGAGCTGGTTCCATATAGTGGTGGTGTGCAAAAAAACTTATAACAAAGAAAGATCGCGTCATGTGATTTAATAGAATCTCTTGACAAATGACAATCAAACAAAGATGGCTGCCTTATTGCCAATGTTATACTCCTTACAGGTTGCTAAGTTCGGTACAAAAATTTTTACAAAAGCTTTCTACGACTCTTGTCAACATATTTCCCGAATCTTCTCAAGCTATTGTTTATTTCGAGGTAACACTTACATTTTCAATTAGACTTCTGTCTATTGTCTATTGCACCGTGTCAGCTAACGGTAAAAGGCGTGTAAGCCTACTTTAGTGACTTTTGTCGTGCATGACATTAATACTACGCAAATTGACTTTTTGTGTCATGGACAAATGAATTTATTGACTTTATTCATGGATGCCTCGGATATCAGGCTCAAACTGTGGTTTGTTTGTTAAGGAGATTATAAATGTTTTTAATTCCTTGATTTTGACCTAAGAAGAGACGGTATACCCATCACTTCTGGGCTCAAATTCTGATGCTGAAACCCCGGCAGATACCCAAGCGATTCTATGTTTTTTATTTATGTATTTCTCTCGATAAATGTGTTTTTTGTTTCATCCGTAAAAATTATACCCTCATGCATTGCATTAAATTTAAAGATTGTTAGAAGCTTTTAGTATTATCAAATTATAAAAACAACTTTCTTAATTAAAACTACGTGGATTCCGTCACGTTTCCATAAACATTGGAAACAATCGTTACTTAGCATTAATTGAATGAACATGAGATACGCATAAGAAGCTTTGCAAACAATTTCGTATGTGCTAAATGATGCCTAGCGAATATTGAAAGCTAAATATTTATCTACTTTATGTGTTCTACACCTGTCATTCTGTGATTTCTTCATTTGTGGTAATGACCTACAGTCATCCATATAGTCCTCGAATGCGTGGCTGTAACTTGCCAACGAACAGATATTCTCAAAGCAGTGAGCTACTTCGTTGCTAGAAAGAAACACAAATAACACAATATATGTAAATTACAAGGGTTGCAACGGGCGGCCTTATCGCTAACAAGCGATCTCTTCCAGGCAACCATATATTGATTGTACTGTTGATTTAATAATAACATATTAAGGCACGTAACTCAGCCAGACTATGCGTAATGTAGGAGGCGTTTATACACAGTGGCGTAAGTATACTATTTGGGGCCCATGGCAAAATCATATATGAGTTGGTTGAAATGCTTAACGATTAACTTGAATTGTAACTTGTATTATGGTGTATATAGTTGTCTCACTTTAGATTATAGCACTGAAAAATATACATTAAATAAAATAAAATACTTAATTATACTGTTATATTCTTATACATTCCCTGCTTATACAGTTTGAAGAAAAACCTTAAAACTTTTTCTGCGCAATGAGATTGGCCAACTTTATTTTTAAAAAAAATTGTTCTCCTAAATAAAGTATTATTATTAACTGTTATTTAGAAAGTCGAGTAAACAAATTTTGAAATTTAACAACGTAAAGTTTGCACAAAGGAAGCATAGGCCTTGACTCAATAATTTAAGTACAGTAATATAAGAAATAACAATTTAATTAATGTACAACGGATATTACGGTATGTACAAATACAATTAATTTTTTTTATAGGCAGGGCAGATCTGATGTTAAGTGATACCACCGCCCATGGCATGGACACTCAATGCCAGAGGGCTCGCGAGTGCGTTGCCGGGCCTTAAAGAATTGGTGTGCTCTTTTCTTTATATACCCTATGTGCCATTAGTAAGTCCCATTGAACTCATCAGTTTGTGATCTTTAAATGTCAAACGATGTTTCGGTGAAGGACAAGAATCTTAATTTTTAACCTTTAAAACACCTTTTGGTGTAGTTTTAAATGTTATAATGTATAAGTTGTGGGTCTGTCAAGGCAGAATACAAAATACTAACTATATCACCACGACTTCCGTCGTTTTTGCCGCGCTGAAGTATTTTCGAACCGATTCGACTTAAGGTCCTTCAAGAAAATATCCCACCAGTTGCCGGCTGCCCTCTGGTAATGTAAGTGTCTATGGACGGCGGTATCACTTATCATCATACGAGTATCCTGAATTCTGACCGTTTGCTCTCTGTTACATAAAAAAAGTCTTGATGTGATAGTCAAGGACTTGATACAACTTCACAGGTTCAAAAAAAAACAAATTTCAGGATAATTCTTGTGTCCATTTTAACAATTGAGTGCGATTGTAGGACGAAGAACAAAGAAGTAACTATATTAAGACTGCCTTGCAGAATATATAAAACGGTAATTTAATTGGAAAAAAAAATTATAAACATAGGAAATACTGTAGACATACTGTATACGTCATATAATTATGTTGAATGGGCCCTAAGTGAGAGGTAGTGCGCCGGCGCATACATCTTACGACTGACGCAACTCACCTGCGGGCGTTATATGGTACAAAACTTGATTACTGCATTCCATTACCATAACCAGCTAGCTATTATCCATAAAATCTCTACACAGTAAAAGGAAATCTCGAGTCCGCACTAAATATCGCGTATCAGTTTAAAAATTAAAGATTACTTTTGCTCTCAAACAACACACATGATAAAATGAGGATAATCAGATTATGAAAATATGTTATAGAAAGGATATACACGTGTGAAAATGACGTGAGACTTCCTCACAATCAAGTAGCCCACAACTCAAGAGGTGTCTCTTTCTATTAAGGATATTATACTATGTAAAATGTAAATACAAAATGATGTAAGAATTAAATATAAATTATAGCAAATACACTTTTGAACGTCAATAAGAGGAATAAATGGATTTATAGCACAGACCACAAAAAACTAGACGAATAAAAAGTCAAAACAGCTTAGGTCAGTACACTGTGTGCTCTAAAAAAAGAATAAAAAAAGAAAATATGTTGTAATATAAAAAAAAATATCTTTTTTATGTAAAGAATAACACATTAAATTCTTTTAATTTTACATTTACACCCGTTTCTCAAATCAAGGGCGTAGAACGGACGGGAAGAACTGGCAATTATCCCTCCGCCACTCTTTTAATCGCTAACTTTTTTGTATTAACAAATATTTGTAAAGAGCTGCAACCATTACACCATGTTCAGCATGGCAGCTTTTTGTAATTAATAATAATAAAAGAAGAACGGTCCTCTATCAGCAGGAGGCATGGTGAAATAGGAGCACGCACTTACATACTCGTGAGAACAACATGCAAATACATAGTCGAAGTAACTAACATGATAAAGAGAACCATATAGAGAATGTATATATAATATATCTTAATATATATATTTCTTGTGTGCGTGTGTATGTGACTGAACTCCTCCTAAACGACTGGACCGATTTAGACGAAATTTTTTGTGTGTGTTCAAGGGGATCTGGGAATGGTTTAGATTCACAATTTTGTCCGCTGGACAATGTTTTTTTAAATAATTTTCAATTTATTAGTTGTTGTTGATTTTGGAATGTTTTACATTGGATCCGACAGACGGCGCTACCATCGCACTGTCAAATTTTAAATAATATTCGAATTTTAATTTTAGTCTGTCCCGAAATTTAAGAAAAGTTTTGTTATCATTGTGTTATATCGTGTGTGACCATGTGCTGGATCGTTAGATATTGTCATAACATTTGAATAATAATTTTCATCAAAATGGATATTATTAAAAATTGAAATTTTGAAATTAAAAACGTGTAGACAGGACAACGTCTGTCGGATCCGCTAGTATGTATATATGTTTCTAGTTGACCGCGTACTGCAACTCCAAATGAAACTAAGTATTTATCTTGTAAATATGTAATTAAATAATAATATTTACTAAACACATAATAATTAATTATTAAATTGTATTTGTTATTGGTGGAAGCAATATTGATAGTTAAATAACAAAACTTCCATAGAAACCACAAACAAAATTAGCGTTCTATATGATTTTGCTTTACAGTTTATAGGACGTCATAGTACGAACAATGCTTTTAAATTTAGAATGCAAACCATCAGCACCGCACTGGGTTGTTCTTAAGCTCATGGTAGATCGCTGTTCTGCGCCTGACATTCGCTGTTTTTTTTTAGAATTTAGGAACTAATCTCTTCCTCATGCTGTTTTCCCATTTAATGAAATTATATGTTTGGCGTTTTTAGATCTAAGCCACGCCGTAGTTAGTTGAACGATACCTTTGTTTTAAGTTAATGAAACGAGCGCGGAAATGACGTCAGCTTAGCTAATATTTAACTGGAATTCTATTGTTTTTCGAAGTTCATTTCTCTGTACACATCGCCGCATTCGATGGAACCACTGAGAAAAGTAGTGGGCCTATTCTTCCTCAGGGGTCTCTCGTATGGCATTTGCGTACGCTTTCAAAAAATTGAATTTTAACTTAATTTCTTAGGAATAAATGAAAGCCGCAGCCAGTTTTGTTGTTATCAAACATTTTCAGTGTTGACCACTTAACTACTATGTAAAATAAATAAATAAAACTGATGAAATAAATCGATGACACTTACGTGTAGTGTAGCGAAGTTTACATATACAGAGGGCTCGGGGGTGCGTTGCCGGTCTTTTAAGAATTGGTACGCTCTTTTCTTGAAGGACCTTAAGTCGAATTAGTTCGGAAATACTTCAGTCGGCAGCTGGTTCCACAAAGTGGTGGTGCGCGCGAAAACTGCCTAGAAAAACGCGTAATGGTGGAACGGTGATACGAGTGGAATTTCGTATTCTGCCTCGACGTCCGATGATGAAACTCAGCTGATGATGATTATATTACTACAAATAAATGATGAGCATCATTTATTTGTAGTAATCGTGACGTAATACAAAATATGTTGTGTACATAAGCCCATATCTAAGGTTAAAATAGGTCTATACAAATTACCAGAATAATATACTTTGTAATTAATAATTTTATCTTTTTTTTTATTTTCTACAATTGTCTTTCTGTAATAATTTATTGGCACGTATTGTTTGAAAATATTAATTATAAAAACAATATCAGGTGGTTTGCATAATTAATTATGTATCATAAAAAATAGATTTGTCATTGAACGTAATATAATACATACATATACGTAATATCTACATTGTAACTGATGAGCTGAGATTATTGTTACGTTTAGTAATCATACCAATCAAATGTATAGCATTTTTAATTTTCATAATCAACATAGGAATAATAGAAGTCATTTAAAATTATAAAATACAAAAAGTTTGATCACGGCAGCATTTCTTCCCTGTATTGGGATTTGCGATAATTATTCGTTGACCGAGGAGAACACCAGCTGTAAGGGTCATCGGTGCTAACTGGGTCATAAACAGAACATTAAAAAATGTGTACGTTGACCCAAAATTAACTAATACAATGATGACCATCGTATGACAATTTTTAACTAAACATCCTTTTGGTATCTCTTAGTAAAAATCCCGCTGATTTGTCGATATCATATTATTATGATCGAAAAAAATTAAAAACACATTGCCTTCCATATATTTAATAAGTTTCAGAAATTGTTGTAAAACATCAATTTTCGGGGCTTAATTACGGCTTATTAGCCTCCATGTTCTTCTTAATCCAATCGGAATAGCTCCTGGTACTCGTGTAGACATCAGGGTGTCCTCGAGCACACCGAATATTCCATTAGACGATACCACAAGATTTGTTGTTGCAGGCCAAAGTTCCACCAGAATCACCCTGGAATCGTGATCAGTTAGCTCTATGTTTAACAGAGAGTTAAATATGGAAATTCATATTTATAATATATCTAGGAACACGTAAAATTCAATTCAATCAAACAAATTAAAGAAAAAATTAAAACAGTCTTACAGTAAAGTTGTGAGGTCGGTTAATTCAGTCCCTACTTGAGGGACCTTCTGTCTAAGTTATTGCGTACGTATTAGCTAACCTAATAGTTTCTAATAGGGACCATACCATATTTAAATCTTGTGTGTTTTAAACACAAAACTAATTGAATTATAAATGTGTAGCTGGCTGCTAGAAGTGCCTAAGAGTATTGAAGATAGAATAGTATTGAAATTAAGCCAGTGAATGACAAAGTAAGAAAGTTGGACTAGTTAAAATTCTTAAAATACTGGTTTAAATCGAATGAATTTCAAATATACCGTGCTTATACGTTTGCTCTGTTACGATAATAATTCTAATTTCACCCACAACACAGTCGAAAAGTTTCTGTTTGAAGAAAAGTACATTGTACTTGATTGCACGACTTTGGGACACTACCCCCAGAGAAGAATAATAATACTTACTTGGCAAAGACCTTCGTGCGGTTTGTTAAGAGTACAGATGTAGGTTTTAGTAACTGGAAAAAGAGAGACCAAAATTTTGACGCTGAGCAAGATGCCCTAAAACTTAAATGGAGTTGAGCGGGCCACGTAGTGCGTTATACAGATGACAGATGATATAATATGGTATGTGGAAGAATAAAGGCTTATTATTTACCTATTATATTGGACGACGAGCGACCTCATGTAAACTATACTGCTGGCTATGCATAAGTTTATTATAATATACGTCCAAGAAATAAATGATATGTTGACTGGAGAGTCAACATATTTAATTATATAACAAGGAGTTGTTATAATTAACTCTTCGGTTCTTATGAAATAAATTTGGATTTGTTCGAATACTTAAACTCGAGAAAGGATGGTTCGATTTTCATCTGTTTACAATATTTCTTCCCGAATAAGAACAACAAAACTGAAAATGTAGAATGGTATCATAACTGTTAAACATTGAATGTTCTTCGCCTACTGTAAACTCAGTAAGATGTGAGAACGTATTTGATTGAAATATATTATTAGCTTAGGTATTGGTACTGTGGTCAAATCAAATGTATCGATATTAAATGATGATCGAACTTTAAAAATCAAACACATTGCCTTGCATCTATTTAATAAGTGTTAGAAGTGGTTGTTTAACATGAACTGTTGGGACATTATTAAGGCTTATTAGCTTTCATTGTGTCCGTAATCCAAGTGAAGTAGCTGCTGGTTCTGGTGTAGACATCAGGTTCCTCTTGAGCGCACGGAATGTTCCATGAGACGATACCAGAAGATTTGTCGTTGCAGGCCAAAGTTCCACCAGAATCACCCTGGAAACGTGATCAGTTAGCTCTTTGTTTAACATAGAGATAAAGATGGAAATTCCAAATATATATTATAATTTCCATCTTTTTCTCATGATTGTTCTTAGAAGATTACCTTTTTTTAAGTTTTATTAATATTAAAGAAATTCAATACTGATGATACAATAATGAGGCATTTTCAATTTGCCCACATCATTTCTTGAGCAAGCTGCTATTAGGTTCAGGTAATTATGTAGGGACACGATAAATTTAAAGTTAATAAATATACCTTAAAAACTTGACTTAAACAAACAAAGCAAGACAGTCTAGTAACAGTCAAGTACAGTAAAGTTGTGAGGCCGGTTAATTCAGTCTCTACTTGAGAGACCTTCTCTTAAGTCTTCGTCTTAAGTTATAACGTACGTATTAGCTAACATAATAGCTTCTTATAGTGATCATAATATCATATTTAAATCTTGCGTGTTTTAAAGGTGTTTTTAGAAACGAACAAACATTGCGTAATATTTTCTGTCTTTAATTGAAACGGTAAACACTAATTGAATTAGAAAATTGCTAGTTATATCTGCTAGTGTAGTAATGCCACCCACAACACAGTTTTCTTTGGAGAAAAGGATATTAGACTTACGTCTACGACTTGGTAGGGACAATACCCCCAGACAAGAAAACTAAGTACTTACTTGGCAGAAACCTTCGCCTCCCTTGTTGTATGTACAGATGTGGGTTTTCGTAACAGGATAAAATTTTTTAAAGTTTCGTAAATAATCGGTTTCACAGTCTTTATTCGATATAATTTTTACGTCCAACCATTGCAATTTGTCGGGACTGTTAGTTCGACTTTTCTGGAAAAAATTGATTAGAGATCTAGACTTGAAGCTAAGCAAAAACTTTTTTACATAACAGGTGGCAGAAGAACCCTGGAGCTCAGCAACATTATCTGAGCTAATATTGTCATGGCAGCTATTCCTAATGAGGAATATCTCCACCCGCAAATCCTCCTACAACTTATCTGCTCATAGTCAGAAGACTGATAGCACGATGCGCTCTTGAAAAAAAAATTAACTATATAACAGGTGGGAAAATTCCAAAAGGATCACCTGATGTTAAGTGATACCTCAATCCATGGCTTTTAAGGTTTGGTACGCTGGGTGAAGGTATCATAATTCAACTAACAGAAATACTTCAACGCTTATTATGTCCAAGCCGTTTGGTCACAACTTCTTTAATCATTTTCACTACAAACCCAGTGATGAAACATTTTCTGAGTTTATCGCAAATGATCTGAAGCATCTGAGTCATGTTAAGAGAGAAATGATGATGCTTCTTCATGGCCAAGCTTTCACTTACAGTGGTGAATCCCCATCCGGACACTTTACACTTGTCCCCTACTTTGGGGTCTTCCGTGGCTATTTCGATGGGTTTGACTTTTTCTGTAAATTTAATCTTCTCTTTGGTTCTTAATAGAGCAATATCATTTACATTCGGTGCATCGGTATATTTTTCATGGTTTACAATTTTGTCAATTTTGTATCTGGTACCTCCAGACGTTTTGCTGTTTGTACCAGCCAAAATGCTCAAGTCTTCTGCCTTCTTACTGAAAATATGTTTCATAAATATAAATAATTTCATTCCAATCAATTGTCAAAAATTAGCTAAAACATTTCATGTAAATTAATTAAAAAATATTATCACAAGTCAAGTCGCTACGCAAACAATTCATTTTGCTACGATTACTTTTTGAAGCAATGTGCTGCAGTAAGGATCCATATGTCAGCAATGATTGCACCACCACAGAAGGAGAAGTTATTTTGATTCTGTACAGAAACTTGGTATGGCAAAGCCCCATCTGGTGCATCTGTCCCACCCACGACGCGTCCGGCCGCGCCCCCCCCCCGATTCTTCCTTAATGTCATCGCTCTTTGGTATTTCTGCGGCTTTGAAATGGAAACAGTAAAACATTTTTCTCCTCAAAAGTAATTTGTTTAGCGTTAAACTATTAAGAATAAATGATTTAATAAGTAAACGTCTTGGCCTGGATCGAGAAGTTCAGAATGATTTAACCGACTGACTTGGTATGACCATGATTTTTTAATGATACAGTGATAACTGGCACAGTAGTATATGACTGATAACAATTACATACGCCGAACCCAATAATTTATCCACAAACTCAGATTGATAACAATATAAGATCAGACCGTGATAGTCGATCGATCTCCTATCTGCATCCCAATAATCAAATCCTATGAGACAATCCATTTATGGCGACGGATAGAATGCAATCTCTTTGCTCTTTACATTCATATGTTACAATCAATATAAGCCAAATGAGGTAAATAAAACCGTACAAATAATATTATATTATCTAGCTATTCAAAGGGGGAACGCTGCCTATTAATAATATTTTTTAATAATTAAATTTTAAGGTTATTTATTAGATATATTTTTATGTATTATGTTATTTATTAAACAACTATATGTATATAGCACCAATAATATTAAAATATACATGAAAATGTTTAAAAATATCAAATAGTTCTTTAATCATTTTAAAAACTGGCGTAACTTAAAATCTCTAGACAGGTATTTTTAGGTATAACGATAGATAAATTTTGTAGTTGGAAATCACATATTGGAAAATTACATAACAAAATAGACAGTTTTGTTTTTGTGTTAAAACGACTAAGGGAAACTTTGAACCATGCTACGGTATTAGCTGTTTATCATGCATATATTGCATCTATAATTAGATATGGAATTATAATATGCGGAAATTCAGTCGAAGTCAATAAGGACCAAAGAGCAATTTGTGGAGCAAATTGTATTGATAGTTGCGTGCCTCTTGTGCCAAAAATAAATTTAGAACTGTATCGGATAAACACTTTTTGTATGGCAATTACATTTTAAAATAGATTACCGAAATAATTTAAAGATCTTCCGACTAGAACTTTTAAAAAGCCACTTAGTGCATTACTTTTGGAAAAAATTTACTATTCAATAAATGAATTTTTGCATGCAAATATTATTTATATGCGCGAGACATTGTAATTGACACAAATTTAATAAATTTGCACGCCACTGTGTGTGGCAGAATATGCGAACGACTTACGATTGTACCACATTAACATAATTATTTATTAATATTATTATTAGGATATTAGCACAGTTTAACTGTCATTTACGTACAAAGGTAGGTATATCAAAAAACATCGCATATATATATATATATATATATATATATATACGTCTTTAATCATAATCGGTGTGTCGATTTAATAATTTTTTTTTGTTCTATCTTTTTAGTAGTATCTTTAAACTAACATATTATAGAACATTTCATTTTGCTACCCCATAGAGACTGACTATACGCTTTTCCGAATTATATTGTATATAGATTTAATTTATAAGAATTATTAATTAAAAGATACTTACCAAGAGCCCCGCAAAGCACAAAACCAACTAGGAAATAGTTCCTCAGAGACATTTTTCAGAATGTGCTTAAACTATAAAAATTCTCGAATTATATACAAATTATATAAGTAATGGTGTGTTCACTATGGTGATGAAATTAATTATTAGATGCTCGATTATATGATATCGCAGTACGTGCAGCAATTCTCGTTAGAATGAGAGGTGATGGGCCACACGCCAGGTATTGCACAGGATTAAGGTCCTTGTACTGGAGTTAAAAAAAGAGTGTAAATTCGGAGCAATTTTCTATTCTTAAAGATTAGATGCTATTTCACAAAGAACTGTGTGATACGAGATAATAGAAGACGTATTGTATCGAATAAATAATATAAATATATTCACACCCATATGGTATACTTAATTTTTTCCAAAACGTAGCAGCTTGTAATAGAAACTGTATGCAGCTATATACATATATATATCGTTTATCGTGTATGTATATACATACATGAGAAACGATATCAATAATATAGAATTACTCAAAAAATAATTTGAAAAATTATCTGAAGATATATTACAGACTCACTTTTTTGTTGTGTGAGTGAAGCCACCCAAGTCACAAGAGTTCTTTTTAAAAGTAATAATAACGATCTTATAATTGAGAATCCCGATATCTCTCATAAAGATAAACAACCTAGGATCATGACCACCATAAGTCTTAAATTTTAATGAGGCATTCTAAAATAAAGTATAATGATGACACCAGTGACCACCGGCATCTTACCTCGCAGACGTCGCACCTACAGTATAAAAGCAGGAGACCACGACAAACCGTATTCAGCGCGCAGCGAGTCGAGCCAATGCCTCCTCGCGCGAAGCAGCAACAACCAAGGGCTAAATAGCCCGGCCCCGTACCGCCCTGTAACAGCAGGGTGCGAACCAAGACACCACCTAACCAAACATCTCCTTCGCGAGGGAGGATGTAGCAATTATCACTGGAAACCGTATTCAGACCTTTACTTCGCACTTCGCTCACTCCAGTGAGCTTCCGTCCTGCCCTTCAGGCGTTTGAACCCCCCGCGAGGTTCGGGTCTCACAGGAGACGCCCTTGCGCGAGTCGCGGGAACCCCACCCATTGGAAAGCCCAACAGCGAGATTCCATTCAAAAATAAATAAAAACCGTATTCACATCACCACCTAGCACTAAACTCTTATTAGTTTAAAAAAAAAAGTATTATCTTTAATCAAAAGGTGTCAAATCTTTAAATAAAGTTTTTTTTAATAACACACGTTGATATATTTTGCCTTGTGAATGTAATTTAATAAATAATTAATCTTAATTAAGGGTATTTTAGGTTTCGCATTCAAGTTTGATATTAATTTATTGCTCGGAGAGTAATACAAAATGTATTGTATATATGTATAAGCCCCTAGCTTTAGTTTTAAATTTGAAATATATTGTGTAATTATATGTCTTATCATTTCTAATTTCCTGCTATATATTGCCTTTCTCTGTTAATTTATTGGTTCGTGTATTGTTTTAAATAATTACTTATGAAAACAATTGCAGGTTGATTGCAAAATAAATTTTCTATTATAAAATCTTATAGTTATACAATTCTATTTGTTTATTATCAATCAATCAAATAATTTATCCCAATTAGACCACTTAAAATTGTACTTTTGAACGATAAATAAACGATACAAAGATGATTCTAGTTTCTCCTTCAAAAGAAGAGAAGAGTGGGAAGAAACTCTACACTTCCTCTTTTTAAATAGTTATATGTGAAGACAACGTACTCTCAGAGTAAAACTACTACTGATATTGGTTATTTTAAAAGAAACATTTGACTGTACAACCGAACGCCTTATTTCTTAAATAAAATACAATAGATTTTACAGTTATACAAATTGATCCATCATCCAATGAATTCAACTAGAATTTATTAAACAAGAATACATAATAGCGATTCATTAACCACGATTATCTTTAAACGAAAGTGCCCAAACAAAGAAGATTCAATAAGTAAGTTGATTTAAAATTGTAGAGTTGACCGCGGTGGGTGGTCGAACATCCGACCATAATAAACAGACCCGTGTCTCATGCCTATTTAAAATACAACTCTATCAAAGATGGCAAATGAAGGCTCTTTGAAACTGGTCGCGTATCACATGTGATGACGAAACTACAAACTGTCTCAGCGAAAGTGTGCGAACTAAACCTACTCGCTGTTTGCATAATTTCTGGCGATTCATCAAGTTTATTTTATCAAACGATCAACCGGTGGGAGGTTTTGTGAGAAAAATTTCTAATACATTACTCGTACGATCGTCCTTGTTGTGGAGATTGGAGTGAGGAATTCCACTTATGGACTTTCGTATTGTGGATTTGTTAATTGAAGAGATGAGTCTGAGCATATGAAAGTGAATGAGAATTGTGACAATATACAGTAAATCTCCATATAACGCGGAATTTGTCTCGTATAACGCGGATATTTCTCACGTTCTTCTTTAGTGTGAAATGTATAATGATTTGTCAACTCTATAATTAGTTTTTCTACTTTGTATTGTAATTTACACCTGTTTCATATAAATCTAACTAACTTTATTCACAAAAAATTCGTGTTCCTAGTTTTTGGAGAGGCACCAAAAAAAGAAGAATTTATTTCAATAAAGTTTGACACATTTAAATTAACTTCCTACTAACACACTAACACAGCATCCATGCAACGCTAGCAGCAGTGATTCAGATATCAAAAACATAACTAAAAAACAACTAAGTCTCGAAACTTTTAAAGGGTCACCAACGCACTTGCGAGCCCTCTGCCAATGTGAGTGCTCATGGGCGGCACCAATTTACATCGTCTTGCCTGATGCCTCATTAATAAAAACTCAGTTATATTATAATAACTTAAGATCCATGTCCAAGTCCGTTAATTTATTCAGTCCCTACTTAAGTGGCCTTCTGTCTTATGTTATTACGTAATTAGCTTACAATTATGTTTAATTACAATTAAGTTATTTATGCAGTTGTATACCACCACTAATTGTATTCTACATATGAAGCTTCTAGAAGCTCTTAGAAGTACTTTAGGGTTTTGATAATAGGTTACTCTAGAGTCACAATATAAATTGACTAGCTTTAAATATAGCTAGCTATAATTGTAAGGTATAATTTAGTCCATTACGAAGTTTTAAGGGCTGAAAATGGCCTTAACTGTTTCGAGATAAAAAGATAGTAGGTACGTGCCGCGTTTTAGTTTGTCGTGCTATATACTATAAAGCCTTATAAAAGACACAATACAAATAATGAAACCCGTATCACCCAAAGATTAGAGATTTGTGGTCAATTGTCTGGACTAAACAAAAAATAAAAAGTTCTATGTAAAATATATATTTTTTAGAGCTAAGAAACAGACCTGTTTATGCGTTGGAAAAGCTATTGTTAACCTGAATAAAATAAGGCGTGATAATTGTTACAGGACCCTGAACAAAGTTTGATAAATTTCTGATAATTCTAATACTGATTACTGTTATTTTACTTGACTCTCAGGAGTCTGACTGCGTCAGCATCTAGGTTTTATTGCTTGTAGATGCTTGTACAACATTAGTATACTTAATCAGGAGTCACTTTTCTCTGGGTCTTACGTGTGAATTCATAACTTTTATATAATATAACCTTATCATCATTGTTTTGGTTACACCTGTGGTTTTACAATGACTTTAATAACACGTGGGAGGCATTGCGTAAGCTTAACATAATACAAATTACTCACAGTTAGTACATATTTTAATATTTTACAAGAGAAATACTCGGTGTACAACATATTCTAACTGAAGCAATAGATATAACCTGACCTGGATAGGTGACGGCAGATCGCAAGTAATAAATTACCATAATATTTACGTCCTATATTTGAAGACATGGATGTAATATAGATATGGACTTACTCAGAAACATTTAGTTTTCCTAAATAAAGCGTTTCCTCAAGCATACATATTTTTTATGTCTGGGCCTCAAATGACTGTATCTATTTCTTGATAATTTGTCAATCTGACACAATATGTCGTCGACTGTTTGGGTCTTAGGCAAGCCGGTTTCCCACGATGTTTTCCTTCGCACGTAGACAGAAGACAGAAAGTCTACTGGTGCACAGCCGGGGATCAAACCTACAACCTTTGGGATGAGAGTCGCACTCCATTAGGCCATCACTGTTCTATTAACCCTTAACACCACACGCGGGGGACCTAGGTCCCCCACCGCACCGATTGTAGCAAATATTTTAAGTACTTTAAACCCGATGCGCTTGAGTTTTCGGGTATTCTCAGTGCCGCCCAAGATCTCGCGGGGAGTTGATGCACACCTGGCTACTGTTCTTAGTTTAAGAGGTATGAGTCGATGGGGGAGCCTAGTCCACGAATGTAATTACGTTAGTTTATTTGTAGTATCATTTTCTTATTTATTTGCCTCTTTTAAGGTTAGTTGCGCAATATGGATAAAAGTTTGAATCCCCAGCAGATAAAAAATGTCTTAAATAAGTTAGACTTAGATGAAAATGAGAATAAGGACATTTTTTCCGGAACCATCATCGGATTTGAGTGACGCGTAGTCTGAAATCAGTGATCACGATACCGAAAGTGAAGAAGAAGCGGAAAGTATCTCTGAAAACGAAGACTCAAGTGACAACGATGAACAACGCCAAAACAGCAATGCTTATTATGGCAAAAACAGATATAAATGGTAAAAAGTACCACCGTCACGATCGGTGATCTCGGGTGCCAGCTCATAACATTATTGTTCATTTGCCTGGTCCGAGAGGCCCTGCACAAGCCAAGAATGAAATGTCTCTTCCATTGGAAGCATGGTCTTGTGACTTGTCTATTTACTCAAGATATGATTGATTTGATTTTAGAACATACGAATGAAAAATCACAAATTATTCAGAAAATCATACATCTGACTCAGCCTACACCTACCACGTCAATAGAGACGAAATTTTAACATTTATTGGGTTGATGTTTCTAACAGGCATATTCAAATCTGCAAGAGAAGATGATAGAGGCTTTTCGAATGTCAGAAAAAAACATTAATTATGCTATTATTATTATTTTGATAGAAAATATGGAGACTGAAATAATGTTCCTCGACTTGACTGATTTTTGATATTTGCTAGATACTATGTGCATTCCTCCTGTGATTTTAGACGTTTGAGTATTTTCATAGATTTAAATGCTTGTTTTGTAATAAATAAGATTAGAGTAACTACATAAAAAGACTCAATTTATTTTTTGTCCCTAATTTTAAGTCACAACTTCTTCCTAAAGTTACCTCTTAAAATTTTAAGTAGTTTTTGTAACTTGTTTTGTATGACTCTAGAAATGTCTATTTTTTTGTTTAAATTTATAAATAAATACTCTTATATTATTCAGTAAATGCATTTTATTTATTTAGTTAAAAAGAAACTGGTCTTGTGATAAAAATATCACTGATATATAATTTTTTTTTTTGGGGGACCACGCTCCCCCACGTGTGTAGTTGCGTGGCCAGAAATAGCGTGTGGTGCTAAGGGTTAAGTCCCAAATAAACCGGGCTTCTTTGAATTGTAACATAAATATAGCAACTAAAAATTTAATAATCTACACCGAGGAAGCTCGATGAAAGTGAACAAAGAAATACTTGTCTCGACCACAATAACATAGTAAAAAACGAAAACAAACATACCATCTCAATAAGAGTGATCAATGTCCTTCAAACTAGTTATTGTATAAATATCTCGAGACGAGATGTGTGGCCGAACTGGTTTCACGTTGCCCTTACAAGAGAGTCATTCAAAAATATTATGTAGTTTATTCAATGGATTTTTGAGATGAATTAAAATTGTTAATTTTAGAAAATGGTTTCAGATATTTAAATAAAAAATACTTTATATGCTAAATCCGTTGATATTTTTTATTACAGAATTATTTATAAATGTATTAAAAAAGATCTTATTTTCTTTTAAACTCAGTGTTGATTAAATAAAATTGATACTAATTTACGATCGAGAATTTATTTAAATTTATTCATGTAATTAATTATTATGTCAACAATAAATATCGATACACAAATAGTATTTTAAGCGAGAAAGTTCTTAAGGCAGAGCACGTGCCTAAAATACTTTTGGGACATGGTAATTAATTAAATATAACTCTTTCGTCTTGATTGATTTGTTTTTTATAAATGTAACCATAAAAATAAAATTAATTTATATAGTATGTATATTGGTTTTCACTTGCCGTTGATTAAATATTAAGTTTGTTGTAACGTGGCAAACTTCATATTATTATTTTTGTATGCTTTTCAAGTACAATTACAATTTTGTTTAATCAATTGCAATTACAACATCTTCTCCCAATTTCAATAAAAAGCACACGTGTGTGTGTGTGTGCGTGAATGAGTGAGTGTAATGTGTAAATACATGCTAGACCAGATGAACCTCTAACTCTCCGTAAGGTGTGGTCATAAGTCTCCCTGTATCTAATTATAGTTATAATTAAAAATTTAGTAAAAGCCTAGTGTTTCTCATTAATCCTAACAGCCACCGTAACATATATCTTGAAATACGAAAAAGAGATTGTTGAACTATTCCTCAGTTATCAAATAAAAATCTAGCTCACAATTTTGTCACATAATTTCTGTTTCATAATGTCACATGTATGTGGTATTTGCAACAGTATTTCATAGTAATCTTTCGACATTTGATTATCTTGCGAAGTTATCTTCGGCGCTCCAGTTTCGGAGGTTCACCCCCCAATCTCGCAATCACCTCCATTTGAACTGTAAATACACGTGCATAGAACGGGCCGACAGTTGGAGCTTAGGGTTATCAGCTGCTACTACCAGCGCAAAAAGTAGATAATTTTGTGGTCCTCTAGTGCGTTGTAGGACCTCAATGGCCAATTCACACCTTAAGGTTAACTGTTATCGGAGACCAGAAAGAGCAGAGTGGCACAGTGCAGAGATTGTTGGCGGGACTTCATATTCTCGAACAACATAGTTGCTTCAGAACTGTGAATCTGCCTTCCTCTATGATTACAAAAGCGATTCCGATTTATTTCTACCTTATCGTTAGATCAATTGATTATTATTATAACCATCCTCTTTCATTTCTTTATCAAACATGAAAACACGTATGCGTCATTGATTGAAGTGCCCTTTGCTTATAGACATCTTATAGATACTGGAATCAGCCTTAAAGTTTCCACTGCTAGACTACTCGGTTTGTAAACTTTGATGATTTTACAAAGTAGGCCTTCAGTGATACAGTGTTACAGATACCGACAAACATCTTGAACAATTGTCTTTGCCTGCGCAGAACCGATTTTTAGGTAACAATGGGAGGATGGGAGGCGGGAGAGTGACGTGTCGATCGGGATTCGCGTGATTGGTAAATAAGTTGATGTTTGTGGCTCGCGCTTTGCCTCCTTAATACACTGGCGTGCAGTAAATTAAATGGCACATAGCCGGTTTTCATTCTACTCACAATAATATCTTATATACACTAACAATCTACAAAATTAAAACTTACTTTTTAAAAGTTATTTACGCAAACAGCATTCACATACGATTCGCAAACTTACCCCCACTCCCTTGTTCAATACTCGAGAAGTTTGCCGGTATCTGTACTACTCACGCGCAGCTTTGGACTCGAGATGAAAGTTGAAGCGTGGGTGAGCGCCGAAATACCGTGAGAATTGACATCGCTTATGAACGAAATTAATCGAACGTTATTTAATTTTGTGGACACACTAATTGCCGTTTAATTAATAGAGGAATTTGGAATTTATTATATCCATTACTGATTAAGTAGATAATATACTTTTTCTATTACCACGTAGGTACGTAACTTGAAATTGAATAAATATTATTATTTATTTTATTTTTTAATGTAAGTAGTCCGTCAGGTCGATCTGTGGCTTAGAAGCTAGGGAGCAGGGACTGTCAAATCTCTCCTTTCATAAAAAGGGAGTTTATTTGCTTAAACTTAGGTCTGGTGAGTCGCCTCTTGGCCTGGGCGACAAGTACTCGAGAAATATCGTCATGATATTTATAGGCGTGTCTGATACTATCATGACACTTCTGTAGCAGAATTTCTCCAGCTGCTAGCCCATCCCGGGATACCCTCATGCCTCTTGCCCGCTATCTTGCACTTGCCTAATAATGAACCGCATTAAAATCAGTTACGCCGTGTTATGGAATTAAGAGCAAGATTTAAGTACTGTTTCTTTATTAAATTACACCACATCATATTTAATGCATTTTATATATTTTTATTAGTTATTTTATTTAAAATCACTTATGCGCTTAACAATGCTGATTAAGTACCAGATAGGCGCTTAACACCCTCAAGTGTAGTGTCGGAAAGAGCTCTGACATCTGGGTTCAATGGTATAAAATAATGTTCATATCATAAGTTTTTATAAGTCAACTAAATTTAATACTCAACTAATTATTAGTTAGTATATGACTTTCTTTCATATATATATATATATATATAAATAATCGAATTAAAATGATTTATTTGTTATCAATTCAGTCAATTGTTAAGTTTTTACTTAATTATATTCAATGATTTGTTTAATGGCGTAAAAAGAATCTTTAGTATTTAATAAGGTATGTTTAGTTAAGTTAGGTTATTAAAAGCTGTAATCTTTCTCAATAAATAAAATAAAAATTACAGTTTTCCAATTATGTTAAATGTTGTCATGCCAAATCTTGCCTTTAAAACTTAGAAAAAGAAGTTACATAAAGTTGCGTGTAGGTATGCTATTATATTATGATTAACATTATGGTATACTACAACTATAATGTTAATCATGTATAATGTATATTATAATTGAATATGTTAAACAATTAAATTTGAATGAATCTTTCTTTTAGTTTTAAACTTAATGAACGTTGTTACCGCTACCAATAGTCAGTTAACAATGTATTGCACTTAAAATAACTAGAACGACAATGTTTTAGCGGACAAGAATCGATTTTAGATTCACCTACAAAGCCTATAAAACTTTTTGACGTCGAACAATAGTTTAAATTATTAATAAATTTGCTTTTATTCAGTATCAATATAGGGCTTAGCGCGCTTCTCAATCCTTACTTTGAATTGTTAACCCCATTTAACATAAATAATTTTCTTTCTATGCATCAAAACAAGTTTTTTCTCTTATCTTTGAGTTAGACTAATTAATAGTTTGTGAAGTACAGTGAAGGAATGGTACGTCTTGCCCAGTTAAAACTTCCCCAGAGAATGAACAGGTTGATCCCAGAGGCGGTTCCTGCACGGTGTGCCTTTCTATAGGCCGCATCTCACTTAACATCTTGAGGGATTACAGCTAAACATCGTTCCAGTTCTTTTCAGTTCTCACGGTCAAAGTCAAAGTCAAAATAACTTTATTCATATAGGTAAACAAGTACACTTATGTACCTCAGGAAAGAAGTTAAAATAATTCTAAATTTACATTTACTACCAGTTCGCAAGTCAAGGGCGTAGAGCCGGCAAAAAGACCTGCCAAAAACTTTCCGCCAGTCTTTTTTTAATCGCTAAGTTTCGAGTCTAACAAATTGTTTGAACTAGAGCAAATCAATCCTGAGTATTACGATCATTTAAATATTCGTCAAATTTATAAAAAAAATATTGAATAATTTACGTTTGAGAGCTTTGAATTTATTAAGTGATAATTGTCTAATTATATCTTACTAATATCAAAACGTATAATTCAGCATATTTCATATTGTGTTATTCTAATACAATTCTTTAGTCGAGTTATTGGTAGTTTGCCAAGATATTAAAACAATGGAGCAATTCAATTATATCTTTTTAAATTAAATCTTTTTCATGTGATTTTTTTATTATAGTCCCTTTCACTGTTAACATATGTTTTAATGGCTTTGTTTCTTTCATTATTATTGTCTAAGTAATTGCATATCTTATGTAGGTTTGTTCTTCTCGCGCTCCCCTTATATAGATCGCTCGAAAGGGGTATGGCCAGTAGTCCTCATTCTCCTTTACTTATTTTAATTGAACTGTATCTTTGATTACTGCAACGAATTGTAAATAAACTAATAAAATCTAATGGACTTTACATTGCACATTGTTGTACCATTTTTAAAAAGATATATAGATAGAAATGAATAAAATTTAATCGACTTGACTTTACACAATTTTTATATCATTTTTAACAAGATATAAAAATGTTTTATGTTTAATTAGGAGAATGATGTTTTGCCAACGGAACGAAAGACTTTTCTTTAGGCGTCTTGCCAGGAATACTCATACATGCGTTCGCATTTTGTAAGGCACACGCAAACACATCAGGTAGGCTGGCGTGCTCTTGACCTCAGCTCTGAGTCATAACTTTAATTATGTGGGAAGACGCGAACTAGAAAACGTATTTTGCATAATTCGTATCTTTATACGATCAGCTGTTTAATACTTGAGTCACTGGTTTTAAATGTATGTTATTAGTGTGTTGTTACAAAAATCTGGTTTTCCATTAAAATACTAGTCCAATAATAACGGTATATTTGTAAAATAAATAATGAACTACAAAAAATTTTGACCTTGGGATCCAGGCCGAACAAACAGTATTTTATAACGAAACACAATTTATATATATATTTACATGATGATCTAAAAGTGTGACAATTTTAGAAACTGAATTAAACGACATTAAACAAATGACAGATTATAAAAATAATTTTCCAATCAATTTACGATTTGACACGTTCGATTATAATTTATTAGCAAGTGAAACTACTTACTATATAAAGTTTATTATACGCTTGTAAAAAAGAAAGTTGATGGCTTTAAATTATAAGCCCTTTTTGGAGATTTATTACTTAATTCATTAATAACTACGAGCAACAGTTTACTTAGAAATTTTATAACGTAATCAAAATAGTTATGCACAATCTTTTCTCTGAAAACTGTTTCTGTCTTTTAGATCTAAGGGTCGGAGTAGCAATGCAGATTACAAGTACGATGTATAAATAGATTCGATATTTTGGCTCAACCGTTGGCCTACATCCTTTGTGTACAGCAGACATATTTGCCAATGTTTATCGTAGGAATAAGTATTCTTTGCTCACCTAGAAAGAGGATTATATTAATTTAATAAAAGAAATACATCGGTGATTTTTACAATTTGTTTTTATAAAACTGAGGGCAAACCTGCTGTTAAATGATACCGCCAATAGATACTCTCAATGTACCGGCTCGCGAATTGGAATATAAATTATAGAGAATTGGTACCCTCTTTTCATGACACAATTTTTTTTTATTAAGCCCCACTTATTATTAATATAATTAAATTAAATAAGATTCATCTAATTTTAAATAACATGTATGCGTGAGGGTAGGTCAAAATGTTCTTATGGCTGTGGATGTTCTCTTTTCAATATTTTTGTATAACTAGCAGTCATTGTAAATAGTCATTATTATTCTGTGTACGTTGAACGCCGTGAGTAATCGTGGCCATAGAGAGCTTTGTCGGATTCGTGGTTTGTCGGTCAAGTCCAGTGCCTGGAACTTACTGTTATAACAGTAGATACCGATTTTATATAGAAACTACTGCTTTTTTAAGTAGATCAAAAGACAATTGTAGAGCTCCTTAACTGGCGATGAGATCCAAATAGAAACATTTCAAAAGGCCAAGCAGTAAGGAGAGGATGCTATTGTCTATGGAGAATATTTTAAATTTAAATGAAGAAATACGTGGGGTACAAACCGATAAATCATAATATGTACTGTCTACGTTAAGCAGTTTCAAATCGGTAAATAAAGTTAAACACAGATGTCGATCAAAGTATCTACTCTCTATCCGCAAATCTACAATATATATGAAGGTGTTTCAAAATAATTACTAAATTGCAAAACATAATATTAAAATGGAGAAACTCAACAGAAGATCAACAGAAATAAAATCAAATGGAAACTGAAAATCATATCATATCTACTGTATTATATTCCTACCGTATTAATTTAGTTTATTTTTGCTGTATCGGCCATGTTTCCTTGTCTTCTTGTTCCGGGGACTTCGTGACCGACACACGCCATTCATGTTTATAAGTACCTGTCCATAGGAAGAGGGGAAACGAATGTGCCTTTTAAGAATTGCGCAGTTGACATCTTTAGAAATATGATTCATAAAAGTGTAAGTATTTTTGAACGAAATGTATTTTCGGATCTTCTCTATATTTATTTTTACAAGCTGTACACTGTTTTATATGTTTTTAGTTTTACATTTTATATTTATAGATAGAGCATAATGTTTTTTAATGTCTTAATGAAAACACAAATCGGCGACTTTCTATGTCATTTAGGGATAATGTAAGTTACCTGGGTAGACTGCCTTGGTGAACCCCAAGGACCCATCTTAAAGGCGTGTGAAGGGCTGAGGTATTTTAGTGGATAGGGTCTCGCTACACCTCAGAAAAGCAGAGAGCTTTGAGGGTAGACCCAGCCTCGCGTCAAGCTCGACATCCACAGCGCGGGCCTACGTAAGCGCATTTTTTAAATTAAAAAAAGGAATAATGTAAATTGAGCCGTATAAACTTAGTGCCAGTCCTAACACTGGGGTCGTCCGTTCCTGGAATTGTCTTTCTTGGGGCTGTAACGAAGCTGTTCTGAAATCCAAAAATCCTCGACACCAATTTTTGATTGATAGGGTGCGGGGAGTTTACTCCGAGTGTCAGTTGCGAACCGTCAGCGGTTTATTGTAGTGTGCGTGTGTACCGATTACACATTGACGGAAGCTTGCACACATATACTATATACGGTTAGGAGGAATAGTGGGGCGCGTCTTCGTGGATTGCACTATCCATACTAGTAAACTCATAAGCAATCGTGTTTCTATCGTTAAAAATAAATGTTGTTGTTCCAACGGTAACATTGACGTATTTCATTGTCGTGAGGTAATCATCTTTAGCCTATTTAGAAACGACATTTCTCAAGCTGAGAAATGTCGTTTATTATGTTTATTACATGTCTTATGAAAACAAGTAAGGTACATATTATGGCATAAGTCATATCAAGACATACATATTAAAGAAGTACATTAGTAATAAACAAGAAAGTATTTGGTGTATCCTAGAGCAGTTTCACATATAAATATAGACTGATAGTTTTTACTAGGTTGCAAATATTATATTGCATACATAAGTCGAGCGGGCCGGATGGTATTCCTCCAATTGTGCTGCGTACTTGTGCTCCTGAGTTGGCTCCGGTCTTAACGCGCCTTTTCCGGTACCTGTACTCGCTTGGCACTGTCCCGGAGTGCTGGAAGATCGCATCGATATTCTCCAAAATAATGGAATCCATTATTAATTGCCAGCTCCTGGAGTATCTGGAGGGCCACCAGCTGATAAGTGACTCTCAGTACGGCTTTCGTCGTGGTCGTTCGGCTGGTGACCTTCTTGTATACCTTACGCATAGATGGGCGGAGGCAATTGAGTCCAAGGGGGAGGCTCTAGCGGTTAGTTTGGACATAGCGAAAGCCTTCGATCGGGTGTGGCACAGAGCACTGCTCTCGAAGCTTCCAGCCTATGGGCTTCCCGAGAAATTATGCGATTGGATCTCCAGCTTTCTGGCCGATCGGAGCATCAAGGTCGTCATCGACGGAGCATGTTCCGACCTTAAACCCGTGAACGCTGGGGTCCCACAAGGCTGTGTTTTATCCCCGACCCTGTTTCTTCTGCATATCAATGATATGTTGCAACTTAGCAACATTCACTGCTATGCGGATGACAGCACTGGGGACACTCTTTACACTGGCCGGGCAAGTATTTCTCGGGCAGATGTCGATGAGTACCGGAACAAACTTGTGTCTGAAGTAGAAACCCTACTACGTGGAGTCTCTGACTGGGGCAGACTAAACTTAGTCCAATTTAACCCCAAAAAGACACAAGTTTGCGCGTTTTCCGCTAAAAAAACACCCTTTGTCGCTACTCCTCTTTTCGAAAACACTCTCCTTAAAGCCACAGCCAGCATTGGAATACTTGGCGTTGACATATCGAACGACGTTTAGTTTCGCGGTCACTTGGAAGGAAAGGCAAAATTAGCCTCCAAAAAGCTCGGTGTGCTCAGCAGGGCGAGACGGTACTTCACTCCGGGCCACCGCTTGCAACTATATAAAGCGCAAATTCGGCCCCACATGGAGTACTGTTCCCACCTTTGGGCGGGTGCTCCCCAGTACCAGCTTCTTCCACTTGACCGTATTCAACGAAGAGCGGTTCGAATCGTTGACGACCAAAATCTCTCCAAGCGGCTTGATCCTTTGGCGTTGCGTAGAGATGTGGGGTCTCTCTGCATCTTCTACCGCATTTACCATGGAGAGTGTTCAGAGGAGTTGTTCGGATTAATACCTGCAGCTGAGTTTCATCATCGGACGTCGAGGCAGAATACGAAATTCCACCCGTATCACCTCGACGTCCGCCGTTCCACAACTGCGCGTTTTTCCAGGCAGTTTTTGCCGCGCACCACCACTCTGTGGAACCAGCTGCCAACTGAAGTATTTCCGAACCAATTCGACTTAGGGTCCTTCAAGAAAAGAGCGTACCAATTCTTAAAAGGCCGGCAACGCACTCGCGAGCCCTCTGGCATTGAGGGTGTCCATGGGCGGCGGTATCACTTAACATCAGGTGAGCCTCCTGCCCGTTTGCCCCCTGTTCTATAAAAAAAAAAAAAAAAAAAAATATTGCATGTTCGACCACCAGACGACGAAAGAATTTTATCCGCATTTGTAAATATGCACGCAATGCGGATCATTTTGCTATGTACATTAATTAAAATATAACGTGATAATGTAATTAAGATGTTAGCATTGGACTTCAGGAATTAAGTATACGCATTACCAAATAAGACTTAATTGTAATGATCACTTAATTTACATCCACAGAACAGTCGGAAAAGAGAGAACAAAGACTTGGACCCTTCGGGTTGAAGTTCACAGACGTTAATAAAAGAAGAGAAGAGTGAAGATTTAAGTTGGCGCCTGGTAGATAGTTCTGGTAGAAGCTGGTGCTTTCTTGGCTCAACGAATTAATATCGCAAAACAGCGAAGAAATCCCGGCGTTGAAACTTGAAGCTATATATATTGTAAAATTCTACGGGGAAATTTTTAAATTTGTTTTAATATTTATTTATCAATTTTTAAAAATTAATATATAGTTAAAGAATATGATAAATACTGTATTTGAAAATAAATATGCATTTGAAAGATACCTCCTATAGGCATTCAAGTACGGTGCTGGCTTTTTAAAAATAGGTACGTTCTTTTCTTGAAGGACTTGAAGGACTGGTATGGTAACATTGGTAGCAAGCTTTGTCAGAATGCTATAGAGTTTACTATTATTTATTAATAATAAATAATAGAAGTGATGATGAAGGGGAAGAAGAAGAAAGAGGAGGCTGCACATCTTCGTGGCGCTAATGTTATTCACTTCAAACATATATAATATAGAAATGTAGACATTGTAAACAATTGGTATTATTATTAATAATATTAAACGGGCTATAACCCATTCTGGTTCATGACCCCCGCTGTCTAAGAGTTACATTGATATTTTTAATTTACTCTTGACACGCGTATTTCTAATAATATAATTGATGTCTATCACGATGTGTTTCTTAACCATAAGGGGTTGTAGAACACATGGTTGAAAGTCGCGTAACTACGATGACACTGCTCCATTAAAATGTACAATACAAACAAGTATCCGATCGTTATGTCCACATCCGTAATAGTTTTAAGAATTTCTCGGATGGTTTGCTTTTACTCTTAGTTATAACCCCATCTTTCTGGAACGCTATTTTAGGACGGGAAATGGGACATTATTGAACAATCACACGGAAGGGTTGGGCTTGTATTGACTTTAGAAAGTTGTGATTGATTTGTCCCGACGCTTTAAATATGAGTTTATTTACCAAATTACCACGCTCCATTATGTATGAAATACGAAGAAAAGGGCTGCAATGGCAACTCGTCACAATAATTAAAATTACGCACTTTCAACTATCAGATCTCAATGCATTAAGAAAAGTCAGAAAAAGAACAAGGAGAAATGGAAAATATGGAAGAGGCTATTACACTAAATGGACCATACAATACAATGCAAAAACAAACTAATAACACCACTAATACTCATATTAATAAATCTAAACCAATCAATAACGATCTACTAAATATATAATTATCATCGGCAGTATGAGTCAAAATATACAAGAAATAAACATACTTTAATGACGATATCTTATCTTCCGAGCAAATAACAATTATCTGTTCGGTATTCGACAGAATATGTTTCGCATGTTACATAATGTATATTTTTGAGGTGAAATTTCTTTAGGCGGATGAGGGTAATTTTTTTACGGAAACGGTAAAAGTGAGAGAGCGATTTAAACCGATTGAGAGAGAGTGAGATAGGTAGTTCGAGAAAAAAAAAACGCTATTGGTTGATGAATTCGTTTTCAGTTACATTGGCAATTCTGTCGCATAATATCTTGTGCAGTAAACGCAGATTTATTTTATAATATCATTAGCCTGTATGCAGTGTGTAAACAGTGTGAATATTATATAAAAGATATACAAATACATGTAGTAATAGATAATGTAACTGGTACATGATCATCTTTGGGGCTTTTACCTTAATAATAATTAATGACAAAGAAGTTTCAGTTCTGACATGTGTACTTTGTACGCACGCACTTTTTCTGTATTTGTTTCATGATTAGTTTGTTTTATTAAAAAAGGTAATGAAAGTAATTAAAACATATTTCTGCTCCTGACGGGGCAATTTTTGGGTCAAAGGCTTCAAGGCGTTTTTATTTACTTAACGACACCGGTGCAAATTTTCGCTGCATTCAATATTGTAATTTTTTACTTAAGTTACCACTTAAATACTTTTCACACCTTACCTTTATTACAACTTTCATTTCATCATTGATATTAATCGATTTTTAATTATCGGATGACAGGTAAAAGTAAAATATTATAATCTATTTCAATTACCCAGTTGTTCACCGAATCAAATCGGACTGTCTCGATACAGCAAACAAAATGACTGACGTATTCAGAGCGATTGTTATGGAACAAGCTTATTATTGGTATAAAAATAAAAGTATTTTAATAGTGAGTTAACTTCGGTGGCAGTTGTTGTAGGGAAGTTCAAATATATATAAAAGTACATATATAAATATAATTTAATACTCGGAACATACGCAGGCTGCAATTTCCCCGTACTAGACTATCTAAAGTTAGAAATTCTTTAATGGGAAAAGGGATACTCTTCTTTAATAAAATCCCAGAGGCTCTTTTATCTCTGTCTTTTAATAAATCTAAGAAATGTATATAGTAAAGCTGTGTACAAAGGCTAACTATAAAGCTATCTATTATCTAGTTGATAAAAGGGCCTGGGACTAGTGCTGAGCAGGCTACTTCTAAGTAATTTGCTATATTTGTATCAAAATAAGTATTGTTTGATGATATGCTTTTTTAAAAGAGTACCGAGAGTTTTTTACGCCGGCTTTTTCTCTCTGTCTACACCCTCTGTCTTCTTTGCCGATGAGTAGGGATGTCTACAGGTTCAAATTTAATGGCGTGGAATAGGTGATACCTTGATGATCTTATGCTAGAAAATAAACGTATTTTTTTAAATGTGTTAAGAAACTAGTATGTTTCTCTATTATATACTAGATGGCGCTAGCAGCCATCGAGGTTGGTTTGAAGTTGAATTAGGTCTAAGTCTAGGTCATTTGAATTGAATTCAATATTGTTTAATTGTGAGGCTATTGTAAATACTTAAAAAGGGATTGGTAATTTTAATTTAACATTTCATATCGTATCTTTATTTTAGGTAGGATAGTGTGATTTAGGTTTAACAAAATGTAATTGGTATAGTGTGTTAGTACTCAAAAAACAGTTTTTATTTCGTAACAACCCATTTATTTGAATTTTCAATTCCAAATAAAATAACTCTTTGATTCAGCAGGGTGTTAACTGGCTTTAATAGTTTAAAACATGAGCTTATAACTAACTTACATAAAATTAGATTGAGACACTGCACTAACAAAATCTAACTTGACATTGAAGGGTTCTTAAATCTAAATGACACTCCTTTTACTTATAAAGAAAATAGTGTAGACCTATTGAACGTTATCGGAAACGAAAATGTTATGTGCAACTGCAGGCCTAGATATAAATAGCTCTTAATGTTTTGTATACACTTGGTAATGTAACAACTAATTTGGTAGATTAATAGATATTTATAGTTATTTATGTTAAGCTATCCGATATTTTTGTTTACATAAGGGTCGTGCAATGGGAATTTATGCTAACAAATTCAAAAATTTTAGCCTGTATTTAAGTATATAAAGCTACGAACAGTAAATTTGCTTACAGTACATTCAAAAACCATTTTCCACAAATACCGTAGCAAACAAAAAGTAAGTACCTATAACCTGTATAAAGTGGGCGACCTGTTCCATTGACATGAAATTCGTTATTCGGTGAATCATTCCCCCTTGCCCCTGCCCCTCTTAAGCCTTCGTAAACTAGAGTTATGATCAGTTCATTCACTTTGAGTGAAAAAATGGGAACTTTAATCATGCCGGTTGCAGGCCACGGAAACAATTGATTCATTTAATTTACCTGTCTAGTATTTAAATATTAAAAATTAAGATTAATAATTTATTTATTTATCAACACTTCGTTACATTACAATATATAAATTAAACATAATTAAATGGAAAAGAGGCAACCGGCGGTCTTATCGCTTTCCAGCGATCTCTTTCAGGCACTTATATTATTAACGAATTAATTTATTAACGACAAACAATTTAGCGTCTATAATAAGCCTGTTATTGTATTTTATAGTTACCGTGACGAAACAGCAGAAAGAAACCTTAGTTTCAAGCATTAATATAACTAACACACATAGGAATCGATTTTTTTTACATTTTTATCATATGTATACACACACACTTCTATAATGATGCTAATAATCCAGCTCTTTCTAGTAATCAAAACTACAGCTATCTTTCACTGCCTCTACCTACGGTTCACTCAAAATCGTCTTTTGACTTGTCCTTTGATTATATTATAGTTATTTTGTGGTCTATCTTTTAAGCATACCATTTAGTGTGTTAAGTAAGAAAATCATTAATATTCTAGTCGCTTCACCTGTACAGAAATGTACGTTCAAAGATCAAAGTCAAGGCATTACGTCAGCCAAAAAAGCCGTTAAAGATTCACGAATTTTAATAAGCTGTATAAAAACATTAACATCACGTCAACATGAATGGGCGCGTGACGTGGACAGCATCGCGGCGGTTATTTTGGTTCGCACGTGCTCACTGAACTACCGGACGTATACGTATATATACATATGTATATAATATATGTGACATATACACTTAATTGTGTCATGGGTTATAGTTATTAAGCTATTGAGGTCAATGTACAAATACAATTAGTGTTGTCTATGTGCATCATTGTGTTATTATAAAAATCCTTTTTAATGAAAAATTATAACACAAATTACCAACAAATAGGTGGTATATATAATGTAACTCAATAATAATAATAAAGAAATCAGTGGCGCTACAACCTCTTTAAGTCTTGGCCTCAGATTTCTGAATCTGTTTCATGATCATTTTTAAATCTAATAGGCAAGTAGGTGATCAGCCTCCAAAGCCTGACACACGTCGTCGACTTTTTAGGTCTAAGACATGTCGGTTTCCTCCCGATGTTTTCCTTCATCGTTCGAGCAAATTTTAAATGCGCACATAGAAAAAAAGTCCATTGGTTCACAGCCGGGGATCGAACCTACGACCTCAGGTATGAGAGTTGCACGCTGAAGCCACTAGGCCAACACTGCTCATAATGTAACTAAAAATAATTTTAAAAACTCTGGTATATTTGATTAATTATGGCTTAATTATTCTTCCTTTAAAACACATCTTTAGTAATAAATGTGTTTTGTCTGTCTATGTCTGTATATTTCAAATGTGTAGGTTATTATCATAGCGAAGTTGATTCGCGCTTAGTCTCGTTTCTGAATTTTGAATTTGAGATCTTTGCATAATGGATACAAGTTGTCTCAAAAGAAAGTTCGTACTTAGTAGATTGATTAAAAAAAACGTAAGTCCTGTACCAAATAAGTGTTTATTCATTATTAAAGTACATACAGTACAGTACAGTATTTTGGAAATTTATTTCTTAAATATATTACCTTCCAACTGTAGACCCTCACATTCGCGGCACTCATTTAATCGAACAATAAAATTACTTATGGCTCGGCAGGTGAACTCAGTTATGGTGGCCATTTCGTGGCGGATACTTTATTTCAATTGCGCCCAAAAAGTCGGCTTTTTGGGGTAGACTTTACATTTAAAATAACCTTAAAAAAAATCTATAGGGGTTAAATCAGGATGGGTGGAGGCCAATTCATGTCGCCTCTCCCGAAGATCCATTTACCTGAGAAAATTGTGACGATTGTGTGACGTTGCTCCATCCTGCTGGAACCATGTTATTTGGTATTATCTAGGAAAGTTTTGAAGTGCAGGCGCCAAGAAGTCTAACATTTTTACATAGCGTAAGCTAAATAAATGTAAACTTTCTTCTGAGACACCTGTTATTAGGACAAGTAAATTAAGTTTACCACACATCCAATTGAAATCTTAATCTATGTTCCCGGGAATAAATCATTAATCAGGCATAATCACAGTAAGTTATCCTGTTACATTTGTTATTCGTATTGTTATTCGTCCTCATTTGGCAATGTCCTCCCACGTCTTCTAGGATATTTCGTCCGTCGATGATTAAAATAAAATATTGATTATATTAAGGTCAAACTATGCAAAAATATATCAGTGAGTTGTGAGTCATGTAGTGGGTGTTGGCCATCGGAAGCTGATAGAAAAGATATCATGTCAACTCATGGCTAACTTGTAAATTTTGTCTAAGGTTGCCCGTGGGCGGGTGTCCTGCACATATATATTGTATTTTGCAATTCAATGCCATCATTATTATTATCAGAAACATTTTTCTGTTGCGATAAGTTAATAGTAAGTTTATCAACACTCTCTCTTTAATCGACAGCTCGTTTCTGGAGAGGACTATCTGTTTCCACCGGTTTCTTCAATCTGATCGGCCCATCTGGTTAGTGAACTGCCACCTGTGTTACCAACCACGACTAGTTTCTCCAAGTTCTCATCGCTTCTGCGCATTGAATGTCCCAAATAAGATACAATTCGCTGTAAGTAAACAAGCGAGTCTGAGATCGATGTATTGGTGCGCTTGATAAACATATAATAATAGAACAATAGGAACTTTAGATAGAAATTCTGTCGCATAACGTCTTGTGCAGTAAACGCAGATTTTTGATCAATTAATGTTATCATTAACAGCTGTATACAAACAGCGTGAATATAGATACACAAATACATGGAGTGATCATATACTAGTACATGTTCATCTATTGGGGTTTTTACCTTTAGTAATAATTAATTTACAAAGAATTTTCACTTCTGACATGCACTTTTGTTTCAATTATTAATACGAAACGTAGATTTACGATGCCATTTTGGATCCAGCGGCAAATATATCGAACTTTTTATTGTTTAATTATTGGTGATTTTACTCTAATTAGCATTTCCAGTTATACCGAGTAAAATGCAGTCACTGTCAATTATGATTAATGTTCGGAATTAAACGAAATGACTGATGCACTTAACCTAAAATGTGTTTGACATAATTTAGTTGATGAAAGCCAATGGCCCAGAAGAGAAACATACGAATTGATTTCGAATGATTGATAGATGTTGTAAAAAACTAATTAAGCTTACAAGAATTAGAAGCAAGTTTTTTTTATAATTTATGTACATATTGTCGCGATTTGTCTTTGACCAACCATTACACTCATGGATTCACTCAAGTTGACTTGGTTGTTTCTTTATATAGTATTAAATTTAGTATTTCCCATGGACACATAGTCAAAAGTCTTGGAAGTTCGCTTTAAAGAATTAATACGTTTTTCTGGTTGTGCATTATAGGATATATAAGGAATGGGTCAGGTGATACAAAAATATTTTTTTAAATTCGATTTAATACTTCATGAGATGAGCGGGTTCGACTACTTATATCATCGGCAAGGCTGGCTTCTTCATCCACTTGGGGAAAAGTGCGATTTTGAATTGTTTGGCTATCAAGTGAAAACCAAAGTCTATGGGAACGGTATCTTAATGGTACCTAATGTATTTAGAACATACTTCAGGTCCCAACAGGTCCATCAGGAACATACGCAGTATGAAATCATGATATTCATTTACCCTACATCCTTTTTAACGATATTTGCAGCACGCATTCTGTCAACGCCATACGGTTACATGTTGAAGTTTGAAAAGTGTGCTTTTGCATTGAAAAAATAAAATGTCAGGATTACTTATTATGGTGGTTAAGTATTAATAAAATAATCATTTTCCGCGCAAATTTCTTTCATAAGAACCAGAAAGAATGTTATGGTCAGGAGAATGTTCTCCTGTACAACGAACAAACACAAAAAAAAGAATTAGCTGAATCGGTCCAGCCGTTCACTCGTGATGCCGTGACCAAGATTCATTTTTCTATATATGAATTATATTTCCGAGCAAGGTTTTTAAAATAAATAAATAAATAAATATCTTTCTGTATTGATGAGGCATCAAAACTTGCACCAGATAATTCGAGATAACAGTCGGTGAACAAGCACAGATAAGAGAACCATTAATTATTTTTTATTGCATTTCTCAGTAGTGTCAAGAGATAATGAACAAAGGATCATTAGGTATGCCACAGATAATAGACCCACTTAAATGGGGTATGTTTTTTTACACTATTTCTACACTTCTTTTTAATACAAAGCTTGAAGCTTGAGCAAATTATTTTTCGTAAGAGACCCTTTTACTAGTATTTTTTATGTAAGCGTAATTTGCTAAAATTCTGAATCGATGTTTGAGTAAAATTTTACTTTTTTTTTATAGAATTGGGGGCAAACGGGCAGGAGGCTCACCTGATGTTAAGTGATACCGCCGCCCATGGACACTCTCGATGCTAGAGGGCTCGCGAGTTCGTTGCCGTTTACTAAAATCATGATTAAGTAATTTTTCCAAGAATAAAGTTAATTAAAGAGTGCGACATTTAATGAATTTCTATACAATTTACCTATGCCTAATAAGTCACAATATGTTGATTAATTCTACAATACTAGTGAGTAGCTCAAACTAAGGAAACACTTCTATTCACTACAGTAGGTTTATTAACTCAAAACGATTAGTTCTTTGGGCGTTTTGTTCTTTTTTAATTAAGAAGTTGGATTGCCTCACCATTCATGTGAATGGTTCATAATCATGTACTTATGTTAGTGCTAATAGTGCCCTAAGCGATTGTTGGTGGCGCCGTGGGGTTTTAGGTGGTTAGCACAGTAGCGAGTCCCACATAACCCTTCACCACCAGGCAAAAAGAAGTGCTAATAGTGCACGCAATATAGACAATTGTCCATGGGCGCTATTACGTAGCATCAGATGAACCTCCTGCCTTTACCTTTTTTTAGTAATATTTTTTAATGATTTACAATGTATTAAGACTATTAATTTATGGTTTATAAAGTAATGCTTTGTAATATTAGGCGTGAGTGGCCGATTTCACGGAACACAAATATACATCCCAAAATTGTATAGAATTTCTATAATACTGTTTATTTTTAAACGTTGAAACAGTTATGATATTAACACGATTGTTAGGGAAAATAAAACTATTTTAACGGGTTAAAATTGCGGCGGTCACGCCTATTAACAAATTACCGTGACCACAGCCGGGCAAAAATTTTCACAGTGATTTAACTATGAATTTCACTGCGATTTTTAATCACAGGAACTAGTTCGCACTGATTATAATTATTCAAAGCGTTAAAATACTGTGCTATAAATTTATAATTAAGTCAATTCTGTAAGTTTTTAGTGTGTAGTGTGTGTGGTTTCACCTCTGGGCTCACCAGTACCAATTCCTTCCACTTCCACAAAAACTTAATCAGATCTAGAAATACATTTAATATTTGTTGATTTAAACTTTACGAATGATAACAATAATAAACTAGGGCTTAGGCAAATTAAGTATTGTATGTATGTATTTATAATTTTAATAATATGTTTACATAGTATTGTCTTTTATTAACATAACTTTTACACATTTAAAAACCGACGTTTCGCCGACGTCACCGTGACCACGCACGCTGTAAAGCACGCGAAACGACGATTTAAATTTAAAATTATGTCTAAATAATTATAAGTTTAAATACAATAATACATAACTATAATCCGTAAAAAAGTGTTTTTCTTTAAATATGTTTACAACAAATATCCCTTTTATACATAAAATATAGCTTAAAGTTTTTATATCGCTAAAACAATCATATTCATAAATACTATCCTAAGAACAATTTTAAATTTATCCGTTGAAACGTACACAGAAAGTTTACTCCTATCCACTTTATAAATTACTAGCGACCTCTATTAGAAATATAGTAAACGATATTTTCGTAATCACAAATAATTACAAAAGAGCGCCATCTATTGGCTGTAGCACGAACTATTAGCCCTTAGCTTAAAGTTTGTAACGTAGAGTTAAACCATGCCGCTAGATGTCTCTATTCTCTAAAACTTCCTTAGGTATAAATGAGAGTACATTTAATTTTAATTTTATTAAAAATATAATAGGCACTTATAAATCCAGAGAATCATGGTATTTATTAACGTGCAAGAAATACATAGGCCCGCGTTCTAGAAGGTTTTAGAAGGCAAATCAATCGCATCGATTTGTCAAAAAAAATTATACGAAGTTTTAGATATTTTATACATTCTGCTCAAGACGGGATTGCGGCTAGAGATATTTAATTTACGAAACCTAGTACAGTAAAATGATAAGCAAACTACACCAAGTACATAAGACTGATCACCCACTTGTTTATAATTGTTAATGAAACATTCCCAGAAATATGGCCATACACACTTTGTTTCCAATGCGGTTAAACACAATGAGCTTGATAGATGGTTGTCTGGACAGCTACGTGATAAACGATCACAGATTCTGGGTCCAGTAGACACTAGTCAATGGGCAGACGAAAATAGATTAAATGGACAGTTACAAACATAGACATGTCGGCCGAGAAATATATTATTTATTTGAAATTCAGTTTAAATATCGAAATAGTAATATTCATTCTGTGATTTGAAATTGTAGCTAAGTGTTTATTGACATGCTGTAGCTATTTCTGTTACAATGAATTCGTAAATTGTTTAACTGTTGATTCAAGTTTATCTGTCAGTATTAAATGCGAAATTCGTTTGTCCCACTATTGGCATACATTATTGCTGCCCACTAACACTAGAACTGCTTGGCATTGTAGATATTTTCGAACCGTGTGAAATAAATAGCGTAACTTCCTTAAAGACGGTAATAAAATTGGAAGGTACGTGATAAATGCACATGGTCAGTCAGAACTTTAAGTAAAACGACGCTACTCGTCTGCTTTGTTCCTTTACAAAATGAGTTGACCTTTAATCATGAAAATTAGCTGCAGTGTATTTTGTATTAAAAGATATAATAAAAAGAGAACCCTGCAGAGATTTTTGGATGTTTTGCTTAGGTCAGGTAGGGAAGGAGGGATATGTGAAATCTTATAAAAGCCTTTTCTTATAGAATGACAAACGGGCAGATTGCTCACCTCATACGTAATACCACCGACTATGGGAACTTTCAATTCCAGAGGGCCCTCGAAATGCATGTGCAGAACCTTGGAGAACCTCTAGTTGAATTGGTGTGGTAATACTCCAGTGGGCAGCCGGTTTCACATAGTGCTTTTGCGTGACATATACAGGTGACGGGTGGAAATTCTCATTCTGCCTCCACATCTGCCTCTATTAAAAATATTATAAATGCTAAGACTCTTGAATTCTATGATATTACGCATAATATATTAGTATTTTTTAACAAGTAACTATTCATTTTTTACTCAGAGTTAGATATGTTTTTAATTGTATTTTTTTTAAATTCCTATTTTTAGCATAACTTATGTTTACATATATTGTCGTACGTATTAGATATAAGATTTTATAAAATTATCAGTAGATTTAGTAATATGTATGTATATATGTTGTAGACTTAATAAATAAATAAATAGATATGTCTCCGTAAATATCACCATCTCTATAAATTTAACGATTATTTAAATGATCCTATTCATTTAATTTTCTCCAATTGAAACAATATGTGTGACTGAAAACTTAGGGATTAAAAAAAGTGGCGGAGAGTTTTTTGCCAGTTCTTCTTGTCCATTCTACGTACGCCCTTGACTTGCGAACTGGTAAATGTAAATTTAGAATTAATTTCTGTATCTTATCCTATAAGTGTTGCTTAGTTACTATATATGAATAAAGTTCTTTTGGGTTTGAGTCACCGTGGATTTTATTTGAAATCCCATAGCCAAACGAAAACCTCTAAAACACGTATATTTGGCCCATTTTCCATGTGCTGCTTTACAAATAACTTCGTCTTGCTAACGAAGATAGCAATATTTTTTCATAAATCTTCATTCGCAGTGAGCATCCAGCGCAAGTGTTGCCGACAGCTTTGACAGAAATCCGTTTCGTGACGTCCACGCTCAACACTCCTACCATTAATCCTACATTCACAGCTCAGCCCATTCGTCAACTGACACGCGAATCTAATCTCCTTCACACCGTAGAGAACTGCGTTTCTAATCTTAAATTATAATAAACTGATATTGTTTCATTGTTTATAACTTGTTATTAATTTTTTTTAAACCATGCTATGACCAAATATGAGTATTTGTGTCAGTATAAGTAGCAAACATTTAATTTTTTTTTGTGGTCTAGTATTGTATGGCATTTTTCATCCTGCATAGTTCTGCCTCCTTCATAGTTTTCCACTTCTCTTTCGTTTTTTCTTAATGCATTGTTCAGATTTAATTATCTTCGTTTGATTACTTCTCCCTCTTCTTCTTTTTATTTTAATTAATTTCTTGATTTTCCTTTATCATATGTAATGGAAGGTAATATTCGATTTTCCATGTATGTTTGTTTTCTTTAAAAGATGCTAGAGTCTAGGTCCTGACGTTGAATTTGCTCTGGAAAGAAGCATATTATAGTTATTGTTTATTTTCTTGGGAGCTATTTTTTCCATACCTGTGTTGATACCGACACTTATGATACGCCTCACAAGTCACAAGTGCGTTGCCGTCAGTTTTTAACTGTAAGTAATATTTATATCTAAGAAACTTTTCATTTTGTAAACATTTATGACAATTGATATGTATAAAAATGGAAGATGAATGTAGTATCGTACCGTGTGTCATTTTCATTCCTAGAGAATATTTCGAGTCTAATGTTGAAGTGTGTTTAATATAAAAACTCGTTAGGTACCCAAGCTATTATTTACAACATTAAGGGCCTGTTTCACAATGTATGGATAAAGATCAAAATAAGCTATTCATTACTTATTGGTAGGATAAACACTATTGTTGCGTTTCACGACTGTCAGATAGCGCTATTCGTCATGAAACCTGAAGTTTCTTATTTGGTACTTATATCTTCCAAATAATGTATATGTTGCATAGCTATTTGGTACTTTATCAATATGTCAAGTAATGTAATACTAATGTTATTTATAAACATGTGGCTGTTATCATATCGGTGTTGCTTTCGGTTTCTGTTTATCGGTTACTTTGTCATGTGATGGTTTTCATACAAAATCGTCGTTCGCTAGGTCACAACTATTGAAAAGTGATTTTGTCTAAACCTTTGGATGACTTAGAATAATAATTATAGCTAAGAGAGACTATTTTTCGATTCGGACCTAATTTTAACTCCGCTACTCTATAATACTAATACTAATGTCAATATCTGCTTCATAGTTGATGCTATTTCTCGGAACGCTTCCATCCTCTCCTGACACAGAAAAAGGATCATCTAACTATAATAGTATCGATACTACAATTTTACATACGATAATTGTTTATTTATCTAAATGACTTTTATATATCAATTAGAGCATACATATATATAGATAGATAGATAGAAAATCTAAGTGTCAGCTGTTTTTTCTTTAACCGTCTAGAGACAGTTCATTAGAGTCTTGTTTCGCGTCTGTGAGAAGCTTGTAACGTAAGCTTCTGTATGTCTACCATAACAACAAGCGGAGCGGGAATTTTACATGTGTGTTAACACATACAAGTAATGTATGTCAATAAACATTTGGTCTTGTTGACACATTCGTCGTTATTATTTTTCATTATCAATTATCAGGCTCTTCGTATTTTACTATTCACTGATAGTTATGAATAAAATATACACTGATTCAACGCATATATTAATATAATATCCGTGTAGCATTAGTGCCAAAACAAATTATATATTATCTGTGGAATATATAATTAAGAAAATCGACACTACAATAACTCTTTTTTTGTGTTAATGCGATCGGTTTATAAAAAGGCTTGTTACAAACCAGATCCAAAGTTGTAATAAAGTTAAATTATATTGTTTGTGCTTTGGCAAAAATTAAATTCCTATTGTCACCCATCCATCACCGTCGATCTTGGCCAACTCTGCATTCGGTCTCGTTAACCCTATGCTGACAACGATTCAGCGATTTAATTATATTTCAGACATACAATGAGAAGAGGCGATGAGAACTTGAAGAAACAGATCGTGGTTGGTGACACCTAAGGAAGAAGATCGCGTAGCCTTTCACCAACTAGACTGATCGAAAACTGTACACTAATGAGGCGCTGGATTTTGGTGCAAACAGTCCGCTCCAGATTTTTCCTTGTTGACGCTCCGAGATGAGAAGGTTACAGATATAACAAGAATTGTTAAGAAAATAAGTAAAACTTTCTAGTAAGGAATCTATTGATAATAAAAATTTGTAACATGTTTTCATGTGACTTCTACCAAATTAAAGAGATAACTAGGACAACAGTACGTTGTTTTGTTAATACCTAAACGCTCTCCGCTCGCTCAAGCGTTAGTCACACTCTTCTTTGTGAAGTGCGATAAAAGTGTAGTCGGTAAAGTTAAGATTTATTAGCTTCGTATATTTTTATAACTTTTGTTTCCCATATTATTAATATTAGAATTTACATACTTTTCTTCACAAAAGTTTTTTGTATTCCTAAAATCAAGCCACTCGGCGTCCGACGGAATGACGGAAACATTTTAAATGCTTAAAGCTCGGTGTATAATTTGTGTCTTACACAGCTGATGTATTTTATATCAGCGACATGCCCGCCGCCCATGGACACGCATGGCTCGTCTTTAACTCATAGAACCTTAAGCTAGTTTATAAGCACCATAGTGGTATGCAAAATGAAATTCACATGAGTAACTAGATTTATCTTCTCAATTCTACACTACTTGAACCAGCTACCCACTGAAACATTAACGAACTACGATTTAGGGTTCTTCAAGAAAAGAGCGTACCCATTCTTAAAAGGCCGGCAACGCACTCGCGAGCCATTTGCTATTGGAAGTGTCTATCTTTCACGCTGGTAAATTTCAAAACACTCCTCTCACGTTATTCCAGCTTTAAATAAATCAACGATGCAAATAAAAGAAAGTTTTACTAGAACTTGGCAAACGAAGTTCGGTGTAACAGGCAGCCAACAAAATAGAACTAGACATGTGAAGAAAATCTAAGAAAATAGTGAATACGTGAATCATTCTCAACACGCCATTCTAGTAGTCTGCATTGTACTTGATAAACTATCTAATGAGTGTGGAAATAGCAGGTGTTTCTATTGTATTTTTCAGGTTTTATTAAACCCGATAAATCAAGTAAAATATTTAATAATAATAATAAAAGCCTGTTTATTTTCTAATAAAAGTATACAGCTAAGATTTGTTAGGTATTTTTTTTGCTAACCTCCTAGCTTCCTATAGTACCAAATGGAATATGGTGTAGGTAATGTTTGCAGCTCTTTAGAAAGATTGTTGAACCAAAAAACTTTGCGATAAAAAAGAGTGGCGGTGAGTTAATGCCAGTTCTTCTCCTTCGTTCTACGCCCTTGATTTGAGAACTGACAGTAAATGTAAAATTTGAAGCATTTATTATTTAATATACAGTATTTATTTATTGAACCCCACAGCTCAAGAGTCTACTCCAAAGAGAACAAAATCAAAGTTGAAGGAAATATATATTTGTTTATTAATTTCCGTCGGCTCCGTCCGAGGGACGATACACACAAACATTTACGTGTCGTTCCTATTATTCTGTATTTCCTTGTGAATTTTCTTTATACCCGAGTTGAAAGCGCTTTATTTTAGTCAATTATACAAATAATAGAAAATCTGTGGCAAGTTTCAGTAGAGGTAAAAAGTCCATACATTAATTAGTCGTAATAATAAACCTCTATTCATCCACATCTTATTGACATACATTTAAGAAAAATAAACGTTAATGAAAAGTCAGGGCTCCCTTCTTTTATTTTATTTTGTGCCATCGTCATCATTTTTCCCAGATACCCTTACGATCCCACAGACCATCGCTCTATTGGTCTTGTTTCTTTTTCTTTCTGGACCAGTCCATTCGGTTACTGTTTCAGACAATCTGCCATCAGTGGGCTACCTGCCTGGCCACCTCCATCGTTGAGAAAAACAATTGTTTTTTAACGAATACATTCATATTAAGTTATAGCGCGTAATTCCGAGCATACTTCTTTCTATCGTACGCTGGCACAAATGTTGTCCACGTATATTTGTCTTGTTGCACTGTTTGAGTTTGTTTCTATTGATTTGATTGGTCATTATGTATTACATTTTCTCATATTATACAATAAAACACAATGTTACTCAAGTATTGCCGCTAGTCCACCCTATCAGTATTTTGGCAAAAATTAATAAATGATTAAAAAATCTCTAAGCCTTTATAAAGCAAATAGCTTTATATGAAAATGAAGTAAACGTTTACTGTAAATACTTTGGCGATACAGGGTGTTCGGACGATTAGGCCGACCACAATATTATTACGTGACTCGTTCCCGAAATGGACAGGCTGGCAATCTCTATAAAGAGGTGTTTGGGACCCTAATTTACACCCCCTTCCGTAATATTCGGTTATGAAGGTCCGGTATTGGACTTTGTACCCTCTTAAGCTGAAATTGTGTATTGGAAAGTACATCGTAACGAAGTATAGACTATTCAAGGCTCTTTCTTTTCGATAAACTTATATTAAATATTTCAAAGTTTGGACAGCTTTTTAGGGTAACTTATTTGCTCTATCTGTAATAAGGCTTGTACCAGTGTATTCTCAATTGCAGAGAATTCTCAAGTGACTGAAAGTTCAACCAATATTGACTGAGCTGGGATCTTGTGGGTACTGCAAGTCCCAAAATGGAGAGTACAGTAGCACTACAGCAGAGCACTCTTAGGTAAAGAAAAGGGGGGATGAAAGGGGGGGATGAAAGGTAGCTCAAAAATATTCGACGTTTCGTATGTATTTAATGTCCAACCGTTTCGTCTTTTGTTTTTTCATTCTACCGAATAACGACCGTTTGCAAAAGTGATACAATATAAATAAATTATAACAATTAAAAATTACAAAAATCTAATAATGTATGTATAGAATAGACTATTATTACACGATCTGATAGTGGCATAGTGCAGACAAGAATGGCGATATTTGAGGGAGGAAAAGTATGTGAAATAAAAAAGTCCGTGCCTACATGTCAGTAGTGAAACTTCTGTGAATTATTATATATTACTAAGCCCCAATAGACGATCATGAGCCAGTGTATGATCACAACATGTATTTGTATATCTATACAACTATACTTCTTCTAACATCTATACTTCACACTGTTTACACTATGACAGAATTCCATCTAATATGTAACTACTAAATGAATACATCAACCAATAGCGTGTGTTTTTTTTATTTCCTCTTTCTCTCAATCGGTCTCAATCACTCTCTCCCTTTTCTTCGTCAAAAACGCTGCACATATTCGTGACGTTCCTTAAAATTTTTACCTTCACGCGCATAAAGAAGTTTCACTTCAAAGAGCTATTATTATTACTACTTTTACTTGTCACTTCGACATCCATAGCGACTTTATTCTTAATTTACTTTCCAGGTAGTTTGTGACAGCATCGCTAAGGAGATTGAAGAAATTACGTCAACTTTAAGTAACAGTTGTTTTTTATAGAACAGAGGGCAAACGGGCAGAAGGCTCATCTGATGTCAAGTGATAATGCCACCTATGGAAGCTTTCATTGCAAGAAAGCTCACGCGTGCGTTACCGGCCCTTTAAGGGTAAGCTGTTTTCTTAAAGGTCCGTAAGTGAATTGGTTCGAAAATACGGCAGTGGGCAGCTACACATATATATTGTGTTTGCAGAGTAACCGGAAAGTCCTTAAAATATATTATGTAGCTATGCGTGTGTAATGTTGACAGATGAGTCTGCGGATATTGAGATACGCCACCGGATATTAAGAGCACATGATGTATGTAAGCTAAATGCCTAATACACGTTATTGACGTGATACGATTCTAGTAATTTCCTTTTAATATGTCTGAGATTTATTTGAATTAGAGCCGTGTAAAGTTATAACTTGAATAAAACGTTGTTTAAAAGAAACACAATCCTTGAAGAAAAGAACGTGCCATTTCTTAAAGATCAATAGATTCGCGAGCCCTCTGGCAATGTGTGGGCGGCGGTATCACTTAACACCAGATGAGCCATCTGCCCTTTTGCCCCATGTTCTATAAAAAAAAAACTTGAAACGTTGTAATAAATTGCCCTTTTTAATTCTAACGCTTCGATGTCCTGCATGATATTTAAAGCGATTAGGATATTAGACAAAGTATGGAACCGATTGCAGGACCATCTGCCGGGCCGATTTGTGAATCTAAACCATACACTTAATGCAATACAAAAAAATGATTCGAATTATATATAAGTTTACTATCCTATCTTTTAAGATCAATTTGCACCCGGTGTGCAAATTTAATTGATATCGCTTAAGTAGTTTAGGAGTCCGAAGTAAAGGTCACGCGCAATTTATGTATTTTAGGATTAAGAAATTAAGATTCGCGAAGGCACTTTAAGAAACAACGGTATTGGTGATGCAGGGCGAAGTATTGCATTATTTAGAGCCAGTTTTGAATTTAGATTGACAGATCTATCTGCAGTAAACGATGCTTAGATGCTGTAACCATTACCATTTACCACCAATTGTTATTGGTGATGGTACCGTTAACGTCATCACCAATAACAATTGCAAATAACAAATATTATATTCTTCTAATTCGTGAAATCATATTAAATTTAACTAAATTAAACACGATATTATAAGAATGATGGACAAAGTTTAAGCGTCAGCTAGTATTAAGGTAGAATCCCGATTATCCGGAACAAATAAAATATCGATAATCCGGATAACCGATTTCAAAGCAAATCAAACAATATTCATTTTTTTAATCATGGTTTTACTTAGATAAACGATACATAAAAAACGAACTACAATAATAGATAATGAATTACAATTACATAGGATATGTAATTTAAAATTTTGATTGGAAATAACTGTTAATAACCCTGATGCGCTTCAATTTAAACAACTGTATGGGATCCGATTCATCCTGTCTTTAAAACCACTTATAAGCCACATATAGAGCATCAAAAGCTTCTGCGTGAGATGGTACTTGACGTACATCCCCATTTTCAGTCTCTTCTTGATCTTTTTTCTCGTACATTCTATATTTTCTTCATACGTTAATATTTGGGATTCAGAGTCTTTACTATTGCAGTTCATCCACGCTTGTTTTTGTTCACGTTAATCAAGTTAAGGGCAGTGTTGGCCTAGTGGCTTCAGGGTGCGACTCTCATACCTGAGGTCGTAGGATCAACCCCGGCTTTGCACCAATGGAGCAAAGCCGGGGATTGATCTATGTGTGTATTTAACATTTGCTCGAACGGTGAAGGTAAACATCGTGAGGAAACCGACATGTCTTAGACCCAAAAAGTCGATGACGTGCGTCAGGCACTGGAAGCTGATCACCTACTTGCCTATAAGATTTAAAAATGATCATGAAATAGATTCAGAAATCTGAGGTCAAAACCTAAAGAGGTTGTAAGGCCACTGATTTATTTTCAAACCTTCATTCGCCGTCAAAACATTTTAAATTGTTAATAATTAGAGCCGAAACGAATGAGTCCGGATAATCGGAGTTCGGATAATCGAGATTCTACTGTATAAAAAAAACTGTTAACACTATGACTTGAACTTGGCACCAATTTCGACCTTAAATTACCTTTAATTTACTTTTCACATGTATGTTTTAATGTGTTATTTTATTCATAAATAAAGGCAGTTTAGTATTAAGACATAATATGCTCTCTTTTCAGACATAGCTATTATTATACGTAGATATAGATGAGATATGACTGATAACGACACAGCATCCGCGGAGACCTCATTTCATTGATTTATGGCTTTCTTTCCGACAGCTATGCAAAACTGGATAATTTTTTTCGATTTCAGTATTATTTATTTGGGAAACAAAAAAGATACATCTCTATAAAATAAAATTAACGCATTGGATATATGCACAATAAGATACAAAGAAAAACATGACAGCAGAACGTTAGCTAAGTAGACAATACAACACAAAATATGTATATAAAACAGGACAACTACAAACATACTATTCGATATATTTAAAAAACAAAGATACACGTCTTAGGACAGTAATTAAGTAATAGTTGTTTTAAGTAATTCTTAAATAAAGCAGTTGAGGAGTATAAAAACTTAAGTGTAAACAGGGGCGCCGCATAGCACGAACAATGGCAGAAAGACAAACAGAGACCAGGTAGAAAGGGTGGTGGCCCGGTCGGGAAGAGATAGAGAAGTCGCCCTCTTGTATCATGGGCTGACTAGCTTAAGGTAGAGAATATCCGGAGAAAAATGCAAAAGATGCTCTATGTTTCTCTAGAATCCAGTTCTGTTGTAGAGGGGCCTACTTTTCATAAGAGGTCCTTAGAAAAAACAAAATATAATTATTTCTGTATGTGTGAGGGTCTTCCCTGAGAGATACGACCTCTAACTGTTCAAAATTCGATTCACTCAAAGGCCGGCAACGCACCCACTAAAAATGGGTGTCTATGGGCTGCGATTATTACCTTTTTTAGGCGTCCGGCTGGCTCGTTTGCCTCCCTATTATATATAAAAAAATTAAGTGAGTGTTTCTTTTCTGAAGATGGATGAATGTTTTAAGGAATATAGGATGCTTTAATTATTATACATATTATTTACATTGGCACGCAACGACTGCATCGTCACTAATAAACTCTATCATAATAAACATAATGTTAATTAATATAGAAAAGTTTTGGTTCTAGTAACTCTAGGATTTCGAAGAAAGTAAAATTTTACTTTTATCTATTTTTTCTCGATCTCCGTTTCTCACTCTCTCTCTCAAGCGGTCACAACCGCTCTCTCCCTTTTCTTCAAAGAAACGCTTTACGTCTTCGTGACATTCGTCTAAAAAAGTTTCACTTCAAAAAAGTATTAATTAAATTAAATTCTAATTTACCAAATCTCTACGTTGATTAATCAAAATTAAGCTGAACATTAATAATTTACTGGAGGAACGTTCTCATACAAACACAAATAACAAGTTCTCAGTCAGAACCAAAACATACTTGCTGTATTTAAGTTCACGAAACATTGAAACAACACGCCGTGTTGAACATAATAGGCGAACCGTACCGATAAGTAGGTTACCAAAATATGAATTAACTTACTAAATTATTAACGAAATTGTTATCATCACATAGACTGTATCTAAACACTTAGATAGAGTAGACTTTCTGGGGCTGGTCACTGTTTCGCTGGGTTTTTAAAGTATGTTATTTAGTTGATTACCTATTTCAGTACCTACACTGTTTAACTACATATATCTACATTTTTTGCTTAATAAGCAAAAAACTTACTAGTAAAACTATACTAATTTTTCATGTATAAAAAAATAGATTGTTGTATATGCCGTAGAAATGTGGAAAAGCCCCCAATTTCCTAGCAATTTCTGTTTTCTCAAACATTCTATTCTTTCCTATCTAATTATCATATTAGTCATATATTAACATAATATATACATACGTATAATTTTTAACTGTATTACTTAGACATATCAACTCCAAACACCGAGTTTAGAGCAAAGGAACTTTTGTAGCGCAAAATGAAATTTTCACTTCATATTGTAAGCCGGTCTGAAGTGTTTTGCGAAGTTTAAGCTGCATGTAGTGAAATTCTGGAGAGAACTTTAAATGAAGTCGGTAACACATTTAAAAGAACTGATTCTGTTCTTTCCCGTACTTTAGGAATTCCGAATTCTATTCTTCTTTATTTGTTTCACGAACCATGGTTTATGTAGCAACTTGTTTATTATGTATACATACGCGGAAAATATCTTAAGGTTATAGTTGTATACAACCTTATTAGGTCTAGGCCTCAGTAACATTTCCGTTTCTCTCGTTATCTGTAAATCTTACAAATATTAATTTATAAGAATATTTTCGTCGATATAGTGTAATTATTCTTGAGTAATGTAAGCATCTTATTGCTTGCTATATGCAAGAAAGACACACTTTCGTACAATTTTCAATTTGATAATATCATTATATTGATAAATTTCCATATCTATAAAAATCTTTATAAAATAAAAATATTATCTCGCAAAGATTTTGTGAAAACAAATTTTTTGATGACATGTGACTCTGTGATGGAATTTGTGTCGTTTTGAATAGTAATATTTCTCTTCGTTTACTAAAACTGTTGAGATTTACAAAAATGCCACAGAGACCATACTTTTTACAGTTGTTTTAATTTTCATTTTTATGTAGGTAAGAATAATCTAAATACTGTATAATTGTGCGCCGGGAATAAATATCTGTAAACCCTAATAATCTCTATATCATTCTAGGGACCATCGATAATAAACATCTACACGTACAAGATATCTTTTAAAAAGGAATATAATAATATAAATCCAGTTAACATCCGCATTAAAAATGATATAAAAAACCTAATAAATAATACAAAATTGGAACTCCCGGTTAACCGTCAAATTAACTTAATTGCACTTGTAATTACTTCCAGCCGAGACACGCAATAAAAAGAAAATATTGTCTCTCCGCCCAAAGATCGTCTACAGTATTGGAGTTCTAATATACGATGCCCTTATACGCGATAATAAACTATATATGTTTAAAAATAGGGACGATAGTTTGGGAACGAATTAACAAAGTTCGAGTGATAGTGACTATTATGCTATTAATTGAGTTAGGAGCTCATATATTTCTAATTAATAAGCCTTATCTATAACTAGATAAGAGTACCGTATGGGTAAGAAAGCCATAGATCGATAAATAGATTTATATGAGTGTTAGTTGTTAGTAGCTTCAGCGTAAGACTCTCATTTCGAAGGTCGTATACCAGGCGACAACTTCGTTCGTATTATTATTTCATTAGGATTTTTTTTGAGAGTTTCATTAAAAATGGACGGTTTTATAGAATACTGCTGCTGGTTTGAGAATCACCCAGCAACCTCAACCAAGCCTTGGACCCTTAGTTTTTTGTCATTGAATTAAAACAATATAAGAACTGGACTGACTGATTAAATTACTGGAGTTTGAAATAAAAGAAAATATTATCGTTGGCTGAACAATATTGCCAGCTGTTAATAGGCTATCTGAGCATTCTTAGTGAAGGGCTACTTAGAAATATCGATACTTTAAAAGGTATAGTGACGCATATTCTTTTTAGAATATCCGTTCTAAAAAAAGGGACAAACAGAAAGGAGGCTCTGACTCTGACTGCGGGGACTGTTTCAATGCTTGAGGGCTCGCGATTGCGTTTGCCAGCCTTTTTACTATTTATTTGCAGGACCCTCAATCGTATTGGTTCGCATATACCTAAATACTTCAGTGGGCAGCTGGTTCCATATAGGTTTGGTGCACGGCATTGCTTTCTTAAAACGCTCAGTTGTGGAACGACAACTAATCCTAATCCTTGGGATTGATTTGCTCCAGTTCAAATAGAGTTCAAAAAGTTTCTTGCCAGTTCTTCTTGCCCGCTCTACGCCCTTGACTACGTACTAAAGTGTACTTGTTTACCAATATGAATAAAGATATTTTGTTTTTGTTGTTGGTGACATATTCTATTCGTATTCTATCTGGACGTCCGATGATGAAATTCAGATTAATCCAGATCACTTCTCTGAAAAAATCACAAAGATGTAACTGTATTAACAAATAAACACAAACCACTGGATCGACAGTCGACAGATTGTTTAAAACAGTAACCGAATAAACTGGCCCAAAAGGAAAAAGAAAGAAGGGCAGACCAGTACACCGAAGGTCAGCTACCCACTAGGAAAAAATTTATGTTGGGGGCAAAAAATAAAATAGAGTGGATGGGCTGAAGGGGTTCCCAGACAGGGGTTGCATGTTAAAGTAGTAAAATTCTATGAATATATGCATTACATGTGTATATAATATCTACACATGTAATGCGGCGCACGATTTGATCATATGAAAATCTATGCAATAGCTTATAAATAAATAGTCTTGATATGAGGCCTACATTTACAACTCATTAAACTAAATCGTGAATCTCCTTCTAACATAACTCAACTAACTTTTATTCCTATAAAACACTTATAAGTTTACAGATATCTTCAAGAACGAGCCCAGTGTGAAATAACCAAGAAACCATATCCTACTTTAGATTCAAGACTTCCGAGGAACAGTCTTAAAATTTCGACGCAATCTCAAATTCACTAAAGATATGTTTTATGACAAAGTTCACGAGATAAAAGTCCAGTGTGCTCTGTATTTCATGTTATCACGAAGGTTTTATGAGTTTTATGGGTATTTCAAGCTTATTTTGACCTTCATAATTTGAGGTTCTACTGTATATACAAAAGACAATCCCGTATGCAACGCAAACCTTTTGGTGAATAGATTTCTCATCGAATTTCTTCTTAAGGTGTTAATTTGTTGTTTGTTGTGAACCAAGTCTGAGACGTCGTAGAGATTTTTGTTTCAATAAACATTATTATTTTCATCGTATTTGGTTTACTTTTGTACTTTTACCATCTATCTACTATCGAGCAAAAAGACGGCATGGCTATATCACCTTTTCTCCTAGCAGATCGGGCCATTTTCGACCATCATTGTGACTTCATCGTGGTTAAAATTAGAAGCTTGTATTTTTAATTACTTTGAAATAAACAGATTGCTTAGTGTGATTGCCAAATCAACGTATGTATTAAAAACATAAAATTGTAAAATTGACATGGTAACTATAAGCTGTCGTTAGGTAAGCTAATTAAGTAATAACTTGAGAGATATGAAGTCGTAAGTAGGGACAAAAAAATTAACTGACTTTTCACAAGAGTTACAGTCAAAAAATCAACAGCTGTTGGTGCTATATAAAATTTAGAAAAAGTATCAGTAAAGTAACGAATATGTTGCGTATTTTGTCCAACCCAACTTTCATGACGTAAGACCGGTATTACTGATTTGCAAACCCCTAAATTTGTACAGTGCCGCTTTCTTCATTTATACAAATCGGGGGTTTTTCGTTACAAATGAAGTGAAGTCCTTCCAGCGTCGTTTCTGGAAAAATATTTTCATGTTTTAGTAGTACGAGATTACAGCGTTTTTTTTAACAAGAACCTATCGGAATACACCGATTTTCAATTCAAACATGATAGTTTTAACTAACCACATAATATAAGTTAAAACGTTTATTGTCTTATTATAAATACAATTCACAGTATATTGGTTGGTTTAGCCTGTCTTGAATACTATGGTACACTCTACATAGCATTACTCTCTTAATAACGACAGCAAGTAAGTATTAAATTACTTTTTAAGTTTAATTTAGTAAAAACTAAGCAGATGTACGTTCTTTTGTCGCTTTATTGTCCTAGTCCGCAAAAAACTGAATGTTGGCTTAATACAAACGAACATTCTTAGAAATTCGTTCATTTGTTTACAAATTGGGATTGCTAGCACGTGCTTATCACCAACATGCTTCAATATTGCAAGATTAATAAAATAAGTAAAATACAACAAAATTAGTGGTGCAGCAAAAGACGTCATACAAAAAATAGCAGACTATACGTAATAGCACTCAAATGTTATTATTCTAACTAGTATAAACTTTTTCTTATCATTAAACATATCTTTTCCATTTAACGATTAATCTCTATAACGTCATAAAACCCACTCCCTTCGTGTCGTTATAAACAGATATACTACCGTATGCTCTGTGACCTCAACGCAAACTTTTGTTGATATGATAAATAAATAAAATAAAAAAAAAGTCATTTATTTTTTGCAAAAGAACAAAGTATACTTAATCCTATCACATATATCTTTTTAAAGAAAGTAAATTACACTCTCTCTCCATTTAAATTTTAAAGCTTAGCTTAGTTCATCAGTAGCTTTGATAAGATAACATAGTCAAACTATCATCATGCCTTCAAAATTTGTAAGGGAATTCAAATAATTTTATTGACTATTCATTTAATTCACTTGACTCTTTACCAAGTGAATTGCTCAGAATTCCAGAGGATTCACCTTGCTTTGTCCGTGATGCAAATCAATTGAGAATGCCTTGATAAAGCTCCAATACGTTTTGAATCCGTACTTTCTATTATTTGCAAGCTATTATGAGATTGAAGACTCTCTAGGCATTAGCTTTTTACTACCAATTTACGTAAATTGAATTCTTATAATTCTAATGGCAATGTAATATATATTTTTTTATAGAACAGGGGGCAAACGGGCAGGACATCTATTTTATTTATTCTGACGTATAAGCTTTATTATTGTATAGTTTCATTTAATTCCATTCAGCAGTTTTTACGTGAAAGAGTAACAAACATCCATACATACGAGCTGCAGCGTTTATAATATTAGTCGGATTTAATCTATCTATAATCTCGTGTAAATTGGAAGCACAAACGAACTTAAATTTTTTAAGTAGTTTTTATTATTCACAAGGCTGTTAAGGAAAAATTCATACATATATCCTAAACATATCCATCATACATTACATATTATGTGTAGCTCAAGTCGTTTAGACGGCCGGCAACGCACTCTCGCGAGCCCTCTAACATTGAGAGTGTCCATGGGCGGCGGTATCACTTAACATCAGGTGAGCCTCCTGCCCGTTTGCCCCCTGTTCAATATAAATAATAATAATAATTCATTTCAAATGCACATGTAGTAATAAATTGATTCCTTAATGAAAATAGATATAGGTATTTAAAAAATATATATTTTTCACGCATTACATCATTGGACAAATAAAATTTTAATCCTGCGTAGTTGCGGGCACCAGCATTACAATTTCCATGATTGTTTGACATCTAAAAATATCTCACATTAAAACGCACAAGTATTTCATTAGTTATAATAGTAATATGAGACATTATTCACTATCCCCGAGCGACCCTGTAAAAGAATTTCACTATTCACAAGTCGCAAACGTGTAATTTCTTTTTCGCAATTTCATCAGAGAATTCGGAATAATTTATCAAATTGTGCGCTCGGTATGCACATGTAGCCGAGTTGCTCAGCTGTGCTCGGTCACAGTCGCAAAGTAATTTTTTATCTCCCCTTTCCTACGTCAGCAATGCGGATCCTTGGGGAGCATATCACGAGGGACGCAACGTATCAATCTGAAGCGTGGTAGACGGCAATTTGGAATGCTTAGAACGGTCTAATTTATGTGGTTGCTTATGAAAGACTATGTGAAGAAAAGTTTGTGAATTTGTGACATATAATTTATAAAACTAGTGGCCCGAAAGTATTTGTAAAAATATTTTTTTGTAAATGTTTATATGTTGTTTAATATTGAAACATTTGTTTTTCTGAATTCAATCAATCAATATTTTCTCAACACATGTGATGAATGATGAATCTATTTTAAGTAGGGATCCTTATTTTTTCTTGCAATTTAAATAGGTTATATAAATCAGTATTAATGTAGCATTTAAATGGTATTTTTTTTTAATCGGTCCAGTACTTTTTGATCCAAATACAAACATACAAATCTTTCCTTTTTATAATACGAGTATTAGTATCGATTTAAACATAAGTTATCAAAGAGACTGTCTGGTGATTGTTTGTGTTTCTGAATCCATTCTAAAAATCTTAAGATCATAAGACTGATTTTTAGCTACCTATTATTACATTATATAATACTTGTATGTAAAATCTCGTCTAGATCACGTTTAATATGATAGATAATCCAACGGGCAGCAAAGAAGTATTTTTTATTATTACAAAACTGTAATGTTTTATTTATTTCTACGGATTTATTGCTAGCCAAGAATACTTGGCGGATGCGTAGTTCGAGGCCCCTAAAGCAATCCTCCAGAGGTCGATATGTTGTATATTATAATGCTTATCGGCTTAAAACTTATATCTTCAAGGTATGCCGTCATTACACTGGTTTTTGCCGAAAATGGTAAAATATTTAAAAAATAGAGGACGTGTGTGATACACCGGGCGTTGCAAGGTGTATTTTTTTAATTCATTGCGAATTCTTGGATGTGTCATAAAATAAATATCAATGTCAATAAGTTTAGTATATATCAGAGATTAACACCGGAGTAATTTAAAATATTACAGGGTATTTATTACTAATGAAATTAACACTGTAATTTAATTAATTAACGCTTATTATAAAAACAATTTCACCCGGTGATTTCCGTTAGATCCGCTAGGGAAATCGAGAGGAAATCCAGATGGTGAAAAACGTATAAAAACTCCAATTAATTTTCTCAATTATAGCGAAAATATACGGAGTCTGATACGAAAAAAATAGCTATTGATTTTCTAATTGTTTACCTCACTGTTTTCAGATTAAGAAAATTCCTTTTTCTTCTTTCTATTAAAATGGACTTCCAGTAATCCTTTAATGGTATTTTTAATAACGTTCATATTTCAAAAGAAGTTGATATACAACTAGATATACAACACCATTTATATATTATAAGCTTAGCAGTGTTGCCTTAGTGAAGTCAGCGTGCGACACTCATGTCTGATGTCGTAGCTTCGATCCCCGGCTATTTACCAATGGCTTTCTTTCTATGTGCATTTAACATTCGCTCGAACAGTGAAGGAAAACATGGTGAGGAAACCTTAGCCTTAGACTTAAAGTGGATGGCATGTGTCAGGCACAGAACTGATCATGAAAAGATACAGAGCAATCTGAGGCCCCAACCTAAAAAGGTTGTAGCGCCACTGAACTATAGATTTTTGGTTGGATTTTAAGATTTTGCGACTTTTTTTCTGTCATAAAAATGAGAATACTTAAAAAACAAAAAAGTTACGTAGTTTAAGTATGTGTAAATTTGGCTGTGGTGAAAAAGATCCTTTATATATTATACTAGCGACCCGCCCCGGCTTCGCACGGGTGCAATGCTGGTATTAAATACACTGCAGAAAGTCTGTGAACGTTGTATATAAAAATGTGGGTTATCCATAAGAGATAGACATATACCATCACGGAACCTTCCTCTTGAATCACTCTATCTATTAAAAAAAACGCATCAAAATCCGTTGCGTAGTTTCAAAGATTTAAGCATACAAAGGGACATAGGGACAGAGAAAGCGACTTTGTTTTATACTATGTAGAGATTCCTATACTGTGATTATATTGATGAATTATTTACAATTCATTTTAGCTTTATCGCAAGCATTTCATCAATCAGTACCAATTTTAAAATTACTCAGCCGCGTCATTCAACCTAACTTTAGCTTAAATCGAAGTACGTAAAAGCGATTCCAGCTAACCACTCGTAGTTTCACGGTTGAAAATACTACGAATAGTAACGTATCACGATTCATTTTCCCTTTAATTGAATACTCACAAAAAGAGCCAAGCAAAAAATGAATGTTTCAACTACCTATAGTTTTGCTTCATTTTTATACTGGTTACAAATATTTTTTCAGGATCGCTTTTTTACGTTTGTGACGGGATTAAAGTATTTCGGATATTAATTTGTGCAACGTTTCTATTTCCATTAAATCATGCATGTCAATTTAGAATTATTTTTTTTCTGTTCAGTGATTTTTTCGAGTCAGCAGTGGTAGACTAAGAGCGCGAAAATCAAACTCGAGTTTCTAGTCGAGCGATATTTTTTACAGACCATTCTCTCAATGCCAGAGGGCTCGAGAGTGCGTTGCCGGCCTTTTAAGAATTAGTACGCTCTTTTCTTGAAGGACCCTAAGTCGAATTGGTTCGGAAATTTATATATAATACTTATTTTATCTAATTTAGAAATTCTCTAATTTAAAGTTAAACCTATATCAGTTAAGCTATATATAGAAAAATAAGGTCTTAAGGTAGTTTCACTTCTTACCTGTGTACACTACTACACGCACACAATTTTTTTTTATTTTTATTTCAAACCTTAAAATTATCAGTAGATTTAGTAATATGTATGATGTTGTAGACATAATAAATAAATAAAATAAACCTTTGCTTAATACCGTCCCAGCGATTGCATCAATGACACTTGCCACTACGTCCTTCCGCTTAGCTTACCATTGATCGGTTGTGTGTTAAACTTTGTTAGCGTATTTCCTAGAAACGAAGTTTTTTTATTCATTTTACGAAATCATTTATGTTACTATTACTCTCTTTGCCTCATATACAACTGTACGCCAGGTTGATGTCCAAGAAAATTAATCTAATTTTTTGTTGGATTCCATCGAAAGTGCATTTTGTTTTTAACCATAGACAATATGTGGGTAATATGTAAAAAAGTAAAGTACCGTTGACGTAATCACCAAATAAGAAAAATAAAATCCCCCTCCCCTTCACCCCTTACAGTGTCTAATAATTGACGTAATGTTATTATTATATTGTACCTAAAATGATTTTTACCATAGTAATAAGTGTACTAAAGTATAAAAAATTATTAGTTATTTTTTCGTATTTTATAACGTGTCAAACAAAGAGACATTGTATACGAATCATTCATTTTATTAGCGCGTTTTACGAGTGCGCCTAGATAAAAGAATCTTCATATGGTCCTTTTGTCATTTTACGGTGGACGAAAGCTTTTACGATACACGCGCCGGACGTTATCCGTGATACCTGAGCGGAAAGAACAATGAATTTCACCTTTTTCGATTAAAGCGAAACCACTTTTGATTTTTTGGTTAGTAATTTGCGAAACCTAATAAAATTCGAAAAATGGACGATAGCTTGTGTTAAGTTTATCATGGAAAGTTAAGTTCATCAGAAAATCACATTCGAATTGATTAAGTTACATATATTTGTACGCATAAATGTTATATAATTTTTTTAACAAACGAACGCTGCAAGGCGGAGGCCAATTGTGCCTCTTTGTCGCTCGTTCCACACTCGCTTGTACTCCAAGCCTTAATTGGAACGCCTCAGAGCGAGGTAACGCCGCATGCGTCATGTTTTTCGTGCAGCTGGCGCCATCCAAAGACGTTTTCACGTCAAAATACAATTGTATTCTTTGATACATTTGTAAGCAATATTTATACAACCAATATGTACTGTCTAGAGTGGAAGTATCTGATCTAAAATAACATCGTAAATACCTTCAATGATAATAAAGATGTTTTCCGAAGTTTCGACCAACTTCAATCGCTAACTTGGTAGAAGACAAACAAATTTGAGGACGTGCCCCTCTTCGATATTGAATGCTCTTCGAAAGTTTTGTACAAAACAAAAATTCAAATATTTATATTAAATTTTTTTTATTACATTTTTTTTTTTATATACTTGCAAAGAACAATGTAAACCTACTAAATATTTAATGAGACCTATAATAATGTTCGCTAAAACTATTTATTTAGAAATTCTATTTATTTATTTATTATTACGTGGTTGGAGGCTTATCGGATGTTTATTTATTTATTACAGAGATACATACATTATCCGTACAGACCATGCTATTTCAATAATGTCGAGATATATACGTAATAAAGTATATAATAAACACATAACATACAAACATATATGCTAAGTAATACCGTCGCTCATGCCCGAGGGCTCGCTAGTGCGTTGTCGGCCTTTTAAGAATTGGTACGCTCGTTTCGTAAAGGGCCCTCCTAAGTCTATTTGTTTCGGAAATACATCGATGTTCTACTTGGTAGCGGTGCGCGACAAAAACTGCCTTAAAAATATTGTCTTGTATCACCGCATCACCTTGGAATTTACTCGACGTCCGATGATGTAATAGCCGACAGTCGTAGTCCAAAAAAAGAGATTTCTACTATTTCTAGAGTTATTGAGATGCACATAGGATGTATCTATGGATCAACTGTCACGGTCTGATCTCAGATAGCTTTTATCTGAGATTGTGAATTAATTATTGGGTTCGGGGTTAGTCTACACACCATATTTCTACATAATAATAATATTAAAAAAATATTAAGTAATAGTTATTAAAAACAAAAATATCAATGATGGGAACCTATTACTGCGTTTTATATTATGAAGTAAAGTAAATATGTACTTAAGATATCTAGTATATAGTTCTTTATAGAGTAATCGAGTATAAAATAGGACCCTCCAAACTTGTGACTACTTAGAATTCAAAGCCTGTACTCCATTCAATTTACATTCAGCGGACTAAACTAGTTATTTCAATTGAAATGTATTTATTTAAGAATAATTATACCTTTACATACAAACTAGCTAAACATACAGTTTGGTAAATAGAATAAATACTTGTACTCATTAATACATATTAAACAGCTTATCGTAGCAACATAAAATACAAGTTAAAGATTTTTTATCTTTATTTTATCGCGCTTCTAACAAGACTGCTATAGTTTAACCAATAGATGTCGCTGGTTTACCTTGAATCGCGGTATTTCTTTGTGGTTGAAGACTATACTTACCATGATTTCGATTGTGTAATGTTGTTGAAAAAAAAAATAGTCGAAAAAAAAGAAATATTTTATAGGCTCATGCTCATTTTTTAAGGCGCAACTAGAATTGTAAAATTTTTCGTATTCGGACGTCGAGACAGAATACGAAATTCCACAACTGCGCGTTTTTCTAGGCAGATTTGCACCATCACTTTGTGGAACCAGCTGCCCACTGAAGTAATTCAGTCAGAACCCATTCAACTTAGGGTCCTTCAAAAAAAGAGCGTAGCAATTCTTAAAAGGCCGGCAACGCACTCGCGAACCCTCTGGCATTGAGTGTCCATGGGCGGCGGTATTACTTAACATTAGGTGAGCCTCCCGCCCGTTTGCAGGGTTTTATAAAAAAAAGCATTTTTATAATATTTTTAAATTGTAATTGTGACTATCAGAAGGGCCTTTTTAAAAGGCCTTATTGATGTAAAGAATGTGACTTTGATTTATACGAATACATGAAGTTTTGTACTTTTGCAGGAGTGTGAGAGGAAAATTTCGATAACAACCATATTGATAATAATTTATTGTACTGCCTTCGTAAAGATTTTCTAATTTATTATACACAAAAACCTCATATCAATAATCTGGAATGTAGTTATTAGCAAATTACCGCAGTTCACCTGTTTTGTTAAATTAATATTAGCTTATGACTTTGACATTATTATTAGATTAACAAACATACATTGTTTTGTAAGGCGTTCGAACACTGCGTACTTTTAGAAACACAATTAAATTATACAAATTAAAGAGGATTGTTTTATTTTTATCTAGTCTCCATCATCCCTAAGTAACATAGGTATGTTTTACCATTCCAGTGGTATTTATAACATATTTGACACTTTGTAGCGGTATGGATATATATTCTTTTCTTATAGGAACAGTCAAACAAGCATATGGAATGCGCAAAAAGGACAGTCATTGCAGTCGATGTACGAATCGAGTACGCTGTTTTGAACAGTTGAATGTTATCCTCCCGGTTCCCCGATAGTTAATTCCACAGTTAATTACTTTGATAGGAGAATCAATATGTACTGTATTGGCTATGCTATTTATAAATGTTATGTTATTAAAAAAAATGCTAATAATAAATATATTAAATATTCTAAATAATAATAAATCTAGAGTTTTACATTACACAGGATATAAGATCATGAAACAGATACAGAAATCTGAGGCCCAGACCTTAAAATTTGTAGCACCACTTATTAATTTATTTTATATGATATGTTTTCTAATTCGACGAGATCGCTTATCATAGATTTCATCGTGTGTGCGGTGGATATAACAAACCATTGTGCTGACAACTTAATAATTACTATTTACAGTGAGACTATACAGTCCGAATAGCTAATATTGCGGCATAAAGCTTTTATATAAATTGGTAAATGACGGTATGTTATTTTTAGAAAATGATATGAAATACCGATAATTTAAATGAAATCAAAATTTAATAATAATAGCTGGTAGGATAAGCAAGTGTACGAGCCAAGGATTTAGAGGTCTGGGGGCGTTGGGGCAGCAAAGGAATGGGCGCCACATCACCACATTTTATTTTCCAAATAAAATGAACAATTTTTTTTTGTCTTTCAATCAATATATTCAAAACAATATTGTAAAATCAAGTACATTATTTTAGTATTTTTAAGAAACAGAACAAAAAAAGAGTTGTTTGCATTTTTTTTGTTAGAGTAGGTACAGGGGGCAATAGTAAGTGTTTGTACATTTTTTTAATATATTTTTTTTATTTTATAGAACAGGAGGCAAACGGGCAGGCTCACCTGCTGTTAAGTGGTACCACCGCCCATGGACACTCTCGAAGCTAGACGGCTCGCGTGCGTGCTAGAGTGCGTTACCGATGATGACTGTGATGATTATTTTTCCAGTACGCTCGTTTTTAAAATCAATTCTATTGGTTATCTTTGTTGAAACTTTGTTTATTTAAAGAAGAGCGAAGCTTTCCTGTCACAGGTCCCTCTGATTTACTAGAGAGGCCAAATTCTGAATTCTATTGTATATCTGTCGCAGTAATCGATCGATATTCAATTAAGTCGCTAAAGTTCCGTCAGACAAGTGACTGAACGAAACGTTTGACGGGTTTCCTAAACGTTCCTAAGCAACAAGACTAACAGAACCTAACCATTTACAATAAAACAAAAGTTGGAATTTCCAAGATCTTTTGGTCTTCGGTTCTCACACCGAAATAATCATGGCGGAGTCGATATCTTGTTTACAATTTCACCAAGGACTAGAATTTGAAACAAAGGCTCTAAAAGTAATCAGAATTCATTATTAATCAACACGCTGGCTTTCGGTCAGATAGATTTTTTTTAGTTTAACGTTTTGTCGCTGCTTTATTTAAACCAAAATACTAACGACTTGATTGAATTTCGATCGTTAATTAACTATCTAGAGATTCGATTAACTCTTTGATTTAACTACTTCACTGCGACATATCTGTTAACACTGTAAATTCATTATATGACATATCATTAAATGAAGTGAAGAAAAATCAGAATTAGAAAAAGTTAATATTACAGACGTGTGTGTAAGTAGTTATGTACATAAAAAAGAATGCGTATAGTCTGTTAATTTTGTTTTAGCCTTTTATTGAGCCAGTAAATTTGTTTAATTTTATACTTATTTTATCAATTATTCACGTGCAAACAATCCTAATTTATTAACAACAAAACGATTTTTTTAGAAACTTCGTATGCATGATGCCAACAGTCGAGTTTATTGCGGACTAGGATGATAAAGCGAAAAAAGAACGTACACAGCTGCGCAGTTTTTACTAATTCTATCAGTTTAAAAAGTACTTATAGTTATGGAGAATTGGCGTAATGCTAGGTTGAGTGGATCGGTGAACGGAAGACAAAACACACCAGATGATCCAACCAAAGCTTTCGACGCTTTAGAGTTCGTGGTTAAATCGAATGTTACATGGAGTTTCACTCTACCTAAAAAAATATATATTTTTCTATACAAAGTTATTAACAGTAATACAATTGATACACTGGACACCCTAATAAATCCGCAGCTCTTCATTAATTTAAGCCGTCAAGTATCTAAAATTATTGATGTTTTGCGCATGTTTGGGCCAGAATTTATTGAACCAAATCACTCCCGGGTTTAAGGGTCGATTGATGTAATCCGAGTCGTGATTACCTAATTGTGATAGAATTTTTAAAAGATATCACGGGTTCTCTGTATATGGGTAAAAAAGGTGATCTTCAATTGTTTGTGTGGCATGTTTGAGGTATTGATTCAAGTCGATGGTTCATTACTATGCACCAGCAGGCGAGATTAATGTCAAAATAAAGGAAAATATACAAATTCTTAAAAGGCTAGTACTGGTACTCGCCTTTTGGCATTGAGTATATCGGCGGTATGCTGCCGCCCATGGACACTACTCGTTTGCCCCGTTTTATAAAAAATACCCCATGGGCAGAGGACGCCCAAAGTAAGTTGAGCTTCCTATTTCGCGTCGCTCCAACTCTTTCTGACTTTGTTTACCTCTTCTTCAACTAGGTTTGCTCGGGACGACCACGCTTTAGCTTTACCTGCAGGTTCCAAGCGCCAGATTGAGGACATGATTGGAACCTGTTCGGAGTGAATATCGTCGCTTCATCTGGTGGCTAATCGGGGTTATTTTGCCCGGAGAACTGCTCGTTAGAGAGAGATCTCTAACGCGAGAACTAAGGTTATAGTAAAATATTAAATAGTAATTTATCTAGATAACCTTTGAACATAATATTTTAAACAAGATAGAAAATAGAAATATTTTATAGTAATTATTATTAGAAATCCATTTGTAAACAAAAAAGAGAATTATTTAAAATTATGATCACCTATAGTGATTTTAAGAGACCATTTTTGACAGAATCTTTAAGGTTTTTCTTTAAAAAATTGCGAAAATTTCTGATCATAGAATAACAGACGCAATAAAAACTTTTCAAGAAAAATATCTCGAAGGACGGTTGAGGGCGGAAAGTAAGAGGAAACTAGTTTTATTAATTTCGGATACAGAAGTATCGAAATAGAAAAATATTTTTTATTTTTAACGGGTTTCAAGGAGATTATATTTTTTAACTCAATATTATGATATTACTATTAGGATATTTAAGAATGATGATATATTTTCAAGCCTGCCTTTCGTACCTGAATGTCTGTACTCATGTTACAAATAGTCAAGTTTTCATCTAATAAGTTTAGTGGTTTTTGAAATATCTACGTATTTCTATGTAAACAAGATATTGTTGATTATACTTTTATCTTTCTTAATAAAAACCGATTTCTTATTAAAACATTTTCTTATGTCTATCTATTTAAAAAAGTTATACAAGTTTAAACAAGATTTTATTTAGTTAAAACAAGAAACACATTTTTTATTCATCTTCTGTATTTGTAGTATCTTTTATTCATATAGTCGAGAGCGGTGCCAGAGGTCGTACGTTTGAGTCCTGCTCCGTAAATTTTTGCCATTCATAGAGGTAGTCTTGGTTCTTATGACCCTCTGAGACCGCTGGGTATTAAATTTAATTCTATTTACTCTTTATACGACGATACGATACGATTATAAAAAAATAACTGGAACTTTTTGACCAGTAAAATGCAGGAATTCAAATTAAGCGTGTAACTTTGTTCGCTGTCAGGATTATTTGTGTAATATGAGTTGGCTGATTTAGCGTTTCAATTCTGAAACTCGCTTCAAACTAAATGTATTTGTTAAATGAATGATTTCTGCCATTTTTAAACGGAATATATGAAGAGGGCTTTGACGTTCATCATGTACACATACGGAAAGTAACATACTGTATTTAAGTTAAATTAAAAATTCATACCTTCATTACATAAGATTTTGTTGATTCCTGTCCTTTTTTTAATAAAGGGACAAACAAAGGAAGGTTCAATAAAAATTGAACTATAAAATGGAAAATGTGCATGGATGGTAATCGTTCATAACATAATTAATAAAATTTATTCAAATAATAGGCGCAACCGGAATAGTAGCTAAAAATATTACTAAATAAGTATGTACCTACAGTCAGCATTTGCGTCTAAAGACCATTCAACCATAATCAGTAAAGTACTTGTAGAAAAAGTATTCCTGCATCAAAACAAACCACTAGACACCACCGGAAATACTAGGGGTCGTGAGTTACTTTTTTCTTGTGGGTGTCACGACGAGGCAATACACCGGCTGTACGCTGCGGTGATAATTTATATTAAAAATATTATTTATATATAAACTAAATAATCTGCTAAAATTAAATGAAGTATTATTTATATATGTACTGTTTAAATATAAATGTTTTTCCTAAGCATTTGACCCACGATAATATATTACATCCCACCTGGTAACCCTACTCAGATAGGATGTGGTTTCGCGATTGAATCGCCTAGCGACAATGTTCGGTTGGCCTCAAATTACATCAATGGCTTTTCGATATACCGCCCATTCGGTTCTCTTAAGGTCGACTTCTAACCGCTGTAATCACTGTATTAGAGACAAAACCTTTATCAGATAAGAGAATTGTCCAGGGGCGTGTTTTACATCTTTAAGTGTTTATTTCAAAGGTACTTTAAGAGTAATAAAATTAAATGTACTGATTTGAAATATTTTATAGCTAATGATCTTACATGTCATAAAAATTCTTTCCTCTGTTAAGTTTTACTATAACAGCAAGTTATAGACATAGAAGAAACATTTATTTGTGAACCGGGGTTTGATCGTACGACCTTAGGATTGAGTCACTTAAGGCAAACACAAGTTTGGTAGATACGGAGATAAAACGAAAGCTTAAACTAATAAATTATTCATAATCCAAGAAACATGTCATGAACATGGTGTAATGGTTGCAGTTACTTACAAACATTGTAAGAAAGAAAGAAAGAAAGAATAAGAAATTGTAAAACAAAAAAGAGCGGCGGAGAGTTTATTGCCAGTTCTTCCCATCCCTTCTACGACCTTGATTTGAGAACTAGGAGTAAATATAAAAATTAGAAGCATTTAATATGTAAATGATTAAATAATTTTGATTTTTGAACATTGTAAGCTTCAACAATAGGAAATCGTAAAACAAGCTACTTCAAATCAACGAAACCGGAACTGAAAGGAAAACTAACACGGTTTATACGCACCAGATCATAAAAATGTGTAAATACCGTCCTAAAATAGAATAATAGGAGAATAGGAGGATTTCAGTTTACTGACATCGTAACAGCTTACGACGCTTTTAATGATCCCTTGGCTCCTAAGGTGAGACTAGTGATGTAGCAGTGATTATTGCTATTCACGTCCTTAAATAGCAGTTAGCAATGTCTTGTCTGTGTTATTGCGATTAACGAAGGCAATGTTGTAAAAATGTATGTAAAACAAAAAGAAGAGAGCATGGCATCGAGCTCATTCTCCTGTGTGACTGCTAACGAATATGTTGTATGTTGTTTTAAAGTAACAATATCTAATAGTGTGATACAAGTTGATAAAATATAAATTTATAATTTATATTATAATTATACATTTCGCTGTTTATAATATATTTTTTTTTGAACTGGTTGTATTAACCCTGATGTTAAGTGATATCGAGATGGACATACTTATTGCCAAAGGACTATACGCGAGTGCGTTGCCGATCTTTAATTAATTTTTAAACTTGGAAAACTAATCAAAGTCAAATTGGTTTATAAAAAAGCATTCTTTGAAATCACATACATTCGCCCAAACGGTATAAACATCGTGAGAAAACCGAATTGCCTCAATTCCAAAAATCGGCAGAATGTGTCAGACACAGGATCAGGTCAATCTAATAGGCAAGTAGGTTACTTGCCTGGATAGATATATAATCTCTTAAAAGGACCTCGTAAAAAAATTTAAGTTGTAAGTAAAAAATAAAGTTAATCCACTGATATAATTCCAGAAAAAAACTGTGATAACAACAGTCTCTAAGCACATCCCTTGAGTCGTTAATTAAGGTTATTAATCCGAAGGCACAGCTACCTTGTTTTCCCTAATTGGTAGCAATTTTATTTCAGTCAGCGAAACCCAAGCCTCAGTTTTCATAATAAAAGATTAAATTATAAAAAATATACGCAATGTAAGGTTCATAATTAGATGAGAATTTCTTTAGACCAATTTTTGAAAAGCATTTTTCCAAGAAATGTAGGAATTTGTTTATAAGCAGTGTATACTGGGTTCAATTTAACTTTTTTATTTAGAAATAAAGCTTTTTTGTATAACAATTAAACGACTTCCCTAAGTAGGTAACCTTATTACAGACTATTTCGTTTTTATGTTAAATTAACTTTTTAATTTCAGCAAGAATTTTCGCTATTGTCTTTTGTTCTTCATTTAAAAAATCTTTGCCTGGTTATTAACAATACTTGTCTAACCCGTACATATTAAAACTATATCCAGACATGATATATATATTTTTAAATTTACTCTTCCTTAACATGGAAGAGACTTTACTTAGGGATATTTTATATCTTTATTAGGCTTTTCTTGTTCAAGTTATCTATTTAGATGCCTAAAAGTTTTCAATGGATTTTCAAAATTGGAACTTTTATGAAAAATTTATTTCAACTTTAAAATATCATACAATTCTAAAATAAACCGAGAGTATTTATTGAAAGGAAAAGGGGGCGGAAGGAGATCGTAAGATAATAGAATTATTTTTCCGAGCATCCGGCGCGGGGTCGTTATTCAATTACAAGAGAGCGAAAATGCGGAGCGATGTTTACCTGCGCTGCCGTGGGCCATGCAAAATCTTTTTCCCGTAATTACCTTTATCTATTTCTATATTGAACTGACGGACAATGGTATGAATTTTGACGAAGATATTCATTTGCAAGCTGTATCTATTAATCCAATATTGTTGTTCGATTTAAATATTTGTTGACCGTTCGTACTTAAATATACTAGTGCTACTAAATTATAAATAGTTCTTATTTAGTGATAGGAATATTACTATAGGCGCTTACTATTTTATTTTAGGTTCTAATAAAATATACACGAATACTAGATTTAGTATATGATAGTTATTTAAAATATCTAATAATAATCTAAGTTACTTGCAGCTCGACATATCAATGCTTTTGTAAAGTTTAATACAAAGTCTATCCTAACGTTATTAAAATATACACGTCAAATTCTAACTCATCTCTTTCTTTTTTAAGTCGGTTAAATATATTTTACTATTCTATTATACATGACGAAGAATAATTATAATATTTAGACTAAATTATTAAGTATAGTTCGTCACACTGCAACCTTCGTCGTGACGATGTTGTCAGTTTTTTCTCTCTTATTTATAAAAACGAAATCAGTTTCATTGCATCATTTTAGCTAAAGTTTTTATCTTCATCACAGACATATAAATACAATTTGACAGAAATAGACAATAATTAAGTTAAAAAGATTCAGTTCCTTTAAACACATCGACAGTATTCTCAATCATAATTATTCTTAAATTTAAATAGCTAAATGTGTATCCAGAATTCAACAGGTGGCAACAAACGAATATACGTGATAAAAGCATTCCCTGATAGGAATTAAAGATGAGGTAAACGGGAATGGCGTCTAAAAGGTGATTTACTGTTGCGAATGGACGTCGGATTTCGGTTTATCGTAACAATTTTTGTCATTTATTCGAAATAATCCAATATGGGAGCGCCCGCGCGTGATCTCATTGACGCTAAGCCGTGGCTCCATTATTCATGGTCCGAAATCATTTGCTTTTGAATTTCTGCAATGATAGCGATACTTTTGTGATGCTAATAATGTGTACAATGCGGTGGCTTACCATTTTATGAAGATGAAAATTCTTTTGAGCGAATACTTTGCGAGGGATAAGTTTGTTTGGAGCGCTTTGTTTGTTGCGCGTTTAGATTTTGCTATACTGAACATTGTAACCATGTAAACATTGCTTCACTGCATATAATGCAATATCTACCGTTCATATATTTTAGAATTACAATCTATATATATGTAAAACTTGATACTAGCAAGCTCGAAATTAAATGGCATTAGGCTGGTCATGTATCAAAATGTATAAAAGATGGACATTAAAGATAACATAATGGAACGGACCAGCAGGGCTGAAGATAGCAAGAAAAGACTGGCAAAGATAGAGCCATCTGGAAATCGTTTGAGGGGGTGAATGCCTCCTAGGAGGGGTTCCACAGGGGGATCCACAGAGAACTAACAATTAGCCATAAGTAAAAACTAACAACAATTAAACAAATAATAAATTAAACAACAACAAACAAACAACATTTTATTATATATGTAGTATTACCGTACCGTATTAGGCTTTGTATTTCTTTGAAATTTGAATGAATAATAATTATACCCAAAAACTATGTTTTGTATGGTAATCAAGGTTTACAAGAGTTGAGAGTTTTTTAAAGCCGACTTAATATACTACTTTTAAAAAATATATTAATCATAAAATGTTTTTGAAATAATTTAATTGATATGACTAATAATGTAAAATTATATAATTTATTTCAAGACAAATTTGCACTATGTGTGGCAGAATATGCGAACTTTCGATTGTACCACCATAACATTTGCACAATATTCTTGCAATACATTATTATTATTATAAATTTAGTCAAGTAACAGCGTAATCCGACTCATCATATATTCATAACTGCTTAACGCCATTGATCGATTGATTTCGGTATAAACGTACCGACCAAAATTAATATTATAACAGGACATTAATCCAAATAGTGTTATAAATGATTCGATCGCATGTTGACAGTCGCGTGAAACGCCCATTTTTCTACAAGAACAAAAAATGAAAATACGATTTATTACGTCCCTCGCTCTCATTAATTTTAAGTTCGTTCACAATACATTTTATCAAAATAGGATATAATTTTTTTATAACCAAAACAGAGATACCTGGAGATCGGTGGAGGAGTCTTTCACCTGCTGTTCTTGTAACGTAATTAGGAAATAGATATGACATAGTACAGAGAAAAGTAAGTACATATAAATAAATACTCTAAATTTTCTCACGAAGTAAATGTAACTATTTGAAAAAAATCCCTCGTATAATAGTGTAATTTTTTTTAAAAAAGATTAATAATTTAAGTTTATTTGGTTTTTTTTCAATATATAATAAGGCATAGAAATCACTTTGATTGAATTGTTCATCTTTTGTAAGCCAAATGTCAAATGTAACGGTTAATTATCGACTCTGAGTAACATTTTAAAACTAATATCACTAATTAAACAATAACACTAAGGATGAGAACACAACAAAACAGCGCCATTATTATATTATATAAGCGCTTATATATTTGGAATAAGGAGGGATTACTTTCCTATAATGGGGTAGACACGGGCCGCGTTATAGGAAATCTCGTTGCAGGAGTATTCTACAGAAAAACTAACAATTCAAAAAGTAGGAATACGTTTTAAATAAAGTAATTTAGTTTAAATTTATAACATCACAATTGAAACTGGTACAAATGTACAAAACACAAACCTAGGACGTAGCACTAGTAGGACAAATAATTAATAATAATTTTACAATTTAACTTTATTTTACATATATTACATACATTAAGAAATTAATAAAGAAATACATATATTACTTCATGGGCTATTGGGGACCCGTCTCACCTCTGCTACGCTCTTGTTGCAGTGAGTGACACATCTCACTACACTGTCAACTGTTAACTACAGCTGTTACTTATTTTGTAAAACGTACAGTAATCAATACTTCATCGAACTGTAAAGTTCGTCACGCTACAACGCATTGGAGCGTTTTAAAACTCGATAAAATAGGGATTTTAGGTTTCATAGCAGGAAGTTGTCTGTTCACGTCTGCGGTAAACTAGCGCGTCGCAGACAACGTTCAACTTATTTGCCGAATTTCGCATTCACAATTTTCATAGCGTCAAGCCAAACAATTTGAAACTCGCCGTGTATTCAGTCCAAATATTTACACTGTACTATAGTTAGGACTGCAATTTTAGATATTCTGAATGCCGATTGCGTTTAATTAAATGTCGATGCTGAAAACAAATATCAATGCGTACTTTCAGTTCATCAATACGTTAAGTATATATGTTGCGGTGATAGCTGTGTAGTTGTAAGAGACAAACAAAAGTGGACCTAGCGGAAAGTGGAATGTGGCGTAGATATATGGAAACGATAGTCTCTAACGAGAAGTGTGACGTTGCGTTGGTTTTTAAGTCTTTTCTATATGGCGGAGGTTTAAAAAATGGTACACTTAGGTATAGCAAGAGAGACCGAGTGGTGTTTAGGGAATGGGTGCGTTAAGAACAAAAAGAAGCTGTTTTATACTTTGCAAGACGGCCAGATATAATCCTCTAGCGTAGTCTGTACTTTTTATCGTGTAAATTAATAAGCGAGAAGGGCCAAACAATAAAGAACAATTAAATTAATATTGGTATTACTTCTAATTATTTTCTATATTTGTTTTAAAATAAGTGTTGTGATGATTTGCTTTTTTAAAAGAGTATCGAGAGTTTTTTGCGCCGGCCTTTTCTCTCGACCTGCGCTTCCTGTCTTCTTTGCCGATAAGTAGGGATGCCTACAGGTTCAAATTTAATGACGTGGAATAAGTGATACCTGGCTATCTTATAACTATAAAAAAATATTAGAAACCTGATTTTGACATGAAGAGTCATTCATGTATTCCAAAAGATGATTAAATGCTGAAATTGATTCAAGATAATGATTTTTTAAAACTTCAAAAAATATTGGTCCTTTAGAATTCGATTACATAATGTTTTAATATTTCAGAACTTCACTGGTTCATAAGATTTAGTAAAAAGGCTTTTACTAAATTAGTTTAAGCCATTTCAATTCGAAATATTTTCAATGACCTAATGCTGGATTGAATACAGGTTTCTGAATTATAGAAATGTGAAAGCAAGGAAATATTCAAACTAGGTTATGACTTCTGAATAAATAATAAATCGAAAATCCACCTTAAATACATTAAAGATACAAATTTCACTTGTATATAATGTGTGCTATACATTATAATTAAATGAATAATAATTAATTAAACTATATTATATTTCTCATTATATACCGTAATATACATTTACAAATTACGTGTCCGTTTGACAAACATGTACAAAATAGGATCTATTACATGTAAATATGATTCTACTGTACATGTGTTTTTTTTTTATAGGTTTAATGGCCCTGGATGGTTTAGCTTCACAAATCAGCCCGGCAAATGGCGCTGCAATCGCCTTTTGTTTATTATAATTAAACATTTGCTCGAACGGTAAAGGAAAACATCGTGAAGAGTTTTAGACCCAAAAAAATCGACGACGTGTATCAGGCACTGGAGGCTGATCACCTATTTGCATATTAGATTTAAAAATGATCATGAAACAGATTCAGATATCTGAGGCCAAGACCAAAAGCGTTGTAGTGCCACAGATTTTTTTAATACAAAGACAAATGCAAAAATATAAATATGAGCATGCTTGCGATTCTCAATCAAGAAATAGGAAAAAATTACTTATGACAATCACAACTAACATTACATCCTCAATATTTCAATTTTCTTGAGTTTACAGTTTGAGTGATGATTTGTGGATTTGTCGCAGTCTGAGCATCTTTTAAATATCAATGCAGGATTGCGCTTGAGCGTAATTCTGGAAAATGATTCTGAGTTTGTTTTGGTGTTTCCTACGCCAAACGTGTGAAATGTATTTATTTGTCTATTGGTGCTTTGCCGTAATTTGAACATGACCATGCATTGAAATCCACTAATAACCCACAAACCCTTCTCACAAACATATATTTCGTAGAAAATATGTAAAAGGGGTAAATGATTTCCATCGGATTTCTCGTATTATTTACTTAGCTCTGAATAAATCCACGTGGGTTAATTGGATAGAAAGAGCGCGCCTACTAACGAACTTTGCTGATTATAATTAAGCTAAAGCCTTTAAACGAATGAGTTTTTAAATTTATAAAGTCCTACATTTAGTTCGAGTTTTCATATGACATGCGAATTAAACCATTTTGTCGTTTGATATCCAAAACGGAAACTGTAATCTTTTTTTATGGATAAATCTGTATCGACATTGAACGACACAATAACATTTGATACGTGGAAATTAGTTTCCTTGGGTTATTAGTAACCCACTAAATGGTTCACATGCTATTAAGGAAGGCGTGATAAACCTCAGTATTATATCAAAGACAATGGTTGGTATTATTTTTGTGACATTTGTTTCTAGTGATAAAGCGTAGTGTTATATTCATTCAGTCTACATAACATTTTATTATACCATAGCAATGGCGCAACAACTTTTGAGGTCTGTGCCTCAGATATCTGGATCTGTTCCGTGAACATTTTAATCAAAATACCGTCGCTATTTTGAATCTAAATCCGGTTTACTGACGATGTTTCGCTTCCCCATACGCGCGATTTTGTAAGGCGTTGACAGAAAGTTCATTGGTTCAACCGTGGATTGAACGGATAAGTCGCTCGATGAAACTATTACACCAACCCTGCTCAACATTAATACGTACTAGTTCACTACAAAATATTATTTAATCGTCAAAACTTTATTAAAAGTTTACCCTCCGACTGGAAGTCGAATCCGTGGGAACCGCGTTAGAGTGATCTACGTCTTCCACCTGTAACAAATCTTGTTTCGCAAATCTAAATTAGAACGGGTATGTATGTCATAGGCGTCAATTATCAATGAAAAACATGAAGTTTTAATCACCCGATTATGGACTGAAATTCCAGATTAAAAATTATCAATTTAAAAAGCTTTTGCCATTTTCCACGGCCTTTAACGATTTTTAACAAAGGCAACCTACACAAAGCGTATCGTGTTATGGCGACACTCGTTAAAATTTAAATCTTTCTCGATATAAATTCGAATTTTAAATATATAAAGTTTTAATGGGATTAGTAGGGTATTTTGTCGTATTTACCCAAAATAGATACATTCCTTTAATGATAAAGGGAATGTCCACCTATTGTACTGACTCGAACCATGTTTCGGTAGCCGATGATTACATGACGAAAAACCATGGGGTTTTCGTCATGTAATCATCGGCTACCTGTTCTATGTGATCTCAGTGAGCAAAATTAATTTGATTAAATTATCTATTCACATTTCATATTTTGAACATTGAGCAAGTGCTGACACAGCTCACATGGTTGTTCTAAATTTTAATACCTGAATCTGTGCGATGCTATCAGCTAACAAGAATAATATTGTGTATGTGTGAATAGGTTTAATTATTTAAGATACTGTTTTTGATATTAATCAAATATGAATATTAGTATTGTCTTTTATTAACATAACTTTTACACATTTAAAGAAAACACTTTTTTACGGATAATAGTTATGTAATTATAAGTTAAAATACAATAACACATAACTATAATCCGTAAAAAAGTGTTTTCTATAAATTGAAAATTGAATATTGCTGTTTTATTCATTACTCGCTTCCTCTAAAAGATGCGATGACCAATTCAAGTATAATAATCGTGGTGAGCCAGCCCTAATCCCACCACCTTAAATCCTTCTCATAGAGCTCCGTCTGATACCTTAGGTCCCTTGGTACAGACGTCCCGTACTTATTTATATATTTAATACCATAATTATTTAATACCCTTAGTAAATAGGTAGTGAATTGAATTAAAATTAAACTAATTTAGGCTTAGTTAAATAAATTAAATCACAATTAGTCAAATGTATTAAATAATTTTTGTTTGTTTGTTACCTTTTATAAATCTTTTTGTTGTTAAATGTATCATGTAGTCCATCTTTGGCTATATTCTCAGTATATTTGTTTGTAATTATATATAATTTATGTTAGCTGTAGGAGTACTAAATAAATAAATAAATAAAATTACTTAACACGAATAATACTGTATGGTTTTAATATAATATTGTACAGTTTCGAAACAACTTTGTAATTGTTTCCATGTAAATTCAATAGTGTACCTGTACAAAAACAATGGTTTATTTTTAAGCCCACGACTGTGGTAACATGCAAATGGAAGTAAACAATATCTCGATTTTCGTGTTTTTCCTGTGAATTTTCTACGTTTTATAAAGCCCGCTGTGACAAAACTTGACCAATATTTGTCCAAAACTTCTACTAATACTTAATGAAATGGTATTTATTTATTTAAGTAAAACCTAAACTTAACAATCAAATTTACAGTATTTACAATTCTTTTGACCTACATAATAAATAATAATAATAATAAATAATTAAATCAAGTTTGGTTGCTGTGACAGTGTACCTTTTAACGCGAGGAACGCACCAGCTCTGACGTCACTGGTACTATCTACCAAGCTGCAACTTAAATCTTTACTTAGCGCCAGTGCACTTGGACCCCAAGGCCCCATTTTTGTATTCTCTGTATTATTTACATTTGAACTTTATCAACGTATTTTTGAATTTTGACAGTATGTGCTACCACGCTTCTTGCTACAAGATTTTTTAACTGTTATACATTTAAACTCGTCCGTTGTTCGACCAACTTTGTTGAGTTTTTACACACCAGTTGCAAAATCAGCGCCACGGACATTAACGCCCGAACCTAATAATGTAATCACAATCTCAGATAGAAAACAATCTGAGATTGTTGATTGTCAGACCGTGACGTTTGTCATTCCATTTAACCGAGATTACAGTCATATTTGTTAATCGATACAAAGAGTCCCTACTAAAAACAAAAGACGATGTTTTGATTTAAATAAATATTTGAAATTAAAAAAAAAAACAATCGTAAAATCCCTGAGATCAATCAACCCATGGGCGTCTATCGAATGGATCAGGGAATTCCCGTTGGTGTCGGTGTACGTTTTCTCGTTAATTGGGGACTTTCCCAATAATCCAGAGCCCTACAAATTCCCGATCCGCCCATTGTTTAATATATATATATATATATATATTGTTTATATATGAATCTGTTTTGGTTTTAATATGCATGTTAGATGTAAATGTAATCAATCAGTGGCACTAGAATCTCTTTAGGTCTTGGACCCAGATTTCTGAATCTGTTTCATGATCAATTTTTAAATGTCATAGGCCCGTAGGTGATCAGCCTTCAGTGCCTGACACACGTCGTCGACTTTTTGGGTCTAAGACATATCGGTTTCCTTACGATGTTTTCCTTCGCCGTTCGAGCAAATGTTAAATGCGCACATAGAAAGAAAGTCCATTAGTGCACAGCCGGGGATTGAACCTACGACCTCAGGTATGAGAGTCGCACTCTGGAGCTTCTAGGCCATCACTGCCCTTGCAGATTTAAATGTAATCAATAAATAAATATTTAAAAAAAAAATATCACCTAGTTATTTATACGTGAAACAAAACGAGATAAGCTTGAAATGATCCGCTTGTTATAACAAATTGCAGACGTGGAAATCGCTACGATGCAAGCGTTGCTTCCGGAACATCACCTCCATCTATATAGCCTTTGTTTCATCTCAGTTCACACAATATAACAAGATACCTTCAAATATCAAATAGATTGCATCAATCGATATTCTTACGTTGTACGTGATATGTTTTTTTTTATAAAACCGGGGGCAAACGGGCAGGAGGCTCACCTGATGTTAAGTGATACCGCCGCCCATGGACACTCTCCAGCTAGAGCGCTCGCGAGTAGCCGGCCTTTTAAGAATTTGTATGCTCTTTTCTCCCTAAGTCAAATTTTTTCGAAAATACTTCAGTGGGCAGCTGGTTCCATAAAGTGGTAGTGCGCGGCAAAAACTGCATTGAAAAAAGGCGCATTAAATACTGTTTTTTTAATTGCCTTCTTTTGTTAAGTGCGATTTGGTAGAAGTCATCTGCTGTCTGTCTTGAGCATTTTTCTCTCAATGTTCTTCACAAAATGCTACAGCTTGTCAGCCCACTGTAAAAGAGTGCGACTTCTTTTTCTCTTTCCCTGGCCCTTCCACTATATTTTAAATGCTATAGCAATAATTGTTTATTTACAAGAAGTACTTAAAATCCATAAACTCTTGTAATTCCTGGCTTAATATCATAAAAGAGTTTACAAACACTAATGAATTCTTTTGTTCATTATATTGAAACCTCAATTGCTGAATTTTTTCAATTTACACCAATTAGTGGAACACGTGGCTTATTATCTTAAGATTAACACTAATTAAGGCTTCGACGCAGGCTTACGGGGACCTCAAAGCAAGTGCTTGCTTTGATATCGTCGCTACTTAATTAATAGTGACGTTTAATGCATTTTAAGTTAAAGATGTTTTAATAAAAATGTCTCAGTCACTATGGAAGAGGCGTTTTGAAATTGGAATAATGCTTTTACGGATTTTACGGAAAATAATGAAATAAAACAAGTACAATAGATTATATAATCTTTATATAAAAATGCAAGTATCTCGAACTGTAGGATGTTAATAATATTGTTTACATATGTATGGATTTTTTTAATTTTATTTATGAGTCTTATTGTGGAAATTGAAGTTATCTGCTTTCAGCAAACCAATTCTCTATTTTTCCTTTACATTCTTAGCAGGGTAATAAAACTCCTTTCACTCAAACGATAATTAAAAATACCATTAACGTAAGCACCCTCCTTTATATGAATTTTCTCATTAATCGTAACGATCGTGATACTCGGCACTCAGTATAGAGGAAATTACATCTGTAATCTGCTTATTCCAAACGAGTTGCGTCTTGAATCGATTCAAAGTCGCTCTCCTTAGTATGAAAACGTATAAAATGTTTAAAGTTCGTGGCTGCAATTTATTACTGATATGAAGATTTCATTGTCTGGTTTATGTGAGTACTAGATTAAAAGAATAGTAATTTAAATGAATTTATTTAAACAATTCGATGTTGCGAGTGTTTTGCAAGTGGTCAATGGGAGATTTCATTTTTATGTAATAGGAGTTTAACTCGAAGGAGTCTCACATGTCATTAAGTGATACGTCATAGACACTCGATTGCCAGAAGGCTCGCATGTAAGTTGCCGGCCTTTTAAGAATTGGAACTCTCTTTTTTTGAAGGACCCTCGTGTCGACTTGGTTTGGCAGTGTTAAAGGGGGCAGCTGGTTCCGGCAGCGTCTTTTCAGTTATGGAACGACGAACGTCGAGATGATACGGGTGGTATTTTGTATTCTGCCTGGACGTCCGATGATGAAATACAAGTGCATGTATTAGACCGAAAAACTCCACTGAACACAGGACTACCTCGATAGAAATTGAATTTATTATATGTATTGCTCGCGTGAATGGCGCTTCGCTAACCAAGTTGGAATGTGCGCGCGGTACATCCAAAGTTTTAGACTTGGTACCCGAAGACCCAGTCTCTACATTATATCTAGATTATGAACCCTTCTTTTCATATTTTAATTTTGTAGTTAAGTAGTTGAACAGTGTTTAGTACCCTCACTCTTTTTTGGTAAATCGTCGGTAATTCAACGATGTTTTCATTTACGTAATGTTAATTACGCACATACTAAAAACACATTAGTTAGTAGTAGTACATTAGTAGTAATTTAATGTAACGAATGATATACTTTACTAATTCATAAATGACTTAATAAACTCACATTTCATCCATGAAAAGAATTCCGATACTTTGTCGTATAAATTACTCGAAAAAGTTAAATCACAAATAGATCCTTAATGTAGGCAATACGGAGTATATTAGCATAAAACTGATTTGAAAGCGAATAAAAGCCTTGAATCCATTTATGCAGCTTTGAATCACTGAATTACCTACGATTTAAGCTAGACTAACTCAATTTTATTAAGCGCAACCTAGTTTTCAACTGATGTACCTAAATTCCAAGAGATTCGAGTGAATGAAAATTTACAAGGAATCGGATTAACTATATACTTGTTTATACGCCGAATTCTTCGCGATTATAGCGCATTGAAGATTTCTTACTCGGAGATGGATATAATCGGTATTGAGCTGATCAATTTTAAAGAAAGCATTGTTAAGTACCTGTCTCATACCTAATCCGCTGTTTTGCTGTTTTTTTTATTATTATTAAGAAAACAGTACTTTTATTTTATATATATTTTAATTTTTTGTTACAGTAATGTTCACAAAAATTTTAGTCCATTTTAGAAAAGATGGCTTTTTACATATTATGTCTTGTAAACTTTAATAAATACGGGGTAACCGGGCAGATACTAATGTTAAGTGATAACATTATACTTAAAAAATAAAATACAGTTAATAAAATTAATATTAACATACGAGTTAATTTGACAAACACAAGGAAACATACAAAAACCGAAAAGATAAAAAAATAATACAAACTAAAGAAAAAATAATTACAACGTGTGAGGGTAGCAACTATGCGTATCAACCTAGCTCGCTTATCAGAATGCTCAATCAACAAATCATCAAAAAGGTTGGGACAGTCAACTTGATTCTAAAATCTCTTAATGCATTGAATTTTCTACGTTTTAACGAGAATATCTTAAAGAACGCTAGCCTGATTTCGGTATGTACAAATGATTTCATTTAGACGAATACTTTAAAGCTTGAAGGATTGAAATGTATTTTATTGCGGCGAGGCCTCAGTTGCGGTTTAGCTAATGTAATTGCTACAAGATTTGAAAAGCCTGAAAGTAAGTGATAAGGAAATGGTCAGTCGCATTGCACAATGCCTAGTCCAAGGATGAATCTCAAATACAGACTTGGTTTCTAACGCCCAAACCCAATAACCTATATGAATCCATCAATCTGACCATCTGAGATAGACATCTTAATCCAAGTATCGATAAAAGTGTGCCAAGTACGAATCGACGGATTGTAATAGCCATCTGTCGATACAAACTATCCATGGAAGGTCCCACGATTTTAACTTACAAGTGTTTTACAATAATTAAAAAGCTAATTGATATTTTTAAATATAAATATGTATATTTTAATATTATTTGTACCGTTTTATTTACTTTATGTTGTATGTATTGATTATCAAATATACGTGTAAAGAGCGAAGAGATTGCATTTCATCCGTCGCTAAAATGGATTGTCTTCTTAGGTTTTGGTTATTGGGAAGCAGATAGGAGATCGATCGACTGTCACCTTCTGATATCAGATTGTTTTCAAATTGAGATTGTGGATTAATTATTGGGTTCGTGTGTAAAAAGACACTGTAGTCGATTAAAATTACAAAATTTTTGGTACTAGATTTCGAAGAAAAAAATATTTTTTTGACTAACGGAAATAACCTTACTTTCCGTCTGTTAAGCATTTGAAGACAGGTGTTGACACTGTTCCCAAAGCAAAGGGTAGAGGGTGCAGCCCTCACCCCTTTCGAATTATTAAAAGCCTACGCAATCGCCGCGTAACCTTTAGGTCTTAGCTTTTAAAAGCTCATGTTACGTTATGTCTTTAAGCCTACCTCGTAATGGCTTCGTTGCTTGAACCTTTGAAGGCCTTTTTTTACTTAAAATTTATTTTTTGAATGCCATAAGGCTGTTTAATAGATTATTATTTTACTTTTCTTTTTGTTCCTATATAAAGCTGTCCTATTTTGTAAGTACTAATTACGAGTTAGGATTCCTTTATTGGTTTAATAGTTAAAAAATCAGAAATTCACAGTAAAGTAAAATGCATTTGCTACGAATGGACAAAAAATGTGGTTTGTCATTATAATTACTAGTTGAGTGACGTAACTATTTTTTTTATTAAATACCTAATATGTCATGTGGAACATGGTGTAATGGTTGCTTCTTACAACATTGTGTAAAACAAAAATATTGGCTATTAAAAATAGTGGCGAAGAGTTAATTGCCAGATCTTGTAGTCCTTTCTATGCCCTTGATTTGAGAACTGGCAGTAAATGTAAAATTAGAAGCATTTGATTTTGACTTTGACTTTTTGACTAAGTGTTAATACCGATTTGATTTGTAATGTTTATAGTATGGAATGGAATATTATTCTTCAATTACTAGTTTTCAGAAGCTTTGTAAACTTTTTAAAATACTAGTAATAAATAAGTTATTCTTTAAGTTTTGTATAAAAGTACAAATTATCAGCAGTATTTATAAAACCTATCAAATACATCTATAGAACAAAAATATATGGAAAAAATACAAAGATTTTTTTGGGTCCAGCATTTCTATCTGTTTAGTTCCAAGCGGATTGGACTACACTAAAACAATAAGCTGATATGGAAAACACGATGCGCTGCTGATCAGCGCTGGTTCTAACAAACTATCTTCATATTCAATTTGCCCGGTTCTATCGGGACTGGAATTTTTCATCGGCTTGTAATCCGGCGCCCAACGGATCTACCGACGGGTCGTGTTCGATTCACAAAGCCTTTGCAAGCACAGGATAAATATGACAGTTAGGATACAAAAATGTCAAAGATATTTTGATAAGAATGAAATTCTATGAATTTTGAAACGTCTTTAATAATAATAATAAAGTTTATTTCCAATTATTTCAGAAAAATATATTATATACAATTTTTACATTTTATTTACTTGTACCTTTAGTACCGTCGATCGGAACTCGGCCTCCTCCAGCTTTTTCCATCTGACTCTGCCCATGGCTTTCTTTCTCCATTCGCTTCCTGCTATCGCTTCTATATCTTCTAACCACCTTTTTTAAGGTACATCAACATACCAGGATCGTTTACCTACCTTCACGACAATTACATTCACCATAAGTCACCAGCAAAATCGATAAACGGTTTCTTTTTTTTACCTTTGGTGTATAAAAAATATCAATATCTTTTACATAGTGTATGTGTCTTGTCTTGAATCATATTTTATAGTATAGGCAGTCTGGTTCAAACAATTAACCATTGTTTGAAAAATTCAAGAGGGTTCGTTCTTGTGGTTACATTAGACTCTATTTTTTTTAACAAAATGGCCGGTGACCAGACAGAAGGATCAATGGTGCGCAGCAAAAAATGCTTTAAAAAAACGCTCAGTTGTGGAGGTCGAATATCGTATTTTGCCTCATGATGATTGAACTCGGCTGGAGGGATTACTACACTCTTCATGTTAAATGCAACCCCAATTCTCTATGTAACGCCAAAAGATTAATCGATGTAAAAAATCGTTCTTGATGCATAATTAAAGATATAGTGACGAGCTGAAGATAAACCTTTTACTTATGATTATATTACAGCTAATCACAAAAACATGTAAAAAGTAAATTCCTAGATATCCATAGTGACTACCATCATACTTTAAAATCAACGTTAATTAGTTCTTAAAATTTATTAATGAAAGTGTTTTTTTCATTCGTGTTTCTTTTTGTTATATTTGCTCAAGCATGTTTATCTTGATCAGTGTGCCAAACGTTGGAAAGTTTTTGTAAATACCCTTAACATAGATAACATGCTACTTACATTAAAATAAGTTTATCTACTTACGTTTAATCGTAAAATTGAATTTACTGTTCAACAGTATTCTGTATATCTGATGCACAATCGAATCGAATGGACGTGCTTTGAACGCATGAAATTTACCATAGATTTGTCAGTGGGGACCGTAGCTTTTTCACTAAGTAATGACAACTTTCAAACGAATTGCTCAGTGTTAAAGTTTAATACGCTTCCTTTGTTAAACTATAATTTTTTTTTAAACAATACTACTACCTTACAAGTTAGTTAACTAACGGATTAAGTTATTTAATTTAAATCCTAATTTATTTCGTAATTCTACAATTAGTATAACTTATCTATAACAAAAAACAATTAAAGGTAACAGAGCTAAAGATGGAATACATAATAATATACAAAGGTTCAAAGATTTTTCGAAAGGAAAATTCTATAAAAATAATTAATTATATTTAAATAATACCTAATTCGGCGGTGTTAAAAATAAAATAATAATAAAACATGTACCAAAAAGTAGCTATCGAAACACAATGAACAAAACTCTTCAGTGGTAAATGAAAAAGGCTTTATAAAATAAATTTACTTTATATTTAAATCTCTACGTACAAATATATAACATGTAAACGTGGCTCAATTCAATAAGGCTCCCATTGACATGTCGTAATTTAAAAATAATCTTCATGAAAGGGCAACCCTACCCGTAGGACGAAATATCGTCGTAAATTTCATTAAGGACAACGCTACCGTAGAGGGTATTAAAAAGATACTGACCGGTGAAGATACTCGAAAAGCTCTGATTACCGCGTACAAGAAAATTATGTAAGGACGTTCTTATTAACGTGAGAGCCTCACAATTATTCTGAGGACGTGAGCCTTTTCAGCGAGCTTTTGAAAATGTACGTATATTTTACTAATTATCCTATATGCGAAGAATTGAGCGTTTGCTAGTCACTTTAGAAATTGTGTTTTAATTAAAAATTTAATTTAGCTCTCATTAGCTGGAAATCGTGTACTAGTTATATAATTAAGAATAAACTTTAATGACTTGGTCGTATTCTTTGCAATACTAAAAATAACTATTTGAAGTTTCTTCCAATTATGGAGCAGTGTTGGCTTAGTGGCTGCAGCGTGCGACTCTTATCCCTGAGGTCCTAGGTTCAATTCACGGCTGTGTATCAATGGACTTTCTTTCTATGTGCGCATTTAACATTTGCTCGGACGGTGAAGGAAAACCTCTTGAGGAAACCGACATGTCTTAGACCCAAAAAGTCGACGACGTGTGTCAGGCACTGGAGGCTGATCACTTGCCCATTAGATTTAAAAATTAATCATGAAACAGATTCAGAAATCTGAGGCCAAGACTTAAAGAGGTTTTCGTGCCACTGATTTATTTATTTATGATTGCTATTAGTAAAAAATGTATGTAAAAATGTAAAATATATGTAAAATTCTGAAACGCCCATGAAGGATTTTGTAGTAGCAATAATAGATTTAGGATTAAATTAGGATACTATCTTGTTAAAACCGCCAACTTTTCGCCAATAAAAATACTATTTTTGAACACACAGAAACTTATATTGCAGTGCTGAGATCTTTCAATCACTAGTTTTAAAAGTTAGTGTCTATCTCTCAATTGATAGACTCGGAGAAAAATGGTATGGCTTTAATGCTTAGTTTTAGTTCTTTTTTGAACTGGACATATGTTTGGACACAATCCCACGCATGTCCAAAAGATATCTATATAACCGCCGCTTAAATTACCCATATAGTTTTTATAAGAAACAATGCACAAAATCGTGCAGTGGGGATGTCGACGACAAAAGGGGTGAAACTCTAGCGTCCTTCTAGATGAGTGTTGTTTGAAAGGGAATGAACGAATAATATTGTTAGTTCTTAAGAGTATTAGTTACTGTTTTTTAAATTATTTTATGTAAAGACTCTAATCGGTTGCTTGCTTATCAACTGAATAAATCTAAATTGGAATAACGAGACTATGACAAACAAACATTCCGAATCAAAACGAATTTATAAACACTGTTTTTAACTACATTAAGAACAAATTCCTACATGTATACCTACTTCGACAGTTAAAACAAACGTATATTATACTTCAATAAAGCATTAATAGCGGCCCGTCTAAGTGTGGATCCTGTACGCCTCATAAACTCCAAGTTCGCTGAATGAGAAATAATCAAAGTATTATTGAGTTATAAATCTTTATCACTGCTCTGAACGATGCCACAACGACCGAATATGTGAATATTTAGATAACTTTTCTATTGGCTTATAGGAAGTTTAATAATCAAGATCACAAATATTACGCTATCATGAGTTTTTACGAGCGCCACCTAACAAGGGAGATATGGGTTGTAATATGCGTTATATTGTACTCATTTTAGTGCCGAGTTTAGTGGGTTACAACTACAGACAGTGCTGGTTCATATCCGGCCTTGAGAGATTTTAATGGTTGTTTTTAACCCTTTTGAATTTAATTAGTAATTTTTGGCTGGCAACTACCTCGGTCAAAGAATTAGTCTAGCTATTCAAAGTTGGACGCTGCCAGTATCTTCGGAAACTTGCCTAAAGAGACCCCTTTAATAATATAATTTAATTATTACACTTTAAGGTTAGTAATTTTATTTTGTTTAATATTAATTTTTGAATTCTTCTTATTCGCTACGCTCTTGACAGAGCGGTCATGATCGCTATGTGGTAGAAGGCGCAGATGTGATGCGCTTCTTCTCTGCGTAAGTTGTGAATTAATGTATTTAAATTTTATTTTATTTTTTTTATTTTATTTTTATTTAAAAATAAAAAAAAATAAAAGTAGTATTTTATATTAAGTTTTTGTAAAGAGATCGTAAATCGTTGTTAAACTGTTGCGTATTTCTTATAAGGGCCTTATAAATCAATGTAGATTATAATAAAATAGAACATTATTATAATTATTTTATACTGTGAAAGAAATAAATAAATACATTTAGGTTTTCTTATAAGATATAGGCCGACCGTATGAGGAAGACTGATTTTCTTAACTGTGTAAACTATTTTTTAAGCACTCTGTTTATATTCTCTCGGATAAAGAAGTTCTCTATCTATTTTCTAAGACAAGAACTTGTAGATGATAGACTGATACTAATAGCTTGTTTCCTAGACCGCACCTTTCTGAACAAGTGAGCCTTATAAAAAATATTTTTTTAGACCTGTCAATTATGAATCTAAAATAACACAAGAAATAGTTAAAATAATTAATTTGATATAAATTAAACGTTTAAATTTATATGAGTCTAAATAGAATTTAGTAGACTGATCGGACTAAATAATTTTCTGAGTTTTATATATACCAACGGTACGAGGATTACATTCACCAGTTTTTAATTATAATATCATGTCAAAGCTAGCAAAACTTCAAATTTAAACATTGCTTAGGCAAATAAATTGTAACATGACAGGTAAATAAAGCGCCTACTATAAAATACATAGCAAATTCGATTCAATTCAAACTGAATTTAATTTAACACTCCTTGCCAAACTCATTTATTGTTTGTTTTTATAGAACAGGGGGCAAATGGGCAGGAAGCACATCTGATGTTAAGTGATACTCCTGCCTATGGATATTCAATGCCAGGGGGCTAGCGAGTGCATTGCCGAAGGATTTGGAATGTAATATGTATTTCTTATTCAAATAAATGATTTTGAATTGGTTTGTAATTGGATTTGGTGGAATAGTTGTAGATATAATTTATTTTACTTATTTTTTTATTTCAAACACTGTTAAACTAAGTTATACTTTTATTCAGATAAAATTAACAACGAGGCAACTTGTGACTTTATCGTTATAAGCGTTCTCTACCAGGCAACCCTAGTGAGGAAAGAGAAAACAATAAATACAAAGGATTTAATTAACTTGCCAATAAAACATTTATATTAACAAATGTTCACGGGTCAGTAAAAGAAATGAAAACGCAATAATTGTATACAAAAAATATTCCTAAATTAAATAATTCATCAAGTAGCGGACTTTCATTACGAAGGCATTTCCTTTGTACTTTTACGAAATCCACTTCTTCAACATAAAAGTCGACGGCAAAATTTAGGTCAAGCTGTGGTCTGTATCGTCACTCCTCGTTCCCAAACGTCGCACCTCATTTTCCGACACTTAGCTCTATTGCTTTTTACCCTTAGCAATCATAACAAGTGTAATATTCAAGCGATTTGCCATCTTAACACTATGGGATAAGACAGCTTTTGCCACACGTTAGATAAGTACCCAATGCCAGTCAAAAAGGCGAAATATTCCACTGATAGCTACACTGTATAATTATATTTTACCACATGAAACAACTTACGCTTTTTAATATTCAGGGCATGTAACATACTTTTACATTTGAGTGTCGTTCTCAAAGTCGAAAAGAAAGGTCTGAAAAGGATTCCGCCCAAGAAGCTCTTTTATCCAATTGTTAAAGGACGGGGTCATAATAATGAAAACGGTCGAGTGCGTATCGAAGTATGAAAAAGTTTTACCCTCTTACCAGAATAAGTTTTAATGATTTCTAGTAATTTAAATTTATATTATAGAGCTTTTTATTCTTTGTACCGACTGGTGAATGATTTACTTATTTTTGGTATTATTTGTAACCTTAAAATGATTTATAAATCTAAAGCAAATATATTGAAGGGTTCAGACCTCTGAAGATTCTCATCTCTCTTTTCTCAGCACCGCACTGAACTAGCATTTAACATCTCGAACGGTGAATATTTATTATTTTTAAATTATTAATTTAAAAATCATAATATTTTAAAATTGAGATATGAGGAAACTTGAAGAGGCGAGAAGACTCTGATTTTGTTTAAGTAGTAATTTGAAATATTAAGTATTATTTGTTGTTTCTTTGTAAGATTACTAATATTTTTAAATAAATAAATAATTTATTATGTTTTAATAAACAATTAGTAAGACTCAGTAATATAACTACTTTTATGGAATGTGAGAAAAATATCACATGCGTTCGGCAATTCCACTCAAATACGTCATCGGATATTTATTAATGGAGAATAAAATGTTATATATCTCTGCTATTGAAACGTACTTCTAAATTGTCTAGACTGTCTGGGTGCTCTAAGGATTTTCAAGACCAGAATTACCAAGTCCTAATGGACTATACAGATAAAAAGATTCTTGGTAAACAAAATGTTTATCTTTTTTATTGATTGATTATGTCTGACGAAAACTGTATTTCATAGACTAATCAAAGTTTGTATTATAATAATAATAATTTATATGCAAGAATATGATAGGTACAACAATTTTATGGTGGTAAAATTTAAAGATCGCATATTCTGCAACACATAATGGCGTGCAAGTTTGTGTAAAACAGGGATTTTATATAGAAGTTACATACATTATGAGTATTCATTACAGTCAAATCTTATATTATTTTATCACTACATCATGACAATTAAATAAATATTTACATTATCAAATGATTATTAATTGTAATGAACTAGTAATAGAGAATAATTTAAGTATGAAATAGAAATGTTTAAAATGTGGATGGAATTCATTATAATAATAAAAAAATAAAAATATAAAAAAAAATAACTAAAAATATATCTAATAACTAACCTTAAAATTTAATTATTAAAAAATATTATTAAAAGGAGTCCCTTTAGGCAAGGTTCCGAAGATACTAGCAGCGTTCCCCCTTTGAATAGCTAGACTAATTCTTTGTGCGAGGTAGCTGCCAGCTCTTCGTTCTCCTGTGATGTCGACTAACCTTTTTGATAATTCCCTAAAAAGCTTTAATGCGCTAGGACCCCACGGACCAAGGGTCTCGACACCGAATGGGACAAAATCATATTCAGAGCCTAAAATAATTATGTATGTTACATAACATAAACATTTAAAGTTATCATGGTAAATAGTTTAAGTACAATACTACAAATTAAGTAAGTTTTAGTGGGATCCGACTACGATATACGATTGTATGATAATACTAAGCCGGTGCTGTGAGAAATATATAGCATTATGGGGAAAAAATTCGTTATTTATATAGTAATGCCAATATTGAAGGTTTGATATTTATAAAACATAAAATTATTTGTAACATTTAAATACTAACCCAAAAATTTTCCTGGAATTTTGCTTTAAAATACTAGGGAATTTAATATAGATTGAAATACTCTTTTACCATTCAATCAAGTGGATTGACTTAAGCTTTAAAATAATGTATAAATGATGAAAACGTTTGTATCAATATAAATCTGGCAAAGTTATTGAAGCAGGAGTGTGAAGCATTGTATAAGTCTTCAATCTTATCAATAATAATAATTTATTTGCAAGGATATGGTGCAAACAAATTATGGTGGTACAATGCGGTGGTAAGAAGTTTAACTTCGCATTAAAAAGGTAGAATCATATCATCATAGTCAATTCCTATACTATGTTATCACTACAACATCATTTTCTTAATATATATTTTATATCATTAAATAAATCTTAATTATATTTAAATCAATTAATACTAAAATAAACTGTAACTAACGAAATATATTATTATAAGGAGTCCCATTATTCCCCTTTATGTAAGGCTCCGAAGATACTGACAGCATTCCCCCGTTAAATAGCTAGACTAAATCTTTGTCCGAGGTAGCAGCCAGATCTTCGGTCTTCTATAATGTCGACAAACTTCGATATTAATTATGTTTCACTCAAACAATAATAATAAATGGAATAATATTGTTTACTAAAGTGGTAAATAAGTCGATTTTAAAAAACTCTAGTAGGAAGGTCTTTGAATGTTTTTCATAAACTATTATTGTTATACAATAAGTGTTATTTCTATACAATTAAAGATCATATTTTGGAATTTCTCTTCATGTCTACTTCGGCAGTTATACATTCGCCTGGACCTAAAAATATTAATTAGCTCATGAACAGTTTCACGTTGTCTTTTCTGAGAGTAACAATTGGTATCAGACGTGAAAGAATTGTGCAGAAGTAAACGAAGAGTAAACTGTATTGAAACTTTGATAGTATAAATGAAGTATTGTCTTTTATTTACATAACTTTTACACATTTAAAGAAAAACACTTTTTTAACGGATTATAGATATGTATTATCAGTCAGTCGATAGATAGACTTAGTCGATACCGGAGTTGGTATCGACTAAGTCTATCTATCGACTGACTTAGTCGATACCAACTCCGGGGAAATAAATACAGATAACACAACATTTTCTGCAGCTGTAATACTTTTTGACATTTAACACCTTTGTCTTCAGTCACCGTGACCACGCACGCTGTAAAGCACGCGAAACGTCGGTTTAAATTTAAAATTATGTACAAATAATTATAAGTTTAAATATAATAATACATATCTATAATCCGTTAAAAAAGTGTTTTTCTTTAAGTATAAATGAAGATGACCACAGAAAGGAAGCCCAATCTCTAAACAGATATAAGTAAACTACAACATAAAGGCTGTGATTTTTTTATATTTCATTGTTTTAAATAACGAACACTTCAATGAAATTAACGTCTCATATTTATCACCAGAAGTCTAATGACAAAGATATTTATATCCTTGCCTTGCTAGACACGTCGGCGTGTGGCCGCCCGCCCATGCCGCCCGCCCTGTCGTGTTACGCATCACATAATTAGAGGTTGGCGTATACTTCCTTTAAAAATTAAGTCATTTCACGAGTTTATTTAGTTTATAGATGCATTGATTTTTATGTTAATGCGTAAACAAAACGCACCTTCTGAATTATTTATTATTGATTTGTCCAAATCGGAAATTACTACGAATTAGTTAGTAATGAGGTATAATATACCCAAAAATTATTTGTAAATTTTAAATTTCGCATTAGACTAAATTTCACATTAAAAATGAGGTATTTTTATTATAAAAGGGGATAATTTTATACCCGAAGTTACAATGTAATTCCATTCCCAGTCAATACTATTCTTGTATATGTATTTTAAAATCCTAAAACATAATTCATTAAAAACTTTATTAATCAACCCAATTGTTTACTTTTAATTTCTGTGTATAACTTATAAACCATTTTTTAATTTTAATCTTAAATTTAACACCTTATACTTTCATAACCTCTAAAATTGAGGAGAATTTGTTAGTGTTAGTATTAAGTGTGTCAAAGTACTACTTTCATCATAACTTTAAATACATCAATTAAAATATAAATATAATAGTAAAAATAAAATTTAATTTTTTTTAAAAAGTTTGGTCGCTGTATTCGTTGAGCGAGGAAATCTCCGGGGTCACCGGTTCTATCTACTACCAAGTTAAATCTTTAATCATCGCCTGTGCACTTGAATCCCACCGCCCAAGTCTACTCCAAACAGAATAATCGAACTTGGAGAAAAGACTCTTCTATTTGAACCGTTTAATACTCTGCGGCCAAAATTATTATAATTTTTGTCTTGCAACATAGTGAGCTCTAAACCTAATTCTACAATTAAAAAACATCAATTCTAAAATGACAGTTAAATATATGCTCTCATAACGCATCCGTGTGTTGCGCATGCGACGTCTTCTTCACGCGTAATTAGCACTGAAAATTAGTAGACATTTAGAGTAACGACTTATTAGAATTGACTACTAGCTGGTTTTAGCGCGAATTAATTTTAAATATCCGGTGCGAACGGACAAATTATAAATGTCATTTTGTCCTGTTATTCTATTATAACCGAGTACTTTCTACTTTGGCCATTATTCCAGGGAACTCGAGAACAGTTTCTTAAGGGTATGGAAAACTGATGGCAGAAGTCGGGGTCGATAACCCGTTGTTCTGACCAAATTAAGGCAGTTCAGGGTCTCGTCCTTAATGCCCGGAGGTTAGGTTAGTGGAGGCAGCAAGTTGTCGTATCGGTTAGAGTCGAACTGCGATGAAATGAAGACTGGGAAGAAAAATAAGAATCCCGATTGAGATTTCCCGCCTTTTCTTTTTATATTTTTTACCAGCTTCAGGATAATAGGCAGCTTATGTTATCTTTCTTAGGCTGGACCTCAAATTTCTGTATCAGTTTCATGATCATCTCTTGTGCCTGACACACGCCGTCGACTGTTTGGATCTAAGGCCAGCCGATGTTTCCTTCACCGTTCGATCGAATTTTCAATGCGCACATACAAAGAAATTCTATTGGTGCATTAGGCGTTAATTGATTAAATAATTGCACACCCTCATACCTAATAGACTTCTTCAAGTAATACGTACGCGGCTTCGGCAAGATAAGCAAACTCGCTCGGCTAGTACTGCGTGTAATTGTGTATTTGATTTTTCCATGTTTTAACTTTAAATAACAAAGATGTCATATTACCTACATCTATCTTAACATTAGTTGTTTCACGTCATTATGACAAGATATTATTAACTCTTCCGTTGGTTTTCTAGGTCTCAAAATCCAACAGCGCATTTGCAAACTAAACTAATATCTATTCAGATGATGTTGCGCATTCAGATGACTGCATAAGGTTATTCTTTACAGTTTATAGATGAGTTGAACAATGATGATGAAGATAATAAACATGTAAAAGGCAAAAGGCAAATATGGCCTTTTCAATAAAATCGTGCAATATTACTTCGACTGAAAATAAATTTATAATCCGTAAATTAGGTTCTATCTATTAAAAATTAACCCGGTAAGTCAATACCATGAATAGCCCTAACTGAACGATACCGGAAGCGCCGAGTCGGTGCCAATAGGAAGCGATGCCTAAATAAAATGAAATTTATTTTACGACAACCGTGTGCTTCAGCAAATTGCCGTTACGAGACCCTTTCTACATTAAATGAATATTAGATCGTTGCCATTTCAAGGTGTTTACCTGTTAGCAAAATATTGAAGATTTGGCTCGTGACCTCACAGCGTTAATAATAAATAAAATAAAAAAGCCTTTTAATTCTTACGGCTTATAAAACAAGAAGTTAGTTTACTTACATACAATTGTTAGTTTTGTTGTTTTTTGTTAGTTTTTCCATAACCCTCCTTTATAACTAATCTTCTTCACTCTAAGAACACCTCTGTAGGTGAAGGCCTCCTCCAAAGACAGCCAGTTCTCTCTTGTTTGGGCCACTTGAATCCAGTTGGAACCAGCTGTTTTTTTGATGTCGTAGGTATTTCCAGCTAGCCACAGTTCTACCGCTCTTTCTTTTTCCCTGTGGACCCGCCCATGTGGTCACCGTTTTCGTCCATCTCTTGTCACGTAGCCGCGCCACATTCGCCGTCTCCATTTTAGTGACTGAGCGTGTTCTAATCACACTGTTAATAGAATATAATATTTTTATATATTTCAATTGATATGAAGGCCGAGCCGGGTGTCTCTGTATGAACGATTAACAAAAAACTACCAAATCATTTTTACGTTTTTTATGGAAATATAAAATTTAATATAAATCACTGAAAAATAGAATTTTAGGCTTCAATAATACATAAATATCCACGAAAACGAACCTCTGGACGCAGGCAATTATGATAATGATATTCTATTGAAATATAAATGATATGGTTATTAAAATCATGGTGTCAGAATACGAATTACTATACCACGTCCGTCGTTCCTCATCTGAAAGTTTCGGCAGCTTTTGCCGCGCACCATGACTTTGTAGAACCAGCTGCTCACTAAAGTATTCCCAACATTACCAACAACAATCATTTCGACTTGGGTTCTTCAAGAAAATAGCTTACCAGTTTCTATTAGGCTGGCAACGGGCTAAGGAGACCTGTGACACACATTGTCTATTGCTTTTGGTATCACTTAACAAAAGCCACCTGCCCGGTTGCCTCAGTTACAATAAAAAAGCTATATTGAACAATTATAATTTACTTTTCTAGTACTATAAAAACATACCAAAGCCAAAAAAAGGTATTACATTGATAATTCAGATCAAATCGGCCCAATTTATATTAAAAGCGATTTTATAAGGCCTTGACTTGCGAACTGGTAGTAAATGTAAATTAAGAATTATATTTTTTTCATAAGTGAACTTGTATACAAGTAAATACAATATATGTAATAGCCTAACCTATATGAATAAAGTTATTCTGACTTTGACAAGTTATTTTGCTGAGTTTCTTGCCCGTTCTTCTCAGACCCAGGCCTCATGGTAGTTTTGCGAACGGATGGTGTAGTCTTGCTCTTTCGCGAATTTTGTAAACGTTTTTGACATTCATAAGCATGCCCTCAGACGTATCTAAAGTGAATAAACGAATTTTGATTTTGACTAGTTTCACATTAAAATTAATTCATGCTAAATTATGCTTTGCACCATGCAAAATTTCTGCTATACAGAAAGTCGCAAGCAAGACTCTACGCTCTGCATATCCTAACCATGATTAAAATTGGACATGCAACAAGATTAATACTACACGACGCCGAGGTGCGGATGCGAGTTTGAAATGAGTTTAAATTACTTTTTCCTTTTAAACGTAATTGTAAAATTCAATAAACACTACCACAACTAAGTTTCTAACTAATACCACGAGCTCAAAGTTTGAGCTTTTACTTCAAGTACGAGAGAGCGGGATTAATACTAAACATTTTCGAGTAGAAATCCTCAAATAATATCCTCTCTTTAGCACTTATTTGGTATTTTTATGTATTACTAGCCTCCTGGCTTCACACTGGTGCTGTGTTGTAAGCTTGAAATAATTATAGCAAATATCACTTAACAGCAACGGTGATGACTTTTTTTTATTTAATATATTGAGAATGATTTACAGAAAGAAAACACATTTTAACGGATTAAAGCTATGTACTACTACATACTTATAATTATTACATAATTTTAATTTTTTACCGACGTTTCGCGTGCTTTACAGCGTGCGTGGTCACGGTGACGGAAGACAAAAGGTGTTGAATGTCAAAAAGTATCCCAGCTGTAGAAAAAGTTATATTATCTGTATTTATTTCCCCGGAGTTGATGTCGACTAAAAGATTAAGGGTTTTTGCAGAATGAGATGTGGTATATATATATATATCCAGATCCAGCTGCCCACGGAAGTATTTCCAATCCAATTCGACTTACGATCCTTCGAGAAAAGAGCGTACCAATTCTTAAAACGCTGGCAAGGCACTAGGGAGCCCTCTGGCATTGATAGTGTCCATGTGCGGTGGCGGCGATATAACTTAACATCAGGTGAGCCTCCTGCCCGTTTGCCCTATGTTCTATAAAAAAAAGCTCAAATTGTATATTTGATTATTAATAAATGTAACTAGATTCGTTACTATAATATACTACTAATAAAGTTGTCAATAATCAAATACATTGGTAACAATCTCTAAAACAACATGCATAGATACAAAAAAATTGAACATACATATACCTATATCAATTATATTAGAACACAAGCAACCTAGGAAGAGAAAAAAAAACTAAAACCAAATGGAAACTGAAACCTTACCTCACAAACTTAAAATGTAATAGATCTGGGGCAATTTAACTATGCTTTATATCCTTAACACTGGGCTTCTTAGCTAGAAACGATTTATAGCTAATTAAATTATTTCTCTAGTTATAATAATTCAATGAATAACCCCTGCATTCATATGGGTTCACACTTGACTAACCAGTGACTTAACCCCTCATAACTGGCTTCATTGAATGGGCTTTGAAAAATAACCCCCTATGCGACTTACTGACTTGAACTAGTGAAGTGTATGAGGTTAATTTTATGATATTCCAATTCATTCAGATGTTTTAATTCATAAGATCTCAATAAAGCGCGGTATACAAAGCTACAAGTAATGTCAAATATCGATGGAACGATAGTAAGAAAAGAAAAAGTAAAATAAAGAATACATCTTAAAGAAGAACAAATAGCAAATGCTCCAATAAAAATAAATAAACTCAAGATGGAGCAAGAGAGTACTGGTACAAAACACAATAAATGAAAAATAAGGAAGATAACTGAGAACGTGGAATTACCAAATTGGGGAAACAGCAGGTGGTGCGTGGCTGAGAGTGGGACAATGCAGACAGGGATGGCGGCATTTGGTGAAGACCTTTACTAAAAAGGGACCCAGATACCTAAAAAGACTGAGATAGAGGTATGAATACCTCGCCGTTCCTTGACGTCTGGAGTTCTACGACAATGCGCTTTTAAGACACTTCTGGCCTCGCACCACCACTTTATGGAACCAGCTACTATTCCAGGTATATCTGATCCGTAATAACATGGGCGACTTCGAGAGAAAGACGAACCACTTCCTTAAAAAAAATCTCCTGGTGTTACGGGTGTCCAAGTGACCTGCTTGCTTGTTTGCCTTGTGTCTCATAAGAAACCCTTAATCAAAAACTAGTAGCATCTGTACCAACCAAGGCTGTATACTTCAGGCTTTCTTAGTTTTATAAACGTGGCGATTTCCTAAATCGTCGGTGTTACGCCCGGAGAGTATAGCCAGACGTTTGCACTGTCTTCAACAGTTACATTGCATTCATATTCGTTATAGCAACAACATTTCATTATTACGCTCATATTATTTGTTGTACGTGACTGGTTAATAAAGAATAATAATTAAATCTTTTTGTTTATTATTTAACTATGATTCCGATGACTCATGAACCGTACAGTATTTTTGAACATATTTTTATTCAATACTAGCGACCCGCCCCGGCTTCGCACGGGTGCAATGCTGATACTAAATACACTACAGACAATCTATGAACGTTTTATATAAAAATATGGGTTACCCATAAGAGATAGACATATACCATCACGGACTTTTCTGTAGACCTTTTCAATGTGTACAATACTTAGTGCATTATTTTGATAAAACTCGTAGGGTTCAGCCTGCGTTTGCAATGTAAGCGGAAAAAATGTAATTATTTACGACATCACATTAGAAACCTCAAAAATAACAGTACTTCTCCACTATTTAATGGATGTTATTATACATATAAACCTTCCTCTTGAATCTCCTATAAAAAAAAACCGCATCAAAATCCGTTGCGTAGTTTCAAAGATTTAAGCATACAAAGGGACATAGGGACAGAGAAAGCGACTTTGTTTTATAATATGTAGTGATTTGAACTCACGTAGATGAAGTCAAGCATATTGTAATATCGATTTTATAGCTTCAAAGAGCAGCCAAGTGTGACTAGTTTTTTTTTAGATTTTTTACATAGAGGAAATCTAAATATTGGCTGACATTCGATATTAGTTCAACACGGTTTATGCTTCAGTTGTCCGATGGCCTAGTGCAAGCTGATTTAGCAAACGATTGATCGTCTGCACACAATATAACTATGAAAAATTATACTTTTATACAGACTTAGGACTAAAATACTTTTTGTTACGTAACAGAGCAAACATAATATATGAGGTTCAACTTATGTCTTGTTGCCGGCGATAGACACTCACATTTCCAGAAGGTTCGTATTACCAGACTGTGTGTGGTGGTGTGTGACAAACATTGCCTTAAAAAATGGTCAGTTATGGAGCGAGGTTGAGGTGATTTGGATGTTTTTATTGTATTCTGCCTTGACGTCCGATGATGAAACTCATCTGCAACCATTAATCCGAAGAATTCACCCGATAACACTCCATTGTACACATATCTTCGAAACATCATGGGATCAAGCCGCTGATAAAGTAAATGCTATTTTTCGCATGAATTTTATGATACGACAAGTATGTCACAGCTTGGACGATTGATTTTGTTTACAAACATGTTCTGCTTATTGTTTAGTGTGACGCTTTTAAAATACTTTGAATTAAATACGCTACTGACATCTGTATAGCGCATAATATTTTCTTCACATCAATATGTATGTAGAATAACATTTTATTTGACGGTAACTCGTACTAGGCGAGATCTATGTTGCTATATGGATGCATGTGATAGAAAATAAACTTCCGTCGACGGAGTATAACATAAAAACTGCTGGGAAAATTGATTGTCGTATTTTTACGAGATACGAGGGAATAACGTCTCATCCATGCACATTGTAGGTCGTCTTACTATTAGGTATTTTCCTTAAAAAGTATTATTTTCTATATTAAAATATTTTTCAGGATTTTGTGTCTGGTACTAAAAGCTTTAGAGAATACAACATTTTAAACTGGTTAAAATGATAAGTTATTACGGTGTGTATGTAATAAAATAATCATACATTATTTCATATACGAAATAAATCAATTCTGGTATGATAATTTTGTAATACTCAAAGTATATATGTATAGAAAAGTAACAATTTTCTTGACATACAGATTTAAAAAAATTAAAACAAATTTCAAAAGTTGGGTCCCTGTGGCAGTAACCCTTCGACGATACTTATTCGTTGAGCGAGGAACGCACCAGCTCTGACGTCACTGGTACTATCTACCAAGCGCCAACTTAAATATTTAATTAGCGCCTGTGCACTTGGCCCCAGTATATATGATTATGTTAACAATATGAATATAAGAAGAAGCTTTGAATCGATAAGTAATCGAGTTGAGTCAGTTTGACTGAACTTGGAGCCCGGACGTTTAAATTCTGACGTTTTCAAGGAATTTTATTGTATGAACACCTTTAACTACAAGCACAAATCAACTTGGCACTTGATCTGGCGATAATGATATTTGGTTTGGCGAGGCGCCTAGTTAACTTCTGCGTGTAGTACCATAAAAATTACGTCACCAGCAAATGCGTTGTTGGGCTAAAAAAATCCGCTTTTATTTAGAAACGAAGCCACCCAAAAGAGTACAAAGCGATGCCTGATTATTTATGTAAATTGTTGGAACATTTACATCATACAAAAGGGAAATTCGTTTGAAACTACAAATAATTTGCCTTTTGACACTAAATTCATTACAAATTCAACTAGGTAAAGACGCTACGAACTAAAAATACACGCTCCAAGCAATTTTCCAATTTCAGTTCCATTCCAGCGAATTGGACGCATCCGTGTGATCGAAAAGGCTTGTTGGAAATTTACATAGCCATTATGTTGTGAAAAGAGTAGATGCAATCAATCTAGGACAAACATAAGCTCTGGTGTTTGTATATTCAATTGTAACTGGCCGATGAACGAATTCCTATTGTAGTATTTTTACTACCCAAGATACACATTGCATTGTATTAATAATGAAAAAAAAATATTTATATTGCCTTTGTCTTTGTTGAATACGCGAGAATTTGTTTGAAAATTTTACTTGCTAATTAACATTCATCTTTGCAAAAACACGCTTAAATTGTTACACAGAAAATATTATAAATACATTATATTGGGTCCTTACATACGAAATTGACGTTCTGTACTGGCCGCTTTGGCCTCAAATATCTCTTGGATAAATGCTTGCAACCTAACTCTGATGGAGCAGTTCAAACCGCCTTCAAAGATTTTATTGAAACTTTTTGTAATGGGGTGGCAAAAGTTCAAAGATATCAATGGTACATACTATGATTAATAAAAAATTGGGGACCTTCTTTATGAGGGAAGCCGGTTGGTAGCCGTGCCGGTCTAAGACGGTTGCGCATTCAGATGACTGCATAAGGTTATTCTTTACAGTATATAGATGAAGTTGAACCATTATAAATATATTTTATTTAAAAAGCTACTAGGAAGAACCTATACAAACCGCCAATTTCATATGTAGGACCTAATATATACTTTTAAGGATCACTTGTAGAGTAGGCCTCCTCCAATTGGCTCTATCTCTTTTTTCTCATCCACTTCTTTAAGCTCGTCAACCCACCGCACAAAAGGGCGACCGCTCTTACTTTTCCCTGGTAACCCTTAATTACAAATTTATGAAAATTTAACTTGTTACATAGCTTATTAATTAAAAAAAATATTTGTATTTCAATGTTTCTATATCATGGGCTTATCACTTATAAGGCTTCATTGCTATCGATGACTTTATGATGATTTCATTTTGTTGATTAAAATGAGTAAGAACTAACGTCTACTTGAAAGTTGATGATTCTATCTAAAAACTTTATCGTGCCTACAGCGGCTAGCACCAGTAGATTAATTAATTACATATAAAAATAAACACATAAAATTTAAATCAGTGGCTCTACAGCGTTTTTCGTCTCAGTTCTGTACATGTTTCATGATTATACTTAGATATATATTTGAAGTAATAATAAGCAAAGTCTATCAGTAATGTCAGTTATCTTTGTTGCTCCATGAGAGTATCCGGAGACCGAAGAGCTGGCAGCTAGCTCGGGCAAAGAATTAGTCTAGCTATTCAAAGGTAGAACGCTGCCAGTATCTTCGGAACCTTGCCTAAAAGAACTCCTTTTAATAATATATTTTAGTTATTACATTTTAAGATTAGTTATTATATTAGAATTATTTTACACGGTTTGATTTGAAATAACGTAGAATATTTTTTTTATATTGAATAAAAACGATTGGAGAAGTACTTTCTTTATGTTTTAAGGTTTTAATTATTTTTGTTACTTAACGATGTTTTAACGATCTCCGATCTATGTATGCAACGGTTTTAACAGGACTAACGTCCGTTAACCCTTGCACTTGATTGGTCAAGCAATTTAAATTTATTTCGTGCCTTCACCGCATCGTTAAGTCAAGGGCGCACTTAGTCCTAGCGCTCATAAACTTAATGTATGGGCGGAACAATATTTTTGTTACGTCAATTTGGGCAGCTCTTTTAGCAAGCCTACAACGTAAATACAACGGCGAATCTGATTTCGAATATTGTATTATAGAACTACAGAAATTTAGTTTCTATTGTTTAATTTCAGATTAACACTACTCATGTTGGTCTAGTTTCAATGTGCGACTATATTAACTTTCGAATTAACTTTCTGTCTATGTGCTTATCACAAAGAAAACATCGTGAGGAAACTGGCATGTCCTAAATTCATAAAGTCGACGGCAGGCGGGTGTGCACCCATTATGAACGTACATATGAAAACCGGTGCCATAAGTTATTGGACAACGTGCGGCCTTATCGCTAACAAGCGATTTCTTCCAAGCAACTATAGTATGGAAAAATCTAAAACAACTAATTATAATATAATTAAAAAGCTAATCTTTTAGTTAATGAGTCTTAATTAATATATCAAAGTAGTAATTCTTAAAAGGCCAGCAACGCACTCGCGAACCCTCTAGCATTGAGAGTGTCCATGGTAGCCAGTATTAGTTTACTTCAGGTGTACTCCCTGCTCGTTTTCCCTTGTTTTAAGATATAAAAAGATCTGTATTACGTATACTCCTTCGTAATATAATAATACATCATAATAAATATTTGCTCTTATATACTATTTAAGCTGGCTCTTGCTAAGCGATTATGATGCATCACTCGATTTCATTGACGCTGCTCGATCACCGATGTTCATAACATCACATCCATTACTCTTTGAAATTTTAGTTTTCAATAACTCTTTTCATATTTTAAACCCGATTAAAGGCGATTCAATAAATCTAAAAAATCCTATAACAGTACAACTATAACAGATTAACAGTTAATACGATCATTTCAACTTAATGAAAAATAGATCAGTTCAAGGAGGCTATGGAAATTCGGCGAACACAAATACCCAAAGACGCCATGACATAATGGCGAATATGTTGTTAAGTATGTAATACCAATGTACACTCTCAAAGTCAGAGGGTTCGCGAGTGTGATAACGGTCTATTAAGAAATAAGTTCGCTCTGTTCTTGAAGGAGTCTAAATTGGTTTGGTGTCACAATACATACCTTTAAAAATTCATATATTATATATATCAAAGGTTCGGAAATACTTCAGTGGGCAGCTGATTCTACAAGGTGGTAGTGCGTGGCAAAAACTGCCTTGAAAAAGTCTCAGTTGTGCAACGGCGGACGTCGAGGTGATACGGGTTAAGTAAAGTAAAAAGTAACACATGTGTCCTAAAAATATCTATGAGCAACGCCGTCTACAAAAACAAGTATCCTAATAAAGGCTACTTTGCAGTTAAAATAGGGGAATGTCCAATTGCAATTACTGGAAGCGTATATCAATGAGCTTCGCAACGCTTTGTCTGGTATCGAGAATTAGCATTAGTAGACCGCACGTCAGGGTTGAACAGAAATAAAAATATATTAAACAATTACATTTATTGTGTATTTGAGTCTGTAATTATTGATAGGACAAGCGTGGCTCTATACGTTTATGTGTGATTAAGTTATAATTTAATATAATTGATATTAGGGTAAATACATATAATACAACATAGAAGTTTGACATTTCCGTCAATATAATAAATACATGTTAATATTTTTTAATAATTAAATTTTAAGGTTAGTTATTAGATATATTTTTATGTATTATGTTTAGATAATTGTAGTTAAATTATTATATCACTTCTTATTAACAACTTATATTACATACTAATAAGGTATTTACAGCTATGATGTATACTGGCTTTATCGACGCTTCTTGCGTTTGTAATAATAAACACAGATTACATATTATTAATAACACATATTGACTTGAATAAACTTAATACATGTTTTACATTTCTGTCTTAAAACAAATGAAGAATTTCTATGCATTAGAGTAATTTTTATATCATGTAAGTACCATGGTACCTACTATGGTTATTTTTTACACTGTATAGTTTTTGTACAGCTTATTAAATAACGTCAACAGCTAACAAAAGACTTTTACTTTATATGTCATTTAAACTATATACGACTATTTCAATAGCATAGCATATTTCTTTTTATACGTTGGGCGTGTTATAAAAAAATCTTAAGTTATCATCTGATACATAAATTAAAAGATTTTCTTTTGGTTTTTTTCTTAACAATAAGAAAAAAAATGCTAGTAAACTCTAAAATTGGAAAGAATATTTCTATTAATTTTTACAGTTTAATTTTTGTTACATTTATGTTCACGATAATTATCACTTATTTAAGAAAATATATCTTATACTAAAGATGTAGCATAATATATTATATGTTAATAAATAATCATGAAAAGTTTATGTGATTTACATAGCATTGTGACAACCCTAACAAATGCGCTTTACGTTACGTCGAAATTGAAAAGCTCCTAAAATTAGACGACATAATGACGTTTCTTTTACTATGTTCCCTACATTAATCGAATGGTTATGTGGATTACTATTGTTCGCATTACTTCCAATTCATTAAATTATATGCAGTCATTTTAATGTCAATCAATGTGAAAAAATATTCCTAGCAGATGTGTCTTTTTCTGCATGCTAAAAATACTTAAAAGAGTTATTATGAAATCCTTGGTTTCGCAGACGACTGGCGAAACGTGTATAACTTTAACTAATAAAAAACTTTGGACTGTTTGTCTTAGACTGCACTTGGTTCATTGATCTAAGAACTTTCCATATCTACTAGGTTTTCATTGTTCATTTACATTTTTATAACATAGCGGGGCAACGGAACCTACAGGACGCCAGAAGTCATCGCAGCCCGTTGACACCATTTTATTGTTTGCGTTGCTGGCTTTTGAGGAAGGAGTATGCTCTCTTAACAGATGAAGCTTGTATCTCCTAGAGTCAATTCCACAGTGCGCTAGTTTGCAAAAGTAAATGTCATGTGAAGACGGAAGATGAATGAAAGACTTCTAGCAATTTTGAGATAATACGGCTCGTACGATGGTAAAACGGGGCTGGATCAACCCAAAAAACTCTTCAGAACACTCTATATACTATACGTAATATAATTACGTATACAAAAACAATGGCTTCTTCTTTTTCTTTTAGCCTCTTCATTACTGGAGATTGTCTGGCAGTCACAAATACAAATGCAAACGTAGAACGGAAGAGAAAAGTGTCAATAAAGTCTCCGCCACTCTTTTTCATCGCCAAGATTTAGTTTTACAGAACGTTTGTGGAGGAGCTGCAACCATTACACCATGCTCCACATGCCATCTTAAGTAATAAAAAATATTAACACGAATTAAAAACAAAGATTTGTCTCAGATTGTCGAAAATCCTTTCAACAGGAGCCATGGTGGAATAGGAGCACGCACTAACATTCTTGGAACAACACGCAAATTCATAGTCGAAATAACAAACATCACCGCATACACGAATTCAAGTACGACCAGTCACCACAAGTAGTACCCGTTCACGAGTATGACGCATGGCCAGCCAGGCAAACCAACACGCCCTTGGATTTAACACATAATTAAAACATTCCTTGACACAGTGTAAATTTCATTTTGTATAACAGATGTTATTATTTACAGTACACGAAATAAAAGTGTTTTATAACATTACACTGAAACTGTCTTTGTATTCAAGTTACACAAAGGCCAATATTTCATAATTTTTAGGTCATAAATGTAAACGATATCTTCTGTAAACAGGTACTAGTTGTAATTAAGCTTCGCTCGCTCAACCGATTTATTGTGGCAAAATATCTTTGTTGACTCAAGCTCCTTTGCGGTGCAACTTTTTCATGTCAGCATTTTGCATACCTATTTTAAAATGATGCTATCTTATTATTTATTGGGTCGTCGATGTGTTTGGGAGATAAAGCTCGCAGTTAATTAGGTCTGTGTGTTTCCAAGGATTTATCCGACTTAGAATTTTTGTGTATCCATTTTATTCTATGAGTTATTTTAAGTTTCCAGATACATTTTTTGGTTATGGATAATTCGACTACACAAAACTAAATAAAATTGTCCTGAACGAGGAAAAGTGATTTTAAGCGAAACAATAAGGCTGTTCAATTTTTATATTTACACAGTATTAATTACACATTAATATTAAGAAGCATGTATGATAAATATACGATGTTTTCCTATAATATCGTTGTTTTATTTATTTATTTATTAACACTTCGTTACATTACAATTTAAAAATTTAACATAATTAAATGAAAAGGAGGGCAACTGGCGGCCTTATAGCTTTCGAGCGATTTCCTTTAGGCAACCACTGTGAGTAAAGGAAAAAAAAAATTAAATTACATAGGGTAGGCAAGAAGTGTAAAAATACATATTACATATTATATAATAAGAAGAAAAAAAACATACGTTTTACTCAGTTTCCTTGTGACTTAGCTTCCTGTGCTTTGATTTACATTAAAATAAATCCATAAATTATTATTATCCATAAAGTATTAAATATTTTAATAAAAATGCAAATAGGTAATCGACTCATCTGACGTTAAGTGATATGGCCGACTATGGACACTCACATTGCCAGAAGGCTCGCAAGTGTGTTGCCGGGCTATTAAGAACTGTTACGCTCTTACAATGAAGGACCGTCAGGCGAATTGGTTCGGAAATACTTCAGTGACCAGCTGGTTCCAATAATGTCTGCGAAGATATTTTAAAATGTTCTAAGAACGTTCCTTAACCTTCACTTTCACTACAATTAATACACAATTTATATAACCACTCTTTTGTACGGAAGGAAGCCTCACCGTCATTTGTAATAACATAATGCTAAATTTGATTCATGGTGGTAGGAATATGAGCCAGTCACGGCAGACCTTTCTCCGCGTCACGACTATATGTTGTCTGGAATTCGCAATGTACTGCCATACAGTGTAACACGAAACGAACCTAACATAACGATTTCCCATCAATTCTCTTTAAAAAATGTACTCAGAATGAGTAATCATGAATCATGACTTTTAGAAGCTGCGATAATGTTTGTGTGTGTTGGCCTAATGGCGTGCGGCTGTCATCTCCAAGGTCATTGGTACGTTTCCCGGCTGTGCAATATTGGAATTTCTATGTGCGCATTTAATATTCGCTCATTCGAATATTTAATAAAAAACAAGACAACGTGTTTGGCACAAGGAGGCTGATCACTTGCGTATTAGATTGACAAATGATCATGAAACAGATACATGAAACTGTGGTCCTGACCTAAGAGATTGTGGCGTCCCTGATTTATGTATTTATAATACTTGTACGGTTCCAGGGTCAACTGAATCTGAGATCGGACCGTGTCAGTCGATCGATTTCCTATCTGCATCTCAATAACCAAACCCTACGAATACATTTTTGGCGACGGATGGAATACAATCTCTTCTCTCTTTACACTAATATTTGATAATCACTATAAACTAAATAAAGTAAATAAAACCGTACAAATAATATTAAAATATACATTATTAAATTTCATATGTTAATTTTTTTTAAACTGGTTTAAGTTAAATACTTAAGATGGGATATTGGCTATCCACATACACCGATCCGACTTACCATGGATAGCCTTGTATCGACAGATGGCTATTACAATCTCTCGATTGGTTATTGGCACACTGTTTTTAATATTTGGATTAATAATTCTATCTCCGATGCTCAAAGATGGATTGAGATAGGTTATTAGGTTTAGGCGTAAATCACTAACTAGCATTATATATTTGGCTGCCACTTTGGCGTGAATTCCGCCGCCCTATCGCGATTTTTTATAGACCGACGTCCATTAGCCCCGCGTTCTATAAAAAATCTCTTAACGACGTTATGACCATCAAGATGACACTGGACAAAAATGGGTTAGTATGAGAACCTCATAAGTCTACTTGTTCCAATTTTAAATAAGTTATTACCCCGTTTCGTTATTGGATACGCTAATGCTGCATGCCTCTTTAATGCATGTCAAGAGTCCCAAGGCGACGAGGGTTAAGTGCATCAGCCATATAGCGCAGTCTATGGCCAACGTGTCAACCGCTGACACTTATATTACACATTCATATGACATGAAATATTAATCTGGGCACTATTGCGAATATGAAGACAGGACTATAGGTTATTCATTTTGTCAAGTGAAACTTCTTTATGGGCGCGGAATAACAATTGCTGTCATCTTTTTTCGGTTACGCGTCACGTTTTTCCGTTAAGCGCCATCTTTTATAATTATATTACAATTAATGAAATTCTGTAATAATCTTAGTAGTAATAATGAAATAATTGTATTATTTGTATTCATGTCTATGATAATAAAAGCCTTTTGGTAAACCTTATCTAATTTGACTTTTTTCAACCAATTTCTGTAAAGTTGCATATGATAGATGATTTTCGATTTTTTGATTATTATCGATCTCGATAATTTTTTGATTTTGAAACCAATAGAAAATATTAAAAATAAACAAATTTGCATAGTGTTAAATACATATTATAATTATTTGGAAAATATGTTTTTTCTTCAACAGAAACGCTGCATATCTTCGTGACGCTATTATTATGATTGCATTTCATCCGTTAAATTACCTCATGCGCCTATAGAAGTTTCACTTCAAAAATAAAAAAAGTAGATTATAAAAAAACAATTATGGTAAAGAAATGTGACGTGTAGCAATAAAAATAAATGTAATGTATGAATTCCTAGTGTATGTGTAAGTAATATCTTATAAACTTCCATTTATATAAATTTCATAAAACATTACGCACCATTGACCTTTGCTCTGTAGTAAAAATCCTTTTTTATTTGCCTTTAAATAGTTCGCACATGGACAGTCTATTTCACGCGTCCATTGTTTTAAAAATATCTCTCGCACACTAAATCTAACAGTTAACAACTATAAAATGGATTTAACACGCTTACAACTTTAATCTTCGTGAAATGCAATTTGAATTTATTGGCAGTTTTTAGCCAGGCTTTTCTGGTAATGGACGAATATTTATTTAAACTATACTATTTATGTGGGGTTTGTGTTGGCCCAGTGGCATCAGTGCTAATGTCATTCCAGAGTTCTTAGGTTCAAATGTGGTAGATTGTATTTTCTGTCTGTGAACATTTAACACGTACAGTGAAGTAAATCAATGTGAAAACTGATTTGCCTAATAGAACAAATAAATTATCAAAAATAGCATATCAAATAATCTTCGCAATATTAATCAAGACAAAAAGTGGTCATACTAATGCTATGCTAATTTTAACGCTGCAAAAGAAACAGTATTCTAGTTTTAGGGCGTGATTAGATAGATAGTGTTACGAGCTAGGTGATCAGATAAAACTTTTTGTTGATCTCTTCAAGGGTTTTATGTGTTATAAATCAATAAGGAATTTATAAACACAAATTAACCGGAAATGACTCGCAGAAATGCACTAATTACACAATCACTAAATACTGTCACTAATTACTTTAATTACATACACTTCACAAAGTACTTTATCACTATACTATATCCCTAAACTATATCCCTATACTATATCGCTGGATATAATCCTCAACGATATTTGAGATTTTTCTAGGCAGAATTGCTACTGAGTAGTGATTGCACAATTCTATAACGACGTACTCTCTATATCTTTCGCACATTGCTTCGTCCTGGTCGTACGGCGTTCTAGTGTGTTCAGCCAGGCTTCGAGAAGCTCTTTATCTACCCTATCTCTTACGTATCGTTCCGTCTTCGTCCCACACCTAGAGAATTCGGTCTTGAATATTCCTTCATAAGAGTATAACTAGTCCTGAAAACGGGTCTCCGGACCATCACTGCACCACCCGACTACACATGTTATGAAACTAAAATGATGATGAAGATAAATGATTGTAATCCTATTACCGCATCTAGGTATATAATATAGTCGTATATGGATATGTTATAATGCCTTAAAATATATATGGATACACTATTCTCGATGACACAGTTATTTGTGAACGCAAAAGGCAATATTATTATGTCGTTCGCTACATTTAATTAAAATTTAAAAATGCAATACGTTAAAAATAACTGAATATCGACATACTATTTATTTTATCAGTTTTAATTAAATTGCACATTGCAATTTGGCTGTATTTACTTTGACATGTCCTATAATAACACTGGTTGAACGCGAGAGAAATATTACAACGAACCAACGTGAACTGGATAGAGCATCATTTATTACGTAACAATTATTAACTATGACACTAAATCATTTATTAAGACCTACAAAAGCAGTGCTGCTACAACCTTTTTAGGTCTGGGCTTCAAATATCTGTATCTGTTCATTGAACATTTGTCAATCTATTAGGCAAGTAGGCGATCAGCCTATACCTGACCCATGCCGACGACGATTTTGGGTCTTGGGCAAGCCAGTTTCCTCACGATGTAATGTGTTTCCTTCATTGTAACCTTCCGTACCATCCACCGCAGTCATAGTCAAAGTCATTATTGACGCAAAAAGGCTCTCGAAAAACCTTCTTAGAACTAAGTAGGTCCACTTTTACAAATAGGATGTAATATAAAATATGCTTACACCATATCCTGAATTTATTTTAAAGAATATCGAGGATATAAATATCCTTAATACGTACGTGTTTGTCACTCGGAAAAGAGGCGAGCCCACGTCCAGTTGGACCGTGAGATCGGTGCAAACGATGAATTATTGCAGGTCATCAATTATTGGACCGGCGAAGACGGGACATTGAACAACATTTACTGGAATAGATGTTTTATACTAAAATGTTATGTGCCAGTTTTAATAATGATTCTTAGTTGTGTCGCCTTCTCTCTTACGACCCTTTTACTTACCGTCCTGCTATCATGACTTTATAAAATAAAAATGACATTATATTTATCTGGTTGTTTTCTGATAAATTAATAAATAAGGAATGAATCTTTAAAAGTTTACAAGGCTTTAAAAAAAACTACTATCTCTTTTAATTTATTTATTATTAGCATAATACGAAATATATTAAGTTTTATTAATAGTTTCGCATATTTAGAAACTTATAAGGACAAAAAAATAATTGATTTTATTGTACGTATAAGTTAAGAATTAACTGTAAAATGTACAATATTATTTTCCAATTCAGTTTTACCTAATTTTAAGTTATTATCTAGATCTTTAAGTCTATGCAGATAAACTACGGCTGTGTTTACATCCACGCGCTTTCTCCGAACTGCTTAGTTCGGTGCTAACAATGCTTGTTGTTTGTATTATATGCCACTGCTGTGATTAATATTCGATGTGATTATTCACGAGCAATTCACGGTACTGTGAAGCAATATCAGCTAAAATATAGAACTAATAGAAAAATACACAATAGTTTTACCTAGTTTAACCTTTTAGATATATTGATAATAATAATAGTGTTTATCTTTTGAATATTTATTTTTTATGCAGAGACGATGGATCTCCACTTGCCATACCTCTCTAGTTATCTCCACTTTCATGATATTCACCATGAAAGCTCGTCGATGACCAGTCACTTTACAAGGCTTTATCCCTAGCAGCTCCGTTAAGATGTAGGGTCACTCTGCATTTTCTATCACATTTACCATGTAGAGTGTTCGGAGGAGTTGTTCGGACTAATACATTCAGCTAAGTTTCATCATCGGTCGTCAAGGCAGAATATAAAATACAATCCATATCACTTTGAAATCCGTAGTTTTTGCCGTGCACCATCACTTTGTGGAACCAGCTGCCCACTTAAGTACTCCTGAACCAATTCGAATTTGGGTCAAGAAAAAAGCAAGCCTTCTGGTAATGTGTGTCCATGGGCGGCGGTATCACTTAATATCAGATGAGTCTCCTGCCCATTTGGAATAAAATATAATCAAACTAAACGCTTTAAAAAACCAAATACGATAAACTGAGCCATGGTGTGTCATCATTAACAAAATTACAATTTGAAAACACATTTTATTACGATAAAAGTAAAGTATAAAAAGTAATTTGATCGAATGGTATATAAGGGCCCATTGCGTCAATTCAAGTGCAAATACGTCGTAATAAAATTTTCATTACATGTAAGGGCTGTCACTTGTAACTTATCTTGAGTTTATTCAAAGAATATCTGAGATCTTAATCTTATATCAATAAGATCAAATTAATAAATGAACGGAATTATTATGATTAAATTCGATTTCACTTGAACGCAATGTTGCTATATTTGTTGTGCTATATTGTTGCTATAAGAAAATTGTAAATGCTATAACATATTTGTATGTTTTCAGATTCAATCATTGTCCATTAAAAACATACAGATTGTATTATTAAAAAAACAAAAGTATTTAGTAATACTTCTGCGATAGTTCTAAACAAAAACGAATGATAAAATTTGTATATACCTACATTTGATAACCAATGAAAAAATATAACTCTTGTATATTATTATTTTTAATATAATCGTCTCCAAAATGAACGAAAATGTCAAATATAGCAAGATAGCTTTGTAATGACTTTTATTTTCGAAAGCACACTTTTAAATATATTTCGACAGCCCTAACGATGGGTCAGGCAGCTAGCAATAAACGACCAATTGAATCATGTTAATATTACGACTCCTATTTAAATCATAATAAATTTATTCGTTTATTTGTCAATAAATCTCAGGTTATTCACCTTTGAAGTTATTTACAGTTATTTTTACAACAAAATATTTTTTTTTAATTTTGGTGTAATAAGTTGTATAATTTTCCTTCAATAAAAACAAATGGATTTCCAGTAGAAGGTCTTATCCATTCATTTCTTGCTGTTAGAGACCCAGTTCAGAGTAGTGGGTTCGAACCTCAGCTGTGTACTAATAGAGTCGTTATGTACATACACAAATTGCTTATATGACGAAAAACTTCAGAGAGAAAGAGTTCTCCTTTAAAGTCCTATATCGCCGTAGTGTAGCTGAGCGTATCCAGCGTAGAAAACCATCCTGATCGGTCCTAGGAAGCTTTTGACTCCATCATTGACATCATGACATCATTCCAGCTTCCCTCGTCTCCGCAATGATTCTTCGTTGCCAGGTCTGTTTCAGGCGGCAACGTTTCCAATTGCCTTGAGGATTCCAGTTGAGTCAGATTTCTTCTTTCTCTTTAATTTTTATTAACCTATCAATTGAGACCCTTAATATTATTAATGTTATCAGTTACACATTTCGGCTAACATTTAATGAAGCTAAAATAACTCAAGAAAATTAAAATTACCATAATTAGATATTAATTATACGTTTAAATTTAACACGAATAATACGTTTTAATTGAGGCTCAATTAAAAATAATTACATTAATTTCGTTTTAATATTACGTTGCGTTGTGTATTTTTATGACTCATTTATTTTAAATGCATACATTTTGTGTATGGTATTTTAAATCGTTTATGGGTTAATTAACGTTACTTAAAGTACATTTAATAAATTAATTAAGGTAGTCCCTTTTACCGCAAAGTAGAGCTGCATATGACAGGTTTTTGATTTTTAAAAACGAGGTTATTAATATTAATATTAAATTATTTGTTCCTTACGTATATTACGTCCCTCTGATAGATGCATTTCAGTAATTTCTTTTCACAGCTTTTTTTAGACAAGCCTTATAGATCTTTGCCATAAATATATGGAATACACTCTCCTATCCCATACGATTAGATTAACGTCTTTTGTTGTAATTGTAAATATATTACTTTTATATATTTCAGAACTATCAACTATTTGACTCTACGTACATGTAAAAGAACAAAGGTCCCCGTTAATAGAGACTGTAAGTAGTGTTATTGGACACTTTCTTATATCAAATATCCTTTAGAGTAAATAAGAATAGACTTATAATACTTATAAGTGTAAAGCTAGATCGTAATGTTACATGATGTCTTAGCAACACATACTACAGTCAGAACCATTAACGACGACATCGTTTAGAACAACATACCAGTTATATTGACCAAATTCAAAATCCCGGCTGAATTGTATTGTAGTAGGTACTTAATGACTACGTCTTAAACAGATTTTGGTTAATTCATTTTTTTGACAAATATAAGTTTTATAGATAAATTTGAGAATCGATTGGCTTACTGCTGTAAGATTTATGTTGGGGCCTGGTAGATAGTACTGGTGACCCAAAAACTGGTGCTTTCCTCGCTCAACGAATAAATATCGCATAACAGCCAGGAAATGCTGCCAGTGTTAAAGGTACACTGCCACAGAAACGTTTTAATTTTTTTTAATTTTCTTTTACTATATCTATTTTTATTATTACTATGTAAGTTAAGAGTGTTGAGCAGTGTTAGCCTAGTGGCTTCAGCGTGCGAATCTTATACCTGAGGTCCTAGGTTCGATCCCCGGCTGTGCACCAATGGACTTTCTTTCTATGTGCGCATTTTACATTTGCTCGAACGGTGAAGGAAAACATCGTGAGGAAACCGACATGTCTTAGACCCAAAAAGTCGACGGCGTGTGTCAGGCACTGGAATCTTTATTTTATTATTTTTGAATTGAATTGAAATTGAATTATCATAACTAATAAACGTTATTGAAAAAGATGTTGTATTTTTCACTCATTAAACAAATATTTCACTTAATTAAACCGAGATTAAATAACACAGGATCACAAATATTTGAATTTTTAATTGTACAAGCTTTCAGTCGTTTCGCTACGAATTGTGTTTAATTTAATTAACTTAATTTAATATTAAAATTAATTATTGCGAATTTATTAACAACGCCCTAAACACTTAATCCACTAAGTCTTATCTTAATACGATTATCATTTATACCAAATTTGGGAGTTCCTTTAATTATTACCCTGAGATGTTCAAGACCCTTGTTCAATTCTTGTAACTGCTCCCAATTATCACGATTTTGAATGAATTATTAGAACTGTTACAAACTTTGATATAATTTTCCCAGATAGCGGTTTCGTGAAGGATTTATACAAGTAGGTCGTGTATGAATACAGTTACTTTGAAATTTTTATATTTTTTTATTAAAGACTTTTATTGATGGAGATGATTTATCAGTAACTAGCAGTCCCTTCCAAACAAATGAGAACACAAAACAGACTATGTATGTATCACGTAAATTTTTGGGTACAATATAACACAAAATATATGTTGGTTATTTAATGATAAATGTTTATATAGGTAGATACGTGTACCAAAATTTTGACCGTAAAATGAGGACAGTCAAATACTTATGAAATGCGTTATAAAAAATACGCGTGTGACTACATACTATTAACTTAAGAATGCACAATCGAGTAGGTCGCAATATCGCAGCTCACCACTCCCCAAGATTTTTTGTATCGGAGAAGTCGCATTCGCGAATATACTATGTAAATACATAACTGAAAATACAATACTAACATTTATACGAACAATGCTATTTTATTTTTAAATAGAACAGAGAGCAAGCGGGCAGGAGGAGTGATACTGCCGCCCATGGACACTCTCAATGCCAGAGGGCTCGCGAGTGCGTTGCCGGCCTTTTAAGAATTGGTACGCTCTTTTCTTGAAGGACCCTAAGTCGAATTGGTTCGGAAATATTTCAGTGGGCAGCTGGTTCCACAAAGTGGTGGTGCGGCAAAAACTGCCTAGAAAAACGCGCAGTTGTGGAACGGTGGACGTTGAGGTGATACGGGTGGAATTTCGTATTCTGCCTCGACGTCCGATGATAAAACTCAGCTGCAGGTATTCATGCGAACAACTCCTTTGAACACTCTCCATTATAATTGCCCACCGAATATTCAACACAATTTTTATTATACATACGAACAAACCTGGCTATTGAAATAAACCCACGTAAGAGACAAATATCACAGATCGCGATTTCAAAATCAATCTACAGTTCACCTTGAGTAAACTTACTCGTCACATATTCGCTGAAAAGCCTTAAATTTATGTCTCCCATTTCGTCCTACCTTACCAAAGTCGCTATTTGCTCTGGCAACGCGCCAGCAATATCTTCAACGTACGCGGACAAACTAGGCATCGAATTTTTACAACCTAGATAACTTGCACATCAAAATAGGTATTTGCTAGATTTTCACCGTGATGCTTTTTTAAAAACTCCGATAAAACTTTTAGAAATATCGTGCTTAAATTTCGAGATCTAGGATCAAAACAAATTTGTTTGCTCTTTCGTTGTGTGTATGTATGCATGTGTGCGCTGTCAAACAGGATCACAACCTGTATAGGTACTTTGCATTTTCTTTCAGTGTGTTTCGTAATAATAATTTGTATATGAGCTGTCCTTCCTGTTCCTGCAAATTTGGTCTAAACCGCCAAAGAGCTGTTTTTTATATCAAAATGATGATGCAGACAAAGCCTTTTAGTATTAAGTAACTTGTATGAGCACTATCTGTTTTAGGTCAACTGTTTATTTATGAAATAGGTTAATGAATTTGAATAAAATAATAAAATCGTTAAAATATATATATTTAAAACTTTTAATAGTAGAACATCTTACATTCAAATATATCCTAAATATTCAGTGTACTATTTTAAGAATAGTTGATGATAACTCATTAATAAGCTCTATACTCTAAAATACATTATTATTGTAAGTATTGATTACTTAAAAAATTAATTAATTTTAAGTTATAAATAAAACAAGACAGTCTTGATAAAAGCCTCTTTCTTCATTCCAATCTTCTTTTTAGTCAGTTTTCGGTCACAAAATAAGAGAACAAATTAATAGTTATTAATAATTTCACTCAAAGGTGAGTAGAAAAAGCAAATGTAGATCTGCCACTGCGTAATATATCCCTACCTAATATGTTCTTACCTAAAGTTTAATCCTTCGGTTTTATTGATGTGCCTCTGGCCTATGTACCAAACGATTCAATATCGTGTGAAATTGCTCTTTGATATAGGTAAGGAAAACTGTACATTGCAGTGTTATATGGCAATTCTTTTGATTCGAAATATTTACACAAGAAACCCGTTTGTTCCTTGATATATATCGAAAAATGTCGTACTTTTAGAATTAATTACTAAATGATCGATTTTGTACGAAACTTTTGTCATATGCCTTTTCTACTGCATTTAACACGCATGGTCGAGGCGGAATGCGAAATTCCACTCTTATTCTCCTGCTGTTTTTCTTCTGTTACAAAAAAATAGATAATACAAGGGATATGAACGAATAATAGGCGACATACGATTGTACCACCTTAACATTTTGTACCATACTCTTGCAATAAATAAATTATTATTATTAAAAAAAACCCTGGAATATGGTCTTACTACAATAGTCTAGACGACCGCCTCCGTGACTTAGTTAACATATACAATACAAGACTTGGCCGGCCATTTGCTGGTATATTTGTTTTGTTAGACACACTGAATGACAACTCTGTTATTATTCGTACCCTCGACGAAAACCAACCTCTCGAAAGGGCATACATGACACAATGTATAAATTAATAAACAAACTACATAGTTTAACAGAAAGGGTGGCCCAAAAAAGGTGGATAGAAAAAATAGAAGCGAATGGAGATAGAATGTCATAGACAGAGTCAGTTGGAAAAAAGCTGGAAGAAGCCTTTACCCGTGAAGGGGTTCCCATCGACGGTACTGGAAGTTATAAGGATATAGGATATATATGGAATGCTAAACAGTTTATAATGAATATTTTTTGGGTCATGATTAGGAAATAAACGGACTAATATTATAGATTTTAATAGTAAATAATATAAAATAGGGTGTCAATGGGCTGCGATATCTGCCCTTTTTGGGGGACCCCCAGGCTCGTTTGCCACTTATTATAAAAAAAGATTAACAGACGTTTTTAATTGTTCGTTGAGTGACCTGACAAAAGGTATTCGTCATGTCAGTTCCTATACGGCTAACCTTTTTGTAAAGTAGATCTATTACTGTTTACTGTGTGTGTACGTATTGTTTTGTATGTGATGTAAATAGTAGGGTCTTTTGTTAAATAACTTACCTTAATATATTAACTATTCAATATTCAATATTTAGTTTTTATAAACTAGGTTATAAATGAGATTTACTTTTTTATTATAATATCAAGTAAAGTTATGTAATCTCTTGAATAAAAGATTGAAAAGTTATGTTATGTTGGCGTTATTAGAAACCACTGTAATATTACTGGATTGAATATGCATTTTAATCTTCAATATCCCAACTTGACCTCTTTACATGGACCGTAAACTAGGTCTCTCCTACAATATTGTGAAGCGCCCTTATTAGGATTACTCAAATAAAATAATATGATTCTAAGTTTCCTATACAAATCTGAAACCATTGAATTTGAAACGGTATTGTGAATTGATTTATCTTTCTATGTGTGCAATTTGTAACAGCATTTATTAGCTATGGATCATTAAAACTCCAAAAGATCAGGCGCCATTCGAATATTACGTAAGCACTGTTTTCTTTGATTTTCTTATTTCTATATTAAGTCAACAGTTCAGTACACATAAATTGTCTATGCTTGAAAACGATACGATACGATACTGATGTTGTTGTATGTAAGTTTCCATGGGCGGCGGTATCATTTAACATCAGGTGAGCCTCCTGCCCGTTTGCCACCCGTTCTATATAAAAAAAAGAATATTGTAAACACTGTATATTTGATTGTTATGTTTAGGTTTTAAGAAACGACATTACCAAGTTAAAAAGTAAGTTATTCTTGGTAAATCACATTCGTAAAAGCTGACATTTATGTACCTACGTCTAAGGAGGAACCATGAATAATTCAGATTGACAACTAAATGGCGTCATGATGAAGGTAAAACGTAGCCATGTACAAATGCGGATTTCTTCAACTAAAGCAAATGCGATTTTTAACTTACAGTAAAATATTGACAGTTTATAATATATTATTATAATGACGTGGAAGGATTTGTATATTAGTAACAATATATAGAAATTGAATAATGTATAAATATTTCTATGCAAAAATGTAAAATTTTAGGAGAGGAAAAGATTCTAAAATCCAGATAATTTTGTTATTAGCACTGTTTCAACGGAAAAGAATCCAGTATGTGTAAATGCGTGGATAATTCCAAATTATAATACCCTCGTAGTCCTGGAATACGTGGTAGTGGCTTTCCAACGAACAAAAGGCTTCGTAGCAGTGAAATCGCTCCGTGCGATGCCTGCAAAGTGCCCAGAAAAATTCTAAAGAAGGAGCTAGGCTGGCTTAATTAGCCAGGAGCACCAAATGGGTGTCTAAGTGCGGAAATCGAGTCCACACTTTATACATACTACTATGACGCTTCGGACTATAGGTTTTATGGCCGTCAATACACAATCTTATACTAAAACTAGCTGCCCTCGCGAACTTCGTTTCATGTCTCAAAAAAGTTAGCAAAGTTTGTAATTCCTTTATAAAATACACAACATCTCAATATATTAGGATTTACATCAAAATAAATACCTTCTTTTCAAGTTTGGTTCATCCATTCAAAACAATTTAAGTATTCTATTATGATTTTGTCATCGCGTAATATATTTTTTCAAATTAACAATAATAACAATCTTTAATTATTTTATACATTAATAATTTACAACAAGTTATAATTAATAAGTCAATAAGTTTTTAAAGGAAATACAAGTCAGGTTAGTCGCCGTCACAGGCGACCGAAGAGCTGTAAGCTACCTTAGATAAAGAATTAGTCTAGCTATTGAAAGGAGGAACGCTGCCAGTATCTTTGGAACCTTGCCTAAAGGGACTCCTTTTAATAATATTTTTTAGATTTTATATTTTAAGATTAGTTTATGTTAATAACAATAATAAACTTACAATAATTTATTATTATAAATAAATAATTGCCTTTCTTCTTTAAGGATAAATGCTTGCTTGAGTGAGACTGACGCCTAGTTTATTTCCAATAAACTATAACATGTGTTTCCTTCTCCAGTATAATCCAAATAAGAAAACCCAGTAATTACATTTCACTTGTAAACAATTGAAATTTAAAAGTTCTTTTATGTGCAAATATGCGAATGTACTGCAGTAATTGGTCCCGGCTGGTTAGACGTCACGGAGCCCTTCAGAATGCTAATTCGAGTACTCATGTCAAAGGTCATGCATATTAATGGAAGGTTAATGCAATTAAATCCCATACAGGAGTGAAAACGAAACATTTTTATTAAGCGTTATACGCATACTTGATGGTTCTTTAATTTGCACATCATTTATTTTAAGAGTAACATTGTATTAAGGGTTTTTTTATAATAACATTAGAACTTAAGTATGCAGTATTGCAGTGCTGGTAGATTAAAAAAAATAATAACATTCTCTTGAATGGTAAAGAAACATCGTGAGGAAACCGGCTTTCCTTAGACGCTTAGTATTAGATTGACAAATGATCATGAATCATTTACAGAAATCTGAGGCTTAGATCTAAAAAGGTTGTGATTTATTGTATTTATTTAGAAAATTTAGTAATGGTCCAACATTTCCTGCAATACATTATTATTATTATTAAATGTTGAGCCTTCTGGCAATGTAAGTGTCCATGGGCGGCGGTATCACTTAACATTCGTGTGAGCCTTCTGCTCGTTTGTTTCCTGTTACATAAAAAGAATATTACGTATGTTTTGAAGAAAAACTACTGCGAGGCATTAATCTACGAATTTTACTTTAATTTTGTCATCATTACTAATTCGTTATTCAAATCTTGCAAAGGACTCCCATAACGACTTAATATTCTGAAAAGTTTTAGCAGGGACCTAGGTGTGATCTGAGTTTGCAATTACGGTCGAAATTCGGTTGTTGCGAAACAATTTTCATTAGAGAATATTATGTGACTGTAATATTAAGAGAACAACATGACCACTGTTCGCGAACAACTTTGCTATTATTTCACAAATTACATACTTGTGCATTCATACTTAGTTTGTAAACACGACTTTTGTTTTGTGTTCCGTTCTTCATTTAACTCGGGACTTTAAATTAAAAAGTTTAAGCGTTTCACAGTGAATTGCAGGAGTAAATAGGTTGGTTATTTTTCCATCGTCACGATTAGTGTTTTTGCGTGTATAGGGGAAAACAGAACATTCTACCTTTCACGTTCCATGACAGCGCTTTTTGCCGCGCAGCACCATTTTATGGAACCAGCTGCCACTGGTATTTCCGGTACGGCTTACCTTAAAGTACGTACTTGATGGCTGAAAAACTTCCACAGTCCGTTTCACAAGACATTTTTTTATGCAAACTAGCGAATTGTGGAATCTACTACCGGCGGGGGTTTCCTGAGAGATACGACCTCCAACAATTCAAAATTCGAGCGTACTCCTCTATCCAAACGGGCAACGCACCCACTGAAATGGGTGTCTATGGGCTGCGATGGCTGCCTTTGGACGTCACAGGCTCGTTTGCCCCCTGTTTTATAAAAAAAGGCCGGTAACGCACTTGACGCACACGAAGTGCTTGCGCGTGTTGCGGTCACTCATGGATGGCGGTAAATACTTTAAGTGACGTGCCAAAGATCTATTTAACGATATATGATAGAGAACAAAAGAATAGACAAATTAACGAATGCAGTTTTAATAAAAACAGATGTAACAATAAAAATAAATAAACTAATAAAAATGGGCGGGGCACATTTCACGAAAAAGAGGGAGAACTTAGAAGGTAGACCAAATTAAAGAAACAGCTGCTACATTGAAGAGAGTGGCACAGTTCAGAGAGGAATGGCGGGATTTAGGGGAGGCATTTCCCAAAAAAGAGCAGACAGATACACTAAAAGAAGAAATAGAAACGTATTAAATTTTTTTATAAAAGCTATTTTATTGAGTGACGTTTGTTTCCAGTCCCATAAAAAAGTTAACATCTATGTGTTTCTTGAGATTTGTAATTTGTGTGACTGTAGTAACACAGTAACTAACTAGTAAATTGCTTGATGGTTAAAATCAGTATATCCCACTCTAGACGTACGCTTTAATTTCTTTATGATTCCTCCTTGCTCGATTTTCATATATTTTTTATCCCAATAAGGAAAAAAGCAATAATATTAAAATACACCAATAGGAAGCGACGAAACGCCGGGAGCGTTTATTATTACAATCTCGTGGCCATATTAATTTTGTTTCGTGGTTTAGGACAAGCCTTCGTCGGCTTATGCTAATGCCCAGAAGCTGTTGTCTGTTTATTAATCTCTTCTGTTTTCGTACAGCAAGTCTTAATTTTAGCGAGTTTTAAACGAATTATGCCCGAATAATCATGTTTGTCTTCATTTGCATATTGTTAAAGGAAGCGCGTAATGTGAGGAAATATGCTGCAATTTCACCGTCTTTTGTTGGAATTCTTTTTAAGGAAACATATTATGGCAGATTATTATTTTTTTGCATCAGAAGTACACAATAAAAAAATAAATAAATTGTTCAAAATTATACAAGAAAATATGATATCACAAATTTTACACATATACATATTATATTATATTTTTTTTTTTTTAATGGAGCTGCGAACCCACCCCTGACTTTTGCTTATCAGGGTCCTTTTTTGCTGTATTTATTTTGTTCATTCAATTTTTTATTTTAATTTTAATATTGTTATGTTATATTATATTGTGTTTCTTACAGCAGCTTTATGCATTCACATTTACTTAACATATTACATTTCCTAGTATAGTGTAGTAGTTTTCTTTATTTAAATTGTATATTTATTTTCTTTGTTTATTTACATTCACTTTACATACTTTCATAAAAATTTAGCATTTTGGTCATTTTGAATTAATTACAGGGCGTAGCAATATTCCGGGCGCCGTTGAATATTCCCGTCCTCCGCAGAATCCGCTCGCAAAATTTTTCCAGGGCCGTCCTGTGCCCCGCAAGGATGTCGGGCAGCACATTGCGTGTCATCCGCATCCCCACGGTCTGCGCCAGATCGTGCCTTTGAATGGCGAATATGGGGCACTCCACTAGGAGATGCTCCACCGTTTGTATTGTGTTTTCGTCGCATTCACATGCGGGACTCGTTTTTATTTTGAAACGGTGGAGGTATTCCGCGAAGGCTCCATGCCCTGTCAAAATTTGGGTCATTATAGGGTTAAACCCTTTGGTCCTTGCGATTTTGTACGCAGCTTCTGGGTCGGGCAAGAACATCCTAGTTGTCGCCCCGGTTGTTTCTTTGGACTGTCTCTTGACCCATTCCCGCACCGTGCCTGCGCGTATTAATTTTTTAATGTATGATAGCGGGCAGCGGTCGTAGACTGGCCTCCGCTTTGTGTTAGTGGCTTCTTTGGCCAACTGGTCCGCTCTTTCGTTCCCTCTTCTCCCCGCGTGTGCTTTTACCCAGAAAAGTTTGACGCTCTTCTCTGGGTGCTGGATAAGAAGCTCGCGGATCTCGGTGACCAGGGGATTGAAAGAGCGTCCCCCCGCAACCGCATCCAATTATATTATATTAGAACATAAGCTAGCAAGAAATAAACCAAGCAACCCCAAAAAATGTGATAAACAAAGATAACTTTGTTGATAACTTGTTTGGTAAGTTTGAATATTGCTGTGTATATCAATATTGTCAGCAATGTTAGTAATTAAAATGTAAAAGCGAGATAGCTGTAGGTTTGTATAAAAGATTTTCAGTTCTAGTAACCCTAGGATTACGAAGAAAGGAAAGCTTGAATATCAGTATGACTAATAAAGTTAAATACTCGAATTTTACACAAATAAACACAGTCGTCAGTCAATGAAGTTACGTCCGCGGTTTAGGATATCTGACTTAAAAGAGATCGTTACTGCTAATGTTCAATCGTTAATTTCAATAGTAATGTAGGTTACATTGTGATCCCGATTTCGATTGTTTTAAATCCCCAGAAACATCAGCGATATTGATAGAACTTTATTTGAAATTGCATACAGAAACGACGACAATAGTTAAATAGAAAATTACTGTACAGTGAACTCATTAGCACGAACGGTTTGATGGGTTTGGTATGAAATTCGTGTGATTAGTTTTTCACATATATTACAGTCTGGCCTATACAATAATTACGACTAATAAGTTATATTATGTTGACTTAACTTTCTACACTAGTGAATAGCTCAAACTAAGATAATGTTTATTAACAGTCTTAGTGTTGTGTAATGTTTTGACACTATGTTCGTGTGTACGAGATACTGCACTAGCACTTATATTTACTACACTAGGTTTATTACAAAATGTTTAGTTCTCCTTAGGCGTCTTGTTCCTGTTGTGTCAAGAACATGGATATCCTCAGCTTTCACATGGTTTACACTTTTAAAACATTTGAGGAATATTTAAATGTTCCTAATCCTTGGTATTGATTTGCTCCAGTTCAACCATTTGTATGACCCAAACTTAGCGATTAAAAGGGGCACACAGATACACTAACCGAAGAAATAGAAACGTGTTTAAATGTAAATGTATCTGATTTAAAAGCTGTTTTTAATGTAGAAAGTTGAAGTTTTAAGTGGCTGAATGCTTCTTGCCACTTCTTGCTCGCTCTATGCTCTTGACTTGCGAATTGGTACTAAATTTAAATTGTACTTGTTTACCTATATGAGTTATTTTGACTTTGACTTTATAACATTCCACGGATTCTTTGAATTCCAATTCTTTACGCCCACGGGATCGCCTTTACGGCACAAAAAAGTAACTGATATTACATTTACTTGCGGATTAAAAGTAATATTCGTGGTTGCGAAGGCGTTTAGATGAAATGAATGATACACATTCTATTAATATTAAACGTGAATAGACCCAGATACTAAATTCGTCCTATTGAAATGAAAATCTTTCTATAGCCAGGCGATTTTATCATGTAAAGGTGGTTTATATCTTTGTCAGTATTCTAACGGCACTCTGACTAAGGGGTAGCAATCACAGCAGCCTTCGTCAAGACAAAACTAAACTACTACTAACATTAAAGGAAAAACATGAGGAAACCGGCATGACTTAACACTAAAAATTGATGGCTAATTTACTTGCCTTTTCAGCATTGTGGGACCCACGCCCCGCAGGGGTCTATTTGAAATGGACACGAGGTTTCTCATTACATATATGTTTTGAAACTGACTGTGTTTCGTTAACAATTTCGTAGTAATTTATTTCCTAAATTCTATCATATGGGTTTCTTATTCAATTCATTTTTTTATTTTAAAAATAATGTATGTTGTGTGAGTCATAAGAGGTTGGACGACACTGATTTAGAGGGTTATTCTTTAATATTGTCTTCTTTTTTTTATTAGAACAGGGGGCGAACGGACAAGAGGCTCACCTGATGTTAAGTGATACCGCCGCCCATGGACACTCTCAATGCCAGAGGGCTCGCGAGTGCGTTGCCGTCCGTTGCTTTTCTATAAAATAAACCCCATGAGGCACGTCATTTAAATATATCCACTATATGTATATATGTAGGAAGATAAAGATATATAAATAAACACCCCAAAGCTTATTTTCAATAAATTGAGTCTGATATAGCCAATTAATTCGTTAATAAAAGCTTCAATTTGTACGTCTGTCCATAGAGACCGCATATTTGACTCTAATTTATTGAACATTCGCTATTCGTTTGACTTGTTCAAACACGGTATTTCATTTCTAAGGATAGGTTCACATTGAATTTTAACGTATTTTATTTTATAAACTGTACTAGTATGAATATTTCCCAGTTTTATTTGTATATTTAATAGAAAAAAGTCATAAATTGTAAATTCCACTTCGTTGTTGACATCACCCGGTGATGGAATCCACGATTTAAATTGTCGTTTCTTGTGCAGCAGAAACACAGCAGAGATTTAGCCCCCTTCGATCTTCTAGAAACAAACTTCTGGAGAGTCGTGCCAGATAGGCCACATCTCAATCAATATTAGGTGGGATTATGGGCAAACGTCTATCCAGTTCTCGATTCTAGATTCTCTAGAACATCTCTAGATATCAGATATATGGTAGAAGCTTTAGCAGTCTTTCGTACGATTCTGCCAGCTGATGTCCACTGCAAATCAATTTTAAAGTGCAATTTATTAGCATATAAGTTTCCATTATAACTATTGATATGAATTATATGGATTTAAATGTCGCTTACTAACCAACTACTGAGAAGGTACACACTGAAATAATATTATGTTTTTTAAAAAAAATTTAAAGGGCAAAATATACACTGTGTACACACCATCAGTCTTTGATTTTACACGTACCTATCTGATGGTATTAAATGCACACATACAAAAATTAAGTAAATAAAAACCTCTGAAAAACAAATATTTAAAAAAGTTAAAGGGTCATTAACGTTATAGAGCAAGCTTGATTCAATTCTCTATGGTATTGTCATGGGTTGAGACGCTATTCGTATTAATTGAACGACAGTATGGGAATGAATGACAGATTAAACTTGACAATTGTAGGAATTTCCTTTGTGCCAAGGTATGTCTAACAAATCCCGACGATGAGCGGCAGATGAAAAATAATATGGATTGTTTGTGTCGCAAGGACTTGTGATGAATAATTGGGGTGATTTTTATTTGCCCTTTCATATGACGCTTTTCATTCCAAGCCTTTATTGAGGGATATTATTGTTAATGTGGTTTTATAAAACTTTTTGATAATTTATAACCAGACATTTTTTATTATTTATAATCTCTTAGGATTTGATTTTTCGCTTTTGTGCTGAATATTCCAAAACTGAAATTTTAACCAGTGCAATTAAGTCTCCAGCCAGTCATCATTGTTTATTTATTTACACTTCAACTTTAATATACCTATAAAAAACAGGTTACATAAATGGATAGTAAACGGGAGGCTTTATCTATCTATATACGATATATTCACTAATTTATGGATAAAAATCACCAATAGAGGATAAAGAAAAAAATTACATGTACCACTAACTAAATTAAACTCTTAATAAAATAATGTAAAACCTAATCTTAGGGTTAGTTGGCATAAAAGAAATATTCAAAATGAAAATCTTTGTATCTCTTTCTAAGAATATATAAAAAGCATATTAATTTAATCATCTTTGTATAAATTTTAATAGAAACATCATCATTGTAAATACAATTTTAATAGTAAAACCAGTTCAGTGGTTTAAACAAATATCACAAATAACGCATTTAATTGCAGTCTATCCAATAAAATCTATTCCAAAATCCTCCGTAATAAAGCGGGGTTTTTCAGTTCAAAGTACCCGTATTCAGGCTATAATCTAAAACACAGCCAATTTAACCTTGATAGCTACTTTTTAAGCTTGCAAATATTCCTTTGTACGTAACAGCAGCTGTACATTCATCGAATTCTCGGCTGAATAGCTTTGATTTTTATTTTTATTGGTAATTAAACAATTAAAGTGGTGGGTACAAAGGCCCCGTACCCTTTTGATAGGGAGAAATTTTATCCCCATTGAAGGCGTCGTCGGATTTTAGGTCGCCCATTCAGTGTTGGAACGCTCCGTACCTTATTTGGAAAAATAAAACTGTTCGGGTATTGAAATGTGTTTTCACACTATATACTAGGAATATTCTTATTCTGTGGTATATTACTGTATGATGTTAAATATTTTTTTATATCGCATCTGCGGTTTTTGTGATTATTTGTTACGAAAATATAAATAATTCTATATATACATAATAAATATATTAGGAGTTTCAACTTCTTGACACCACGGGCCTAGTGAGAAGATTGAAAAGGACAAAATTTGAATTAGTGTTAGTGCAAATTAGTTAGTAGTGCTAAATAGTGGTAAGTGACAAAAAAGAACAGAAGAACAGTGTATTCCCCTTAATAGTGACTTTATGCAGAGACTTTCTTAGCGAAAATATTATTTTAACTAAATGAGGTCTATTTTCTAGTAAGTAAATTCAATGTCTAACAGAAGACACAGTATTAAAAAAAGTAATTTTTTGTGCATTTTGGAATCGGTTATATTTTTTGTCAAGCAGGAGGTTCGCTTCCTTCTGATATTAAATGATACCGCCCATCATCAGCCACACTGCCAGAAAGCGTTTTTATAGTGATCAGCCTTTTGTGCCTAACTTTTAGATTTTTGGAACTAACTACTATAAAATCGTTCAATTAAAGATCTAACTTAGCTTTATATTGATAAGAATAGACACATTTAATAAAGCATTATTATAATAATACAAGCTAATAATATACTTAGCACTAATTCCTGCTTAATTGATGATGATGTATATGACGCAATTTCGCATCTTAATTGCAATAGACATTGTATTGTACGTATAATTAGAAAGTGCATACAAAATTAAGACTATGTAATTGTAATCTGCTACGAAACTGAAATTATTATTTCGTCCGGGAATACCCCAGATCTTTGTGGTTATATGCGTTAACCACTCCACCACAAGTGGTATTACTGATGTTTTTATTAAAGTATATTTTATCAAGCTTCTCTTTCGCATGAAAATCAGATCATCATGAGAACTTTTTAACACGCCACATTTAGGTAGTCTCAGTATTTAAAGCAACTGTAGTTACAAATATTAAACATTCGTTATTCCGCAAGAAATTTTGGGATTTAATGAAGGATGATGTGTAGTTTTGTAGTATTTAAACAACCATCAGCAATTTACTAAAAGTAAAAGTAAATTTAAGATATTTAGTAATCTCTAATAGTAGAATAATTTAACAAAATGTACGATTCTCTTACAAAGTTGGAAAGTGGGTGATACGTCAGGGTTTGTATTTGGGGTGAGCTTATGATGCAACACTATGGATATACTTAATTTTTTTACTATAACAAACTGGCAGGGGTCTTCTTGAGTGATACCGCCGCACATAGGCACTTAGGTAGGTTGCATAAACCCAGGTTTACTTCATTGTTAAATTTAGTTTTTTATTGTTAAAACCTTTTGAAATTTTATAACCTTAGTTTACCTGTTTTATAAGCCTTAAAACAATATAACAAAATAAAGATTTTTTTAATTGAGTTAAAAAAAGATTAACTTAAAATATCACTGAATGCATTTTGTAACTCTTAATCATTAACTAACGTCAGCGTAGGGATATGCTATGAGCAGTATTGGGGAATTAAATAAAACAAAATTGATTTTTAATATTTAATAAAAATCTCTTTTGACTTGAACACAATCACTAAATTACAGACAAATGTGTAACATTGATTATTCGTTTTAACATCAGTCGAGTTTACAGTACGTACAAAATAATAACTCGCTGATTAGAACAATTATAAATACTATTATACATTTTATTATATAAAGCGTGATAAATAAAATATTTACAGTGTTTTGATCACATTGATAACTTCATAATGCCTTCTTCATGCTACATTGGTTCGGCATTATATGAAAGCGTAATATTATTTATTTCATAATATCGTGTGTATTAATTTACATAGACAGTATTAATATATATTTTAAAACAAAAACGTGGACTGTACACCGCGTTACTATGATTCTTATTTTTTTATAAATTAACAGGAAATGCCAGCGATACTTTAATTTTTAATACAATTTCCATGTAAAATAGATACCATGGTGACAAGTATAGTATGATGATCCGCATCTTATAATTACGTTGAGTTTCGTATGGTACATAGAATTTTCTTTATAATTACAGTGTAATCTCCATGTAACGTCTTGATTTAACGACAAACTCCCTAAAGTGTCGAAATCACTAGGCTTTGGTTGGTTTATCTTGTCTTCCATACAAAGCATTACGCTCAAAAAAGTACTTTTTAGTTGCCGAGCTTAGGTAAAACTGCAGAACTGTGTACGGTATTTTGTTGATTTATTGTCGTTGCCCGTAATAAACTCGACTATCGGCATCATACGTACCCAACAAACTAAGAAATCCGTTCTTTTGTTTACAAATTGGGATTGCTTGAATGTGATTTATCACGAAGATGCCTCAATATAAAAAAACAACCTAATTTCTGCTGCAGCAATAAACACCAGGCAAAAATAACAACATACGCAATAGCGTTCAAATAAGAATTTTGTTTTATGTAATTCCTAGTCTGTAAAAAACTTGTTCTTTTTCTAATACAGATTTTTCTTCTTTACATTTAACTCTTTGTAACGTCCAAATATGCGAGTGCGTTATATAGAGTTTACACTTGAACTATTATTATTACACAGAGAACTTAATATAAAAGACCAATTTGTTGACGTATTGAGTAGGTTTATAAAATAACAAAATTACTTTCAGTTCTACTTTACACCAAGAGTATTTTAATGGCAGCAATTGTATTTACATAACCATATATCTATTTACATAATATACAAGTTCCAACAACTATAAACAATTTCTGATACAATATTCTTAAGTTACGGTTATGTTGGACCATAAAATTTATTAAAACTGCAAGCCTTCTCAGAAAAAATTACGCATTTTTATTCAAAATCTCTCATATATTTTAACATTCTAAATTCCTTGTTTTATGAAAAGAAATGTCATTTTTAGGTCTTAAAATTAGAAAACCAATTTTTGCAAATAGTCTTCCTTGTCTATCTAACTGTCATTATGTTTCACAATTTATATAAATTTCATTCACGCTGATATAAAACTATTTCGATCTAACAGTCATGACGTCGTCTTTAAAACTCAGTTTATTATATTTTATACTATATCGAAAACTTTACTGTAACTGCAGCTTATATTTGTCAGCAAAGCACCAAATATATGTAAAAAAGCCGAAAACAACGTGATTATATTTGTAGAAAATACTTTAGAGCCTTTTTTTTAATCAACGTTTAATATGAACTGAAACTTCAGCCTTTCTGGTTTATCAACAATTACTGTTTCTATGAAACTTGCTTTTTAACGTATACTTGCCTTTATTTACATTATTTACAGGGTCTTTAAGACTGATTTAATATAAGACATATTTTCGCTACTTGATTGGAATGTCCATAAATATATAGTAATGTCCAAACATATTTAAAAGGAAAATAACCTTCCGATAGTTATAGCGGTGATTGTCAAAAATTATCAACGATGGATTATCCCATTAGCATAATTAAATTAACTTATAATTTTCAAAAAGCTTACAATTTTGTAATAATATCAATTTGTTGCCCGTTTAGGAATTGTAAAACATATGTTTTATCTCATTTCAAAATCGATTTAGCGACTCACAGACTGTTAAATTTATTTATTTATAATTGTTGTATCCAAATATTCAGCTCTGTGCTAGGGAATCCAACGGCACCACCAGTTTTCCGTTTGAGTAGCTGAAACAAAGAATAATATTAATTGATTGAAGGTAAAAGTCATAACTTTGAGAGCCTTTTAAAACCTTGACGAGTAATAAATAAGTTGTAAGTGCGTGCTCCTATTTCACCATGCCTCCTGCTGATAGAGGATTTGTCAATCTGAGACAAATCTTTGTATTAAATTTATTTAAATTAGTTAAGATGTCATGTGGAATATGGTGTAATGGTTGTAGCTCCTTACAAACATTATGTAAAACAGAAAATACTTGGTGATTGAAAAGAGAGAGTTTATTGCCATTTCTTCTCTTCCGTTTCACTCCCTGAATTAGAGCACTGGCAGTAAATATAAAATTAAATGCATTTAATGTATTTTTTTAAAAGTAATTTTTTTTTCAATCAATAAAAAATTAAATTAAAATGAAAAAGTGTTTATTCATTTTAAGTACAACCTTTCCTAGGTGTAAGATTTAGAAACCCTTTTAAGTAAAAAATAGCTATATAATATGTATATTTCTTTTTTTGACGTTCATAAGTGTACATTGCGTTGCTTATATGTATAAATGAGTTTTGACTTGACTGAAAACAAGTAACAAATGACGGAATTAAATTACCTAACAATGTGCATGTGTACTTGTGCGAAAATTTAGGAAAATACCTGTAAGGTATAGTGGCTGTTCTGGATTTAGCTCTGCTTGGCCTACAGGCTTCATCTGGAACCAAGACAATTCCACTTCAGTTTATAAAAGAGCGACTACTAAAGCAACGAAAAATAAATCAAATGTATGTGTATGAAAAGTTGGAGAACATTAGCTGTTTATCGACATGGATTATTAACTAGAAGTGCATGCTTCATTGTAGAGTAACGTAACAATACTTAAGACAAAGTTTGCAGAAGTAATATCTGCGATACCTTAATGAGAGAAGTTTGTATGGAGTTTGTAGCGGTTCCTCCCGCCGCATCTTTGTTAGGATTCGCTTTGGTTCTCGGGAGAATCAGCCAGTTTATGAGTTGATAGATAATGAAACAACCAATAAATTTGGTTATAATTTTAAGGCTGTGTTCCATTTACGGAAAGAAACGAGGACGCGCTCCGATACATTGTATTGGTCTTTGATGTTATGATTTTATATGAATCAGATATCTTCGGCGCCTACAGCTATGGGATATCTTTTACAGTGGAATTGAAGTGTTGCCTTACCATTGACCGGCTAACATCGTTGAGAGAGGCACGCATCGCATTTGACGGGCTCAGGTCTTCGCTTGCCTTGAGAGCCCTGCGATCCGGATTTACGCCGGAAAGTGTACCTAACGAGCAGACCTGCAATAAAACGGCGTACCGTTAACAAAACAAACAAAATACAGCGAGCGCGTCCAAACGAAATACGCCCCTAGGCAGACGAAAGCAGACGAAAAAGATTTCATGACTCGATACCACTAGGATTCATTTGCGTTTGTGGGAATGTAATGTATGTAGGATTTTTCGAGTAATTGGAGTGTTACTAAGTATGTACTTGAGCTAAATACAGAATGAATGAAAAGTTTATGAACAAATCAAAATATTTTTTTTACGCTTGTGAAGTAAGGCATGATTAATATAAAATAAAATGAGAGCATAATCAAGGGATTGGATGAAATCGTTTCAACTCACCAGTAAGTCCGGCTTTGTTAATGCTGTTAGAACTTGAAAAACCAGATATCTTTTTCCATGCTTTCTTATTCCAAAAGCCTGTTGACTTTGCGTCACCACAACTTGAGCTACGAGGTGACGGAATGTCTCTAGGGCATCGTAATTGACAATCGTCAGCACCTAAGATTCGAACTCCAGCCCCGCGGGTTCCATAGGCCACAGCAGGTAAATGGGGCACAGAACCGGTGGGTTTTCTTCGCAAGCTACCTACATAACTAGCACCGCTACTACTTCCACTAAAACCACTGTCTAAATCTGGAGGATTACAACTTGCTGGTGATAGAAGTTCATCCGTAGGCCCCACTCTCAATAGTTCCTCAATATTGTCTCTATCTTCAGCTCTTTCCGAGTCAGGTGACTCGCATTCAGGCATAAGCATAGCTTCTACACTTAAGTTTAACTCGCCTAATATTCTTTTATGTCTTGATTCTACTCGACGTACTTCTTCTTCGACAACACTTCTGTCAAGGGAAATAAGAGATTGCCTTGGAGCGTGTCTATGTTTTGGACATGTTCTTGAACCATCTGTAATTTCTTCATAAATATTTTCCTCTGTACCGTATCGTGTTACGTAATTATGGCGAGCAGATCGCTCTCTCGGTAAGCCGCGTCCACGTTGTCGATTCGCTTTTCTCGATGACGATGGCATTGATAAATGATGGTCATAATAGGCGTATGAATAATCGACGGGCTCAAATCGCTCCATAGTAGCAGCAATATTGCTACGGTTCCATGATTGCGATGGTTGATCGCGTAATAAATTTATACCGGCGAGTCGGGCGGGTAAAATTTCATCAAGATCACGTGCACATCGCTCATCGAGAGATTGCGCACCATCGTCTTCTTCTCGCCTGTGTTTTCTGTGCGGTCTACGAGTTGTTTGACTACGTGGATGTCCTCTATCACTATCTGAGCCATGCTCATTATAGTCTGGAGTGTGACTCCGATGAAATTCTGAACGATGCTTATTACAGTCACTTGTGTGATTATAGTTATGTCTCAGACTATAGCTTGAATTACCTTCATAATCTGAGCGATCATAACAAGGGCTATCATCAGCATTGCTACTATGGGCATGTGGACAGTCTGCCGCAATGCCCGATTCTGATGAGGGATAGTCGTGTACTTCGGCCGTTGTGAAAACTCTTTCATCCGGGCGAGCCGGTTCTGACACTGCATGTCGATGATGAGGCCGGGGCCTTGTGTTTTCTCTGCAGCTCGCAAATGTCCTCTGCAGAGGCGTTTGATGATATTGAAGACAACGAGAGTTGAACACCGCCTCCCCAGACTCGTCGGGGCTCGGCGGCGCACTGCGTGATTCCATGGCTCATCCTCTCATGTCAACATGTACCTGTAAAAACAAACAACTACTCAGTAAAAATAAACAAAAAGAAAATGTAAATAAAATTTTGCAATAATGTAAGTAAAAGCCCGGGGGCATTGAATCCGAAATTACAAGCCCCTGATAAGGGTAGGGTAAGTGACGATCAACACGGCAGCCGACGTCGATATATCATCATCAGTCGCCGCGTAATAAATTGGGGCTTTGCTCCGTGTTTATTGTTGCATATTGTATAAATAAAAATATTTAATATAATATGTGAGATATGTTTGTGCGATTCTTGTTGGATATAAAATAGACAAGAATAGTGAATGGCAATTGAAATATACGTAAAAAAACAAAATAAGAGGGTTTGTGAAAATTATGCAAAGTATAATGATAACAAATCTTATTAGAGAATAATACCGCATAGCAATTTTATTGCGATCTCGCTTAAAGTTATTGTACGCATTCCAGACCAATTTATTACGATAACGATAATAAGTGTCCCTGAACTAGACGCCGAGGGAGCGAGGTTTACCCTCGAGTGTCGCCCGTTGCCATGACAACGGATCTGTTCCCGTGGTATTGTGGCGCTTCCGCCCAATATTCCTTGCATCTAAATCATCATCAACGTTGGGAATAAGGGCCCGTTGACCGCTCACAATGACAATTTGTTGTAATACGCTGAGATTTCTCGGCCCAATAAAGACATCCTATCAGGGCTATGGTACAACTATCTAGAACTTTTTTATGACCATGTTGTCTTATGATAAATTGTTGATTTATAAGAGAGCACTGTAAAATAAGCACACTACTCAACAACACTTTTACTCATAAGTGTAAAAATTATAAACGATAGAAGTTTTTTTTGATAAAATTAAAAACGCTACTTAAAATATTTGCTTGATAATCTTTTGTTTTACATTTACCTGGCAATTATTTAATGTTATTGCGTTCTTTATAGCTCCGTGCCGCGGAAGACCACCGTGGTTAATTCGGTAATATTAATTTATCGGTTGGCAACACTTACAAAACCAGCTACTTACTGTTTTATTGAATTAAGCATGATTTATAATTGAATAATACTATTATTAGATTCCTACACGACATTGGGGACTCGAGACTTAAGGATATATACATTTTTATAAATAAAATAAATTGTTTGATTGATGCTAATGAGTAAAATACATGTAACTTAATTTGCATAAGGAATATACGCCCGATCGTCGCCCTCAGAAACGGCTTAACCGTTTTTTGTATATTTGATGGACATGAGAAAGAGCTAAATACTAACATTGTATACCAGGTGATTAAAGAGATTTCTATTTTTATCAATATTCTACGATGTACAGTCAAAATCTGTTATAACGACATCAAAGTGTCGTGAGGCGTTGTTATTAACAACCTAATATAATAGAATTCAGCCGGGACCTTTGATTTTGGTCAATAAAACCGGTATATTGTTATAAACGATGTCGTCGTTAACGGTTTTGACTATATTATCTACTAACATAATTCAAACATTTTGCCTAAGTCTTAAATTAAAAAAAATCCTATACCGCGACGGCGCATGTGCAATAGTTACTCATTTGACTCCTTCGTTGTGAATTGTTACGAATTGACTCTGACAACTGCCCGAAGTGGGATAATCGGGTCGAAGAAGGGAATAGTTTATAAAAGACGTTGTAACACATGCGCACGGGCAATTCCTTTGTTCAAATAATCAAGTGATAATTGGAATGTTTAATTTTCTACCCTAAGAACTCGATCTACAAAACAACTAACTTTTACAATGTGTATTAAAAAAGAATATTTTTATTTTACCGACAAGATCAGTTGTAATAAAAGTATCTATGTATTTGTAAACACAGAATATTATTACAAAGCGATATCAGCACATTTTGCCTCCCCATCCTCCCTCGCCATATAGACAAGTTATGAGCCTGGTTTGGGGTAAAAATATGCAATATTGCTTTTCAAGTCACATTCACGATCGAATATATTTTAAACATCGCTTGAACTTTCTCTTATTCAATTCTAAAAAATATTGCTTCGCAGCCTTTAAAAAACGACTCGTAACATTTACGAGTGGTTATTTTAGTTAACAGTTAGTAGCGCTAATATCATTTATCCACAAACAGGTATATGCTCTTTTATTAGAGTTTTAAAAGTTAAAAACAACATTTTAGTTCGGGGCCTCAGATTTCTGTATCTGCTTCATGATTATTTGTTACTCTAATAGGCAAGTAGGTGATCCTTCTGTGTATGACGCACGCCGTCAATTTTCTGGATCTAAGGCACTTGTCTTTACATTCACCGTTCAAGCGTATGTTAAATGCGCACTTAGAAATAAATTCTATTGGTGCACAGGGATCGAACTTACTACCTCAGGGATGAAAATCACATGCTGAAGCCACTAGACCAACACAGCTCCTTTACTAATGTCAAAAATAATCAAATGTATGGGCAAAGTATTTTTTTATTTTATAGAACACTGAGCAAACGGGCAGTAAGCGTACCTGGGCTGAGGTGAAGTGCGATGCCTACCTTTTAAGAATTGGTACGTTCTCTTCTTAAAGGACTCTAAATCCAATTGGTTGGAAAATAGAAAACTGTTATATACGGATGTTTTTCACACAAAATAGAAAATCGCTTAAATTCGGCAAGACTTAAATAATTTACTTTAGCTTATTCCGTCGGGATTTTACCGCTATAATAAAAAAACAATCAATCATAGCTTGATAAGATAATGAGGCGCGTTTATATTTTTATGCACCCCTCGTTGTTTTAATGAAATGGGAATTTGGGGCACGCAATGGTCTATAAAATACATATTTAGAATATTAATATGTTTCCGCTACAGTACCTTAGTGGGTAAATGAAATTAAAAAAATCAGTGATGCTACAATGGCATCTGATTTCTGTTTCTGTTTCATTCTAATAGACAAGTGATCAGCCTGTGCCTGATAGATGCCGTCAACGTTTTTGGTCTAAGGCAAGCCGATTTCCTCACGATGTTTTTCTTCACCGTTCGAGCGACTATTAAAGACGGTTTAACATATTATATCACAGATTTTATCATATACATTTCAATATTAAAATTGAACATAATTAAATGAAAAGGAGAGCAACTGGCGGCCTTGTCGCTTTCGAGCGATCTCTTCCAGGCAACCACTGTAAGTAAAGGAAAAAAAATGAATTAAATTACATAAGGTAGGCAAGAAGTGCAAAAACACCTATTACACATAACAAAAAAATAACTAAACTAAACTGATACAGGATACATGAAAAACAAAAAGTGCACATGAATCATGATAATTTAATTCAAGATCAGTCTCACGTCAAAGATTATATTTTATGTTAGACTATTACTGCTTATTAAAATTAGTAATGGCCGCACGAGTGTATCATCACTGATGTACTTTCGTGAATCCCGCTCGATCGTTGAAAGGAAATAACTAGATGAAACCAGTATATCATAGACTCATATCGGTGGGTCAAGCACGCCTGCTAACCTACTTACCTATTAAGAAAATTAGATTATCATGAAACAAATACAGATATTTGAGGCACAAGATTGTAGCACTACTTGTATTTTATTAATCACAGTTCATAAGCTTAATTAGATTAGAAGGATTTAAGTTAAAAAATAAATTATACATGTATACGAAATATATTTTTTTTTTGTATTTTTTGTTCATAAAACAAAGAGCAAATGGGCAGAAGGCTCAGCTGATGTAATCCATTAAGTGATATCATGGACATTCCTAATGCCAGAGGTCTCGTGCGTTGCCGGCCTTTTAAAAACTTTTTAAGTATCCTTTTATTTCAATCCATTTACATAGAACGGTAGTTATACATAAAAATTAGGATAATATTTAAGAAAATATAGATATTTCTTTCATGTTAGGTAGTTTTTTTTTGGTAGAAAAGGCATCTGGAAAAGCGTGCCCATGCAATAGGCACACATCTCACTTGACATTAGATGTGTTTGTGGCCAGCTATCCAGTTCTGAATATAAAAAGTATTGGCATTTCGGGACGCCCGATATAAGTGACAACTTGAACTAATCTTAGTTAAACTGATTATTTCTGTAATGTTCCCATAATCTTCATCTTTCTTCTTCATATATTAATGATATTGTCAGAGTGAAGAAAATGTCTTCACTCTGTCAACAGTACATATCAACGCACACTAAACACTGAGTAGAGGGAGAAGAAAGCGGCTGTCGAAATACGCCTAGCGCTGCGGGTTAGAGTGAGAGAGATAGAACCCGTTTACCCATAAGAAGTTATCACAAAAAAATCACACACATACGCGTTCAGAGTACTTTATTTTAATGTACATTTTATTATACGGTACAAATTTAAAACATTTTTTCTAGTTTCGAATGAACATGGTTGTGAATTTATAATTATGTTAAGATTTTCAGTCTTTTAGAATGTTTTCGCTGAGAATAGAAATCGATAATGATCCTAATCCTTGGGATTGATTTGCTCCAGTTCAAACAATTTGTATTAAAATTTGGCGATTGAAAAGAGTGGCGGAAATTTTTTTGCCAGTTCTTCTTACCCGCTTTACGCCCTTGACTTGCGAACTGGTTGTAAATGTAAAATTAACTTGTTTTTTTGACGTTAATAAGTGTACATGTTTACCTATATGAATAAAGATAGTTTCAGTATGATATATAGATAAATATTTTCCCATATTTATTGCATAATACCACTATATTGTCTGAAACAATTTCCAGTAAATATCAATAAAAACATAATGAGCCGGTAAATAATATGATACGGTCGAGAATTGTACTTTTTACAATGGTTGTAATGAGAGCGTGCGTGTCGAATGTCATCTTGCTGACTCACTGATTGATTTCGGCTCTTTTGTGTTGGCTTTTGTGCCGAAACCATCATTATAAAATGTTACTAGTATTATATATTAGAAACAAAAACCTCGGCCATACTATGATGTATGTCGAGATAAAGTTGACGTTTGGAACGTGTGACATCAACTCCATCTGGAACGGATTCTGTTTCAGTAAAATAAGCATTAAGCTAAAAAATATGACTAACCTTAATATTTATACTTTCCTAACACTAAAGATATTTTTTTAGATTTATATGTAAATTGATTGGCTAGGTCTATATTTTCCATGGTATGCCGAACCACCTGGTGCCACAGGCTGGAAAACGGTTTCAAATTTATTTCGTACTTGGAATACGCAAAATCAAGTAGGTTAAATGTTTACAATTAATTTTTTTTAGTCAGACACTCCAAATATGCCACCATATCTAGACGATAAAAATCTAGATTTTTACTTGTAAATGTGTGACATATAATATGTTATATGGATTATACAAATTATCGACTTTTGTAACTTGACGTCACATTTGTACCGTTATTGTTTCCATAGTTACGATTCTATATAGTAACCATTATCACGTAAGTATATATATATATATATATATAAATTAAGTATATTATATATATAATGTACGCGTGTATATCACTGAACTTCTTTTAAACGGCTGTACTAATTCGAACAAAGAAATTTTGTTTGCGTTTGGGTTGCGCCCTGGATGGTTTATATTCACAACTCAGACGACAGATGGTGCTGCAGTCCGGTCATTTATCTATACACCAAACAAAAACCTAGTATATATATAAATCTACTGAGCAAGATTTCGTAATTAATCTACCTTTTTGTATGGAAGAAGTTTGTACAGGGCAACGTCTGTCGGACCAGGTAGTGTTCTATAAAGTTTAAGTTTTATTAACATTATTTAAATCTAGATCATTTATCTAAGTTTAAGAGGGAACCTAAGTATAGGTTCTATAAGGGTCGTTAATGTTGTATTTGATTGTAGATGAATGGTTTTAAAAGGAATAAATGTAACAAGATAAAAAACAATAACAGGGCGGTTAGTTGAAAGCCTCATAAACTAACAAACGCTACAGCGAACCAGTTAATTTAGTACTAAAAAGTCTATTCAAAGAACACACTGGGGACGCATTGACTAGCTATTTTAGTGTTGCCACAGTATTAAATAGTATTGATGAAAAACCAAACAATTTTTAATTTATATTTTATATAGCTAAAGTACCATAAATTCTTACGTACATTACGATTAAGTTGAGTTCCATCTGATATCAGTTTCTCAACCGGTGGTTTCTTATGGCAGTTTTTACCGCGCAGCACCAATATGGCACCAGCAGCTGCCCACTGAAGCATTTCAGAACCAATCCGACTTAGGGTCTATCAAGAAGAGTGCGTACCAATTCTTTGAAGGCCGGAAACACTTGCGAGCCTTCTGACAATGTAAGTGTCCATGGGCCTTGTCATCAGGGGAGCCATCTGCCCGTTTGCCCCCTTATTTAAAAAAAAACATGTGTTTGTACTCATGTACACGCGTTAGAAGTTTTTGACATAACAAGATAAAAATCTTTTTAAAAATTTTATCTTCGCCTTTTTCTGTTTGTAGAAAAAATGACATTACCTAACAATAGAAAAAAAGGTAATATTAATTATAATAAAACAACGCATTATCTAGTTAGAGTTTATTTAAATATCACAAAAAAAATATTTCTACATAATTAAAGAAATGAACATTTTTTATTGTAAAATGGCATAGTTATAGCGTCGGTTTCGGTCAAACTTCATGGTGTCGGTATTTTGTGACGGTAAAAGAAGTATAACTCTAACATTATTAGTTATTCCGTTCGTAAAATGATTTGGTATTTAAAAGCTACATTACTCAATTGTCTGTCATTAAATATTCCTCCTAAGCATTAAGCAAATCTTCGTATCATAATCCCAATTAATATTCATAACTGTTAAATTAAGTCCGTTCTATCGATTCTAACAGGATTTGTTTTTAGTAAAGGTTCCTTCAGAAGACTTGGATGTTATAATAAATCTTGACACATGACACAATTACAATAAAAAAGTATATATATACACATCTAATTAATTATAACTAAATTAATCAATAATTAAGGATGTTTTAATATCTATCGCGGCAAGGGCAGACGAAAAGGGCGTCTATTGGAGTATTATAAAATCAATCACCGGTTTTACAGCTTCTGTCTCGGGACTCGTCTAGAAAAGCTGGGCTTAGGTTGCAAAACGGTTTATATTTATTGCCGAAGTCGACCAATTTATATAAAACGTTGTTTGTGTGACTATACAATATTAAGTAAAATCGCATTCAGAAGAAACGTAGTTCGCGGGGGCGGCTAGTATATATATAGTTTTTGTTTACATTCCTTCTTTTTTCTACACTAATGTATAACTAAAAATAAACTCGAGTATATTTTCTTTCATGACATAATTAATGAAAAATTGCGGATGTCGTTTCTACGAAATGACCCGACGAATTGGCCAAGCTATAAAATGTACAGTCATTTGCAATTCAACGTTCATCACTTTGTGTTATGCCTAATAAAATTTACATATTTAAATTAAACAGAGGAATAACAAGATACTTTAGAACGAGCCTATGTCGACTAAAAGCTTTCTTTTTCACAAAAAACCGTTTCACGGAAAATCTTCAGCCTCAGACAACTGTACTATGTCAGTATATATCTCTTGTTCACTAACCACGTCTAACATTAGCTACTATTCTACTAAATAATTTGAAAAAAATTACGATTATTAATTTTAAATTTTACCACACCGGTGAAATTCTAATAAGAGGGTACCTGCAAAATAAATATATTTTCCCGACAAGTATTATTTCTAATTAATCATGTATTATTTTCTTATCTCTTGTCGCATTGGAACATACAGTGACTTTAAACATTATTTCCGTAAGTCGATATAACGATATTAAACTTTTAAAACAAAGGGGATTTAGACAACTTGCAAACACAAAGTAAATATCTGAAATTTCAAAATTATCACACTGTTCTTTGAACTTTGTGATAAGCCACTGACAGTCTGCCCTTCGGCACCAATCAGTCTACGATAATAAATAATAGGCAAATTATCTTCGTACATGCAATAGTAAAATACATCATATTTATGCTGCTATGTTTTTTATTAAGAATGAGAAAGTCATCAAGGTGTACTTGTCATTTGAGAAAGAAATCTGTATTTATTAAATAAAAAATAAATAATAAATACTCAATAAAACGGATTAAAAAAAATTCTATTAATATTTTTTTTATTAAGTGATCGTGATTTCCGATAGGCTATTTTCAAAAAATAATATTCAATGATAAATTAGTTGTGTTGTGTGCTGTAATGTTTTATTTTGTTTGGTTTGTGTCATATTTTTTATCAGTTTGGATATTATGTCCAAAGTATTTATTTTATGTGTTTTTTTACTGTGTAAGGAAATAAAATAAATATATTAGATATAGAGATATCTGTTTTGTTTTATTTAAAGTTCAAGTTCAAGTTCGATCTAGTTATTTCAATATCCAGCACCCGTACGCTGTAACTTCTAATAAGGATACCAATATCGACGTGTTAATGCAATTTCGATGTAGTTCTCTCAACATTCGTAGAACTACTCTGGCAACCCTTGAATCGCGCGGTGCAAAAACTTAGCATCTCTCATTTTAGCTTTGGATAATGACTTCAAATTAGGTGTCCAAGTATAGATACAATAACTATTTGTTTACGTAGTAGTTTGTACCATAAAAGGTAATAATTTTTTTTTTGCTAAATATGATTTAGTTCACATATTTTAGAGTCTACTTGCTATTATGAATATGCTTTGATAATTTTGTTTTATTTTACAAGAATAACTTGTACCAAAACTTTGTATAACGCGGTACGAAAACTCGTTGTCCGAATCGCTATTGAGGTAGTTATATTTAACAGAAACCAATGAATGACTAAAAAGGGCAGGTTAAGATGGGCCAAGACAGTAATAACCGTCTCTGAATGACATGGATTAATCTTTGATCTTATTCGTTTGAGTTGTAAATCTTGATGTTTACTTGTATCTGATATCACTAGCATTAGATTTTGCCAAAAGAAATGTCTTTGATAGTAAAAAAAATCGTATCATGAAACCGAAAAAAGTCTTATATTTTATTTTAGATTGACCACGTCCTACGTCACAGACCAATCCCAAAATTCCTCCAAGAAAAGCAAGCCCTCTGGCATTGAGAGTGGTCATGAGCCATCACATAACTTCACATAATTCTCTCGACCGTTTGGCTTGGCTACGGAACATCCAAGAGCCGACAGAGCTCACTAGAACAATTGTTAGATTGACAATGATAATAGAGTTTCGGTGAGTATCTGTAGTGACTACAAGTAAGAGGAGAACAGAAGAATTCGTATTTATATCATATCATGTATGTAGTGTCTGTAAAACTCTTATTATCGCGAAGTATTTTTTTAGCCTGTAAGAAACCTCAACCTTTTACACCTTGCTCCATCATCATCTTTTATAGGACAGAAGGTCATGAGATTTGAACCGACGTCCAAGGATTCCTACAACCTTGTTCCCTCGAACCTCGAAGTGTCACACACCAGATTATAGCGATAAAAATATGAACACAGTACGTCAATATTTGTACTATACTAATAATTTTCGCACGATCTATCTTATTCTCTTATTGTAATTGGGGTAAATAAGCCTACGGGACGCCCACAGCTCATGGACACCCATTTTAGTATATTTCCGGCCATTTCACACTTTTCCCCATTTAACACGTGCACGATTTAATAAATGTCTAAACCATAATTCGTTACGTTAAGCTGTGTAAATCTGATCACATTTTTCCAAAATCGATTAATGATGTTACACAAACATTTACTTCCGTAATCAACTAATGCATTATGTAAAGAAGGGTGGTGTTTCTGTTTAGGGTGCGGCCGGTGACACACAAGTCACTGTACTAATGACCCACTCTTTTTTGAGTGTTATACAATCTATTAAGTTTTGTTTTTGAATGGTATATATGTACTGTTCGTATATTTCGTTTTTTTATCGGGTCTACGGGTCACCCAAAAAGGGCAGGAATCGCAGACCGACAAGGAGTTACCGGCCTTTGCGGGAGGAGTATATACGTAGTTTAATCAACTATAGGTCTTATCTCTCAGGGAAGATCCCCACTTGACAGAAGATTGACTTCACTAGTTCGCAAAAGAAAGTGTCTAGTGAAGCGGACTGTGGAAGACCACTCATCAAGGTGATGCTGATGAAACTTTGAATTGATACGGCTCGTAGTTTGAAACGAGGTAAGAGGAATTCACCCAAACAACTCTTCAGAATTGTAATTTTGTAATTTTATTGGAAAATTTCTTTATCGATAAGTAGGTAATCTTTCTTAAATAAATATAAAAAAAATATTTTATCATACATCGTTAAAAGGAAGGAAGAAGCAGTACATGCAAGCGTTAATTGCGCAGTAAAAATCTATTAATGCTCAACCGAGGTCCGAACCCACGACTGTCCAGGACACACACGTATATAATAAAATACACTAAATTAATTCTTACACAATTTCTTAAGTAAAGGTCCTTTAAGTTATATCAGCAAGATTCGCTGTTTACAATATATTACTCAAAATGCGTTTAAGATTCCGATTTCTTGCGAGACACTTGGAACTGATAAAATTCATGAAGCCAAGGGTTAGGATGCGAAGTGGGCAATCAATCATGTCCCATCAGAATTTGATGTTGACATAAAATGGACGAGAAAATGATTGATGCATCGCAGAAACGTCGTTTTCTAGGAATAGCATGTTAATTGAATAACTTACACTGCTAATAATAATTTCATCTACAAAGCAATTTACTACACTCGTAACTTATTATGATGAGCAGTGATTACAACGGGTTTTATCCATGGGTCCGTAGGTTCGATCCCGACTCGACTAAGTGTCGATGTACGTTTTTAAAACCCGTACGACGAAGATAACATCATGAGAAAACCAGAATGCTTTAGAATTAAAAAGTTGACGATATGTGTCAGGCACAGAAGGTTGCCTTATATAAATAATCACAGAACAGATATAGAAATCTAACCTAAAAGGTACAGCGCCATTTAACGTTAATCAAGTCTTCTAGAGTGATATATAGTGAGTCAGCTAGTCATAATATAAATTACAATGGTAATAAATATCTATATTTAAATGCAAAAGTGTTTCAACAGATTTTTATGTTTTGATTGTTTATACAAGTGCAATTTGGATTCAGTTATATACTTTACTACTACTTAAAAATAATAGGCCCATGAACCCTGGCCTTGAAAGTAAATTGTATTGAAAGTCGATTTTAATTATCTTATATACGACAAAAACGACGAAACAATAATTGTAAGTCATGGGTGCGGTGGATTCTTCATAACATGGCACGGGGCAAAAATATGCGGAATAATCTAGAATCATATTCATTATGAGATAGTATTTGTATATTACCCGCCGCAATCGCTGGCCCATAGCTCGTTTGACTGCTGATCAGGTGGCAGATGGGGTCAAAAATAAAATACTGTTACTGTTCCTTAGAAAAATTGGAATTATATAGACAATGGTATGTAAGAAATAAAATAAAATACGTTTATTATGAAACATAAGGTAGACAGGTATCACTAATTCCACGTCATTAAATTTGAAACTGTAGGCATCGCTACTCATCGGCAAAGAACACAGGGGGTGTAGGCCAAGAGATAAAGCCGGCGTAAAACTCTCGGTAGGTACACTTTTCAAAAGGCAAATCATCAAAAAGCATTTATTTTAAAACAAATATAGCAAATTAATTAAAAGTAGCCTGCCTAGCACTAGTCCCAGTCCCTTTTATCAACTAGATAATCACTAACTTTAAGCTTTTCTTTTAGTACAAGATTGATGTGTTAACAAATTTCGTTTAGTTAGTAAATAAAGGTACAAATTTCGCGTACTCTAATGTTTAGAACTATAAAGACACTAATAGCACGTACTTAGTATAATTTTAACCTTTATATAAACTTAGTACTTAGCAGATCCCAGGCTGTCAAATGAAATTTATAATTTATTCCGTTGTATGAACTCCTAACGAAACTTAAATAGAATTAGCGCAATCGTTCGGAAAGTTCACTTTGGTTAACTATTGATTTAAATAACCAGATAATTAACTATTGAGAATAATAAATAATAAGCTGTGGTGAGGTTTTTTGAGTTTCTTTCATCATTTGTTTTTATAGACGATTTCATCGATTTTTGGAAGACATCCTAAGAATGTTTGCGGTATGAGCAAGATAAAGCACTTACTGATTACTGCATGAGTAGAATGATATGTTTATTAATAGTAATTCGCAAATGCAGGTCTAAAATAAACACTCTAGCATCGAGAGTGTCCATGGGCGGCGGTATCACTTAACATTAGGTGAGCCTCCTGCCCGTTTGCCCCCTGTTCTATAAAAAAAAAGGTATAAAATGGTCAATTTCAGACAGTGGACAAAATCGCGCGAATAGTCACGCCTTTCCGGAAAAATGAACTTCTCATGAAATTTAATGTGGAAATGTCTTGAAACGAAGCCAAACCTTCGTCTGAATTATTTATGTGGCACTATTTTAATACCGTCGCTGTTCATTACAGTAGTGTTTGTTAATTTTATATGCAAACGCCTTGACTGTTTTACAATTAAAATTTGTATTTTAAGTAGTATTTTTATTATCGTTCGCTACTAGAATTGTTAATGATCAGTGACCAAATCAAATCAAAAATCATTTATTCATATAGGTGACTTAATGTACACTTATGAACGTACGAACGAAAAAAAAAGAAATATACATTAAATAATTCTTATTTTATATTTACTGCCAGTTCTCAAATCAAGGGCGTAGAACGGAAGAGAAGAGCTGGCAATAAACTCTCCGCCACTCTTTTTAATCGCCAAGTTTTTTTTACACAATGTTTGTAAGGAGCTGCAACCATTACACCATGTTCCATATAACATCTTGAGTAATAATTGATGGCTTCCATGTCATGGCTGTGGCTGGTTAACTTTATACGTCATACAACAAAGCTTCAGAAGAAAACTCCTAGAGGTTCGGTTTATTTGAAAAAAAACTACATACTATCTTGTACAGACCGCTGCCTAAGAAAGTATAATAAAAATTCACTCAGTGTGACGATAGTTTTGTTACCTTTGAGTCAAAATTTTTTATTCAATAACCTATACTATAAATAAAACAGCTATAATGTTAGAAATACTGGTAAATTTGTCGTCAAAATGAGAAAAAAAAATGCTTCACAAGAAATATTTTACTATGATTCACGTATAAAACTTATATTTGCTGGTAGTAGGTAGAGACATGAGGGCGTTAGTACTATCGAAGTAAATCAATCGCCTACACAAGGATGTGCAGCCTCTTGTCAAGAAGTATAAAGAAACTCAGTGGCGCGGGCGTCGATGTGACGGTAATGTAGATCTGACAAGAAATATATGAGAGACATATATTTTGCATGGACATTATAAATATGTACAATTTGAATGACTTTATGTTGTGCGCTTTGAACAGTTTTATGCAATCATTATATTAGAAAGGTCATTAGTGTATCTGTTTGTATATTTAATTATCCATAAATCATAGAACGAAAACCTTGGTGGGAATCGTGTAACACCCTCGGCAATTATTTGCAATTTAGCATAAAATATATATTTATGCATTCTTTAGTGAAACGAAAAAAATAATAATATATAGTATAGTAATAGTATTAAAGTGCTATCTCCTTTGGAAGGTTGGCGATCATTATATCTCCTTTCTCAGCCATAATGATATCCGGGGGAATATGTGGTGATTTTCCGTTACCTTCCACTTCGCTGTTTGCTCGTCCTACAATATGACTAACGACTGTACAGGCATACTAAACTAAAACATACAAATCTCTAAACTGAGATTAAATAACTTCAATTTACCACATTTCTATAATCGAGGTTTTAACAAAAACCCAGTAATTTTATACATAATAAGAAACATCTGTAACCGGAAGCTTTAAAAATGCGACCACTTAGCAGTTAGAGCATTGTACATTTCGCTATTAGGCAGGTTAACGCAAAATTCAATAGAAACGGTAAATAATTCGAGGTTCGCAGAAATATCGGTAAGTCAACGTGAACGCAGACGAAAATGTTATGTAAACATCACAGTATCTCCGCTCCCTGGCCTCGGGTCGCTCTACTGAATAAATAACGCTGTAGCGAAAGCAAACTCAAACAAAAGTAAATTTATTCACCAAATACGACGATTAATACACGATCTCGGACAGATTTATATTTCTACAGGATCACCGACAAACCGGTATACGGAGTTTGTACCGCTTTATAAAACTTATACTGAAACGAAAGTAATATTCAAATATCTAAGGTCTATAATTTTATTATATAAACCCTCTTACAACAATCCTTTAAGCTTATTTATTATGTCATATATAACTTTCATTTGTTTAAACTTAGACTATACTAGACGTACGAGAATCGAATTTCGAGATAAACTTGAATCGGAATATTCAGAAAGTACAGTGAATGCAGTTTTTCGTTTTGCAGTATAAAATAAAAATATTCGAGTGCTACATTAGACATAATTTCTTTTTTTGACGTTCATAAGTGTACATTACGTTACCAACATGAATAAATGATTTTGAATTGATAACATTCTTTAGCGATCTACGTCGTCGATCGGTCGAGTACAGATGACACCGCGAAGTTAATCCTCTTTCAAATTCTTGTCTCTGTCTTTTCAAATAAATTTAGCGAGTATTATTTCATAAGTATTAATTATTTCTTAAAGTTATACCTTTAGATGTGATTAAAAGTACATACGAATCCAAGAAAATTACGTTTGTTTTTACTTCTCTGAAGCCGATACAAAGCGGTATCCAAACCGGTTCCTCCCCAAGGCTATTTATCCACGGTATTGTTTGTTAGTGTGGGAATTAATTTTGAATTACGTTAAAGATTAAAATTGAAGATGTACCTTTTATTATTCTTAAAAATATCCTCTGGCAGTTAGATCAAAGCTGTATTTTATTGTAACTTCAAAGGCACGTCAATAAGTTTACATAGTTGGTTTTTGTTCAAAATTTGTTGTTTCAAGTTATATATTTTTTGCAAAGAACTCTAAAGTTTCTGTTTTACTGATAAAACAAATATTAAACAGGTAATTTAAAAATTACAATAAAACATCACAATTTGATTTTCATACAGAAAAAACTTAAGTAATCTTAAAAAATTGAAAAAATCTTAAGAAATAATAAAAAACCTAATAAAACCGTTCTTTATACATTAAAAGGTGCTGATAGAGTGGCTATAAATATATGTCATAAAATGGATATAAAATTCGGGCGCACTCAATATAATGATATTAACATTGTGCAACTAATAAATCATAAATGTAATTTCTTTTCTTTTCTTTTGTATATACATACATAAGTACCGTCTTAATCCTATCTTAATTTCTGTAATCTTAATTTATTTATTATTTATTTAGTATCTTAAAAGATTTAATAAAAAAAAATAACCCAGCTTTTCCACTTCCGCGGAAATGACCGAAGATCACAAACGTAATCTCTGAGAGGCAGACTCTTTTATAATTTATTTTTAGTACTTAGTTACTTGTCAAGTATCTACCTACCTACTATTCTCAGTCTTGAGACTGGAAATTGAAAATCGGTTTCATGCCATATGTAACATACTACACATTTGTTACCACATAAATAGTAAACCTTTCCAGAAACACATCGATCTTCATTAAATTTTCCGATATTCCATTAAACATTTTCCATAACCGCAGCCTGAGTGAAAGAGTAAATACCGTGTTACTGTCATAAAGGAAAATCAGCTTTGGGCGGAAATTGAAGTTCCGTGGCCCGGAGCGCGCGGGCGCAGACCGGAACCACCGCCATTAACCTCACTCCTAACAGTGTATGCAATTACAGCAATTACCTTACATTATCATATTTAAATTAAAAGGCAATTTGCAATGTCCGTCACTTTTTTATAAGGGTGAAAAAGCGTTTGAATATAATGTTTTACTACACTTTAAAAAGCTTAAGCAATTCACAAAATATAAGTTTTTTATAGATCATATTATATTAATTGCAGGCCTCTAAGATTTTTATAGAGAGAGGCCTGCGCCGGCTTCTAAAGCACACAGATCTGTAAACACACACAGTTGAAGTGGTCATATTGGGAGAATAGGAGAAGAGAGAAGTTAAAGTGACGTATCTCGGTGCAAGCGGCAGCCACGCCCACACAGTGAATCCTAGTATGGGGGCCAGTGCACTTTACAAAAAGTGTTTCATTCTTTCTTTCTCCTTCTCTAGATGTGGCCGTGGAGAAGTGGTATCGCACGATCGGCGTTCTCTCATTTCGATGGTCACTCCAGAAGAACTATTGATATCAGTCCACTAGTTTTTGAGTTAATTCATTACAAACGTACAAATCTTTCCTCGTTATAGAATTAGTATATTTATATATCTAATAAGAACACACTACTTAAGAAATACTTTGCATGGAACTGTTGATTTATTGTAATTATATAATCTCGTTTCTTCTTAACCAACTACATTACCGCAATGGTTTTTTTTGTACGAGCATGTGAAAAATGCTAACAGAAAAAAGCTCGCGACTTAGATTACCTAACTAATGAGGAAAAATAAAATGTTACTGTTGAAAATTATGTGAGGCATAACGAACATTCTTCCTCCCTTGACATTTATACGTTGCCTAATAAACATAAGAACTCAAAAGGATTCGTAGAACCGTTATCAAAGCTAATTTCTACGTATTTAAATCAACCGTAGGTACCACGAGAAACTTTTATTTACAAACCAGCTACTGAAATTTACAATAAAAATATTTTCCCACATTTAAATTTTACCCTTTTACGGGCTAAGATAAATAAATTGTGTGCATGTGGTATTTGTTATAAACAACCGAAACTTGTCCTACCATGTGTGATGTTCAAATTGAAATTGTTTGTATATAGTTGAAAGTCGCTAGCCGGTTTGATATTTCTTTAAATTCAGTTTATCGAGAATTCTATCTACTTCTATCTGTTCTTTAAGAATTAGTTTTAGTTTCCTATGTATAGTTAGTGGGTCTTGTGATACTAATAGAATGAAAATTATTAAACACATAAATTGAAATGAATGAAAATTAATAAACACAATTAAATTCTGATATCGATTATTGGACGAAAGAGCTATGCTTTTACTCCGGCATCGGTTTATTTGAAGTCAGATATACAGCCTTACTGTGCATTGAAGGCTTAGTGGCTAAGCGGGTGATTTTTAACCCTTTAACGGTTTAGGAAGGAAAACTGTGTGAGGCTAAATTTTTCTTTATATGTGCGTAACACTGGCTCATATGAAACACATCTTTTCTCGTCATACAATTTATCATAATTCTGTGACAAATTTTGTTGAATAACAGTTTCATACCGATGTTTTCCATGAATCATGAGATAAGAAAAAGAAATGGTACATAGGTCTACATAGCTGAGTTTCAAACACACGTTCTCAGGGTCTGCACTGCTCTTTTAGTCTAAAAGGGTAATAATATCGAAGTTTTTACAAAGTTTGAAACGTTATACAATTATGTAAAAAATCTGATATAATCAGATCAGTTTCACTCTGTGACTAAATAGATTAAAGCCATGACGAAAAATTCGTTTTGGATTAACTAATTTAGCTTTTTTACCTATTCTTGGAACTTAAAGCTACCACGGCTACTTGTGAATTTGATCTGTATTTTCTCGTTGCTTTATAATTCATGTTCCCAACATTATTTTATATCTAATCAAGCAGCATTGTCTACGTTGTTCATATACATATGTCAAAGTAAGTTTGGTTACACAAAATCACTGTTCTTTTTAATATCATAAGTGTAAATGATGACAAAGATGAACGATTACTTTAGTTGATGTGAGTAAATTTTTTTTACGGAGAGGGAAGTTACCTAGAATTATTTGGTCTGATTCAGATGCAATTTTATATGTATAAAAAATATATACAATTGTTTTATAGAGCATTAATGACATTAAGTATTTAATTAGGTAAAGATTAAAAAAAATTGAATTTCACTGTATATGTTATATATTTAGGAATTAGGTTTTTACTCTATCTTTATGTCGTTGCAATATTACAATGCGTTGTTATTAAGAGACAATTGTAGATTATATTCAGATGTTAAATTATATTACTCAAGGACATACATTACCTAAATATGATTCTCGTATGATAAATTCTGAGGAGTAGGTAAAGTAACAAGCGAAAAACAAAAGTTATGCCTTAAACAAAAGCGTCTATTGCACGGGGCACGTAGCAAGATGGACAAAAAATAAATTTTAAAGACAATTATATGAAAAGGAGCAAGGGGAAGAAGAGGGCGAATGAAGAAGGAAAGCCGTGGAAAGAGATATTTGGAAAAAGCTGGAAAAAGACTTCAGCCGTTAAGGGTTTCCCCATCAATGACAGAAGTGAGGATATCGTGTGAGGCGAAAAAAATGACTATAACAAATCTAAACTGTAAATTAACGGGTTTTATAAATTATTATGCCAAATCTAGGTTTTATTTTAATGTTACAGGAGGCAGACGGACAGGAGGCTCATCTGATGTTAAGTGACACCAGCGCCCGTGCACCACTCGCACTACCGGAAGGCTCGCAAACGCGCTGGCGGCCTTTTAAGAATCGGTACGCTCTTTTAGGCATATCGTGATAGTTGCCCCTAGTCGACTCAAACCGGTCATTTTACAAGTTTATCAAAACATTTTGCCCGCAGTTTTTAATCTCGAAACGCCAAGAAACCTTACGCTAACCGAGTGTACGCTTTCGTTAGTTAAGTCGAGTTAACGGTCGGTTTGTCAAAACAGATTTAGGGCGCAGTTGGCGGTCTTCGCGACTTCCCGCAACACTAAACCGCGGTAATGCCCTTTATATTAAGTCGAATAATCTTTTAAGTTTCGCTCTAATTTCGGGGAATGACACCATTTTGTTGTTCACGTGTAGGTTATATGGGCGCCTACAAACCTACTCAAAGAAGCTCCATTTACCTACGCGTGTCCTGCGCGCCCTAAATATGCGTGTGATACAGATGTATTTAGTTGCATACTGGCTGAATTCAGAAGAATTACATTATTTATAATTAGTTATAAAATGGTTTAGGTTTTTACTTGTTATGTTTGTATTATGTTGTATATTTATTCGTAACATAATAACCTTAGTATTATTTTCTTCTTACAGGTACTGATTGGTTATTTTTTCAAAAGAACAGGGGCAAACGAGCGGAGGCTCACCTGATGTTAAGTGACCGCCCATGGACACTCTAAATACCATAGGGCTCGCGATTGGGTTCAGTGGGCAGCTGGTTCCAGATAGTGGTGGCGTAAAAACCGCCTTAAAAAACGCTCAGTTGTGGAACGACGCGTTAAATAAAATAAATGTACTTTAAATATAAAAGGTTTAGCTAATTCATTATATTATAATTCGTTTCAACTACCACGCGTAAGCCTTGTAAAAATATATATAAGTTATCCTAAGCATAGGTAATACTACAACTTTTTTAAATAATTTAAGTTTAGGTACTTAATGTATTTTATAACTCGAATACTACTGTACTAAGTTTCCATAGACAAAGTTTAATGCTTTATAATGTACATTGCAACTACAAAAGGAAAGAAAATCGTCGGTTCCAACCGATTTAGATATGAAGAAGGTGGATTATTCCGTAATCTCGAATGCCAATGCCCAAGCACGTCTGACTCGAAGGCTACATTAAAGGTACATTAGTGAGAATCGATTCTATACCTATACTATTGCTTCACAACATTATACAATCAATTAGGTCACGATTTAGAAATAGGAAAGGTAAAATTTCTGGTATTTTTTGTTATTTTTATTTATTTAGGATTCGAATTTAATATGTGTAATTGAGCCCTCTATTGCACAATGTAATAATCCAGTAACATATAACACAAAACTACGTTCTTGTAAGTTCTCTGACGGTTCATCAACTCAATCTTATGTCATGTCATATATGTTGAATAAAATTATACAATTCAAATTGAATATAATTTAATAAAAATTATTAAGTAATTCGGAAAGATTCTTCCTTTTGGGAGCCATTCTGGCGTGAGCTGCAAATACTGATAGCTACATGAATATAATATAATATGGTTTTAATGTATATTTTAAATAGTTTTTCGTAAAGTCTACAACATCACATATCTTTTATGTTTAAGCTTTTTTAAGCACTAATTTGCAAGACAAGAAACAATTTGGCTACTCAGTACCTACTAACCATGCACAGTCATCATAGGCAAATGTCACAATACAATTTTTATCGAGTTTTATGACTTTCGAATTCTGGAACAATTATGGTGAACATTTCTTTAACCGAACTCTTCTTTAATACGCCTAGACTAGTGTAACTGGATTAATATTATATGTAAAACAATTTTAACAGTTGTGTTTGTCTAGTGGTTCAGCGTGCGACTCTCACGTCTGGGGTTGTAGGTTCGAACCCTGGCTATGCACCATTTTCTATGTTATTAAACATTCACTCAAACTGTGAAGGAAAACATCGAGTGGAAATCGGCTTGCCTTAGAACCAATAAGTCGACAGAAACACATACAAACCTAAGGCCCAGAACAAAAAAAAGATTGCAGCGCCACTGATTTATTGTGTTATTTTAACACAACATTTAGTAGAAGTTTTAGTAAATACAATCAAAACCGTTTACGACAACCTCGTTTAGAACACATACCGGTTATAAAAACCAAAATCCCGGCTGAATTGCATTTTGACTATAGTTAATTCATTTTAATAATTATAAAGAAAAATAATATGTAAAAACGACATTGTTACAACGACATTAAGTATTTAAGAAATCATATCATCCCCACACAAAGTAACTTGAAACATTAATCTTGAGACTAATACTTCTTTTAAGTTGCACCAGGCTGAAATTTATCGTGTCCTACATAAAATAATTAACTAGAAACGTTTAGGAAATCAGATTTAGAGCACACTTGACAGGCATCGGCTGGTCTCAGCACAAAGCTATGAAAGCGGCTTACTAGAGAAAGGGGATTAGGCCATAATCTGCAACGGAACGGTTGACATATGCCTCAAGCGAACTTCCCTTACCCATGTATATGTATTTGTATACATATACGATGTGAACCGGTTTCGAGGAACTGCTTTAAAACCGCTTTCGTTTATCAAAATTTATCGATATCTGTAAATGTATCATGAGTCACCTTTAAATAATAAAAAAATAAAATAATTCAGTGGCGCAACCTCTTTAGGTCTTGGCCTCAGATTTCTGAACTAAGAATGCCTGAGCAAAATCGACTGCCTTGGCTAGTACCTACAATAAATCTCCTGTGAGTATGTCTTCGCCATACACACTATGAGCAGATGCAATGATAAGACAAAATTATACTTTATTTATAAGTTAATTGTGACCAATTTAAATGTATTAAGGAATTAAAACTAAGTGTAATGTGGATGGGCAAGAATAACTTAAGTGAACCATGTTTGCATGTTTTTTACATTATAACAATGTGATTATTAATATTATTGGTGAAACCGTAATCGGTTTTTAATAACGATCGATATCGCCGCTAAATTTTACCGGTTTCTCCCCTAAGTTCATGGGTCTCCAAACAAGGCTATTAGACAGGTTGATCCAGACTGGTCTAACCGCTTCCTTACTGATTCTAGAAATGCTTTTACATGATTGCGCACTTACTATAAATTTTTATTAGGTGATAATGCGACAGTCACAATACCAGCGATTTGCCGATAGCGATTTAATGGCCTTGGATATATTTTATCGTTAAAAAAGCATGTTTACGGTATTTTTATGCCGTTTAATAATCTTAAAAGCTTGTAAAATACATTGTATTAGTTTGTCGACTTGTTAGCAGTTAATTTCGTAGACTACGAGTGTCGCGAATCGTAACGGAAATTACCAACGTTCGTTACAGCGGATATAACGACAGTTTAACGGATTATGTTCTCTATGAACATGGATTAACTTAATCAACGCTCGTAATGTATGGAATTTATTCGCTTTACTTTTTTTCTCTTAAATGCAGATGTCTATTAATATTGACTTAGGTTTGAGCGAGTACTACACATCTCTAAAATTGTATTGTTATTTGTAAAAAGATTACTGGCTAAAACCAGTTATTCAAAAAAGACTATAAGAAAACGAAATGTAGGAGCAATTCGAAATTCAAATTCGTAAAACAATATATTAATAGAAATTTAAATTCAAAGAATTACCTTACGACATTATAAGCCCAGTGGTCTGTGTCAACTGAAACAAACAAAAAAACAAATTAAATAATAATAATAAACAAGTCATTCATAGAATTAAGTTAACAAGTGACCAGTGGTCAACGTTGCCCAATTGTTGGATAATTCACCCACACAAGGGGTATTGACTGACAATAAATGTCACATTACTCTTAATAGAGCAATGTTGGCTGACACCTTCAATTGGTGGCGTAGATATCGTTAATAAATTTGGCTTTGTTATTCATTCAACTTATAAATTAATATTTTGTCTGGTTTCCGCTAAGAGAGGTTTAAATTAAAAAAACTACAAAAATAATTTCATCAATTATTTTTGTAGTCTATTTAAGTGAATCATCTCAAATCGTTTACAAGTCAAGAAGAATTGACCTTTCAAGTTCCTGCCTACCGGACTCGGTTTGGTTTGTTTTCCTGTATTACTTTGTATCCATTGTTTAAGTATTCAATGGGATACATATATTCTTCATAATCCTTGTATTAAGAATATATATATATTCTTAATATATGTAAATTTCCTTCATCATGAGCACACCCCACACACCATCACTTTTACACAATCACAAAAAAAACAGCCAAATTAAGTCATAGCTAATTCGTATACTGAAGTCTTAGTAATAATAATTATTATTATTCTGACATATTTAATGAAATACATATATCATACAATGTAATGGCATTGCATTATTTCATACAGTATTATTTTTTCTTTAAATATAAGATCAACGTGCACGTTGTGAATATTAAAATGAATTGAATTTTTCCATGCATTGCTTTTCAATCGCCAAACTGGATAACTACGAGTTTCATGAGATAGGATCAGAGATTTGCATACAATATTACAAAGAGCTGTACTGAACAACCAGATTTGCAATTTTCTACCTTCTTTAATAAATAAAAATGTATTGGATGCTTGAATCTAAAAGTATTTATATATTATATTATTTATCGTGAGTTCAAAAAAATTTAAGAACTTTGTAGGACGGATGAAGTCAATATTAGTGATGTCCTACCTTTGTCTTTCTTAGTATCTGAGGTATCTATTTTTATTAATTTCTTTATACTTAGCTTTTAACTAGAAACTTGAGACTACTACTTTAATTTTACAGTAAGTAAACATATTTCTGTGCATCTATTTCGTAAAACGTAAACAACAAATGCATTGTAATAAGACTTTTTTCGTAATACTGTCTAGACCAATAACAAACACGCGACAGGAGATGTCGTTCCGTTTGACTAATCACAATCAATCGAAACGCGCCAACCATTCGTCTTTTGTTTCACATTCTACACACAAGTTGCCTAGTCAATCATTCGAGTTGCGATAGTATGGTTAAAGATAAAGTCTTTATTTAATCTAGTGTATCTTCATAATCAGTCAGGACAAATCTTATAAATGCCTTCACGCGACGTTAAAAAAACCTTCAATATTAAAATTAAACTCGTAAAAACTAAGAATTCAATAAAGGATTATGACGAGTACCGCATTATTATTTATACCACAATACATTCATTTCCGCCCTTTAATGAGATATGTTCACGAAATATGTTAAATAATGGAAAGGAAAATTTAATGAATGTGTTTTGTTACAAAAATTCACGTTTCATCTCGAGTTGAAGGGCTTTTTTGAATCATTCATCTATTTTGATATATCCCTGCTTATTCTAGAAGCGAATACGCTATACATAAAGGTGATTATTCGTATTGTAAAGGATTTATATTACTATTCGTTGTCTTGTATTACTCACTAAATAAATAATGAACACCAACGTCGCATTAATTCAAAGTTGTCTTATTCGAGCTTAGCTATTGTAGTCCTATTGGATTAGTTCATGAATAAATGACGCTACGAATTAGTTTCCTGCATGCCTTCAAAGATATATTTCTGTGAGGTAATACTATGTTCATTAATAGTAGTTTAATCACTACTTTTAATGAAGTATGTATTATATAAAAGATTTTTAGACATTCTAATATAATTTTATATCCTATCAATGTTTAAATATTGTGTTGTTACACAACTAGGTGAGAAAAGTCGATGTCACAGCCACATCATTTATTTCAATTAGATCTATTAAAAAGGCACTTTTGAAAGTCATAATAACAATTTAAAAGTTTTTAAAACAAGTTGCCCCTTCCTAAAGGTGTCATATGGAGAAGAATGGGCATAAAATAGTTTTAACAACGTTTTGTATAAACCTAACCTAACATAAAAATCTACTATAGTAAAATAAAATATTCGCAGTGTTATAAAAAAACTATATGCTAACTAAATTATTATGTAGCATTAGTGCTTGCATATTTACAATCGAGTTAATTATTTTGTCATCCTCTGATTATATACTAACTACTTACAAACTTAGCGATTCTATCGTCGAACAATATTAGTATCTTCTAATATATAAATACAATAACGTCGTAAATCTCAGTCAACCCCATGAAAATTCACCGTCAATCCGAATACAAATTAATGTGCCTTTAAAGACGCTTAAAAGCCACCGGGGCGTATAATGATATATCCTGTTCGCTGACCGATGGCATTACAATAAGCCGGTAATAGATAAACCTTTTTCCATTTAAGCGGTGATAAGGGCCTTTTAAATTTTGTTGCTCTTCGCCCACGCGAGGCGCTAATCGCTCATTTCGATTATGATGGTCGCACTTATCTGCCCTTAAAATGGAATTAACTGTTGAAATTTATAGGTCTGTATTTCGTAAGCTTACGTCAAAAATGCTTTCGATATTTTCGTGTTCTTTCTCTGTTCAGACAAGCGTATACGCAAGTTGATTTTAGGTTCAATTATATATAATTATTGTAAAATCTAGCAAACTAAGGAACGCTCGAACGGTGAAGGAAACATCGTGAGGGAACCGGCTTGCTTCAGACCCAAATATCGACGGCGTGTTGGCACAGGACGATGATCACCTATGCACAGAAGAGATTGACCAATTATTATCATGAAACAGGTAGAGAAATCTGAAACCCATCTAAAAAGGTTATAGCGCCACTCATTTGTTTTTTATTATATATTAAAGAAAGGTATAAAGTACTTCTTATATATTGAGAAACTATTTAAAACAAAACAGTGAGTCAGTCTAATTAATTGTGTGCGAGGAAACCGCAAGTCGATATTTAAATAAATGTGCATTGTTGCGGTTTAAGGAACGTTCGCCTGACACGACTGAGGCCTTGTGGCCAGATAATTTATATTCTATGCGTTAATGGCTACTACTACTTTATTGATTTTAATATAACGAGTATTCTTTTAAAATCATAATAATGTTACAATCCGAAGATGCGCTTTTACAGGCTATAATGACATATGCTCGATTCTTCAATTGAAACTAGACAAGGCAAAAAACAATGTGATGTAGGTGTACTCATTTTACGCAACTAGACTCAAATTTGGTCCGTTTTGTATAAAAAGGATGTGATACGAAGCACGATATACGAGTATATTACAACGTCTTTTATTTTTTGGCTTGATATATATTTTTTATTTATTAGAGCTAATAATGAATTAATAACATAATTGGTATGTTAGCATTTTTAATGAGTATTAGTAGTGTTAGTAATAGTTGTAAAAATATAAATTAGTTTTTTTATAGCGGCCTTGTATAGTATAGCGATTTTAAGGGTGAAAACCTCCTCCATATCAATGCATTGTGCAATTCTTATTGTCTTATTTAGAGGATCTTACGTTGAAAGTGTTTATAATTGTAACGTGAGCGCCTTTTTTATTTTTATTGTTGTCCTGTTCTTCGTCTTTCATTTGTTATGGAGAGTTGTTAGTGTTAAGATCTTAATGTGTTACAGCTATAGAATATAAGGTCTATCACCAATCTGAAGCTTCCACTTAAGCCTTTAAGTCTATGTACCGGTAGATTGTATTGCGTTTCAAAAGCAAAACTAACGAAGAGTAATGTAATATATTTTAACAGTATCATGGATTTAACGAGAGATTAGGTGTTTACGTTAAATGCTCATTATTATTAGTCATTTTATAAAATTAATGATTATGAATCAAATATTAATATTGTAAAAGACAATTTATAAAATAGACACAAGCAAGCAAGTAGAAGATCAATCACCAGTGCCTGACACAATTACAACAGACAGAATAGACAATAACACGGTTGGAATGTTCGGTTTTATTAGGTAATAATACTGTACCACTGTACAAACTTTATTTATATTTATACAATTTATTATTATAAATAGGCATAACTCCAAACGAATCATCTTTAAAACTGTGGATGTCTGCATGTTGCACCACGAAATTTTCAAAAAATTTTTACCCCATGTCCATCACTGATCACTGTCATGTATAACTTTATAGAATTAATACGACATTTGCATGCCTATTTTCATATGGCTGTAACCATTTATTAATTAACAAAATACATTTCTATATAACTTATGAGTTCCAAAACATTATAAAAATCGGCTGTGCCTTAGTTTGAAATACATCGAAATGAAAATGTTATGTTCCTTTAAATTTATGATACCTGCTTTATCAGTTAACCAGCGATCTTCGGATACTTAAATGGCCAATGATTGTCACATGTTTCGTTTAAAATTAGCATCACGTGTGAAGGGTTCGTGATAATTTTATTCGTTGTATCAAGAAACACGCTTTCACTTAAGTGCTGAGTGCACTTTGTTGTGTTCGGTATCGCTGAACGTTTATATATTTTATACTAAAAGCTTTCTCTTCACACATAAAATAATAATAACTTAACATTAAAAACAGTAAACTAGTAAGTAGTTATTGGTAAGAATAAAAAATTTGCTATAATTCAAATGTGTACCAATCGCGTGTTTGTGATTCAACAATACTATTGACCAATCAGAAATTTAAGATATATTTAAATATAAGTATATCAAAGATTAATGATATCAAATCGCTTTTATTATCGCTATTATCGCTATTAATTTTAAATATTTGCAAGACATGGTAATTTACATAAAGGTTTTACAAACACCACGTGTTAGCTAAGGGATTACGAAAACTGTCAAAAATGACCACGTTGCCAAAACAAACATATTTTTAAAGAGAATCAAAAAATGTTATATTTTATAAACTTTTATAACGTTCAAAATAAGCAGCACTGGAAAATAAAGAATATTTCTGCAATTTTTTAATCAATATTCAATATGAAAAGAACCTTTGTATTCCTTTATTTATCGACAATGTAAATCGTCAACAATTTTAACACACGCATGGACCTTTTTTTACGAATTTCGAGTGATCATGTCCATTAGGGTAAAAGTGCAATAAGGCTGACAAGTAATATCGGAATTGAAAGGTACCGGAAGTGTGAATTTTATTTTATTTAAATTTCGAATGACAGACGTGATAGGACAACTGATATGAGACTCACTCGAGTATATTAACCATGAGTATTGACTTGTTGTTTTCTTTTACATATAATTGATATTCCTGAGACTAACGCATTTAAACAAAATAGCTTTAAATGATAGTATAGTAAATTACTTGTACTAGTATTGTGATACAATTTGCCCATATGTATTTGATTTGTGTAAATACAGAAACCACGACTCTTTATTGCTCGTATAACAATACCTTTTTTTTCTTAAAAAAGGTTTAATTTATAATATTAATACAAATTGCTTGTTTTTATTATGTTTCCGGATAATGGGTGGTAAAGTAATAACGATAAAAACTTTATTTATGAGAAATAGGTTCTGACAAATTTCGTCTATCGCTAGTCCTCCACTAGGGAGACTGTGTTGTGGGTAACTAGATAGCAGTTGGTCAGTGGTACATGATTGTAATATTTAAAACAGTTTATTGAGAAAAAGTATGTTTAATGTTACAACTAATTAAACACAATTCTTATAAGACATTATGTATGAGAGACATTATGATGAGTGTTTAAGAGTTGTTATGATCGTGCATTTTGTCTTGAGTTTTGGAACCTCAAAGTCATGCCAAGAAACGTAGTTATACGCATATATTTACAACTTAATTATAATTTTTTTTCACCAATATATTATATATACATAGTCAATGTCGCTTTTGATAATTCTTTCTGCAAATGTATAATAATATGTTTCGGACACAGCATTACGATATGACGTAGATTCTTTAGAAATAAGCAAAAAATTATTTTCCCGATGTAATTCTCATTAAAAAAAATGAGCATATTTAGTTTCACTCTTTAAATAAATATTACAAGAAATTCCTAAGCTAATTGGTGCTTATATTACGCTTCAATGAAACCATAAATAATGATTACACAATGGACCATTAATAATCCCTAATTATAAATATATGGGTCATGTGTTTGCGTATTAAAGAAAATTCGATATTACCAACAAATTATGGCAGATTTAAAATTATTTGCAAACGCTTCATTTAAACCAAAAAGGTTTTAATTTAAATGAAATGAACGGGAACTCTGGCTTCTCGGTATTAATTAAGAAATCTATTCTTTGATGTATTCAACAGCTTTTATATTTGCGTTTTTTGGGATTCCAAGCACATTTATTTAATATAAAAAAGTGTATTAAGCTCTCTGGACAAACTCCAGTAATGGAGAGGCACCAAAACAAGAAGTTTTCTGGACTCAGCCATGGCGAAAGGGAGAGGACATTATAAAATGGAAAAGTATGAACGCAGCGCACTATCTATTCCACGTTCTCGTAGAAAATGAAGGTGTCCGACAAGTTTGGCCGGGCGTTCGATCCTTTATATACACGGTAGAAGGTAGAAGAAGTATTACAAATAAAAATGACTTTGTCATTTTCAATCTAACTAGACCATTGATGTCAAGAAGTTGAACATTCGTGTGTTGGTGGAGCCCTTTTGATTATTGTGGTGATGCACCAGACATTCGCAATGACGACCTCTATCTGGACCTTACTGTAGCGGGCACCACCACAACAATCAAAAAGATTGCTGGATCCCATCAAAGGCTCCACTAGCACGTGAATATGGAGCTATTCAACTTCTTGACATCAAGGGTCTTGTAAGATTGAAGAGCACCAAGTCCCTCGACCATATTCTCTCTTCTTGTTCCCAATATGACCGCACCTCCTTTCTGAATTCCTTACAATTACTACATGTTCCGTTTCCGACTACAATCGCCTTTTGCTTTATCCTTCATTGTATTATCTATTTTCATAATCAAAAACAATATTAAGATTTAATATATACATATATTTTTTTATAGAACAGGGGGCAACCGGGCAGGAGGCTCACCTGATGTTAAGTGATACCGCCAACCATGGACACTCTCAATGCCAGAGGGCTCGCGAGTGCGTTGCCGGTATTTAAAAAATCGGTACGCTCTTTTCATGAAGGACCCTTAGTCGAATTGGTTCGGAAATACTTATATACTACCACAAAGTGTAAATATTATGTTTTAACTACTTAGCTTATATCCCTTTGTTTCTTTTGATATATTTCTTTATTTATTCTCTGATGTAATTTCCCTACCTTTTACTTGAACCTGACATAAAAATATAACTATTGCTATAAAATTTAAAAAAAGGACAGTCATTTGAATTACTGTCTACCTCTTATAGAGACTATGTTATGTTTTTGGACACTTTCTTATGTTAAATATCCTTTATTAGTTAATTAGTTAAGTTATTTTTACATTACTTATTCTTGAGTTTTGAATTATAAAAAATAATCATAAACACACAGACGATTTATAAAAAATAAAATATATATTTTTTCGTGTACTGTGGACTCGAGATAATTGATATAAAATGTGTGACATTCGCTTTCGTGTCACGCGAGTTCGGATTACGGTGACTTATTTTGTAGTAATGTTCTGAATAATTCTAAAATATTACCTTTTTTATTCGCTCCCTAATAATTCAGCTTATCGTAATGGGGCCAGTGAATATAAAATATGACCTAAATAACAGGGTTTTGTTAAAAATAAGTAGGTTCAATTTATATTTTGTAAGAGTTTAACAAAGGAAATTTATAAATGATAATATCTGAAATTACTATTGTATGTACATATAATGTATTATTGTGGCGATGTCAATACAACTTGCGAAATTCAGTGGTTAAGTGTATGATTAAAAACTGAGATCGTAGTATCAAAAAGTAATATAAACGCAAAGAAATCTTTTTATATTTAAATACTTAATAATCGACCTGTTTAAAATATAAATTGAGTATAATGTACTCAATCCCATACGAAATTTTTCTATATACGGCGATTAACAAAAGGGGGATGACTTTATTACCAATTCTTCTTCTGCATTCTTCTTTATACTTTGAGAACTGACAGTGAAAATGTAGAAAATATTTATGATATTAAACGTTCATTGTACATATATGCTTTAATTTGTAGTTATGATTAAATATTAGGTCTTTATATATGAAATTGGTGTAAGGGTGGAATGAAAGTGTTTTTTTTTATCGAATATATTTAATTAATTAAAGTACTATTGCTATCTATATACTATTGCTAGTTAGTAGTAGTTAGTTTAGTTTATTGATCCAGTTACAGAAAAAAATTAAGGCAAAGAAAACTTCGTTTGTTAACTAACTGAAAGCACAATAAACAAATGAATGATATGTATATATACAAACCACTATTGACTAAAACTATATTATATCCATATAATAAGTCACTTAAATTTATTTCTCATATTCGCCTATAACTACATATCGAATGGAAGTAATTTTCTCTTAGCATACGACTTACTACGTTCAAATTATCTGGTCGAGAAAGGATCCTGCAAACTAAATCCAATTCGAAAATTCGTCGAAGGCAATATGCGGAGACCTCATTTGAGTTCCCCCAAGAACCAGGAGTGAACCAATAATAAAGTCTACGCCACTCCGCGTTTGATGGCTCTTCAGGACTTCTTTAAAGAGAAAACGTATTATTTCTAACGGGGGCATAGAGGTAAGAATAACATTTTTAATCACCTTATTTAAGACAAACTATTTCATAATCTTTCTAATAATATAAATTGGAAATCGAACCTGTTTTACGTTAATATGTTTTAATGGTCTCCGGTTACCAAACTCCGAAAAGGACATTGTTTCTTTCCAATTTTTGTCATCGTTTCTTTAAGTGGAAAAAATATACGGTGGAGGTGAGTAGTTTATGTAACCATTTTGAAAAATCGATAAACCATTTGAAGAACTTCGCTCGATTGAAAACTTAAACTTTATTTCTCATTACAAAACAGAAATATTTTATTTACATGAGAAACTTAATATTAATATGTATATACTAGCGGATCCGACAGACGTTGTCCTGTCTATACGTCTTTAATTTCAAAATTTCAATTTTTAATAAGCCATTTTGATGAAAATTATTATTCAAATGTTATGACAATATCTAACGATCCAGCACATGGTCACACACGATATAATACAATGATAGCAAAACTTTTTTTAAATTTCGGGACAGACTAAAATTAAAATTCGAATATTATTTAAAATTTGACACTGCGATGGTAGCGCCGTCTGTCGGATCCAATGTAAAACATTCCAAAATCAACAACAACTAATAAATTGAAAATTAATTAAAAAAACACTGTCCAGCGGACTAAATTGCTAAAAAATAAAAGCTAAACCATTCCCAGATCCCCTTGAACACACACAAAAAATTTCGTCTAAATCGGTCCAGTCGTTTAGGAGGAGTTCAGTCACATACACACGCACACAAGAAATATATAAATTAAGATTATATACGAGCGAGATACACGTCGCCATTAGCCGTAACAATTTTAGTCAGCAATGTTCATTCTAACATGCATCTTTAATCTTTAATGCCTTATTTGCTATTTACGTTAAATAACACTGTATAACAATGTTCAACCTTAAATAAAGGGCAAAATCTATTCTAAAATTATAACATACAACTTTCGTATGTATTTATTTAAATTTGACTAAATACATTAGGGTATAATTCAACAGTTACGAGCGATGAACACAGCGATACGAACAAAACACTTCCTAGTTCACCGCTTGCCCACGAAAATTATGATCAACATCCAACAGTTAGATGAAGACGATAAGCTGTTATTAAACTATTACAAAGAAATAATATTAATGTGGAATTAATGAAGATACGTTCACGGAAAATTAAGCTTAAAAAAATTGAAATATTTCTATGCGGTGAATGCGTTGAAGTATTTTGTTCATTTGAAATATTTCCTTTATCTAGAAATATTATAACGGCACGTTCGACTGTTGTAGTTAATTAGAATATTTAATATCAAGATTTAAGATTGACTTGGCAATCGCACGTTTAGTGTCTAAACTAATATAATTTTCTATAACATGTGTTACTTGTAAAATACAGTGAGTTTCCATGTGATGGCCAAGTTATTTTTTTAAAATGATTTGTGATATTGACATCGTCAGTATGCGATGTTGTTAAGTTAGCAAATTACGTATTCAAGACAGAAAGTATCTTAAGTAGGGATTAAAGAAATTAAACGACTTGGTTTTACATAGATCTCATAACTTTGTATAGTCCTCTTAAATCAAGTCTCGCATCACAGTTCGTTTAGGTCTTTTTACAAGTTATGTTTTTAATGACATTACTATTGTCCTTATAACCTTGTTTATGAAATAACGCGTTTAATCTCAACAACTTTATAATAAATATGAGTATATATTGGGATGTAAATACAAATTCAAAGTTCGTAACAATGAAAAAACCAACTTTTAATACTTGTTATTACCCACGAACAAAACCCCGACTTCTGAGCCGTATTTCACTTAAACATATTCGTTTAGCCCCCGGCATTAGGGAAGATGATTAATGAAGCGTTCCTTAGGTGCCTGATGGCGTCTGCTTCTGATTCGTGCATAAATAAACAAGATTTAAAATCATAACTAGATTATGGCTGCGTCTTAGGGAAAATATTTTCTTTTCGATAAAGAAGACAGATGATACGCGTTTGAAACATATTGAGCGTTGTGTTAATATTTTTACAGGTTTTTTGAACATAAAATCAAAACAGTACGATTTTCTTAGCCTACAAAGTAATTATAAAATTAATTAAAAAGAAAATCAAAACAAATTTAAATAGTTTGGTCCCTGTGGCAGAGTGCCCTTAACGCTTGCAGCATGTTCTCCCTGATTACAAGTGAATTTTATTTTTTACTGCTAAGTACCCGATATGACAAATTTAGATTTTAAAGAAGACAAATACAAAGCTTAATTGATACAAATAACAATAAGCATGAAAATTGGTCCAGCCGTTTTTGAGTTACAAGTGTCAGAAAACCCGACTTTGTTTTATATATTAAGATACATACCTGGCGATATGTGTGTACGTTTATATAGATGTATAGTATTTGTGAGATGACGCGAGATATTAACCACCTATATACATATACTTTATGATATAGAATAATTTATAATAAATATTTTTGTATTTAAAACGAGAACTAAGAAAAACATACACAATAAAGATTCAAGAATATAACATGTCGCTTGAGTGTGATTTGTGAGTCAATCAACTGTACAATCTAACTCTGTTACAATCTATCGTTTTGACATTTTGTAAACTACTTTATGTTGGAACAGTTTCTTAAAGGAAATCATTAAAATGATATACTGATAACATGACTGATTATATTATCGATGTTATACATAATATATGTACCTTCGAGAGATGCATGGATATAGAGCCAACCTGTATGTATTTTATAATTAAACATTTCGTTGACTTTTGTTACAGGTTGTTGCTAAAGAGATGATCCTAATAAAGTGTAAATAAATAACCCAATAGGTAGGTATGAAAATATTAGCACCCTACTAGTTATATAATTTTATATCGCGTGCATTGTAAGCATATTCGTAAGCATTTGTTACCCAAATGCTCTGCTTGGCGGTTGTCAGTTGGCAAATTGAATACAATTTATCATGCGATACGCTGGTATTTTTCGCCGACAAAATATTATAATCTTTATTTATATTTCCTACGATTATTTAGCGGTTTAGTTTATATCTATAATACAGCCTTGAAATGTTTATTGTCAAAAATCATATAGGTTTATTCATATAGGTACACTTATGAACATAAAAAAAAAGTTACATTAAATGCTTAATACAAGAATTCAGGTACGACCAGTCACCACAAGTAGTACCCGTTCACGAGTATGACGCATGGCCAGCCCCTCGCCATATTTTAGGGAGCTAGACAACCGGACGCTAGGACGCCGCCACAAGCAATGACATTTAAGCGAGCCTGACGATATATATAATTAATAAGAATATAATATATATTGATATATATATATATATATATATATATATATATATATATATATATCAAAATACAAAAGAAAGTCCGTAGTAATTAAAAAAATATAATATTAAATTTGTTCGTATATTTGCGTTTTTTTAGACGTGGACTAAAATAAGACTTTCTCTGGCTTGTAAAAAATATAATATATAAATCTCATAATATCCTAGAGCAGTGAGATTCCCGGCTGTGCATCAATGGACTTTCTCTCTGTGTGCGCATTTAACATTCGCTCGGTGAAGAAAAACATCGTGAGGAAACCGACATATCATAGACCCAAAAAGTCGAGCCTAATATATATATATAACAGTACGTGACTGACCTTTTAGATTGAAAAATGATTATGAAACAGATTCATAAATCTGAGGCCCTAAAGAGGTTGTACCGCAAATGATTTTTTTTATTATTTTCTTATATATGCTCTTAAAAAAAACCAGTCCCTATTTGTTTTATCAGCACACTGCATATTACGCTCACACCAGACTAATTTCAAATAGCCAAGTTGATAGAGCTACAAATTGTTCTTGGCGTAGAATGTTATTTCACGAACAGTAGCTGTCTGTGTTCTCAGATAACATCGAAAATTTTCTAGTTCTGTAAAATTCGCAATAATAATATTATCTCCAACGAAATGCCGTATATTATGTTGCCTCCGACAAAATGAAACTCCACTGAATGTCTGGAGAAATTAAGCTTAAGTATTTCGCTCGAAGAAAAATATCAAATGTTTCCTTTTCTAGTGTACTGTGATTTAGTTAAATTATTTTTTTCAATATTAGGGATTCAACTGCTAACGAAATAGTCTCAACAATAGCTTTTCATTATACTGAGTGTATGTTCGTAATTGTGAAAAATAAATTAATCACAAATATGTGTAATGAAATAAATAGGCCAGAAATAAGATTATTAAACTTTAACTTACATAATAATGGCGCACTCATATTTTTATTACTTTGGTATGTATAGGGTATTGGCACAGTTGAACTGTCATTTTTACACAAAGATATATCCACAGATACCTATCTGACCTACCATGGATAGCTTGTATCGACAGATGGCTATTACAATCCGTCGATTGATTATTGGCCCACTTTTTACAACATTTGGATGAAGATGTCTATCTCAGTTGGTCAAAAATGTATTGAGATAGGTTATATATATATAGGGTTTGGACGATAATCGATTGGTTTAAAAAACTTTAACACATTCCTGCAAAGTACTTGTAAACTTGCACAGTTAGAAATCCGATGTATTCTCAGAACACGTTGAAAAGAGCAAATCGAAATGAAATCCATGTCTCATTTAATTGACTGAAAGTGTTTTATGGAATAGTTGCGTTCACAATAAGAAGTCATTAGGCACTAGGGAGCAGTTTAATGGACCATTAAACGAACCTATAAATTAAACTTAATCATGACTAATTGGAGTAACACAAAAGGGTACACATATCGGCATTAGTTTTAAAGCGTCCGGGTGGTCCCAAACTGGCTTGATAACATAAAAATGTTGATACTACAATTTATTGACAAAATATAATCTGACAAAACGTGAATTTAATACACCGAAGCTATTAGAATGAAATCTCATTAACGAAGCGAGGCAATCACCAAAAATCCCCGAATGTGGGATACTATTAGATTTTTTGTGTATGTACGCGTAGCTCTGTGCAACACACACACTAAGAAATAGTTTTTGATGCGACAACGACTTATAATTCGATGGAGCAGGCTGCACGCACGAAAAATCATAACGCACGAGGCGTTACCTCGCTCTGAGGCGTTCTGTTTAAGGCTTAAATAACAAGCGAGAGCGCAGATCGGGCGACAAGGAGGCACAATCGGCCTCCGCGTTCGGCAACGTTCGTTCGTTAAAAAATTGATCAATTCAATTATAATTTCCATTTACCTCCTTCTATTTATCAAACATATTTTTTTTATTAAATGCAACCATTCCATCAGAATTTTCTTATGACGTTGACACGTTCAACTATCGTCAGTAAAGCGACTTTACAGACAACCGATTTTTTAATCTCTGGATAGGTTTTAGGGCATCAGCTGAAATGTTTGTGGACCGCTCTAAATTTAACACAAATTTGGAGACAGTTTTTTCTTTTTTAATTTTAATGAAAATTATCCTGCAAAAAAAAAATGATATTTTAAGTTTTTCGTTAAATATCGGTGCTGAACGATTTGATATTTCTTATTTCAGTCAGTTCATAGACTGAGTATCTTTAACATCCAAAAAATATGCGAATTAAATATAAAGCCCTCCTTTTTTGATATGGTTTATTTAAAAAGTGTGCAAAGAATGTGGTCTCAAATTTGCATATCAATTAAGGATTTTAATTTTAGAAATAGTTTACTTAAATTTGAAGGTCATTTCGTTTAATATAGCAGTACAGTGAATACGCTACGCGTTGAGTGAGGGGACTGTCATGAAATACTTTGACAAACGTGATGGCGCGTATGGCCACTTAATGAAATTAAGTAATTCGTCAAATGCTTTGCTTGCACCCTTGCCGATATAAGATGGGGTGACCAAATTGCACATCTTTACTAGTAAGCAGGCTTGTGTCACTCTAGAATCATACCAGTAATAAATTCAGATACCGGCAAACTTCGTGAGCATTAAACAAGGGAGTGGGGGATTGTTTGCGCATCGTATCGCAGCGCGGGACACGTCACTTTCGATCGCTGAAAAGGACATTTGTTAAAGATATTTGCCGGTATCTAATATTTTTTTTATAATTAGCCCACTGAAGTATTTCCGAACCAATTCGACTTAAGGTCCTTCGAGAATAGAGCGTACCAATTCTTAAAAGGCCGGCAACGCACTCGCGAGCCCTCTGATATTGAGAGTGTCCATGGGCAGCGGTATCACTTAACATCAGGTGAGCCTCCTGCCCGTTTGCCCCCTGTTCTAATAAAAAAATGTGTTTTTTTGCAATTACACAAAGTTCCTACTGTCCTATTTTGAACTACTTTTTAAGTATATTCAATAAAAAGTTTATAAATTAGAAGATACCGAACAGATATAATTAAGACATTAACCGTTTTATACCCATCTAGTCCTGACAGTTTAATTAATGGCTGCAGCGATTGAAGCGCAGTGTTAAATCAATCCCCGACTTTAAGGGAGAAATGATATTTGTTCTTGTTGCTAATAGCTCGTAAATATTTCAGCGTTAGCGGACATATGCACTTAAGACAAATGGCGGTTGAAATATACATGCACCGCCACTTTGAACTTTTCACATTCGTTATGTTTCCGAAGACTGAAATAACAATAGCATTATTGAGTGAGGGTTTAAAACTCAAACGGAAACCGGAGCCATCAATTACTTGACGGCTTGACAAATATCGCTCTTAATGTCTGAAACATTGAATTGCTTTTTCTGTAAATTAGATTTTCGTAATTTAGATTATTATTTCGATGAACATTGAGCACTCTGACGTGTCAAAAGTTTAATCGTTGATTTGATTTTCAAGATGGTGTATGATGCTTTAGAATTAATTAATTTCGATTTTCTATTTCGATTTACTTAAAAATAATCAGTCGAGCTGAAAGCAAACATACATTTATATATTTATTACTCATGTTTATTACAAGTTTTTAAATAATTAGGCTCTTTTGCGCCTGACATAAAGATTGATGTTCTTCTCTTTCCTTCTTCCTCACGTTTTTTTTCCTATACTATACCAGTAAGTACTTTGCGCACAAAAAGAGAGGTGTATATATTAAGGACATACTCCGAAACCAATCTCAGATTGACAGCGACGGATAGAATGCAACCACTTCGCTCTTCACACTCATATTTGATAATTAATATAACGAAATAAAGTAAATAAACCCGTACAAAATAATATTGAAATATACATGTCTATGTTAATTCTCTAATTATTCTAGTTTTTTAATTATTATCAAAAATTGGTGTAAATGACAATCTTAAGATAGGATATTATATTATTGCACAGTTTTAACTATATAAATATATAGCACAGTAGAACTGTCATTTTTATACAAAGATCTATACATATACACCAATCCGACCTACTACGGATAGCTTGAATCGACAGATGGCTATTACAATCCGTCGATTGGTTATTGCCACTCTTTTATCAATATTTGGATAAATACGTCTATCTCAGATGCTTAGAAATGGATTGAGATAGGTTATTGGGTTTGGGCGTTACACGAACGAGATTACTAGACTAACATTACTTATAAATGCGTATTAAAACTGTCATTGAACTCACTAAGAGTTGGTGGAAAATCAGAACTGAAAATATGAACGAAAATGTGTTAAATTACAATGAAGAGTTAACTCGAGAAAAGTTAACGTCAGAAGAGGGATTTATTTGTCAACTTTTCTTAGATAAAACTTCGTTTGACAGTTGATTGTAAAGCCTTTTAGCTTTTTGCTGTATTTATAACTGATGCTCCCGAATGGTTTAAAGTTTATAAAGAATCAATCTCATTAATATCTTGTACAATTGAATTGTTTTCTTTACAAAATTCTAAAATCATTTATTCATATAGGTAACATAATGTACACCTATGAACGTCAAAAAAAAGAAAAGAAATATACATTAAATGCTTCTAATTTTACATTTACTGCCAGTTCTCAAATCAAGGACGGAAGAGAAGAACTGGCATTATTGCCAGTTCTATACTCTCCGCCGGTCTATTTTATCGCCGTTGGTATACTATACTATAACAATAGATTAATTATGTGCGTAAATGATACTAGCACGTAGGATGAACCTCAAATTGAAAGGCAGCCGGTATGTTAGACTCGAGAGAAGAGAGAAATGTGATGATGTGAAATGCGCTCTTTGAGGCATTGTTAGTGTTCATAAATTATCACCTGTTGCTTCTTTCTCCATGTTCTATAAGACAAGACCCAAAAAATGGTAGTTACTGAATGGTAGTAGGAGGCTGCTCACTTGCGATGCAGAAATTGTTAATGTAACAGCTGCCGAAATGTCCCTGATATCATAGACTCAAGACAGAGCATACGATATGTTAAAATATATCACACGGGCAGAAGCTCATCTGATGACTTACATTGCCAGAAGGTTCGCAAGTGCCGGCCTTTTAAGAATTGGTACACTCTTTCTTGAAGGACGGAAATTGGTTCGGAAATAATTCAAGGCAGCTGGTTCCATACAGTGGTGGTGCGCAACAAAAATTGCCCAAAAACGTCAGGCACTAATCCGTCTGTGCTATGACAAATGACCCTCTCTATGTCTCTGACCCATGTTCCTGGGCAATTATTGTCTAATAAATCAAAACGAATAGTCGAATATAAAACTTGTTTGTTCTAAATGAAACTATAAAAATGATGCTTGTTTATTTATAAATCAGATGTTGAAATGTGACATAAATATGCCGTGGTATTAAGATGTGAAACATAAAACCGTCAACAGATCGTGATTTCTATAAAATTTCAAAACAAATCGCTAAAAATTATATTCAGACCACCCCAGCTAAACGATATTTCACAGATGCTTAACGTCGCATTTACATATAATCTCGGCTCAAAGGAACGCCATGAGGCTCGGAAGTTGACAAATCTTTCGCGTTATTTCTGTACTAATTAGAAGCAAACGTGGGTGTCGTATGACAAACGCAAAGACATCCCAAAGTGGGTCCGAAGATAAATCTATTGTTGAATGTTTGGAATTACTTGTCTGTTATTGGAATGTGCGCCCAAATATACCGTTATCGGAAGTAACATTATTAAGATCGACATTACATTGTGTGTAATATAATGACATGTTTTAATAATAACGCGTGAATTATATTGAAATTTATAAGCCTGTTTTTTTATAAACGTAGCGTTATAGCGTATATAGTATGGCAGTTGACAGCAGATTATGTTTTTTTATAGGTAAAATAAATTAGGATTTTATGTTGGTATATGGGTTTGGTTAAGAACACAATAAAGTGTGTTCCCTTGAATAGAGACTATAAGTAGTGGTATTGCACACTTTCTTATTATTAGGTTAAACTTAAATTACTTATTTATCTGAAAATAGGTTAGATCGTAATGTTCCATTATGTCTCAGTAAAGAAACATAAAGAGAGGGTTTTAGTGTTTAAATTTCTTACTAAATTGAATATAGTTAAATTTATCTTTATATCACATCATATATCACAACACTTACGAATTCTCCAATAGTTTATTTGTAACATGCTTCATAATGTTTTTTCTTATATAAAGTTCTTACCTGAAACAATAACACATAAAAATTAATATTAGTAATGTGTAATATTTCTGCAAGTTTTAAATATTAGTATAGTATATTAGAAAATGATCTGTATAAAGATTTAGGACCTACATATGTTAAAAACTCATTTCCTTCGCCTTTAGGCTGACATTTGCCTGTAATCAATTTTTTTAGACTACTGTGTCCGACATAATTTTTTTTGGTTTAGCCGTTTTACGATATTTCCTTTAAGCATGTGTTAAGTTCGCACACATATGCATTGTTAATACACACGACAATACCGCAGAGTTAAATTAAAATTTCTTAGCAGCTTAATGCCAAGAAACCCGTGCAATTAAATCCCAACAAGTACAAACTATTCAGCTACTTTCATACATTCTCCTAATCCTTAAACAGATTGTAAGGATATCTGATACGGACCTGCTCTAATGAGAACGCCTTAATTGGATATTATACTGTATAAATGCATACCAATGCGGTGATAGAAATGCTCTGCATTTTGAAACACCTATACGTACAAAACTGACATTTCCACTGTTTCTTTAATTCGATTTTTGAAAACACCGAAAATATTTTTAACAAATGTGGCAATAGACAGAGTCGTTTAGGTTTATAATCTGCATATAGTCTTAAACAAAGCTGTCAACACTTGATTTTAAACACCGCGCACGCGGTTTGTATATTTTAAATAAAACATATAAAATGCACTGCCATACACTATAAATAACTCTGAGACGAAATGGGTTCGCATACGTAATTAATGTTAAAACAATGCATTCAAATGGAAATAAAATGCTAATATTGGTTTAAAATTTATTACTTTCTTTGAGGTACAAGGATTTATTATTTTGATTTGATTTATTGTTTATTGATTTATTGTTTTTACATACAACAGCTTTTAAATAAAAGGAAGTTAAGCTATGTCTAACGATAGGAAAATTAATTTATGTGTGTTAAGTCCCGTAGCCCCGGGAAACATATCTGTATTACTGAAATGCTTCGAGGTATTTACCATAGCACAGCTTGCTGCTGGTTCACAATTCAAGTAATATATAGCTAATATTATATATATATAAGTAATATAAGCTATAAAAGTTGTTTGAAATGAATAAAAAGAAATCTATTGAACACACATTCCCCACATAAAACTGGAATGTGAGAAGAGTAGGATTATAACGACGAATAACTTACAATTAGTATTTAATATAAAAGTGTAATTTAGATATTATATACCCAGATACATATTTTAGATTCAATATTAATTCTGAGAATTATTTGATTTTTAGAATTGGTTGCTGATCAAATGTTTACATATTTTGTTATATTTCTTATTGTATAATAGGTACTACAAACGCATTATTTAACGTTAATCTCACACACTGTTTTATTGTTTTTTTATTAACCTTTAATGTGTAATATTCCCCGGTTTCGATATTTTTAAATATGTGAGGTACATATATGCCATGCACAGAGCAGGTAAGCGCATAAACACAGTGTAATAAAACCGGTTGCGTTACTAATTAATTCTATTGTTACCATAAATATTCACCATAATCCTTCTTCTAATCATTACTTCTTGAACAATACCACCAAAAACAATTAAACACTGCGGTTAAAACAAACTTATTATAATAATCGTTTAAGTATATCTCCATTCTCCAGTACCCTTTGTGTTCAAACCATTTTCTTCCATTTCAATGGATTTCATTATAAATACATAAATTGCGTCGTTGATGTAATTAAGGGTTTGAAGATAAATATTATTATTTTTAGCCCCTTTTTTGTAAACAATGGTTTTGGGGGCAGCTGTCTAATTTGTTTTTTTTTCTATTTTTCGTGCTTTTTTTGGTTAGCTTGCGTCAATAAAATAAATAAATCAGTGGGAAGCACTTTTCTGTATTTGTTTCAAAACCATTTGTCATTCTAATAGGCAAGGAGGTGATCAGCCTCCTGTGCCTGACACACACCGTCGACTTTGTTGGGTTAGCTATATGCTAACACAATGCTAAAGACAATCAAGTCATCATATGCTAAAACAGTCATGTCATGTTATAAGTTAATAGAGATAGATGCTATTCATTTGGTAGCATTATGCTTTAAGATCTTACCCAGAACACTTGTTTTATCCAATCGTAATTACGAGTATTTTAATTTATTAAATATAGTTTATTAAAGTATTTTTTTTAAAACTTGAATGCAAGAACTCGTATAACAAAACGAATGTTAAATACGGACATAGACAGAAAGCCTATTGGTGCACAGCCGGGACTCGTACCTACGACCTCAGAGATGTGAGTCGCAAACTGAAGCCATAAGACCCGCACTGCGTCCATGAATATGATAAATAAGAGAACGATGATAGTGAGAACTGATAACCCATTAAGTCGTCCTTAATAATATGTGATCAAAACCAAAGTCGGACAAGACTGAACCAAGCTGATTGCCACAAACAGAACATAATCTTCTGTTAAAATCTCACCTTTGTGCGTTGCTTGGATGAGCTCATAGCAATCAATGATACTTTTGTTAATCCGTAGTAGCAACAGGGAGCTTAATAAATTAAGCGTAAATATAACAGATAATTACCATCCGTAATGCGTTTTTATATCAAAATTATTACGAACCATGGAAATTTTACCGGCGTTAATCGTAACAGTCTTGAGAGCTTGTTGAAATTAATTAGGTAACAATATAATAAGAAATTATTCAGCGTTTTATCACAAACTGCTGATTTGATTTTTTTAAAGGCTTTAATGAATGAAACCTTATAGATACTGTACAGGATTTTTCCACAGCTGTAACTTTTTTATTCGTTAACTCACGCCAAGACCCGTTAAAGGCGATGGAAGATATTTGCTTGTCAACGTATTCCTTGACTGTTAATATTCCGAAAATTTAAATACACATTGACAATAATAGAACCTTGTCATTTCTAGTTGAGCTTAATCGTATGATTGCGGTCAAGAGACCTTAAGTAGTATAATATTAGCAAAGTTTGCAAGAGGTTTGCAATTTGTTCGGATTATAATGTCCGATATTAATGTTCAGAATTGGAGCTAATATAGAGGTATTCATAGACTTTTATTAGCTGTCTCTTTTCATAAAGACCCTAAGAATTTTTGTGTATGAAGCTAAAAAGATACTAAAGAGGACTTAGAAGGTGAACAGGTGGTTTTTTTTTTTTTTTTTTTTTTAAATGGAATCTCGCTGTTGGCCTTAAGGGCCTTTACAGCTCAGCACGGGCTGTTTGGCGAGCTTAGCTCAGCCGGAAAGGGGGGGTTTCCCGCGACTCGCGCAAGGGCGTCTCCTGTGAGACTCGAACCTCGGCTTGGGCCGTCGCGGGGGGGTCAATCGCCTGAAGGGCAGGACGGAAGCTCACTGGAGTGAGCGAAGTGCGAAGTAAAGGTCCTCGCCTTCCCCGGTGAAGGCGGTTTTTTACCCTAATCTGTCTATTGCTACTGCTATTATTATTGGCCGCGCGGGCGGCTTTTAATTTATCGTTAGCTACTGTGATTGGATCATCCGGATCCGTTAGTACGTGTCGGGGCCTCCTGCGAGCCTTTTTAGTCGGGAAGGGGTAGTAATTGATGCTTTTACGCACCAGTGGGTTGGGATGGTGTTTAGCCTTGTCGAAGTGGCGTTTGGACGCCAACTTCATCCATTGGGCTATGGTAGGGAGCTCCAGGTCATAGTGGAGATCGACGTTTCTCACGTAGAAGGGTGCGCCGGTCGCGATTCTCATGAAACGCGACTGTAGCACCTGTAAGCGGTGGATGTACGAGGGGGCACAGTGCGCGAAGACTACGCTAGCGTAAGTCATGCACGGTCGGACGCAGGCCTTGTACAAGGTTACCTTGTGTCTAAGGGACATGTGACTCCTTTTATTTAGGAGGTAATGGAGGCGAGAGAGGACAAAAGCGGCCTTCTTGCGAACGGCGGCTACATGCTTACGAAAATACATGCCGCTGTCGAGCGTGACTCCTAGATATTTGACGGACTTTTGCCATGGAATGGCTTGTCCGTAAAGGGTGACCTCTTTTTTGAGGAGAAATTTTTCCCGAGTATTAGCGTTAGCACCGGGGTTGCCCCTGGCAAAGAGAACTGCAACGCTTTTCTCGGGATTTAATTGGAAGCCCCATTTCCGGAACCATTCGCCTAGCGATGTGGTTGCGGTCTGGAGTCTATCCACGATGACACCTCTGTCTTTATGAGTGGTATAGAGAGCGGTGTCGTCGGCATAGAGGGCTAGCTCCACATTCGGAGCCCTAGGGATGTCGCCGGTATACAGCGTGAAGAGAAGGGGCGAAAGGACCGAGCCTTGCGGTACTCCGGCCCTGATTGGACGAGGTGAACAGGTGGTACATTGCAGGGAATGGCACTGTGCAGACAGAAATGGCGCTATGTAGAGGTGGCATTTGTCAAAAAAGGTAGCACAGTTACACTAAAAGAAGATATAGAAACGTGGTTAAATTTCAAAGTATTTGAATTAAAATGCTGTTATTATTTTTGTGTATAAAAATTGGATAGTATGTTTTGTTAACCGTTTTGTACTATTACAAGTTTTTTTTTATATTTTCTTTAAGCGTTCTTATTTACTGAGACTTAAAACATTACGATATAGCTAGATTTAAAACTAAAAGCAATGTAAGCCTAACATAATTGACTGATATTAAACACAAGAAAGCTAATAACACTACTTACAGTCTATCTTAAAGGAAAGACGGTCGGGTCTTGTGTTGTATTTTCCACTTACCATTTTTAACCTTTATAAGTGAGAAAATAATTATGGGCAATTTAAAAATACAATGTTTCATATCTCTTCTTATGTAAGGTAGGATAGGTATGGTTTTTTAATATATACAAGCCTTAGCATTAAGAGAAAGATTTTAGAAAAAGAATTGATATTTAAAAAAATAACTGGCCGTAATTTTTCTCGCTGTAACATGACAAAAGAGTTCCGAAATAAAACAATGAAACTACAGATAAAAAATGTCCATTCGGATGCTAGAGAGCAATCCGTTTAGCCGTGTAATTGCTAATTAAGTAAGTGTATGCTCCGTATTTAGCCGCTCAATTAGAATCACATTACTTGGAGCAATTTACCGCTAACCGGTCGGCGCCCGATGCGCTCAGAATAACAAAATGGCTATGGGAATGTTGCAGATATTATAATTTTAGACGCGAATTCATTTCAAATTGGTACAGTGAGGATTTTTTAAATGCATTTGTTCTTGTGGCTCGTACATTTTCTCTTTCTAATCAATAAAATGTAAAAAATTATTAATTATCAGTACTTGAAGAAACTATGATTTTTTTATGTTACAGGAGGCAGACGGGCAGAGGCTCACCTAAGTGATACAACCACACATGGACACACGAACTACCAGAAGGCTCGCAAGCGCGCTGCCGGCCGTTTCAGAATTGTTCGTATTATGCGAAGAAAACAAGTTCTGGACCGTTAAAGGCAGCTATTATTAATTTTTTATTCTAAATACAAACACTTTAGCGCACGCTTTGGCAAATAAATATATTAGTTTTACTGAACACCTATTCATACGCATACACTAACTGTCTTAAACAATTCTTATGTTGTTAGATCAAATAAGATACTTGAACCCTCAATTTGTAAACATATTAAACATATTCAATTTCGTATTCAAGACCCGCTTTCAGTTCAGACCCGCAACGATAAAGTTAGTTTATTGTTTAAGTTTTGATACTAAAGTTATTAAGTAAATACACTTGCGAGACTTTCATATCAAGATTTTTTGCGACCTCTTCCACAATAAATATATTAAAGCCAATTAATATGAAACCATAAATAATTGAAAACATTGGTAACAGTAAGCGTACCAAAACCGTTGGCAATATTACATTAAGATTAAAATATAGTTTATCTACTACGTTTCTTAATTATAATAAACATAAATTTCAATTATCCCGTATATTGTTCACTGTATTAAGTAATATTTGTAAGAACTTGCCTAAAATTTAGAAATAACTAGCGGATCCGACAGACGTTGTCCTGTCTACACGTCTTTAATTTCAAAATTTCAATTTTTAATAAGCCATTTTGATGAAAATTATTATTCAAATGTTATGACAATATCTAACGATCCAGCACATGGTCACACACGATATAACACAATGATAACAAAACTTTTTTTAAATTTCGGGACAGACTAAAATTAAAATTCGAATATTATTTAAAATTTGACACTGCGATGGTAGCGCCGTCTGTCGGATCCAATGTAAAACATTCCAAAATCAACAACAACTAATAAATTGAAAATTAATTAAAAAAACATTGTCCAGCGGACAAAATTGTGAATCTAAACCATTCCCAGATCCCCTTGAACACACACAAAAAATTTCGTCTAAATCGGTCCAGTCGTTTAGGAGGAGTTCAGTCACATACACACGCACACAAGAAATATATATATTAAGATGTACCAATGCGCTAAACTGCTGGCATTACGGCTGAATCGAGGTGGACGCAGCTTCCCTTTGACTGTTATTAAAAAAAAAAGAAATTCGTTTATTTTGGAACATCAGATCATCATGGTATCACTTATTCCACGTCATTAAATTCGAGCCTGTTGGCATCCCTACTCATCGGCAAAGAAGACAGAGGGTGTTGGCCGCGAGAAAAAGCCGGCCGGCGTAAACAACACTCGGTACTCTTTTTATATTAAATATGTAAATAAAAAGTATAATGAAATATATAAAAATATATATTATAGCTAAAGATCCTCGGAGGAAGCCTTCACCTGGGTTTTGTAAACCAACTAGAAAAAAAATGTTTTATAGATAAATATTAGTCAATATTTATTTTGATTTTGCAAGAAAAAAAATCTTTGTGATTTAAATAACATTGTTTATATCAAGATCAGTAAGCTGAATAGAAGTACTGGCTAAAAATAGACGAATGTCTGATTGCGTCCCATAAAATCATTGAATAATTTTTATTTAAATAAAATATGTTACATAATGTTTGTATCCTATATACTATGTTACACTTCTAACATCCTACATATGTATATATGTAAAAGTCCTTAATAATGATAAATTTTATGAGACCTTGGTCATTATTTAAATAACTTTAAAAACAATATTAACTGTTTATCAATTCGTAGTTCTATGGTACAATCAGTGGAACGTATTTGTGAACTGCGTCCAGTAAATCGTGATCGGACCACCCACCGGCGCCGAGGCAAATAAAATAAAACGAATAAATAACAGTGCTCACGCATAATTGATCACAAATTAAAACTCGGCTCAAAACGCCGAAAGCGAAATTAGTACGGCATTCGCGGAGCGGTCAAACGAGCTCTTTTAAATGCATGTTAGGCATATGCTTGATAAGGCGCATATGCCAAAACATGTCAGGTTCAATCTGGTTTGAGAATTAAACAACGTTAATTCGGTAATTGTGTGGTGATTTTAAAACAATATGGCATATTATTTCTCTTTGTTGAGAGACAAAAACTCATTAGTTATAACAAATAATAATCATTTAGATTTTATTCGTTAAGTAGCACTATATTATTACTTTTGCGTTTATGAGGTCCTTTTTTTCCAAGGACTAAAGGAAAGAAGGAGAAGAGGGTGTCCCAAATTGGTCGATAGAAGCGATAGCAGGAAGCGAAAGGAGAAATAAAGTCATGGACAGAGTCAGTTGGAAAAGGAGGCTTTACCCGTGATGGGGTTCTGATAGACGGTACTGAGTATCTAGGATATCAAGATAAAAATAATATATAAAATACAGCTGTATTTTATTATTGTTCTTATCATGATTGAAAATAAAACGGGATTTATTATTAGTTTAGTGAATTTTTTAAATTTGTGTTGTAGCCTTCAGGCATTCCTTAGTGGTCTTTTATGTATTTCTGTATAATATATAAATATAAATGTTAATAATTTTATGAAACCTTGTAGGAAATGTAATAAACAAAAACATGCACGGGCTGTCTCACAAACCTCCAAGGTGTTATACATTATTTAGTTAATCTGATTTAAAAGGGTCTTCCAGTGGCATAATTTGTTTTATACGTAATAAAACATTCACTCAACGCCGTACAAGTTATAAAAGGGTATAGCAAAAATAATGTTCCTTATGTAATCGACAGGAGGAATTATAAATGTGAATTCAGAAGCCCTGGAAAGAACCCCTACTGATTAATTAACAAATTTAATTTAGATTATGTTAGATAGTCCATTTATTGAGAGATACGACAATATACCACTACGTTCACTTGAAACTATGGATCAATAGTAGTAAACCGTAATACATTTGCAAAAAAAAATTGCTTTTTGTACAGACACTAGTCGCCATCCCTGTGTTGTGGGTAAAAAGAAAAATATGTGGCGATACCTTTTTAGGTGTGAACCTCTGATTTTTATATTTGTTTTATAATCAATTGTCAATTTAATAGGAGATCAGCCTTCTATGCCACACACCCGAGGATCGAACCTACGACGTCAGACATGAAAGTCGCACGCAACCACTGCTCAGTTATGGATGAATAAATGTTATACAAAAAATCTGAAAGGCTTACTGGTGGGTTTTGTGTGTAAGATGATTACAATATTTTAAGTATTTTAAAAACGATCTCAAAAACGTGTAAAACTCACATGTTGAACATCCGCCGAGATTCTTCAAACAATAATCTTTGTTCCAACACTTGTGTGACAATAAATTATGTTTTATTACAAAGTACTCAGAGGGAACTATTTATTATAACGGCTATAATTATTTCGACGTATAACAAAAAGGTCTGTGATGTTCGTGAGATTTATTGTTCCTGTAATAAGAAAATAATTGGTTTCATTCAAAAACTTCTAATTGGAAATTGTTTATAACCTTACTCAATATAACTACAAAATAAAATTAATCAGTGGCGCTCTTTAAGTTTGTTCCTTATTTCTCTAAATCTGTTTTATGATTTATCAATCTTATTTATTAGCAAGTAGATAATCAGCCTCCCGTGCCTGACACCACGCCGCTGACTAAGACATGTCGGTTTCCTCAACATGTTTTCCTTTATCGGTCAAGCGAATGTTAAATGTGGCCATAGAGAGAACATTGGTGCACAGCCGAGGATCGAACCTACGATCTCAGGGTGAGAGTCGCACGCTGAGGCCACAAAGCCAACACTACTACATATATATATATATATATATATATATATATATCTTTAACATGTATCTTTTTCGTATATGCTAGTGTGTTATCTGCACTTGACATACTTTCTTTCACCTCACCATAGGACGAAGTGTTATTTTGTTAAAAGAACAATAACGCTTGAGAAGTTAATTTTACTTATACTTTATCCTTAACACAAACAGATAGCCTAATAACAAACTATTTTCAAAATAAATATTGATTTATAAAAAACACTCCTAAACATGCCTAAATTGACGAGAGTTCACAATAAGTGAATAAAATTTAAAGAGAAACAAAAAATCTAACAAGAATTTCATCACAAAAAAAATACATAATACAAAATCAAAGAAATTTACTAACTATAGACACTAACAAAAAATACGTATTTACAGAAATTAATACAACGAATCATACGCGCCCTTTTTTCAGAACGTAACTCCTAGCTCACACATGAAGTAACTAACGGCTGACGATGTCGCTTTCTGACGTACTCATCAGGCAGATTGAGGTGTACTGAAGTACTGTCAATATACTGAGAAAGGAAACAATGCAAGATCTCAGTTTTGAGTTTATCGTGAATAAATAATAATTTATATAATAAATGAATAAAATTAGTTTAAAAAGTTAGACATAATAAGCTGACTTTTTAGGCATTATCCCCTTTGACTTTTCTCTAGAACTCAATTATTTATCTGTCATCGTTAAAGCATTCGTAAGAAATGCTTTTGTTCGACCGTTTTTTCTCCTACTTGCATTGGTAATCACAAATTTTCGTTTTCCGGGTTAACAATGAATAGGCAGGAAAGTGCTGTTATAACATTTTAATATGTATAAATTGAAAAAAAAATACAATAGTAAAAAATATTTGACAACAATTCATTATAATGTGAAAGATTTGGAAACCCTTTTTAATAAAAAAACTTTGTAGTAAATCACACTATACATATATTATATATACTAGCGGATCCGACAGACGTTGTCCTGTCTACACGTCTTTAATTTCAAAACTTCAATTTTTAATAAGCCATTTTGATGAAAATTATTATTCAAATGTTATGACAATATCTAACGATCCAGCACATGGTCACACACGATATAACACAATGATAACAAAACTTTTTATAAATTTCGGGACAGACTAAAATTAAAATTCGAATATTATTTAAAATTTGACACTGCGATGGTAGCGCCGTCTGTCGGATCCAATGTAAAACATTCCAAAATCAACAACAACTAATAAATTGAAAATTAATTAAAAAAACATTGTCCAGCGGACAAAATTGTGAATCTAAACCATTCCCAGATCCCCTTGAACACACACAAAAAATTTCGTCTAAATCGGTCCAGTCGTTTAGGAGGAGTTCAGTCACATACACACGCACACAAGAAATATATATATATTAAGATATATATATATATATATATATTAGTTTTAGTTATTATTTATATTATTAGTTATTATTCATAATTTGTTCCTTTGATTTATTGTTTAAGTTCTAATGTAATTGATGTGTATGTATGTGTTAAATTTGATGTCATATTTTCTTGTATTTTTTGGGCATACACATTGTATTACAATGTATATATATATAAATAAATCATTTCTTTTCATATAATAATATAAAAAAATCGTGACTTAAAATAAATATTTTTGCAACACATTTGAGTTTTACTCTCTTATATATACATGTGTAGCTGCATTTTATTAACATATACATTAATAATATAACAGATTGTTAGATTTTTGTTTTTAAGACGTTACCACAAGTATATTTTGTATGAAATGTTTCCTACTTCCTTTATATATAGGCAAGTATACATTCTACACGAGCGCTAGTTAAAAAATACGGGTTCAACATTTTTTAGGTCGAGGGACAATAGTTGCAAGTGAAGATGTGTGAGAATCGGGTTAGGGAACGCAACGTTCTTAAATATTTTAAAATAAAGTTAACCAAAGAGCCCAGTAGAGATTTAGGTATATTAATTATTCATTAGGTTAAATTTAGTCCATTGTCTAAGTGTGAAATACATTACGCAAGGTACGAAGAAGGTATCAAATAGTGGCTATTTTATAATTCGAAAATATATTCTACGCTATATACCTAATATACATATCGTCATAACTCCCTTATGAGTAACATTTTTTTTTAGTTTATTTATTTTATTAGTTTTATTAATAAACAAATACTAGTTACTATGTCAAGGCAAGGCATTTGTTTCGATTAGGCTTAATAAAAAGGCACTTTGAAAGTCAATATTTACAAACATTACTCTAGTTGCCCCTTCCAAAAGATTTCATATGAAGAGGAATGGGCAAGAAACTACATACTCTTATGAAATAGTTTTTACAATAAATTGTAAACATTGGTTTGATAATTGTATGTGTAGATCATGTACCTAGAACAACAACAACGTAGCTGATAATTAAGTATATATGATGTTCACATATGTACTACTTGCAACTATGCATTAGATACCTGAGTGATTTCAAGCTCTTTGCCTGAAACCTTTTGGCAATATGAATGTCCATGGGCGGCCCTTTACATCAGGTGAGCTACATAAAGTATACTTTAAAGGCGGACATAATCGAATAAATAAATTTATATTACGTTAAACTGCTGGTGCATTCAACCAATCACTCACACGTATTCAATAGGCGTGATTCCGAGTCGCGATTTCATTAAAATTCATTGAAAACTTGTCTAATATGGCACTACGTGACGCGCTTACTCCGGCGTGTCTTCGACGGAATACGAAAATATTTTACGAATATAGATTTCATACGATTTTTAAAAAGTGTTTTGATAGGATTTTTTTTATTTATGGAAAAGGGGACAAATGGGCAGGACGCTTATCTGGTGTTAAGTGATACCGCCGCCCATGGACACTCAATGCCATAGGCTCGCAAGTGCGTTGCCGGCCTTTTAAAAATTGGGTCGTCATGAAGGACTTTAATTTGAAATTGCTTGGAAATACATCAATGGGCAGCTGGTTTCACATAGTGGTGGTGCGCAACAAAAACTGCCTTAAAAAACGCTCAGTTATGGAACGACGTATGTGGAGGTGATACGGCTGATAAAATTTCCCATATATGGTTTTTTTTTCCTTAATAGGGTTGCCTGGGAGAATTCCCTTGTTAGCGATAAGGTCGCCGTTGCATCTATTATAATTTTATACAGTATAAATTAAATAATTCTCTATCATTCATACAACAATCAAAAAAATAGCGTACGGATTCTTAAAAAGACGGCAACGTACTTGCGAGCCCTCTTCATATGTAAGTGCCCTGTGCCCCTGTTCATTGCCTACTGTTCTATAAAAAAAAGATCGTTTTCAAACTTTGTGGTTAAGTCTTTTAATTATTGTTCAAAGATTAACCCACGATGTAGTGTTTGAACAATAATTACAAGACTGTTTAGCCATTTTCTATGTAAAACTGAAAAAAAAAACATAACCTAGCCAGGCTACGAATGGGCGACCTCTGGATTAAGGATACAACAATTAATGTTATTAAATTTTACAATAACAATAAATTATTTATGTAATAAAATATTATGCGTGGCTGTAACTACTTGATAAAAGTGATAGGATACAATGATATAGATGAATTAAAAATCGTGACTTTTCTCAACGAAGCCAAGTTCCGTTTCATTGAATATTCATGGTATCAAATCGCTGCACCAAGGGAATTTCCAAGCGGGGTTTAAATATAATTTATATATCATGACAAAAACGATGCATGTAGGCTTGCATTTGCACTAATAACATACACTACATTTTCGATGAAATGTGCAGTATTAAATTCGGTGAAGAATTTGTATGTAAAATGTGTAATATGTCTGGGTATCAGATTTCTGTGTCTGTTTCGTTATCATTTGTTTTTTCTTATTATAGGCGGCTTGGTGATCAACTTGCTCGATATACACGGTTTGTTAGATCTAAGACAGGTTTCAAACAATGTTTTCCTTACGTACATGGACTGTTAAAGGAGCACATACAGAGTTTATTGGTGCACAACCGGGATAGAACCAAGGACTTCACGGATACCGCGTCATATATTTTTATTATATCGCGTATTTTGATCCACCGACTCATAAATGTATGTAAAAAACGTGTGTATTTAAGTACGCGCATTAGAAGAATTCGCCATATTCTACGTTTGTTCAAAAAACTAAAAATAGAAAAAACTAAAATGTCGACTATACCTAACGTCAGGGTGTCTATTTTTTGTGACGGTATGCGCTCGCATCGTAAAAAGTTACTCTCATCGTCTCTCCCTAACGCGCCAAAAAAGTATAACTTCAAAAAAGAAACCTAATCCAAAACTGCCAAATAAACAATGTAAAATAAATTCAAAATGAAAATATTTGTTATTTCTATTGATTTTTATACGAATTAAAAAAAATAACGTGGGTTGAAAAGGAAGGCAGATGTCATCAAAACTAATAATCCTCCAATCCGATTTTTTATAGAACAGGGGGCAAACGGGCAGGAGGCTCACCTCCAATCCTATGTTTACATTCTAATAGGTATTATTAAATTCGTTAAAAATCTTTACGTAATCCTGTGTACAAAACAAAAGTTATACAGTCCCATTGCCGCGTCTGAGAAATACTATTTTGTTATTTTTACAGTAATGCAGATGAGGGAAGAAATATTACGAGGTTCGCCATTAAGGCTTTATTTATTACCCAGCTTCCTAGATTGTGTTGAAATTATTTACGATGCTTTTCAATATCAGAGGAAGAAATTTTAACGCCCATTCAAATACCAACCTATTTAAATTTTAAAATATTTTCGTTCATTTAAAGCTTTAGAGGTTTTGATTATGTACATAATTTATAATGAAATCTTTCCACGAAATCTCTATTGATATTTGTAGCGATCTTTATTTATTTAATGAATGAAGGATTACATTTGATTAAAATAAACCAGATACAGTTATATTTTATATTCATAACCAACATTTAAAAAAACATGCTGTCTCTTTCATTTATATTTTCCAAATAGGCAAGTGAGTGATCAACCATCTGTTTCTGAGACTCCTTCGATTGAAAAGGCCTTGGAATCGCTTCCGTATCCATTGTATTCTCCAGATTTGTTCCCCAGCATCGTTGACTCAGACCTCAAGAGATTGCTTTCTGGATAGAAATTGTGCGCTGACGAAGTAATCGTCGAAACTGAAGGCTATTTTTAAGCTGACAATAATGACATTGAAAAATTGTATCGCCGCTATAACGTTGTATAGATCTTTACAAATCTAAATTCAATGTTGAAGAAGATATATAAATATATGAAAAAAAATTAATAAAGGAGGGCGTCCTTCTTTCTCCTATTAAATATATTTTTTATTCCTGAACAATCTTGCCACCAATAACAATGTGACCAGACCAGTATCTGAAGCACTTAATACAGTAATTGAAATAAATTATCATTATTACCTTTCTAATTCAAGGAAACCTAATAGAATTTTTATGTTTCAATATGAATTGTTTTTCATTGTCTACTCAATAAGAATAATACAAACATATTTTTACTTATAAGTTGGAAGGCAGTATTTTAAATTTAATTCGTAAAACGTGTTTTTACCCTATTCCAAGATATAAGTTAAAGCAAACGTTTATGTAGGTAAAATGGCAAGTATAACAAAAAGTGACTGTTGCTGGATTTATAGTGATCGCTTTAACTGATGACAGCGCGATGAATGTACTGTCGTAACTACATCAACACAGCTATTGTACGTCCATCAACTTTTTTATTCAAGCTAAAATAGCATTTCGTGAGTCATGAGACAGGAGATTGCCATTGATAGAAACAAAAACCCGATAGCAAGAATTTTTTGCACTATGAGTGGGAGTTTTTTAAGAAGGATTGAAGTAGCGAGAGTACCTTACAGTAGAATTTAATTATTCATTTTTTCATACAACAAGGGGCAAATGGGCAGAACGCTTATTTGAAGTAATGCCGCCCATACATTCTCAGTGCCTGAAAGAACGCTTTTAACATATGGTACACTTTGGCCAAGGATACCAGTTACCTTTGTTTAAGTTTAGATTGTATTGTTACCTTACGAGCAAGTATTATTTTTGGACAGACATAATTAATCCATTGGTCCATTGCCACAGGGCTCGCAAGTACGTTGCTTGCCTTTTTTTGTTATTTTACTTTCATTATAACTTACTCATACATATAAAATAAAATTTAATTCGCGCTTTCCTTGTTTTTGCTGAATCAAATTTGCAACTATTGGCTGAGAATTTTGGAGCTTTGCCATTGGATTGTGGCTTGGCGAATATTCTTAACCCTTATTACTAAGTGTGAAACATCGTATGATTGTCTAACAACTGGAATAATGTGCTGTTGTTTTATTAAGTTACTATCCGTTATCTGTACATGAGAATTATGAATAAGATATTATAATAGGTGCGTTTTATGCTAGATTTCATATATTTATTATATATGTATAGAGGTTAGCCTGCGTTGTGGAACGACGGACGTCGAAATGATACGGGTTAGTTTCATCCATGTATTAAAGTAGAAATATTTAATCATAATTATCTGACGCTTATTTCCATGAAATTAATGGTAATCGGTATGACTAACGACAAGAATTCAATCAATATATTTAAATGTATAAAACCTCCAAAGCTTAATTGAATATGTTCAATAAATTCAAGTAAAATCTAGTTAAAATAACTCAAATCATAATTCTCATGAATGTTTTTATTGGTAAGGCCGTGGCTACTCAAAATTAATGACTCAAAACTCCCTCATGAATTTACATAATAAAGCAAAGAAAATGAACTACTGATCCTCAATCTACATTGAACTTTGATCTCGAGATAACATCGGCCGAGAGATCTGATTTATGCTAATAGAATCTAAATTAAAATTAATTCAGAGAATATTAAACGAGCATAATGAATATAATTTCCTTACAGGTGGGAATCGTTTGAGTTTTAATATTCTTACATTTGTGGCCTTCTACGTTTGTTTTTGATATTGCTACACAAATTCTGTTTGGAAGGATCCTCCTTTTATTAGAAGAGTTTCTTTTTGCATATAATACAGTATCGATTGCTGCTGAAATACAAATATGAGCTTTATTATACTGGGTCAAATAGGTCCTTATGGCCTAGTATGTTCTATGGTACTTTGCTGAGGGGTAAACCTGCGAAGATTCAATCCATATTTCTGATGCAGAAGCGGGCTGTACTTATTTGTTTTGTTTCTCTAAGGTAGTCGGTACGGAATAAGTTTAGGTAATTTTATATTCTGACACTATCTGCTCAATATTAAAGCCTTGTTGTATGTACTAAAAAAATATAAACGATTTTAAAACATATGGTAACTTTCACCAGTATAAGACTCTAAAGAGAATTAATTTCGTACGGCCAACCAGGCTTCAGATGATAAAACACTGCTTCTATGGAAATTGTATTCGTTTTTACAAAGCGTTTAAACGAAGCAAAATTAGAGAATTATCACTGAATAAATTAAAAATTTGACGAGTATTTAAATGATCCTATTCCTTAGGATTGATTTGCTACAGTTAAATTAACTTGTATGACTCAAAACTTGGCGATTAAAAGAGTGCGGGGAGTTTATCGCCAGTTCTTCTTGCCCGCATGCAAAAATGTTGTCGTTATAAGTAATTTTTTTTAATCTTTAAAGTCAGTTGTTACCCAGCTTCAAACAAAGTGTCAATTAACATATATCTGAACATATCACATCAACTGCCACCGAATCGAGTATAGTTCAAATTTCGCAGCTAAAACTAATTAATGTTGAGCGATGATTTATTACTTTTGAGGTACCATGAGCCTATCCGATAACATATTCCCTAAACGCAAACTTTCCGGACTTGTATAATTGTACCAACTCCGCATACGAACTCGCCTATTTACCATATGCCGACAGCGAATTCTATCTTATTTCAGCCATGCAGTGCAATGACCACTTGGAGAAAATAATCGTGGTAACACAGAAGGCAAAAGATGACGTGGCCTTTCACCAAGAACATGGACCGATGAAGAATATAATGGATAATATTAATATTTAAAAAATTAAACTAATTTAAAAAGTTTTATCTCTCTGGCGGTGTACTTTTAACACTGGCAGCATTTCTTGCTGTATTGCAATACTAATTCTTCTTCTTCAAGTGCCACTCCATTACTGGAGGTTGGCCGTCAGTTCTCTGAACCGCGTCTTATCCTGCGCCAGATGCAGCAACCCCTCCGCACTCGCAATACCTGTCCACTCCCTGACGTTGCGAAGCCATGACTTCTTCCTTCGGCCAGGAAGATACTATAATACCAATTATATACCAATATATACCAATACTAATTATATATATTTAATACATTATTTAATATAATATATAATTCAATACATGAAGTATATATAATTAATACACTTACATTGTATTGATGAATGACTTATTTCAATTTCCTAAGTCTATCAAGTACAAGCGGTTGTACATGTAAGCGGTATTTTATCGACCGACAAAAAATCTAACATCTAATTGACTGTCATGTTTCGTAAACACTTTTGACCTACGAACTTAGATATATAATCTTTACGACTTAAGCCACTTTCACACTAACCGTTATGTTAGCCGTAACATGCCAAGTGTACACGAACGAATTATTCGAAAAATAGCTTACAATGCACCAGTGATAAATGATTCTGATTTGTCTAGACTCTAGACGTTGAATCAATCGCGATCTCCGCGAACTACACTTTCATTATTTTTACTACGTGTTAGTTGCCTGAAAAGAAAAGAGCGTATCAATTACTAAAAGGGCGGCGACGCATTTACGAGCCCTCTGGCAATGTAAGTGTCTATTGATTCCCTGTTCTATAAAAAAAAGAATTGTCTGTTTATAACGAATTAATTAAAAACCTACTGAACTGTACAATATAAAACTTTCTTCTTAAAGAGGTGGAAAATTCGCTTACGCAGGCCGCCGCCATGGATGTCGGGGTTACGTGGGGACTATAGAGCTGGGTTTTCTAAAAGCCATTTACTTTTTATTCAGAGGAGTAGCAAGATCCTACCCACTAAAACACTTAAACCCACGCACGCCCTTAATGAGATGAGCCAATGGTTTGCCAAGGCATTTATAAAAAGAAATATTGATTTGCCAACCACTTGCCTCCTCAACCTAGGATACTGTTGCAGGCACCCTAAGCCTCACAGTCTCCTTCTAAAGTTTAATGCACTCTCATTGTCTTAGAAACTCAACCGCGCCCGATATGTACGGTTTACACACTCGCCCTGTACCGTGTACAACCGTACCAAAGGCAGAGAACAAATTTACTAAATAAACTTGCCTTCCTACCGGGAATTGAGTACCCCTCATTTAATTAAACCGCTAAGCTACCAGTCCCTTGGACAATATATTACTACATTATCCTGTAGTAAGCTATATATTCAGCCGTGCGAAGCCAGTACATCCGCTGTGAGTTCCGAAGTTCACAAAGCAATAGAGACTAGTATTGTGTCAAAAATGTTAAGCATATACAAATAAACGAAGTTTCCACAAAAAGAGTTATATTTGTGTAGCATGATCACAGGAATATGTCATATGATATGAATAGGCCCTCTTTTGTTAATTACTTTATATATAATATAAAACAAATGAACATGAATGAAATGAACAAATAACATGGAATTAGATTCATATTAGCTGGAATTAGTTTGGCTTATTCGCACGAATTCGTTAGTTATATTAAACCAAAAGTTTTGTAAACTCACAGTCGAGGTACAGTTTAATGCCCGATGGGACGCTTAAAAACCGGTTACAGGAGAAATAGTTTCGACGGCATATAAAGGTTGATAGTTATGGAAGTCAGACCCGTGACTAAATGCCTACGCGCATTAAAATAACGACTCGAAAATTATTTCTTGTCTAAACCATAAAACGAATGGCTTTCGGGAGTCGTGTTTTAATGATACACAGTTAATAACGACTCAAAATTTAACTCGAGTACGGATTACATCAGCCGACATCACCACGTTTATTTATTTCCGCCAGTTCGATCAGTTCTGTATAAAAAAAATATTTAATTGAGAATTCAACTCCCGTAGAAATATGCTTTGTGTTTAATATTGTGAATTTTTTGGCATAAACTAAATTATCGAAACAGAATTATATAAATTACCACTAGCACACGCTTTGAGAACATATAATATGCTGATCTACTTAATGGCAGACTCCATGTCTTCAGGTGTATGATGCTGCGTTTTTCCGTCACCAATAACAGTTGCAGCCGAAATTTTTTTTTTTTAGAACATAGAGAAAACGGGCAGGAGGCTCACCTGATGTTGAAGATGATGAAGTGATACCGCCGCCCATGGACACTCTCAATGCCAGAGGGCTAGCGAGGCATTGCCGGCCTTTTAATTGCATATTTGACTTAATAGTATTTATTGTCGTTTATTTTATACTATTCTTTCATTTCTTATGTATTTGTAACGTTTCTGTTTAAATGTTGTGCACACAGTGATGTAATGTTATTTTTAATGACATGTTCATGTCGTCCTTTTTAATAAATCAATGATATATAAAAAAATGTACAAATTCCAAAAGCGCCATAAATGTTTTAATATTAAACAAGTAAGGATTGCCATACAAGTTTCTACAGCCAATATGACAGTCCACTTATAAAACACATGAGATACTTGTTTTTATCACGCTTTTTTAGCTACAGGTGAACACTCAACCCACACTTAGCCGGCGTAACCTGTAATCTAAATTCATTTCTCGGCCCCATCGTCATATCTCTGTTTATTATAGCCCCAAGCTCCATTTGCAGGTTTTTTATTTGTTACAAAGTAGTTATTATTTTTTTAGTCCCGTTTACAAATTAAATTCGTGTTACCGCCTAGCGTCTTCACACGGCCCTAAAATCAGTGGAGAGATCGGGACAATAGACCTACTCAAATTAGCGGTTAACGATAGGATACGAAGCGATCTAGGCCCCCATCATTTTGTCCCCCAAAATTGTCTCTGGTTTTGAAATAAGTTCGATAGGATGCACATGCATGGATATAACCAAGACGGTTCCCTAAGATAGAACATACTTCATTGCACACTTTTAAAATTCCACAACACAACTCATTTTAATATAATTTTTGCGGCGCGTCACCTCTGTGAAACCAGCTTGCCTTTATTTTCAAACGGATACAATTTAGCCTTCAAAATGAGTATCATTACCTGAAAGGTCGGCAGCACAACTGCTAGCCCCCGAAGCTAGAGGGCGATGGTTTGCTTCCAGTAAATTTTCTTTCATTTAAATATACATATGTATGTGAGATATATAATTAGATATATCCCATATCGAACCAACAACAGAGCTGGTGCAGCTTGTGATGCGGCTGAAAAAGGTAAAGCCTGCAAGTACAGGGGTCTAGGCTCTGAAAATGACTTTGTCCCATTTGGTGTCAAGACCCTTGGTCCGTGGTGTCCTAGCGCGATAATGCTTTTTAGGGAAATATCGAAAAGGAGAACGAAGAATTGGCGGCTACCTCGCACAAAGAATTAGTCGATAGCTATTCAAAGGGGGAACGCTGCCACTATCTTCGGAACCTTGCCTAAAGGGACTCTTTAATAATATTTTTTTAATTATTAAATTTTAAGGTTAGTTATAAGGTATATTAGAATTACTATATGTACATTTTGTTTAAATTGTATAGCTTATGTGTAAAATAAAGTTATATTTTAGTTAATGTTTCAAACCGTAATTTCATACGCCTAAACATTCCATTAGATATTACCATCTCAATATGACTATTTTTTCCAAAATTCGTGGATAAACCTAATAACACTTACGATATGTAGCACACATGCTTGGACGACTTAATAGATCATATTGTTGAATTGAATAGGGAAAATGTTATTTACATACGAGTAAGCGAGGTTACCATAGCAACAAATATAAAATTATAAATTCTTATTTTTTTTTAAACCATTTCTAAAAAAATATTTTTTAATAATAAAGTCTACCACATTCGCATTAAGATTTAAGGGATATTTTTTTACATTCATGGTGTTGGTGAACAATTCTATTGATCTTCTCAGGAATGGCAATAACAGAAGAGGAATTTTCGTTAAGAAATTCTTTGATTGTCTTTATCATTTGGGGTGAAGGGTTATTTACAAAGAGCGCAACTCTAGCCGCAACATAACCTAAAAATATGACCTCATTATAATCACTTCAATGATAAACAATTGTTTTAATTTATCACTAATAAGATAACTAAATGTCAGTATTATCTATGTAAAAGTGTGTGCCTTTATATAGTAAGTATAATAAAACGAAAAAAATAAAAGGCAACGCACTCGCGAGCCCTCTGGGATTGAGTGTCCATGGGCGGCGGTATCACTTAACTTCAGGTGAGCCTCCTGCCCGTTTGCCCCCTGTTCTTTAATAAAAATCTAAATCATACAAAAAGCGGCATTACGCGCCTACAAAATGGACTCGTCGTATTGCATTAACTGAATCTTCTTTGAAATTTAAAACATCATACAATTAAATTACAGAGAAACAAATTATTTAATTTATTTTCTATTTACTCGGTCACTCAATTTACGAAAATATTCTACAGACATAACAATTTTATTGCATGTATACTGAATGAATTATTTAAATATTTGTAAAGATATTCTTTTCATATTGAATTTTTATAGGGCGTAAGCACTTGGAAATATTCTGAATTGTAACGAGTTAGAAAATCCATCGCATAATTTTGTATAATGCTTTTAAGATATACAGAATGTATAATTTATTTTAATGGAAATTCAAACCGTTATATGAAAATTTGTGTTTTGATTTGTGTCTCTTAAACCGATAGGCACAAAGTCTTTCATTGATACGTCTTGTATATTGCCTGTAAGACAGTATTACGGGAATGTGTAGTGGCATTAGAATCATCGAAATTAAGAAGACATGACCGACCCTACCTCAGGTTGATGATTAACTAGTGGTGGAGAGATTTTAGACCTCCTCATACGTTTTTTTAAGCCTTTGATTTGAGATTGACGGTATATGTAAATTTAGAGATATCAGAACCGTTTACGACGATATCGTGTAGAACAACATACCGGTTACATTGACCAAAATCAGGTCCCAGCGGGTAACAGTATAGCTGTTGGTACTATCGGTTTTTACGACGAATTATGAGTAGTTCAATGTCGTTTTAACAGATTTTAACTGTATTTAATATAGACATAAAAATGTAAATAAATTATATTTTAATGTATTTTTATAACAAATTTAAGGCAGATGTGACTCTCCTGAGACACTCATAAAACTACTAACCCGAAGTGAATTGATTATCAGTTATTCAGACCGACATATGTATATTACTCCAATGTTCTAGAATGATTCCGTGACGTTTAAAGACCCACTTGGCGTGTCGAGACTACTTACCGTGAACCCTTTTCACCTATTCTTTGATCTAGAGAACAAAGTCTTAAACAAAGCTCGCACTGATACAAAGCACCCTAGCGAGAATCATTTTGAAGCAATCAGTCCTTTGCGATTGCTGCGTCACGCGGGAAGTTCATACCTGCAACAGAGGAAAGTAGAATTCATATTAATTTATAAATATTCAATTTACTTACAAGTTCTAAAACATAATACAAGTAATTTTATATGAATAATAAAAGAAAATCCTGATATCAAAAATTTTACACTCACATCAATTATATAGGAACAGAAGCAAGCTAGCAAGGGAAAAAACTAAACAAGCAACCACCAAATAAAAAACAAAATAAAATAACAACAAAAAAAATAAAACTAAACCTCAACGTTACATCTTCTAACACTGATTTAACCATTTCTTTCAAATCGAGAATTTTAGATTTAGTCTTGATTGAAAAAAAAGTACCTAAAGAACGTGTGGCGGAGAGTTTATTGTCAGTAGCATTTAATATGTGTTTCTTTCTTAACGATCATATTAGATGTGATTGTTTGTCTGGTAGCGGAAGTTTTAAAATACTACCTCAGCAATACATATAATATATTTAGAATTAACGTCATAGCTAGACAAAACCTTGCATGCCAGCACTCATTATACTCCATTACCAAACGCTTTGGCGGCGTGAGAGTGAGTTTTCGTTCACCTCAGTGAACCTGCACTAAAACTCGCATGTCATTGACCTCAGATTAAAAATACCTAATTAAGCATTTTTTAAATATTTCATTCCAAAACGAGCCTCAGAATTCAATTAGAACGTACTAAATGGATAGTAGACAAACTTTTTATCTTAAAATATTTACCACACCGCTGTGCGGTTAATAGTTAACAGACATTTACAGCCAGGGTTCGATTCCCAATGAGGTTTACCAATAGTGACATTTTATTTATTTTTTTCGTTATCTTACAGCTAACATAACCTGTATACAATAAATAACAATTATACTTTGCAAAGAGCCAAATATCGAATAGATAATATAAATAAATAAATCGTTTATTTGCAACGAAAGTGGACATCTAGATCAATTAATTATTAAAATTCGTACTATCATTTATAGGGCATAAATGTCACATGGTGAAAACGTATAATATCATGATATGGTAAGTTATTTATAGGTGTTGTCAAACGTATGGTCTTACGCTATAAAGACACCCTGCCTTTAAGAAGTTAATCAGCTTCCCTTTGAAAGCATTATATAACCATGGAGTTACAATTTTTTTAATACATCGTGGTGATTTGTATGCAGCCGTGTTGGATACCTATAGAGGCAAATTTCTTTAAATCGTTAGAACGATGCTTGATGCTTTTTCAGTAATAACTGCTTCAAAGATTTATAAACTTGAAACTGTCAAAATACCAAGTTCGTAAAAAAATTGTCTACAGCTTACAAGAGGTCAATAGCCGTATTAAAGTGATACAACCTTTAGTCTTAACAAGTAAATTTCTCCATAAAAAAAATAAATTCATTTTTCCTTTATATGTATTAAACATATAAAGGAAAAATGAATAAAAAATATATAAACCTAAATACCTAATTTAGCTGTGTTGTGTAATGATATGAAGGTATGTTGTGTGAGGGCACATATGTACGTGAGGGTTTGTGTGTGTGTGTATGGTGATTATTTTTTACATCTAAATGTTGTCATGTAAACAATTATTATTAATTTTATTAAAAAACTAAGTATTAACAACGTAAAGTATGAACCCTAACCGAGATATTTGTATTTAAAAAATATATTAATGAAGTAATATTTGTAATAAACTGCCGTTATACTAATAAAACACACCCGACGCATAAAATTCCACCAAAAAGTTAAAACTTCACTTTAAAAAATAACCTAGATTTTTCTAACATTCAAATTTCCCCAGTTTAATATTCAGCCTAGACCGGCATAGACTGAAAATCGTACGGGAAAAATAAAATAGGTCATATATGAAATTACAAACCGAGGATATACATATATAGCCAACTAAAACGAATCGGTAAAAAGCAAATCGTTAAGCAAGTATTCATTTCAAAATTTATATTTAACACCGAGCCCGGCTCTCGAAGGGAAAAAAAACTTATATACGATGTTTATTCGTAAAGGGTGTTTGAGAGTAGAGAATGGCTGGCCAATTGGCTTCCACGTGCGACTGTCATACCAAAGTTCGATCCCCGTCTGTGCATCAGTGGGTTTTCTATCCATGTGCACATTTAACATTCGCTGCACGCCATGCCAAAAAGTCGTAGGCTGGCACAAAGGTGTTACTAGGCACAGAATATTAATCATCTACTTGCCAATTAGATCGACAAATGATTTTACCTAAGTGTAGAACCAATAACGGCAAAAAAACATTGAGCGTTGGGGGAGTACTGCGGTATAATAGACTCCCAAAAAATGTAAAAAGTGCAGGCAGCCTAGCAATATTTAAATTAAGATTAAAAGAGCATCTATTGAGTGATCCCAATCTACGGAAATGAAAGTACATCCAAGTTCTACCAAGTTTCTTTTTTTTTCAAATTGTAACGTTAGCATATAAGTGTTCTCATGTAAGTGACTAATGTCTATTATGAGAATAAATGTCTTTAAACCTAAATGATCATGAAAGTATTTTTTTTTTGTGTTTGAGTTATATAATATATGTAACTAAATAGATCTTAATAATCTTTAAGGCCTTTAATAAAAAACAATGTTGAGTAATATATTCACTATTTCTATGTGACTGGTAAAATCAATTAAGTGTTTATAATAAGCGAATCTTACGAGGCTTTAATGGCGGAAACTGAACCCAAAACCTTCAATTAGTAGAAATAATTCAAAGAGTGCCGTTCAATTGATAACAAAATAAATAGAATTGTAAGTCGAAAAGAAAACAGTGCAGCCGTCGTTCTAGTGGGTAGGAACAAAATATTAAAGAAATTCCGAAATCGAATTACTTGTTGCGTTTAAAACCAGTGGTCTCGAAACTCATTTACAACAAATGCAAGAACCTTTTAAACTCTAAATACAACACTCTTACTCCTAATGAAGAGATACACCGGGATATTACATCGTAAAAGTATTCTTGCTACAATACTTTTTAATAAGAGCGAATAAAAGTAATTGAAAAAATTTGTATGCACAGCCTTATTTGCAGTGCTACTGTTTGAATTTTAAATTAAGAATCTGAGTGAAATAAAAGAGGGAAGATTAAATGTTACCTGAATTAGAAAAATCATTTTAATAATTGAATTTCACTGTGTTGAGATTTTTGTAAAAAAAAGTACACCCGTATAAAGTACACATGTCAGAAGTTAAACGTCTTTGTAAATTAATTATAACTAAAGTAAAAGCTCCAATAGATTATCATATACCAGTATATCAGCACTCCATGTATTTGCTTATCTAAACAAATACACCAACCAATAGCATGTATGTTTTCACGATATCCCTTTTTCACTCTCTCTCAATCTCAATTTCTCTCTCCCTTTTCTTTGACAAAAACGCTGCACGTCTTCGTGACGTTTCATCTGTTAAAATTTTTACCCTCATGTGCCTTATGAAGTTTCACTTCAAAAATTGTTCGGAATATAGTTTTTTTTTTATTATTGCAAGTTTTATTAGTTAAATAATAAATTGAACATTTATCCAAAGTGCGTCATACTTAAAAGTCCTAATCTATTTACGGTCTTATTACGGTGATGACAGATATCATGAGGACCAGCATGAACCGGCATCATCACACACATTATACCACTGCATGCATATAATTTATTAAGTCTTATCTGTCAAATTTACTTCATTTATGTAGAAACATTAGAGCAGTGTTGGCCTAGTGGCTTCAGCGTGCGACTCTCATACCTGAGGTCGTAAAAATTAGTTTCAAAGTAAATTATAATAAGTAAATTAGTTACAAAGATAATTTCATGTATTTGGTGTGAATTGTACTTAAGCATAATAAACACTAGATTCATAGAAACATTTATATCAAAGTTCATAAAATTGTTTATCGGCTACGTAGACTAACTATGAAAACAGTCAATTCAAACGTATTAGGTAACAGCGATGTTTTTACAGTACTATGTGACATTCTTGTTCGCACATACAATTGTAGGGTAATCTTACCATTTCCGCGTCTTTTATTACAATTCCCAAGTCGAGGCACGCGTGTCGCACGCACCCATTTAAGCCTATAGCCTTGTATCTTCCATAAAAGCCTTTCTGCTTGACCCAGTTTCTACCCATTTGATGAACCACTTCTCAAGAGCACTAATACGTTAGTTTCACTTGTAATTAAAAGTTCTTGTTTAAGTACTGTATTGAACATCGAGGCTTTCAGTTTCTCGACATTTTAAGAGGTACTTAAAATTTCAGCGCAGATAATTATGTTGCATTATGTGGCCTATTTTCTATTGAAAAGTTTTTCAGTTGTTTAGTCTTATAATCGATTTAATTATAAAACAGTTAAGGAACGTTATGATTGGTTTTTAGTATCTACCTTTTGTTAATTTAAGAAACTAATGTTTTTTTTATAGCTGGGGCAAACGAGCATGGGTTCACCTGATAAGTGATACTGCCGCCCATGGTCACTCACGTTGCCATAAGGCTCGCAAGTGCGTTGCCGGTCCTTCAAGAATCAGTACGCTCTATTCTTCAAGGACCCTAAGACCAATTGGTTCGGAAATACTACAGTAGACAGCTGGTGCATAGCGGTGGTGCGCGGGAAAAACTACCTTTGAAAACGCTAAGTTGTGGAACAACGGACATCCAGGTGATACGTATGTATTGATATTGTTCTTTGTCTTCTGAAAACATATTGACTTCTATTTTACATCAAGCACGAGTATTTACACCTAAGTATGTCCAGAAATATATGTATATAGTAGTAGATAGGTTACTTGGATCCTTGTTGCTTGATGAAGGTCTATCAGTGATATATTACGTAGCAAAGTGTAAGGGAGCGATCAATGCAAACAAAGACTGGCCATGTGTAAGACAAACAAACTTGGCATACAACTGCCAACTGCTCAACTGCATTTAATTTGCTGGTTAAACAGTCTTACTGGATATTATCGCAACGTTGTCTTTGTAATAAACCTGTCAACATCATACCCTAACTTTCATATAAACTTATGTGAAACTGATCTGACATTATCATGATTCGTGTGCACTTCTTCTTTTTTATGTCTCCTTCTTTATCACTGTTTGTATATTACTGTATTGCATTTCTTCAATTCAAATTCATTTAGTAATATACGTAACACAATGTACACTTACAGACGTCAAAAACAGAAATGTATTTAAAATACTTCTTATTTTACATTTAGTGCCAATTCTCAAATGAGGGCGTATAAAGATAGAAAACAACCGGCAATAAACTCTCCGCCACTCTTTTAAATCACAAAATTTTAATGTTTGTACCATTACACCATGTTTCACATGTCATCTTAAGTAATTAATAATATTAATATATATTAAAAACAAAGATTTGTCCTGTATCATGATCATCATCAAGGTATGGTAAAATAGGAGTATGCACTGACATTTTGGTGGGAACAACACGCAAAAACATAGTCGAAATAACTAATATCACCGCATACACGAATACCATTACGACCTGGCCGCATGGCCAACCATCGGCCCTCTTGCCATATTTTAGGGAGAGAGACAACCCGATGCATGGACGCCGCCACAAGCAATGACATTTAAGCGAGCATGACTTTCCTTGAAATCTGAACTTGGTTGCATAAGAAAATAATAATAACACTAATTATACTGAAAACATTTGATACCACATGGATCACGGTTCGTTACTTGCTTATATTATCTTATTTTTTCTCCTAGCAGTTGCCAAGAGATCGCTGTTTAGTTATGTTAATTTTATTATATTTGGTAACGAAGGGTTAATAAATAAATATTAAAATATTTATCATAATTTTCTTAAACAACTTTCAACTAGACTCGAATAAAAACACTATATGTATTATAAATCTTGGTTCAAATGCGATTACAGTTTTAATTTATCAAGAAACTTAAGGAGATTTATGTTTTCCTTTCATAAAATTTCCAAAGACTGATTATGTTTTTCTCGTTACACAAGTTCTACGTAATACAATTATGATAAATTTTAAATATTGTATAGTGGTTTAACTTTGATAGATATTTTTGGTAAATTATTATCTGAGCCAACGTGAAATTGTAAAGTATGTATTGTGTAAGTTTATTATTTCCTCCAGTAAACTTTGTACTGTCTATGTACTGATCCAGTAGGTCTCAAATGGGAAAGTTCTTTAACGAGTTGGATGGTCAAAAAAACCGATGCAGATCATAAAACAACGAAAGCGTAGCTTACCTGGGCTACGTGTTACGCCATGGCCGCTACTACCGCCTTAAATTAGTTATAATGGGTAAAATCCAGGGTAAACGGTGTTATTACTACGTATTGATCATAAAAAATAACGTACGACGTAACTAAAAAGAGTTTAAGTAGAAATGGGCTGGTTGTTGGGTCTTGCCCACGTGTGCCCACGGGCAATAAGACAGGTGGATCATGAAGAAAGAAACAAGAGAAGGTGCCCAACGCCTGGGACGATAAATCTGTTTTGTAAATATAATGTAATACTTAAATTTAATGTAATTGTAAAACACAAGCTATTTTTATTTTCACCATTATTTACTTTGCAAGTTTTGATTCTTATTTATTTATTTATGTCGGTGGCTAATTTAAACGAATGCAGTAAGACAGAAATCTATCTACTGTAATCTTCACATATCAGACTATTGTCTTTAATCAGTACAAAAGCAATAGCTTCAAGCCATTATACCCGCTAAGATCGAAAATCCGATAAAATTCTAACCCCAACATCGCGGCAAAATCATTGAATCACAATGGCCGATATAAGCTCTTTTAACCAGTAAACGCTAATTTGAATCGAGTTAAATAAAAGCTATGCGGTACTAACGAGTTGTGTTCCGAACCAATCAAAATTTACTTTGGTTATTGGGCGTGGCAGTCTTAACTTTAAACAAACAAAAAGCTATACAAATTTAGCTCAGTACCGGTTTTTTATCTTTGTAAGATATCGTTTTACTGGAATTTGTTGGAGCCATTTTAATCTACAGAATACCAGATAGTGTTTATAGAATAATTAGCATGAATTTAAAATCGAAGTAAATCAGCACGTGTCCTTCTAGAAAGCCTAGAAGGTTCGTCACACAGATACACAGAAATGCAATTAGTGATGCTTTTATAACACCATTTAATCTATACTAGTATGATAAAACTTTGTTTAGTTACGCTAATGTTAGGGAAGGTTAAGATTTTTAAAATGATAAAAACATACTAACACACGCACACACTAGTTAGAACATGGACGAGCCAAGGCTGTACAGTTTGCTCACTCAGGCTTTCTTAGTCGTATAAGCGTGACGATTTCCTAAATCGTCGGAGTTACTCCCCGAGAGCATAACCAGAAGTAGGCACTCTCTTTGACTGTTAAATTGCATCCATTCGTTACATAGCAATTAACATTACATTATTTCGCTTATATTTTATTTTAATACGCGATAATAATATTATTGAGTAATAAAAAATCATCTATCATTTCAAGCACCCAGTTGACCCAGGAACATTTTAAATTTAGAACAAAATAGAATAAGAAAATGCTAAAATTGAAATTCATTTGTTATCCGTTATAGCTTGTAATTGCCACACCCGTCCATTCAAAATTAATTTCCAAGAGCAGTGAACCGATGGGCGGCGTAATATAAGTTAATATTAGAAGATAATGAAGCTTCGAGCAATTAGAACCGGGTTCCGTACTTGTTCCAATTTAACGGTTAATAATAGGTAAGCTTAACAACATAATCTGATTAAAAGTTTTAACTTTCTAAACGCCTGTAAATTGAATATTGAGCCTCGATAATAGTATGAAGTTTATTATTTCTCCTATGAACGAAAACTACAAAAAAAAACTAAAGAATAAATATTTAAGTTTGTTATTAGCTAAAACTTATTAATAAAGGTATACTTCCATATATACTTCCATCTTCCTTCACATCGTTTTCGCGATCTTCAGAAGTCATTATTAATAAATACTAAAACTTTATTCATGACAGAAATATGTGTCAAATTTCATCCAACGCGGGTTCAGTAGGGACTTAAGAACGGTAAAAATATGCTAGTCGTGTCCAATCGATCTTCCTACGAGTAATATCCCGAAGAAAATCAACACCAAATTTTTGATCAAAATACGCAACCTATGATGTGACGTAACCTGTCCTGTACTTTGGGTTGTAACTTCAAACGTATAACGATTATTAAATTACTTGAGAAACTCACACAACAGGTGGTTGTAATACATGAGTCTTTTGAATTGAATTTTAATGATAGGTTAATGCTTTCCTGACGTTAAACTTTAATGCTTCATGCTTGGCAGAGTGACGTTCAAATAACATTAAAGATAAAAGCGATACCCACTTAATATACGGCATTTAAAAATAATTAAGGTTTGTATGAAGTCTTAATGGGGTATATCTGCGTTTATTTAAGTGAAATGTTTTAAGGCATTTTAAAAATTACAACCAATACTTTCAATTAGTTATTGTTATAGTTATAGTTATTGGTTTTTGGTATCATTATTTGTTTTAAAATTATTAATTAATTAATTTAATTTAGCGAGACAAACGAATAGCATTTAATTATATATAATTAGGGACACTAATCACACAACTACTGTGTGTTTAGTGTCCTTTTAAAATATATTTAACAACCTTAAAAACATATTCTGTGCCAGACTTCTGGCGGAAATAAGTTCGTGAACAATAGGGCAAACTTAACTTAAATAAAATCCACCACGATGATTTTATAAAATGGCATTGCTTAAGAAAAACAAAGCACATTATAAAAAAACATATTGACTATCGCAAAAAGTGGTAGCCAGAAGTCCAGTCCAGTCATCTTTATTTTAAATTAACTAATTTTGACTGATTCCCTATTTCGATAGACCTAAGTGACGACTCTGAGTACTGTTGTAGAAATTACAAATACTAATACTAATAAATTCAATTTTAGTACACATTGATAAAAAATTAATTCCAAGACAGTATTTTAAAATAAACATTTTTTGTTCTTTCATACGGTTAATGCATAGTCGACACGGCAAGAGTGAATGCCTCTTAATAGGCTGAGTGCATATTAAATAAATTATATCTTGCATACCATAAATAGTGTGCGTAGGAGTGCGACACTTGAAAAGGTAATTAATTCTATGGGGAACAAAAAGTTTTGAATTGCGTAGATATAAATAATACTTAGTACACATATGTATATAGACTTAATAAATTCCTTGTTTCAATATGAAATAAAACAAAAATAAATCAGTGGCGCTGCTACCTGTTTAGTTCTGGGCCTCAGACTGTATCTGTTTCATGATCATTTGTCAATCTAATAGGCAAATAGGTGATCAGCCTCAAGTGCCTGACACAGGCAGTCCATTATTTGGGTCTAAGGCAAGCCGGTGTCCTCACGATGTTTTTTTCCGCGGGTCGAGCGAATGTTAAATGCGTACATAGAAAGAAAGTCCATTGGTGCAGAGCCGGGGATTGAACTTATGATCTCAGGGATGACTCTCTGCTAACATTGCTCTAGTTGTATGAAATGTAATAAAATTTTCGTCTATACATTAAAACTGATGATTATAATGTCATCTAAAATATTATTCTTTTTCCCTGTGTAACTAGAGAACTGTTCAAGTTGTGTCGTGTCATTTCCACACATGCGGGTGTGTTGTTATTAACTAGAATGGTTTGTGTGTGGGCATTCACACTTAATATGGTTGGGTCTAATCGCATCTGGACTAGACAGAATCTTCGCTAGAACTATAAAGTTAAAGTACGTCATTACTAGGTATAGAAAAAAATCATTCAAAGCCTGGATGAGCCATAATTGCAAACAAGCCAAGTGTTTATTCAGTCGTCATCATCATATCTGAGCGTCGTGCTTAGCAACACGTGAAATGGACAATCGGTTAACTCGGAATTCTGTCCAGTACCTCTCTTATAACAGTGTATAGTTTTGAGAAAGATGACGATATTTTACTTGATCGGTACATCTGGTTGATGATCCACATGATCTTCTGTGCTACTAACCATGATCCGTTTCTTCATGTTCTCATCACCTATGCGCATTCATTTAGTCATAAGAAATCGGTCTTATAGAGTAGCCCTGCAGATCAAAAGAATGTGGCTTATCCACGAAACCACATTCTCATCTATTAATTCTGCCTACTCGTCTTGGACAGGCGTGAGCTCATAAATAAAACACTAAATACCTTGTTAGAAATCTAACAGTAACTTGCTCCAGTAACTACGTGTGGTCGCCAGAACAATATTAAACAATCCCAATTGTAACCATTCTTTGCGTATCCATTGTATGGGTTAACACGTCATGTCATGATGGACTTTGGCCTGCATTCGCCATCGTTTAAGCGAGCGTTATCTTAAATTGATGAATTGATTACTCTTAGTTAAACTTCAATATTTTAGAACCTAACGGAATAATGCATACTCAACAATATTCTTTAAAAACCTTTGTACGAATTTATACGCGTATCCAGTATAACTTTTGATCCAGTAGAGCTTTGTTTCGCTGGTATAAAAGCCGGTAGAAAAACCAACCTCGGAGCTTAACAATACTTTAACTAACCGTTTTACCTCAACCTTAATCGAGTGTTTAAATTCCGCATCAAAAGATCAGTGAGCTTCGGCACGAGTAACTGTATGCAAATCGTATTGCTGATGAAACACATGTCCACGGCTCTTGTGAATGGAATGAATAAGTGAATAATCGATAAACAAGTTCCAAGAATGGTGAATTATACTTGGTATCAATGATGATTTAGAGTTTGGCAATGTAATGCCATAAATATACTTATCTTTGATCATGAATGACCTAGTTTATCGATAGCTTGGCTAAATTCCATTGCGGGAATATTTAAAATATTTGTATAAAAAGGATTATTCCGCGCTTTTATGATTTACCAATAGACAATTTTGAAAATTAGCTGGATGCATTTGTGAACCTATGCGACCCAAAAGCTATCCTTACTTATAAAAGTTAAATCTTATAATAACGACACTATAAAAACCGATAGTCGTAACTTCTGATGACGTTGTTATTAAGTCATTATAACCGGTATGTTGTTGTAAGCGATGTTATCGTAAACGGTATTGATTGAAAAGATGACTGATTTGGGATTTGCATTTATGCAAGCATGCATATTCTTCATGATTCTTAAAAAATGTATATCTAAAGCATTTATTAGCTTTACTTACGATAAAGTTTATAAATAGAATTAATACTGACGGAGATTTGAATTTAATCCTCGGATGTAGACGTGAGTTGTGCATTTTATGCAAAATATTAAACATTACTTTGTAAAGCAGCTTACGTTTTAATTCAACAGCAATTTGCCTGAATATTTCTTGTAAAAAACCAACATCATTAGAACTTCATGTAATAATAGTTTGCAATTATATACCTAAGTATTTAATCAAATACTTGTAACATATGACATGACACTGCTACAAATCTGTCAGTGATAAGCTTAAAAACTTCTGCAAGTATTTTGATGGGGTTTTCAGATAAAGACTCATTTATTAGTTTAGTTTTATAATTTGGCAATTTACGTGTTGCAAGTTGGTAGTGTTACATATAAATTACCAATTACAAATTAATGTTTCGCGTCTCCTAATCACAAAAGATTTTCACAGCTTAGTCTCGTATACACCAACTTAGCTAAATAAGGCCTGATAATTGTCAACGCTCCGCACACCGAAACATTGGTAGATAAAGGAAATATATGTTTTAATGTGACAAGTACTCATAGGCCAAAAATTCCAATTTTAGGAACCAAAGGAAAAGTGCTTTGAAACCCTGATGGGAGCAACTATGAATGGAGATCTAGCTCGTTAGTCAGAATGCTTAATCTGGACATCGGATAGTAGCCAACAGGCGCTCTTTTGAAATGGTAAAACGGGATGAAGCTTTGGGTATCTATAGGGTACACGAAATTTAATTTTATTTAAAGATAATTCGTATAGTTAATCGTACATACGCTCTACTCTAAGGCTATATTTATGTAGATTATGTCAGTGCATTCGCTTCAGTCCCAATTCACTGGTGCAAAGTTTCTTAGTCTCCCAAAAAGCTTCGAATTTTGTAAGTTAGCGTGTACGAAGCACTCAGTTTCCACTTTTAACTAAATTGAAGTTGCTCAGTGTGCACGTGACTGCCTGGCTGTCTGTACGTGATTGGATTTAGGGTTAGACTCCACATATGACCGATATTCAGGAGATCGCGGTTTAGAGAGAGACAACCGACTTTTGAGCTTCTGTCTCTATTACACTGTGACAACTGTAAACACAAATGAGATAACGCGAGACAAACGTAAAATAGCCTGTGGAGTGAAGACAATAATCATTGACACGTGCTTTTTAATTAATCCTGCCGCATAATTGTATTTCTTTTAAATTCCAAATTTGAAACATCCCAAATCAACCGTCATGCGCACTTTTTGATCTACAGATGTAAAACTATTGATTTTCATGGGAGTAATATTTTATAGCACTATATCCCTAGAGATGATTTTTACTTGATGATTTTGAGGAAGCCAAGACCATTCTTATTCAATACGCAAAAACAGGATATTGCGTGATTGTTATGGCATATGAGTCAGATAAGGGATGTTAAAACAATAACGCACGTTTGCGCAATTTCTTCTATTATATTCAACATACATTACCGACGTGCATTGTATATCTAATTTTGCTTAGCCATTCCTTTATAAATATAGCCATCATCATCAAACCATCTATACAACAGTTCAGTTATCATATATCACTTGTATTTATAAAAAGGTTATAAAACGCACAACTACACTGCGAATTTTTTACTATTATTACAATTTTAAATTAGAGTCTTACTCGTTTAAAAACATTTACTCTTATTAAATAAAAAAAACAAATTTCTCCTATATATAGTCTGTATGAAAATGTAAGTATAATAATCTAATGAAATTGGCCATTTTGTAGCGGCGGCCATCTTGGATTAACAGTGACATTGAATAAGTATTAAGTAACAGTCATTAGGACTAAAGGTGCGTACCAAATTTAAGATCAATTTGTCAACAGGGCGTCAAATATCAATTCAATCTAAGATCGTTTAAACCCGTGTTGAATATAATATGGACTTTGGTGTAGTAGTACAATTAACTGCTATATGCAGTTTATATCAAACAACAATAAAATTCGTATTAAAAAAAGAAATCATTTTACCAGAACTAGGTTGCATGTTGCGTTTATTATAGGTAGAAAAAAAATTAAAGAAATGCATTTTCGTATACATGGTTCCCAAATAGCATAGGCATGTTGGGATCGACCCACACCAGATTCTCTGCTGTACAGACTTATACTAACACGGGAAGATCCCACAAGGCCGCAAAGATGGAGGAAAGTAATTAGGCGACGACAAACAAACATACTTAACAATTTGGAGATAGACGACGTTCGTTTACTGTAAATAATGAGAAAGTTAAAAAAAATGAGAAGCCAATTTACAATGTTTCTTTATATTCTGAAGTAATATTACATTACATCCACTCAAGGAGCCAGGGTTATCTTCACATCAAGTGGACAAAGTGCCCACGCAGGAAAGTGTAAGAGAGCGCAATATCTGAAGCATGTGATAAGAAACTTTTTCAACATCTCTTGGTTATCTCCTATATCAGCATTTTATGCAGCATATATTATAAAGCACAAAGTTGTGGCATTTGTTAAAAATTATCATATTTTACGCAATTAGAAAATTCGCATTTTTTATCTGTAATAACTACAACTCGATCTTGTCTTGATATAAATTTGAGAATGACTTTATGTTGTAATTTCCTTAAACACCTAAGTTATTTGTTAACAATACTTTAATCTAAAGCTTCTAATTTATTTCAAAATAAATCCGCTGTTAAATATAGTAGTGAAATACTTAAATTTTATCGTTTCAGTGTATATCTGAGTATTTCCGAGTTGAAATTCTGACGTGCTGTACGAGATGCGAAGTGCTTCACTAACACTATTGTGTTACAATGAAACTTGGCGTGAAAGTTACAGAAACGTTGCTTTCTGTGAATTTAAATTATTAGTGGTTTTATCATATTTTTATAATATTTTTTATTTCTTTGAAATTGTGTTGGCAAAACGATTGCATGGTTTAATAGCGACATTAAAACTTCTAATAAGTAGTAGTGAAATCTGTAGTAAAAATACCAAAAAACTGTTAATTGCACTTTGAAAAACATGTTTCTTCAATAACACAAAGACAATACATAAATCGTAATTTCACAGAGTAAAATAACAAAGCCCAGACAATAAATATTTAATTAAGAAAACGAAGTTTAAGTAGCGCGAAATTAAATCGATATTTGACAACCTTTTAATTGCATAAAACTTATTGATAAATCGCGTCTCATTATAGTACATTGTATTAAATCATTGTATATTATTTGAAGAGCTAATTATGAAGCAACAATAGAATGTTTCGATTTCCACAATATATTGTTGTCAGTAACAGGCTCGCCGTCTGCAATGGACACCACTTAATTGACAGTTAGTGCATTGGATATATGGTTTTTAATACTGTTATTAATGTGAAAGGGAAGCTGTATTATTCTCGTATGTAAATGTACTTACGATTATTATATCTGGACATACCTGCAACAAATAAATATCAGGATATAGTTGCTTTGTTAAACACATTAACAATCATAAATATCACTTTACGCTGTCTCTACAAATACATATTTAAAATACCTAGGAGATTATTTAAAAAGTTCAACATAATATTTAAACATTGACGTCTTTATCCGCTGCGGGTACACAAAATATCCAGAGTCACTAAGGGAGAAATTCAGAACTGAGAGTTAGTGTAAAGCATATGGTAATAATACAATGCAATACAGTTTTGACGCACGAGAGTGAGACTTACCGCTAAATCTCTAAGACTTTAACCGCTAAGACTTTTCTTATTAATGAAAGAAATAAATAAAATATAATAAAGTTTTATGTGTAAAGTGCACCTTCCAGTAGCAATCAAAAAGACAAATTTTAGTAGCGTCCTTCAGAGACAAAGTCTTACTATATAGATAGATAGTCTATCTATATATATTATACTAATGAGACTGGATACCCAGCAAAAGCCTGAGGCGGAAGTCTCAACTTTTGAATGTACCGCGCGCATCCTAGCTTGGTTAGCGAAGCGCCACTCACGCGAACATTACATATAATAAATAGAATTTATATGGAGGTAGACCTATTTATCGGTACACTGGCCGAGGTCATAAGAGTTGCTTGCTATATATTAGTTATGAGATCTAGGTGTATATATATTTTTTTTATATTCGTTGTAGGTATTATTGTGTCGTTCTATTGCGTTATTATTATTTTTTTATAATGTAGGGGGCAAACGAGTTGCACCCATAGACACCCATTTTTAGTGGGTGCGTTGCTGGCCTTTGAGTGTGTACGCTCGAATTTTAAACACTTGGAGATCATATCTCTCAGGGAAGACGCTCAGCGAGAGTCGATTCCAAATTTCTTGTGAAACGGACTGTGGATATTTCCAGCCATCTAGGTAATGTTGTTAAAATTTAGAATTCATACGGCTCGTACGTTGCTAAAACGAGGCAGGATTCATCAGTAGTAATTGTTATGCTACAATAATGACGTCAAAATAAATATTTCCAATATAAAATAATATCTTATCCAGACGAAATCGAGTACAAAAACATAAAATGTAATATCACCGCAGTACTTTCCAAATTGTTTATTTCGCAATATTTACGCTGATTAACCAACAATGGTCCCACTCGAAAAGCACGAAATCGAAATGAAATCTGCACGCTTTTATAAATTGATTTCTTTGTGGCTAACAAAAGTATGTAATCCGTTTAAGGGTAAGACTGTTTTCATAAGAAAATTTTAAAGTACTCAAATGGTTAAGACGAGGATGTATTTTAACTACAAATCAAATTTAAGCTATAATTTATTTCCTGGTTCACTTATTGTATTATCCTTTGTAAATATCTTTTTCAGTTAGTATGTTTTGGGAGTCCTCTCTGGTAAAGGCCCTTCCGTCCTTCGAGGATTCCGATCTTTCTCTCCTGAGCTATTTGGATCCATTTTTGATGTCTTCATTAGCTTAGGATCTGTCTGCGTTTGATTGCTAGGCCTTCAATCAACCTGAAGATTTTACATGGGGTACTATACTAAATTATAAATACATAATTTATAGTTCAATTAGATAAAGTAAAATGGATTAAAAATGTTAAATCTTTACACGTTCTAAAGGGTAAAGCTAACTGAAAGATGTATCATTTAGAGCTAAGCCACCTGTCGTAATCTGTCTCGCTTGTAACGTTCATTGTAAAGTTTTCTTCGCTGCCATTACAACGGACGTAAACGATTTTGATTATAATACTATATTATTTTAAGGTTGGGCCATATTAAAAGTATTATTGTTAGTAAGAGAATAACAAACATCTTTATAGCCCCTTAATACGGTAAAACCAATGTATATAATATGTGAATACCATTGTCAATAATTTAGCCATTACTTCATGAAGCAACTTTATTTCACTATTTAAGGCAAGTGGAACTAGCTACCCGCTGAAATATGTCAGAACCAATTTGACTTAGGGTCCTTCAAGAAAAGAGCGTATCAATTCGTTAAAGGCCAGCAACACACTCGCGAGGCCTCTTGCATTAGAAGTTTATTTTTGTATAAAAAGTTATTTTTGATATTATATGTAAACTACATGCATTTAAATAGTGGCTTATTATTATAATCAAATAATTTAAAGGCCTGCAACGCAGTTGCGAGCCCTGTGGCATTGAGACTTTATTTTTGTAAATATATTTTTTTGAATTGTATGTAAACTAGGTGTGAACAAATAAAAGCATATAAAAATAATAATTCAAAGGCCGGCAACACACTCGCGAGCCCTCTGGCATTAATATTTTCCCTGGACTTCACTTATACTCAAATAAACCTCCTGCCTGTTTGCCCCCAGTTTAACAAAAAAACTTATAACGTTTCGTTTAATAATAAGCTCAAAATAGTACATGTGATTCGTGACACACAAATCTTATCGTGACCCGACCGCCTAACCTCCATTTATCAGTAAGGAAAAGTAAATCGAGCAATTTTGCGTGAGTCACTCAAACAATTATGTACTTCTGTTTGCATAATGCTTATCGTATTACACGAGAAATTGACAAAGCAAAAGGCTTTCAGGGCTCGCGTGATGGGACGTGTTTGCATCGGTAATTTGTTTGTTGGCAGCACCACGCTTGGCTACATTAATGGATACTTGCACACGCGAAAGGAAAACCTTTCTCTAGACTTTATGATTACGATTAAGAAGACATTTCGCACGTACTTTTGTACTAGTATTCTTCAATTGTTACTTATATTAACAAATGGATGCGTCATTTTAATAAACAATGCGATATTGGATTGCATTTTTAATAACATTAAATTAATTCACCTATTTGCAATGAGGTGTGTTGCCGGCGTCACAATATATATTTTTCTTTATAGAAACAGAAGGCAAACGAACAGAAGATACCTGACGTTAAGTGACCCAATGCCAGAAGGCTCGCAAGCGCGTAGCCGGCCTTTAAATTGATAAAATAATAATAAGATTTATTCACATCCAGTTTATATACGATATACAAAAATAATCAATGATGTTTTAAGATGCGTGTTTCCAACTTTGACACCGTCACATTAACACTATTTAATATAAATTATTGTGATTATAAAATCAATAAACAATACTTTAAACGTAGACACAGATATCTGAAATCCGAGATGGGTGTTTCTTGAAACAAATCTAATAATTTTACGCATACATTGCTGTATGGTTAAGAATCTAATTTGTAATTTGACAATAATTAACTGCATAGAACACGTTGAAAATTAAAAAGAAACCAGTGCAGCGTATATTCGATTTGTTAACTAGCTCACTACAGACGTCTAGACAGATCCATTAATTATTGGCCGACGAAAGAATTTACAGTTAAGATTTCTTAGATTAAACTTTGACAAAGCCTTCGGTACCTTTTCATCTCAAAGTATCTTAACAAAGCATTTTTTTTGTTACTTTTGACCTTTTGAAGTTCAATTAGAGCATTTTTGTAGCTAGCAAAACGTTTACGAAATAATTGTATACTTTGGGAGTATTATAGGACGGTAATAGATGTACGGTCATTGTAAATGCATGTATAGGTATTGCCAGTAAATAAATATTATAGTAGTACTCCGAGTACTACTAAAACATAGATCACATCAATAAATTCAAATAAAAAAGAGATACAAAGTCATTTTAATAAAAACTATTTATTAATATATATGGTTAAAATATAAAAGAATATGTATATGACTTTACCCATTTTACTTAACAATTATATTAGCAAAAAAAAATTTCTAACTACAAGAAAAAATTAAACAAAAGAAACAGAAAAAAACATTTTAATAGTTAATTGTTCACTGATCCGGCAGTCAAAATGGCCAAATGAAATGTACTTGAAAAGTCGAGATATCTAAATAATGTCACAAATTCAACTGTTTAAACGTATTCTCAAAAGTATTATAATATCTGTGTAGTATTAAGAAGTTCACTCGACAAACTTTGACAAACCAAAGTTGAGTTAGTTACGGTAATTACTTTCCAATCACTGTGACCTTTTCAAAAAAATAACTCTTACTGTGTAGGTTGTGTAGGGTAGGTTATGTAGGTACTTATAATAAATAATTCAAATTACTTATTTAATCGAATTTTAAAAGTTTGAAAGCTGTGGCTGTGTATCTTTAACGCTGGCAGCATATCCTCGCTGTATTATGATACTTAATGGTTGAGCGAAGAAAGCACCAGCTCTCAGAACTCTATTTTTTTTTACTCTAATTAAAGTACATTTACCTATTTACCAGTAGGAAGAAAGAGTAATGTGTAAGTTTAATGAAAAACCGTAATTTATACAGCAAAAGTTGAAACTAGTTTGGTAATGAAGTCGAGTCTGTGCAATCGACTGGATCTAACCTATGTCTAAGATAAACAAGCCGCAACTATCTTCCATTCCACTTTGCTAGGAGATGTCTACATTTGAATACACTTTGAACCAGTTCCATCGTTATTACAATTCTGATAATAACAGTTATCTTGGATATTAAGATTATAATGGCGTTGTATTTCAAGCGGAATGTGTTCTGGTTTTGAAAAACTCGTGTTCTATGTACCGTATATTGTATAAAAAATAAATCAGTGCCACTAAAACCTTTTTAGATATGGGCCTCAGATTTCTGGGTCTATTTCATGATCATTTGTCAGTCTACTAGGCATGTAGGTGATCAGCCTCCTGTGCCTGACAGGTTTGTTATGGAAGAGCAGACATAGAAAAAAAATTCCTTTGTTGTACAACCGGGGATTGAACCTACGAGCCTTCCATCGCGGACAGGTAATATTCAAAAAGATGACTACATGAAGTTGTGTAAAATATAGTAATGTACTGCAATACACTAGTCTTAAGGATCTTTTAATAACGAAGTTATTTGCAAAATTCTATTTTGAGTGTCAGAGTTAAGTGTTGATGAGTTGGTTGTTGGTCCGTTCGGTTTAACGCGATCTTATGACTAGTTCGAATTGAATAAAAATTTGTTATCCATATAATTAAAATTATATTTTTTAATACAGTTGCTCAAAAAGTGGCGTATTGCAGGGACGTCTAGCGTTCGGGATGTAGGCTATTACACACTCGTGTTTTTTGTTTACCTTTTCCGCACTTGTAATGAAATATTATTCTTCTTACAGTCCCATCTTCAAAGGTAGGCGATCGAATTTGGTTTTGGATGCCGCGTTTTTAAACAGTGACTTGGTATTTAAACTATTGTTGGGTTTCAACCCAGACGTCTATGGTCTCCTTTTACCTGCCACTTTGCTTTGTGTGATTAGTTGAAGGATCTCGTATTTTTTCTTATGACGTAAAACGTGTCCGAAATATTTAAATATGTCTTAATTAATCATATGGTGCTCACTTAAAAATTAAATAAAAAAGTGTTCATTTGATTAATTTTAAGTTTTTTTGCACTCCTATGTGTAAGATACATAGGAACCCTTTTAAGTAAAAATACATGTGTCAGGGTTCCCAGCTCTTCCATGGTAAACTTAATTCTAAATTCCTTAAAATAATAACATGTTTTATTTAATTTTATTTATTTTTGTCTTAACGTAATCTTTACAAATGTAAAGTATGTTGTATGTTGGATGAAATATGCATGTAGACTTTATTTTCTTTGATTTCAATTGTAATTTGCCCCGTAAAATCGAATTAAGCAGTTAAAAGCAGTAGAAAAATGCAAGAATTTGTTTTTATTTCTTTATATTCTCTAATTTTATTCTTAGAACCCGTTACTCGCGGGACACAAAAATCCGCCGATACTAAAAGGTTTCAGTGACAGGTGGTAAATTCACTTAATTGGCAAGGCCCGACACGAACCGCAACCGAGGCAGCTGATAACTGTTACAGGGTGTCACATGCCATTACTAATGGATTAGCCGGGGGAATATTCTTATCTCGTAATCACCAGTGTCGCATCTTAAAACCTTCGGGATTAATAGGCTCACGTATCGATTTTAAATCGTGGTATATTTAACATCCGTTTCTTTTTATGTTACTAAGGGGTATTATGGTACATTTACATGTTGATAGCTCTGATATCAGCCAACCGTAAGCTTGCTATTATGTGATATTAAACCTTTACTTCATGGGAACTTAACATGCTTTAACTTAGTTTTGTTTCATGTTCTTAAGTATAAAACTTTACTACCATATTGTATTTAGAAAAATTCCATACTATTAAATATGTAAAGATTGTATTTGCCTCAGCCCAAAAATCAACTAGGAAAAATAAAAATCAACTAGGAACTTATCCATTTGATTACTAATCATGAAACATATACAGTAATCTGAAGCCCAGGCCTAAAAAGTTGTAGCGCCACTGGACAAAAGCAAACTAACCCTCTCCGCTGTTCTCTATCGTTGGGACTCCAGTTATCTATCGCGGTCTTTTTTCCATTCCGAAAAAATTTGCGCCCATTTTTCGTCTATTTCTATTTCATTTGGTATTTCTTAGTGAGAAGGTCTGTCAAATTTCTAATTAGGAATAATTACAAAAGTTTAAACAATTTCGAGTCGATTGTTAAATAAGTTTCGATCGTAAAGAAATTTTGTTTTTCGTGTCGCGTCCCGGTATTATTGTAAATAGAAGTGTGAAATGCCCGTTTAATTGGCTCGGTACTGCACGACTGCCAGGCATGCTCAGATAAGAGTGGCCACAGACTATAATCATGAGTTGCTTTATTTAGGTCCAATTATTGAAAAATTCCCCATGATTTATTCACATACAATAGTTATTAATTTTGTCCTTGAACATTTTTAATTGGAGTGTTAAGGGTTTCGTTTACTTGTACCTATTCTAACTATGTTTTAGTTGTGTTTTCTTAAGCAATTTAAGGAAACTTTTCAAACTATAACTTCTGATCTCTAATCATATCCTGTATTTTTGATGTGCCTCTTTTGAAGTGACGTCACAAAGATGTGTAGCGTTTTTGAACAAAAAACGGAGAGAGTGATTGAGAGAGAGTGAGAAAGGGAGATCGAGAAAAAAATATACGCTACTGGTTGATGTATTCGTTTAGTAGTTACATATTAGAACTTTAGATGGCTATTCTGTCGCATAACGTCTGGATCAGTAAACGCAGATTTTTATAAAATGTGAATAAAGATATACAAATACATGGCGTAATCATATACTGGTATATGATAATCTTAATAATAATTAATTTACAGAGAAGTTTCACTTCTGACAAGACATGAATCGAAAATTCTAGCTTTTTCTGCCACATATTAATTATTCTTTTGGTTTAACTGAGTTTTATTCAGATATTAATTAAGTATCGTCTGGTCGGGATTTGTCGTTTTTTTCATTTCTATTCTCAACATAATCCTCCAAACAAAACTCAGCTACAACACTTGTTGTTCATTTTGGCAGCTACTTGCCTGAAAGAAAATGTTATATTATCTTCATACGCTTAAATTGCATAGCGTAAAACGTATTTTTGCTATCGAACAAAGAATGCAGGATGTATTACTCATAGCCACGGTGAATAATGAAAATCGACAGGACTGCACCGTACGCGGATAAAAATAGTATTTTTAATCAAAACTCTTCGAAAAGATATTTCGTTTGGAGCTTGCAGGGTTTTATGCCAATTATAAATTTCCAATAAAATATTTACATTGTAAGATTTTTTAGGATGCTGTACAATTTATTCAGCGAAAAGAATTTTATGGTAAAAAGCAGGCGTTTTTTAGGCCTTAATACCTGATTTATAAATAGAGGGAGTCCTAGATTTAAATCCTTGGGAAATATAATGTGTATGCCTCCAGTGATTTTAATTTAATCCATGACATGTACCATTATACCATCACAAATCTAAATTTGTTATTTCAGTCAAAACCGTTTAAGACGACATCGTTTATAACAACAGACCCATTAGACCGCCTTATAAAAAAAAATATTGTTAATATATAACAATTATAATTATATGTACGTAATGTCTCTTTATTATAATTTTCATGTGAAATAAATAAAATGTAAGTTGTATACATTGAGTATATTAATCACATATTCAATAATAAGTATTAGGTACTTCATAACAACGACATCGGCTGTTACGACTATCGTTTTTTACGACTAAATATGAGTAGTACCTTGGATGTCGTTATAACAGATTTTTATTGTTATAGTTTAAAGTATAATTAGTCCCAAATACGGAATCACTCTAAAAGATGACGTTTGATTTACTGAACTGATTTCTAAGTTCGTCTTAAGTGAATAATTTTATGTACAAATGAAGTTCAAATGACAATTTTAAGAGAAATTCAAATATGCATTGTGTATTCATAAACAAAACTAAGAGGATTGTTGCTCGGAGCTTAATTGTGAGTTGCACTATAATCTAATAAGCTGGAACATCGAGTTTCGAGGCAGCATTTCGGTCGTCTTGAAGATTTCACCACGGGCCTATATGTTATGTGTGTCTAGTGAGTAGGAAATTTGTATAAGTGTTTGTGTACGTTTAAGTGCTAAATGGTGGTAAGTGGGAAAAGTAGAACACATGAACAAAGTGTCTTCCCTTCAGAGTGTAATTAGTGTTATTGGATACTTTCTTATATTAAACATCTTTATTAGTAAATTATGTTAGTATTAAATTACTTATTAGTCTTAAGTTACGTGTTATGTCCAATAATTTAGTAAAAAAAACAAACCCAATTTTTAATTACAGGAATTAAATAATTTTTGTTTAACGTTAAAGATCTTATTTTTAACTAATTTTAGGGAGTATAAATTAATTATTTAATAGATAATAATGTAACATTGTTATTTTATGTACTACTAATTACATTGTAATTAAATTTAAAAATTGGTTAGATTTGCTTCAGTTAAGTTTTTCTTTTGCGTATAATTGTTCGGTTTGTGTGCTTTCTAAAGTTTTGTACTGTATATTCGGTCCGATCGCTTTATCAGGTAGAGTAATACAGTGTTTAAACATATCTATATAGAGCTGTATATCGAACTCAAAAGAGCAAAGAAAATAAAGGAAAACGAGATAAACGAAATTAGGTTATTTACGAAATGCGTCAGCAGCCTTAAAGTTCGGAACACGTTCAAAGCCTATTCACGTGTCATTCGGCACAAAATATTGGACGTCAGTATTTTATACCCAAATTATTATTCAATATACGTGAATTTGGAAAGTCAGTGATTACTCAGCGCAAAGTGTAACAAACACATGTTAAAACTCGATTCTCGCTTTTATTAGTTTAATTCACAAGAAAACGTGTGGCAATCGGGGACTGCCGTGGCAAAGGTATTGCATATCATTTTTTATCAACTTATGCAATTAAAATTATTTATTTATGCAGTTATTTTTTTCTTTGATATTAATTCAATTTACCTACTGTGTTACTCTACCAAACTCAGTGTAACACACCTATATTGTCTGACTGGCTCTAAAGGGTTCCATCTGCCGCTCACCGATTTCGTCAGAGAGATGTGAATACGTGGAATACGTTCTGTCCTACTCTAACACATTTGTCCGCACCTATATTACGTCATCGTGTGTAAGTTTTATTTTAGTTACGGAATTTCTTTATTCGGTCGCCGCGCTCAAAGCCCGCGATAAAATCTGCGCACCACCACTGTCTGGAACCAGCTTCCTGCTTAAGTAATAGTCCTAGGCAATAATAATTCAAATGAAATTAATTCTTAAAATGCAACGTACTTCTTAGGCTTCTGGCGATGTGAGTGTACATGTATATCACTTAACTTGAGCCTCCTGCCTGTTTGATGCCTGTTATATCAAAAAATGGTTATCTTTAAAGTCGGTCTAAGGATAGTAAAAATATGACGTGATAAAAAAATATTAAAATATTACCTTCTTTTATCAATAAAATTAGTAGTATAGATATTAAAAGAAACAAAAGTATAGAATTGCGTATAATAGAGTCCACGTCGCACTTTATTGTGAGATAAGGCGAGTTAAATATGGCAATTATTCAAGGCACAAGTTTCATTGTACGTGCTCATGTCATAACCGCGATTTATATTTGGTTCTGAAGATTCCTGCCGACTCGAAAGGTTGGACAAATTTATTTTTAAAACGGCTGCAAAATATACATAACTGTATCTTCATCATGAAATTTAGCTTCTCAAAATTACAAACAAGTGCTTAAAAACCATATTTAAATAACCTTAATGAAGAATCTTTCGGGTTTCTGTATTAATCAGAACTTGAAGTATTACGAAGAAATAATTCGGATTCAAAATTACTTTTATGCGATTTCAATATATTTTAATATAATAATTCACTTTCGTATATTTTACTACATATATACAATTATATTACATACAAAAGAAACAAGTACGTCTAATATTACAAAGATTTCAACAGAATTGGATATTTCCCTTTGATCGACAGAGATAAGAAGTTACTAACCAAAGTCGTTACCGGCTCTTAAGCTATCTCCGAGGCAATATTGGAATCAGACAATTCACAAAAAATGAGCACTGATCCCCATCTAAGAGATGTTTATCGCATTAATATAATATGGCATTAAGATTACAATGGACCGGCTTTATGGCTCACGGAATATGGAGACCCCTCTTTGTTGTGAAAATAACTTTATGCCTCTCGAATGTGGCATCAGCAAATGCTTTTCATTGGAAAGCATAATTTGATACTTCGCTAGACCCTGGAGATATATTCCAAAGAAAAATTCCATCGTGATTTGAGCATAAATAATAAGCATATAAAGAATAAATATGCACTAATTACGTTATTTATATAGTATAAGACAAATCAAATGGTCCTTCAAGAAAAGAGCGTACCAATTCTTAAAAGGTCGGCAAATCACTCGCGAGCACTCTGGCATAGAGAGTGTCCATGGGCGGCTGGATCACTTAACATCAGGTGAGCCTCCTGCCCGTTTGCCCCCTGTTCTATAAAAAAAAAGTACCTACTTAGCCATTTGTAACAACCTAAATTATGGTTTGTCTATAAACGCTCTGTTTACTACCACTAAGCCACGAATACTTTATTAAACGTATTTATAGATATCGTTATTTTTTAATCTTAAACCTAAAATGCAAATAACAAAGTTAAATCGTCAATTTTGCTGATAGTACAATCTAAGCCCTCACGAAGTACACTTTTGTCATTCACATTTCTTATGCGGAATTAAATCGTTTGTGTTTCTTTGTGTGAGCCGTTTCTGGGTTAAATTGGTAAAGAAAATATTTGGAAAGATTTTGTTTGTGAGTTAAGGTATGTTTTGAGAAATATTTTCCTGTCATTAGGTGATTTTGGTTCGCAAAACGAGCGAAATGTGTACAGTAAAAAGTTCTATACATACCCATAGACTAACCTGACTTTTATATATAATAGACCTTAGCACAACAGATAGCGTAGGTGCCTTTTTCAAACATCCACAGATATATTGCTCTTAACTAAAATGAGGATACTTAAAGGATTTTGTTTAATTGTTAAATCCTTCATAGAGCAGTGCTGACCTTTTGGCTTTAGCGTAGGACTCTCATTGAAGTCGTAGGTTCGATCCACGGCTAAACTATAAGGTCCTTACAAAATATAATTACCATTAACCTTACTTGAAGTTAAGGCTTATTAACGCACTCGCGAGCCCTGTGGCATTGAGTGTCCATGGGCGCCGGTATCACTTAACATCAGGTAAGCCTCCTGCCCGTTTGCCCCTGTTCTATAAAAAAAAGGTATCAAACAGCAAAAATAAACAATTTCTATAACTAAAAGTAATTACACGATAGTAATTTAGTTTATGCGATAAGTTTTATTGTGCTCCGGGCGCCTAATAAATCATAAGTTTATTGAGTGGTTTCACTAAAATTATTTTGCGTGTGGTGAGCCAAGAATCCGTTAAACCACAAATTAACCTTTAATTAACTAATTTCACATTTACACATTGAATGATGATAATAATGTAACAATGGTTTTGTAGTCTTTGAAATCAGGGCGTACATTCTTCTTTTCATCGCCTTCGTCATCGTCATCTTTAAATAATACGAAATAGATTATAAATAAAAATAAATCAGTGATACTACAAGCTTTTTAGCCTTAGATTACTGTTCTCTCTCTCTTCTTTATGTTCTGATTGACAAATGATCATAGACATCTGTCTAATAGGCAAATGGGTCATAAGCCTTCTGTGCCAGACACGCGCGACGACTTCTTGGGTCTAAAGCAAGCCAGTATCCTTACGATATTTTCCTTCCGTTTGAGCGAATGTTGAATGCACACATAGATATTATCCATTGGTGCATACCAAGGGATTGAACCTACGACCTCTGGAATAAGAGTCTCACACTAAAACCACGTACCTTCGACTTAACCACATCTCAAAATCCCTCGTATCCTCATATCCTCGTATATAGGTAACACAATTATTGAATTATATGGCCGTCAATAAAGAAATTGAATACTTCTAAATGAATATACTTCTCAAATAAGGGCCGTAGATTCAACTTCATGTTTCTCCTTTTTATCTAGCGAGGAAACGAGCCTACAGGGCGTACATAAAGACACATCACAGCTTATTTTTGTGGATGCGTTGCCAAGGTCTTCGCTTTAGCAATCATCATAATGCAGACATAGGTGACGTAATTAATTCGACTTCTTATAATACATATTTAATGAAAAACCGTGGCTTAACCGGTCTACCATCAGCCCTATAGTTACAAATAAGCAAGTATAATTAGTCGCAAGTCTAGAACGACTATTTATAGCGGTCTAGTATTGATTACGAATACATTATGAAAGGAATGTAATAGATAGCGCCTCGACTTGTTGTTAAGGCCTATAATTTATTAGGGAAATTATTTGTATAGGTTTTAATTTCTGAGAATTAAAATAGATGAATAATATGATTGTATTAATGTAATGTAAAGAAAATATTGTTAATATATACGTATGATTAACAAATTATACAATAATACAAAAGTCTTATTATTTCTTGGTTTTTTATTATATAATTATCTGTATAGAACTTATTCTATCTATTTCCTAATTACATTGCAAGATCCCTTTCGCAGGTGAAAGCCTCTTTCTGACTATAGTAGCTCCAGCTCGAGCCAGCCATTTTACTTTTATCATCCGCCCATCTCGTCTGCGGTCTTCCTCTGTTTTCCAATAGGGAATTCCCACTGGCTCGCCCATATTATGGTCCATCATCAGACAGACTTAAGAAAAATCTATTGTTATCGGGACTCAAATCCACGACCTCGAGAGAAGCACGCTCAAAAATAGTTGAAAAAAAATCAAAAATCATTTATTCATATAGGTAACATAATGTACACTTTTGAACGTCAAAAAAAGAAATATACAATAAATGATTCTACTTTTAAATTTACTGCCTGTTCTCAAATGAAGGGCGTAGAACGGAAGAGAAGAACTGGCAATAAACTCTTGCGAGAGAGCGAGCATGAAAAGACTTGGTAAAATTTAACAAAATTAAATTTCGGATAAAGGTTTATACAGGCCAAAATGGGCCTGTCCAAAACGTCCAATCCCTTTGAAGATATCATTAACAACCGGATATCCGTTGATTGATTTTATGTAGGTACTATTTGTATACGATGATGAGTCCTTACACGTATTTGAATCATGGTCATCTGTTTAAAGTCAATGCAGGAATTTCATAGACTACGCACTGTTTTTTAATGGCAGACATTGCAGATTTTATACAATTAAACAAAACGCTTTGGAAATCTCATGATCTCATGAACTTGTTTTTTTCACACTTTAATTGTTTATAGGCCGTACGCAAACCATTTCAATCCGACCAGTCAATGTACTGGTGAATTCGTGGTACTAATTAAATTTGCATGAGGGAAGTTATAAGTCGGGTTCTTTGATTTTCTTATTTGGTGATGACGTCAACAGTACTTATTTACTTTTTTACACATATGTATTACCCACACATTGTCTATGCTTTTAAAAACAAAATGCATTAATCCAAGATTCCTACTAAAAATTAATACGATTATGTTCTACTCTTTTTAAGACGTTTGCTTACTTTCTGACAAGAGAAGAGGGAGTGGGGGATGAAATTGTAGTTAATCTACTTAGCTAATACTTGAACCGCTCTAAAGTCCTGCATACCTCTTCGGGGAACAGGCATATAAAAATGTATTTCCAAGTGCCCTGGTTATGAAATAGAGGTTATAGCTTCATAAGTCACCAGAGCTAAATAATAATCGTTGACAATGGGCTATAAAGATTTTATAGGCGGTAAAATTCGATCCTCCCGCACGTCGTATCCCGAACCAAGTTGTTAAATACACGCTATCTTAAACTCGATTTTGTTCTGTAAATAAAATCTTTAACGTTACGACTTACTTTACTAAAAAAAATACGGTTCTCATAAATCAACTTACAAGTAGCTAAAAATTTGAGTGCACTTTCTCCTATAAAATTATTTGAAAACATTCGGAATGAAATGGCTCACTTTGCGTATTTTTAATTAAAATATCTTTAGAATTAATTAAAAATGCATTTACTAATAAACTACAACGTTTTATTAAAGTTAATATAAACAAAAACTTATAATTTCATATTTAATAAGTTGTCGCGAAAACAAACCCACTTATTGGCTTGAAAAAGTAGCAGAACAAAGAAATATATATACATAACATCCTTTATAGAGATAACAATGCTAATTTATTTATTCTCAATACTTTTAGATTCTACTTATATTATATAATAGCTTAAATCACAAGTTAAATACTCTACATAAAAAAATAAGGTATAATTTCAATTGATCACAACACTAGTGGAATATTATTCACCTGCTCCACACTAACTTCCTATAACGCAGCTGTCGGTCGTTTAAATAAACAAAGGCCTGCGCCTATCATAACACAATTGTTTTGATTGACCGAGGGTGTAGTTCTAAGAAATCCGAGAAACTTTCCCTATAGCTATCACTAATTAATATATATTAATTAATTAATTAATAAGGTATCTATTTACTTTCGGTTCATTTATTAAATATATTTTGGAGTAAAATTTATCCGTGGGATGTTTTTTATTCGTTAAAACATATAAAAATACCCCTTGTATATCTTATTTATTCTTATTATGAAAAAAGTATGTTTTTACGTGTAGTAATTGTTAATAATAATTAACCGGACATACACCACCATTTTCTTTTTTTGAGGGGAATGCATTTCTACACAGAGTATGGGACTCGCTCTTAAAGCCCTACCCACTAAACCCCTCCTACCCATCACGTCACTGTTGGGGTAACTTGGGGTCGCGTAAGCATTCTACCGAGAGACCCCGTGACTGGCTGCTGCAGCAACCATCTTCCATTACATTGACATCGCCTTAAAAGTCTTTACAGTAGGGTTACAATTTCTTGCACCCAACACGTGATTCGCCGCCAGGACATACACCACCAAGGACACTCATAAAATAATTAATTTGTTTTCTTAAAGTGCGAATTTCGTTACATAATACAATTTGCAAATGCTTTTCGGCAGTGGTAGTTAAAGAGATTTTCATCTCCAGTTATTTGATATAATGATTAAAGTCTTATAAAATGTGCGCGTGTTCAGGTTCGCTGGATGTTTCTAGCACAAAAAGACACAATATTTTAATAAGTGGTACTCAATGATATTAAATACGTTATCAAACTTTATACATATAGAACAGAAATATACAAACACAAATTTGTTTCAATTTTTCCTATGAACATTTTTGTATATACTATGTATTCTATCATCACGATATCTTTAGTATAATAATTTGTTTGTTTTATACAATTAACGTTAGCTGTAGGATGACGAATTGAAAAAATAAAATAAACTAAATACAAACTTATAAACTTAAACTTCATGATTTTGCAATGTAGGCTAGTCTGGCAAATGTTGCGACCTATTTTTATATAACATCTGCATACCATTTAGGTAAATGAATTATTTAATTGTCTTCAAAGGTTAAATAAAGTAATTAACAGTACAAATATTATGTTGTAGTCGCAATTTTCTCATAACATCATACTACTACTAAGTACTACTTAGTACCATTAAATATTATATTAGTATTTATATTATAAATATTAAGATAGTTTTTATTTTATTTTGGTAATTGCACAGTTTTTCAAAGTTATTTATAATTTTACTGTCGTTAATTTGGTTATGCACTTCTTGCATTTTACCCTTAGTATTTCTTTTAAGATGCTACCCGCTCCATTCCTAACAATTTACGTTAAGTACTTGTTTTTATTTGTAATATCGATATTTTCATTAAATTTTATACATACTCCAGGGGGCAAGAGAAGTTAAGAAAACCTATAACATATGTTTATATTCTCGCTCCTACTAAAGTACGGGAAGGCGCATTCTATAGTTGGTACATATTAAAAAAAATACTTCTCAAAATATAATAATACAATAAACTCATACACTTATAATAATTGCGTTCCCACATTTATCTAGTCATATTTTGTATTCAAATAAGTCAAGGGTAATCATTTAAATGCCGCTTGCACTTGGTCACGAAATATCACACCCTTTGCCCAAATTACGTTTGTCACGAGGCCTTTTTTCTCACACTCTGATGCGCACCGTCCCTTCTATTGTGTATTGACCGATGGAATGTTAAATATTTATCTATTAACAACCTATAACAGATCTACTTTTAAAAAATAGACCACGTATTGTTCTAAGAACTGCTCTTTGGGTCATCTTGAATATTTAGTGATTTGTTTTATATAATGCGTTAGTGTTAATGTTATATGTACAGGTTTTATGTTCTATATCTTAAATGCTAAATTAGATGTGAAATCTCGGGAACAAAAAAAAATTAGAATCATTTTATATTTCTTTTCTTGAAGTTCATAAGTGTAAATGATGTTACCTATATGAATAAATAATTTTTGACGTTGACTTTGAATGCGAAATTTATTTTAATATTTTAACCATAGAGTCGAAGTTCAATATTCGAATTCAGTCTTTTTTAAATTCTTTGTGCAAAGCAGGCGTACCATGAAATTCTAAAACAATTTCTCAGTCTCTGAGATTGTATTCACATGGCAGTTGTAAAACAGATAATAAAGCAGAGTAGCACATGTTCGTTGAAAAAGTGGTATAAAAACTTTTTACCTGATACGTCGTTGTTGTATTAAAGGGGCTGGGTATTTTTTCAACCACTCCATATTATGTGGGATTTTAAATGGATTTAGGCACGTTCTTTTCACAGATGTGTCGCAGTTGTGCATTTGGTACTTTCGCAAAACGGTAAAATCAAAAAACTAATCTGTCCTATTTTTTTCGGCGCTAACTAAGGAATTTGGATATATTGGGCTTGATTGTTTTTCATCAAAGTAGATGAAATAACCGGCAAACAAAACAAATTAAATATTTTGTACGTATTCCTTGGTTTTAATTAATCTCAACACGGAAGTAGGACATCTTTGGGAGTTATAAACCATAATTAATAAATAACCCACTGATACTGGTAAATTAAACGAGTGTTTTCGTTATTTAATATACCAAAGCAGCTGCATGTTTTCAATTACCAAACAGATGATTGATGTTTGAGCCTTTCCACACACCGACAAATTTATCGCAGCCATCGATACTCGACAACTATTAATTTTATCGAAGTGTAGGCTCACAGCCATAATGCAAAGTCATTCTATCTATGGGCGGCTTCAAAGTCCTCAATCGTTCAAAATAAACATAGATTTCTTCGAAACTGGCTTTCGTACAATGAGTTTGATTTATCGATACCGGCTTAGCACCTTCAATTGTTTACTTTACGGTTTGACAATTGACATTTACTTTTTTTTAAATTGACAACTGATAATACGTGTAGTTAGGCAGTTTGAGTACAATTAGAGTATATAGAAATCAAAAACTGTTGTTTATATTTAAACCTAGAAAGTCTAATAAATTATTGACAGAATTATTTATGAAATCTATAACAGGCTTAACATTGATATGTTTTTTCCCATTTAAACAAAAAGAACTTGTGTTTTGATCGTGGGATTCAGAATTTAATTTCCATTTGTAATGGACTAATAAGTAATGTTTAAACCAGCTGGAATCCTAGCAAGAAATCCGACGTCGCTCAGCGGGACACCTCGACAATAGCAACCAAATTAAAAAGGAACTGTAAGCATCGGCTCGGGGCTCGCTAAATTTATTACTCGGAGTTTTTACTCTTTATTTCGTTCACTAATGAGATTCGAATTAAACTTTTTGACAAACTGCGCTAAACCTCATCTTCTACCGCATTTACCATGGAGAGTGTTCAGAGGAGTTGTTCGGATTAATACCTGCAGCTGAGTTTCATCATCGGACGTCGAGGCAGAATACGAAATTCCACCCGTATCACCTCGACGTCCGCCGTTCCACAACTGCGCGTTTTTCCAGGCAGTTTTTGCCGCGCACCACCACTCTGTGGAACCAGCTGCCATCTGAAGTATTTCCGAACCAATTCGACTTAGGGTCCTTCAAGAAAAGAGCGTACCAATTCTTAAAAGGCCGGCAACGCACTCGCGAGCCCTCTGGCATTGAGGGTGTCCATGGGCGGCGGTATCACTCAACATCAGGTGAGCCTCCTGCCCGTTTGCCCCCTGTTCTATAAAAAAAAAAAAAAAAAAACCGGTACGGAGCGCTCATTGACGGCCACAACAATTCTACTGTTTATCGAAGTACGATGTCATATCCGAAGTAGACAAACCGTGAAGCGATTTTAATAGTACGGCTATAGCAATAATGATTTTTTGTAACAGAAAGATTACAATTTGTGATTACACTAGATTGCTACAATGATGGCGTCTGTAAAGGCTTAATGCAGTTGGTCATTTATGAAATTATTTACGCAAGTACCTATTTACCCTCCGATGATTATAGAGAATATTGCAATAAAATGGAAGGCAATTTCTACACAGGAAAAGAGACTGTACGTCTAGGTAATAGAGTCTAAATCAATGCCACGTTCGAAGGCTTCGCGGGTGGTCCTAGCGTTGACTAAAGAACAGGAACAGAATTGCAAATTTCGCTGTTTCCAATCACTTATTAGTAGAACTTGATTGTTCGAATCTTTGAGATGCTTGATGAGATAATATAAAGATCCCATTTCGTCATTAGGAAACGAATTGACGTACAAAGAACCTGAGATTATCCACCAGAGCAGTGGTCTAGTGGTTTTAATTTTTGAACATGGGGTCGCACTTTCGATTCCGGTGCACCAATAGGCTTACTACTGCAGTGCATTTAACTTGCCTTGCCTTGGTTCCTACAAGTCGTCAGTATGTTTCAGGTATCACCTACTTGCCTAATAGATCACGGAAGGATACACATGAGGCCTAGAACTAAAATGGTGCATTTTTTCGCCATCATCATTTAATACATGTTAAGTTATGATAATTGGTTTAAATTAAATTTATATTTGTATATACTATTTTTAATTTCCTTCCGCTGTAATAAATGTTATATTGCTCGTGTTATATTTATAGTAAGGACTCTAACAATGTAAACATGATCGTTAAATTTGATTAAATCCTAAATTAAATGAGTATAAAGAATCTAAATAATTGACACGAAACAATTGAATTACCTCGGACCTGTGTCACTTCCGCCCAAAGGTAAACTTAACCCATCCTGAATTCTGTTCATTAATTGAATTTCAATACAAAATCGATAAAACACTGGCCCAAGTGTTGTGAAACATTTAATCAAACCGATGCTTGATCCGAATTGTAATCCAGCTTCAATGAAGCTAAATAGGGTTATCAATTATATTCTGTCACTTTTCAAACATTGCCCTTTTTGTCACAATGATCCCGAAATCATATAAAATCTCAAATCTTTCAGTGGCTAGATTTAAAAGCAGCTAATAATTTAGACTTATGAGCAGTGTTTAGTAACTCTCATCCCTGAGGTTGTACGTTCGATCCCCGGCTGTGCATAAATGGAGTTTCTATGTGCGCTAACATTCGTTAGAACGGTGGAGGAAAATATTGTGGGGAAAGCCTTAGACCCAAAAAGTCGGCCATGTGGCAGGAGACTGATCATATTTGCTTATTAGATTGACTTATAATGAAACAGATACAGAAATCTGAGTTTTAATATTTACCATTGCCAAAAATTTCAGACTAGGCATATACAACATACTTATCTATAGGTTGAGGTTCACCATAAAAGGATAATTGACTGACAACCCTGGCTGAAAGTGCGTACTTGCCTCCGCCACGCAGCCTCAACAATACTTCATCAAGTGAGCTTCGACGTGTCATTTCACGGGCCATCAAATATTGGTCCGTTTAGCACTTCTATTTCTTCTCCGTTAAGCCTTGGCCTATACTTAAAGAGTTATACAGTCTCTTATAGCAACTCCATTAACTGTAATATTTCTAGTGGTTATCAAGAAAGGCAAAATGTTAGCGACATCGTGCATATAAAAGTTGCTAAATTTACTGAACATGACTTAACTATATCAGTGATTAAAAATATCATTTTCCGCGTCACAAATATAATATCTATTATCTATGTTCTATGACATAGATATAGACTTTATAAAGCTATGAAGTTACGAATATGCAGACCGTAATTTGTCTAATTAGTTTCTCGTCTTCGCTTTCAACAAAAGGCAATTGGAGTATGTACTTAAAACTTAGAATACCTACTTTAGTTAATGAGAACCTCGTGTAAATGTTTTATATAATTTAATATGTAGCTATTTCGAATTTAATTTCCTTGTTTCTAAACGTATTATTGAAAAGATAATTTAAATTATTAACCTTACAAAAAAATCTATTACCGAGACTTCACAGGTCATAAATAAGCTTTTTAAGTTTACCTCCTAAGATGTTCATTTAAAATTTAAATGATTGGATTAAAAGGTTACTTGGTATTTACATAAAATTCCCATTGTAACTTGGAGACAAGTTACACAACTTTATTGGATTTTTAATTGACATGTTTAAAATTAATTTATTTTATTTGTATGTATTGATTTGGTATAAATTTGACAATTAACACATTTGTCTCGAGATGTTATGAGTCTATAACTGATTATATGCCAGTAATTAAGTATAATTGGGACAAAATTGTCTTCGCCTACGCATATGGTCTATAAAAACGACCGCCGTTACAAAAACAGACGAGATATGACTTTATATTTTCCGCACCATTGATTGCAGACATTAGATAAGAAACTAACTTCACTCGTATGCCAACAACCCCAGCAATATTCTGGAGTAGGGAAAACATGATTTATTGAGCAAAGTTAGACCATTATTCATCTCAGTCGTTACTTCAATAAAAAGAATGCTTTGATATAATTTATTGGGAGCGATATGGAGTTTTTATTACTGTCTATTTCAAAATACATTACGAAAACGTTTGATGAAACATAAATTTATAAATAAATTGTAAACTATTTCAGGTGTCGAATTAAACTATTCTTTGTAGGTTTCAAAGTTAAAACACTTACCTTTTAGTTTATGACAACTAGCAGTCAGCTTAATTGACGCAAGTTCAAAAACTGGTTAGAATTCCACAAATCGTAGCAAATGTATGTTAATTTAACACGACACAAACACTAACAAAGTGATTCACAAAATTCACTTCACGAAATGTACACGCACTAGTTAAGTTTCAGTTCACAAAATAACTTATATACGTAGCGAGCCGGTTTCCGAACGGTGCACGGCGGGCGTTCGTTCGATGCGAACGCGTGGACGTCTCTGCATCGGAAGCCTGGCGGGCGAGGGGCGACGGACGAAAATGGCTTCACAAGTTAATTTTTTTCTCTTTCCTCCTTGAATATTCCGCATATGCCGCGAGCGGTGCACACGCATGCGCTCCAACCCTAAGGGTTGTAATGCATTCGCGCTTTACATAACTTTTGGGACTATCGGAACCACTGTTTAATACCCTTTCTATGTCGTCTTTGTGCATCGCTTCCTCATACCGTTGGAATATTAATTAAGGTTGTGAATACTTTAATCCGATCGAATCCATGCCATTAATCTTAATATACGATTAATTTGTTCGGATAATTGAAGTTTATGAAAGCCGAATTTCTTGTTTACATTTTCAAATAGTAACATTCTGTAGTAATAATATCGGTATCGAAACAATCCTTGCCTCTGGTTAAATAATTTGTAAGCAAGTAGTTGATCAAACTTTTATAGCTGACGGTTTGTCGAAACAATTTTATATAACGCACGACAATTTAAGTTATTCTTTTGTTTGTTGAACGGTGTTGATGAGCTAATTAGAACGAAGAAAGCTGCTTCCAGCAACTGCCACAAATTGAACTGGACATTTTATTCAAGTAGGCCAAAGCTCAATGGGCTGGACGATAGTAGTAGAATCACATCAAATATCTTTTAAGGAGAGACTATTGAACTTAATTCTCTTAACATTTCTTCTCAGTACCTATTATACATTAAAAATATAAGGCCTACTATATACTTTTTTAAGAGTTTTATTTAATTAACTAAAGAAGAAGGAGAAAGCTTGTTAACAGTTATCAATATAACTCTAATTTATTTAATGTTAAAATTATGTTGATAACACACACTAATACAGACAGAAACACTTTGGTTATTATGTTACACTATTTTTAAATAATATTTAAAACAGCTTTTCAATACATATATTTAAAATAATGAAACTTACTTTTTATTGGTACCGAAAACTCATCTGCCACTACCAGAGGCAATGGCCAACCACAATAGCTTTATCTCTGTTCCTGGGCTTAGTTGTCATATCATCATCGGTTTGAAGCCTCAAAATGTTGCTGCCAATAATATTTTGACCATAATACATTCCCAAATTGTTGAATAAATTGTTCCCGTATTGACTCAAAATTTCATCCGCATCACATAGATGGCTTGTGACTGAAAAGGACAACTGCCGATTGAACTAGAGAATTAGTGTTAGTGTATTAATTGCTAAACAGTGAGTGAAACATAGAGTAGAACACAAGAACAGAATGTCTTTACCTAAATAAAGACTGTAATTGTTATTATTGGACACGTAGTAAATTAGGTTAGACATAAATTACTAATTAGTCTTAAGTTAGGCTAAACCGTAATGTTCCATGATGTCTTAGTGAAGACACATCTATAAAAAAAAACCTGGATGGCTGGAGGCTTCCACGGTCCGCTTCACAAGACATTTTCTTATGCGAACTGTGGAATGGGTGAGGGTTTTGCCTGGAATCATCCATCTATTAAAAAAACAGCATACTCCTCTGAAAGCAATGCACCAAGTGAAATTTGTGTCCATGAACTGCTCGTTTAGGGCGTCCTGTAGGCTTGTTATAAAAAGAGTTTAACATTAGCCGATCGCCGCTATCTCAATTAAAATCGCAATGAAAACGTTTCTATGAAAATATCGCCCTTTGTGCACGGCCAATGACTTTTATAAGTCAGTTCGCAAAATCATCAATTTATTTTTTTGTTCAGGTGTTTCATATCGTGCTAGTTCGAGAAGCGCTGAGATCGTATCCAACAGTAAACTTTCTTTACTGTATTTTGATTTTACTGGCTAATGTTTATACTACGTATTTGCGTGTTGTTCTCACGAGTATGTAAGTGCGTGCTCCCATTTCACCATGCCTCCTGCTGATATAGGACAAATCTTTGTTTTTAATTTATTTTTTTATTCTTTATTACTCAATATGTCATATGGAACATGGTGTAGTGGTTGCAGCTCCAGCTCCTTACAAACATAACTAAGTAAAAAACTTGGCGATTAAAAAGAGTGGCGGAGAGTTTATTGCCAGTTCTTCTCGTCGTTGTTGCCATCACCCAAATGCAACGCTCCACAATTTGGATAGTAATTTGTTGTGAAATAAGCAAAGGATCTCTTTGCTCCCTCCAATCTCTCCTAAAGATGCGGCTAATTAGGTACCTCCTAGCCACGCATGATCTACAATAGGATATAATAACACACCTGATGATAAGTGGGATCCATCATCCCACTTATCATCAGGTGTGACTCATGTGCCTGTTGTGTGTCTCACGATGTTTTTTTTATGGTACTTGCACGTTCAAACCACTGTATCAATATAAACATACACTTACAAGTAATTACTATGTGATATGTTAGAAAAACGTTGACACTGTGTGATATTTTTTTGGTTTCATAACATATCAGCAATAGGATTCGAATTAATGCATAACGTCTAGAAATAAACATATTCTCGGTTAAGAATCGAAATTTTAAAATTGCCAATTCGTTCTTGTTATATCTATTACGGGAAATCTCTGAGTTTTTACAGATTATATGCGTATAACATAACGTTTCATATTCAAACATTTTAAAAATGCTTCGGGCATTACATTAAAAAAAAACACTTTTTATCTAGACTAAACTAATAACGTCCTTCCTACAAGTTGTCAAATTCCGCGGATAGCATTTTTACAAGTGCCTTTTGCGAAATGAATCCTTTAGACAAAGATCTGAAGTGTGTGAATTTTAGTTACATCCTGTCCGTACATTGCTTTCGGCCGAAACGGAAGTTGTATTTTGAAGTGCTAAAACACAGTTTTGATGTGCATTCATCGGGCTCGCCGTGATTGTCGGTTTGCGTGTGCCGACTTGATAACGAAGCGAAATTGGGAGCTATTTGTGGATACGCCATTTCAGTAGTGTGGATTGAATGTCAAAAAATTAAAAAAAAAACATACTTAACAAAAATATTACTTTGTAGTATATTCGTATTATAAAAACAAATAATAAAGTCCTGATGTTGTTCCTTTGAACTCTATTTTATAAAAATGTATTCCTACTCTGATACCGCATAATACTAGATTGATAATTAATAAGATTATTTTACCCTCCATGCCCTCAGAGATTACAGACCATCATACAAACATTAAACGTGACTTTTAGGTACAACATTGTAAAGCTATGTTCCAAAGCTATGTGCTAAAATGGGTTGGCTATAGGCTTCCTTTCCCTTTCGCAGAAACTTCCCCCCCGAGTCTCGCAGGAGACGCCCTTGCGCCATTCGCCCGAGCTGAGCTGCAAAGGCCCTTAAGGCCAACAGCGATGCAAAAGTAGAAGTCTTGCAACTATTTTGACAGTTGCACTGTTCCATATTCAAAAATTTTTTTAATAATTTATTACATGAATGGATCAGAAGTCCATCGGTCGGTGATATAATATAGATAATTTTAATAAAATAAATAAATATCTAACATTTGGGATCTCTTTTAAGCAAAAAAATAAAGTAAATATATAAAGTGTCCCAGCTCTTCCATTCCATACAAAAATTAATATCTTTTTAAATTACAATTTTTAAAACTGTTATTCATTTTATCTTAATTGTTTGTAATAAACAGTAGTGCTGTTTATTACAAACAATTACAACATTACAATTACACATTACAATCTGGAATTGTAGGTCTCAGTTGCATCATCAATTTCTGCGTGAGGTGTATTCCTGCCTGCCAGTGTCACCTTTTTTTAAATTAAGAATATCCTTAACATTCCCATCCTTTGTAAAAACCGAATCGACCGGCTACTACATGAACACGAAGTACGAGAAAATTAGTTCTTTATTTGAAAATAATTTTACATTCCTTTAACATCTTAATTTAACCTGCCTTCAATGTTCCTATGAAATATTACAAACGACTTCATTGAAAACAAATCAAGACATTATTTTCGCATTTCAGACTTGCTGCATGGCATGCAGTTTAAGTTTATGCTACATTAATTGAACCTTAATATTTCATCCACCAAATAAAAGATGAAGAGTTAGAATAAAGAAAAAATTGTAATAAAGTGTGAATTTATATTTTTGTAACTTTGTAATTAATTAATTCAGTAGTTAATAGCACTGAACACTCAAAAGTTATTTAACCAATAGAGTGCTTTTTTAACGAGATCAAAATGCGTATACGCAGTTCCGCCAAGGCATCCCAGTATGCAACATGATTTCCGGTAACAGACTATATTTATTCTCAATATTTAAAAATGGAACATCAAGTAGTTACGGTACCTCGACGTTAAGACTGCCTTATATCTATATTATATATTAGGAAAAGCTGATATTATACACAGGAAATTTATTTATCGACTATCTTTCCTGCTTAAGGACTCCCTTTTAATTCGCTTCTCCTCCCAACTTGTTATCTTAAGATGGTCAATACCAGTATAATATTAACAGTAATACCGGCCAATATTCCATGCTATTTGCTGAACAAATTCCATATTATACAATAAGGGTTCTCTGCTTCATTGATTTCTATCTATAACCAAGAATATAGGTATTTTAAACGAAGCAATTATGAGTATTTAACATACGCTCAAACGGTGAAAGAAAACATCGCCAGGAAACCGGAATGTATTAGACCCAACAAGTCAGGAGGCTGATCACCTACATGCATATTAGATTGACAAATGATCGTGAAACGGATACGGAAATCTGAAGCCCGGACATAAAAAGTTGTAGCCCCGCTGATTTATTTATTTTCTATTTTAAAAGGAAATAACAATATTTTTGTTATAAACTATTCTAGGTTCAAAAATTAAATAAGTACTTTACGAACATTTACGAAGGCTACTGAAAGTTTATTTTCAAATATTTTTTTCTTTTTCAAACTATAGTCCTCTCTCGCTTCATACACTTTCATAACATTCACCAAGCATTCTCATAGATTATGGGTACTTTGACTTATTTCTTTTGATTAGGTCCAAGTATATAACAACCCCACCCGGCCTCATCATCATCTTTTCTACATGGCCAAACCACCAAAGCAACCTCTTTCGCTTTGTCACTCTTGTATACTGCTCACGTATTTTACTATTACTTCTCTTATCACGCAATGTCAAGTGTATCAGAGAACATAAAAAATGACAGGTAATATTTTCTTAGTTAATTATATTTAATGAAACTGTCAACATTATCCTGCTCAAAGTTTTGCATAAAGCAACCGATGTCACAGTCTCGTTGAAATTCATGACGGCTCCGAACCGCGGAGCCACTGCTCTGAGCTACGTCAAACAAATTGCTTTATTACCTTACTTGGTAAGGAACAACATACCTATCTTGTTACACTATAGATAATATATTCTATACAAAGTCTTGTTTATGATGTATATGTACTTTAAGAAACAACATTTACTTTAAAACAATCGCTTAATTAAAAAAACCTCGAATTAAAATTTAAATGCCAAACAAAGACTAACGTCTTTTCCACAAACTAACAACAGATTAAATAAAACATCAGTTAACACATTAAAGATAATTTATAATCGAAATAATCAGTTAGTACGAAAGATACTAGTAGGATGTAATTTTTGTATGAGTAAGAGAGGTTTTATTTGTACGAAAACGAAAGACTGTGAAAACAAATTTACTCCCTATTCCCTATTAATATCATTGACCTGGATAATACGGTAGGCCGTAAATGTTTAATTTCTTACAGTCATAAAAAACCGACTATCGTAAGCATTTTTCATTAATAGTATTATATTATACATAATATAGGCATATGGCTGACACAGTTCTGCATACATTTGATATTTTTTATTTATAAGTGCCTTCTACCATTAATTATTGTATCTTTTATTGTACACTATATTTTACCGTAGTCACACACCCACACAAGTCTTATAACGTTTTTCTTAGTGATATTAGAAAAAGGAAAATTTTTTATTTTAGATTATAATTTACTTAATGTAGTTGAAACTTGTTTTATTTTATATTGGTTGTTGACAGGATGCCGCCATCGCAGCAAAGATATCTTATTTTTGCAGGCGGGCAGGAGGCTCCTGACGTTAAGTGAAATCGCCGCCTATGAACACTGAAGTTTAAAAGACTCGAGAGCGCGGTGCCCGCTTTTCTATCGACTCGAATTGTTATGGAAATACTTCAATGAGCATAGTGGTTCCACATAGTAGTGGTGCGCGGTATAAATTCCCTAAAAAATCATCAGTTGTGGAACGGCGGTCGTCGAGATAATACAGGTAGAATTTAGTAAGATCAGGGTAATAAACTGGCGAAGCGAGGATTCCATTACTTTGCACTTCGGTCACTCCAGTGAACTGCTGTCCCACCCTTCAGGCGTATGAATAGCCCGTGGCGGCCCCAGCCGAGGTTCTAGTCTCGCCGGAGACGGCCTTGAGCTGGTCGCGAAGAAAAAAAGAACATTGGATTGCTCGTACATAATGTGTGCTTGCTTTTTGTATGTAATTTAAAATATATGTAAATCTACTAACACAAGGGGCATACTATCTTAGCATTCAGTTAATAAGGTTTTATTAAACTTTGATAGAGTGTATTACCAGCTACAATAATATTTTTCCGCGACGTAAACACGAAAAGGCAACAAAACAAAATTGCAAATAAAGGGAAGTGTCTACAAAACTTTTGTGTTTTACGCGTGTTTTTATAAGAAAACAAAGAAATAGCTAAAGTTTTGAACGTGCCGCTTGATCCTGATAAAATTACTAGATAATTTATTTATAAAATCCACGCTCAAACAAGTTTAACTAACTTCAATCCTAAGTTATCAGTGAGTAAACGCAAAATCTCATTCAAATATCATTTGTAAACTTGATCTTGTAGTGGGATTAATAATTGAACCCAAGGGAACTAAAATCTTTTGTAACTTCTTATACGTATATATGCCTATCTAACATATTTATCTGGAAATATACATATTATAACTTTTATTTATTTAGATTTAAAGACAAATGTTTCAGCGACTTTGCACATTACGACGAGTTGTACATCGCCTGGGTTATTTATAGATTAACGTCGAAATCGATATTTCGAGTCACAGTTGGCAATTTCTAATCAAGTATTAACCAGCTTTTGTTTTATTAATTATAATCGTTATTGATTCGTAAAGCTATTCAATACTTACTAAGTTAGCGACATTAAGACATGGAACTCACCAAATTCAAATTTTAAACAAGCAAGCCTTTACACACACACAGTAAGACACAATTTGGTTAGGAATTAAATTTTACTTTACTTTTTTACTTAAAAGTTTGCCGTTGTAAAGGCATCGTGAATGCTACGTCATCAGTTGACACATAACTATTTATTTAAATAAGTTATAAAACGTGTAAGCATAAAATTATACAAGAAAATATAACATCACAAATTTTACACACATATATATAAATAGAACTTAATTAAATTCATCATATATTGAGTTATAAAACATATTAATTCAAAACAAATAACATAATACATAAAAATATATGTAATAACTAACCTTAAAATTTAATTATTAAAAAATAATATTAAAAGGAGTCCCTTTAGGCAAGGTTCCGAAGATACTAGCAGCGTTCCCTCTTTGAATAGCTAGACTAATTCTTTGTGGGAGGTAGCTGCCAGCTCTTCGTTCTCCTGTGATGTCGACTAACCTTTTTGATAATTCCCTAAAAAGCCTTAACGCGCTAGGACCCCACGGACCAAGGGTCTCGACAAATATAAATTATATTTGAACATAAGCAAGGGAAAAATAAACGAGCAATCACAACACAAAGACCAAAAAATATAACAAATAATAATGACAAAGAACGTAATAAAAACTAAATACTTAAAACTTTAACCTTCTTAAGAACATTATAAACAAATTAGGGTAAGTTAGGAAATTGTTTTAACATGTATCTATACTAACATGTATAGTATATTCAGCATTGTTAGTAATTAAGTTGTAAGAGCAAGTATTGGATGAGTAAAAGTAACACATAAGCGAGCCGTAGGCTTTTTTTAGTTCTAGTAACTCTAGGATTAAAAGGAAAGAAAGGCTTTTTTGATATTGTTAGGCAATAAATGCCTACCATACAAAAACAGTAATATTGCGAGCAAAAATCGTCCAGATGTTGAAAGTTAACATTAATTAAAAAAAACATTTTGCGCATTGCTCACGAACTTAATTCCTGTAACTTTACCCTACCTCTATAAATACGAAACCCAAAAGCACCTGAAATCTCTACAATCACTTATTATTTTGCAAGAAAATGAATAGAACAAAAAATTATTTAGCAAATATATATTTCCAAATCCAATATCTTTCTCCGTAAGAGTTTATTAGAAGCATTACTTGACACAAATTGGAGCCTAAACGTCGTCTATTTGCTAACTATATTCAACGAATGTCACTTAGCCGGGTCAATGATTGAAATGGTCCGTTTACTTAACGGAGATCCCACTTAATTCAATGGCAGATTATACAATACGATGTAGGTTCTATTGTCTTTTATTACGAGTTGAAAATTGACAATTGAACGACGCTTGATAACAACTTATCTGTATAATGTAAGTAGAATTATTAAACATAACAGGTATTATAAAAGTATCATCTCGTGATGATGGTAAACAATGAACCAAAAGGCTAAGATTCCCAATAATCATCATCATCATCAGACTTTTTATTTGGTCAATTTCTGGACGTAGTCTTCCTCCACTTTTCTCCAGCTTCTTGGGGCTAAGTGGTGAACATTGAACCAAAACGCAATAAATTCCTAGTGATCATCATCATCAACAGTCTCTTTATTTGGTCCATTTCTGGACATGAGGACAGGACTGCGGCCGCGCGGTCTTTTGTTCTGGCAACGCACTCGCGAGCTCTCTGACATTGGTAGGGTCCAGTGGCTTACTTAACATCAGATTCTTCAAGAAGTGTGTGCATATTCTTAAAAGGCCAGCAACGCACTCGCAATCCCTATAGCATTGATTGTCTAGATAGGCGGCTCAGTTAACATATGACCGACTGTTTGCCACGTATTCTATAAGAAACATTTATCAAGAAAAGTTAAGTTATACTACTACTTTATAGTTCAAGACAATAATATTTCCTTTTTGCTAGCTTATTTGCACTTAGATATTTGATTTGACAGAAACATTTACCAAAAACCAGCATTTTTCGGTTTAAAAATGTTGTTTTTTTGAATACTGGCTTTATTAACACTTAAATTGGGGTTAAAATACCACCCTGTATTGTCATTAAAACGCGGCTTATAACGATTTCCCAGGGATTTCACATTAGGCAACTTTGTATGAACGTTTGCATTGAGACAGGATCATGAAAAGCTTGATGGCTGGATCGCGTGAGGGCGTCTGATAGTTTAACACTTTACAGTATACAGGATGCTCACTCCGACTTCGTATACACAAAAAAAGATGATTTGATAAATTTATTTATTATTTATTTTCCATATTTAGCAATGTGTAAAATAAAATCTATCAATCCTAATTTAATTTGTTTGAAAGCATTAAAGAATTACAAAAAAACATTGGCATTGCTCCAGCTATTGATGTTAACGAACACGTCAATATTTATTATTTACAGTCCCCACCTGGAAGAGTGGGTTGAGTGTTCAAAGGAGTTCTTGAATTTCACCACCGGGCGTTGAGGCAGAATATAAAATTCCACCCATATCACCTTAACATTTTTCCACAACTGAGCGTTCACAACTGTTTTTTCGGTGCAATACCACTATGTGAACCGTAGCTGGTTCCACATTACACTGAAGTATCTCCGAACCAATTTGACCAGGGTCCTCCGTCCTTATGGATGATTTTACTGTACACTTATAGATACTGTTTTATACATACATAGTAACTTTTTTATCCTCACAATCAGCCATATATAAATAAAGTCATATAATAAAAACATTAACATAATGTCATAATAATAGGTAAGTTAAGTTATTTAGAATTGGTGTCATACTTATGATCTAAATACTCGCCCACGCTTTAGAGGTGGTATTAGTTGAACGATTAAATATTATCTTGCTCAATTATCAGCCGGTTAATCATACTAATGGTTCTATAAGAATTTAAAAGGCGTCGTTACTTGCCTTAACCACCAGGGAAAATAGTGGACAGGCCAAACAGACGGTGGGCTGACTTAATAGAAATAGCAGGAAAAGACTCAAAGACTATTAGGAACGATAAAGCCACGTGGAAACGTTTGGTGGAGGCTAACAAAATTTGCAATAAATTAGGTATATGGTATTCAATGTTTTTTGGGATAGCCGAAATATTGTGTTAGGTTGTCGAAATCTTCTAATTTCATGGTTTAACTTAAAAATGACGATGCCAATAATGAAACTACGTACATGTAGTAAATTTAAGTAGTATAATTCTTGGCATGTTGCGAAAGCGAAACAGATGAAGAAACTGTCTTTGTATCTTGCGAAAGCGATTTTTTGTAAAATATTGCTATGTTAATATTTTAATTTCGTCAATTCTGTATAGAGCACAATGTTTACTGTGCAAAATTGCAGTTGGTATGAAAAGTGATTGCGTATTCAAAATGATTTAACTATTTTTTAAGCCTAGTTTAATTTAAAGGAATTTGTAAAACCTTTATTAGTTTTTTTTGTGTTTTTGTACACATAGTTATTATATTTATCAATCACATTTAAAGTATAGGGAAAGATCTTGATAGTTGACTGATTTGGAAAGGAAAATATAATCACTTACGATTATAACTAGTAACGTTGTAGATGATTTAAAGTTTAGGTTAGTTGTCGATGGGAATGTAATTAACATTCTCGGTTTGGTGGACATTGATCTGACAAACTTTAAGTTTAATAGGAAATCGGAATCGGTGCTTCAATTTGGGACTATAACCCAAATGGAATACCACTGCAAAATCTATACATACAATTAGAAATAACAAATAATCTTCGGTCGAGTATATATGAGATTTTCGTCCCAAGCATCAACAAATTAAACCAGCAATAATATTATGATAGATATATCATAATATTATTCCATACAATAAATAATCAATAATTTCACATAAATTATCAAGAATAACAAGTAATTTTTAACTATTATAATAATTATTTCATTTGTTTTATCTTCTACATTTAATAATTATCTGTAATTTAAAACTTCTACCAGGCAAAGGTAAAAATATATTTTAATACGTTAAACTGAACAAGTACATCTCAGACGTTTCGCTACTTGAGGGCTCTTAAACTTACTTATTTAAGTTTTTCATAGTACTTGGAAATGCGAGCTCTGTAATATAGTATCCACAAATGAGAGTTGTCTAGTTCTCTCAACATCTTATGTAGTGTTCTTCATTTTTAAGGCTTCTGCGGGCTTTTGTTGTTGAGACGTATTATTGACGGGTTAATAATTGTTTTAGTGTTTTGTATTATCTTAATATATTAAACATTGTCGGGTTATTTCGAACACTTATAACTCGAGAACTGCGGGGCCGATTTAAATGGCATTTTGTTTGTTGTATTTATATCCGTACCCAATAACAAAAACTGAAAATAATTTAAAAATTTACGAAAACAATATCCAGTAAAAACCTCAAATAATTAATTTAAAATTATAGAATATATCAACAATATTCGGTTAGTTGCGTATTTAAGATTTTTTTAATGTCTTTAGGAACTAATTATTGCTTATATATATATATATTAGTTTTTTATATATGTTGTGTAAACTAAAGAAAGAATAACGAACTAATTAAATATATTATAAATCAAGATACAGTAGTGTTAAGTATTGAAATCCCGTGATAGTAATATTTATTTGTATTAATTTTATAAAATTAATTTCATCACAGATTAGTCTCGGCATTCGATAACTTAATTGTAGTATTCTTTTTTCCAGTATATTTTTTTCTTTTTTGATAAAACTCTCGTAGCATCTTTATATAAAATTATCGTGCATATTTAATCTATTAAAACGACAAATAACATTTTTGATTATCAAATATGGATCTGTTTATTTAGGAGACCCTCAAGATTACGGCTTTTCTTGTCATGAGGGTGGTTTGTGAACCGAATGAAATTTCGATATTCCTATCAACGATTTAATGATATGGGGTGTAATATCATTGATCGGAGACAATTTGTATCGGCTTTACAAATAAATATGTTTTGAGAAAATTTATAATGTGTTCTTCGTCTGATGTAAAATGGTACCAAATATAACGAGGTATTTAAATAAATAAGGAAATTTGTGGTGTTTTACGTCTGTGCCTCAGATTTCTGTACCTGTTTGATCATTTGTCAATCTAATAGGGAAATAATCAGCCTTCTGTCCCTGTAACACGACTTTTTGAGTCTAAGGCAAGCGATTCCCTCACCAGCTATTAATAGTAAAAGTAATTGTTTTCGCTAAATAGAGGGAACGCGATGGAGACGCACTTGCTATAAAGCGTATTACATGAAAAATAGTTATATAATGAATTGACTTATGTGCTTAAATTAAAACGACCTTAACTTAAATATAATAAACGAACTTAAATTAAATAAATAACATTTAATTATTTTTTATAAGCATATTAAGAATTTTGTGAAAAATATATTGTCTCTTCATAAACACGATTGGTCATAAAGATGAAAAACAGACTTTAGTTCAGAGTCCAAAAATTGATTAAGTTCTTATGAATAAAGGAGATAGACTTAATAGGTTTCGGAAAAGACACAAGAGACCTTACTCAAACTCAAAATAACTTTATTCATATAGGTAACTAAGTACACTTATAAACGTCAACAGAAAAGATGTGAAATTTATTCTAAACTAGCTGACCTGGCGAACTTTGTTCCGCCTTAATGGCAATAAATAAGCAGTTTGGGTTTTTTTATTGGAAAAAATACAAAAAAATTAAATACCTACATTAATCATTCATTATTATTTCTGTATTTTAGTACATAGGTTGCTCTTCACTTAAGTACCTTGTGATACACATTTTTTCATTTTTTGTTTTATTATCAGGCGCAAAAACAAACAACGCTGATGGTCTTCCGACCCGTGAACATGCCACGTATAATTGACCATGGGAAAAACATGAATGTTCTAGATTTAAACCACAAACTTTTAAGGATTGGCCTTGTGATTTGTTGATGGTCATGGCAAATGCAAGACGTATCGGAAATTGAAGTCTTTTAAATTCAAACGGCATATCGGTTGGGATCATCGGGATCCTCGGAATAAGAACTTCCTCACCTTTGAATTTTCCTATCATTATCGTAGCGTAAATTACATTGTTCTTCAATTTTCTAACCACCAAACGCATACCATTATGTAGTTCAGGTCATCTACATCTTTATTCTTTTTCTTCTTTTTTATCAGTAAGCAATGTAACTCTCATGTTTGTTGTCAGCTGCAGTTTCGTCACATAGCGCCATAGATTTGACGATTTGAGGCAAGCGTTTATTTCGTCGACAGCCGTAGATCTTGGAATTACTGGCAGTATTTGGCGGAAATCGCCAGACAGTAAAATCATTGCTCCTCCAAAACATCTCGATTCATTGCGTAAATCTTTTAATGTTCGGTTAAGTGCTTCCAATGCACGTTTATGCGCCATTGTGCATTCGTCCCAGATGATGATTTTCGATGCCGCTAAAACTTTGGCCATTGCTGAGTGTTTTGCAATATTACACGTTGGTTCTCCGATAGTTTGAAGATTTAACGGTAATTTTAATTCTGAATGAGCCGTACGGCATCCTTCTAACAATGTGGCTGCTATTTCAGAAGAAGCAACTGCAACCGCTATGTTGGATCTCGCCCGAACAGTTGCTAAAACTAATGACATGAGGAATGTCTTGCCAGTTCCACCAAGGGCATCTAGGAAATATAAACCACCATTTTCATCATCGTTTGCCTTCATTAAAGTATCATAAACTTCCTTTTGTTGGTATTTCAACAGGGGTACATTCGTTTGAACTACTAAATTTAATTCCTGGTGATCATATTCACGTTCCCGTTCCAATACTCGATTAAATGCGTCATTCGACAACAACAACAAATAGAAACATTCATCATTCTTTGGATGAACTGTATACATACGACAATACCGAGTTTTATAGTTCTCTTCACTGTTTATACGAATGGGCAATAGCACTATCATTATAATTAAATTGTAAATTGTAAAAATAATTAAACGTATTTATTTAATAGAAATATTTTGAATATTGATTTCTTACAAATATCAAATTGTCATATATACGTCATTACATAGCTGTCATTATACGTCAATTACATAGCTATCATTTGCGTTTTATTATTCCAAGTCTGATTCTTATTTGTTATACCACTTTTTATAGTGACTGACGTTTCATGTCAAGTCCCACGGGAACGCTGTCGAACGGGATAAAAAGTATCCTATGTCCGTCTCCTGGCTCTAAGCTACCTCCATACCAATTTTCACTCAAATCTGTTCTTTCGTTCTTGAGTTATAAGTGGTGTAACTAACACGACTTTCTTTTATATATATAGATTTAAATTTATAACCAGTTCGCAAGTCAAGGTCGTACAGCGGTCAAGAATATCTGTAACTACCAAGAACAATACTGATTCTAGCATTTTTGTATTCCAATTATAATTCTTGTAACACCCGCTGGAATCAACCTTGGAATCGCGTGAAATACCATATTTTCATTCAATGTGATCTATATTCAATTTAAACCCAAACCGTTTAACATTAAATATAACATAGTTTGCCACTTATAATACATTTTCCATAAATAAAACAGACCAAGTCATAACTCAAATTTTCGCTGTGACAGCTGAAAAATAAAGTGTATTTATAACTCGATCGGAAATGGGATTCGCTGAATGTGGAACATCGAGGCTGATCTGAACTATGCGTTGTAAATCTTAACGTGAAAGTACACTGCTATCTGTTGCGACATATTTGGCAAGGCAGCCGGAGTGCCAGCCAACTGCAACAGTACTTCCCTCGTGTGTATAGGGATAACTTAAAAGCTTAGTGCTGTAAGATTTACTACCGTCAGTATTAGCTGACGTTTAAACGTATTGCGATACTGATATTTTTGACCTTATATACATATCATTTTACATCTGCGGTCAGTTAATAGCTGTGAGAATTACACATTGATATAATACATTGTTGTATTTAGTTTGTAAGGTTTGTGTATCTTCAGTGCCCCATATTGAGACTCTTAAGAAAAAAGACACTCACGTAGCCATATAAATTTATAATTCTAGTATTGGTTGATTGATTGAAGTGAGAACTATGTTTTTGGCTCTATAACCTATGTTATTATAACATAATTATAAAGCCTATTACTATTCAAAATGTTACAATTAAATAATTATAAAACCAATTCTTAACGCTAGTTTTTAGAATCCCATGATTGGTTTGATTGGGATAAGCCCTTCCAAAGTTCCCTTGCTTGGGCTTGCCGTGTCACGCCAGCCAGCTCCACCAGGTCGTCGGACCAACTCTAACGCCCAAACACACAAACCTATCTCAATCCAATCAATCAATCAAAATTTATTTATTCAGTTTAGATGCGACTTTAGGCATGCTTATGAATGTCAAAAACGTTTACAAAATTCACGAAAGAGCCAAACTACGCAATCCATTTCTGACTATCTGAGATAGACATCTTTATGCAAATATTGTTAAATCGACGGATTGTAATTGCAATCTGTCGATACAAGCTATCCATTCTAGGTCGGATCGGTATATGTGGATAGACCTTTGTATGAAAATGACAGTTCAACTGTGCCAATATCCTATCATAAGATTTTTACTTACACCAGTTTTTAAAATTATTAAAAAGCCATTTGATATGTTTTAAGCATAGACATGTGTATTTTAATATTATTTGTACGGTTTTATTTAGTTTATATTGATTATCAAATGAACTGACTGACTGACTGACTGTCACGGTCTGATCTCGCATTATTTTCAATCTCAGATTATGGATTAATTATTGGGTTCGGGCGTCAGTCAAATTGGTTTTTTTTTATCATACAGGGGGCAAACGGGAAGGAGGCTCAGCTGATGTTAAGTAATACCGCCGCCCATGGACACTCTCAATGTCAGAGGGCTCGCGAGTGCGTTGCTGGCCTTTTAAGAATTGGTACGCTCTTTTTTTGAATTCGAATTGGTTCAGAAATACTTCAGTTGGCAGCTGGTTCTTTTAAGTTTATCATTTTACTTTTGAGTCAACTATTAAGAACTGTAAATTCCTTTAGTTAAAATAAATTCACTTGAAATGTTACAAAACGAAGCATGTTCTAATCAGATTATAAAGTCTGTTACACAGTATTCAAGCTTCGTCGAGATATAGCTCGATTTAAGGGAGGTTTTTCGTAATTTTCGCTCATTACTCTAGGAGTGTTTATGTTCGAGGTGACGATATAACATTTTCTGTTTAGAAAAATTGCGCAGAAATTTCAAGTCAAGAGTTGGTAAACTTATTCCGGCATTTATGATCTTTAAAAAACCCTCTTATAATATAGAAACGTGTAGCTTTTTGATAACTTTTTAATAAGTGAATAAATATTTGTATTTTATTTCTATATTAGGTACACAGTAAGTATAAATATGAAATACAATTTTGTGTCTTTCTTCTTGGTATAATTCGAAACTAGCTATGTACTTCAAACTTATTATTTAGTATAAAATTCTGTATTGACGGTAGGTACTTTTATAAAAATTCTCTCATCACGATTGAGCAGTCGTATTATATGGCAAAAGGCAAATAATTTATGTTGTAATTATTAAATAAAATCGGTTTAGAAGACATAACTACATAGTAATAGGAGACATACGAGACTCATCTCATGTTTAGTTAGATGTTTGTCATTAAGATGGCTCGCATGTGCGTTGCTGGCCTTTCAAAAGTTGAAATCTTTGGTTAATCGTAGGTTCGATCCCCGGCTGTGTACCAATGGACTTTCTTTCTATGGGCGCATTTAACATCCGCTCGAACGGTGAAGACATCGTGAGTAAACCTTAACCGTAGCCTTAGACGCAAAGAATGGGTCAGACACAGGAGACTATTCATCTGCTTGCCTAGCAAACTGAAAAGGCCCCGAGGCCTAGACCTAAAAAGTTTGTAGCTGGTTTTTATTAAAGATTTTATTTTAATATATTCCGTCTGATCCTCTTATGATAATCGTAAACTTTAACAGTATTTTTAACTCCCACTTCGGTGTAGACGGTTGACCGCCGATGAAAAGCCATCGCTTGCTCGGACTTTTCACCTCATTATTTCACCTCGAATATTCCAGACATCTTATATAAATATTACTAGTCTGAAGCTCATGTTATACGCCGTGTAAAAACGTCTGGGTTTCAAAAGTTTAATACATTTAAAAATTTAATCACGGTCTCTTGCAGAATCATTTGCAAATTAAATGATATTTCAGTACTGGATTATTTTGAAAAAAAAATGCTATTTCATATGAATGTTGTAGAATATTTTTTTTGTACAGAACAGAGAGGTGCTTAGTGATTCCACCCATAGACACTTTCAATGCCAAAGGGCTCGCGAGTGCGTTGCAGGCCTTTTAAGAATTGGTACGCTCTTTCCTTGAAGGAACCTATATAAAATAGGTTCGAAAATAGAGGAGTTGTGACGACAGGATTTTGTTTTTTTTTAAATCACGATGACCAATTTTATTATCAGTTTCATATTTAATATCTGCTGTGTTTCATCATCGGACGTCGAGGCAGAATACGACATTCCATCAGTGTCACCACGACGTCCGTCGTTAGACAACAGCGCCTTACGATAGGCAATTTGTGCCACGCACCACCATTATCAGGAACTACCTAGCCACAGAAGTATTTTCGAACCAATTCGACTTATAATACATCTAGGAAAAATCTTACCAATTCCTAAACGACCGGCAACCCAAACGCGAAAACTCTGGCATTAAGAGTTTTTCTAACTCACTAACATGATATAAGCGTCCACGTATTTCCCACTGTTCTGTATAACGTAAAGTCGTGTAACACTAAATTGGTGGCCTAAGAATTCTTAATTCAAATTGGTGGCCTAAGGATTATTAATTTAAATAGGTGGCTTTAAGATTCGACTCTCATCCCTGAGGTCGTAGGTTCTATCCTCGGCAGTCCACCAATTGTACTCTTTTGGATTATGATTTACTGAAGCTTCTTTATGAGATTCGTACATTACGAGATGATAATTCGTGTGATTATAAGAATATTATTTGCTAAGCATATATGTTTTGAGAACAATTTTAAAAGTAATTCAATATTTTTTAGTCAAATTTGTTAAGAATTTTAAAAACTTCGATAGAACGGCTTCTCTTTATTAGTTTGATGTCACCGTAATACGACATCCGGTTAAATAAGCCGGCGACGCACTCGTAACATTTGCAATTATGAGTGTCCACTTCTAGTATTAACAATTAAATACAGGTGAGCCCCTTCCTTGTTCTCTGTTTCATTAAAAACACAAACAACTGTTTTTCATAAAAAGAATTCAAATCAGGAAGTCACAAACACTTCATCTACACAAAATAGTATATTTTAAAAAACTTTTATCAGCGTCCTTGCATAAAAACTTAATATCAAAAGGCATCCAAGCAAAAAGCGCGCTTCCGTTTAGAAAAGGAAAATTCAATAAGAACGAATTTCCCGTGATTTACAACCACTATTTCCTCGTTAGGTGTGGACCCTCGAGGTGTGGATTTTATTGTAAACACAAGTTACTGCGCACTTTCGGTTCTTTTTTATAAAGTTACTGTTTGTGCAGACGGAAAGCTGTCTTTTAAATGCATTTTTAGCTGTGAGTTTGCGAAATTTTTAAACGAATAAAATCTGAGAGAGAAAAAGTTGAATAGCTTATGATAAAAATGGTCTTAGTTTTCATGCGTATTGACAATTGTTTATTACTTAACTTATATAACTGTTACTATAATCTGATTAGCAGTGTCGGCCTAGTGGTTACAGCGTGTGACTCTCATACCTCGGTCATAGGTTCGATTCCCGGCTGTGGACCAATGGATTTTCTATCTACGTGCGCATTTAACACTCCACACTCGTGGATGGAAAACAACGTGTGTCAGGCATAGCAGGTTGACCTGACCTGACATATAACAGATACAAATGTAAAAAGTTTAGTGCTATTAAGTAGTATAAAAATAACAGATTGGGTGCGTATAAAAATATTTAACATGAAGGAATATTTTCCCTTCACAAAAGTTGCGTTAACTTCCAATGAGACAAATATACTTCGTTGTTTTTTTTTTTAATTATACCTTCTTCACCGGCAGAATGTATTGTCTTACCAGAAATCGAACCGATTAGATGAACTGCTAAGGGTATGTAAACGTTGCTATGTGTCAACAATATACAGGAAAACAACAATTTAAATCTTTGTTGGCAATCTCGTAGCCAGGTTTTAAAAAATTCTATGCATAAATTTAAGTAAAATTTTTGAATATAAATTACAATAATTAAGGATAAAATAAAGCAGTCTAGCCCTAAAATAATATTCTAATGAAAATTATATTTTCATAGCGTAGTAGGCAAATATTTGAATAATCATATCTGCTTAGAATGAGGTTCGTTATGTTTGATATTTAGGTTATTCTGATATTCAGGCCAAACAAAATTATTTACTGATAAAAACGTATTTCAATTACTTAAATTTATTTATCTTAATCTGAATCAGAACGTTTGAGTTTAACAATATTTCTATATAATTGAACATAATACAAATTTTAACCTTTTTAGAAGTTTTATTTCCTCAAACTAATATCTAACGTATGTCGAGCAAAAAAGCTGGGAAGGCCGCAAAGCAGGCGGAAGATAATAAACAGCTCAAATATAGGAGTTTTTTATCCAACTAGCATTTTGCCTCCTTTTGAGTAAAGCCTTGGGGTTCAAGTAGACAGGCGCTACTTATAGACTTAAGATGGTGCCTGGTAGATAGTAGAGGTGACCCCAGAGCAAATGCTTTCCTCGCTCAATGAATAAGCATCGCAATACAGCGAGCTACCAGCGTTGAAGGTATGCCCTGCCACAGGGATTTTTTGATTTTCTAATTATATTTATATTTATAGCCTTATATCAGAATACAAAATATATACATTATAGCTATTGTTTTCGTAATCTACGATAACTGTTTCTGTGTACCCACGGGCGAAGGCCTCTACTATTTTTATTAGTGTTAAAATTAAAATTTGAAAGGACATGACAATCTTCGAATGATCTGGCACTATTAGTAAGTATATAGTCGATCTCATTTTTATTTTTTGTTTTGTTTCTTATATAGTGATTTTCTAATAATTCACTTCTAATTATTATTGTTATTACTCTGTAGATTAAGCCTAGTGGTTTTAGCGAGAGAAGTTTCTTACCTGAGTAGACATAGATTCAATCCCAGGCACGGACATTCTGTCTATATGTGTTAAATCGCTGTTACAGTGAAGAAAACATCGTGAAAAAAACATGCCTTAGATCCATACAGAAATGCGGTCAGAACAAAAAGTTTCTATACATGAAGCCATTCATACGAGTAATATCATTGTAAAAGTATGCTTTTTATTAGGCCGAATATATTTAAAGAATTCCAAATTAATATATTGTGAAATCTTGCGCCCTATTGTGTACCACTTTCCGCCAGTTGCTAGAAGTTTCTCGTTTCGAATGCCAAAATACATCGGTTCGCAGTCGAGTTTGTGTATGTAGTTGTGAACAAACTGAACAAATAACTATATATTGTAAAGAATTATACGATTTAACAAAACCAATTTTGGAATTGCTTGATGTCCTTTGATATTTTTAGTTAAGGGTTTACTATTGTATTAAATAATAATAATAATGTATTTGTAAGAATATAGCTCAGAAATATTATGGTGGTACAATCTAAACATCGCTAATTCTGCCACATGTAATGGCGTGCAAATTTGTCTAAAAAGGTAGAATTTTCATAGTCACACATTACATTACATGAAACATATCATCATAGTCATTGCCTTTATTATTAGAATTTAGAATTTTTGAATAATAGGAAACTAGATCTAAATAATAGTAATAGTTCAGGTATCACTAAGCATATAAAAATCCTCTAAAAAATTTCAAATATCAATTCCAATCGCAATCCCCTTCCCGATCTCGGATCGCCCGTAAATTATTTTTCCTTTCATTTTTATAATATTCCTCTCCTTTTCTAATGGGTTTAATCCTAATATTTTTTTTTCACTTTTTATTATTTTTAAAGGCTTCTTTCTACCCTATTACTGTGACAGATAAGGTTACATTCAGAAATATTTTTAATGTTTATTTGGACATTATCCTTAAGGTAAAGTATTTAAGTATCATCAGTCACGTATAAAAACGTATATAAAGTATAATTACACAGAACCGTCTCGAACGTCTTGTTCATTTACATACATGAAGTTAATGTCTCTCCCTTGAGTTACTGCCATTTCACTTGCTATCTACATTTTGTTTCACAACTCCGTTTTGTAAATTCTTTTATCACTTTTTCTTGTTTTTTTATTTAAGTTTTTTGTGAGCACTGCGTGTTCTAACTTTAAACAGTGTCCTATTGCAATTGCTGAAAACAATTGTTTTCGGTAAATGAGTTTAATATCCTACTAACTTTTGTCTATTATATAAAAAGTGCGGCGGTAAATCTCAGCGTGGTGATCAGTCCATAGCCTTTTCGTCCAGGGGAAGGTGGAAGGCACTAGACCACGCGGCAAGTCACCTACACGTTGGACTGATCAGATTAAGTCTGCCGTAGGAGAATCACTGAATCAGGACAGCAGGATGACCTCCAATAGGCAACGATGGCGGAACGTCGTGAAGCGCATCACATCTGCGCCTTCTATTACCACATAGGGATCACAACCGCTCTGTCAAGAGCGTACCGAATAAGAAGAAAAATAAAAAGTAGATTATGTAAGATTAATAATGTATGTTTTCCCGGGAATCGTACCCAGAACCTCTGTTTAGACATTATACAATCCATTTGTTTGATGACATGATATATACTGGTTAACTGAAATAAAAATCATTTGGAACTTTTAGACGTGCGACTCTTTATCCACGTATGTTGACGACGTATAAAATACGTTTCGATTTAAACGAAATAATATATTTATGCTTTTACTCTGACGTAAATTTCAGATCTATTCAAACCCCATTTCAAATGCATATAATACAGAACCACAAATCAAAGCTTTCATGTAGCTACTTAATAACGTTAAAATCTAGTATGATCGACGATGCAAAACATTTGTGTGCAAACATGAATTTATAGACGACAAACTTTCGCAGTAAAATACGTTCAAAATTCGACGAATTGGCGACTACTTGTTCCATTACTTTTCCGTTTTCAATATTCTCTCGATTTCCCGCAAACTATATCTTTTCAAACTCTTAAAAATTTATTAGCTACTGAAAGCAAAGGAATAACTATTGCTTTTGAATTTTCGAGTGGTGCAATCAATGACTTTTTACTCCCAAGTTATATGACGAACTTTTGCGAACTGTATCGACCTAGTTCGGACACAAAGGATTCATATCACAAAGGGTACAAATTAGAGCAAAGCAATCCTCAATTTTATAGTTTATTATTGATACACTAATTACGTAGAATATTGCGAAGTTGTTTTTATGTACAGTGGTCATTATCCAATCTTTGTTACATAAAATTCTTTATTACATTAAAAAATTGGATAGGATTAGAAGCAAACCGACGGGTTTCTTACCTGATGTTGAGTAATATAACCATGGACAATCACAATGCCAAAAGGCTAGCAAGTGCGTTGCCGGTCTTTTAAGATTTGGTATGCTATTTTTTTAAGGACGCTAAGTCATTAGTACTGCTGGCTGGTTTCTTAACCAGCCAGCAGTACTACTCCACAATAACAAATTAATTTGGAAAAATAAATTTACATGATAAAAAGAAATTACTACGGTAGGCACTAATAATAGAACTTTTGTCAGTTCACTCGACGGACAATCTAAAAGGCCCTTTAACCTTTGTGTGTGTTATCTGTCTGTGTGTATTAGTCGTTAAAATTATAATTTAAATTATAATTGTAGGAATCGACTACTTCACCTGCCATGGAAACCTAGAGAAACCGAGTGCGTAAACGATGTTACATCTGAGCTTCAAGATAAAGGATTTGTAAGTCACACCTGCCAAGATTTCGTACAAACTGTCAAGAGTTTAGATAAACAATGTAGAAAATCCCTAAGCCAAGTCCCCGATACGCAGCGACTTATTTTGTCTTTCCCTACAAGTTTAATACGAAAAGGTTGCATTTATTTTATTTAGACAAACAAAACACGTCCCGGTGCCGTTTTAGCTTTTTTGTTTTGAAATATATCCGTGATTGGAACTTTTACGTTTGTTTTATCACGGTTTCATGTTAACTTATAAATTCAGAATAAACTCGGAGGCAATTTAATTTGGGTTGAGGCCAGAACAGCGTTGGCGTTTAGAAGGCGACCTAAAATCCAGAGGTGGTGGGTTCAATCCCGACCGTGCATCGATTTTTTCTTAGTCCACAATATTTATTTCTCATTACAAAAACTCATGCATGAGATACTTAACATAACATTAGAATACAAACGAAATGTTATCAGACAGCCGTCGTTATTTTAGAATTCCGGGCTCATTGTGATACGTACCTCATTTTTAATAGACCAAACACGCTTATATTCTAATTTAAGAAATAATTTCCTAAATAATTGCACTAATAGTGGAGATAAACTCGACTCGCGTATAAAAATTCAATCAATCTTCAAATTTCAAAATTGTTAAGATCATTATTAATATAAGTTCTAAGAATTTTATTAATATTTTTTGAATTGAGAATATATTAATTACACGTTACTGTATATTAATTAATTTTAAATATTAAATCGTCATTATTAATTTATAATTAAAATCGTCTAAATGTAAATATATCTTTCAGATAAACATTTGATTCATACTGACAAATCTCGCTGCAAAATAAATACCTACTTTATTAATCCCGTTTAACAACCCAATATAAGTACTTGCCGTGTATACGTCCCATCATATAATATATCAGTTATGTTTGATGTCCTTAACCAAAATCAGAAGAGGTTCGTGAGTGTAAAATTGACAAATTGAAGAGGCAAATAATGTAAGCAAATATTAAAACTAAACACTTAAATTGTGCCGTTACTACCAGTTTCTGTCTGGTTTTGTTGTATATACATGTAAATGCTTTCTATTCTTTATTCTTTACATTTTAGTTCAAACAGTACTTGCATTAACCGTATTGCACCCATGTACATAGAGAAGTCTTAAGTTAGTTGTCTTAGTCTTTCTACCCTAAGTCCGTGCTCGAACTCTGGCAGTGTATAATAAAAATAAAAATATCAAAGTCATTTATTCATATAGGTAACACAATGTAAACATAAAAAAATATCTAATAAATGCTAATTTTAGTGCCAATTCTCAAATCAATCAAGACCTGGCAATAAACTCTCCGCCACTCGTTTTATTCGCCAAGTTGTTTTCGTTTAACACAATGCTTGAAAGGGGCTGCAACCATAACATGTTCCACATGACAGCTTAAGTAATTAATAATAATAAAATCAATTTAAAACAAAGATGTTTTTGAACAGCAGAAGGCGTGGTGAAAAAGGAGCAGGCACTAACATTCTCTGGAGATGGTTTCGTTCCATTGCTGTAATTATAATTTGCTCCTATGAAGAAAAACTCGTTAGGAAACTGACATGTCTGAGAACCATAAAATTAGACGGCACTGAAGTCACCTGTGATTAAAAATCTTAAACGTACGCCTCATTAGCGTTTTGTATGCCTTATATGGTTCTGTAATTCAAAGAACAACCTTGGAAAAATATTGAAATTGTTTATAGTGTATTCTATTTTTAAAATATCACTTAGTTTCTGTTTTTTGATGGATAAGCGTCGGAATTATTTTCCCACAACAAAAGGTGACAAATGTAGAAAAGCCCCACTGAAGGGTGTTGAGTAAAAACGTCCTTTGTCCTCCTTTGCTTATGATTAATGCGCTTTCGGTCTGTTAAGGACATATTACGTCAGTAAGGAAATAACTTGAAACGCACTTATTGGATTATTAATTAGTGTTCAGTTTAAAAAGGTTATGTGTGTGTTAAATATTTATTTAAAATAATTGTTAAATATCTTATAGCATATTTGTATTGAGCAATGGCGTTGGTGTCAGCTGTTATAGTCATTTATGTCACAGAGCCCGTAAATTACAAACTTCAAATTCTAATCAGTTTATAACCGTTAACACTTGAATTTATTCGATTTCCCAATATTACTAGATCTAAAATTAACGACTATTTTATAGACTTTATTAATAATAACTTCATATTCATAATTATTCAAGTAATTTTGTTATTATAATTTCATAACATCACAGTCAAATTAGTTTAAAATCGTGTAAAAAACAGTGTAACCCTTTAAACATAAATTATTTAAATATTGAAGTAATAATTTTTAACGGTTTCTACAACTACAGTTTGCCTCTGTAAGCTATTCGGGGCTGGTCGTTGCTGACGAGGCACTGGTTAAGGCGGCCTTCAGTTCGATGGAGCGAACCAAGCAGAAGCCTTTGAAAAGTAGGCCCAGACAGGTCCTGCTTTTGTTGAAATTCAGATCGTGCTTTATAGTGATTGTTCAAGTTCTCGTTTGTTGCTTTGTCAACAATTTGGTCCGTCTCTGCCTTCCTGTCGTTAGACAACAATATTCCTCTTATATTCAGTATCTTCTCTTCCATTTTCCATGCGTAGTATTAGGCCTTCTAGTGCCATTTTTTAGGTACTGTATTCCCTCGCTCTTTAATCAAATCAAATCAAAAATCATTTATTCATATAGGTAACATAATGTACACTTATGAACGTCAAAAAAAAGAAATATACATTAAATAATTCTAATTTTACATTTACTGCCAGTTCTCAAATCAAGGGCGTAGAACGGAAGAGAAGAACAGGCAATAAACTCTCCGCCACTCTTTTTAATCGCCAAGTTTTTTTTACACAATCTTTGTAAGGAGCTGCAACCATTACACCATATTCCATATGACATCTTGAGTAATAAAGAATAATAAAATAAATTAATAACAAAGATTTGTTCTCTATCAGCAGTAGGCACGGTGAAATCTATTCCCCTACTCACTCCGTCACATATTTTATTACTTGTATTAATAATACGTGCTATTCTGACTGATTCTGGGTATTAATTTTTTTTCTTGGTTGGTGTTTCACCGAAATTCACGTTTACGTATTAAATTAATCATAAAGTGTTCGTTCTTATTCATAAACCTTCCACAAGGTGTTTTGGGCACCTGACTCACCACATGCCTAACCACAAGGCAGATAAATCTGTCGATGAGAGTTAAGTTCGGTGACAGTTGTTTTATGGAGACGTTCAAATATATGTTAAATGAAACACTTTGATTCAATCTGGGTAAGAAGTAGCTTTAATTATTTAAAATATTAGCTAATAACTAAGATAACATTATGGTAGCGGACTTGCGACGCGAAAAACTAACTATACTTTGTAAAGAGTTTGTAAATCTAAGTGACAATTATGTTGTACTTATATGCAATCGGAAGTGAGAATGTTAAATTACAATTTATGTGTGTGGTGAAGAATAAAGGGCTCACTTTGGCTTCAAGTATGCGATGATTGTTATATTTTGTTTACGGTTCCAACTATAAAAAATATATAAGTAAGTAATGTTAAGTATGTTAACCTTACTTAGTTATATATTTTTTAACTTGAGTCAAGAGTTTAATTCTGACATTGAATTTAAAAAAGGTTTCGCAAAGTCATGTCCGTAAAGCGAAATTAGGGCAGAGTTTGATGAGCGCGGGTCACCATGTAAGCCTTATACAATTGCAGCTTTTGAACTCATTAAGAGGGGATTAACGTTGACTTTGACGGATTGAACCCATTCTGGGGCACCGGCGGCGATCAGATACGGAGATGGCACTAATCAATTTGTCCAATTCGTACCCTTAGCGATTAATACTGATCGATAACTTCGCGATTACCATTCGAATATATTAACAACAATATTTACTATTTAGTAAAGCGTTGTTTTAATTTCTGAAGATTTATTTTCTCAGGAGATGTTTGTTTAATACTTTGAAAGCTTAAATGGGCAAAATATAGTACAGCCTTGGCTCGTTCGTACGCAAAAACATAACGTTAGCAACTCATCCACTAAGATCTATGCGGTAGCGGCCTTTTTTGGCCTCTCCGCACTATAAATCCGTAAATACCATTTATAAACTATGTGGATTTTCGTTTAAAACCTATAATGGTTATGCAGTAATGCATAATATCGTGAGGAAATGTGTGTCAGGCACAAGGCTAATAGTGTCAAAGTCAAAAATAATTTATTCATATAGGTAACATAATGTACACTCATGAACGTCAAAAAAAGAAAAGAAATATAAAATGATTCTAATTTTACATTTACTGCCAGTTCTCAAATCAAGTGTAGTTAGCATATTAAGAAAAAAAATATAATAATTATTGTTTTATTTATAATTATTTTGACTACCTATAAAAGATATAACGGTCATGTCTGTCTGACATCGATATACCAAAAAACACGTTCAAAAACAAACTACGGTATTTTCGAAGTCTGCAGAAAAGAGTACAATTTGATAGTTTGACAATCGGAAAGCACTTTGCGATTGGCAAGTTAAAAGTTACAAACTCGAATGATTTTATCTAGAGCACAGGGGAATAGCCTAGGTACGGTCTTCAGACAGTGTCAATATTGAATCAGTGCGGCTCGTGTTTGTGAGAGGAATAAATTGCGGCCGAAACGTTGCCGTCAGGAGAATCTTGGTTACCTTTTTATAACTTTTTGCGGTACTTTTTCGACTTTATTTATTACATATTTTATTCACCGCGCTAGTTTTCGAAATACGTAAATATCAGAAGCAAATATTGACAATCACTGTGAGATGTGCCTGGTGAATGTTTACAAATTGGTTTAGTAACTCAATAAAGTTAAAAACATTAATCATTTAATCCAATTAGACCAGCAAAAATGGCACTTTTGAACGTTAAATATAAAGATAATTCTAGTTGCATCTTCCAAAAGATAGTTTTGTGTGGAGTAGAATGGGCATCACTTACTGACTATTTAAAATTAAATTTGGAACATTTCTATAGAGATTAGTTAAATAATTATGTGTGAAGAAAAAGAATTATAACAATCTATACAGGTCTATAATTTGTATTATTAGTAAGTATTGGTCCTCACATATTTAGAAATATCGAAACCGTAGAATAATTAAAGAGTTTAAAAAAAGCAGTAGGTACATCAGTGTGTGAGATAAAAATAAGTAAAATTAGATAAGATGATTGAATTAGATGATGATTTGTCAGGGCTGTATGATTGTTCTATAGAGTAGGACCAGCATGATTCCAAGCATTCTTATCTTGGATATAGATTATTTCTTATATGCTTGTTTAAAGAGTACTTAATAACAAATTAAATTTTTGTTCACTCAGTTTTAATATATCACAAGTTATTTTATTGTAACATATAACACAGTACCAATCTGGAGCCATCACAGATCCATGTTTGCCTATGGGTTCAGCGTGTGACTCCCAACCCTGAGATTGTAAGTTCGATCGCTATCTGTGCGCAGTTAAAACTTACCTGGTTACTTAGGTTCATTTTACGTGTAACAAGCGTTTTAAGATTTGCCGCCAATTCACAAAAACAAATGACAAATAAATGCAATATACACAAGGTTACCAAAGAGTTCTATAATTGAAATTCAATAAAAGTTTTAATTAGAAATACTTCTAACTGGCCAGTACTAAATATTTTCAGTGTTACTGACGTAAATGTTGAATTGTATTTATAACATAATTGTATTACTTTTACTACGACTTCTTTCAAACTTACTAACTTAGTTATAAGTGTAGAAATAAGCGGAATCTGAAGTTTTTTCGCAATCCGCTTTAATTATTTTTACTTTTGTAAAACAACATTTATTAAACTACCACTCTTTGTAGAACTATAACTATGTTTATATGTAAACTATATAATTATAAAATAAAATAATTTAAAAATAAATATCTTTTAACTAAAGTACTCTTTCGTCTCTTTCAAAAGTGTTTATTCTGCGATGAAAAGATTGTGTTAATATAATGTATTTTAACCAATGTTGCTCAATTAACAATCGCAATCGCTATCGCTTTTTGAATGTATTACGTATCAGTGAACACGGTTATCATTTAAACAATAATCCAAAAATTACAGGTTTAATAATAAAAATAAATATAATTATAAGAAGACACCATCATCATGAAAAATATTATTTATTGCGATATTCAGGGCGGTATAAAGAAAATTGGCGTCCAATATTAGAAGCAATTTCATAAAAATATTTTTCATGTTATACAAAGCATTAATTAACTGTATCAAAAGTCGTCAGAAGCTGAGGCGAATGGAAATCTGAAGGAAAATTAATTCCAGTTACCATCTCAAACGCGGGCTCTGAATGAAATTGCTTAGAAACCTAATAACGAAGAAATACCTATAGAATTATGCGAATAAATACTTAATTAAAAACTTATATCATCAATTTCTTAATGGTAAACATAATCTGTATTGGCCTTAGTAGGTTTCAGGGTAATATTCATGGTTCGAATCCCGACCCTGCACCAATGGACTCTGTGTTTATGTTTAAGGCTCTGTTGTAATTAAGGAATATATCGTTAGGAAACTCGCAACACACAGTCAATGTGTCAGGCATAAAAGCGTTGGAAAATTTCAAATGATCAGGAAAGAAATATTATGAAACTCAGGTAACCATGTCTTGTACTGTTGTATGCCACTGGTTTTTTTAAGTAAGTAAGTACCTATTATTTCGTACGTTACGTTACGTACGTACATGTATATTAACGATAACACTGCTTTAATTCTACAGTAATAAAATCAACATAGGTTTTATGACCAGTGGCTGTAACACTGTATTGGCAGATTGTTATATCATAAATTTTCGTATTCGTTTTGGGTACTGTAGTTACCACGTACGAATGAGGCCATACTGTTTTTTGGTTACTGTAGTACCCACGTACAAAAGAGTGGATAAGAACATAAATATCAATAAGAAATCGCCACCGATTTTCTCCTAAACAAAATGTTTACCTAAATCAATGTTGTTGTTGCAGACATTAGCGATGAAAACCTCATTACATAGATGACGTCATCACAATAATCAAAAAGATTGCTAGAGCTTCTTATCAAAGGGTCCACCATCACGTTAAGGTCGAGGCTATTCAACTTCTTGACACCATGGGCCTAGTGAGAAAATTGAAAGGGAGAAAACCATTTGTGACTGAAGTCTAGGTTCTGAAGTTCTAAAGTGCTAAACATACACAAGAACAGAGTGTTTTCTTATTTTAAAAATCCTTTTTAGTAAATTAGATTAGACGTACATTACTTATTAGCCTTAAGTTAGATTAAATCGTTATGTTACACTATTTCTCAGGGCCGAGAAATAAAAAAAAAAATTTATCGAAAAATAAACGAGTAACATAATCATCTGAGTTTGCACAGTATCTCACTATGATTACATTTATTTAGTCTTGTTTGGAAACATGTATAAATAATTTGAAATTGCTATAGTATCAAAATCTGATTTATTATACCAAAAAAGGTCCTATTTGAAAAGTAATTTCCTAAAATCTATTGGCGAAATAAAAAACGGGTCATCGCTTTCCCGGCCCGTAATCTTGATAGTGAGTTGCGGTTTGTCGGATAGATTAATTGCGCCCAGATAAGATTCGAAGGTTTTTCAAATTGATGTACAACATTTATCATTCCCATTTACAAGGATAACGAACACGTGTGTATAAGTAGCAATCGATAAATAAAGCGTATGACTTTTTTACAGTTCGCACTGTGATTTAAAAAAAGAACACTTGATGTATTCCTTTTTTAAAATTTGAAACGAATACGTGGAGCGACGGATTCTTTCTTATTAGCACATTTTACGCCTTGGATTGTTATTTCTTTTATATTTTTCACCTTTATAAGTGAACAACTTACATGAAAAACTACTGTTCCATTATAAATAATTTACTACAGTCCCCAATAAAAACTGCCTCTTTGTATATTAAAGTGCCTTTTGCGATTTATGCCAAACACCCAATGTTGTCTAATTGTATCTCAGAGTGCGTGAAAGCCTCGTTTCAAACTAGGGAAATCGTTCATTGTTTTGATTTTTGTTTTTATTACAAGTTTATTAATTTTAAGTTTATTTATCCAGATTTTACAACAACAGATACCAAAAAAAGAGCGTTCCTTTCTTAAAAGGCAGGTGACACACTCGCACGTCCTCTGGCATTGAGTGTCCATAGACCGCTGTGATATTTTTAAAATCTGTTCAGAATGACCACGGCATGGCAGGTACAGAACGCCTCTCATATCATATCATATCTCGCAGTCAAATGTAACGACATCACCATAGTATTGCGACTTGGCGTGTGACAGTTTTACGAGCTTGCACACGCCTAAGAGAGCTCTAATGAGTTTCTTATACACTTTTTAACCTAATTTTAATTTATATTTTATTTAAAAATTCACTCCAATAATGTGTTCTATAGGACTATATGTTATGTTTAGACCCATTTTAGTTATAACCACATGTATGAAAAATATATGTAACTATGTATGTTTATACATATATAAATAAAAGCACTTGAAGCGTGCAAAAGGTGAACAGTTAATAACCCATTAATTTAATGTAATTGATGTGCATGTGATGTGATCTTAAGTGCGCATATCCATTTCGCGGTAATGGATGCTTTCACCGGTCACTGGATATACTTGCTTTTGAAGTTCAATCAAAATAAAAGCGAATTGGTAATGCACTGAATACCGCGACACTTCTCCTAAGTGGTATATGTCGACAAACATATTAACCACCAGTCTAATTCGTTGCAAATATTCTTACCGATTGCAACCGATTTGACAATTATGGATAATAAAATTACAGAATAGGGCTTGATAAAAAATAAATCAATGGTGCTACAATCTTTTTCTTTTTTTTTAATGGAAGAGGGGTCAAACGGGCAGGAGGCTCACATGATAAGTGATACCGCCGCCCATGGACACTCTCGATTTTTAGGTCTGGGCCTCAGGTGATCCAGCCTTCTGTGTTTGACACACGCCGTCGTCTTTTTGGGTTTGGAAAACCCGGACAACCGGGTTTTTTCATGATGTCACTGTTTGAATCTGGGTGAATGTTAAATGCGCACATAGAAATACTATTGGTGCACGAGCCGAGGGTCGAACCTACAACCTCAGAAATGAGTCGTACGATATAGTCACTAGGGCAAAATTTCACATAATAGTGCTTAATTATAAAAAAGTAGTTACATTAAACCGATTAATATTAAAGTAGTTCAAGTAACGGTTTTAAAGGCATATAAACATTGTATAATCTAAACGAATAAAAAACTTTAGGAAAAAGTTCTAACAATATAATAGTTATATTTAAGTATTGATATAGATAACTCGCGCTAGTTTCACTAAGACAGAGACAACGGACTTGCTAGTTTGCTTTGTTTTCTTCGCTCTCATAACATGTACTATACTTTAATACCTTTTCTCTAGAACTTCTTCAACCTGTTGGAGGAACACGGGCATCCCCGTTCTTCACAAGACTCACCTTAATATACTCGCCCATTCACATGAATAAAATAAGTAATAATTTTTCTACGTAGCTGAAATTTCTCACTTCAATATTCATGTTGTATAACGAGGTCATTACATAGTCATCTAATACCAAATTGCATATAAAATTCTGAGTTTAAGGGTCGGCAACGCACTTGCGAGCCTTCTGGCAATGTGTCCATGGACGGCGGTATCACTTAACATCAGTTGAGCCTCCTCTCCTGTTATATAAAACTGCTTTTTAGGCTTTTGTTGTAATTTATGTACTCCACTATTTATGTTTGTAATAATTAACACTGGTAACGTTAGAATTGGGTCGTTTCAAATAATTCACATAAAACTCGCGTTAGCCCAAACTTTGCGCCATTTTGAACCCAATGGAGAATGTATAAGTGTTTATTGAGCTAACTTGTGACAATTTATAATAACAGCCGGCCGTGAAAATAAATTACGCGAATATTTAACTGTATTTAAGAGTAACGTATACAGATTAGGCACAAGCCACTTAACCTTTACTTAATTAGACTGGACGGTAAATTGGTAAGTTTAAAAGAAAATACACTTTACTAAATTGAGACGGGTTTATCTTAATTTTACAGGTTTTTTGACCACACCTTCAAATAAGTAAATACATCGACAATCGTAAATGGTATTTTTATATCTGGCTTAAATTATGTTATTTACTAAAAATGACACAAAATGTTTCAGACCATGATATATGACTAATAAATAATAATATGTTGACTTAATTTTAAACAATACTAGTGAATGTAAGTGCATGCTCCTATTTCATCGTGAGTCCTGCTGACAGAGGATCTTTGACAATCAAAGACAAATCTTTGTTTTTAATTTATTATTATTTATTACTAAAGATGTCATGTGGAACACGGTGTAATGGTTGCTGCAAAAAAGATCGGCGATTAAAGAGAGTGGCGGAGAGTTTTTTTTATATAACGTTCATACGTGTACATTGTGTTACGTATATGAAAAAATGACTTTTGACTTTGAATACCTTAAAATAAGTCTTAGTGTTGTATAATGTTTTGACACTATGTTCGTGTGTCCGAGATACCAAACTAGCATACAATACACTAGATTTATTAACATTGTTCCTGTTGTGTCAAGAAGTAGAATTGCTTCAGCATTCACATGGTTAAGTAGCCTAAGTGAGGCAAACCGTTCCAGGACTCAGATACTTGTGGATAGTTTCATTTTTAATATACTATGGTGCTAGACAATTACCTGGGTTACTGAAGCACTTTGTTCTGAAACCCAAAAATTGAATTCCATATAAAATTTACTACTAAATTTGATATGAACTTCTTAATCATCATTACAGTAACCCATTTAACCTAAGCGTATCAAAATAAATAAACTAAAACGTGACCGACATATTGCTAAAAATCAATTTCGAAATTCGGTACTACCCACTTAGAATCACATCAATAAAGTATCTATTTTGTTGGCATACCCTCCCGTTTCGTGCAAAATACGGTATATTCAACAGTCTGTAATTGGCTTATGCGTCTTAGAAGCGTAGTTTGAGGCTTTCAGAGTATGTGTATCGAATGTTTTGTGCGTCATGCACTTTGAAATTTCCTAAGTTCAAATGACTCCCCATGTATTCATAGATGTTTGCCTCCTGAGATCAAAGATGTGATCGTGAATAACTCATTCAGCTATCTTTAGGCAGTCTAAAATAAAGGGCTTCTAATACGTTGGGTTTGTGAACACATTTTGACGAGTTTTTGTGTAACATGAATATTAAAATTTATTTCTTTAAATAATAGCAGAAAAAAAAATATGTCGTAATAGAACTTGCGGGCAAAAATTGGATGAATGTTGCTCAAGACAATAAGAAATGTATAAATATGAAGGAAGCTTTTAGCATAAATAAACTAGACCACAAAAAAACCAATTATTTTTTTTAGAACTTCTAGCACAACTAATACTCATATTAAGAAATGTTAACTACCCAATTGTTGCTTGGATTAATTAATAAGCTTTAATAATAATAATTACATTATTATAAATGATGCGCTATCTAAGTTATAAACACAGTCTAAGAGTATAAATGCTTCAAGTTAATAGTTTCAAAGTATGTGAGAAATGAAACTTTTTTGTAAATTAATTATTGCTAAGCTAGAAGGTCCAATTGATGATCATGTACCAGTATATGATTACTCCACGTATATCTATATTCACACTGTATACGTGCTAATGAGGATATAAATAAATAAAAAACTTGCGTTTACTGCAAATGACTTGCCTTCTAAAGTTCTAATATGTAACTACTAAACAATTACGTCAACCAAATAGCGTGTATTTTTTTCTCGATCTCGCTTTCTCGCTCTCTCTCTCCCTTTTCTTCGACAAAAACGCTGCACGTCTTCGTGACGTTTAATCTGTAAAAAAAAATACTCCCATGCGCCCAAAGAAGTTTCACTTCAAAAAAACACCATACCATCGGGACCTCAAAATCGACTTGAAGCGGGAAATATAATTGCAATAATGATATGCGTTAAATTAATCTTAATACCTTCGTAACACACCTTTGTTATGCGACATTTGTATAACTGCTTCGAAATCTAAGTCCATTTGGACTGTGCAGCAAAAAATGTATGCAAATTGTGAATATATCACGGCTATAGTAGAATTCAAGAATCGCATGAGCCAAGCCGTTTCACACTCGTGGCGATACTAAATATTTTTCCATTTAACTAACACCATTCGCACGCGAACACTACTTAACATTTTATTACTTCTTGGAGAAACGAAAATACTTTGAAGGGGGCAAAAACTATTGTAGTGCGATAAAGCTTATTTCAACGTGACTGTAACAGATTAGGATGTGATTACAGCAGCAATCTGTCGATCATGCATAATTGAAATCATAACAAGTGGTGCTAACTTTTTAGGCCTCGGCCTCAGATTTCTGTATTTGTTTTTTGATCTTTTGCCAATCTAATAGGCAAGAAAGGGATCGGCTTCCTGTGCCTGACACACCGGTATTTTGAGCATGGCAAGCTGGTTTCCTCACTCACATTTTCCTTCACCATTCGAGCGAATGTTAAATGCAGAATGTCGATTGGTGCACAGCCTTGAATCGAACCTATAACCTCAGGGATGAGAATCGCACGCAATCTAGGGAAACTGAATATTAACTTAGGTCATATAGACATATGACTGACATCATAAAAAGTACTTTCTTCAGTTCATACTATAAGGTTAGGACATTTATGAAATTATTATATATATATTATACATTACATGAAATAGATGTATTCATAGATGACCTGTCATGGGAAGGCTTATATTTTCTTTTTAAATAAATAAATGTACCATTTATCGCAAAATCTGAATGTTGACGTCCATTTCTTATTTACATCCATGCATGAGAAACTTCATTAAATTCTACGAAATTCAATTTTAAAAAACTGTTGTCAAGAACAAACGGTACTGTTTTATTGTTGTTGTCAAACGTAATTCTCATAAACATGATATAAAATACACATCATTAATACGCTTGAAATTTAGCATGCCAATTTTAATTATGCTGTGATTCATCAAATCGCTGGACCACCCAAGGGACGGTCGGACGAAAATAGCAATGACCTTGGGATGTAACGTTAAGAAAAATAAATAGATTTTAATAAATGGACAAATCATTTATAATTTTGGGAATACAATGTACACTTATGAACGTCATTAAAAATACATATTAAATGCTAAATGTTTCTAATTATACATTTACTACTGCCAGTTCTCAAATCAAGGGCGTAGAACGGAAGATATACTCTAACTGATAACTGGCAATAAACTCTTCACCACGCTTTTAAATCGCCAATTTTTTTACACTATGTTTGTAAGGAGCTGCAACCATTACATCATGTTTTCTTATTTAATAGAAATAAAATTAAAAAGAAAATATTTGTCCTCTATCAGCAGTAGGCATAGTGAAGTACTAGCACGCACTTCATTCTCCTGGGAACAACACGAAAATACGTAGTCAGAATAACTAACATCACCGCATACACGAAATCAAGTTCGACCAATCACCACAAGTAGCACCCGTTCACGAGAATTGCCCATGGCCAACCATCGGCCCCACATTCACGGAGAGAGACAGCAGTATAGTGAGTAGTAATTAATTAGCTTGAACCTACCACATTTCCCCAAATTTTGGGAATATCTTACAGTTAACGATATTTTCCAACATTTTATTTGCATAAATGTAATAACTATTTAGCATAAAATACCTAATTTTTGTTTATTATATTCAATTTTATACAAATCTAATAAAATATACTTTGCCATATATCAAACTAGCAGACTCGGCCAAGCGTTGCTGTGGCTAAGGTTTTTGTTATATTACATAGTAGTAAGCTATTCAAGGCAAACTGTAGAACTGACGTGAAACGTTGGTACTTTTAATACAGCGCCATCTGTTAGAATTGTATCAAATAGGCAAATAAACAAAAAATTTGCAATAAAATAAAATTGCGACTATAATTAAAGATCTAAGCTATATCTCTTAAGTTGGACCAGACTGCTCACGGTGTGCCAATTTTATTTAAAATCGGTTAAGTAGTTTACGAGTCCATCGCGGACAAATATCGTGACAGGAGATTCATATATATTAAGATAATACTTAACTTGACAAGAAGAAGCACCGTATCACAAATCAATGAAAGTGATGGCAAAATTCCATGAATTGGGCTTCAAATTGCCACCGTATTATCCAGATTTGGCCCCCAGGGACTTTTCCCTGTTCTTAGACAATGCTCGTTGGTCAGAAACTGCGCTGATGAAGAGGTAATCGCCGAAACTGAAGTCTTTCGAGGCTTAAGACAAATCGTACTACTCGTATAAAAATGATATCGGAAAATTATATAACCGTTTTATTGTTGTATCCCTCTCGAAGAATATATTGAATAATCAAATAAAAACAACAGTTTCTCCTGTTACCCTACGAACTTTACAAACGTCAACAGCCTTTATCGCTTCCAACCGATTACAATAAGAAATGTTTAAATATATAAATTAACTAGAAACATTGTTTTATATACATTTTTTTTATTGCACACAGTGTAAATGTAAACAAAATATTCACAGACTTATTCACAGTATTGTCTACATGTTCGCATATACCTAATATGGCAAATAAATTCTTTGTACAGAGTCCGTTACTTGGTGAATAAAAAATCAATATCCTGCTTCCGTTTAACTAGACTGGGATAATAAAAAGAATATCAAAGACAAAATAGTAACAAAACAAGTTTGATACCGGAAGCTATCATCACTACGACTTCCGATTTGCCCGCTATAATATCGTTTCTTTTCACTACTTGTTTATTGATATTTCGTGAATCGTTTTTCATTATCTGCGCTTTCAGGAAAATAATGTTAAATTTAATTTGTTTGTTTTCCTTTACTTTTTATTTTCGAATAACTAAAAGGTATGATTAGATTTACGTTTCGTTTTTGTGTTATCTCAAAGACCGTTTTATTTGTGTTTTTGAAAACTCTATGGGTTTTGTAGTCAGGTCGATGGTTTTCAGGACATCTAAAATGTCATATAAAAACAAAGCTCGCGCCGCCGCATTGTGATTAATCAGTGGAGAATCCATGTTTTGGTCAAAGTCAAAGTCAGAAATCATTTATACATATAGGTAATCCAATGTACACTTATGAACTTGAAAAAAAAATATACATTAAATTTTACATTTTATTGCCAGTTCTCTAAACGTGTAGTTAATGCTACATCCTCCCTCACGAGGGGGATGTTTAGGCCCGTTCGGGGCATATGCCCCCTTCGGGTGGTGTGTTGGTTCGCACTCAACGCTGATACAGGACGGTACGGGGGCAGTCATATAGCCCTTGGGGGCTGCAGCGCGCGAGGAGACATAGGCTCGACTCGCTGCGCGCAGCCGATGGGGACATGTCTCGAATGTCAAGTCCGGGAGTGTGGGAGGAGTAGTCTCAACTTGACCCTGGTGTCGTAGTCGGTGGTAGCGGGCAGACTCGCGACTGGCGGGCAAACACCGCCAGGTGCGACCCTCGGTGGTCCCGGTGGAGGCCCAGCGAGGTAACCAGAGCTCAACGCCTCTGTTCGCCAGTTCTCTAATCATGGGCGTAGAACGAATGATAAGAACTGGCTATAAACTCTCCCCCACTGTTTTTATATAGTCGAAATTATTGAATGAAAACTTATTGAAAATTGAATTTATTATTACAACACTTATAATAAATTAGAAAATAAAGAATTTTTTTTTTATTATTTTATGATCAAAAAAAAATTGTTTTGTCTGTTACAACAGTTAATGCAATCAAGTTTTGTGCGCCTGTTCAAATTTCAAATGGTTTACCAACGATGATTTACCTTTTATGAGCTAACCATTGTTTAAAAACCGGCATTGAGAGTGTCCATGGGCGTAGAAGTCATTTGAGATTAGCCTCTTGTCCGTTCTCCCCTTTATATAAAAAACCTTATAGTAGGAAATAATATTTATCTTTAATATAATTTTGATTAAATTACCAAGTTACCAACGGTCTTTTTTCCTAATTATCATCGTCGGATGTAAAGTTTCATTCATTCGCCATCTACATACTACATTTAGGGCTATCACATTGTTTATATAAATAAAATAGAGTATACAAACTTTAACAATACTTTGAAGTAACACATAATAATGTTAACGTATTGCATTTATTCATTTGTTTTAGTAAGTATTTATTTTAATTGAATATCTACTACTTGTGCCTCTTCAGCAACAACGCACTCGCTAGCCCTCTGGCATTGAGAGTGTCCATGGCCTGCGGTATCACTTAACATCAGGTGAGCCTCCTACCCGTTTGCCATCTGATCTATAAAAAAAACAAGGTTTAGCTCAGTTTATGGTGCCTATAGATAAAGTTTTAAATAAATTAATAAAAATACATAGTGAATTATTAGTAATATTAAAAGAGGTATAAAGATTCATACAACTATACACAAATATAAAAGTGGGAAAGTTTAAATTTAATAACAGCATTAACAGTTAATACAGGGCATATTATAACCTTTAAGCTACCTCCAGAATTTGATTTCCGGCAACACATTGATTTCGGCTGCCAAGAACATAAGCCTTGCCAACACAATGTGTCTGCCGCCAATTATAACAACGTCATAAATAATATAGTGTTTTAAATTTTGCGTTTATGCAAATAATTTCCCTAAAATGGCATAGCCCTAATACAAATTTTAATCGGGTTCTTCTGCATTCAGCTCACGTCCTCCACTGAATCAATTTCTCGTCTGCCTTCGTTGGCTCGTCTCGACATGACTACGCCATCTCATTTTCAAATAACATACTTGAGCTGTAAAGCCTTATATTACATATAATGTAGCAAGAATTGTCAGTGCTATTTCGCTTCGTTGAATCAATGGAATTTGATTTATTTCATATTTGACTCTTTTTATGTACTATAAACAGGGTAGAGGCTCATCTGATGTTAAGTTATACCAACGCCCATGGTCCCGTTGCCAAAAGGCTCGCAAGTGCAATGCCGGTCTTTTAAGAATTGGTACGCACTTTTCTTGAAGTACCCCAAGTCAAATTTGTTCGGAAATAAAACATACAGTTCTATTTTTGCTTCTTTTTTCTCAATCAATCTCCTGTTTAGCTTTCGGTATTATTATTATTATGTGGCTTAAAAAACTGATGCGGATTTGGAGAAATTATTCATCTCACTTTTAAATGAGTTTAATAAGGGTGCACTAATTACATTTTCCGGAAGCCTCTTCCACTCAGCCACTACTTGGTTTGAAAGAAAGTTCTTCAGGTAATTTGTGTTATATTGAATGGTTTTATTCAGAACTACCCCACGCGCTTGCGAGCCTTCTTTCAGTCATCGTGTCTCTATGAGCCTCCTGCCCGTATGCCACCAGTAACATAAAAAAAATATGTTCGTATTTAAAATAAAGAGCTTCTCAATCCCTGGACCATAATAGTGGCTGGTAAGGATTATATAGGTTTCAATGGGATTATGTATGTTATGTATTCGTCTTTTAATGTTGTTTTTATAACGATTTATTTTATCCGCAGTCATATCTAAATCATTGTACTGTTATTATAACTAAGTTACTGTGGGATAGAGTTCGCGTGTGCATCACAGTACAAAGAGCATGCAAGCTTACATTTCAACAATGCACGTCATCACTGCTTCAAGTGTTCGCGTGACTCTAAAATGACGCTCAAATAATAGATGCAAAAGCGAGATTGTGTATTACGCTTTCACGCCTATGCTGCGGCCGCTGGTTTAGATGAAATTTATCATAGACATAGGTGGAGCATTGAATTATTTAGGCTATATATATGTACGATACTGATATCATCATTAGCGGGTTTAGTGCGTGATGTGGACAGTGTTAGCACAAAAACAACGAAAAATTCTCGTACAATATTTAATTTAGATTGATTCATTTAAGCACTTTAGCTTTAATTAAAACGAGCCGCTGGCTTAAGGCACTGATCCCACTTTTAAACCACAATCTACTAGACCCAATTCCGTCTAACCTCTCATCAGCAATTGCTCCTTCAGTAGTGTCTTGCGATCCCTGTACGCACTGTCAAAAGTCAAGTTGGCGCCTCGAGACATTGCTGTGACTAATCACAAAAAAAGTACGAATATTGTACTTTTTTTCGTTTAGTAATGATCCAAACTATGAAACAACTAATAACAAATCATTCAAATCAAAGTAGTCTGCTATTTTTATAAATCAATCAATCGGTCAATTGACTCGATCATAACATTTCCTAATAATCTAATAAATATCTATAGATGCTTAGAAATGTCTCACATCCAGAGGGGACATGAGACAAATTATAGTGACAGAGATAATAATTATGCTTGGCACCAGCTGCACACATCGACTTTACTGTCCTTCAATAAAAGAGCGTACCAATTGACTGCGTTGTGGAACACTCTACTCAGCATAAAGCCAAGCCAAGGCCATACTAAAACAAACCTTTTAAAAAAATTTTTTTTCGTCTTTTATTATTGTTATTTTGTGTGTTTCTGTGTGTGTTTTTTGTTAGTAATAAATGTTATGTCTATGACCATTCTTTAAAGGCCGGCAACGCACATGTAATGCTTGTGGAAATGAAGGTGTCTATCGGCAAACTCAAAAAATGCTTGAATTTTAATTATTAGCAAGTCATATATAATTTTGAAGAGATAACATTTTAGCGTCACTCCGTATCCCCTCATACTCAGTAGCCCACTTATGTAAAATTAGCTTCTTCCATAAGAAACACTATTGGGTGTTTATACCTATGCACCCTCGCTAGATTAAAAGTGAGGGATGAGTAGGCATATTTCCCGATAAGCTTTGTTGTTAGCTGCGGCAGGACTTGAGTGAGCACTCAAATTCCCTTTGCATTTTTAAGTACTCGAGTATCTTGCGAACTCGCGCGTAGGGTGCACGTATGGACTGTTTACATGGCATATCGTGTACGCGGGAAAATATGGAAAATCTAGTACATATGAACTAATTTTAAAGCTTCACAAGGGTTCCACAAATAATTCTACAGTTTTCTCAGATAAAAAATCAGGAAACGTAGTGAATCAAAATATATTCAACGCTGGGAAGAAATTAAACCAATATTTATGCGATACGAACGGTTCTTTTTTTAAAGTTCATTTTTACTCGGAAAAAGATAACAAATCTTAAATAACTACCGACTTCAAAGCACTCTATTATATACTTTCCCAACACTCATATATATTTAGATATTTTCAGTTATTTTGATATTATTATATAAAATTTAGAAAATTTATATTTGTTCAACTGCTAAAAATTATTGTCTTAGATTTCTTACTTAGACAATGTTTAACACACTAAATTGGTACAATATCTGAACAATCACTCCAATAGGACAGTATTTCGAAGCTCATCTGATATTTACTTTAATAGTTTAATAAATCTCAATAAAACTTAAGCCGTTGTTTCTACAGTCCAACAACAAATCCGTATTTACGGCGAACGCCTGCGATTCAATTACAAGCAAAGTGCGCTAGCGGTGCGTATTGCATCGTAAACTGTCAGCAATAAGGCGTTATGACTTCCACTAAGACATAAAATACCTGTGACCTGAATTCTTCTTAGCGTATTTTGTATTCATTTTTATTTATATTCAACTCAATTTTCAAACAGCTGTCAGAAATGAAAGATTAATCTGTCTTGGTGGGATGAAGTTGTCAGAAGACAGATTGGGATGCAAGAGGTTTATCACAGATAATGAAAATACTGGAAAAGACTAAGTCCTATGATGACGTTAAAACCCTAAACACGTTTAACAGACCGTTTTAGGTTTACGTAAAATTATACAAAATAGAACTCGACTTGTTTCAGCAATATCCCTCGTCAGTCGGTAGCTAACTAAATCTCGTGGTCAGCAAGGGAGCACCGCATCTGGAGCGGACTATCAGTTTCCACCAGTTTCTGTCCAACGCCAGTGTACAGTTATGAGGACGATGTCTTATTTGATCGGATGGACACAGAAGGCAAAAGATCATGTTCATCTGTGATCAGTGATTGGTGAACATGATCTTTTGCCTTCTGTGTTACCAACCACGATCAGTTTCGCCAAGTTCTCAGGGCTTCTGCGCATCGTATGGCTGAAATATGAGATTATTCGTTATCGGCATATGGACCGGGAAGAAAAACGAGGAGTTGGCTCAAAATCGATTGTACGCTTCGCAGTCCACGATATTCTTAACTTTCGTAATTTAGCAATGAATTAAAAGTACTATAAGTGGATAACACTGAAAATGTTTAGAACTGGACAGTTAGAAACGTTGCTAATGAAAACGTTTTTGAATTTCAATTTTAGAGCTCTGGTAACCTAATGTACTGCATTCATTTGTCATTTGGTTTTGTCGAATTGGCGGCAAATCTAAACATTTTCAGTGTTACCTAGTTATTAAAGTCTTGAACAGTATATCTGCTAACAATAATATTTTATTTCATGCTCAGTATAGATATCACTCTTTCTCTCTCTCTCTCTCTTCTATGGCATTTATGTATCATACCCTTTCACCGCATCGCTTTCGCATTCACAGCTTAACAAACTATCATATTTATAACATATAGGATACTACGACCTTTTCATTCGAAATCACACGGCAATATTACCTCGCCCTTCTTACATTTTTATTCATTTTGCATATTTATTTCTTTTGGGTTTAAAGGTCAGATTTCCTATAAATTATTAATAAAATGGGATCTTCAATAAATGATTTTGGTTTCTGCGAAGATTTTTCCGTATTTCTTCAGGTCGATAAACAGCTTATTAATAACGTTTATTTTATTTTCTGTCTAAGCACGGTTTAATTTAGGAATTTGCCTTGTAATTATCCGTTTTTAATTATTATTATGTAAGTTAAGAATATCGCAAATACTTTAACTATATACGTGTGTTATGTAAAATACGTCTTTTCCTACGAATTATACTCATTATTTTTAGTAGATTTTCTTTGAAGTGATAATCAAACCGCGTTGGCGAACATTCCCGGGGGATCGCAAGCAATAAACTGTTTTGTATTGAAGCTAATTTAGTTTGTTGCAAACTTCACGTGATACTGAAGTGGGTCAAAGTTCACATCGTATTGTAAAATAGGTGACACGCGCACGAAAAGTTACGATTGTATAAAATGCGTGTTAGGTTTTCTTTAAAAGATTACGTTTTATTTTAAAAAAATACAACTTCCGGAACGCGTCGTAAATTCTTGTGCAGTTTTTAATCTTACGAATGACTTAAAGCTCATATTATTTAAGTTAAAGCTTCCTTTTGTTTTGGTAAATATCAATTTAAATTTCACGCCATCTAAATGTCATTCTTCTATAGTATATGTTACATTACTAGTAACTAATATTTTACCTTTAATATAAATCAATTGTCAATCAAATATACAGTATTGACAATTTTCTTAACCTACATAGTAATAATAACAATAATAAAAAAATAATAAACTTAAAACAAATTTAAGAAGTTTGTGGCAATGTACCTTTGACGCAGCATATCCTCGCTGTATAGCGATACTTATTCCTTGGACGAGGAAGTCACCGGTTCTGGGGTCACCGGTTCTATCTATACCAGGTGCCAACTTTAATCTTTAATTAGCGCCTGTGCTCTTGAATCCCAAGAGTCTCTACTCAAAAGGAAACAAAATCAAGTTGCAGGAAAGACTCTTATATTTTAGCCGTTTATATATTTTTAATAGATATTTAATTATTTATAAAATTAACTTGATTTTACTAGCGAATTCCTAAGCTGCTTTCTGAAAAGTCTGCAAAACTGTTATCTTCATATTTAAATAATTCTGGCATGCTTTTGCTTTAAGGCTTGAACAGTACTCAAATCGGTCAACTAGCCCTAGTTTAAATTAAATTGTTGGAAGAACTGTCGCTCATATGCATTTGAAAAATATATATATATTGTGGGTTGAAGCCTACTGTATCGATTGATAAAATCAAAAAAGATAAAAGCAATACCAATTTCCCAAAAAAAAATTTACCGTAGATTAGATATAAATTACAAATTCGCTCCAAAACGGTTTATGCGATTTATTTTAATCTTACACGTATTATTAGATATAGCATATATTATTATTTTGATAAAAAAAAATTGTATTAATTCGTTTCCTGGGCATGGAAAGTAATAAAAGGTAAATAAACTCAAGCGCAATGGGCTTCCCTCCGCAATTTCACACCCGCGAGCCCTGCATGCGGCTTGTCTTCACTCTTCAGTCCACCTCAACGCTTTGCGACGGGAGGACTACGCTTGTGTGTCGAAGCCAATAATAATTAAATATTTGCGTATTTTAGTTTTTACCCGCGGATTTTTTTAGAAATGCCAAAATATAAAAAGAAATATCAAGTGAGGCGAGGACATGAACTTCGGAAATTATTGTATGTTATAAGTATATGTATATAAGTACCTACCCAAACAAAACTCAAATTTAGAGTTGTCAAGTTTCAAGTGCAACTTGTACAACCAAGTAAAATAAGTTGCTGAACCTGATACCTGATGGAATCTGAAAGTGGGTACTGGATCTCGAGGATGGTAAGCAGTAGACATACCGTCATTGAGCTCGTTGTAATCAGCTCAGCGAGACGATACTAGAAATGTGACTAAATGAACCTGATGATGGACTCCGAAGGTGGGTACTGGGTCTCGAGGATGGCAAGCAGTAAACATACCGTCATTGAGCTCGTTGTAATCAGCTCAGCGAGACGATACTAGAAATGTGACTATATGAACCTGATGATGGACTCCGAAGGTGGGTACAGAGTCTCGAGGATGATAAGCATTAGACATACCATCATTGAGCTCGTTGTAATCAGCTTAGCGAAACGATACTAGAAATGTGACTATATGAACCTGATGATGGACTCCGAAGGTGGATACTGAGTCTCGAGGATGGTAAACAGGGTCTGATTGACTCTGATTTCATTTTCGGGCTTAGATATAACATGCTGCACTCGTAGGTTTCAGAACCAAGAAAAATATTTAAAATTTCAACTGGAAGACGAATCGTTGAAATTGATTATTTTTTCAATAAACTCAAAGAAATATAGTGGTATTATAGTAAATATTACCTAATATTTATTTAATATTAAATATTAATAAGTTCATATAGTCACATTTCTAGTATCGTCTCGCTGAGCTGATTACAACGAGCTCAATGATGGTATGTCTACTGCTTACCATCCTCGAGATCCAGTACCCACCTTCGGAGTCCATTATCAGGTTCATATAACACATTTCTAGTATCGTCTTGCTAAGCTGATTACAACGAGCTCAATGACGGTATGTCTGCTGCTTACCATCCTCGAGATCCACTACTCACCTTCGGAGTCCATCATCAGGTTCATATAGTCACATTTCTAGTATCGTTTCGCTGAGCTGATTACAACGAGCTCAATGACGGTATGTCTGCTGCTTACCATCCTCGAGATCCACTACTCACCTTCGGAGTCCATCATCAGGTTCATATAGTCACATTTCTAGTATCGTTTCGCTGAGCTGATTACAACGAGCTCAATGACGGTATGCCTGCTGCTTACCATCCTCGAGATCCACTACTCACCTTCGGAGTCCATCATCAGGTTCATATAGTCACATTTCTAGTATCGTTTCGCTGAGCTGATTACAACGAGCTCAATGACGGTATGTCTGCTGCTTACCATCCTCGAGATCCACTACTCACTTTCGGAGTCCATCATCAGGTTCATATAGTCACATTTCTAGTATCGTTTCGCTGAGCTGATTACAACGAGCTCAATGACGGTATGTCTGCTGCTTACCATCCTCGAGATCCACTACTCACCTTCGGAGTCCATCATCAGGTTCATATAGTCACATTTCTAGTATCGTTTCGCTGAGCTGATTACAACGAGCTCAATGACGGTATGTCTGCTGCTTACCATCCTCGAGATCCACTACTCACCTTCGGAGTCCATCATCAGGTTCATATAGTCACATTTCTAGTATCGTTTCGCTGAGCTGATTACAACGAGCTCAATGACGGTATGTCTGCTGCTTACCATCCTCGAGATCCACTACTCACCTTCGGAGTCCATCATCAGGTTCATATAGTCACATTTCTAGTATCGTTTCGCTGAGCTGATTACAACGAGCTCAATGACGGTATGTCTACTGCTTACCATCCTCGAGATCCAGTACCAACCATCAGAGTCCATCGTCAGCTGATGATGATGACTCGGTTTCGGTATTTTGGCAATACTGACATTTTGGACTAGTTGATTGGTCTGAAATAAATGATTTTATTATTATTATTATTATTAAAAAGTTTTAACCTCAGAACGAATTAAACATGTAAAAAAATCATGTATGTACTAGTTAAATAATTGGCAGCCACCATTTTTTCTAGACCAATATTTATTTATAAATTTTTATATTTAGCTAATAATTGGTTTCGTATTCACGTAGTTTTGTTAGACTATTCACTATTTTGTTAGACTAGATGGCGTTAGTAAATTATTGTTTGTAGTAGAGGTCAAATCCTCAAAGTCATCAGCGTATGTTAGAGTCTTAAGTTTCCTTTTTCCAACATTCTACCTACTACGTGATACTTGTGTTTTTAAGAGGACATCTCCCTTTTTACTCACCTCGTAATGGTGTATAGCAGATAAATAGCTCATATGTTATGTTAAGTATTTTTTTATAAAGAATATTGTAAGTTGCAATATTTGTAAATATGTGAGCACTATGTATCTATATTATAATATAGATATCTGCTGCATTGTTTTTTTTTCATACCATTATACTATTATTAGCCTATTATTTTAGTATAGTAGTTTTTTTTATTCCTACATAGTCATGGTCTTTACATATAATTATCAAATCAACATACAAACATTAAAAACGTATACAGAATATTGTATACACTATTTAAGAAGAGAAGAGTTTTTTGCACATTCTTCTTCACATGAAATACCTTTAGGAAGGGGCAACTAGAGTAATTTTTCTTTATTATTAACTTGGTATTTTGACTTTCAATTGAAATAAATGTTTCGATTTTGACTATTTCTTTTTAATATTATTCCCCGCTGGTCCAATCGAATTAATCACAAGTGACGCTGTAATTAAAAACCTAATCTAATATCCTAATTCTACTTATTTCTTTAAGTGAATTACATGAGTTGGTCAGTTTTAAAGCGATTCAATAGTTATCTATGCCGGCCATCCGTCAACGTCCAATGTAATCCTCCATTCTCAATGAGTTCTAAGCCAGCCTGTGGTGATGTCGCGTCATCTATCACGCTGCCCCAGCCTTTATCCCGCTGTTTTTAAGAACATTATTCTACTAAAACCTTCTATTAAGTATATTGCCGGATATTGTTAGGTAACGTTTTTTTTCTTTGAAATATTAAGCATTCATTGCAGTTTGTTTAATGTTAAATTTCAGTTTTCTTATAAAATTTTTGTCTCATACTTATGTTTTCTGTTTTATAAAAATTTGATTAAATCTATGACATCAGCTGTTTTGGCTTTGTATTTGGTCTAAGTGTAATATTAATGTTAGCTATCATATTAAATAAATAAATGTCTGTTTAAAAATTATGCTAGGACATATGCATGTCTATCATAAGTTCGAAATTGATAACCTAAGTTGACATTACCAAACTGTCAGGTCTTCAATAAAATGTATTTACGAGCATGAACAGTTGCTAGCTTTATTTTTACCATAAACACAAAAACATTCAAATGTTACAAAACCGATCTGTTTGTGTAATAAAAAAAATCATGAAAGTGCTTCGCAATGCTACGCGTCTACGCGCGAACGTAGCAAACAAAGTATTATCGTCAAAGAAATATCGGTAATGTCTTCCAAAAATAATAAAGTGCAATATCGAAATATGTGGTTATGTCGGAGAACATCTGGTACAGAATCAATTTATTATAAAAACGTGATGTTCGTTCACTTTTCGCGTTCCCACATTTATCGTTTCTCCTGTGACCCAGTTAAAATAATATCATAATTTTCTCTACTTTCCATATCTACATATTACATACTTATGTTTTATCGATTTGTATTACTGTAATCAATACTTTTATATGCTCTTTTTTGGTTAGTTACTTTTAATCCGGGCATTGAACCCGGGTTAAGTTACTCGGCTAGTTTTAATCCGTGTAACATGACAAGTATCTCCTAATCCTTAAAAACTGTGCACGAATCAAACGTAATGTGTATATGTACAAACATACACACTGACCTTGCTATGTTGCTTATATCAATTTTAAAGAAGAAAACTGTGTGATATTTTCTCGTTTCATGATGGTTTATTCATTTTATAAATAATCAAATTATGGCTTTTAATATTTAAGCGCTCTAGTTTAGATTAGTTGTTTGCGTAAACATATCTGAAGATTCATATATAATATTCTTTGAAAGACACACAATGAGTTTTAGATATTGACGATGCCAGGAAAATACAACTTTTAATTACATTGAGAGATCGTTACCAGCAAAGTACAAAATTATAACTAAAATGAATCCGCGTCTTTCACGTCTACAGTCGTCTAAAACCAGCAAAACATTACCAAAAAGCAAATAACACGTGGCTCGCGAGATAAGGTAACAAACAAGCTGACACGCCGGAAACACGCCGCTCCGTTAGAGATCCGGTGCAGCCGGCGACGGAAATCTACCGCCGGCATTAGCGACGTAAACAAAACTGCTTTGAGTGTACACCTACTAAATAAGCTGGGAAAAGATTATTCATGAAATCGTTCAATATCGCTCGAACGAGGAAATAATTGATCTTAGATGTCAAGATTATTGATATTGTTTTCTATCCGTAAGCTTCTAAGAAAAAAAAGTATGAGTGGCTGAGTTGAGGGTTCCCGAGGGATTTCCTACTCGCTGGACTATCAGTGAAACCCCTCCACGCTCCAACTCCGACCTTCAAAAATAAAGAGAGTGACTGACTGAAGAAGATTTTAAGGTGTATAATATTCATGTTATATACATATATATAATCAAAGAACACATTTTCACGTGAGTTCCTTTTCATTCTCGTGATGGACAATATTTAGAACTAGCTAGTAAATAAATGCCTTTGTTACACTAAAAATTATGATTTTTTTTCCACTTTACAGTGTTTTAACGCAGTGTTTGCCGCACACCAACGCTATGTGGAACCACCTTCCCACCACCCACCATATTTTTAACCCAATTCAATTTGGGGCATCCAGGAAAAGAGCGCAATTCTTAAAAGGCCAGCATCGCACTTGCGAGCCCACTGGCAATGTGAGTATCACTTAACAGCTGAGTCCGTTTGCTCCCTTAACGTGAAAATAGTGTAAATGCAAAAAAGTTATTGAGAACCACGTCCCGCTAAACATTCAGAGATTTTCATAATATGTGTTAAGTATTTTATATTTTTTAAGCCCTTTTAAAGGTTTTGAACCTGTAGCCTCATTTATCTCTGGTTTTGTAGCCGTAACTGAAGTGACACAAAAATTGAAACGATATCATTAAGCGAGTGACTCTTGACCCAGTTTTTCACACTAAACAAAATGAAGCGGCTCAATGGCTTTCTAGAAGTTTCTTTTACAAAGATATACTTAGTACTCGACAAGAAACCTTTTGACCTAAGTCGTAAGATATTGAAATAAACACTTTATGTTTTGATTGTCCAGTGTCGGTTGAAAAAGGAGAGGTGAGCTAAATCTTTTATTAAGAGAAAGATTGGATAGTGAAGCAACATACACATGTCGGGTTATTTAGAGAAACAAGCAAGAAGCAAGTCAATCCTTCAGCGGCTTTGTACTAGTTTTTTCAACTAAATAAAATTTAACCTATTATATCGGTTTCAGAATACATTTTCATAATTAAAATAAATAAATAAGTCAGTGGCGCTACAACCTGCTTTAGGTCTTGGCCTCAGATTTCTGAATCTATTTCATGATCAAATTTAAATCTAATAGGCAAGTAGGTGATCAGTCTCCAGTGCCTAACGCACGTCTTCGACCTTTTGGGTCTAAGACATGTCATATAAGGTTTTCTCCACTGTTCGAGCAAATGTTAAATGTGCACATAGAAAGAAAGTCCATTGGTGCACAGCCGGGGATCAAACCTACGACTTCAGGTATGAGAGTCGCACGCTGAAGCCACTAGGCCAACACTGCGCATTATCATAGCCGCCTCATAACTCAAAAACAAATAAGTATCTTGTAACAGGTTAATAGCAAATGTCGTAGGCGCCACATAGGCTTTTAAAACACAATTAAAGCAACAAAATAACACTTCCTTCATACGTATTTTATTCGCCGTAATGTTTATATGGCACATAATAAGTTGCAGTTGCAGACATTGTCTTGCAAGCAATAAAGCGTTGTCGTAAGGCGTTTAATGTCCGTTTATAACCCATTTCGAAACCAGCCCGGTTTGTGATGCTGGTCATAGAACTTTTATAACTTTAAGGTACATTTCAATGATAGGTGGACAGGAAAAAGATCAACCTAGGAGTTCAAGCACCTCTCGTTGGAGGAGCTGGATATATCAGGTGAGCCTCCTGCCCGTTTGCCCCCTATTCTATAAAAAAATAAAAAAACATTACGTAGTGGGCTGATCAATATATAAGAAAATAAGTGCCTAACTCACACGTAATCTGCTTTTCAAAGATTATTTTTATTTTATTTATTTATTTTATTTTTGTTACATGTATTTTCCATGTATTTTAGATTAGACATTTTGTAGCGTAGATATAGTATTATGTTTGATGTGGTAAACTTCAATAAATAAATAAGTTTAGTTGATTTTACGCTTATGTTATTTATGTCATCAATAATTGAAAAGAAAACATCTAAGTATGTTTCGCACATTTTGATTTTAACAAGGATATGTAGCTTAAAACAATATTCAAACATGATATACTTAGGGACATTTATATATTTCTCTATCATTGGAAATATTCTCTATGATATATAATTATTTAAAATACTTTACTTTCAAAAATCGATTATAAACGGCGAAAGTATATTTAATCTTTTTAAGTCGGTTAAAAATGAAAAATGGTGCCGATATTGCCTGTTCAGCATTATCAGAAGCTCTGTAAACATTTGACGAGCCATTATAGGGAGTCAATGGATTATCTCGTCAAGCCGACAGGATTAATAGAATGATTAATGAACTCAACAGTCAACTGGCCAGTACAAAATTTCAATTCAGGTAAGCCACAATATCAAGCCTTTCCAGTGTTTTAATTTTCCATTCATTAACAGTTGTATTATGTTTGTAGAGGGAATTGTTGATGGACAATGAAACAATTATTGCTCAAACCAAAAAGTATATTAGTAATATGCTTGCATGAACTTTGCAATAAACGTCTGCTAATATGCAGAAAACTCTATGAGAAAAAATGTTTGATAAAATCTAATGGAATGTGTTTACTTGACACGTATCAATTGCAGACGGTCCATACAAAACAGGATGAGGATGAGGCTCCAAATAAAGATTTCTACTGCTTTTGTTTTTTATTTAAAAAAAATATATACCAATGTTATACAATAATGATATACTTCTCATTCTATACTTAGTATATTATTTTTATTTTATGTATCAACAAGCGAATAAACATTTATTGATAAATCGGTCGGATCACAGATTAAAAACCATTCCACAATTTCACCAACCACCAAAATTGTAACCTTTTTTTTATAACACAGGGGGCAAACGGGCAGGAGGCTCACCTGATGTTAAGTGATACCGCCGCCCATGGACACTCTCAATGCCATAGGGCTAACGAGTGCGTTGCCGGCCTTTTAAGAATTGGTACGCTCTTTTCTTGAAGGACCCTAAGTCGAATTCGTTCGGAAATACTTCACGAAATGATATTACCTATAATAATAATTCACCTATTTCAGAATACCAAATTAGTGCAGTTGTCTTTAAATAATTCATGGATACATTACAACGGATAGAATCTGTTTTGTAGGTTTTAGTTAAAACGCGGTACATTTTGAATAATTTAAAAAAAGAACATCAGACCAAGTTACCGTTGAGGGCGTAAGAAATATTGACAGGTAACAAATTTGCTTTCGACTACAGAGTAACGCGATTTGCGATTGATTTCCGTCGCATACGTTCCCTCCACATGTTTTCTCGAAATGTCACGTGTGCCAACATTACTGTGCAAATAGGTTTTATTACGTTGAGTACGGTTATGATTGCTTTCAGGTGAGCAAATCTGTTTAGGTTTAACATAAATATACCTATTGAACTAACGTTTATTTTATTTATTATCTTGCTATATTTATGTTTACGACTCCGTCGAATGTCCACTGCGTCGTTAAAACTCTACGTTTAATATCAAAGATCTTTACTACGTGGCTTACTAATATATTAAAAATTAAAAATTAAAAAATCAATATATTAAAAATGACAACACATTTTTTTTATAAAAACATAAAATTGTCGGACGGTTGAAATAGCCAATATGACGATATGTGAATTGGAGTGGCAAATTGAATATGAAGGATATTCAGTCCCATTTAATATTTTTTTTTATTTTCACATCATGATTCTATGTTAACAGTTGCTACTACTGCATTAGTAAAAGTGATTTTCTAAAAGTGATCTGCAATTAATTTTATTTGAGACAATGTCATTAAATCTTATCGCTTTCCTTTTTTGTGCCATAATTACATTTGTCTTTGTCTTTCTAAAATTATTATTCCCCGCTTTACATACATAATTTTTAATATACATACTACAACTGAATTGTTCAGTTAAGGAACTCTATATAAATAAATTCCAAATATTTTTAACCCATTGCTAAAAGAATGGATACAAAGCAATCGCCGGAAACTAAAACTTTTTATGGTGAATTTTATGGTGATTAAGTAAATATATTAAGTAAGTATATTTGAAAATATGTATGAATGTATATTACTATTTTTATTTAAAAAACACATTATTTGGATCCGAGTGGGCGGCACCGCTACTATGACCCGGCTCCACTCGGATCCGAGAAAAGAGCACTTAATGTGTTAAGAACTTTTTAATTAAGCTTTTAGCATTTAATTATATTTATATAGGTAATTATACACTCAAAAGTATATACGTAATTATAAAATGTTCACACATCTATAAAGGTAATTAAATTTGTAATCTGACATGCAATATAGTATGCCCTTAAGTATTTCAGGCATTTAATTAAGGTTTGTGGCAATATTACACGGTCTGCTATGGGTAAAACCTCGTGCAACAGGCTTACGGCTAATTAAACACCAAACTCTCGCATTATTGCCTCAATATATTCATAACTAGCGATTTACCCAACTTTGAGTTGTCCACACACGAGCAAAATATTTGCATGATGTAGCCGACTTTTTCGTGCTTTTATAGGTCTTGCAAACCAATTCGACTTAGGGTCCTTCAAGAAAAGAGCGTACCAATTCTTAAAAGGCAACGCACTCGGGAGTTAAAAAAGCTCTTAAAATTTATTGTGTAAATTTTTACAATTTGAATTAGTTGATTCAAAAACTTGTGCTATGCCCCAAAAGTCGTATTTAATAAAATAATACCAGAATTCAATGTACCGTCTAATTTTGTTTTCATTTAATAAATTTTGTTTATTTAACACCAAATTCACTAAGGGATTTAACGTTGGTGCCCGTAGCCAAGGTCCAAATTCACATTCCTAATAAGCTAAAGATTTTAAAAGCAAAGCAGAGAGTAAAACAAACAAGTATTTGTAAGAACTTAATAGAACAGTTTGAACCATGTTTTTTTTAATACATTTTATTTTAGTTTAAAATTTGGAAATAATTTAATAAAATATTGATTCTTATTCTCCTTATGTCTTGCTTGTCTACACTAGTATACACTTAAGTTTTCCCAAATAAATGAACAGACATGGTGTACTTTCAGTTTATACGTATGTAGGTAATTATAACCGAAATTTAACTCAATAACGACTTATTGAGCTGAATTTAGTAATGGTATGATGTACCGATATTAATTTTATTAATAATTGTTATTTCAGATTAAACGCATTAATTATTCCATTAAGACTTTTTAGTAGAATTAACAAACATTAAAATTAGGCACATAATTCTAATAGTCTAGAGGTTTTTCTAACTTACGCCATCTTTTTTGTAATACGGGCGGAGGCAATTGAGTCCAAGGGGGAGGCTCTAGCGGTTAGTTTGGACATAGCGAAAGCCTTCGATCGGGTGTGGCACAGAGCACTGCTCTCGAAGCTTCCAGCCTATGGGCTTCCCGAGAAATTATGCGATTGGATCTCCAGCTTTCTGGCCGATCGGAGCATCAAGGTCGTCATCGACGGAGCATGTTCCGACCTTAAACCCGTGAACGCTGGGGTCCCACAAGGCTGTGTTTTATCCCCGACCCTGTTTCTTCTGCATATCAATGATATGTTGCAACTTAGCAACATTCACTGCTATGCGGATGACAGCACTGGGGACACTCTTTACACTGGCCGGGCAAGTATTTCTCGGGCAGATGTCGATGAGTACCGGAACAAACTTGTGGTGAAGTAGAAACCCTACTACGTGGAGTCTCTGACTGGGGCAGACTAAACCTAGTCCAATTTAACCCCAAAAAGACACAAGTTTGCGCGTTTTCCGCTAAAAAAACACCCTTTGTCGCTACTCCTCTTTTCGAAAACACTCTCCTTAAAGCCACAGCCAGCATTGGAATACTTGGCGTTGACATATCGAACGACGTTCAGTTTCGCGGTCACTTGGAGGGAAAGGCAAAATTAGCCTCCAAAAAGCTCGGTGTGCTCAGCAGGGCGAGACGGTACTTCACTCCGGGCCACCGCTTGCAACTATATAAAGCGCAAATTCGGCCCCACATGGAGTACTGTTCCCACCTTTGGGCGGGTGCTCCCCAGTACCAGCTTCTTCCACTTGACCGTATTCAACGAAGAGCGGTTCGAATCGTTGACGACCAAAATCTCTCCAAGCGGCTTGATCCTTTGGCGTTGCGTAGAGATGTGGGGTCTCTCTGCATCTTCTACCGCATTTACCATGGAGAGTGTTCAGAGGAGTTGTTCGGATTACTACCTGCAGCTGAGTTTCATCATCGGACGTCGAGGCAGAATACAAAATTCCACCCGTATCACCTCGACGTCCGCCGTTCCACAACTGCGCGTTTTTCCAGGCAGTTTTTGCCGCACACCACCACTCTGTGGAACCAGCTGCCAACTGAAGTATTTCCGAACCAATTCGACTTAGGGTCCTTCAAGAAAAGAGCGTACCAATTCTTAAAAGGCCGGCAACGCACTCGCGAGCCCTCTGGCATTGAGGGTGTCCATGGGCGGCGGTATCACTTAACATCAGGTGAGCCTCCTGCCCGTTTGCCCCCTGTTCTAAAAAAAAAAAAAAAAAAAAAAAAAAAACGGGCAAATCAATTCAAAATCAAAATCAAAAGTTAAATTTACAAAAAAAAAATGTATCCTAAAGTTTAAACTGAGTTTATAAACTAAAAAATTTCTTATGTTACTTTATTAACCTCGTGGGTATATTTCAACCCTGCGTAATTCAAGCATAACACTGATAAAATTTTCATCAATAATATGATACACAAATAATTTACAATGTATGTGCAGTGCAGCTCATTTCGACAACGCAAACTTCAACGAAGGCATGTTTTTTTAAACAATATTTATCTAGAAATAGATCTCTCACGATTTTTAGTAACATTATGTCGTTTTAAGGCTTTTAAATAAAAGAGGCAATAAATTAATTTAAAAAAGGAATATGAAATGATTTCATACACTGTATGATGAATGTTCAATAAGATGTGTGATTCTCGAAACCTTTTAACCAAATTATTGAGAAACAAATATGCTATCATATATGACAGAGTGAGACGGATTACAGATTAAAGACGAGGAATCACAGAAACGAATAATTATATGATTATTGTCATCTAAAGGCTTCAGTTTGGTACGCCCAAACAAAGCGTCGCTTTTTTTTAATGGATTTCGCAGTTGATATGGTGTTTCATATGGGCTGTTTTGGTAAGCCGATCATCCGTTGCGGGGTAGTGAAAAGCCTGAAGGGTAGGATGGAAAATCACTGGAGCTAGCGAAGTACGTAGTGTAGACCACGCGTTCCCCGGTGAAGCCGATTTTTATGAGCTCAGTGATATGTAGTGACAATGGCAGTTAACATCAGCGCCATTGCTTCAACATTATAATTTACTTTTATTAATAATGACTATAAAATTGCTATTACTGTTGACTATCAAATAGTCGTTAATTTTCAGATCTATTAATATTGGCAATTCCAATAAACCAGTGCTCGCTGACAATAAGCTCGATGACGTGAAGCAATATCAGCTGACACCACCGCGGTGGTGATATTAGATCGTAACACATTCCTCAATGTACGTCCCAGATCTGAAGGCAAGAAATGGTATTCGAATTTCAAATACACAACAATCATCTTTATATGTTTAGAAACAAGACGAGTGATAAAACAATTTCTTGGCTGACATTCCATATATAAGTGTGCTTCCTTTGTTAAGTTCACTGGAACTATACGTACCACTTCAGTTAGTTGAACCATAACAGTTACCGTATACTCGACACTTACCCCTCGGGTACGGTAAGCAAACAAAGCCGATATAGATATAACCATCTTGGAATTATTGTTTGGATAGGACATTTTAACGGAAGTTTAATTTACAAACTAATATAATCGTGAAATTGTTAGTCATATCTTGTAATATAGAAGGGAATCTAAAGTATACAACAAAACAAAGCAAATTTTATTGAAAAGTTTGTTTGTGACTATTAACTTTTAGTTTAGAAAATAAACAAGTTGTTTTTAAAGGTTTAGTAATATAAAAGGAATAATTAACGAACTGCCTAGATTGATGGACTATTTTTTTAAATGTTCGTTGAGTGAACAGTCGAAAGGCTGCTTCGAGTCAGTTCGTAAATATTTAGGTAGGTTAGGTAGGTAAATATTTTAAACTTTTACTTTTTAATATTGTGTTGATTTTTACGTGTATGTATTATATTGTATTGTATTATATAAATAGACGGCATTGTCGAAATCTGTACCTATTATATAGATACATAGTAACCCTTTAGTCATTGACATTTACAAAATTATTAATCTGTAATATGCAGACAGCGTGTTGTACCTTATTTCATGCAATGCCCAGACGGACGATAACTTGGAGGTAAATAAAGTAATCAATATTACTTTATTTATTAGCTTTAATCATTGACCAACCAAATATTTCTATGGACGGAAATGGAAAAATTTATCAAACGTCATAAACCGAACAAAAACTGATAAGATTTTTACATTTCGATAAAAGTTTCATTGCAAAGTGGATTTTTAATTGAATATTGGAATATCATTTAAATGTAATTAAACGATATTGTGAATGAATAGGTTGTATGCGCTATTTTATGGCGGCAGAACATTATGGCGATAGGTATTTTTGTGAGGCTAAAACAAATGAGCGAAAAAGATACAGAAATCTTATGCCTAGACATTAAATATTGTTACTTAGTTTTTAAAGTAAAAATAAACACTTTCAAACGCATCTGCTCTGTATAAAATATGAGATTACAATGTTATTATATTACCACCACTTTGTGGAACCAGCTCCCCACTGAAGTATTACCGAACCAATTTGACTTACGGTCCTTCAAGAAGAGAACGTACCAATTCTAAAGAGGCCGGCAACGCACTCGCGAGCCATCCGGCATTGAGAGTGTCCATGGGCGGTGGTCAGGTTAGCGTCCTGCCCGCTTGCCTCCTGTTCTATAAAAAAAAATGTTGTGTTTATTGTATTGTCTTTTATTAACATAACTTTTACACATTTAATGAAAACACTTATTTAACGGATTGAAGCTATGTTTTATAAATGTATAATTATCGAAAAAATCGTTAAAATAATAATAAATTTTTAATACATAGCTTCAATCTTTTGAATAAGTGTTTTCTTTAAATGTTATGTTTTTTAGCAAAGAGGTCTCATATCACCTTCACATGCTTTGAATTCCTCATTGACGTAGACATACGATTTAAAATGAAGTAGATACCTGTGTCAAACTCAATTATGACGGTCGCGAGTCACACTTAACTTTTAACTCTGCTTACATTAAGTCTTGCAGTAAAGTCTTTAATGAGCTGAACTATGCCTGAGTGGGGCTATACTTTCCCCCCCCCCCCCTTAATTTATGATTAAGGAGGAAAACATATTATTGACGAGAAGAGTTTAGAAAAAAATGAATAGAAGCTAATCACCCATCCGTTGCGTTCAAGTACCAGAATTGAACAGAAACTAGGTGAAGTAGTCGGCACGCAATATCAAAGTGACATCAAGCGAGATATTCTTCACGTAAAAATACATATATGTATAAGTGAAAGAAAGCAATACTCATTAAAGAATATAATATAGCTCTCTCACTCACTCTGCATGACCATATTTTGTTTAGGCGTCAAAAATGTGAAACTTCCATTGCTCTTCTATGCTCTTTTAAAATTAATTCTGAAATAATAACAATAAATATACTATCAGGTTATACGCGATATTAACTACTCTTTTCTGTTATAATAAACTTTATAATACAAATAGTCGGTGTATCTTCGCAATACTTTTAATTAAATCGAGCGCTCTTACCTCGGCTTAAGTGTTGTGATAAACTTTATTAGAAATTGTAACAATACTTATCTGTTGCTGTATCTAGCTTTTACTGCCAAGAAATTATTACGCGATAAGTGTTTGTTTTAAAATTTTGTTATTTTTAGTAATTGAAACGAAAACGATTTTTTTGACTGAACCTCTCTGTTAATGCCTGTAATCTTAAGCGTATTTTTTTGTAACACAAAAGAGCTTTCTTTAATAGTACTATTTGGTCACAAAAACAAATCTTTTAATTCGAACTTAAAAACTACCTTTCAGGTCTGGGGCCACACATTTTGTCTATCTAAATAATTTTTTTCAAATAGGCAAGTAGGTGATCACTCTTCTGTGCCTGACTAACAACGTACTCTGTGTGGGTTTAAGCCTTCCTCACGATGTTTTCCTTCACCATACAAGCGAGTATGTGCGCATATAGACAATCATTGGTGCACAGCCGGGGTTCGAACCTAGCTTAATTTAGTTTTAGACAAATATAATAAAATTGTGATATAATATCAACAATATTCACTGAACTCACGAGTTTAATGTTTCCTTATATGGGTCAGTCAACTAATAGAGCTTTTGTTCCAATGAAGAGCCCATCTCTCAAGTATCTACGGGTCATTGGTCACTTTAGATGTTTAGGAAATAGCAGTTTATTAATATCTTCCACTAGCATGATTGTGTTATAAGATATGAAAACATAAATATTTTTAAAGTCAACGGGAATAGACATCTGTCGGAGTAGACATGGTAAAAATGAGCAATGGCAAAAATTAATCTGAAATTGTATAGGAAATAACCTATTGTAATCAAAGTTTAAGATAATGTGAAATAATAAATAAATGAGTGGCGCTATAATCATTTTTATATCTTGGCCTCGGATTTCTGTTTTATGATCATGTTTAAATCTAATAGACAAGTAGGTGATTAGTGGCGTACTCCTGCGCCAGCCAGTCTCAACAATGATTATACATTATTATCTTATCACCAACAAAAGGTGTATCTTATTATATACATAGTATCTTAATTATAAGTTTAGCATAGTGCAGTGTTATATCCTGACACGCATTACAGAATTAAGCTTTGCATATTCCACAGAGGTTCTCGCCTGAAACCCAGATCTGATTACTTATTCAAGTGTAGCAATAAATTACATGGTTACCTACAGACATGCACTATGAAATTGATATGCTAAAACAATATCTAATTTTACTTAGAATTTATATTAAAATTTCTTTACTCTTGTGAGTTAGTAGTATTTTTTATATGTTGTTTTATCATTTACAGGTGTTCTGTGGCAGTGGAGGGATGTTCAAATAAATGAAACACGTTGTTTAAAGCGTCGTAAACTATTTTAATTTTAATTCAACAAAATAAGGGGTTGTGAAGCTGGACTAAAAATAAGTGTGATTTAACATATTTATGGATTAATTATGGCCTATGTAAATGTATAAAACGAAGTCGTGTTAGTTACACCACTTATAACTCAAGATCGGCTGGACCAGTGTCAGTTATTTCATTTTTGATGGATTTTTTACCGCTCCGAATAGCAGAATAAATATTAAAATGTCGGATAAGTTATCGAATAATAATGTATTAATTTGATGAATGCAAACAGCATGTGGTGCCATCTTTTGACAAAACTACGCATCATTTTACAACGAGTTCCTCTTAAGAAATTGGCGCTCTACAAGCAATACCTCAGACCGCACCTTACGTACGCGGCGCCCGCGTGGTATGCGCTTGCGGCCGAGACGCACCGACGTCGGTTGCGGGCCGTGCAGAGTACCACACTTCGGCGTATAGTCGACGCGCCGCGCTACGTAAGGAATTCCACCATTCAACGAGACCTCAAACAGGAGAGCCTGGATGACTTTATCAGCGCGCTGGCGAGACGCATGTTCGAGCGTGTGGACGCCTCCGGCTTCCAGCACCTCCAGAATCTCGCCCCGCTCCACACCAGGCCTCCCGACCACCGCCGATCCTTCCCGCGCAAGCTAGTGCGCGAGGAGGACTCCGATACCTAAAGAAGTACCTACGCATTCTCCACCCCCGCTGACACACAACAACATTGCAGCCAAGACGCTACATAGCACCTAAAAGACCCAGGGCCGCTCCAGGCCCGCCACAACGACCGCCCCGCCGTTGAGCGGGGCGCGAAACTGATACCCCCCGCAAGCCCACGGGCGTAACGGGGCTCCCGGCGCCACCCACGGGTGCAGCGCGGAAGACAGCAATAGTGATCTTAAGAAATTCCGATCTTGAGCAGAATGAGGAGATGCATAACCAGGCTTTGATCTTGACTGAAGACATGTCTTACCTCATCAAAAAATGTTGTATGTCAAAGTGCTTTTACATGCATTTTTGTACCAAAAACATCTAAAACTTATTTTAGTATGTTCTAAAAAAAAGAAAATGAACATAAAACTTACAGCACACATCCATGTTTAAATTATATTTTTTAATTTACCATATGATCATGCCTTCAAACCTTGGCTGTACAACAGTTTTATTTCTATACTTACTCGTATGAGATGAATATTTTCACAACGGTTTTTGCAAATATTGTGAGTAAACCGGGTATGTGCAAATATTCAAAATTGACGATGCGAATATCCTTCTACTATTCCATTTTTTATTAAAGCAATGGTTTATTTATCAATTACTTAAAACCCTGGTTAAAGACATACAGCTTTTCATATCGGATATATATGTCAGGAGGATACCAAGGGGGAGAAGGAGAAGAAGGCGGCCCATACAAGGGGGATAGAAGAAATAGTAACGGTAGCAGGAAGCGAATGGAGGGCGTTGGGAAAAGCTGGAAGAGACCTGTGAATGGGTTCCGATCGACACAATTAAGCGAACAACGAAGACATTTTCATATACAGTATTAAACAAGAAGTAATAAAAAGTTATAAGTTTTTAAATTATCATAGATTCTTTGTCCATAAAGTTGTCGTTTTATAGAATATTAAGAAGTAACCATTTAGGCTCGGAGGAAAAGTTATTATGAAATAATGTCACTTATTTTTATTTGAGCGGCTCGGAGTGGCCTACAAATCAAGATAACAAGCAAAGATAAAAACTAAAGAGACATTTCTTATGTGATTGTCCTACATAGTGCAGAGTGGAATATCTTTTAGCGTTTTATTTCTAACTAGCTTCAATTGTAATTTACTGCGATGGTTAATTTGTTACGCTGTTCTGTTTATACTTAATTGAAACAAGGTATTTATATAAAGGCATTGTAAATAGATGGATTTTTTAATCATAAGTCTGATTACAAAATTGCAACAGCTGGTAAGATAAAGTATGTAGTTTTCAATATGAATAAACATGATCTTTTAACGATCAAGGGAAACTCGTCTAATGTTGTGTGTTAATCATATGCCAGAAGAATTTAAAGAACTAATTCTTGGTGGAAATAATGTTCATGTTATAATAACGTATCTACATAGCAAAGCCCTTTTAACATTTTTGAAATGGAACATCTTTATCAGCGTTGGAAAAAAAATAGCGTCACATTTTTGGGTTACGTGCCTTTTCTTTTTATCTTTTTCCTGTCACTACCACAGTTGATTCGAAGAGATTCGAAGCCAAGATTACAATGATAGTATTAATTCTATTACAATTAATATATTTCGAATTCTAATTCTGTAAAAATTAGTTAAGTAATATATATAACATGTGTACAAAAAATATATAATATATTACAAAATGTATATTTAGTTTTTTAATTAATTTAGAAATTCTCTAATTTAACTTATTGTTTAACCAATTTCTGTAAAGTATAAAGCAGATCATTTTTCGAAAAATAAGGTCATAAAGAAGTTTTACTTCTTACGTGTGTACACTAGTACAGGCACACATTTTTATTAATACACATTTGTTGCAGCATAAAGAATGGTAGACCACTTGTCAGCTTTTCCAATAAAAGTATTGTCGGTATAACAACATACGAAGTACGAAATGGCGCCAATTTCCACTTAGCTATAAAAATAATTGGGAGACGAAGATAATGAAGTTTATTTGTTTTATAAACAAGCGTCGCCTCTCATTCATCACTGGTTCGACACGAAATAACAAGGATGTCAGTCAGGGCGTGACTTCGAAAGCGCAGCGCATCGAAGTAAAATTAATTGGAGCAACTTAGCCCATTCTTCAAACCGGGCCTCACCCAGTGCTGCCTCGCCTCACTCTCTTGATTAACTTCGTAATAAAGCAATTCATTGAAAGATCAAGTTTATTACTCTCAAGTTTCTCGAATGCGAGGAGGTCCGCGAAAATCCAGACAATGGCTCCAATTATAGAAAAGATCGTAAAGATTTGGAAAATTTCACCAATTTTCGGCGTTCGAACACTTAATCTGTTAAGTTTTCGAAGTTCGTTTCGGAGTTAAATCATTTATCGATACTGAAAAGCTGAGTCGGAACACTTTACGAGCGTGATACAGATTTGGTAAACGAGACGTGGAAAACACCATTTGTCCCTATGATAAATGTCAGTTTCCCACGTCTGGCCACTTCACGTTGTTATGCTATAGTAGAATTTATAATGAATTCGTCGGCACCGGGACGGCGGTGAGGAGTTGGCATTATACCTCGCTCGTTAAATTGACGATCGCTGTAAGCGCTAGCAATTCAATGAAGCTTTGTTTTACGAGTGCTACGGCTGCAGCTATTTGTCAAAAGATTCAACTAAACGTTTATCCATTATCTCTACATAAAACGACGCTCAGATACAATGTCAGAGTGGGGGTATAATAGGTGGGAAATACCGCTACCGGGCGATTTTGCATTATGGAAATGATGATTTGATATCAGATTTTATCATATCAATTTCGCTGTCGATTCGAAAATAGTTAAACCTGCGATACTTTTTAATATACGATAGTGAAAGGAGATATATGTTATTGATGTTCAATTACATAATGATTGCTTTCAGTCGAAAAAGCTTAAAAATGAAAATCCAGTTAAGTATCATTGGCATAACCTAATACTAAGGATTTACTTATTTGAATTCACCACATCATACATAATGCTATCTATATCTACAACTAGCTGAACTGGCAAACGTCGTTTTGCCATGTATATCATTTATGGTTATTGTGCCTCACTCGACATAGATAGGTATAGTGTGTCGCGTCTTTTTTGTAGATATTTAAAAGATCTACAATTACTTAGAACATTTTATAGTTCTATCTTTAATAGTTTAGGCAGGGTACGCAAAATAAGTAACTTTTTTGGTTGATTTTTTACACCTTGTGTCCGAAAAGCCCTAATATCTTACGGAACCCTATTTTTGTTCAAAATTAAATAACTCTCTAAAAATATTACTCGTGGATAATGTAGCTTTCGAATGGTGAAATAATTTTTAAAATCAGTCCAGTAGTTTATGAGCCTATTCATTACAATCAAACAAACAAACAAAGTTTTTCTCTTTATAATATTAGTGTAGATATATTACAATTATGGCAAACAGAAAGATTACCTAAAAAATTAAAAAAAATGTAGCTAAGCAAAATAATTCTACACTTATTAATCTAAATTTTCTTTAGACGTTTTAGTAAATTAAAAGCCTTCCAAATTATAATTAAACAAGCAATGACACGTAAGTATACCGAAGTATTGATTTTTATTATCAACCTAACTTTACCAAAGATATAAAGTCTATAAATTGTGTAAAGAGTAGAAAATAGTGTCCTTGTTATTTCGAAAACGAATCGAGTGGAAGCGAGTGCTCGGAGACAATGTTCCCCACATTGTCTCTCGTTATGCACCGCTTCAGATGTTCTGATAACAAACCACGGGTTAAGCACGAATAAACTTTTATTTTCCTAGAATATTGGAACTGGACTGAGGCAAATCGTTTGGAAAATTATAGGGGTTTTGCTGTGGGTGCCTAAATTGTTAAGTCTTTGTCTTTGAATTTTTAATGAATACATTTCTTTCTTTGAATGGCCTTTATACACTAAGTAACCCGATGTCAGAGAAGTTTGTAAATTAGAATAATATAGACATCCTTTCTCAGTAAAAATATGTTTAAGTATCTTTATCAATAGTTTATTATTTCAAATTTGATTGGAAAAATATATTTTTCACTGGCAATCAATCCTTGAGTCGCCTGACTTTCAAGCTGCTGAATTCAGATCAACATTTAATTTTAAAAAAAATTATGTACATAATGTCAGTACTGCACCCGATGTTGGTGCAGTACTATAGAAGTCATTAGCATATTTTCCTGATGAAATAAGAAATGAATGGTAATTATAATATTCTTGAAAATTTTACAACATAATATCCAGGACTTCAAAACGAAAACGTTAATACTTCGTAAGCAAAGATACATTAAGTAATTATAAGTAAACGCGATATTTGAAATCAAAGTTAAATGGAGCGTACAACTAAATCCAAAGTTGTTATTTCACTACGATCATAGCTGGAAGACTTTGGAAAGTGTATGTAATGAGAATGAGCTTTGGTAGAAGTTTACCTATGTAATTACTATGTATATATTGCAGATAGCATCCTAAAACTATTTTACTTTGATGCGCAATGTATGTAAGGTGTATCTTTAGCCCAGTTTGATTTAACAGTACAAATTATTTACCTTGATATAAGATTTGAAATAATACATGTATGAAAAGATTACGTACATATAATTTTCATTTTTCTACATTAACAAAATCTGTTATTTTTTTATAGTCCGGTCAAATAGAATTCAGCAGGGGCCTTCGATTTTGGTCAATATACTATATTATGTTGTTCTAAACAATTCGTGAATGGTTTTAATTGTATTTTATTTTATGGTGAGCATCTTCATACATCTTAAATGGAGATAGGCATTAATGTTGCCCGCTATACAGATGACAGATGGTCTAAAACAATAACTGAAAGGACCAGTCCAAAAGGAAAAAGGACCAATAGAGCGATTTCCGACGGGATCGAAAGGGTACTGGAAAAATCGGACAATGGCAAAAAATAAAATAAATTGGAAACAGTTGGAGAAGGCCTTCTCCCAGACAGGGCTGCATCTTAGAATAGTATTGTTTTTATGTATATTTATTGTGTGTTAAATGTATGCCAATTCGGATGAATAAAGGCTTCTTTATTATAGTCAGCATTTTATTAGACATACAAAAACGTGATTTTATAAGAAATCAAGGGACGGATGTATGAAGAGGATAACAGAGTGACAAAAGCTCATTAATATAATTTTAAAATATAATTAATCCACCTTTTTAGGTCTAGGCCTTAGATTTCTGTATGTGCTTAATGATTTAAGTATCTGCCTCCTGTGCCTGGCACACGCCGTCGACTTTTTGGGTCTAAGTCTTTACGGTATCTTAACAATGTTTTTCTTCACCGTTCGAGCGAATGTTAAATGCGCACATACAAGAAAAGTCCATTGGTTAACACCCAGGGCTTGAACCTACGACCTCAGGCATGGGACTCACACTCTAAGGCCAACACTGATTTAGGAATAAAATATATCTGTATTATTAATTTATTCAAGTCAAGTCAAAATTCATTTATTCATATAGGTAACATAATGTACACTTATGAACGTCAGAAAAATAATAATTATTAAATGAATCTAATTTTACATTTACTGCCAGTTCTCAAATTAAAGGCGTAGAACGGATGAGAAGAACTGGCAATAAACTCTCCGCTACTCTTTTTAATCACCAAGTTTTTTTTAGACAATGTTTGTAAGGAACTGCAACCACTACACCATGTTCCATATGACAGCTATAAGCACATAATAGTAGCTCAATCTAGTAATAAATGCAGTGTGTATAACATACTGCAAGTCCACTGTGAACCACACAATAATTCACGAACAAAGTTAACACGTGACTTATAAATCATCGCGCCAACTCCCTGCAGATTTCACGCCATCTACGAGCAATCCAGTTGCTTATTTATTAATATCACAATGTAGTGTTTTTTCACGATAAAATATATATAGACGCCGGTAAAAGTATGTTATCAGCTTTTTGTCTCTGCTTTTCTTTATGTAGATTCCTACTTTTCTTTGTAGAGTTCATCTTCGCTTTCTTACGCCCAAACCCAGTAAACCAACTCAATCTATTTTTGACCATCTGATAAAGACATCTTAATTGAAATATTGATAAAAGTGTGCCAATATCCAATCGACGGATTCTAATAGCTGTCAATACAAGCTATCCATGGTAGGTCGGATTCGTGTATGTGGATAGACCTTTGTATGAAAATGACAGTTCAGCTGTGCCAATTTCCTATCTTATGATTTAATTTCACTAGTTTTTAAAATAATTAAAAAGCTATTTGATATGTTTTATACATAGACATGTATATTTAAATATTATTTGTACGGTTTTATTAACTTTATTTGGTTTATATTGATTATCAAATATGAGTGTAAAAAGCGAAGAGATTGCATTATCTCCGTCGCCGTTTTTCGGATGCAGATAGGAGATCTATTGACTGTCATGGTCTGATCTCAGATTCTGGAATAATAATTGGGTTCAGGCGTATTAAGTAGCCAAGTCAATAAGGTTATAAATAAATATATACAATGGTTTTTGGTCTTTGATATATTTGTTCTTTGTAAAAGTGTGGAATTGTAAACTAAAAAAAGAAGCCTTAGACGTAGCTTCACAAATGTTTAATATTCTGTCTGTGTTTAAAAACTGCTTTTACAATAATGGAACTAATGGAAAGTATTCTTTGTGTAATATGAAAATGTAAACTAGAAAAAATTGAATTTACTTTTTTTATTAGGACCAGCTTTTTAATTTTAAAAACATACTTTTCTCAAATAAATAAACCTTTATTGCTCTAATAAGTCTAGAGTTTTTTTCTTATTATACAACAACTAAACAGGTTGTCTCTCGACAGAGCCCTCCACCAAATATTGTAGTGTTGATCAAATCAAAAATCATTTATTCATGTAAATAACACAATGTACACTTATAATCGTCAAAAAAGAAATATACATTCAATGCTTGTAATTTTAAATTTACTGCCAGTTCTCAAATAAAGGGCGTAGAACGGAAGAGAAGACCTGATATTAAACTCTCCGCCACTCTTTTTAATCGCCAAGTTTTCTTCAATTAAACAACCATATTCCACATGACATCTTAAGTAATAATTAATAATAATATAAATTAAAAGCAAAGATTTATCCTCTATTAGCAGGAAGCATGGTGAAATTGCACGCACTTACATTCTCTATACTTATTCTCTTTGTTTATTTTTTCATTTCAGTCATGTTTGCATCACTGAATTTAGTTTCCCTTTTTTACGTATTTGTGTCTGTATCTAAGTTATTTTGGCATACATTTAGTTTGATAGTATTTTGATGGTTTGGGTACCAACCATCGGTAGGTGTTTGGCTGCTATTTATATATTATAACAAAACATAAATTGTATTTCTGTTATGTTGTAAATTGTGTTTCTATTATTATGTCATTGTCTTACTAAAATATATAAGTCTCAATAAGAGGCCAAAATCTTTTCCAATTGAATATTTTAATGAATAAAATATACAAAATCGTTGTATTTAAGATTTCTAAGACGAGAAACTTTGTACGTATCTGTAATCTAAATACGTAAAGTTGGTAACTACAAAAATCTCCCACAAGACAGAACTCATTTTTATCCAAAATTTTGAATGACTAAAGTTAAGGAAAATGTTATTTTGTCTCGTTTTAGATATGATTTATATAACTCGCTTCTTAAGTATTTGCATAATACAAGATTCGAAACAGCCATGAAGTTTCCTAAGATAATAAAGATATAGCATTGTAAAAAGAAGAGTGTCCTTTTTTGGCAAAGGCCTCCTCCAAATCCCAAGATTAATTTATTTTTTGTTTTTCTATAGATTTTACTTTATTTCAGTTGTAGGTGTTATTTGTTATTTATTTAGATTTTTTAAACTTGTCTTTTAAATTATTTAAACGCTTCTTGTAGACTCTGTAGATGTTTCTTTTTTATTGTTCCAAATTGGGGTTGCCTGAAAGAAATCGCCTGCTACCGATACGGCCGCCCGTTGGCTAATAACTGAAGTAAGCTAATTTTTATATTTTTTGTATAAAGTAATGAAGTGTAAATAAATAAATATTAAATTAATTAATGGTACTAGCCAAATATGTTTTTAATTTTTGTGCGTACGTAATTCAAAAACTGTATAATTGAAGTAGAAAGTACGCTTAAACAAAAGAATACAAGTGGAGTATACGTACTGGTTGAAAGGACGTATTTTAAATGCAAATTACTCTTGAGGGCCTCTATCTAATTGGATGATACTTTGATTAGTTGAGACCTTCTTATGAGTGGAGTAAACCCTTCACTGGTTTGTTTGTTGTTTTCAAGGGATTTTTTTATCATATAACGTGGATTTATTTAGACAAGACTGAAGTGAAACTTATTTCGCTCCATCTGTATGTATGTTAATAAAAATATATATATATATATATATATTTACATACATCAACACAATTTATTTCTCATCCTTCAACCTATGCGACATTGAAAATTTGAAAATTAAATATTTTACATCTTAGACCCCTTTTTTTATTCGAGGTGGAAATGGATTTGCGCATCCCCTGCCCTGGAAAGTTGCAGGGGTATGTGGGACTCGACCCACACCAAAATCTCTGCTATTCAGAGACTGGGCGAACAATACCCACTAAAAACACCTCGACAAATACCTACAAAGCCGCGTACATCTTAGACCCTACCCAAATTATCCAAAATACATTTACCGATTCGAACGTGTTTTACTATTAAAATATTAATGAGAGAATAAAGTCTCTTCATCGTAGGGCATATTATAAAGAATATTGAGAACTTGATATTGTTTGGAATACAGTTTTAAATATGAAACCCTTTCATATGAAAAATGTTACCTATTTCAAATATTTGACAAAGCGTCTAGACGATAGGGCTATCAATTTCTCTATTTAGTCTGTTTAAGTGGAAAATTAACCAGCTCGCTTGATTTATTTTGCAACACACCCGTTGCTTTTAGCTTAGACGTTTATGAAATACAAGTATTTACAAATTATGGTTCATAAATATTTATATTAATTAAGATATATAAAGTAATCTGTAAAGTAAAAGTAAAGTGGTAATTGGCCGTGAGGCAAAAAGTAACTCATCAAATAGTACATCGACTTTTTAAAGTCTGTCATTTTGTCATTTATTCATTTAGGTAACTAAGGGCCAGTTTTTTGATCCGTAGTAAAAAGTGTCATTTGTTACTTTAACTATAGTTAAATGACTACCCAGTAGTAAAATCATAAATGCGTTTTTCAATGTCTATTTTAACTATAGTCAAACTTAACAATTGGTCAATTTGTTGCCAATGAACAATGACATCACAATAAAAATGTATTTTATTTGTGGGGAATATTTATTTTGTATGACAACACTAGACAAACTTAGTGAATGAAATCCATTTTTGACATCTTCATTCGTTATTTGTTCTTGAAAAGTTTGAAGTGTCAAATTAATCAAAATAAAAATAAAGTTGTTTTTCTCTGTTTTAATACGGTTTACACCTATAACAATACTAAAATATATAAATAACGATGTCAGCAAGCAAGCAGCCAACGGGCAAACAAGTAAGTACAAACATAATTCATAATCATAATCATATTTTCGTGTTATTTATTCCGGGTTATCTTGTGTTTCGTACAAAAGTAATACATTTATGTTTTGTTAAAGGGACCGTACTGACTTGGCTCAAAAAGAATCCGCCAAATTGATGATGCTACTCAAGGATTACCCAGTCCTAACCTGAAAAGAAACGGATCACTCCAGCTATCTATGAAAAACAAAAAGGGAGAGCGTGATTTGCCGAATTATTCTAAGGAAGAGAATCGAAAACATTTGCTGCACAAAGAAGCATAATCTCGTACGGGATTTTACTGTGGGGTCGGGCTGTTGACATTGAATCCATTTCTATTTTTCAAAAGAAAGCTGTCAGAGCCAATTATAAACTTTGTTGTTACGAATCTGTTAGACATAATTTCATTACTAGAAATAAAGATGAAGTAGCTGAACCATCTATCAGATTAGCCAAAATTCAAACATCATTTATGGGGTATATTGGGTTAAAAGTTACAATAAAATACCCTGTGACATTAAAACTCCCCAATAAGTGAAAATTTACATTTGTAAACAAGTATATTACAAATTAGAGGATTATATTCAAGATAAGAATGCTGTGCAATATACTGGTCCTGCTTCATAGTATAATCATAGAGCCTTGACAAAATCAATTGGTTGCAGATCTAAATTTACATATTTTTTGTTGTATAATACTACAAACACATTATTTAATGTTTATCTCACACAATGTTTTATTGGTTTTTTATTACTCTTTAATGTAAAATATTCTATGGTTTCAATATTTGTAAATATGTGAGGAACATGTATGTATACTAACTACAATAAAGACCTGTATAGTGATATTATTTTAGGAGTAAATTGTCTTCACATATAATTATTTAACTTATCTATACAAATATTCTAAATTTTATTTTAAAAGAAAGAGTAACTGTGGAGTTTCTTGCCCATTCTTCTCCACATGAAACTACCTTTTGGAAGCGGCAACTAGAATAATCTTTATTCAAAAGTGCCATTTTAGGTGGTCTAATTGGAATAAATGATTTGATTTGAAGCCCACCAAAAATCCATGCAAGTGAAATGCAAGAAGAAACAATTAGGTAGAAAATATTAAATTGCTGCTTTAAGGTTTCATGTAAATATTGTATTGTTTTTTTTTTAATAAAAATTGTTTGTATTTATGTTATAATTAAACATTTTATCAATCTAGACACATGTTTCATTTAAAATTTCTTGTCATAAAGTAGATTAATGCTAACTCATATATGTAATAGAAAGCCCTAAAGAATATCCTAGGTCGCTAACTAGTGTATTGATGTAGTTCATTGCAAGTATGTAGGTACATATGAGTTAATATTATAGGCTTTTAAATAGATGATGAATTTAATATTATTTATTAATATACTTCATTATTTACTATCGCGGTTCTGTAGCTAGTAATGATTCTAATGATCTGCTAAATCTCTGCTATGGAAGGTAAAGTGTAGAATTTCCATCGTCTTTCGGCAGATATTCCCTCTTTTATGTAAATATATTATGCAATTCACAACAATGATAGCCTGTACATTTTTTAAAGCCACCCTTAATTGTGACCCTATGCAGGGAAACCTTCTTTTCCACACTCTAAATGCTCTTTCCACCACATTTTACTTATTTTTTTACTTTTTCTTATCATAAATGTATTTATCATAGCTTGATTTCTGTGAAAATCAGCTGTTACTTTATGAATAACCAGCGGCCATCTTGTTTAACCCTGCTATACTGAGCAGTTAACTTTTTTGACTAATGGTTAGATATTTGGCCATTAGTAACTCTAACCACGGATCAAAAAACGCATTTTGCTGAATTTTAACTATTAGTAACGATATTTAACCAATAGTTGAGTTAACTACGGATCAAAAAACTGGCCCTAAATGTACACTTATGAACGTCAAAAAAAAAAAAGAAATGCTTCTAATTTTATATTTACTGTCAGTTCTCAAATCAGCAGCAAAAAGCACTGAATAATAAATCACACGAAATGTAATAGATTTTTCTATGGGTATAAGAGGTACAATAATTGTTTCATCGTTTTATAAAGTTAAACGTGACCTTTAGTATTCATTCATATTTTAAACTATTTAGTTATTACTAAATCTACCCACCAAATAGCGAAATACGAAAAGATTTCAATAATCTTGTAATACAGCTTTAATATATGTCACTGTCATTCAACTCAGTAATAGGAAGGAAGAATTGCAAGGAATTACGTTTAATTTATTTCGCATTTCTTTTGAAAGTATCTCCGAGATCATGGAATGTAAGACAATATAGTGAACATAGCACCCCGGGGTCCTTCACAACAAATCCAATTATTGCGTAGCGCGGACTGTCGGTGTGTAATTGATTTATTTGCTTCTTCTGTTCACAGACAAGTATGTTTTTGTTTGAGCCTGGAACATGTGGGGTCAAGTTCAGGCCCAGCCTATTTCTGGGAGTTGCCAAACCCTTCAGTTATGTCTTCAGGAAACCAGAAAATCACGAAAGGAAAAAAGACCGTGTCGATTCAATGCTTGGACAAATGTTCAATTATTAAAAATAATAAAGAATTTTATATCGTTCAGTTTATTGAAATAAAGCTGGAAGAACATTCTCCAAAGTACACTGTCATCAAAAATTTAAATTGTCTGCGCTTCCAATGAAAAACATACTGATATTCATAATTTGCTTGCGTCGCGTTTAACGTTTCCAAAAGTATATCTTTACATGCGTACAAGCGATCAATAGTTTAAAGGGAGATTTTGATTGTACGAGGTGGCGCATAATTAATCACTCTATCGGAAGTTATAATTGTTGCAAATGGCGTCGAACGATGTACGAACTTTATGAACTTGACAACTGCACTTAATTTATCTTTCACTTGACAAATAAAAACTTAAATGATTAAACTAATTTATCATTTATTTCGCAAATAAGTCCATATGATTATGATTGTGTTCATTACAATATACAGTATATATATAGTCTTGCCAAAACAAGTAAGGAACTAGAAAATATGATAATTACCATATACGAAGGAATTCAAAAAGTAGGTCTTAAAATGAACGAGTATAAAACTAAAATAATGAAAAATGGAGAAAGAAAGCCGGTCAGAGCCAAACAGAGTCAGTTAAAACATCATTTTATAAGTAAATGTTTCTTATTATTATTTTTTTTATTACATATAGTCTAATAAAATCTCTTAAAATAATAAAAACCTTAAGATTATTTATCTTGAATACGCTTTCTGATTTGCCACAGTGCGAGTAAGGGAGGAACAAATTATTGGTTTTGCATTCCCTAATTGCATCATAATTCAAAAAATTATACCTAAGTATTACTAGTTGTAATAACTTTTGGAGTTCACCTACCGCGTGAAACTTCGTGGTATAGGTAATATTTAGACAATTAGAATATTTCTTAATAGATAATGAAATTAAAAATTAACATAATAATACTTTGTGAAATTTACATATAACCTTGGACGAATGATGTCAGTCCTAACATAAATAAAGTAACTAGCGTCTCATAGCGATTAGCACTCAACACATATTTTAAATTCAAACACAATTCGACGTAGGGTCCTTCAAGAAAAGAGCGTACCAACTCCTAAAAGGTCGGCAACGCAGTTTAGAGACTTCTGCCATTGAGAGTGTCCTTGGGCGGCGGTATCAGTTAACACTAGACAAGGGTACAAACACTAACAAGTTTTCTGTACTTAAGTGAAACATTTCCAATACTGAAGCCTTATTTTTTAAAAGTTCTTTAAAACCCGTTTACAATATTAAGTTTTCTCATTACTATGCAAAAACCTGAAGCCTCTCGGAACTTCAAGACTCATTACGGATTTCACTGGTATTTTATAATGTACGTTCAAATAGGACATTCACACCGACAAACTCGTATTTCAAACGTACTGAAACCCACAACATCATATGGTCTGGTTTCTTGCATTAGTGCAATCCCTTAGAGGCTTCAGACCTCTGTATCTGTTTCGTAATGTGAGAAATGTCCTATATATTAGTTTTTTTTTAAGTTTATTTAAAATACAATTAAATTTAATGATTAAATAATTGGTTACAATATATTTGAATAAACCAAAGAATGAAATCATATCAATAATATTTATTGAGAGTTAGATATCATTATAAATTGATGATCTGGGCTAGATCACTCAGCTTTATTAAATAAGAGTAAGCATTATTTTAATTGGCAAGTAGGTGGTCAACCGTCTGTGCCTGACACATTGTACTTTCTAAGTGTAAGGCATACTGGTTCCTTCACGATACTTTTCATCATGGGCGATTGTTAAATACAACATAAAAAGTCCATTGGTGCACAGCTTAGAGTCAAACTCAGTTATACTAATGGACCATAATTATATTGGGTTGGAGCAAAGATTGATTGATCATATTAACAATTTTTTTTTTGTATAAATTTTGACTTAGGGTCCTCCAAAAAAAAAAGAGCGAACAAATTCTTTAAAGGCCGGCAACGCACTCGCGAGCCCTCTGGAATCGAGTGTCCACGGCGGTATCACTTAACATCAAATACAACAACTTTCAAATAAATCAATTAAAATGCAATGCAATAAATATATCAAAACATGATGTACTAATAAGAAGGATTTAGTTGCATTAAAATGTTTAGTTGTACCACACTAAACAATATCCTAACTATATCAATAATCATATACAGTTTCATATTTCTTTTGCCAAATTATTTATTTAACACTTTCTTCCTTCTATCGGTATGGGTTCAATACTCATCAAGTTAATTAAGTTCTAATAGTCAAAGAATGTTTTCGTAAAATGCAATGTTTTACTAGTGTAACATTTAAATTGTATTTTTTACTATAAACATGAGTTTCTCGTACACCCTAAATTCTTTTACCATACCATAGACCACGTCCTCGACTAAACGAACTGTAAAAATAATGGTCACAGCACCATGCGCCTTAAATCGAGTAATGTACTTAGAGAGTACATTCGCATTTCACTATATTTTTCCATTACTTTTCCAGGAAAATGTGACATATGTAATTGCCCTAAGTAATTGCCAGCTATTGCATCGCAATACATCAAACACGTCTTGAGTATAGTCAAAAAGTCAGGAAGATTTATTTGTTTATTGTAATCGCCAGCAAAGATAATTAGCGCTAAGGTTTTTAATTTATTTTTATTACTTATTTATTAACACTTCGTTACAATACAATATAAAAATTGAACATTATTTCTCTTCCAGGCAACCACTGTGAGTAAAAAAAAGTAACTAAACAGGAACAACAAAATAAACTAAACTGATACGGGATACGTGAAAAACAAAAATTGCAGATGATTCATGAAAATTTAATTCAAGATAACTTTTATGAGCGAACAATTTTCAAAAACTCCAGTCGATCCGTATTATAATATATATTAATTGAAGAAAGATAAGATTGCACAACATTAATGAATGCATTAAAAATATACGGGTTCAAATTACTGGTAGTACGCTAATTAACTTCTGACTATGTGTTCTAGGTTATCGTTTAGTAATCATTTTCACTGGTGTCAGACGGTCGTGAAGTAGTTATTGCTTATCACATAAACTATTAAAGTGTAAATCGGTTCTTTGCGTAAGTAAACAATATTGTTTCTTATGTTTTGTCTTTTTATAATGAGACGATGCGTAGTCGATAAATGAAAAATATATTCAATAGCTACGCTTAATTATTGAATTGAAACTAATTGTAAATATCATCGAGAATATAGCTAATTCTCTTGTATTGTTTTCTTATATATTATACAGCTCAAATCATACATATTTAATAAATTTCTACTTGACATCGACAATTTGTTTTCATAATAAATACTCAGTTTAGACTTAACAATTATCATTATTTTAATATTTGGATTAGCTGTTAATACATAATATTATGTAAATTTAAAAGACATACAACGATGTTTGTGAACAGTGGAACGAATTACACAAAAGCTTTTGTATTTTATATATTTTGTCAATATTATTTGCAATACCATTTCGCCCAGCGTTAGAAATCAGTTTCCGCTTGTCTACAAAATCCATACAGCGATCGTTGTCCCTCGGGAAGATCTTCGTCGCGATTGTATTGGAATCAATTTGTACGAACATTGCATTTGAGCCTCGCGTCTCATGTCTTATCAAATGTCACTTTGAACTAAAGTTCACATCTTATCGTTAGATGTTAGACGACGTTAAGTGGAATAAACAAAATAGACATGTAGATTCTTTTAACGGGTAATAATAATAATATATCCTAACTTTAACGAATATAAAGTAATCCTTCAGCTAACATAAATTAATATAAATAAAAACAATAATTCGCCTCAAACGTTTTATTGTATACGGAAATTTCACGGCCGAGTTTAACACATAGAGTATTGACCTAAGAATTGTTGTATCTTCTTTTAAATATTGGCGATCCTCCGCTTTTGGACTATGACTGAATTAACAAGCTAATTATATTATGCTGTACAGATAAATAATCTAGATGCCCTCTACAGTGTCAGCTGTTGTCTGATTTAAGAATCTTACACATCCAGGGCGCCACTCAAACGCATACAAAAAAATTCATTCAAATCGGTCTAGCCGTTTAAGAGGAGTTCAGTGACACATGTAGATTAGTTATACATATAAAGATAAGGGTTATGTATTTTATCTAAGACGGTTATAAACATATCTGTTAATCAACTTATCTTGTTACAGGCATACAACGATGTTGGTTCCACCTCCTCAATTCGAAGATCGTGATGAACGAGAACTTCTGTTGTGTGGCCCTGGTCCCAGCAACTTATCACCATCAGTCCGAAATGATTTGACCAAACCTGTACTGTCTCCGATTTGTGATGATTATTTTAATGTGAGTTAATTTATGTAATTTCATTTATTTCAATCTTGAACTGGATCCATCTCGCCAATGATGTCTTTATTCAGCATTTATGGGTGACCTTAAATTTCTGTATCTGTTTCATGATCATCTGTATTATGTATTAGGCAAGGTAAGGTATGTATCCTCTGGTGCCTGACAGACCCCGTCAACTTCTAGGGTCTAAGGCAAGTTGTCTCACGATGTTTTGCATCACCGTACGAGTGACAGCTAATGCGCACAGAGACATAAGGTCCATTACTATGCAGCTGGGGATTGAACCTATGACCCCAGAGATGACTGCCCGCCCACTGAGACCACTAGGCCAATATTGCAAATACTACAAAATACAAATTATAACAAATCTACGAAATATATCAGACACGGAAAACAGTCCTTTTAGTATATAAAAATAAAAATGATCAATGAGCCAATATTTGGCCAGGACCAGTTGTATTCCTTGTGATGGAATGTTCAGTTTTACTTTTCCACATCGACCGATCCGTGTAAAATTTTCAGTAAATAATTGATGTTTTCGACTCTTTCAAATCCATAGATGGTAATAAATATGAACCAATGAAAAAATCCGCCCACACACGTATGACATTGTTATCTACAAGTTATTATTCAAACACTGAAAAAGCATAGTCTATTCTCAAGCTGCTCATGTCTTTCAGGTAATGTCAGATATAAGAACTGGTCTCAAGTATGCTTTTCAAACGAAGTCGGAGCTCATCCTCGCCATAAGTGGTTCGGGGCACAGTGGTATGGAGACAATCATAACCAATCTTCTAGGCCCAAACGATACCCTTTTGATCGCCAAAAGAGGTATTTGGGACTTGAGAGCGGAAACTATTGCTTACAAGCATGGTAAGGCTATTTGTTAACAATTATACCTACGCATTTTCCGTATTAATTCCGCTCCCAATATAATGTAAGATATCATCATCAGTATAATAACGGCGGAGCCTTAGTCTAATAAGAGGTTTCTTTCGGGCAATGCTATTATGTAAATATAATACCTACTGCGGGTAAAGTACAAGTACAAGTAATTCTATTATTTTGGCACTTCAGCATTATTTAATACTAAACAAAATACAAAAAGAAAAAGGTAAAGACTAATCTTATGTTTAATGGTACTTGAATTCGTGTATGCGGTGATATTAGTTGTTTCTACTACGTATTTGCGTGTTGTTCTCACGAGTATGTAAGTGCGTGCTCCTATTTCACCATGCCTCCTGCTGATAGAGGACAAATCTTTGTTTTTAATTTATTTTTTTATTCTTTATTACGCAATATGTCATATGGAACATGGTGTAGTGGTTGCAGCTCCTTACAAGCATTGTGTAAAAAAACTTGGCGATTAAAAAGAGTGGCGGAGAGTTTATTGCCAGATCTTCTCATCAGTTCTACGCCCTTGAGTACTGACATATGTGTACAGTGTGTTTCCTATAATAATTAATGATTTTAAATTTCAATTAATAAAATAGTACCCTTGAACCTTGATTTACTTTCTAGTTATTAATACCTATATCTCAAATGGCAAATGTTTGGGTAAATCCAGCTAGATCCAGGAGATCCCTTATCTTGATAACTGAATTTATACTTATCTAATTACAATTTACCAGGAATCCCAACGCATATTACCGAAGTTCCATTCAACGCAACATTTAGTTACGAGCAATTAGAAGCAGCATTGAAGAATTATCGTCCAACCGCGCTTTTCATCACTCATGGAGATTCATCAACGGGCACCATTCAAAGATTGGAGGGTCTTGGGCATATTTGTCATAAGTAAGTACGAATAACTAATCATTATCTGTGTCACAGCTAGAAGAAACATCATTACTAAATCATCTAATACTACACTTATATAAATAACAATATACTTTATAATTTTTGAAATATGTTAAGCGTGATGTGAAACAGTAACTATATATTTTAAGTAAACGATATCTGTGTTACATATTTTGACATCTGTCATAATTGTCTATGGGTTTGTACCATTAATACAAGAATTACTGTTCGTTTGTATCGAGAATGGCTGGGCGATTTTGATCTTAAAATAGTAGTCGAAGTCCCGGAAAGGTTTAAAAATAGTGATAGAGAACCATATTATACATGTTTTTTCTACAAACATACATGTGTAAGAGAAAAAGAAAAATATTATGTTAAAAAATAAAAAAGTTGTTAAAGCAACTTCGTTTCAATCTTCAAAATATAAAAAAATATTATATTAGAAATAAAAAAATGTCAAATGCTTTTTGTGAATTGTTTCTGTTTCATAGCTATCTTATAAAAAAAAGAAAGAGATCGCTCTTTGATCTGTTTTGAGAAAACAAAATTGAGTTGGTCATCGAAAATAGAAAAAAATTAAAAAAAATTAAAAAAAATCAAGACGATCTTTATTATTTTTTTTAGCTATACATTTTACAGTAACATATTATGTAGGTAATACGACTTCCACCGAGCCATCTATTAATTTATATATATTATAATACAGTAAAACTAAAACTTCTGTTATATTTGTGGATATAGCATAAATCTAACTTCATTAAAAATAACTTCGACTATTTTCTTTTCTTACGATCATACACGCATCTGAATTTCTAATGTATATACTAAATTTTAATTATAATTATTACAATCCTTACATTGCAAGTTCTGACTTGATGACCCAAGTTCACCTACAACGTTAACTATCAGAGGAAATTGTGAGTGCACTTCCAAACTCAAAAAAGTTCAGCGGCAAAACTATTCGATTTTCCAAGCTTAAACGAGACACAGGTCCGGAACAATTTAATTACAGCCCCATCCGGTCATGACTTTTTTTGTTACGCTCTTTAAAACTCTGGTTAAAACTCCTTTAATTACAAGTTCTCAAGATACCGCAATTAGCATACCGCTGCAAAATAATGGCAGTTAAATATAAACATTAAAATTGTACCTGAACGCTGTTCTTTTTTAATTTATGTTCTTTTACTTTAGACTAGTTTTTCGTTCTTGTAATTTTATAATATTATAATACTTTGAGTCTGTAGTCTTTTCGAAGCCCTAAGGTCATCTGTCCAAAGCCTGGTTTTGAACTCTAAAACATTTTCTTTCTTTCCGCACCGTTCAATACTTTTACTAAACTATATAGACATGTATCTACATAATGAATCGTTAATGAAAACTGATAACATGAAAATTAATTTTATCTTTCACGCCTCAAAGTTGAGTAAACGTCATACAAACCTTGGGCGGGCGGGTAGTATCAAAATAAATACCTCCTTGCTTTGAAAACCTCCAAGTGCGTTGATATTTTATGTTTTACAGACGCCGCGTGCTTTCCCTGTTTCATTACTTAATGAGTTCGCTTTGACATAAATTATGAAAAACGCATGAAAAATTTGCCTTGACTTTTCCACATCTTTTCCAGTTTACACATGCTTTAGTATTATGCTATTTCCCGGTTCTCAAAACTACGTATGAATTTTAGAGATAATTTATTTAATTGTTTATTTTAACGTCTGAGCCGTTCCACACAAATGTCGGGACTGTAAAATATAATTAAATGTATATCATATATTGTTTATATATATTTAACTAACGTAGCATATAAGGCTTTTCTTACTAACTAATCTTATAAATAAAGTTATTTAAAAAATGACTATAATAGTATTTATTTTGAAACAAATGAATTTTTATCAGATACGGAACTCTTTTGCTGGTAGACACTGTGGTGTCACTGGGTGCTGTGCCATTTTTGATGGATGAATGGGGAGTAGACGCAGTATATACGTCAACACAAAAAGCTCTTAGTGGCCCTGCAGGTATCACTCCGGTGGCATTCAGTGAACTAGCACAGTAAGTTTTACATTTATTTCTGTATTATATATATGCTACATGACTCTTTAATATTACTAGTTAAAAATATTAATTCAGTAAGTAATTATATAAACTAATGAACAACTTCTCATTTGAAGAAGGCCAAGGTTTATATCTTTTGAATTATACGTGTTAATTTTATCGGAAATAGAAGTATATAGAAAAGACCCATCCAGGTTGTGAAATTGTTATTACATAAAATCTAAACAAATAAACATAAATGTTTATTAATTTTCAGACAAAAGATTAACAATCGCACACACGAGCCAGCCTTCTACTTCGATGTAAAATTAATCGCAAAACAATGGAATTGCTTCGAGAAGAGTAAAAAGTAAGTAAACATCCAGTGAACCAGAAAATACTACAAATAATAAATTTTATTTTTAGTATGCGCCAACATTCTCAAAGAACTTACAGCTACTGCGTAGGAGACCAAAATACCTCGAATCATAATATTTATCTAATATATATTTATATTAATATATAATAAATATATAAGTTATCATTCAACGACTATAAACGATAAATTTTAATAAAAATGTTATAAATTATCAATATAATTGAAAGTATTATAATAGCCACAATAATTTAACGTTTAGATAGTTTTGCGTTTACCGTTGAACATTGAACACAAAATTGTTACAATATTTTTTCGTTTTCAGTTACCATCATACATTAAGCCCTCCACTGATATGGGCATTGCGCCGTTGCCTTATTGAGCTTTCAAATGAAACATTGCCAAAAGCTTGGGCACGCCATGCTCAAACAACCGCTTTATTCCACAAAATGCTAACCAATTACGGATTTGAATTTCTCATACCAAAACCTGAAGATAGACTCGCTACAGTTACTACAGTCAAAGTACCGAATGGCTGTGTTGACCAGGAATTTATGAATCATATTAGATACAAGTAAGTTCTCTAGACTACCCAGTAGGAGTAGTTATAGTGGGAGCGCACACACAAGTAAAGTATTAGACATACGGTTAAAAACAGCGCAGCCAATTTTTAGTCTTGGCTGAGATGTCTGTATCTGTTACTTGATTTTTTTAAAATATTCTAGTAGCTGATCAGCCTGTGCCTGACACTCGCTTGTATTAAATACGTACATATAATTTTCCGTTTCGAAAGACCTGCCGTAAGGTATAATTAATTATAATTACTTACGTACAGAGACTAGGCCTAATGAACGACTCTTTCTAATTCCCATAAAGGCTCTTAATTCTACTCTTATTTCAATCGCTTAGCGAAAAATATCATTAATTTTCAGACATGGTATCGTTATCTTCGGGGGCTTGGGACCAACAGTAGGAAAGGCACTACGAATCGGGATAATGGGAGTCAACTCCAATGAAGATGTCGTTACTAAGGTTATCCAAGCGATGGTTGATGCGACACGGACTGTCGTTAAGAGCAAAATTTAACAATTGTTTTTAACAAACCTTTGTTGTTTGGGTATATCATTTTTATCTTCTTTATTTTTCAACTATCAATGTAATATTAAATGATAAGGTTTATAAAGGCATATCTGTTTTTATTAAAGTTATGTTAAATTTATAATGTTTTGACAGAATTTTTTATTTATTTTGTATTCCTACACAACTACAAAAAGGTTCTTCTTCAGTCTGTGGAGTATTGGTTTAGTTTTACGACAAAAATTGGAAATCTTGACATTCCATTGGTAAGACCGATGGTCTTTATGCAAGACCCTCAAACAACCAATGTTATACTTGTAATATAATGATATACACAATGTAGGACATATTATAGTAATTATTTGTAATTCTTCGTGTTCATCGCGACCGCGAAGGGCTCTTTTTTTTAATAATTAAATATTAATATATTAATAAAATAAATTAATCACTACATATTATAAAACAAAGTCGCTTTCTCTGTCCCTATGTCCCTTTGTATGCTTAAATCTTTGAAACTACGCAACGGATTTTGATGCGATTATTTTAAATAGTGGAGAAGTACTGTTATTTTTGAGGTTTCTAATGTGATGTCGTAAATAATTACATTTTTTCCGCTTACATTGCAAACGCAGGCTGAACCCTACGAGTTTTATCAAAATAATGCACTAAATGTTGTACACATTGAAAAGGTCTACAGAAAAGTCCGTGATGGTATATGTCTATCTCTTATGGATAACCCACATTTTTATATACAACGTTCACAGATTTTCTGTAGAGTATTTAGTATCAGCATTGCACCCGTGCGAAGCCGGGGCGGGTCGCTAGTATAATAATGAAATTGGTTAAATAGTATTTTTTTTTATAATATTTAATTATTAAAAATTAGACAGCCCTTCGTATAAACATAGAAGTATAATCTAACTAACTATAAGAGACTATTTCAGTTTTCTCATCGTCTACATTAACCGTCTTTCTGACTACTCAAGCGCCTCAAATATAACGAACTAATGATATTCGATATACTTAAAAGAGATGTGTTTTGCAGCTAAGAACTTTAATTAATTGTGACTTAGGTTTAAAAAAGTAAATTCTCATAAAAAAATAAAAAGTAAAATTATTGCATTAGATAGAGTCCATCTACCAAACAACTTTGCAGCCAATTTGAAACAGGTCCACAGCAATATTTCCCGTATCTCAAGAGGCAAGCTCTCATTATTTCATCTCAAAAAATTCTCAATTCATTTTATAGGAGTGGTCCTGGGTAACAGATAAGGTCGCCTCAAACGGCACGAAATAATTCAGTCCGTTATAAAAACCGCTAAATAAAAGCAACAAAAACAAGCCAATATTTGCGTTTTTACATAAAAACAATTGTAAAACCGCGTTAAGTACTGGCAAGTAGCGTGCGCCCGGAGCGAGGCGGGCTTGCCAAATGTGCCAACCGATAGCACCAGAACATTGTTGCAAATTTACAGCCACCCTATTAGCACTAAATCTAAACATTAACCCGATTCCGGTAACCAAACTTCACTGGAATATCGGTCACACCGAATATATTTCCGCGAAACATTAACTTGTTATTAAAACAGATACAGTGAACTGTTTGTAAATTCTGCAATACTGGCGAAAGCAATGTTTTATGGTTGATATGTGGGATAATGTCAACGCAATTTTTAAATTTAAACCTTAATTCGCTTATTATAAACACTGTGAACATAAAAAGCAACAAATGGCGTTGTATGCTATTATAAGATCCCGGATAACCGATATTTTATTTATTTATTTACAGCCTCCTATGTAAGGCTATAGAACAGTGTTGGCCTAGTGGCATCAGCCACAGACTCTCATCCCTGAGGTTGTAGGTTCTATCCTCGGCTGCGCTCCTATGAGCTTTCTGTCTACGGGCGCATTAAACACACGCTTATACGGTTAAGGAATACATTGTAACGAAACCGGCACTCAAAAATACACGGTACTCCATTATATGGTTTTTTAACGTCGTTGGCTTGCCTTACACCCAAAAAATTATCTAGCCTATTTACCTACAAGATTGAACAAAAATCATGAAACAGATACAGATATTTGAAGGCTTAACCTAAAAAGGTTGAAGCGCCGCTGTTTTATTTATTTATTATTTACATGTATTATAACTTATTTTTAATTTAACAACTAAGTAATATTCATTAATTAAATACATTTTGAAACCCATATTCTTCACAAATAGGTGGACTCTCCGTCGAAGAGTCGAGAAAACTATTCAGCTGTGAGAGTAAGCCTTGAATGGGTTATGTTTTCGGCAGCGGTGATAATTGTCCGGCACGTTAAATTAGATAATCTTACAAAATCATTAGATTTCAGTGGGCAATGTTTATCAAAGATACAAATAGCATTAATTCGTTTAGTTTGATGTACACATATCAGTAAAAAAAAAAATCTCTTAAATTTACTGTCAGTTATCAAATCAAGGGCGGACCAAAGGCGGTTCTAGAATCATGGACTAACAATACTGCATTACTTTCTCCGCTGGCTCTGCGACTGCGGGAATGTGTCTTAGCCTCTGAAATGAGAAAATTCCCTTTCACTCTCCTTTCCTCTCGATCCAGAGGTACATAGGCTGTCTCACTAAGCCTACTTAGGCAAGCTACATTAACGGCCGATCTAGACGCATTTTTTCGGACTCATGGCCCGTCTCTCCGGCCCCAGGATTTTACGCAGTATTTTGCGTTCCGCCATTAGTAACCGCTCCTCTTTCACAGTTTGCTTCCAAGCCTCACAGCCGTTGATTAAGACTGGTCGCATAGTATTGTGCAGGTGCTGAAATTAGCAGTTCCTTTATAGATAATATTAGGTGCCTGAAGAGCAATTAGGCGATTACCAACATTACTAGATATATTAAGAGGTCCTTTAGTTAATCTCGGCAAATGACACGGCATTTATATGATTCATTTCAGTGCATTATAGGTGCATGTTTTCTTGCACGTTTTTCATTTGCATGCGAGCCGTCACATATTAAATGCGAGTACTTTTTGACGCTAACATTTCACAAGTACGGGTTTGCATGTTAATTGCACGCAATCTTATGGAAGAAAATTTACATACGCTATTTTAAAATGCGAATTTTAAAGTAAATTTTTTCTAACAAATGCAGCTTTTTCGGGTTTATGCAAGGGCGAGTTGTTTCATATACAATTCGTTAAAAGAAAAAATTGTGTTAATTCTTAATAGGTCGGCATTGCTCTCGCATTAAAATATTGATCTCAGTCGTCCACAACTGCGTTGTTTAAGGTGCTTTATGGCGCTCACCAGGACTATCACAAAAAAGTTACCCACTAAAGCATTTGCAAACCAATTTGTCTTAAGGTCCTTCAAAAAAAATTGGTTGTCTCTAAAGTCGGTTTAATGACGATAGTTGAACGTGACAACGTCATAAGAAAATACTGATGGAATGTTTGCATTTTAAAAAAAAATATTTGTTTGAAAGATATTTTGTTTAGATAAAGAGAAAAAGAAAATGAAAAAGAATATGGAAATCACAATTGAATTAAACAAGTTACATTTATTTGTACGCATAAATACAATTATGACCATTTTTAACGTACATTTGTTGGGCAGTGCCCAACGCGGAGGTCGTTTGTGTCTCTTTGTTGCTCGTTCCGCGCTCTCGCTTGCACTTCAAGCCTTAAATGAAACGCCTCAGAGCAAGGTAACGCCGCATGCGTCGTTTTTTCGTGCGTGTAGCCTGCTCCATCAAATTATAAGGCGTATCAATTAACAAGCCGGCCACTCACTCGCGAGCATTGGACGACAGCATTACTGGACATCGGATGCTGCCTGTTTGTTCTTAAAAAACTTTGTTGTCACTACATATTTTGTCTTTAGTAGTTGCAAGAATTCTTGACTTAGATTTAAAAAAAATCCAAATCTCGTAATAGAAAATAAAAGATAATTTGTATTGGACAATTTATTTCATAGTAAAACAATGTTGGATATATAGCGAGCCGTTTTAACAGCCATTATGCAGTTTACATCTGATATGTATATTTAAAACAGAAGCCGAAAATTGTATAACATATCTCTTCCCACAATACACCTAGAGAAGGATAACTATAATATAAAAACAATGCGTTGCAAGCACAATATCGGACCCTATTAGGACATTAGTTATGTTATTCGCAAGCCCTGGGTTTACTCTACATGTTAGACAATTAAAATAACACCAAATAACTGATCTGATCGGTATTCTACAGTATACAAGTGACCACGTGACCATAATTTCGACGGACTAGATCCCACAAACACGACATAGAAAAAAAATTTAAAATTTTTTGGCAATGTCTTAATAATAGTGCCGTAAAGGCGTAATCTAACGACAGACGATTCCATCACATCAACATATTCGACTAGCTTGCTTAAACGTAAAACTTAAGTATACCTTAATTCCAAATTAAACTATTTACAAGCTCTGGCCAACATTCATTAATACTTAAAGGGTGTCGAACAATCGAGACAGCGCTGAGTACGACTCATGTCACCGTTGACATACCGGAGTCGTACTTAGCTTACTCAACTCTGAAACCCTAACACAGATGGATAATAATATTTTAGCGAACGACTGCGTTACACAGTAAGCAAATGCGCAATAAATTACTTGGATCTGAACAAAAATGGCGACTCAAGTTTGAGTTTCTCAAGTTGAATCCAATTGTGATGATTCCAATAAAGCCTACATCGATTCGATGTCGAAAGTTATACACAATTCTTAAATAATATATAGAATAATTTATTATTTACATAAAGAAAATATGGCACATCTATACATCGACCGCGCTCTGTCTGCTGAACGAGACGTCCCAGATATTGTTGGAATTAAAACTTTTACTAATAATAATTAATACAAGATCTTTAACAATAAAAAAATAATAATCAAAATTCTAACGAAAAGCTGAAATTTAAGCTGGCGACATATTTATGTATTTGTTTTTATGTATTGTGAATTTGGTAACTACTATGTATGGCCCTATATAGGCCGATAGTATTCGAAGTATATAATTTTTTTACAATACTAATTGTCGACCCTATTGGTCAAATTTTAAGTATTAGACCCAAAAATCAACCAAATTGTATCAGGCATAGATATCCACTGGTCTTTAAAAAAATATGAAGTCTTAATGAATTTTAGGTTATTTTTTGTCTGTCAATATTTTTAGCTTAATTTTTTTTTGTATTGCGTTTTTTTTTAATCAGCATAAAGTTATAAATCCATCAATTAGTTGGAGCCTTGCGTGCGCCTATAATTTTCTGCATGAACCAATTAAATACCGGTGGGAAGTAAATCGCCTGGAGGCAATGAGTCGAGTGCGCGGCCGACTGCCGCATCTTACGCTAAGACGCTCTCAATTGCCGACTTAAGGGTTACAACGGAACAGAACAAAGGATTCGCTTTAGATTCTTTTAGCGCGAATGTTACGTGAAAATATCACTGTTGGTATATAGAAAACTTATCCAGCGCTCTGTGGGCGTCTTTGGAACTACACAAATTATATGGAAAATCTATAAATTTAAAAATTATATATATTGGCGAATTGATCGTAAAATTTAAGGAATTTTTCAAAAATTTGACAAATTGATCTTAAAGTTTGTTTTTTTTTAATTATCGTAAAATTCGCGCTAAGTGGAATCGAAGACATTTGGATTACTACACATTATTTACCGGTCAGCAGGGTTATTCTAAGGATTAACTGAGTTTTGTTTTTTGACATTTCATGTCAATATAGAGTGGATGTCACACTGACTAAAACATAATCGTTTAGTAAATCTATACGTTTTGACATATAGCTTAAAAACCGTATGACACCATCTAAACAATACAATATCTGTAGTGATATAGTGGACAGCAAAAACAATAGAGCTGCTTTAATGATTCCAAAACATTTCTATATGGAGACTGTGAAAATTATTATTTTTTAATCAATGATTAACAAAACTCACTTTAGTAACCGGAAACACCTAAATTAAGGATAGCTAACCGTGTATAAATCAGTCTTTAATCTTAAGCTATTTAACGTAACCTGAACCGGCCGTTAAACCCTCGTTCGCTTTAACGGGCGGTTATTACAGTGATAACTGTCAGCACGAACGAACTCGGGGTAAACGTCTTAAGTTAAACCTTAGTGGGTGTAGTGGTAATACGTGCTAAGTCGGCAACGTCCTATAACTTCGAATTAGTAAAACACTAAATAGTGTTTAAACTTCACTACCTACAAACTTCTGATTATAAGTAGAATTTGATCTTTAAATATTTGAGGATTTCTATTCATCTAAATATGTATAATTATTATTGTTGATATTCTGATTATTACAATATTATTATGGGTTTAAAAAACATTTAACAACGTTTCCGTCTAATTACAATCATTAGATTACAAATTCATTACGTATTTAATCGCTGCTTAACCCGGAGTTTAAACGGTCCGTTAAACTTATGCAGAATTCCAACAGCTTATACACTAAAGGACACAAACGAATCACACTGATCAGATGTTTGTAGGGAGTTAAGCACAGTCAGTCTATAGCGCTCGGAGCGCAACAGTCTAAAATAAGCACTTTGGCCCAGCCTAGGTACTCAGCGCAGAAAGCCGGTCACTATAACGACGCTCAGCTCTGGGCGCTCGGCTGAGCTCCGCCGGTCGGCCGCTCGGCTGAGCTCGGTTGGTGTCGGGCGCTCAGCTGGGCGGACGTGGGGCGCGTTGGCGGCGGTGCCGAGTGCAAGCGCAACAGGCGTCGCCGCGTCGTCTTCGTGCGCACGCGGCTCGGTTGCAACGCTTACGTACGCACGTCACTTCGCCATCCTGAAATAATTATTCAATTAGTTTAGGCAAAGAAAGTGTAACAAAAATATTACACAGTATTTATATATGTCAGGGAATTATCCGTTTTATGTTAATTATTGAGATTCCTTCTATTACTTTTAAGAATCATAATTTGCTTAATTAATGAATAAAAGTACGGAGAATGTTAGCTAACAAATTTTAAATGTCACAAATGTTTAACACGCCATTATATAAATTCGCCTTTGCATATGTTAAAAACTTTTGCTATAAAATAATATAACATTATTAATCCTAATCAATCTTTCGTCTCTTTTCATAAAATTGCGTATACGCTATGCTGAAAAGAGACGTATATGGCATCAAACAGAGTCGGTTACCTTGCAACGGCAGGTGACACATCTCTGTTCTCCATGTGAGTGTATGGAGGGATGGACCTCCTTGCCGTTGGGTAAGGGCCCATCTGGGAACTTGCACCCTCCTTCAGCCAATATTTCCTCCGCTGTCCGCGGAGTGCCTTGATCCTTCAACGTGTCTTCGTCAGACTTCTTTTCTTTCACCTGAAGACAATGTAACAAATACATTATATACTGTCAGATCAAAAGGAATTAAGAAGCCGAATAAACGATTTGAGCTTTCATGACGCTTTTTTTTTTCAAAAAAAAAAGAGAAAGCTACAGCTTTTTCTGGCAATGTGTTGCAGAAACAAGCTGTTTTGTTGTGTACACTATCTGGTCAATATATTCTGAATTGTATATACAAAAAGTATAAACGATTTTAAAACAAATGGTGACTTTCACCAGTATAAGACTCGAAAGAGAATTAATTGCGTACGGCCAACCAGGCTCCAGAAGATAAAGCAACCAACACATCTGGAAATTATATTCGTTTCTACAACAAACTCTTTCTCACTCTCTCTCAATCAATCAAATCAATTGCTCTCTCCCTTTTCTACGACAAAAACGCTGCACATCTTCGTGACGTTCCGTAAAAAGTTGTGCAGCGTTTTTGTCGTAGAAAAGGGAGAGAGCGATTGAGACCAATTGAGAGAGAGTGAGAAAGAGTTTGCTGTGTTGCGAGAGATTGACCATATATTTTTTTCACGACAGATATGAGCCGGTGATTAAAGAGACATAAGCGAAGTTAAAAAACTAGTTCCTTCCTTACCACTGGACAAACCCTGCAGCAAGACTTCTTGTCTGGTCGATAGGCGTCTTTCTCAGCGCACTTCAAGATGGGACACTTGACGCGGGGGCACTTCACTTGTCGCGTGGAGAACTCGCAAGTGCAGACGGCGCACGTGTCATAGCCTCCCGGTACCAAGTACGGATGCCAGGAGGACCCTGGGGCGTGGTACTGCCCCGCGAGGTGACATCCGTGGGACTCGTTCCATACCGCGGTTGTGGAGTCTGAATCAAGTAATAGCTATTTATTTTTGGGTCATCTTAGAAATACAGGTTTTTTATAGAACAGAGGACAAGTGGGCGGAAGGCTCATCTGTTGTTAAGTGATAAGGCCATAGACACTCGCATTGCCATGGGACTCACGAATGCGTTGCCGGTTTTAAGAACTGGTACGCCTTTTTCTTGAAGGACCATAAGGCGAATTGGTTTGGAAATACTTCAGTAAGCAGCTGGTTCCACATAGTGGTAGCAGCAAAAACTGCCTTAAAACGTTCAATTGTGGAACAACGGACGTCGAGGTAAAACGGGATTTCGTATTCTGCCTCAAGATCCGATAATCTCAAAGAAAAGTAATCGTGTAATAACAGGGACGATATTATTAAAATTAATAGTTAGTTAAAAAATAATATTTCTACAAAAACTAATTCTTCATCTTTTCTAATTAATCACATATTAACATAAAAACATATCCTAAAATTACAATTTATTTGTTAGAGTAAATGATTATTTTATCAAACAGTAATTATAAGCAATATTGGCGTTTATCTAAGTTGCAATTTGACATCTTAAGTTGATCTCAATAATGTGATAAATGATCTGCTTACTTGTACAAATCGGGCAGCACTGTCCTGGCGGCTGAATAGTGGGCGTGGCGCATTCCACCACGGGACAACGGACGGGATCACAGCGGAGGGCGCCGTGGACACACCCACACATGTGGCAGGACTGAAAATCAATTATAACTATATTTACTATTTATATTTTTATTATACTATATAGGTTAATAATATAGTTTATTTCTGTGTTAGAAATAAGTATGGTACATTTTATTATTACATATTTACTATGCTGTCTGAACCCCGAACATTCTCAATAGAATGTCGAGTCCCTTTCCCATACGATACGAAATGTTCATAGGCTAACAACTCAACGGTGATTTTTCGTTTTTTTGGTAAAAAAGTAATACATTTTTATGACACGAAATTCCTTTTCATCAATGTTTAACAAAAAAAAGTTTTATTCAAAATAATATATCTCACAATTTAATACCTTTTAAATTTTGACCACTGTATTATGACAGTTGTCAAAATTTAAAGATTAGACTAAAAACCATATTTCTAAATGGCCATTCAACACACAAATATTCCTGCAAATAAAACCGAGTGTTCCGGTTACTGCGATCAACTAAACGAATTTAATGTCTATGAATATGTATTAATATATAAAAATATAATTTATGACCAACCTCGGTGGACATCCACTGAGCGCCATCTTCATAAGAGCGACCCGCGTAGAAGCACGACGCGGTGTTGGACAAAGAGTTGTCTGGAGGCACGTTGACGTGCGTCGGAGGGTAATTGGGGCTGAGCTCATTGTCTACCACGTACGACACGGATGGGAGACAAGATGGTGGCACACTTATCTGGAAACCGTGGTTTCGATTGTACAGCCATTGCTTTTTACTTTGGATATGAAACCCAAAAAAGTATTGACAACATTTTCTAGATTTTTTTGAAAATATAATAAAAATTGGAAACCAAATTTAAGATAAATAGTATCCTCCTATGGTAATGGCAGATATATTTTTGGGTTATTAATTTTAGATCAACATAGACATGTTTCTTTGGGCTATTTTAGCAACGGTAGAGTGCACATTTATCTCAAATCATTTTATCAAGATATTTAAAATATTGTGAACAATGAAGGATTACCTTATTTCCATTCTCTAGCAGCGTTAAACAAAAATTTTATTAAACAGTGAAATGCTAAAACCTCTCAAAAATTGTTTATTCATTAATTTGTAGATATCGTCAAACAAGCAAATTTTGACGAAATAACGAACCTCATTGCTTTAGTACTAATAATTATAAATTTGCAAGGATATGGGACAAACATGGTACTATCTAAAGTTCGCATATTCTACCACACAGACGTGCAAATTTGTCTTAAAATTATAGAAATTACGATAACATTATAGTCAATTCTAATATTTTTTATTACTACATCATGACACTATCAAAACACATTATTACATTAATAAATTAATGTTGATTATAATGTTTTACACAAATAATCATTAATAGATTTTATTGATTTTTAGAAAGTCGATTTCTACATTACGAAATAAACGAAATAAATTTGACAAACAAAACGCACGTACTTTTAAAGTATTAATCGAACGCAATATGTACTCTAATATAACAGACGCATGAAGCACTCTCTATCTCTCTAATTGGTTTATGAACTAACCTGTGGTAGTCGCGTGCGCAGAAACTCAGTTCCATTCTCCGCAGCGCGTACGTTGAGATACGCAGCGCCTGCGTGCAAAGCGGACAGTTCCGCTGGAGTCGGCTCCAGCACTGAACCTTCCTGACCCGACAGTGACCTTGGTGAGGAGGATCCGAGAGCGTGACTCTCCAGCCACGACGACCAGCCACCGTTGTAACCGTTTATTGTAACCTGCAATTGTACCACTAGAAGAAATTGGCAAGCATATTGAACCTGGCACTTGAGAGCACCGATCACAATGAAGACACGGGTTCGATCCCTGGCTGAGTCTTAGTGGTTTCATATATTGTTTTTTATAGAACAGGGGGCCAACGGGCAGGAGGCTCACCTGATGTTAAGTGATACCCCTCGATGCTAGAGGGCTCGCCAGTGCGTTGCCGGCCTTTTAAGAAATTTAAACTTTTACGCTGAACTTCAAGTTATATGCAGCCTGTCTTCTAAAAACTTACCTCGTAATTAATTCCGCACAACGCATCAACAGAGACCCAGGCGAGACCCGCGACGATAGTGGAAGGGGCCAGACGGGCGTCCGTCCGCTTCAGGAGGGCTGGACCGGCCCCGGCCGCGTCCGGCAACGAGCGGGACAAGAGGCGGCCTCGAAGCAGCGGCGGACCTATCGATATTAAAACCTTTTTGGAGACGGTACATAACTTTATAATTTTGTAGTGAGTATTCTGTGCGTTTTTGAAGTGAGAGAAACTTCTTTAGGCGCATGAGGGTGAAATTTTTTACGGAACGTCACGAACATGTGCAGCGTTTTTGTCGTAGAAGAGGGAGAGAGCAATTGAGATTGTTTGAGAGGTATGAGAAAGGGATATCGAGAAAAAATACATGCTATCGGTTGATGTATATGTTTATTAGTTACATATTAGAACTTTAGATGGCCAGTCTGTTGCATAACGTCTTGTGCAGTATACGTAGATTTTCATTATTTATATTATCGATATAGTGTATATAAATATATATGATTAATTATATATATTATATGTAATTAATCATCTATTGGGGCTTTTACCTTATTAATAATTAATTTAGAAGTTTCATTTCTGATATAATATGTACTTTACGCACGCACTTTTTTAAATGTCTTTATAAAGTTCCTCCATATCCTTGTGACCACCGAACCGTTTCTTGGTACATTACATTAATTTTAAACAAATTATGAGTTTCTCCTTTTCGCTTCTTCCAATCTCTATCCATTTATCTATTCCCATTTGCTTCCTACTAATGCTTCTATATTTTGCAGCCTAATATAATTTACCTGTATCAGATCCAATGTGTACAGCGAGCTGGTCTTCATAGAGCGGGGGGAAGATCCTCGCGCTGGGTCTGGCCAGCACTCCCATTCTCGTATCCAGAATTTCCACTTGCGAGTGTCTCTTGCCCTGCTCTTCCACCAACGTTATCTTTGGATCAGCTATACTCAGATTGTCGACCTGGAAATTTTTATTATTGTCTTTGTTAACTTTCAATGTTATTATGTAAGGTTTAAAGAACTTCGTTGTTATGCAAATAAGTAATATGATAATTTTAATAAATATATAATAAAATAGCAAATAAACGGTTTCATTGCATTTCATAAATATATGTCAGATTCATAGAACATAGATAATTATGTTTTTTATATTATTAGTAGATTACATGATACCGCCGCCCATGGACACTATCAATGCCAGAGGGCTCGCAAGTGCGTTGCCAGCCTTTTAAAAAGTAGTACGCTCTTTTAAAGAAAAACACTTTTTTAACGGATTATAGATATGTATTATTATATTTAAACTTATAATTATTTGTACATAATTTTAAATTTAAACCGGTCGCAACTCCGGGGAAATAAATACAGATAACACAACATTTTCTGCAGCTGTAATACTTTTTGACATTTAACACCTTTGTCTTCAGTCACCGTGACCACGCACGCTGTAAAGCACACGAAACGTCGGTTTCATCAACAAAAGAAATCGACAAAAGAAATCGACAAAAGAAATCGACACAAGAATAGCAAAAGCATGGAAGAGCTTTTGGGCGCTTAAAGAAGTCATGAAAAATAAGAAAACAAGCATGGTAATTAAAAGAAAGGTCTTCAATACTTGTGTACTACCTGTACTAACATATGGATCACAAACTTGGGCGCCTACTAAAGCGCAGTATACAAAGCTACAGGTGTGTCAAAGAGCGATGGAACGATGTATGATAGGGAAAACAAGAAGAGACAAAATAAAGAATACAGTATTAAGGAAAATAACTAAGGTAACAGATGTTACAACAACGATCAAGAAGCTAAAGTGGAAATGGGTGGGACACATCGCAAGAGGTACAGAAAAGTGGAGCAAAAAACTGCTTAACTGGTGCCCAAGGTACAGCAAGCGCAAAAGAGGGAGACAACTGAGAAGGTGGATTGACCACATTAAAGAAACGGCAGGTGGTACATGGCAGAGAGTGGCACAGTGTAGAGAGGAATGGCGGGATTTGGAGGAGGCCTTTGCCAAAAAAGGGCACACAGATGCACCTGAATTAGATTAAAATGAAAATTTGTTTAAATGTATAAAATATGTAATGTAGATTATCTGAATAAAGGCTATTATTATTATTATTATTATTAATTATAAGTTTAAATATAATAATACATATCTATAATCCGTTAAAAAAGTGTTTTTCTTTAAATGTGTAAAAGTTATGTAAATAAAAGACAATACTAAGTACGCTCTTTTCTTGATGGACTCGAGTCGAATTAATTGATTTGAATTTGGCCTTGAGAAACGTTTAGTTTTAAGGAATTTCTTATCCTGCCTCGACGTCTGATGATGAAACTCAGCTGCAGGTATTAATCCAAACAACTCCTCTCAACACTCTCCATAGTAAATGCGGCAGAAGATGCAGAGAGACGCAACGCCAAGTACATGCCACTCGGAAAGTCGAACTGGAAGTGGACGATTCTTTGAGTTATGTCCTAGTCATAATTACCTGTATGTCATAGACCAGTGACCCCTCCTTGTCAATATACAAAAGCGCCAGTCCTTCAGGTATGGTGGCAGCCGAGAGCCGCTCAGCCATTAGAGGCGCATGGAAGACCTCGCAAGCTGCTCTCTGTCTGACAACACCAGTCAGTCTTCTCTCTGGAGTGGAGATGGCTTCAACGGAGAGCAGAAGCCTGCCTCTCGCTAGGGATCTTAGTTCTGCAGCTGATACAGGTGTAGATACTTCGATGATGTTAAAGTCATAGCTGGGTTTGCTCATCTTGTGCACCTGTGGCAAAAAAAAACAATTTTATTAAAACGTATCTGTATTTTGACGTCGTTTAACTAAACACTAATGGTATATATACTTAACTCATAAACTTCATTACAATTCATCTTCATGGATTGAAATGAAGTTTATATTTTCATATTAACTTTGGGTTAAATTAAGTATTTACATATGAAATTGACATTTTGTATGGGAAGAACAAAAAGTAGATTTTTGTTAAATAGAATATATTTTTAGGCAAGCGGGCAGGAGGCTCACATGATGATATGTGATACATGGGCGGACCATGGATAGTCACATTGACAGGCTCGCAAGAGTGTTGCCGGCCTTTCAAGAATTGGAATGCTCTTTCTTGGATATATTTTACTACGCTAAGTATGTCCCATTGCTAACTATGAACTTTTGGCATATTATAAGTAATTAATTTAGGTTGTGTGTGTGATATTGTGTTGTCTTTTGCGATACCGACGCCTACACACACGAGATGCCACGAAAGTCGTATGAAAAAAAATGAATTTTGGAATTCCTAACCAAAGTCAGTGAAAGTAGTCAAAGTGGCCCGTATATTCACAATTTCATATTAAAGGACCTAATATATTTATTTAAAATATTTTTTTAATAAAAGTTTTGTAGTTATTAAAACATAGTAAAAACTAATTTTGTAAGTACGTATTTGAGATCACAGAGTTTTAGCGTCAATTTTAAATTAACTAAACCCTAAAACCCTTACGTAATTGACACACATGTGTGTTTTATAAATGTTTCAGTAATAAAATTAGATTTGATGTTGTTACTACTTTACTAGTTACACGTAACCTAAAGGTGCCTGACAAAAAAACAAAACCCTAACAACGATTTTCTAACTTTTACCAGGCGTTATTAAATGTATAAACATGTATGGAATTGTAATCATTTTACTCTAAAGTCCATACGATCCTAATTAGCAAATTAAAAAAAAAACAATTTAAACAAAACAAGAACGTATTGCTTAAGATAGAGTTAAGTAAAATAATCAAATATTTCTAAGAAACGGCACTAATACCAATGAAATTTATCTGAATTAAAAAGTAATGTAATAATTAAATAAATTTAAAAAATAATTGTATTTTCTTTTATTAAATACTAATACATTTAGTTTTCGAGTCTTAAGAAATGCAATATTAAAATGTTCAACAAAATAAAAATAAATAGTACTTAAATAAACTTACCTCATCAATAATCGTCTGATTCTTTTCCGGTAGTGTCAGCGTTACTTTGATGGTCTGTTCTCTGGAGGCAGGCTTGAACACGCCATTAAAGACAATAGCCAGATGTAAGCTGGGTGCTGCTCCGGCCGCACCCGTCACCACCGCTGTCCCACCCCACCAGCCCTCTTCCTGTCCCGGTACCCGGTAATCATCACAAGCTCCGTTACCGATTGATGCCGGGGCATGCTCTGGCTCCAATAGAGATGTAAACATCTCTGTTGCGAGTGCTGGATATCTGCAAGTGTTTAAAGATATGGAAGAATATATGGCGCTTAAAGTAATTGAATAACAGTATTTTAGATGATTAAATAAAATTAAGTGGAAATGGGTAAAGCACATGGTAAGGATAGAAAAGTGGAGCAAGAATGTATTACACTGGTGCCTATAATATAGAAGATGTCTGATAAGGATTTTATTATTTCAGCAGTTTGAATAGAACACTATTATATAGGAATTTTACGAATTTAAAATGTTTATTTGGATTAAGAATTTATCCCATAAATTCGTCAGTTCTTTTATCATAAATACCGATTTGTTACCTTTTAACCGACATCAAAAAAGCGAGCAGATTTAAACTTTAACATGTATATTAATCATAACATCGGCAACAAAAACTTATACGCTAGACAGTATAGTAACTTTTTAGTAACCCAAAAATTGCAGATTACATTTGAGTATGGACACTCATTTTTAGTGGATGTGTTGCCGGCCTTTGATGGAGGAGAATACTTTTTCTTTAAACTGCTGGTGGTCGTATCGTCTCTGACAGACGATCCTGCCGATTCCACAGTTCGCTCGTTCGCAAAAGAAAGTGTCTTGTGAAGCGTGGAAGACGTCGAAAGTGTTGTTGCTGTAGTTTTATTAGTGAATTTTTTATCGACTATGGGCAGTTGGCTATAAACACGTATTTAAAATGTAACCATCTGTATTCTGTAATAGTACAATAATTGCTAAGTCATTAACCGCTTCAGTGGTTTTCCACAGATGTAAATACTAGTTAAAACAAACCGCTTCGTCTAGACTCACTACTAATGAAGCCATGTGAGTTTCCGTTATTAATCATACGGTTAATTTAATTCGAACAATAAGGCTACTACATCCTTGGGACGAAGGTTATTTCTTTTGAATAGAAAACCATTTGGAATCTGATTTACAATCGTCATTGTTATACAATTGAGTTTGGATTTAGCCGCCTAAGTGACGGAGAAATTAGTACATTGTTTGTAATGTACATTAATCAAAACTATTGAAAAAAGAGTAGCCCAAATATCTACCTTTAACAAGAAAACAGATATTACATAATAAAAATAAAATTTGTTATCTATTGCAATAAAGAATTATCAATTAAACATGATTGATTTATTTAATCTAAAAGCTTCGCAATTAAAAAGAGTGGCGGAGAGTTCATTGCCAGTTCTTCTCTTCCATTCAACGCCCTATTTGAGAACTGGCAGTAAATGTAAAATTAGAAGCATTTAAAATTTTTTTGTTTTTAAGTGTACATTGTGTTGCCTAAATGATATTTTATTTGATTTAATTTCATAGTTAAAATCAGCAAAATGCAATACAAATAAAAGGGGTTTTAAAATCCATTAGAGGGAATTATTTAAATGCACCATTTGTATCGAGGAAGAATAAATTCCGCCACAGCACCATAAAATATTAACTTTCTTGTCGGCGAAGTGTGAATGTGACATACATGCATTGGTAACTGCATTGCATATAAAGCTGCATTTCACGAAAGCTCATATAAACTCAATTTTACGATTATGCCCTCGAGTTTGTTACAAGCTCTGCATAGATATACCGTTCATTTCACTTTGAATCGGATCCGTGTGACTCTCTGATTGACTTTATTGGAGATAACATGGTTATTAACAGATATTGCCTTATGAATGGTGATGAGAATACTGTTTTTATTAGAGCCGATTTCTTCGTTTTCAATAGTAAATTCCTTAATAGAAGTAGTAGTAGTTATGTTAACACTGCACTCTTATAACGCATTTTGATTTGTTTGTGCAAAGGCAGTCATGGATACCCATTTTAGTGAGTTGCCGGCCTTTGAGGTAGGAGAATACGTTTATTTTTAACAATTCAAAAATCAAAAATCTAAATGATTTTTTCATATAGGTAACATAATGTACACTTATAAACGTCAATAAAGAAATACATACTAAACAATTATTACATCCATATTAATTGGTATGTCACATATATACCAAACTTAAGCCCTTTCGTATATATGTGATGGCATCTTCTAATAAAGGGTAATGTTAATTTTCTTATAATACTTACGTAAAAACATAGTTTCCTAACAATAAGATATATTTATTCTGACAAACATCAAGAGTTGACCTTGAAAGGGAGTCAGTGTCAAAATTCTAATGTACTTTTTTGTTATGTGCATCAACATCAACAAACTAAAAACATCCGAAAAAAATAACTAAACGTAATGCTTACCTGCTAATCCTTCCACTTAGAGCTGTATCCATGGAGTTATTACGCTCGTCACCCCATATAAGGGCAACGTACAAAGAGCCTTCGCGGAGCAGACGTTTGTACTCCCGAGGCACTCTGCGCCACACTCCACAGAGCTGTTACAAATGATTGCATTAGTGTGGAGTTTACTGATTTATTGTTCATATATTCTGGTGCTTTTTCCTGTCTGAACTAGAATACTAGTTAAAAACCACAAATCAAAAACATAGTTACTGATAACTATGCTTAAAATTTAATAAATTATTTATTTACACCGACTATCTACGTTTTATTACGTGTTCTAAGACAGTATCTGCCAACACTATCTGGAAGCAGCTGCCCACTGAAGTATTTCCGAACCAATTCAAGAAAAAGACCGGCAATGCACTCGCGACCCAGTCCATGGCCAGAAGTATAAATTAATTTCCGATGAGCCTCCTGGTAGTTAGCCCCCTGTTCTATGCGAAAAATCGCTTCTCTGCCAAAGAGTCAACTAAATCTAATACATGTTAAGCATTGTTGACATATACTGCTAACCTTATCAGTTTTTTCCTCGTACGTAGCGTGGATCCCTTGAAACTTTTTGAGCGGATGTTCTAGAAGCATCCGCCCTCCTCGATCCAAGAACGCAAGTGCTCTCGGCCGAGTAACCATCGATGGCCCCAAAATTACGGACCAGAAGAGATGACGTCGTCGGAAAGTAAACCGAGCTGTTGCCACTCCAGCAGCTACGGGTACACCAGTCATGTCATCACGCCGAATGCAGAGAGGAGATCGACCAGTTAGGAGAGCACCAAAGTCTGAAATAAATTTATTATGCATAATGTAGTCCCGTTGGGAGATAGGACTTTATTTTTGGTAGGTCTAAAGATTCCAATACAGGGAAATAATCAATGCTCCCGAAAAATAATGACGTACATCGGGACCTTAATGTATAGAACGTCACCACAATAATAAAGAAGATTTCTGGAGCCCAAGGACAATTAAACAACATCACGTAAATGTCTAGGCTATTCAACTTCTTGATGGGCCCAGTGAGAAGATTGAAAAGGACTACACTATTTGATTTAGTGAATTAGTATTAGTGCACATTAGTCTCAAGTACTAAACAATGAGTGAAAAAAGTAGAACATTCATGTGTTCAGTGTCTTCCCGTCAATTAAGACTGTGAATGATGTTATTGAACACTTTCTTATGTTAAATATTCATAAAAGTCCATGTTGTCTCAGTAAAGACGGATGTATTAAAATACTTTTGGTAGGTACGCATAATAGGCTTATAAGAAACACTAACATAATATCACGACACAATTATCTAAATATATTGTACTAAAATAATTTAATAAAACATATTGGATAAAAAATTTTTTTTTGCGTAATGGTGTTTATAACATATATGGCGCAAATATAAAATCTTGATACTTACGCTTCATACTCAGTTCCTCTTCATCAATGACAACAGTTGGGCTATCGTCTTGTACAATATCGGGAGCTGCAAACAAAACATTTATGGTAAATATACCGAATATGCAAGCAATCAATATACAATAATTTTTGCAATATTTATAATATTATGAATATGACAACTTTTTATTATAGGGTGCAAACGAGCTAATAGACACCGATTATAGTGAGTGCATTGCTGGCGTGTGGTGAGGCGTATACTCGTTCTTAAAATCAATTATTGGAGGTCGAATCCCCTAGACTCTACCGGGAGTCGATTCTAATTCGCTAGTCGCAAAGGAAAATGTCTTGTTAAACGACTTCTAGCCATTAAGATGATGCTGCATCAATATTAAGATGGTGAAGTAGTTTATAAGTACATTACAAAAGTATCATCTATATATTTAATTTCATCAGACATCAAAAGTAAATAAGAAGATGAAAATTAGCCAATATTAATAGTTTATTTTCTTTGTAGAGATATGTAAACAGTCAATTGGGGACTGTTCGCGATTGAGGAGTCGATTCGCAAGACCTCCCCGACCCCTCTATTCGGGTTGATTGGATCAAGTGTTATTCAATCGTTATAGCATTGCCGTCTAGACGGCGTCACCACTACATTGCTTTCTTGATATCTTGACTCGATTCTTTGCATTCTTTAATTGCAATACATCTTAAGAAACGATAATACTATTTTGTTTTCTCAGTTACAATTATTGCAATAAATTTCGGAAATTAAAGCGATAGTAGTGATGAGTAGTAAATAGAAACTGTCATAACGACACGGGATATACCCAAATCAAACGCGTCAGAAATAGAAAGATGATTATTATTCGTCGACAAAAATAATCAGCGATATACATAATTAAAATGTTATATGTTTAAGTGTTTAATGAATTATGACAATGTTGTCATGTCATTTATAAATTTATTTTAAAATGAATTACATCGTTACAATTTGAGATTGAATTGCAAATAACCAACTCAGTGTTTCGTTACCATAAATAATAGTATAAATTCTACAATTACAATTTATTATCTTTATAAATTTAACCAGAAGCAGTTACGGACTCGGCATAAATAATTCAACTACGATTTCACGCCCTGCTAATGCTTATACATAGTTCGGTATACGGATAGATTCATCGCAATAAAATATTATTGACTGTAAATTGTCTTATCGCATTTGATTATGTTCTGTGTTCGTTCCTGAGTTTGGTAAACATGACGATTGTTTGTACATGAGGGCAGATTATAATTTAGTGGTGGCGCCAACAACGCGTGTTACTAATAATTCATAATCGGTGGATGACGTTCTTAGATTTATTGTGAGGTGGCGCCGATCGTGTCATAAACATCGTCTTACGAGCATACCGGAGTCCGTGACTTTACTTTGCCAAATAATAAACCTATTTTTATTAAAATTAAAAAAAACTGTAATGAATTTTTTTTTTCATCGTAGCCATTTAGCGTGAGTATTAATTTGACATGTACTCCAAACTATTAGTTAGAATGTCATTGGTGCTTATACAAAATACAATATTGCCTTGCGATAAATGTATTAAACTCCTATTTTACGCAAGTTCTACTGTACATAAAATATGTACGACGTACAGTAGTTTTGTTTGTATTAATTACTTTAAACTGTTTTATATATATACAACGGGACCTGTAAAATTTACCTGTTGTTACTTATATGCTATTCTAGCCGATGACAAATATACCTATAAATATTCGAAGCACTTTTGGAATGAATCGTGACGTATCTAAGAGCCGAGTTTAGACTGTTCGCAATTGTTTCGCTGCATTCTTTTTTCTGAGCGATTTAAGCTGTGGCGCCGCGTCACCTTTGACTCGAGCCCGACAAGGCGCCGCGCGTTTGTGCGATGAATATTTATAAGAAAATGCAGCTTTAACAGATAACAACGCTTTAATTAAACTTTACAATTTATTTAAGAATTTACTTCCGTGGGCTAGTTGTGATGAGTGTAATCGTGTGTCAAACCTGGGGTTGAAAAAACAAAAAACCTTGTAATGACAACCCTTTCAAACTTCAGATTTTATAATGCAGTTATAATGTGTGACTCGCATATAAAAGATATTGAATATTTAGAATAAACAAGAGAAAACCCATGCTCAAGGTGTCACAACGTTTCCACTCGTTAATGTCATTTAACGTAAATTTAAACTTTTTGAAAGCAGCCTTGAGTGACGTGACTAGGCAGACGAATTTGTACGTCTCGAGTTTTCCAATGATATAAGCGGCCTTATTACGGTTTTGGCAATTGCGAATTGAACAATTATTGCTAAATATGTTAGCTATTCATCGTTTGCATTGAATTTACTCACTTAATGTTAAATGCGGGACTAAAACGGGACTGAATTTTTTTTTTTACCTTTACCTTTAACTAAAATTAGAGAAAATCCTCGCTAAAATCACTTTTTTTTATTAATTAAAATATCCTAATATTATACACATTAAATTATTAACAGAAAAATTCATTTAACACAAACTGGAACTCTCCATCTCCTTTTGTAAAAGTAACTCATTTCCTTAAGAAGAAAGCCCATAAAAAGGTTTTTAAACCAATACAACTTAGGGTCAATATAGGGTCAAAAAGAGCTAGAGTGATTTATCATAACACTTATTATTGCAAAAGTTATTCAGTCATATAGATTAATTTTCGTATACTTTTAAAAATCAAATATTATTTCATTTAAACTTACTTTGCTCATAAAATTGGAACACTTTGTCGCAACCACACTTTTTTTATGTTTAAAGATTTCTTTTGCCCTGTTCCTTAAATGTCAAACATCAATTCTTTTCACGCCTAAAGCGATATGGCAAGCGGATTCTATTAATAGTTGCTTCGTATTTAAGGCGTCGTTTGGACGACAACGTTCGCAAATACCATGAACGTACGTACGATGTTAAATAATTTATGTCAGAATGTAAAAAGCCAGTCAACATTGGTCTACAAGTGTACCAGTTCTAGGAAATCACGCCGAGTTTCAACTCAACCATACTAATACGCTGTTTTTCTTGATTTCATCTGGAATTGGTTTTACGGTTTGGTTTTCTGGTTGAATCTATTCCCCAGATTTAAACTTGTTGTGTTACTTTGAACACTGTGAAATAAAATATTTAAATCTCAACCTTCTTTGGACTCATTTCTGTCTCAATTTTCTCATCATCAGCCTTTTTGAGAACGTAATAATAATGAACTAAGTATTGTCTTTTATTAACATAACTTTTACATTACAACTTATTATTATTAATGTAAATGTGTTGTAAACATAATTTTAAATTTAACCAACGTTTCCAATAATACATAACTTCAATCCATTAAAAAAGTGTTTTTCTTTAAATAATGAACTTTCTAACAGTGATCCTGGCATGTTTAAGTTACCATACCAAAATTAAGGCAGACAAACAACTTAAGATATACAAAACAGCAAGAAAATATTGCTTTATACAATAATGAGGTCGCAATAATATCTCGTGAGTATTTTAAATGAGAATAATTAAACCTGTGATAAGAAATTACAATTTGAAATATACACGGCGCCAGCATAGTTTTACATTAGTTAAGAATTCTGAGCGAAAATTATTTATTTGCAAGGCTACGTTTGTCAACGATTACGACAAAATGTAGACTGACATTAACATGAACACATATTTCAGCAAGAATAACGAGTGATATAATGTCTGATTTACAATAAAACTGTGATGAACAATCTTATATAATTTAAATGTTTGCTATTATTGTTATTTTCTTCATTTGTACATGATTGGCAGACCCATTCGACTTCTTTAATACAAAGAGGCTAGAGGCTACTCGATGTGAGGAAGTTGCATGGATCTGGTTAGCGCAGCAGCATCTTAAGTTCTCCTGTTATTGTCTTACATATATTTCACACAAGTATATCCCCTCTATAACATTTATCTATTCATTGTCCATATTCGATTGTCCTCCTTGTAACATGTTTTATAATTTGAGACCAAAAATAAAATTAAGTACTTTGAAGAATATTCATTGAAATTTCTATGATTTTAGTGGTTTCATGTATTCATCTTTCTCTTGAATTACAATATATGTTGGCGAACACTTTGATGTTTTAGTGCTTACTCAAGTGTGAATTCTCGTCAACTCAGTAACTTATATAATAATTAAACATGCTCTGTTGTAATAACTGTTTAGTGGCACTATGGATCGTGATTTTAGTTATAGATTGTCTACTTCATATATATTTATTACGTTTTTTTTTTAATTAAAAAAATAAACTCTCATCGATACATTACAATAGTAAAAATTACATTGACTTTTGGTCATAATTTCTTATTGTTGCATTCCTTTAAACAGTTGTATTACGAATTGAAAACATAAAATAGTTTTATCATCCCTGTAACAGATATGTAACAGTTAATGTATGTCAATCTGGTATTGATATTTATTGATAATGATTTATAAAATACATTACACTGTGTATGTAGTATATAATGTGAAACTTTAATTATTCGTACCCATTGCACTTTTAAAGATAGTTTTGTACATTCATAAACACACGAGAAAATATTTTTCTTTGAAATCGTAATAGACATTATTGCAAATAGCAATTTCAACAAATTGATACATTCCAATTAAGATTCACAACATAAATTAATATAAACGATTTTCTCAACAAACTTCGTAGCCATAACATGTTACTTGCACTGTCTGTATATCATTATTATCGTTAACAACCGTTATTCAAGAAGACCAGCGCAAAGTCTAATTGGCAATTGGCAAAGTGAATTGTAAGGATTCTGCGTACAAACGTTTGTGATGCGCCAGTGCTTGGCCTAATAGCTACAGTAGATTTACTGTTTTTAGTAGTATGGGAATACAGTAGATACGAGGTTACCCACAGTAGGTGTGCGAGTCGTATTAATGCGACCTTGTGGCTATAGCGTGCGAGTCTCATACCTGGGGTAGAAGGTTTGATCCCCGGCTGTGCACCAATGCACTTGTCTATGTGTGCATTGGGCTCGAAGGGTGAAGGAAAACATCTTAAGGAAAACAGTATGCCTTAGACACAAAAGTCGACAGTGTGTCAGGCACAGGTTGATCACTTACTAGCCAATAAGAAATATCACGGAACAATTACAGAAATCAGAGGCCCAGAACTGGTTATAGCGCTATTTGTAGTAAGTGTAGTAGTAATTTAGTTATAAGAAAATACTTAACATTTTAAGCCTTGATTCTTGATTTGTATTTTGCATCAGTCATAAAATCGTTTATACATTTAAATCATATGGTCACTTACATCTAAGCTATCAAAGTAACGATTGTCCATTATATTAAGAGTGACAATAAATCAGTTTAAATTTTGGCTTCGATCTGAGATTGAAATATTAATGTAAAATATATAATAAAATCTACTGTTATGTGAACATCACTGTAATTTAACACGCTCTTTCATTGAACCTGTCGAGAAAGACGCAGAACGCGTGGATATTGTTTTACCGGCTTACACTAATTTATAGCTTAGGATGTGATTATGGCAAAGAATGTTTACGCTCCAAGGTGCGGTCTCATTGTTGTCGATACTCATGCGAGGAGTTTTCTGCGCATACGCATATAGATTGCAGCGTTGGCTCGGTTTCAATTACCATTTCCATAAAATATAATTTCATCCCGATGTTCCGAATGCTCCGTTAATGTTTCCGTGTAAAATGACATTTATATGGTTGTTGCACGCGACTTCGTAGAGTAAGGATTAGTGAACTTTATGTAATTTAAGAAGTTTCTGATATCCGATATAAATTAGCTTATAATATCTTGTAAGATAATCTTTAATATCTCGTGGTTCTAAAATTTTACATATATCCCAGCTAAATTACCCAACATATTTTACGGTTTTCACCTATTTTTAAACAGGGTGCAAACGGGGGGTGAACAGTAGGCTCACCTATTATTGTCGCCCATGACAATCTCTCCAGCGGCACGAGTGCATTGTCTACCTTTAATTACAATAATAGTTATATACTGAAATATAACTATTATATTTAGAGGTCAAAACTCTTTAAAATAAAAAATCAACTCATGTGAAGGTACGAACGGCATATTTAACATAAAGTATTGTTTATAAGCGACATAAATGATCGACATACTCCCACTCAAAGCTCGCAATTTCACCAACGCTACAAAGCTTTCGAAACGGTTTACAAAGTGTTCACGCCCGCGTCTTCCATGTAAGGTGGCAATGAGGTATTGTGCTGGTATCGCTGCCTATGCGTTGCCGTTTACGGAGACCGCTTAACCAAAAAAGTAGAACAACAAACCACGTTCGTGCTGTTTACACGACGTGCTACACTTCGGCCGCATTGTCCTTTGAAATTTGCATTTAACGCCTACAACCGAACGCTGTCTCGGCGCCCAGCTCATGAATTTCTCATGTCTGGCTGAGTTAGTATTGTGGAGCTAACGATGTTTCCTTTATATTAATTATTTATTTTTGCACTATATACATTAACAAATATCCCATTGGCAAATGGATTTTATATATAAGGTAGTTTTTCGTAGACAGAATCATAGTTCATAAATTTCGTATTTCTCATAAGAATCAGTTTATGGATCTCTATCTGCAGTAAACGACGCTTTGAGGACAGGCGAGGCTGATGGATTTTATCACAGTCTCTTGCTGCAGCCATTGTTGTTCCACCAATAATAATTTCAAAGAAGAAATATATTGAATTAATAAATTACATATTTGTATTTCTTAATCTTATTGTCGTTTATTTTTATTATATTATGTCACTTGTCATTGATGCACATGCATGTCGTGTGTTCTCTGTATGTATGTACGCCATTTTGAAATAAATAAATGAAACGGTAGGAACACCGCTTTGGGTCAATCATGTATTGAGTTTTAACATACGGTTTCACGCTGTCTGGTTTGTAAATCCCCTAGTGCAACATTTCACAATCAGATTCATATTTATACTGAAATATATGTATAATATGCAATACAAATAGAACGTATAGTTTTAAAAAAACGTAATATGCATATATTACGTTTTTTTAAAACTATACGTATAGTGACGATAATTACAAAGAAAATTGTATGAATTAGGTCTATTGGCGAATGACATATCAAATTGCAATACTTGTGCATATAATATGTCGTCAACGAGCTATTCTCTAATTTATTCTCATTCAATAGAGTTCGATTTACCGAGCACATGCACAAGTATGTTACCTTTAGAGTTGGATTCATTGTAAATCGAACAGCGAGGACGCGCAGATCAAAGGCGATCCGTTCTGAATATGCAAGCGCAAAACAATACCTCTATACATATCGTAATTGTTTCTGGTTACGCTACAAATTATGGTACGATTTATGGAAACAATCGTTAGTATTGTGCACGGCACAGTCGTCACGCTGAAAGGAACTGGACTCTAAGCTATGACAATCAGTTGCTAACCTAATTACTATAAACTATTTTACTACTAGCATCTTGCGTTGGCTTGGACATTTTTTTTAATATTTTGGAAATATACATAACAAAACGATTATTATATTTTTATATATTACAGGGAAAAACAACGTTTACCATTCCATTCCTGGTTTTCCCAACATTCTTTATGGACACTGGTAATTGACATCTATTTTATTATCTAATTTTGTGAAAAGTTTTCCAAAATCAGTCAAGAAGTTTTTTAGTTAACACAAAGATATCATTCTCCTTTAAAATACTGTATGTTTATTTATATTATCAACCATTTTTATGGAAAGGCCACAGATCTTCAATTGCTACGCTCCTGACATACCTCTTTCGCTTCATCTACTTTCATCACTACTAGCTTGCAACTTAGCCCTTCTCTAGCACCTTCTGGATTTGGTCCAAGTATGTACGACAAGGCCCACCCAACCCGATTTCACAATCCTTGCCTTGTATATCCTACTCGTTAACCGTTTTATTCATCCGTGCTACATGTCAAATCCACCTAAGCATTCCCTTTCGTATCCTCTTTACATCTCTCATCCTCTTTTAATATTGTATAGACAAGTGAAACACCATTCAATAGTTAAGCCACTTACTAGAATTACATTTTTCTTTTTATTTCATAAAAAATAATCCATTCAATCAATTGCGTATATTAATCACGGTTTTGTCTTGCAAAATATTGTTTAAGTTATTTAATTTTCGCAGTGTAATCTGCGAATTCTATGTAACAAATTTAATGCTTACTTGACATATAGTTTAATGCATCAGCACATAGAATATGTGTTATAAAAATACGCAATACACGCATTTACTTCACTATTAAGTGTGATAAAATAGAAACACAGGTTTAGAAATAACGATCTAATTAAACTCTTAATTCCAATGGCTTTACCAATCATAATTATATGCAATTAATTAATTAATTATCGTTAAAAAGTTCTATGTATTGTATTCTGGAAATATATCAAATATTCTGAATGCAGAAGCATCTAAAATCACTGTATTTGCATGTAATTCTTATTATAACTGTAACTGTAATTATATGTTGTTGATGAGAATAAAGTTCTTAAAACATTAACTAAAATGTATATTATATGTAAAGAAATCGAAAGATAAAGTATAGATATATAAAATATCGTATGATAATAGGTTCAATACATACGTGCCATGTAAAAGTTAATACACGGTTAAACGTGTTAATAGTCACGCATTAGCGACCTTGATCTTAGCATGAACAAAATATTAATCGCTGTGAACAGATAGCAAGCTCCAATTCGTGAATGCTGGTCTTTGTGGAGCCATGTGGCGCCTGGTCCTGGCGCCAGTCTGACCATGAATTGTAAGATATCAAAGGTCGAAGATCGTCCTTGACCTAGAGTCATTAAATAGGCTTAAAACTACATTACAAGTACAGAATATGTAGTTTTCGTGTGTATTCTAAAGCTAATAATTGATAAATTGAGTCGTCATTATCAGTAATATTGACCTTGAAGATACATAATATTTACTATAATAAGACCAGGTGAAAATCACATCCACAGCTTTGCGAGTTGAAGGGAAAATGCTCTGTCAGCTGATGATCAAAATGACACCTGCAAGTAGGTATTATATATTTTAGCTGCAACTTACATATATAACAAACATTTATGTATGTTATAAAAGCATTATCGTTATTATTTATGTTGTTTTAATGGATGCGAATCCTATTTTTATAAATTAAATATCAAAAAATCGCAATTATACTGTCACACAATTTAAACATGTAACAGAGCTGTTAAAGTCTAAAATATATGATCTTTATTATTTTTATCAGTTATCTATTTTTAACGAAGTGCATTTTCCTTATCCAGTAGACGGCGAGCTTCAAGTTCTTCGGTTAATTAAATCCAGTATACACAGTACTTATACAAAGGCAATCTTAACTTCATCTAATATTTACTTGATAATAAATTTTAAAGCAGACTTATGTTTTGGTTGCCTAATGTAAATCTAACTAACTAACTAATATTTTTTAAATTACAGAAATGTTAATATAATTAGTACTTTCCTTATGCATACGTTATACATCTACAGTTTTAATTACCTGAGTATTTTCCTACTAATCAACATACAACGTTGAACGTTGCTAATTTATTACAAAAAAATATTTTTCTCCACATATAAATAATTGAAGAGCAGTGTTGGCCAAGTGGCTGTAGCGTCAGACTCTCATCCCTGAGGTCGTAGGTTCGATTCGATTTAACATTCACTCGAACGATGTAAGAAATCATCGCGGGGAAACTGACTTGGCTTAGACCCAAAAAGTCGGCGGCGTGTGTCAGGCACAGGAGGCTGATCACTTTCTTGCCTTCCTTATTAGAGTGACAAATGATCATTAAACAGACACAGAAATCTAAAGCCCAGAGCTGAAATGGTTGAAACGGCACTCATTTATTTTTTATTTCGCGTATAAAGAATTATCCCTCAATATTACGTGAAACAAAAATGATATTATATAAATAATAATACATATATTAATTCCGTTATTTGCATTAATAATAATAATATATTTACGTCGATGTACTTGACATAGTTCAGTAACCAGATTCACATGTTCTGCATAAAATTCTTATTAAATGCAAATTTCGAGTTATCCTTAAATACTAGCGTTATTTAGATAAAATATATGACAGTGCTATAACTATATATGTCGCGTGAATTGGTTACAAAGGGCTTAGGTCAAGCCAACATCGATTCTATTGATTAGCTGAGTCTTGTACGGGATTTATAGTTTCAATTTAATAGATTTTATTACTATTGCGAATTGCAATTATAATACATTATTTAGATATAGATAATAGGTGTGAGATGAAGTACTTCTTGTGAACTACAAACATAAAATAAAACATTAAGACTTTACTCAAAAAGATAAAAAGAGAATATATGAAACTGCTAATCACTACACACACAAATACATAGTAGTATAAAACAAAGTCCCTTTCTCTGTCCCTATGTCCCTTGGTATGCTTAAATCTTTGAAATTAGTCAACGGATTTTGATGCTTTTTTTTTAATAGATAGAGAGATTCAAGAGGAAGGTTTATATGTATAATAACATCTATTAAATAGTGGAGAAGTGCTGTTATTTTTGAGGTTTCTAATGTGATGTCGTAAATAATTACATTTTTTCCGCTTACATTGTAAACGCAGGCTGAACCCTACGAGTTTTATCAAAATAATGTATTAAGTATTGTACACATTGAAAAGGTCTACAAAAAAGTCCGTGATGGTATATGTCGCGTATGTTATCGGAGCTTTCCAGCGACGGAAATAACAATACATAATAAAACCTGCTTTTCATCAGCATTGCACCCGTGCGAAGCTGGGGCGGGTCACTAGTGTTAATTAAATCTTTAAAAGCAATCGCAAAATATGTTGCTAATGCCACACTCAATGACTGGACAATTTAAGTATGTTTTATTTTATTTATTCCATAAACTCTCAGGAAGATTTTTATGGAGAGAAAAATTAAAAACATATAAAAAAATGTTTTATTTAGTACTGGTGTGTTTATTCCGGAAAAGAGAAATGTCTCCATGGGATAGCATAGCAAATTGTTCCATAAATGTTGGTAAAAAAACTACTAAGGTAGGCCAACGGCTACGGATTAATTATTGGGTTCGGGTGTCAGTAAATAAATCATACATAATCGTATAAGATGAATTGTATATAAGCTCCATTACAAAAAATCAGAAAACTTATGTTTCTTTCAAAGTTTAATCCCTATTTACAATGATACTTAACAATTATGTGTTAGACCAGTGATCGGTAAAGTACGGCCCGCGAAAGTGTTTATTACTTCGAGGGTCCATCGATATTAATAGATGAAGAAAAAGTACTCATCTTATGATCGAAAGCTTTAAACAATGCATTTATTTTTATAATTCTGGCCCTCCTCTAGGATCTCTTAAACTGTGTGGCCCGTTATTAAAAAATATTACCTACCACTGTGTTAGACAATCCTATTTAGGAGCCTAGACGTTTTGATTGCTTTAATTAATGTTTGAGCTGACTTATATTTGTCACGGTCTTCTACTTCTATTACTAAGGTCATACAGATAAAAAATAATAATCCATAGTTGTGTTATTGATAAATAAATTTCTAGTATTATATTCTATCGTTCTCCGGTAAATACATTGTAACCGATTAAATAGTTTTAATAAGAGTGTACACTTATAAATAAACAAGAAATACTTATTTTAAAACTTCTATTGTTATAATGCGAAAGATTTGCGAACCTTTTAAAGTAAAGAATTACCTGTGTCAAACATAATAGTTATGTGTGTCATGTTATTTCAACTGTTTTCATCAATACAATTACAAGTTAACTTTATTTGTACTAGACTTTTCACAACCTTAAGAGGGGGTAGCTCGCTTACGCGCCTAGCAACCCTTAATTTGTTAAAGAAATTCTTTTACGATCGAAAAAAATTTAATTTGTCAACTTTGACTAGTTAATCTGTTATCTTAATCATAAAAAAAATTAGACTAATTACACCGTTTTATCTAAACTGACTCTTTTCATAATAGCGCAAACACAATTTCACAAGAAGATGTAGACATAGTTCAATTGGTCCAAGTTTTTCGAAGAAATTTTGCTTACAAATATTTTCATTCATATATCGCAGCCAAGCCAGTTTATACATATGCAGAGTTTGGGAGTGGCAGAAAGTGGAAATAAATGTTTATTAACAATCAACAGGATATCTTTGTCTTTAGCTGAGCAGTTTGATCAACTGGCTGAATATTTTACAGGCAGCTAGTTAAAAGTCATTAGTCAAAAGTTAGGTTGCGACATAAACACTATACCTAAAGTATCATTACTGTATTTACAATTTTGTGGCAAGAGGAAACCCTGTGAAACGTTCAAACAATAAGAGTTAAAAAATTGGACGCAAAAAGTACTTACTACTAGCTTCTTCATATATTAGATTACAATATGACATCTGATTCCCAAATCTTACAATAAACACTCGAAGTACAGCATGAATACTTAATAATGTTGTTTGCGGTACTCGAGACGTAATAAATTTTTCATCTAATTGTGTGTTTATTAATTCCTGTCGGCACCTCGCGCTCACGTATTCCAATAAACATCTATGTCATCGAAACCACGCGATTGGTTAAGTGCTTCTAATAATAATTAATATTACACTTAAGATTATATTCTACGCAAGGACGAATATTTCTGCACTACTGCGATGACATATTTAATTCAATCAGTATCTCAACTTTATTTTTAATATAATCAACAACTCTTTTAATTGAATCTCTTTTATTAAATGTTTTTTTAGCTATACTTTCTAAGATATGATTCAATTGTAACGGGTAAGGAAGGAATTTGATTTATCATCGATATATCGAAGGTTCATCAACTTTCATAGTTCTAGTTCAAATCCTGTCATTTTATGTATATATATATATGTTTTTCCTCAGTATATGTTTGCATAAGGCCGCAATGAATGAAACTGGAACGATTTAAAAAGTATATCTCCATTAGAATGCTAAGCCGAGTACTAACAATAAATATAATATCTTCAAATAAATGATAAATCAATAATTTATTTATGTTATAAATAATTTAATATAAAATATTACTAAAAACCAACTCACTTATTTGGTTTTTGGACTGTATATATTTCCCAACAAACAGTGAGTATATGTGGCATATACACATTATACATTAATGTCGAGTCTTTTGATAATTGTCTTCAATTGTTCCCCAATGTAGCACACCACTTAAGAACTGTTTATTGATTCTAGCAATGCATTTCCGCTCGTAAGAGAAAAACAATGGAATCTCGTTTCACTTTTCCCGTGAAGCATACACGACATATTTTGCCAAAGTTAATTTAGGGTATTATCCTTAAGGTTAATGATACCTTTATCCAACAATTTCATATAGAATATATAGCTGCCCACTGAAGCATTTCCGAACCAATTCGACTTAGGGTTCGTCAAGAAAGCGTACAAATTCTTAAAAGGCCGGCAACGCACTCGCGAGCCCTCTACCATCGAGAGTGTTCATGGGCGGCGGTATCACTTAACATCAGGTGAGCCTCCTGCCCGTTTGCCCCCTGTTCTATAAAAAAAAATACAAGTTGTTAACACACGGCATATAAACGTAAGAGATGGATAAATTTCCCCATCCTATGCCTAGTTGAGGCTTTTCGGGATTTTTAAAAATGTCAAAGATATATTTAGATGTTTAATAATTTTAAAATGCTCTTAGCGGAACAGTCTGTCGACTTCCTTCTATACTAAATACATACCGAAGTGCCGGCGCCAGGTTTCTATGAACAATAGAATGGCGCTGGCGTCGATTGCGCGGACGCACAAATATTACCAAGTGAGTTTTACGATTTTCCTTGGTATAAATATTAGTTCACCTTGACACGTGATTAATGTAATCCTTTAGATTGGTTAAGATATGTTAAATGATATTCATTCTTAAATATATTATCTAAAGCGTAGCGTATAAATTATTGAATTTTACAAAAGATTTGCTAAATATTGAGTTTGATATAAACGATCACAAGTTTTCCAAGATTTAAGTTTCTCACAAGACAAGCATTTAAAATGTTTCCAATATAATGTATTATTTATTATATTATTATTTGAATATTCAAAATTCTGTATTATTCATAACGACACATGTACACTGTACTGATTTTAGTGTTAGTAATTCTCTTATTGCTTCCCTTTTGTTTAATCAGGTTTAACATTTAAATCATTTTTAACAATGTTTTTTTACCTAGACGATGTTAAGGCAATTATTTGAATAAGTACAAATTGTTGGAAGTCGATGAATTCTTTAAAAGAGATAAAACCTTTTTACTATTCCCAGCCCTAATCTCGTAAGCATGAGCATAACAGAAACGATAACCTCGTGGTGACAGAAAGACGTCATATTATCGATCAATACTTAACAATTAATTATATTTTATCGTAGTAGTTTTATGTAACTATATAAATATTTATTTGGTACAGCAAGGATATGGTACAAATAGTTTATAGCGGTACAATCGACAGTTCGTATTTTCTGTTAGTGCAAAATTCTTTTAAAAGGTACTCGTAAAAGAGAATCATCAAATAGTTAATTCTTATATCATTTGTAGAAAAAAAATATTACATTATTAAAAAATTATAATCATTATTAGAATAATGCATTATTTTTAGTACAGTAGGTTGGTTTTTAAAAACTAGATGGAAATTTTTTGTTAATTTTTTTAACCTTGATTGCCATACAAAAGGCGTTTTTCTTTTACAATCCCAAATTAATGGTTGCCACAAGCTGTATCTCCCCATGTCTATAGTCAGATGTTGACATAAAAATATGTATGTTTTAGTGAACGAATAAAATTTTAGAATACAAATACAAGGAAAGTGATAAAATTTTGAACACGAATTGCTCTAATACATTTTCACCTTAAATATCCATCGACTTAACTTCCCCAAACTATAAATCCACATCTAAGTACAGATGAAACATTTTCCCTTAGCCATTTTAACACAGATACTCAATGATTCCCATTAACTTTTAATAAAACACAATTCTTGATAATATTAGTAATGCCTTAATTTATTAAGAACGAACAGCGTTTATAACAGCTGTCTATTATTGCTAAAACACATTTCGTTTTACCAGGCAACAAGAAAGTAATCATACATTTTTAATACGTCAAAAAGAATGATAGATATAAACATTTTATACAGAACCAACGAATTTATAAAAAAACACTGATTAAAAAAAATACGATTATTTTGGAATATAAGATAGACAGGTATCACGGCTTTTAAAAAAGCAAGTCATCAAACAATACTTATTCTAAAACAAATATCAATAATTAATTAGAATTAGCCTGTTCCAAGTTCCAAGCCTTTTTTTATCAACTAGATGATCGTTAACTTTATAGGAAGCCTTTTTACACAGCTTTTCTTTAATTTATTAAAAGGCAGAGGATAAAAGAACCTCTGGGATTGTATTAAAGAGTATCCCTTTTCCCAAAAAATAATTTCTAACTTTAGCTGGTCTCATAAAAAAAACACACAAGACTGTCAAGTCTAGTGATCAAAACTTGTACCCCATCGTTGCCATGTATAAAATAATAGGAGACGGTAGTAGATATGAACCAGGAAAGGTCAAACCAAAAGCATTTAGAAAGCTTCAATGGCAGAAACGAACAATACTAAACGGCCTCAGTTACAATAGAAAGGAATTCTGATTAGCAGATATGGGTTATCTGTACCGGTAGCTATATTCTCACCAAATTTGCTTAGAACGGCGCCAGACCACTTTCCAAATAGCCTCTGTCTCGCCTGTGACCTTTTACGCACACTCGCCTTATGGGCCTCCGCTCCTAGCTACTGTCAGATATATTTTAATTGCAAAGATTACTTTCCATAATAGGTCGATAATTATAGGAACTAAATAACGCGTCCGGTTATATATCTCGTTAAAATTGTCGTGTAATGTTAGGTTTGATTTACAATGGATTTTTGGAATATATTTTAAATTGTGTTAATATATATTTGATTGGTATAGCTTTATATTAAGTTGGTACTTTACTCCTTTTTGGTCTTATTACAGAGGTTTAAGTGAAATCTTGTTTTAATGAAACTTATATATTTTATATCTGTTATTCAATAACATAATTTTGCCTTATACTTTCAATTCCTAACACTATTAAAAAAACTATATTTTGCGTTTAAAAGGCTAGGATTTTGCAGTGTATTTTAAATATACGAAATATAAAATTTTACCTTAGTTATTATTATTATTATTTAAAAACCGTGACTACATATATGGAAAACAATGTATTTTATTCATGAATATAAATTCTATATCTATAGTCTGTTTGAGCCATTTTACCCAAGTGACATATATAGATATATCTAATCAATGTAATAAAAGCATGGCTCCGTTCGCCTGTACTACAATAGCGCGTATGCCATTTTAATTCTAAATCATTAGATATCTAGTGACCCGATCGTAAAGTATTATTGATGTCAATAGTCGTGATTGAATAGAACAGTTATATTAAGAACGAGATAATAACGCTGTATCAAATTTAATACCTATTATAGTACACAAAAGATAACGATAATGGTTCGTCGACATGAATAAATGGCAAGCTAACCTATGTATACTAGAAGTATTAATTCAGAATGTACCCTCCTCAAAATTTATATATTTAAATAAAATTTATGAGCCTTTTCGAATCTTTGTATAACTTTAATGTTAATCAGAAGTTTTGACGTAATTTCAATATTTAGAAGAATATAACAACTGATAAAAGTTTATTAACAAGCTGTCTGTTTTAACGCGCTTAATTGCGCGACTTGATTTGACGCTTAATGTCCCCCAGGTGGGGCAGAGGGCATCGATCGTAGAAAGCCAGCCGGATCGGTTCAATATTGAGATTTTTGTCAATTGATTTAAGGAGCCGCAGAAATCGTTTCCTTGTCTATTAAGATAAATGCTGCAACTAGCACACCTTATGTGCCAATATTAAAGAAATTTACTTCTACATGTTTTTAAGTCCCGCCTTCCCTGTTGGGTACCGATTTGTCTAGTTAATAAATAAAACCTACCAACGCGAAACAACTATTGTTAAGAATCAAATCAAAAATCTCCTAGTTGTCAAGTACGTTAGCCTTTTTTTAGTATAGAGGGGAAAACGACACTTCATATTATGAACCAATTTTAGTGGATGCGTTGGTTTTTTTTAACAATTGGAGGTCGTATCCCAAGACCTGTACCGAGAGGCAGGCGGGAATCGCTAGTTCGCAAACGAAAGTGTATTTTTAAGTGGACCGTCAAAGCAAAATGATGCTGCTTTTGAATTAATATAACTCGTACGATGTTGAAATGAGGCAGAATGAATCAACCCAAACCACTCTTCAGAACACTCTCAAAGTGTACATACATACATTTAAATTAAAGCAACAAAAATAACGTGGATATATCCAAACACTTTCATACCTAAAATTTATTAACAAATAATCTTAAAGTACCGATCATATTCAGGAATGTTAAAATAATTGCCGCGTAAAATCGCAATAGATGAGGTGGCTAATATGTTCGGCCTATTACGAAGCGCATGCACATAATAACAGTCAAAATAGTTACAATTAACTTTGTACATTATGGCTTGCATTGGTTCATAATAGAAACGTTCTTGAACATTCGAACGCCTACGCCTTCGTTTCATGTGCAATTAAGGGTTGATAAATGATAATACAAGTATTATTTCATTAACCTTTAGCTATTTGTTTGAATATTAATGCCTATCCAAGCACTCGCGTGCCTAAAAAGTAGTGTTTTGAGAATTGAAAAATCATAAACAAAACGATGAAAAAGCAATATATATACATATATATATATATATTCAGAAAATTTGTTTGAGTACTTATAAATCAAGATTGATTATTATATAAATAAATTGAAGTTGCTATGCCTCAAAGTTTATAGCTAACTTAGTTTTATTCTGAGAATGGATCAGAGGTGTTAGTGTAGTATGTAAGTAGTCTCATCCGTTAGGTATTGATACACACAAGTAATTAACGAGATACGCAAAAATTTATCCACCATATGTCCTTTTGCGTAGTATATTGGTTCGTCTGTATTAAATTCATAAGGTCTACCGAAGAATTTACGGAGGCAACGCACAAAATATTACCAATATTAGGAGAATTTTCTATATTTAATGTACACGCATAATCAAATTCAAAATCATTTATTAATTAACATATTAAATGCTTCTAATACATATTACATTTACTGCCACTTCTCAAATTAAGGGTGTAGAAGAACTGGCTGTAACTACTAACTACTACTAACACTCGCTGTTAATGCTTTCTAAAGGACTTACAATATGATACGTCACCTAAGAAAATAGAAAAGTATCGTATCTGATGTGAAAATAGCCGTTGAAAACATGGCGCCAGCTCCGTCGCGACGCCGCCTTTGTTTGCATATCGCGTATGTTCTCTATTTACGCAATTACGTTTCGACAAACATATTTATAGCATGTAATGATTGTCTGTATATAAGTCGAGAAGGATTAAGTCATCACAAGCACTACTCAAGTAGCTTAGTTATACACTCCATCTATACAGTACGTTTTTTTTTTATAGAACAAGGGGCAAACGGGCAGGAGGCTCACCTGATGTTAAGTGATACCGCCGCCCATGGACACTCTCAATGCTAGAGAGCTCACGAGTGCGTTGCCGGCCTTTTAAGAATTTGTACACTCTTTTCTTTTCTTTATTTTTGTATTACTTGATTCCGTCTAAAATAATTATAGCGCCTGAAAGCGTGCTAAAATTAGGTTACTCCCAAAATATAGAAATAGGATAAAATATCAAAATGTCATGTGAGGTCAAAAAGCCTTTAGATTTTTTATCTTGATGGCACAGGATAACAACATAATGTGACTTATGGTAAGGAGTTATTGTAAGCGAAGTTAAGATAGGAAAATTTACTGGAAATAAATAAGTTTTGAGGGTAAATCAAAACGACATTATAACTGATAAGTGATAACATTTGAGTAAATCTCACTCGCTACTATCACAATACACAACCTTGCGGAATTTTTACGTACATCTGAATTTTTGTTTATTTTGCAATTACGATGACGAATTAGTTGCTAAGTTGATTGAGTCGCGGGTAATCTTATATATCGTGAAAATAGTTTTATATTTAACTAAGTGTAATTTCTAGCGAGGCATACTGTGGTGTATCTATGGGAGTATTTAATGTGTGTTAATATTTTTTTGTAGTATTATGTTTTAATTAATTAAACAGTTTTAATTGGAGCAATCTAATATACATAATTATTGCGATTGTTTATAAGCTAGACTTGGCAGTAAACAAATCAGGCATATTCTGATTAAATTATAGTTTTTAATGCTTAAAGAACTTTTTTCTCATTACAAAAAATGTATTTTATTTACACGAGAAACTTAATATTTATATACGAGCGAGATACACATATAGCTGTCCAAATGTCTACTATGTTCACTCTAACATGCATCTTTCAAAATTTGTCAAACGCGACAAATTCAAAAAGGCATTAAAGTTTCTAGTTCAATTAGCATTTTTTTTATAGAACAGAGGGCAAACGGAGGAGGCTCATCTGATGCTAAGTGATATCGCCGCCCATGGACACCCTCAATGCCAGAGGGCTCGCGAGTGCGTTGCCGGCCTTTTAAGAATTGCTAAATTTTAAAGGGTTGGCAATATTCAATAAAATGTATATATTATACATGAAAATGAACAGTGCATTAGCAAGCTTACGTGGCTGGGTGGCGGCAAATCTCGAAGAATTCCTACCACTAACGACGTTCCTATTACTCAGTATACTCGCCCACTAACCGCAATTGAGTCGAGTTGCCTTATTATCTACGATTAAAATAATAACCGATACGCTACTCTATTCCTCATATTCAGTTTTAAATTATATCCGCTAGATGTCGCTAAGTGACTTCGATATATTTATTTATATCAAATCCTTGTGCCACAATGTTGCCTCGAACTTCTCCGAAACGGAGAGCATACAAAAATACATACAACCCTTAATTATCACCCCTCTACGATCAATTTACTATAGTAGATAGTTATTTTCATTGAACTAAAAAATGTTTCGTTGAGATAATATACAAAGTAGAACGACGTTTGCCGGGTTCGTTAGTTTATGTATAAAAACACTCCTGCCCTAACAGGCGACCTTAAATTAACAAGAGTGCTCAATAAGGCTGACTATGACTCCTACGAGAATGTAAGTGCGTGCTCCTATTTCCCCATGCTTCCTGCTGAAAGAGGATCTTTGACAATTTGAGAAAAATCTTTGTTTTTTTTTAATTTATACAATTATTAACTTAAGATGTCATGTGGAGCATGGTGTAATCGTTGTAGCTCCTTACAACCGTCGTGTAATACCAAAAAAACTTGGCGAAGAGTTTATTGCCAGTACTTCTCTTACGTTCTACGCCCTATTTGAGAACTGGCAGTGAATGTAAAATTAAACATGAATCTTTCATAGAAGCATTTAATGTAAGTTTCTTTTTTTGACATTCATCAGTGTACATTGTATTTCCTAAATGAATAAATGAATTTTGACTTTGACTTTGAATCACATTCTTGACAGCAGAGCTAACACTAATTTTGATATAAGAGAGCTCAAACTGGAATGCAAAAGCAGAGACAGTAGAAAATAAAACATTGACAACGGCGTGCAACAAACAAATTCCTTAGAGGCACATACGGCACACTAAATTAGCCACACCAGCAATCGACTGGATACCATGTGCGATGAACCGTGAACGGCTCACGAGCTCATTTCTGGTTACTGCTTCGAGCGTAAGCGGTTTTAAATTGCGCTTAGTACAAATTATATACAAAAGAAGCTGCGAGCTACAATTTTAATTCGTTACCTAAAGTATAGGGATTAGAGGTCAACCTTCTTAAGTGTTTCCTTAAGAGAATATGTATTTAACCTCCTCAAAGATTGTCTATCATTAACCCGCCAGCTTTGCACTCGAGTGTGAAAACACATCTTTCATTGCTGGTTTGAGAATGTTTTGATAGTCAAAAATCTTTGTATATATGAATGTCAATAATCACTGATAAGCGCTAATACAATTTAGGATGGACGAAAACTCAACTATAAAAATTGCAAGATTTACAGTATCCAAAACGTAGAAATTATTAAACTGAAAAGTTTTTCAAAAGAAATATATTTATAAATTTTGCGCAATTAATTGTCATAAATATACTAATGATAATATACTGCACTCTCTTTTCTCAGAAATTATAAAAAATCTTCCTATTTTTTATCCCCCAAGGATACCGAAGATATTGAATCACGTGATTCTAATAAAGCATTTGAAAACAATCTCGAAGATAATTTATCGCACAGACATAAAGTCGATTAAATACTTTATTGCTAAGACACCTGGTTCATGGCTAAGATTCAATTAAAATTAAATATTACAGAGCATTTCACGGATTTATTATAAGCGTGATAAGCAGTAATTGTATTTCAAAGAGAAACCGCAAAGTATTACGATTTATAGAGTTTTAGTAGTGGTTTTATTGGGCGTTTTGTGACCGAATCAGATTAAACATAACACGATTTTTGCTTTAAGATCTTTATCGAGTTTAAAAGAACTTCCAGGATAAACATATTCCAAGTTGGTTATTTAAATAGCTTTTGTTTCAAAGTGCATTTTAGAAACTTTTAACAGCTAACAAAAACGAAAAAGTAATGCGAATTAAAAAATCGATACTTCCGGCTACGCACACGCGAGCTTCTGGCATTGAGTGTCCATGGGCGGCGGTATCACTTAACATGAGGTAAGCCTCATACCCGTTTGCTCCCTGTTCTATAAAAAAACCTAATATTTTCTTTTTACCTTTTCAGACCAATTGTTTTTCTCCAGGAATTATTTAAACACACAACCTTACCAACCCAAGTCTTTGTTGGAATTATCAGCAAGTGCTTATCAATTTAGATATTTTAAAAGTCCACCATTAACACCATTACACTTCATATGTACCATATTATTAAAAATATTCTTATTTTAGTATAACCATTCATTCAATGATAATAATATATTATAAGCAGTTATTAATAGTCGCCTGCCATAATACACGCTCCATATAAGAGCTTACAGAGATGCCGAACTAATCTAGAGACTTGGTAAACAACAATCATCGGTTCTAGGAAGATAGCCCTTGAGGGAAAAAAAGAAATTTGCCCATGCTACGTAAACATATCGTATATAGATACTATAACAGTCAATGCCTTATATATTTAAATGTTTTGAACTTTTATATGGAAAAACATCACTCTAGGTTGTATGAACCTGTTTCATATACAATTCCATACGCAAAGCATCTTGTTAAACATAACTGCATGCCCGAATTAGGACGCGTTTGTTGTTTACAATGCATACAAGATTCTTGTGAATTTTTGAAAGCGTACATTGACATCGTTGATATACGCTTGCAAAAAATGTATCGCTAAAAGGCGCGCAGACGGCGTCGCGGCGGGTCGACGTACGCGCCCAGAATAACCAGCAGCAGCATCTATATTTGCAGCAAAAGCGGGCGCAGGGGGTACCAGCGCGTGCCATTTCTGCAGCCCGGTGCATCTGAGTAATGTCATTGTAATGCTCTCGATATATCCTATACGAGCAGACGGGACGTCGGCGGTGTCGTCGTCGTACCATCGTCATTAATGATTGTGTAATTATGTTAGAAATTTTAGTCAACACACCTCGTTCTGGTATGGAAAGTTTTATCAAGGAGCTTCTAACGATAAGTGCTAGTAAGAAGTATAGAGTTGTCGTATCATATTTAAAATAATAAGCAGCATAAGTTAAGCACTGTTAGTTAGTATATGCGAAGAAAACCAAACCATAACAAACAATATCTTTATTATGTTGTATCAAACAAAATTTTATTTCTTTTGTGGTTTATTAGCTCTATTAAAAAATTACTATGATCAATTTTGCGCCCACTAATTTATTCCGCGTCTTCCATGCACAATTACATTAGATTATTATTATCCAGAATGATGTCCATGTGGTAATCATGAGAATCAGTCGTGGGAGCGGCCGCGCCTGTTCACACTCATTTGTCATCGCTGGTTCCTGTCACTTCGCGAGTTTGCTTTCTCAACAATTACCTTATAAGATGTTTATAAGTCCACTAACTTGTCAAGGATTTTACTTAACCAACTACCAATTGTATTGTTTTCTCTATGTTTTTGGCTCTTGTTTTGAACACAACATTCAAACTAACCTCGGCAAATCATGACATTCTTATATAATATATACGTAGATAAAAATGTTTTTTTACGCGCTCAATTGAATTAAATTAAAAATTCGACACTGTTTTAATTTGATAAAAGTAAATTGTATAATAATGTTACGTATAAGACATTAAATAAATTAATTCAAAATATATGATGAAATAACTATTTAACTATGATTTACCACAACTATATATTCAAGTAAATGTATGTGTATCGGATTACACAAGCCAGTCATCCGAAAACGGAATATTAATAGCGATCGTGTATACACAAAAAATATATAAATTTATATGTCATTCGGACAATTTCCACATGTCCAGATGGCTCATGAGTCACTAACCTGCTGCCACCATAATTCCACTATTATCAGATTACTGTAACATCATTTGACTATACGAAAATATAATTTCAATATGATAGCAATTTTACAAACCGCAGCGGAAATTCAAATTCAAATTCACGTAGGTAACATAATGTACTGAATGTAATGAACGTCAAAAAAGAATAAATGCTTCTTATTTTACATTTACTGCCAATTCTCAAATCAAGGGCGTAGAACGAAAGAGAAGAACTGGCAATAAACTCTCCGCCACTCTTTCTAATCGCCAAGTTTCGAACTAATAACTTTACCCACAGTGTCCCATTTTTGCTGAATAAAACATGCAATATATTTATTTAAACAGACTTAATTAATTATTGGAAAATACATATTAATTACACCGCGTCATTATTTACAAATTAATATGAGAACTATTAAATTTCAGCCAAAGCATGCTCAAAGAGTAATCCAGAGTTTCTAAACAAATAAAAAAACAATGTAAATGTTTTAGTATTCATTAAAATAAGTTCGATTCGATTCGACCCGCTGAGACAATCGTCTCGATAAAAATCGGATAACGGAGTAAAATAACGGATATCCAAAAACTTTATATTCGGATAAAATATTGCGCAGGGTCATAGGACATAGAACTATAAAATCGGTAAAAGCATGACATCAGTCGGTATAATTCAAAAGCTTAAAAATGACATCATCAATCTAAGAAATGGAATTGTATTGGCATTCAACGTGTCATGAAACAGACCGCTTTAACAAATCATTCGTAATCTGATTATATATTGTTTAGCCTTCACAAAAATCGATGAACTTATATATAAAAAAAATCAAATGGATTTTTTATCGTCAATCGTCCTTCATTTTTATTAATTGAAATATTGATGTACTTATGTCACGTTAATTATGAAATGACAAACGAAGTAACTACCTTCATTTGTCTTTGATTTATTTTGGGTAAATAAATCTATAACCACAAACTCTCCGCTAATTGAAAAAAGGTTATGAACTTTTTATATTTTTTTGTCCCTTAAAAATACTTGTAGCAAAATTGTTTCCTCAATCCTTGGAATTCTCATTTATAGTAATGGCGTTAATACACAATTCACAAAAACTTTAAGTAATCTTGCCGTGTCAGCCTATAAAGAGGATAAAATCTCATTTCTACTACTCACAGTTAGTATCCCCTGGACAGGTCTTGCAGCAACGGCCGGGAAGAAGTTCAGGACTGTCGCAAGATGGTTCAGGACACTCGTTCTTTATATTCCTGCAGTGTACTTTAGCGACCACTCTCCGCTTCTTTTGTACCTGAAAAATAATAATATATATTGTATCATTTATGACATATCAAATAGTTCCAACTGCATTAAATATATCCGATTAGAATAAAAGTAATTGAAATATATAACGGTTTTATTTCTGTAACTAGAAGTCCAAATAGTGAGACAGTTAACATCTCAGGTTCAAGTAACTAGCAAACTAGCTTCCGTCCGCAGCGTCGTCTGTGGATTTCGTGTTTTTTTTTAACCATATATTTCAGTTAATTTACATAAAACAACTTTTAATTTAAGATAGCCATCTAAAAAAATATTTTAATTAAGGGCTTTTAAGATTACACCAAGACGCGGAGAGATGCAGAACGAAGCCTAAACAGTATGAATACCAGATTAACTTCAAGTTTTATAAAAAAAATGCTAAGTGTTTTATGAACCTGCATAGAAAAATGCCGCCCTTGAGAGTTGGCCATCATTACGCCACTTACCAGCGTACCTTACTTCATAACCACAATTATTTTGTTTTGAACAATTTAAGAAATGTCGTTCACGTCTTGAGTGGGTTTCTTTAAACTTAATGAAGCGAAATTATTACAATGCACTCGGTTATATGACAATAAAATAATGGCATGTAAACGTGTGTTTTAACTCTGGAATGGATATAAGCGCTGAAGTGTGAGTTCAGCCAGCGTTCCGTAGGTATAAAGTGAAAATCTTCTCTATATGAGTATGAAAAACGACACTGGTTTTATAAAGAATTTCACCTAAACCTAAAAGGGTGTTTTAATATAAAACTAAATAGTAAATGCATTAATATATGAAACACTGACATTATAATTTCTGTTGTATTAATACGTACCGGTATACACTCACATTTGATGCAGTACATGACACCAAATGGAGGGCCTAAATCTGCAAACCACGTAGACCCCAGTTCTTTAGCTTGCTTTCCGAATTGACATTCTGAAACAATAATATTATTAAACGTCAATATGTAGAACGTAAACTGCTCTTAACACAGACATTTAATTATTAGTCATTTCATCTCGATTCATTCACTTGATCACATAAAAAGAGCAACAAAATAATATTACAAGTATTCCCGCCAATACCCACATTCCGCAATAAACACAAGAAATGGCGCCAAGCTGCAGTGGAAATGTCAATTGTCATACGAATTAATCAAGGATACATAATATGGATTAAATAGTCTGCATAACTTTTGTTTTTTTGTCTATAACTTTTTACTTACTTGTCACTTACATAATTCATTTTAATAAATATTCTACGGGTATAATTTTTATTTCTAATTCGTATTAACCGATAATAATTTAAGTGCAGAAAGTTTCTCATATTTTAAGATAGGCTTATAAATGTTAAGGTGCATATTATGTCTTAGTATTTTTATTATTCCTGATTGTTACTTTCAGTTCTATAAGAATTTATTTCTTTTTAAGCTTAAGTCTACATTAGTAAGTGATGTTTTTATTATACTGCTATATAAAATTTGGAAGAATTTTATTCGTTTTGTGACATTCAATGATAATAGACTGATAAAGTGTTTACTTTTAAAATCGCTGAACTGGGTACTAACATAGACAATTTTATTACTTTTCAGCAGCAATAATGCGTATGAGATATATCTCAATATATAAAAAAGATATTTGTATAATGTTATGACATTCCTATGCTGAATATCATGCAAAGCAACCACAAAAAGTTCAGTCAAAAAAATTATTATTTATTCCTCCTGTAAAATCTATATATATATATATATATTGCAAATTGCTCTTATAATCTCTGACCATATAACGATTCGTTATTAAATATATTTATTAATAATATACAAAATGTGCTTCTGGCTCCTAGTAACATGAAAAGCGACTGACGTCATTTCTGATTTATTTAAACAAAATTAATTGTTTGGCATAGATTTATTAAATGCAGCGAAACGCGATCATGACTTGAGTAACTGCCTTTAACGTTACTATAGCTTTATAACAATGATAAATGTATCACGAACGCTGACAGTTATTTTAACAGTTGGAATTTTATTATTAATTAAATATAACATAACAAGTTACCGTCGTCACGATTTTATGCGAATTTGTAATTATAAAATTTGATTAAACGCATAAACTGAGCTTGTTTATTTCATTAAGATATTTAATCTGCATGAATAGAAATTAGTACAAGTTTTGTATCTCCGTAATTTTATTTACCTTTTTTTCTCTATCTGTTTATGTAATAAAAAAGACATATACAGATAGAGAAAATTCTTTACAGCAGCAGCTAGATCTGACTGATCATCCCAGAATCTTTAATGTCTTTTTGATACTACTTTTGCTTTAAAATTCATGAAGTAAGTTTTATTGTAACCGCTAGCTTATTATTAACACCTTACGAGCCTCCTGCCCGTTTGCCCCCTGTTCTATAAAAAAACATGTAAGGTATTTACGAGAAATCACTTGCTCCTCCGATGAAGAAGCATTGTCACACGTTGAACGGTTCCTGAGTGAAATCAAAAAAGGTAATTAAACTATATATTAACGACTCTCATACAATAGAATATATGTAAATATTGAAGAGAGTGCCTTCATCTGGCTATCCTCTTGAAAAGTAACACCGATGATTTAAGAAATCGACACCCTTTATTACTATGGAAGCCTGAGTGACCAAAGTATATATACTATAAATCATATATAAACCAGAAGGCTGATAAAATGAAACGTAATAAATGAAATAGAATGTTATTCATTGCCTTTCTATAGGTTTCTTAGTTCAATTTAGCTATACAAATACATTTCCTCTTCCAAGTGCAATAATGTATGTCGATGCACGTCCACGCTTATTACTGACAGTTTAGCATCTGAGACCTGGCCTATAGTGAGAATACTAGTTACATTTACATACTGCACTCACCAGTGGACATCTAAAAATAAAGCGAGTGTTGAAATGTAGAAATGTTGTATACCTTAACGTTTAAGCAAATCTATGTTTGATCGCGGATACCGTTTTAAGTCATATAAATTACAGCTAGTATTTTAGTTTTAACATTATATTCAAAGGCTTTCAACGCGTAACCTTTAACAATTGCAGTAATTAATTGCATTTCCTATAGTTTCATAAGAGTTATATGCTCGCGAATTTCGTTTGTTTGGATAACTTTATCAAATAACTGAAAAAATCTATGTTTAATACATGCCCCATTCCTTAACAGTATTTAGTCTGTCATACCATAATGTATGTAATCTATATCTACGACTCGTATCTATTACGTATATATTATTTTTTTATAGAAAATGTACAAACGGGCAGGCTCACCTGATGATAAGTGATACCACCGCTCATACTCAATTCCAGAGAGCATTGCCAGCCTTTTAAATTAGAAACACCTCAGCCCTTCACACGCTCTTAAGATGGGTGATCGGCCTAGAACGTACTGAGACATACAGTCTATACCTACACGGTCTACTTTCTTATGTAGCATACTCACTGCTAGCCTTAGAAATTCGACCGTGCCCTTCATACGGTGTCAGCCCTCGTCCGGTACCGCTAAAACCCCCGAAAGCCGAGAACAAATTTAATATTACTATAAACTTGCACTTGAATCGAACCCGGAGCTCTTACCAAGCAGCCTTTTTAAATACATTTTAAACTAAGTATGCTCTACTAGACTTATGAACTTAATTAAATGTACTGATTGGTGTATAATATAAATTTGATATTATAATTAAATAATATATTCCTACTGTGAATGTAGGCTGTATTCTAAGGCTTTGATTCAACGTGAGATCGCTATCAGATGTTAGGTCGATAAGGTGACTGGTCTCTATAAATAGGCGTCACTGTTATCTCGCCCCTATTTAATAAACTTCGCTCCCCGAGTGCAATGATAACAACTGAGATTCGTTGCGTGAGAACTCTTAATTACATGGATTATAATACCTTTACGGTGAAATGTATCATACGATGCAGTTACGCCCAAACCCTTTAACAGCAAATGAAACAAACAGAATAACAGAAAATAACCTCTAATCTTAATCCATTTTTGACCATCTGAGATAGATTCCTTAATTCAAATATTGATAATAATAGCCATCAGTCGGTACAAGCTATCCATGGTAGGTCAGATCGGTGTATGTGGAGTGACCTTTGTATGAAAATGTCACTCCACATTTTTTATTCATTTACATTTACTCGACAGTCACGGTCTTATCTCAGATTGTTTACAATCTGCGATTTTAGATTAATTATTGGGTTCGGGCGTTAAACTGTCGTATCACGTTTTAGGATAATTTCTGCTGCGCCATGAGGTTCATAGTTCTGTCCTGCACCACATACACCCAGAATTATTTTTGAAGATATGAGTACCGTTAGGTGACTTTTAGACTCCGAACCTTTAAATTATAAAAAGCACTCGAACAGCGAGAGTATGCATGGGCAACGATATCAAATAAGCCTCTGCCCATTTGCTGTCCTATAAATAAAAGCCTATTTATGTCTATTATGTTTTTCATTGTTAGTTCAACACGAAGTTATTACGTTACTTTCATGAATCATTTCAAGTGTTTTTCTGCCTCGACTAACAAAGACTCAAATTAAGTAAGAGAATAAATTAGTTCATAGTACTCGCATCGTATTGTTAGTGTAGACTTAGACCGTTCTAAGTGTTTTAAAATACAAAACGGATCCCAATTATTGATATTGCATATTATAATAAGGATGGAGGGTGCGACGGCGCCTAGATAAGGATGCGACAATCACATCTCGTTCCACAATAAAACATTAACACGTCCGCTTGCTCAATTGATCCAAAGAGGTCTCAATTTGCAATCGATTACTAGGAATAGTATAGCAATGTAAAAGATCAATGCTCTTTTGAAACCTTATTATATGTGATTTAGGCATAAACAGCGAGACACCTTCTGCCGTTTTCTCGGAAACATTGGCCGATCGCCAGAAACGGCTCGCCAAGCAGATGAGGTATTGGCGAAACACGTATACTTCTTTCGGGCTCTCTTTATGGAAATCCGTACCAGATAAATGCACTTGTTTAATTTTAAATTGTCCAATATCGATAAATTTTCACAAAATCACCGAAATCTCGCTTGAATAATACCAGAATGTTTTTAAGTAATAATGTATTTAATTTAGTACAAAAACACAAATGCAAGTGTGTCATTTAAATAACTTTCGAACCCGCTTTGAGGATATTGCAAAAAATTATACTTTGTTGTGGACTGCCGTTCGGAACAAGTAGCTCGTACTATCAGCAAAATCGGTTTACCAGCTCACCGAAATTTGCGCGTTTTATTATCATGGTCGACTTTTGCTGTTAAAGGCTTATTTACGGCATAAAATGCATACTCAACAATATAATTCTGTATTTTTTTGATATTACATGGTAAATATCCCGATTGCCATATAATTAAGGTTCATCACCAAATAATAGTTCAATTAAAATGATGCACCAATTGGCCAATGATACCTGTAATCATAAAGCGTAACATGACCTCACAGTGCATGGTCATGTCATAGATCACGATAAGTATTAGTTACATGTGCCGTGAGTTGTGCGCACTGAAGCATGCCCAGGTCGCATCAATAAATCCTTGCTTAAAAGGGTTGGAGAAGGCTTCGCCGTAGAGTGAATTCATTTCAGAGCGTAAAATAAATTGTTTGCTCAGAATTAGCTTTAAAGCATTCTGACGTTTGCACAGGAACAATTGACGATCGCCCATGGAGTACGCAAGAAGCTGCCGTTTCGATATTTGATTACATAAAGTCCATCAACGCCCTGATTATATTAATAAATCAGGTGACTCTACCGGCGTAGTCAGTGTAACAATACGCAACTCATACGTTAAGAACCGACTCAAAACTTATAGCGAACTACTCCTTAATTAGTTGTCTGTACTCTGAATCCTCTCTAAGCATCCCGAGTACTTTAAGTGAAGTTGGATACAGGAAGGAAATAAAGAGGAAATAAACTTAATGGGTAAGAAAGAAGACCTTAATAATAATAATAGCCCGTTTGTATTTGATAATTACTCATTCATTCTTCTTCTACCCTTTTTGGCAAAGGAATCCAAATCACGTCATGTCTATCTGCACTAAGCCACTCCCTACCAAATGTTTCCCTAATCTAGTTCATCCTTCTAAATTGTCTTCCACCTTAGCGTTATTACCTTACCATGTGCCCCACCCATTTACACTAAGTTTATTTATTTAAAAGACGAACCGAAAAAAGAGTATCTCAAGTACATTCAGTACATACTTAAGTACGAGGTATCAAAGAAAATACAAAAGTTTCGTGACTGTCTCAACGCAGACAGTTCTCACATTGCTTCCCTCTCGCTTTGCATAACAGGAATATGTATGAGTTTTACAAATCGTTTAATTAACTTTCCCAATGTACTTAGAATTGCCATTATGCACCGCCCCACTACTTGAGACAACAGCGTTGTACTTAAAAAGCATCAGCAGAAAATTATACAAACGTTGTACGCCAGAAGAAACTGTCAAGTATATGAATCTTCGAAGAGGTTTAATTAAAATTAAAACTTTAACTGATATAAACACGATCTCATTATATTGTTTACATAACCAAAAACTTTTTTATGTGTTCTTTTTTTCTAATTTTGTAATGTATCTTTGTATTTTATGTATCTACTGAATGTTCTGGAATTTTTGTGAAACATTGTTTCTGTGAGTGTTTTTGTGTCATGTCAGGTGTCCTTTGGACATTTAAAATCTGTTTCATTTTAGACGAAAATCATTATTTTTCACAACTAATTTTACGCATAATTGAATGCAGTTACGCATAAACCGAAGTGGGCTATGACATGTCTGGCAACGTCAGCGTCGAACAAGGCAGTTCTATTCTTCTAACAAAATGTATTATTTATCCGAAAACCAAACTGTAAGTAGAACTTATATACCACGCCACGCCATATGTAATGCTAAATTTTCCTTATAAAATCTAGTTCGCTTCCTTCTCAATGGGTGGCGCAGTTGATCTATCGCCACCGTCCATTAATTGCGCACTATAATTCTTATTAGCCGATATAAACACCTGTTGATGTTATTCGATATACCTAGCTTTACATCATACCTCGCCACCTGACTGTTACAAAAACCTTCAAATAACTAATTAATTATACAAATTTTATGATACTTTAATTGATTTATTTCTTATCAAGCCAATTAAAATTATATTTTTATTATAAGCTAACATATGCAGTTGTATATACAGTAATAATATAACGAATTTATACATACAAATTTCTGAAGTTTATTAATAATATTTCAGTAAATTTATTTAAAAGAAATTATATATTATGCATCTAAACCAATTCCAGATTAACCAATCTTTTGATGAAAAACATTTAAATGCCGTTTGGTTCGCATATAATATGTAAGTTTAGGTATTTGTTAAGTTATAAAATGTGTCACTCGATGGGAATTAACTGCAAAACGTATCAACAAGATACACCTTTTATAAGTCAGGGCCGACAACTATCAGGAATTTTCTTCCTTTTTTTCCGTTTAAAGCAATAGGGCTTTAATTGAAAACGTATTTTAGTAAATAATTATACTAGCATACTTCGGTTGGCCAACCGAGCAGAATATGTCATGCAAGGTTGACGGCATCGATTGCGCGCCTTCCTGCCACTTCACATAAAAATATGTATGTTTATAACTAAATTCTATATGGTATGTGGTATTAAATACCTTTTTACAACCGTCTAGATAACTTGGTTTATTATTATAATTAAAAAGTTTCATACTTTTGACATTCACTTCTCTTTCTCTCTTTTACGTCGGTAGCATATGTCTGAACGTCGTGGTCACCAAGGAAACATCTGGAAACATCGTTTATCATGCGCTTCTCCTATAACACTGTATAGCTTTGAGGACCATGAATCTTTCACTTCATCGGTCCATCTGGTTGGTGAACGACCAAGTGATCTTTTACCTTCTGTGTTACCAACTGCCATCAGTTTCTCCAAATTCTTATCGCCTCTGCGCATTGTATTGCCAAATAAGATATGATATCGGCATATGGTAGACAGAGGAGTTATGCAGAGTTGTATAGAATATGAAGTACGCTTCTGTATTCACTTAAAAATACTTTCATACTTATTTCGTCGTCAAATCGATTAATTTATCTTGATAATATAATATTCAGTAGCAAAAATAATGGATGGTAGCCAAGATACTCAAACAAAAATACCGCATATAATTTATTAAGAATGATTCTAAATATTTGTAGGATGAGCGTATCACAGTTGCACCTCATAAAAACAAAAAATATATTTTTGCGAATAATATTAATCACAGTCTAGACACGAAATTAGATTGTGCATGTCTCTAAGCAATTTTTCTCGCGTCCTCTGTCGTACTATGTCACTAGCTAGAAAACTACACAAATTGTACTCGATATTTTTGTAAATTCTCATTAAAGTAAGAGCAGTAATGGCCAAGTGACTTCAATGTCCGATTCTTATCCCCGAGATTGAGGTGCGATCCTCGGCTGTGCACCAATTAACTTTCTTGCTATGTACGTATTTAACATTCGCTTCAACGGTGAAAGAAAACATCGTGAGAAAACTGGCTTGCCTTAGACCCAAAAAGTTGACGTTGTGAGGCAGAGGAGGCATACAAATACATTTGACAAGTACAGTTCACAGACCACATGCCCAAAAGAAATTCGTGCACTTCATGTAATGTCATAAATACGCATTTACATCCGTGAAATATTCGATATATATGTATTTGGCGTCCATGCGTTGTTTTGTCACTCTCCCTAAAATATGGCGAGGGGCCCGATGGCTGGCCATGCGTCATACTCGTGAACGGGTGCTACTTGTGGTGACTGGTCGTACTTGAATTCGTGTATGCGGTGATATAAGTTGTTAATACTACGTATTTGCGTATTGTTCTCACGAGTATGTAAGTGCGTGCTCCTATTTCACCATGCCTCCTGCTGATAGAGGACAAACCTTTGTTTTTAATTTAATTTAATTGCTCAAGATGTAATCTGGAACATGGTGTAATAGTTGCAGCTCCTTACAAACATTGTGTAAAAAAACTTGGCGATTAAAAAGAGTGGCGGAGAGTTTATTGCCAGTTTTTCTATTCCGTTCTACGCCCTTGATTTGAGAACTGGCAGTAAATGTAAAATTAGAATCATTTAATGTATTTTTTTTTTTTGACGTTCATAAGTGTACATGTTACCTATTTGAATAAATGATTTTCGATTTGATTTGAGTACTCGTTTATACCTCGTTTGAACGTTTTAGTAATGTATGGATAATAAAATTAACGAACAAAAAGCCTAGAATCTTCGGGTATATATAGAATTGACAACTGAGCAACGGAGGCGGTGCCATCTCAAAAAGGCATCGCTTAATTAAATGCGCGCCTGATCGAAATCGGCCACACACTTATAACAATGTTATCAATCAGGTCCATGCAAATTTTAATTGTGCTCGGGCTCGTTGATGTCTCGCGATATTATGATTGCAATATATTCGCAGCGCAGGGAGGCGGCACCTCGCTGGGGTGGGCACAACCGCCAATTACAAAACTAGCGTGACTACTATGTTAATAAGACATAAGATTTTTCCTCGGCGATTTCACCGAGAACTTTCATTAATAGTTTTGTGACATTTTATCTATTTATCTAGGTATACGAACTGGTTTAGCACGCAAATAGTTGAAAAAGTTTTGTATTGTAATTAAACGGAAAGTTATGATCCAACGATGCCTCTGGCGAAGGATGATAAACGTGGCCACCGACGCCGCGACGCAGATTTATTCTCAACACCTAATCAGGGTCCTATTTCCAATGACCATAATTTTTTATTGTGAAATTGACGAAAATATTTTTATATACAATCCTTTTCATCATATAAATATATGAAGGTTACTAGTGAAGTCTACGTCTTCAATCTAAAAAAATTACATAATAATAGTTTTTTTTTTATATAGCAAAGCGACGCAAATGTATATACACTTTGAAGGGATCCCAATCATAGTCCCAAACAGGCGCGTCATTGGATCCTGCAAGAAAAGAAACCCTGCCGCCTTAGTTACAGATGAGGCAAAGAGAGGGGAAAAGACTTGGAGCGAGGTGACATACAAGACTCAAGGGCGACAGCGAGACTCTGTGAAAGCCCTCTGCCAGATCCTGGGGTTATAGGACATTAATTGTACCAACAAGGGTAATCCATAAATTCATTAGCAATCTCACTCTAAACAGCATTCTTAGCTATATTATATATTATTAGTCGTCAGGAATTATTACTAACAAATTCTATACATTTAAAGACCTGGGATACGTTGGTGCTTTTTATACCTTATGGTGATGGCGAAAGACCGCGACGACCGACGCGGGAACGGCCTCGTTTACCAGACTAAATATAATTTCACTTGATCATTTAATTATATGGAGATTAATGGGCGAGCAGAGATGCCAACATTTACGTTAATAAAGTATACAATATGGTATCAGCGTTTACTATTAGAGCGAGACGCGAGCGGGTTTGTTTATGTAGTCGGCGTGTAAACATTTGCGAAAACATGTCAAATATTTGAACGATGTAATAGTGAATATAACTAGTCCCTTGAAGTTTTAACTTTTATTTTATTATGTTGATGTTTTAACTTATGAGTAAATCTGATCGAAATTTTTATCATATAATTATTGTACCGGGTAATAACACTTCGTTGCAATACAACAATATAGTAGAACTAAAATGATTTAATAAAAAGTAGGGCAACTGGCTTATCACTTTCTAATGATCTCCAGGCAACCACTGTGAGAAAAAGAAAGGAGTGCAAAACTTAGAAATTATTTAGAAAAAACGAATGGTATGCGAAGCAATTAAAACTTTACATATTGTCTAAAGTTTTGATAATTGCCTCTTTTCTTCCTTTTGCATAACAGTAGACACCAGAGCTAGATACTTTTCTTGGCCAATAAGAGCCACGCCATATTATACTAGTATTGCCACTAAATAAAAGTTAACCGTAATAAGGGGAATAATTTAAAGTCATGCAGACTAACTTAATAATTTATTAAAATGTCTCAATAAACCTACCTATGCATACTAGTAACTGGAAAATTACTCTAAAATTACTTAAACTAGGCTTAAATAAATGTGACACAAACTTAGTGATCGACTGATATCGCAGGTTTTGTCACCTGTACAATACATATCTCTTTTATAGTACCGGGCAATTACAACCTTTCGTTAATTCAAACTTTGGCATTGTAATTAATAATGCAAGAAATAAAAATATGTAAATTTTAGTTGGATTTTATTAGATAGTAGAGTCCACACATATTTGACAGCTAACTGACAATCCCAGTCTGACATTTCAAAATGGCGACGGTAGCACCAATCTCAGCCGCCGCGCCGGCAAGAAAAGTATGTTACATTATAACTTACTGTAAATATACGTACGTTAATTCAAACAGCCAAAAATAAAGGTCTGGACAGTTTAAGCAATAATATTCATAAATATAGTAACTGCGCAATTTAAGTGTAATATCATTACTTTAGCATTTAATTTGTAAAACATTTCTAGTACAAACATACTCCAAAATAAATGATTACAAGAATATTTTGGTCGTGTTATTTTGTTATTGTTGACAGTTATGCGCCTCCCATTGCCCCCATTCCAGACTTAAATTGGTATCGAAATTTTGGAAGCCACCTTATCTTGTTTAAATATCCTAATTTTAATACATATTTACCGCTCAGACGACCTAAAAATATGATCAAAGTAAATCTGTAGTTTTATGTTTCTTGTTACATCTCGAATTCACACGTCATAGCATCCGAATTAGACATCGTTAATAAAAATCAATTAAACTCTTCTCTTGTAAACACAAACTGTAAAGCACATTTTTTTAAAGAATGCCGCAGTAATGTATGTGTGAGAGATATATCATGAAGTTCAGTGATGTGAATTTTCACCAAGCCCGAAATGCTGTATGAATAAAAGTCTCCACTTACGGCATACTGACTCGTCTTCCATTTGAATACAATGCCACATATTTATCAGGGCCGTCCGTATGCATCCATACATACTCGTAATCCTTGCATTTCAAAATCTGCCACATCGTCGCTATGACGAATGCAACAATATTTCTACCACGTAGCTAGCGTACGTCGAGCGCAAATGATAAAGGATTTACTGCCAATTGACTTTCAATTGGGATTAATAAATGAGCAGTTGCCAAGGAGTACTTATTGATTTCGTGACTACATATTTCTCCCGTTGAGCATAACGATCGACCCCCAAGGCTATTCCGTCGGCGCGGGCGCTTAGCCGGAACGTGTATCACAATGGCCTATACTTCACTTGTTAACAGAAACGTCAAAATAAATATGTCCGGAATGAAGATAAACTTACCGTTGAATCGCTTGAAATATTAGTAAATGTGGTCAGTGGGTGTAATGCAGTCCCACGAGCGAGGCCGCTAAGCAAGCGCCCCCGCAGGCCGCACTCTATGTACGAGTAGGTATGTGCAATTTATCTCGACTGACGCCAGTGAGGGTAACTGGAGGTCACTAAGTGATAGTATTCAGTCACGAGCGATTAGTCAATGCCACAGAACGCATGCTTTTTACGGGCTCGCCGCTGCCGACACGCCCGGAATACATGCGAACTGCAAATGTGTGACGAATATTCACACAGATAAAGACACTAAAAAGATAATAATATATGATGTAAAAAAGAAATGACATTCAAGTTTATTTCCAACTGAGGTGCAGTGACACCGGCTATAGTTAAACACTGGATGTCCTCGATGAAGACGCAATATAGGTTTCAGAGAGAGCAAAAACGTGTAGACAATGGAAAATGTTGCGCCCCCGATACTAGCGGCACTGCTGCCGACCGGCTGACTCTTGCCTATTTGGGAACTCGGGCTCCCTATTTGGAAAGCTGTGGTCCGAGCCGGATCGATATCTTTCCTCTACTATGGCGCAGAATACTCGTCAGCCGTCGTTTACGGATATATTTTTATATTTATACTTTTCACAATGTATTATTATGTCTAGACAGTAGACATTTCAAGAATTGCGCTATTTACTAAAATATTTGTAGAGCGTTAAGATTTTATGAGCGTCGTTTATCATTGTTAAAATATGAAGCCAGAATTAAACGCGTTGTTAACAGATCTACAGGAATTCCTTATATATCGATATTTATATATTTATACATAATATGACGATACTGTAGGTGTGTGTACTGTTCAGCTGTATCCAGCGGTTTTTATAGCGTTAAAAAAAATTATTTTGGCTGGACGTTTATGTACTTTCATATAGAGATATATTGTTATATATAAAATTGTTCATCATTAACAATATTTATTATTTAGCTTAGGTACTAATTAATCTTAAAATGTATAAAGGTGTACTATGTAATCTTTTACAAAGTCACGCTACCAAAATTACAAAGCTGTAACCAACGAGATACTCATCAGTACACATTCCGTTCTAATACCAAATACCTCGTAAAATGTCTGAGTATTCACATAAAATGTGATACTAAAATAAACAAACATATTGCAAAACAAATTATTCTTAATGTCATATTGTATTGAATATTAGGGCTTTGGGGTGCAACCTAGTATTGGAAAGTTATAAATCACTTGTGTTAACGTGAAAGAAACGACCTGAAACACTCTTGCTTTGTCAACACTAGAAACCTGCCGGAATATGATCTATAAACGTAAAATACCAGCTTAACCTCACCATTCCATGTAAATACTACGTGACTCTATGGTTTGCATATATTGTCAACGATAATCTAAAGAAATAATATCGAAACCGTGTTTATTAAATACGTCAATTTACAGATACCGGCAAACTTCTTGAGCATTAAATAAGGGAGTGGGGGGAAGTTTGCGCATCATATTGCAGCGCGGGACACAAACGTCAAGTGAAATACTTCATCGACACGTCACTCGACACGTTTGACATGGCATTAATAGCTTACGAACATACGCAAGGATTTTACGTATATTAATTATTAATTAAAGTAATCAAACAAATGACACTATACGCATCTTATCACACGGTGACCATTTGTCGGTCACTATACTATACTATTAAACTTTTTTGATTTCCTATATACAATACAAAATAATGTATCTATGTAAATAAGTGCTCGTTATAATAACCAGCCCGTTTAATCTGCGCCGCGCGCCGCGTTACACAGTTTTTTTTAATAATGGTGCTAATTGTTCACAAGCTAAATAGGTTAGGTTTTATATAAAACGTAACATTTATTTTATCTAGTCTCTTAAACATTTTCCGTTTTTGTTCTGCGCGCACACCGTCCAATCCCACCTTAAGTTAAGTGAGATGTGTGGGAGGCACGCCAGTCCTGGATATTCCACCATTTACCACCACTCAAATGAACCCATATTTAAGAGTTAAGGGCATATGAATGGACAGAAGCTCACTACTTGCTACTTTTATTACTTAGGCTTATGTGACGTGTTGAAGATCGTGTTTATCATATTAAATAAAAATAAATAAGTATGGTAACGACTTAACGATATTCTTAACCTAAATAGTAATAATAATAATAATTAAGAATGGGTAAATAGATAATTAAAACCATCCCTGTTTCTGTACATTTTCTCTTGCTTGCGTTTATTACTGTTTATTTGGTTGTTGGAAATAAATTATTTGATTTGGATTTTAATTTAAATATGAGTTCTTTTTATTAATTAACTAGAATCATTTATTGTCTGTCTTTATACGTCCTGTGTAGGTCGGAAAAATAACACCTCTATCCCACGGCCTTTAAAACTCGTGACTACTCAAACGTATCCATCACGAAATTTTACTCTCGTCCTGTAATATTATGAAAGGTAAATGACAACCTTAAAATCTTTAGCAGCAGTAGATGGCATTTAAGAAGAAAGGTTAAGCTTAATGAGCTTTGGGCGTGGCACTGAGAAATTGACGGAGATAGTCTTATACGAGGCTTTTAATGTTTGTCCTTAAAATATACATTTACGTAATATATATGACATTTCAATAATCGTTATATACCAAAGAAGTCATTACTGAGAAGTGCGACATTAATAATTAAAGTAGCCATGACAATCGTCAAACTTCGAAAGGAGATGGCTCTATAAGAAGTCTACGAATATGCTTATGAGCTGCAAATCAAATCAAATCAAAAATCATTTATTCATGTAGGTAACGCAATGTACACTTCGACGTCAAAAAAGAAATATACATTAAATGCTTCAATTTTATATTTACAGCCAGTCCTCAAATCAAGGGCGTAGAACGTCAGAGAAGAACTGGCAATACTCTTACCTACTCTTTTCAGTCGCCAAGTTTTTCTTTTACACAACGTTTGTAAGGAGCTGCAACCATTACACCATGTTCCATATTACATCTTAAAGTAATAAAGAATAATAAAAAAAAAAGCAAGATTAGTCCTCTATCAGCAGGAAGCATGTTGAAATAGGAGCACGCACATACATTCTCGTGGGAACAACACGCAAATGCATAGTCGAAACAGCTAGCACCACCGCATACGCGAATTCAAGTAGGACCAGTCACCAGGCTGCAACAATTGTATCGGCACCGTCAGAACATCCAGGACTGTTGACGAGAGAGATTGAGATGTGGACAATTTTCTTGCGTGGAAGTCATAAAAGCACGTTATAGTAATCACACATCAAGTTGTGAGACATGATGCGGTGTGGGTGGTCCACAGTTACGTAGTTCACAGCAACCACTAATTGCGAGCCGCTTTAAGGACGCTGATCGATACGATAATGTCTTTAATGTCGTTCTGGTGTCGCTCTTAAACATTTCATTTTGTCCTGTTCACTCGTGTAAGCTTACAATTTACAGTTCGCAGCGTCGCACTTTCCCACTTCATTCAAGGATTTATTGAGGCAGTAGACTGGATTAGTTTATTGTCGTTAAAAGCCCGTCCTGTTTTGGTATGCAGCGGAGGACTCGCTCGAGATGTTATTGATATGATTCAGGCGCGATTCCCTACGTGCGTTCACGCTCTTTTTACCACAATTATTAACAATTGCTCCCATCTCGATATCTTTTATTTGCGGGCGCGGCAGTGTCATCGTTAAGAAGTTTCATTTGCAAGTATTATAGGGCATAGAATATTCATTCGCAGACTTCGATGTGATCAGATATTGCAGTTATTTAAAATATTTTTACCATTCCGCTATAGGCGAGACTGGTTGAGGCGGTAGTAATCATAGTCAGTCAGCAAAACTATTCGCAATGCATAATGCATATTTAGAAACTCGTGGTCGGCTCGACCCTGCGGCTCAGTTTAGCGCCCTCATGAGAGCACAAATTGCGACCAGTTACATTACATGCATTATTTAAACACGACAACCTTATAAGAAAGTAATAATGTGATAGAGTGTACGTATGTCGCACGCTGAGTCAGATCGCGGCGCGGCTCATTGACCCTCGCGACACCGCGCACACTATTCCTGTGCAACGCACACCACACTCCAATATTACGTAACCCACTCAATTTTGAAGATATTATATGACCAATAATTCAATCCACGTACGTGTGCCGTAAGAGCGCGCAGCGTTTAAACGGTTTTCGCAACACCGCGCACCGCGCCGCCCCCCGCTTGAGCACTCTCATAGAAGGAATTTCACGACTTTCATTAACATAAAACAAGTGTAATCAATTTATTCAGTTATTACTGGTTTATGCAATATAATTGAATTGAAAAATCAGAAATCGTTCGAACGTACATTCCAGTTACTATCATGAAAACTTTATTAATAAAATGCTAAATATACCCCACGCCATCTAAGAAACATTTATCATAGGATCCTGAAATAAGGTGATGAATAATTTAAAGTCTACAATAAATGTAAAACGTGCCATATCTTGGCAAGCAGCATTAGTCTAGAAGACGGACTAGGCGTCAAAACAGTGTAATCATTAAATTGAGAAAAAAGCGATAAAAAATAGATCTATAAATATTTATTAAGGTCGGCGCCATTACCGTCGTTGAATATTCACTTTGAGGCAAAATTCTCGGGGAATTTTAAAAGAACAGTGTGCATCATTCATCAGAGGTTGTGTTTGCGAGTAAATTTGCATACGAACGCGGTCTGATCTCGCAAGCATCGGTGGAATTAAAAGAGTGCCGAGAGGGCTTCGATCCTGAGTCGATAGTGTCACACGACTAATGGAGCAGACGCCGAACATCGATATCGGCAAATAAAAAACAGCCTTCAGCTATCCCTCGCACCAATTACTAATACTGGCGAACACAAAACGATTGTGCTCCAATAACTCACGGAGTGTATCTATCAATAATTAAAAGAAATTTAACATCAAGTCAAAAGTACTTGAGTCGATAAAAGCAAATTGTCGAGTGTTATCAACGCGAGAATGCAATTTCATTGAGAATGGACTTTCTGCTGAATTAATTATTTCTTTGCCACGGCCCTTGACACAATTTCGCTTCCAAACACAATTTGAATATTAATACGATTTTTGTGCGAGTCAAATGTTTCTTCTTCGACAAATCTTCAATCGCATTTAAATACTTACTATGCATATAAAAATATAAATGCATAAGGAACTGCATAGATTAACAGACATTTTTTTTGTTTGAATGAACGGATAAAAGGTTTGTTTAGGAACTTAATCTATGTGTTGTTTTATTCTATGTGTATGTACTGTTTTGTATGTGAAGTAAGGGAGTGAATTTTGTTGTTAAAAAATATTTTTTATAAATTATCTCTGCATATACGTAGACAGTTTAAAGATATGTAAGGTTTCAATTACATATTAGTCTTAAGTTCAACTAGATCGTAACTTTAAATAGTCTTTGGAATTTACTAAAATGGATTAACATAAGAAAGTGTCCAACACATAAAATGTTAACCACTCAAATGTACCAAATGAAAAACACAATCCATAAAGTTTATTTGAAATCTCACACGAGGCGTATTATTTATTGCTTATGCAAAACTGAAAAGGTATATATTCATTCAATGACACTCGCGTGGGTGGTACAATATTTACGCAATTGATACCAATACAGTTTTCACCAATTAACACCGCATAATTGCTTTAAAAATTGAGTAATACGTGTTTTGTATTTCTTTTTATATTTGATATTAAATTTGCACGTCTATTTTAATTTTAACATTGAAAATATATATATACATATATTGATTTTCATTTTTCTTATGGTAATTAAAATAATATTATTATATATAAATGTATTTTAATTGTAGGTACAAACTAAGGTATAAACTGCTCAACTATTTTGTCGGAGCATCTTTAATATTCGTGGGTAAATAAATTTTTTACATGTTTTTTTAGTTTCCGAAGCCGTCACATAAATAAATTATCTTCAAAAATACTTACTTAGTGTAATATTTAAAACTCCCGTGAAAACTAATAGGCTATAAAACCCATTCCGATTACCGTGTATACACGCGAAAAGATAAGCCTTTATTGCAGGTTTAACCTAGATTACCTAACCTTTGATATTTACAACTCTTTTGTCAATGTCTCAAATGATTTGTTGTTGATGGAGATTTGTTTTCTTGTTAGAGACAGTTGTGATATCTCCAAATCGTCCAAATATAATGTAAAAATGTATTTAACATGAGATTTGGAGCAAATCAACAGCTATGTTATAGTTTAGTTAAGTACATAAAACCATAATACACTTTTCTCAGGAATCCATACGATCACGGTACATTTAGTATATGTAGTAGTTTTTATTTTAGAGAAAATATATTTTCAGTTTTATATAGATTTTATTCCCATTCATAGTCTTGAGGAAAGTTGTTCCTTCCATTTGGAACTACTACTTCCCACTCAAATGTAGTTTGCCAAAACAATATAGGTACGTTGTCTGACTTGACCATTGACCGCTATTCTGTGGGCCAAGGCAATGGCGTGTCATCTACTAATTGGTCTCAATACTCCTAATATTATTAAAGTTTGTATTGTATTAGAAAATATATAGGCGATGCTATTCAAAAATTTAAAAATAAATTTCGTCCAGGAACTTTATCCAAGTATCAAAGTAGATTTTCATAAAAATTGCTTTGATATAATTCATAATTCTAAGTTTCCAAACGCTAACAAGACTGCGTCGATAAGTCAATGCAAGTAGTTTTGTATATGACCAAGATGTCCTTATGTCCGTATACGTAAAAGAATTTGAGTAACTTTAAGAGTAACGTTATGAAAGACCCGAAGTAAGAACGCTTTGGACACTCGACCGAGTATTGGAAACAATGATATCGTGTTATCTAATAAATCTATTAATACAAATTGTACTTGAACTATTAAGGGAAAGCTGACGTCAGCAGATAGCGTCAAGAAGTACGTATACGTGACAATTCCCAGGCAGACCGGACACTTGTGTTTCTGCCAAATGAGGGTGGCCACGTGGCGATGACTGACACTTCCGTAGGGTTACGAAGTAAAGCAATAATTGCAAAACTCTCGTTGCTATATTGGTGTGACATTAGCAGCCATTAGACGAGGACACTGAATGAGCCTACTCTCACGGAAATAGCACGTAGTATTGTTCAGAAATTATCGTCACAGATGACGTCAACGTCGACCGCAATTACCGGCTAATTTCTGCAATGCACATCAAATTGATTTCAACGGGTTGAAACAAATGTGTGACGTTTTTATTGAAGGATTCGCCATTCTAATAGATCAAGGTTTACAATACAATTTATTTTATATCGAAAAGCAATTAAAACATTATGTGCATTAAATAGCTGAAACGTGGTTGTCAGTATGACCGCGGCAATAACCCAAACTATCGAACGATTTTTATTCAATCTGAAATGTTTTTTTTTAATATTAATAAATCAAACAGGATTTATTAGTTATAAAAAAATTCACAATCAGCCATTAATTATCATAACGTCATAATAAGAAAAACAGTTAAACAGCCTTTAAAAATTTCACTAATTATTGTTCTATTTTTTTATTGTTAAAGTGGCCTAAAAATTGTGCCCAAAATACTTGAAATCCAAATTAGCTAAAGTAAAAAAAACTATATATCATTTAACACACGTATTAGTGAAATAATAATAGCTGTATTTAATAAAAAAAAATCTTAGATTCATTCATATTCAGGTCATAAGTACCATTATTAAAAATTAACTAAATTTGTTTAACACGTGAAACCTACTAAAAGTCTGAGTGTTTAATCCAAGCCAGGCATAACATAGGGGGTTCAACAACCGTTGCTGAAACAAATGTGACGCGACACCTAGATACAGACATTTAATATGTAGTGATTGAAATAAATCGCTAGGATTATTGCCAAGTGGAAAATCATTATAATATATTGGACGCGCGGAATTCACTTTGACAATATTTTGACATTGTCTGGTGAACCTATTTAAATTGAAAGGAAAAAACATTTTTTTTGGTTAGTCACTGTATATTTCTGAAGGATTTATTTCCATGCTTTGAGAGCAAATCTATTCCCGTCCTTTCTATTTACTTTAGCGATGATGTGCCTGAATATTCACATAATATTGCAATGATCTCACCTCTATTAATAATAATGTTACACAGCAACAGATCAAACAATTTAGTCTCACGCTGATAAATCATCTTATTTGGTCATCGTCATTTACGAAGGAAATTAATGAATTAATCTACACAGAACACCAGAAATACGAATAAATTTTATGGTTATATTTTATAATGTTACAACCATAATATGTTTATATGCCACTACCTTAGTATACGTTAATTATTTAAATATGTTCGACGTCCTGGTGGCCACGCCTTCTTCGCCACAACTTCTTTTCTATTTATGATAAGTATACTATAAATAAATAAATGAACAAGCTACTAGTACTCCTTTTGAAGGGCCGCAACGCATCCACACGCATGTGACCTCTCTAGCATTGGGGTTCCATGAACTGCGGAAGCTGCCCCTTATGTCAGTACCATGTATAATACTAGATATTAAATTAATATGTTATAATACTCTAATGGTACATTACAAACGATGCCTAACGAAATGAATGTGCCTCAATTAAACCCAAATTCTTGCAGTATAAAAAACCTGCTATTTTTAACATGTGTATTCCCCACCACAACCGTATGTGAAGGAAAACATTGACGACAAAAATTGACGACATGTGTCAGGCATAGAAGCAATTTGCTTTTTGAGGAGAAATAATCACAAAACAAATACAAAGATCTAAGGTCAAGACGAAACGATGGTTAGCTATTTAACTATGGGTCGATAATAAAACCATCTTATGTTCTTAATGTGAAATAGTAAGAGTAAATAGAATACTCGAATTTTCTAGCTAAAACCATATCTACAAATATTAAGCTTGGTTGTGTAATATTAAACTATATCATTATTTCAGACTTCACTTAGGTTAAACAATTAATGATAAATAAACATTTGAAAATAGTGTTTATAAATGCGATTGAGTGCTCGGATCCATTACATAAACCGTCAGACGACTATCTTCTTTAATTGCACCGGCATAAGTGCCGCATTCTCATAAAGACGCTATCTGTTTGTTGAGGCGGCGTGTAATCTGTGGAAAATTGACATTTGGCGCCAAAAGGAGCTGACTGAGTGATGTGAGTGCACCACTTGGTGCGAACTGCGAACGAATAAATATTTATCGAGCCTGGATCATAAGCACCTTATTTGTATTGAGGTATTTTATTTCGCTGATTGCTAAACATTCGAAAGGCTGGCAAATAAGTGAGATTAAATATAATTGACACCAATTACTGCGCACACAAATATATATAGGTAATCTTTACGATTTACTTTGCGATGTAATGTTTAGTTTTCTGTGACGTGAGGGTCTAATGAATGTTATTTCTATTCAACTATATCAACCATTATTACGAGTATTATATTTGATGCATAATGCCAGATTCAATTCCCAGCGTTCAATTGTTATTTTGGTATCATCATCAATCAATACCTCCTGGAACTTAGCCTTCTGAAGTATACTTCGCCATCACAATCGATTTCTTATTTCTTCCGTCAATTTCGAACCCCTATTGTTTTGAGTTCTTGACAAGTGCATCCCATCAATGCAGCCTCGATCGGGTTTGCTCTTGCCACCAGGTTGTAAGTTCAATAAAGACCTTGGAGTTACGTTGTCTGCCATTCGGTGCACATGTCCTCACCACTTGAGCCTCTTGCATTTTATTAATTGGGTGATGTTGGCATCGATAAGGATTTTATAAAGTTCTTCATTGTAGCGATTACGCCAAATACCGTCGTCCAAAGACCAAAGATACGTCTTGCTAAGGGCCCAGGTTTTAGAACCAAGTGAGCACTGGACGTACCAGAGTTTGTACAGGATTTATGTAGGGTACATATAGTTAGTTAAACACCAGCAGAAAGTGATTTCGTGGTTCCAAGAAAAATTGCATAAATTAAATGACACATTATTACGCAGTTTAGGAATAAAAAAATATATGGTATTAAAAAGTGTTATATCCGAGCGATAGCACATATCATAGCATGTTTATTGATAGATGCCCATAAATATAGGTGCTTTGGATTCACTTAATTAATACCGAGAATAAAACAATAAAGGAATTTTAATTATAATAAATAATGACTAATTTATGCAATTGTATAAATTACACACGACCATACGACCACACCTGTATTCATACAATTATAAGTAATTGTGTTATGCCGTGCTGCTTTCAAAACATTGTACCGTACTGTAATTGGTCATTAATGGGCGTGAAAATATTCAGGATCTACTTAACTTACGTAACCGTACCTAACATATATAACAAAAAACTTGGTGATCAAAAAGTTTGGCGCAGAGTTTATGACCATTTCTTCTCTTCCATTCTACGCCCTTGATTTGAGAACTGGCAGTTAATGTAACATTAGAAGCATTCAATGTGTAGATATTTATTTTTTGACATTCAAGTGTACATTGTGTTACCTACATGAATAAATGAGTTTTGATTTGTTGGATATCCGATCGCGATATAATATGATACTAATAATATATATACTTATGCACCATGGATACTCTCATTGCTGGAGAGGATCCCACGTTGAATTAGTTTGGCAATACTTCAGAGGTCAGCTGGTTCCACAATGTTGAAACGATGGAAATTGAGGTGACACGGAAAAAGCGTACCAACTCTCAAAAGACCGGCAACGGACTTGCGAGCCTTTTGGCAATGTCCATGGGCGACGGTATCACTTAACACCAGGTGAGCCTCTTGCTTAATAAAAACAATTTCGTACTCTGACTCAATCTATGATGACTGCAGCTATTAATTCGAACAAAAGCCTGATGGACCGCAACTGCATTTTATGAGTTGATCTGCTAAAAACTTTAAAAAGTTTTTTTTTACTTAAGAAGCATATTGTAACTAAATAAACACCGTTCTCCCTAGCGTCATTTGACAATGTATATTATGTCGGTATCGACATGTACAGCGACATGTACAAATATTCCAGCGGAAAATGCATGACTAACGTAATAGCATACCTTAATTGCATTTATATTAAACGCACATGATCGTTGTATCGCGAATAACGCCCCCCGCCCCGCGGCCCCGCCCGCCTGAGGTCTGTCATGATTTATCGTTTTAAATAGACAAGTCATACGTGACCTATAACAATGGGTCTGAAAAAACAGTGCTACTTGCAAGGCGAAATGAATTTACAGTTTATATAATAATTAATCAATGATTTCATCGCGATAATAATAATAGATATTTAATCTAATTAGTAAAACTTATCTGTTTTCACTGAAAATTTTAGTATCGCATAAATTCATTTAGCTGAAGATTTTGATACTTGAGTTAGTTCCTCTCTCCATTTACAGAAATAAAAGAAACATTAAAAAATTTGAAGTATTTATTTATTTATAACGCTTACTAACACTATATATAGACACTAAAAGAATAAAAAATACACTTAAATCCTGAACAACAGTCACATTTAAATTTAAAAAAAAAATGTGTGTTAATAATAAGTATCTTATAAAATTAAAAAATTATTGATGAAAATTATTAACGATAAATTTATTAAAACACTTTTTTATTAATATATGTAGTGAAATACATTGAATTTTATTATTTTAATAATATTTTTTAATAATTAAATTTTAAGGTTAGTTATTAGATATATTTTTATGTATTAGGTGATGTAGTTGGAATAAATTTTAATATTATTTTTTATTACTTTTATCAATATCTAGGTATTGAAAATACAGAATCAATACTATGGTTCACGTGATATATGACGTCACCGCATACGTCCATCATGTCAAACATATAAACATATCACGATCTATTTAAAATATTAGTAGCTATAAATCAAATTCGGATAGAACTTTGAGCCCTAAAATTTGTTTAATGGCGAATACATTTAAAACACGTTTTGTATACTACGCTCTTTTCAACTTAGTAATATATTGTAATGAAAGAACCATACAAATCCTTATACATACTCATTTATCAAGAATTATTGATTCACAAATACACTGTTCGCCAATCTTGAATCCCGTCTATTGATAACATATTAATCAAGTCGGTTAACATTTTTTTTTCTATATGCAGTAGGTACACGAGAAATAATATATTGTCCATAATATGTATTTCAATTGATGGCTGACCTATATTGAACAAATAAATAAGAGTATACAGTTGCACTTTTCTTAATTAAAATGAATCAGAAATCCTATAGTCCAACATGTTTATTATTAAACTATTGGCACAGAGTGTTCCTACAAATATGGGTACTGAAAACTTCCATTTTATTTAATAATAATAGTTGTACGGTTCCTGGGTCATCGGGGTGCTTAAAATAATTATACAAGTATGAGGAATATAAGCGAAATAACTAAATGGTATTTCCAATTCTTACAAAATTAGAATAAACAGTTTAAATTTGTTGTGTAATTTTTTTCTCGTTTTCTTAATATCCTAGCTTCCATAGTGTAGACCTGAACCCCTTCACGGGTTTTATTCCGTCATTTTTTTAAATATCCCTCTCGATGGCTTGCTTTTTCAATTCGCTTCCAGCTAACGTTTCTATTTCTTCCACCCACCTTTTTTGGCGCGATTCTCCTTCTTCTACATTGGGTCTTCTCATGTAGTTGAATTTCAAGATATTTAATTACAATAATAATGGCATAAGTTTGGAATAGTGGATATTTTTCATATATTGTATAGATGTCCAATAAGCATCTCTATCTTCTTTCTCTGTACAAATATAAATATATCCCGCAATATATATCGTTTTAATATATACATATTAAAATATGTAGTACTTTTTGTAAGTATTTATATGGAAGACTATAAAACCTGTTTGTTATAAAGCCTTTTCGCAGAATTGCGTTTACGATTTGAATGCTTAAGCGAGAATGTAAACAATAACTCGAAAAAGCAATTACATAGCAGAATATATTGAATAAAGATCTAAATTAATTATAAAACATAGCTTGTTCTCATCAAATTATGAAGAAAATATAAGAAATAACAAGTAAATTTCATGTTTATAATTGACTTCGAAACCCGAAGATATTTGAGTATATAGGCATAGTTTCTTGTAGAGCAATCTTAACGATTAAGGTGTCAAACATTATGACGCAGCAATATTGTCCCATTTAGGGCCTGTTTCACAATGTCCGGATAAGTTCCAAATAAGCTATTTATTACTTATTGGTAGGATAAATAGTATTTTTGCGTTTCTCGACTGTCAGATAGCGCTATACGTTATGAAATTCGAAGTATCTTATTTGGAATTTTTATCTTTTGAATAATTTATGTGTTGCATAGCTATTTGGCACTTTATCCATATATTGTGAAACAGGCCCTAAATATCGTAATCTGATAGTTTTCAGGATATAAGCCGAATCTCTTATTATCCCCCATATTCGCACTGGGCAATGTTATTTCAATGCTTTTTGCGTAGAAAGAAATAAAAAATAAATATAAGAGAAGAATTCAAGAAAAGAAGCAGTGCTTGCAATAGATCCAAAAATTTGACGGCATATGTCAAGCACAGAAGACTGATCACCCACTCGCCTATAAGATTAACAATTAATGATCATGAGACAGAACAGAAATCTTAGGCCCAGACCTAAAAAAAGATTGTAGCGCCCCTGATTTATTTTATTTTATATATAAGAAAAGTATAAAGAGCACTAGCCCCACACAAGGATTCTTTGTTCCCTGGACAGTGATTCCTTGATTACTTTTGACATATTAACTGTACTTTCTGACAATAATTTCTACATTAAATTTATAACTAAACTATTCTAAAAGAATGCACTTACTTTTTTCTAAGTACTTCTAAGAAATCGGGCTATACTCCTGCTAAAAACACTTCAATTAGAAACAACAAAATTGTTTTTAAACGGATTTCTTCACAGTTGACATTACGATCGCTGGTACTGGTTTTATAAAGGTGAACCGATAACCTTCCATAAACGAACATTCCTTACATCATAAAATCAACTCATTTTTACATACACATAAAATCTCTATGAGGAAACAATGGTAATGGTGAAGGCCCACGCAATTAGACGTTTCAAAATGGCCGATCGCTTATCATAAGTGTCCCTTTAGGTTCCGTGTAATAAAGTTTTCAACTTCGGGTCAATGACTTTAATGATGACAAATACCTACATACCGTGCATGTCTTTATTATATACAAGTTAATGCATTATTATTTCTCGGTATCTGGGTATGTTGAATTTTACTTGTTTAGTCTGTAGAGGCTATAACCTGCGTAATACAGAGTGATATATCGCATAGACTACTAGAATTCGCCTTGAATATAGATTGCAGTCCATTAATCGCGCATTGTAGGGCTGTGGTATCGTTCCCGGGCGGATGCACGTGCGTTGGCTAGTGTGCTCAATGCTGCTGAAACACCGCTCACACTTCCGACTCACATTCATTGCCGCGCCATTCATAAATGCCTCATTCATTTAATTCAAGTTCACAACGAGCGACCGGCACGAGAGGCTTCGTAACTTACACGAGGCCCGCGCGCGTTATCTCCGATTCGAATCTCCGATAAAGATAATAATCAGCCGAACTACTTTCAAGATACCCAAATATCAACTCGAAATAATCCATAAAATAAATTCGAAACCGTATCACCGATTCTCGGTAGGGACCAGGGCGACAAAATTCTTTTAGGAGCGCAATAACTCACCGCGACTTTACACATCTAATTAAAATCAGGCGCCTGCATCTCAATGGCCGGATGTGAACCAAATTACGGAGCGGAGATCTACTGAGTCGGTGAGACGGTGCCGTACCTACGGTTGAGATGATATCGCGCTGATGGTGCATGCCTAACGAGTCACAGATTCTAACTTTTCGGTTTGTTGGTCCACGTGAGGGCGTATTGTGTGCAATTGTAGCATGCGAGGGCACTTCAGGCCGACGACCCGTCTTCACGCCGCATAATCCGACAGCGTTATGGTAAGTCCGGCGCCTTTGTTGGCTACCGGCTTAATTAGAACCCGTGGGTGGCTTATGACACGCCAGGATCTGATCATAAAGGCGCTAAAAATTCTACCTGCTCAAATCTGCGCCGACGACATTCCTATCTCGCGTTCCTCAAAATTAATGCCTATTGTCCGAATACGATGGGCGCGAAGCGATTACGAATACATCGAATCAAAGGGACCGAATCTATTTGGATATAAAATTGTGATGGTGTTTCACAAAATAAATATGCTTGGACGCTGCTTTTTCACTTGTAACAAACGTTTAATTGAGATGTATGCACTTAAATTCTTTGACCCCGATTAATTTCATGGAAGCGAGTTGTTGAGTGTTAATTAAGTGCACTAATATTTAGAGAGTACATAACACAGTGGTCATTTCAATTAGCTCTTTGATAACTAAACACTTTTGAGTCAATATTAAAAAACGTCGCCGTATCAAATTACCTAATTAATGCAATGAATTCTCAAGTGATTGCTGAGATGTTTGGCCACTTAGTAAGTGTTTAAAATATTGGTTTCTTCAGGTTTCAATTAAACTACCAATAATGATCCAATGATATATCATGGTTTTTATGAGCAACGAGGCAAACGAGCATACAGGGTAATTTAATAAAATATATATTTAATAAGGAAAAATATACTTGCCTATCTAAATCCCATATTTCAAATTTTAATTTTACCTTAAATTAATACTTTAATTGAATCCTACTTAAAATTTGAAATTAAATCAATATCTGAACAATATATATAATGTATCTAATACAGATGCACAAAACTGTTGTAATCATATAAATAAGGGAATAATTAATAATATCTCGTTCAAGTATGTATCTATTACATATCATACTATGCATGTTATGAAATTCGATTCACCAGTTTTAGACGTAGCATAAAATTTATTTTCAATCTTGGACAACTAGTATGTATTAAACATTAATTTAAAAAAAACTCCTGTGACAGCCTTTGTGGTCGCACCGCATAATTATGTCATACTCCTTTATGATTTGGGTGTAACAGGAAACAATCATTGACGCACATAGAAACGTAGCATAGATTTTAGACCTGTATATTTTAATTATATTAATTAACCTTATGCGGAAACAGTGCCTAAATGGATTTACCAGTATTTAATTTTATCATATATGGGTTTCGTAATAGCTAATTATTTACTATTATCCTATTCAGGCCGCAAAAATAAGTTTGTTTTTGTGTTTACCCATACGCATTAATATAGTTGCGAAGGTATCAAATACATTGTAAAATGAAAAACGAAATTATGGAGCGTTTTGTTCGTTATTAGTGAAATCGATCTTTAATATAATAATTCTGTATCTAATGTATATTATGTTGAATATGAATAAATAATATTGTGGTTTGATTTGAAATTAAAGGAAAAGACAGACAAGTGAAACGGGTTATAGTCGCGTTTGATATTCTCACCCTCTCAGAATTTAATAAAGGAAACAAAAGAAAAATATTTTCATACATTATTTTCCTTTGCTCACAGTGGTTGCCTGGAAGAAATCGCTCCAAAGCGATAAGGCCGCCAGTTGCACTCCTAATCATTTAATTATGTTCAATTTTTATATTGAAGTGTTAATAAATAAATAAATAAAAATAAAAGTGTTGTTAGTAAGCTTGTATGAAGATTATAAAAATATCAACAAATGATAAGACTAGAAGTCATATGTTCACTGACTCCACTTTAATCCCTGAAGAAATTTATTTCATTATCAATCACTTGAAACATTTTTTAATGTCTGTCGCTATTTTAAAATTTGCTTTTATTGCCTAAGCGAAAATATTTTGAAATATTATATTTCTTTGTATTGTGTTTAATTTTTTATTAATTTTCTACTAGTTTCATTTGTTTTATTGTTATCATGAAACGTGTATAATACAAAACATAAATGATGTGTAATCTTTGCGGCGCCAAGATTCTTATACACAGATATTCTGTGATGAAATTAACTCCAACTTGGGCATAACATAGAGATTTAGATTTTTTTGTTCTTTTAGTTTATTAATTCTTTAATTTTTACAAAAATATTCTTCCCCTTAATCTTTCAGTTAGAGTAAACGGCGTGTTCAACAGACTTATATAATGTGATAGAACATAATATGTTATGTTTGCGGCGCCAAGATTTATCTATGACTAAGTCTGTGAACATTACGAAGAGCGTCCTTGATAACGTACAAATCTCGTTGCAATTTGAGTGCATTGCACATGACTTGACGTCACTGCGGGCAATGAACCAGCTGAATTGGACATAAGTGTCCTGGTACTTGCCGACAACGCAACTCAATCACGGTTGACGCTATGCAACAATTGCACTTTAATCGTTTAATAACGCATTTTTATTCAATCGTCTTGATATACATATATCCGAATTGCTTTTTGTAGATTAAACCAGTTTCCGACATAACGCGTGATGCACTTAAAATAAATAAATCCATAAAACTTTTTTAGTTCTGGGCCTCAGATTTCTGTATCTATTTCATAATCGTTTGTCAATCTAACAGGTCAGCCTCCTGTGCCTAACACACGCCGACTTTTTAGTCTTAGGTTTAACGATGTGTCGTTCACTGTTCGAGCGAATTTAAGACAACACAGAAAGAAGCAAAAGAAAATTGGTGCACAGCCGGGTATCGAACCTAGGCCGATACTGCTGCACTCTACTGTGATATTTTTAATACTAGCGTGTCGGCGAGAACAAAGCGTATGTTTTGTACAATTCCATCTCTTTGATTCATGTTTCAGTATCACATATACGTCGGTGCCTTTAGACAATATAAACAAATGAAGGTGAGCGGTTCCCCACGAGTATTATTATTACTTAAGACGCTTTACAAAGTCGCGTCAGAGAGCTCATTCTGATTCGCTGCACGATGCGCGGTCACAAACAATCACGTATAAACGCATAAATATTCCACAAATTAGAATTATTCTCGTACAATTATACTTGCATGTAAGGTTATTTTATTAGTGACACATTCCACACGTCTATTATCGTTATAGAAATCAGCCATCATACAATAACAAGGTATTTGATAGACATGTCTGTGTTAAACCTTTAGCAAAATTTTAATAAACACATACATAGAAAGCACGTGAGAAGAAATGTACATATGCTCAAGTAGTTGATGTCTAATTTTGTTTTATTAACCGTGATACTATTTATTTTAATCGCGTAAGAGTTCCTATTAATTTTTCATCCTTTTTTTTCAATATATATTACACCAAATAAATACGGATTCATTTAATATTGACTAAACTGCACTCAAGTACTTGAAACGTCGCGTTATGTAAATAATATAAGTCCGTCCGTTATAGGAGTGTAATTTAATTCGCTAAATTACCTGGTGTAAAACAATATCATTGTTTTATTCGATACGATTAAATGGAAAATAGTTTAAGTACTACAAGGAAGCATAATACGTTAGTAAGCCTCTGCGTTAGTGTCAAATACAGTTTTTAGGCTAAGCCTGGCGCGCGAATCTTAGGTTGGGCAACGGGCGTTCAGACCCCGATTGTCCCAAATACTAATGGATTTTTTCTAACTATAAGCACAATCTACATTGCATTTAAGGATATAATGTAAAGGAACAAGTCTCGGCCTAGCGCGAAATATGACTATCTCATGCCAAAATAATTTCATGATTCAAAATTACTCTGAATCTTAGAATAACATCTTAAAACTTGCTTCTAGCAATACCCAGGAGACGATACAGAAACCTGGGGTTTGGTTTTCTCTTTAAACTTCAATCAGTCTTTCTTTAATCTTTTGTATCGACGTCACCATGCAGCATTCTTCGATAATATTTCTGACAAGAAGAGAGGTTTCGTCACGCGCACTATGATTCCAAGCCCTCTGACCACTATGCCAACACTGTACATTCAAAGTGGAACCTAATTCAATAAATCTTGGGCAAGTAAACGACACGTTGATATACATATCCATGTGGCTAGTGTGGTTTTTCCTTTAGCTATACATGCATGTAAATTGTAGGCAATATTCACAATTTAATTAGTTAGATTTTAACTATCAAATACAAAAGGTGTTTCGTTGTTATTATTAATATTAATATTTATGTAGATGTAGAATTTCTTGCATTGCGAAAATTAATACAACGTTACTTTGTAAGAGACGTATTCCGTTTTAATATAATTTCAGTAATAATAAACGTATAGTACCTACTTCACTTAGTTATTCATTAAGTGTTTAACTTAACTGAACTCGTTTAGACTTAAGTTTTCCTAGGTCAGTTAGGGGCTATTAAATTCGTACCATAATCGTTCATTTAGTTTTCTTATAATTCCAATTCCACTAGAATAAAAAAAATAAAAAAACTATCAGCTTGAAGAATTTTCTTCATAATACTCATCAGTTCATTCCACATTCTTCGTAAAGTCTCGTACGCAGTGAGAAAAAATAAGCAAATTAAGTCCTCCTTAAGCCGATGTGAGGTAAACCATGACTCATTGTTTATTTTTGTTTCGATAAAATTTATCAGATGATCTTGTAACCCGCCGCGGATACTTAATAAAAACCTAATTAATACTGTCGTAGATATCTCTTTAACAAATTACTTTATTTTTATCGTTTTTATATTATAACTAGTTGATGCCGACAACTTTGACTGCGCGCAAAACAAAACTGCGCTTTTTTATTATAATTAAAAAATTATTTATTACTATATTAAAATATATTATTATATTCTAAGTAGGTTTGGTAGGTCTGACAATAAGTCTAACGAACAGAGACCAGCCATTAATTTTATACTGTCTTTTTAATTTCTTTTATATAACGCTAAAAATATCATAAGAGAAAATGTGTAATGTTTGGGTTTAAGAATTCATATTAAATGTTTATAAATAACATAATTTACTTTTTTAAATTCCTAATTATAAAACTTATTAAAAAAAATTAAATTATATATTTTTGTCTGAGATGCCTACTTCTAAAACACCGGTACGTAACCATTGATAACGCATAGTGCTACAAATTTGAATCTGAGCAAAAGATAATCGCAAATAGTCCTGCGTTTGTTACAAATAATTGAATAATCAAATCAATTAGTGGAAGAAAAGCACAAATCATACCATTGCCTTTAAGTAATAGAAAAATGTTTGCGGCGTGCGAGTTTACAAGATTTCACACAATGCGTACATCAAGAAAAACTGCAAAAATAAGGAGCATAAAAATGATTGCAGAGCAGGCAATTCTCTTTGTAACGATACGTCTCGTTGTAGCGTCTAGACGACGATGACAGCTTTTTTCTCTTCTCGGTAATACAAATTTTGGCACGCTTGTTAAGATATTTTGGCAAACATTCCTGACATTAATCTGATCCGGAAAATGAATGAAAGTTGTCGGGAAACTGAGTCACCTGTAACTACTCGTCCTTGTCTATTAGCGAATATTTACATAACATAAAGGCTATCGAGACGGTTTTAATACTGTAACAATCAATGACGCATGTAGTATTAAAGAAATTGTAAAATCTATATTTTAGCCACTGCAAGTGTTACTTAACCTCGCTGATCGTTATTGTACCGTCTGTTATATAAATATAGTGTCATTATATTTTTATTAACTCTCGTATGCCCCATATTCAAGGTAAAACTCGTTACCAACGTTGATCTCAACACATATTTGAATTTTACTTATATTTTAATAAATTCTTTCACTTCTTGAAGGCTACTTAAATTACCTAATTACGAATATTATTTTTAACAGTTTACGATTTAATTAGATGTGTAACGATATTTTTATTAAAAAATAATGAAGGCAACTGCTTAAAATTGGTTGCGATAGTATTGAACCAATATATTTTTTAATTTGTATTACTTATATCTTTCGTGAAATAATTTTATTAAATTTATATACGAGAAAGGAAACTTTTACGGAAATAAAACATAGTTTCAATAAAAAATTATGTTTAGTTTAACTATAACTGGGCTAGTAACTGTTACACAACATAAAGTTTTTCTGTAGTGCTAAATTTAGTTAAAATTTATAAATTATAATCAACACATAAATAAATATGAATAATATATGAATAAGTAAAAAGACAAACGATCACACTGAATTAGAAGCGAATTGCCGTAATTTCTGAGACGAAACAAATTTTGAAAAAGTTGTCACATTAAAATTGATTTGTCAAGTCACCTGCAATGATTAATTAATTAATCAATCTGTGCGAAACAATCATTTCAAAGAAAACTTCAAATCTCAGTGTAATTCGTATTATTTAATAGATAAGATATAAATTATCGTGATATATAATTTGTTATAAACGCTAAAAGTACGAAAATTTTGCAATAATACGTACGTTTTGTCGTAATCTATAATCACATGGCGTAATGATAAGATTGCAAAATCGTACGATACCCAACTATCAGAATAGTCCTAATATTATGATATAAAAACTAACAAAAACCTATGTCTATTTCGCGAAATTTGTATTATCATTTTATAACACTTATGTATACATAGAATTAATCTTTAAACGAACTTTTAATGACTCTCTTCATGTTAATCAAAACATTTAAGCATTTAATACTTATTAAAAAAAATAAGGTTATGGTATTAAATAATCGTATACGAATAAAATTTTCATATATTTTCAACAGTGCGTTAAACTCTTCCGATATTTTATTGCGAATCAATGTAGCTTTTCCTCACAAAAAATAATAATAAATATATGTAATATATTTTGAAGATTTTTCGTTAATCTAATATACTCAAAGTTTAATTTGCGACTTGAAAGTATTTCAGAGAACTGCCATATGTGATATTATTCTTGGCAATGTTTATGATTGAATGGTGATTAAAAAAGCTTTTCATCTTATTATAAGATTTAAAACATCTACTGTATATTTTAGCTTCGTATATTTTTAAACGGATAAATAACATGTACTTCCAATGTAAAATAAGAAAAAAAGTATACACTACTCATGATTATATGTGTAGTATGGAAATCACAATTTATCTGATAATTTTTTGTTTATTTTACATATGAGTGACATATCTGCTGAATGTCTTTGCCCGATAAAGATTGTATCATACAACAAAAATAGATCACTTGACATTTCAGTTTGATACCGAGAGGAAAGCTGATCACTTTCACGTGGCATTGTTTTTATTCCATCGAACAATCACAATAGCGTGATAGTCATATGCATACCTTCGAATTATATAGTACTTATAAGTAAGTGTGGACTAGAACGAATGACGATGCAAGTGGCTGTGATCTATGCACCGAGAATGTCTATATTTGCATCGCATGCAATTTGATTGATGCGTTACGAGATTACAAGATAACTTCGAAAGCGCATGACGTGGCCAATGTTTTAAGGTATAGAAGTAGATGCCAGTAGTAGCAGAAGAAACTGAATCTTACCGGCAGGTCTCGTGGTACGCCGAGCGGGTTCATCTTCTCTGAGGTCAGGAGCGTGCCTGCGCGCGACGGCGGGCCCATACGGGGCCACCGCCAGCAACATCAGCACCAGTGCGGGCACCATGGCACCTACCACTGGTTCACCGGGTTCGCTTCCCGGTCCGAGCGCACTATTTTCGCCGCGATATACGAGTCGTTGCGTGAACAAGTGTAGCGCGCGTACGCGACGTAGTATTGCGACGGTCGAGCCAGACTGAGGCGAATGGAGAGCGTCAGAACGATTTCCCGAGAGTAGCGGGCGGGGGCCGGCGCGCCCCTCGCGGAAAACTGCGGCACGCGAGGGGGGCGGGCGGGGAAAAATGCATCGCCTCCGTGCGACTGCCCGCCCCGCCGCATCACGGCACTTGCCCACACGCGTCACGTAAAATCTTGCGCCGGAAAAGGCTCAGCTAACGTGCGTTTTGTAGACAACAGATAAACACCACGGATCAGAGTTTAGGGAATTCAAAAAAATATTTCAACGGATATCCCAAAGCTTTCAAAATTTAAGCAACTTTTGCAATTCTCATTTTGTTTTTATAGCTTGTATCCTTTACTTTATATGAAATACAGAATTAATGACGGGGTACAATTGTAATTGTATTAAGACCTAATATATAAATAAATTATATTTATTATGATATACTTATGGCACTTGCTACGTTATCGTAGCTGATATTGTCACAGAGGAGTCATCCTCGTGCTTAAGGTCAGTATTTCCCAACCTTATTTGTGCCACCTTAGTCCACCTAAGATTCTAATTTAACACGTATTATATATATTTTTTATTAAGTGTTCAGATATTGAAACAATTGGTTTAGGTAGAAATTCCTAAGAAATTATTAACCAACAATCAATTTGCCCCCCTCAATTTTCCAAAAACACTGGTCTAGATTATAATTATACACCTCCCCATTTACAAACAACTTTTAAAGTTTACAAACTTTTGTTTTTATTAAAAAAAATTAAAGTATTTAAAACTTATTTCAATAGACCTGGCAGTATTGAGTACCGGAGACGAAAATGACTTGTAAATTCTAGAATCTACGACACATCTGGTGTAGATTACCTAAGTGTGTACCTATACGTAGCTAAAATTTAAAACACCATTACTTTTGTTAGTAGAAAACATCGTGTTAATGATTTTGAAATTTTTAAAGAAGTAACGAAAAAAAGGAATAAATAATTTGTAGAAAAAAATTTTTTTTGCATCGTCTGGGAGCCGGTGTGTGTGAACACATTGTGTGTGTGTCAGGCACAGGTGGCTGACCTACTTGCCAATTAGATTATCAAATGATCATGAAACAGATTTAAGAATGTGACGCTCAGAAATAAAGGGTTTTAGCGCCAAACAATTGTTTTATGACTTGATTGCATTTAATATTATATGTTTACAACGAAATTAATGACGTAAGTTATTTTCCGTCAGCTAAATCAACAAATAAAATAATTGCCCCAATATGGGCATACTTTCTCGGCGTAAAATAAGATTCGCAAACATTATCAATCTTAGCGTTTTATTCTAAGTCTCTAAAATTAATTTAACCCTATCTTGGGATGATGTAGTGCTCCAAGCTTAAGAAATATTACTCTGGCACTCGTTCGCGACACCATGGCGCTATCCAATATGAACGCTTATTAATCATACAAAATGATACCCCTGTTGTTTCAATGCACTAATTTAATTTTGTGCATTCTCGGGGATGATGTATGCTCATTAAATTGTTGGCAGTCGATTTTCATATAAAATTACGCATTAATTATAACATTCTACATGTGACATGTAAAACGTAATGTTAAGTAAACTATTGAAATATGCTCCGAATATCCACTTTATATGATATATGTACTGCCAAACATTGATTTAATATCTAACTATATTGTGTTAAGTAAATTAAGAAGAAATAAACCTAATTTTTGGCAAAATGTTTAGCATAAGTACTACTGCTGTTGGGTATATATACATATATATTTGTTATGTATTATTGAAAATCGTAAACATATTCTTTTATGGCGCTAATATACATTTAAAATAATAAAAAATATAATATTTTTAATTTGGTTTATGCTATGTTATTTTAAAAAAGGTTATTTTAAAATAAAAGTCCAAAGTAATCAGTGGGTTTTATTGTTTCTAAGTTATTCTTATACATATATTTATTAAGTAGGATCTTTTTAAATATTTCACATAAAACGTGTCTAATACTTTTAACATTCCCTTTGCCTTTCCTCGTATATCACTTTCAGATCTTTATAAGTATAGATCATATATATCAAGTATAGAGTATAGATCAATTACAGAATTTCATCCCAGATTACATTTGGCAGCAATAAGAAGTTCCTTGAAAAACCTCGTGACAAGATCTGCCTTTCTTCCTTTTAAAGAACCAATCATCAATTCTCTTTTAATTGAGGAACAGTCCTTTTAAGATTTACTAAATCGTACCTAAGATTTGTGAAAGAAATGCTGAAAACTGACAGCGTACTGTTATGAGTCAAGCGATAATAGCGACATCTGCAATTAGCTTTGCATTTTCTCCCCGATTGGTACGCTCTTCTTGAAGGACCCTGATTGGTGGACCCTAACCACACGGTGGTGCGCGGCAAAAACTTCTTTAAGACACGCTCAGTTGTGGGACAAATGACGCGGATTTCGAGATGATACGCATGTTATTTCGCCTTGACGTCCGATGATGAAACTCGGCTGCAGGTACGAACAATTCATCTGAACACCATCCGTGGTAAATATATAGCAGATGCAAGATCTATCCCACGTCTATGCCACGAAACTCCAAGGGATAAAGCTCCAAGATTCTAACAGCTTTTCGTTGAATACTGTCTCAGTTATTTTTGATATTAATAAATTTTTAATATCATGAAAAATTATGTATATGGTATTCAGGTCTACGGAGTTTTAAGCAAATCATAATCGACTAGCTATTTGCCATCCACTAAAAATTCATTCATTCACAATTCATTTAGCACGCCCTTCTGAAATTTATATTTTTTTGTTAATACTAGATAACATTTTCGGTCGCTGATCAGTGTCGTATGAGATGTTTAACATTGCCAGCCCGACATCGCTACGAAAACAAGAAGTTCGGGAAAATTGCGCAGTGATGTACTTACACATTTAAAAAAAATTAACCCCTTATTAAAGGCGCGCCGCAAAAACTGCCTTTCTAAAAGGTCGTCATGGTGACACGGGCGTAATAGAGTTTTAACTGCAGACACAAGCAGGGCTGAGGGTGAGGAAGGCCCTCTTTTGCGGTTACCCTCCTCGCAATAAAGACTTCGAAAAAAATGTTTTAAATTAAAATTCGTTAAATACTAAAAGGATCTTCATGTTTTCACAATTATTCATCGAAGAACTCAACTAAAAAAAATTGTTTATTTTATTTGGCAATTAATTTCGGGCCAGGGGGCCTGTTTGTCCTTTGTTGCGGCGTCTCCATACCTCTAAATTTGGCCCTGTACCCAAGATTATTCCGATATCTGAGAAATACCTGTACCTGTACTTTGTATGAGTATGCCCATGCTATCGTCCGCATAGCCATGAATGTTGCAACTAATCATTCATATACAGAAAATTGTTCGATTATAGGAGACAAACACTGTTGTACACCAGCGTTTACGTGTTTGAGGTAGAAACATGCTTCGTCAACGGCGACCTTGATGCTCCAATCAGCGGGAAAGTTGGAAATCCAATTGCATAATATATCGGACAGCGCATAGCTTCGAAAGAAGTGCCTTGTGCCTCACCCGATCGAAGGCTTTCGCTATGTCCAAACTTACGCTTACCTTATGTGTGTAAGGTAAACGAGAAGTTCATCTGAGACGGATGGCCATCTCTAGATATCTCTGTTGCACTCAATTGTCAACCAAAAACCTATTGATTTTTCTATGTGCTTAATTAACATTTACTCGTACAGTTGATAAAATACTTCAACCATATACAACCTTATTAAAAAGACATCGAAATAGGTAGCAAAGAACCAACAGAAAAACTATCCAAGGAAACAGATACAGAAATGTGATACCAACATCAAGATTGACGCATCAGTTTTTTTAAATATTACTGACCTAATGCTTCAATTTTCCTGACACCCCAAAGGGAGATATGGCACAATATGAGATTGGGTCGTCTTATTAAATATCTATTTTCTAGTGTGACTGGGTACTATACTGCGGTGATTATTGTAACTAATGCATTGTTTGGTAAAATTAAAAAGAAATTCATACTTACTGAAAGAGCGTACTTGACCAGCTCCAAGCTCGATTACTGCAGTCGCAAGTGATGTATTTTTTTACAAGGCACATAAATCCAAAATCAATATCATAGTAAATACGTATTAATTAAAGAAAAGTAGTAATCATGTCTTCGCAATTAACGACTTTTAATGCCGAAATTAACGTATCTTTAACGGTTTCTTGCATTGATTTCGCCATTTGGCGAGCGACTACAATTTTTAAACAGATTAAAGGCTTAGTAAAGTTCGCATCGACATAGACGTCCATTGCCTTTCAAATAACTTCGGTAGCAATAAACTTAATATCATACTACAATGTGGTTAGTAAACGTTATCCAAATTCGATAACACTGGAGGCAATCTACAATAAAGGATTTTGATAAGAAAAAACGAGCTTTGGTGAGGATATTTTATTCCATAATACAGCATTAAGACAAACCGGAATGTCACATCTTGCTTCAATAAACCTTTTCATAAAATTAAAAAGTACTCTCTTTACCACACTTTCCATAATTATTGTATCCTTGAATTGTGTAACAATCTCATCTAAATTATTATAAAAATGCTAAGTTATAATTAGTTGTGTAAGAGCGAAGTACCGTAGAGGATTCCGACCGCTTCCCGTACGCGGAACTTCCCAAATGACAGTAATCTAATACATAATACACCTAAATTAAATATTATAATCGGTCCGTCGCGAAGTCATCCATAAATGCGGCTCATTCGACGACGAACGGGTTTCTGATGTAAATTACATAACAGCTTAATCTACCTAGTTAACTTCCGTAAAAAATAAACTATCATCATACAATTAGTCGAATAAATGGAATATGCACAAAACCGATGGCTCCGAGCGGCGTTCGAAGCGATGCGAATAGGTCAGGGGACTAATATGGGACTCCATACAAGTCATCTGCGGCGCTCTACCTCTGCACTGAAGGCGCACTACGCTAACGAAAATCATAGATGTCAATTAACTTTAAATACTTTATTACGATAACTTATACCATATTACACTTATAAAACATGTTATGTGATTCACTATCTCGTCAGTTACCTATCCACATCACGATGGCAAATTAAGAAATTTCGCATTTACAATATTTGTTCAACGTCACACACGAGAAATAAGTACCGGGTGAGATGAAGAGAGATCCGGCCACCGGAGGAGACAAACTAAAAACAGTATTCCGAAGGGTTGAAGCGGCGGCCCGGGTGGATCGACGCGATACGCTGCAATACATTTGATTCACATAATACATTAGCAAATAAATTGAAGTTAAACCATAGTCTCTGAGTGTGAAGTGGGCGGTTAGCGGTTGGCGTTCTTGAGCTGGTTGGAGAGCCAGTCCAGACCTTCGTAGAGCCCGTCCCCGGAGGTGGCGCACGTCGCTTGGATGTACCAGTTGCGGTTGCGCAACGAATGCAGGCCCAGCTTGTCCGTTATCTCGGCCGCGTTCATCGCGTTGGGCAGGTCCTACGCAGGGAGATGGGTAATAATAAACTATTGCCTTCCATACCAAAACATTTATATATATATACTAAAACATTTGGTAATTAATTAAACCATAGATATGCTCTAAAATTAAGTAGTACTAAATGTGTCACATAGCTTATCAAGGACATTGTAAATCTTGTTGATATGATTTTTAATTTCCTGCTGCATAAACAATTTATTTTAACTGTGTCAACTATAGTAGTAGATAATAAATTATACATTATCAGAAATTAAATTGTTATATGTTTAGTAGTATATAAAGCAATTAGCTTTTTGTTAACGTCATGACACAAAGATAGTTTTGTAAATTTCTTATCTATATATAAAATTTGCTCATATATATATTATTTTTTAAAGGAATTACATAAATAACATCACAAAAAGTAAATTAAGCAGTGTACCTGTTTGTTTGCGAAGATCAAGAGTACTGCGTCCCGCAACTCGTCTTCGCTTAACATTCGCATTAGCTCTTCGCGCGCCTCGCCTATACGCTCTCTGTCATTACTGTCTACTACGAAAATAAGACCCTGCAAATAAAATATATTATAATTTTAATAGGTAAAAATCTAACACAAAAAATAACTTGTTCCGAGGGATTACACTTTAATCAATAAAAAAGGTCCATTGTTTCACTTAATCATATAAATATGAATAAGTGAAACAATGCATATCAATATACATACTTTTTTAAGTATATATACAACTTATAAAAAAACACGCAAAACGGATCGAAATTTGAGTCTAATTGCTGAAAATGAGTCCACCTACCTCCCTAACTTATAAAAATACTTTTACCAAATCACTCAAATCTATAGAACATTATTTATCCATGTTTTTTTAACAAGTGTCATAATACCAAAGATATATTTTTAATTATTATAAAGGCACTTTGTTTTGCCTTCAGTTTACTAATCAAGGCCAATTTTTTTTCTACCTACTTAGAGCTACAAGTATGATGGAAAAATAGTGAAATGTAGGTTAAAATACACAGCAGAAGGTCATTAAAGTAGTAATAGAAAAGTAAATTTTATATATTTTTAACAGATATGTATGTACAAAACAATATTATATCATAGTTTAAAATTTCTTTATCACATGTGAAAGATTGTAAAAAAGGATAGACCAAATATGTATATAATTGTATTTATTAAGTGCATATAAGCAATGATTAATGACACTAATATACACAATATATATATGTGTGTAATGTTAGTGAGAATGACTAAAAGACTGATTTTAATAAAAACCCCATAGCAGTTATTCAATGGCTTAGATATGGTGATGCATCTAGATTCAAAGTTGCTAATAAGAACATAGCACACTCTAATATGATTTGTCAAGTAATCTGATGATGCTTAAGTTAGTACAGTCTGAAAGATAAAAAAATATGAATGTACCTGTGTGTTTTGGAAGTAATGCCTCCACAATGGTCTAATTTTGTCCTGACCACCGACATCCCATACAGTAAAACTGATGTTTTTGTATTCTACTGTCTCCACATTAAAGCCTGAAATAATAATTAGATTTTATAAGTTATCACAGTGATCTTACTTATAAGCATGAATTAGCATCTAATTTGTTTCAGAGGTGTTTATACAAGTACAATAAACCTGGAGTGTGACGGATTTTTAAGTCTTATTTTTCAAAATTATAGTAACACTAAAACAGTTAAAATTTTGTTTCCTCTGACAAACAGAGATAATGGATTCAACAAAATATACATAACTATACAGCTGAGATTAGTGTTACAACAAATGATTTAAATTAGTAAGAAATTACAAGGGACACTATATGTGTTTTGTTATACAGTATATAGTCACTACATAACTTGTGGTTTTAGATCAGAATCTACTATTTAAGTAAAATTGTAGAAAAACATTAAAATGAAAAGAAACATATAATTTAGACTGAAAGACTAACAAATTACACAATTTGGCATTGTAGAGCTCTAAAGTTAAGCAACTAGCTTGATAAACAGTTCAATGTGTGCAACTAAAAAAGAAAGGAACTAATGCCACATGACATTATTTGAAATACAATACTTTATACATGATTAATTACTCAAATAATGTTGTAATACTTACCAATTGTAGGAATTGTTGTTACGATTTCTCCTAATTTGAGTTTATATAGAATTGTGGTTTTACCAGCTGCATCCAAACCAACCATCAATATTCTCATTTCTTTTTTGCCAAATAGGCCCTTAAATAAATTTGCAAACATATTCCCCATTTTGGCGACTTAAGTATAATCTGAAAGAAATAAAGGATAATTGTAGATGTAACTTCTGACTCATCGGTTGCACATTAAATCAATGGAATCAGTACTGGTATATGACATGGCAAGTCATACCCCAATTGATGCGTAAAAACTATATTTTGTGAAATAATAAGATTATAAATGGTTTGATTAAGCAAATCCTAGAAGCAAAGAGCAATATTTATGTTATAACGTATTCTCAGTTTATTGAACAAAGATTAGCCGACATCACTGTTAGTATTCTGTTGCGGTTACCACCCTCGGCTTCATAATATTGTAAAATGTACTTTTTATCACCAATTTATTATAAAATTGCAGTACTTGAATTTTTCTGACCACGTACTTACATTTTTGCACAAATTTTAAACGTTATTTGAAGAATCAATCTTGAATTCAATGAAGTCACCAATTTTCGCTGAGTGTCAAAAATCAAAATGGCGGCTAACGTGGAAGTTGTTCGTGCCTATGCCACGTATCGGCCAAAAGTGGCCAGTGACAAAAATAAAAAAAAATGCTAAGCTTTCTCCAAATCACATTTCTATATTTTACAATTTTAAGCTCTTAAGAAAATTCTTCTTGTAGTATTCATTGATATAATGAAAGCTTTCGACACAGTTTCCCACTCGCTTCTCGTAGAAAAGTTAGAAGCAATGGGAATAACCGGCAATGCCTTAAAGATGTTCAAATCATATTTAAACAATAGATTCCGAGTAGTTAAAATTAATGATTTTCAAAGTAAACTTTTACCTATCACTTGTGGATCAATTTAGGGCCCATTATAGTTTTTAATTTACTTGAATGACATTCAACACCTTAACTTGCATGGACAGATAACCTTGTATGCGGATGATACCTGTCTTCTTTACGCTGGTTCCTCTGTGCATGAAATAATTTCTCAAGTGCAAAAAGACCTTGACCATCTATATTTGTGGTTTCAGTCGAAGTTCTTAACTATTAACATTGCTAAAACTTCGTACTTAATTTTAAAACCTATAAACTTTAAAATTCCACCACATCTGCCTTTAACAATAAATAATGTACCTCTAATAGAAAAGAAAAGCGAAAAATATCTTGGATTATATATTGACAATAACTTAACATGGACAACGCATATAAATCATTTAATAACTAAATTATCTTCCCTAAGAGGTTCCCTTAGACATATTATGGTTCGGAGCCTTCCTCGTAAAGTCCGTCTTCTTATTTATAATTCTTTGCCTAAATCACACCTTCTTTACCTGATTGAAATTTACATTTGAAAACTGAAATATCAAATCTTCAAAGTGCTCAAAATAAAGTAATTAAATTGCTTTTTCATTACCCATACTTAACTTCCACACAAAAAAATCTACACAGAAACAAAACTGATGAATATAAAACAATTATTTCAATACAATACCAGCTTATTAATCTATAAAATTTTAAATGACTACATTATAATAATAATAATAAGTCTTTATTTATTTAAGTTGTTACATCTTTCTTTTCATAGTGTAAGATTTGGGAACCCTTTTAAGTAAATATACCTGTGTTAGGGTTCCCAGCTCTTCCATAACAAACTTAATTACTTAAAATAATTTAACCAATTCATTTCCTTTTTATTTTTTACTATTTAAACCGTTATCATCACACCTGATTGTGTGCATGAGTAAGTGTGTGAGAGAGTGAATGACTGAGTGAGTAAGTGAGTGAATGAGTAACGTGTATTTAAATCGTGGGTCTCAAAAGCAGCTCTAACACTGCATAAGGCGTGAGCATAAGCCAGTCTTTTATTCGGGTTTTTAGGTTGTAGGCAGTGAGAGGGTAGATGTTAAGCAGCCTATTTAATTTATTATATATATAGGCTGCTTGCATATTGCGTCTAGCGAAGTCGGTCCTTACGGTTTGACCGACTACAACATCCCTAATTCTTTTTAAGACCAGCCTACTCTCAAACGGGGGCGCTCTGTGGGTTTTTAAAATTAGATTCACGACAAACAGCTTCCTAACGGAAAGTAATTTGCTAAGATGATAGAGCTCTTCCGATGGGAATCTGTATGGCCGGAACAGCATCACTTTTAAAAGAGCCCTATGTCCCCGTTCCAATTCCAAAAATGTAAAAAAACATACACACTAACATTACATTCACTAAAATAAATCAAATCCAAAAGCGCAGTTCACCACGCCCTCATTTATTATTTCATTTAATTCTACCTAAGTATAGAACCAATTACGGCAAAAAAAATTGGGCGTTGGGGGATTATACTACTGTTACTGCGGTATGCACTCCCAAAAAATGTAAAAAGTGCAGGCAGCCTAGCAATATTTAAATTAAGATTAAAAGACCATCTATTAAGTGATCCCAATCTACGGAAATGAAAGTACATCCTTTCTTTTCCGTAGATTGGGATCACACATTCTACCAAGTTTCTTTTTTTTTTCAAATTGTAACGTTAGCATATAAGTGTTCTCATGTAAGTGACTAATGTCTATTATGAGAATAAATGTCTTTAAACCTAAGCTCTCATTTATATCATTATGATAAAATCTCATAATATACACTAAGCACTTGTTATATGCCTTACTTGAAAATATATCTGATGCCCTCGTAGCTGCTATATCTTAAATATAGAAGGCGGTGATATATGTATACAATACAATTAGGGTGATATTCAAAAACAAGACTGCGCGAACTATGGATCCTAATAATAATATATTAATATCTTATATTATATATTAAGATATTATTATATAATAATATAATAATATCTTACCCTTATAGTCTATATATATGTATAATGTTTAAGGAAGATATTTCATGCGTGAATATGAATAAGATAGCAGACCAATTGTGATATTATTCAAATAGTTTCATCTTGATAATGATTCTTGATATTGTGAAAGGTTTGCATTTGTTTGGCTTGTGATATTTCGTAAGGTAAGATAAAGTACAAAGTTTATCGTGATTGTGAATTGTAGTAGATTCAAAATAAATTAATATAAGCTATTATCGGTAAATAGCTAAATACTCAATTTCAAGATTCACGAACTAGAAAAACTAGATAGTTTTGAGATAAAAATACTCTTGATATGGACTCTCTTATGTGAATCCATATCAATAGTACTTTTAGTTCGCATCCAATTTTTAGTTCTTAAGGGATTTGAGTCCTGCCAAGCCTGTGCTTTTTAATTCAATATGTCATCAGTACATTATATGTTTATTAGCAAATGTTAAGTTGACATTGTCAACTGTACTCTGTAGTCTGTAGGTTTATCTTTTACAGGCATTAGGCATAGGCAATACGTCTCGTTAGTCGTTGACGTTGATCGTATAACGATTAACGTATTCGTAGTAAGTCGTTACGTCGTTGTTATACTGAGCTTGTTATGTTATTTTATTTGTTGCTTGCTCTAATTATATTGTATTTGCACTTTTGAAATAACACTAGTAAATAATCCTTAGGTAATGGTTGAAATGGATGATTCCATAAGTAAATGGTTAGAAAACACGCCAAATCACACTTGTTTACGAATAAATAGATTAAAAGGATTTAACATTCAAAAATTAGAAAATATATTATTATCAGTAAGTTATATCAGACCTAATGATTTATTATGTACTTATTTGTTGAAGGACATTAGTATTTATTAAACTGTTTATTTTTAGCAACAAATTACTTTAAATTTAAACGAAATACCTCAATACTATTTCATACGACCAGACTGTTTAATAATAAATCAATGGCCAGAAACCATAGCCAGAGAGAAAGGTAAACATAAGGTCATTGTAGATGCTTCATGTGGTGCAGCTGTTTTGAGAGGTTCTCATGTTTACGCACCTGGAGTTCTTGGGCTGCCATCTGGTAACTTTAAGACTGTTCTTTACATAAGTTTACTTCATAATTTTGGAGATAATTTAATATTGTGTTGTATAAATTCACTTTATACTAGTCTAAATAAACACAAAATCTACTCTTAAAACATGCAATTTTTTTAACATTAACATTGTTAATTTTTTGGACTTGGAATTCCATGTTATCTAGGGTAAAGTTGCTAGGTGTAATCATTTAGTGAAAATTATTATTGCATTTATTTTTTTTAACTCTTTTAGGATGTACACTTGATGCCTTAGTTGATATTTATGCTGACCTTGATGGGAAGTGTAAAAGAGGACTAAAAGTGGAATATTTGGGAAATAAGAAATATGTTGGCACTGGACATTTAAAAAAGCTACGCTCTCATCTTTTTGATGAAGGTATACAACCAAGGCATGTAGTTATTACATTGTGAAAAAATCTACCATAAAAACATGTAGTCTTGCATAATGATGTGTATGTTATATGTATTAAAAAATATTGAATTGTTTTTAGTGGTGTAGCTGTTGAAACCGTATATCCAGAATCTAAATTAGTGGTTTTGAATGAGACATGCTTTTCAAGTGGGCAAGTTGTTTTACAAAATTTGCCATCTATTGTCTGTAGTTGGGTAGTAAGCCCTCAGCCAAATGAAAACATTCTTGATATGTGTGCTGCCCCGGGTAATAAAACAACACATTTAGGAGAAATGTCAAATAATAATGTAAGATAAGTTAAATATGATTAGATTTATATCTGTTATATCTGTTCGTTTATCTCATAGAAATACTAAATAATACAGAATCCTTTTGTAAAATTATTTATACTAAAGTTTACATTTTCTTTGCCTTCAGAGTTCTGAGACTAGCAAGTAAATAAACTAGTGTAGTTCTTTTAAAACTCTTGTGGTACAGAGTGCAATTTTATAAATATTAGCTGAAAAATGTAATCTTTGAACTAAACAGTATGATAACATTTTTAGGCTATCATCACTGCTATAGATCGAACAGAGAAAAAGGTTGAAATTATTAAAAAAAATTGTGAATTACAAGGGCTAACATGTATCAATGCATTTGCATATGATTCAAGAAAAATCTATTCAGAAACTGGCAATGAAAGTGGTCCACCACCATATCCATCAAACTATTTTGATAAAATACTCCTTGATGCACCATGCAGTGGCTTGGGTCAAAGACCAAGATTGATAAGCAATAATATGTCACCAAAAATGTTGCAATCATACAAATATGTTCAACGGAAGTTATTTGAAGCAGTAAGTGTTAAATTCTTTGTTTAAGATAAAGTAAATTAAAAAAATATGTAAAGTTCTTACTCTCTTAATCTATTCTAATCTATTATAGACAGATGAGATACAATAGAAATGTTAGTAAGTTAAAGCCTGCCTGCTTCAAATCAAATCAAATCAAAATATCTTTATTCATATAGGTAAACATGTACACTTATGAACGTCAAGAAAAACAAATTAAATTAATTGTCAATTTAAATTTGCTTGCTGCTAGATATATATAAATAATAGAAAATAAGTCAAAGCTATATTATATGAAAAATTGGTATACTATTTCCTTAACAATTTGGACGATTTTCAGGCTGTTAAAGTTTTGAAAGTGGGTGGTAAATTAGTATACAGCACATGCACCATTACTATAGAAGAAAATGAAGGATTAGTAAAGTGGGCCCTTGACAATTTCCCAAATATAAAATTAATAGCAGCTGATCCTCTGTGTGGAGGACCAGGCTTAGCTAATTGTGGTCTCACTGATACAGAAAGGTACATTTTTCAATAGTATGTTGTAATTTTTACCAACCTGAAAAAGGGGGTTTATGAATATAGAAAATTTATTATCTGGTATGTTTATTTCGCGCTCCCGTAAACCAAAGACAATTTATTGTTATGGACTCTACTTAAAGTATATATGGGCAACCACCGGCCCGCTGTAAGATATATCCGGACGGATATGAAAAAACCCAGCCAAAAAAATATTACATTAGATACTAATACTCTCAGGCGACACATCAAAAGTTTTTTTGCGTCTTAATTATTATAAACTAGTTTATTCGAGAATATTTTGCCTATATGAGGCTGGATGGCACGAACGTTAGTTCTATTTGAGCTACCAATGTGATATCTGCAATAACACAGCATGTTGTGCCTAACCAAGGTCCTTTTTGTAATAAATTATAACATGTCACCTGTAAAAGATTAACATAAGGAATGCAATAAAGATTTGAATTTATCTTGGACAAGCGATATCCTAGGGAATTGCCCGAGCCGTCAACTTGCTTTGTGACTTTGTGTGCATCTTGAGTGGTAACTGACTATAGTTGTTATTAAGTTAATTAAACGAAAACTAAAAGTAGATACAGAGCCAGTTTGACCAAAAATGGACTGAAGGATCCTATTTTTTTCTTGCACAATGGTAAGCCTATTTGTTTGCTGTGTAATGAATAAATTTCAGTAATGAAAGAATTCTATATAAAGAGGCCTTACTCAACTAAGCACGCTGCGCTGCACTCACTCACAGGGCATTTAAAAACTACGCTTGTGGGAGTCAAAGCAGCTGTCTGCTAACAGTTACCATTTCAACATGCTCTCTGCGTATGATATTTCTTATGCAGTATGCTGAAGAACTCAATTTACTGTCGGAAAAATTTTCAAACAGATTTAGCGACTTCAAAAACATGAATAGACTGTTGCAATTAATTTGCTAATTCTGAAAACTATAATTAATCTATAAAATGTAATGTACAGCTCCAATACACTTACAAATGGACTTATCGAGATTCAAGAAAACTTACTCCTAAAATTAGATGTGCGATTTCTACAAGAAAACAATTTTCCGCAGCTTAGAATTCGAAAGACAATTGATTTGTGCGTTTCTCAGTACCTATAATTGCGAACAGTTCTTTTCATTGATGAAAGTTATATTTTCGATATTTTCGTGCTTTCTCTTAATAAATCAACACATCGTACAAGACTGATGATAATTTGGAAAATTCTTTACGTCTTTGTATCAGTGGAATTAATCTAAATATCCATGGATTAGTTTCCCAAATTCAAGCGTCTTATTGATTTCGGTGTATTTACCTTTCGTAGTTTGTAACAATTGTAAATTTCACGCTCTAATTATCACGTACAATGTTTATAATTTTATTTTGTTATTTATAATATCATTGTCGTATTATTTCATGGGTTATATTCATCGCAAAAAAATATTATCGCTACTTCAAAATGCATAAAGTATTTTTAAACGCAGCCCACGAACGTATTTGAATTTGCACGCATTGTTTGGCTTGCTAAGTTTGGCCCTCAACATGTCAAAGGTTGCCCATGCATACATACATCGAGAGTGTCCATGGGCGGCGGTATCACTTAACATCAGGTCCTCCTGCCCGTTTGCCCCCTGTTCTATAAAAAAAAATACCTGACTTAAAGGTTTTGATAATTTGATGGATTTCGTATCATGTTTAAATTATCTGATTCAATTGATACGGTAACTTAATTCATATGGTTTTAAAAGTAATGAAATGTTGGGTAAAAAAAATATTGTTAACAGGGCAATGGTGCAACGTTTTGGACCTCATGAAGACCCACTAAGGCCAGTTGACTCAGTTTACAGAAACTCCATAGGTTTCTTCATAGCAGCTTTTGAGGAAGTTGAAAATAATTAAAGTTGCCAGAAATAAAAATGAATGACATAATCAAGTGTAATTTCATTTTAACATCTATAACTCAAAACAGACAAACATTTAATATTTTTGCTTTGTTGATTCCTTATGTCTAATACAATATCAGATTGATATGATTTTAAAGGACTATTTTTAAAAAATTGTTTTTGAAATAAAAGCAAATTTATTGTAAACCATTTATTCAAAAATAAAAACCTTGTTTGTATAAGATCACAATCTCAAAATCTAATCTCCAAATGTTACATTGTACTTTGTATAGGTAACAAAAATTATGTAGTTTCTTTTAATTAAGAAAGAAATAATATTTGAAGACTGGCTAAGTATAGAAATATTCGATTATTTATTCAGATTCATAGTAATATTAAATCTCATCTATTACAATTAAGAAACTCTTTATAATGAGTATGCAAATGTGTTTCTATGTATCACAATAATATGGCAACATTTACAAGATTAAATTTATATATAAAGTGGTAAATATCTTCCACCAAAACAATAAATCTACCTAAATTCAACTTACAAATGGCATATAGTAGTTGTTATAATTAAAAAGTAATAGTTTCTGAACTATCAAAATATAAATATACAATTAAATGCAGTTTGTACTAAATGTACTTTGTTACTAAGTTAAAAATACACTATATTTATTAATACATATTAGTTGTTTGTAGTTTATACCATCATGCCAAACTAATACTATACAATTAGTAAGAACACTTTAGAGTCTGCAATGCTGGTAAATTAATTCATAGCACAGCTATTCAAGGAACAAATCAGAGAGTAAAATAATAATATTTAGGGCCTGTTTCACAATGTCCGGATAAGTTACAAATAAGCTATTTGTTACTTATTGGTATGATAAATAGTATTTTTGCGTTTCACGACTGTCAGATAGCGCTATACGTCATGAAATTCGAAGTATCTTATTTGGAACTTTTATCTTTCGAATAATTTATGTGTTGCATAGCTATTTTACACTTTATCCATACATTGTGAAACAGGCCCTTAGGCTTATAGGCTTTATACTAATTCTTGTTATGAAATAACGTTATAAGTACTAAGAGATTTAAATGAGAGTCCTAGTAAAATTTTTCGTTTCGCTACTTTTCTTTGTTATACGAATAAGACCTTTATGCGAGAATCATCGTTAAACGATTTTAGAAGCAAAGCAAATCAACTTAATAACTAATCTAAAAAACTAAATTGTACTACAATGTTCTAGAAAACCATTCCGACCATATACCAACAAATAATAAACAAATTATATTTATATTCTTCCAAATGGGACCAATCTGTATTTACCTACTATAATCCCTTTTTGAGTAGGGTTTAAATCTTTTCAACGCGAACGTATAATCCTTTGCTTGCTTTCAACAAGAGTGCACGTTTGTCAAATTGTACAGGATTTTGAGTTTTCGGACAGATTTTGAAGTTAAAATTCTTTAACAGTGACACCATAGCCAATTTTGCGGACATCATTGCAAATCGAAGGCCTGTGAATAAATTCGTGGCATTAAGACATAAAAAAGGAGTGTTGGCCCAATGGCAGTGTGGGATTCTCATCCCTGAGATCAAAGCTTCAATCTCTGGCACCAATGGACTTTCTTTTTACGTGTGAATTCAACATTTGTCCGAACGGTGAAGGAGAACTTCGCGAGGAAACAGTCGAATGAGGCCAAAGTATATTGAAATGATACACAAATTTGAGGGCTATTCATATAGTAGCATACGCACCTATACAAACTCTTGGTCCGGCTCCAAATGGTAAAAACAGATGTGAATTTCTGGCCTTTTCCTTCAAAAACCTTTCTGGTTTAAATTCTTGTGGGTCGGGATAAATTTCTGGGTCCATATGTATCGCGTATATCGGTATGGACACCATTTTACCGACCTCCAGGCTGGCTGATGACCCCGGTAAAACGTAAGGTTTAGTAACAATTCTGTCCACTTTTGCAACCGGAGGGTACATGCGTAGTGTTTCTGGAAAAGTACCCACATTAATTAATAAATAATAGTTATTCACTTTTATATCTCAGGGCTCTTTTTAAAAAGATTATAATTTAGTTGAATGCAATTAATGAATTAATTTAAATATTTTAAAATCTCACCATTGAGAATTGCTTCCAGATAGTCAAGTTCTGCTAGCAGGTCATAATTAATTTCCTTTCCCTCCGTTACTTCCATGACGTGTTTTCGTAGTTTCTCCTGTAAGTCTGGCCGTATCGCTAGCACGTGTATTGCGAACGATAACAAAGAACTTGACGTTTCAAATCCAGCGAGAAGGAATATTATTATTTGGGCATCGATTGTGCCATCGTCTAAATCTGAAATTTCAAGGTTACTCAGGTTTGAAAATCCTTATGGACTACTTTTGTAGTGAAAACCATTCACTACAAAACTATGTACGGAAAAACCTACTAACATCAAACAGATCGGTTCAAAAACATTTTATTTAAGAAAGACTTAATTATATAGTATATATAGTCCACTATAAAGTTGATTCACAAAAGTAAATAAGCAAAATTAAGAATAATATTTTCAATATTTTTTACAAAAGTGCAGGTAGATAGTGTATTTTCCCTAACAAAACTAGTGTGATAAGAAAAAAGATTTCCTGGCTAGTTTATAGGCGGACTTCTTTAATCTCTGACAAATGCCGTCTGAGGGTAAAATTCAGGGTCGACAGTCTCTCGTGTGTGGCTCCCGTATTTCAAAATTCAAACCAATAAATACATATTTATTGACATACACGGACATAGTTCGCCTTAAGTCTCATTTTTAAATCTTACCCTTATACTATAAACTTGAAGAGTAAGTTATATTAGTATAACATATATTAAAATATGTAAAAAGTGCAGGCAGCCTAGCAATAATTAAATTAAGATTAAAAGACCATCTATTGAGTGATCCCAATCAACGAAAATGAAAGTACATCCAAGTTTCTTTTCTATTTCAAATTATAACGTTAGCATATAAGTGTTCTCATGTAAGTGACTAATGTCTAATATGAGAATAAATGTCTTTGAACCTAAAATATACGCCTATAGCTATTAAAAGCTACTATATTTAGAAGAAACTTTATTATTATTAATATTGCAACTTTCAAAATCAGGATTTTTAAATTATTGCTTTGTATGGAACAGTCGCAAACAAAAGAATTACGTCCGTACGTCCGCCCATACTACTCCTGGCTTGCAATTGCTTAGCGTTTAATATTAACATGTTTACCAATAAAACTACTTACGCAATTCCTCTTTATCCTTTGCCTGATCCTTCTCTTTTTGCGCTGCATCAAGCATTAATTGCAAGAAGTCATTATGCCTACAAATATACAATTTGATCTTAGATATTAAATAATATTATAAAATGTAATAATTTAAAACAACAAAAATGTAATCATTTGTATTTTAGGATATTTGGCCAGCTAATTCAAATTTTTATTAAGTCGTCTATATTCTTTTTAAGTTTTGATTAATCATATTTATCTTTCATATATTTTAAGTATTTGTTAGGGTTGCCAGGAAGAGTTCCCTTTGTGGTTTCACAGTGTATTTTTTTTATACATTTTATATTTTGTGCAGTAAAGTGCAAATAAATATAGTATTAATATTATTGCACAAATTCCTGCTCATACACAAGTACACTCTCTGTTTGCACAACTCTCCCAGGTGAACAGGTGAATTGGCAGTAGTATGGCCCTGGGATTTAAACATAGGATTTATCATAATTTTAAACACTTGACGGATAGAGATAAATTATTAATAGACAGCTGGAACTTTGGGCTTTAAAGACATTCTAGAGACAAAAAGAGATTCTACATATTTAATATTTACCATTACCAACTATTTAAGAATCTTATTTATGTGTATATATTATAAAAAACATACTACCAAATTACATAAAAACATAAAATCTGAAAACAATAAATAAAATAAAACACCTACTTTATTGAAGAGACTCTACGTTCAGCCTTTGTAACTTGCAATATTTCATTTAGTTTACTCATTGTTTTACTATTTAAGAAAGAAATATTGAGATATTTGAATAAACCAGGAACAAACATTAATACAAAGAAAATGAAATATCTTTTATAAAGAGGCATATAGTTAAACTTTTCTGCTATCTGAAAAACATAAATAAACTTTAATTAAAAACTGTTTCCTTCCCTGGAAAGCACTAAACTCGGCTTATAAATATAATATAATGCATAAATCTTTAAAGGTATATTTACAGGAAATACACTTTGTGCAAAGTGTAAACTGATTCATTCCCAAGAATTAGGGTTTAGGTGAAGTTATACAAGATGGCACAATCTTATGTTTTATTTATAATTGTATACCTCGTACCTCTTATCTCCTCTCATGTCAATAAATATTTAACTTTTAGAGGCTTTTAATATATTTATCTATAAGATAAGGTTTACTGGCTTTTCTAATCAAATTTATCATATGACTATAAGTGTTGTAAAGTATCATTAAAGTGGTTTAATGATAATTACGAACAACTAATAGTTCTCTTGACTGCTCTATGACTCGATTGGTTAAGTATATAGTTTATTCAAGTGAACACTTCAGGGCTCAAGATATGGAAAAACTTTTACAATTTTGTTTTTGAAGAAGAACCTTACAAGAGAAACTCATACACAAGTACACTCTCTGTTTGCACAACTCTCCCAGGTGAACAGGTGAATTGGCAGTGGTACTTTGACTGTTTTGTCTGACATTAAATTTTCATCCATATGTGAAAATTAAATATAATTTAAATTACAGGAAGGAAATTTTAAGTTACCGCTATATATATTTACATAAGGATATACATATTATATCATTGATTAATTAAATATACTTTCAATTGCAGGAAGGAAATTTAAAGTTACAGCTATATATATATAGATGTCATTATTTTGAAATTTCCTTCCTGTTATTGACATTATATTTAATTTTCACATATGCATAAAACTGTAACATCAAACAAACAAATATTTCATATATGGGTTGTATTTCTATTTCTACATTAATAAACATCTTCATTATAATATGTATTAAGTCTCTGTGTATAATAATATAACTAAGTTTGAATTCATATTAGTCAATACCTTAACAAATTCAGCATTTTCCTTAGTCAAAGCATCACTCTTTATACCAAATGCAGTGACGCTTATAACTTCCAATGTAAAATGACCCATACAATCCTTCATATCTACATCTTTGTTCTCTGAAAATAGCAGTAGTATGGTTATTAATTCACAATGTACTTCTTTTTAACTTTGTTCCTGATTTGAAATTTATATTTTACACTCTATTAAAATAAAGATGTTCTAAGATTTAAATCAAAAATATCACAGAATAGTAAATAATTTACCATATAGTTTCAAAAAGTCAACCATTTGATCTGCACATGAATGAATCAAAGGAAGAATATTTTTGAGACGAGCTGAGCTAAAAGTTGGTGTCATAATACTTCTAACAGCTTTCCATTCTGCACCCTAAAACATATCAATCTTGATTTTAAATTTTAGTGACTGAAATCCTTTACATCTTGGAGGTATGGATAAAAGAACTTTGAAATCATATATTTTCTTTGTGTCAATATGAATAATATATTATTGTGAATTTCATAAATTAATTACCTTAAGGTTAAGAACACTCCTACTTATATATTTTGGCTCCCTACTTCCTAATGTGTTTCTATCAGTAAAATGATCAAAATCTCTAATCATCACTGACTTAATAAGGTCTGGGTCAAATATGTATAATACTGGTCTACGGCCCTCAAAGACTCCTGAAAGTTATGATATTTCAATGATTAATGTGAAAATATAAATGTATATTATAACAATATTAAAAGCAAAGATAATTATGTAGAAAAAAGGCACTTACCACCAAAGGGGTTTCCTTTAAAATACTTATAAATTTCTATTTGCAATTCATGAAATGCTTTTCTTCCAAATACTCTCGGCCCCAAATTTCCCAGGAAAATGACTGGCTTCATAAATTTTATTCCTTTTTTTTCAAAGTAATCAAATGTACTTGTGTAATGAAAGTATAAAATAAATATCACAGTAAGGCATAGCAACAACTTCCAATCTTCTTGAATAAATATAAGAAAGTTTTTCGTTCCTGTACTCAGTTCCATTTTAAAGTTCTAAATTTGACAAGTTAGACTAGTAAAATTATATTCATTTATTCTACGTATTTGTTGTATGTTTACTGCGTTAATTTGAATTATAATCACAATTCACAAATGACTAATGAGCGCAAACGATCTCTGTGAGTGAGTACTGAGTAGTAACTAGTGGGACGTGGGTACTGGGTATGCGTTACGAAATGCGAAGTGCGAAGTTCGAACTCAGGAGACCGAAGAACGTGAACCGTGAACGTTTTTCTACGTAATACAGCAACGTTTTGTGCCTACTGCAGTCTGCACTCTGCACTACAGAGAACCTTTGTTTAGTTAATTTAAACGTGTAAGCTGTGGAGCCAGCGTTAGTCAGTAGTCTGCGCAGCAATCTAGACTGACAATATTATTACGGATTACCATTTCAATATATTTTAAAAACATAAAACAAGTTTATTTTTTATTCGTTTCTAAATAACCTTTTGTATATCATCTAAAAGAGGGTAACCTTATTTGATTTTTAGTTTCGATTAAAATGGGAAAAACTTCAAAAGACAAACGAGATATTTACTATAGGTTAGCTAAAGAGGAAGGTTGGAGGGCAAGAAGTGCATTTAAATTACTGCAAATAAATGAAGAATATAAAATTTTTGATGGTGTACTTCGGGCGGTTGATTTGTGTGCCGCGCCTGGCAGCTGGAGTCAAGTTCTAAGTAAACATTTAAGGAAGAATACAGAAAATCCAGATGACGTAAAGATTGTAGCTGTTGATTTGCAAGCTATGGCAGCACTTCCTGGAGTTAAACAAATCCAAGGTGACATTACTAAGGTATCTACAGCAAATGAAATCATTCAAGAGTTTCAAGGACATAAAGCAGATTTAGTAGTATGTGACGGTGCTCCTGATGTAACTGGATTACATGATATAGATGAATATGTACAATCACAACTTTTACTAGCTGCTCTCAATATAACAACACATGTGCTTAAAACTGGTGGAATTTTTGTAGCAAAAATATTTAGAGGAAAAGATGTTACACTGTTATATTCCCAATTAAAGCAATTCTTTGAGTTAGTCACTGTAACAAAGCCTCGGAGTTCAAGAAATTCAAGTATTGAAGCCTTTGTCGTTTGTCAAAATTACAAACCACCACCTGGTTATGAACCTACAATGGTTAACCCTTTATTAGATCATAAATATTGTGATTTTAATCAATTCACAGGCATTAACAGGTTTATAGTTCCTTTTAATTCCTGTGGGGACATAAATGCTTATGATTCTGACACATCATACCCTCTCAATCTAGATGGACAAAACACCTATGAGTATAGAGAGCCAGTTCAAAGCCCAATAAATCCACCTTACAAAGATATATTAGAAAAAACCAAAAAAATATAGTAAATATGATTCCCTATTTTTTTGTTTTATTTATATTGCTGTCTTAAATTATGCTATGTAATAATATAGAGTTCAATACATTACATAACTGTATGTTTTGTAAGGTGCTATACCTAAATAGTAATAGTTGTTACATATTAAGCATAGAGCAAGCTGGGTTTGCCTGTTATAGGTGTGTGCAATTAGATGAAGGCTTATTTTAATGCCCATAGATAAATCAGAAAATATTATATAATTAATAATAATTGTACAAAAAGCTGGTGTGTGTGTCCAATGAGTGATTGTAATGATTATTTTAAACCAATTATAAGATACTGTTTTAATTAAAGAAATACAGTATGGTTTAGTCTGTGACAATGAATTTTCTAAAATAATTGGCTGAAATGTTTTTTTTTTAATGGACAATAAATTATTTTTGGTAACTTTTCGTGAGAAGTGCTAGCATGAAAAGCTAGCTGCAAATTTTTTGTTTATTTTAGTATCTAAATTCTAGTTGTTTATTCATAAAAATTTTAGTTAACCTTTATTAATATAATTATATCTTAACACAACAATGGGAAAGTACAAAATGCCCACTGTGCCACAATTTTTGAAAAAAAAGGTAATATACATTGGACCCAGTTTTTTTATCATTTATTTAATCACAAATAATATATATATAGTACTAGAATGTTGATAATAACAACAGAATAAAAATATCTGTATGATAATATTTTTTTAAATATAAAATTATTTTAGAAAATCTACGATAAAAAAGAACCTGTATGGGTTTACTTAGAGAGGGAAATGCGAGAAAATGTAGATAAAAAACCTTACAACGAAAAAGTTGGCGAGTGGCTACGGTTTTTAAAGGATTTGAGATACTATTTTTACTGTGAAGGTATTCAAAAATAATTATATTAGGTACAAACCTTATTATTTAAAGAGTGAATACTTTATACTATGCGTCTTTAGACCTACACAGCCTGTGTGTGTTTCGTTTCTTGAAATAAGTAAGGTGACAACTTTCTTCTTGAGTAATTATTTTTTATAAGGTCTTGAACCAAGGAACGCTAGATTATACAACCGACAAACAAAAACGATTATATATTCCTGATAAATTTTGGAAGTTTAAATAAAACGTTTATTTCTATAATTGTCTTCTAGCAAAACGTAAGTATACACGGTTAGTCACAGAAGTTGGGCCACCGTGGTACTGTGAGTTATCTAGTCCACAAAGGGAAGTTCTTCACGACTTAAAGACCAATATACACCAGGATTTACTAGAGGATATACCAAGAAGAGTGCGAAAGTCGCTATCAGACCTTGGTATTACCCTGAAAATTCCGAAACCAATACTCATGAAAGCTATGAATACATCTGTAGAAGATCCTGGTGTTTTTATATGGAATCTATATACTGAATACTATAAAAAACCACCAAGTCAGCTACGGCCTAGTGAGTAAACCTAAATGCCTTTAACGAATTTATTTTATTTTATATATGAAAATATAAGTAATTAAATTACAAAACTGAGAATTTGTTTGACCTACAGGTGACTACTATGCATTTTTGTATAATAAGTATACCGAGAAGAACCTGTTTTATATTATCTGATGCACTTGTTTCAGAGTATGATATGAATGCAATGATATTAATGTCGAGTTTGGTGTTCATCGATCTAGAGGAATGTATAGATAGGTTGGAAAAATTAACAGCTTGTGAAAGAGTGCCGACAAAAGTGCCAGAACAAAGTCAGTACACACAGTATCAATTTTTTATTATTCTTTTAATACAATGTTTTCATGATTTAATAATTAACGCTGATCGCTTTTAACCCGAAGGTACTTAGTTCGATTCCGGTGAAACAAGAATCATTGCCGGCACGCACGAATTCCTTATAGGGCAAAAAACTATAAATAGCATTGCCCTAATTTTAGTATCCGTGCTAAGTCGAGTAAATCGAGAGTATAGACTGTTTCGTGAAATAGTTGTAAATATATTAAAAACTACACATTTCAGAGCAAAAGAAAAACTGGCAGCCGAATGTAAGATATGGAGAGTATTTGCAAAAATTATACGTACCATGTTACAGTAATCATACAAAGAAATACACAGACAATGATAAACCCTTGCCTCTGGGATTTAAATTCAAACTTCGAAGTGTTGACGTAATGGAGTTTTTTTTAACTGTGATCCATAGTTTAATCTATAATAAATAAAATCGCTGAAATTATAAGTCGCTTGACTAGGGAATGCAATTTCGAGACCGTTAGTTCGAAATCGCATGGGATTCAGAATTATAATCTTGCGCAATTTCGGTACTTTCAAGATCTTGTTTTCGAAGGAACTGTTTATTCGAACAAATAAAACACGATGAAACCTTAGAGATAATTTCTATCTACCTATCCTAGATATTTAGAAGTGTTTTTGAAAGTAACTTATTAAGAAGTATAGACTATCGAGTGTGCTGTCGGATAAGCGGGATGTTATACCAGTCTCTATGTACCCAGCCGCTGAAAATACAAACATCTCAGATCGGGGTTATCTTACGTGCGGAAGTTATAGCTGAGGCTACTTATATCTGAATTTTACTTGATTACCGTTTATTTGCTGTGGCTAATTATAAAATACATAACACATTGTTATAATTATTAATATCTATAATGCCGTGCATCACTAGAACTAGATATTTCATATTGATTATTTTTTATGGTGTGTTTATTACATTCCTCTTCGAATAAAGATTTTGACTATAAATCTTTAAATCTTGAGTTATATAATGTTCAGTTTCTAATATATAAAAAGATCAATTTATATGTAAGACTTATAAAAAGCCTTGTATTTTCAGAGTTATGAAAAATTATGCAAGGATCATTCCTTCGTAAGTGGTTCCGTTTAATTTTTTTTTATAATTTTGAAATAAAATCCTTATAGAACGTATATAGTTAAGACATAAAATTGATTGTTATACGATTTCTATTAAATATTTTTATTTTATTTTACAGCTCGAAAAACGAAAAGAGCGTAATAAAGAACAGAAGGAAGAAGAAAGAGTTTGTAATTACAAATTTTGGGAGCCGCCGAGTACTTTACGTAAGTTCTATCGCCCAAAGTTCCCGCAAGAATATAATATTTATGATTTCCTGATCTAAATTATGCAAAATTTATGTACGATACAGTTTTGAAATTCGCTTGAACTACCAAATCTCTTACAATTAAAATCAAAACAAACATTTCTATAAATATGCCTAATTAAAGTTTTATATCAAGACCTAGCTATTAGTTTCAAAATATATTTTTTAACAGGTAACAAAAATCCGAAAATGGCGGCAATGGCCAACAAATTGAAAGAGCTGAAGAATAAACCAAAGCCAAAGTATAAAGCGCCCTACAAGAACGTTCAATATAACATCTGTGGGGTGGCATTTAGTGGCGGAAAACCTAATTATTTAATAAATGGTAATTTCATATTCTCTTTCAAAATTAGTGGTTTAATAGTGTATATTATTTGTCAAATGGGTTTATTTATCTCCCCTTACGTCTTTATCCTTGGATTTCATACTACAAAAAAATATCGGCTGGACAAGTTTTGATTATTTTGTTTCCCAATATCCCATATACAATAAATGTATGTAATATCGTTAGATTATACCTATATATTTGGGACGTGGTACATGGGCTAGATATTTCCGGAGATGAACGCGTCGTCGGGGTGGCAAGGGATACCGCGAAAGCAGACACGCGATAGCCTCACGCTGAATGGTTGATTAGAGAAGTTAGTTTGCATTCAGACGTCGTACCGTGCGCGACTCTTATCCCAATCTCATCTCACCCCACTAGTTTAGTCCATTAAAGTTAAAAAAATAAATAATAATCTCTGTAAATACTTATATTTATAATTTGTCCCAACCCGTAACAGAATACAATCGCCATCTTACTAAACTCTTTAAAAAAAAAGCGGGTACCTAAGGAAATTTACGTCCTGAAATCGGTTTTAATTAATTTAATTGTCTGTATACTTACAATCGTGTAAATAAACACACGAAATGAATTCTGGCAATGTTTCTACTAATTTTTGATGAATTCTTTAAAGCCGATGTATACGGCCAAACAATGATAAGTGGTCGGTAATAAATGCTCGCCTGGTGATGTATATGCCAGAAGGTGGGACGGATCGTTAATATTGGCCAGCTCGAAGTCTTGATCTAAATCTAATTGAGCCTGTCTGGCATATTCTGACCCTAATATTATATTGAATTTTAGGTGTGTCCTTATTACCAACTGGTTACGTGCCAATAAATGCTGGTCTTGTGAGTGTGGGCTGTGAACAAATCACTACTATTGTCGGATACTGGAAATTTCCACGTACAGTTGTTGCAAAATGTGACGGGACATGTGATTGTACTGAAAAATGGTATGGTCTAAGATCCCGCTGCAGGATTGGTGCGTTCATCGAGTTTTTGTTTAAAATCAAATTTTTATGTTTATTTATAATTAGGAGAATATATATTTACTAGGTTGCCTGTCAAAATTTGGCCGCCATTATTTTTAATTAAATTATTTTGAATTGATTTTTGGTAAAAAATTACGTTCATTTAATATTTTAAATAAAATAACATCTACATCACGTTAATTAATGTGAAGATTCTAAAAAATCACGGTTGCCGTTGCGCACATGGCCGCACCTCTTTGCAGCCAAGTGTAAACAGGTATGATTTTGATATATTTATACGTTTATAACGGTTATCTATTAATTATATGTCAAATTGAAGCTAATTTTTTTCTATGAATTTTCATATAAGGTTGCCTAATTAAATCTGGCCGCAAATAAGGGTTGCTGGCGGTTAAAGATGATAAATATTTCAGGTAGAGTGAAAGAGAGTTAGCGCGTAACGTCATTTGTCAGACAAGGACAGCGGTTGCCGACTGTGCGACGCTTTTAAGCCATTTAAACCATTTAAACCACAGATTTAAACCACAGATTTAATTAGGCAACCTTATATGAAAATTCATAGAAAAAAAATAGCTTCAATTTGACATATAATTAATAGATAACCGTTATAAACGTATAAATATATCAAAATCGTACCTGTTTACACTTGGCTGCAAAGAGGTGCGGCCATGTACGCAACGGCAACCGTGATTTTTTAGAATCTTCATATTAATTACCGTGATGTAGACGTTATTTTATTTAAAATATTAAATGACCGTAATTTTTTACCAAAAATCAATTTAAAATAATTTAATTAAAAACAATGGCGGCCAAATTTTAATAGGCAACCTAGTAAATATATATTCTCCTAATTATAAATAAACATAAAAATTTGGTTTTAAACAAAAACTCGATGAACGCACCAATCCTGCAGCGGGATCTCGTACTAGTACTTTTTTCTGTCGTCAACTTTATATCGCATACATATTATTATTATAGGTAGTGATTTTATAATTCTTGTACTTCGCTGACGTTGTTTTTATCTATATTTTGTATGCTTAAGGTAAATACGTGAAACATGTTAATAACTATTGATCTTGTTATTAAAAAAATGTCATTTAATATTAAGTTTATTATAGAAGAGCTGGGAACCGTGGCACAGGATTTATTTGGTTAAAATTAATTGGTTCTAAATAATAAATATATTTTCATTTTTTTTATAATATACGTACATCCATGTGTTAACCTTTACAACTCCAGGCGAAGTTATGTAATTAATAAAAGAGTCTTAATATTAAAGCGAAATATGTTTGTGTATCAAGACCATCTACAATTAATGCACATAATTTTAAAATTCACAGGGAAGAGACTGTTATGGACTATTTACAGAAATCGAAATGTCGATGTGGTCATCTATATGACTACAATAATGAGGGCAAAGTCAAAGATAAGTATTTCTATCCACCAACGAGGCACGGAAAACACTGGTTTGATTCTGCGAAAATATTTCAAATGGATTCATTGGAGGACTTCATTCGGGATACTGTGAAAGACGCTCTTATGTCTACGGAGCCTTCGGTATGATTTACACTTGGTTTTTTTACTGTAATATATGTAAAAGGACGCAGTTTTGGCCTAGTGGCTTCAGCGTGCAACTCTCATCCCTGAGGTCGTAGGTTCGATCCCCGGCTATGCACCAATGGACTTTCTTTCTATGTGCGCATTTCACATTCACTCGAACGGTGAAGGAAAACATCGTGAGCAAACTGGCCTTAGACCCAAAAAAGACTTTTTATTTTTATTTTAAAAAGATATACATAACTCGAAAAGTTGTAGTAGAAGTTGTGTGATAGAATATTTATCCATTATATTACAATATACATTTGTAAGTAGGTACATATTTAAATAGTATATTTCATTACAAGTGCGGAAAGCCTGTCATTGCAACGAGTTCCGACGAATGTCTACCCGAGCCGAGGCGCAGCCGAAGGTGAGGGTTGACAGTCGGGACAAGTTGCAATGACGGTACCGCACGTGTACTGAACGACTATTTTTAATACAGTTGCGAAAAAACAAAGCAATTTAATTAAACTATTTGCTTTTTTTCTATTCTCTCTACGGAATAAATTCGTTGCACGTAGATATGTAGCGACTTATATGTTTCCGGTAAATTGTTCTCCGAAGCATTTTATGCAATTATACTGCGTTCGGGTGGTATTCATTCAAATAAAATATCGTCGAAATTACTCATTTTGTGCAACAAATAACTCAACTCGAAAGAACATTTTTGGAAAATGGCGCCAACCGCAAAGAATATGAGCAAAGCTTGTTTTTTCTTTTCTTCACCCATTCTGGGTAGGCAAAGGGAACTTGGCCCATACAGCCAATTCTTCAGTAGACTATTTTTATTGAAAGAAAACCAAATCTAACTCATTGAGTCCAATCATTAAATCTGATATTTAAACAAATAGCTATAACTTCTTTTTAAAATATTTGCATGGATCATAAAAACTTCTGTGATTTTTTTAGTAAAAACTTCATGGTTAGTTTTTTCTTTTTAATATTTTTTTTATTGATATGAAATATAATAAACCTAACCTAACTTATTGAATCCAATTATTAGTAAACTTTTTAAAAATACGTATTTGCATATATTATAAAATTCTTTTTAATATTTTTTTAATTGATATGAAATGAAAAGAAACCTAATCGACCTTATTGAATCCAATTATTATAATATTTAGAAATCATATATCATAAAAACTTCTATGAATCTTTTTAATAAAACCTTCGTGGTTGGTTTTTTCTTTTTAATACACATTGTTTTGACAGTTGGCAAAGAAAACGCACGAGTGCGGGAATGGCAAAGAAAAAAGCACGAGTGTGTAATAGCCCACTTTCCGAACGCTATACCTCCCTGCAATATGCCACTTTTTGAGCAACTGTATTAAAAAATCATTTATGCTACACGTTGCATTCATTCATACAGGATTTTGTCTGAAGTATTACGTAAGCAGACTTTCTGCAATTTACACACAAATTCTCGTTCTTATACACATTACGACATTATTACGAAATAATTGTTAGAATCAGTTAGATTACTCTTTAAAAAATCTCAAGTCGTAAATTCTGCGCGCTCTTAACACTCTTCAGCAGCACTTCAAACCATAAAATTTTAAATCGATTTCAGCGGGAGCCCTCAATGCCGACTCTACTACCGTCTAGTTTAAGGCTGCAAGATTTATTGGAGGTACTTTTCATTCTTCTTCTTCTAACTTTCTGTTATTTATTCTCGTACGATCTCTTTATTTATTATCAACTAGAAAACTAGTTTTCTTAAGTTTTATTTTTTCTAATGGAAACTTCCTGTTGGCCTGTAGAGCTTAAACAGCTCAGCTATGGCTGGTTTGGCGAACGTAGTTAGGTCAATATAGTCTGAAACAATCGTTCGTTATAAGAAACCAAACCTCAAACCACAACATAAATCCCGCGACAACTTAGATGACACCTGAACATTTTTTTCCCCAGGCGTTTTTAGCAGAATTGTCTGACACGCCACTCTTAATTCCTCATCTGCCAAAGGCGAACCTTCTGAATAACCTGTTAGAGTGGGTCCGCAAGAGGATTAAAGGAAAAATGACACCTGCCGAGCATAGTACGTTCATTGTCTTTGGTTTATGCGAATACTTCATATTTAAATTAACTTATATATGCAAATTAATTACATTATTTTGTAAACGCCGAGTTATCACTGTGTTTATCACTTGATATAGGCGAATAAATAAAATATATTCCTAAGATTTTTAAACATTTCGTTAGAAATTGAGAGCATGTTGTATTGGCAATATGATGAAATTAAGAATTTAGATCAGTAGTTTGTAACTGTTTACCGGAATAGACTTAACGTTATATCCAACTTCAACAAGAAACTTATTTCAGAGAAATTAATCCTTCAATCGCAAAGACGATGGCTGGATCTGAAACATATCGATTTCAGAGCTATAGCCTACAGAATACCATTCACATTGAAACAATTGGAACATATGAATTGGTCACATCGGTATCTAATACAAAAACTGGTAATTAACTATTATATTATTTTACTTTAAAGGCGCGATTAAGGATCAACTGCAAGTAGTTAAGGGTTAATCGGAATTGTGTAGGTTTTACTAAAGTAAAATTTTGTCACACTCCCGACAGGGTCTTACTAAAAAGATATGGCCAAGTCAAATAAAAAGGTAGATATTGTAACACTTCGAAACGAATGTTTTTTTTAATTCTAGAAACATTGCCAGTAGTAGTTTTTTTATACTATGTATTTATTTTTTCAGTTTGAAATACTGTTGGATAATTTCGTAACAAGAAATAGACTGCAACAACTTACGCAGACAAGGCTCTGGTGGACAACCACTAAATATGATGTCTATCCTAGCAAAGCTTTTTTGTGAGTTTTCCGTGTTTTTTAAATCTAAAAATATTTGTGTTTTAAAACTTCTAGATTCTGTTGGTATTTAATTGGTAAGCTATGATATATATATATCTTCTACTGTCATATAACGTTCTAAATTATGATTTTATTTTAGGGACATTTTTTTCACGTACATGCCTGGAAGGATGAAAGACACATTTTTAATTAACCCATACAGTTCAGAACTAACGCCTAAACATGGGGCCAAAACCTGTCCCTTGGGGAACTAACAAAGAAATTATCTATCTACTCCTGTTTTCTTATGTTGAAATGAAATTAATTTGTTTAGTTTGTCTACAACATACTTGTTCTTTTATATGTATAACACATTGTCAATTTTGTAATGTACTTATAAGATAAGTGTTAAAAAAGTAGTAAAATAGTCGTACCTATTTCGTTTTATTTCTCCATAGGGTACACTATTATATCTATTAACGACGAGAAATATTTATAAAGAAAGCCGTTAAATTTTCCAGCAGCAACTTTGGTGTTTGCTATATTACATTCTATCCGATTTGATATTGGCGAAAAAATTAATTACTTTGTTTAAATATTTGTGCTGTTATGTTAACTCCATCTGGAATTTATATAGTCTACATCTATTCATTTGTTTAGTCTACTTCGAAAGTGACTTTGATTATCATCTTTTGACACTTGACATTTGAAAAAACCAAAATCGATAAGTGCAGTTCGCAATGTAAGAAACGAGTTAAGTATAATATTTCGTACAATACATTTGACTACAATTTACGAAATGGCTGCTAGGAAAGCCATACAAGTTGGCACTAAAACAGTAAGGCCAGTTCTTTCCCTAGACTCATCAGAAGCTAGATCAAGAGTAATGAGTCTTTATAAAGCTTGGTATCGTCAAATACCATACATAGGTTTGTACCCTGATTATGTCATCAAGAATCATTTAACAAAACATTGTGGTAGTTTAATAATATAACATTTACCCTTTACAGTCAAAGACTACGACATACCAAAATCTGAGCAGCAGTGCCGTGCTAAGCTAAAGGAATATTTTCATAAGAACAAAGCTGTGAATGATATCAGAGTTATTGATTTGCTTGTAATTAAGGTAATTATTAGATGAATAGCCGTTTATTAAACATCTTAATATTGATTTACAAAATTAGAGTACATAAACAACTTATCTATTAATAGTACAACATTGCTCCCATACACTATAAATTAAACTATAAATAAATGCATCCTTGTTATTTTCACATTATCAAACCATATATGCTATACAGCTATGACTGACTTTCAGGGTCAAATGGAATTAAAAGAAGTTATTCATATTTGGAAACAAAAGGGTCATATAATGACCTACTTCAAACCAACTGAGGAACCAAAACCAAAGGACTTCCTTTCCAAGTTCTTTTCAGGATTAGAATAAGTCAATGTATAAAAAGATCATTATATATAGTTAATATAGATTTTTAATTCAGGAATGTCTTTTTTATGATATACTACTTTGAATCTGTAAAAATATTTAACTTCTTTTACTTATTACTAGCTGACCTGGCGAACTTTGTTCCGCCTTAATGGCAATAAATAAGCAGTTTGGGTTTTTTTATTGGAAAAAATACAAAAAAATTAAATACCTACATTAATCATTCATTATTATTTCTGTATTTTAGTACATAGGTTGCTCTTCACTTAAGTACCTTGTGATACACATTTTTTCATTTTTTGTTTTATTATCAGGCGCAAAAACAAACAACGCTGATGGTCTTCCGACCCGTGAACATGCCACGTATAATTGACCATGGGAAAAACATGAATGTTCTAGATTTAAACCACAAACTTTTAAGGATTGGCCTTGTGATTTGTTGATGGTCATGGCAAATGCAAGACGTATCGGAAATTGAAGTCTTTTAAATTCAAACGGCATATCGGTTGGGATCATCGGGATCCTCGGAATAAGAACTTCCTCACCTTTGAATTTTCCTATCATTATCGTAGCGTAAATTACATTGTTCTTCAATTTTCTAACCACCAAACGCATACCATTATGTAGTTCAGGTCATCTACATCTTTATTCTTTTTCTTCTTTTTTATCAGTAAGCAATGTAACTCTCATGTTTGTTGTCAGCTGCAGTTTCGTCACATAGCGCCATAGATTTGACGATTTGAGGCAAGGGTTTATTTCGTCGACAGCCGTAGATCTTGGAATTACTGGCAGTATTTGGCGGAAATCGCCAGACAGTAAAATCATTGCTCCTCCAAAACATCTCGATTCATTGCGTAAATCTTTTAATGTTCGGTTAAGTGCTTCCAATGCACGTTTATGCGCCATTGTGCATTCGTCCCAGATGATGATTTTCGATGCCGCTAAAACTTTGGCCATTGCTGAGTGTTTTGCAATATTACATGTTGGTTCTCCAATAGTTTGAAGATTTAACGGTAATTTTAATTCTGAATGAGCCGTACGGCATCCTTCTTACAATGTGGCTGCTATTTCAGAAGAAGCAACTGCAACCGCTATGTTGGATCTCGCCCGAACAGTTGCTAAAACTAATGACATGAGGAATGTCTTGCCAGTTCCACCAAGGGCATCTAGGAAATATAAACCACCATTTTCATCATCGTTTGCCTTCATTAAAGTATCATAAACTTCCTTTTGTTGGTATTTCAACAGGGGTACATTCGTTTGAACTACTAAATCTAATTCCTGGTGATCATATTCACGTTCCCGTTCCAATACTCGATTAAATGCGTCATTCGACAACAACAACAAATAGAAACATTCATCATTCTTTGGATGAACTGTATACATACGACAATACCGAGTTTTATAGTTCTCTTCACTGTTTATACGAATGGGCAATAGCACTATCATTATAATTAAATTGTAAATTGTAAAAATAATTAAACGTATTTATTTAATAGAAATATTTTGAATATTGATATCTTACAAATATCAAATTGTCATATATACGTCATTACATAGCTGTCATTATACGTCAATTACATAGCTATCATTTGCGTTTTATTATTCCAAGTCTGATTCTTATTTGTTATACCACTTTTTATAGTGACTGACGTTTCATGTCAAGTCCCACGGGAACGCTGTCGAACGGGATAAAAAGTATCCTATGTCCGTCTCCTGGCTCTAAGCTACCTCCATACCAATTTTCACTCAAATCTGTTCTTTCGTTCTTGAGTTATAAGTGGTGTAACTAACACGACTTTCTTTTATATATATAGAAAATACAAAAAAATTAAATACCTACATTAATCATTCATTATTATTTCTGTATTTTAGTACATAGGTTGCATATTTGCTCTCGTGATTGAGAAGCACGAAATCGAGCCATACCTACTATCGCGGCGCTGTTCACGTGCAATTTGTTGTTCTTCTTCAGTCCTTTCATTTGCAGTATTTCGAATTCTTCTTGCATTACGGCTTTGTCGGGAAAGATTCGATCGTCTTTGAAAACTCAAATTTTCAACCATACCGATTTTTATAGTTCACTGTTTAATTGTTTATACGAATGGGCAATGGCACTATCATTACATTATAATTGTTAATTATTTATTTAATAGAAATAATTTGAATATTGATTTCTTACAAATATCAAATTGTCATTACATAGCTGTCATTATACGTCAATAGCTATCATTTGCGTTTTCTTATTCCAAGTCTGATTCCTTTTTGTTATACCACGTTTTATAGTGACTGACGTTTCATGTCAAGTCACACGGGAACGCTGTCGAACGGGATAAAAAGTATCCTATGTCCGTCTCCTGGCTCTAAGCTACCTCCATACCAATTTTCAGCCAAATCTGTTCTGCCGTTCTTGAGTTATAAGTGGTGTAACTAACACGACTTTCTTTTATATATATAGATTAAGATTAAAATTATTTTATGACAGCAGGAAACTATCTAACATTTTAATTCCTATGCATACTTATTTTGTTTTATTAAAATCTTGAATTAAAAAAATAATAACTATGCTGTCATTTTATTGTCATCTGCTTAAAAACTTGGCAAATGGTAATGAATAATGGCTGCTAAAGTAACAGGGTGTAAGGCAGTGAAGCCACTTTTATCTGCTAACTATTGTGAAGCTCATACGCGGGTTGTTGGCTTGTACAAGGCTTATTATCGGTATATCCCATATTTAGGTGAGTATTTATCCAAGGACGTTATTAAATTAATTTTAGTTTTAAATAGAATTGACTCATAATTTTTTAATTATACTTTGTAGTTAGACAGTTTGATATTCCTAAATCTCCTGAGGATTGTCGCTGGAAATTGAGAGAGAATTTTTATAAACATGCTTGCGTCACAGATCTCCGTGTTATTGATATGTTAGTCATTAAGGTAAGTAAGATGATAGACATGATCATATTGAGAAACTGTATACACCAAGAGTTTATATTTGTATTGCAAAAAAATCTATCATTTTTAAAAAAACAAATGTTGATACATAATATTATAAAGCCAGAGTACTGTACTTACCTAATAGCTATTATGCACTAATAAAAACTAGAATTTGGGCCAGTTTTTGGTAGTATATTTGTAGCTGGATCCATTATTATTTATTGAAAATAAAATTAATTTTGGACTATATTGTTCAGTCTCAGAATGAGTCAAGGTGTAATTATTTAAATATTTTCAATTTTATCTTAATCTTTTACATAAAATAGTGTACACATATTTGGAACCCAATTTTAAGCATCTTGAATACTGCGACTGGCATCGAATTTTCGCTCGATGTGAATATTCGCATGAATGTTTGTTCGCTATGAACATCACAACACCTGAATATTCGCGATTCGCCTGTGCTCCATGATCCATCCCACCCACAGTTGCAGTCAAAACGGCGCACGTGGAGGTGGTGGCGACTTACTTGTAATGTAATATTCAAAGGGATTCGCCAAAAAACGACAGCCGAGTGGTGCGCGCTTGGGCGCTCGTCGCTCGTATCGAGCTGCTCGGCTCGCTGTACTGACATGCTGAATATTCGAATCGTGCTCATATCGAATTCAATGTCAGTGGCCACCTTAAAAAACTGCGACGCTCGCTGTAGAAAGGTTTTTTCCTGATCGTATTTCCGAAATAGCTATTAACTAAAGTCTCATATACGTTACTAGGGCTACATGAATTTAAAAGAGATGACCGAGAATTGGCAACAAAAAGGACATGTTATGCATAACTGGACTCCGTCAGCTGAGCGTAAGCCTTGCGACTTTGTTGGAAAATTTTTATCAGGCATTGATTGAAATTTGTATGGGTATTATTTTCTGAAAATTTAATTTTATTGTGGGATAAATAAATAAACAAGTAACAAATGTATTATTTAATCACTTTGTAGTTCACATCACTAGCCTTTCTAAGGCCATAATTCGATTACAAAATTATTCCAAATGTTTTAATTTTTATTTACTCAATTAATTTATTTTACTATACATAAAATGTGACTTGATTTTTGTTTTGAAAGACCATAAAATGAATAGTAATAATATGTAGTCTTTAAAAAGGTTACATCTAAATATTATGACCTCGTTTCTACAGACTAAAAAATGGATCCTCGTAGATATATGAATCTAGTCTCTGTGATTTAAACAAGCTCTTGAACCTCCTCGTTAAGTGTACGTTTCCAACTAATGTTCTTTCTTTCTTAAAGTTTAAATTTAATCTATAAATTAGCAATGGGATTTTATGCATGGTCTTGTTCAAAATGATAATGTTTTTAATACAATTCTAAGAATCGCTTCTTTTAATTAAGATGCATGTCTACCATTATTGAAACTGAAAGATAAATGGCGTTTTATCCAGCCATGAAATATATATACAGTTTTATGGTTTAAAATAACTCACAACCATGTATGTTTCACAACTTTAATGTTTGTTTCTTTTCATTGTATGTAGGCGGAGGCAAAATTAATAAGTTATACCGCCGCCCATTGACTCTCACGCTGCCAAAAGGCTCGCAAGTGCGATGCCGGCCTTTTAAGAATTGGTACGCCCTTTTTTTAAGGACCGCAAGTCGAATTGGTTCGGAAATACTTCAGCGGGCAGTTGGTTCCACATAGTAGAGGTGCGCGACAAGAACTGCCTAAATAAACACTCGGCTGTATAACGACGGACGTCGAGATGTAACGGATTGTATTTGATTGCGATGAATATATGTTCTTAAGCACCAGATAATTTTTAGGCATTTGATCTGATCTTTATTGTATCTCTACTTTTTTGGACCAATTATTATAAATTTCACTGATTGCTTAGAACTGATTGAATAAATTTCATGTCATAAAAATGATTCAATCAGTCGAATCATAAATATAAAAAGCGTTACTTCCAGCTAATGTGTACTTAGAATAAACTTAACGAATAGGTACTTTACAATGATATGCCTAACTACTAGAACTACATGACAAACACAATAATTATAAAAAAAAACTTTTTAGTTTGATCAACTATAATATATTTTTAAATAAATTAAATAATTTTATGTTAAAAATATTTGACTAGGGATGTCTTTCGGATGTTTCTTTCTAATATTCCTAAATAAGAAGTAAAAGTAAAAACTATATGGATCCTGTATATTTAATAAAATGAATTATTTAAAAACGTAGATTTTTACTTTTTCATAATTTAATAATAATAAAATTAATTTCATAATTAAACGACCTTTATAAGGTGGTGTCTTTAATATTCTCAGCACAAAACTATATTCAATATCAAAAATACTGCATAAACATTCGTCTTAAAAATACACGGTATGCCTATAATTTATGATGAGGTTAGTATTATTACGCATGACTTAAATATAACTTAGGATCTTAATCTAGTGAGGTCTTTTACTTCAGGACTCTGGAGAACTCATTACAACAGCATTTTCACAAATTCTGCAATTAGAGAACACATTAAAAAATCTACTGTTATTTATACATTTTCTTTCAGAGGTGAACAATAGTGGAGCATATATCACAATGATCAGGCACCTTCAACGAATAATAATAATTAGTCTGATAGTAAAAAAGCGGAGAAATAAAAAAAAAAGTGTGAATGTACTAGTGCACACACACATTTGAAAGAAGAAGTGAAAATTCCTTCACCTTATTTTTCGAAAAATAATCTTCTATATGCAACTTTACAGAAATTGATTAAATAAAGTTAAATTAGAGAATTTGTAAATTAAATAAAAAAGAACTAAATATAAATTCTAAAATATATATTTTTTATTTTTACAGAATTAGAATTTCATTAATTGTAATAGAATTATTACTATCTCCTATATTACATCTATCTACTATATTTTGTTATTAATGTCTTCGAATCACCCGTGGTAGTGACAAGAAAAATATGGCGCTTAACAAGATAAATGTGACGCGTAACCGAAAAATGTGACGGTAAATTTTTTCCAACGCCGATAAAAAGTTTTATTTCAGAAATATACTAAAGTATATAGTACCAATTCATTATCCAATGTTCTATGTTCATATATTCTGTATAACCTTTGAGTAAAATCCCGCGATGTTATGAATATTTACGAGTATTAACTTACAATCTAAGCTGAGACAATATCTTTATAGCAAACATACCCTCATAATCAATTCTCCCGTCATGATCGATGTCTCCCAATGCAAGCACCTGGTTAAGCTGCGCGTCGGTTACGGGCTCGCCGATTATCTCCAACGCCGTCCTTAACTCATCTCGAGTTATATAGCCGTTGTCATCCCGGTCAAACACTCTGTAAATAGAAATATTTACGCTGTATGTAATGTATTTTGAATTAAGTAAGTTTAATTATCGGACGTCACGGCAAAATACAAAATACCATCCGTATCACATCGTCGTTCCATAACTGAGCGTTTCTGTTGGCGTTTTGTGCCGCGCACCACCACTTTGTGGGACAAGCTGCCTACTGAAGTATTTCCGAACCAATTCGACTTAGGGTGCTTCAAGAAAAGAGTTTACCAATTCTTGAAAGGCCGGCAACGCACTTGGGAGTCTGTTGGCAATGTGAGTGTCCATGGGCGGCGGTATCACTTAATATTAGGTGAGCCTCCTACCCGTGTTTGCTACATAATAATAAAAAACGATCAGACTTGTGGAAATATATGGTACCCAAGTACCTACTGTAACTACAACCAACGGTAGCGGGGCGTTTACGTGTTTTTGTTTATTTATAATTTTCTTTGGAATATTTTGTTTTTAATACATACTTGAAGGCTGCTAGTAGATCTTTGGTGATTTCCTCTTCTGAATCACCGCCACTAGAACTAACATCCATTCCTTGAATAGCCTGTATTTTCGTCACCCATTGCATAAAGTCGTTCTCATCTATTAGTCCGTTTCCTGTAATGTATACAAATATTTATTAATCTATGGTTAACCTATTAGTAAATATTGTCTGAGTTTCATGACAGCGTCAATTTGCAGCTTTTTGAAGATTCTGAATAATACAGCCAAGTCAGTGTACATTTTTCCGTAATGTAATAAAATTTAACCCCTCCGGCTTCCGGAAGCCTTAAGATCCTCCGCGTCTATATGGACCCATTGGGTTTAATTGTAGCGATAGCTTACTTATATATTCATAATCGTAATAGTACAGTCTACGGCGTTCAAGGCGACAAATAGACAGGGAATCACGTGACGTTGTGATACCGGACATTCACAATACCAGAAGGCATGAAGCGCGCTGCCAGCTTTTTAAGAATTGGAACGCTCTTTGAAAGACCCTAAGTCGGTCAGATGGTTCCACGATGGTTCGATGATGAAAGTCAGCGTCAGGTAGAAGACAAAGAGTCAAAGGCGTTTGTATAATTTTATCAATATTGTTAATAAATGATAAGGTTGTACATAAAGGAAAAGTATTCACATAGGATAAAGCATGTAATTTTAATGGACTCGCATTTAGATTGCAAAATTCTCTGCACAGCATGAAGACTGATGCCGTGATTAAATTGATATAAGTAGGTAATGGCATTGATGTAAGATAGCGAATCTAGTGATTACCAGTTACAGCGCAGTAAGTCGTTGCGTGCTACAGCTACGTATTTTTATCCATCGCAGGTGCTTTATACCACGTCATGATTTATAACAAGATCAAGGACGTGTGATTAAAAAGACGCTTAATTGAAACGTTTTGTGAAGGTTAATTAGAACAATATATATAAAAAAGGAAAGTCAATAGCTTTATAGGATACTAGCAGACTCGTCCAAGCGTTGCTGTGGCTAAGGTTTTTGTTATATTACATAGTAGTAAACTATTCAAGGGAAACGGTAGGATAACCTATATGAAAGGTAGATAGATAGCTTATGTGAAACGTTGGTACTTTTAACACAGCGCTATCTGTTAGAATTGTATCAAATAATAAATAAATAATTTGTAATAAAATAAAATTGCCACTATAATTAAAGATCTAAGCCATTCCAGACACTTAAGTTGGACCAGACTACTCACGGTTTGCCAATTTAATTTAAAATCGGTTAAGTAGTTTAGGAGTCCATCGCGGACAAACATCGTGACAGGAGATTTATATATATTAAGAATACACACACTACCTTTTCGTTTATTTATTTATTAACTATATAAATATAGTACAGTTAAAAAAAAGGTGCAAATAGGGCCCTTATCGCTTTCGAACGATATCTTCACGCTTGTTGCAGAATTTTTATAACTTAGTTACTTAAGTTCCAAATATTTTCTTTCTTCAAGGTTAACCGTGATGGCGTTGGCTGCTGGAATTCAAACAAGCCGTACACACCGGACACCAACCCGTTAATAATATCAGACCCCGAACTCTTCGAATTCCCCAACGACCTTAAGGTAAAGTTCACTCATTAATACAATTGACGTGGGTAAAGCCGAGATGCGATTTATTTTTTATGTGCAATGCGGATGGAACGTAAACAATATTTTAAAAGCCAACCGGTTTCCTTGCCGCCATTTAGCTGACAAATTCACAGGCCAATAGCCAATAATAAGTAGAGAGTACCAAAGCTTGTTCTTTATATCCAACTCCTATTTTTATTTATTTTTAATTTTTTAATTTTTAAGTTATATGGCAATGGTTTTTATATGGCTAGTAAACTGTTAACGCGAGCATTGAATTCTAGAAATGGCTTATTTATTTGAAATTAATTGTTAAGATTCCATTACTGTATAGCATACGTTTATATCATTTTTCAGGTTGACTACGAAGATACTCTATGGATATTGAGTGATAAACTACCGCGGTTCATCTACAAAGGTCTAGACCCGAATGCCGTTAATCATAGGATATTCAGCATCAAGGTGGTTGATGCTATCACGGGCACTGCTTGTCAGTAGAATTATCTGTGTACTGTGTACACGCACTTTTATTGCTATTCAATAAAAATTAAATGTACAAAACTTTCAATTGTTTTCGTGTACTCGTGTAATTTTTTACTATAAATAATCGAACAATTGCCATTTAATTTGTAAAAGTAGTTTACAGGCTCACCAAAATTGTCAATATATACAAAAATCAAAAAGTACGTGCATCGTTTATAGTAGACCTGTTTGCTAATTAATGCACTCAACATCAACATACGTCCTTCGTTACGATGACATAATTTATCGCTCTCTTACTTTTGTTTAATATCCCGCGATAATACTCTTGTTTGTATTTAGGACTAGGATAAGAATCTATAAATATAATAGAAATAAAGTAAAATGACCTATGTAGGAATTACACAGTATAATCATACATATTATTTCGTTTGGAGCGAGAGACATTGCTGACAATCATTTGAAGTTGAATATTGCGTTTATATATCGGTTGAAGAAAAACACAATCTGAGAAAATGATAATCTTCTTTAAACGAAAATAAAGCGTGGCATAGATGAAGATTTCAGAGGGGAGCTTTCTATTTTGTATATTTATTTGCGCAAATGTTATACAAATGATTTTATCTTCTGTGTCTTACGAGAAAGGAGGATTGTAGCTGTAGTTATTGTCTAGAAATTGTTTTTCAGTGATAATTATAATTAGAGCAGTGTTAGCCTAGAAGGTAAAATGCGAATCTCAGCCATCATGCAGTGCACCAAAGGCAATTTATCTATGTGCACAAATTACATTAGCTTGTATAGTGAACAAACAAACTTTGAGACGAAACCATAAATCAACAACTTGTGTCAGTCACTGAGACCTTTTTGAATAAAAAAAAGTTTACCCAGACTAATTTTTACATTATTATTTTTATCATAAAGTAGTGCCGTTTAAAGTATTACTTATATTTACTAAAATGTTAATAGAATATCAAAATAACACCTTTAAAAAAAGGCACTACCTAAGTAGTGTACGATATAGACACTTACACTACTATGTACTTGGCGATTACAGAATTTATATTTTTTAGAAACACACGTACATTTTATGCTACTTTAACGGATAAAATCAACAAATATACACAAATTAATGTTTTCTGTTGTACAAATCTCAGTCAACTCAATGAATGAAGAAGCTGTCTTCATGCAAATCAGACAATACGAAAAATGGAGGTATAACAATCAAAACGTCTCAAAGCAATTCTATTTTAATGTGAAACAAGGCGAAATTTACAAGTAGGAATTGTAAAGGTAAGCTTGCAGGGCACGAGGTCGCCGGAAGTGGGCCCAACACGCCATTATAAAGCCTACTGCTACACTGCCAATGTTCCCAAAATATATATTCTAGTTGTTTGGCGATCCTTTGTTTGTTTATATACGACTGATTTTTTACTAATACTTTATCGAATACGAAACAAAATACAATTAAATGTCATTGCTGTGCATTTAACGACACTTCCACGGTATTTTATTATATTGTTTTCTTGTTCTAATATTTCATTTTAACTTTTATATGGTTACAGAACAATATTATGTTAGTTATTTCGACTATAATATATTTGCGTGTTGCTTCCGCGAGAATGTAAGTGCGTGCTCCATTTCACAATGCCTCCTGCTGACAGAGGATCTTTGACAAATCATTCAGCCGTCCCGACCTATCAACATCATCGGTACCAATAAATTTGTTTGCATTTTGAAATAAAAAATTTGTTATAATTAGGATGTAAAGAAAAAAAATAGAAACATTATAAAGGAATCGGTAGAATTTCCCAACTTAAGAAACCTTATTGGCTCCTTCACATTAAATTTGATAATACGTTATGTATATGTTTAGCATTAGGTTTACTATACTTTAACTAATAAAAAGTTTGTGAAACATTCAAATAAAGACTTGTAAATCAGCTACAATGTTGGAGTCAAAGCTTTGAGGCCAAATTAAATATTTTTGTCGCAAGATTTTTATGAAAAGCTCGTATGACCTATTTTATCTGTATATGAATAAAAACTAACAAGCTACTGTAGTCATTTTTGGCAAGACTTCAAATCGAAGTGCAAAGTGGGCGATGCTCTGTAGGAACTTTACGAGGACATTTATTTTAAACTGTAATCACATTTTGGCCAGTAGCTCATCGGTAGCCGATTAATCATAGATAATAGATTAACCGCGGGACAAAATTATAAGCTACGTTTCGAAAACAAATTGTTGATGTTCGTTTGTCTCGGTAAAATCGTGAATAGCGATTTGGTTTTTGTATTTTGTAAATAATATAAAATTGTATTCTTTTATTAACATAGCTTTTACACGTTTATAGAAAACACTTTTTTACCGAATTGAAGCTATGTATTATTGTAAACTTGGTCACCGTGACCATGCACGCTGTCAAGCACGCGAAACGTCTGATAAATTTAAAATTATGTTAAATAATTATTTGAAGTTTACAGTAATACATAGCTTCAATCCGGTAAAAAAGGGTTTTCTTTAAATAAAAAAGATAATGTAAAGACTATGATAAAACATGTTATATATGTGGACACTTACCAGTTTTACTGGCGTCCTTAATAAGTTCCGCTATTAAGTCATCACTGACTTCGATGCCCAGCTTTTGCAGCATATACTGAAGCTCTGCCGGTGTCACGTGACCATCGCTATCCCGATCCAGTAGGCCGAACGCTGTCCGGAGGTCTATGAAAAATAAAATTTATCTTCTTTAAAAAATATAGATTCTTGGCAAACCGCTCTGAAGAAAAATCGCATAAAACAGCATATAACGTTTATTCTTGCCTTTCTTTTTGTTGATAACAGCAAATAAACTAAATTCACTTCGGCGTTAAAATACGAAAATTAAACCACTGCAGTTATTTTATTTATATTCATAGGACAAATTTAAGGATTAGGAATAAATTGCGATGTACCTAGTCTACAACTGAAGAAATGTGTTCTAGAGTCATTCAAAAACGTTCAGAAAATTCATCCTTATACGGGAGTCACTCGTATATTATTTAAAATTTTATTACTTAAAATGAGAAAGTGTTTATTTTTAAATAATCTTACAGATAACGTACACATTATAAAACAAAACACTTAAACTGTATACAAAATAGATTACAAAGATAAACAATATGCATATGAAACAAATAATTTTTAAAAGACAAAAAGGAAAAGATTACAACTGAAATTTCAAAAAGGAAAAGAATACAACTGAAACATTAAACAAACGACACAAATTAATACTTAATGTTTCAAGGAAACACTAAAAAGTTACTGCTAAACAAAGTCAGTCTTCCCGCTTCAAAGATTTCCACACATCCTCTTTGGAGAGGTGGAAAATATCAACATCCTCCTAATTTGTTAATTTGTTTGTTTATTAATTTATCGAAGTTCACCAGTCTACGGTATATGTTAGAAGCTATCTTTTCTTGAATATATGACAATAATGGTTAACATGTTACAAAAAATAAAATAAAATAGCAGTATTTTTTTCTGGAGATATGCACATAACAATGCTTTTAAACTACAGAATATAATCAGGTCTAGGTTAGGTTATTTGAATGACAGGTGAACTCCTAGGTTGGTTTTTTTACAGACGGAATTTGGAAAATTCTGCTGAACGTGTTACAAACGTGAAACAGAATTGTTTTAGTTATCAAGCATAACAATCACAATTTAATCTTTATAATATTAGTAACCAAAATTATATTTGTATTTCTCGTTAAAACTTACAGAAATCATTGTCTTTTTTAACTGACATATTAGCTAAATTTCCCAGATTCACAAGCACTTCATTCTACATCATGACGATGTTTTTAAGAAAATGAAATTTTACCTCGTCTTATAACGTTGACATATTTACACAAGATTAAAATCTCTACGTAGGCATTTCGTCTTGTTATCTAGTCAGGTTTAGTAACACTAAAAGCGATATGCAGTACAACCATTAGTAGTGACAGAAATTGTTTGGTTGATCAGAGAGTATAGAAAAGACAGAGATGGAACTTTTAAATCAATAGAGATTTGAAAAGAATCGTGCACCCATTATGAAAATATATTACGTGTAAAAAATATGCTCCGTACTTGATCTGGTCTTAATATCACCTTGGGATCAAAGGGATTATCTATTGTATTGTATGTGCGTAATTAGTACTTCCTCGTACGATAAATACATAAGAAAGTACATATATTATTGAATATTAATAAATGTTTAATATAATTAAAACATATTAAACGTTCGACGACGTATTATCTGCTTACATTGTAACGTACTTGTGTACGCTATTTGTTTATAACTTTTTTGTAAAGAGTTTAGATGTCTAGTCGAAACCGCAATGAAATAGCACTACTTATAATGTATATTCTATGTTTCAGTCATTCCGCAGTTTTCGTTAACACTACATTGTTATTTTACGTATTCGAGGAAATTTTCTACGGCGTCATACATTAATGCTTGTAATTTTCTTCACGCCAAATATTCCTCCGCGTATTTGTAATGACCAGTAAATTTTAGTATTATTCTTGGACGTTTATAGCTTTTCCAAAATTATCAAATGCAAATTTAAAATACAATGTGGAATCTTAAGAATTAGAATTGTAGAATACTTTTTATAGAGGTTTTATATTTTTGCCAACGGTAATTCACTTCACTTCTCATCTCTATAATCAAACTAAACTTAAAATGACATAAGTATGATCTTCATCATGGTTCGATTTCACCAATATTACAATGAAAAATATCCAATTCGGTTCACATGAACCTCTTATGCTGTCAACATTGTAATGGAGCTCCTTTGTAAACTGTAACTGGAAAACATCCATACAAACAAAAAAGATTCCTTCCTTAATCCTCAATAATTACATGTTCTGTTAATGTGTGTTAATTTTCTGAACATAATTTAAAAATAACTAATAAAGATAGAGTATCGAAAAACCTTACACAAGGATGTTTATTTTTTTATTAAAAAGCTTGCCGCTTAGCACAGCCATACAATAATTATTAAGGAAGATAAAGTATACACCACACGATATGAATGGTAGATCTATTAGAAGGTGAAATAATCATGAAAATTAAAAGGTATTGCATGTATTATAAATTAATACATGAACAAAGAACGATAAAATCTTTCGTTATCATTTATCAGGTTGATGAGAGCGTAAGTCACCATAAAGTTATTAATGTTTCTGCAAACATAGATAAAATTCCATTCCGAACCTTAAAATTGAGTCTGTCACGAAGAATTGCTGTCGGTAATAGTGAATTATGACTGGGGATTCGGGAACATTTTCTATTAATTACATTTTAGGTTATAACAGTTTTTCGCTTATTTCCGTTCAATAGATTTATATTCTATAGCATTAGTACTACACAATACTGAAGAAAAGTAAGAATTACAGTTCGCACTTCACATACATAACAGTGAAAATTATTATTTTACAATCGTTTTTTTTTACCATTATAATTGAACCACACCAAAGTATAACTTTGGTAAATAAAATCCGTGTAATCTTTTCTCAGTTAAAGAAATACATATTATATAATATCCAAAGGAGATTTTTGGGTCGTATAAATCTTATTCTCTTTGCGGTTTTTACAAAAAATAAGAACGAAGTTACACCAGAAATATGTATCATTCATTCCTATCAGTTAAACGAACTCGTTCCATCAACTTTCTATGGACATCTTGATGATAAGATAATCGAGGGATCCTTAATTCAAGGTTAATCAATTGCAGCAAATAACGGAATAGGTTTCTTTTGATGTTATTAATATTATTATAAAATTACTTTGGACTCTTAATTATTCATCGTAGCCATTTAGGCTTTAACGTTGTACCTAATAAATCCTTAATATACTGACAAAAAAACTTCGGTAAACAAAAAAAGTTTTAAATTCCAACTAGTAAACAACTTTTCTTTTGATATCCTTTTCGCTGGTTACCTTTGTAGAAATATGTTATGTATCTTAAAGACTAAAAGAATTTACTTGGTTTAAATTCATATTTTGGGTTCAGGGGCTTGCCTTAAGTCTACCAGACCTAAATCCGGCCCTAAACATAGTTTATCGATATCAACAAGGTTTTCGTTTGATACAGAACTCACGTTGTCATTAAAGAAAAACGAATCGAAAAAAGAAACTATATCCATCTAAATTTTTATTGATGTTTATCTTCTTTCTTATTTATCTTCTTTATTATTATCTCCTTTAAGGTAATGGTAAATAATAAATGCACTTACTTTTGAGCATCGCTTCGCTGGGCGCTGGTACCGTAGGGCGGTCGTCCACCGGTGACTTTTTCTTCTTCTTATCATCATCCTGCTGCAACACACAGTCGTCAGACATACATAATACTTTTGTGAGACTCATATATGTAACGTAAACAAACACGATTTACAAATACAAAACGTTAAGTGACTAGTTTTATCAACCGTAGAATGTTATCACTGCTTATCAATATATTGATCAGTGCATTGTATGAATACAAATAATTTTGATCATTATAATTCATATCCAAAATTCGTGTTTTCCATTTCAATTTACTAGGCAAAACTTCTTCGATTGAAACTTGAAAATACGAATTCTTACAATCAAATCTCGGAAACACATTCAATTAGTCATGGCTTGGGTTTGTGATAACAGATTGGCCAATACTCTTACTAGGAACGGCCCAGTGTGATGAAAAAAGATAGACAGACAAAGAAGACACCCACTAGAAACGGGAAGATGGAATTTCAGACATGGCGAGGCTGAGACAAGTAGAATTTGGAGGAGATCTTCACTACGTCGAAGATTGTTTTGTTTTAAACATAGTGACATCGACTCATTGTAATCCTAATTATGTAGTACTTGAATAAAGGTTATGTTATTTTATATAAGGCAAAAATCAATAGTTTCTGAAAGAAAATATACGTTTAGTGATTCAAACCATTATTACTCGCGTAAATAAAATAGTAATTATACGTTTAATAGCTACAATGATTTATTACTATTTGGCTAGCGCTAGACTCTTTAACCGATTTCAAAAAACGAGCATATATTCGTATTTGATATTGTTTTGATATGAATATTTAAGTATGACAATCTTTTGAGGCTTTCAAGCAAATGTGCTAAATTTCAACATATCCACTCATTCTTAGTTTCATCATAACTGGTTCAGTCGGTTTTGAATAAGTGATCCACGCATTTCTGTAGAAGACATGTTAAATATAGAAAGGATCTAGGAACTGTTTTTTTTATCGGTGTTATATGTCAACATACTTATATCTATCAAATGTATTGTATCTATTATATAAAATATATATTAATATTTTTTATTAGTAACTTCTGTTAACTGACCCATAAATAAATTATATTACATAATTTCGTAAGACGAAATAATACCGATCGCCAAAATAAATAACCCGATTGACAAGCAATACGACAAGATAAGTTTTACTCTGGTTCCTATTTATTTGTTCAATTTTTAGTATTTCAATTGCTAATAGCTATACAATTACACAATGCACATTACAGAATGCACATTTAAACAAAAACGTAAAACACTTATTATAAAAAAATACAATTAATATTTTTGCTAAAAATTACAAACAATAGACTCGTACGATTAATTATAAAGTAGAGATTTAAGAAAATAATTTTAATATTTACAAGAAAGATCAAATTTGCAGTTCAATGCACAATTTAATAAAATATTTTAATGCAAGTTAAATATCGATATTTTAGTGAAACATTTCAATTTGTCAACACCTACAATTAAGTGTTTGCCAAGGTATGTGCCAAGAATTTGAAGGATTACAACATATTATGGATGATACCGGTCCAGTACCATTGAAAAGGGAGCCAAAAGGGATTTATAATTTAGTGATTTTGCGTCGAAATAGCCAATGTCGCGTTTGGCACAGCATCAACGAAAGCAATAGCATACCGATACAAATAAAAAATAACTATAGATAAATAATCGGACAGTTTTTTGTGCGTAAAAGATAGACCTTAGTCAGAGTCATATTTCGTTTGACATCAGAAATGCTCGAGCGCTTCAGATTAAGGTAGGGTGATTTAATTACATGCTAAAAAGTGTATATTTCACTAATTTTAAAGTGACTTAAACGGTCTGAAAATATCATCTTGACATTCTCGAGAAGGAAATAATTCAAGGATTACGAAAAATATATAATCTGACGATTTCCACAAGCCAAAATAAGAAAAAGTCGACGATGAAGTTTATTTAATACGTGCGGCATGATGCCTATCTTTGTTTAAAAATATTAACCGTGAGTAGTATATAAAGTGTGTATTTTGTAGTGAAATTACTTCGCAAATATCAATAAAATTTAGAATCATTAGAAAAATGTATAAATATTTTAAAATATCGTCGAAGTAAAACGATTCTTCTGGTTTATGATTTTTAATAAGTACAAGTTCTACTTGAACAATATAAACTTTTTGCAATTTCCTGAGTTTCTAAATCATTAAAATTTTTTTTTGAGACACCACGTCTGGGACATAAAGATGAACTATATATATCTTAATCATAATGGTAGTCTTGCGAACGGATGGCGTAGTTTTGCTCTTTCGCGAATTTTGTAAACGTTTTTGACATTCATAAGCATGCCTTAAGTCGCATCTAAACTGAATAAATAAATTTTGATTGATTTATTGATTGATTAATCTGACGCCCTTGAGTATTTCAAAAACACCTTTTTTTGCATATTCTAATAACGACTGCGAGTTTGCGTCACATCCAAATCGTCAGATTATTAGATAGGATTTTTTTTGGTTCACTTTAACATCCCCTTAGAAAATCTGACGCGCTCGATTAAATATTTTTTTCTCATTTTCCACCCGATGACTATACCGATGAAAAGGAATATATTATTTAATTTTTTTCTTATTATTATCTTAGTTTCGGAACCCAATAGTTCTTTATGTCTCTCGAGTAAATCTTCATGTAGCATCCCCTATTACAAGGTAAAATTCAGTTTAACCGTTATAACGTTTCAAATAACTTTTGGACATTCTTACGGGAGTAATTAGCGCAGAAACATGGGAATAATCTGACTGAGTTTCTTTTATATACAATAATTGTATACGCAAAACTTGCACGTCTAAGCAAATTATTAAAGCAGTAATCAGAGCTAAAAATACAGTTTTTCATGCTGCCTTTTGGTAATTATTCTTATTTAAAAGGCACATAAAACAAATGTAAACGTCTTATACCATCTTCAAAGAAAACATTCATCAATTCGTTGCTAAACACTTCAATGTTCCGAGGTTACATTTTACGCTGACAGTTATGTCCGTAAACCATGGCTTCATGAAAAACCGTAAAATGTGAACATAAATAAAACTGAGATTAAAAGGTTTTTGAAAAACCTCTTTTTAACTGTAAGAAATTTACTTTTATAATAGAATTAAAGTCTAGCCTCAAAGATTTTTTTAATAAAACGTCAAAAGGTAAAGGGGCGTACCACAGAATTGCATTGGCGTTTCAAAAGGAATTGTTGAGGATAAATTTGTAAGCTTGGCAGTACTTTTGCATTATAATTAAAATACTAACATAATTCTTAAGTAAATATTTTCACGAAATTATATTAAACATAATTAACGATAATATTCTTCATCAACTTTACAAAGTATAATACATTGTTTTACAGTAGTTTATTAAATGTATCAATTTTATGTCACTAAAAACTTTTATATAGATTATTTTATAATGGTACTAGAAGTTAAGCTAGCTAGAAGTCTGACAATAGAGGACACGAATTAATGAAACTGTAAATGTTTATATAACAAAAAAAAAATCCTTTATGTACTCAATACTAACCTAATGGACTTGTGTTTATCTGGTGAAACAAAAGTTTTTTTTGGAATCTTTAACATAGTATGTTCACAGTTTAGCAGACAGTTAAAAACACTATCAACAATTGCTATCTTCATATTTAGAGGTAGCAAGTTTTTATCAAAAACAAAATAGCACGTTATGTATAATATGATATATTTCGTTCAAATAATAATGGTTTACCATTATGTAAAGGACCGCAGTCACAAAAATGTATACCAAAGTGTACTTATACGCCTACATTGTATTAATTCCTGTGCATTCCGCTGTCGTGTTGCCAAATATAAACACGTGAGGTTTGTGTATATATTACTAATAATTGAATCTAGTAATAGTAAGTTGAGAGGACAGCTTTTAAATATTCAAATAAATTTTTAGAGCTTCCGACCACAGTATTAATTATATAGAATAGCAAAATTTACTTACGATTATTAAGTACATAAATAATATCAACGAAAGTAAGATAATATATGAATCTAAAAATTAAAGTTTTAAAGAATTTGGGATATCGTTTCCTTGGTTCTCTCTGCATTCATTTTCAACTAAAATAACTTAAAACCATATTTAAGAATAACTCTGACAAAACTTTTAAATTGATATCACTTATCACATCGCATCATTACAATACAGGCATGAGAAAAACTTTCCTTGGTTGCACTTTCAATTGATTTGTGCCTAGAGAACTCACTAAATTATTGTCTCCTGAAATCCAGTACCTTCGGATTATATCTCGTACAATATAATAAATAGCTTATAAAGTTTTATCAAATAAACCTTCGAATGCAACAATCCAGCCATAAGTTCAGTAAGAAATGAAAATGGTTTTTTTTTATGAAAAATTTAATGATGTTAAAATTTATACTTTCATATTTATAAAAATCTCAGCAGAAAATAAAGAAAATATTGTTTTTCAAATGGCTTTTGGCTTTTATACAGGTCTTTATCTTTAATCTGTTTGGCCACGACTCCATGGATTTACGCACTGTTTCCAAGGAAAAATTCACCACTGCCTGTTCCAAAGCTTTTTTAATAGATTCAATGTCGCCGTGTCGTTCAGAACAGGCCATGTCCTCTTAAACTGACTATAATTTGAAGGCAAAAGCAGCTTTTATAAAGATGGGAACGTTGGTTTTTAGCCAGGCTTGGGTACTTCGTGCCTTATGACCAGATGCAGAATCTACTACTATCTTGATACACTTATGATGACCAGTTACCGTCCACTCGAGCCCCTTTTGTAGAACTGTGAGCGTACACTTTCTGATTTTGTTTATTGTAGGGTTCTTCAATCGTGTCAATGTTTTCATCGGTAACTCTCTTTAATTGTAAAGATAGATTTAGGGCATATCCTGTATATCGACGCAAAGATCGAGCTTCAGGTCTTGTTTTACAATTCGTGACGGAGTCCTAGGACTCTCGGGAATCTTCATTTCATTCATTAGGATTTTTTTATTTCTAATGGGGTTTCGACGAATTGTGGCTGTTAATGCTGTAAAAACAGATTTTGTATCTCCAACAGCATGCGGCCACCCCGATCTTTTCTGGCCTTTTGACAGACGCAGCGTTGTTGTATCTGTTGATAATACGATATACGAACATACGGCTGTTACAAAGCTTTTGAAGTGTCTGGATTATGACGGACGCTCCAATTTGTGCAAGGGGATCACTACAATCCCAATTTTTTCAACACCCCATTACATATTATAATATGATAACACGAAAAAATATATCAAATGGCACAAAATCAAAAGAAGTTTTCAAAATTATATACGTGTTACAAATTAAAAAAATAATAATAAAAATCAGCTATTTTTGTATTTATATTATTAAGTTTAAATACATAGACAATATAAAAATACATATTATAAGTTTATAAGACTAGAGAGTTTGTTTGTTTAGTTGATAGCGCTAATATTAGTAGGGTTAAATTCATTTACGTGGGAGAGTCCTATTTATGAGGAAGGCTTTTGTCATATATAATAACAAGTGACCCGCCCCGGCTTCGCACGGGTGCAATGCTGATACTAAATACACTACAGAAAATCTGTGAACGTTGTATATAAAAATGTGGGTTATCCATAAGAGATAGACAAATATCATCATGGACTTTTCTGTAGACCTTTTCAATGTGTACAATACTTAGTACATTATTTTGATAAAACTCGTAGGGTTCAGACTGCGTTTGCAATGTAAGCGGAAAAATGTAATTATTTACGACATCACATTAGAAACCTCAAAAATAACAGTACTTCTCCAGTATTTAATGGAAGTTATTATATAAAAAATATAATTTCTCTTGAATCTCTCTATCTATTTAAAAAACCCGCATCAAAATCCGTTGCGTAGTTTCAATGATTTATTGAGCATACAAAGGGACATAGGACAGAGAAAGCGACTTTGTTTTATACTATGTAGTGATGATACGACCCATTAACACGTCCGAAACCACTAGTCACAATGTTGTTCTAATAAGCTGTGCCCAATACTTTCATAGATATCGCGGAAAATAGCAAATCTAATGGTCTTACTAGGATTTACCTTTCTTCGAGTTCGGGATGTGGTAGCCATTCCCTGAAAGGAAAAAAATAATCATTATCTCATTCGATGCTATATAGCAAGTGTCAGGTAAATTTCAAATATGTTAACAGCTCAAATATCGGCAATAATATTGCAAACTGAACATTATGAATTATTTATTAATATTTATTAGTAGCCCTGCACTATGCGACTCTCAACCCTAACTTCGTATGTTTGAAATCCGCACGACCAACGCGGTGTACCGCCATTTTGCTTAAACAATCAAAGCATTTTGGGGCAAGCATTTACTTTGAACTAAAATGGACGACATCTGTGGGCACAGAAGGGAGATTCTACTTGCCTATTTTAATACTTTTAAAACTGTAATTTAATATATACTCCATTGAAATGTTACAATTTGAGGGTCAAACTGAACATTTGTTTGAGGACGCAATTTTATTTATGGAACATGTATATGAACTTCAACTTTGGAGTGCTGTTGCAGCATTTGCAATTAACGAAATTAAAAAACAATTAAAACAACTTCTTCAGTAAGAGATCCTCTACAAAATTGTACTGAAATAGTTTTTGATAATATCGAAAGAAGGAAAGTTGTTAAGTAAAATAGGACATTTGTTCACAATTTACGTATAACTTTTTGAATTTTGGATTTATGATAAAAAGTCACACAAACATAAATTGTAGGCATAGCGGTTTGCTACCAAGCGTGTCCTTACAATTTTATTTACGATAGGTAGTGTAGGATATATAGCCAAAAACGTGTTTTCACCCCTTTTTTCAACATGGCGGGGGACAAGTTCGCCAACTGCACAAACTTGGGGTTAAGCTTGTGTGTAAGCTATACATGTTCCATAATAAAAATTGCGTCCTCTATCAAATGTCAAGTAAATGTAACATTTCAATGGACTAATATAAGATGCTAACTAGTTTAGATTTCTAAAACATAATAACATAATTTAAATAGAGTTTTTATTCCGGTTGCGTGAAAATCATCGCTTACATATTCCAATGCAAAGGGACGAAACTTTTTAAATTTGTTTTATTAATTTTTAATTATTTTTATTATTTCCATGTAGGTTAAGAAAGCTACTTGCTAAATTTTCTACTTTAGGGTTACGTGTTTAAATACTTATATATATTACAAAATGAAAAGCATACTTTAGTTATTTTTATACAAATATAATTTATTATGCATATTTAATCAATCATATTGTTATATGAGTATTAAGATGGCAATTAGAGTCTGTCATTTGTGGCGAACATAGCTACCTAATCTGTGCTAACTGGCATCTTTCCAAGTGGAACCGGATAAAAATATTTTTACAATAATTCCGAGTATTAAAAGTAGTACAGAGGTTTTTTGCCATTTCATTAAATTATCCTCATTAAAGATTTAAATAAATATGCGAATACACAACGAATAAACGATACATATGAGCAGTATCATCTAAACACGCGTTCGTCTATTTCTGTAAAATTGCGTTTTCTCTTATCATGAGACAGGTGAGAAACTATGTTAAACGTAAAAAGCCTAAGTTAAGGTTTAAATATATATAAACTATACTAATAATTTGTTGAACCGTTGTAAAATAATAATAATTTAAAAACGATACGAACTTAAAAAATATTTTTTTGTGTTAGCAGTTACAGACAGAAATGTGACATAATAAAAAGAGTTGCTAGTTGGACAATTAAACTAAAAAAATGTTTTTGCTCATTAATCAATTTTAAAACAACTCGGTTCCTACTAACGAAACAAATTGATCGCCGGGAATCGAGCCTAGGGCCTCTAGGTTATGTGTACTTATAAGCCACGAAGGCAGATTCAATATTTTCATTTGTTTTTCGTACCTATTAGTATATGTCATTATACCCGGTATTTATTAAGACTAAACGATAATAGAGAATATATTATATTCCGCATCTAAAAGCTTAAAAGAAGAAATTTGCAAATTTATAAAAAAAACCTTGATTGGCAAATGGAACTAGTGAATACTATAATAATAATCTTACCTACATATTGAAAACACAGCAATGAATCCCGTATGCTTTTTAACCATTGCTGATTGGAGTACATCACTGATCTTTTAAACTGTTTAAATTTCAAATGGATCGACTGGACTAATCGCATAGCCTATTATATAAATAACATCTTAAACGAACCGGTGTATGTGTAGGTGAGTACTATACTGTCCAGAGACGTTTCTCACGAATCTTTTTTCAATTGTACATTACTCATCGCATATTTTACTCGATTCCCAGGAATTAAAAGTTTGGAACAACATCAAATTGTAGGGAAAACAATGAGGTAATTGGTAATTATTTTCTGATTTAACGGTTCTCTTAAATAAACAAACAGTATATCATTCTCTATATTTATTGCAAGCTTTCCTTTACTTGCATGACAAAAAAGTATTGTTTCGGGTTGATAAACTAGTTGTAAACTATATAAGCAAATATCCTGATCAACTGGTCTAATGAAACCTTTGCAGAAAGGTGTTTCCCCATGCAATTTAGGACTGGGACCAACTAAATGACACGATAATGAGACCGAATATAGAAAATAAAAGAATATTGGCGAAATATCTTAGGCATGTTCGGTACAATGGAATTTTAATCTTGGGAAAGAGGGCAATGCCAACGCGTTCGATCGATGCGGTCGAACCATTCGATGTAAAAGTTAACCTTGCACCCTGTCCCCACTATTTACATACAAAGTACACCCATTATGAATGGCGTCACTTAAATACGCGGTGAACACATGTACAAACAATTAATACCACCAATTTAGTTGTTCATTTTGCTTTGTATTTTATTATTCTTGTGACTAAGAAAAATAAAAGAGATAGTGTTTCTTTTCACGAGTCGACAAGAATTCCGTTTTACTGATTTGCATTTCAACCATCATAAACTTCAATAATTGTAATAAGAATTTGTCTTTAATTAAGATGAGTAGAGTATGATAGTTTAGGAACTGGAACTAACTGAGGTGCTGAGGTAAACATATATAAATGAAAGTGATTTTAAAAATTCCGCCTTTGCAATTAACGTTATGAACTATTAAAAATTATTATTCTGACCATGAGTGGGTAATATGTGTAAAAATGTTAATGATTACTGTTGATATTATGTTGTTATTACTGTTGATGTTATTACCAAATAAGAAAATCAAACAACTCCCAAGTATAATGCTTACGTAATTCTTGAATTAGTAAATATAAATTTGTGATAAGTTACCAATATTTTCTATTACCTAATTTACTGTGGATTGACAAGTTAGAAAAGAGAAATAAATAAATACATAATTAAGTTTTACAGAAAACTGCGAATTTATTTTCAGATTACGGAAGTAAGAACCCAAGGTTAAAAAAATATTAAAATCTTTATTTATCCGTCGTTTAAACGTCGTTTAAACGTTTACCGAATCGTTTACCTTTCTTAATGTTTTATAAGACAAATAATATTTTACTAACAAACTACATAAGTATATAATAAACACCATCCAAATTGACATCGTAGGCTCGTTCGTAGCAACTAATGTACCGTCTGTTTTATACGTAGCCGCGTAGACAGTGCTACGACCTACGCAGTGACCCCCAATAGGATCTTACCGAAAATTAAACTAATTATTTATGAATTTTCTAATTGTTTAGTGTTTAAATACTCTATAAGCTTTGGCGACACCTTTCTGAATATCCGCAGATGTGATTTATATTTATTTAGTTAAACCGCATTTTTAAACTTTTCTTTAAAATTTATCAAGATAAATACAATAATAAACATTTATGAGAAGCTGATTCAATTAAAATAAATATTTTTTAAATTACTTTTTTGGGGTTTTAGTTGATCATAATATACAGTATTTTAGTAAAACATTTTTAGTAATAGCATATTCGACACAAATACCTAGTACTTATAAATTTTTTGTTAATTCACCCAGCAACACTTGACCTTAGATAAACTTAATTCACTTTTGACACTCGTCACTTCTCACTATCACACGTGCACCGTCACCGCACTTATATGTATATTATGTTAAATAGAATATAGAAGCAAAAGAGAATAAAAGAAGTTTAAAAGAAAATAGATACCTATTTTTTGATGAATGGAATTTAGATGCCGATGTCGAAGCCGTTGGCTGAGATGGCTCGGTGCCGTGATAATCGACTTCCACAGTTCGTTTGAATGTCTGATGTCGCGCGGCCTTTGTACGCGTTGGCTATTCGTTTATTGCGCGAGTATTTCTGTATATCATAGCCATCGGACAAATCACGGCCATACGACCCGGTCCGAACGAGCGCTCTAATAATAAATTGTTTATGTTTTCTTCCCTTGGTGACTTTTCTGTGCCATTCTATCTAAAGAGGCCTAAAGCAAACTTTCTTCTTTAAGAATAGATAATGATAGACAAATTTTATTGCGTTTTATGAATTCCTAAATGAAATTAAATTGTGGCGCCAATTTTGTGTCGTGTTTGTGTGTGCGTGTAGGTACTCGTTACGTACCGAGAACGTTTCAGAGATCGCGCTGCAGAAGGCGCCAAAGCCAGATTGGGCGGGCGGGGAGCTCGGGGCGGGCGGGGAATCGCCGCTCGCGCGATCCATGGCGTTTGGTGTCTGGCGCGGTGCGCGGTGCCTGCTGGTTGGCAAAGACTGCCGCACGCCCGACGCCGCTTGCACCCGCTTCACGCCTCACGTTCGCGCCTTCGCGTTACATAAACGCGCCTAGGAGTCGTATTCACGATACATTGTTCATTTGTCAATGCCTCGCTTACAGTTACAGTTCAGAACTAGATAATGCCGACGAAATTGCTTATTAATACGCGGTTGATAAGTTATATTGAAATATACTTACAGTTATGCCCTGGTCCATAGTTTGTAATTTCTAGTTTAATATCTTATTATTAAGTAAGTTATGAGTCGTATGATTAGTACGTATTACTAATGAACAGTGAAGACATTCCTTTACCCGCTTTTCGTTCCCACCTGTCTGTTGTCCCTATGTTTTGGCATCATTTGTAACACAACAATAACACTAAGTAATTATAGAACGTTTATTTTAGTCTTGCTAAACGCTGCGTGCTACTAAGATTAATTTCTAGTGACATCTATCACTGCCCTGTCTTGTTATAATGAAACATGTTTTATGGTGAATTCTAAATCAATTAGTAAGAAATTTTGTTTAAGTGTGAACAATCTTATCGGCATAGGAAATTGTTTTATTATCTTATATTACTATTAGAACTTAGATAATTAAATGTGAAATGAAGTTACTGCAGTTCTAACATTTGAAATTATAAATCATCTATCTTATTGAAGTTAAGATTCAAAGAAAACATTATATTAAAAAATCTACCTTATCCTCCTAAAAATCTAAAGCGTTTAGTCTTCCGGTGTTAAAAAATTGATTGATTAGCTATGAATAGAGATAATAAATAGATATAGACATATATGTATATAAAAATAATAAGTATCTTAGCTGTATCAAAAGGTAAACTAATATGAAGCAACTTGTATAATCGTGTTAGGGATTTATACGGTGACCTTATATCACTTAGAGACTATAGATGTGTGCTCTAAAACTTAATAATTAAAACCTGGTAAATTTAACACAAACACAATTAATTTTAAACCATATTTACGATTATTATACACAAATCTCAACAGAAAAACCCATATATAATTTACATATTCAAAAATAATAAATTTATAAATTAAAAACTGACACGAACGGTTTTATGGAATTCGTTTAAGAAACTTTAAAAACGGATGAAAACCATTGATCATTTCAGCGAATCACATACGTGGCCAGAAAAAAACATCATTTTACCTCGACACAAACATCTGCTGCAACGTACGTATTAACATTGTTTAAAGGTTCACTAGAATAACTTCAATTTCTTTTAAGGTATCGCTATTTCCTATTTAATATATAAATAGATTTATTTGACCGGATTCGAAGTGAGGACAACCGGCACCCACACATTGTTGCCCGAGAAATATTTTCACAAACCACCTGTTCACAAATACGTCAAATATAATAAATATTTGCGGAAGAGTTATGGACATTTTATTAGTGTTTAGACAGTAAGTGATAATAATCGCGTGAATATGTTTCGCAATAAAATCCTCTGCTATTTATATATATTTATCGTAACGTGTTCTGAATGTAGAAGGATTAAACGCGTCGTTGGTGGAGAAGACGTCGCTTGTGGTATCTTTTTTATGCAATACTGAAAACATAATTGTGAAATTGTGCTCTGTATCTGTGTGCCAACTATAGATAGGAAATAATTTATCGTTTACATAATTTTTTATCTAAATCGGCGCCACAAACGACAGCCTATGCTCGAAGCCTTACTGTGCCTGTTTTCCTTAATAGGTAAGCAAGTTATCGGATTGACTTGACCCACGGTACCGTTGCATTTGTTTGATCTAAGACGCAGATAAAGTTCAGCGCATCTTGGAGCACAGCTTTGATTCTAACGCAAACCTGAGCGTTAAGATTAGGCCAAACGTGCGCCATTTTTATATGTAGACTATGTTATTCATAAACGATTACAAACCTCGGAAAGGTATTTAATGCCCTTATCATGCTCGTGATACTTTGAAAGTAAATGTGACTAAACTGCTGAAGGCCTTTTGAACGTAAATATAAACGATGTGGAGCCAAGTCGGGTAACCAGTACTTATAAACAATGTTCTTCAAGGCACTCAACTCCGGGCGGCATCTCTGAGGAATTCGTCAAATTCTCGTCATTTATGTGGTGCGACAATATTATCGCACAACAACGCCATTACCGCAGCACATTGCGTTCAAAATGAACCGGAGTATTACTTCATACAATTGAATAATTTCTGTTTTAGTACTCAAGGTGTACCTAACACTCCGGTACTGAAAATTACTAGACACGACTTATATGAACCGTGAGTGTTTTTCACGTTAATTGACGGATATATAATTCATTTCTTAAAAAAATATAACCAATAATTACTGTTACTGTTGTTAAAGTAAATGTTAATATTCAAAAATATACCTTTTAACATTTTAGTAAAATTTCCTTTACATATCTAAAGGATAAACTATCCTTAAAATATATTATTAAAAGGAGTCCCAAGGCAAGGTTCGGAAGATAATGGCAGCGTTAATGTTAATTAATTAGATTTTTTAGGCGTTTTATTCATAGATGATTTAAAAAAATACACCTGTCTACAGATTGCCGGTGTTTTCGATTAAGTTTTATCTAAATATACGACTCATTTTCGACGGCACAGATTAGTTATAGACTTTCATTAATTTGTTTATTTGGACATCATTTATAGTAAACTTATTTTAAAATTTTCATAATGACACAAGTAACTGTTAACTCAAGTTCAACGACTTTGAGATCTCCTACAATAATTACTAATATAATTTTGATAATTTACATAAAATAAAGCAAAGGCGAACGCGCGTCGTATTTTTGTTGAGTAAGCCTAATATTTTTCTAATACGTAAATGATTTCATTATTCCACGCTTGTTTTCGTCCCAAATCCCTTGCCTATATTAAAGCCGCACTTTAACCCAACTTATATGGTTTCAGATCCTCTCACGTACACGATATAGCCGTCCTACAAATAAAGCTCAATTTCACATCGTTCAACGCGACGATATTACCTAACTCCTCTTTCGGTGTATCAGGTAACTGTGAATGAACTGACAAAAATGTTACCTTCACACAATCAGCACTGTCAATTTAAACACGCTATTATTATCCCAATTCTTGAGAACATGCCAAAGATATCAATTAAGAAAGCAAAGTAGGTATCAAACTGTATGAATTGTTTAGCTTTTAAAAGAATGTCATTTGGGTTTCTGTAAAAATACATAAGATTATTTTTAGATCAGTCACAGTACGCTTTTGGTTTCGGTCAATTGCAATAATTACTCAACCGGTGGTCGTTTCAAAAGTTTATTCAGTATTTCTCTGAAATTTGACACATCAGAGAAAATTTAATTTGGTACCATTATATATAGTTGTCGATATAAGCATTAATTAATAATTCACAATACATTTTCAAATTTAAAAATGGTAACTGAATTTTGTACAGTGCTACATTACGAATTATTTATATATATTAGTAATCATAACAATCATATATATCAGTATTTACAATTTTCTTAATATACATATATATACGTATATAATATTTATGTATTATATTTATTATACCTCTTACGAAAACTTAGAACTTCGTAGGAAAGTGCACAATATACGGGTACGGATACAAAGACGTAGAGAACAAAGGAACAACGGAAACTTTGCAGTCAGCAGAAGTAAAACTTATTTCATTAGACGACTGCTCGTCGTCTCTTGGGCCATACATCGCCCCACAACCCGAGGGCGGCATGATTTGCGCTATTGGAGATGGCGTAGACGCTTGCCAGGTAATTTTAAATCGTTATGCTCATCTTGTAAGATTTCTGAAACTGTAATAATTACTTAGTTGCTCATTATAATTTCCAACTCCCTAAATTTATAATAAAAAGTTAGTTAAAATGTATTGAAGTCCCGTATCCATCCAACAATCCATGGACCGATTTGTTTGTTCTGCTAATTCTTTTTATTTGTACACAATGAGGTTCGAATGAACAACAAGGTACACGTCAAAGGTACAGGCGTAGGCGTCTACACGATGCGAACAACGGCTGAGCTGCTGTCATGTGCGAGTTACTGGGGGGCGAGCAGGCGAGTGAAAACAAAAAATGTTGAAGTAACTCGGATGCGAGCTACTGTCCAACTCCCACTTGCAAGTAACTCGCAAGTGACGTTCAAACAGTGCGAGTTACTGCAGTGCAGCTACTCGGCAGGCTGACTCGTACGCTAGCTCGCACTGTGTAAACTAGCCTTAACTCGAAACTCGTGTTGAGACGATTGAAAAAAATTTCCGATTTTCGAACCTTGATTGAATGAAGTTTGATCATATCAGGTTCTGTTAAGAGAATGTACTTTAGCTTCGTCAATGCTCAAAGATAATATAAAATATCACCAACGACGATCGGTTTTCGTTTATTTAAAAGCATAAGGGAATCGAAGGCTACATTTAACGAATAGATATGAAAATATCGTCTTAATTCTAAATGTATTTATTTATAGGGCGATTCGGGAGGACCACTCATATGTTCAGGCTATATCCAAGGCTTAAGTAGTTATGGTCTTGGCTGCAACATTCCAGGAAAACCCGGTGTCTACGTTAGTACCGGTGCTCATTTAACATGGATAATGCGTGTTTGTGATGAGAATTACTAACATTAAGTATTGAAAATAGAAAATATAATAGGAGTAAGTTAGCCTGTATGTCTAAGGTCATAAATACAATTTCCAGAAGCTTAATAATTTCATGTATTCGTATTAATTAAGAATTTTAAGGATTGATTAGCATAAGTATTATTAATATTATAAATACCGTATAGCATCGTATCGGTCTTAGAATTTGATGGAAATTTATACCGACAGAAAATGTAAATCGTTTTAAGTTTATGTTTGATGACGTAAATATCAGTAAATATTGTTTTCATTGTTGATCTACTGCCTAATCTATGTATTCAGATCAGGTTGTAGGCAATAGAATTTAATTAAATAAACAGATTTTGCTTTTGAACGTAATTTTCCTTAGGTGCCCGGATATGCAAAAGAGTTTTAATAACTTACTGCGAAAGGCTACATCTTCAATTTTTGCCAGTTAACCTAGTAAGATGATATAACATTACATCATCTTACTAGGTTAACTGGCAAAAATTTCTTATAAGTTAAATTAGTATTGACTCTGTTTCGTTTGTTAAAACTAAGCAGTCGTAAGTAGTCTTACAATTTTTTTAATAATAAAAAAATATAATCGGTATATATGTATGTTAAGCGTAATTTCTAAACAAAGACGGGTTAAAAAAACAACAGTATACATCAAATATTTATTACAATTAAAAATATGATATGAAAGCACGTAGACATTTGATAATTTAAATTTTTTCTATGGTTTTTCATTTGTAAACACCCATTTGTAACAGCAAATGCCACTGATTACATCTTTACATTTATATTTTTAACTCGTACATCAACAATATTCGTGCATTCTAAAAAACACAATATAAACTTTTAAAAGCTAAAATAATCAAAGGTAAAAACATGGCAGCTACTTGTGCCGGTACTATTATATAATAATTATTGCTTAATAACAACTAAATTGCACACGTAACACCATTAAATATTAATTATTTGTACATTTGTTCGATCACCTACTTATAAAACATAAAAATCATGACATAACTATTCATACAATACCTTCGTGAGTACTAAAATCTTTAATCAGCTATTAAATGGTTTGTCTAGCTTGTCGAAATTTTTAGTAAAGAAAAATATTATTGATTAGATTTTAGTTTGATTCGGCTGTGTGTCTTGTATAATATAATATTGGAATGTTAATATCAATAAAACAAGAAATAAATAACCTACTATAAATCTATAAATATTAATACTTATATTAGGCCACAAAGCAACAACAATAATAATTATCTAGCTAGAGTATTTCTTACTAAACATATGACTGCGAAAATCTTTCATAACCATTGGTTGAAGTCCCAAGCCTACCAACCCGTAACATTGTTTCATTAGAAACTTGATTTATATTAAATAGGTCTAATCTATAATTAAGAATTCACATGCATTTACCACTAAGCCAGGGAGGCGATATTTTACACTATAACCACTTGATAAATTAATTTAAATCATAAAATTTAATATTACCTCAAAGTCTGACTCTAGTCACAAACTATTCATATTATTATTTATTGTGAGATTGCTATTTATATATCTTTTTTAATGTGTAGACAATTAGGCCAAAATGCAAGACACAATGAATATAAGTTTTGATTTTAGATATGAACTACAGATGTCCCAAAAGAGCAATTAGTCTCTTTGTGTCGTAAATAATCAATAATAATATATAATCATATTTTCAAGAATAACTCAATCACTGAATTAATCAAAACAGATGTTAATTCTATTCTGGATCTAGATGTATTATAAAATATGTGAATGAGTCAATATGTTTAATGTTTTAATTCAGCCATATTTTCATGAGTATAAAGTATTGAAAAGAAAAAAACAATTTTGCCTCATTCAATTTTTTTTTCTTTATAAATTTTTTCAAATTAAAATATTTCTCAAGTCTCAATGTGCAGCAAGATTTACAAAGAACCAAATAAATATAATGTAAAATAAATAATTGCAAAATTGTGATAAATTAGGTTATTCTGTAGATATTGAATCTGAATTAGCAGGAACATTCATAGCTTAAAGAATTAACTTTTAAGTCAACCCACATACGTATATCTAACAATGTGTGTGAGTGACTGACAAGAGAAAATTAAACCAAAAATTATATTATTTTATGACTTAATTAAACCCTGTTTCTGAGAGTGATAGGTTTTGTTTTTTAAATTTTTGTGCACACTTTAGGACCATGAAAACCAAGACTTTGTCTCTGTGGGTGTACCAGATGCTGATGGGGTTTTCGGAGATTTTGGTGATTTTGGAGATTTTGGCGATTTTGGGGTGGGAGGTGGAGATTGGCTTTCACCCTCTGCATTCTCAAGAGCAGTCTTTACCTATAAAAACATATTCAGAAAAAATCATTCCCATGACATCACACAAGGTTATATAGTATAATTTATTGCATGTTGTCAGTAAAATTTTTTAGTTAATCTTAACAATATAACTTATTAAGGAATATATACAGTATTTTGCAAGTGGTGGTAAAATAACCAATTCTACCTTAATATTAGTTTTGGCCTGCATGTCCTTTTCATAATTTCTCACATCTTCAAGGGTCATGTTGAACCATTCGTCCATCCATGTGAATGCCTGGCGATGTCCAAGTAAAAGAATTTCCCGGATTGCCTGAAAATATTATAATACATACTCAAAACAATGTAGAGATGTGTCATAATTCTATTTTACCAAAATCCTAACAATAGATAAATGATTGGTATAAGATTCATTATTTTATGCTTGTTTAATAGACTAATCCTATTTTACATGTAACTTAAAGAACAATACAATTGCATATTGAAATTTTTTTCACATACAATTTTCATGAAATTATGTACATAAAATTTAATACTTACACTTTGTACATAATCTTCAACTTTTGTCTGCAGTCCCCATACTTCAAACTTTGCATTTACCAATTTATAGCAACACATGATGGGTTTATGTGAATCACGCCAGCCCTCAGTCAAAGGTCCACGGCCAGTCTTTTCAGACTTAAAAAGTTTAGGATCTTCAGTTTCCTTATAATGATGGGGTTTGATTTCATCATTTGCAATATCAAGGAAATCAACTTGCCTTTGTTCAATTTCTTCCTCAGAAAGGCATAAGCACTGTAACATATGAATAGCCAAGTTACACAAACTTTAAATACTTTAATATTTGATGATAGCCAAATTGCAATAGAAATTCTATCTATAAAATTTTGACTTTTAGCTTTAACATATTTTAAATGAGTCTTTCAATTTCTTAATTCTTTATTTATTATTATTAATTATATTATTAACTTAATATATTTTTAATCTTACATTTTCAGTTGTTCCATTATTGTCCTCATATCTAGTTTGTATAGATACTGAAAATTTTGGGATAAAAGAGCACTAAAAAATAGAAGATAGTTAGTGAATATTTTAAAAAATTATGTGAATATGCAATAAATACTCATATACAGCTACTTACAGTGTACTCTGGGTGGTTGAATATGAAAAAAAAAATTACATTAGTAACATAATAACAATCTACTATAAAATTGTCACAGTTAAAGGATAAATAATAGAAGTTAGAACAGGAAATCTGTTATATGTAAATTATAGTAAGAATTTTTACCTGTTATTGTGTATGGGTAATAGTTCCATGCTTTTTCAGTTACATAAAATACACGGGGTATAATATTCTGTATCCAATATGGTAAGTGACTGAAAGTGATATTAAAAAATACTAAAGTGAAGATATGGAAAGCATTATCTGGACTCCAGTACAATACAGAATAAAAAGAGCCTAGGAATAATTATATAAATAATCAAAAGGCCAAGTTTACCTTGAAAGATGTATTCGTTTCTCAGTAAATTGTCCAACACCGTTTACTTCATCAGTTACTTCTTCATTAGCTATAACCTCCACTCCTTCGCCAGTTGTAGATTGTTCGTAACTATGACGAGCTATCATATACAATTGTCCTATACGATACTAGAATTCGAAACAAGAGACTTATAAGGCATTCATACATTAACTAGAAAGATACCTTTGAATTAAAAGTAAAATTATTTTACCTCTTCTACAGTAATTGGCATGCAAATCCTGTATTCTTTTGTTAGAACCATATTAACAGGAGAGTTTATTTATTTTAAAGTCTCACCAGCGCTATAATAAAGCGTTGTGGTATTAAATCAATAGTTACTTAATATTTTAATTGAGCAAAATAATGAACAAGAATCAAATAGCAATTCCATATCCCAATCATTTCACATTCACGATAAGAGTTGTCAATTGTCATTAGTTATAAATCTTGTTAAATGACAATTGATAACATCACTGTAACGTCCTAAAATTTCTAGGGGGATAAAATTTTGTTAGAGTTCAAAATTTTTCTGAGATTATATACAATTATATACAGTAAACTCATTTTAATTTTTTAAGTGTGTTCCGTAAATCGCAAAGTGGTTTACCCGCTCCATAGCCAACAATTCTATTTTCGCGCCTTCAATAATTAAACAATTACTTATTCCAACCTAAATTGGTAACTGCTTGGCAGATAGCAAGCCAAAGACAATTTAGATACGACACCAAATAGATAAACACAAGGATAATAATTGTATATTAATTATTAATTCAGTTTTAGTTATGCAGGTCGCAGACATGAGAACAAATCATGACAGTAGCAGTTAGTAGCAAAACCTTAACATGCTCTACTTCAGTATCATTTATTTGCTTAAATTATTTGGAAAATCTCCTTTATTAATTTAGGGATTTAATAACAGTACATTATAGATTAATAAAGACATAAATATTAGTCCAGTAGTAAAAATACAGAGTTACCAGAAAAAAGTATGTATTCAAAAAACTTGAATAAAATAATTAATGATGATGATTCCTCTTTATTGAACATTAAATAGTGCTAATAACTGGTATTTTACCTAATATTTAATTATTATACAATTTGAGAGTTTTAAATAAATTTTGTACATAATCCAAAACAAAATATTAAAATATATATACTGATCCTAAATCATCATAGTCATAGGTCCGTTTTATAAATAAATCCATTAATGATATTCCTGTAATACTATGTAGGCCTGTGTTAACAGGTACAGCAGTTAAGTTAATATAGGTTTTACCTCCAGGTTCTAATGGTCCTAACTTTCTATTAGATATTCCACACCAAATCAAGCTAGAATCTTGATGAGATCGCAGCTTTAAAATCAAATCCAGTGTTCTTTCACTAGCATTAACAATTTTGCATTTAATGTTGAATGGCTTTTCAACTGGTACTTTACTAGGCAGATTTTCATAGGTCACTCTAATATCTCCATATTCAGGAGTCATTCTCTGTAACTGACTAGTTTGCAATCTTCCTTTCTCTCCCAAATTAGATCTCCACACAATATCAAGCTTTCCAATATTTTTGGCAGCTGCTATTAATTTAATATCTGAAGCAATATTAGGTTTAGGAGATAGACAATAAAGATACTGACAGCTTTCTTGAGTTTGCAGTAAAGTGACATCACCAAAAACTGACTTTCCATCAGATGTTTCGTTCAAAGATTTAACTATAAACTGCTGAGAACTTTCAAGAGAAACTTGCTCAAGTATTATTGCACCTGATGTTATATTTTGAACTTGAGCTTCAAGAAAAACTTCATCTGATTCAGCATTGTAAAACTTGGTTTTAACATCTAAAGGTTTCATTACTTCAAATTTGAAGAACTTTCTAAAAGATGCAAGAGTGTTATAATTTGACATATATGTTACTTCACAGACTAAGATGTGGGTTCCCAAATCCTTTACTTCGTGGTGTATAACATCACCTAATGTTTCATCCACATCTAGCATTACAGAGGATTGGTGCTGTTGTGTTGAAAGTGGAATTCTTTGAGAACTGGTTTGTAAATCTGCTTTGATAGATACACTTTGAACAGGTTGATTTGTCTCGTTGTGCACACACACATAACATGAGAAAGTTTCTCCTAAGTAAATATTACCAAAACTTTGAGGAAGCAGTAAAAATTGTCCAGCAGCAAGTGTCTCCATGCCAACAACAGATGTTGCATCATCTTTTAAGTAGTTATTCAGAATGTTTCCTGGTAGGTCTTTAAAATCACATGTTACTATTTTAGGGCTCATGAGGGCTGGTTTTGTAAGCCTCATTACTTTTAGTGCCACTAAATGATCCATTCCTTCTTTATTTTCCATTTTAGCTTAGGTAGCTTCTTTAAGTGAAATAATCTAAATTCTTTATAAATAATAGCTATAAATACTTTTCATAATAAATAGAATTAAGGATCAATATAAATAAATGTTCATTTAATATTTATGTTCGGTACCGATAACCGATTACGTGAAAATATTGTTTTTTTTTTTTTTTTTTTTTTTTTTTTAAATATAGCATTACGCTGAGCGTATAGCCACCGACAAAGGTAAGGGAAAAGAACAATAAAGAAAAAGAATTTTAGATCGAACAAAAATTACATAGGATAAGGGATAGGATCAGCAGGTTATAAAACTATTTCTAATTCAATATACTACTAACTACATTATGGAAAGTAACAACTAAGAACAGTAATTAAAATATATCATATAGAAAATTATTTGTATACAAAATATACATATACTTATAGTTTTATATTATTTATATTAAGAAATAAACATAGCTTTTTATATACATTAGGATTTAAAGATGAAAGCATAACAGGAACAGATGTAGGTAACGGGATACTGGAAGAAGGATCAAGATGATCGAATAGCATGGAGTGGTTATACCGAGGACAGGACAGAATGATATGATTTAAATCACCAATATTCAGCCCACATTCACACATTTCATTATCTATAATATGAAATCTGGTAAGGTGGGCTGGGGTACACACATGGCCCAATCTCATACGAATAAGAGACGATGTTTCCTTTTTGTTAAATTTCATTTTAAAAAACCATGGCTTCAGTGGTATTGTGGGCTGTATAGATGAGAAATATTTACCCTTAATTAAACTGCTCTGAGTCCAAAGGTCAGTCCAAGATTTTTGAAGAAAAGAAGCAGGAAGTGAGGCCAAATCATGATAATAATTTTTATATGAATTGGCATCGCCATTCTTAACAGCTTCATTTGCTAGTTGGTCTGCTATTTCGTTACCAAAAATACCAGAATGTCCAGGTATCCAACCAAATGACACAGACAACCCCAATTGTTTACATTCATACAGCAAACCCCTAATCTCAATAATGATAGGAAAAATTAATTTGTTTTTTAATGGATATTTTTGGAGAGCTTGAAGAGCACTAAGTGAATCGGTGAATATGATTGATTTCTTAAGTTTCTTACTCAAAACTAGTTTTAAAGCTTTAAAGATTCCGTAACATTCCCCTGTGAAGATTGAGGACTCTGGAGGAAACTTTATTTTTATTGTAGTTTTACTTTGTAAGTGAAATATTCCTATGCCTACAATACCAGACGAACCGTGTTTAGAGGCATCTGTAAATATATAATTATTGTACTCATGGCAGTGTTGCTCACAGAAATAATTAAAAGTAATCCTTGCGTGGGAATCGCCCTTATTTATACCAATATTAAATCTAATGTCTGGGGAACTAGTTAGAGATTCATAGTTGGTTCCAAATAAAGGGTGAGTTGTCAAGGTGTGAGTTGGAGTTTGAATATTGATAAATTTATTGAAGCTAACGATGAGACAAGGTGAAGATTTATTTGACCAGTAATTGGAAGATGTCAACAATTGAGACAGTTCTTCAAGCTTAGAACGGAGAGGATGGTTGGTATATTGAAGGGAGCGAAATATGAATTTATCAGATAAATATTGTCGCCTAAGATATAATGGGGCATCAACACATTCTACTTGTAAAGCATTAATTGGACTAGTTTTCATAGCTCCTGTAATAAATCTTAATGCCTTAGACTGTATATTATCTAATTTTTTAAAACGGGTTGTATTTCCAGGAGATAATAAAAAGGTACCATAGTCTAAAATACTTCGGATTAAAGCGTTGTACATAAGTTTCATACAAAAGGGATGGGCACCCCACCATACACCGGATAAACATCTAAGGATGTTTAGGTTTCGCTCACACCTATTAAAAATGTAGTCACAATGATGTACGCCAGATAGCTTAGAATCTAAAAACACACCGAGGAACTTTACAGAGTTTTTAACAGGGATAATAATACTACCAAAATACACAGTGATCGGAGGAGGAAGTCGCTTTCTAGAAAAAAGCATGGCAACACTTTTAGTGGGGGATATTTCAAGACCATTAGTATCAAGCCATGTTTTTAATAAATTAAGAGAATGAGACAGTACTGAGCAAGCAATGGCCGGTGATTGATGAATGGAATAAAGTAAAAGGTCATCAGCATACTGAAGAATACAAATCCGATTTCCAAAAGAAGCTTTCAAATCATGGGTATAAATATTATATAAAATGGGACTTAATACTGATCCTTGAGGAAGACCTCTCCATAAGGTTCTAGTTACAGCAGTAGAGTCTTGTGAAATTAGAGTGATGTGTCTTTCATATAAATTATTTATGATAAAATTTGATAACATTACAGGTACATTTAAATACTGTAGTTTTTTATGGAGAACTGACAACACTACATTGTCATAAGCAGATTGTACATCTAAAAAAGTGGCAACAACAGAATCATTCCTTGAAAATGCTAAATAAATGTCAGTGGTAAAGATGGCAATACTGTCCATCGTGCTCTTTCCTCGACGAAAACCAAATTGACTGTCGCAAAGTAAATTATTGCTTTCTAAAAACCATTCAAGACGAGTTTTCACCAAATGTTCACAGAGTTTTATCAAGACCGAAGATAATGCAATAGGACGATATGAATTTGCATTGGAGGGATTCTTATTAGGTTTGAGAATTGGTATAATGATCTGGTTTTTCCAGCGTGGAGGGATAGAACCGGTTAACATGATTGTATTTATCAATTTCAGGAAATATTCAAGACTGTGGTCGCCTAAATGAGAGATGAAAGAATATGGGATTCCATCTTCACCAGGAGCAGAGTCTATAAGGGAAGATAGTATTCCTTTAAATTCATACATAGAAAATGGACTATTGAGACCAGAGGGGTTTAATGGCATCAGAGGCATAATTATTCTTTCAGGAACTGTAGTAGGAGCAAGTCTGTCGAGGAATTGATTAGTTAATGAATCGGGGAAAGAACCAGAGGTTTCAGTAAAAGCACACCTGAATCTTCTAATATTACGCCATACCACTGAAGGACGGACATTAGGGGAAATAGAGAGGCAAAAAGTTTTCCAGCTATCTGCTTTTTTCTTTTTGAATAATAAACTAGTGGTCTTGAAAGCATCTGTAACCAGATCAAAATTTTCAGATGTACAATTCTCATAATATTGAAGCTCAGCTTGTTTTCTTTTTTTAATAGCTTCCGAACATTCTTGATCCCACCAAGGTGGAGATGGAATGAAGCCCAGAGCACCATTTTTAACTGGAAAAGTTTTGTCAGCTACCTCTATAAATAATTTAGTAAATGCATCAGCACAAATTGATTCTGAACCATGTGAGATATTAGGAAGGGAAGTCATCTTTTTCTCTATAAGGGTTTTAAAGGTATCCCAATCAGCATTATTAAGTCGATATTTTAGTCTAGGAGAATGTCTAAATGTAAAATTAATATGAAAAGGAAAACTAAGAAGTAAAGGGAAGTGGTCACTACCAAATGAAGAAGAGAGTGTAGACCATGAAATAGTGGAAGCTAAACAAGGAGTACAAATACTTAAATCAGGGACACTTGAGCCTTCATTGGGAGTGGTCCGCCGGGTCACAGAACCATTGTTGAGAAAGCAAAGATTATGTGAGTCTAACAGTTCCATCAATGAAACTCCGTATGTATTGGTTGTTGAACTGCCCCATGAACTATGTTGACAGTTAAAGTCACCTAATAAGATAAAAGGCTTAGGGAGAGAAGAAATAATAGAGTCAATTTCAACAAAGATAGAAGAACTTGGATGAGGGATATATATTGAAACATAGCAGATATTATTAACAATAGCAGCAATAATTGAAAAATCATTACTATGAGAAGGAATAGGAAAGAGAGAAAAGGGAAGATGATGCTTGACTAGTAAGGCAACCCCACCATACCCGTCAATGCGATCCTCACGGAGACAGGCATAGCCCGAGTACCTACATGGAGTACCTGGTTTTAACCAAGTCTCCTGTAGAGCAAAGATAAAAGGTTTATATTTATTTATAAGATAAATAATATCACTTTTCTTAGATGAAGCACTTCTACAGTTCCACTGTAGAGCTGTGGCTTGCTTGTCCATTATTAATATAATTTGGTAAGTTAACGATAGTGTCAATTAAAGGAGCAGCGTTGGACGGTGAAAGAATATTAGACTGTGATAAAGTGTTAATGAGAATTTTAATTAGGTCTGCAATAGATTGTAATGTCAATTCATTATTGTTGTTTGGGTTTAAACCACAACCATTCCTGGGTAAGGGCATATCATAGTCTTTAATTAATTCATGTTGTGTATTTTTGTCATAACCTTTGGATAGTTTAGGAATATTTTTTGGTTTAAGAAAAACAGTCTTTTTGTAAGTATTACTCAAAGACTGTTTACGTGTCTGTTCATTTTGAGGAGTAGAAATTGTGGAAGCCCCTACATTGGAAGATGAAAGTAAAGCATCAGCATAAGACACTTTAGAAATCGGTGCATGAATTTTTGATGCTTCAGCATAAGAAATACAGCTCTTGGCCATAGTTTCTTTGATGGCTTTTTGGCGATTAAACTCTAAACATTTTTTGCTTGTGGCAAAATGGGAACCTTGACATAAGCAGCAGTATGCATCATCCTCTAGGATAGAGCACTGATCAGCCGTGTGGTCTTGACCACACTTGAAACATTTTGGTTTTGATCTACAAATTGCTTTCACGTGACCAAATCTGCAACAATTGTAACATTGTATGGTGGGGAAAATGTAAATATCAACTGGGAGAGCAGTGTAGCAAATAAAAATTCGCTTAGGAAGTACTTGTCCATCAAACGTAAGAACCACAGTCTCAGTAGGCTTAAATTCACTGCCATTACTTGCAGTGATACGCCGTCTCATTCTTCTAACTTTTAAAATTGGACCGCATCCAACAGGTAAATTAATATTCTCCTTAACTTCTTCATCTGACCACTCAGCAGGTATGCCTCTTACAACACCCATACGGGTCACAGTAAATGTTGGGATAAAAACCTTATACTCGACTGATTGTAAAGCAGAACTATTTAAGAATGAATTTGCGTCTTGGTAATTATTAAAAGAAAGAGACAGTCTATTACGGCCAATTCGTTTTAAACTTCCGTTAACTATATTATGTATAGAGTTTCTTTTTAAAAAACGACCAAAAGCAATAGGATGGACTGTTACATTGTCATTAGGAGTTTGCTGTATCCTTTGCACATGTACAACATATGGTGCTGCATCACTCGCCTGATATGTTAAACGAGCTACAGATTCTGGTTTTTTATTAAACGAATTTAGCTGTGACTCCGTGAACAACGGAGCAGTACTAATTTGGGTATTGGTATTGGATAAAGGAATGCAATAACATTCATTTTGTTTAATTTCCTTGCCCTCATGTTTCTTATTACGTTTTTTTTTATGACAATGCGAGCAATGTTTATTTACATTGGCTCTCCGTTTTCTAGCACCACTGCTAGATTTTACTGATCCGTCTGTTTCCATGCCAGACTCATCATTAGAAATAGTTACAACATATCCAACCCCAGGGACTTCTCCGCCCCCAGGGTCATCAGGCGGCTCCATAAGGAGCAAAAGTATATAAAAAAAGAAAACTTACCAATAAATTATGAATTAATTACACTATTAACTAAAACTAAGAAATCACAAATATATATACATAAACTACACTAAACTACTAATCCTAATCCAACAAACAAAATAAAATTTTAGTTAATCGAAAAACGCGCGCGTTCACGTTCGTGTTTCCCGCCCTTTTCTCAAATATTGTTTTTGTATTTGTCTAAAGACTAAAAGGGTCGGCCAAAGCTTTTCGCCCACCTCAAACCGGGTTAGTCTGGCGCATATCAATCAAATTACGAGTAATGTAATAATATAGTCCTGTACTACAGCCAATTTCATTTCTTTCGGATACTATACCTATTAAATATATCGTGATACGTAAGTTAATGGGTTCTTAGTCGTTACAATAAATGTTTTCTGTAGTTTCAATCTTTTCTGAAGGTGGTCTGGTGGGAAGGTGTCCTTAACACCTAAGAAAGAGAAAGCTTAAATAATATTATGTTTATACCGTATTGTTTCATATTTTTAATTTGTAATATAAACTTAAAGTAATTAAATTTGAATCTGTAGGCTGTAAGCATCCCTACTCATCGGCAAAGAAGACAGAGAGTGTATGTAAGCCGTGGGAAAAGCCGGTGTAAAAGACTTCTATTCTTTTAAAAAAGCAAATCATCAAACAACCCTTATTTTAAAACAAATATATTGCAAATTAATTAACTTTATATGAAGCATTTTTACACAGCTTTTCTTTAATACATTTATTAAAAGTATAAAAGAGGCTCTGGGATTTTATTAAAGAAGAGTATCCCTTTTCCCAAAAAAGAATTACTAACTTGAGATAGTCTAGTAGGAGGAAATTGTAGCCTGCGTTAGTTCAAAGCATTAACATTGTGCGTATGTTCTATTCTAGTAAACCTTTGACTTTATTATGTATACGTAAAATTTTCTATTTCTAATCATATGTAAATTTTTCCTTATGAGTCACATACTTCTAATTCTGTATCGCTGTCTCACTTCTGCAATTATTATTGTTGAAATCCAATCTACTGATACTTCCTCGTTGCGTTACACGTGACAATTGACATTATTTTGTGAGTTGTTACATGGTCATACTTCATCTGTCCGATTGATGAGAAAATTACTGATTCAAGATTTGTGGCCAATTTATCTCTAATGCCTAGTGTGTACGAATTCATCTAACAAAATCAAGTACATTTAATACAATGCTTTTTAGAATTCAGCAATAAATTCAGGAATTATTACGTGTTTAACTATGTGTAATCTCTTTTTGTCACTACGGTGTTTACACTGATGTGGCCCAATAGAGTGTGTTTATAAATTTCTTGTTTTTTTTAATATGTTACAAATTGATATTTAAAAAAAAATGGCATATCAATCCCTCTTGCAAGAATATATGCTCATACCTCCTGTTACTAGGGCTTATACTACAGCTTGTGTCATCACTACATTGGCTGTGGTAAGTATTCTTAATTGTCTTAGGATAAAAAATTTAAACATATTTTCCATTTTCTAAAACTATGTATGGAAAAAAAGTATCCTATGCCAACTACTGAAAATATGCAATATTGCATTGGTGCGATGCTTAAGAAATTAAAGTGTCTTATGTAGCAAAATTACAATGACAATGGTTGAAATTACTAACTCTGAATTAATATTATTTTTCAGCAACTAGACCTAGTATCACCATTTCAACTGTATTTTAACCCCACACTGATTTTGACAAGATACCAAATATGGAGATTTTTAACAACATTCCTTTTCTTCGGAAACTTAGGATTTAATTTCTTATTCAATATGATATTTACCTATAGATATTGTAGAATGTTAGAAGAAGGCTCATTTAGAGGAAGAACAGCTGATTTTGTTGTTATGTTTATTTTTGGTGCTGTGTTAATGATTGTATCCTTTTGTATTCAATATATTTCATATTTTATTTAACTTGGTTTAGGCTTGGAAAGGCATCTCATTTTTTAGATCATTTGAATAAATTTTTTATGACTTACAGCTGTAATTCACAATTTGTACAACATACATAATACTGTATTGCATAAAAAGTAAGATTAAAAGGAATGTGAGAAAACACTTGTCAGTTTTGTCACAATAAGGGTATAATTTTTTGCATATTATTCCTTAACAGTTTTTCAGCTTTGTGCATTTTTTATTAATAACTTATTATTCTTAGGACAAGCTTTCACTATAATGATTGTATATGTGTGGTCTCGTCGAAACGTATTTATACGTATGAACTTCTTTGGACTGATGAACTTCCAGGTATATATTTTATTGTAACTTTAAATGCACATATATAAATCTTAATGACTCACTTTAATTCCTTTGCAGGCACCATACTTGCCATTTGTTTTACTTGGATTTTCTGTACTTTTGGGTAATTCAATATCGGTGGATTTAGTGGGCATGGCTATTGGCCACATATATTTCTTTTTAGAAGATGTCTGGCCTAGACAGGCTAGAGGACAAAAGCTTTTGAAGACACCGCAATTCCTGTAAGTAAATAGCTTTGTAATGTTTACTGTTTATAAAGTGGGTTGGTAGCAATATCAGCAATAGCCCTGTAGTACAACTAACAATAGAAATATTTATTTATTTATATTATTAAAAATATCATTACTTAAAATTTCAATGTTCAAAAAAGCATTACTTCATAATGTAAACATGTTTTCCAATGTTGAACAAGTGATTCAATATAAGCAAATTTTGATAAAATTATTGAAACTATTACAACCATATTTTCATAAATAAATATTAATTTTACTAAAAAGTTTGTTTTTTATAATTTCAGCAAAATGTTGTTTGATCCAGAACCAGAGACAGAATATGAACCATTACCAGAATTAGCAAATGTGAGGCCAGGGGGCTTCAATTGGCGGCGTCAACAGGAGCAAAACGGCAATGAAGGTGATGCATTATGAATAATGACTAAGTCAAGTACAAGTTTAGCCAAAAATAAATAAAATTATATTATACAAATATGGAGTGTGGTTTATTAGCACAAAAATAGTTTTCAAGATGATATTTTTTTCATGGTACGCATCATTGTGCATAAGAATAACTGTAATTTTACATGAAATAAATAATATATATTACAAAATGTGTTTAACTAAATTTCAATTCAGTACTATTTGTTTTTTAGAGAATTAAAACAATATTAAAGTTTATTTGTCTTAATTTATTACCAATTCTTCTACATAATTTACAATTAATCATACATGACTATCAAAAATTACAAAAAGAAGACATTAGATCAAGTAAGTAGGTTTCTTATACAAAAACTTTCACAGTGGTCAACTGTACCTTAAACTGATTCACAATTTTTCTAAATAGTTTATAAAAGATAAAAAATAAGTTAGAATTTCTGCACAGATCCACACTAAACTTTATAAATAATATTGTATGTTTTATAGATATTTTAAGTTTTATTATTTCTTCAATGGGGACTAAGTACACAACTATAAATTTATGAAAGGTCCATTTTTAGGTATACCTGGACAGTAACTAGAATTTTACAAAATGTAGAAAGAATGGTTAAACTAATAGAATAAAATGTATCAGTATTAAAATAGAAAAAAATAAGAGTTAGTTTGAAGGTATAAGGTTATAAAAATTAAATAGACACATTACCATTCCAGTTATTTACAAAACAATACATTTATACTAGAATCAGTCTTCAATCAAACAATATTAACATCACAACTTTTTAAATCTGCATATAGCATTAACCCTTTAATGTTATCAAATGCAAACATTTTACTATTTTAAATGTATCATACAATTGACTTTCCATGTAATATTTCATACAAGTCTACAGGGGACTTGATAGAAATATTTTCCAGATGCTGATCATAACCTTTTTTATGGTAAAAGCACCTGCTACAAAATCTTAAATTAAAAAAAAATACACACATTGTATTTTAAATAAAGCATACCAGATTCACTATTACACTATATTACATTTATCACAAATGACCAATGTATTCCAAGCATGTCTTTAATTTTGTGAAATTCAATATTCCAAAACATGTCAAGATAACTAATTTGCTTAAATAATAGGTGTTGATTTTAATTTGGAAGAAAGGACTATTCAAAACAAATAAAATCTAAACTAAAACAGTCAAATGATGGCTTCATAGCGCCACTATTGCCAGAAGCACTGTTATATCATCTGGTTTTCCACCTGAAAAAAAAAATGTTTTTAAAGACAAACCAGACTATTACATGAATAGATGTAATGATGACTTTATAATAACATTTAAATGATTTCGTGGCTTAATTCATATCCGACTTTGATATATTTAAACATACAGAATAAATCCCAAATCACATATAATTAAACCTGAAGATATGAATAATAAACATTTGTTGTAAACAATATATTATATATTTTAAATTAGAATTGGTAAGTTTCTAAAAATAAATAATTTCTTTAAAATATATAACTTAAGATTTCAACGTAAACACTTTGTAAGACATGTCTGATCTTTTAAATGCGTTTAATTATTAGCTCCAAATTACATAATATATAGACTTTTTTATTATGTATAATTATTTTTAACCAATTATGATATTCGAGGTAGGTACTTTCAATATCACTAATTATTATTGAAATAAGACAAATTAAACCCTTATTATAAACGGACTATAGGCCTGAAATAGCATTTGAATGTGTTTTCCTTCTCATTCTTGACACACTTTGTGTTAAATGTGACAAAACATTCTTCCAATCAAAATTCACCAATTCTTCCACTATAAGGGCACACTGCACAGTGCACATGTAGTGTAGATGCATACAGTATTTAAAAGTAAACCTAATTTTACTATCAGTTCCCGAATAAAATTATATATACATACTTTTAAAAAAAATATTGTGCAATAGGAACAGGCAAGAGGTTCACCTAATGTTAAGTTACACTACCGGCCGCCGCCTATGGAAACTCACATTGCCAGAGGGCTCGCAAGTATTTTCCGGCCTCTTAAGAATTAGACATAAGATTTATTACAAACAAAACACATGCAGAAACACAAAAAAATAATGGGAAAGAACTATTTTTTTTTCTTTTAAAGGATAAGGTACGTTTTGAGTGTGTGTGTGCTGTGGTGCTAATTATCCCTGGCTCAGTATAATTCTGAAGAGCAGAATGCGCAACAGCCCTGGTCATTCTGCCAGAGACCACAGCAGCTAGTTTGCGCCTGAGTCGCAAAAAAGAAAAAAAATAATGCTTAGCAGAAACAAAATTAATAGGCTCTTTCCTTAGGACCCTAAGTTGAATTGTTTTGAATATTTTACACATACTTTCATAGCACTTTTAAATATGGTTAAGGCAATCGCAAGAAATTAATAAGAATTTAATCTAAGGTTTTATAATGTCATTAATGTATATTATGTAATACCAATGGTCCAGCGAATGAGAAAAGGGAACGGAAGAGCTATCTCGCTCTTACAACTTTATTACAAAATATATTGATGTGTTTTACAACAACTACCAACTTGCCGTTACTTTGCAGGCTCTTAATGTGGCTTAAGTTTTCATTTTGTTTGTTTATTACTGTTAATTTTATCTTTTAGTTTTTTTTTTATTTTGTGGTTGTTTCTTTAGTTTTTTCCTTTGATATATTGCTTAAGTCCTTATGTAATTGATGTGTATGTAACTGTGTTAAATTTGTGATGTCATATTTTCTTGTATTTTATAGGCTTCACATTGTTTTATAATGTTTATGTAAATAAATAAATTGGAATAATTCTTAAGTATATAAACCCTTCTATTTTAATGTTCTACCGCAAAAGAATATATTATTAGGGCGAAACGTCGATTAGTTGTCGATTAAAAAAAAAACATTTGTGCAATTCACACATGGTAGAAGTGAAACCTTCAAAAACAAATATAAATTAATCATTTTCCACTATCTAAATGTGTGTGTTCTTTAAAAACAGTATATTTTAATTATACATTTTAATTTATAAGTTTAATATAAATCTTTAATTTGACAAAAACTAAAACAACGAAAGTTTGAAATTCGATCAAAAAAAAAGCGGCAGTAAATAGAGGCTGTATAATGCCTCCTATCTCATTTTCTCCCACGTTAAATCATATGATGAATTGATGTTTCTGTCTCTCTTTACCGCTGCATCCGGTTTGAAATCACGACGATTCGAAAGAAGTTTATCTATCTCATTTTCTCCCACGTTAAATCATATGAATTAATGTTTCTGTCTCTTTTTACTGTCGCTTTTTCGTTGCATCCGGTTTGAAATCACAACGATTCTAAAGAAGTTTCACTTCAATAAAAATTCAATCAGTGGTGCTACAACCTTTTTAGGTTTGGGCCTCTGATTTCTGTATCATTTTTATGATCATTTGTCAATATAATACGCTAGTAGGTGAACACCCTTATGTGCCTGACAGAGCCCGTCGTCTTTTTAGGTGTCCTCGTGATGTATTCCGGCAACGTATGAGCAAATGTTAAATGTGCGCATAGACAGAAAATCCATTGGTGCACAGCCGGGGATCGAACCTACGTCTTCAGAGATGGGAGTCGCACGCTGAAACTGCTTAGTATAATATTAATACTTAATAGCTATAAACGTTTGTAGGCTCACCTATGGCATCTATGCCATTCTGGCGGGCGCTCTTGGCGAACGGCGACATATAACAGCCATCGAAGGAGAGATTGCGCGCCATCCAAGCAATGGAGTTCGCCACGGCCTGTAACTTCTGGGAATCGTTGTCCATGCCCTGCGCTCTACGCATCTCGGCCACCAACACTGTTACTGGCACGTTGTCAAATACTCCATCGGTCGCTACAAGAATTACGTCCCCGCATTCTACTTTGAACTCAGCAGTTTCGGCTGATTCCGGCCTGTAATTTTAACATACATTTTTTACAATTAAACTCAATCAAATCGCGCGAAGTAGCATTAATAATATTTATAATAATTTAGATCCTGTGTTCCTCCTATAGGAATATATATTTTAATTCTTATAGAATTAAAAAAAACTTAATAAAAAAGTAGCGCGAAACAATTTGAATTTGAATTTTGACGAGCTCGAGTAACCCGGAAAATAAACTACGCGTAAAAAAGTATTATTATTATTTTTATTAAGTATATAAATTTTCTAAATAATTTATCGTCTCGACATATCAAACCTTACATATATAAACCTACGCCAAAACTTGAAAACGACGCCTTGACATTCTTAAATAAGATTCTGTTTCGTTTGTTTTTAAATATACACAATAATCCTATTTTACGAATTACACTATGCACGTGAGTGTGGGCTGGCATATGTCCAATGAGCTAAAAATTCTAATATTAGACTGCACAGAAACAACAACAGTGCTTTCAACGAGCACATGACCAATGGGTTCGATACGCGACAAGTCTTATGACCCGTGGGAAGGTTTAAACTTGAATTACTCTTCTTTGAAAATTACTACTTTGGGCCTAATATTCTTAAAGCAACCTTATTGTAAATGTTAAAATCGAAAATGATTTAGTGAAGCAAAAATATGCAAGATATATATTAACAAAACAACATAGGATTGTAGTATAAATATGTTAAGATCGTGATGGTATCAAAAGTAAATTTAACATGAAACTTTTAATTTAAAATAATCTGTTTTATAATGGATATCACAATTTATTTATGAAAACAGATACACAATTATTATTATACTTATCTGTCTCAACATACTGTCTAGTTCTTGATATATAGACTATAAAACACAATAACGACTTGAAACAAACAAATTCTTATGTTGGTACAGTGTAAATAAATATTAATATTACGGAAGAATTTCGTAATAAATCTGTAGACTGTTCAAAAGCGAATTACTGACCATGCGATAGTAAACAAACACAGAAATATACATTTATAGATTTGTTTCATTTCTAGAAAACTTTATTTGTCATATCATATACCTTCAACTGAAAATACTTGTATTTTCACTACAAGTTTTTTTTAAATGATTTTCTTATGATTTCACTACCATGTGTATTTGTTATTTCTAAAATATTGTTTCATATTGCAAACAACTAATTATATTAATTCAAAAACCTTGAATGATGTTTACTTGTATTATTATCGTCTATTTCTAACCTTTTGCTATTCTAAAGTCTGTGTTAGATAACAATTTGTCAATAATCAAAATCTATATCTCATTCCTGATAGAATCATCTGACTGGATTAGGATGATCAGTTATTGTTTTTTTACTTGAATTAAGTTCTTTATGAAATGTTTACAGTAAGACATTATTAAAAATAATATAAGGGAATTTAAAAATAAAACTTGTACTTAGCTATATAAAATTGTTGCATTATAGTAACAGTGAAATTTGTACAATTTTATAAAGCATGCATTGAAAAGTATATTACAGTTTTTTACCTAACATTTTTACCAAACCTACTTACCATAAGTTGGTCAAAGGAAAATTTTCTTTACCTACTACATTGCATATTTAAAAATTGCTCATAAATTAACTATAAATATAAACCCATACAGATCCTAGTCATATTTACTGATGTTAGACTGTAATAAGTTTAGCCTTGGAATCTGTACTTTCCACTCAAAATAAATACTGACCTATCACTTAACACATTCCTATCATGTCCTGGTGGCGGCAGACTTAGTTGGTATGGTGTATTAAAGTAGTGCTGTTGTTCATGTGACCTGTGTACTATGCGGGTCCCTCTCACCACCATATATCCACTATCACCTATATTTGCTGCTCGCATTATACTCTCATTGCGGTCAAGTATCATTACACAGGCTGTGCTACTTCCTGTAAGTGAAATTAAACCATTATATATTGGTTCTCTTTATAATAGCTAATTTCTAAAATTATATTTTGATAAATAACATATTAAGTTTTTATAAATCTTGAAATAACAACACAAATCTAAATGAGAAGAAAAAACAATTGGTAATTTTTCTCATAAGCATATAACTTAATTCAACCAATTAGACCTATCTTTTTGTTTACCTAAAATTGGTTTCTTGTGTTCTAACAATTCATAGTATGACTTTGCTAAAAGGTCTCCTGGTTCTGATAACTTGAAATGTCCCATCCTCACAAGTCTCTCACAAGTTTTCATAAGGTAAGAGGAGAACTCTCCAGGATCAATGCCATATGCCCTCCAGCCTCCCACACCATCAGCGACACCTTTAAAATATCAATAATAACATGATTGCTGTACCAATTCTTTACTTACTTTAGATAAGTATTTTATGGTAAGTACAAACAATTAGTTTCGTATATTGTACATAAGACCTGTACAACCTAAGCTTGGTATCTATCCATAGACTAGCTATTTAAATCTAAGTTTCTGATTGAATAATAGTTGTTAAGAAATACCAATGACATCAGCATTGTTGAAGGTAGTGGAGAACCAGGCATCGTCGCCAAACTGTCCTTTATGAGACCTCCCATTCGCAATATCTTTAGGAAAACCACAAACCACTGACACTAAATATGGATGTTTCTTTTGGGAAACATTTAATTCAGCTGCACTGGATAAATTCGAAAGTCCATTTCTTATAGCACGTGATAACACTCTGCCTGTCCAAAATATAGAATGCATCATTCACTTGCAGGATTGCCTTGCTTGGTTGTATTAGACTTATCACAAAGAAAAATTGGTAAAGAATCCCATATCATTTAAAATCACATAACAATCGTCAATTCTAATCAGTATCAACTATCAATAATCGCATATTAAGGTGAAGTGCGCACAATCACTAAGCCATTTGATTGAATAATCAAAACTGAAAAGGAGAGAAGCAGTCAGTAGTTACGTTACGTCAAAGGTTCGTTCCTTCCGACGTTCTATACTCTATCTACGCAAACGTTGATCACGTTTAAACCACAGTAAATAAAATATGTTTATATACTAAGTTCACTTTTATTCTCATTTTAATCTAAATGGTAACTAAAAGACTGAAAGGAAATATTTAAAACTGCAAATGCAAGTGTAAATTAGCAAAAGTAGTAAAAAGGGCAAGGCGATAATAGAAATGATATCATGAAATATAACACATTTATAAAATTTTATTAAATGGTTTAGTTCTAATACATGTGTGTTTTGATATGTAGAGCAATAATTATACTTTATACAATAGCTTTATATTGTTTATATAAAATTTTAATAATACATATTTTTATTACGTAAAACGTATTTTTTAATATTTTTGTTTCTGAATATGTGTACACCATGCCTAATTTATTGATCCATAAACAAAAGTTCAGCGAGTTTTGACATTTCTTTCTCTCATAGATAATGTGGGAAGGCGTTGTAGAAGAAAGCTCGGAGGTAGTAGTGATTAATAAATCTGACTAGTTTTTCGGAATTGCCTATTTCTGTTATTACAAGTTTCTTAACGTTTTCAATTTAATTTTAATCATTTAAACAAATAACGTTACATATTCTTGATTAAAGGGTTCAAAAAGGCATAAAACTGGTGTTCGATAAGTCACTTGGCAATATGCCTGCCGTCAGGGGAGATGGTATGCGAGGACTGGCAGTCTTCATATCAGATATAAGAAACTGCAAAAGTAAAGAAGCCGAGATAAAGAGAATAAACAAAGAGCTAGCTAACATAAGAAGTAAGTTCAAAGGCGATAAGACTCTGGATGGATACCAGAAAAAAAAGTATGTATGTAAGCTTCTTTTTATATTTCTACTTGGTCATGATATTGACTTTGGTCACATGGAAGCAGTTAACTTACTATCTTCAAACAAATATTCAGAAAAGCAAATAGGCTACTTATTTATATCTGTCTTGGTCAATACTAATAGTGATCTTATCAAACTTATCATACAGAGTATTAAAAATGACTTGCAATCTCGAAACCCTATTCACGTCAACCTGGCACTTCAGTGCATTGCTAATATTGGCAGCAAAGAGATGGCAGAGGCATTTGGTACTGAGATTCCCAAATTACTTGTTTCTGGTGACACTATGGATGTAGTGAAGCAGTCGGCTGCACTATGCCTTCTCAGGCTTTTCCGAAAGTCACCAGAAATTATACCAGGGGGTGAATGGACCTCTAGAATAATACACTTGTTAAATGATCCTCATATGGGTGTAGTAACTGCAGCTACATCACTTATTGATGCTTTAGTTAAGAAAAATCCTGAAGAGTACAAAGGATGTGTCACACTGGCTGTCGCAAGATTAAGTAGAATTGTCACTGCAAGTTATACTGACTTACAAGATTATACATACTATTTTGTGCCAGCTCCTTGGCTGTCAGTGAAATTATTAAGGCTTCTTCAAAATTATACACCTCCTTCTGAAGAGCCAGGAGTGAGAGGTAGATTATCTGAATGTTTAGAAACCATTTTTAATAAAGCACAGGAACCACCAAAATCTAAAAAAGTACAACATTCAAATGCAAAAAATGCTGTACTCTTTGAAGCTATAAGCTTGATTATTCACAATGATAGTGAGCCCAACTTACTGGTGCGTGCATGTAATCAACTTGGACAGTTTTTGAGTAATCGTGAGACTAATCTACGTTACTTGGCTCTCGAATCAATGTGCCACTTGGCTACATCAGAATTCTCACATGAAGCTGTAAAAAAACATCAAGAAGTTGTCATACTTTCAATGAAAATGGAAAAAGATGTATCAGTTCGCCAACAGGCAGTTGACTTACTTTATGCTATGTGTGATAAAACAAATGCTGAAGAAATTGTTCAAGAAATGCTTGCTTATCTTGAAACTGCAGATTATTCTATCAGGGAAGAAATGGTTTTAAAAGTTGCTATTTTAGCAGAAAAATATGCTACAGATTTTACATGGTATGTGGATGTTATCTTGAACCTTATCAGAATTGCAGGTGATTATGTATCTGAAGAGGTGTGGTACAGAGTTATACAAATTGTAATTAATAGAGAAGAGGTGCAGGGCTACGCAGCTAAAACTGTTTTTGAAGCTTTGCAAGCACCTACATGTCATGAGAATATGGTGAAAGTTGGAGGATATATCTTGGGAGAATTTGGAAATTTAATAGCTGGTGATACCAGATCATCACCACAAGTACAATTTGAACTTCTTCATTCTAAGTACCACTTGTGTTCCGCAGCTACTAGAGCTTTACTTTTATCAACATATATAAAACTGGTGAATCTTTTCCCAGAAATAAAAGTAAGGGTCCAGGAAGTATTTCGTGCTGATTCTAATTTACGCTCTGCAGATGTAGAATTACAACAGCGTGCTTCAGAATACTTACAGTTGAGTATTGTGGCGAGTTCTGATGTTTTAGCTACAGTACTAGAAGAAATGCCAGCATTTCCAGAAAGAGAGTCATCAATATTAGCTGTTTTGAAAAAGAAAAAGCCTGGTCGTATTCCTGATGATATTAGAGAGTCCAAGAGCCCACAACCAGTTGCAATACCAGCTCCAATTATTAATAATTCTACAAACTCAAATAGTGTCAGTACAGATCTTTTGGGACTAACAACTCCTCCAGGAAGTTCTGCCAACAATACAGGAAATGGTCTACTGGATGTTTTAGGAGACCTTTATACTGCACCAAAAATTAGTCCTACTACAGTACAACAAAATAATATTAAAAAGTTTTTATTCAAAAACAATGGGGTTCTATTTGAAAATGATTTAATACAAATAGGAGTCAAGAGTGAATATAGACAAAATCTTGGTAGAATTGGTTTATTCTATGGAAATAAGACACAGTTCCCCATTCAAAATGTTCACCCAGAATTGATTTGGACAGATTTGCACAAACTTAATGTGCAAATGAGACCCATGGAGCCAGTTTTGGAAGCAGGTGCCCAAATTCAACAGATGCTTACAGCTGAATGTATTGAAGATTTTGCAGATTCACCAAGCATGTCTGTAACTTTCGTTTACAATAATGTTCCACAAAAAATTTCCATGAAACTTCCACTCACTTTGAACAAATTTTTTGAACCAACTGAAATGAATGGTGAATCATTTTTTGCACGATGGAAGAATTTAGGTGGTGAACAACAGCGAGCTCAAAAGATATTCAAGGCACAAGGTTCCATTGATTTACATGCAACTCATACCAAATTAGCTGGTTTTGGTATGCAGATATTAGATGGTATTGATCCCAATCCCGACAATTTTGTGTGTGCTGGAATTGTCCATACACGACTGCAACAAGTTGGTTGCCTTATGAGATTAGAACCAAATAAGCAAGCTCAAATGTATAGATTAACTGTGAGATCAAGTAAAGAAACAGTTTCTCAAGAAGTCTGTAATCTGTTGGCAGATCAGTTCTAAATTATCAAAGTATAACATAGGTACTTCAGAATTACTCATGTATAATGTTATTGGTGCAATGCCATTGTAGTTTAAAATGCTTACTTTGAAGCCTTCTCAGTACTGAGTTTTTTTACTGGTAATGTATAAATTAAAATATATGCATGTTATATTAAATTGTTTTATATGTATATTTTTCGTTTTACACTGGAAAAATCATACATAAAGTACATAAATTAAAAAATAATATATTTGAATTTTTTTTAATGTAGTTTTTATGTTGTAAATTATTGTATTGATCTTTATAATATTCTATTATGAATATTCATGTATTGTTTTCTTAGTGTCTTTGTAAGTATTAATCAAACTTATATTATTTTAGAAATCAAGAAATATGCTTTTTGGCATTTATTTTTCATATCTAAAGGCTTTAGCATAATGGTACAAAACCAGTTAATTAATTAATCCCTGCCCATAACTTGGAAAGAGTTTTAGAGATCTGTAATGCTATTAAAGAAGATGTGCAATTTTTCTGCAACTACCTGAAATTTTTTCAAGTTACATGCCAATGCTAATTCCTTTTTGGAGATACATCTACAGACAATATACAAAACGTTTTTGGGCAAACTATGCAAGGTTAAAAAGGTTTTTAATTAATGAAAAATATGTATAAATTTGTCATCATATCTTTCAAAATACTATGTATAAAAATATATTCTTTGGAAAATAGTCCCTACAAGTTACATACTTATGCCAAGTTATTTAATGATTATTAATTAAAAATCAACATATACTTCAAGACACCATAATAGATAATGGGGAACAACAATATATTTGCTTTAACCTCCTAAAACTAAGAATTATGGCAAAATTGTTAACCACTACTTGAAAGTATTTGTACATTAATTAATTTAAAATATTCTTCTATACTTGAACCCAAAAATAACTGTTAATTATCATAGGTGTATAAAAATTTAGTGTTTTACAAATTGTTAAATAGTATGCTTAATTGTTTTAAAAATGCTCAAAGACATTCCCATAATTTATCTTTTCAGTTATATATTTATTTATGTAGGAACTAAAATTATAAATGTGTGTGTTTAAGGCAACAATTTTCCATACTTCTTTTTGTAGTCCTTTAAAGTAGCAACTAAATGTTAAATATTGCCTTTATAAAAATCACATAAAAGCATCTCAGATAGTTTGTATGATAAAAGTATGTGTGCAACATTGTAGAAAGCTTGAAATATTTATTGTAGGTCATCAATAGTTGTTACTTGGACACTTATTTAATTAGTAATTATGTATTTTGTGTAGTTTTATAGCACTCACAGTGTTTTGGATTTTAAAGTAATGATAACCAAATATGCATACCTTATTTTATTATAATAACAAGACTTGGGCAGTTATTAATTTACTTTTAAAATACTTTTGTGTGTTTAATGTCAATAAACATTTAATGTTCTGTAGCAAGGAATCTCATATAAGAGTTATTTTTAATAGATTACTGATTCTAACTATTATAATGCTTAGAAAATTGTAGTTAAATAACATGTGTTGTTATAAAATTGTGTAGAATGCTAATATGAGTGGCATGATAGATTTGTTGAAACTTGATCTTTATGTGTTTACTCCTACATAATGAATGTACATATAAAATATTTAGCACATCACTATCATATTAGAGACATATTTGGTGTGCTTACTGCAAATACATAGATAAGTTTGTGATTTATGTACATTTAGAATAATGTTTAAACCTACAGTTGCAAAAGACAAAATATGGTTATCTTCTTGGGCTTTGAAATCATGTTATATCTATTAAAATATATTGTCTCAATAAAATATTTAATCAAATACACAATGGATTCTTTAATTTTTATTTTACTCTACAGTTATTAGATCTTAATGTTATACTGGACAGAGTTAACATTGTTAATGTTGAAAAGTACAATGTTAATAGGTTTTTATAATTGTATACAAGTCTTATGTAGATTTTTATTGATTGTATTAGTTTAATTCGAAGAAAAACAATTTTCATCGAATTTAAAATATAATGTTAATCAAACCATTCTTCGACAATTGGTGATGTTTCCAATACATCATTAGATTCACTGAAACAATATATCATATTATCATACTTAAATATATAAAGAAAATTTCCAATGATAAGTTTTCTTTACCTGTCCAGTGAAGGATCATTGCTAAACATTTCTGTTGGCACTGTAGGTGGAGCACGCTCAGGCAAGAGTTTCAGAAATGTTTGACGTGATTGTAAGTGACGTTCCACTTCTTCAGGTGTCATATGACCATCACTGTTAGTAAGGCCAAATCCAAGTCCAGGTGATGCCTTAGCCATCATATTAGAATTACCTTGATGCTGAAACAATGTCATAAGTACCAAATAATGGATGTAGTTTATTTATGTAAAGTATGATATAAAATCAATTCTTCTACCATGTAATTTTGGCCATAGATTCTAGTCAATCTAAATTTACTTAAAAGAAACCTTTGAATCATGCAACAGCAACAATGGTGTTATACCTATGAAATGTATTCTTTGATCAATGATAGATACATATTATAAAACTGTGTCATGAAACATAAGTAATAAAAACTACCAAAGCGTGCATGTAAAATTAAACTAATTTTTTTTAGAACAAGAAACAAAATGAAAACGTAAAAGGGTTAAAATATATCTTTGAGTAGCAAATAATAACAAAATTTTTAATAAATAGGTAACAATCATTTTGACTCATTTAATGGAAATATTAACATGAAGCATTTTGCTTTTAAAAATACGCACTAGTTAAAACTATAACAAAATTGGTATTCTTGGAATACATAAATACTTAGGAGTCTAATACTAAAGAATATATTTCACTAATCAGACATAAACCTCAAAGACTAGAAGTAACTTCATAGTTTTACCACCTATCATCAGTTAAAACATTTCTTAGGCATATCATTTTTGTCTTACAGGATTATTGATATTTGTAGTTTTTTTAGAGACAGCTCTTTTCCTTTTGATATTACTATTGATACTTTTGTTAATTGGTGATGGTGCTGTTAGAGGAGCTTGACTTATATTTGCTTCCATTTTCTTCCTAGAATTTAAAATTTATATTTAGATATACTAGAATATACTTAGTAGTAAATACATGATTATTATTTGTAACATAAAACATTTACCTTTTTGATCCATCTGTGTTAGTACAACTTGTATCATCTGAAGATTCTGTATCTTCACTTTCTGATGAACTACTGTCTGGCTTTTCATACTGTAATAATCTGTCTAATAGAAATGACCGATCTCTTGTTACCTTTAATAATCGTTTTTGACTTGATCGTAAGGCATCTTGAAAACATTCATTTTCCTGTAAAATATTGACAGGGATAGTTTAAAACAAAATCAGTCAATGCTAAAAATATAAATTGGCCCAAAAACATACATACATATATTAGATATTTTAATTTCTTTTTAAGAGTTAAGTATTGAGCTCGATAATTAGGTTCGTTTTCAGGATCACTGCTACTGTCACTAGAATAGTCTTTATTTGATTCTGCTTGAGAAGTATCAGCTACTGCACTATTTACACTTGCTTCTTCATTAGCTTGCATATTGGCTATTGAGCGGCAGTACCACCCATCAAGCATTTTCTGCAAAGAGTCAGCTTTAATTATGGATTCGTGACGGTTTTTATCCAAAGCAGTTTCTGAAATGTATTGATTACCTTCGGAAAATTTTCGGACGCCAGTTTTGTTGAATAGTAGCTAAATTGTAAAATAGGCTTTTTTATATTTTTCTAACTAGAATTATTAAATGTACTTCATATTCTTTAAATTAAGAATATTTTAATAATAACGAAATCTATTCAGAATTGACTGAAATACAAAATTTATATCCAATTTTTCCATTCAATCGATTTTTATTTTTAACACAGACTAAGAGGACTAAAGACTACACTTTACAGTTTGTTTTGTTTAACTAGGCTATTTTATTTTTAGCCGACTTCACAAAACCAAGGGAAGAGCTTATTTATGACGTAATTAAAAAAAAGTTCATGTTATCTGTGACGACTGACGTTATATGACCACAATTCACTCAGACTTTGCGGCTATGATATTATTGTACTCGACACTCCTTAGACCATGACATCCGATTATAAAGGAATGTGGTATAATATATAGGCTTAGAAAAACAACTATGCATGCATATATCTTGGTCTTTTATTTTCTTTCACCATCTTTATATCGAAAAAAGCTACTAATATAAGGTGTGTCATGTCTAAGGTGCAAACACATTGTTAATAGTGAGAATTGAGATTCTATACAGATACGGGCAAACTTTTTGAGCATTAAACAAGGAAGCCGTTTTTGAAAGTTATAATAAATATGATTTAATAATAATCTTAAAATTTTTGAAGTTCAAAAGTTTAACTGAGATTAGTTTAAGTAATCCATTTTTTACGGCGCAACCGTCGACAAATGTCGACTTTTAACATCTTTTTCGTAATGATAAATATTTTAAAATTAAAATATTGGGTAATATCTCTCAAGATAGAATTATATATATATATAGGTAATTATGTCGCTTGTCTGTCATCGGTTCCGGATGGAAGATCAAGCTTTTATTATCTGTATAAGCTATACGTCGATTATAATCATCTGGATTTCGCAGATAATGTGTCATTTTATATCTGACACAACAGTAGATGTTTGAACAGTTGATCTAGAAAAATAAAATTTTGTTAAGCGAAATTGAGCTTTATCTGTTCCGCATGTGCTCTTGCAGCTGAGTCTGGTCGCGGACAGTCGATGCCGGATTAATTCCTCGTGTTGTTATGGCTCTTGGTGGTGAAGTGAATGACGACAATGCTTCGAGACTTGCCTCTCTTAAAGTGAAAAAATGTCCAGTTAATAACAAAGTGAACGGTAAAAGTGCTGCCGAGAATGTGAACAAAGGTAAAGTTTTCTCTCTTCCCAAGTTATGTAACATCGCTCTAAGGTACTAAGTTAATTTTATTCTTAAATACTAACGTACAAGGATTTCAATTATATTATAAGTCATGTGACTTGTACACATGTGATAAAACGATAAAAAAATTATTTGCAATTGTAGTCCTTAATTAAAAACATAGATTTTTATTGCGGTAACTTCAATAAGATGTGAATTTCCCAAAAAAATATTTTTTTTTTTATTATTAAGATACGCCATGATTTACAATTTTTTTTTCCAACATTACACAACATTAATCTATATTGCTAAAGGTAATGTAAAATTCTACATTCCGATTTTTTTTGTTGTAATCTAATATGTAATAAACTATATGTAGAAAGAGCTCTTGAAGCTCAGAAATAATTTCTAATAGCTACTCAAAGATCAGAGGTCATACAGAGAGGACTGGAAGAAATTGTATTGGGAAGGATGTGTGTGTCTTATATATAATATTAAGTTAATTTGGTGTTTAGGGTGATGTTTTTTAGTTTAAATCTTATTGGTGTTTTAACTGATAAGTGTCTAGTTAGAATTTCCTAAAAAAAATTTTTTAAATACATACTGTTCAATTAGATGTGTCTAGATTACATGCATTGGTTAGCCAAATATTTTATGAAATTATCAATTTTATAGATACAGAAACAACATGTGTAGTGCATAAATTGATCAGTAATAATATTCAACCATTCTGAATAGTTGCTCTTTGGGACAGGGTTATCTTAACTATTTATGTAACACTTATTTGGAGCATACATGACCATTATCATTTTCTTAATCTCAATGAAATTAATTAAAAAGGAAAAATTAATAATCTTATACATAAAATAGATTTTCTAGGTGTAGTATAGGTTTTACCTTGTCCTACATTTAGATAGATTTTATAAATTCAAACTCAAACTTATTTATTCATGTAGGTAACATAATGTACACTTATGAACATAAAAAAAAGAAATATATATCTCCAGATTTGATGAAATTTTGTACCTAATTGTGCTTTGCATAATTGTGGTGGTAAAGTCACATATTTTATAAAAATGTGAAACACATGATTTCTTGTTAAATACTTTTATTTTAAATTTCTATCTGAAATTAATGTATACAATTTCATAAACAACAAAATCAAAAGTAATTCATCATGTGTTGCCTGACATTATTTTTTGTTTGATCCTAATGAGATATTAAACATGTGTCCATCATGTGGAGGTAAAATTATATTTCTGTGACTTCTACTAAATATGTCCCATACTTTTATATTATATACTTGGTCAGAAAAAATATCTTTATCTACTACATTAGTCATCAATATACAGTTTTAACACATACAGGGACACAACTAAAAGCTCTTATAGGGAAACTAAATTAATCACATACCAGGAGGATAATTTTCATATAAAATTATTCTTCATTAGGTATGTTAATATAGTTTCAGTAGAATAAAGTATTATAACACACATGTTATACGTGAAAGTACAGTAAGAATTTTTTGTTTAGTACTTAGTTAATTTCATTCAATATATTATATCAAGATAAAAAAAGTAAAAGTTATACTGGCTAATTGTTGGTTTTAAAATTACAATATTTATTAAGAATCATGTTCTAATATTAACATAGTTTTAATTGACAGCTGATTACCTTGCCAATCGGTGTTGTCAATGATCTAGTGATCTTTGATTAATTACAAAGAATGCAACTAAAAATTGATCCATTCTTCCAGTGCAATTTTACTTCAGTAATGTACACTTGAATACTGTCCACCAGGCTATTCATAAAGCAACAGAAACATGAAAATCATTATATAGTGTTTCCAAAATTAAGCAAATAATCTTATGACACATTAAATTGTATTTTGTCTAAAATGTATTGTAGCATTATTGTATTAATTTAGCCAATCTGTTCTAATAATAATAAGCTAAACGATATTGTTACTAGTAGTTTAGTATGTATTATAGTAATAAGTAGCAAGTGCCACGTGATTGACGACGATGACACGGCTGTACGAAAAAAATGCCCCAACTTTTTTTGTCCCCGAATCGTCTTTTTTCCATGGTCGGACGCGTGTATTTTTAAATACCATAGTATACATATTTCTATTACAATACTTAATCCTTGGTAACATACGTTTTCTTGTAACAGTCATATGATGTTTTTTGTACAGTGTGATTGACGAATACCGAAGGAAGCCTGATGTTTTCTCGCTAGTTTAGTTTAATGTGTCTTTTTTATTGAGTCCTATTTCATGTTTCTTTTTATATAAATTTCACAATATCCTCGACTGTTGTGGTGCGGGACCTTATTGCACACATATTTTGTACAAATTCCAAGTATCATTATTATTTGGTAGTTTTTTAAGCAAAGACCTAAAAAACATTCAAGAATTGTATGCAATTTATTGTTATAAGACTATTTGACGATTTTGAGTCACTACTTGACATTCCCTAGAATCCATAATGATTTACGTAAATAGCGGGGAAGCGGTTGGAAACCTGTTATTTTGTCAACATACCTACTGATAATTTTAAATATGTGTATCCCAAAAGCCTTTCGTAATATTTACGGATACATTTCTGCGCATGATTTGTAATTTTTCTTTTCGATATATTTTTACATTAATTTTTCATCGGAAATCAAATTGATTGATGCTTTATAAAAGTAGTCCTTGGTACTTGCAAACGACGGCCATGATGATAGTAAAGAACAAAGTTATTACTTTTTAATGGCTACTTTGTAGGTCACTTGCTGACTTATTACTGGTTCTTGATTGATACTGAACGATAAGTCGAAACTGATAAGGTGTGATTTATTTTTTGTAATGATAAAAAACTGTATCAAGGCAGGTTGTTTTTTTCTCACATGGAAACATTGCTGCAATATGTAAAGAACATCGTAGCACGTAGACAACATACATTCATTAAATATTTTAATCAAAACCTATTTCTGAATGCCATTCGATATGTGCTTAAATGGCTGAATCGATTTGATTATCTAGTGGCAGAAGATGTATTAGTTAGAAGGAAAAATAAAATTTAATATTTCTGCTCTTTGTTTTGTATGTACTCAATTTCATAATAATTATAGACTATTGCAATTTTTAAATTATAGGATAAATGTCAACTCCTATGTACTTATATATTGTAATATTTACAATTCATGTGCTAATGGACCCGCGTCGTGATACACTAATTGAATAGAAAATCCACATTTTGTATTTTAAACTGACCTAAAAAGAGTTCACTGTGTTTAGGTTTATTAAGAGCGTCTTCGTTTCAAGTTTCCTGAAGTCTCCAAAGGAAAACTCTATCGCACTAGACACATTTAACGCTTTAGTGGGGTTTTTAATCGTTCAACCACCCATAGTTCACCGGAAGAGGATGTTATCAATAAAAATTACTTGAGTGTTAAATGCGGTCATAGAGTTTTGTGCGTTGTAAATTACACAATTTTTTTTAATATTATATCACCTAAACGAGGGTGTCTTGATAGATCTATCAAATATGAACGATTTAACAAATGTTTAGAAAAATTGAAGACTTTTTGAAAGTTAATGAAATGCAGGTTTGGTCTAAATCTCTCAGTTTGTTTCATATCATAGTTAATACTCTCTCGACTTTCTCGCAATGTATTTATTACTATACATTGAAGTTCCTCATCTCGCGCTGTAGCGTTATCTATGTTTCTGTAATGCAAAATATTCCGTCCCTTTTTTTAATTTACAAAAAATTATTTTCAGGATAATGGGTTTACAAATTTTTTAGTATAAAGTGTACTAGGAAATCTAGTTTAATACTTTGTAAACCCGAAGAGATTTTAACAAAAGATATGTGAACTTGAAAAGTTTCATTCATTCGATATAATTGCGTTGAATTTACTTTTAAATACAAGCGTCGGCTAACAGCCAATGTATTATTACGTAACATGATTCAGTTAGTTGCCATGCATTATTGCAGCAATGACCTTAGCGTAGCGTTTCAGAATTTGTTTACAGGAGATGTTATTAGTAACCAGCACATCATGTATCAATGAGTTGGTATAATATAAATTTGTTGTAGTCATTGTTGATGCTGCTAGGCGTAAGCGATAAATGACTTGTACGGTTGCACAATACACCCAATTATAAATACTCGTCAAACGTATTTATCTATATCTAGTTCTTAAACTAAACATTATTCCAACTTCCGCGGACAATGAATTATACTGGATCTGTTGCATATTATAGGTTTGGTTCAGAAAAAGACAGCATTAGAAACTTAAATGAAATCGATGATTATTATAATTAAATCAATATGTCATCAGCAATGAGTTATTCAAAATGTCAGTCGTGTCAAAATTGTACTACCGAAAAATAGTTCTAAGCAATTTAAGTAAATCATAATATGCATAGTGCAATTCTTCGAAGATTCCAAATGAAAGGTCAAGGGAATAATTTTCCATAAGTTGTTAGAGGTTAAGTTTTCTGTGTTCGTCGCTGCGTGACAATAGTCGTTTCTCTTGCATAATTCATTGATTGGTCTCTTGTTCAGCCCGTCGTAGTCGACAATTGCTGTTTATCTAAATTTTAAATCAATGGCTCGTGTTTTGACGTCAATGCTTGCATTATGTCTTCTGTGAACTTCATCATAACCTCTACAACACAAGTTATCTTAATCTAAAGATACTGTATTATAATTTTGCGGTCTAGATGCGGTAAGATATAGGTGGAAAACATCGCTATTTTATTACAAGTAAAAATATTAATACGCTGTTGCCTGCCAGACGAAGACTTTCAATCAAAGAGCCAAATGCGATGTTCGCCCAACGGATTGTTTTTCTGTCAGACTAAAATAATTTGGAAATCTGTCGACTCGACTATAAGAAGGAAACAGACGTAGAGGCTCAAAGTCAGAAACGAGGAGCTTGACGTGCCACGAACTCATATTATTTTAAAATGTACGCTGATAGATAGCGTTCACACGCTAGAAAAAACCGTGTCAACGGCTGTTTATCGAAAATTTTGATTTAGTAGGTATCTCGAGGCGCAGGCGTCTTGCCTCTTATCTTGTTTGGTAAAGGCAACACAGATAAAATCAACATTTCAGCTCGTATCTTTCCGGAGCTTTATCAGTGTGTCACTTACGCAGTTTAAAAATTTGTACTTTATGCTGTATAATTATCTTAATAAGAATTCGTTTGTTTTAGTCTTATCATACACACCTACGAAACTGCAGGCTGATATAGGTCACACACACATCCTTGAGGTATTATGTGATAGGGGTCTTCATGTATCGTAACGTCTCTGGTGTATGGTTGGGCGAGTCGTTATGTTACGCAAATAATCATTGCGCTAAATACTTGTCTTCATACCATAATATCTTGTTCCACTTGATAACAGAACATTGTACTTTGACCAGCTTGAAATTTCCATATGAAATATAACGTCTGCGATGAGCTTTATCATGAATTTATGTCTTTTCTTTTTGTTTTATTACAATCTTAAGTGGTTTAAGAATTAAGTAAAATATAAGTTTTATAATGAAACATAGAAATACACAAATATGTACCTACCGACTAAGCATGAGGTTACAATTGGTTTAAATAAAATATATTCTATAACAAGTCTAAACTAATGTTAGTTTAGTTTGTGTAGCGTCTATTGTTGGCGGCATCTCGTTGCCGTCTATTATTGACTCTCCGCTGGAGATAGTTGGCGTTGCGCCAGCGCAGACCACGTGTTCAGTAGTCACGGGACGAGACGTGCGTGTTCGATTTCCCTAAGGCACCCATTACCCATGCGTATTATGAACCGACCATTAATATTCATATGTATGCATGCGGCTATGAGCAGTACAATCGTTTGATCGAACATTGTAGCTACCAAGTTAACTACAACTTTATTTAGTTGGCGGTAATTTTTTGGTTTTTAAACATATCAATTTTATATTGTTTGGTCATTTTTTATCTAATTTAATATAAATTAATTAAAGATAAGCCTGTTTGAGTCTTCCAGTTCCTATAACATTTATTTGCTAATTACGTGACATCTCATCTTATGTCACTGTTTTTTTATGTATTGTGATATTCACGACGACGTAATGATTAGGCGTTAAACGACCATATATATATATATATATATATCGCAGCGTTATTTTGAACCATCTTTTTCTCAACAGATAAATCTGAAAAGCAGTCAACAAAAATGACCAAGGAGTCAAGCACGAAGGCTGTATGCAGTAATGGTCACGCCAACACGCCGAATGGTCGTGCCGATGATGAGGGAGGTGGAGTTGCAACCCCACGGGTGTCCTATGCCGCCGCCACTAAAAAAGCCCTGTCACCTACTTCCAGTAATGCACCTTTACAATTCCCGAATAATGAAGGTCTGTTAAAATTCACGCTATTTATTAATAAATAAATTTCAAAGTTTCCAGCTGAGCCTGCCGATGTGTATGTTTATATTTTTAATGCTTTTAATATCATCATATACACAAATTTAGAATAAGAAAATATTTTTAAACGAGAATAGGGATACCCCACATAAATATACAAATGGTTTAATATACGTCCTTTCTCTAGAATGCCAGAAATCTAAAAGCAAGAACGAGAAACCAACACAAGGAGATTCCCATGATGCGACCAAAGTCAATGGCGAGAAGACAATATCAAATGATAATATTTGTAAAAAAGATAAATTAGGTACCAAAGAACCAATAACAAATGGAACACAAAATAATCCACATTGTGATATTAGCAATAATAATACTAAAATAGTTTCTAATGGTATTTCTAACAGTGATTTGGATGAAACTAATTCTAGTAAGTCGAAAGATAATGTTATATCGGATGTAGTGCAAAACCATTCAGAAAATGGTATTAAAAAAGAAGTCGATAGCGCACTCGGCAATTCGGGAAATGAACCATCTGAAAAATGTGGAAGTGACAAAAAAGATAAAGACGTAAAAGCGGGTACAGATAAAGACAATGGTGAAGCGCAAAAAATGGTTAACGGCGAAAAGGAAAGAGAATCGTCACCAAGTGAAGATGGCGATGAGAAGAAAGGAGATGCAGAGGTGGTGTTTATTCAAGATATGGGTTTCACTGTTAAAATTATGAGCCCTGGCGCTGAACCGCTTGATATTCAGGTATGTTAATACTCTAACGGTACGTATTTTCTGTATATAACATTTCAACTAATAACCATTAAAATTTAACTTTCAGGTGTCCAGTATGGAGCTGGTGCAAGAAATCCACCAAGTCTTAATGGATCGAGAAGATACATGCCATCGCACCTGCTTTTCGCTTCAATTAGATGGCGTCACGTTGGATAATTTCGCTGAATTGAAAAATATTGAAGGCTTGAAGGATGGTTCTGTTATTAAGGTGACTAATTTTTCAGAAAATGAAATTCGTATTTAATTTTAAGAATAAAATATTAAGGAAATCTTTTATAGTGTCTTAAAGTTTTTGTCGAAAATGTTGTCGCTGGTTATTAAAATATATCGCAGAATGTTTGCCTTCATCAATCCATTTTGGGGTTCATACTTTTAAGGGTAATATCATGATAATGAAAAGTTACTTATGGCTAATAATAATAGTAACATTGCAATCAAGAGAAATTGTTATGATGACATTAAAATAGAATTTGAGAGTTATACTTTAAAATTATTAGACCGCATAAAGTGGCTCAGATGGCAAAATAATGAATTAATTTAACGCTTCTTGCTGATTTTTTGATTGATGGATTTTCTGAACTTGGTGATGAGATTCATCATGTATATTGCGTTTTAGGTCGTGGAAGAACCGTATACAATGCGCGAGGCTCGAATCCATGTTCGCCACGTGAGAGATCTATTGAAGTCCATAGACTATGTGGATTCTTATGCTGGCCAGGAATGCAGTTCTTTGGCATTTTTAAATGTTGTCACTCAGGGAGATATTTTAGGTACAGTTTTGTAAACATGATCCTACTATGAACCTATTTACAATTCATGATTTTTCTAATAACTATACTACTAATTCTATAGAACATAACGAGTAAATATTGGTAATAAACAATTTGATGTCTGTCTATTTGTATTAAAAAGATACTGGAAGAAATCTAATTAAGAAATTAAATTAAATAAAGTAATTGCAATTGCAGAAAAGAAGAAATCTCGGCCTGAAAGTGTAGACTGTACGCCTCCAGACTATATAATGCCAGGTTCAACTGAGAGGCCCTTACTGCCTTTGCATCCCGGACTCAGTAAGGAAAACAAAGCTCCGCAGTGCCTTAAGGTAGGACCCATGTACAAAAGATTGTATGAAAGTGCCTGAAAGTATTGTCATCCATAGATTGTTTTGGGTTTTAGGAAGTAGAAAAAGAATTTGTAAACTTTATATAAATGACTTAAACAGTTAAGGAATTTCAAGATTATCAATGACTTTTTTATTATTATATAGGTTCTGACAACGTCAGGATGGAATCCCCCTCCGGGTCCTAGGAAGATGTGTGGAGATCTGCTCTATCTCCATGTGATGACCCTCGAAGACAGGCAGTTCCACATCACAGCCTGTCCCAGGGGATTCTACTTAAACCAGTAATTATTATTTTTACACTATGGTAAATAGTAGGTATAAGCTATTGTAAAATTAAATAGTGCAATATAACTAAAGTTTATATATATATACATATATATATATATATATATATATAAAGAGAAAGATTCCTAAAAGGATGCATTACACATTCTGGAAGTCTATTAAAGAAGAATTTGTATTATATTGAGTTGTCTTAATAATAAATTTGGTAAAACATTTTGGATTTTGAGATACCATTATGTGCAACGTGCGTTCCAGATCCACCGAAGAAGTGTTCAACCCGCGTCCGTCCACGCCGTCCCTGCTGTGCCACTCCCTCATTGAGCTGCTCAACATCGTGTCTCCGGCGTTCAAGAGGAACTTCGCCCTCGTTCAGAAGAAGCGTATGCAAAAGCACCCATTCGAGAGGGTGGCCACGCCCTATCAAGTGTACCAATGGGCGTCGCCCATGCTCGACCACACCGTAGACGCCATCCGTGCCGAAGATAGTGAGTACTTTGACCACAAATTACATAATTTGCAATGGAGTGAGATACAGATTGACAAGACAGAGCACTTGAAATAACGCCTTTATTGCGTTAAATACTGCATTGCTGTGTTAAGGTGACTTTCATAAAAACAAACCTCTACTCATTACAGCAAATAATGAGGATCTTAAAATCCGAAAAAGTAATTAATATTTATATACAGTCAAAATCTGTTATAATCGAAGTAACTACTCATATTTGGTCGTAAAAACCGATAGTCATAATAGTCAAACATTGTTATTAAAAAACCAATAACTTAACATAACTTATTATTGAATGTGTGATTAATGTACTCATAATTATTATTTTTCCACATTAACAAAATCTGTTTTTTTATAATATGATGTAATAGAATACAGCAGGAAGCTTTGATTTTGGTCAATATACTATATGTTGATCTAAACGATGTCGTCGTTAACGGTTTTGACTGTAGTTACTTTAAAATGCCGCCAACGCACTCGCGAGCCCTCTGACATTTAGTGTCCATGTATCTGGCGAGCCTCTTGGCCGTTTGTTGTTTAAATAATCACATTTAGATCTTAGCTCATTTTCATAACAGTTTTTATAAAAACTTTATTATTTAATTACATTTTTATCTATCCCAAGCTACGTAACTGATAGTGCAGGCTATTTTTTATTAACATATTAATGGTCGGTATAAAAGTAAAGTAATATTGATACAATTATTATTCCATAAAAAATATAATCATGAAATGATACCGTCATAATGAGGCGCAATTAAATGACTCTTGCCATTATTTAAATGACTATGTATAATTAACCTAGGATCGTTAAGGTCCGGTGCATGTTCACCGGACTTTGAAAGTAGTTCAATGGAAAATATTTTATGGTTTAACTGTAATTCTGAATAGAATTAAATACGATTCAAAAATACAATCTTTATGGAAATATGTGTTTACTGTTATTAACATTTATCGGTTTTAAATTATAATTTCATATAACTAAAATATTTATTTAAAAAAATATTAAACACGAGTTGTTAAGATTAATAACCTGAGACAGAATATGAAATTCCATCCGTATCACCTCGACCTCCGCTGTTCCACGACTGAGCCCTTAATACTTAATACTCTTCAAATAAACCAATTAGACTTGGGGGACCTTCACGAAAAGAGCGTGCCAACTCATCAAAGGCCGGCAGTGTGCTAGCGAGCCCTCTGGCATTGAATGTCTTAACATCAGATGAACCTCCTGCTCCTTTGCAGGAGGTTTATCTGTTGTAAAGAAAATAAAAATAAAAAGAGAACTTAGTTTAGGCACATATGGCATGAACTAATCCATAATCTTACACGTTATCCTAAAAATTATTAGTTAGTTAAAAATAAAGATGTCATAATATGGAACATGGTGTAATGGTTGCAGCTCCTTACAAACGTTGTGTAAAAGTTTGACGTTCATAAGTGTACATTATGTTACCTACATGAATAAATGATTTTTGAATTTGAACTTAATATAAAATGATTTCCTTACAATCTTCATTTTTAATTAGACAACAATCAAGATGTTTCACGCTTTATTTTAACGGTTTTCCTTATTTTAACGCTTTCTTCCGTTATACTATTTTTTTGCTAACTAAATGTACTAATAATTACTATTCTAATTGCAATACTTGTACATGTGTGTGACATGTGTTTGATCTTTCGGTTTTCGTGTGTGTAGCGTTCTCTTCCAAACTGGGATACGAAGAGCACATCCCGGGGCAGACTCGCGATTGGAACGAAGAGCTGCAAACGACACGCGAATTGCCTCGCGCCACTCTTCCCGAGAGATTACTTCGGGAACGGGCCATTTTCAAGGTTCGTACCGGGATAAAGCCAGAAATCTCTATACTAACTCCATTCATTTCATTCAGTTCCATAGATAACATTTTCCTAGATTACAGATAGAGATACCAATGAGTCGGTTTTGTTTAAATATCTTATTCTAAACATATAGTTTAGTGTTCTTACATGTTAGTTAACGGTATATTTGTTTAGGTGCACAGCGACTTCGTGGCTGCAGCCACTCGAGGGGCGATGGCGGTTGTGGACGGTAACGTGATGGCCATCAACCCGGGGGAAGAGCCGAAGATGCAAATGTTCATATGGAACAATATATTCTTCTCCCTCGGATTCGACGTTCGTGATCATTATAAGGACCTCGGAGGAGACGCGGCCGCCTTTGTTGCGCCGGTAGGTGTCTTAAACTAAACTTAAATAAAAAAAACTACTATCACTAACGAACTACGTAGTCCCAAAGTTCTGTGCCTGGCACATTATTTTTAAATTTCGAACATGATTTAAAAAAAAAATATTTCATTCTATTTTTGAATGTTTGACTATTGTTTTAAAACAAAAAACAATCACATTCCGTAATTTTTCACGATGGAGTGGACATTGAAAGAAAATCGATTAGCTGTTATTGCGTTGCCATGGACGATTGGCCGCGGCGCTTAAGGGCCTGTATTAAAAATAGAGGAGGTCTTTTCGAATAATTTAATACTATTTATATTCATTAATTAGTGACTATAAATTTATATATCACTCATTAAAAACTGATCAGTACTTTTGTTTTTATCATTATTTCCATTTATGACAGAACTTTGGCACCGACTGGGTAGACATTGGCTCAAAGTTTGTTATTGGTAGTGCATCTTCCAAAAAAGTTCCCCTTTCGACCAGGGAATTATTTTGGAAGATGCATTTTTCTCATTTCGTAATATGTATGTTTTTAATGAGTATAAACTACTTCAAACTTATATAATATTAAACCAAATAATATTCAGTGAGCAACGTGCCATTGATATAAATGAGCCTTTGCCCTCTTGGTGAGTTTGGTAAATAGCCTTACTTGCGTATATATAAAATGTATTGAACTTTACAGCGTAATGACCTGCAAGGAGTCCGCGTATACAGCGCCGTGGACACCAACGGCCTCCACACGTTGGGCACTGTGGTGGTGGACTACCGAGGCTACAGGGTGACGGCGCAGTCCATCATTCCCGGTATTCTGGAGAAGGAGCAAGAGCAGAGTGTGGTCTACGGCAGCATCGACTTCGGGACGACGGTTCTGTCGCACCCGAAGTATATGGAATTGGTGAGTTTTTATTTTGGACCTTAAATTATAACAAAACTATGCCTCGATTGTATTTTAATTCTATTAAATATTATTATTACAAATTGTCATCACTAAGTTTTTTATGGGATTTGTTGTCGTTGCTAAGACTTTAAAAATCTAAAGATTTTAAAAATCTTCTCCAGTTTTGGTCAAGAAAAGAGGGTACCAATTCTTAAAAAGCCGGCAACGCACTTGCGATTCTTATGGCTATGTGAGCGTCCATGAGCGTCGGTATAACTCGACCTCAGGCGAGCTTCCTGCCCGTTTACCTTTTCTATATAAAAAAAATATTTAAAATCACGCATATTGCGGTACAGGCATTAAATATATAATAACCTTGTAATAGCTGAGCAAAGCCGGGCAGCAGCTGAAGATCATGCCGCACTCGGTGATCAGCGCCAACGGCGACACGGTGGAGCTCTGCTCGAGCGTGGAGTGCAAAGGCATCATCGGGAACGACGGGCGACACTACATCCTCGACCTGCTGAGGACGTTCCCGCCTGACGTCAACTTCTTGCAGTGTACGTATCTTTGTATTTAGATACGGCAAAACGTCTATAGAATAGCAGTGTTTGCCTATGGGGTCGTAGGGTCGATTGCTTGTACGGCAAAAGAAAACATCGTAAGACAACCGACTTGAATTAAACACAAAAAGATGACGGCGAGTGTCAGTGAAAGAAGGTTGATACTTGCCTATTAGAAATGATCGGTGAACAGATACAGAAATCTGAGGCCCAAACCTAAAAAGGTTATGCTATTTAAATTTAAAGGTCCAAGTGAAGCTCATTTATCCTTAACCTTTGCAGTGGACGATGATGAGCTGAGAGAAGATATCAAATCCATGGGCTTCCCAATAATTCACAAGCACAAACTCTGTTGCCTCAGACAGGAGTTAGTTGATAGTTTTGTCGAGTGAGTATCTTTTAGTATATTCTCCTTTTAACCTTTGTCTTCCGTATTTTACCAATTTTCAGCCTGTCAGATTAAAACTAGAATTTTAATGTGTGTATTGGCAATCTTTTGTGAGTGAACTAAAATAACTTGTGATTTTCAGGGCTCGTTACTTTATGTTCATTCGTTACGCGGCGTTCCACTTGCAACAGCTGAGTGCGAAACGCAAAGCGACCGAACAAAAGTCAATCGAGGCTAACGCTGATAAGAAAGAGAATGAGACTGAGAAAAAAGATGGCAAGGGTCAAGAGAAGGAGAAGAAGAAGGACAAGAAAAAGAAAGAGGAAAAGGTAGAGAAGGCAGAAAAGGAGGAGAAGGAAAAGGAGAGTGAAGAGTTGCTGGATGAGACTTTGTCGGAGATCGATACAGATGTCGCGAAGAAGATTGTTGAAAGTATTACCGATTCGTTTTCGGGTGGGGACAAGCAGGAGAGTGACTGTAAGTTGTGTTATTTTTATCTTTTTTAAAGATTCTATGTCTTTTATTGTTATATTTCTCACCTTGACATATCCGGTCGACTCTCTATAGTTTGATATCTTTTCCCCGTATTGACAAATACTGGATAAATTGAATGAAATCAGTATTAATTCGTCCTTTCGGTAATTTTAAGTTGAAGGAATAGTATTTTGCTTGTCAATTGTTTTTAAATGTTTTAGACAGTTATAGAAGACTGAATTCGCTCACTCAAAAGATATAACGGACGTTTTGATAAAAAACATCATGCATATTTATATCATTAAAATAATAATCACGACTTGATCAAACTCATTTTTACTTGAGTCCACTTCATACTCATACTCTTGGTAGGTCCCTTCCATTTTAAATTGTCGAGATAATTATACGAATTACTATAAATAATCAAGAATATCAAAAAATATAGCAATAAAAGAATCTTCACAAGTTGCTATTGCTGATACATACATGTTAATTGTAAGTTTATGAAAGGCCCTTGAATTTTGAAAAATATTCGTTTTAGCCGGTGAAAGATCCCGTGCAGTGGTGGCGGCGGCTGCCCGCGCCGTGGCCTCACTCAAGGAATCCGAGTTCGATGTCCGGTTCAACCCCGACGTGTATTCCGCGGGGATCAAACACGCGGCCACGCCCGAACTTCTCGCTAAGCAGCGACATCTGGTCAAGGAGGCTGCGGCTTTCCTCCTCACGACTCAGATACCGGCATTTGTACGTTTTTATATTTGTTTTAAACATTTGAGAATAATAAAACTTTTTTTATATATTTGACATAAAATATGGGTAAAAGATACAGTGGCATCAGTTCATTGATGGTGTGATTCCAGGTGCGCGAGTGTCTGGAGCACTCCTCGGCCCCCATGGACGGAGCGGGGCTGACGGAAGCCCTCCACGCCCGCGGCATCAACGTGCGCTACTTGGGCCGAGTGACGATGGCGCTTCGCCCCCACGCCTCGCTGGCCTACCTCCACGCCATCGCCCTCGCCGAGCTCATCTTGCGCGCCGCCAAGCACATTTACACCACGTACCTGCAGGTCTGTTATGATATGGTGCTCTTTAAACGATACATCCACCAATTTATTGATTAAATTATCATTTTCCAATATGTTATAATTAATATTCACATTAACAGGGCTGCGAGGCAATGTCGACGGGCGCGTGCGTGGCGCACTTCCTGAACTGCCTGGTGGGGGCTTGCCCCAGCCCCGCGCTTTCGCCCCCCGACTGCCCCTGCCCCCGCTCCACCCGTCCCCGGCGCCGCGCCCGCCACCGCCACCGCGCCACCACGCCCTCCCCGGCGCCGCACTGGCACGCCCTCACCCCCGCGCACCTCTTCGCGCAGATCCAGCAGGAGCTCAAGGTTAGCCACGATAGCGACGATCTCTCTTTATTCCTTAACCGCCGTTTCAATATTTAATCTGTTTACAGGCCTACTGGGGTTTCGAATTAAACGCCGAAAGCATGGAAGCGGTCATACAGAAATATGGATTCCAGAAAATATCACTCCTCAGGTATGTCACATAATTGGTAATAGAAAAGTGTCTCGGTGAGATCTTTATGCAAATTAAGTAATTGTTCATCTCTGTCTCTTCCAGGTCGTTCGCCCTCAAAGTGGGTCTCCAGATAATGCTCAGAGAATACGACTTCGATAACAAAAACAAGACAACCTTCACGTCCGCAGACATCATGAACATATTCCCGGTGGTGAAGCACATCAATCCCAGGGTGAGTTTCAGTTCTCACTTCGTTTTGTTTCTCTTTTTCATAATTTGACAAATGATTATCTCTACTGGCTGTAAATTCTATACAAAATATTATGTTTTATTCTTTTAAGTATGGGTCGTTCAGTATTACAGATTTATTGCAGTTTATCCAAAAAAACCCCCCCCCACTCGTGACAGTAAAAGTAAGCGAAGCTATATTAATTTCTTGTATTTTCTCGGAAATACAATCATAGACAATACATGGGTATTATCTGTAAAAAATCCAAAGACAACTCCTAGCTTTTCTTTGCTTCAAACAGGCCTCGGACGCGTACAACTTCTACACCACCGGGCAGAACAAGATCCAAGCCGGAGCCGTGTCCGAAGGCCACGAGCTGATCGCCGAAGCCCTGAACCTGCTCAACAACGTGTACGGGGCCATGCACGGGGAGATTGCGCAATGCCTTCGTATGGTCGCGAGACTCTGCTACGTCACCGGCGAACACAGGGACGCCATGGCCTATCAGCAGAAGGCCGTCCTGATGTCGGAGCGGGTCAACGGGATCGATCACCCTTACACCATCACCGAATATGTGAGTGGCTTTTAAAACTAATTTGAGGCAGGGAGGATGTTCAAATTTAATAAATATTAAAATGTTTTTGAATCTAATATTCCTTCACATAACTTTGTTCGTTTTTACAATCACTTATGAATTTTTGAAATTGCAGTCCCACCTGGCTTTGTATTGCTTTGCGAACGGGCAAGTGAGCACCGCCCTGAAGTTGCTCTACCGCGCTCGTTATTTGGCCCTGCTCATCTGCGGAGAGAACCACCCGGAGATGGCTCTGCTCGACGTGAGTATTATAGCCTTATTTACTGACGCAACTATCACGCTTCCAAATAAATAAATAATGGTTTTAACTGTCTCCGCTGCCCCAGAGCAACATCGCCCTAATCCTGCACGCGGTGGGCGAGTACGAGCTCTCGCTGCGCTTCGCGGAGCGCGCGCTGCGAGTGACGAACGCGACGCACGGCGCCAAGTCCCTCAAAGCGGCCGTCGCCAGACATCTCGTGGCGCGCACGCTCTCGTGCTTGGCCGACTTCAGGGCCGCTCTCGCGCACGAGAAGGAGACCTACACCATTTACAAGACTCTGGTGAGTGTTCCGCGAGAGATTTGATCTACGAGATTAAACTAGTGTTCGCGTTCTGACCGACCGACTCGCGCAGCTGGGCGAGAAGCACGAGAAGACCCGCGAGTCGTCCGAGTGCCTGCGCCACCTCACGCAGCAGGCCGTGGTGGTGCAGAAGCGCCTGGCGGAGCTCAAGCCCCTCCAGCACCCCCACCCGCACCCTCCGCCCCTGCACGTGCAGCCCCCGGCCATGGCCTCCGTCATCGACATGCTCAACCTCATCAACGGCATCCTCTTCGTGCAGATCAGGTGAGTCTTCATTCCGTTCGACCAGCGGCTTCGTCGGCCCCGATGTAATATTGGAATAGTTAACCTTTACGAAATCCATACAAAAATATATAATAAATCGGACCACTTAACATCTTAACGTTCTCTTCAGGAACTAGTTTTAATAACAGGTTTAATAACTTTTAGTGTTTTTTGCATTCTTCTTGTATTTATTTATATTATATAAACAATAATCTAAATGAGATAAAAAAAACAAGTGTGAATCATTTTGGAGCTTAAGTATTATTTTTACTCTTACATTGGTAGAAGACCACATAAGTTTAAATTGAATTTTTGTACTACCTCCAACTTGAGCAGAAATAGTAGTAATCACAAAATTGAACTGCAGCCCTCAAGAAATCGAGCAGTTCAAGGCAGAGATAGAGAAGAGGCAGTTGAAGGACCTGCCGATTCCGGGCCTGGACGAGCTCGCCGATGAGACTCCGGAGGCAAAGGCGTCCGACAGTTGAATCGCCATTCGTAGCAATAACTCGGCTCGGTGAGATCCCCCTGCGTCTATGTATTCAATCCATTTTATTTGTGTCCTCCACTCCAAATCTTATTCGTGATAAGAGTCGTGATTGACAATTTTTAAACCACATTTTGTGGATACAATTATCATGTATACGTTTTATCCTAACGTAAACAATTTGGTAGTGCTTTAGTGGAAAGAGTGCAGCCGTTTCAGCTTTTAAAATATAAATGACAAGTTTGAGGGTATTCTTGAAAATCTGGCAATTTCGGTTTTAATGTATAGGAACGTGTTCTTTACCGATGTTATGTAATCCGAGTTGAGTTACCGTAGGTGATGTGGGATAACGGTGGACACTGCGATTAGTGTGGTTCACAATTAATTTTAACTCTATATTTTATATTGCTTTGAGGCTCGAATTGTTGTATACAATGTGTCGGGACGAGATTCATCGACTTCACGACTACCGTTTGTTGTATTTTGCAGTTTGGACATGAAAATGTCCTATTTTAAACGACATACGTTTCGTTCGATCGATTGAAATCATCAGTGTGCAATATTTGTTTTGTTTATTCGGTGAAATTTGTACTATTTCAAGTTTGATAGGGTTCCATTGTGAGGGAACGACTGTTTTTTAATATGCGGTGTGAATGCGAAAGTATGGCGCCGTGGATAGCTCTTCGTGATTGTTATTAGTATTCGCATGCAGGCGAAAATTTTCATTTCTCTTGAAAATACTGTCGACTGAATGTGCCGTACGATCTGAAAAACATATTTTTGTAAATCAAAATAAACGCATTTCTCAACTGAGTTATATTTTTGATGAATTTTGGCCAAACATCCTAGAGCAAGGTGGCGTTTGGTGTTTTTAATCGATTCCCGTATTTACGAACAGTAAAAGAATCTAACGGAGATGAATTCGAGTCCTCGAGCGCAAGCAATTGACGATATTGTTCCTTATTATCTATGAATGTATGCCGTAGTGAATAGTGTGCTAAGGTTTGATGTAGATTTTTTGTTAGACAAATTTTGAGAAAATTATTTTGATCAAATATAATTAAGTGTTATTTTGTAAATCGCATTGTGCAATAGTGTCGATGCACGGGCGTTAGATTCGGTCTGTTCATCAATAGCCTCCTCGCAGTCACTGAAACACAGTAGTGCAATTTTATGTAGTGATAATAGCAATAAGTTCCGGTTGTGATCCCGAGAAAGTGCGCGTCGCTGTAACGCTACCCGGTACTGGTGCTAATGCCAAAAATTCACTCGTCCGTGGGCGCGTGGCCGCGTCCTACCCTCTTTTTGCTATAACAATTTTTTATATCCATCGATGCCACTTTATTTACCTCACCTATCTGATGCGAAAGCAAAATTTACAGCAGGCATTACTATTATGCTAACTTAAAATTGATGCCATCGAGTAAATTAGGTCACAGCTTAATGTTTGGGTAGTGTTGCGGCCACCAGTTTGGATCATTACACGTAATTAATAAATTGTTATCAGCGAGCGATGGTATTTGTTTTTGGGGGAAGTGTGGATGCCGATAGTTGGTAGAGAATCGATTATATTGTAATTGAAATGTAACCGATGAAAGTTTTGTCGCCGAGTGGGGTGATCTCGCGGCGAGCACCAGACAAATACTGCCTTAACGATTCGTTTAGTTCCGATATTAGCGTAGTTAGTGCCATACGTGTAGTGAGAATAAGTTTTTTTTTTATTAATATTTCTGTTAGTCTGTGATATGGTGTAATCGTCGAGTGACTCGCCTTAACGAAGCGATGGAGCTTTTCGCCCGTATTTGATACGCTTTACTACGTTAAATTAATCGATTAACGGTCTATAATATTATATTCGTGTGCTGTGACAAATGTAATGTATCACAACAAAATGTAGAATTTTTAATGAATTTCATGCTTCGTGTGTGTTTAAAGCACAAAATTGATCATCAATTAAGGAAAATGCTTTGTTTTTTATTAATTTTAATTTGTTTACACGAATGGTTGTTATTTTATTATAATTAAATATGTGTTTCTCTTGCGTTTGAGACTCTGCCAACTGCGTTGTTGGTTGGACCGTTGAAGCGTGAAGTGTCAGCGGAAGGTTGAGGAGTTGAGTGGTCTTAGATGAGCTGGTTCCGAGGCTAGTTGTAAGGTGTTGTCGTTACGTGCCTAAACTTACAATAATCTTGTTGTTGTTACATTTCTTTAACAATATGACGATCATGTAAATACGAACAGCGCTGTTCGTGGTACTCTAATAAAATTCGTTTTTAAATTAATCTTGTTTTAATTATCCTAGCTATACGATACACTGAAGCTCGTATTCATGGCAAACTTTCTTGACTGTTTCTCGAAGGAAACTGTAATAAAATACTGTAAATGTACATGCAAACGTTTAATATTACGGTACATAGCATGTGTAAAAATCTGCAAGATTAATCTTATACAAATGTAATCGATGCGCATTCTTAATTTTCACAAAATAAAGTGGCTTTATTTCGAAACACTGTTAAAGTCAGGCTTTATTACACTTAAAAATCACACAATTCATCCGACCGATGATCTTGTACGCTTGAAGGAATCTAGAGGCCCGCTCTTATCCTCCGTCAAAACTATTTCCTAGTCCGAGGGCGTGGTCTCGGGCGCGCCCGTGGGCGGGGCCTCGGTCGTCTGCGTCGGACCCTCGGAGACCGACCGCGTTCCAGCTGAGCGCTCACCAGTTCCCCGAGAACGCCCCTTTCCGCCAGCATTGAGAGGAACGTACAGATGAATTCGTCGTAGTTATGGGTTCGACGGCAGTCGTCCACCTGAACGATTTAGATTTATTTTAATTGAATTTAAAAAAAATACGTTTGTTTGTTTTGCAACATAAGTTCATCAAGGTATCACGTATTCTACGTCATTAAATTCGAGCCTGTTGGCATCCCTACTCTTCGGCAAAGAAGACAGAGGGTGTAGGCCGAGAGAAAAAGCCGGCGTAAAAGTCTCGGTACACTACAATATTTAAAATAAATATAGCAAATTAATTAGAAGTAGCCTGCCCAGCATTAGTCCCAGGCCCTTTTATCAACTAGATAATCGCTAACTTTATAGTAAGCCTTTTTACACAGCTTTTCTTTAATACATTTCTAAATTTAAGAAATCTATTTGAAATATTAATGATGGTTAATATCTTGAGGCGTTTGAATACCTTATACATATCCCGCTTATCATTTTCGTCGTTCAGAGCCAGCTGACACGACTGCATCTCGGAGACAATGCTGTTCAGGAACATATTGAGCTCCGAGTGACTGAGCAAGATCTTCCGAAATCTGTAGGGCTGTTCTGGTGAAACCTCACAGCAAAGGATTATTGGTTTGTTATTACTGCGGATGAGAGCTGTCGTTGATGTTGGATGGAGCTGCAAATTTTAAAATATATATACTATTATTTTTATATAAAGTATATAAATAATGTTTAAGACAACATTTTTGTCATCGGAGAAACTTATATAATTTTCAGGTAAACAAGGCTCAGGGGCTAGGTGGAGTTCCTTAGGAATTGTTAACCAGGGATATGTATTTATTATAAGTCCATTAAAATCAATTAAGTTATTAACATTTTCACTTGAATGCATACTTTTGTAAAAAAAATTCAACTTACATTTGTTAATATTTGATTCTCACCATTAATTGTAAAAAACTTCAAGTTTGCATTTTGTTCTACAGGTTCAGCTAAAAAATTTGTATAATTAACTATAAACAATTCTTACAAAAATTAATTTGTTTTAATAAAAACACAAAAATAAATGTAATTTGAATGAGGATGAACTAATATAATTCAGATTAAATAAATAAAAAAAACAATAAATATAAATATGGTTATGGTAGTTGTTTTAGTGATTTCATTGATGAAAATTATTTACCTAAACTTATACTTTTATCCTGTTGTGGTTTATCAACAACCCCAATTTCAATAATAATGGGCTGTGTGAAATCAATATCATAGGAAGGAGCCTCCATGGCATCTAAGGCATTTATTATTGCATCCTCAGAAACTTGTAGACCATTTTCATTAGATGAATCCTCTTTGTCTGGAGATATAGACTCTTCTGAAACTGTATAAATAGTTATTTTTAAAGAACTTACTGCACCATAAATGCTTTAAGAATATTTATGTGGCACATCAAATAAATAAATCATATCCATTATTATAAATAGCTGAAAAGTTTTATTTACCATTATAATCTCGAGGTTTAGTGAGTAAATGCCTTAAGTGTTTTCCAATCTTTGAAATAGCTTCTTTTATCCTTTTTTGATTCATCTCAAGTGCACCTAATTTCTGTGTGAGAACAATTCTTCTATCTGGTACAACAGCCATTAGATTAAATCTGTAATTTTTTTTTTTTAAAAAGTTAATTCAGCTGCATTTCTATAGAATTTAAATTTATATAGTATTATCATTTTTCACCTTATATCATGAACTTGTTCACCAGCATCTCGCCCTAGTCTTTCAACCATCACACGTCTAAATTTCTCTGTCCAGTCCTCATCAGCTGCCCAAGGACCATGATCCATAGGGTATGGTTTTAGGCCATCAAGCTCAAACAAATGGCCATTTATTGGCACAAAGCTTACAAAATGGTAAGCTTCTCCTAAAATAAAGAAAATGAAAAAAAGATCTTAAGATAATCTAAAAATCTATTTTAGCACTCATACATCTCACATAAGATCTTATAGGACACAATTATATAAGGTAATAACATCAGTACCAAGCAAGACAGCTTCTTTTATTCAAATTAATTTACCTGTAAATCTTCCTGTTGAAACACCAGCATTTTTATCAGTTTTCTTACGTGCCAATGGAATGGCATGAGAATTGTGAGCACACGCTAGTTCTGGAGTGTTCCCTATTGCCCAACCCTTGTTTTCTGGGTTCATGCCTATGGTGTGGTGCTTGTAAAAAAATGATATTGTATAAAGATAGAAATTGCATGAGATAATAAAAAAATACTTTCAATTACTGTTTACTCAATAAGAAGCTAATAAGAAAACTTATTTGATAAATGAATGTCAAATATATTTAATTTATTTGCCTACCTTTAATCTACTCAGAGTTTCCCCTAAATGTAAGTTTGGGCAGTTTAATAATATAGACAAGAGAGCATGAGATGCACAACTGTTGGGAACCATTTGTTGAGCAAAGAAAATGTTATTAATGGTTTCTTCATCGCGGACAAAGCTTTCAATTTGTTCCACAAATTTTCGCCTAGATCGACGTTCTTCTATCCATCGGAACAGGAATATAAAACCATATACAGGACTCTCCAAGGGTTTGTGTAAATCATAGATTTCTTCAACTTGTACTCCTTTAACACCAAAATCCTCTAGTAACAATGTAAATAAGCCAGGATCACTTTCTAGCTCCAACCATCCTTCCGTAAGGCTGTTCAACTCTACCGGCATTTTCGCAATTTTTTATCGTTACTATTAATCGTTAACATGTATAACTTTATAATTATAATTAGCTAGTAATATCTAATCGTTTCTGCTTTAAGTTTTGCTCAATCTAGCCTTCAAATTGTAGTTATATATTAAATATAAATATGAACCTTTAGTTCTTGTTCTTAGATGGAAATTGGGATTTGAGAATAATGGAACCACTTACCACACAGAGTAAGACTTATTAGAAATTATGACATATGACAATCGAAACTAACCTCTTGACAGCTGTTCTGTGTTAACATCAAACAATAAATTACAACCTTTACCAAGGTAATATATACATACGACAGAGGTTAACCGATATACTAAGTACCTATTTTTAATATGACACATTTAAAACTTAAAAACGAAATAAAGGGTCGTATACGGAAGTGGAGATTTTTTTTAATAGAACAAGGGGCTAACGGGCAGGCGGCTCACCTGATGTTAATTAGTAATACCGCCGCCCATGGACACAAATGGACATGGAGATAGACAAAAGATACTTTAAAAATCGGAATTACTAAGGAGATCGTAGAACGGAAGCAAAATGAGGTAAGTATATAGAAGATTTTGTCAAGACTTCAGAACCTATAGGTACATAAAGTTTTTATGGAACTCGCGCCGTTAAGAATTCTAGAGTAAAGATATCCAACAGAATTCGTGACTAAGGTGGAATAATTATGAATGGTGATAGCATGCTACAGTATGCTACATATCTCAAGACGATCCAGAGGATAAAGGCTTTTTGTTAACTTCGGATAACAATGATGATATGGTATGGTAGGTGAACTCTGTTTCCGCACTTAGACGCTCGTATGACAATGATATAGAAAGACGAGTGATTTCTAGTTATCCGTTCATAGGGGAGTGCTTATCCCGACGTTAAAATTCGGTAGTAAATGTTGGGTGGAACAGAAGAATGTTGTAAGTAGTATAAATGCTGTATAAATGTTGTTGCGAGGTTAAAAGAGGATCTAATGAAAGATACGAAAGGGTGTTTGGCCATGTAGAACAGATGAATGAGAAGCGGTTAACAAGGCAACCGTGGATGGTGGAGTCTTGGGTAGGCCTTGTTGTAAACACCTGTATAAAATCCAGGATATACTAAATAAGGGATAGCTTAAAAGTACCCATCACCGACGACGATAGTGAATGTCATGAAAGTGGGCGAAGCCAGAGAGGTATGGGAGGACCTTAGCAAGTGAAGATCCGAGGTCTCCATGTACCCTTTCGGGATGACGTGATGATATAAATAAATTAAACTAGCGACCCGCCCCGGCTTCGGCACGGGTACAATACACTACAGAAAATCTGTGAACGTTGTATATAAAAATGTGGGTTATCCGTAAGAGATAGGCATATACCATCACGGACTTTTCTGTAGACCTTTTCAATGTGTGCAATACTTAGTGCATTATTTTGATAAAACTCGTAGGGTTCAGCCTGCGTTTGCAATGTAAGCGGAAAAAATGTAATTATTTACGACATCACATTAGAAACCTCAAAAATAACAGTACTTTTCCACTATTTAATGGATGTTATTAAACATATACTATAAATACGGACTAATGATAAACGGCGAAAGATTGAACCACTTAAGGTTTGCAGACGACCTAATTCTATTTGCCTCAACACGCGATGAACTGGAGAAGATGGTCACAGACCTTGACACAGAAAGTAGGTTGGTCGGTCTGAAAATGAATACCGAGAAAACCAAAGTAATGACGAATTCCAGAAAGGAAAAAGTACTGTTAAATAACAATATTATAGAATACGTAGATGAGTACTTGTATCTCGGGCAGACAATATCTATGTCCGATTCAACAACAAAAGAAATCGACACAAGAATAGCAAAAGCATGGAAGAGCTTTTGGGCGCTTAAAGAAGTCATGAAAAATAAGAAAACAAGCATGGTAATTAAAAGAAAGGTCTTCAATACTTGTGTACTACCTGTACTAACATATGGATCACAAACTTGGGCGCCTACTAAAGCGCAGTATACAAAGCTACAGGTGTGTCAAAGAGCGATGGAACGATGTATGATAGGGAAAACAAGAAGAGACAAAATAAAGACTACAGTATTAAGGAAAATAACTAAGGTAACAGATGTTACAACAACGATCAAGAAGCTAAAGTAGAAATGGGTGGGACACATCGCAAGAGGTACAGAAAAGTGGAGCAAAAAACTGCTTAACTGGTGCCCAAGGTACAGCAAGCGCAAAAGAGGGAGACAACTGAGAAGGTGGATTGACCACATTAAAGAAACGGCAGGTGGTACATGGCAGAGAGTGGCACAGTGTAGAGAGGAATGGCGGGATTTGGAGGAGGCGTTTGCCAAAAAAGGGCACATAGATGCACCAGAATTAGATTAATATGAAAATTTGTTTAAATGTATATAAAATATGTAATGTATCTGAATAAAGGCTATTATTATTATTATTATTATTAAGCATATAAACCTTTCTCTTCTCTTTATCTGTTTAAAACAACCGCATCAAAATCCGTTGCGTAGTTTGAAAGATTTAAGCATACAAAGGGACATAGGGACAGAGAAAACGACTGTGTTTTATAATATGATATGTGATAAACACCTTCTTGGAGGAATACCATAGGGGATGTTTATATAAATATATGGTATAGGCTAAGAAAATAAAATTAAAAACTTGATTTGTACTTTCTGAACAACATTTATTTTGTATGTACACTCAAATTTCGTATAATGTACAAATAATAAATGCACAACTTCAGCATTGAAACATTTTAGAGAAACCGGGTAGGTACACTAAAAAATAATTTTATCAAGCTGTAATAAAAGAAGGTGTAAACGGTATTGGTCCCAATCTAAATTCTTTAATCGCTACTTTACAATAGTTATGGCAATGTGTCTTTTGTAAATAGGAAATTATTACATAGAAGACATAAAAAGCAAAAGGAATACAAATTAATACGCTAAAATTTAGGAATTCGAATCACACATCTTTGGCTATCTGACATTAAACCAACTGCCGTCGGCGGAATATACAGCAAATAGATAAAGCACTAACTCCGAGGTATTTTTAATTGATAAGACAAACAGAAAAATAGGCAGATAACAGTAGTAAATTACATATAAAGAAATATTGCAAGATGACAGAATATTATCATATCAAAGTTATAGAAAATAGTGCAGAGTCGATAAATGTATTAACTGCGCACCTATAAACATGATATTATAAAACGTGATTACTTTTCGTATTACTAAAATAATAAAATCGATATGAACAATGTTCGCAAATAGGTAATTTTGAGTTGTGCAATGAAAACCTGTACAAATACAATATGCTTGCGATCACGTTAATTGTTTTATTATAGTCGTTATTTGAGGACTAGAATCGAAATTAAAGTGAACAATTTCTTTAGTCTACGCTTACTTCTAATGATTATGTTTATTGCCTTCATTTAAACAATATTCGCTTATAGATAACGTGAACATCGTTTATAAAAAAACGATTACAAACAAACTGTTGAAAATAATAGTTAATAAATTATACAACTATTAACATATCACAAGTGGATTTTGAAGATTACCCTGGAGAATTCGAAATCGCAAATACAGCAATCTTTTATGGATTGCACAACACTGTTATCGAAAGATTGCTAACGCTTTTGTATGAATAATATTGCATTTAAATGTTTTTAAAGCACATTTCGAATTCGTGTCGAGTTACCCTGCCCCGTTTTGCCTAGACAAGATTACGTCGTCTGTGATACGTACGTGTCTTTAGTGTTAATCACAATATTAATACAATTTCGTCAAATTCTTCAGTACCACGTTCTTGACGCGTCATTGAGCAAATTAGTTATTACTTTAGTGTCAAATTGTATTATTTAAAATTACGGTTGAAAACCTTCTAATAGACTTCTTCGTGATACGACGTCAGAATATCAGGTAAAATTTCTTAAAAGGATTTCATTCGTAAATACATGAGATAAATTGTGGGAGGCGTTAAGACATGGCACATTTACTATAGTCTGCATCTTTAGTCCGTTAGTTATAATGTCGTCGGTGAACCGAGGGTTAGGCAAGAAAAGCCGCAGAGCAATGCCTGAGTCTAAGAAGATACACTGTCACACGTAACATTACTGGAAATCGTAACAACGAAATTTCATTATACAAAAAATAAATACAAATTTCTTAGTAGTAATAATATCCTAACATTATATACAGCAGGTAGGTAAATTAAGTTAATAACTATTAACGTATATCACATAAGTACGCATCAATCTCAACAATAAACGTGGATTCGTATAATAAAATAATACCGCAACGTTTCACCTATTCGCCGCTCAAACGCCGCGACTCACATGTACAGCTCCCAAACAGCAGTGGATTGAAGTTCCGCGCCTTTCATCTGATGGCCGGCGGGGGGTTCGGAGCTCTGTAGGGGGGCGGGGGAGTTTTGGGGACCTGGCCGTGGGTCAGCGGCACCCCCGCGGCGGCGACGGGGTAGTGTACATCTTCCAGTTGGCCAGGGATGACCGGGGCCTCCGGGGCCGGGCGGTGGGGCTCCACGCGACTGCTGCTCGCCGGGAGCAACCGCGCCGGGTTAAGTTTGATCGCGTCGTCATAAGTGGGCGGGGCCCCGGCGACCGTGTCGTAATCTGGCGGTTTCTGCTGCATCGTCTCCTCGTCCGGCATCGATATCACATGGATGGGGTCGTCAATCTGCAATCGTGGGGAAATTTTTATCTCTTCTTTTATATGAATGATTATTGTCTGGAGATAATGTTATCGAGTCAAGAATGCTTTAATGCTTTAAGTCAAGATGATATTACAATCATTGTTTACATATTTCTTTTCAAGGTCACCTAGTAGTAGGTACCTACCAAAACACAAGAATACTAAAACTTAACTAAAATAACTAAAACTCGTATGGAACATAAGAGCAGCAAAGTAGCGACGTGTACTCACTTGATGGGTATCAGGCGAAGCGCGGTCGTTCTGCGGTTGCCGGGCGGGGGACTGCAGCCAGCAGCACATGGCGGCGCAGATGAGCAGAGCTCCCGCGACGATGCAGGCCACGCCCACATAGCGCACCGGCTCAGCGTAGTCCTCGGCCAATCCCAACCAATTGATCAGGGCCCCCGCGCACAGCAAAACCATGCCATATCGGTACGGGCGTTGTGACTGTCTTCCTTCGTCTAGGGACATCCCTGGAAAAGGTCAACGGTCAAATGAGTACCGATTATTTCATACTTAGAATCGTCTACATGTTCATATGGGAAAATCGTTCAGAACATCGTACAAAGCTAACTCTATTTTAGTGACGACTATGATGGCTTATGCATAAGCTTATGTCATAAGTTATAGTTCATAACAATAATAAGCATTGACTTGACAAGATTATAAAGAATCCGTATAAAAAAGCCGATTAAATAAATTTACCATACCAATAGCTACATATGTCAATATATTTAAAATTCTAACGCTGATAAATAAACCTTATCCAAATAATTATAAATTTCGCGCATTTTCTGTAACCCGGTTTAGTAATCGAAAATAGTTTAGTGGAACAAGTGAAATGGAATTAAAACCAAGAAAACGTTTGTCATGTTTCTCGTTAGCGTGTTAAGTTTCGTTGTAACGGCACTATAATTTGATACTTCAAACTGATCCAAGTCGAAAGTAGAGAAAGTAACAACGCCTTGAGGATTAAAGAAAAGATTTAGCAAACACGGCTTTTATGAAAATATAATGGGAAGGATATTTAAAATCGCTTTAGAGATACGAGGTCAGGTGCAGACAATGGATTCTCAGGGGATGTAGGTCAAGTTTGAAGTGTGTCGCTTCACGCATAACCGCAAATTGTATAAATAAAACAAAATATGACTATGAATAGATGACTTCAATATATTTTCCAATTTTTTTTCTTTATTAATTATTATTCATTCTTTTCATTCATATTAGGATAACCGATAAAGCTTAATACTGTTAAACAAAATCGTAATCTATGTTTTTCTTACAAAAGCAATAAGCTGGTAAGTTTGCGGTGTTTAAACACCCCACGTGGAGTACGTAAAGGTGAAGGACATATCCCAACGCACTAAATGCTTTATAGAATAATTTATATAAAAAAAAATTGAAAATTATCATAGAATTTAAATTATATTATTTAATTATATATCATAGAATTTAAAGTTATAACAAAAAACTTACTATAATCCATTCTCGACCTGTATGGGTCTTCAAAACCTATTGGTAATATTGTCCACGCCATTTCTTTTTACTTTATAATATGAATTTTCATCCGATTCTTTTAATATACGTCTTAAACGGTCAACAATAAGAATGATACAGAAATATTTTATCATATGACAAAATCAGGAGATAAAGATTGATCTTTTTATAATGTCAGATGACGATTGAGAAAAATTACAATTCATTCGAGAAGCTAAATATAACTCTGACTAGAACAAAAATAGCGTCCCAGTATTTTATAAGCACTTCAAAATACTTATGTGATAACCGATTAGGATAGGAAAACAATTAAACAAACCTGTATGACGATCATATTGATGCATCGATTAGATAAGCCAGAAGTGCCGGGAACAAAGCAATTATTAACAAATACTATAATATTTCTTTGTATCACTTATTAACCATAATAATGCTACGGACTTGAGTCATGGTGGTCGACTAAATTAGTATATGCTTGGTGACATTGCAAGAGGCACTTGTAAGTCGTCCCCTGCCCACGCATCGGAGGCACTCCGCACTCATAACGCGCTCGAGGGGCTTCCTTGTCAACCAGTAACGTTCCGTTTTGCTAACGCGATAATATTCGGTAACTGGATTAACCTACAATGTAAAGTGGCGTTATAACTATATATAGTAAATCTTGTTTATATATTCCATAGAATATGCACGCTGGCTGGAGACCGCAGAAAGGGTCCAGCAGGCATCAAAGACCAACGTTCTCTTCAAATGGTGCTATTACGTCTTTTTCCAAGTTTATTAAGACCTTCGGTAGGGCGGCGGGGCGTATCTATTTTACGTTGCACATGAGCATAATCGAGGTAGTTTTAGTCGGAATTGTTTAGTTTTTAAAGAGAATCAGTTAGAATATTTTAATTATTATATACACGCGTATTTAATATCCATTAATTTTTTAATTACAATTATAGAAGGAATAAATTAATAATTAAGACATAAAAAGTGACCTAAATGAATAAAAAACCTAAAAGTACTATTGACGTAGGACCTATGTACGCAGATGTGTAATTAATATTTGCCACCATATACTCATTATTGAGTTTCAAACACAGCATATGTACACACATGTTAAATGATCTTTTTATTATATGAATGTATTCTTTCATCTTCTTAGTCATAAGTAAAGAAGTGACTGTCTTCAAACCCTACCCTACACGCTTCCGCTTTTCCAGGGCATTAGGGTATTTTTATTTTTTTATTTTTTAGACGTATAATTCACGATTTGTTCAGACCAAAGGGTAAGCGACTGACAGTCACCGATCACTCCTCGTTAATGTTCCTAGTTTGTCGAGACCATTCGGTACTCTCCAAGCAATATGGGACAGACTTTTTCAATACATGGTATCAGCAAACTCATCCTGCAACACCACAGGTCAAATGCCTCTATTTCGGTTTTCACGAATAATCAAAAACTCTGATAGAAAATACCCCTCTGGTTGTTAATATTGTAGCATATACATATATCTTACCAAGTACTGAATAATCGTGAACACACCTGTTCCTAACTATATCTTCTATATTTATAGGTAGCTGTGGAATTCAACTACTATTGATTTAATCCCACAAATATCTAACATATGCCGCACTTTGACATACATTCATAATATGATATAATGTAAGTGCATCTAATACATAAAACATAGAGAGATGTTGAGGATAATTCGTATGTACCTAGTCAAACCGTACTCACATAGAAGATTTAGTTATTCCACATATATATATATAATATATTAAGTATATAAGTGATACCTAGAAGATCTTATGTTCCAAAATAAACGTATTTTATTTTTTAGATGACTCTAAATAAATAGTATTAAGAGAGAATTGTTGTCTAGAACAATATAAGAAACGTGAATGAAGTAGTTTTTTAAAATATTCATGTGCTTAATATTTAAATTTTGCTTCATAGTAACATTATTTATAAAACAATACAACGCAAGACACAGTTGGCATCTAAAACATACATACAATTGAACCTCTTATTAAAATTCATTAAAACAACAAAATCGGAATGCCCAACACGTACCCCGCGCCACCTACCGGTAAAGATAAACACAAAAGCTTACTGAGAGCTGCAAATAAATAATGTTTTCGCCAGTAATTATTGTCAAATCATATTTCGTTTGACGAAGACACTGATACTGAATTCCATTTCAAGTAGCTATCGCCAGCGAGATGTTTATTAGGTATCCTTTATTTCCAATACAATTAAAAGTTCATCGGCATATGACGTTCCAGCCAGGATGCGGGTTTCCTGTTCCTCTAACATATGTCTCACAGGGCATGGTGTCAACTGTTATTACCCCATATAAAAACGTTAAAAATTGCCTTTAAAATACTACCTACTTGAATGCCTTAGGCATTACACTAAACGAATAAGAAGTTGTGTTCCTTAATCAAACAATTAGAGTGGATTTCAAAACTTTATATCTGGAGACTGCTTGGTCCAATTAAGTACAATAAAAGATCTGCCAATTAGGAGAGCGGTGGCCTACTTGATGCAGATACGGCCATTTGATGAGAACAATGGTTCTTGCACAAATTAGTTATGGTGTGAACATCAACGTTGGGGAAGTGAACCGGTGTTACCGGTCTGTTGTTCCCGCCATGCTCACCGCCATGACCGCTTTCAATATTCTTTTATTCTACGAATCTATATTTAAAATATTAGGTAGTTCAGAACCGCACCACATAAAAGTATCAATGTCAGTCCCTATAGTAACAGCTATAGTATGAGTAGGTACAGTAAGTAAAAGACAACATTATTAATACAACATAAAATAACATTATTAAATTTTCCTTATAATTTATAGATTAATAATAATAACAATAATTTGACCTTTACAATTTGTATTTACATTTAAATCGACGAATGATAAGTTTCATCCGTTGCAAAATCTCCTAATATTTAAAATACCTATACTCAAAGCAACTGAGATAAAAATAAAGATGTTTTAAATTTAATGTTTTTTTTATAATACTATGGCCTGGTAACGAGACCTTCAAGCCAATGTTCGTAAAAGTAGCAATGTCAAAGACTGCAAATTTCATCTAGAATCTAGAATTAATGGTTTGGCAGCTCATGAAACAACATTCATTATTTTTTCGTTTCTGTTCTTGAATAAGCAACAGATGCACACATACAAATTTAATAATAGTAAAATACGATACTACTACAAATGAATTCAAGCACACCGGTTTAGCACCTATATGGATATAAATTTAGCATAGCGTGTGGATTTTTGTTATGTAAAAACATAAGATTTTCCTCAAAGTTACTTCGATTATAAAGCACATGTGTGTGCGTTGATTTTAATGCAATTATAAAAATCTTGGCGATGAAAAGAGTGGAGGACAGTTCATTTCCAGTTCTTCCCTTCCGTTCTACACCCTTGATATGAGAATTGGCACGAAATAGATGCATGTATATTTCTTCGTTAGATGTTCATACGTACATGAATAAATGATTTTTGACTTTGACTTTGATTCGTACCTGTTGAATATTATTAAAGTGATGCAAACGCTGTCCTCCCGTTTCATCGGTTCAGTGGACAGTCATTGACCTGACTATTGTACAGTCATGGAATAAAAAACAATTTTATTACTTTTTGCCACCTTACATTTTGAATTGGTCTAAATATACCAGATTGTGCAATATCACGCAACAAAGTCGAGTTAAACTGGTTGATTTGTTATTGTAGTCCGGAGAAATGTCAGCAAAAAGGTATAAAAATTAAGACAAAAGAGACGAATTAATTATTATTATTTTATAAAAGGGCATTAGATACAATATGAGATAAGGACTATGAAACAAAAAAAGCAATACTAGATAATAACAAGTATTACATGATAATACTTCACTTATATAGTATAAAAGTACCTACACGGGGAAAACCATAGTTATCTTACATACAATAAATTTTATGATTTAATGTTGACATCTTAATACTGCAAATATGGAGTTTGTCATTCTTTTACCTAACTAATGGCCTGAGTTATAGTTACGACAAACTAAAACAGCTAGAAGCCATTGCGGTTGGAAAGAAGGATAATACTTGCTAGTTTAGAATAAAAACAAATGGACGTAACTAAGATTGTAACTTTCCATCTGATACCATTGATTTCGACCGAAAAGTTGAAGAAACTTTGAAGTGGATTTAAACTTAATTAAATCTAGCTGCAGATATTCTTAATTAATCTGCCGTAATTTGATAGGTTCCTGGAGAGATTTAGCATATACATTAATAGTTTACTGTTGTGAAATAATAAACAATCACCTGAGCACAAAGCATAATATAAAACATACACTATTTATATTCAAATACACTTAATTACCATACTTATCAAAGATTAATCAGACGTAAGAGCAATTATTTAGTGAGACAAATTAAAGGTTCATTGGCTGTTCAATCATTGTTTAAATTTTAGGATCACCACTAAATTCTTTAGTAACACTTAAACATTTGATAAAATTAGGAAAATGTCCATACGTGTCTCCATCGCATTTCGTGATTAATCTACACACAAGACCTGACACAATAATAACAAGAATTGGTAGGACGCAGCTCCGTTAATTTGTAAGCTATCATTTATCGCACTTTCAGTCAAGTACAAGTTAAATTTTATGATTTGTTAATCAGCCACTACCTTTAAGCATGAGAACAGTTGCTTGGTTACAAAAAAGGGTACTTAACCTAAATTATCGATCACTTTAGTAGCCAAAAAGGTTTAGGTTAAGTTAGGTTTAGGTTTAGCGTTAATACGTAAGTACTCAAAAAAGGAGCTGTTTGTTTGAATGTGCTAAATAGCTGTTAGATTACCTAACAGTAAAAACGGGATAAATTTAGGCACCTCATTATAACTGTTCTCAAACAGTACGTAATTGAATTTTAACGGTCAATTAAGCAAACTAATCAATGATTTCTACTGACGTCAAGACATTAGTAACGATTTAAATATATAGTTTCCTTGACATGAGAGCAAATCCCAGTATTACATAACAAAAAAAATCTTTTCCTTGATTACATTCCTCTTATGACAACAGGAAAATGCAAAGACATCGTGAACTGCTTTGTAATGTTCATGGTTAATTTATACTTAAATTTCAAAACGTAAAACATCATTTTATTCCTATCATCACTCCTAAATCCCGAAGCGTAGTCCTGACCAACTTCTCTCGCTTCATCCACTTTCACGACATTCACCATGCGCGCTCGTTGGTTATGACTGGTACCCATAAAATATACTTCACTGGATAAAACCGCACTAAGTTATCACAAAAATATGTTTTTTCAAGTCCCGTCATTTAAATCATGGTCTCGGGATGACCAAGGTGTTTTACCAAAACTTTACCAGCTAAGAACTACCTGAGTTATGGTAGCGTAGTAATACAATTTGTACACGAGCTATAGGTTTTTCCATCTAATCAAATTTCCCCACAGTGACATAAAATACTATCGAATGACAATTAGGAAAGGTTTCCCATCAATTTATTATTGCGTGGGATGTAATAAAGCCTAGTTATATACTTAAAAAACATGATATCATTCGTTTTATACATATGACGCATAATAGCTTCTTATAAGAATTTAATTTTTTCAACAGACAAGACATCAGCCGGTTGAAAATCAAAACTAAATAAATAAAAGTGTAAAAAACTTAGACTTGTTTACCTGTTGCGTCTCAATATATCCGATAAGAATTTGGCACGAGAACAAATTCACTCACAATGTTTTTATTGTAAAAACAAATCGATGCGTCTTGAATGGTGAATCGAATTAATATGACGTCAACCGAATGCACTCGCGTTATCAATAAATTTTAACGATAAGGGTTTTTAAAGCGAAACGTCCGACATAGAGGGTACGCTGGAAACGTATGACGGTAACGGTATAACGTAGAGCCTTATAATTATTTGGAAACCGGTGGCAGCGCAGCCTTTTGTGACGTCACTAATAACACTACGCGAGATCTTGGTGTCGAATACTAGGTATTTCCACTATCTATGCATTACACAACACTTCATCAGATTACTGCTAATATTTAAGAACTTAATTTACATCGTTTTATGGTTTCCTGGCTTACAAGTATTAGTTTCAAGTACGTATCTGATATAGCATTCCATTGTCGCCTGCGTTATGCTTGACGCTTGTCGTACACATAAACAATACATTACTCTATGACTGACTGACTTCTTAATTTTTACGACGATGACGCATTATTCTAGTTCAAACCGCAATATACAGCTGAAATCAGAATTTAAATAGACCCTAAATTGTGATGGAATTAACAAAAGTCTGCGTATAAGTACTTTAGCAGAAATGTTATATGAAATCGGCAATGCAATGCATCAGTTTACAATTGACACAAACCTGACTCTGCCCTTAAATATAGTAGATAAGAGTAAGTATTGACCATCGAACAGTATATATTAAACATACTTTGAAATCGAGGCACGAACAACGTAATTTAGTATTGTTAAATGGCAGGAAAGAAAAAATAATAATATTCACAAAGACATCCAACGCGACATTGACACATCTGTAGCCTCAGCCTGCATAATTATTATTATCACGAACGCAGAATTACAATCGAAGGAAAACTTAGTAAAAGCATCCTTCACTTCGGACCATTCGGTAGGAGATAAATTTTTCTCATAGACAACAGCTTCAATATTCATAGATAGTTATTAACATTATTAAATGAAAGAAAAGAGATGGTCGTCTATCCTGAAAAAGTCCATAAAAAACGATTGACAATTACCGTTAGTAACAGTTCTTGTTTGCGGTTTAATATGATATTGTCTTTGACTGTTTGACATCTATGCTCTGACAAATAACCTCTTTTTTTCATTATACAGTTTTTATATGATTTCACAGTTAGAGTAACAAATTTTTACATGTGTCTATTCTTATTCGTATTTAAGTCAGTAATACGTTTTACTTTTGAAGGGATTCACAACAATAAAGAAATCTCAATCGGATAGCCAGAAGACAACTTTTACTTTGTGGAATGATCTTGAGAGAGTAAGTAATTTACGTCTGATGGTGAATACACGATAGCGTGTACGGAGTCACGTATGTCCAGGTAAATCGTTATAAAATCAGAATCTTCTATGACTCATAATAAATTTTTGCGAAGATGAAATTTCTTAGAAGGAAAAACCACTTTGGTATGTTTCACATAAGTCACTCATATTTATACTCTTTATATGTATATATTACTAAATTGCTATTTAGCTTGGGAGTTGCCCGTTATTATTAATCACAGCAAGCCTCACGCAACGTCAAATAAACAAAATTGTGTGGTAAAAAATAGTAAAAAGATCCTAAAATTGTGTGGTTTTGCGATAACTGTATATTTTAAAGAACGCAACTAAGAAATACAACAAAATATTTAGGGATTAATTTGTACACTTCAGCTGCAGGCAAGTTTTTGTCATGAGTGGGACGAGTATAGGCAAAATGGAAGGTTCTTTTTTTTTATTGATTGTGTGTACAAAAAGGAACTTTATCTAAATAAAGGAATTTTTAAATTTTATTTGTAAACTACTGAACGTATAAACGAATAAATAATGTTTCAGAAATGAAGTTCGTATAATTACATAGAGTACATGGCAATTAAGATATGTAAGCATGGTGTGGTCGAGTAGTAAATTAAACCAGCCTGTATTATTCATAATAGTAGTTGACAGTGATCGATGCGGAATCGATCACGGTAATAACATTGCTTCCTAATAAGTGTAACCTACATTTTTAGCCCTATATTTTCTTCATGGCTACGTCCGCGTCTTCATTATTCCTTCACAATCTGAATACGAGTTCACCTTAGTTTTTGCTCCCGTCACCTCGGAAGAGAATTTATCATAGTAGGAAGTATACACGTTTTTACATTATAGAAAAAGCCTGAAATGGTCAATTATGACATAAATCTTAGTTTTCGTCTATCAATATTAGTTAAGTTGAAGGTTAAGTCGCCAATTTCCGGTTATGACTACGTTAATAAATATTTGGATTTAAAATAAACTGAATAACACGGGCTTGTTGTAAGACAATAAATTAGCACAACGTCTGTAATGAGTTGCACGCAAATCAATGCCAGATCACGTACTCTTTTAGATATCATTATTTTAACGTCTACTCATTTGTTGAATTTTATAGTTGACTAACTCTCGTTTGCATTATAAAAGTTTCTGTTGCGTACTTTCGTAGCACAAGTTTTCCAATTAGTGCTATACCGTTGAGATTACTATCTAGTATAGTCGTATGTTTACTGCCATTTACGTTAAGAAGGACAGTACAACTTTGTATTCGAACGCAACTGTACCGACATTCTGATGTTTTATTTATATGCTATATTCTTGATAGGCAGATAAAATGAATACAATTTCTTCTTCTTCATGTTCCTCGGTGGATGTGATGCCTATCCACACCCGTACGATTGCAATCACGACTTCTTACTTACTACCAGCCCACCTCTTGCCTTGAACTTTGCCCATACATATAAGCTGCAACAAGTCGTATCGTTGATGACGCAAAACGAGACATGCGGCTTTCTGTATTTAAGTCTGCATAAACTTTCATGCCGTCCCGATTCGTTCGTCCCGTCCGTGTTCGTAATACAAATATGTAATTAGATCTATGAATTACGATGCAAATTATAAATGTATCTATACATGTTATTTAGTTTTTTCAACCTTAGTTGCGCAAACTGATTTCCACAGCGGAAATAAATATCAAAAGATTTAATTAATTAAAATATTGTAGCTAAATATGCTCCGTATTGGCATCGGCTTCCGCGTGGATGGAAATAGCTTTGTAGTAACTATATGTGCTAATATCCGTGACACCTTCAATTTCTAGAGCTCAATCTATTTCTGAGCGGTGTTAATGACTTCGCACAAACAAATATATAAACGTGACATTTAGGTCAATCAAATATAATTTTATAATTTCCTTTACACATCTAAAACTTTACACACACCGGAGGAAGTGAATGAAAATTTCGGATGCTACAAAAATTGTTGTCCGCTCATATGAATTGAATTGAAAAAAATTCAAACGAACCGGCAATCGAACCTGATCCAAGCGTCCTTTTACGAAAAGAAAAGAAGCCCAGGCAGTCTTGTGATACCTCATACCATCAAAACACGGTGTAATAGCGAATTTAGCAATATTCGACTCTCTTGAAGTCCATATTGATTCTGAATAGGCCCTGGTCATTCAACGCAACGGTAGGTAGGCAGTGCGGTCGCTGCTTAAACATACAATTTATTTATAAAGCGAGGCATTACCATATTGACGTGAATGTATATAAAATGCCTTAATTGATAGCGTGCCTCGTCTGGTATGGAAACAGAAAGCGATCGTTTGGAATTAATTATTCAGAATATGATTGTATCACACGACGGAATACGAAATTTGTGTTCGGTGACATTGTGTCCTCTATCTTGTTTATTTAATTGTTTATATAGAAATATATGTAGATAATGCAACCTTTAGCTACATTTTTACCAAGGTCAAAAAAGGCATGCTCGGAAATCTGTTGGCGGATATGACTTGTTCAAGTGTGTGTGTATCAAAATTATCAAAATATTTTATTATTTTTATATAACATCTATTGTCAGATACCGTTGCACATTCTATTCTATTCGACTTAGGCACTCACGTTGCCTAAGTCGAATACTTCAGTGGGCACCTGTTTTTTAAGTTTAACATTAAAAAATCATTGCCTTACACAATTAGTATAAGATAATTCAATTTATATTACTAGTAGATACTATGACTATAAATTGATTAATAATATCACAATGCTGCATGAAAGGACTTTTAGCGTGCGCGGATGCATATAAAAATTGATTTAATAACCTAATTTTAATTTTACCTAAAGTTTTGTCATGTAAAAATTCGGAAAACATCAAAGTTGTCCACATCCAAAGATCCCCTTCATACTCTTAATGAGTTCTGCTACTTTCTTTGTAAAAATCCCGAGGGTAATAATTACGATCATACAATAGAAGCAGCAGCTCATAAAATTGACATTTTAAATATTACAACGGACAGAATCCACGAAATCAGCCTTCACAACGAAAATAGGTTTCCTTTACGTAACATATTTAAACTATGTACGGCCGAATGTTTATATTTTGGGCGGGTTGTGCATCTGTTGCCTAGTTATTTGGATCATGAATGAACATGCGATGCTAATGGAAAGATAGTACGAACAATCTCTATACTTTAGCTATGTTTTAATTAAATATAGGCTAACAAATCGTAATCGTTAATATTTTATATTCCTCGATACAATATTTGTACTAATTAAAATCAACAAACGTTTTCGCCCCTACGCATATATTAATGTATTCCAAAACATATAAAAACACGATTAAAATAAGTTGCTAGATATATCTGCATGTACGTCAATGATTGATTCACTTTATGAGTGGAATAATGAGTAGGCTCTACGTGGGCTGACCTGAATCGCGATGTATTAACTTTAGAAGACACCACGGAAATGTTATAACCAATCTGTTACGTAATTTAATAGAAAACTATATAATAAATTGTTCTATAGAGGCACAGCAAAAGTTTTAAAAACAATATACATTTAATATTTAATAGAGCATTAAGTCCTATTAATTTACCAAATGATTAAAGAACCTCGATGGTTGAAAATCTTCCACAGTTCGTTTCACAAGGCATTTTCTTTTGCGAACAAGAAAACTGTGACTCGACTCCCGGTGGGGGTCTTCCCTGAGAGATAAGACCTCCAACTATTCAAAATTCGAGCGTACTCCTCCCTCAAGACCGGAAACGCACCCACTAATGGGTGTCTATGGGCTGCGATGACTGCCCTTTTTGGGCGTCCCGCAGGCTCGTTTGCCCCCTACTATATAACTAACGTATTGAAACTACGAGTCATGTGGTAAAAGGAATTCATATATAAACATTACGATTATGGTAATAACTAATAAGTAACCCGTTTTAATAATTATTTTAGGCACTCATGAATAATGGAGTATATTAATAAAATTATCTCTCCCCAGATCAACATTATCAATGACAGTTTTTAGGTCATATACCCAAAACGAAAATAAACACATGGATAACGTCGCCTTCGGGTTTATTATGTATAATTATAGAAACGAACATTTTAATACGAAGTTGGTTATAAATAAAATTTGGTAGCATTTAGTTTTAACTCGCGTTTCACACAAAAACCATGTCAGCTCGGTATAATTTCAGCGAAAAAGTCAAGTATTGTCTTAACCACAAGTAATAGAAGTCTTCAAAATCACTACACAGATTTGCTGCCATATATCAAACCTCCATATTTCAATCCATTCACTACCGATTCTTTTTAACAAAAA